>NC_136058.1:25953301-28398801 GCF_964261635.1 Lissotriton helveticus | reverse complement strand
AGTAGCGTTGTAACTTCCGTCCAGTACCTGTGTACTTCGGGACAATGCCACAACATATGCAAGAGGTCCGCTCCGTTCAGAGAGCAGCGCGGACAAGCGGCATCAGTGGTCGCGAAGTACCTGTTTATCTTGTCGGGTGTCAGATATGCTCGGTGCAAGATGTAGAATTGTATTATTCTAAAACGGGGGTTGCGAGGGATGTATGTCGGTCCGGCTAAGATCATCACCCACTCTTTATCAGTCCATGCTCGTCCTCTATCCATTGCCCATTTGTCCCGTAGCGACAACGTAGACGGTTGCGAATGCATTTGTAGGGCCTGCGCCAACCAATGTATGACATGTGAGCCATCTCCCGTGACGTGGAGATACTGCATAAAGCTGTGCATCGGCAGTTCGTCCGTCATGTCGCCCCAGGACCGAGTGAGTGTGCGTAAGAGGGACGCATGCAGGAGGAATTGGACAGCTGGGATTTCCGTGTGAGCGGCCAAGCCAGCGAAGGTGAGTAGTGTTCCGTCATCGTAGAGATCTCCCAGAGTGTCCACCCCCGCCTGTGTCCAGCTAGTTAGTCGGGTCACAGTTAGCGCGTCCACTGGCCCTGGAGTACCCAGAATAGGTAGTATCGGAGCATATGGCGTTGTCGCCCGGGTGAGCCGTAAACAACGCAGGAAGCATCTCCGCGCCACCGCCAGGTGTAGTTGCAAGGGGCAGGGAGTCCGGGTTATCGGGTGGAACAGCGTGCAGATTTGCGTCTGCGTCCAGGCAGCAGTGTCCGAAGCAGTATCTTCGAGGTGTTTGCCGCTGAGCCACCCCGTCACCCACTGCATCTGAGCCGCGAGGTAGTACAGCTCCATGTGTGGTACTGCTAGGCCCCCCTGCTCAGTGGGCATGTAGAGCTTGGTCAGCGCTACGCGGGGTCGGCCCGCATTCCAGATGAGACTGCGTAGCAGAGTTTCCAGGTCTCGGAATATTTTATTTGGTACGTATGTGGGCAGATTGGCAAAATAGTACAGCAGTCTGGGCAGTACAATCATTTTAGTAAGTGCTATGCGGCTCGGGACGTTTAGGGGTAAGGTGTTCCAGAACTTGACCTGTGCCCGAATCGAGGTAATGGCCCGCAGAAGATTCCCCTCGAGGACATCTGTCGGATTCCGATATATTTGAATCCCCAGATACCGGAATGTAGTGGGATACCATTGCAATCTGCCTCCGCCCAAGCGCACATCGCATTCAGGCGTGTCTGGGCTAAAGGAAAAAGCCCCCGATTTGGCCCAATTAACTCGCAGTCCAGACATTTCCTCGAAGGTTTGGAAGACGTCGGCCAGGGAGTCTGGGATGTTGGTTATGTCTCTGACGTACAGTAGCAGGTCATCTGCATATAGTGACACAGCGTGGAGGCCATCGAATAGCGGGATCCCCTAGTCAGGCCCCTGAGTCCTGAGGATTGTGGCCAGGGGTCCATGGCCAAGGAGAACAATAGAGGCGACAGGGGGCAACCCTGTCTGGTGCCCCTCCGCACCCGTATAGCGTCCGAGAGCAGCACACCCGTGCGAACTTGGACCGTCGGTTTGTCGTACCGCAGGCCCACCATTGCTTCGTAGCCTCCTCCCAGTTGGTACTTTTCCATCACCGCTCCCAGGTAGGGCCCCTCGACCGAATCGAAGGCCTTTTCTAGGTCCAGCACCAGGCATCCTGCTCTGGGCCACTGGTGGGTGGCGTATTCCTGTACACGGAATGGGCGGCGGATGTTGTGGGAGGTGTGGCGTGTCGGAACAAAACCGTTTTGATCCTGATGTACCAGGCGGGGCACATAGGGGGCTAGTCTCCGGGCTAGTGTAGAGGCCAGTACCTTATAGTCCGTGTTTAGCAGCGCCAAGGGGCGGTAAGAGCCCATCTGCGTGCAGTCCTTGTCAGGCTTTGGGATGGAGATCAGGGTTGACTCATTTAACGATGCGGGTAAGAGCGCATCTTCCGCTGCTGCAGTATACACTTTCAGAAGCCGCGGTATGAGTATATCTGCGCCTGCCATATAAAATTCGGCCGGAAGCCCGTCCGGGCCAGGGGATTTGCCATTAGATAAGTGGAAAACTGCTTCGCGGATCTCGTCAGGGTCAAGCGAGGCTCCTAATTCGTCCTGCTGTGTGGTAGTCAGGTGTGGCATGAGCAGAGGGGAGAGATAATCAGCAATGTCCGAGCGTGTGCGTAGCAGTCGGGAGCGGTATAGTGTGTCATAGTGGTGAGTAAATGCATCGTGAATCTGATGCTGCGAGTACAATAGTCCCCTCCCTTCCGCGTGTATCGCCGCCACTGGGGATGAGCGGGATTCCTGTGAGATCAACCAGGCCAGTAACTTGCCAGGTCTATCACTTGAGTGATGTGTCCTCGCCGAGTGTGCTGCATAGTTAATGTCTCGGAGCCGTTCCAGTAGGCTTGCGTGTTCTGCGCGCGCCTCCTGTAGTGGATCATCGCTGCCGTCAATTGCCTCCCCCTCCCTATCCAGTAGGTCGGATTCTATCCTGGTTAGCTCGCCTTCTAGTTGTCGCCCCATGTGGCCCTGTGTTCGCAAGCAATGTCCACGGACCACTACCTTGAAGGCGTCCCAATCCACCTGGGGGGAGGAAGCCGTGCCCGCGTTGTCTTCAAAGTACTGGGAGATGTGTGTAAGGAGGGATTCGCGGAAAGCCGCATCAAGTAGGAGCGCTGGTTGTAGTCGCCAGGTGGGAATGGGGGGGCGTGGGCGGTCCCAAGCTATGGATAAAAAGTGTGGGTTATGGTCTGAGTGCGTGCGACCCATGTACAATGTGTCAGTTACTAGGGGCAGGAGTGCAGCAGTCGCCATAAATCTGTCTAGGCGGACATGCAATTCGTGGGCACCTGAGTAGTATGAGTAGACCCGCGCTCCAGGGTTGCGCGATCTCCAAACATCATGGAGATCCCACCGGTCAGCCCATTCCAGCAGCGCCTTTGTGGCGCCACGCGTTGGAGCGCCTATGGGAGGTGGGGATGAGCGGTCTAGGGCTATGTCTAACGTGCAGTTATAATCTCCCCCCAGCAGCCACGGGACCGCGTGCCAGGGTGTCAGCGGTGAGGAAGGCTTGTTACGCCGAAATAAATTATTCTGAGAGTGATATTAAAAACATAAACAATACTTATACAACTATATTTTTTAAAATGAAATTAATGACTTTTCGATTTAAAAAAAAGTTATATTTCTTACCTTAAAATCAATATTCTTGATAACAATATTCTTTCTGTTGATATTTCTGTGTCACAATATTTACAACTCAATATTTGTGTAAGTCGACATTTCTAACTCGATTTTTTTGTCTTACGACCAAATCAAAGGCATCAGCAGCATGTAAGGCACAGAAACCATGGGCTAGGAACAAAATGCCTGATTTACAAACTACTTATGATACAGTTTTTGCAAGGAATTCTCAGTTGTAGGCCTAGGAACACCATTTGCAGCACTGAGATTTGAACTGGGCATGGCTTAACTAGATCACATAGCCCTTAGCCCAGGTCATTATTCGATTTGTGTGTGGCCAGCATTACGCTGACAGTGTTACCGTAAGCCTTCCAGGACCTTACAAAGAAGCATGAAATATGCCTCCCTACCATAGTTTGAACACATTAAGAACACTTTTACCCTAATTGAGTGTGAACATCTATGGTTAAAACCTGAGCAGATGTCCTACTAATGGTAAAAAAAAATGTGGGTGCCATGAAAATTTAGAGGAAGTAGTTGGGAAAAAATCTCTTTACAACATTTATCTAAATCATAAACTAGTGGTAGGTTTAGGGCCTTACATCGATATGATCTTTCCTGCAGAAAAGAGATCACTATTTATCAAATTCAGACTTGGTACTCTGCAGTTATTGTACTTCACCAAAAAATGGTCGTAGACTGAGGATACTATTTCAGACACCTGCAGCTATGCCCTGGGAGGTCCAGAGACAATAGCTCACTTCATGCTCTTATGTACCAATGCCTTGCAGCGCAGGAGGTACTTTTTACATCCCTTGTTTTAAAAATATTGCACACAGATCTGCTAGGAAGCCCTCAAACTCTGGTACAGGACAGACTCAAGGCAAATATATGTTGCAGTAGCAGCATACATTTATTCAGCATGGAAGTAAGAATATCGCATTTGAGATGAGTCAGGATTACCTGGGCTGCTTCAGGTTTTCAAACTGTTTTTTCCGACGCTGGCCTCCTAGGAAACAGTATGATTGTCTCAGTTAAATTATGAGAAATTTAGTTAACGCTACTGTGTTGTATCTGTCAGCAGGTCACAATATGAAACTGGGTTTTTACATTTAAATTGCCTTACTAGATGTTTTATGAACTGTATTTACATTATTGTTTTGAGTACAGTGTGAATGGATTTCACACATTTGCATTGCGACAACTCTTACAACTATTTGCATGTTTTTTATTGTATAACTATTTTGTCTGAAACAGTAAAGGACACAACACTGCTGAACCTGTGAAAGACAGAAGGACTGCACCTGCTTTTAAGACCTCTGATGTGAACCCTAAGAACTGGACCTGCTCCCTCTTGTAATCAGGACATTGTACTGGACCTCCAAGGGTCAGTTGACTGACCTCCTGTTAAGCTAGAGGGATGCAGAAGCTTCAAGAAGCCTACTTCCTTGGAAGAGCCCAGTTTCAACTGGACCTGCCCTGAAGCCTGGTCGTGGCGTCTGTTGAAGTGATACCTGACCCCTAAGTGCTATTCCATAGGTCATGGACCCCTCAGCTGGTGTCAGAGTGTACTCTTCCTAAAATCCTAGCAAAACCTGGGACTTAGAGACTTTTGAGAACTTTTTGCCTGGAGAACCGTCAAAGGATTGGAACCAACCTGCCAGCTGATCCTCTGAGGGTCCTGCTGAGACTGACTTCGCTGCAGCTCCCGCTATGTTTTTCTCTCAATGTCAGAATCCGTAGACACTGAGCCCTCCTTGTTTCCGAATCCAGTTTCATCTCAATCACTGTTGAAGAAGACCCGATTGATGCCAGAAACTTCATGAGCGTGGAAACTTGTCCCACATGAGATTTTCTCCCCAAACAAATGGTTTCTCTAAGGCTCCCCATCTCGATGTCAGGTACTGTTGAGCCCCCTTCTCTCAGAGCTAGCCAACATCCTACTTTTACAGAAGTCTGCTAATATCGGGAAATACCTTTACCAGAGGTACAAACATGATCCATATAGCTGACCTCCGATCCATTACCCTTGTCCCGGTCAAGCTTAACCATATGACGATAGTTGTTGTTTAATGCTTTTGGCACTATTTCCGTTTACAGCTTTTAAAATGCATATTTCTGGTTCTCCAGAATGGATTTATGAATTTTTTTGTCATTTTTTTCATTAAATTATTCTCTATTTTTAGAAATTAGAGTAGGATCTGTATTGTGTTGTGTTTTGACCTTCTAAATGCTTTTCACATGTTCATAGGTTAAGCCAGCTTGTTCCATGCAATTGCTACCAGCGTTAGGCTCAGTTTTGAATCACTGAAAATGTTACAGGACCTAACATGAATATTGACATTATTACTTGTGGTGGACTACCATCCACCCTAACTATTAATCCACTTTCTCACAATCACTGTTCTGATCTGCACATTCTGACTGTTCCTTTCAGGGAAGTGCAAGCAAGTATTAGATGGTACGGTCACTGAATGGCAGGTGAGATTTCCCCTTCATCTCCCCCATTGTATGCTGTCAGTGCCATGAAGTGATAGCAAGAGGTACTAGAGAATCGAAGGAGAAAGCGTCCAGAGCTTGTCTCTCCTGCTGGCCTGACAAGATGCATGAGTAAAACCAATGTAGCAGAGTCTATGGAGAGGCTGGGGATGCAGAAGTATTGTCTTGTCTCGTTTCACTGCTCCTGCGGTCACAGAACAAAAGCTGCTGCCAGGGCCTTGCTCCCAAGCATGTGCAACCTCAGCATCCCACGATATTCATTAATAGCACTGTTTGCCAGAAACAATTAAATTAACACAAAGGGCCTGATTACGATGGCGGACTGATTTCTGTCCGCCCACCATCATCCCAGGGATGGGGACCGCCCGCCTCTAAGGCGGCGGTCCCACATATGGTATTACAGCGGCTGCCACCATGTTGGCCGCAAAAGGCATTTTTTCCAAAAAGCCCTCTGAAGGCCATTCCTGCCAGCCTTTCCATGGCGTGTAAACCGTCATGACAAGGCTGGTGGTGAGCCAACATCGTAATCTGACCGGCGGCATACATTACCTGCTGAGGGCCTCTGTAGCACCAGTGGGCTCAAGGAGTCAGTCGGATACATGGCGGTCTGGTTTCCAACCGCCAAGGTCCTGCCTGCCATCATAATATGGCGGGCGGGAAATGGCCTCACAATGGCAGCGAACTGCCACCCACAGAATGTCGATGGCAGGTTCACCGCAATCGTAAAGACCCCCAAAAATATTTTCTGGGTTTCATTGCAAAAAACCTTAAATCAATTTCAAGACGATGACTATAAATTCTCTGCAACTAACCAGCTAAAAATGCCAGAAAAAGTTCAAACTTAATTAAAACTCCGATGCTGCTGTCATCCTTAACTCTTTGTGGAAAATAACTGCAAACAGATTGTTGGAAATGGCCTTTTTGCAGGGTTATCCCCAAACGTTTTGCTTCTTCCTCCTTTATTTTTCCTCACCTGTGGTTGTTGGCAATAGGACTCTGGGCGCTTTACCACTGCTGACCAGTGCTAAAGTGCATATGCTCTCTGTGTAAATTGTTATTGTAATTCGTTATCCATGATTGGCATATTGGTATCATCAAGAAGTCCCTAGTAAAGTGCACTGAGTGTGCCAGGGCTGGTGATACAAATGCTACTTGTGGACCTGCAGCACTGATTGTGCCACCCACATGAGTAGCCCTAAAATGGTGTCTCAGGCCTGCCACCACAGTGCCTGTGTGCATTATGTAAACTGCCATGTCCTCCTGCCTAACCCTTCCCTTTCTGTACACATTGGTCACCCCTATGGAAGGCCCAAGGTACCCCCTTGGACAGGGTGCGGAGTATGTGAAAGGTAAAGTATGTACTAGTGCAGGTGACATGCTCTGGTAGTGAATTACAGCCATTTTTGTTTTTCACTATTGTAAGGCTATCTTGCCCATAGGCTATCATGGGGAATGCTGCCTACAGTGGTTACCAGCATATCTTCCCATAGGAGCAAGATAGGACATAACAGTCTGGTATCCCTGAACTCAGAATTTAATAACACATCTTTTGGGAAAGGTGTTTTTTAAATCCTGTGTTTGAGCACAGCACTTTTAGAAAGTGGCTGTTCTCTTGTCTGACCTTTCTGTGTGCCTTGGCCTGTTTGTGAATTGACTGTCTGGTTTGTGAGTGACAGGGCTGGGGGATTCCAGGAGACAGAATGAGTCCGCCCAGTAGTGAATAGAGAGATCTGCATCTAGATGGTAGGGAGGAGTTGCACCTGGGACCTGAATAGGACTGTGCCTGCCCCCCACAGTGCTGGCTCCACCCCCTGTGGTGCCTCTGATGTCGCTGCACTGCACTGTGAAAGGAGAGAATGAATCATGTCAACAAAGTGCTCCAGGGCTGTGCTTTCCCTCCACAATGCTGGCTCCACATCCTGTGGGGCGTCTGATGTTTCTGCTCTGCACTGTGAAAGGAAAGAAGGAGTCATATAAAGAGAGTGCCCCAGAACTGGTTTGGACCGGGCTCAGAGCCCTCCTGCACAAAGGGAACAAAGACTTTTTGGGGTATAAGTACAGGACCACTGAACTTTAGATCATCCTGGAATCAGGAAGGAACCTCTGCCAAGGAGAAAGCTGGAAGACTGAAGAAGGACGACTGTCCTGCTGTTGCTTTGCTGGACTGACCTGCAGTTGCTTTGCTGCCAAGGAGAGGGGATGGACTTTGCTTTGTGCTGTGTCCCCTTGCTTGATGGAATCTCCAAGGGCCTGAAGAAGAGCTGGCTCCCTGTTAAGAAGTCCCAGGAACAAAAGGACTTTACCCCCAGCTTCCCTGAACTCTACTGAGAGGGTTCTGTCCTTCCTAGAGTGCTTGGGCCAGTTGTGGCACCTCTGGAAGTTGTACCTGTGTTGGGAAGCTGGAAACCAAGATTTTAAGGACTTTCTGCAAGTTTTAACGCATCGCTCGCTTGCGGAGCGCATACCCGTCAGGGCGAGGAAATTCCCGCCACTACGAAGGACGAGATCGTTGCAGTGCCTGTTGCCGCTGCCAGAGTCGTTGCATCCTTCGTTTGCGGGACGCACCAGTCCGATGTGGGTAGATTACCATCGCTGCGAGTATCGTCCCAGAGCCTGTCGTCACTGGGTGAGATTGTCTCACCGTGTGCTTATAGACAACATCACGTCGCTGCGAGAGTCTTGGCAGAGCCATTGCATCGAGGGGCTGCGAGAGGAAAAGATCACTGTAGAACCACGCATCGTCGCCGTGCCGGAGATCGTCGCCACCGCGTAGATCATCTCATCGTACCTTTTGCGAGCCGCTTCTACCAAAATCTGTGCACCAGAATGCACGCAAGGTATCGCATCCCCCCCATACAGACCGAGTCACCGCAACACGCCCGCTGCGTCCAGTGGGGTTGTCGCATCACCACTCCAGGGTTTCAGGAGTGATGTATCTCTTGCTTTTCAATGCTACAGCTTTCACTTGGGACTTTTGTTGCGTCTAAAGGTACTGTTGGCTAAAACGTGACGCAACTGTGGATTTTTTTAACGCAACATTAAGAACTCATTTGAAACCATATTCTTGAAATGTGTATGTTGGATTTTTGTCGTTTTGGTCTTGTGTAGTTTAGATTAAATACCTTTATTTTTCTAACCTGTTGTGGAGTCAGTTTGTGGTGTTTTCACTGTGTTACTGTGAGTGTTGGTATAAATACTTTGCACATTACCTTCGATAAGCCTGAATGCTCGTGCCAAGCTACCAAGAGGTGAGCAGGGGTTATCTAAAAAGTGCATCCTTCTTACCCTGACTAGAAGCGAGAGTCCCTATTTGGACAGTGATACTTACCCCTGCCAACTAGAGACCCCCAGTTTTAACACAGATTTTCTTTCTTGGAATGTCAAAGGTAAAACTCTACTTATTTCCAATAGTCTAGCAAGGGTGCCATAGGCCGTGGTGCAATCAAGGAAAAGTGTCCTTTTGAATGTTGTGGTACAGCAATTATCATGGTTCAATCAGTTCCTCAGGGCTCTGGGGCCCTGTGCCATTGCACCTGCTGCACTAAAGATTGCTAGGCACCTGCTTATTTCAAGCCATCCATGGGATATTGAATAATATATTCAAAGAACAATATGTAGTAGAGAAGCAAAAAAGACGAGCCCTATCTATTCTCTAATCTAAATGAATAGGCAACTACGCTTTAATGCATGCTCACACTGGCAGATACATCTACTTTTGTTACACTTTGAGGACATTTTCTTTTTTGCTATCCCTTTGCATTAGAAACTCAAATGAACTTTGACGCTGTGAATATTGCCTCAACTAATGAGGCTTCTCAAGTTAATTGGAAAGATGTATGTACGTTGATGGGAAATAAATAGTTTTGTATTAATCCTCTACTACATAATAATGACAATGCAGAAACACAATTAGCAAACACTACACTTAATCATTTGCATAGACATGACCTCATTCAGTTCAGAAACAATTTTAATGCCACACTCTTTAAACGCAAATATAATAGAATTGACATTTTTCAACATTTAAACTGTGATCGAAAAGGGAGAAGCTCACTTTGCAGAACGATAGAAAAAATGTAGACTTCTATTTCTTAGGTGGTAAATACTGATACAGTGTGAGGAGAGTATATATAGGGCCACCTCATGTTTTCACCTCTTCCACTTTCCATGGCCCTAGTAATATGTGTAAGAGCTGCATGTCAGCAGAATACAAAGGTGTGGTGCAAAACTGAAATCTCATTCTGTAAGTCACCTAGTTTGATCACTGCTTCCAACAGTTGCACTGAACTCACAATTCCAGGATAACAGACAGCCGGTGATCTGGCCACAAGACCACCTTATCATACTTATATCTGTTCTACATTCACTGGTGCCCATGTCATTTGCTAGTGCTCGATGTTATCTTCATCAATTTGCCTTCACATCTTGGTAGCCGTATGTGTCTTTAATTACAGTCCTTTCAGTCTACACCATGCCGTAGAAACCTTGTTTACCTTCTTAGGGTTTCAATCTATCTGCACAAATGAATCATTGGTCTGACTTTACCTGATGTTTTTGTCATTTAGATCTTAATGGTCTTCATGGTGGTTAATATTGCCTCTCATTGTATTAAATATTAACAACAAATGCAGGATCATGTACAGAGAGCTTGATTAATGAAGGCTAAAGCTAGACCAGCAGTCCAAGTTTAGACCAAAAGTCCAACTATACTACTCTAAGTATTCACAAAGGGACTTACGAGTAGAATCTCCATTTGAGTGCAGAATCTACGCTTTCTGAGCTGAATCTCTACACTCGGGGTGCAGACCTTGCATCGGACGGAACACAACACTATGGAAGAAGAGCGTGTTCATTGGAGTATGCCCCAACACATATGCCTAGATACACACATCATGAGATCTATGACATCTATTCATTGCAGAAAGTACCTCACTTAAACCAGAAACGAGCCACATGTAGGCACTGGCTGGTACATGTATATGCGTAGGGAGTGAATTGGAGGGGTAAATGTGATGGCAAAAGCACACAGAATTACAACAGTCTAGAAATATCATGTAAGAAACAGTACCAAAAGCCTATGCATGTGACTCTTCAAGTGGTACCGAGAACATGAATTATACAACATCCCTGCCACAGTTGGACATTTATGTATAGTTATAGGTCATCCAATGTCTTTCAAAAACAATTCAAATGTGAATGTAATATACAAGTCCAAACCTCGGATCAAACGTCATATTTCAAAGTTTCGCCCAAGCACACCACACACAGCTGTGTCAGTTCTTGCATTCCCCACCCAGCTCAAGCTGAAAGTCATTAGCTTAACATAAGTTGTTGTTAGCCCCATCCCAGCTCCAGCTGAAAGTCCTTAGCCCACGTCGTTAGCCAAATACCACCCTGGCTTCACACAGACAATCAGAGCTGACACACGCAACCCTTTCAGACCTTAAAACATGTTGCTGAATGTGTTTTGCCGGTTTACCCCTTGTGATGCGACAGAATGTCCTGCGCGGAATTTGTTTTTATTTATTTAATTTATAAAGCGCACTATCACCAAAAAGGCATCCTGGCGCTGTAAACTCAAGAAAAGAATGGACAAAGAGATGAACAGGGACCAAACAGCCGACTAAGTTTTAGGAAACAACCAGGTTTTAAGTCTCCTTCTGAAGACATACAGATCACTAACTTGTCTTAGCTCCAAAGGGAGTTGGTTCCAAAGTTTGGCAGCAGCGTACCCAAAGGTTCGACCACCAACCCTAACTTTCCTAAATCTAGGCATTATCACAAGTTTTGCCACAGAAGAACGAAGGCATCTCGCAGGCGCATAACACTCAAACTTTCTCTGCATAGACATAGGACCCACCCTGTGTATGGCTTTAAACACTATGCAGAGTCACTTGAACTGGACTCTTTGTCTAAGCGGAAGCCAGTGTAGCTCTGCCATAGCCGCTGAAGAGGCAGATCTTCTAGGCCACCCCAAGGCCAACTTGGCAGCTATAGACTGGATCCTCTGCAGCCTATCAAACAAGAATTTGGGAGACTCGAAAAACAAAGCGTTGCAATAATCAAGTCTGCTAAGAATGGTGCTACGAACTTTCAAAGCCCGAGTATGAGATGGAAGCAGAGGAAGAATCTTCCGCAGAGACCTGATAGGGAGAGGTGTGGCGCCGCGGCCAGGGTGACTGACGCTGGAATCTGGGGATCAGGGTTTGATCCCCGGCTCCGGCGGCAGGTTAGCCCAGCACCATGTGACTCTGGGCAATGGCTTGCTTAATCTTCCCGACGGCCCCCAGCGCCTAGAGACCCTTACGGGTGATTGTGCGCTCTACAAATGTGGATTATTATTATTATTAATATAATAGTCAGACAGCAGGTCACAGTTTTCATGACTTGTGATTCAAGAGTAAGTTTGGAGTCAAACAAGATGCCAAGATTGCGAACCTTCTTCACAGGTTGAACCATGGTCGAGGTGGTGGCCAGCCAGTAGTTACAAGGCAAGGCTGAGGAAATTCTGTCCCTCGGACAGTAGATCACCTCTGTCTTATCTGCATTAAATTGCAGCGAGTTCTTCTTCAGCCAGATGGCCATATCACGCAGGCAGTTATGAAACACTTCTGTCAATATTGATTGATCTCCCTCAAGGGAGAAAATCAAATGCGTGTCATCGGCATAATTAACGATGTTAATTTTATGCCTTTTGATGACAGCAATCAGAGGTAAAATAGGGCGGATCGCCGAGCCCTGCGCTACGCCGTGCGAGATGTTTGAGTAGGTAGATTGAAACGGGGGAGGGATACCGCTTGCTGTCTATCCCCCAAAAATGACCAAAGCCATCTCAGGGCTGTTCCTCTCACCCCAACCTCACTCAATCTCTTCAGCAGGATCCCATGGTTGACCGTGTCAAAAGCAGCAGACAGGTCGAGCAGAACCAGCACAGCTGCCTGCCCCCTGTCTGCCCGCATCCAAAGTTCGTCCATCACCGTCACAAGAGCAGTTTTAGTTCCATGGGCCGGCCAAAAGCCAAACTGCACCTCCTCCAGCAGGTTGTATTCTTCCAAAAACTTGGAAAGAGTGCTAATCACCACTCGTTCCACAATTTTGGCTGGCAAAGGCAGGAGAGAGATGGGCCTAAACTTCTTAAGACACTATGGGGCAAGCGAGGGCTTCTTTAACAGAGGTGTCACCACTGCTTGTTTCCACCGTGTCGGGACCATGCCACTAGACAATGACTGATTGCAGATCAGTCGAAGAGTGGGGAACAGCTCTGCCTTAAATTCACTCCAAATTTTATGGGGCACAGGATCAAGCAGAGACCCTGAGTGGTCACCACTGGCCACCCTAAGGTGTAGGAAAGCAGAGAGGATCTTCAGATAAAGGATTCAACTCTATGGGATGTCAAGCCAAGAAGCCATCTCCAAATTCCGTTTTCCCCCTGATGTCATCATGGACATGGTTTCTGAGTGGGAGCAGAAACTTGACCCTGAAACATGCCACTCCTCCATCATCCCAGTCTAAGTCAAGATCCTGGCAGCTCTCAATTTCTTTTTTACTTGGTCTTTCAAGAGCGTATCCAATGACATTGTGGTCATTTCTCAGGAAAGCCAGTCCGAATGCTTGTGTCAGTTACTAAGATGCATAAATTGGTGATTGCATCTCTAAATATATATGCCACATACACTCGAGCAGGAAGGAAAATGGCTGCTGGGGATTTCTACCTCTATTTCTGCTTCACATGTGTGGTGTGTGCAATTGATTGCACTTGTGCTGCACTTCAGCCAGCTTGCCAACAATGGTGGCACTCCATCAACATGCAACATACGGTGCTGCTTTACTGATATGCATGCAGTGTTCACAGGCAGTACACATGACAGCTACATTTTCTGCAGGTCACCTCTTGTCCTGCAGCTGGCAGCAAGAGATTTTGACAACATGTGGCTTCTGGGTAAGTACACAACTACCAGACAAGTCTGATATGTAGAAATATTGTTTAAATGTACACACCCATTATACATTAAACATTCTCATGACACATACATAACCCCAACAGACACTGCATGTACCATTTCATACTTTTATAACCACTACAAGTGCAAGAGGGACATGTACAAATATTTCCTAATTTAACTTCTCAGGTGATTATTTTTTCCTCATCTCTTCACATCATACAGACATACAATCACAATACCTCAACATAGGTACAATAGGGCAAACATACCTACACAGCCATTATAGAGATACTTTAAATGTTCTAAAGTCCTTATTGAGATGTTTTCACCATACATGAGGTGCTGCTGTACTCCCCTAAAGTTGCATGCAAGATAATAGTAGCCTGTTTTGTCTTGCACAACCTTGCAGTACATCAAATCTTACACATACCTCTGGACCCTCACCTAGGTCTGAATGCAGAAAACAAGGCCTTTGTCCAAAACAGAGGTCAGGAAATACTGGTGCTTGACCACCTGGTTGCCACTTTTTTCACTTGAGCAACCAGTTGCGTTACAGTATTTATGCGGTTTCACAGTCTGTTGTCAATGATGATTTGTGGAAATTTAACACTTGGTTTATAAATTACATCCTGAGACTACTCTGTAAGCCATTCATAATGTATGTAAAAACAGCTGTTGTCAAGAGTAAAAAGATAGGCCATTCAAAACATTTCTTGCACATGTTAGTTATTAGAGTGGACAAAGTCTCACAGGACCCCATGGGCTTAGGGCAATAAATTACACTACATGCGTGAGACCTCCCTAGACAGTGGACATCTGACAAATCTGTCAGGACCAAGTGTCACAATGAATTAGATCTATGCGTAGAGTCAGTGAGGATTAGCATTGTTTACACGTTGGAAATCTCTAGGTATATGTGAAACAGATGAGCTTACAGTTAAGAGTCAACTTAAGAATTTTAGGTTACCCATACTACAAACAATCACACCTTGCCCATTGATTATATGTGGCTTTCCATGTGGTACACTGTACTTTGGACAATGCTACTTACAAACATATGTGACACAGGGTTACAGGCATTATTGGAAACTTATTGGCCCACTCACTGGCCATGTTTTGGAAACATAATAATCAAAATGTAACAAATATTATACTTTTAATTACAATTGGAATTTCATTTTGGTGTTTGATACACAGTAGTTGTGGTGCTGACATAGTGAGGCTAGGAATTTTATAAACTTTGTTGCCCATGGTCTACTGTTTATTCATGTTGTATCATGATGGTTAGCAAGATGCCTTAGTAAAATACTACTCACTCCTTCTATCTCCATGTTGCATATGTGAGTTACTCAGACATTACTGAATGCATAATGGTAAGCAGTTGTTTAGCTGTGTTTATAATTTGTAACATTAAACATATGAATGTACAGGTATTGAAAATAAATTCTATTTGTGCACGCTGCTACTCATGTGGCAGTGTTGCTATATGTGTGTATGTCTGTCATACATACACCATGGTTCAAATGAACCTGTGTAACGATCTGGATTGTTTGTGATCAAAACGAGACCCCTGTATGTGTACAACTAAACAGTATTTAATTTAGTTTTGTGTGCGTAATACTGAATGCATCACATACACAGGTCCAATGTTCACCTATTATTATACTTTAAAACACCATGTGAGATATTTGGGAAGGAGTGGCTGGCACTGTTTGAGATGTTAATGGTGAAATAAATCATACTCCCAATGCTAACAACACATCTTGCCCCGCTGCTGAAAGACACCCACTTCAATGCAGCACACAGCAATATCTCACCAAATATGGGTGCACGCTGCATTACTCAGCTGAGGACACACAAGTGATGGACAGAATGCAGGAACCCTCATCAGCCAGGCTAGCTTGGATCCAGTGGCACAGTGAGCCCGGAACCTATTTCTGGGCCTATCCGGCACACTTAGGGCGAGAAAGCAAAAAAACACACAAGTGATGGACGGAATGCAGAACAAATCAAAACATTTGCTGCCAGTCAAGAGATCTGGGTTAAATCCATCGTTCTTTTGCTCACCATGCCACCCCAGTTTAGACCCAGCTATATGCATATCAGTCTTGCCCAAGTTCCTCATGGGAACAGCCAAGCCTGAGCTGCCAAGCCAGGTCCTCCCTGGACCGGAAACAAGCATCATAGGACTTGTTTCAGGGTTTCACCCCTTATCAGCCAGGCTGCTTGAATCCATTGGCCCGGTGAGCCCGGGACCCAAGTTTGGGCATACCCTGCACACTTAGGGCGAGAAATCAAAAGACACACACATGAAGGAATTGGCCTTGCAGTTTGGGCTGGACTGTTCCCACGGGGAACAGGGTCAAGACTGATATGCATATGGCTGGATCTGAACTGGAATGGTATGGGTAGAAAAAAAAGATGGGTTGAGGCCCAGATCTCTGTACTGGAGTGAATGATTGCCACTGTGCAGCATTCTGTCCATCAATTTTTCTTTTTGCATTACTCAGCTGGTCATCAGGGCCACTGTAAAATTGATGGTACTTATTTTAAACTCCCTCGGTTAAGACTAAGCATGGGTGGTGAACTCTGCTCCGCTAGTTGAGTTCAGAGTTTTTCCCACTCTGCACTCCACTTGGAGTGTGAAGTTGGGCAGAGACTCCACTAATTCTGAAGGGTGGCAGAGTTTACCACCCATCCAATGAAATACAAAGAAGGGTCAACTACTGGCAATGAAATTGAGGTCACCAGTCACCGCCACACTATAACGGCTTTACCCCAGTCCCTACTTCTCCAAAATAAAAAATATAAGCGATGCTGGAAATGCAAACGCAAGGCTATGATCAAGCTAACCTGCACTTGCTCAACCAATAAGCATGAATTGAAATTGTAGTTCATACATTAGTGGTTCAGCAATTACAAGTTAGCTTTGATAAGAGCCTAATCAAAGATAACTTGTACTTGCTGAACCAATCAAGTATGAACCATAATTTCAATTCATGCCGATTGGTTCAGCAAGTTACATTTGATCATTGCCTCATGCTTGCATTCTTGGTAGCGTCATTATGTAGGGAATTATTGGGATTGCAGTCTACACCTGCCATCTCGTGTGAGGAAGGGTGAAGGCAGTGTGCTGAGACCCAGGAGCTCCGGCTGTCTCCTACTTCCTGTTACTAGCCCTCACAGCCCCTCTTGCTCACCTAAAACATATCACGGGAGGCTCTCTTCCTCAGATAGAGTTAGTGTGCTGGCGCTTCCACCGAGGCTGAGCTACACATGGAGCCTCAGGCCCTCAGCTGCACAGCTCCAGGCCCCATCCTGGAATGATTCACGTAGCCTACCACCACCAAGTTGAGGCTGGGGCTCTGGTCTCCCCTTTTACAGGTCTCTCTGTGCATTTAATTATCTGCTTGCTGCTCCCTAGCCACACGTGATTCCGCTGGTGGGCAGAACTCTGTGGAGTCTCTCAGAGTTTTTAAGTGACTAAGCAAAGTCTGTGATGTTCAACTCCTCGAGCTCCGCCCACCCTTAATTTGGATGCTCAATTCAGTCTTATTAAATGGAGCTGCCTTGTCTTCAAGTCCCTCAGCCATTTTGGAGGCAGGTTTGAGACACAGACCGGCAGGATGTTGCTTTGAGGTGAAGATGGCACACAATGACCCTAAAATGGCTGCCCAGAACTGTTTGTATTCAACTTCCTGTATTTTCTTTGCTGAATGTGACTTCCTGTGTCTTTTAAGTTTTTCCTCCTCGAGTGCAGATCCTCTGCACTCAGGGGGAAACACTGCACTTGAGCCAAACCCCAGAGATAACACACAGGAAATCACAAAAAGGAAATTGGATACAGAAAGCTGCATTGCAGATATTTGATGGTCAATGCAAAGTTTGTGAATTTTGCACAACTCCAGGTAAGTTACTGAAAAACTGAGTGAAGCAGAAACCATAATTCATTCCAGGGTGAAGTCACAAGCAAAGCCCAAATTAAACTGTGCTCAGTCCCCTGGCAGTTTGGCACAGAACAGTCAAACTTAACTTAAAGGCAATGTGTAAAGTATTTGTGCAACATTCTAACACTAATTGTTAGAAATGGGGGTCTCTAGTTGGCAGAGGTAGGTACAGTTGTCCAAATAAGGACCCTTGCTTCTAGTCGGGGTAAAGGGTGCACACACTTTAGATAACCCCTGCTCACCCCATGGGTTGCTTGGCACCAGCATTCAGACTTATCCCAAAAGCAATGTGCAAAGTGTTTGCACTCATAGTGATAACATAGTGATAACACCACAAATGGACACCACATCAGTTTAGAAAAATTCACATCTTTATCTAAACTCAACAAGACCAAAATAACAAAAATCCAACTTACATGTAATAAGAATATTACTTTTCAAAGGTTTCAAACAACTGGGTCTATTGAAAACTTTGGATGTGAGATTTCTCACACAGCACCTGTAGATGTGTCGAAATTCACAAGACCAAACAGCTGCATAGATGGTAAGCATTCCAACAAAGAGAGGTGTTCCTGAGACCTTAGGGAGACAATTCAACAGTTCTGCTGCATGCAGGAGAAGTAGTGCGTCAAATCTGGTCTGTAGGGGGAAGTGATGAGTCGACTCCAGTAGGATTCTAGTCCTCGAGTGATGCGTTGGGAAAACTTGACGCACAGGTACGATGCGTGGAAATCCGGGATGCGTCGGTGATCAATGCGGTGGCATTGAGCGGCGATGTGCCAGGTTCTTCAGTCGAGATCCCTTGATACGTTGGTTCTTGCAGCAGCAACAGGCATTGCATTGGTTCGGAAGCTGCCACTGTGATGCGTGCAGATTCTTCTCGCACAGTGGTGCTACATTGGAAAAACAGCCGCAAGCCAATTGATGCAGCAAATTCTTCAGTTCTTTAGGTTTCTTCCAGCTCCCAACAGCAGGAACAACTTCCAGAGGCCCAGAACTGGAACAGACACTTCCTAACAGATCAGACCTCTCAGCAGCAGAGTTCAATGGAGCTGAGGGTGAAGTCTTTGTGTCCCTGAGACTTCAGAACAGAACAATGTAGAAGTGAGTGGGAAATTACGGGACCTGACTTCAACACTTTTATTTTTACTATTTACTTGTTAGACTTCTTCTGTTTGCAATATTCTGATGCAAATTTGTTCTTGGAGAACTTCTTCAAGCAGTCTCAAAGCAAATATTCCAGTCTTTGTCCTCTCCATGGCAGAAACAGCAACGGCAGGCCTATCCCACACAGCACACAGCAGAGGGGCAGTACTCCACCTCACAGCTCTTCAGCTCTTCTCCTCGGCAAAGGTTCCTCTTGAGCCCAGAAGTAATCTAAAGTTCTTGGGTTTTAGATCTAATACTTATACCCCAAAATGTCTTTGTCCTCTTTGTGCAAGGATCTCTGAGCCCAGTCCAAACCAGTTCTGCCCTCACTGGTGCAGTATGTCCCTAGCTGGAGACAGCAGTGTACAAGGGAGACAGGCCCTAGGTAGGTGCAAGGAAATCTCCTCCCAGTACTCTAAATACAGACAGGCCCCATTCAGTTCTGCTCTGAGTCATCCAGGAAGGGCCAGGCACACCTCAAACCCCTCAGTGGCTGTTTACATTAAATGCACAGCCCCAAACCCTGTCACTCCAAAACCAGACAGTCAATCCACAAACAGGCCGAGGTACACAGAATGGTTAATCGAGAAAACGTCTACTTTCTAAAAGTGGCATTTTCAAACACACAATTTAAAAAACACCTTTACAAAAATATGTATTAAATTCTGAGTTAACAGAGCCTAAACTTTATTTCTCTTTCTTGTCCCAATGGGAAGTTATACTTGTAAGATGTTACAAAGTATTTCCCATTCTTTTCTATGGGGCAAGATAGCCTTGTAAAAGTGAAAAACGAAATTGGCAGTATTTCACTATCAGGACATGCCATAGACATCAGGGCATGTCCTACCTCTCACATACACTGCACCCTGCCCATTGGGGGTACCATAGGGGTGCCTTACATGTAAGTAAAGGGAACATTAGGGCTTAGCAAGTGGGTGCACTTCCCACATCGTCATGGCAGTTTACAAACGGTGCACAGACACTACAGACGGTATACAACCTTTACAACGAAACTTTTACAACAAACTACCATTACAACGCAATTTTTACAACGCATTGCTCTGGGGGCGCTCTAGGATAGGGAATAGGTTAATTTACTATCCAATAACCTTCCCTACTATCCACGGGGACTGGAATTGGAATAGTAAATTAAACTATTCACTATCCAGCGCCCAAAAGCATTACGCATTGTAATGGTATGCGTTGTAAAACTTACGTTGTAAAGGTAGGCGTTGTAAAAGTATGCGTTGTAACGTCATACATCCACTACAGACACCTCAGTGGCAGGTCTGAGATACATTTTCAGGGCTACTCATGTGGGTGGCACAATCAGTGCTGCAGGCCCACTAGTAGTATTTGATTTACAGGTCATGGCAAACTCAATGCACTTTACTAGGGGCTTACCAGTAAATCAAATATGCCAATCATTTAGCAAAAAGGAACAAACAACATACCAAGGCCCAGCTCAACTAATACACATGTACAATCAATTTCGGAGTGGTGCAACAAATTTTCTGCACCCGTCGTCCTGAGGTGCGAGTCACGATCAAAGTTTTTCGAGAGAAGGTGGAAGGTGCACTCGTAGCAAAGTCAGACACATAAATAGTAATTCCAAAAGTACTTATTTTATTCAGTCAGTCTTTAAAACCAGTCGCCTAACACTGGAGGTGAAGGTCTCAATCCCTCCCATCACAAAGTTTCCTTTGTCTGACACTTAATGTGGTGGGTTCTTTTCTTCCCATAGCAGAGCTCTCTGTGTCTGACACTAAAGGTGACTGGAGCTTTCCTTTCCGTCTCACAGCTGCATGTGTCTCACAGTGAAGGCGACTGTTCGGGTCTCATAGCTCCTTTTGTCTCTCACTGGAGATGGAGGTTTCTTTATCTCTCTTCCCACCTTTCCCTTGTCTGCAACTGTAGGAAGTCGTACCCCTCTCAAACCATGTCTGTCACTCCAGTGTAGTGCCTTCACCTACCCAGAACTGCAAACACAACAATGATGGACAGAATGTGGATCAATGTCACACATTCACCCCAGTCCAAAGATCTGGGCCCAAATCCATCGTTTTTCCACTCCACACCACCCTGGGTTAGACAATGGCAATATGCAAATCAGCGCTGACCCTGTGCCCCATGGGAACAGTCCAGTCCGAACTACAAAAGCCATGTCCTTCCCAGAACGGAAACAAGCATCCGAGGACCGGCCCGGTTTCGAGGTAACACCTCTCTTCAGCCCGGCTAGCTTGATTCCAGTGGTGTGGAGTGCCTGGGACTCACGTCTGAGCATCCCCAGTACACTTAGAGCGGTAACTGCAAACACAACAATGATGGACAGAATGTGGATCAATGTCACACATTCACCCCAGTCCAAAGATCTGGGCCCAAATCCATCGTTTTTCCACTCCACACCACCCTGGGTTAGACAATGGCGATATGCAAATCAGCGCTGACCCTGTGCCCCATGGGAACAGTCCAGTCCGAACTACAAAAGCCATGTCCTTCCCAGAACGGAAACAAGCATCCCTGGACCGGCCCGGTTTCGAGGTAACACCTCTCATCAGCCCGGCTAGCTTGATTCCAGTGGTGTGGAGTGTCTGGGACTCACGTCTGAGCATCCCCAGTACACTTAGAGCGGTAACTGCAAACACAACAATGATGCCCTTTAGGGCATGTGTGTGAGCAACATGAAACTTTGAAAAATGCACTTTAGTGCATTTGTCAAAGTTTTTGCAAATTACCATGAAGTTCAACGTCATGGTAATTTGCGAGCCCTATTAGCGAAATCGCTATTTTTTAAACTTTCATGAATTGCATTTAAGGAATCACAATATGAGATTCCTTAAATGCAAGTAATCGCAATTTAGCGAATTCTTAATTTGCAATTTTTGCATTTAGGATGATGTATCTCAAATGTAAAAATAACGGTCGCAAAGGGGCAGATTCTGAGAATGTGCCCCTTTGAGAGCGGTTTTTAGCTTCATGCATATAAGCCTAAATATGTCAGCATTTATTGGAGTATAATATCTGGGAATGGCTGGTGAAAAAACACTGAGGCAGATGCTAAGACATATGTGTTGTACAATTGCATATGTTTTACCATCTTATGTTAACAAAGGGAGTGCCCAGTAGAGGCAGAATCGTCAAAATATAATCTGATGAAGTATTTTTCTACATTATCCCAATGTTATAGATATATTTACCAGAGGCCATGATTTGCAGAGTTGTAGTTATAAAAAAGAAACAGAACATTGATACACCCCTCCTTTGTTAGCAAACAGAAGCAGCGCTCAGCCAACTGCTACTGATTAATATTTCTGAACATTTCAGAAATAATATTTTATATCATATAGATTTCTTCATAGTGATAAGTGACCTTCATTGAGAATGCATGCAGGGCTCGAGCAAAACCTCTGCTTATGTTATATGATTTCAATTCGCATAAAAATACGACTTCAATCCGGATCAAAAAGATTCTTTCAGGAAAGTTTACAGATCTGATAGTCTCTTATCAAAGGTCTCAAAGACAACAAAGGATTCAAGGAAAATGAACCCTCCTACCCCTGATAGGGCAAAAGAGACACAATAATACAATGCAGCTTCAAAATGCGAATACACTTAATTTGAATTCTTATTAGGGGCGCCTGAATACGATAATGTTTCCGTCCGCTCTAAAGGGCTAACTGGTTTATTTATTTATTTATTTATTTATTTATTATAAAGTTTTGTATAGCGCGAACAAGACCCGTGGGTATCAGAGCGCTTAACATGAAATAAGAAAAGGAAAAAGGTTAACATATGTATAAGCAGTTAGCAAGCAACCGCAGTGAGGTAGATGACATATATATTCGTAGCACATGTGTACACTAAGGAATGATGATGCAGAGACCTCATCTGGCATTTGAGTTTTGAGTAGTGGCTCACTCAGACTTGCCAACTTCTTAGCCACTCTTTGCTGCTTCATACCTACTTACAAACATAAGTAACTGCCTCTATAACTATCCACAGGCATTTTCTTTGTAAGAACAGTTATCTTTTCACCTAGCTAAAAAGATGTGTTTGACTTTGAGGACACATCCGTACTGATGTTACTTTGACCTCATGATGGGAGAAGGGATGTTGGGATTGTGATTGTGTCATATTCATTTAGGCTTCTTGGTAGGAGTTAGAATTCCAAGGCCTCTTGTAATTTGTGGTCAAAACAATGTGACTTTATCAAGACTTGAGAAATTGTGAGCTGCAATACTTGTGAAGATAAATAGTGGCATGCCAAACAAGTGAGAAAGTTCAAGTCTTAAGTGTGATAGAGATTGGTAGATGTGATGTTGTGGAGGAGGCGGTATTGTGGTACCCAACTAAAAACAAACATCGCTATCACTTTAAATAAAATGCTGACACATGTCCTTATGTGTAAGGTGTACTCAGAATTGGATTGGTTTCAAAAGTAGGCCCGGGCACCCTAAAAAAAAAAGTGGCCCACATTTGCAGATTGTGTCTTTTCGCAAAACACTTCTTCAGTATTGTAAATAATATGAAAACTAGAGTGGTTCCCTTAAATGAGGCATGTTTTCCTAACTACACTGAGAGAACAAAAAATAGAAATGTTGCCAGGACTCTTTGTGCACTGATTAGTTTACAATGGTTACCCACACCTGAATATAAGTGAGGCCACTTCTGCTCGGACCCCCTGTTCTATTTGCATACATTAATGGGCCAGTCCACCGAAAGTCTGGGAATGACACCTATGCCCCATTGTTAATAGGGAGGTAATAGTAACCCATCTGCATCCAGAAAAACCACCCAGGCCCCCACTGGGCCTCTGGTGTCATCTGGCTAGCACAGACCCCACCCAAATTGGTTACCAGGCTGGACAAAAAAGTGGCCCATGGCTGTTACTCATTACTGGCCCGTAGCCCATTGCCTGAGTGCCTGCCTTACCAATGTGACCCTGGGTGTACTTGTACAATACCAATGTTTGGGCCTGGCAGGGCATCCTACAGCTTTGTCTGGGATGATAATTTTGTGACAATCCAAGCAAGGGACATTGTATTTGTGTGAAATCATTGGGACCCACCTCCCTTGCTAGGATCACGGAGAAGCATTGGTTTGCAGAGAAGTAATTGGCAACAGGTAGTTGTGTGACTTACGGACGATTTTCTTTGTGACGGTGTCTGTTTTGGATGTGATCAAGAAGGTAGAGTGGCAGCAGGATGGGTAGTATTGGCTCCATGTTGGCACAGAACATGTGAAAGTGAGTAGAGGTGAGTTTCCTCCTTATATCCCTCCCTGTCTGCCATCTCAGATACCTTGGTTCGAGGCAACTCATAATTGGGCTGGTGGTCTCCCTTGCAGTCCAAGCCTCACACAGCCAAATTGGACGGCCCGTGGCCACCGAGCTCTGTAAGCACTGGCGGTGTCAGGGGAGTGGCAGCATGGCCGTAGCGGTTCTCAAACATCTAAAACAGCTAACATGTAATAGGGCGTTGGACTGCTGACCTCACCAGGATCGCATCGCCACCACTGGCTTCGCGGTCCCTGCACCACCAAACTCGTATCAGACACTGGATATTTGGTGAACAGGCTTAAGTCAGGGATAATGACGTAAAATTTCAGATTTAAGGCACATCAAATATTTCCAGAAATTAAAAATGTAGATACAGTGATCAATCATTATATTAATAGAATACATGATAATAATGTGAAACAGTCTAATATTACACTTATGATAAAAATGACATAGATCACTTATAAAAGTCTATCCTACTAAATTCCAACTTTGTATTCAACCCAGTCTCCTTTGATTTGACAAAAAAAGTAGCAAAGGTTCAATTTAAAATGATCAGCTTTGTATTTACTTTCATTAATTTTAGGCTATCTGAGAAACAGAACATTGATACACCCCTCCTTTGTTAGCAAACAGAAGCAGCGCTCAGCCAGCTGCTACTGATTAATATTTCTAAACATTTCAGAAATAATATTTTATATCAAATAGATTTCTTCATAGTGATAAGGTTGTGAAACCTTTAACCACGTATGTCTGCTCAATAAAGGGATAGCACATGGGAATATACAAATACAATTGAATAGATTGTTTAGCATGTCTGAAAATAGCAATTATAATTAGATAAGATATTTTTGAGGGGAGACATTACTTGGTAATCACTGCTATACATTTCAATTCACAAGTTGACCTTCATTGAGAATGCATGCAGGGCTCGAGCAAAACCTCTGCTTATGTTATATGATTTCAATTCGCATAAAAAATACGACTTCAATCCGAATCGAAAAGATTCTTTCAGGAAAGTTTACAGATCTAATAGTCTCTTATCAAAGGTCTCAAAGACAACAAAGCATTCAAGGAAAATTAACCCTCCTTCCCATGACAGGGCAAAAGAGACACAATAATACAATGCAGCTTCAAAATGCGAGTAAACTTAATTTGAATTCTTATTAGGGGCGCCTGAATACGATAATGTTTCTGTCCGCTCTATAGGGCTCACTGGTCTATGTGTGTACACTAAGAAATGAGGATGCAGAGACCTCATCTGGCATTTGAGTTTTGATTAGTGGCTCACTCAGACTTGCCAACTTCTTAGCCACTCTTTGCTGCTTCATACCTACTTACAAACATAATTAACTGCCTCTATAACTATCCACAGGCATTGTCTTTGTAAGAACAGTTACCTTTTCAAATCTATCTTCAAAACTTTAACTGTGTTTTGGACTTACCTGATTGAACAGTTATTTCGTAAAATTGAAATGTAGTGCTAAATGCTATATCAGAGAAAGGAACATAGCAGTATCTATATTGGACGTTTGCAACCTTTTTTTCTAGGTTGAGTCCTTCCTTGCACTGCTTTTTCGTGTTCTGTAACTGAACTCTTTCAGATGTACCTAGAAGTATTCACTCTCCTGGTGCAGTTTGGACAAATGAGGTTTCTCTCTGCAGTGTTGGAAACTTGTCAGCCTTAATTATGTTTTTCTTACATATGTAGCGTATTTATCTGAATGAGTATTAATTAAACAGCTTTACAAGATGATAAGTTCCCACCAGGTAAACATGATTAGGAGATGAAAGTGCTGGGGACTTCCAGGATGTGAGGGAGTGTTAGAAATGGGGGTCTCTAGTTGACAGAGGTAGGTCCCTTTGTCCAAATAGGGACTCTTGCTTCTAGTCAGTGTAAGGGGGAAATACACATTAGATAACCCCTACTTATGCCCTTGGTAGCCTGGCACGAGCAGACAGGATTATCCCAAAGGCAATGTGTAAAGTATTTGTACCAACACACACAGTAACACAGTGATAACACCATAAATGGACACCACACTGTTTTAGAAAAATAAAATATCTTTATTAAACACAAAAGGGTTCAGCACTATTCAGAAAATTATAACAATTCAACATCAAGTGTTCAAGAACCAGTGAGCACACAACAAGATGTCCAAGTGAATTTCGTAAAAGAATTTTCTCTTTATTTCATATATTCATAAGAGTGGAGGATCATAGCCGAAGCGTTTCGTTTCTCAAAGAGACTTCTTCAGGGCTTCACAAAGTAATAAAGAGGGTATTTAAATTGAAGTTCATATAGTTCCACCAGGTAACTGAGAATCCAATTTTCGGAAGACTTCTTATATAGTAGATATTGTCAGAGGTGACGTGGTAGCCCGTAGCTCATGAAATCTGAAATTAGGTGGCTTCTCTGATAGAATAGGAAAGGGGTTCTTATACACAATTTTTTCATAGTTAATTAGAAAAACTGCAAAATCATCATTTGAACAAAAGTATCATTTCTTTAGCAAATCAGACCAGAATAATACACATCATTACCTTAACACTTAAGGGCCATTCCATTTCTAAAAAACATAGTCAAGCCCTAGGTTTCAAGGTTCCCTCGATTGAAGCATAGGTATCCCACAGAGTATTTCCATTGTTCCCTTAGGATTTTTTGACCACTGCTTCTATGTAATCCCTTTCAGTGACATTGCCTTTTTGATGTGGGATACATGTGAGAGTCACCTACAGAGTTGTAGCTAAAAAGGTGTGTTTGACTTTGAGGACACACCCGTACTGATGTTACTTTGACCTCATGATACATGTTGGGATTGTGATTGTGTCATATTCATTTAGGCTTCTTGGTAGGAGTTAGAATTCCAAGGCCGCTTGGAATTTGTGGTCAAATCAATGTGACTTTATCAAGACTTGAGAAATTGTGAGCTGCAATACTTGTGAAGATAAATAGTGTCATGCCAAAAAAGTGGGAAAGTTCAAGTCTTAAGTGTGACAGACATTGGTAGATGTGATGTTGTGGAGAAGGCGGTATTGTGGTACACAAATAAAATCAGACATCGCTATCACTTTAATTAAAATGCTGACACATGTCTTTACGTGTACGGTGTACTCAGGATTGGATTGGTTTCAAAACTAGGCCCGGGTACCCTGAAAAAAAGGTGGCCCACATTTGCAGATTGTGTCTTTTCGCAAAATACTTCTTCAGTGTTGTAAGTAATATGAAAAGGAGAGGGGTTCCCTAAAAAAGGCATGTTTTCCTAACTACCCTGAGATAACAAAACATAGAAATGTTGCCAGGACTCTTTGTGCACTGATTAGTTTACAATGGTTACCCACACCTGAATATAAGTGAGGCCACTTCTGCTCGGACCCCCTGTTCTATTTGTATACATTAATGGGCCAGTCCAGTGAAAGTCTGGGAATGACACCTTTGCCCCATTGGTAATAGGGAGGTAATAGTAACCCATCTGCATCCAGAAAAAACCATCAGGCCTCCACTGGGCCTCTGGTGTCATATGGCTAGCACAGACCCCACCCAAATTGTTTACCAGGCTGGACAAAAAAGTGGCCCACAGCTGTAACTCATTACTGGCCCGTAGCCCATTGCCTGAGTGCCTGCCTTACCAATGTGACCCTAGGTGTACTTGTACAGTACCAATGTTTGGCCCTGGCAGAACATCCTACAGCTTTGTCTGGGATGATAATTGTGAGACAATCCAAGCCAGGGACATTGTATATGTGTGAAATCATTGGGGACCCACCTCCCTTGCTAGGATCACGGCGAGGCATTGGTTTGCAGAGGAGTCAATGGCAATGGGTAGTTGTGTGACTTACGGATGATTTTGTTTGTGACGGTGTCTATTTTGGATGTGATCAAGAAGGTAGAGCAGCAGCAGGATGGGTAGTATTGGCTCCATGTCGGCACAGAACATGTGAAAGTGAGTAGAAGTGAGTTTCCTCCTTATATCCCTCCCTTTCTGCCATCGCAGATACCTTGGTTAGACTGCCACGCTTCTGCCGGCTGTGAGGCAACTCATAATTGGGCTGGTGGTCTCCCTTGCAGTCCAAGCCTCACACAGCCAAATTGGACTGCCCGTGGCCACCGCGCTCTGAGAGCACTGGCGGTGTCAGGGGTGTGGCAGCATGGCCGTAGCGGTTGTCAAACAGCTAAAACAGCTAACTTGTAATAGGGCGTCGGACTGCTGACCTCACCAGGATTGCTTCGCCACCACTGGCTTGGCGGTCCCTGCACCGCCAAACTCATATCAGACACTGGATATTTGGTGAACAGGCTTAAGTCAGGGATAATGGTGTAGAATTTCAGATTTAAGGCACATCAAATATTTCCAGAAATTAAAAATGTAGGTACAGTGATCAATCATTATATTAATAGAATACATGATAATAATTTGAAACAGTCTAATATTACACTTATGATAAAAATGACATAGATCACTTATAAAAGACTATCCTACTAAATTCCAACTTTGTATTCAACCCAGTATCCTTTGATTTGAGAAAAAAGTAGCAAAGGTTCAATCTAAGATGATCAGCTTTGTATGGACTTTCATGAATTTTAGGCTATCTGAGAAAAAGGCAGAGCTAGAAAATAAGGAAATAGGGAAGCAGCTAAATGGATATAATCTACATTTATAAAAAATAATAAGCACAATGCATTTGTTATACACTAAAAAGAAATATACAGTTTCTGTGTGAGAACTGACTGACCATATGTCGGGGGTTCCGCACACCTCATTACAAGGTCTCAAACTCCCATTTCTCCATGGGAGCTTGTGCGGCGAATGGAAACTGCTCACCCTAGAAGCTCCCATTGAGATATGAGAGTTTGTAGCTCCCTCACGGTGCCTGCCACACAGTGCAGGGATTTTCATGGGGGCACCATAAGTTCCCCCCAGGGCCACAACCGGAGACTGTGGAGAGATGGGGGTCCTACTAGGGGCCCATAAATACACTTTTCGACAGCAGTTCCTTGTCAGAAAGGCCGACATGGAGCTGCTGTCGGAAAGTGCCATCTTAATTCCGAAGGCTGAAACTTCCTCCATTTGGTTTATGAGGACCTTTCTGACTGAATGATTGGCTCCTTGAACCCATCAGAACTGACTTAGATTACCCGGCCAGTTTGGACTCCAAGCACCGTCATTGAAATACGGTAGTGGGAGTTCAAACCTAAGATGCCGGTCGGAAGGCCTCCGAACAGCTGTTGGAGGCTTTCCGACCGACATCGAAAACAGGCCCATTATTATTAATCACTTTTTATAAAATATTAAATGATAATTTCAAAGTATCCAATTTAAAAAAAATAACATTTTCAGTTAACCAATCAATAAAACTTTTTTCAGTTTTAGTTTAAAATTGCACAGCACTTAAAAAAATATACAACATAAACAATGTAACGTATATCCATATGCAATAAAAAAAGTATTAAAATTGCAGAACCTTGAGACCACCTCGCATATGGATACTATATCATATGTTATGAATTCCCATCTGTATTACCATGTTGTTTCCTAATATGTAATATATGAAGTATATAGATAGATATTGTAAAAGAAACTTCACCTGAATCGAGCTTCTGCAAGAGGGTAACTGAGGGAAAACAATTTGTAAACGGAGGCTTCCTTAATAATGTTTTAATGAGAATGATTCTGGGTTTGTCAGAAAAGCAACAGAAAAGCATAAGGTGTAATTTGCATTGGGCCGGGGAATTATCACAAGGGAAATTGACCACGGCCGTGGACCAATCATTACAGTGGGGGAATATAACCAGTCAATGAGTGGGAACTTCTGTTGCAAGTCCTGTATGTTTACCAAATACAATTGAAACTAAGAGTGGGCAGTCAACTCCGCTCTGTTGGCGTAGCTTGTTAAATTTTGCCAGTCCGCACTCCGCTTGGAGCAAGAAGTTCTGGCAACAATACTGCCTCCAGTTTACAGAATTTACCGGCACCGGCCCGGGCCAACTGAGGCTCACCCCTAGACATGAAGTATAATGCTGAGTTCTCCCTCTTGGGCAAAAGTAATTTAGAGGACAGGAGTGCCATGTATTTCACTTCTGCAGCACAGGATTCTGTTTGGCCTTCTCCGCTTTGTGGCCATGCCTCCCAAGGATGCAAACAAACACCGGAAGAAGAGTCGGCTTGTTTGCATCCAGTGTGATGTCATGTCCAGCCAACACATGAGGGTATTAGTTTGTATTGCACCCAGTTTAGTGTGTGATCCAGGGACACCAAGAATACAGGGCAGTACCACCTTGCTGCACATCGCTGGGGGTTAGCTGTAAATTTCCGTGTGTTACTCACTTATGTGGGAGTTTTGGTTTAACCATGCACTATGTCTAGGGCCAATAAAAGTGTGTGGGTGTGGCAAGATTAAGGTCACAACCCTGCACGAAAGTAAAATCAGGATCAGTGTTCATGTGCCCATGCGTCGTCACCGGCCAACAATACATGACGATCAAGCAACACAACAGGAGAGCTTGTTGCACTTGTCGCATAGCCCTGAAGGTGAGCTATCTGGGAATCCAGCCTCTGAAGCCCATCATCTCTAACCCCCAGGCGGTGCAGGTAAGGGGCTTTTGTCTTACTTTTTAATTGTGAGGCGAGGGAAACTGAGCGGGATGTATCCCACACCAAGCAGTGAGGTGGGTGAGGAAGTGCATTCCACAAATCCTTGGTGATGTTGTTTACTTCACAAGACTACCACAATTAATTTTGATCATTGGCCTACTAAGACCGGTCAGAGCAGCTTCCAGCTGTGGCACTCCCAAAAACAGCAAGTCCATCAGATTTGTCAGAGAAGAAGTGCGCTCAGGCCTCATTCTGACACTCTGCTTTCAGCATTCTCCTAGTCACTTCCTCAGTCTCAGCTCCACAGATGTGAGACACAGTACTGGTGCCTTTAGTGTACTGAGTACTGCTACTGCCTAGGGGAAGGAGGTTGTCGTGGGTAGGCGTCACAAAGCTGTGTATGCAAAGAGGGCATGGGTATTCAGGGACCGATTCACAAAGGTAATCTGAGCCAAAAGTCTAACTTTATGACTCTTGGTATTCACAGAATTCATTTATGACTTTTGGTATTCGACTATTGGGACACGCTTGATGTGATAGGCGCTGTAACGGCGAGTGTGTGTCTTGGTTACTGCAATATTTTAAAACTGTGCTTATGTAGTAATACGAATCGTGTATTTTTAAAACTGTGTTGCCCAGAAAGTATACTGCACCTTTAAGGCGGTCTTTGCCTCGGTCCACCACGGCTGGTGCCGGTTGTGTGGAGGGCGTTTTTGACCTTCTTGCCCGACCCATGTGGGCGTAGCACTCCCTTCAGAGGCGGGACCGGTGCCTTCTTAGGCACGCCAATTCCCCACGCGCAGCAGACATGCCTGATGTGATAGGCGCTGTAACGGCGAGTGTGTGTCTTGGTTACTGCAATATTTTAAAACTGTGCTTATGTAGAAATACGAATCGTGTATTTGTAAAACTGTGTTGCCCAGAATGTATACTGCACCTTTAAGGCGGTCTTTGCCTCGGTCCACCACGGCTGGTGCCGGTTGTGTGGAGGGCGTTTTCGACCTTCTTGCCCGACCCATGTGGGCGTAGCACTCCCTTCAGAGGCGGGACCGGTGCCTTCTTAGGCACCCCATCTCCCCACGCGCAGCGGACACGCTTGATGTGATAGGCGCTGTAACGGCGAGTGTGTGTGTTGGTTACTGCAATATTTTAAAACTGTGCTTATGTAGAAATACGAGTCGTGTATTTTTAAAACTGTGTTGCCCAGAAAGTATACTGCACCTTTAAGGCGGTCTTTGCCTCGGTCCACCACGGCTGGTGGCGGTTGTGTGGAGGGCGTTTTCGACCTTCTTGCCCGACCCATGTGGGCGTAGCACTCCCTTCAGAGGCGGGACCGGTGCCTTCTTAGGCACGCCAATTCCCCACGCGCAGCAGACATGCCTGATGTGATAGGCGCTGTAACGCCGAGTGTGTGTCTTGGTTACTGCAATATTTTAAAACTGTGCTTATGTAGAAATACGAATCGTGTATTTGTAAAACTGTGTTGCCCAGAATGTATACTGCACCTTTAAGGCGGTCTTTGCCTCGGTCCACCACGGCTGGTGCCGGTTGTGTGGAGGGCGTTTTCAAACTTCTTGCCCGACCCATGTGGGCGTAGCACTCCCTTCAGAGGCGGGACCGGTGCCTTCTTAGGCACGCCATCTCCCCACGCGCAGCGGACACGCTTGATGTGATAGGCGCTGTAACGGCGAGTGTGTGTCTTGGTTACTGCAATATTTTAAAACTGTGCTTATGTAGAAATACGAGTCGTGTATTTTTAAAACTGTGTTGCCCAGAAAGTATACTGCACCTTTAAGGCGGTCTTTGCCTCGGTCCACCACGGCTGGTGGCGGTTGTGTGGAGGGCGTTTTCGACCTTCTTGCCCGACCCATGTGGGCGTAGCACTCCCTTCAGAGGCGGGACCGGTGCCTTATTAGGCACGCCATCTCCCCACGCGCAGCGGACACGCGCGGCGGATCGCCGGCGGGTCGCCAAAGGCGATCCCGTCTGCGCCCGTCCGCGCTGGTCCGTCACCAGTGGCCAGAACCCTTGGCCTGATAGCTATTGTGAATGGCCCCGTATGCCCGTGGGGAGCTGCTGGCACTTCAACATCATACTACATGTGCAGCTCATCACTGGCATTCAGGTTCACAATGTCTGCGGTGCGAACACTGTGGCTTTGAGGCCTCGGAGGCTGTCCCTCCTCCTGCGGTGGCCTCAGTAGGGGGAAAAACTGCTACTCTACAGATATTGAGCCTCAACTGCAGGTCCTTAGCGAAACATCATGAGGATGTTTTTGAGCTCCTCACTGATCGCTCCCCTGACTTGCTGGCTCTAACGGAGACGTGGTTAACAAGTGACTCTTTGGCCATTCCGGCTATGGCTCTCCCCTCTGGTTACTGTATTCTAACTAAAAACAGACCCAAAGGGAGGGGTGGGGGACTGGCGGTGATCTTTAAAACCATCTACTCCTGCACTCTCTCCCCCTCAAATATTACCAACTGCGAAAGTATTCTGTTTAAGCTAAGGGTCTCTGACATCTACACCCTGACCGGGCTTTTGATATATCGCCCTCCTGGCCATGGGAGTGCCTTCCAGGAGTCGCTGGTTTCAACCGCCTCTTCACTAAGCATGGGCGTAAAATCCGTTCCGCTCGCGGATTTTCGGTAAATTCGCAATCCGCGAACTCTCGCGAACTTGCCGAAAATTCGTAAAATCCGTGCGAAGCGGATTTTTTGCTTGGTCGCACTTGCCAACTAGAATACTATACAATACTTGCGAACACGTAGATGCGGCGGGCAGCGACAATCTCGCAATTGCGAGATTGCAAAATTTGCAATTTCGCACAAGAAATCCACCAGCAGGCAGCATAAACCTTGAAAATTATGATTTTTATCAGAATAACTCCTCAGGTTGACATTTGCCTGCACTTTTTCTTTGCAAGGAGTCCATTTTGGGGGGTGGGGGTGGGAGGAAGGAAGTGCCCCACAGTCTCCAACTTCCTGTTCCTGTCCACCAGGCTCCTCCCAGTGCTTTCTTCATGTGCTGGTCACTTTGATTTGGATCTTGACCTGGAAGGATTACTTTTGTGATTGCTGCTGGATATTTGGATTTTTGCAAAACTGAAAGCACTCAGCAGGTGCAAAAGTTCAATCTAATGATTAGTAACCATTCCCTGTAGTGCTTCCTGAGGGGCCCCTTCAGAGTTCATTTGCCTACTTGCAACTATTCTATGACCCTGCTCTGACCCTCACAGCAGGCTCAGAGAATAGCTACAAGTATACAACAAAGGTCCTGTTAAAAAAATTACACTGCAACAGAAAGCAATTACAGACAAAACTGAAAGCACTCAGCAGGTGCAAAAGTTCAATCTTATCATTAGTAACCATTCCCTGTAGTGCTTCCTGAGGGGCCCCTTCAGAGTTCAGCAAATTACAGATAAGGAAGCAGGTGCCAGCCAGACTGGAAGTTTAAATTCAGTGACACATTAATCAACCCCAAATTAATTCATGTCAGTTGAAGCAGGGCAGGTGTGCTTGCTTTTTTTCACCCCCATAATCTACAGTGATAAACCAACCAGAGGGTGGCAGTGATGTACCAGAGAGTGGCATGGGTGTACCAGAGGGTGGCAGTGGTGAAACAGAGGGTGCTGTGAACCTGTTATGATGAACCAGATGTAGAAACAACATAGTCGCGGCCGTTGCGAGCTGACAAGTAAATTCGCAATTGTGAACGGATACAGAACCCTCGCGAACTGGCAGAAATCCTTGCGAACATAAAAAAAAAAAGAAAAATCTGCAAATTCGCGAACGCGGATTTTGCGGATTGCGAATCTGTAAATACGCAAGTTCGCGGATTGCCAATTCGTAAAATCCGCCCATGCTTACTCTTCACTTATCCTGCAGTCAGCTAACTTCACTGTACTCGGAGACCTCAACCTACATCTTGAGTCCCGTGAGTCTCCAGCCACAATGAAGTTTCTTGATGATCTGGAAGCCTGCCAGCTATGTCAGCTGGTGGAAGGGCCTTCACATCTGGCAGGCCATCTGTTAGACCCGGTGTTCTCGAATATCCAGGGAACTACGGTTTCTCCCCCCTGTCCCCTCAGTTGGACAGACCATTTTCTGGTACAAATTGACATTAAGATCCCAGGTAGCCCCAGGATGAAGCCCTCTGCCCCTCTCTGGAGACGTCCCTGGCATAAACTTGATGGTAACTTATTTGAGGCCAGGCTAAAAAACTCCCGTCCAGACTGGTCTGGTAATATGGAGGAGGCGGATCTAGCCTATAGAGAGTGGATTAATGAGTCTTTAGATTTTTTTATCCCTAAGAAAATATCAAGGCCCAAGCGCGAACAATCCCATCCCTGGTACTGTGAGGCGCTCTCAGCCCAAAAAAGCCAATGTAAAGTACTTGAGCGCATTTGGAGGCGGTCTTACAACTCCTGTGCTAAGACTAATTTTAGAACTGCCACCAAGGCCTACCATAGATTGATAAAAAAGACCAAAGCTGGCTATTATGCCGAGCTGATCAACTCCAGCTCTAATCGCGCGAAAACCATCTTTGCGCTAGTGAAGGAGATGACTTATCCATCTGAGGGGAACAATTCTATAATAGTGTCTGATCAACAGTGCGAAGAACTGGCCTGTTTCTTTGTTAATAAAGTTCAAGGAATTTATCATTCTTTCAACGCTGGTGGCACTTTGATGAGTCCTAGAGCTAACATAGACCCTCTGGACCTTCCCTATTCGCTCCATACCCTCCCATCCATTTCACAAGAAGATATGGAAACCCTGGCTCAAACAATTAAGTCTGGTTCCCCAGAAGACCCAGTTAAACCAGAGCTATTTAAACTTTTCCAGGACTCCATCATGATTGAAGGACGGGAGCTGATTAACAGATCTCTCCAGTCAGCTATGATTCCCAAAACCTGGAAACATGCCAAAGGTGGTCCCCTTGTTAAAAAAAACACTCTGGACCCTTCCAAGCCAGAAAGTTTCTGACCTATCTCCTTGCTCCCGTACTTGGCTAAAGTGGCGGAGAGACATGTGAATTCCATCTTGCTAGATTTTCTGGAGACTAATGGGATCTTGGAGGAGTCTCAGAATGGATTCCGTGCTAAACATAGCACCGAATCGGCCTTATTGGCCATTACGGAACAGCTAAGGGAGACACAGGACATGGGCAACACCGCGGCCGTGGTTCTGCTGGATTTGAGTGCGGCGTTTGACACGGTCTCTCATGGGATCCTTCTTAGGAGACTGTGGGAGATCGGTGTCGGGGACAGAGCCCTGGATTGGTTCGTGTCATTTCTATCTGACCGTTCCTTCCAGGTCCATGCCCCGCCATACTCATCAAGCAGTTTTGCCTTAGGCTGCGGTGTCCCCCAGGGCTCCGCTCTTAGCCCCACGTTGTTTAACGTATACGTCCGCCCCTTGGCCGTACTGGCCAGGGAACGTAACAGCAAATTAATTTCCTATGCGGATGATACGCAATTAATTTTTACTTTTTCCAAAGACACCGTGGGTGACCGAGCCAAATTCCGGGAAGACATCCTGGCCATCCCTAGCTGGCTTACAGAGAATTGCCTCCAGTTGAACTCATCTAAAACTGAGGTTCTCCTTATTGGAAGTAATACTCAGAAGTAGGATGAGCAATGGTGGCCCCCTACACTGGGCCCGCCTCCCATTCCTAAGAAAGAAGTAAAAAATCTAGGCGTCATTGTAGATGATTCACTTACTCCTGAATCCCATGCCAAAAGAGTGGCTGGCACTTGCTATGGCCGCCTCCGATCCCTTAAACCCATCCTAGGGTTCTTTGAACCTCCCATTCGTCAGACAATTGTCCAGGCTATCGTGTTATCCCACCTGGACTATTGCAATGTTCTCATGCTTGGCTCTAATTTGACAGTCATCAACAGACTGCAAAGGGCTCAGAATGCCGCTGCTCGCACTCTGTTCGTTGTCATACTTCCCAGGTTCTGCGCAAGCTGCATTGGCTGCCCGTCAAACAACGCATACACTTCAAAACCCTCTGCCTAATTCATAAAATGCTTTATCGCCTTGGCCCCCAAATTCTACAGGGCCTATGTTCCTTCTATATTCCAGCGCGGGCTCTCCGCTCTGCGGACCTCTCTCTGGCATGTACTATCAAGATTTGGAGGTGCAGAGCCGGTGGCCGGTCTTTCAGGTATCTCGCTCCAAAACTTTGGAATTCTATTCCCTTAAGCATACGTACTATCTCCAACCATTTTCTCTTCCGAAAACACATCAAAACCTGTTTTTTTTCTTCTGCTTAGGATTTCCTGGTGATCTGGCACCTACACTTCCATTTGGCCGCATTATAATTAGGTATGTCCCCAAGCACTGGGACGCCCTGTTGATGGGGTAGCCATGCACGATATAAATAAATATAACATAACATAACATTCATAGAAGTAATTTCTGACTTGTATCTTCACATCTGCACTCGGGCTGGAATCTCTGCATCCGGGCTGAAAAATGTGCATCCGGGCCGGATGGCCATTGTCTTCAATGCTAAATTCCTGTTTAAGTGCTTCCATCCCCCCTGCTTCCGCAGGATCAAGTTAATTGACACCACCTGCAAGACCAGCAATACAAACCATATAAAAGCAGCATACAAACAAGGCCCAGGTTTGGGCACTTAGAGTTTCTACGTGCCTGCTCTGCGCATTACTTCAGGAAAATGCTACACCAGAGGAGGAAGAAAAATTATACAGATGACGAGACCACCATGACCTTGGAGTTTATTGTGAGGCACCACAAATGGCTCCATGGTTTCTCCTCTTACAGCACCAGTGGCATACAGAAGGCAGCCCTATGGCAGCAATTAGCCACTGCAGTCACAGAATTGGGGAGGATGTCTGCACTGACATAAACTAGAAGTGACCAAATAGAAGTGGCGGGTGAATTAGAAGTACACCAGTTTTGATCTGCACAATGCCTCCATCTCACTCCACTAGAAGAGGATGTCCTCAATACCAAACCCCCCCACATGCTCCATGGGCTGCCTGTGAGTGATGTACATGTGCATAAAAAGCATAGTGAGTCAGAGCCTGATATGTCTCCTTCTGTACGTTGCACCACAAGTCCCAGAATCCTTTTAGAAGGAACTTGCCAATTTCATTTCCATTATCAAAAACATGGGCCCAGCTAACACTGGTAAATATCAATAAAAAAGTGCCCCTTCCACTTCGCTAGCCGTGGCAGGTAAGAGTGGTCGGGGGTAGAGTGGGGTAAAATCGACAGACAACGTAATAGGGAAAATAAAAAAAAAAGAATAATCAAAACTACTTACCTTGCGCTCACTGCATCGTCAAGCACAAGCTGAGTGAATTATTTGTTTAAATAAATTGATTTTCCCTATTTCATCATCGGTCTCATTCACCCCGCCTGCCCTGCCATGCCACCTTACCACCCCACTGCTTCCACCTGACCAGAAGCGGCTGCACTTAGCGTTACTATTAGCATGCAGATGCAGAACCCTGGTAAGTAAATCCAAGAATGATGTACCAGAATGCTCATGCTCATAAAATGTGGACTTAATGTCCGCAGTATGTTGTATGTGTTCAACATCACTGTTGTCCCTCATCATAATATGCCCACATATGGCATTTTACCATATACCATATTACACCATGGTGGCCAGTGAAAGGATGACACTAAATGTATGGCAAGTGAGTGCAGTATGTACATAATACACTATATTGTGTCATGTGAAGTGGAGTAGTCACAGCTGGATTGTAAGTCAATGGTATGAAAGCTCTCAAGGAAAAATACGGGGCACAAAATGTATGTAAATTAGTGTGAATGAGGGTTGCACTGATTCAAGTTCGGTTGTGTTAATTTTGGGGGGTGTATGGGCTGCTAAGGTGGATGTAGAGGAAGTAAAACATATATCAGGTGGCTGAACTGCACGACGCAAATCTAGTGTAGGTGGAAAACATTCAAGTTTCTAGACTTTACCACAATATGTATTTCAGCGTGCCTCCTCTCCTACCGTATTCCCATATATAAGTTACGGGATAATGTATGAGGTTAGGATGTGTGCTGTATAAGACTTTATCCATTGATGGCTAAGTTCTACCATGATGCCATACATGTTGAATGGGAACAGAGGACACACAAAGATTGAACATAAGCAATGTGTGATCTCCCAGTCCTAAATGGGTGTTGTGACTTCATGGGAAGGGAAGCACAAATGTGCCACAAAATGTACTGGACTATTGGAAATGTCAAATATTAACTATTCAATGCAATGATATTATCTGATGTGCAAATGTGAAACTGGTCTGCATGATGATGTACAATCCTTCAGATTTGTCAACAGACAACATCATACTCATGGGGCCTAACAATGAAGGTGTAACCAAAGGTAGGGGGAGATGTTCAGCATACCTATCCCTTTCCTTTAAATATCAGTTACAATCTCATACATGTTTGTCTGTTAATGTGGTATCTCATTTATGTCAGTCAGTGCTGTGTGGAGAAACAGTTGGCAACTGCTGCTGGTGAGCAGGGACCCACATGTAAGAAATAGCAATTCAATGGCCTATGACAATGACATATACCCTGCAACTCATTGCTATCATCCTGTGTACTTCAATATAGACATGTATGCCTCATAACAGCTACTGGCAGGATACCAACAGTGCTGCAGGCAACACCATCACAGGGTATGCAAGACGTCCTGGCTGAAGCAGTGAAACCCACTTGCATCTGTCCATCAGGTGAGCGTGCCACAAAGTGCCTTCCTAATATGGATACCAAAATCATTGCAAAGATTCAAATCCTCTTCAGCATAGCATCTGTAGTTGGTGTGTAAAAAGCTGCATACATACTATTTTAGTTATGTGAGTGTCACATGTGCCTGTTAGCATATTGGTCATGCAGATCATTAAGTGTGGTGTCACTTCCCTCTCAAGCTGCTGGATCACGGACCGCTTCTTCAGTTACACCTATGAGGAGCCAGGTTCAGCAGTTGCCATCAGGGAGATCGCACAGTGACACAGAGCTGTGGCTGGAGTTGGAGAGTTTACTTGGGCATAATACATCTACATTCAACACCTCAGTGCTAAGGTGTGAGCTGTCATCCAGGTCACCTGTGCATCATCTGTTGATGCAATTTACAGTAGAATCAACCCGTGTGTTGCACCACAGCATATGCTAGGCCAATTACTTATCCTGTTGCAACCTCTGTCTTCCAGGTGATGATGGTGATGAGGAGAATGGACCTTCCATCTGTGGTGGGCAATGGGCAATCGAAGGGTGAGAACCCACAACTCTTGCAAGCAGCAATTTTAGCTGCCAGTACTGCACAAGAGGAGGAGGAAGAAGTACCAGAGAACGATGTTGAATTGGAGGATGACGCAGACTATCTGGCCCTTCTCACAGAGGATGAGGAGTCAGATGCCCTGCAAGAACATTTGTTACACTGGCCAAAATGTGCAAGATCACCCCCTCCACTCAGCCAAGTGCCCCAACATCCAAAGCCCATGATTGCCTGTCCTCAGCATAGCACTGACCAGCCACGGCTCTCACACATCCCAACACAGACTTCACTCCCTCACAGCCTTCAGATCCAGGACAGATGTGGTATTTCCCCTATGCACTCTGCCCCATACAGAACATCCCTGGAATTTTCTCCACCATCTAAGGGAGGTACCACCCCTGGTGCGGTGCAGGTATCCACTGGGCATCAATCTCCTGTCCAGAGACTACCACCTGCCACCCTTTCCCTGCTGGTGGACCTGGAGGTCTTATCCATGGCCGTCCCATGCAGAGGGGGTGAGCAGATGGTCATTGTGGCCAAAGGGAGGATGACTTCTTCCAACAGCAGGCTGTGTGAGGCAGGATACTCGTGCCATGTAATGTAATGTATGTGTCTTGTAAAGCGCACTGCTGCCCTGAGGCGTCATGGCGCTGTAGACGGCTGGGGAACCCGTCCTGGCTATCCCTGTGAGATGGTCCCTACTGGGTATCTCCAAGGTGAAACCAGGCATCCCCGGCGAATGTGGGGGGCCATTGTAGAGATGAGGCAAGCTAATGCCCAGAGTTGCCGAGTGTGATCCCTGGTTAGAGTAGGCACCGCGGCGAGAATTATCGAGTCCGCTGACCCTGGTCCACGACCCTGCGGCATCGAGAATTGAACCCTGGTCCCGGGCTGTTCTCTGCTTCCGGGTCTGCCGCCTCTAACCAGTGAGCCACACCACTCCACTGCCATAGGGGCTACCCTGTCAGACATGGCTGAGGCACTGCAGGACATGCAGCAAATCCCTCAGGTGTTGGACAGACTGACCCAGATGTTGAACATGATCGATAGATCATGTCAAAACATGTCCAAGAAGATCAGTGACATTATATCCATCCATAGGGGAGAGTGTGCGAGACACCAGGCCTTGGCCATGAACATGATGGAGGGCATGTTGAAACACATCCAAAGTTGGCCTGGTATAGGCTGTTCAACATTCTAGTGGGCACCTTGCACCAGTCCAAACGACAATTATTGATGGTAGGTGTAAAGACAGCCTATATAGAAAGATATCCTAGAGGTAGCTGTGGAGAGAAGCTTTCAGGCTAAGTCTTAAAGGAATGTAAAGCAGCTTGTTTTACCAGTCTATAATCTCATGAATGACCAAATGAAAGGATAACCACACCAGGTATATACATAAAATATATGTATTTATTCTAAACATATCCCTCTAGTCTTTTTATGAGGCTAGAGGCAAAAGTACATCCAGTAAACTTATTTAGCACACAGTAAATTAACACAATATACGTTGAGCCCTAGGGGCGTACCAAACCATGTATTAAGAAAGTGGTATAAGAACCACGACTGACATAGATACAAGGCCTAGAGCCTTCAGAACCACCGGGGCCACCAGAAACCACCCAAGGTAGAGACACAGGGGACCCACGGGGGACACGTGCAGTGTCTAAACATAGTAGCAAATCACCATTAACTTCTATGGGGAAAGTCGTGGTTGGAATTTTAAAGGTAAAGGACACTTAGAAAAGGACTTGGAGCAAACCCGCTTAGAACTAGGAGGTTCTAGAGTCAACACCCATGGGAGCACCGGAGTACTCGAGTTACCTCACCCAGGGAAGCCAGGTGCATAGGTGTCTTTTAGTGTCGGGTTTTGTAGTCGTTTTCAAAGGCGAGCTGCTGCAAAGTGCTGCTGGTGACCAAGTGGAAAGTTTCCGGGTGGATCCAAGGGTTATTCAGAGATATGAAGAACCTGAAAGCAGAGGGGACAGAGTCTGGGTCACTTGCCAGTGACCAGGAAGGCGATGAGAAGATGCCAACTGATGTTGGGTGATTCCAGGTGAAGAAGGTGAAGCTTGACTCTTCAGCCATGAGGACCAGGAGGCACCTAAGAAAACCAGGAGTGGGATTCGAGCTGTGCCAAGAAGGATGTCGAATGCTGCAGTGTCGGATTCCAGATTGGACCCAACAAGCCTTGGCAACAGCAACCTATACAGAAAGCAGAGATTGGCTTCGGTGCAGACAAGCAAGATTTGAGGGACTCGCCATTTGGAGGGGAGTCAGGGCACGTCTGAGCAACCAGAGAAGCCCAAGGAAAAGAAGACTTACCTTCATGGGGACCCACCAGTTGACGGACCAGGGATCGCAAAGGGGCCTCGAGCAGAAATGCTCGAAGCGGGCTCACGGAACACTCGTTGAGTGTAGGCACACAATCTTTGGTGCAGATGATGCTCAGGGCTTGAAATACAAGTAGCCCAATGCTAACTTCAGGAAAGCTCAGGAAGTGGATGCACTAGCAAATGTGCACGGTGTCCAGGAGTTCTGGACCCTCGTCACTCGTGAGTGCTGCGGGTCTCAACTTTGCTGGGATCTCGTGTCGGCCTCTGAGGAGTCCATGTCCTGAGTCGCAAATATTTTGGGGTCCGTCGGGAGCATCGGAAATGCAGACTGGCAAGATGCTTCTTAGTGCTTGTTTGAACAGGGGAGTCACTCCTTGACCCCAAGGGAGATTCTTCCAACTTATAGTCAATGTAGAATGTTGAAGTTCCAGGATATATGTTGCAGAGTTTTGTCCACGTGTAATCTGAAGTCCTAAGGACTGGGGTCCCATACGTATACTAAGTTAGGGGGCTGGACATACTCTGGGACCCACCTATGGGAGGATCCAGGGAGCAGGGGGCTACACCCCTTTCCCTTTGTCCAGTTTTGCGCCAGAGCAGGGGCTGAGTGCCCCTGCAACCGGTTTGAACTGGGATATGCACAGGGACACAAAGTGTGCACCCACCCAGCCCCAATACACCAAAGCCTGTCTGGGAGATGGTTACACCTCCCTATGACAGGAAACCTATTGTCCAGGCCTCCCCTGCTGGAGTTTCGTCCAGCAGCAGGAGGTCAGACTCGTGTCTGTGGCTGCAGCATCCATTTTGTGATGCTGGGGCTCTTTTAATCTATTACCGGTAAGGTAAGTGTGTACATGTCTTCTACCTCTTTAAGGGTGGAATTCTACCCCCGCCGCCAGGACTGGCAGGGGGTAGGATTCCAAAGTGTTTGACACCAAACACAACATGTTTTCATGCAGTCATTCTAAAGTTAGCATTTACCACAAGGTTGTGGTCTGGCTGCATCACAGAACGGCTTCAGAGAATAGATTCCGAAAGCTGCAGAGGGGTCCTGCTCATGCATGGGCACCCTCTCACACAAAACCAAGCACTTTGTCTTCAGGATTGATATGGCCTGCCATAGGAGTGACTTATAGGTTTATATGTGTCAGTGATTAAAGGTAGATATAGGTAACCTATATCTTAGTAAGAGGTGCATGCACCACCTTACCGAGGCTGCAGTAGCAGACCTCTGGTGCCATTTTGGAGGATTTCCCAGGGGTGGCATAATACATGCTTCAGCCCCTGTTAGGCCTCTGGGGTACCTATGCCCTTAGTACCTAAGGTACCATATACTAGCGACTCACAAGGGTAGCCCAGTAACAAGTCTGGAGTGTACCTAATGTACATGCAATCATTGCAGAGAGGAAGCAGCTAGGCTGGGGGGACCCCAGCAAGATTAAAGTTGAAAAACAGTGAAACAATAGCAAAAAGTGTGGGTAACCATAGTAAGCAGATGCTACTCTCCTACACAAAGTCTCCCATCAAGGTCAATGCAGGGAGTGGAGCCATCACATCTTCTTGCAGCACATCACATCCACACAGCTCTACCACAAACTGCACAGGCTTGCAGCAAGAGTACTCATCCACCACTATCCCCTATCCAGACACTCCCCCCACATGCTCATCCATCACCCCCTGTCCAGGCACTCTTCAATCTGCAAATCCACTACCACCCCCTGTCCAGCACAACCCCACATTCACATCCCCCACCACCCCCTGTCCAGACACTCCCCTTACCTGCTCATCCACCACCACCTCCTCTCCGGGCACTTCCACCAACTGCACAGGCACCCGTACAGGCAGATGCACCACACCAACCTGCTCCTCAGCAACATCACAAACACACTTATTCACACCGAACCTCACCACCAACTTTGCGAAGTCACAATCACATTCCCTCTTGATCACAGAAAAACATTTTCATCCAGAATATGAGTAAATAAAAGATAAATGGCCTCACAAGTCAAAACTAAGGGACTGATTCCGATGCGGTCTGGAAGGCCTCCTAAGAGCATTTGCTCTGTCCGAATCCGATCGTTAGCACGTTTTTCTGACCGAATCAGAAAGGTTTCTAACTGTCCAATTACGATGCAAGTTATGGATCAGGAATATCCTAATCCGAACCCAAGGAAGCAGACTCATACGTATCTAAAGGCCGCATTTCAGAACGACTGATTACGATGCTGGATTCGGACAGCCTTTCCAAATTATGTAGTCTGACTCAAATCGGCTGTCGGAATTCAACTTTGGGGCCCGTAGCAGGCCCCCCTTCACTCGGAGCCTTCCCAATAGGGCCTGTGGGGGTACCCATGGGTCCTCCTTCCTAGCCATGCACAATGTCGCAGGCACCAGGGGTGCTCGCCACAGTGTGCCCAATTTTCCCCAGCCACCGCAATAGGAGACTATGCATTCGGTCGGAACATAAGCTCCCATTGAGTCTGACCAAATTGTATCTGGAAGCATCCGGGTCCATCATAATCGGTCGGTTGAACTCTCCCGATCTGAGTCAGACGGAAACCATTCCCAAACTGATTCAGTCAGTATGATTTCTTAACCGCATCGGAATCGACCCCTTACACACCTCATCAGAGAGCTGCAACATGACGCAAAATGGAGCTGCATACCTCGATAAAATGGGGACCTCTAGAGTTAGGGAGGGGCTGATGGCAGGCCCAGTTTGTTGTGAATTGTCAGGGGGGTTAGATCTCCCCCGCCCGGCCAGAGGTGTCCAGTTCTTCACCCCCCCTATAATGTCCTCAGCCTCCACCCGGTTCTTAGCACTTGAGATGTGGTCCTGCTTGGTCCGGGTCAGCACAATTCCCCTGTATTCTAATGTTGAAGTTCCCTCCACCGCCTCCAGTCCCCTTCAGTTGTGGAGATAGGTCATGGTTGCCGGTGCCCCAATGATGACCTGATCTGATCCGGGTTCTGGTCCACTTGGCCAGCTGGGCCCACTGAAATGGAAAACAAATCATAATGTAGTGGTTGTATATGTCAGATTGACACACATTACTACATGAAGCAAGGGCAGTCTTTGTTCTCCTCTGATCACACTATACAAATATAAGTGACTTGGAGCCTAAAGTACGTGCATGTTCACTATGATCTCCTGATTTGACTCACACATAGACATCTTGCTTGACTTACGATGGCTTACACTTCTGTACTGACCAACCCTCACCTTCTGCATTCTAGTAATCTGTGTTTCCTGTCATTGTTACATAGGCATCTTCCAATGCCAGTCTACAAAAGTAGATCAGAGGAAGTCTGGATGGTATTGGATTGATCCTGTGATATGGAGTCTCTGCACTCTTACTTCTAACAAATGTCATCTGCTGTGTAGCATTTTATGAAACAAAACAAATGCAGATGTTGGTCTACATATCCAAATAGGGGCTGGGATATTAGCTTTGCTAAGTGGGGAGTTGAACATGTTGTATTCCCTTAGAACAGCAGGCTGTCTAGTGCCACATTTTGCTTTTGACTGCTCAGGTAGTGACATACCCTGATGAACAGCTGTGGCATAACTGTTACTGCTACCTTGACTGGAAAAATGACAAACAAGCCACTGTTGGGAAGATGTGTGTATGTGGACCCACTTAGAGAAGTTGATATCAAGAGTGAGGCAAGGATCTCAAAGTCTGTCTTAACTCCAAGGCACATGCTTATCTGTCTTAACCCGATCGTAGCAAAGGCAATGTAAGTCACAGCATCCAACACCCATAGGCCTCTCATCTACACACTGGACAGTGTTTGCACCATTCCTCAGCCAATGCACACATCAGTTATAAGTCCTTTGGTTCCCTGGTAATGGTGCTAGCAGTGCAATTTTATATACAGATACACGTGTGGCTTTATTCCCCTGGTAGCTTACACAAACTACAACTCTGATAATGCACTCTGCTCAGTGCATTCTATGTGCTACAGCAAACCTTTGGCCTTATGATGACTGTTGCATTTGCACAGATTAGGTAAATGGAGACCTGATACACACACCAAAGGCAATGCAAGTCACAGCATCCAACACCCATAAGCCTCTCATCCACACACTTGACATCATTTGTACCATTCCCCACCCAATGCACACATCAGTTATAAGGCCCTTGGTTCCCTGGTAATGGTGCTGGTAGTGCAAAGTTATATACAAACGCTTTTGTGTGGCTCTATTCCACCGGTGGCATACAAAAACTACCACTCCCAGAAGGCACTCTGCTCAGTATACACAAGCGCTACAGAGAGCCTTTGGCCTTATGATGACTGCTGCGTTCATGCAGAGTAGGTAAACTGAGGCATGGGACAACTGATGGTACTGCTTTGTAATCCTTCATATCATACTTTTAGACACATATTGCGGTTAATTCACTTACCAACTCTATGCTGCTCATGCTCCCCCAGCTGAGCATGAAGGGTCAGCCAGGCTGCCTTCAGAACACTCCTAAAAAGTGACGAGAGGCAGGACGGTGCAAATGGGGCTGGGAGGCCCAGCCCAAGATTTCCTGGGCCTTGAACCTATCCCAGCATTTTAGTACCTCCCAGCACTTACGGCATGCACTGCGATGTCGGGCATAGACGCCCACTGCACTGCAGCACTCCCCAATGGTGGACCAGAGTCTGGCACCTGCTGCATTGCTCAACTGGTCCTCAGGCCCCCATCATGCTGAGGGAACTTTTTTGGCGCCCCTGCTGCTAAAATATCAAATTTCCTTTCAGTGAAAGGGGGTGCTTTCTCCTCAAGTCCCTCAGCCATGTTGGTGTTATTTGGGTTGTACTGAGCAGCAGGATGGCAGAGGATCTATTCTTTGACAGATGATGACTCAGAATGAACAGAAAATAGTTTTCAGCATCGACAGCAATGCGGAAGGGTGCGCCGGGCAGTGTTTCGCTGCTCTGGGGTCCAGCGCACCCCTAACCAGCTTACGCACCTGTGGTCCAATATCCTGGACCAGGAACAGGACCTGCTGGACCTGCTAGGAGTTGAGGTCCCTGAGCTTGGTGAATAGCTTTTTAATAATACTACTTTGTTTTCTTATGCTCTATGAGATATATTGCGAATATAATTTTTTTCCGAATAGCTAGAACGCTGCTGCTTACATTGCAGGTAAATTAGGTAAAACAATCTTCTGTGATTGTTGTGCTGCAGGTGATTGGTGCTACTTATCTTACTTGTTTCCAACTTTGCGCTTGCTTAGCTTGATTATGTAAGAGTTTCTTTTAGAGAACTTAAGTTAGGTATGCTAGAGAGACTCTAGTCCTTCCTTTGTCCTCCTGTCACTAAGAGATAGTGGTGGATTGATAGGTTTAGTTACTTATTAGTATGAGTTCGTTATTTTTTAGCTGACTGGGTGATACATCCTCTGTTATGTCACATGCTGCTTACCCCAGTCCTTCGTAGCACCTTTTGTAGCTTGTTTAGTGACTGGTAATAGGCTTAGCACTAGCAGAACATCAGCAGCAACCAACCAACAATTTGCTGTAGGCAAAAATGTATGGAGCAGTCTATTCATTTTTGAGGACTAAAATAAATGGAAATGCAGACTTAGTGAACAAATGGCCCGCCTGGAGTAGGGGCTAGGTCAGGTGGTACTTAGGCGTAGTTAGTATACTGGAATCAGAAAGGAACACTGGATTAGTATTGATAAATAATAACTAGACAGTCCGCGAATCCCTTGATACTCGTAGTCGATTAAATAGGTCAATTTTATTGCAATTGTTGTTTCCATAAATGTTTTTTTGACCGTTTAAAAAAATATTTGTTTCACACCAATCATCAATGTTTGTCTCTTTCTTTCTTATATCTTTCATGATCAGAATCCAGGGTCAAGAAGATGGAGTTGGCAGGAGCAGAAGGAGAACACTCTACCGAGGGCTCTCCTGCTGGCCCCAGTAAGTCTTCCTGCTGTTAATATTAATAATTATACTTTCCTAACTTTTACTGCACCTTATTTTTTTTTTGACTATTGTTTCCGTTTCCTAATGCTATTTTTTACCAATTCTTCTTTGTTCTTGACTATCTGTTTCTGAATTCTTGTTATGCCTGCCTCTAACAGCCTGTGCTTTGATGCTCTGTACTACTACTATTAGTCTGTCTGTAGCTAAGCTTGCCCAGTTGGCCACTCTTTATTTGAAAGGTTTTATTAAAACTCAGATTCCCCAATAGCTCTAGCCACTGAGTCCAGTCCTTTTGGTAGGCCTCTTCTAGTCTTCTTAATTAGAGAGGCTTTTCGACAATTCCCACCAACAAAATGCCCAACCAGATATTTTACTATTTTTGATAGAATAGGACATACTACTACTACTCTATCCTACTCTAGTACCTGATTTGTACTAGTGATATATGTATGTATTCACTTTTTTTTCAATCTTGCTAGTGAAAAAGAATAAAATAGGGGGAGGGTTTTATGGCATCTAAAAAATGTGTAATGTTATTTTTAGGCGTACCGACCACCAGGGCCGGGGGGGAAACAACATTTACAACGCAACTTTTACAACGAACTACCATTACAACAAAACTTTTACAACGCAAAAACTTTTACAATGCATACCATTACAACGCAGGATTTTACAACGCAAGTACCTTTACAACGCATACCATTACAACGTAAGTATTGGTAAGTATATAATTATTTTTAAAATATTATATGTTTGGGTTTTTGGGTAAAGGGGTATTTTTAGGGTTCAGGGTCAGTTTTCAGTTTTTGGGTAAAGGGGTATTTTTAGGGTTCAGGGTCAGTTTTCAGTTTTTGGGTAAAGGGGTATTTTTAGGGTTCAGGGTCAGTTTTCAGTTTTTGGGTAAAGGGGTATTTTTAGGGTTCAGGGTAAGTTTTCAGTTTTTGGGTAAAGGGGTATTTTTAGGGTTCAGGGTCAGTTTTCAGTTTTTGGGTAAAGGGGTATTTTTAGGGTTTAGGGTCAGTTTTCAGTTTTTGGGTAAAGGGGTACTTTTAGGGTTTAGGGTCAGTTTTCAGTTTTTGGGTAAAGGGGTATTTTTAGGGTTTAGGGTCAGTTTTCAGTTTTTGGGTAAAGGGGTATTTTTAGGGTTCAGGGTCAGTTTTCAGTTTTTGGGTAAAGGGTATTTTTAGGGTTCAGGGTCAGTTTTGGGTTTTTGGGTAAAGGGGTATTTTTAGGGTTCAGGGTCAGTTTTGGGTTTTTGGGTAAAGGGGTATTTTTAGGGTTCAGGGTCAGTTTTGGGTTTTTGGATAAAGGGGTATTTTTAGGGTTCAGGGTCAGTTTGGGGTTTTTGGGGTACAGGGTTAATTTGTAAAAATAAAATAAAATTATATTTAAATTAAATTAATTAAATGTAATTAAATAAAAATTATTTATATTTTAATAATTTAAATTAATTTAAATTAAAAAAAATATTTTTAGGGTTCAGGGTCAGTTTTGGGTTTTTGGGGTACAGTGTTAATTTGTAAAAATAAATTAAAATTATATTTAAATTAAATTAATTAAATAAAATTACATAAAATTTAATTATATTTTAATAATTTAAAATAATTTATATTAAAAAAAATATTATATACTTACCAATATTTACGTTGTAATGGTATGCGTTGTAAAGGTACTTGCGTTGTAAAATCTTGCGTTGTAATGGTATGCGTTGTAAAAGTTTTTGCGTTGTAAAAAATTCGTTGTAATGGTAGTCGTTGTAAAAGTATGCGTTGTAACGTCATACATCTGGGCCGGGGCCAGCGGCGAAGGCTACGCAGGCGCAGCCAGTACGGAGGGAGCAGGAGATACTGCAGGGGATGAGCCAGCAACAGTGGTGGGCGGTGGTAAGTTATGTTCCTTACTTATTGACATTATACTCTGTAGCAGGGATCCTGTTCTCCTACAGAACTGTGCATAGAGATTTGGAACATCAGCGAATTAGGGTGACCCAAAACTCACCTCAGTACCCAAAATCCCCTTACCGAGCTACCTACAGTGTCTCATTGGTCATAACAAACTCCCAATGTTTAGACAAACCAGAACATGAACTTAGAATACCTCAGGTATCTTGGAACACATGAACACTCTTTCGTTATACAATCATTTCAAACCAGAACATGGAGTATATGAGGACACGTGCATATTTGAAATATTTATTTACTAATGCCGTTTTCTCAAACGCAGTATCTTAGATAATACAAGGAAACATATTATCAGAAGCAAAGTTATCAGCATAGTTACTAGTCCATAGAAAGCAAAAGGTGACAGCATGCTAAAATGCTGAAATGAATAGGAGTTAGCAACACCTAATTCTCACCCTCCCTAACTAGCATATTATATTAATATCTAAGAAGGTCTCTTTGGGTTTGTGGAAAAGTAAATTTTGCCATGTTCTGTGTCCCTACGTGTTCCCCATCTTATGTTATGTGTGCATGATTAATATGCATATGTATTCCCCATGTTCGATTAAAGACGCAATTACAGTTGTGTCCATCTCTAGTATGCCAGTTTCCAGTTCTCGTGAAAGCTACGAGTATTAGGCCTATGTAAAGCTACGTTGCCATGTTTCTCAGTGTGCACGTTATTTCATTGTAAAGTCCCCGTTTCTAGGCCTCAAAAGGGCCCGGACACCAGATTCAGCTCCTGTCTCCTGAACCCTCGCTGAGGAGCGATACAGCCCCCACCTGTGTTCCTGACCCTTCACTTACTTCCTGCCTCACAGTGCCCGGCTCGGCCTGGCTCTGCCTACGAGTCTGCCAAGAATATGTTATGATTCTAGTTATCAGTCCAGCCCTCCTTCTCTGCATTCCTAAACTACTGAATCACATCCATAGTTTCCGTCATTGTCTAGCCTTTACGTCTCCATGTAAGAGAAATACTGCATTTAATGGTCATTTAATATTCTTCATTACGCACTACATGTAGAATAATGCATGCTCCAGTCTTAGAGTCTGTTAGCTTCTCCCCTCCTGACTCTTAGTTTATATCAACATGTTCTCTAAACATTAGATACTAGATAGGGTTTAGGTACATGTCGCCCTGACTCTCCAGACTTCAGTCTCTGCTCCTAGCACAGAGTTCATAGCCCCCAGCTTCTCCTAGTAACACGTCATTGTCAGTTTGCGCGCACCATTAGGTTAGAGGTCCCGGCTCCTTAGGTAGCCCCCTCCATGTTTCCGCCCCATTTATGACATATTCTGTTACGTTTACATCACATGTCCATGTATACGCCTCCTGTTACACCCACTTTCACCCTTATCTTTCTTGACTGCTATTGACCACACCCACTGCTCCGCCTACTGTATTCACTGTAATGCAACTGTTTTAGTATATATGCTTGTGTACTGTTATTAAAGCTAGCGCGCTCATTCCCTGTCCCCCCTGCAGGGCCCTGCCATCCTGTTCCCGTGCAGGTTGTCCTGTTCTTGTCCTTTATGCTGTATTAAACCTGCAAACTCCTACTACCTCGAATCTTGACTCTTATTTATTGAGCTATCTGTTATTGCTATGTCCAGTCAAACCTAGATCCGGTATTATTTATTTATATACCACATAATGGCGCCCGAATAGGGACTTGCCCTTTCCCCACGCGCCGGTGAAGCCACGTATGCCCCCTGACCCTCTGCAGCCGTGACGGAACCATACCGGCCACGTGCAGATATTTCTGCTTCAAGTATCCCTCAGGCCCACGGAGGAGACGGAGGTTGCGGTCCAGCATCCAGACGAGGCGGTGGAGGAACGCGGCGAGTCCTGACCAGAGCCCAAGCCGAGAGTCCAAGGTCCGAGGTATCCGGAGGCCCACCCGTAACAGAAGTCCGAAGTTCGTCCGTCCGGCGTCGAAGCAGTCCAGTCCAGTCCGAGGCCTTCCGTTCTTGCTGCCCGGTGAGTACCGTTGCTGGGGTAGTATCTAGACAGGGTCAATCTAATTGTCTCTGGTCCGTGGGGTTTGGTGGTACACAGATCCCAAAACGAAGTGTCCACTCCGGTGGATGCGGGTCCTGACGTGTCTCTTTATGAGACCGGTAAGTTTCGTACTGTTTCAGCAGTGCATCTAGTTTCTGTTCTAGTCAGTTCTGTTCTCGAGAAAATCCATGTATTCTGTTTTCCGTATTCCAGGTAGTATTTTGTCAGACCTGTTATTTTAAATGTTCTTCATGTATTTTAATGTCGTGGTATGAGAGTGGTGTAATTATTGTGTTCATTGTGTATTGTAATTGTGTCCAGATTACAGTTCAGTCATGCCGTTATTTTCCAGACTACGTCAGTTAAGAACTAGAAAAGGTCTGTTAGAAGAAGCAGTTCCTCTCCCGCCTAGGGACAGTCCAGGTCATTTTATGTATCAGAAGCATGGCATAAGTGCCATATTGTATGAGATCCAGCTCATGTTATTAAAGTTTCTGATTAATTGTTTAATAAGAGAACAAGATTATCCGACCAAAGATCCGGCCGAAATGAGAATCCTGACAAGGTGGAGTGATAATATAGCCGAGGGTAAGCACAGAACTATCAGTAGTATAGAGAGTATGTACAAGAGAATTCGTAAGGAAATAATAAAGTTACACGAACAACGTAAAGCAGCACAAGTAAGCGAGAAAGAGAATGACTCTTCTACTGAAGAGGTAGATGACGAGAATCCCGCCAGAATAGCGTATGTAGGAAAATCTAGATTTCCAGACCGACATTCATGTCTAGACTACAAGAAAACTGTTCCTCATCCAGCACCAGAACGAAGTTCTCTAGAACAAGTATTTCAAGCTACCGATCACATTCTGAAATCACGAATCGGTTATAGTGAGTTAAGTACTATGCATGAACAAGAACTAGTCCGATCAGCAGTCCGATGGATTACTGATTCTACCACTTTTCCAGATGAAATAGTGGCACAAATGTTTCTGAAACTGCCCCCAGCCGAGCAACGACTGGTGGGTATGTATATGATCCAGCACCTCATTACTCTGTATGAGGGTCAACATTCTGATCCAGGTCCGTTACATGATGTCCTGAACGAGTTACTCCAGTATAGATGGAAAGGTCTAGGTACCAATTTAATTAGTGTCATTCTAGACAGCGCCACAAATATAGAACGTTCCTGAACCCGCATTTTGTTCATGTCTCACCTCCAGAAAATAAACCGTTTTACATAGATAGACAGAACCCGCTACGAGAAGTACACCCAGTTAGGACAGCGGATGGTGAAATGCAACGAGTGTTTGTTTACACCCCGATTACAAAGATGGAACTCTTAGAGATGAAGAAATTAATTCCTTGTCACGACAAAGATCCGGCAGGGTTCCACCGAGAATTAAAAGACATGCTCCGTATGGGAGAATACACGTATCCAGATATTATTAAAATGCTAAAGGTCCTGTTGCCCGCAGGGGTATACGAAAAACTCAAGGAAAAAGAATGGGAGGTGGGGGAGAAAAAGATCGATTGGGCAGTTCTAGAAGCTGAAGATAAGATACGAGTACCAGGTACCGGTCTTGGAGAGAAATGTAAAGAATTACCTGAATTGTTAATACAAGTTTTGCCCAGATTATTAGCCACTAAAAAGGAAGACTGGGATGCAATCTCAGCCTGTAAACAGAAACAAGACGAAGACACTAGTGATTTTTATTCTAGATTTGAGAAATGCTTTAGTATTAACAGTGGCTTGAAGACAAGTAGTGAGTCATACCCTCATCTTTTTGTTACTAAATTAGTCGAGAATTCAAGTCCACAAGTTAAGAATCGAGTTTTGAAAGTCGAAAGTACATGGCAAGCTAGTACCCCGTCCCAGATGTTACAGATGCTCCAGTACCACCAGAATAGAATCAGAGAAGAGCAAGATCATGAAAGAAAACGTATGAAAGACACGAAAATGAAAGTACTAGTTGCACAATCTGTTCCTCAAGACAGTCAGAAGAGGGGTACGAATCAAGCCAGTCATCCTGCAGCTCCCGTTAAAGGGACCTGCAATTATTGTAAACAGCCAGGTCATTTTATAAACGAGTGTGCAGTTCTGAAACACAATATAGCTACTGGTAAGACTAAAGAAAGACCACGTCCGCCTAGACAAGAACAAGTTTCACAGACTTCTCAGCCACAGAATGCACCACAGACAGTTCCAGCACCGCAGCCTATTGCTGCAACACAGCATGTTACACAGCAGATGTACCAGTATGCACAGTCCGAGTATCCAGAGTATCAACAGTATTCATGAAACAGCCTAGAGAGGGAGGTAGGCTTGCCTCTCATCGAGATTCCTGTAGATCAAGAGGGTCCCTATGTTCATAGTCAGGTACTAGGGAAAGACAGAAAGTTTCTGATTGATACAGGGGCAAGTAGGACGACCATCAGTCACGCCGAAGTTCCAGGGGCTCCGCTCTCAGGCTCTAGAAATGTTTCCCTTGGATTTTCAGGAAAGCCTATTGTAAACGAGATATCTAAGCCAGTTACTCTAGAAGTAGGTCCATTGTCCCGCACTACTGATCTGTTACTTACGAAGTCATGTCCAGAAAATCTGTTAGGCATTAAGACACTGAAAGAATTAGGTGCAGTTATTTGCTGCTCCCCAGAGGGAATACGCCTGTTTCTACGTGACTTCAAGGGTCACTATGTATTACGAGATTTTGATCCAAGATTGTCTAATGTTCCGCAGCATCTATGGGCGCAAGGTCCAACTGATGTAGGTCTTATGCAAATCACACCCCATCGTGTGACTCTCAAACCAGGTATAGTCCTGCCACGAATCAGACAGTACAGATTGCCACCTGAGGCTGTAGCAGCCTTATCCAAAATTATTGACGAGCTCATGGCTCAAGGAGTAGTTGTAGAAACTGACTCCAATGTATGTAATTCTCCGATCATTCCAGTCATGAAACGTACTGATCCAAATGCACCCCCAGTATATCGATTAGTGATTGACCTTCGAGAACTTAATAAATGTATTATTCCCCAGTATCCAGTTGTCCCAGATATCTCTTCCCTATTGACAGCCATTGATTCCGAAGCCTCATTTTTTACAGTCATAGACCTCAAGAACGCGTTTTTCAGTGTCCCCATTCATCCAGACAGCCAGTTTCTTTTTGGATTTTGTTTAAATGGAAGGAGCTATATGTTCACACGAGCTCCTCAAGGTTTCACGGAAAGTCCTAGCATTTACAGTCAAGCGCTTAAGAGACAACTAGACAATATTCACATGCCAACTGACACTGCCCTGCTCCAGTATGTCGATGATCTACTGATCACAGCCCGTTCTGAACGTGCTTGCGAGCGAGCATCACTTACAGTCCTGTATTTCTTAGCAGAGATGGGGCACAAGGTGTCCCCTTCGAAGCTTCAATTCTGTGTCCAGCAAGTGATCTATTTAGGCCACTTACTGTCCAAGAGGGGTAGGCAGTTGACACCCGACCGTATCCAGTTAATAGCGAGTCTTCCTCAGCCCAAGACACAGAAGGAGGTACGTGCTTTTATCGGCCTTACTTCTTATTGTAGACAATGGATTCCTCAGTATGCATTTCTAGCCAAACCACTGATACAGTTAACGACACAGGAGGCAGCCGTATCGACTGTCCTCCCTTGGACATCTGAACATACACTTAGTTTCAATGAGTTAAAGAAAGCTTTATGCCAAGCTCCAGTTCTAGCTACACCGAACTACAGTAAGCCTTTTACACTTTTCGTCACAGAACGCGAAGGTACAGCATTATCTGTTCTCACACAAGATCAAGCAGGACAATACAAGCCCTGTGCTTATTTTTCAAGCACATTAGATCCTGTAGCCCAGGCTCTGCCTGCGTGCCTCAAGTCAGTTGCAGCCACAGCACTAGCTATCAGACAAAGTGATTCCATAGTATTAGGACATTCCCTGACAGTACAAGTTCCACACTCCGTGGAAGTTCTTTTAAACCGAACACAAACTCAGCACTTGACAATTGCACGTTTAACAGGTTATGAACTGACACTGTTCCAGCCACACATAGAAATCAGACGCTGCAACGTTCTAAATCCTGCTACACTATTACCGTCAGTTAATTCAAATCCTGCCACACACGACTGTGTGGAAGTAGTTAACATTATGACTAAGCCAAGACAAGATCTGACAGATATTCCATTACCAGATCCCGACCTGACACTTTATGTGGATGGTTCATGTATGAGAACAAGTACAGGAGAACTAGTAGCCGCGTATGCAGTGACTACTGACACTGAAGTTATAGAAACACACCGTATTGACACCCTGTCTGCTCAAGCAGCAGAGCTAGTTGCTCTGACACAAGCCTGCATACACGCCAAGAACCTGAAAGTTAATGTTTATACAGATTCACGCTACGCATTCGGAGTTGTACACGACTTCGGAGTGCTCTGGCAGGAGAGAGGTTTCATGACTTCTCATGGAACCAAGATTCAGCATGGTCTCCTTATTCAAGCTCTGTTAGATGCCATACATTTACCGACATCTATTGCTATCATGAAGTGCAAAGCACATACGAAAGTTACTGACATTATTTCTCAAGGTAACGATCTAGCAGATCGCACAGCCAAGCTTACAGCACAGACTCCAGACATTTCAGTTAATCCGACACAGACACATACTCCAGATCCGACTACATGCATGACAGTTAAGGACCCTACTCAAGATGTCATAGATATCCAGTTACATGCTACTCCCGATGAAATCAAGAAATGGTCCGAACAAGGAGGGGTCCAGACAGATCAGGGATGGGTAACGAAGGGTAGAGCCACATGGTTTCTCCCCGACTCTATGGTTCAAGTCATCATCAATACCGCACATAGTCCAGCACATTTAGGAGAAAAAGCTATGCTAGACAGTATCCAGAACATTTGGTTCAACAAGCATTTACGAGCTGCAGCTAAGCAGAAAGTCCGTACCTGTATGATATGTTGCCAGTTTAATCCAGGTAAAAGTGTCCCGGTGGAACAAGGTGGATTCCAGCCCCCTGACCACCCTTTTGAAGTCCTCCAGATGGATTATATTCAGATGGAGCGATGTCGAGGTTTCAAGTATGTCCTTGTAGTTGTATGCGCTTTGTCCAGGTGGACAGAGGCATATCCAGTTCCAGATTACACAGCCGCGACCACTGCTAAGCAGTTGGTTCGTGAATTCTTCCCCCGCTACGGACTCCCTAGGGTCGTATATTCTGATAACGGCCAGCCATTCTCATTTGAGCTCATGAAACACATTTCCCTGTTGTTAGGGTACCAGTGGAAGTTCCATTGTGTACGCCATCCAGAAGCAGCTGGTCTCGTAGAGAGACATAACCAGACCCTGAAAATCCGCATTGCCAAGATATGTAAAGAGAAAGGTGTGGACTGGCTAGTAGCTCTGCCAGTCGCTTTGTTTTATATGCGCATGGTCGCACATTCCAGATCAGGTCTGTCCCCGTATGAGGTCGTATTCGGCCGCCCCCCTAATATGTGGGGTACACCTAGACCCCGAAGTATTACAGATGTTTCAAGTAATATGCTGACAGATTACCTAGCTTCCTTGATGTCTGCCCTACACTCTTGTCGTTCACAGGTTGCCGCCGCATTTCCAGACAATACCGAGGTGGCACCGCATGAAATCGTTCCCGGATGCATGGTTCTTGTCCGGAATTTTGATCGTTCAAGTCCGCTGGAGCCCCGCTGGAAGGAGCCCAAGCAGGTCCTCATGGCCACCCGTACTGCCGTCAAGCTGGAAGGCAGGAAGGGCTGGGTCCACCTGTCTCATGTGAAAAGATTTTACGGACTAAAGACTGTTTCAAAGAACATTTCCGAGGATTTGAAAGACTGCCAAAGTACTATTATTAAGGACTGTCCCGCAAAAGACAATGATACTAAACCCTCCCTGTTAGAGAAAACTCCGCAACAGGAGTATAAGCTAAAAATTAAGGTCTAGTAAAATAAGTCAGCCAGTTTGATTGTCTAAGTCCTCCCCTAGGTGAAACGGTTAGACCGGTTTCTGACATGTATAAAATAGACCCCCATAGTGAGAGAGTTAGTCACAACTCAATCCGATGTATCGTTTTTCTAAGTTTCATATTGTTTTTCAGCCTCATGATTACCTGCATAAGTTATGCTTTTTATTTGTGTTTTCCAGTTTCTCATGTAAATAAGTCTGCTAATGCTACGGTAGAGCACACGTTTAGTGATCTGCCTTCTCATGAACTATCTTATCGTCTTGCTATGCGTAATAATTCCTTTATCCGCATGTTACATTATTCACACCAGACCAGCAATGCCACTAATTGTTGGGTGTGTGGTCGACTCCCCCCTTTCCAGACACCGAAGGGAGTTCTGCCACTCTTTCCTTATCCATTTTCACATAATGGTTCGTGTGGAGCATGGTCCACGTTAACGTCATCCTCAACAGATATGTCTTTTCTTAACAGTACATGTTTTCCAGACAAGCAAGGTCTTCCCCACAGAACAGGGTTAGATCTAGAAAATGAAGTTTACAACTTGGGTAATTATTCTTCGAATTTCATGGTCCTGAATGTTCAGTCTGATACTACTCCAGACTTACCTGCTATGTCAGTATTACCAGTCAAAGGTGAATTATGTGTCCGAAAGAATGGTTCCGTACATGTAGGCCATAGTGATTGTACTACTATTGTCAAGTATAGTGACAGTAGGAAATCTATTTTCAAAGCTTCACGTCATTCTTATTTTGTTTGTGGTCAGACCGCATATGTTCGTCTGCCCCTCGATTGGGAGGGAACCTGTTACATTGCCTTCCTACTGCCACCAGTTTTTCTAGCCCCACCTGACTACCATAGGAATTCCCACCTAGTACATACGAGACACAAGAGAGACCTCCCGATTGTCGATTATACTGAAACTGCTCTAGAACAATATATAGATATCAATAAAGGTGTCTTCCCTTATTTAGGTACTGTCGTGAATAGTAAACTGATACGTAGATTAACCAGAACACTCGAAGCAGTAGTGATTGAGACTACTTCTGCTCTAGGTAACTTAACCGAGGAGCAATCCTTTATGAGAATTGTCGTGCTCCAGAATCGTCTCGTCCTTGACGTCATACTGGCCGATAGGGGCGGGGCATGTAGAGTCATCGGATCTAGTTGCTGCATTTTCATTCCTAATAACGCACCGTCTGTTTATTCAGCTATAACCAGACTCCATAAAATTGCCCATATGTTACACCAAGATCCAGGCACCTGGACATGGTCTGGTTGGTTCTGGAATATAATTTCCGCCTGGGGATGGAAAGTATTGTCCTTTCTAGGTATTGCAGTAGCGATCATATTCAGTTGCTGCCTATGTATACAATGTGGCCCTGCGATTTGTGGCATTTGCGCTACCTCTTGTATTCCTAGTCCCAAGTCCCGTTCTAAATCCCGTTCCAAGAAAATCCGAGACGAGCAAATGATATTGTATGAAATGATAGATGGTATCATGAATATTGATGTTTCCTGATGGAAACGTAGTGACAAGGAGGGAATGTGGAAAAGTAAATTTTGCCATGTTCTGTGTCCCTACGTGTTCCCCATCTTATGTTATGTGTGCATGATTAATATGCATATGTATTCCCCATGTTCGATTAAAAACGTAATTACAGTTGTGTCCATCTCTAGTATGCCAGTTTCCAGTTCTCGTGAAAGCTACGAGTATTAGGCCTATGTAAAGCTACGTTGCCATGTTTCTCAGTGTGCACGTTATTTCATTGTAAAGTCCCCGTTTCTAGGCCTCAAAAGGGCCCGGACACCAGATTCAGCTCCTGTCTCCTGAACCCTCGCTGAGGAGCGATACAGCCCCCACCTGTGTTCCTGACCCTTCACTTACTTCCTGCCTCACAGTGCCCGGCTCGGCCTGGCTCTGCCTACGAGTCTGCCAAGAATATGTTATGATTCTAGTTATCAGTCCAGCCCTCCTTCTCTGCATTCCTAAACTTCTGAATCGCATCAATAGTTTCCGTCATTGTCTAGCCTTCACGTCTCCATGTAAGAGAAATACTGCATTTAATGGTCATTTAATATTCTTCATTACGCACTACATGTAGAATAATGCATGCTCCAGTCTTAGAGTCTGTTAGCTTCTCCCCTCCTGACTCTTAGTTTATATCAACATGTTCTCTAAACATTAGATACTAGATAGGGTTTAGGTACATTTCGCCCTGACTCTCCAGACTTCAGTCTCTGCTCCTAGCACAGAGTTCATAGCCCCCAGCTTCTCCTAGTAACACGTCATTGTCAGTTTGCGCGCACCATTAGGTTAGAGGTCCCGGCTCCTTAGGTAGCCCCCTCCATGTTTCCGCCCCATTTATGACATATTCTGTTACGTTTACATCACATGTCCATGTATACGCCTCCTGTTACACCCACTTTCACCCTTATCTTTCGCGACTGCTATTGACCACACCCACTGCTCCGCCTACTGTATTCACTGTAATGCAACTGTTTTAGTATATATGCTTGTGTACTGTTATTAAAGCTAGCGCGCTCATTCCCTGTCCCCCCTGCAGGGCCCTGCCATCCTGTTCCTGTGCAGGTTGTCCTGTTCTTGTACTTTATGCTGTATTAAACCTGCAAACTCCTACTACCTCGAATCTTGACTCTTATTTATTGAGCTATCTGTTATTGCTATGTCCAGTCAAACCTAGATCCGGTATTATTTATTTATATACCACAGGTTTTAGCAGGGTGGCCCCATACCTCAAGATCCTAGTGTGAAGGGATCACATCATCTTCCACCAGCTCTCTGCATGCGAACCGCATCAAGTGTGTATCGTGTGCTCTAAGCAAAGCAATATAAAACGCGCCTAAAGCCTGAATTTGGCAGAAGCTGCACTTATGTTATGTCTATGAAGGTGCGAAGATCAGACCTCACAACAATACTGTGTCGAGTTATCCTTGAAGCTTCAGCACTCACTGTACAGACATAGTTTACCAAGCAAGCTGATATCAGAGCAATAACATATTATTCTCATGTAAATAACAACGCTCTTCTAGCTGAAAGCTAAAACAACAATTATGTGTCGTGTGCAGAAGCAGCAAAAAGGAAAAATGGCGTTTAAACATTTAATAAGCTCATGCTAACTTAACACGGTATATAGGTAAGCAGTAACTATATGACAACTCGCTGCAAGACACTGTACTGTTGAGAGAGACTAATTTGTTGTGAACAATGGTTGAAGAAGACACCCTTTACTTAGAAATAGCATTAGCGGCGGGAGTTGAGTAACTAATGGCCTCTTCTATCTGACTTCAACTCAGCTGTGAAAGTTTATGGAGAAGACTAAGAATCAGATCAGATGACATTGATGGAGGGGTTGAATGAAAAGAGAAAACAGGGTGGAAGGAGGAAGGACGGACGAGATCTCCTATTTATGATTATGACTGGCAGAGAAGGATACGCGGGATGCATTCATAGGTGGCTGATAGCAATCAGATGCATGGGTGGTTGAAGGATGGGTGGAAGGTGAAAGAAAAAAAGCCTACCTGGGTGGGTGAAACTGTATAGGTGGATAGCAAGAATCCTCCGGGTGTTTCATGCGTCAAACACAAAGCCAAGGCAAGCATGGAAGGAAGGATGCATGGGTGGTAGTTTAAAAAAAAAAGAATACGTTTGTTGTTGGTGAAACAAACTAAGGTTTGTTGAGAGATTAAGAAGAATGATAGACATGTTTACTTTGAATGGATGGATGCCTGGATGGTATTCATTATAGAAAGCATAGGTGGAGACTTTGACTGGGTGAAGAGTCTTACTTTGAAGAGAATGTAAAAGAAACCGCGCCCGAGTAGCAAAGCTAAGGAGAATAGAACTTGTATTATCAGAATACAACCTTGACTCACAGTAGTTTGCAAGCTCGGCATATATATTGCGTATGTATGTTGTTATCAAGCGCCTCCCTCTGACTCCGAGGCCCACTCCCTACCTATGTTAATTTACTTTCGACTGTGTCAGCCTGCCATAGGTGGCCTAGCTATCGGCTGTATGGTTACACATTCAATCAAAACAAAGTACCTCATGTCATCCCATATATAAACAATGATCATTTGGATCAGATATCATCTGCCTTTTTGTAGTAGTCAGGGCAGGGTGAAAGTGAAATTGAGCAGTTGCCCTTGATGATCATGTAACAGATGATCAGTGCCACCCGTAATACAAAAGCACAATGATTGTGTAGTCAGCTTCCCCACCTGCAGACAGTAGTAAATAAAACTAACGTGAGTCTGCATCACAAGTATGTTTGTCTTGGGCGCAAGCTGACTGAGCTGGCAGGCCGGCTACATTAAGGTTGCATAATTTTGCTAAACAAGAGAGAAGAAGAAGACTGGTATACTCTGTACTCGAGTCCATAGTCCTAGTATAATGCATGAAACTCCCAGAAATGTTAGAGGCCGAGAAAGTGGGAGGCTAGATACATACCACAAATGTTATGTACTGTGCTTGCTAGTGCTACTGTGCCGCTCTGTGTCAAATTAATTTGTCTTACTGTTTTGCTAAGAGAATATTGTTCGTTTTTACAATACACTTTTTTCTCCTTGATATAGCTGCTCTTTCCCAACCCAAATCCAAACCGGACAGGGAGGAGTTGGCAGCCATGGCCCAGCGTCGGAAGCTTGAGGCCATTCGAAAAGAGTATCAGCGGCTGGTGGTTCTGGCAGAGGAGGAGGAGGCAGCGGCAGCTGCAGGATCCTCCAATGCCCCGGCCCCATCCAGGCCCCCCTGGCCCTTGAGCGGTACAGCGCCACAGTCTGGCAGCGGCCCGCCACCACACTTCATCCAGCACTGCTGCCCCCGTGGATGAAATTGCTGGAAATTCCAGCGCCGTATGCTCCTCCAAAATGCCCGCCTAGAGGAGCGGATAGAGGTCGTTGAGTAGCATCTAGCCTGCCGATAGAGACCCTGTTGGATTGCCCCTTTTTTAATTCCTTTTTTTGGTAGGTTGGAATTGGGCGTTGGGGTTTATGGACAATTGGTTGGACTTTTTCTTTTTGGACATTGGTTGGGGTTAGGGAGAGTGGTGGGTCAGGTGCTGTTGTGAGATTTTTTACATAGTTTTTTTGTTAAGGGATTAAACTATATTTATACTGTACATACGATGTTAATGTTTTGTGGAGGGTTATTGTTTTACGTCACGCTGTTTCCTGCTGCTGCAGGGCCACAGCCAGTGTTTGATTTAAGTAATCTGCTGGTTTTGTAAGACACAAACAGATAGGTGCGGTACCCCTCACTGAGTGACTTGTCCTACTAGTACTGTCAGGCTCCCACATTCCGCACAGGCCTCTCGAGTCCCGAGTGGCAAAACATGAATAGTTTTGACCAAAGAGGTGCAGCTTGGTCTGCTGCCGGGAATCCACATAGCCAAACAGAACCTTAATCTCCGTCCCCATAGGTGTGCTGCATAAAGTTCTGAGCACTTCTCTCCAGAATTGTAGTCGGCTGAAGTGCAAGTGTCGAAGTTTGCAGTAGCACTTTATTCTTTGCTGGGAGTCACTTTGATGGGCCCTCGAGGACTATCGTCCCATCAGATCTACATCTCCCAGGGCTCCAAGCACCAGGAGGTGCCAACGTGGTTTCCCTGCACCTGGTGGCGCATAAAAAGAGCCTTGGGCTACCGGAGCGTGGGTCCCTTTTTTCTTCTCAGTTTGCAGTAGCACTTTATTCTTTGCACAGTGTCACTTTGATGGGCCCCCAAGGACTATTGGCCCATCTGAACTACATCTCCCAGGGCTACAAGTGCCAGGAGGCACCAACGCGGTTTCCTTGCGCCTGGAGGCGCATAAACACGACCTTGGACTCCCGCAGCGTGGGTGCCCTTTTTCTTCTCAGTTTGCAGTAGCACATTATTCTTTGCACGGAGTCACTTTGACCGGCCCTCGAGGACTATCTGCCCATCTCAACTACATCTCCCAAGGCTCCAAGCACCAGGAGGCTCCAACGTGGTTTCCCTGCACCTGAAGGTGCATAAAAACGGCCTTGGGCTCCCACAGCATGGGATGCGCTGGGACGCGCCAGGGCCAAGGGCAGGCCCGTCCATGCCCGTCAGAGGCCGTCAGAGGCCGGGCTGGGCCATACCAACAACATTTTGGACACAAAATAGTCAAGTTCATTGATAAGTACTGCGTGTTAATCACAGAGTTGTACGAAATGAGCAAACACAAGTTTGCCGCAGGGAGTAGTGGGGACACTAGATGCTTTCCTTCTGAGAGCAGAATCAGTTCTGATTCATGAGATTGAGTAAACTGAGCGTAAGCTATCCTTAGAACCACAGCAACCCTCAAATAAAACACTGCATGAACGGATCCCTTTGCAACATAATATTGAAAATACTTCCCATCAAGGAAATCAGACATCATCCTTAGAGACTGAATCTGCCACATCCCCTGGGTCCACTAATAGAATAAGTAAGACCACTGTGATTACTAGGGGTCAGAAGGCTGCTTCAGGTCAACATAACAGCTGTGAACCGCCTTCTAATATAAGGAAGAGTAGGGGCCAGCAGAGACAAAAACAAAAGAGAATTCACTAAAGGTTGTGAGACGTAAACTAGACTCACTGATAGAGATTGTGACCAGAGACTTAGTTCAACTTCGACGCCTGCAGTAACAAATGTACCATCCACATGCTTACAGGAGGGTGTTTTTGGCTGAGGCTAGAGACAATGGTGTCCATCCTGTTATACCCACTTTCACAAAAGCTATCTCGAATTGAGGATTGACTTACCAAATTGGAGGGGTTTGCAACTAATAATACTGTAGTTTGTCAAAGCACAAGTAGAGGGGGAGACATGTTGCCTATTAGGGGAAACAGTGCAGTGGTTAGCAAACATACAGACGATCCATTTAGTGATCGAGGACAAACACAGTGTTCTAGTTTGCATGTTAGTATGGGCAGAGACCCAGCTCAGGTTAACTCCCTTACTCAAAGATTGTTTCCCTCCACATCGTAACAGGTAAGGCCTTGGCTAAGTTTGGATGGCTCAAAGAGCATGCAGGGCCCAAATTTTCTAAACGTACAATCAACTGTAATGGGGGTACTCCGCACTAGACGGGGTAAGAGATATAAACCCCCAGTATTCACATAGAATTAACCAGGGAGATTCCTGCAACAACAATCTGAACTTCCAACTTCCACCCGAAGCCACTAGTGTTGGCAAATGTCCCGCCTCTCCTGCCTAATGTTCCTGAACACTGGTATAATTCTACCACGGAGCTTAAATATTTTGCCACCAGGGTTTTTTTTATCAACCTCCTGGGCCTTATAGGGGAAATACCCTCAGGGAATGACTGGCCCAGATACACTGTCCCAGTGAGCAATATCTATGACATTTTTAGCTCACTAGAAGCCCTAGATTAACTCATTTCTTCTCTAGTCACCCTCCCCCTAATCAATGTACCTATTCAAAATGGATGCAGGGGGGACAAGGCGCATAAAGATAAAATGATAATTAATGAGGAGCAAACAGCTCTAGTGAACTGCCTGCAATCTCCTACTCTACAAGGACAGGAGGTACTGGATATGGGCATTATAAACTCAACCTCGGCTGACACCACCGAATATTCTGTTAATATTATTTTAGAAGAATTACCATCTATTAGAGTTGATGTATCAGCCAGCACAGTATTGCCATCTGGGTCGCAAGAAAATGTGAATAGAGCATATTGGGATCTAGTATCCTGGAACATTGCTGATACATTGTCAAAACAGAATAATCCCATTTTTGGGGAAATCGTACTATCCCATAATATATTATGTTTTCAGGAAACATGGGCAAATGAGATAATTCATATTAAAGGTTTCAAAAGATTCCATATCTCCACTGTTGAAGGCCTAAGCGGTAGAGCAAAGGGAGGACTTAGCACGTATATATCTAATCGGCTGGAAATAAAAAAGATAGAGCTGTATGCAGAGGATATATATTATCAACTGATCTTAATACATGTCAATGGTAAGCATTGTATCGCATTGTCAAATTTTTATAATAATATCCCTATTGATAAAGTTAGGGACGTGATAATGAAATTAAGTAATACCCTGCAGTCACTATGTAGTAATAACCACAGAGATATGATGTTAATCATGGCAGGAGATTTTCATTGTGCTTTGTGTCATATGAGTAGGGTAAAACCTGTGGTATTACAAGTGAAAAAGATATTAATCAAACCCACTTTCGACTTGCACCATTTGGCAAAATGTATAATGAATTGGTTTTTAGTTTGGACTTGGGCTTCGCAAATGAGTTATGTACTAAACCTGTCTCAATGCCCCGTACTTTTAATAGTAGGGGCTGTTATTCTACTATAGACTACATTCTAATATCAAACAGTCATGCATATAGATTAGATTCTTTCTATATAGATGACAACTCATTGAGTAACCACTTTCCTCTGTGCCTGTCAGTTTCAATACCCTCTAGTAAGTTGTGTAAATATGATAAAGTGGGCCAGATTCTAACAGATATGTCTATCAATAAGATAAATGGCTATAGTCTGCACTGGTCGATGGTGGATTCTGCAGAGATCACCAAACAAGTAATAGCTAAGTGCAGATTGGCGTTTGATACTTGTCTGAGTGAGGTAGCCACCTCAGAAAATATAATTTTCTCTTTCCAGCTAATTTCAAAGGTTGTCAGGGAGTCACTATTTGTTCTGTCGCAGAACAAAAGAAAATCTTGTGGATGGCTTGATCCAAAGTGTAGGCAGGCCTATTCTAATTTAAAAAGGGAATAACAGAAAACTCCTAAATTTAGAAGAGATAAGAAAGGCAAGTGGGCATTATAGATTAGTACTAAGAGAAAGAAAAAGGGCAATAAGAAATGAATCCTGGGAATCTCTGAGTGAGGCCTCTAACCTGGGAGATAGTTCGGCCTTCTGGAAGGTGGTAAAAGCACCTTTTCTGAATTCTGGGGAAGGCCCGTCAATAGAAGTTGCTATATCTGAGAAACAGTGGATTGACTATTTCTCTGTTGTATATAATACTGAGGGACATATTTATTCTATTACTCAAATAACACATTCTAATTGGATAGCTTCCACCAATCCTGAGGCCCATTATTCTGACCTCCAGTTTACTCTGAGGAAGTGAATTGTGCACTTTCTGTAAAACTGGTTGGTAAGACCCCCGGTCCTGACGGGGTCCCTGTTGATTTCTTTAAATCAAATATGGAGCTATGGGGGGCAATTATTACCCATGTACTAAAGGCTAGTTGTTTTGCTCCTTTTTTGACAACCTGGGTTGTTAAAAGGGGGATTGATGGAGCAAGGATTTGCACGTACAGCGACTTGCTTGTATCAAGAACCTCAAATATTGTTAATAAAATATAATCAACCTGTTCGTGTTACTAATATTGCACATTTTACATTACACGGAGTGTCCCAGTGAAGCTTGCATATGTGTTTACTAATGATAATACGCTTGCCATTAAAATGGCTGCTGCTATGCGGGAATTTCTTCTGCGCATGCGTTGGTCACACTCACGTGACGTGACGTACTCGTAGGTCTGGTGGGAAATCTTTGCGCTTCCACACTAGCTCTAAAATGGCCGCTCTGTGTTCTCACATGTCCGATGCTTGCCCTGCAGCTTTTGCTATACTGTTCGTCTTGCACTAATCTTAATGCTATAGTTAATATAAAATAAGGGGAGTCATATAGGGATTCCTGGTATACAGTGTGCTCATTTATTTCTGTGTTCTAAATTGTCTTACTTTACTTTTCATATGACTAATCTTTTGGGCCGGAGAGGCGATTACTACTCCATATTTGAAGTCCCTACTGCGCATGTCATCCTAGCAGAGGGAAGAAAACCTTTTACCAGTGGAGTCCAGCCAGCTGGTAGCCACAGTCAAGATACTCATGGGAACCGACCTGTAACCCAGCAAGACGAAGCTGAACTGTACTGCATTTGTAACAATTGTATATTAAATTGTATAATCCATTGTTAGGAGAAGAGCACATATCATGGGAACCCCAAATTCAATAGGCGGTCCCAAAAGATGTAAATTGGGGCTAGTGAAAATCGAATCCTGGTTGGTGTGTTAACCTGACCTACTTGAGGACCAATCGAAATTGGGGATTCTTACATTTGCAACATTTGGGGGGTGGTACACTGACCCGAAAACAGTATAACTAGCCTAGGTTTAGTTAGAGAAATTGTCCGACTTGTCCGAATAGCTGACCTGTCACTGACCCAACGCACTCAATAGCTGATCCTGAAACAGAGGTGCTGCGGAGCACTCTGTCCGACTGTCTCACGGACCCATTGGGGGTTTTGAGAACTAAGTGTTGGCGGAGCACTTTGCTGGGGAATTCGATAACTCAATCGGGGTTTTGACTGATAACTGCAGAGAGGGTGTAGCGCAGGCGTTGCAGCTGAACTGCGGGTGCTGGTCTTACCTTGGTGGTCCCATCCTGATCCTAATCTGGTTTTCCTGTCCTGGGTGTCCATTCTGCACCAGTTGGCCTACTGGCGACTGTCCTTCCTTGGGGTTCTTATTCCGGTCCTTAACTGACCCGTGGCCAGGGTTGGTTTCCACACCGTTCTAGGTAAATATAAATCTGAGGGAACCCATTTCGCACTCTTTATTCCTTTGCTTTTAATAAAATCGTACTTGCACAGTGTCCTTCTCTCTTACTCTCCTTTTCACTGACAAATGATAAAGTCCTACATTATAGTTATTATACTAGCATGTTCCTTTTTTTACCCATCCCATTAGTACGTTCTTACACACAGTTCATGAAATATAGATGTTCCGTTTCTTTACCCTCCTTTAGCCAAATAAAGTGATTTACTCTGGTATATTTAGCGTGTTCCACTTTCACCTTCCCTATAGCTACATGTTACCTTTGAGTCTTCTACAGATTTATTAAAGTTCTCCTGCTTGACCAACTTTTGAAGGGTATACAAACTGTGACATTCTAGCGTGTTCCTTATTTTTCCTGTCCTTTAGTTACTCCACGTCAAGTCTAAATTCCTGAAAATTCATACTAGCATGTTCCCTGTTCTTACCTTCCTTTAGAGTCCTGAATGGTTGGTCTTATTTACTTCCTATATGGATATGTGCTCTTTATAATCTTAGTTATTGACAGTTTACTTGCTGTGAACCTTATACTTTCTGAACTTGATGACAACTAGATAAAGGTTTTAAACTTCCTGAGTCTGTGGTTATTATATGAGTGCAAATAGAGTAAATAGTATTTGTATTTTGGTGTCTGCCTTTCTTTTACAGCTAGCTCCCTGATCCATTGTGATCATAGGTACCCGTAACAGTGGATGGGTAAGTCGGGTACATTGGAAATAAATAGGAAGGAACTGGGTTACTGGTAGTAGAGTGTAAGGTTACCCGATTAATAAATGGTGAATTGAATTTATGGGCCCAAATGTGCATATGGTAAACTTGTTGGTCGGGTGACCTGCCCGCTCTATCAGTAATTTTCTGGTAGCAGAGGATATGGTTAGGGACTCGTTAAAGTTAGGTAGGACTAGTTAAGATAGGTAGATAGGTTAATTGCTGCTAATTGTGAAAATGTTGCTGCTAAAAGTATCGATCGATCAAATATTGATGTTTATTGCTTTGAAAAATAATGAAATGTTTTAAATTGTTTTTCTTGCTGCTATATTGAGATATGTCCTAATAACTGGTTAGTGATTGTTACATGTTTGTCTGGAATCCCTGGGGGCAGAATAGCGGGTGGTGAGGAGAATCCATGCCGTAGTGAGGTCACTTACCTGAGGAAAATTGGTGCAGGTTAGGCAGAACTGGAAGCACTAATTAGGGTTTTTCTGTATAAATGTATGAATAAATGATAGCAAAGAATTCGCTGGCAAAACTTCTATTGTGATATAACCTAGTAAGGGTCACACGGAAGGAGTAGGAGGTTCGTCTGAGCTCGATTGATAGCAAAGGGGTTAATTGGTGAAACATTTGGCTTACTATATATCCCTGAGTGGATGAGTCGAAGGAGTAGCAGGTTCTCTAATGCTTGTGTGAAGGGTAGGCGGAAGGGTTCTACTCGCAGTATTTGAAAAGTAAATAGAAGAGGTTTACTAGCAGTGAAACAAATCTTTTCTTTCTAGACACTCGAGTACAGTGGCGAATGTGTTTGCGTTGTAAATTAAATAGAGCACTGCACTTTAAAAAGTAGAAATTGAAGTTGTTTCTTACCTTGTGAAGGAGGGAGTCAGTCGCGGAGCTGCGCTGACGTCACTCAGTGTCGCGCTGGTATTGGTTGAGACAGCGGGTGTGTAGCTGAGGCGGAATTGTAAAGGAGGGGTGAGCACAGGAGCGTGAGAACTCATTTACGAGAAACGCCGCGCACCCATTGGTTGAATTATTTTGAATTCACGCATTTGATTGGTTGCAGAAAAATAAAAGACGCTTTTGGATTGGAAGTGATTTTGTAAACAAAGTCACTTGCGAATAAGTATATGTGGCATACGTCTAATCCAGAGACTAGACATGATCCAAAATACCTAGGGTTCGGAAAAGATAAGTGGAAAGGTCGTAAATATAACATTATGTATGGACATAAGAGGAAAATGACTTTAGTGAACAAGGTGAAGAATTATTTCAAGAAAGACAAGCCTATCAAAACTAGAGAAGGAGTTGTCATCCCACCGCCTAATACTCCTGCATCATTTATGTTGTTTGACAAGGGCTACCATACTTGCGTATGGTTGGAAAATTGGGCAGAATATACTAAAAATGACTGGATTTTGGCATTTCCATTAGATGGTACATTTAATAGCCGGATTCTGTTTAATTTAAGAACCCGAATGAATGATTTACATCCCAGACTAACGCAATATGAGGCCTTAGAAGAATGGGAGATAGAGGCTTTTGAGCGAGACAGACCCAGAATGGACAAGGGATTGACTAAATGGTATCCAAAAGTTAATAAAGAGACCCGAGAAAAAAGAATGAAAGAGTGGAGACAGACCATGATAGTAGAAGGACTATACCCTGTGATAGCACTAGAAGTGCCCCTGGGAGAGAAACGGACAGAGAGAACAAAGCATTTGGTGACCAGTGGGGATTCAGATGATGATTATTTGGAGGAATTATTAATGAAGAATCCACCTCCTTATAATGAAGGATTAAGACCCGTAAGTGCGAGAGACCCCTGTCTGAGACCTCCTTATCAGGAGGAGCCAAGACCTTTAAGTACAGGGAATCCATTCCTGAAACGTAATTATGGTGAGAGACCAAGTATGACACATCCAACAGCCCCGAATTATATTCCTACCCTAACTCCGCAAATAGTGCATGAAACAAGCATGGAAAGGGTACTGCAGGTGAGAGAACGAGAGGCTCTAGCTAAACAAAGAACAGAATTAATTCAGAAAATCTCCCAACTAAATACAAGTCCTGAGGCTTTGACAATCCCAGTGACTATTGGACTAGTTGTTCCTTTGTACGGGGATAAGCAGAATAGCCCGAAGACTCCTATAATTACCCCATCTGTAGTACAGCTGAGAAAAGAGCCCTTAATTGTAGATGATCAGGCAAGTGAATGTGAATCTGTGATTTCCTTGATGGATTTACTGATAAGGGAACCAGAAGGGGGTTCACGGAGAAAGAACACTCCTTTCACTTCAGGAGATGTGCAGATTGAGTCCTCTACGGGTACTAGAAGTGCCACGGTAGTGACTCCCGAAGAAATTGAGAGATGGAGTCGAGAATTACAAAAACAAAATCCTCAGTCAAAACCATTAGATATTTACAAACTAAGAATAGAATTGGAAGAACTGGTGGCTGGAAATGTGGGTTTGGACAGACTGAACACATTTACTGAAGAAGAATTGCTGTTTATTTGCAAAAGTATCACCCGTAGTACCAGAGTGTTCCATCAGAAATTAATGGACACAGCGGCTAGCATGGGAATAGATATTGGTAAATCTAAAGTGTTGCAAAAGGCCTACAGAGCAGAGTTCTCAGACAAAGATCTGGAAAACATGAATGTGTCAGGGAAAAAGGTACAGATTAGGGAATTATTAAACCTGTTGCAAAAATGGGGAGAATTAGAAAAATGGAAAGCCAGGTGGGCAAAGAATAAAGAAGAAACTAGATCCAAACACATGGCTTCAGAGTATGTCTTAAAAGAGGCAGACAAGGCAGAAAATTATATCCTATGCGAGAAGTGCCAGGTGGGAAGTATGTACATGTTCCATGGTCCCGACAGGATATTGTGTCCTTTGCAAATGACTTCCCAAAATTAAGAGAAAAACCTGTAGATTGGTACAGACAGGTCGAGAGATTTGTGAAAGTGCAGAAATGTCTCCTGAAAGATTTAGATGGGTTTTTCGACATTGTAGTACCTGTAGATCTGTGGACAGAATGTACAATTGCTGTCAATTGGCCTGGTGAGGAGTTCCCGAGGGACCCAAACACAGGGGCACCTTCAGCAGATGTAATGAAAAAATACAATCAGGTAATGTTATATCTGAAAGGAAAGGTGCCTGCAAAAGAAACTGATTGGACCCGAATAGATAGAACTACCCAGAATAAAGATGAAACTGTGCATTCCTATTATGAACGACTGCTACAGGTGTTCAAAACATACAGCGGTTTGGATAACATTGAGATGAAAGACATGACCCACTTCAGTTATCGATTTGTGCTAGGGTTAAGGCCTGAGATTTCACAGTGGATCAAAAACAATAAAATCTGCTGGCAATCTAAACCAATTGATGAGGTCCTGAAGTATGCTAAATATTGCGAGGATGAATAGGCAGATAAACGGAAGGAGTTAAAAGAAAAAGTCATGTGGGCTCAGGTAAAATTAGCAGAACACCAGGAACAGCAGCTAAAGAAAATGACCAGTATCAGAATCAGGGCCCCGGGGGTGGGGGAAAGCCCAGAGTAAAAATGAGCAGAGAGGAGGCCAAAAAGAAGTTCCCCTGTCACGGGTGCGGACAGATAGGGCACTGGAGAGACGAGTGTCCAGCTTTAAAGAATGGTAATATTCAAATTAATGATTTAAATCCACAGACACAGAAAGAGACTCCACGAAAGACTCAGCAACAGGTAAAGCAAAATCAGTTGACGCGTGCACCTAGACCAAATTATAGGAGCAAAGCACAACAGGGCGAAGACATCGAAGTGTGGGAAGGAAGGGAGGATAGAAATGCAGCAACTTCACAATTTCTGTTAAATGACTCTGTGATGACACCTACTGACGGTGCCTGAGGGGGGAGGACGAGGAGTGCATGCTTGGCGCCTCCTTGCCGGTGGACCAGACAGGGCCATACATTGAAGGAAAGGTTGAAGGAAATGACATCACCTTTCTGTTGGACACTGGTGCTACCCGTTCTACTGTGAGAACAGCAGACGTCCCAAACCTACCCCTCTCGGGAGAAGCGATCCAAGTAGTGGGCGTTTCTAATCAGCTAATTAGTACCCCAGTTACTGAACCTATGGAAATTAAAATTGGGAATGTTAAAGAAATGCATAGATTTGTTGTGTGTGATTCCAGTCCTGTAAACTTACTAGGACGAGATTTGTTGTGTAAAATGAATTGTCTTATCTTTTACACACCGAATGGCCTCGAAATTCAGACCCCAGACGAAGACGGAATATACAAATTAATGTTAGCAAGACCCGATTCAGAAATCAAAAGACTGACAATACAAGACTTACCTGAAGAACTCCAAGAGACAGTGAAACCGGAAGTATGGGATTTTACTGGAAAAGATGTAGGATTAATGGCAAATGTTGACCCAATTAAATTAGCCATAAAAGAAGATGCAGTTTACCCAAATACTAAACAGTACAAAATGAGTGCAGAAGTAAAAGCAGGAGTTGCTATTGAAATAAAAAGATTGCTAGAAGCAGATATCATAAAAGAAGTGATGAGCAGTCCATGCAATTCGCCCATAATTGGAATTAAGAAACCTAGTGGTAAGTACAGGGTAGTACAGGACCTGCGCAAGGTTAACAAAATTGTGGTTCCTTGCTGTCCTGTCGTGCCAAACCCTGCAGTGATTCTATACCAAATTCCATGGAATGCAGGATGGTTTACCGTCATAGACTTATGTCATGCATTCTTTTCAATTCCATTGCATCCAGACAGCAAATTTCTTTTCTCATTTGAGTTCGACAGTCATGTCTACATTTGGAATCGCGTCCCTCAGGGGTACACAGAAAGCCCCTCAATAATTCATCAGATTCTGAAAAAGTGCCTTGAAACACTAATATTGCCCGGAAAATCTGTTCTGGTGCAATATATAGACGACCTGTTGGTGGCGTCTAGGAGCAAAAACGACTGTGTTACTGACACCATTGCCTTATTCAACCATTTAGGTGAAGGGGGACATAAAGTGTCACCAGAAAAATTGCAGTTTTGTACCACATCAGTAAAATATCTGGGGCACCAGATAGAGAGAGGTAACAGGAAAGTCACCACCGAAAGAATTAGGATAATTCAAAACATGGAATTGCCAAATACCCAGAAGGAAATCAGAATGTTCCTTGGAGTTGTAGGTTACTGTAGGCAGTGGATTGTGGGATTTGCAGTCCTAGCGAAACCATTGATAAAAATGACAAAGAAAGGAGCAAAGGATCCTGTAGAGTGGGATGACGAAAGCATGACAGCTTTTACAAAATTACGAGAATGTCTTTGTACTGCTCCTGCCTTAGGAATGCCTGATTATTCAAAAGATTTTGCACTGTTCTGTGACACACGAGACAATTGTGCACTTTTGGTCCTGACCCAAATACATGGTTTGACTCAACGTCCAGTGGCATACTTTTCTTCCACCTTGCACCCAGTAGCAGCTGGATTACCTGGATGTTTGAAAGCTGTAGCTGCAACTTGCACGAGTCTTGAACAGAGTGAGTCCATTGTGATGGGACATCCAGTAACTGTGTATGTTTCACGTTCTGTTGTAATTTTACTGACAAGAACTAAGACTCAGTATCTCACACCTAGTCGGCTGACTAAGTATGAGAGAATCCTTGTAGGTGCAGGGAACGTGACCGTCGAACGATGTAACATTCTGAATCCAGCTACCTTACTGCCTAGCTCATTCGCAGCAGAGGCAAGAGAAGAATTTGCACATGATTGCATTGATTTAACTGAGTTTAGTACAAAACCACGGCCAGATATAAAAGAAAACCCTCTGACTATTGAAGATTATGAATTGTTTGTGGACGGCTCATGCATGAGACATGAGGATGGTGGCCTAAGCGCTGCCTATGCAGTATGCACAGTGGCAGGTCCAGTGGAGGCATCCTATTTATATGGAGTCAAGTCTGCACAAATAGCCGAATTGGTTGCATTGACAAAAGCTTGTAAATTTGGGAGGAATTTGAAAATAACCATATACACTGATAGCCAGTATGGTTATGGGGTTGTGCGTGACTTCGGACAGCTGTGGGTGCAGAGGGAGTTCCTGACTTCTTCAGGCACCCCTATTAGAAATGGAAAATACGTGCAGGATTTACTGGAATCAATCCAGTTACCAAAAGAATTGGCGGTGGTCAAGTGTGCTGCTCACAAATCTGGCGATGACAAAGTGACAGCAGGTAATCAGTATGCTGACCAGTTAGCCCAACATTGTGCAAAATATAGAGTTTCAATCAATATAAAGATTGGGGGAAACGAAATTAGCTGCCAACTTTTGATGCTAGAAGGAGTGAGTACTTGGGAGGAAGTGAGAGAGTAACAGGAAGCAGCAGAGCCACAGGAAAAACAAAGATGGAGAAACTTTGGTTGCCGAAGGAGAAATGAAGATGGCGTCATTGTTTACCTTGATGGTATGCCTGTGTTGCCAGACTGTATGCTTGCTCCTATGGCCAGGTTAATACATGGAGACACACATGTAGGCAGAGATGCGATGATTCGCATGTTCCGCCAAACATGGTTCAATTCGAAATTCAGAAGCGTAGCAGAAGCACTCTGCCTGAGGTGTTTGATCTGCCAACAATTTAACCCTGGAAAGAAAACTATAGTGTTACCTGGGAAAATTGGAAAGGCAGAAGCCCTTTTATTAGATTGCAACTTGACTTCATTCAGTTGCCCCCTTGTAGAGGAATGAAATACCTACTTGTCATTGTCTGCCTGTTTTCAAAATGGGTGGAAGCTTTCCCTGCACGTAGAAATGACAGCATCACAGTAGCAAAATTATTGCTTAAGGAGCTTATACCTACGGTTTACCAGTCTTAATTGAATCTGACAGAGGAAGTCATTTCCAAAATGAAATAATAAAGCAAATCTGTGAAGCTTTCAAGATCACGCAAAAACTGCACTGTGCATATCGCCCAGAGGCTTCTGGAGTGGTAGAACAGATAAATGGCACAATCAAATCGAGATTGGGAAAGATGTGTGAATACACTCAATTGGAATGGCCAGATGCCCTGCCTCTTGTGTTGATGGGACTCAAAAGTATTCCAGATCGGAACACGGGCTTGAGTCCCCATGAAATCCTGATGGGAAGAGCAATGCGGCAAGCATGGGTACCCAGATACAAAATAATGAGCATATCTGATGATTTGGTACTGGAATACTGTAAAGAGCTGGCTGACCAAGTGCGTTCTATCTCTCGCCAGGTTGGGGGAGAAGACGTCGCCAGGCCAACGACTCCAGCACATGACCTGAATCCAGGTGACTGGGTCGTAATAAAGAAGCACACTCGGAAAAGTTGCCTTGGACCAAGGTGGGGAAAGCCACGACAGGTGATCCTGGTAACCACCACAACTGTAAAGTGTGCAGGAGTACCTCGCTGGATCCATGCCAGCCACACGAGGAAAGTAACTGAACCTGACGAAATTGAGGCTGAAGGTTGCGCAGCTGAAGGATCCCAAGATATCGGTCCTGAAGTAGCTGAAGAAGAACAACCGAGCTCCAGTCAAGAAGATTGGGTCCCGATAATCGATCTGACAATCGACCCTATACGGACTAGAAGTCAGACCCATTTAGATAAACAGTGGGATAGTGAGGACGAGACAGGTGAAGGAGAAGCTACTCAGATCATTGAAATCCATGTTAAATCTGATTCTGAGGAGGACCAAATAGGGAAAGAGCAGGTAATTGACACTCCTCCAAGAACACCTGTGTCAGAAGAGGGACAGATAGAAACTAGGGCGGAAGTTCAAGCGGAAGAAAATCAAGAGCTCGAAGAGCTTGAACAGGAGCAGGTAGGACTAGACAGTAGAGTTCAGGAAGAAGAGATCAAAACAGATCAAAGCCAAAATCAGCATACACCTAAACAAGGCCAGTTTAGGGACCAGGCAGAAGAAACAGATGAAAGACCTGGACCTAGTCAGATAGGGAATAATACAGAGGACCAACTTGATCCCAATGTGCCACAACTGAACGAAAACAAAAGAGTGTTTGACGAAGGCCAAGACACAGTGCCAGTTAAAAGACTCAGAAAGGGTGACTCAGTACCTAGATTTGTGAAAAGGCTGAGATTGCGACTTAAGACGGTAAACGAGGAGCCTGAACAGATAAATGAGGTCTCGAGTCAAACTGACCCAGTGGTGACAAAACCAAAGAGAAGAAGTGCTCGCATCAAGAAACTGAATAACAAGTACGCGAGTCCTGAATGGACTTATTTTGTGTTGGAGGAATTTGAGAATCTGGAAATAAGTGACGAAAGTGACGAATGCGATGAAGAATTGATTGCTGAACAGACCAGTGAAGAAGCAAACCCAACCTGAGAAGTTACTCGAGTAAGCAAGCTGTGCAGAGTTACAAAGAGGGGTTGAAGCTTCTTTTGAGCCAAAATGTCTGAATCTTCTGAGAATGGAAGACCAAGACGAGGTTGTTTTAAAACATGCTGCCAAGTATGTTTATGTAGTGTAGCTATAGTACTGATACTTTGGATAGGACTAACAATAACTATTCCTTCTATGATGAGTAAAAACCAGAGTCTTTACCCAAATAACAACCTACCTGATGACACTGTAGAATCACACACTAGAAGTACACCACGAAGAGTAGACGCATTGGACCAACCACTTAGCCTGAAACAGACACAATTAGATTTAGAAGCACCAGATGAGGAAGGACTACACTTTAACAAAATCAAAAACAAGACTCATTTAAATGTTTTCGCAAACCTGTTGGTACATTATGTAGAAACTATGGAGATAGACGACTGTTATGTCTGCATGAAGCTACCTACTTCTGTAGCGGAAGGTGTGACTTCCCACCACTTGCCCTTGACCTATGGAATTTCCTGTAGTATACTAACTAGTTTATTTTATAAAAGAGGACCTTTACAGTATTATTACTCAAACTCTGACGTGACATTTTCTGAACTTCCTGTTCGAAGAAACCTGAACCCTGTACATACAACTAGAGACGTAGCTAAATACATGAGTGAATATTTTCTAACTGTAGGAAAAATAAATGTAGATGACGCACACAAAAATAACTTGACCTATTCTTTACACAAAGAAGAAAAAGAATTTCTAGATATGGTAGAAAAGAGAAGGGAAAGTTTCCAAAAGAAAGCCAAAGACAAGAACCAGAAAGTTCCCAAATGGGCAGAAAGTATAGGGAGCACCTCAAATGGTGGAGCTAACGCTGCAATGTTGCTGGATTTCGAAAAGAAAGGGAAACGTTGTCTTAAAAGAGAGAAAACTAGTTATTATAACAATATTTTCATTGGTTCCAGTGAATGCGAACATAATTACAAGGTAATTGGAGGTTGGGGTTTCAAAGATGGGTCAGAGCCTGTGTTCCCTGGAATTTATTTTATAAGTGGGAATAAGGCTTATTTCAAATTGCCCGATCATTGATACGGGAGTTGTTATTTTGGTATTGTCTTCCCAAAGATATACCATGTGGGGAAAATCACTGGAAGCACTGAAAGAACTAATGAATTAGTACGTAGTAAACGAGAAAGTGCTGGTGAAATAGTAGGAGATATTTTTAGTGCACTGATACCTACAGTGGGAGTGGTTCTGAATACTCACAGAATTTGCAAATTGTCAACAGTAGTGGATCGGTTATCTACTGACACTGCTGGAGGTTTCTTGATGGTCAATACTGAAGTGGTTGCGATCAGATCAATGGTTTTACAGAACAGACTTGCTCTTGATACGTTATTAGCAAAGGAGGGCGGAGTTTGTCGAATGTTGAAAGCGCAACATTGTTGCACTTATATACCTGATAAAAGTGTGGAAATCAAAGGGTATGTGAGGAACATTACAAATTTGGAAAAAGAGCTCAAACCACTTGAGGTTGACATTGCCTGGAAAAGACTTACTGATGGTCTCTCTGCTAAAGGTCATTGGTTTTCTAACTTAGGTAAAAGTTTTTGGTTAAAAGTACTGATGCCAAATGCGGGAATAGGTTTAGTATTATTCATCATATTCATTTGTTGTAAATGTCGTAAACACCAAAAGAAGTACACTGTGAACAAGAGAGGAGTGAAGAGAAATGTGGATGAACTTGAATTAGAAGAACTGAATAATCAGATTTATAAAAGGGTGACACATTCTCACCCTAATAAAGAAACTAAAGAAAAGCTGAACATAATGTTTGAAGAGATTGAACTTGGGAAAATGTGAAAAGTTGGCATCTGGTTCCATGAATTTGTGATGATATAACATATCATCAAAGAGGGGATTGATGGAGCAAGGATTCGCACGTACAGCAACTTGCTTATATCAAGAACCTCAAATAAACCTGTTCGTGTTACTAATATTGCACATTTTACATTACACGGGGTGTCCCAGCGAAGCTTGCATATGTGTTTACTAATGATAATACGCTTGCCATTAAAATGGCTGCTGCTAAGTGGAAATTTCTTCTGCGCATGCGTTGGTCACACTCACGTGACGTGACGTACTCGTAGTTCTGGTGGGAAATCTTTGCGCTTGGGCACTAGCTCTAAAATGGCCGCTCTGTGTTCTCACATGTCCGATGCTTGCCCTGCAGCTTTTGCTATACTGTTCGTCTTGCACTAATCTTAATGCTATAGTTAATATAAAGTAAGGGAAATCATATAGGCATTCCTGGTATACAGTGTACTCATTTATTTCTGTGTTCTAAATTGTCTTCCTTTACTTTTCATGTGACGAATCTTTTGGGCCGGGGAGGCGATTACTACTCCATATTTCAAGTTCCTACTGCGCATGTCATCCTAGCAGAGGGAAGAAAACCTTGTACCAGGGGAATCCAGCCAGCTGGCAGCCACAGACAAGATACTCATGGGAACCGACCTGTAACCCAGCAAGACGAAGCTGAACTGTACTGCATTTGTAACAATTGTATATTAAATTGTATAATCCTTTGTTAGGAGAAGAGCACATATCATGGGAACCCCAAATTCAATAGGCGGTCCCCAAAGATGTAAATTGGGGCTTGTGAAAATCGAATCCTGGTTGGTGTGTTAACCTGACCTACTTGAGGACCAATCAAAATTGGGAATTCTTACATTTGCAATATTTGGGGGGTGGTACACTGACCCGAAAACAGTATAACTAGCCTAGGTTTAGTTAGAGAAATTGTCCGACTTGTCCGAATAGCTGACCTGTCACTGACCCAACGCACTCAATAGCTGATCCTGAAACAGAGGTGCTGCGGAGAACTCTCTCCGACTGTCTCACAGACCCATTGGGGATTTTGAGAACCTTAAGTGCTGGCGGAGCACTTTGCTGGGGAATTCGATAACCCAATCAGGGTTTTGACTGATAACTGCAGAGAGGGTGTAGCGCAGGCGTTGCAGCTGAACTGCGGGTGCTGGTCTTACCTTGGTGGTCCCGTCCTGATCCTAATATGGTTTTCCTGTCCTGGGTGTCCATTCTGCACCTGTTGGCCTACTGGCGACTGTCCTTCCTTGGGGTTCTTATTCCGGTCCTTAACTGACCTGTGGCCAGGGTTGGTTTCCACACCGTTCTAGGTAATTATAAATCTGAGGGAACCCATTTCGCACTCTTTGTTCCTTTGCTTTTAATAAAATCGTACTTGCACAGTATCCTTCTCTCTTACTCTCATTTTCACTGACAAATGATAAAGTCCTACATTATAGTCATTATACTAGCATGTTCCTTTTTTTACCCATCCCATTAGTACGTTCTTACACACAGTTCATGAAATATAGATGTTCCGTTTCTTTACCCTCCTTTAGCCAAATAAAGTGATTTACTCTGGTATATTTAGCGTGTTCCACTTTCACCTTCCCTATAGCTACATGTTACCTTTGAGTCTTCTGCAGATTTATTAAAGTTCTCCTGCTTGACCAAATTTTGAAGGGTGTACAAACTGTGACATTCTAGCGTGTTCCTTATTTTTCCTGTCCTTCAGTTACTCCAGTCTAAATTCCTGAAAATTCATACTAGCATGTTCCCTGTTCTTACCTTCCTTTAGAGTCCTGAATGGTTGGTCTTATTTACTTCCTATATGGATATGTGCTCTTTATAATCTTAGTTATTGACAGTTTACTTGCTGTGAACCTTATACTTCTGAACTTGATGACAACTAGATAAAGGTTTTAAACTTCCTGAGTCTGTGGTTATTATATGAGTGCAAATAGAGTAAATAGTTTATGGGCCCAAATGTGCATATGGTAAAATGGTTGGTCGGGTGACCTGCGCGCTCTATCAGGATCGTCAGGAACCTAGGTGCTATAGGCCCATTTCATTAGTAGATTCTTTGACTTAAGTGGCCGGTAGACACTGTGGCTTACTGTATATTTGTTTTGTATACTGTTTATTTGTTTCGTATGCTTTTAAATATCACTAGGTGACTACAGTGCCCAAACATCACTTTATTCACCCCATGTAAACATTGAAGCTATATATTCCATTCACTCTGTTTTTATGACTGATATTGAAACAAGAGTAAATCTTTTAGTACTGTCTCTTTAATCTTGCTTCAAACTCGTAGCGTCATACGTTAAGAACCGCCCCCTTTTATACACGTCACACGCCGTACACAGCGCAAAGAACTATGGCGGATGCCTTGAATCGAGTTTAAGCGTACTTCACATTTAATTAGCGGTAAGTGAATATTTGCCTGAGTGCTACGTTGTGTGAAAGTGCACACTGTGCACCGTTTGAATTTCACGGCGATCAGCAGCGCCTTTTGAGTTCTAAGTCCAACACACTCGCGACCCTGTTTTTGGTTCACTTGAGCTTGAGCACATTCCATTATATACCATGAGACGAATGCATTAAATGTCACTTCGTTCTAGATTTCAACAACAAGCACGTTTATTTTCTTTCACTAAAGCACCACTAGATCTATGGTATACTAGCGCGTAATTACACTTTAACGGGTGATTGGACACACATTCGACATGGGCCACTATAAAGGCACTATATAAGCAATTAATACTTTTGAGGTAGTCATTCGGCACAGAACCCCATTATTTCTCCAATTACACTTTCAGATTTCCCTGACGAAGGTTTACGCCGAAATGCATTGGAAATAAATACATGGGAAAAATGAATGGATGAATGTTAACTGTTCATATGAATGAAAGACTACGAAAACATTGCAACTATGTACAAACTATGAGATTGGATTTTGCAGAAAAGTATGAATAAAATACTTTGAGATATCAAGAAACTTTGCAAAACTTTATTGAAAAACTTTATTGAAAAACATTGGCTGTTGAAATGACAGCGCCTACACCTGTACCCTAGGAGACATCCACACATTCTGTGTCAGTGCAACCTCAATCTATTTGATTTTTACTCCTGAGCGGGAAGTAATTCTAAGGAGCAAGAACTACAGTGAATTAAATATTGAGAAATACCAGCACTGCACAGCTATATCACAGAGTACATTTAATTTAGTCATACCTCAATATACATCACACAGCCTGGGGGAAGAGGATTAGGGTTTGATTAATGTATGGGAAGGGGAGTTTTGGGAGGGGTTTGTCAAAGAAAACTCTACGCATGGACAAACAACAAAAAACAATCTTGGCCGACGACCATCATATCCATAAATCTGTTAAGGGAGGAAAAGGAAATACATGCAGGATGATGATGACTTGATGGTTAATGATAAGTAGTACTTACCAACTAGACTAGTAGACAGTACAGGTCAGCAGTATAATAATTTATATTATGCAATTTGCCTAGCCTGTCTGCCTTCAGAGAGACCCAAACTTCATATAATTTTACTTCTCTTGTACGGGGGTTACTTTTTAAAGCTAGCAACGAAAAATAAAAAATAGCTGTAGGGATCAATTATGAGCAAAGAGCAAACAACAACACCACACAGTATTAATGATTGAAGAGAAAAAATTAATCATATTATTTAAAAGATGATGAATGTTGATACTAAAGTGTTACTGTATGTTTCCTTGGTCAAATTGGGGAGTTGCATCTCTGCATTCCTCTTGGTCTCCTGTCCACGCTGCGTCCGTCAAACTTGGGTACCACTGCCTGCCTGGCGGATGTGGATTTATAGGTGAGTGTGAGTTGTTTTTCCCAGTATAGCACAGGGTAAAGGCCAGCCTGTAAGTGTAGTTGGAAAAACAGAAGGAATATTTAAAAATCAAGTAGAAAAAAAACATACATTGCAGAGGAGTGCAAACACTTTGAGAGCAGCATGACTAAATCATGTCTACTCTGTTGTCTGTTTCCAGCATTAACCTACAACAGCAACGGGACAGAACAGGTCCATGGTGCCCCTCAACCTCCACTTAGCCTAGATTTAGATTGAGCCAGACAGAGCACACATGTCACATATTTACAGCAACATAGCATTTTCCACAGTTGGTAACTAAATCTATGGCATGCACAGCTGTCAGTCATACCACCACTACTACACTTGTGACTCAACACCCCAACTACACAGACATGTAGGTCTGCTGTGGTAGTTGTTGACTTGTTCACCTTTTATGCCGCTCATGAGATGGCCTGAGTTATTCCATCAATCATATCCGATCCTACTGAGTGACTGAAAAGATATTATGTCACTGAGGTCATCATCATGGTGTTGTCCAACTCAGTGTGCAGTGTACTGAGTGAGTCCACATTCCATATTCAAAATGCTATGGATCAGCCTGCAGTAGAAGTACAATTTTGTTATTAAACAACAAGAAGGGAAACATTGACTTGAGTTATTTTTAGTGTGTAGATTACATATTAGTACACAATAAATTCACTTCATGCACAGCAAACAACAACAAAACAAACACCAATCACTCAGTCAGCATCCAATGCATGCCATCATTCATTACCTGTTCCTTCTCATCTTAAGTTAAGGGTCAGTCTCTCTTGGCTCAGAAAAGAGGATAGCTATAGTAGTCATCATGTTCCTCTTCTTTTGGAGGGATTCAACGAGGCAGCATTTTCTTGTACTATTATTCTACATCCAATCATCATCTGGCTTGAGGGAAATGGATTTAGGGTGAGTCAGGAGGATTGAGGAGCAGTACTCGGAGGAGTGGACTTCAGTAAAATGCAGACAGCTGCAACTCCATTATGGCAATAAAAAGACTAGAAGACGTGGCGATGGATTTGTTGTGATTCGAAGTTTTGAACCAGAAAAACAGATACGCACAAATAAATGTAAATAAGGAAGGAAGGAAGTAAGAAGTTCAAGCCTAGTTATCTGGGAAGTATAGCTCGTCTTCAAACTCTGGGGGTTCAACCAGAAGTAGGTAATCATCTAACACACTACTTCCGTCACCTAAGTCGCTGTCCTCATCTTCCTGCATTGATTCATGTATTGTGTGATTCGGTGGCATAAAGTGTTGATTCATTTTGATCACGGTTAACCTCTCCATGTTTTTGGGCAAGAGACTGGTCCTTTTTTACTGTTACAATGGCACCAGCGGCACTGAAAACACGTTCAGAAGAGACGCTTGCGACAGGGAAAGTCAGATAGTTTGTCAGCAGCCTGCTGAGCACTAGCATTGGCCCCTTTTCCCATACCAATACTGCAATAGGTGTTGATCAATGTAGACCTCTGTTGGGTATTCCAGATAGGCCTGGACCACCTGCTCAATGTTCAGGGCTGCTACACTTTGCTTGGCCTCTTTTGTCTTTGTATCAGCACTAGACCTAGCAAGACCTTGCTGTAAATATCAATCCTGGGCCGATTTTACTGGGGCTGATGATCCAGTTTTTGATGTTGTCGATAGTATTGGTGACCACTCTGAGCCAAACGCAATGCCCTCAGGCTCTGAAGTTGAACTTGACGCTGGATGCCCTGCTGCAGAACTTGTTGTGAGTTTGAGTAGCAGGTCATTAATTAACAGTCATTCATTTTCCAAGTCACTGGCTATCCAGACTATCCAGGTTTTGTACTGGGCAACATGCACTTCTGAAAAAGGTTGTGTCTTTCTGTTCAGTGCTGATTTGTACTCTGAATCCAGAATTGGCGCACACATGTAATGTTTTTCTGAAACAATGCGAGTTTGTACCCTTGTATTTTCAGCTAAGCGACGGGATAAGCTCTCCACCAACTCTTATGCTTCATTTTTGTCCTCCACACCTGTGTACGCTTGAGACACCTCCTTCAGATGTTGCTCTAGCATGTGCAATAATGGGATAGCTTGGTCCATAGTACAGTCCTCCTTACTGACTTCACGTGTGAAGAGCTCAAAAGGAAGAAGCATTTAACTAGGCCCCATTGGTCCATCATACCTTTCCCTTATTCTTTGCATAACAGAGTCATTGATTGGTCTGTACTGATCAAACAGACAATGTAGCATGTAATAAGTTGAATTCCAACGTGTTGGCACCTCCTGGATGAGTGCTTTGACCGGCATTCTATGCTCACGTTGATTGATCCTTAGCTGCTGCCGGGCTTTAAAATAATGGCTTAAATGTGTGCATATTCTTCTGCAGGTGGTCAGTTTTTCCAGAAAGTCTTGAACAATGATATTAATGCAGTGTGCAAACACAGGGCCCACCCTCCATGGCCTTAACTATATTACTGCCATTATCTGCGGCAACAAAACCAATGTTAAGCCCCCTTGGGCGCAGCCATTCAACTCTTCCAAAATGTTTGGAGCAGTATGAGATTTCTCCATGGCGAACATGGCTACAGCTGCATATTTCCGAGTAGCATTACAAATCTCAGCAGTGTCAACAGCACCTGCTTCAGATATGTTTTCTCTAACTCCCAAAAAAGAGATCCAGTGTGCAGTGCTGCACATGTAATCAGTGGCTTGGCAACTGGTCCACATGTCTGTTGTCAAGTCGATATTGTGAACAGCACTCCGCTGCAAAGTTTGTCCAAGCAATTCCAGCACATCATGATGTAGTGCTGGAACAGCAACTCTGGCGAAATTGGACCGGTAGGAATCTGCCATTTTGGGCTAAAGGCTGTCAAAAATTCAAGGAAACCCATGACTTCCACAAAAGAAAAAGGGAGAAGGTCTAGCGCTAAACTTTTAGCTAGCTTTGCATTGTACAAACGTGCTATTGGGTGGTTGCATTCACACTGCCCCTCCAACCTAAGAATGATGAGAATGGCTGGATTATTTTTCTTTGTGATGCAGCTGATGCAAGTGACTTCTTGAACCCAGTTAGGCTCAGCCACATACTTTTTTTCATTACAGTACTCTGTTGGCTTGGTGTCTCAGCCTAACTCTTACTACGGTGCCCCTGAGATGTTGCTGAGGGTGTGGGTAGTACCACTACACTGCTGGGGGGACAGGGCTACTTTGTTTACCGGAGAAAATGTCTCCCTCTTGTTCACCTTCCACCGCAATCATATCTTCTTATACTTCTTCAGACACCAACAGCAATGGGTGTAGTTTTACTTAGGCCTTTAAGGTGTTCCTCCCACTGGATCAAGTGGTGTTTTTTCAGATGGGTTGTTTGGCCTAATAAACCATAGTCTGTACCAAGCTTACCCCGACTAACACTATGTCAACAAATTGAGCACATAGCAACGTTCTCCTCCTTTTTGCTAAATGAAAAGAAGTTCCAAACTGGGGAGGTGTACTTTCTTGCGCTGCTGGTGGTGCCACTTGCAATGCCGGGTGAACTGGAGGGTGTGCCTGGAATTTTACTCTGTGCAGTACCACTACTACCTACTGAGGTGGTGGTTGTGCTGGATGTGGGTCCCTGTCGGTCTTTACGAATGCAAATATGGAAGCTGGAGGTGGTGTTGGTGTTATAGTCTATAACTCTAAGGCTTTCTGGAACCTTCCTTTTCCCTAGCCTTGTCTTGTGGCCTGCCTCCCTCTCAGACTGAGCTGGTGGCTTTCAATTGGTATCTAGATCATCAGTAGGGGGGACTTGAAGAAGAACTTGATGGACTAACCCTCCTTTTCCTTGCTGGGGATCTGGAAGACAATGGATCGTCTGAAAGAGTAACTTGCTCTTCTTCGTCTGCAGGAAGCTCGATTTCCTGAACTGCCCCTACTTTGGGAGGAACAACTACTATTGTTGGCTGTTGTTGCGGCAGTTTTTGCAGATGTTGTTCTGTTCGTTGTTCCGGCTGTTGTTGCCCACTTATCTGCTGAGTTTCCACCTGCGTTGATTGGGTACAACTTTGCGATAATGACATTTCAACATAACTGCTCATTAGCGTTTGCGCAATTAAACTGGCTACCTCTGCGACACTCATGGGCTTGGGCCTAAGTTGGTGGGGTGGGCCCGCTGATGTGGAGGTGCTGCTCACAGCTTGGTCCCCAGACATTGCTGATTCAGGCATAATTTTTGTTTCCCCAAAAACATCTTGGCCGGCACACCAGTCTTGGGAAGTGCCACTTCCTTTTTCTGTTTCTTCTTCTCACTAGCAACTTTCTTGCTACTGGAGGACCTTGGACCTTTCTTTGGGGCCATCTTCTTCCTTTCAATGTCAGCAGGATGCAGGTGCACAAGTTGCAGAGATGTTTGCGGTCACATGTGGACGTGACATGGTACGCAGCAGGACTTCTGCCTGGCAGTACAACGGGTGATGATGACACTTCCTCCTCTGTCTTTTTGTGCACCCAAAAGCAAAGAAGCCAGGAGAAGAGTATCAGTGAAATGTTACATTTGTTGTTGTGGTTCACTTACTACTAGTACAAACAAACAAATATAATATATAACTTAGTGTGTGGTGGTCACACTTGTTAGTGTTATATTACTACATTTTATTAACCCAGTTCAAGTTATAACAGTGTAGCCATTTGTGAGACTTTGACATTAATGGTTTTCATGGTATACTGTGTACACTTAGGAAGGATAGGAAAGAAGAACAAAAACAAAAATACAAATGTATAGGAAGTGGAACCTGTTTGACATTAATTTGCTCATCGTGTCATTCAGGGAGCTGCAGCTGGCAAACAGGATGGAAGCAGTAAGCCAAGAGGAACAAAGGAAAGACATGCAGGCCTACATGGCAAAAGCAGCACGCTACTAAACTACCACCACAAAACGGTCATCAGCCACATTGTCATTCACAGTCACAACGAGCAGAAGGCCTGGAAAACAATGTACTCAAGCAGGGCTATATGGCCGGACAAAAGAGGCTTGCTAAACAACATAGCTTTATTACAAAAACGTAAATCCATAGGGCTAAACAAGGTTTGCAAGTTACACAACAACCACACCACACACCCAACAAAGACATTTATTTAACACACACCACAAAAGTGAAATACCCCAAATATACACATTTTGCAATTTAATCCAATGGCATCCATGACCTAAATGAGGTTTAAATTCAACAGACACAACAGAAACAGTTGTTTCATTTGATGCACCAATGACAAGCCCTGAGCCTACTGGATGAAAGACCTATTGGCAGAGTAGGTCACAAGCGTGCAGGCCTATGGCAGAAGCACACTGCCTGGCTTTAAAATTGCTGCCAGCCACATGGCCGGTTTTACAACAATCAAGAAAGGGAAGACAGACAATGCAGGCCTATGGCTAAAACACACTGCCTGGCTTCAAAATGACATCCAGCCACATTGCCAGGCCCACAACAACAAGAAGCCTAGGTCAAAAGGAACAAAAGAAAGACATGCAGGCATATGTGGCAAAAGCAGCATACTACTACACTACCACTACAAAATGGCCACCTGCCACATGGTCACTCACAGTCACAAGCATGAAGTCCGTATTTTAAATTAAAGGCGTAGTTACCAAATCTCTGCAACACGGAGTTCATTGCCCACGGTTACCCGAAATATGCATCCTGGGACCGGTTTCGGGGCATCAACCCTCATCAGCCAGGCTAGCTTGAATCCAGTGGCACAGTGAGCCTAGGACTCACGTCTGGGCATACCCGGACACTTAGGGCGAGAAATTAAAAGACACACAGAAGAGCGGCGGAATGCAGAGCAAATCAAACATCCACCCTCAGTCAAGAAATTTGGGTTAAATCCATTGTTCATTTGCCACTGGAATCAAGGTAGCCTGGCTGATGAGGGGTGTTACCCCAAACCGGTCTCAGGATGCTTTTTTCTGGGCCAGCATCCATTTTTTTGCCAATAACTTTGGCTTCGGTTGGTGAAACTTCAAGAAACTTTCAAAACTAGTATGACAGTATGTTCAGCTGGTGCTTCAAAGGTTTTGGGGTGATTCATCAAGTAGGGGCTGAGAAAAAGGGAGTCCCAAAACGGGTTTTCCCCATGCAAATTTCCGTAGAGATATTAAACATTATTTCAGCCCAAACAGCTAGACAGAATCACACCAAATTTGTCAGAAAGGTAGCTTTTGGTCCAGAAATCAATCTTTTTCTAAATTGGTATAATCCTTTCAATAACTTTTAAGATGTTAATGAACATCCAAATGTGTATATATAGGGATGCAAAGGCTTTGTGAACCCACCCGATCTTTTGCTGAGATCTGATTGGCTGTCAAAACTTAAACAAGAAAGTTTTGGCAGCCATTGTGGGACTCAACTTCAACAGAGATCCTCAAAAATGTTTGAAAAAAAGAAAAAGGTGGCAGGGTAGGAATACCATCTGGTCATAGGGTCCCAGTGGGCCCCAAACAGGGCCAAAAAGCACTGTTTTAAGATATTTCTGTGAAAACTGAATGGAGCTTCAAATATGCTGCAAAAACCAAGCATTTGCTTCTGCGCTTGTTTTGAATACAGGCCCGGGTGGGCCAGGTCCTAGGGCTATTTTGTTTTAAAAGGAGGAGGTTGAACGGGGGCCCCCTCCTGAGGCTCATTGAGCCCCGGGGACCACCACCTACCGAGGGTTAAAGAATGATTATTGTGGGGAGGCGCTGACCTCCCAAGCCGTGGGGACCAATAACTGCCAGGGTTAAATAATACCCAAAACTAAATCCGCCACAGTGGGATTGCTCAGAGATCATCGGAGGCCCTATCCCCTGTCTCAACCACTCTGCAAAGTGGCCTTCTGACACACTACTGCCTGGGGGATGAAGTCCCCTTGGCTGCTGAGGGTCGCTGGATGTCAAGAACTCCTATCGCTGCCAGAAGTAAGTACTGCACAGAGGGATTATTCAGACATTGTAGGAGGTCCTTCCCCCTTTCTCAACCACTCTATAAAGGGGCATCCTGGCAAATTACTGGTTGGGGGCTGAAGTCCCCCTAGCTTCTGAGGGTCTTTGGGGGCCAAGAACCTCTACTGTTGCCAAAAGTAGGTCCCCCACAGCAGGATTGCTCAGACATAATTGGAGGCATCACCCCTTCCTCAACCACTTTGCAAAGGGCCCTTCTGGTGCACTACTGGTTGGATGAAGTTCTCGTTGCCGCTGAAGGTCATTGGGGAGCAAGAACCACTATTGTTGCCACAAATATATTGCACACAGTGGATTATCTGAGACCTCATCAGAGGCCTGCCCCCTTTCTCAGCCACACTTCAAAAGGGCCTCCTGGTGAATTACTGGTTGGGGATGAGGTCCCCTTGGCTGCTGAGGGTCATTGGAGGACAAGAACCCCTATTGTTGCTACAAGTAAGTCTGCCACAGTGAGACTGCTGAGACCACATAGGATGCCTGCCTCATTACTCAACTACTCTGCAATGGGGCCTCCTGGCACACTACTGGTTGGGAGATGAAATCCCCTTGGCTGCTGGGGGTTGTTGTGGACCAAGAACCCCTATTGTTGCCAAACATAAATTCCCCACAGTGGGATTGCTGAGACCTGGTCGAAGGCCCCACCCCCTTTTTCAACCACACTGCAAAGGGGGCTCCTGGCACACTACTGGTTGGGGACTTATGCCCCATTGCTGTCTGATTGTCATTGTGGGTCAAGAACCTCTATTGTTTCCACAGGTAAGTCCCCCACAGCGGGATTTTTCTGACCTTCTTTAAGGCAACACCCTCTTCCTCAACCACTCTTGAAAGGTGCCTTCTGATGCACTACTGGTTGGGGTTTGAAGTTTAGGGGTGAGCATGCAGGGAACCGCCACTTCACCAGCAGTTATAGGAGCTTTCAGCACACTTTGTGTTTCAAAGCAAAGCAGAATGGAAAACTCTCAAACTCTGCCAGCAAAGTGGAGTTTAATGCCCACCCCATCAGAGATGGACACACTCACTCACAGACCTACCCAGACACTCATACAACCACTTGCAGCCCCACTCAAAGTCTCTCACAACCACTTATAATTCTACTCAGACACTCCTAACCTCATACACCCACTCAGACACTCATGCACTCCGTCACATACTTAGGGGTCGATTACTATACCGTCCGGATAGGCTCGAATCGGATTTAGGTCTGCTGAATAGGATTTGGAAGCCTTGTTTCTGACCGATTCAGAAACCTTTCTGAATGACCTATTACGATGTACAGACTCTCTGAATCTGGTAAGAATCCGAAGTGAACGGCATTCGGAAAGTCCAAGTCCTTCGGAGCTGAATTGTGTGTGTCTATGTGCCATATTTCTGAACAACTTGGAAGCTTTCCAACCGAGCGATTATGATATTAGATTTGGACTGCTTTTCTAAATCAGTTGTTCCGATTCAGATCGGCTGTCAGAAACTGACTTTGGAGGCCCATAGCAGCCCTTCTTCCACCGGGACATTCTGAATATGGCCTGGGAGGAACCCAATGGACCCTCTTTTCCAACCATGCACAGTGTCAAAGGCACCATGGGGTGCCCGGCACAGGATGCACAATTTTCCCCAGCCACCCATTTCTTCAATGGGAGCCTATGTATTCGGTTGGGGCACAAGCTCCCATTGAAGTCAATGGAAGTCTGACCGAATCGTATCCGGAAGCATCGGAATGAATATTAATCCCTTGGTTGGACTCCCCGGATACGATTTGGTGGGAAATCATTCGAGACCAATTTGGTCGGAATGCTTTCCGACCGACATTGTAATCAAAGGTTAGTGCTTACAGTTAGGAAATAAAAAACAAAGGTTACAGGGATGTTATATTTAGGAAATAGAATTGTTTTTAAAACTAGAACTTCGTTAAACAATGCAAAGGTTACAGGGATGTTATAGTTAGGCTCAGATTTCACTCGTACAGAACCAGTGAAATCCAGCAGCTGTAGTTACCTGAGCAAGCTATAAATTACGTCCCACAATACACTGCTTATGCACTAACATATTACATCACTCATGACATGGTCAGCACTGATGACATATCAAATGACATCGCTGAAGACATCACTGATGAAATCATCCACAGAACCACTCACACACCCACTCACACCCAAATACAACCTCTCCTACCTATACCCAAACACCAAACCACGCTCATACCCATTCACAGGCGCATACAAGTACTTACACAACCACTCATTTATCCATAGACATTCTCCCATTTCAGGCCCTGGGGACCCCATGTGGCCCCCTTTCCAGGGCTAAATTTGGCCCCAGGGACGACATCCCACAGGGCCCTTCTTCTTAAACTATTTAGGGAGAATAACACTAGGGGAGGGGGCCGCACGCCCCCCTCCATGGGGTCATTTTGGCCCTGGGAACACCAACCCCAGGCCTGTCCATTTGTTGTGGGTGCCCTCAGGGCACTCACTCTCCAGTGGGACCGCGGGGAGCCTGAAGGTCCCCACAGTCCCTGCCAGCTCCTAACCTCCTGAAGGAGCCGGCACTGCTTTCACAGAGAGGGAGCTCGCTCTCTGTGAAAGCAATTCTGCTCCCCTTCCAGCATGTGAGAGCATTTTTAATGCTCTCACTTGCTGGAAGCAGAACGTATACTACGGCTTGTTAGGAGCATTATAGCTCCCATAATGTCATATAAAAGCAGGAGCCGGCCTTCAGGGTGGTGTCCCCAGGGCTAACCATGGCTCCAAGATGGTAGTCACACAGCCTGCTCTATTGCATGACCAGCCCCGTGGAGTTGGTGGTTCCCAGAGCTGGGCAGCCCCCTGATTTTTGTCAGCATTTGCCCCGTGAAAGTGGTGGTCCCTGGGGCTGCAGGGGTACCTAAAGGGCACCCCGCATTAATTCCATTTTAGCCCCGAGGAGGTGGTGGTCCCTGGGCAGTGGGGCCATGCTGTACCCCAGCATTAATGTTATATTCAGCCCTGGGAGATAGCTGTTCCTGAGTCTGCGTGGGGGCCATGCGGGGCCCCCACATTAATTGTGCATTTGCTCTGGGGAGGTGGCAGTCTACAGGGCATGAGGTTGCCAAGCAAGCAACCCACACATAAACTAGAAACTAGTATAATCCCTGTGTGTCTCTTCCTACATATATTATGCATGTCCCGAGACCTGACCCACCTGGGGGCTCAAGATTACAGAAGTACGGGAGACCGCACTTCGGGTTTTTTTCCGGCAGGATTGTAGATCAAGCAAAACTCATGCTGAAATGTTTAAAAAAAATGCTTTTTGGGCCCTTTAGAACCCAACCCCCCAAGAGGTCTAGGGTTCAGGATATTTCTACCTTGCCCCCTTTTCTTTTTAAAAAAACCTTTTTTTCTGGAACTCGGCTCAAGCCGAGTGTCGAGTTCCAAGATCGCTGTCAGCACTTCCTGGTTTGACGTTTTGGATGTCAATCTGATCTCAGCACGAGATTGGGAGGGGTTGCGGATCCTCCACATCTCAATATATACAATTGGAAATGTTTTCAAATAACTCTGTAACTACTAAACAGATTTGCACCAAACAAAAAGGCACTTCCCTGGACAAATATCTACCTTTCTGCCTAATCTGGTGTAATTCTGTTCAGCATTTCGGGCTGTAGCCTTGTATAAAGTTCCCATGGAAATCAACAGGGGAAAAATGTGTTTTGGGACCCCTTTTTTGCTCTGTCCCTGCTTCACAGACCTCCCCAAAATGTTCATGACAGTAGCTGAAGTGAGTGGCTAACTAGATTTGAAAATGTTGTGAGGGTTAGTCAACCGACACCAAAGGTATTGGAAAATATATATATTTATGTGTACATACATTACCTACTGGCGGTCGCCAGTAGGTATATATAGTTAGGATTTTTTCTCTATGGGTTTTTTGAAAATTCTATGTCTAATAACTTTGCCGTTTGTGGACGGAATTGGCTGAAATTTTCAGGAAAATGGCACATTTTGTTTCTGAGCAGCCTTTGAAAATTTGGGGGGGGTTCGTCAAGGGGGGGCCGAGAAAAAAGGGGGGTCCCAAAACGCGTTTTTCCCATGTTAATTTCCATAGGGCGGTTGGCCTCACTTTTAGCCCGAACGGCTGAATGGATTTGCACGAAACTTGGCAAAATTGTAGGGACTGGTAGCCCGATGTGCCTTTTGTAGGTCTCAATATATGTGCTCCAGTGGATTTTGAGAAATTAACGTTTAAAAAAAGATATATATCTGTAAGCGCAGACCAGGCAGCGCTCTGGTTCGCGGACTTTTCGCGCAACGGAGCTTTGTGAAGCGAAGCTGATTGGTTCTCCGGCGTCTGTCAACATTCCAAACAGTCCGTAGCGGCCGCCATCTTGTCTCTCGGTAGGATCGAGAGACAAGAGGAGGCGAAAGCGAAGGGGCAAATGACCATAAGGGGGAATAGTAGATCCTCGCTGACCCCCTAGGTTTGATGTGGAGGTTTTAAAAGGGCCCCGCGGGGCAAAAAAAAAAATAATAATAATAATCGAACGGCTGAATGGATTTGCACGAAACTTGGCAAAATTGTAGGGACTGGTAGCCCGATGTGCCTTTGCTAGGTCTCAATATATGTGCTCCAGTGGATTTTGAGAAATTAACGTTCAAAAAAAGATATATATCTGTAACAGCGCTCCGCTTCGCGTACTTTTCGCGTTACGGAGGTTTGCGAAGCTGATTGGTTTTTCGGCGTCTGTAAACATTCCAAACAGTCCGTAGCGGCCGCCATCTTGTCTCTCGGTAGGATCGAGAGACAAGAGGAGGCCAAAGCGAAGGGGCAAATGACCATAAGGGGGCATAGTAGATCGTCCCTGACCCCCTAGGTTTGATGTGGAGGCTTTGAAAGGTTCTCGCAGGGCAAAAAAATATATACCGTTTTTTTAGTTTTTTTGCGTGGAGTGCGCTCGGTTCGCGAACCGGGAAGCGTTCTGGGGAGCGTACTTTCTTGAAAATTAGTGAAAAAAGTTAGAGTACAATAATAATTGTGAGTGATCAGATGTAGGGTAGCTCTGAGAAGAGCTTTTGGGTTTATGGTACATTTAGGTACTTATAAGTAGGTACCAATGCACATTCTTAAATTCAGAGTGAAAACTCTGTTGCCCTCATCTGAGAAGTGAACTCCATCTCCTCTGTAGATATCTTGCATGTAGTAACGCAAGTTATTGTTGTACAGGGAGCCCATTCCATGGTCTCTCATGTAAGCTGAAACAGATTTGTTTACATGCTTCCTCGATTTCTCAATTTGTGGACAAAATTGGTTCGACCACCTCCATTTCTGTCTTTGGCATATATTTGAATATACCAAGGCAGTCTGAGGAAAAAGTGCCATCAATTGCTCAAAGGTGTCCTTTAAAAGCATTTCCAGACCTACCCCAGTCAAAGTGCCCAAATCATTACCTCCACAGTGCACAATTAACAGGTCAGGTTTTGGCAAATGCATAAAGGTTTTCACCAATGGTATCAATTGGTGACATTTTAATCCTCTGTGGCCAAACCACTTAATTTCCACATCTTGTAAATTGAGGTTAGGTAAATTCCTGTTTTCAGCGTACCTTTGAGCCCAATAGATGTAGCTATGTCCAACAATCCAGACAGAAAACATGGCGAGAGAAGGTTCTCCTGCAGTCAGATGAAGTGTGGCAATGAAATGGCAGTTGAAAAAATGAGAGTGTAAAATGAAAAAAACTGAGGAGTTTCTGTGTTAATGAAGCAGTAAGAGTGATTGGTGGATTTTGATTGCTGAAAACAGAAAGTTAGTGTGCATGGATGAGTTCGTTGAAAGATGTATTTTGAGTGGCGAAGAAAAAATCATTAAATGAAAGAATGCTTTGGATATGCAGGTGCACTGAGAGTTCAGAGTTCAATTGCAACATTGTTGTGTGAGAGGTCTTGCAAGAGGTGGTTGCTATGCAGAAAAAGCAGAGAGGGGGCAGAGGGGGGAAGGGTTTTGCTTTGAAAAAAAGTGAGGGAAGAGTTTTGATTGGGTGACATGAGAGATCTGTGTGAGGAATTACAGCATTTCTGTGCTTTTGATAGCTGCAGACTCTGGAGTGCATACCTTTTGCTCTGCTGAAGACAAATTGGTGTGTTTCTGAGACTGTTTTGAAACTCAAAGTATTTGCTAAGGTGAGAAAAAATTTCTTTAATTTAGATAGAAAATAGTGTGCTTTAAGGAGAAAATTATGAAGAAAGTTGTGTTTTTCAAATGTTGCTTTGTCTCAAGTGTTTCACAAATAGATTTTGTTTCTTTGAGAAATTGTAATTGGAGAAAATGTGAAGTATTAGTACTGACAGGGCTTTTATGTGCATAGGAGCTGTGGAGTGTTTTCAAATTATGACTTGTAAATCGTTTTTGAGAAAAAGCAATGGTTTTAATATTGATGAGAAGGACATAATGGTGTCTGCTTCTTTATAAGGTGATTGAGAGTCTCTGATGTTATTTTTCCCATTTCAATGTAAGAAGTTTGTCTGTGGAGCAAATTGCTTGTAAATATGCTCCCACCTGTGCATGGCAAATTTAGATTTTGAATGTTTCCGTTACATAGGCATGTTAAAGGTGACTGAAACATGCTGCAAAGGCAATCAAAAAATGCTTTTATGTGTCTTAAGGACATTTTAAGTCATTTCCCCATGTGCAGTGTTTTCAAATTATGAGTTGAAAATCGTTTTTGAGGTAAAGGAATGTTTTCAAAATTTATGTGCGCCATATGACCCCAAATTTTTTTTTCAGGGGTGCAGCAGGGTGTTCTTGAGATACCCCTGCACCGTCGGAAAAATTCGTAATTTGCGATGAGGTAATTGCTAATCGCAAATTGCACCTTCATTCCTATGGGCCTCCTGCTGCATGGAAATGAATGGGTAATCTTGCTGAAATGCAAAGTCGAATCTGTATTTAAAAGGGTCTGCACCTCTGTACGGGTGTTCGCTATGTGAAGCACGAAAGTTTCACGGGCCGAACTCAAGGCCACCTCTCTCTGAGACAAAAGAGCTCTTATTCTTGCCATGCTGTTGAAATGTGCTCCCAAGGTTGGTATTTGTGGCCAGATTGAAAACTCCCTATGTTCATGTGTGGGAGGAAATAGAACATTTCTGCAGCAAATAACCCGTTCATTTACTGTTACGATAAAATGAATACTTTTAATTAACCCAGAACAATCTTCATTATTGAGCATCAAATAACTACCATTTTCCAAGAACTTGAACGTGGGGATGATAGCAGGAACTGGCGTGCCTTGCAACACGCAAGCCATATTTGGTCGGTGTTTGTTGCATGAACCGTGTAACTGTCTGTGCCTACACATTAGTGAATGATCTGGCGTCTCAGTGCATTCCTCTCCATTCAGATAAAGTTCTTGATCATCTTTGAAAATCTGTATGTGTATGGAAGCGACCAGACTTGATGAAGAAAACCACTACCTAAAGGTTAATAACGACCTATTGGTATATATTTCATACAATTTGAAAACTTATATAAAGCAAAAGGCAGCGTTATTAAACCGTGGATAAGGCACGTTGCCAAAGCAGTCAACCTTTTGGATTTATACTGGAAATGTTAAAGGAAGAATTACGGAGTAGGGCCTGTAAATCTTTAATAGACAACGAGTAAAATTACTCCAACCATCGTATTCCTCTAACTCCGGGATAGTAGGGGTGTTTAATTTTTTAGAAGTAGCCAATCCAAAGCATTTGGTCTGGGAAATTGTTTCATTCACAAACAACATATGTTTTGGGATGAGACATGCACGGTGGAAAGCCTCAGTGCCTTGTACCTGCCAGGTTCGTGAACCCCAAACTGATGTAGATCCTGGATATTTTTACTCTGTATTACGTTAGCATGGTCTCATTACTGGTTTAAACGCCATTTTTCCTTTTTTGTAACTTCTGCACACGACACTTAGTTGTTGCTTTAGCTTTCAGCCTACCTGCGTCAAGATCTATGCCTGCTTCAAGCAGGCGCAGGGTTTTGATGTAGCTTTGTCCTATCTGATTGTAAATGCGGCACACCGTGGGTGGCAGAGCAGCGGTGCACGTTAACTGGTGCATCCCTGGGGATGTGCTAGTTAATATAAATCTGCCCCTTTACATTTAATTATGTGCAGGGGACACAGAGTAGGTGAGGTTTATCCAAGGTTAAGAAGAGATGAGTCCTGTTCAGTGAAAAATTGGAGATAGGCTTCAGTATATTATATACTTAAGTAGTGTGTTAAGTTTTTGATGACTGTTATTAATTTACTGTTGGGTAATAGTGGTTAATAACATTTTTTATTATATTTTACCACAGATTCAACTGCAGATTATTTCAAGATTTTAGGATGCCTAGCAAAGAAAGAGTAAGAAAGGCTGGAAAACGTCAAAGACAGCAGGAGCATGGAATATTGCAGCAGTCCTCTAACAAAAAGATTTGTCAAGTCACCAAGAAAGCACCGGGTAAGAGTCGAAAAACAGTCATAAGAAATATGTGTAGTAAAAAAAATATTACTACAGAAAATGTTTCACTCCAGAAAAGGAGAATGAATTCAAATGGTAAGGAAAGGCCAATGAGAAATGTTACTGCTAGAGTAAGAGATAACTCTATGCATGAAAGTAGAAGGAAACAACAGTTTAGGGATATTCGTAAACGAATGTTCCGCAACAGGATAATTGGGAATTTGTTAAAAAATATTAAGAAAGGTCAGCAGAAAGTGGTTTTTTATAAGAGAAAAAAAATAGTTGAGAAAGTTATTGATCAGGCATTTGAAATTAAACGTAAGTTATTTATTTTGACAATCAATAGAATTAGGAAGCTAAACAAGGTAATTTATGATTTCAAAAGAAATAGTAGATGGAAGAGCATAGTTAATCGTAGTAATTTTTGTGAAGTTTTTTCTGGAGAATGGATGCATAGTTCAAGCTCTGAGGCATTTTTTAATGAGGAGAGTTATTTCCAGGATAATGATTTGGTGCATGCAGTTGACACCAGTGGTCGAGCTTATGAAGTGAAAGATGGTTGTCCAGTTGAAAAAGAAAAACTTGTGAGAACAGAGATAGAAGAGGTGTTAGGTAATGAGGTTTTAGGGAGACGTCCTAAGGGTCCTGTGTACACCTGGAAGTGTAGTAGTATTTGCAGTGTACGACAGGATTCCATCAATTTGCTTTGTGATTTTATACGGTCATTTAGTAAGAAAAGTTTGAAGCAGAAAATGAAGTTGTTGCAAGAATTAGATCCTTGCAGAGTGAGAGAAGTGATAGGTTTGCATGGTCATTCACTGGCTTGTCTTTCCAGGAGAGTATGCCAGAGTGTTTTTCATCATTTCAGGATGCTAGCAGTGCATCATAATAAAGTGAGGAAATTAGTTAGAATGTTGTATTATGCTAAGAGTCCAGCAATTATGCTTAAACAATTATGCGCTGCTCTTTTGCATGGTTCTGAAATAGATGTGAAGAATATATGTGAAGAAATTGAGTTTTGTTACTTTGGAAGTAAAGAGGAGAATGTTGAAATTGACCAAGAAGAAGAGAGTAATGTGGAAGATAGTGTACAGGTTTCCAGTACAGTTAATTTCCAGAGGGAAATTGCGACGTTTGAGGTGAAATCAAGTGAGAGGCCAAATTTCACTTGTGTGTGTTGTCGACGCACTTATTATAAGAATCAGACTAAGTTAGTGGATTTATATGGAAAAAGTGAAAGGGAAAATAATAGTGAATGGAAGGATTTTACAACATACTTGATGGTAGAAAATTGTTTTGATTTGGGATTGGATCAACGTGTGTGTACTTATTGTTGTAACAAATTAAATCAAAACCAGATGCCTGCTAGAGCAGTTCATAATAATCTGGAATTGGTTGAAATTCCTTCTGAATTGAAGGATTTAAATACTTATGAATCTATTTTGATTCAAAGTATCCATCCCTTTCAGGCTATTGTAAGAATGGAGCCAAAGACAGGGAAATTGCCTCCATCTGATTTACAGAGAGGATTAAAGGGAAGAGTTGTTTATTTGCCTCTAGATTTGAAGAAAAACATTAACACAATTGGAGTAGAAAAAGTGGAAGAGGAACCTCTGGTTATCTTAGTTAATGGGGTTCCGACAAAGAATAAGAAAATATGGCAAGATTTAGTAGATGTTAGGAAAGTCAAAAGGGCAACATTGTATTTGAAAAAATATAATAAATACTATAAAAATGTATATGTTGCAGAAGAGGAAGTAAGTGAGGAAGAGGATAGCGATTTGTGTGCTGGTCAAATTGAGAAAGTAGAACCCTGTACTAGTGAAGAAATATATGAACATTATAGTGTTCATCCTTTGCATTCCAAGGAAGTCATGGGGAATGCTATTGAGTTGTTTCAAATGAAACAAGCGAAAGGGAGTCCCATTAGTGTTTGGGAGGAAAGTTTGGAAGCTCGGTGTTTCCCACAGCTTTTTCCAACAGGTCAGGGAGGAAGATATGATGAGCGACCTCATCAAATTCCTGCTTCTGAATACCGGACTTTGCGATTGTATGCAGGAGATCCTAGGTTTCGACAATGCATTCCTTATTTGTTTCATCTCCTGTTTGAAAGCGATCTGTCTGGACTGTCATATGCAGTGAACCACATCTTGAAAAGTGGTATACACATGCAAAACATCTCGGCAAGTGACTTTATGGATAAAGTCAATGTCCAAGACAGTATTTTGGATTCTCACCTGATTAATCTCATGGCGTGTCAGCGTGGTACTAATGAGTACTGGTACCGTCGTCATGGTGATTTAAAATGTATGCTGAGGAACTTAGGAACTCCCACATGGTTCCTCACTTTGAGCTGTGCTGAGTATGGCTGGGAAGACTTACTTGAATTTCTACGAGAGGCAAATGCTAACGTAGAAAACATCGAATTCAAGACACCCGGAGAACTGTGCTCTTTGGATCCAGTCAATGTATGTAGGTACTTCAATCATAGATTTGAAGGTATGATGTCTTTCATCATGAATAAGAAGAATCCACCTCTTGGAGAGGTGTTGGATTTCTTCTGGAGGAAGGAGTACCAAGCAAGAGGTGCTCCTCATATACATATGTTGCTGTGGATCAAGGATGCACCTAAATTTGGAACGGATGCAGACGACTCAGTGATGAGTTTCATAGAACAGTATTCTACGTGTGCTGTTCCAAACGCAAAGGAGAAAAAAAGCCTAAGAGAAAAAGTTCTACGTTTCCAAAGCCATCGATGTGGAAAGTACTGTCGTCGTAAATTCCGGAACAAAGACAAGTTCTACACCAAATGTCGTTTCGGCTTTCCACGATCGGTGATTTCTAAAGGAAGAGTGAACAGTTTGATGTCTTCGCTGCGACATAATGTGATGAAGAAATCACCTAAAAACACATACAATTTGAAGAGGAACGAAGAGTCTAAGTACATCAACGACTACAACCCGGTGATTTTGTCCATGTGGAATGCTAACATGGATATACAGTTTGTGGCTGATAACTGTATGGCTGTGGCTAGGTATGTGACATCTTACATCACCAAAAAAGAGAAGACAGAATTGAAGGATATGTGGGAGGACATTTCCCATGAAAAGAGCCTCAGCAAGAAGTTGTACAGTTTCAGTCTGAAGATGTTGTCGCATCGAGAAATCGGAGCTTACGAATGTTCTGACCGGTTGTCTTCAGCAAGTCTCTATGCCAAGTCCAGGAGTATCGTTTGGGCGAGTGTTGGTCTTGCTGCAACGCGTAATCGAGTTCTGAAACCTGTGCGGGAAATTGAGTATTTGGCGGAAAAGGAGCCAAACAGTACCGACATTTTGAAGAGCAACATGTTGGATACATATTATCCAAATCGAAGCAGTCACCTCGAGAATGTTTGTCTGTATGAGGTTCTGCAAAATTACATATTCAAGAGGAACATCAAAGAAGATACTGAGAAAGGAGTGTATGCTGTAATAGGAAGTGAGGGATGTCTGGTCAAGCAAAGAAAATGCCACTTGATAAACCATCGAAAATTGAGTGGCGAATCTCCTGAAAAAAAGGAGTTTTTCTATTTAGCACTTTTGCAACTTTTTAAGCCTTGGCGTGCAGAAGAGGAACTGCTTGGAGATTTCCTCTGTTACGAAGACTCTTTCAATGCTGCCAAGGAGACCATAGAATGTCCTGCTTTTTCCAAATATGTAGAAATGTTGAATGTGGAAATTGAGCAGGAAGCAACGATTGCAGCCGAGATTGCCAGAGACAGTTCTCAGGACAGTCAGAGTTCTGCTTCATTGAGTCAGGATCCACTAGGAGTACCTCTTATCGAAAATGAAGCTGCCACTGCTATGAATGAAGTGGAAAGAGCCATGGCACATGCTCAGGAGGATGCGGTTAACTTAGAAGAGTTGGAAAGACAACTCAACGTTGAGCAGAGGAAAATATATGACGAACTTACCATGCAAATTGATCATGGATTAAGTCATGATAAGAAAGAGTGCTCATGTACGTCATTGAAGCCTGTCCGACTGTACGTGAGTGGAGAAGCGGGAACTGGAAAAAGTTTCCTTATTAAAGCAATTTCATGTTATTTGCAGGAAAGGACAGAGTCATCGCTGTCTTGTGTTGTCACCGCTCCAACTGGACTGGCAGCACATAACATTAAAGGGATTACTTTACATCGTTTACTGATGCTGCCAGTGGAGCATGACAACAAATTAGAATATCACAAGCTATCTGGAGATGCTTGTTTTGAAGTTTCAAGAGTCTTGAGGAAAATGAAACTTCTTATCATTGACGAAGTAAGCATGGTTTCCAATGTCATGCTTGCCTTTGTGCATTTGAGAATGCAAGAAGTTCTCAAAACAGAGTATGATGTGTTATTTGGTGGCAAACACATCATTGTTTTTGGAGATCTTCTGCAGCTGACACCAGTGAAAGGGCAACCTGTGTTCAAAATGCTCACGCATGAAGATACCAGGAAGTGCTTAGGGAGTATTGGCAACGTCAATATATGGTTAAACTTCAATTATGCTGAACTGCATGAAAATATGCGTCAGGCAAAGGATGAAGTTTACAAGACTATTCTACAAGATGTTAGAATTGGAAAAGTGACCGAGCATGGGAAAGAAGCTTTACATGCACGATTACTGACAAATTTATATCCAGACGAAGATGTTGTGCCTGAGAATATTTTTCAGAAAGTTACTGAGAAAAAATCTGGAATATGTTTGATGCCAACTCTTGCAGAATGTGCCAAATTCAACAACAAAATGTTGCATTTAGAAAAGCAAGAGATTGTGAAATTGGAAGCTATTGACAGAGTAGAGCATATGGGATCAACAATTATTTTGTCTGAGAATCTGAAAACAAAATTGGATTCATTAGAGAAGAGTATATCTAAAACTGCGGGTTTTGAAAAGACTCTGAATGTGTGCTTGAACTGCCGTATAATTTTAAGAAGGAATTTACATGTTGAAAGAGGTCTGGTAAATGGATCAATGGGTAATGTTGTTGATTTTGTGAAATACAGAAATAGAGATGGAATTGAATTTTTAAAAATTAAATTTGATGGCATTGAGGAAGTACAGCTAATTGCTCGTTGTTCTGCTAGATTTTTGCTTGTAAAAGACTTATATGTTCGTCGTAAGCAGTTTCCTGTTTGCTTGGCATATGCGGTGACAATCCATAAATCGCAAGGTTTAAGTGTAGACTGTGCATTGGTGAATATTGGCAGTTCTGTGTTCAAGGAGGGTATGGCATATGTGGCATTGTCACGAGTTAGGACTTTATCGGGATTGTACTTGATTGAGTGTGATGTCACAAACATTTGTGCGGATCTAGATTGTGTTAAGGAATACAATAGGTTGAGAAGAGAGTATGCGCCACATTTGCCTCAGTATCCTTTGTTTGAGAAACGTGTGGTAGGCCGGAAACGAAGAAATGTGACCAATACTGGGGAGGTTGTAGCAAAAAGACGAAAAGTTGATGAACCTGAAATTATAAGCAGAAACAAAAAGGATTCTGTTGAAGATGTTGTTGGTTTTCAATTTGAAAACAGTTCTGGTGTCAACTGCTATGCTAATGTAGTGGTTAATGTTGTCTTTTCTCTAGAAACTTTAAAAGAACAGATTGTGGTCAATTCGGATCAAAGATTTGGCAGTTTGTTAAATTCTGTGTTAGAGAAATGTAGCACTGATAGAACAAACATAGAAAGTGTGTCTGAAATTCGAAATCTGTTAGACAGATGTTCAGGCCAAACACAATTCTCTCAAAATAGTCAGCAAGATTGTCAGGAGTTTTTAATGTATATGCTTGATGTATTGCATGATGAAGGTGTAGATGTAGATCACCTGTTTGGGCTTTCTTATCAATGGCAGCATGACTGCGAGAACTGTAGGGTATCAGCTACTACTAGTGTAGACTCAGAAAGATTTATATATTTAACTTTGCCAGTAAATCAGTCTCTTTTAATAAGCTAGTAAAAAGCAGCTGATCACAACATGGAGTGTAGCCAATGTAAATCTGAAATGATGTCCACTTTATTTATACGAACATATGGCCAGTATGTCATTTTAATGTTCCAACGATGTAGGCCTGATGGAACAAAATTGACAACTTTAATTAAAAATTTTGTGGCTTCACAGTTGTCAATATCAGGAAGGACTTATGTAACTGTAGCAATTATATATCATGATGGTCCTTCAATAACATCAGGACATTATACAGCTTATTTAAAGTGTAGAAATGGCTGGTCATTCTGCAATGATTCTGTTTTAATTTTCCCAAAAAAATTGCCATATGACCTTAAAAACTCTTACCTGGTGTTTTTAAAACCAAAATTTTAGGGAAAGAATCTCGGGATGTGCTCTGAGGAATTTCAAGAAGTTCTCATGGCTCCTACACTATTTGGCCTTGAGGATAAGTGTAGTACAGAGACATAACTTTTTACCATAACACTGGACGTTATTGAGAAATACGTGCACTTTGAATGAGTTCAGAAAAACTATTTCTTTTTATAAGCTAATTGAAGCAGCGAATCAAAACATGGAGTAGAGGGAATGTAAGTCTGCAATGCTGTCTACTGTTTTACATTGCTTTGTGATTAAAAGTGATGTAGAGAATTAAATAATTGTACTAGTCATAAAGGTAGTGTAAGTCTGCTTCATAGTAAGCAGTATCAGTGTGATAGGAAATGTAGAACATGATTGAGCAAGAAGGGGAAGATATTACTAGTCCAGGATTGTGTAAATGATCTTCAACATTTTAATTCTGAAAGTTGCGGAAATGCGAAAAGACGGGATTGGCTTACAAGAAATCCAAGAGTTATACATGGCTTTGACACGATTTGGCCTTGTGGAATCGTGTGGTTGAGAGCGAGAAGTCATTTATTGTATGTAACATGTTTTTGAAAACGATGGAGGTTTTCTTTCAGAAAGTGGCGGGTTGAAAGTAATAACAGCACAACAGAGTGTAAGCTGTTCATAGGACATCCTTGGCCGTCATGGAAAGTAAGTTAACTTTAAGGAGTTCTGAATTCTGATTTGTAATGTATGGGTTTTTTAAACACAATCATTTTGATTGTGTTTTTTTTTCCCCGCTGTTATATGATGAATACCTTCAAGTCACTGTTTTAGTGAAATTTGATACATTCTGAGAACAGCAAAAATAAACCATTTAACATGTATAATTAATTCTGTTCTGTTTGCATTTATGATGTACATGTAGAACTGTGTAGGAGGCATGGAGAAGGTGAGGCTTCTGTCAGTGTCAAAGTTGTTGCATACAGTGCTCATATTCTACGTAGTCTTTTATATTTCATTACTTTCACTGTTTCTGACAGATCTAAAAAACATTTTTTTAAAAGAACAGTAAGTATAAGGGAAGGAAACAGACAGTTATGTTAAAAGAAACACAGCTATAGGGAATAAACTAGGGATACTGTTACCCGCAATCCTCTGCTGATGATGTCACTGAGCATGTCATGAATGATGTAATATGTGACATCATCAGCAGTGGATTACGGGTAATAGTATCTCTAGTTTACTCCCCTATAGCTGTCTTTCTTTTAACATAACTGTCTGTTTCCTTCCCTTATACTTACTGTTCTTTTTTAAAAAAAAAATTTTTTGGTTCGCTTCCGGTTCGCGTACCGGGGAGCGAACTGGGAAGCGAACTAAGAGAAATAGAGGTTGGCACAGTTGCAAATATTGTACCAATTTTTTTATAACGGGGAGGTAGTTCTGAAAAGAACTTTTTTTTAAATTGTTTTTGTTGTTTTATATTTTTTTTATTATTTTTCTGAACATTTTTTTACTTTTTTTGAATTTTTCTGAACAGTTTTATATTTTTTTTGTTTTTTTTTCGGAGGGGGCAACGAAAACGATTCATTGTAAAGGGCTCAACAGGAGGAAGAAAACAAAAAAAAGAATTTATTGTTTGGGGAGTTTCGGACAAACATGAGCATGATTGTTAATAGCTCTGTTGATCAGAGTGATGCTACTTTCTGCGTAGCAAATGATTCCACTGCAATGTACGCAGACTTGTTTTACTTCACGAAATCCCGTTTGTATATTTGGCACCATCTCCCTGCCCTCTGGTCCCGTTACTTCCGGTACAACAGATCTTCTGGCCATAATAGGGAGATTATCTAGGTCGTCCTGTTCCTCTTCTTCCTCTTCTTGCTGAATTATAACTTTAGCAGGTGGTCCACTCTTCCTTGGATGTGGTGGAGGTGGTGGGGAAGCACCAGCTGAAGCTAGTAAAGAAGCCATTGCTCACTGGTAACAAAGGGTCTTTCTCTCACAATGATGAAAGTCAGAGTGAGGAAAGAAGGAGGGATTTTCACCATTTGGGAAAAAAAATAGTTCTCAACCAATGAAAAGTGTTCATTTTAGATCATATGACCTAGTCTTACATCATTAGGAAACCGAAAGTGAAATGAACCAATGAAAAGTGTTATTACCAAGTCACATGACCTGCTGTGTTTACGTTACGCGCTTTGCAGGGCCTCCCGGTTTGCTTCCAGAAACCTGTGCTTTGCGACTCGGTAAGCGTACGAGTTCGCTAACGTAGCACGTCATATGACGTATCACGCGACAACGCGAAACGTCATGCGGACGGGAGGCGTCACGATGTTGTTTTCTAACGCGGCAGTTGCGGTAAAGAAACGTTTACCGGCTCGCGGTCTATTTCGCGGCATCAAGGTCAGCTAACGGGAAGCTTCCCGATTCGCGAAGCGGGAACGAAGAAAAAAAAATATTTAAAAAAAAAAATTATTCATAAACATATAAAATATATTTTTGGATTTAAAGAAGAATACATTTTACAGCTACAGATATTAGCTGTTAAAAAACCAATGAAATTCACAGAAAAAACCATAGGTTATAGACCATATATAGTTAGGAATTAGCATTTACAAAACCTTGAAAATTCACTGAAAAAACCATAGGTTATAGACCATATATAGTTAGGAATTAGCATTTAAAAAACCTTATTTTACTCACACAAAACCATTGAAATTCCATATATAGTTAGTTGCACTAACTATATATCGCGCACCCGTAATCCACTGCTGATGATGTCACATATTACATCATTCATGACATGGTCAGTGACATCACTGATGACATCACTGATGACATCTCAAATGACATCACTGATGATATCTCATTTGACATCAATGGTCACATCAATGATGATATCATTAATGTGACAATACAATGCATCTCCTCACACTTTAATATAACCTCTGTTACACCCAGTGTTAAATACAGAGTATAATTTTTGAAACCATTGACACACCAATACTAGTTACTACATACGCACTCACTGATTCCTACGTCTACACACACATTCACTCATTCACCCATACAATCATTCATACATACAATCACTCATCTTTACAACACTATCATATGCACTCATACACCTATACAGACACTCACACTCTGCCACTCATCCATGGAGTTACTCACACACCTAGTCAGTCCTGTAAAAAATCAATCACAGTTCCATTTTCTAATCTACACAGTTAAACATAGAGTACCTTACATTTTAAAACATATACTAACACATACTTACTCTCTTATAGAATCACTGATACAAGTACACATTGATCTGCACAGAGTCACACACCTCCCAGCCAGTCATACACACACTCAGTCTCCCATACAAATACTTGTGCAACCAATCAATAACCCATATAGCTACTTATATAGCTACTGATCAACACATGCAGCAGCTTGCACAACAACAGACATGCTGATGCACACTTTCAGACAGTTTAGTCACTAACCCGTGCATTTAGTAAGACGCATTTAATCACTCACTCATACAGTCAATCACGCACCTACTAAAACCTTCATTCAGACACTTATACATCCACTCATTCTTCAATATGTAAAACATATTTAAACTTTACAGAAACACATAATCACTGGATGTTGTCATCAGTGATGTCATTTGAGATGTCATCAGTGATGTCATCAGTGATGTCATTTGAGATGTCATCAGTGATGTCATCAGTGATGTCACTGACCATGTCATGAATGATGTAATATGTGACATCATCAGCAGTGGATTACGGGTGCGCGATATATAGTTAGTGCAACTAACTATATATGGAATTTCAATGGTTTTGTGTGAGTAAAATAAGGTTTTTTAAATGCTAATTCCTAACTATATATGGTCTATAACCTATGGTTTTTTCAGTGAATATATATATATATATATTCACTGAAGAAAACATAGGTTTCAGCCACGTTATAGTTAGGAATTAGCATTTAAAAAACCTTAGAAATTCTCTGAAAAAACCATAGGTTTCACACATGTTATAGTTAGCTGGACATTTCACTCATACAAAACCATTGACATTTTCCCGTTATAGTTAGTTCAGCTAACTATAACTCACGAGCCCGCAATGCACTGCTGATGACGTCACATATTACATCACTTATGACATGGTCAGTGACATCACTCATGACATCACTGATGACATCTCAAATGACATCACTGATGACATCACTGATGACACTATCCTTGTGAAAGAGTGGCAGAACTCCTCTCACCCGAATAATAACCTTTGATACACACATCCAAAAATAGAAACAAACATTTTCAAAAAAATTGAGATACCAATACCAGTTACAACAACCTAATCAGTAATCCCAAAATCTACATACACATCCACTCATTCACCAACAGTTCTATATGGTCACTCATACATGTACTCAATCATATGTACTCATACACCTATACATCCTGTTACACACCAACACTCATCCATAGAGTTACTCACACACATACTCGCACATGCAAATAAACTATCAAACATCAATTTATTTGCATATACAGCTATACACACACCACTACACTTACTTTTACAAAAGCGTACACATACTTACTCTCCTAAACAATCACTTATAGAGGAAATTGACTGACTCAAGGATGGTAAGGCTGTGACCATGTACCCCTCATCGGGGAGCCCACTGCAAACCATAGGGGCTGTAGGATGTAGCTTAAGATCATCGTCTTATGAGTCTATCTTTCCCCCGCTCACTCCCCTCAATAATAATAATACTGTTATGGTGAGCTTTGCTTTAAGCTCTATAGAGAGTTACTTGGAGGGGTCTGGTAGCCCCGTATTTCCTTTAATAAATGTTAAATCCTTGACAAAGGTTTCTTCCTGGAATATAGCAGGCTTAGAATCTAAATTAGGCCTACCTGATTGGTCTAGTTTTATTGAAGAGTCTGATATTTGGTCCTTCCAGGAAACATGGCCTCTGGCCCCCTTATATCGCTTAGGCTATCTAAATTACTCAAAATCAGCAATTAAGGGTACTAGGGGTAGACCGGTGGGTGGATTGTCAATCTGGGTACGCCAATGTGAGGGTGTCACCATGGTGGAGATTCCGATTAATTGCATGGATATCATGGCAATTAAGATCAGTTCCACACAGGGCCTTAACATAATTATTATCAATGTGTACTTAAGGGGGATTGCAGGGGGAGATGCCCGCACACTATCCACTCACTGGAGGAATTTCTCAGCTCCTTATCGAGTATTGATAATAGGGTTATGACGGGGGACTTTAATACCTGCTTCGATCCCCTTGGTACGGATGATGGGAAGCTGTCAGAGGTTGAAGATTCTACGTGTGGCATCCCCCAGTTGGAGCCACCTCCAGTTAAAAAATGGATGCAAACGGCTATGTACATGAAGGGGTTGTGTTTAGACAAGGGTCTGCCGGCGGTTAATGGTAGAACTAAGTATGATAGGTTAGGGGCAATGACCTTTGATAATGGGAGATCTAAGTCTCGTATAGACTATATATTGGTTGATTTGGGTTTGTGGTCAGCTATAGTGGATATGGTGGTATCATTTAGACTAGAGAGCGACCATAATCCCTTAGTCCTGTCCTTGACTGACACTAGTTTTATCAATACTCCCATGGCTGAAGTTCCTGTAGTTCAGGGTAAAGTCTTATTAACTAATGATGAACGCAGGGTGCGATGGCCAAAAATCGCCTTGAATGAGGGTTTACTGTCCTCTATTAGGCATCTGCTAATTTGTACAGTGGATAAACTTAATAAGTATGAGTCCCAGGTGGAGTTAAACGAAAACATCCCTGGTATACATAATGACTTATTCTCTGAGCTTAAATTTTTTTTTGTTAAAAGTATTCCACCCAAATCCAAAAGTAAAGAATTGAGATTTAGCACATGGTATGACAAAGGTTGTAGGCAGGCACATAGAGCTCTGCTCATAGCTATTAAATCTAGATTACCAACTGCCATCCGCAACTGTAGGGCCTTATATAAAACCGCCCAATTGTCTGCCAAGAGGAGCTGGGATGAGGATCGTTGGAGGGGGCTTTTTCAGGCTTGTAACGGGCGCAATATGACCCAGTTTTGCCATCTTTTGCAATGGTGTAACCGCTCCCTGGACAATGTTCCCTCGTCCTTTGTGGAACCACAGCAGTGGGTTTCCTATTCCGAAAATCAATTTAAACTTAAGTCTAGGCCCATTGCTGCTATTGCGTTTTCTATGTAGGTGGAACTGCTGGTTTTTACCCCTAGTGAAGTGAAGGCTGTTTTAAAGAGCATTCCAAATAGCAAAGCACCAGGGCCCGATTGTATACCAGCATACCTTATCAAACAGGAACAAGATGTCTGAGTCCCATATTTGACTAAGTTGGTGAACGCCTTTGCCAGTGGAGCATCGATCCCCGATTCCTGGCTAGGGGCAGAGATATGGCTTATTTATAAGAAGGGTGATCGCTCTGCCCCTGCCAATTATCGGCCGATCAGCCTTATCGTTGCGATACAAAAGATTGTGGCCCGTCTAGTTCTGGGACGTATTCAGGGCTGGATGGCTGATTTTGATATATTAACCCCATTACAGGCAGGCTTTCGGTCCCATATCAGTACATTAGATCAAGCATTCAGGGCCATGCTCCTGTATTGGAAAGAGGTTTTGCTTGGGGGTGGCATGCTCTATGAGGCCTTTGTAGACCTGCGGTCTGCATTCAACTTGGTTCCCAGAACTAAGTTGTGGGAAGTTTTATTGGGGTTAGGGATGCCGAAAGAACTGGTGGCACTTCTCATTAACATGCACAAGTGTACGTATGCCAAAGTCCGCTGGGGAAAACCTGGGGAGGTTACTGACAGATTTGAGGTTTCCAAAGGAGTTAGGCAGGGGTGTGTGTTGGCCCCTACCTTGTTCTCCTTATTTATCAATGGGGTTACTAACTATTTTTCTAATTGCCCGACCGATGCACCCTCCCTTGCGGGCAAGAAAGTCCCTCTCCTCATGTTCGCGGACGATACGCTTTTAATTTCTAAAACGAGACAGGGGCTACAGCTCGCACTGTCACGTTTTGAGCTATTCTGCCGCGAACATGAGTTGGAAGTTAACGTAGGGAAAACTAAGTTTATGGTCCTACGTTCTACTAAACCAGTTAAAGCTAAGGTTACAATGGGTGGGGTTATTCTTGATCAGACTGCCGTTTTCACTTACCTAGGGGTTACCTTTTGTGAAAACCTGAGCTGGAAACCCCAGTTAGACCTCCTATCCCTCAAGCATGCCCAATTAGGTGGTGCCTTGTTGAGGGAACACAGAAACTCCCTAACCAAACCCTTGGCACCCTTGATGAAAATATATGGCTCTAAGCTTTTACCGGCCATTATGTATGGAGCCGAACTATGGGGTTTCAGTGATATGTCACAACTTAGAGTTGCACAGAATAAATTCCTACGGTCTGCAATAGGGTATTCCCCTCTTATATGACCTAGGTTGCAACCCTGTTGAGAATATAGTACGGTTTAGACCACTGGCGTTCTGGCGACGTCTGTGGACGACACCGGAACTGTCCATGTATGCTGGGGCCCTTGCAGAAGTAAAAAGTCTACCGGGTTCATCAAGGATTTCCTGGCTTACCGCAATTAAGGCTTCCTTGATTGATATGGAGTTGGGGACCCTTTGGGATGATCCTGCCTCTGCTGCTTTCCCTTCCAAGAAACTTTTTAAGGAAATTTATTGGAGTAGGGTCCAAGAAAAGAGATTTTTATCTGTTCTGGGTAGTACCAAGACAGCATTGTATCTGGTCATTAAGGATGCTCCGGTCTATGAGGATTATTGGGACATTATTACGAAGCCATTAGATCGTAAATTATACCATCAGTTAAGGGTAGGCACTCTCCCGCTCCGAGGGTTAACGAGCTCTTGGATCCCGCCTAGTACTGATAAATGTCCCTTTTGGGAGTAGTGTGGCTAACTGGTTAGAGGCGGCTGTCCCGAGAGCAGAAATCGGCCCGGGACCAGGGTTCAATTCCCGACGCGGCAGGGTTGTGGACCTTGGTCAGCGGACTCGATAATTCTCGCTTTGGTGCTTACTCTAATCAGGGGTTCCACTCGGCAACTCTGGGCATTAGCTTGCCTAATCTCCACAACGGCCCCACCAATTCCGGGGATGCCTGGCTCCACCTTGGGGACTCCCAGAAAGGGACCATCCCACAGGGAAAGCCAGGATGGGTTCCCCAGAATTATACAGCGCCAGGAGACCTAGGGACGGGTAGCAGAGTGCTTTACAAGCTCAAAAACATTTACATTTACAAAAACATTTACATTTTGTGTTGATGTGGTGGAAACAGTAGATCATTTCCTCTTCTGCTGTCCTTTGTATTTACTGCCTAGACGAGTTTGGCTGAAGCCGGTGTGTTGTTCTATGAGGACCAGATCAGCCCTGACTGCTAGCAGAATATTGAAATCTGATACCACTGAGCATATTGTTATAGGGGTATCTAAATTTATCAGTTGGGCCTGGTCACTTCGGCTTCAGCACCTTAGGTCTTAACACACTGTGTCTACACTGTGTCTACATGGTAGCCTGATGGTTGTATATTTTTTACTACTCCCTATGTATCTTTTTTAGCTCATATATGCATTGTATCAGTCGTGTATCTTTGTATTTATATTTAATACTTTTTTAACAGGTTCTTAAAATGTATTGGATTTATGAATTTTATTGTGGTATTTTAATGATGATTGCGTTATAATTGTTCCTTTTGTCTTTTATGATGCAAATCGAAATAAAGACCTTTTTTGAAAAACTTATAGAAACACATACTTATTTATACAGGAACTCTTCCAATCTCTCACTCTCACATATAATCACTTATATACATCAATACTCACATATACTAGATTAAAACATATGTAGTTACTCATAAAGATACTATTAAGACAGTCATTCACTCACTAACACACCCATACACACACTTATCCACCCATACAGTCCTGAACACATGCTGTCCTCAAAACACATACAAACAGTGAGTCACTCATTCATGCATCTATACGCTAAGTAATATCCCCCACCGAACCATTCAGACACTCATACTGATACTCCAAAAACAAACTAATAACCCATATAGACACTCATGTAGCTACTCATCAACCCATGCAGCCACTTATAGACAAAGAGATACACTGATACAGATATTTACATATTTAAACATTACTCGCTAATACATGTATTCACTAAGATACACTTAATAGGTCAGTTATGCAATCATTTAAAAAAAAACAAATCCATTCAGACACTTATTTACCCATTTATTCCTCCATCGACCTTTAGATATACATATATAAAAAATATTTATTTTTCAGAAAGACGCACATTCACTGGATGATGTCATCAGTGATGTCATCAGTGATGTCATTTGAGATGTCGTCAGTGATGTCATGAGTGATGTCACTGACCATGTCATGAGTGATGTAATATATGACGTCATCAGTAGTGCATTTCGGGCACGCAAGTTATAGTTAGCTGAACTAATTATACCAGGGGAATTCCAATGATTTTGTTTGAGTGAAATGTCCAGCTAACTTTAAAACGTGTCAAACCTATTGTTTTTTCAGTGAATTTCTAAGGTTTTTTAAATGCTAATTCCTAATTGAGCCAACTAGCCCACCAGGTACCTCCAGTATGCACCAGGGAGCTGCGTTGCAAAGAGGTGTTCAGAGGGCACGCCCCCTTTTTACAACACTCTGCAACGCAGCTCGTGGCACTTACTAGAGGTACCTGTTGGACTAGTTGGCCCCTAGGGGACCTCTGGATTGAAGAGGAATTAATTCCCCAACTTAAAACATGCCACAAGGCATGTTTGCACACATATCACCTCTAAGCATGGGCGTAAAATCCGTTCCGCTCGCAGATTTTGCGGATTTTCGGCAAATTCGCAATCCGCGAACTCTCGCGAACTTGCCGAAAATTCGTAAAATCCGTGCGAAGCGGATTTTTTGCTTGGTCGCACTTGCCAACTAGAATACTATACAATTTCGCGGGAGTAAACACTTGCGAACACGTAGATGCGGCGGGCAGCGACAATCTCGCAATTGCGAGATTGCAAAATTTGCAATTTCGCACAAGAAATCCACCAGCAGGCAGCATAAACCTTGAAAATTATGATTTTTATCAGAATAACTCCTCAGGTTCACATTTGCCTGCACTTTTTCTTTGCAAGGAGTCCATTTTGGGGGCGAGGGGTGGGAGGAAGGAAGTGCCCCACAGTCTCCAACTTCCTGTTCCTGTCCAGCAGGCTCCTCCCAGTGCTTTCTTCATGTGCTGGTCACATTGATTTGGATCATGACCTGGAAGGATTACTTTTTTGTGGATGCTGCTGGATATTTGGATTTTTGCAAAACTGAAAGCACTCAGCAGGTGCAAAAGTTCAATCTTATCATTAGTAACCATTCCATGTAGTGCTTCCTAAGGGGGCCCTTCAGAATTCATTTGCCTACTTGCAACTATTCTATGACCCTGCTCTGACCCTCACAGCAGGCTCAGAGAATAGCTACAAGTAAGCCTGGGCGGCCAGCTACGCTCCGTGCACGGAGTGCACGGAGTGCCGCCTCCTACGCATTTTGCGTAGCCGGCGTAGCCAGGCGGCACTACGCGCGCTCCGCAGACGGAGCGTAGCCGGCCGCCACCCGCCTCCCTCCCGCCCTCCCTAAATACATAAATAAATGTATAAAAAGCTTTTTAAAACACTTACCTTGTCTGCCGCGTCCCCGGGGCTCCCTCTCGCCGTCCCGCGATGCGTTCCGCCATTTCAGATCCTAATGCGCATGCGCGGGCGGCCGCGCATGCGCATTTCTCGTGAGGAATGCGCATGCGCGGCTGCCCGCGCATGCGCATTAGGATCCGATTCGGGGGCGGCGCGAACGGCGGGACGGCGAGAGGGAGCCCCGGGGACGCGGCAGACAAGGTAAGTGTTTTTAAAAGCTTTTTATACATTTATTTATGTATTTAGGGAGGGCGGGAGGGAGGCGGGCGGCGCGGAGTGGGGCTACGCTGAGTGCGCGGGTGGGCGTAGTTGTGCGCCCACTTCGCGTAGCTCCGCGGAGCCACACTCCGCACACTACGCCCAGGGTTAGCTACAAGTATACAACAAAGGTCCTGTTAAAAAAATTACACTGCAACAGAAAGCAATTACAGACAAAACTGAAAGCATTCAGCAGGTGCAAAAGTTCAATCTTATCATTAGTAACCATTCCCTGTAGGGCCCCTTCAGAGTTCAGTTGCTTACTTGCAACTATTCTATGACCCTGCTCTGACCCTCACAGCAGGCTCAGAGAATAGCTACAAGTAGGCCACAAAGGTCCTGTGAAAAAAAGTTTCACTGCAACAGAAAGCAAATTACAGATAAGGAAGCAGGTGCCAGCCAGACTGGAAGTTTAAACTCAGTGACACATTAATCAACCCCAAATTAATTCATGTCAGTTGAAGCAGGGCAGGTGTGCTTGCTTTTTTCACCCCCATAATCCACAGTGATAAACCAACCAGAGGGTGGCAGTGATGTACCAGAGGGTGGCATGGGTGTACCAGAGGGTGGCAGCGGTGAAACAGAGGGTGCTGTGAACCTGTGATGATGAATCAGACGTAGAAACAACATAGTCGCGGCCGTTGCGAGCTGACAAGTAAGTTCGCAATTGCGAACTGGTACACAACCTTCGCGAACTGGCAAAAACCCTTGCGAACACAAAAAAAAAACCAAATCCGCAAATTCGCGAGAGTTTGCGGATTTTGCGGATTGCGAATCCGTAAATACGCAAGTTCGCGGATTGCCAATTCGCAAAATCCGCCCATGCTTAATCACCTCAAGCCCCGCCCCATACCTTCCCCACTGTGCAAACACGCTGCGTAACGCGTTCTAAATTGGGAGATTAAGTCCCCTTGCATACTGGAGGTCCATGGGAGCTAATTGGCCCACCAGGAACCACCAGTATGTGCCAGGGGGATGCGTTGCAGAGAGGTGTAAAAAGGGGCATGGCCTCATTACACCTCTCTGCAACACAGCCCCCTGGCGCGTATGCAGAGGGGGAACTAATTCCCCTTGCATACTGGCGTCCCTGGGGGCCAACTAGCCCACCAGGAACTGCCAGGGGCTGCGTTGCAGAGAGGTGTAATTAGGCCATGCCCCTTTTTACACCTCTCTGCAACGCAGCCCCATGGCGCGTTTGCAGAGAGGAAACGAATTCCCCTTTGCATTCTGGGGGTCCCTGGGGGCCAACTAGCCCACCAGGAACCTCCAGTATGCGCCAGGTAGCTGCGCTGCAGAGAGGTGTAATGAGGTCACGCCCCTTTTTCCACCTCTCTGCAACGCAGCCCCCTGGCGCGTTTGTAGAGGAGGAACTAATTCCCCTTGCATACTGGGGGTCCCTGGGGGCCAACTAGCCCACCAGGTACCTCCAGTATGCGCCAGGGGGCTGCGTTGGAGAGAGGTGTAATGAGGCTATGCCCCTTTTTACACCTCTCTGCAACGCAGCCCCCTGGCCCATACTGGAGGCTCCTGGTGGGCTAGTTGCCCCCCAGGGACCCCCAGTATGCAAAGAGAATTAGTTTCCCCTCTGCAAACGCGCCAGAGAGGTGTAAGGAGGGGGCGTGGCCTCCTCCCGATCCCGTTTTTCTTTAAAATCTGCTTTTAGGAAGGGGGGCTGTGTAGCCCCCCTTCTTTTTCTTTTTTTTTGGCCAGGGGGACCCCATCCCCCAGGGCCTGCCCCCAATTCGTATTTATTTATTTATTTATTACGGGAAGGGGCCGTGTGGCCCCCCTCCCGTGGCCAATTCTGGTCCAGGGGACCCCATCCCCAGGGCATGGCCAACATTTCAAAAAAAAAATTCTGAAGGGGGTGCCCCCATCCTATGCTCCCTTAAGGACACGGGTACCCCATCCCCCGGGGCCTGCCAAACTTTTTCTTTTTAAATATTTTTTTTTTGTCAAAAGTATTTTTATTGATTGTTTAGTAAAAGACAGTGGAAATAAACATGCGACAATCCCGCACTTCATCCCACACAGGGGGTAGCCAGAGCAAGCGCCTGAAGGTGACACAGCAGATTGGGGAAGGATCATCGTGGTCGAGCCTCTTACACATGGCATAGAGTCCTAGGAAGCGCCGATCACCCAGCATGTGAGCCATCATTCAGTAAGCAACGGAGGAAGAGGTCGCTGAAAAGTCACAGTTGTACAGATACTTAACAACGTGGTCAAAGGGCTAGACCTCCCAGTAAGTTGGTCACAAATAGCAGGCTGTAGTGCTAAGAAGCCCTGCTATAGGCATGTGGCTCGGCATGCAATACTGTAATGGAGCATTAAGAGGGACATCATAGCGCACAGGAAAACAAGCAAACCCCACCCCACATCCCTCCCTCCCTCCTCCCCAGTGGTGGTAGCAATAAGCACAGGACAAGAAACCTGATGTGTAGCGGCAGGGATTCAGAGTTGAAACAGGTGGAGAGCGCGGATGTTAGGTGGACAGACTGCGGATGGCAGGACCTTAGAGAGGAATGCTACCAGCGGGCCCCAGCGAAATTCAAAATTCTTAAAATCATCTAAAAAGATACCCGCCATCCTTTCCATGCTAAGCACCCTCCAAAGCCTCGAATGCCAGAGAGAGGTGGCCGGAGCCTCCTTTTTCTTCCACGCTGCATCCAGAGTAATTTTGGCCGCGCCAATACTGAGCCACATGATCCTCTTGTCCGCCCTGGTCTGGTGTTCAAGACCAGGATCACGGAGACCCAACAGAGTGGAGGCCATCGAGGTAGGAATAGGGTATCCCAGCATATCCTTAATTTGGGCTAGAATTTCCTCCCAGAACGGCCGGATAACGGGGCAGTCCCACCAAATGTGCTGGAAGTCCCCTAAGAACCCACATCCCCTCCAACATCTATCGGAGGTGCCCGGGAAAATCAGTTTCAGTTTGGCGGGGTGTAGGTACCAGTCCATCATGGTTTTCATATGTGCCTCCCTAAGCTCCACTGAGTGATTAAACTTGGCAATATCGGACCATAGGTGAGTCCACTCAGCATCTGAGATTTCATGTTGGAGGATCCCTCCCCACATATTCATATACCGGGGCCTAGGGGAAACTGTAGTGGTAAGGAGGTACCCATAGATGAAAGTAATTGCCCCTTTCAAGAAAGAAGTCTTTGTCAAGAAGGCCTCGAACTTCGTGAGGGGTCGAGTTGCCGCCTCCCCCACCTGGGGGGAGAGTGCCCAGTGTAATAGTTGAGCGTGATGGTATCGCTCACTCTCCAGCACCCCGTAATCCCTCCTGCAGTTTTCAAAGGTGAGCGGGTCATAATTGTGAAATAGGTGTGTGAGCGCTAGGCAACCTCCGTCCTTCCAAGCCCTGCAGGGACCCTCGAGTGACGCCGGGGGGAAGGCAGGATTGAAGTGTATGGGCGTGAAGGGGGAGGGGAAGGTGGTCCATCTGTCATCTTTAGAGACCGAGTCCCAAACCTTCACGGTAGTGCTAGTGGGAGTGCTGAGATATGCATTCTTGGGTCTATCACACTTGGGCTGCCACACCAAGTCCCAAATCATTCACCCAGCAACGCTCCTATCCATATGTAGCCAGTGCTTCTCCGATTCTTGTTGTGACCACTCAACTAATATGCGGAGTTGCGCTGCTTTATAATACAATTGAATGTCAGGCAGCCCCACGCCCCTCTCCTTCCTTGGTTTGCATAGGACGGTGAAGGAAAAGCGTGCCCGGCTTCCCTGCCAGATGAAACGCAGCATCATGGACCTCACACGCCAAAATAATTCTCCGTCGAGATCTATAGGAAGGGCTTGAAACAGGTATAGGAGCTTGGGAAGGAGGGTCATTTTAATCGCGTGGATCCTCCCAAGCCAGGAGATGAAAATGGGTTTCCATCGGGCCAAATCGGACTGGATCCTAGCAAGGAGTGGGGGAAGTTAGCGGAGTACAGTTTCCCCAGCGTGGGGGTCAGGTGGATCCCCAAATATTGAATGGAAGAATCCGTCCACGGCAAAGGAGTGAGCGACTTAAGGTGGGGAAGTTCCGACTGGGGGATCGTAAGGTTGAGGACATAAGATTTCTCGTAGTTAACTTTGAACCCCGCAACCGCTTCATAGCGCGCCAGTGCGGCCTTCACATAGGGAAGAGAGTGTGCCGGATCAGGAGAGGGAGAGGAGGACATCATCTGCAAAGAGAGAGATCTTGTGGGACTCCCCAGTGAAGGGTAGTCCACGGATGTCAGGGTTGGCTCTCACCGCTATTGCCAAAGGTTCAATGCTAAGGGCAAAAAGCAGCGGCAACAGGGGACATCCCTGCCTAGTGCCCCTGGAATGCTCAAAAAAGGGAGAGGACTGACTGTTCACTGCCACTCAGGATCGGGGTGAGAGGTAGTTTGCCCGTATCATCATTATAAATTTGGAGGAGAAGCCGAAGGCGGACAGGGTACGGAACAGGAACCCCCAGTCCACCCTCTCGAACGCCTTCTCCGCATCTAGGCCCACCAGAACCGCTGGAATTTTAAACTTATTGGCTTTCTCAATTAGGTGTACCACCCGCCTTGTATTATCATGGGTCTGGCGCCCTTTGATAAACCCTGACTGATCCGGATCTATGAGGGTCGGCATAAGGTCATTGAGCCGCTGGCGAGGATGGAGGAGTAGAGTTTCGCATCTAAATTCAGGAGAGCAATCAGCCTATAGGAAGCGCATTTACTAGTGTCATTACTGGGTTTGGGAATGATGGATGTAAGTGCTTCTGCCATTGTGCGGGAGGTTTCGCCCTCTTCCGCCATGCCGTTAAATAGTTGGACTAGGTGTGGGCATAATTCAGAAGCGAAAGTTTTATAGAAGATGGCCGTATACCCATCCGCCCCCGGAGCCTTGTGGGGTTTTAAAGCTTTAATGGCAGCCAGCAAGTCTTCCCTGGTGAAGGGGGCAGAGAGTACCTCATTCCATTCCATTGAGACTTGGGGCAGTATTAGTCCTCGTAGGTATTCGGCTTGGGCGGTAGCCTCGAGGTGATCCCCTGTATAAAGGGTCTTGTTAAAGGACCAAAAGAGCTCCGCCTTTTTCTCGTCTTGATGCGTCACTCCCCCCTATGTACTCCCGCTCCCTTTTGTCCCATAGCTGCCTGGCAAGGTGTCTCCCCACCTTATTGCCCTGGGAGTAAGAGAGGCGCCGCAGTTTTAGCAAGGTATATTTGGCCCTATTATTATAGTGGGCTCGGAGTTTACCTCTGACGGCGATTAGTTGCCTTAGTCCCAACCTGGAGGGGTTCTCCTTGTGTGCCTTTTCTAAGGAGGAGAGCTCCTCCTCTAGTTGCTCCCGCTCCTTACCGCGCTGCCGATTAAGAGCAGCGTTCAGTGCTATGCAATGCCCACAAATGTACGCCTTGAAGGCAACCCATGTGGTGAAGACCGAGGTATCCCCTGGATCATTGATGGCGAAAAACTCGTTGATAGTGTAGTGTAGTTCCTATATTCCCAATAGGCTCTGCGCATTGGAATAATATATTCAGCAGTGTAGACGTAGGACTGAGGTTATCTAGGTCTCTACTGACTATATTAGACTTAAGGTTTGCCAGCTAGCTCAGAGGTCACTAGAAACTTTCTCGAATAAACGAGGAGGAGTTTAACCACCCTGGATAGACAAGAAGGGATTAGCTTCTGACGACCATAAAACATGACAACTTTGCTCTCCCTGAATAAGAGTGTATCTCTAGAGTCGTGTGAAAACAAAAGACAGCTATTTCACTCAGCCAAATGTGCGTACTTAGTTTCACCAGAATGCAGAGGAAAGAGAGACGGGCGTTTTCAATAAAAGGTGTTATTTATTGAGCAGTCTTCTTCCTCATACAAGAGAAATGAATTGCCACGATTGTAATACTCATGGAAAAGTAAAGTGCGCCCAGTAAAAGGAGGAGTATAAAATAATACTGTAAAAGCATTGATATGGTTTCTTAGCCATATAATACTTTAAAATAGATAAAATATATACATACATATATACATTGACTAATCGTACTCAACTGGTGCTTCTAAATACGCCTACCCCGGTGTACCTGACCTAAGCCTAATACGTGGGAAGGAGTAAGTAAGTAGCAGTTTAAGTTAAGTTTGTTTTGCCAAGAATCTGACTCAAGAATTCTCTGTAAGGGTTTAGTCAGTTCCGTACCTGGGTAATAGAAATCAGGAGGTCTGGTATCTCTCTCTCAGGACTCGATATCCCAGCAACCCGTAAGGGTAGGCTGGAAATGCCGGAGCTGGATTTCTCGGCAGGAGAAAAGACAGCGTCTTTCTCAGCGCATCAAGGAGGAGGGGCAGCGTCCGTGGGCTCTCGCATCAGCTGGGCTTTCGGAAGTAGATAGCTGCTCTGCTCCAGAATTACCACCGTGTGTTTGCTTAAGGCAACGTTGGTATATTTATACCTGAAAGGTGCCTGGGTTTGACGTAAGGTTGGACATAAGACGTCAATAAAGATGTCACTAAGAACTGGCCGTTCTTACAGTGCTTTACAGGAGTTCTAGGACGAAATCAAAACAAAGGCAAGGGGGATTTCCCAGGTTGCTGGAGGCTTGGTTTTGTTTAGAGAACTCGGTGTGCTTACTAGGGGGCCGGAGAAGTAGCCTTGCTTAATGTGACAGCATGTGCTACGACTGAATTATGAATATGATTATTATGCCGTTGTATGGATATTATTGATTATAACCGGACAAGGGCATAAAATAGGAATATAGATTCAGGTTTCCTAGATAACACACTACACCCACTCCACAAATTAATGTCCATCATTACTAAAACTTAAGCAATAGTAAACATAAAAGGTGCACGTGTATACCAACCCACCCCAAAATACATTTTTGCATTTGAAATGGTTTATGCGAAATACATGAAAATGATTATAGGTACTGTACGTTTTTCAAGCAGTGTAATCATTCACTAAAAAGGATGCATAGATATATCAGCATGAATGATTTGCGAAATTTACACATGAAATGGCTCTTAATACAGAAAAAAGGTGCGAGACCATTCCATCACATATAAATACAGTTGCTGTAAATGTGCTAGACGTGATATATTGTCTTCAGAGGTCCTAACATAGAAGCTCTGTTCTCTAAGAATAGTTCTACTTCAAGCAGAGTACATGTGCCAAGAAAAAGGTAAATATTTTGGAATCGGGAAAAAAAAATTCGCTTTCAGGGGAGAGAGGAAAAAAAAATATAGTTCCAAATATGTTCAGTAGCTTCTGTTTATCAAAGCCGAAGGCCGAATTCAGAGTTCAGGGAACACTGTGTACTAGTTTGCTTAAAAGTTATTCTTTTTGTTTGGGGGAAAGCATCATTCCAGACAGACTTTCAAAAAAGCAGTTTACCGCTTCAGGTGAAAGTTCGACCAAGTTGGAAAATGCCGCAACTGTGCAGTCATGAGCATGATTGCTATCATCGATGACAGGATCAGCAGTGCTCACAGAAGGTCGTACCTGGGTGATGTTGCTCTCATCTCGTACTTCACTACCCTTTAATCGCAGTGGTGAAGTCTCAACGAATGCCGTCATCAGGATCGGTAACCCCTGGGGACAACACGATGCATGAGCCATTACAGGACTTAGCAAAGTATCTGTATCCAATGGTACTTCTGATTGTAGTGTAAGACAGACGTCCAACACGCATTCTTCTCCGCATAGCATACGTCGAAGCACAGGTAAGATACAATTCTGCCAGATGGGTCTGAATGAAAGAAACCAGGTCATATTCAGATCTCTTAGCCGGGCTAATCCAAGGACTTTAGTTATGCGGTCCTGATAGCGTATAGCTAGGATCGTTTCTTCCATTGTTGCTGCAGTCTTGTCTGCGTTTTGGCTTGCCATAATGAAGCAGGAGAATCAAAAATAAAATGCCTGCTACGAGTCCCAACAGGAGTGGTAGGCCACCAAAGACAGAATGGACAAAATTAGGAAAAATGCCCAGAACTGTTGTGAAGGGTGTTAACAGTCCCGAACAAATTGTCTTAAATACATGTGGGATACCTCCAGTATCTGACATATTTAGGATTTGGCTTAACATTTCTGCGAAATGTAGGGGGCAATTTGCTGATAAAAGGTTATGTATCTCTGCCGTTGTCCTTGCGATTTGAAGATCATACGTTTCTTTTGATGACGTCAAGGGCACAGTTGTCTGCAAAAGGACAGACTTTATTCTGCTTAAAGTATCAATTCGAATAGAAGAGATATTAAAAAATGGCCAAATGTTTTCCTCTCTGTCTGGAGTGCTGTTTGGAAACAATACTTGCATACAGCAAGTGACCATGGAACTAACGCTAACTAGATAAGCTTTTCCTGGCACCATGCCACAACATCTGTGGTGCACTATTAGAATATAGCTCCCGTTAGAAAGCCGTCTAAAGAATGGCTCTATTCGAGTTGCAGGTGTGCCATGCTGGTGACATGAAAGGTTATTTGAAGTCCCCTCACAGGCCCCATGCAGGTTAATACCTTGACACAGAAGTATACCACTTAGTGATCTTTTACAATTATTACCACTGAGAAATACATTCTGTTCCTTTTCACTATAACATGTGTGTGTGTAAGGTAATTTCCATGATGACTTAATGTACCCTTTACCCAACCTTTCATACTGGCCTGCTGGTATATATTCTTGACAGAATTTAAATTTGAAAGTTGTTATCGGAATAGTTATTATTCCGTGTATTATCCATTCAATGACAGGTCGTTCTGACATTGTCAATGGTAATCTCTCTAGGTTTTCAATGCTCAGAATTGTATATTCTGCTCCTTTCTGTGCCAAGCTGATTTGTGTATCAGTAAGGTTAAAGATAGAGAATAATGACGTTGTGTTGATTAAACGCCAAGGCACGTAGCCTGAACGCAGATTTTGTAACGTCCAGCCAAGCTGTACAATAGAAAGTAATTGGGACTGACCATGTTGTAACATTAACAAGTCCTGTTCTATTATATCTAAAGCAGATGATACAATGCTGTCCAGTGAATATATTCTGGAAGACAGAGGCATTAACCCATTGTCCACAACCGAAAGTGATTTTTCCAAATTTATACGGTCAATTTCCCGTATTTGTTCTGCTGTTTCAATTTGCATTATTTTCCAAGCTTCGTTGTAAGCTGCATATATATCGGCCGTTATGAAACATTTTTGACGCTGTTTGCGTGGTCCCATTATGAAATCACGTAAGTCAGCACCGTCTTTAAGTAAAGTCAAGTGTTGCTTAATTTCTGCCAGTGTGGATTTCTGTAGCCATTCGAGGCAGAGTTTTCCTACACTGTATGTTGTTACTATCCCTGGATGTTACTCTGGGAGTATCTAGGGTCTGGCCTGGTCAATTTTAACCCCTGTATTTTGTTTAGGAATCTATCTTGACAGTTATTTGTGTCTGTGGGCCAGATCAACCATTTTTTCCAATTAGGATGTGTTCTGTTTTGGTTAAAAATATGGGATACATCTATCTCAACATCTGTAGTGCTATTACTGTCAGTTGTTGGCTTTGGAATAGACGGTTTGTTCAAGTCTTTAATTTTGGCTAGGCCAAGACAGGTTGTCTGTTGAATGGTATCATTCAAGAATATAATTTGTTCTGGGATCATGCAGGCTCTAAATAATGATTCTATACCTTGGACCTGCCAATCTTTGGTACCCCAGATGGTTTTTGTTTCAATATTGTTTTTCCAAAAATCAAAACCAAATGTAGTCATTTTTAAACAAAATGCTTCTGAATAGATTAATTTAGTGTTTGTCAGCATTGTTTTCATTCCTGTCTTATTTAACATTCTGAAATAAAAGGCTTCTACTTCACTTGTGTTAAACCCTGAGAAGTATGGGAATTTCTCATAAAATGTTTTTGAACTACCTTTTGGTGGAGTTGCACAATGTTCCCATTGATTATCATTTAAAACATTTCTAGGTTGAGCAGATTTATGCAAATAGTGATGTGCAAAGTGGTTGTAGCAGTACAATTCGTCATAATTAGATGAACCCTGCAAGTAATCATGTTCTGTAAATTTTGCTGACATTACTAAGTCTGACATCATATCATTAATACTTTCAAAGTCCCAATCATCAGAGAATGTGCTCGGTTTTACAAAGTCACTTAATGAAATTTTGAACTGGTGTGGATACTTCAAGAGCTCGACCGGGCCATAAATATCGTAATCTGTTTTGTCCCAAGCTACCCCACCGGGTATTGGATTGGCTGTGACATTCACGGATGATAGTTCTCTTTTCTCGATGTGAGATGACTTGTGTGGCTTTAGGACCAAGTTGATGTTCTGACTTGCTGTGTCCATTGTACTATATTTTCCCTCAATGAATTTTCCCAAACAAAGAACCATGATGAGCCAAAGCAGGAGGAAAAGTAGACCTAACACAATCCAAAATTCAAATGTAAATGTAAATGTACAGGAATTTATATAGCGCAAATCACCAAGCGGTTTCTAAGCGCTTGCTTAGGGAACCCGTCCTGGTATTCCCCTGTGAGATAACCCCGGGAGGGTATCCGCAAGGTGAAAGCCAGGCATCCCGCCGCGAGGGGCCGTTGTGGAGATTAAGCAAGCTATTGCCCAGAGTCGCAGAGTGTGAACCCATGAATCGAGTAGGCACCGGAGCGAGAATTGTCAAGTCCATGGACATTTTACGACTCAAGACCCCGCCGATCCGGGAATTGAACCCTGGTCCCAGGCTGACCTCTGCTTCCAGGTCTGCCTCCTCTAACCAGTGAGCCACACTTCTCCACTATCATGTCCAAAATTCAATCCATGGAGAAATCAGATAGGTTTCTTTGAGTTGATGAAAGAGTTCTTTTGCTTTGTCTTTAAAAGATTTTGTTGTTGGCTGTTCTTCAGGTTCGCTTGGATCCTCAGAAAAGTCATCGAAATTGATGAAGTAGCGAGATGCAGTTCTGTCAATTGTTGGAATTGCTTCCGGATTTTTATTTGCTTTTGGAATTTTCTTTGTTTCATTAGCATAGTATGTGGCTACATCGTTGTAGACAGGTGTTTCATGATGAACTGTTTCAATTTGGGCATCAAGAGGCACAAGTTCCATGGCATTATTGCACAGTCCTTTTTTAATCACTGCAGGTTTATCAAATGTGATTAGTCTCTCAGTTTAAACCTCTTGTACTGTAGCAAGATTTGGTCTTCTACTATTTCTTGGGAGTCCACTGGGCCTACTCCTTATTATCGGCCACATGATTGTGGTTTTATCAGGTCGATGGATACAACTCGGTGCTCCTTTTTACCAGCAAGGGGCGGTAGTAGAACTGATCTTGTTCCGTTGACAGCTAAGACAGGTACTGCTTTTCTGTAAGAAGGCCCAAATTCCTTCTTCACCGCGATTTTCTCTCTGACCAGATCCCCAATCTTTGGAATCCAGACAGGCCTTGCTGGGACAGGTGGTTTCTCTTCAGTGGCTGTTGGCTGGTGTTTTAGCTTTACGTTGCTCAGGTCTTTTCTTGTTACATTTAAGTCCTGTAAAATAGCCAAACGATCTTTGATATCAAAGCATTTTTCTTCTACCACTGAAGTCTGACTATCTAAGTCCTGAATATGCATTCTAGTGCCGAACAATAGTTCATACGGACTGAAACCTTTTAGAGAATTTCTTGGCAGATTGTTAAGACTACGTTGGACACTTGTTAAATGTTGGACCCACCCAGTACCCGTACCTAATACCCTCACCGTTATAGATTGCTTTATGTCTCTGTTTTTTCTTTCCACAATCCTCTTTCCCTCAGGATGGATGGGGCAAAGAGTACCGCAATGCAATGCCCATGCTGGTCACGGCCTCCTTATAAGCTCGAGAGCTAAAAGCAGGACTCTGTTCAGAATGTAGCATGCCAATTGCGTATATGCCTATATAGACTCGCAAATCTTTTATAACAGTTCTGGCGTCAGCCGAGCGCTGGGGCCACATTTTAAGTGAATCTAGTCTTAAATAATATACATAGGGACGCATGTTTCCTGTTTAATCATGCGTATAGATCGCCTTATGCTTTCTACTAGGTGTTCTGGCACTATTTCGGCCAGTTCGCCACTGCGATCTCTGTTGCAGTTTTGACAGCTCATTACAAATTTGTAATGTTGCAGGCTCATCCCCGGCCACCAGTATTCTGATGGTAATCCTTCAGAGATTCCTTGATTTTTCGGTGCCCTAGACCTTCACCCATGTGTGCGTCTGCTATTAGCAAGACTCTCCTGTTCGTGTTTGGAATCACTCTATCCCCCACTCCAGGGATTTGAGCAAAAGGAACGGAGTTTGCATCGATTATGTATGTATAATTGAGTGGATAGTTCACGGGTAATTCTGCACAGTCGCCTTTTGAGGACGTTTTTACCGATAGCATGGTTTCCCTGTCTACGTATTTTTCTGAACGCTTTTTTGTGGCTACGGAAGCCGGTTTAGTTGCTTCCGCTGTGGCTGTCTCAGCCAATGAATTCCCTGCAGCGTGAACGCCATCACGCTGATGACTCAGTGTATGTATCACGTGAGTCTTTTGTAGTTCTTTCTTTACAAGAACTACTTGTTCCCAAAGCGATTTTTGCTTAATTGTGGCACCTGTGTCATCTTTGTAACCGTTTTCAACCCATTTCTGCAAGTCTTCATTGTATGATTTGACACAGTAATGCGAATCGCACACTATTAGTGTCGGGAATTCGCGATCGGCAATGTTGAGCGCCATATTTAAAGCTATTAATTCAGTTTGTAGACCTGAATTGTCTTTTACAGATTGTGACATTGTTACCAGTGGTCTCAATTTACCTCCGCGCCACCGGCATTTGACAACCTCGCACATAGCGTTATAAGCTTGTTTTCCCCAAACTGAGGGTTCTGCATAACTGTTTGTGTATATTACGCAGGCGTAAAGTTGTATGGGCAGAATGTCGTTAGGCAGAGGATATTCTTTTTCATATGTTAGATATTTCAATTTTTTCATTTCCGGGTCAAAATCGTATTTCACTTTTTCTGTAGCAAGAGAATTTTCCCATTGTATCCATTTTGGATCTAATGCCACGGTAGTTAAATTACATGGGCTTGTTAATGCCTCGAATTCTGATTTTAAAACAGTAATCCGTCTGCCTTGGGCCTGGGCTCTTTCTTTTGCTACAGCTGTTTGAACCGCATTTACAACATTTTTCGCAAGACTGAATGTTTTTTCAGCTTGTGAGTACAAGTGTGATTTGTATGCTATTGGTACCTTTTCTCCCACATTAGAGGTCAGGTACGTGAATCCGCATCTTCCTGGGATGACTCGGATTACAAGGTTGCGTGTATTATCGCGAGTTTGCAATTTTGTTTTTGCTAACATGTCTGTTTGCAAAGATCTCAACCTTTCTGTGTGTTTTTGAGTCCAATTGATTGGTTTAAAATCAGGTTTTATTAATTCATAGAGAGGTTTAACCCTCTCTGCATAATTTAGAATGTATGTTCTTCCGAAATTCAGGAAACCTAGTATTGATTGTAAGTTCCTCAGCGTTTTTGGTGCTTGGAGTACAGCACACTTCTCTAAGAAATTGTCTGCTAGGCTTTTGCCTTCACTTGATAATTCATATCCCAAAAATAGGACAGTCAGATGTGCAATTCATGACTTTTTAAAGTTGAATTTGTAACCCTGTGATTCGAACCCAAGTATTATGGTGTTTACTCTTTTCAAGTGAGTATCAAAGTCATCATCTGTTAGATAGATGTCATCGACATAAGATAATGCGTCATCATCATACATTTGTAGTAACTCTGTTACTCTTGCTCAGAATAATCCTGGGCTATTCTTGAACCCCTGTGGGAGTCGACAGAAATTTTACTGCAAGCCCATTATTGAGAAAGCGGTCAAATACCTGCTTTCAGGTGCAATGTTTTGACAAAAGAATCCATTAGAGATGTCTAATTTTGTTTTGTATTTTTTTGCGCACGATGTTATTCATTAGTGCTGCCCTGTGTGAGTTTTGTACTGCAAATGTCTTGCAACATGAGTTAAGGTGTCTGTAGTCCAAAACTAGACGATATGAATCGTCGGGCTTGGAGACAGGAAACAAAGGATTGTTCATTTGTGAGGTGCATGTTTCAATCACCCCCTGGTATTCAAGTTGATCTAAGATCTCCCTGACCTGTTTTTTAGCTTCTTGCTTAATTGGGTACTGCCTTTGTGCAGTTGGTTGATTTTTTAATTGGATTTTGTGAGGAGGAGAGTCCTCATCCCATCCAACATGATTTGCATATAATGCAGGAGCTTGGGCTACTGCCCACTTTCTTGCAAGTGTATATTTTTTATGAATTGGAATGTGATTTGAGAAGGCAGGCATAATCATTTCTTCGCCATGAGGGCACTCCCTGACAAACTCTGGTGGCCAGTCTTTTTCAGCTAAAAGGATGTCATAGCCTTTGGAAAGGTTATCCCAAAATAGACCCCTTACTTTCCTAGTCTTATCTCCCTCTATACGTAATGTTATCTCGTATATTTTATGAGGTTTGCTAACTCTACTGTCTGCAGTTTCCACTTGAATGTATTCATTCGTGTCCACTGTCTCCAGACGATTCATCAGGATCTTGCTAGCTATGGTCACTTCTGCTGCGCTGTCTAGCACTGTCTGGGCCCACTCTCCGTTTTTCAGCTGTGTCCTCAGTATCTTCGGCATGTTTGACTATTTTAATGCTGGCTACCTTCTTTCTTGGAAATTGTAATTTTTTACTTTGATGAGCAGGTTCTTGTCTTTGGACTTGACGTGCTCTTACCTTTGTTCTGACCGTCCTCTTCTTTCCGATTTTTGCGAGGACGTCTGAAAAGATCGAGAGGGACGTGTATCAATATCTTGATATCTATCAGGTTTCTTTATATTATCCCTATTTCTAAGGTTGTATCTTTTTTCAGAGGGCTCCCTCTGGGGAGACTTGTGTCCTTGGTCCGGAGATCTTTCTCTCCGCCGAGGAGACTTTCCACTGGACTGGAATCTTTTTTCTTTGGGAGTGGATTGTTTATTTCCATCCCAGCTCTTTTTTGGCGTGTTTAGATTATTTTTAATAAATATCTTTTCAGGATTTTCAGTTAGTTGGGGTTTTATGGGTTTCCCACCCAAACTATCTCTTCCTAGTTCTTCATAGGATTTTTCTATGATTCTGGCAAGTTCAAACGGTTGTTCTGCTATATCTGTTTCTCTCAATTTCTGGCGGATCGCCACAGATGCTGCTTCCCCTTTTATGTTGGCTAATAATATAGCCGAGACCTGCTTGAAGTCTTTTAGTAATTTCATACCCAGAGTTAAAGCAGGTTCTGGACCGTATTCATTTTGAATCTGTCTTAGCACATCGGGTATTACCGCCATGGACGGAACACCATGTGTTTTTGTGTAAATGGAAGCAAAGACTGTGCCCCAAGTGTCACAGTCCTCCACATGTGGTGCGATCCCCATTGGAAGGCAGATAGTCAGAATTCTGTGTATCTCAGTAGGGGTAGTATACCGCCTCTATTTGAGTGATTTTTTGTGCTAACCAGAATGGAATTTGTTCCTGTTTTATGGGTACTTTACCCAGATGTGATTGTATGTTCTGTGGTGTTATTTTATTTGTATTCCCCTGATGAGGGGTCAGCTGTGGAATGTTATTAGCTGGTTGGACTTGTTGAAGTCTGCATTACATATTGTACTAATTGTCTATGAATTTTAATCAGTTGTTTTAGCTGTGTTAAAAATTCTGGTATTGAAATTTTTTCAATGTCTGGTTGTGGTGTGTAGCTGGCTAGAACCGGCCATGTTGCTCCTGGTCTACCTAGTGGACCGAGCCTGGTGATGTGATTATTATGTTTTAGGGCGCCTTTAAACCAGAGCAGGTGCTCCTGGTATTTTAATGGGATTTCCACCTCCTCGAAAGGAGTGTATTCATCCGGTGGTTCCTCTATTTTGTAATAGTGGAATTCGTGTGTGACAGCGTTTGCTGCTGGAAAGTTTATCCATGAATAGAATACCTCTGTCTGCCGATATTCATGTTACGAATACGACTATACCACCTCTCGATGTTAGTCCATTCTCTATAAGTTTAAGAGTTATGGTTTTTCTTATGTTGACCGGAATGAGTATAGCATCCGGGTCGGACTGCAGAAGACTATTGTCATCCTCTAGGAGACGAGCTGCTATTCTAGCTGTCTCCCTTTCTTCTTCAGTTTCTGACATTTTTACTGACAGAAAGGTTTTTGTTGCAGATCAAGTTTCAAGGAAACAAAGATTAGGTGCACAATATTTTTGGAACACTGTATCCTTCAACGTTGACTAAACCAAAAACTATACATAGAAATCTCTTCCTACTATGTTCCGGCAGATTTTTAACCTTTTACCCACTCCAGACGTCTTTTGGAGTATTTACGGGAAAAAGGGTCTGTGTGAAAATGCACGACTGAGTTACTCTAACGTCTTGCGTTAGATTTATCGCCTTACCAAATGTTGGGCGCCATGTAGTGTAGTTCCTATTTTCCCAATAGGCTCTGCGCATTGGAATAATATATTCAGCAGTGTAGACGTAGGACTGAGGTTATCTAGGTCTCTACTGACTATATTAGACTTAAGGTTTGCCAGCTAGCTCAGCGGTCACTAGAAACTTTCTCGAATAAACGAGGATGAGTTTAACCTCCCTGGATAGACAAGAAGGGATTAGCTTCTGACAACCATAAAACATGACAACTTTGCTCTCCCTGAATAAGAGTGTATGTCTAGAGTCATGTGAAAACAAAAGACAGCTATTTCACTCAACCAAATGTGCGTACTTAGTTTCACCAGAATGCAGAGAAAAGAGAGACGGGCGTTTTCAATAAAAGTTGTTATTTATTGAGCAGTCTTCTTCCTCATACAGGAGAAATGAATTGCCACGATTGTAATATTCATGGTAAAGTAAAGTGCGTACAGTAAAAGGAGGAGTATAAAATAATACTGTAAAAGCATTTATATGGTTTCTTAGCCATATGATACTTTAAAATAGATAAAATATATACATACATATATACATTGACTAATCGTACTCAACTGGTGCTTCTAAATACGCCTACCCCGGTGTACCTGACCTAAGCATAATACGTGGGAAGGGGTAAGTAAGTAGCAGTTTAAGTTAAGTTTGTTTTGCCAAGAATCTGACTCAAGAATTCTCTGTAAGGGTTTAGTCAGTTCCGTACCTGGGTAATAGAAAGCAGGAGGTCTGGTATCTCTCTCTCAGGACTCGATATCAATGCAACCCGCAAGGGTAGGCTGGAAACGCCGGAGCTGGATTTCTCGGCAGGAGAAAAGACAGCGTCTTTCTCAGCGCGTCAAGGAGGAGGGGCAGAGTCCGTGGGCTCTCGCATCAGCTGGGCTTTCGGAAGTAGATAGCTGCTCTGCTCCAGAATTACCACCGTGTGTTTGATTAAGGCAACGTTGGTATATTTATACCTGAAAGGTGCCTGGGTTTGACGTAAGGTTGGACATAAGACGTCAATAAAGATGTCACTAAGAACTGGCCGTTCTTACAGTGCTTTACAGGAGTTCTAGGACGAAATCAAAACAAAGGCAAGGGGGATTTCCCAGGTTTCTGGAGGCTTGGTTTTGTTTAGGGAACTCGGTGTGCTTACTAGGGGGCCGGAGAAGTAGCCTTGCTTAATGTGACAGCATGTGCTACGACTGAATTATGAATATGATTATTATGCCGTTGTATGGATATTATTGATTATAACCAGACAAGGGCATAAAATAGGAATATCGATTCAGGTTTCCTAGATAACACACTACAATAGGTCCTCGTAATGAGGTACATGAGGGTTTGTCCTGAACCAGGGAAGCTGGGAAATAACACCTCAAGCTATCCTTACTCTTCACACCCCATTGGAGCCCCACTGCAAGCAGGCTGTGGTCAAAAACAGAGAGTTGGAAGATCTTGGCCTCCCATAGGTACCCACGAAGTGACTGGCTCAGGAAGAAATGGTCAATTCGGGAATAGGAGCGGTGGACGTGGGAGAAGAAAGTAAAATCCCTGGATTGGGGGTATAGGAAGCGCCAAGCATCAAAAAGGCCCAAGTCAGAAATCTGCTGCTGTGTGTCGAGGAAAACGTGCCCATGTCTGACCTCTGTGAGTGCGTGCTATCTAGGTCTTTCTGCCACACCATATTAAAGTCCCCCTTAGCAATCAGCGGCCCTTCCACAAAATCAACTACGGCCCTCAGCAGTGTATGTAGAAAGGCATTTTGCCCAGTGTTAGGTGCGTACAGTACAAGAAATGTGCAGAGTCTACCCCGCAAGAGGCCCTTAACCACGATCCAGCGACCCTCCCTATCACTCTGTACTCCCACGGGTTGGAATTGTAGGGTCGAGCGAAACATAAGGGCCACCCCCCTCTGTTTCGTGGCGGCGGAGGATCTATAGATTAAGGGGAACATTTTGTGCCTAAGGCATGAGTCCTCCGTTTTAGCCAGGTGAGTCTCCTGTAGGCCCACTATGTCCAGATGATGATCAATGATGTACTTCCAGATCTTTTGGCGCTTCTGGGGGGAATTCAGCCCTTTAACATTCCATGTTCCTAAGGTTAGAGGCGGCATTTGAAGTTCCTACGGTACAGCTCTGCAAAGGCCATTTGCCCCAGCCTACTGTGGTGAGTGGCCAAATGAAGGATACCCCCCTCCCAGCTCCCCTCCAGAACCCGAGTATAGCAAGCAACCACCCGCTCATGTCCAGATCCACCCGCCTCACAGAATCTCCCCACCCCGAGCTCCTCTCCCCCCCGCCGGCCCATCCCACTTGCAAATACCACTGAAGCCTATCTATAAGCCTGGCCCCTCTACCACCACTACCCACCCTAACACGCCCCTCCCACCCCCCCCAACACCCCTAGAGGAAACAAATAGTACTCAGAACAAAAGAGGAAAAGTCTTAAGGACAGGGGGACCTGGCGCCAGTCACTCTTCTTCCAGTTCGTGTCATCGGGCACCCTCCCGAACATGGAGAGAAAGCACGAGAGTTACCTCAGAGTGGTGGCCCCCTTTGGCGCCTGCAGATGGCCCTCTCGATTTCATGAGGCCAACTCACCGTGGTGCATTGCTGCGTCAGTGACCTGGGCCACAGAGGCGACCGCTGCACCCCGCTCTTGCATCCTTACCGACAGGTCCGGCCCCCCCACCTGCATTGGCTTGCCTACTCTCTGCCACTCTGCGGAGCACCGTCGTTGCCTGCCAGTTGAGCCACTGGTCCAGGACACCGGGACCTGGCGTTCCAATCCCAGAAGATCCATCGCTACCTCCAAGGAACGCCCCTGAACCAACATATTCTGCCAACGGAAGATGAGATGAAAGGGGTACCCCCAAGAATAGGGCACTCTTTGCTCCTGGAGGTATGTGGTTACAGGGTTAAAGTCCCTGCGCTTTTGCAGTGTAGAAGCCGTTAAATCCTGGTACAGCAGTGGGCTATGATCCCGGAATTGGAGGGGAGCCAGATCTCGTGCTTTCCTACGGATCCTTTCTTTCAGCTGGAAATCATGAACATACACCAGGATGTCGGGGGTGGCGCTTGGGCTTCTCGCGGTAGTCCAACCCGGTGCACTTGGTCCATTCGTATGGTCTGGATATCCTCCTCCTCCAGAATGTGCTTGAATAGCGCCTCGACGTACTCCCTCAAGTCCGCCCCCTCACCTTTCCAGGCAACTGAGCGAATGCGAATATTGTTGTGATGTGACCTATTCTCCAGGTCCCCTGTATGAGCCTGCAAATCTAGGTTTTGCTCCGTCAGACGAATCACGTCTTGCTGAAGCTGATGAATGTCCTCTGCTGTACCCACGTCGTGTTCTTCCAGCGTCGCGACCCGTTCCCTCACTCCGTCCACATCTCTCCTTACTTCGCGCCGGTCCGAGGCCAGTTGTGAGCGCAGCTCCGATATATCTTCTTTAAGGGCCGCGAACTGTTCAAACATAAAGGCCTTGGTCGCGGGCTCTTCATTCTCACCCTTATTGGGGGATTTGTCGGGGATAGGTGAGGCGGGTTGCGCCGCTACTTTTGGGATACCATCCTTACCAGGTTTGTCCTTTTTCGTCCTGTTGGACGCTATGATAGCCGGCACGCACCCCAAAGATCTTTCCAATTGCAGGCACTCTTACCCAAGGTCAGAGGTTGAGAACAGACACCCTGGTGCAGGCCACGCGGTGTCAAACCTGTTTGCCAACCAGCCGCAGGTCCCTATGGTCATATGCCAGCTCTCAGAGACTCAGGGGGGCCCTTGGTCAGCGTCGTCCCCCACCGTGGGTCAACAACAGGGTCCAGGGCTCACCCTGTTGCGCCCAGTGGCTCTGCTGTGCTTCGACGCTGTTGTGCTGTTTGGGGCCCGCACGTCAGTGCTGTCCGTCAGGGCAAAATGGCAAAGTGGCAGGCATTCCGCAGACCAGAGCGCTCCCTCCAGCAATGGCCGCTCTCCGCACACGTGGGGTACTTTCTCTCTCCCAGCCGGCCCGGCCACGCAGGGACAGTGCACCTCGCCGCGCCTCACCGCCCCTACTCCGCTGGGTCTTATTGCTTGTCCGCTATAGGCCCCGCTCCAGTCCAGACGCACCGGCGATGGCGATGTCACTAGGTAGGAAGCAGATGGTGCACCAGCTACTTCCCCTCTGCCGGCCGCAAGGCTCACTCGCTCCCGTTGAGGCTCACCTCCGTGTGCAGTCTTCAGCGGGCCGGACCTAGTCTCCATCCGACTCGAGCAAGCCACTCTAGGCCACACTAGGCCACAGATTACTCCGATAATCTGCGGCCTCCGCTCTTGGTGATTGCGGCCCACTTCACCGGCGTCCCCAGTTAGCTCCAGGATCTACTAAGGGTTCCCTTCTCTACCGCCGAGTTCGGGGCTCCGATCCCCCAGGCAGCCGGAATCCAAAGCGGCGGTGCGAGTGAATCTAGAGCGCCACAGCCGGGCGGTAGGCCCTCACAGGACCTGAATCCCCGGGCCAGATTTCTCGCGCCGCCGCACCTCTGCTCATCAGCCCCAGCTCCTGTTACTGGCACTCTCGGGGGCCGGTGATCACCGCCTCAATGTTGCCTGGTGCCCGCTCTGGTATCGGCGAGAGGCTCCGATGGCCTCAGCAGGCGGCACCCTCTCTGTCAGCTCACTCCCCGGCAAGGCCCGCACCGGCCCCCGGATCCCGCCACACCGCAGGTGGCCCAGCAGCCGCAAAGACTCCGGAGCCAACGGGCTCAGAAACTCCACCAATCTCGTCTCTGGAGCTCCAGGACAGAAAGCGGCAAAGATTGCGGGCGTTTTGGATGGTCCCAGAGGGTGCTAGACAAGGCTTAGAGATTGTGGCGCCAGAGGGACTCAAAAACACGTCCTACTCCGCCGCCATCTTGGCCACGCCCCTTAAAAATATTTTTTATAGTGGAGGGGCGCTAGGTGGCCCCCCTCCTGGCAACTTATGGCCCCGGGGCCTGCCCTCTCCGTTGGGGACCGTGGGGGGGTCCCCAAGCCCCCCACGGTCCCTGCCGGCTCCCCGCATCCTGCGTGAGCCGGCATTGTTTTTATGCATGGGGAGCAGCTAACATGCTGCTCCCCATGCAGAAAAACAATCCGCTTTGATTTTTTAAAGAGAGAGCAGGTTTCCTGCTCTCTCTTTTAAAAACCAAAGCAGTTTGCTATGGTAGGGCGGGAGCTACCATAGCAAACAGCAGTGTCCCGGGGGTAGGTACTCCGGGACACTGCAGAAACCGGCCCTGGGGGTGGTGGTCCCCAGGGCCATCAAGGGCTCCAGGAGGGAGACTGCGCGGCCCCCCTCCCACCTGTTAAAATCCCTGGGGGTTGGTGGTCCCCGGGGCTGAGGTTTCCATCACGGACCCCCCAATTTAAGGAGGTGGCGGTCCCTGGGCCGTGTGGGAGGGGCTTGAGCCCCCCACACAGTTTTTTTTCATTCATTAAAAAAGAAGCCCCAGGGGTGGCGGCCCCCGGAGCTGTCGGGGGCCGTGTGCCCCCCGCTATCATACTTACCTTGCCCCAGTGGTGGCGGTCCCCAGGGCAGTGTGGGGGTGATTAGGCCCCCCCACACTTTTTTTCATAAAGCCCCCGTGATTTGGTCCCCCCGGGGTTAATTAGAAAAAAATCAGACCAGGTTTTTTTTTTCTACGTGTACCCCGTGATTAAAAAAATATATATCTTTTTTTTTTGGGTCCTTGGGGGTCCTTATGGGACCCCCTGAGCAGGCCTAGGGGGTCAGGGTGCTTCTAACCTGTCCCCTTTGCGTGTTTTGCACGTTTGTTTCACTGCTTTCTTGGCTGCCAACACTTCCTGGTTTGGAGTGTTGACAGCCAATTAGCATAAAGCTCGTGCTCCGGAAGGTACAGAGTACAGTACAGAATACGGTACTTCATCTCTAGATATATCTATGATTTTACTTTTGATTTTCTCAGGAACTACTGAACGGATTTACACCATTTAACACAAAGCTTAATCTGCGAACCAAACTGTACCTTTTTACCAAATTTGGTGTCATTCCGTTCAGCAGTTCGGGCTGTAGCCGTGTCTAAAGGTCCCTTTAGAAAATTGCATGGGGAAAACACGTTTCGGGACCCCCTTTTTTCTCTGCCCCCCTTCTTGAATCACCCCGAAACTTTCAGGGAAGGAGCAGAGAATTTCACGAAGATTCGTCGACAGGCCAAAAAGTTATTCCAAATAGAATGTTGCGGATTTCCTATGGAAACTAGGTCCTTACTATAACTACCTACTGGCGACCGCCACTAGGTAATTACCTACTGACTATCGCCAGTAGGTAGTTATAGTAAGGACCAAGTTTCCATTGGAAGAACATTTTTTGTTTTGCTTATAATTTTGGCATAGTTTGATGAATCTTCATGAAATTTTGCAAACTAATTCTTTGTTCATATCAGCTCCTATGGGGGTGATTCCTGAAGGGGGAAAAGAAAAAAAGGAAGGCCCAAAACTTGTTTTCTCCATGTTAATTTCCTTAGGAAACTTTAGACAAGGTTATAGGTCAAACGGGTGAACGGAATTACCCCAAATTTGCCAGGGGGAAGGTCTTGGTCTAGAAAGCATGCTTTTATTTCTTTGGTATAAATCCGTTCAATAGTTTTAGAGAAATATAGTTGTAGAGAAATATCGAAATTTACAGATATCGATATTTGGGAATTCTGCCATCTGATTGGCTGAGGCGTTATGCGGTGCGAGTGGTTGCAACTAGGAAGTGTTGGCAGCCATTTTGTGATTTAGTTGAAGCAAGTGAGGGGACAAAAGGGGAAAAAAGTAGGAAAGAGGAGGGTAGGAGCACCGTAACCCTTCTCCCTGCCAAATGTAGGGTAATTCCATTCACCTGTTCGACGTGTAGCCTTGTCTAAGAATTCTCAAAGTGTAATGGGAGGTTTGTATTTAAAAATTCTGTTGAAGCGAGTTAGGCGAAAAAGGGTGAAAAAAGTAGGAAAGAAGAGGGTAGGAGCACTGCAACCCTTTTCCCTGCCAAATTTGGGGTACATTTGTTCACCCTTTGGACCTGTAGCCTTGTCTAACAATTCAGAAAGTGTATTGGGAGGTTCGTATTTAAAAGGGACTGTATTTTACTTGAAGTTTGTGCTATCTGCAGTCGATAAAGTTATTTTGCAGTAGTGGGGGACACTTCCGTTTGAAAAAAAAGTGCTTTCAGTTTGCTCAGTTTAATGAAATCTCTTTTCAAAGTAGGTATTGAAGGCCAAGTTGAACTTTGGGAGTTACTTGGTGTGGGAGGGAATAATCACATGCAGCATGACAAACAACATGTGCACCTAGCAGACACAACAACACTACATACTGTGGGAACTGTGGCTAACCATGTACAAAAACTAAACATGGCATGGCACCTGTGCCACACAATGCAGAATGCGGGGAGAGATGGGAGCAAAGTATGTACGAATGTGGCAAGTGATTCTCGATTATAAAAATATACACTGCAAAGTGTTGAGGGGATGTGCCGGACAGACTTTAGTATGCAGAGCACAGGCATGCACATGTCAACATACACTGATGGTTTATTGAGTGAATTGGACAGTGGGCGCAACCTTGATAGTACAGTGAGTAAGGAAGATTACAAAAACACAGCGTGTACGTGCCCCCTCCTCCCAAATCTTTAGCGTTGTGGGCTGGCTCGGCATATGCAAGGCTAGCGTACGGGTGTGAATAAAAGGTAGGCCCTTCGACCAGGTGCAACCAACTCTAGGTTCCAAGAGTGGAATGGTATCTTGATCCCACAATGGACGATGTTAGAACTGCATCTGAGAGCCAAGATGAAGGTACTTCCTTCAACCAGGTGCATCCAACTCTAGGTGCCAACAGTGGAACTGTGTCTTGATCCCACAATGGACGATCTCTGATATTACTTGCTGCTTGGTTTTACACAACTCCCTCCATTGAGGCGCCTCAGACTCTGTGCTTCCGTAGCTAACTGCTGCACACGATTATTGTGCTTGTTTGATAGCAGTCGGTGGAGTACACCATGGTACAGCAGGTCCAAACAGTGAACGGGGTCTTGATTCTATGATTGAGGATGTCAGAAGTTAAAGTGTGTGATGATTTTTGTGTACCCCCTCCGATCAGGTGCAACCAACTCCGTGCTTCGGAATCAAACAGCACGTGATTGTGAGGCGTTAATGACCACTGCTTCTGGCCTAAACTGCAGTCAGATCGCACAATTCAGATCGAGTGGTGATTGTTTAATTACAGAATGCAGTAAGCAACTAATTACAACGTCTATTGAAATATACACAATATCCTTTTAGTATACTTTCTTGAAGAACTTTTTTTTAGATGAGTTATAGGTTTAGTACAATGACCAAAATCTTCTTGGTAGTGGAAAAGAACACTGAATAACAGTCTACACTGTGGACAACAGGGATCGCAATTCGAATTGTTTTGATTTATTTATTGCAGAGTTTTTTGTACTTTATGTTGTATTTTGTAAAGAGGAAGTGAGAAAAAGTATTCACAGATGTCTGTGCTGACTACTGCCTTAAATTTACACTGCAGACAGCAGTGTTCACAATTCAGATTGAGTCGCTATTGTAGAAGACGGAGTACTGTAGGCAAAAGACATTGCTCCAGTGCGCTCTGTCCGCACCAAGCATACACATCATGGCAGGCTCCGCACACACTTTTAGATGCTTCATGTATTGCAAACTGGGCAGCTCAAGTAAACGCAATGTGGCTGTGGGCCCTTGCTGACCACTTTCTCTGGCCTACTCTGCAAATGGCAGTGTCCACCAATCAGATCGAGTCGATATTCCAGATGATGCAGTCCTGTAGGAAATAGACATTGCTCCTAGTATCACCCACCCACAGCACGCATCATTGCTGGCTGTGCACATGATGAATTCTTTTTATGTGGCTATCTGAGTGCACTAGAACTGATGGACCCTTTATGATACAATCTTTTTGTGTATTATTTCAGATCTACAGCCTGTATCTCAGTGTACCATAACTTATGGTTCTTTTACGATAGAATATTATGTGTCCAGGGAAGGCATGGCTTGGCAGTTCGGGCTGGACTGTTCCCATGAGGCACAGGGTCAGACTGATTTGCATATAGCCATGTCTGAACTGGGGTGGCAGAGTGGGCTAAAGAACGGTGATGGATCAAACCCAGATCTTTTGACTGGGTGTGAGTGTTTGATTGGTTCAGATGCTCCGTCCATCACCACCCCCTTTTGTACTGATTTGGCCGCCATGAGTGTGGCAGGGTATGCTCAGACGTGAGCCCCTTGCTCACTTTGCCACTGGATTCAAGCAAGCCCGGCTGAAGACTGCTGGAATGCCAGAAACCGGTCCTCGGAAGCTTGTTTCCGGTCCAGGGAAGGCATGACTTGGCAGTTCGGGCTGGACTGTTCCCATGAGGCACAGGGTCGACTGATTTGCATATAGCCATGTCTGAACTGGGGTGGCAGAGTGGGCTAAAGAAGGGTGATGGATCAAACCCAGATCTTTTGACGGGGTGGGAGTGTTTGATTGGTTCAGATGCTCCGTCCATCACCACCCCCTTTTGTACCGCTTTGGCTGCCATAAGTGTGGCAGGGTATGCTCAGACGTGAGTGCCTTGCTCACTTTGCCACTGGATTCAAGCAAGCCGGGCTGAAGACAGCTGGAATGCCAGAAACCGGTCCTCTGAAGCTTGTTTACGGTCCAGGGAAAGCATGGCTTGGCAGTTCGGGCTGGACTGTTCCCATGAGGCACAGGGTCAGACTGATTTGCATATAGCCATGTCTGAACTGGGGTGGCAGAGTGGGCTAAAGAACGGTGATGGATCAAACCCAGATCTGTTGACTGGGTGGGAGTGTTTGGTTGGTTCAGATGCTCCTTCCATCACCACCCCCTTTTGTACCCCTATCTCAGTGCAGCACAACTTATGCACCCTTTCTGATACAATATTTTGAGTATAATTTTACGTCATCTGTCCTAACTCAGTGTATCACACATCATCAACCCTTTACAATAGAATCTTCTCTGTATGATTTTATATCTGGTACACGTACCTCAGTGCAGCTCAAATCAATCCCCCTTTATGATTCAATCTCTGTGTCTGATCCAATGATTACTGTTGTACTTGTTGCCACCACCAACCATTCACGGAGGGTTGGCTTACAATCACCCCACATGCATCCACCACAGATGTCACTGGATATTTGACCCTGTCAATAAAAAGGAGTTGAGTGTACATGCCCGTTCCCAGTTCCACTATATATCTGTGTCTGTGTGTTCATTATGTATGCAACATGCTGCCCCTAGGCCATCCCACATTACATAGTGCTATGCACAGCCTATGCAACCATCTTACTTTTGACAGTGGGGGGAAACTTTAGTTATGTAACTTTGTCTCGGTCATTGTACAAGTACGTACATAAAGACTGCATCATTAGAGTACTGCAAGGAATGTGTATACGGGATTTATAAGTGCATGAGTATAGTCTCAGTGATTGTATAATTACATATGTTGGCGCAGCCTAACTCCAACAACTACCTTGTCTCTAATTGGCTGCCCTCCATGTGTCAAAAACAGGAAACGTCAACTTTCCATGGCCCTGTATTGCTACAGCTGCAACACTCCACTGAATGCGCAATAAACATTCATATCTACACAGGTATTTAATGTCCACCATCTTTCTTGTGTGGAACTATGGATGAAAATAGGGTCAGTAATTCCCTGTACCTTCCATGTTGGCCATATTGTGAAACTTGGCTCACAGAGTGACACTTTAGCTTTTGACGGTAGCACTCCAACATGGACATCCGCATCCATTGTTGTCAAATTTTGCAAGCTTGCTATAGCCCGAAGCCAACTAAAAAGTAGTCTAAAATAGCCCAATATTGGTACTTTAGGGAAGGAGGGGCAGGGACAGCGTGAAGCAGGCAGTGAAGGCATTGGAATGGATGTTGCAGCAGTATGCCAAGTAAATATTTGTCTAATAAACTGCTTTAATATACTACTTTGCTGGAGCTTTGCATATATATTTATAATCTGGCAACTAGCACAAAACAAAGTTTTACCACACAGCCTGAAAAATATAGCCCAATTGTGCATGATCTACCCCAATCTGGCAACACTGATGCTACAGGTACTCCCTCATGGCTGGTATACACCCACATCACACCCATCCAGCACATGCGTCAAAGGACACATGACCCTGCTAATATAAAAGACCGGGCTCATGTGCACTACGCCATTTTAGAGTTTAGAGTACGTGGCCTCACTTCTCACTGAGATAGTAGCACCACAAGCACTGAGCGGGTGTACAACCTGCGATGATGATAGGTGACCTAGTATGTCCTCTGCTATGGCCATATCAAGACTTAGTACCCAATGTGAGACCTATTACCTAGCAGAACGGAGCTGTATGATGTGGAGGGTGCCGTGACAGCGAAAAGGTGAGCAGTGAGGCCTGGGCGCATAGCGGGTGGGAAGATACCTTTGGGCGGCGGGAGTGGATGGGGTGCAGCAGCCTGGATGCAGAAAGGCTGTACAGAGATTTAGGAGTACACAGTCGTGTATAGCCTGCAATTACCCTTTCTTATTGCATTTTATACAAGTTTTCCAATAGCAGGACAGTTTTTACAGGCGGCCAAATGTCCGTCCCACATCTGTAGCAAAGTAGTTGAGTATTTCTTTTTTCATACTTTTTCTGTTTTTTTTAAAGAGGTAAGGTGTGTTTGGAGCAGCAAAGCATGTAGACATGAGTGTGACATTCCTCTCACAGCTCATGGCTGCCTTGCGTCGCTTTGGGAATGTTATGTGTTGAATGTGAGAAGATTGGGAGGTAGAAGTTAACAGGGGTTCAGTCATTCCTGCTTTATACTTGCTGCTTACAAAAAATGTTCTGAGGATTAAACCACATCAAGAGAATTACCGTCTCTGTCTTTTCATTCCTGCATACTGGTCTTTCCTAGAATTACGAATTCTGTACTATCTTTCAGATGTGGGTGCTTGAGGGTGCACTATGTCCCGGCACGTGGTTGGAGACACACTGGAGACACAAAGGTGAGCTGCAAAGATTTTCTCCAGTGTCACTCTCACACTCTTTCTCTCTCTCTCTCTCTCTTGTTCTCTTCCTCTCTCCTTAGATGGATGCATGATGCACAATCTTATCTTGCTTTTTATCTAACAGGCTCTGTTTCACAAATTGACGCCCCCCCCCAACACCACCAGAGCTGAACATGTGTAGAACCTGCATCCTGGCAATCAACACCCAGTTTAAATTGTGAGCTCGGTTGACCGCGTGTACTGAGGCTGAGAATAGATCCTTAGGCACGTGGTCGACTCTCTTCGTTATACGCCGGTGGCGGAAGATGGGCAGAGTGGCTTGTTTGCGCAGCAGCGGGCACTCACCTCCGGCCAGTGGGACTGGATGGGGTGCAGCAGCCCGGATGCGCAGCAGCAGGCAGTCAGCTCCAGATAGTGGGAGTGCATGGGGTGCAGCAGCCTGGGTGCGCAGCGACTGTTATACACCTCTGGGCATTGCAAGTGTATGGGCTAAAGCAGACTGGGGAGCATCACATCAAGAACGGCGATAACATTATCACTACTTTAGCGGCAGGAAACTGCAGCTAAAGTGCCAATATGTGGCTTGATAATATGCCCTTGAGAATTCCCATAGAAGCCCAGGTACTGGTGTGAAGGACATCAAACCTGGGTTTCTATGGGAATTCCAAAGGGCATATTATCAAGCCCCTTATCGCCGCTTTTGCAGCATTTTCCTTCCGCTAAAGCGACCATAATGTTATCGCTGTTCTTGATAATATGGCCCTGGGAGCGCAGGGGCTGTTAGACACCTCTGGGCAGTGGAAGTGGATGGGATGCAGCAGCCTGGGTGCACAGAGCCGAAACAGAGAATTACGCGTGTGCAGTTGTATATAGTCTGCAATTACTAATTCTATACTATCTTTCAGATAACTAAACTTGAGGGTGTAGTATGTCCCGGCACGTGGTTGGAGACACAAAGGTGAGCTGTGAAGATTTGGTCCAGTGTCAACACTCCCTCTCCATCTATTCCTTTCTCTCTCCCTCACACACTTTCTCTTTCTCGGTCTCTTCCTCTCTCTCTCATTCTTTCTTTCTCTCACTTCCTGTATCTCTCTCTCTCTCTCTTCCTCTCTCTCACACTGTTTGCCTCTTTTTTCCTCTCTCACACTGTTTCTTTCTCTCTTTCTTGTATCTCACTCTTTCTTTCTTTCTTAATATTTCTCTCTTCCTCTCTCTCACTCTGTGTGTCTCTCCCTCTCTTCCTCTCTCTCACTCTTTCTCCCTCTCTTCCTCTCTCTCACACTGTTTCACTCTTTTTCTCTTCCTCTCTCTCACTCTTTCGCTCTCTGTCTTCCTCTCTCTCTCTCTTTCTCTCTCTCTCTCTTCTCTCTCACACCGTTTCTCTCTTTTTCTATTCCTTGTATATCTCTCTTTCTCTCTCTCACTCTTTCTCTTTTAATCTGTCTTACTCTTTGTCTTACTCTTTCTGTCTGTCTCCTCTCTCTCTTTCTCTTTCGCTCTCTCTCTTCCTCTCTATGGCACTCTTTCTCTCTGTCTCTATCATACTGTTTCTCTCTTTCTATCTTCTTTGTATCTCAATCTTCCTCTCTATCTCTCTCCTTTGCTGGACGCATAGCGCACCATCTTATTTTCCTTTTTGTCTTGCAGGCTGTGATTCACAAACTGTCAAGGGATGACACGCCATGGCTGGACATAGTTTTATTTGTTGTTGTTTTCTTTTAATAAAATATTTTACACACATAGTTTTATTTATTGTTGTTTTGTTTTATTAAAATGTTTTATATGTAAATCTATAGATGACTGGGGGCCAGAAGTAGGAAGGCAAATACCGGTCGGTAACGGCCGATTTCGGCGGTTACCGACCGGTATTTGGAGTTTGGGATGTAGGGGCATGTTAAAATACAGATTTGGTAATTTTACCGAATCGGTAAAAAAACTAATCGGTATAATTACCGAATCAGTATTTTGACATGTAGGTAGCACTGTAATCAGTGCTACAGGGGTTTAAGAATTCTTAATTTACCACCAACTAGAAGTTGGTGGTAAATTATGAAAACCCTTTAAAAAGCATTTTTTCTGCTTTTTAAACAGTGCCATGTTGCAGACATACATGCCCTAAGGGCATGTATGTCTGCAACATGTGCACCCATGCACAATTGAGGGGTGCAACAGGGTGTCAAAGAGACACCCTGCCACCCTTCAATGTTTCCCCAATTACGGTAATTGACATTGATTCCTATGGGCCTCAAGGCCCATAGGAATCAATGGCATTTACCGAATCGGTAAATACCGATTAATTAATTACCGAATCATACCGATTCGGTAATTAATTTGGTAATATTACCTACATCCCGATTGCCAGTTCTTAAATACCAAATCAGTATGATTCGGTATTTAAGAATCGGTAATCTGGGATTACCTACATCGGGCCCTAAGATTCTTATTTGCCCAACCTCACAAGCATCTTTTTTATGAAAACTGCAACACCAGCCGATTTATAAGGCTCCACTTTTAAAAATGTTCCTGTCATATTTGTTTGTAGTGTTGAGCGGGGATGTCGGAATACTGTTGGATGTCCGACCTGCCTCATCGTTGCCTCCATTGCATCTCTTCTCAGAGAACTGCAAACCGGCGGCCTGGCTCGTAAAGTGCAAGCCTGAGAAGTCGCATCGGAAGAGCTGCAAGCCCACCAGTGGTTGGCAGAGGGAGACTTGCGGTCCCAAGAATGTTGTTGACGGTATGCTGGTGATCTGGGAAGAGGGTGCGGCACCTGCTGATGTGGGGAGAGGCTGCGTGAAAGGGGTATCTCTCACAGACAGAGCTCCAGTATGTTTTCAGAAATGCCTCTGACAGATGTCAGCTGACGAACTGAATAACAAAATGGCTTTTCAAAGCTCATATAGTAAGACTTATGAACAGTTTGTACCCAGGCTTGCAGAGGGACAACTGTGGCCCAAACACTCGACTCACAAAACCAGAACTACAAGCCGTCTGTACCCAAAGGAACAGCAGCGTGGTAGCTCGCAGAGGTACAGGCACAGCAGCGTACTAGCTCGAAAGGTAGACAGCTGCGAGCCGACAGACTGGCTTCTAAAGGCATACCTCCAAAATGGTGATGTTGGGCATAAGTAATGTGACAGGGGTATCTTCCTACTAGTGTCCTGGAGTGGAAGTCGTGCTGCCTGGTGATTACCTGTTTCTCTTTTATTGTTAATATATCTTAATCCTTCGATGCGTCTAAATTATCATTACACAGAGCTCCGCTATATTAAATTTCCCCCTGAACCTTTCATTTATATTTCCACTCGATGCGGGGCACAAGAGGGCTGTTAACACTTCCTGGTTTCAAGTGTTAGCAGCCAATCAGAGGACACTTCCTGCTCTGAAGAGTTAGCAGCCAATCAGAGGCAAGCTCGTGCTCGGGAGTAAGGCACCGACCAAATATATATATTTTTTCCCTTTAATATCTCAAAAACTACTGAACTGATTTACACCATTTTAACAAAACCGCACCTTCTGGACCAAGACCGTTCTCCCTGCCAAATGTGGCGTAATTCTGTTCAGCAGTTTGACCTATAGCCTTGTCTAAAGTTTCCTATGGAAAATCCATTGAGAAAACATGTTTTCACACCCCCCTTTTTACTCAGCCCCCCTTGCCCAATCACCCCTAAACTTTTAAGATAGGAGCTGATCAAAAAAGAGAAACTTTTTGGACAATTTTTTAAAGAATCGGCAAATGACGCCAAAGTTATAAGCAGATGGAGAGCTCCAGGAGGGGGGCCATGCACCCCTTTTCCCAACATGAGTGAAGCCCTGAGACTATGGAGATCCCAGCGGGCACCCGCAGCCCCAGTGCTCCCCACTATTATATTTTAGGAAATGGCCCGGGACCTAGCCTACCCCCAGGGTCTCATTAAAATAAAACACGGGGCCGGTGACCACATTGCGAATTGCGCTGATTTACAAAAAAAGATAATAATTGGGGGGTCCTGGGGGGTCTTTCTGGGTCCCCTTGACCTGGCCTAGGGGGTCAGGATGTTTACTCTGCCCCTTCTCTTGTTTTCTACCTTTGTTTCACTGTTCTCTAGAGACTCGCTTCTACCGAGCCACAAGATGGCTGCCAACACTTCCTGGTTTGGAGTGTTGGCAGCCAATCACAGTGAAGCTTGTGCACAGGACTTAGACTCCGCCCAGATATCAAAACGTTTCTTTTTCGAATTTTTCAAAAACTACTGAACCGATTTACACCATTTTAAAAAAAAGGTTGCTTTCTGAACTAAGCTCTACCTTACTGCCAAATGTGGGGTAACTCCGTTCAGCAATTCGGGCTGAAGCTTGTCGCAAAATTTCCTATGGAAATTAACATTGGGAAAACACATTTTGGGACCCCCTTTTTTCTCATCCCTCGCTTGATGAATCACCCCCAAACTTTCAAGACAGGAGCTGACCTAAAAAGTGCAACCTTTTGTACAATTTCATAAAGATTCATTAAATGATGCCAAAGTTATTAGAAAATCAAAAAATGCTTTTCCTATGGAAACTACGCTGTAACTATACCTAACTACTGGCGACCGCCAGTAGGTAATACAAACACACATGTGTATATGCACATACATATATATGTGTATATGTACATATATACATATATATATACAAATATATATATATATATATATATATATATACATATATATATATATATATATATATAATAGCTCCAAGTCCTCTGAAAAATACCCAGCCGGGCCAGACATATATATATATCCAACACAGTGAGGGGACCCATTAGGAAGCAGCCACACACGAACTCCGTAGTGAACTCTTTATTTTTCAAGAACCTGCCAGCAGGAATTCAAAGGTGACGATCTTCAAAGTAAATCAGCTGCCAAATGCATTTCGAGAGACGAGCTCTCTTCTTCAGTGGCATATTCGTCATCAGCCAGAACTCTCCCTCTTACATAATCATTCCCCGCCCCCTGGGCGTTAGCAATCAGTGGCGTTTATGGGATCTGTAGTCCGTGTCAGGTAGGGATTAATCCTGGCAAAATGGATCCAAATTTCAAACCAAGTGGGAATGAAGGCACATCTCGATTGTTTCCCTGCCTTGCTTCCAGTTCTTAATAGAGTGTTCAAAAGGGCAACCCCTGCAATATCCTTAAGAACGTTCGTGTCCACTTGCCCCCCGTAGTGAAGAGGGCTGGCTCTGTGACAACAGCGGGCAGCTTCCACGACCGGGCGGCCGTCTATAAATCCAACACAGTGAGGGGACCCATTAGGAAGCAGCCACACACGAACTCAGTAGTGAAATCTTTATTTTTCAAGAACCTGCCAGCAGGAATTCAAAGGTGACGATCTTCAAAGTAAATCAGCTGCCAAATGCATTTTGAGAGACGAGCTCTCTTCTTCAGTGGCATATTCGTCATCAGCCAGAACTCTCCCCCTTACATAATCAGTCCCCGCCCCCTGGGCGTTAGCAATCAGTGGCGTTTGTGGGATCTGTAGTCCGTGTCAGGTAGGGATTAATCCTGGCAAAATGGATCCAAATTTCAAACCAAGTGGGAATGAAGGCACATCTCGATTGTTTCCCTGCCTTGCTTCCAGTTCTTAATAGAGTGTTCAAAAGGGCAACCCCTGCAATATCCTTAAGAACGTTCGTGTCCACTTGCCCCCCCCCAAAGTGAAGAGGGCTGGCGCTGTGACAACAGCGGGCAGCTTCCACGACCGGGCGGCCGTCTATAAATCCAACACAGTGAGGTGACCCATTAGGAAGCAGTCACACACGAACTCCGTAGTGAACTCTTTATTTTTCAAGAACCTGCCAGCAGGAATTCAAAGGTGACGATCTTCAAAGTAAATCAGCTGCCAAATGCATTTCGAGAGACGAGCTCTCTTCTTCAGTGGCATATTCGTCATCAGCCAGAACTCTCCCTCTTACATAATCATTCCCCGCCCCCTGGGCGTTAGCAATCAGTGGCGTTTATGGGATCTGTAGTCCGTGTCAGGTAGGGATTAATCCTGGCAAAATGGATCCAAATTTCAAACCAAGTGGGAATGAAGGCACATCTCGATTGTTTCCCTGCCTTGCTTCCAGTTCTTAATAGAGTGTTCAAAAGGGCAACCCCTGCAATATCCTTAAGAACGTTCGTGTCCACTTGCCCCCCGTAGTGAAGAGGGCTGGCTCTGTGACAACAGCGGGCAGCTTCCACGACCGGGCGGCCGTCTATAAATCCAACACAGTGAGGGGACCCATTAGGAAGCAGCCACACACGAACTCAGTAGTGAAATCTTTATTTTTCAAGAACCTGCCAGCAGGAATTCAAAGGTGACGATCTTCAAAGTAAATCAGCTGCCAAATGCATTTTGAGAGACGAGCTCTCTTCTTCAGTGGCATATTCGTCATCAGCCAGAACTCTCCCCCTTACATAATCAGTCCCCGCCCCCTGGGCGTTAGCAATCAGTGGCGTTTGTGGGATCTGTAGTCCGTGTCAGGTAGGGATTAATCCTGGCAAAATGGATCCAAATTTCAAACCAAGTGGGAATGAAGGCACATCTCGATTGTTTCCCTGCCTTGCTTCCAGTTCTTAATAGAGTGTTCAAAAGGGCAACCCCTGCAATATCCTTAAGAACGTTCGTGTCCACTTGCCCCCCCCGTAGTGAAGAGGGCTGGCGCTGTGACAACAGCGGGCAGCTTCCACGACCGGGCGGCCGTCTATAAATCCAACACAGTGAGGTGACCCATTAGGAAGCAGCCACACACGAACTCCGTAGTGAACTCTATATTTTTCAAGAACCTGCCAGCGGGAATTCAAAGGTGACGATCTTCAAAGTAAATCAGCTGCCAAATGCATTTCGAGAGACGAGCTCCTCTTCTTCAGTGGCATATTCTTCATCAGCCAGAATTCTCCCCCTTACATAATCAGTCCCCGCCCCCTGGGCGTTAGCAATCAGTGGCGTTTGTGGGATCTGTAGTCCGTGTCAGGTAGGGATTAATTCTGGCAAAATGGATCCAAATTTCAAACCAAGTGGGAATGAAGGCACATCTCGATTGTTTCCCTGCCGTGCTTCCAGTTCTTAATAGAGTGTTCAAAAGGGCAACCCCTGCAATATCCTTAAGAACGTTCGTGTCCACTTGCCCCCCCGTAGTGAAGAGGGCTGGCTCTGTGACAACAGCGGGCAGCTTCCACGACCGGGCGGCCATCTATAAATCCAACACAGTGAGGGGACCCATTAGGAAGCAGCCACACACGAACTCCGTAGTGAACTCTTTATTTTTCAAGAACCTGCCAGCAGGAATTCAAAGGTGACGATCTTCAAAGTAAATCAGCTGCCAAATGCATTTCGAGAGACAAGCTCTCTTCTTCAGTGGCATATTCGTCATCAGCCAGAACTCTCCCCCTTACATAATCAGTCCCCGCCCCCTGGGCGTTAGCAATCAGTGGCGTTTGTGGGATCTGTAGTCCGTGTCAGGTAGGGATTAATCCTGGCAAAATGGATCCAAATTTCAAACCAAGTGGGAATGAAGGCACATCTTGATTGTTTCCCTGCCTTGCTTCCAGTTCTTAATAGAGTGTTCAAAAGGGCAACCCCTGCAATATCCTTAAGAACGTTCGTGTCCACTTGCCCCCCCGTAGTGAAGAGGGCTGGCTCTGTGACAACAGCGGGCAGCTTCCACGACCGGGCGGCGGTCTATAAATCCAACACAGTGAGGGGACCCATTAGTAAGCAGCCACACACGAACTCCGTAGTGAACTCTTTATTTTTCAAGAACCTGCCAGCAGGAATTCAAAGGTGACGATCTTCAAAGTAAATCAGCTGCCAAATGCATTTCGAGAGACGAGCTCTCTTCTTCAGTGGCATATTCGTCATCAGCCAGAACTCTCCCCCTTACATAATCAGTCCCCGCCCCCTGGGCGTTAGCAATCAGTGGCGTTTATGGGATCTGTAGTCCGTGTCAGGTAGGGATTAATCCTGGCAAAATGGATCCAAATTTCAAACCAAGTGGGAATGAAGGCACATTTCGATTGTTTCCCTGCCTTGCTTCCAGTTCTTAATAGAGTGTTCAAAAGGGCAACCCCTGCAATATCCTTAAGAACGTTCGTGTCCACTTGCCCCCCCGTAGTGAAGAGGTTTGGCTCTGTGACAACAGCGGGCAGCTTCCACGACCGGGCGGCCGTCTATAAATCCAACACAGTGAGGGGACCGATTAGGAAGCAGCCACACACGAACTCCGTAGTGAACTCTTTATTTTTCAAGAACCTGCCAGCAGGAATTCAAAGGTGACGATCTTCAAAGTAAATCAGCTGCCAAATGCATTTCGAGAGACGAGCTCTCTTCTTCAGTGGCATATTCGTCATCAGCCAGAACTCTCCCCCTTACATAATCAGTCCCCGCCCCCTGGGCGTTAGCAATCAGTGGCGTTTGTGGGATCTGTAGTCCGTGTCAGGTAGGGATTAATCCTGGCAAAATGGATCCAAATTTCAAACCAAGTGGGAATGAAGGCACATCTCGATTGTTTCCCTGCCTTGCTTCCAGTTCTTAATAGAGTGTTCAAAAGGGCAACCCCTGCAATATCCTTAAGAACGTTCGTGTCCACTTGCCCCCCGTAGTGAAGAGGGCTGGCTCTGTGACAACAGCGGGCAACTTCCACGACCGGGCGGCCGTCTATAAATCCAACACAGTGAGGGGACCCATTAGGAAGCAGCCACACATGAACTCCGTAGTGAACTCTTTATTTTTCAAGAACCTGCCAGCAGGAATTCAAAGGTGACGATCTTCAAAGTAAATCAGCTGCCAAATGCATTTCGAGAGACGAGCTCTCTTCTTCAGTGGCATATTCGTCATCAGCCAGAACTCTCCCCCTTACATAATCAGTTCCCGCCCCCTGGGCATTAGCAATCAGTGGCGTTTATGGGATCTGTAGTCCGTGTCAGGTAGGGATTAATCCTGGCAAAATGGATCCAAATTTCAAACCAAGTGGGAATGAAGGCACATCTCGATTGTTTCCCTGCCTTGCTTCCAGTTCTTAATAGAGTGTTCAAAAGGGCAACCCCTGCAATATCCTTAAGAACGTTCGTGTCCACTTGCCCCCCCGTAGTGAAGAGGGCTGGCTCTGTGACAACAGCGGGCAGCTTCCACGACCGGGCGGCCGTCTATAAATCCAACACAGTGAGGGGACCCATTAGGAAGCAGCCACACACGAACTCCGTAGTGAACTCTTTATTTTTCAAGAACCTGCCAGCAGGAATTCAAAGGTGACGATCTTCAAAGTAAATCAGCTGCCAAATGCATTTCGAGAGACGAGCTCTCTTCTACAGTGGCATATTCGTCATCAGCCAGAACTCTCCCCCTTACATAATCAGTCCCCACCCCCTGGGCGTTAGCAATCAGTGGCGTTTGTGGGATCTGTAGTCCGTGTCAGGTAGGGATTAATCCTGGCAAAATGGATCCATATTTCAAACCAAGTGGGAATGAAGGCACATCTCGATTGTTTCCCAGCCTTGCTTCCAGTTCTTAATAGAGTGTTCAAAAGGGCAACCCCTGCAATATCCTTAAGAACGTTCATGTCCACTTGCCCCCCCGTAGTGAAGAGGGCTGGCTCTGTGACAACAGCGGGCAGCTTCCACGACCGGGCGGCCGTCTATAAATCCAACACAGTGAGGGGACCCATTAGGAAGCAGCCACACACGAACTCCGTAGTGAACTCTTTATTTTTCAAGAACCTGCCAGCAGGAATTCAAAGGTGACGATCTTCAAAGTAAATCAGCTGCCAAATGCATTTCGAGAGACGAGCTCCTCTTCTTCAGTGGCATATTCGTCATCAGCCAGAACTCTCCCCCTTACATAATCAGTCCCCGCCCCCTGGGCGTTAGCAATCAGTGGCGTTTGTGGGATCTGTAGTCCGTGTCAGGTAGGGATTAATCCTGGCAAAATGGATCCAAATTTCAAACCAAGTGGGAATGAAGGCACATCTCGATTGTTTCCCTGCCTTGCTTCCAGTTCTTAATAGAGTGTTCAAAAGGGCAACCCCTGCAATATCCTTAAGAACGTTCGTGTCCACTTGCCCCCCGTAGTGAAGAGGGCTGGCTCTGTGACAACAGCGGGCAACTTCCACGACCGGGCGGCCGTCTATAAATCCAACACAGTGAGGGGACCCATTAGGAAGCAGCCACACATGAACTCCGTAGTGAACTCTTTATTTTTCAAGAACCTGCCAGCAGGAATTCAAAGGTGACGATCTTCAAAGTAAATCAGCTGCCAAATGCATTTCGAGAGACGAGCTCTCTTCTTCAGTGGCATATTCGTCATCAGCCAGAACTCTCCCCCTTACATAATCAGTTCCCGCCCCCTGGGCATTAGCAATCAGTGGCGTTTATGGGATCTGTAGTCCGTGTCAGGTAGGGATTAATCCTGGCAAAATGGATCCAAATTTCAAACCAAGTGGGAATGAAGGCACATCTCGATTGTTTCCCTGCCTTGCTTCCAGTTCTTAATAGAGTGTTCAAAAGGGCAACCCCTGCGATATCCTTAAGAACGTTCGTGTCCACTTGCCCCCCCGTAGTGAAGAGGGCTGGCTCTGTGACAACAGCGGGCAGCTTCCACGACCGGGCGGCCGTCTATAAATCCAACACAGTGAGGGGACCCATTAGGAAGCAGCCACACACGAACTCCGTAGTGAACTCTTTATTTTTCAAGAACCTGCCAGCAGGAATTCAAAGGTGACGATCTTCAAAGTAAATCAGCTGCCAAATGCATTTCGAGAGACGAGCTCTCTTCTACAGTGGCATATTCGTCATCAGCCAGAACTCTCCCCCTTACATAATCAGTCCCCACCCCCTGGGCGTTAGCAATCAGTGGCGTTTGTGGGATCTGTAGTCCGTGTCAGGTAGGGATTAATCCTGGCAAAATGGATCCATATTTCAAACCAAGTGGGAATGAAGGCACATCTCGATTGTTTCCCAGCCTTGCTTCCAGTTCTTAATAGAGTGTTCAAAAGGGCAACCCCTGCAATATCCTTAAGAACGTTCATGTCCACTTGCCCCCCCGTAGTGAAGAGGGCTGGCTCTGTGACAACAGCGGGCAGCTTCCACGACCGGGCGGCCGTCTATAAATCCAACACAGTGAGGGGACCCATTAGGAAGCAGCCACACACGAACTCCGTAGTGAACTCTTTATTTTTCAAGAACCTGCCAGCAGGAATTCAAAGGTGACGATCTTCAAAGTAAATCAGCTGCCAAATGCATTTCGAGAGACGAGCTCCTCTTCTTCAGTGGCATATTCGTCATCAGCCAGAACTCTCCCCCTTACATAATCAGTCCCCGCCCCCTGGGCGTTAGCAATCAGTGGCGTTTGTGGGATCTGTAGTCCGTGTCAGGTAGGGATTAATCCTGGCAAAATGGATCCAAATTTCAAACCAAGTGGGAATGAAGGCACATCTCGATTGTTTCCCTGCCTTGCTTCCAGTTCTTAATAGAGTGTTCAAAAGGGCAACCCCTGCAATATCCTTAAGAACGTTCGTGTCCACTTGCCCCCCCCGTAGTGAAGAGGGCTGGCTCTGTGACAACAGCGGGCAGCTTCCACGACCGGGCGGCCGTCTATAAATCCAACACAGTGAGGGGACCCATTAAGAAGCAGCCACACACGAACTCCGTAGTGAACTCTTTATTTTTCAAGAACCTGCCAGCAGGAATTCAAAGGTGACGATCTTCAAAGTAAATCAGCTGCCAAATGCATTTCGAGAGACGAGCTCTCTTCTTCAGTGGCATATTCGTCATCAGCCAGAACTCTCCCCCTTACATAATCAGTCCCCGCCCCCTGGGCGTTAGCAATCAGTGGCGTTTGTGGGATCTGTAGTCCGTGTCAGGTAGGGATTAATCCTGGCAAAATGGATCCAAATTTCAAACCAAGTGGGAATGAAGGCACATCTTGATTGTTTCCCTGCCTTGCTTCCAGTTCTTAATAGAGTGTTCAAAAGGGCAACCCCTGCAATATCCTTAAGAACGTTTGTGTCCACTTGCCCCCCCGTAGTGAAGAGGGCTGGCTCTGTGACAACAGCGGGCAGCTTCCACGACCGGGCGGGCGTCTATAAATCCAACACAGTGAGGGGACCCATTAGGAAGCAGCCACACACGAACTCCGTAGTGAACTCTTTATTTTTCAAGAACCTGCCAGCAGGAATTCAAAGGTGACGATCTTCAAAGTAAATCAGCTGCCAAATGCATTTCGAGAGACGAGCTCTCTTCTTCAGTGGCATATTCGTCATCAGCCAGAACTCTCCCCCTTACATAATCAGTTCCCGCCCCCTGGGCATTAGCAATCAGTGGCGTTTATGGGATCTGTAGTCCGTGTCAGGTAGGGATTAATCCTGGCAAAATGGATCCAAATTTCAAACCAAGTGGGAATGAAGGCACATCTCGATTGTTTCCCTGCCTTGCTTCCAGTTCTTAATAGAGTGTTCAAAAGGGCAACCCCTGCAATATCCTTAAGAACGTTCGTGTCCACTTGCCCCCCCGTAGTGAAGAGGGCTGGCTCTGTGACAACAGCGGGCAGCTTCCACGACCGGGCGGCCGTCTCTAAATCCAACACAGTGAGGGGACCCATTAGGAAGCAGCCACACACGAACTCCGTAGTGAACTCTTTATTTTTCAAGAACCTGCCAGTAGGAATTCAAAGGTGACGATCTTCAAAGTAAATCAGCTGCCAAATGCATTTCGAGAGACGAGCTCTCTTCTTCAGTGGCATATTCGTCATCAGCCAGAACTCTCCCCCTTACATAATCAGTTCCCGCCCCCTGGGCATTAGCAATCAGTGGCGTTTATGGGATCAGTAGTCCGTGTCAGGTAGGGATTAATCCTGGCAAAATGGATCCAAATTTCAAACCAAGTGGGAATGAAGGCACATCTCGATTGTTTCCCTGCCTTGCTTCCAGTTCTTAATAGAGTGTTCAAAAGGGCAACCCCTGCAATATCCTTAAGAACGTTCGTGTCCACTTGCCCCCCCGTAGTGAAGAGGGCTGGCTCTGTGACAACAGCGGGCAGCTTCCACGACCGGGCGGCCGTCTATAAATCCAACACAGTGAGGGGACCCATTAGGAAGCAGCCACACACGAACTCCGTAGTGAACTCTTTATTTTTCAAGAACCTGCCAGCAGGAATTCAAAGGTGACGATCTTCAAAGTAAATCAGCTGCCAAATGCATTTCGAGAGACGAGCTCTCTTCTACAGTGGCATATTCGTCATCAGCCAGAACTCTCCCCCTTACATAATCAGTCCCCACCCCCTGGGCGTTAGCAATCAGTGGCGTTTGTGGGATCTGTAGTCCGTGTCAGGTAGGGATTAATCCTGGCAAAATGGATCCATATTTCAAACCAAGTGGGAATGAAGGCACATCTCGATTGTTTCCCAGCCTTGCTTCCAGTTCTTAATAGAGTGTTCAAAAGGGCAACCCCTGCAATATCCTTAAGAACGTTCATGTCCACTTGCCCCCCCGTAGTGAAGAGGGCTGGCTCTGTGACAACAGCGGGCAGCTTCCACGACCGGGCGGCCGTCTATAAATCCAACACAGTGAGGGGACCCATTAGGAAGCAGCCACACACGAACTCCGTAGTGAACTCTTTATTTTTCAAGAACCTGCCAGCAGGAATTCAAAGGTGACGATCTTCAAAGTAAATCAGCTGCCAAATGCATTTCGAGAGACGAGCTCCTCTTCTTCAGTGGCATATTCGTCATCAGCCAGAACTCTCCCCCTTACATAATCAGTCCCCGCCCCCTGGGCGTTAGCAATCAGTGGCGTTTGTGGGATCTGTAGTCCGTGTCAGGTAGGGATTAATCCTGGCAAAATGGATCCAAATTTCAAACCAAGTGGGAATGAAGGCACATCTCGATTGTTTCCCTGCCTTGCTTCCAGTTCTTAATAGAGTGTTCAAAAGGGCAACCCCTGCAATATCCTTAAGAACGTTCGTGTCCACTTGCCCCCCCCGTAGTGAAGAGGGCTGGCTCTGTGACAACAGCGGGCAGCTTCCACGACCGGGCGGCCGTCTATAAATCCAACACAGTGAGGGGACCCATTAGGAAGCAGCCACACACGAACTCCGTAGTGAACTCTTTATTTTTCAAGAACCTGCCAGCAGGAATTCAAAGGTGACGATCTTCAAAGTAAATCAGCTGCCAAATGCATTTCGAGAGACGAGCTCTCTTCTTCAGTGGCATATTCGTCATCAGCCAGAACTCTCCCCCTTACATAATCAGTCCCCGCCCCCTGGGCGTTAGCAATCAGTGGCGTTTGTGGGATCTGTAGTCCGTGTCAGGTAGGGATTAATCCTGGCAAAATGGATCCAAATTTCAAACCAAGTGGGAATGAAGGCACATCTTGATTGTTTCCCTGCCTTGCTTCCAGTTCTTAATAGAGTGTTCAAAAGGGCAACCCCTGCAATATCCTTAAGAACGTTTGTGTCCACTTGCCCCCCCGTAGTGAAGAGGGCTGGCTCTGTGACAACAGCGGGCAGCTTCCACGACCGGGCGGGCGTCTATAAATCCAACACAGTGAGGGGACCCATTAGGAAGCAGCCACACACGAACTCCGTAGTGAACTCTTTATTTTTCAAGAACCTGCCAGCAGGAATTCAAAGGTGACGATCTTCAAAGTAAATCAGCTGCCAAATGCATTTCGAGAGACGAGCTCTCTTCTTCAGTGGCATATTCGTCATCAGCCAGAACTCTCCCCCTTACATAATCAGTCCCCGCCCCCCTGGGCGTTAGCAATCAGTGGCGTTTATGGGATCTGTAGTCCGTGTCAGGTAGGGATTAATCCTGGCAAAATGGATCCAAATTTCAAACCAAGTGGGAATGAAGGCACATCTCGATTGTTTCCCTGCCTTGCTTCCAGTTCTTAATAGAGTGTTCAAAAGGGCAACCCCTGCAATATCCTTAAGAACGTTCGTGTCCACTTGCCCCCCCGTAGTGAAGAGGGCTGGCTCTGTGACAACAGCGGGCAGCTTCCACGACCGGGCGGCCGTCTCTAAATCCAACACAGTGAGGGGACCCATTAGGAAGCAGCCACACACGAACTCCGTAGTGAACTCTTTATTTTTCAAGAACCTGCCAGCAGGAATTCAAAGGTGACGATCTTCAAAGTAAATCAGCTGCCAAATGCATTTCGAGAGACGAGCTCTCTTCTTCAGTGGCATATTCGTCATCAGCCAGAACTCTCCCCCTTACATAATCAGTCCCCGCCCCCTGGGCGTTAGCAATCAGTGGCGTTTGTGGGATCTGTAGTCCGTGTCAGGTAGGGATTAATCCTGGCAAAATGGATCCAAATTTCAAACCAAGTGGGAATGAAGGCACATCTCGATTGTTTCCCTGCCTTGCTTCCAGTTCTTAATAGAGTGTTCAAAAGGGCAACCCCTGCAATATCCTTAAGAACGTTCGTGTCCACTTGCCCCCCCGTAGTAAAGAGGGCTGGCTCTGTGACAACAGCGGGCAGCTTCCACGACCGGGCGGCCGTCTATAAATCCAACACAGTGAGGGGACCCATTAGGAAGCAGCCACACACAAACTCCGTAGTGAACTCTTTATTTTTCAAGAACCTGCCAGCAGGAATTCAAAGGTGACGATCTTCAAAGTAAATCAGCTGCCAAATGCATTTCGAGAGACGAGCTCTCTTCTTCAGTGGCATATTCGTCATCAGCCAGAACTCTCCCCCTTACATAATCTGTCCCCGCCCCCTGGGCGTTAGCAATCAGTGGCGTTTGTGGGATCTGTAGTCCGTGTCAGGTAGGGATTAATCCTGGCAAAATGGATCCAAATTTCAAACCAAGTGGGAATGAAGGCACATCTCGATTGTTTCCCTGCCTTGCTGCCAGTTCTTAATAGAGTGTTCAAAAGGGCAACCCCTGCAATATCCTTAAGAACGTTCGTGTCCACTTGCCCCCCCGTAGTGAAGAGGGCTGGCTCTGTGACAACAGCGGGCAGCTTCCACGACCGGGCGGCCGTCTATAAATCCAACACAGTGAGGGGACCCATTAGGAAGCAGCCACACACAAACTCCGTAGTGAACTCTTTATTTTTCAAGAACCTGCCAGCAGGAATTCAAAGGTGACGATCTTCAAAGTAAATCAGCTGCCAAATGCATTTCGAGAGACGAGCTCTCTTCTTCAGTGGCATATTCGTCATCAGCCAGAACTCTCCCCCTTACATAATCAGTCCCCGCCCCCTGGGCGTTAGCAATCAGTGGCGTTTGTGGGATCTGTAGTCCGTGTCAGGTAGGGATTAATCCTGGCAAAATGGATCCAAATTTCAAACCAAGTGGGAATGAAGGCACATCTCGATTGTTTCCCTGCCGACATGGAGGAGATATTTGCTACCAGGGAAAGAACGGCAGAGGACTTATTTTTAAATCTGCCTTCGGTGGATGAACGCCCGACTCGTGGTGAGTCGTCAACAAATATACAAGGAGACATAAGAAGTTTAATGAAACAATTAGAAAAACATCATAGGAGCGAAATGATGAAATGGTGGGAAATTAAATCGCTTGACAAATATCGTGAAGCAGGGCGAGTACCAAGAGGTCTACGTATACTACTGGCGCCAAATTTTGAGAATCCAAATCCGGAACTGTTAAAACAATGGGCAGAGAACAATCTACATGCATCTATGCACAATGTCTGCCTACTAATCAAGTTTGCCAAAATAGATCGAGATGTAGATTTGCAAGCAATTCAAACATTAACGGAGGATTTGGAAAAACTCACTACTAGTGACAATAAGGACATGGTGGATAAATTAATGAAGGAAATGTACAACCGTAAAAATAAACAGGAAGAAACTATAAAAACACGTAAGGTCTGGAAGTTTGCAAGAGACAAAAACGATTATGAGAGAGGTCAAGTCTTTACCTTCTCTCGTAAATATGACAGTGTTAAAAAACAAAAAGCCCTCACACGATCTATGGGACAGACAGTAGGAGCTCAGGCAAATACATCAACAGCCACAAATGCTGAAGGGGGTGCTAATTCCAACTTGGAGACAGGCACCACAGGCCAGGGCACAGACTGTGATTCAGATGGCAGTTCGGGAGGGTCAACTTCCTCTTTTACTCTGTTGGGGCCGGTCAGCTTTGCAGAAGAGCTGGATTTTATCAGGGAACAACGTCTTCAGACCCTTCGACCGAGAGCCGGGCAATCAACAAGCAAACCAAAAACAGACGGCGGAAACAGAGGCGCAAATGCGCAAAACGGCAGAGGAAGGGGGCGCCAGAAAAAGAAAACGTGGCGCAATTAGATGAGCCTACCAATACACCAACTGTCATCAATCTAACAGACATTGAACTTAACGCTGCAGAGACCCAGCTTTTATCCTTAGGTCTCAGTTTCTGTCCAGAAAGCAACTTTGATTATGTCCAGACACGGGTAGATATATACAAGTTTATTAGAAAACTAAAACTACAAAAGTTTTTCCTGATCAAAAATCACGGACGTACTCCTACACCCACTGTACAATCAGTCCCAATTGCCAGTACCAGTCTACCAGCAGGAGTAATGCCGGCCTTGGCAACACTTCTAGCGCTAAGAAATGATCAGGACAACACTATGTGTTCCCAGAATGTGGCGCAGGAAGAAGATATCAACATCTCATTGCCGGGGAAAAGCCCTTTCAAAGCACCGTCAACATTTGTTCCCATCATGCCCTGAGACGCCTTGGATATTTTTCATGAGAGGGTGAACGATGAATTGAAACATCTGTATAGAAATTCCTGCAGATCCAAAACGAAAGCTACTGGAACAACAAGGGAGTATTTTCAATTAATGAAAAAACTGAAAGAAAAGAAAAATGTTGTCATCAACCATGCGGACAAAGGGGGCAATATTGTCCTGTGGGACAAAACAAAATATCGATCAGAGGCTTTTAGACAATTGGGAGACAGTATGTGCTATGAGCGCAGCGATGGAATCTCTGTGCGCAGAATTAGCAATGAATATAAAATCTTACTATCACAGTGGCAAAGAGAGGGGCTAATCACGAAAGAGGAATTTAAGTTTCTATACAACGAACATCCTGTATTGCCCTTATTCTATCTCATCCCAAAAGTCCACAAAGGCCTAGACCCTCTTCATGGCAGACCTATCATCTCTGCCATAAACAGTTGTTTTGAAAATACTTCCAAATATGTTGATTATTATTTGCAGGAGTTTGTTACGAGTTTGCCTACCTATGTACAGGATTCAAGAGACTTTTTACTAAAAATTAATGCCATCGAATGGACACAGGATATGATTTTTATGACTCTGGATATCACTGCACTTTATACGTGTATAGATCATGAGGACGGCATACATGCAGTGCAGTACTATCTAAACCAAAGAAACATTGGCATGTACCAGCACAACAAAATGTTGATTGAAATGATTGGACGATGTCTGAATAATAATGTGTTCTTATTTGACACTAAAATCTACAGACAAAAACGTGGAGTGGCAATGGGGGCATGCTTCTCCCCCATCTATGCATGTCTTCATGTAGGCTGGTGGGAGGAGCATGTCCTCAGAAGCCAACATAAGGCCCTATATGAAACCCATGTAGCCCACATGTGGCGCTCTATCGATGATATTTTTATCATGTGGAGAGGGAATAGAGAGCAGGCTTTGAATTTTGTAGATATTATCAATGACAACGAGCTCAATCTAGCCTTCACCAGCGACATCAGTGCACACACGGTTAACTTTCTCGATATTAAAATCACAGTACAAGAAGGGGTCATTACCACCAGTCTATATCAAAAGCCAACAGCTGGTAACACGCTTCTGCATGCGACTAGCTTTCACCCGCGTCACACCATTGACAGCCTGCCTTATGGTGAATTTTTAAGAATTAAACGCGCATGTAGTACAGATCAGGCTTGGGTAGAGTCACGTGAAATTGCTAGAAATAGACTGTTAGCCAGAGGCTATAAAGAGCACAATCTGGATGTAGCATTGTCAAAAGTAAATTCTATAGATCGAACAAGCTTGCTACAACCAAATTTCCCAGTCATCAGTGAAGATACAGCTAGGATTCCAGACACATCCACGACTGTGGAAAGTTCTACAACGACGGCCTAATGTAGATTCATCACTACATATAGCAAACAGTCACAAGCAATTAGAAGAATCCTGAATTCCCAGTGGCCTATAGCCCTAACTGATGGTGTTTTAAAAAGTATCTTACCTGTTAAGCCAGACATCACTTATCGCAAAGCTTATTCGATGAGGTGTGATTTAGTCCATAATAGCCCAGAGATATTGAATAAAGACTATTGGGTGTCCTCTAAGTATGGTTTTTTTAAATGCAGCAGTTGCAGAGCCTGTAAATTTGGTGTAAATACCAAAACATACCGGTGTGCCTTTGATGATAAGGAAATTAAGATCAAAGGCAATTTCAACTGCAAGACAGAGTTCGCAGTTTATGTTCTATCCTGTACATGCGGACTCCGGTATGTGGGTAGCACAAAATTACCAGTTCAGGCTCGTATCCTCCAACACCTGAGAGCCACTGTCAATTCTGATCATTCGTATCCAGTGGCAAGACATGTAAAGACAATACATGGGGGCAATCTGAATGTCTTGTCTTACTTTGTAATTGACAGTGTGCCAGCAAATAAAAGGGGCGGCGACAGGGATAAGTCCCTCAGGAGGTTGGAGACCAAATACATTTTGGAGTTAGACACCAAGAGTCCAAAGGGCCTTAATATTTGCGAAGATTTGCACCATTATCTCTGAGTTTATCACCTTCTATAGGAGTTTATCTGTTTTAGTATGCTTTGCAATGAATGAAATACAGGTGTATATATATGAAAAAGATTTTAAAAGCACATCATGATAGTACCATTGATATTAAGATCATTTATTTTTGATGTTTGGGTAGTTTGGATTTTAACATGAATTTATCATGAATTTATGCTTTTATCTGACTTTACTAAGCATCTGATAACAACTATGACATGTCGTGCAATACATTTGTGTATTCTTTGTATTTTTCATATTTTTCGTGTATATCGGCTGTATGTATTATTCTGATGTCAGGTAGTGAAAAAGCACTAGCCACTTTAGCGCATTGAACATGGTAACCAAATATGTACAATTACTGAATGTTATCTTGTCCTCAAAAGCTGCCAGTTCTTTCCCGTGTTAGATTCCCCGGCTGGGGAATTTATTGTATTTTGCACATGGAGGTTACGCACTTTACACTTTGCACTTCATGCACACTACAGCACTTTTTTTCTGATTTTAACCAGTGAAGAGACATATGTGATTTTTTCTACTGTTTAGATGGACTGTTTGTTAATCGGTATAGACATGGTTTTGGGTACCCGTGATGTCCATGGTGATTTATCAAAGTATTTGTACTGGTATAATGTATATTTTCACAACTTTATTTGGATATACAATGGTCTAAATCATGTGGTTTCTCTATGAGAATTGGCAATTGGCATATACAAACTAGTATTTGAACTGAGAGAATTAACTGCCATTATCTTTAACCACATTGGTCAAAACACCATGTTTTAAAACAGTCTGTCTACTATGTTCATCATGTCTGACAATGTAGTCACGTGGTACAGAACAAAGTGCTATGATTGGTGAATTGCCATTTTTTAAACTTGTTTGGTGTGTAATGGCAAATACTCTTTAATTCCGGTGAACAAGGTGACAGGGTCGCCGAAACGCGTCCGGTCTATGGCACTTCCGCTGCACTTATCAAAGAAAATAAAATAAAACAAGAGACACTGCAAACGCTACCTGAAGTTGTTGTCCGTTTTTCTCCGTGAGGGTGCTGCAGCTCGCAGTATCCTTTGGAGCGGTTGTTCATATATATATATATATATATTCACTGAAAAAACCATAGGTTATAGACCATATATAGTTAGGAATTAGCATTTACAAAACCTTGAAAATTCACTGAAAAAACCATAGGTTATAGACCATATATAGTTAGGAATTAGCATTTAAAAAACCTTATTTTACTCACACAAAACCATTGAAATTCCATATATAGTTAGTTGCACTAACTATATATCGCGCACCCGCAATCCACTGCTGATCATGTCACATATTACATCATTCATGACATGGTCAGTGACATCACTGATGACAACATCCAGTGATTATGTGTTTCTATAAAGTTTAAATATGTTTTACATATTGAAGAATGAGTGGATGTATAAGTGTCTGAATGAAGGTTTTAGTAGGTGCGTGATTGACTGTATGAGTGAGTGATTAAATGCGTCTTACTGAATGCACGGGTTAGTGACTAAACTGTCTAAAAGTGTGCTTCAGTATGTCTGTTGTTGTGCAAGCTGCTGCACGTGTTGATCAGTAGCTATATAAGTAGCTATATGGGTTATTGATTGGTTGCACAAGTATTTGTATGGGAGACTGAGTGTGTGTATGGCTGGCTGGGAGGTGTGTGACTCTGTGCAGATCAATGTGTACTTGTATCAGTGATTCTATAAGAGAGTAACTATGTGTTAGTATATGTTTCAAAAATGTAAGGTGTTCTGTGTTTAACTGTATAGATGAGAAAATAGAAGTGTGATTGATTCTTTTCAGGACTGACTAGGTGTGTGAGTAACTCCATGGATGAGTGGCAGAGTGTGAGTGTCTGTATAGGTGTATGAGTGCATATGATAGTGTTGTAAAGATGAGTGATTGTATGTATGAATGATTGTATGAGTGAATGTGTGTGTAGACATAGGAATCAGTGAGTGCGTATGTAGTAACTAGTATTGGTGTGTCAATGGTTTCAAAAATGATACTCTCTATTTAACACTGGGTGTAACGGAGGTTATATTAGAGTGTGAGGAGATGCATTGTATTATCACATGAATGATATCATCAGTGATGTGATCATTGATGTCAAGTGAGATGTCATCAGTGATGTCATTTGAGATGTCATCAGTGATGTCATCAGTGATGTCACTGACCATGTCATGAATGATGTAATATGTGACATGATCAGCAGTGGATTGCGGGTGCGCGATATATAGTTAGTGCAACTAACTATATATGGAATTTCAATGGTTTTGTGTGAGTAAAATAAGGTTTTTTAAATGCTAATTCCTAACTATATATGGTCTATAACCTATGGTTTTTTCAGTGAATTTTCAAGGTTTTGTAAATGCTAATTCCTAACTATATATGGTCTATAACCTATGGTTTTTTCAGTGAATTTCAATGGTTTTTTAATAGCAAATATCATAAGCTGTCGAATGTCAAGTACGTGGTAAGTGAAAACATTTTCGTGTTTATGCACACTGATCTGCTTTGAATGGTGCCCCCCCCCCCTCATTTCTATTAGGAGTACTCTCTCTTTGCAGATAGTGAAAGGTAGTTAACGCAGGTCTTTGCCCCCATTGTAATCCGTCGTGCCTGCTTCTCTCTCCATTTGATTGATTGTTATCCAAGTATTTACTGTTTTAGAATTAGTTCTCTTTGGTTCATTCTCTATTTACAAACAAACACAGAGTCGCAATACTCTGTTCAGTCTTTGCAGATAACGAAAAATCGTGTAAAAAAAAAAGAAAAGGAATCGAGCAAAATCAGTAGGCCACTAATGGGATCTCTTTTTGACCTCGCTAAAATAGAAACATTAGGAACAACCCCTCATGACAAATACAAAACTAGTGAGATGAACTGAACTCCACACAATGATGGCTGCAAAACAACTCGGCTCCGCCACCCACCCCGCCCAAAATAACGATAAAGAACGGCTGCCATGATTGGTTGCGGAATGACCACGACGGAGCTACGAAATGGTGCTGCTCTCATGCTAACCCCAGCTTTAGTCTGAAACATCCAGAAACACTGTAGACTACCAATTCGATCAGTTCCGGTAGCGCCCCAATGTAACCCGGTAGAGAAGAACTAGCTCTCCCCTCTTTGACTGATGGTTCTTGTTGCCTGTCCCTTCTGTTGTCATTTAACAGAACTATTTAGCCTGCTGAAAGGGGTTGTGTTCCGACCGCTGGTTGGTGGAGACATTTTGACTATATTCTGTACCTGCGTTGTCGCGTAATGCGTCATATGACGCGCCGCGTTAGCGCATCCGGAAGTCATCCGGGGCGCGCAGCGCGTAACGTAAGCATAACAAGTCATGTGACTTGTTAATAAAACTTTTCATTGGTTCATTTTACTTTTCTTATTGTAATGATGAAAGGCTTGGTCATATGACCTAAAAATTACGCTTTTCATTACTTCCGAACATTATTTTTTCTTAAATATATGTTATAATGTTCCAGGCTAATGTACTTTCCCGGAAATTTTACAACTGTCCTGCAAGTAAAATATATTCTTTTTTCGAGAAAAAGAGCGTTTCTTTGTCCCATGACGGAGCCGTTGAGCAAAAGAGGGTCGACCTGCTGTCTTAGTCGCCGATACGCCTGAATATGAGATTCTTATCGATCACTTTATGTTGCAGGAATAGAAAACACAACAGCCCTTGACCATTTATCTTTACTGCGTTCCTTCGTATTATACCTTTTACCCTTCATGTAATTGGTCTGCTTTATTTCACTTGCCTTTTAATGATTCTAAAACAGTCACTATTATTAAAAACTTTACCAATGTATATACTACTACCATGTTTTCTTTTAAAAACCTTTATTGAGAAAATTTCATTATGCAAATACGAGCCTATAACCACGTGGGCCTGCCACAGAGCAAACTGTAATCGTACATGATGAATAGACATTTACACTGTAGAGGAACGTAACGGGCGGGCCATTAGGTTGCAAGAACTAAGGTGTCTAACAGTTACGGAATCGGTGGACGTACATTTTATAATTAAAATACGACAGGGCCAGTTACAATAAAATTATCTAGATATACATTTGCGGGCAAGTACCATGGGTGACGTTAATTCGAACTTTCAACAGTACAGTAATCAATAACACATCAGAACTTAATATCAATAGGGATGTCGAAATATTCAATCAATTCTCGTCCCCGCCCGCCATGTGCTTCAAAACTGCATACGTATCTCGTGATTTCAAGGTTCTGCAACCAGTACACAACAAGGAGTTACGAGTCCCATTTATTCTGGCGCCATTTTGGGCGAGGACGGGCAGGTCCAGGATATAGTCAAAATGTCTCTACCAACCATCGACTATGATGATCTTCATATGCTGTATTTATTAGAGTAACACTCATCTGTCCACATGAAATTAATTTGCCACAATCTAAACATGTCATTTTAATCTTTCCAAAGTTCTTCTAAATATTTGGGACCGTTTCCCTTGCCTCTGAAGCTCTCAGTGCCACTTCTTTGATGAATGTACTAGCAGGTCAGGGGTTCTCCTCCAAATCTCTCTTTTATGCAGCACTATAATTAATTGGTGCCACCTCTCCATATGACGATGCATGGTATAGTTACCACAACTATATTTTTTTTCGGTTCCTCTGGAGAGTTCATCGTGGCAGATGAAGCGTGTAACGTACCGGGCATTTACCTTTTTTTGCATGTACAGGAAAGGAAAAAAAAATCGAGCGTCCGAGTTCTAAGGTGTCCCAGGGCCATTTTGGTGGACCAGGCCCAAATCCAAAGAACAGCCATCTCACAGGCTAATGGGGCGGCCCACGCCGAGTTTCAGCATTGTAGTATGACCACACAAGTACAGCAACTTGCTAGACATCACCTCGGTGCCATCCGGATCTCGGCGCCCCACTGCAGATGAAGTGCCTCTCAACTATGAAACCACCACGGTGACATCCGGATCTTGGCGCGTTGTGCTGCCTTCGGCCTATTCGCACATCGGTCCGCTACTGACGCCATCTCACAGGCTAATGGGGCGATCCACGCCGAGTTTCAGCATTGTAGGATGACCACACCAGTACAGCAACTTGCTAGACATCACCTCGGTGCCATCCGGATCTCGGCGCCCCACTGCAGATGAAGTGCCTCTCAACTATGAAACCACCACGGTGACATCCGGATCTTGGCGCGTTGTGCTGCCTTCGGCCTATTCGCACATCGGTCCGCTACTGACGCCATCTCACAGGCTAATGGGGCGACCCACGCCGAGTTTCAGCATTGTAGGATGACCACACCAGTACAGCAACTTGCTAGACATCACCTCAGTGCCATCCGAATCTTGGCATCTCAACGCCTAGTGGTATCTTCCATACAAAAAATATTGTTACGCTGCCTTTGGCCCCATTCGCACATCAGTCCGCAACTTAGACACCACCTCGGTGCCATCCGGATCTTGGAATGTCAGCACCTTTTGGTGTCTTCTCGTCAGAAAATATTGTTGCGCTGCCTTTGGCCCCATTCGCACATCAGTCCGCTACTGACGCCATCTCACAGGCTAATGGGGCGCCCCACGCCGACTTTCAGCATTGTAGAATAACCACACCAGTACAGCAACTTGCTAGACATCACCTCGGTGCCATCCGGATCTCGGCGCCCCACTGCAGATGAAGTGCCTCTCAACTATGAAACCACCACGGTGACATCCGGATCTTGGCGCGTTGTGCTGCCTTCGGCCTATTCGCACATCGGTCCGCTACTGACGCCATCTCACAGGCTAATGGGGCGACCCACGCCGAGTTTCAGCATTGTAGGATGACCACACCAACTTGCTAGACATCACCTCAGTGCCATCCGAATCTTGGCATCTCAACGCCTAGTGGTATCTTCCATACAAAAAATATTGTTACGCTGCCTTTGGCCCCATTCGCACATCAGTCCGCAACTTAGACATCACCTCGGTGCCATCCGGATCTTGGCATCTCAGCGCCTTGTGGTGTCAGTCAGAAAATATTGTTGTGCTGCCTTCGGCCTATTCGCACATCGGTCCGCTACTGACGCCATCTCACAGGCCAACGGGGCGCCCCACGCCGACTTTCAGCATTGTAGGATGGCCACACCAGTGCGGCAACTTGCTACACACCACCTCGGTGCCATCCGGATCTTGGCATCTCAGCGCCTTGTGGTGTCTTCTACTCCGGAAATATAGTAGAAAATATTGTTGCGCTGCCTTTGGCCCCATTCACACATCAGTCCGCTACTGACACCATCTCACAGGCCAACGGGGCGCCCCACGCCGACTTTCAACATTGTAGGATGGCCACAGAAGTGCGACAACTTACTAGACACCACCTCGGTGCCATCCGGATCTTGGCGCGTTGTGCTGCCTTCGGCCTATTCGCACATCGGTCCGCTACTGACGCAAACTCACAGGCCAACGGGGCGCCCAACGCCGACTTTCAGCATTGTAGGATGGCCACACCAGTGCGGCAACTTGCTACACACCACCTCGGTGCCATCCGGATCTTGGCGCGTAGTGAAGCTGCAGCAGCTGCAAATAAGCTTCAGACAGTGTTACAACCGCTGCTCAGAACTCTCAACTATGACACCACCTCGGTGCCATCCGGATCTTGGCGCGTTGTGTTGCCTTCGGCCTATTCGCACATCGGTCCGCTACTGACGCCGCCTCACGTGCCAACGTATTTTCTCCGCATTTTATACCCTATGCCGCATAACAGGTCATGTGACTTGTTTATAAAACTTTTCATTGGTTCATTTTACTTTTGGTTTCCTAATGATGGAAGGCTTGATCATATGACCTAAAAACAACACTTTTCATTGGATGAAAACTTTTTTTTTCCCCCAAACGATGAAAGCCCCACCTTGTTTCTGGATGTTTCAGACTAAACTGGCGTCACCATGAGAGCACCACCATCTCGTAGCTCCGTCGTGGTCATTCCGCGAGCAATCATGGCAGCCGCTCCCCACCAGAAGCCTGCAGGAGTCGGGCCCCCAAAACTTTTGATGAATTCTCAAGGCGGAGGGGACGCTTTCGAGAATGGGGTCCAAGACCTAGCAGACAAGCGTCCGATTTCCAAGGTGTCCCAGGGCCATTTCAGTGGACCACGCCCAAAAAGGAAAGAGCCTGCCGCCATTTTGAGAGTCCTGTGGCAGCCGCCTATCGCTGCACCGCAAGAGTGGGCGCAACTCAGCTGAATGGCGGATTTTGACACAGTGGACCAAAAGCGGACGGAATGGCAACTGAAACGGTAAAGGGGCGCCCCACTAAAACAGATGAGACTCCACCTGGAGAGGCCCGTTCACGCCGCCTCCCCCGGGGCGCTCCACGCCGTTATTCGGAGCAGCATTGTAGGATACCAAAACCAGTGCGGCAACTTACTGGACATCACCTTGGTGCCATCGTTCTGCTGCCTTGGAACTATTCGCACAACAGTTTGCTACTGATGACCCACCCCCCGCGACGCCCCACGCCGTTATTTGCTGGGTGGCAACTTACTAGACATCACTTTCGTGTCATCTAGATTTCGGCGCGTTCTGCTGCCTTGGAACTATTCGCACAACAGTTTGCTACTGATCACCCACCCCCCGCGACGCCCCACGCCGGAAATCTGGACGTTGTGCTGCGTTGGGACTATTCGCACAGCCGACCGCTACTTCGTTGTTTTTCTCTAAAAATGTTTATATGTTATTACTATTTTTGTTTTCTTGTATATATTTATAAATTATTAAAGTTTTATAATCTTACTACTTTGTCGGAGTGCTATATATTTTTAATGTGACACATAATTGTAAAAACTTTGATGTACAAAGAGTCATCCCTGGAATCTTCCGCTTCACGCTCGGTCCCCTCCCCAATCACAATACAGGATGGTTTTCAGATAATAGCAACGCTTCTGCTGTGACGGATCTCATCGAGTGTGGGCCTTGATCTACTATAACTCCTTTGAAGAGGGGTGATTCTTTACAGCTGTGGCCATAAACTACATCTGCAGGGCTAGCTGATAGCCTAGGACCGGCCTGGACAATCGGACACAGAGGAAAAGGAGTGTCAGAGGGTGCGGTAGTGAATAGGGCGAAAGGGAGGTGTCGGGCGGGCACAGGGTGTGATTCTCAGGGAAGAGCAGCGCAGATGGGGGGAGGTTTATTACCCATGCATAAGACAGAGAGCGGGGGTGACCACTGCCTGGGTGAGATGCTTGCGAGGGTGGGGAGCCATGCTAAGGATCGACAGCGTGCACAGAGTGGGTCTGGTCAAGGCATCTAAAATGGCTGCCGTGCACGACAAAAGTGTGGCATTTGAAAAAAGACAAGATGGCGCACACAATGTTTTTCAACAATTCCTGATTTCCTTCGAATCGAACGTTAACAGACGTTGGGGCATATTACCAAAGTTAAGCGATATTTATCCCTAACGATGCATTGCAAAGATTTTTTTACCGTCAGAAATTATCGCAGATAAACCTTGCTATTATCAAGGTTTATCGCAAATACGATAAAAAACGAGCGCAATGCATTAATATCGCTGAAAACTCCGCGATATTCATGCATTACCGAGCTAATGCTCTTAGCCATGTTATCCACCTCCCATTGGATAACATGGCTAAGAACTGCTCAGGGCAGCTGTTACTTTTTGGAGATATTCGCGCTTATCTCGAATATTTCCAAAAGTTGATAATAGGAGATAGCGATGTTAGCGACTGTTTCCAGTCGCTAACATCTTGGCATGCCCACTTTGCATGTCATTAGTGATAAATATCACTCACATGCAAAGTGGGACCCAAGATGGTCGCTATCTCCTACTAGCCGTCGCTAACTGGTGTTAGCAACACCTAGGTAATACAGATATAATTTTATCTCCGCGAAGCGGAGCGCTGTTACAGATATATATCTTGTTTTTGAACGTTAATTTCTCAAAATGCACTGAAGCACATATATTGAGACATAGCAAAGGCACATCGGGCTACCAGTCCCTAATATTTTACCAAGTTTCGTGCAAATCCATTCAGCCGTTCGATTATTATTATTATTTTTTTTTTTTGCCCCGCGGGGCCCTTTTAAAACCTCCACATCAAACCTAGGGGGTCAGCGAGGATCTACTATGCCCCCTTATGGTCATTTGCCCCTTCGCTTTGGCCTCCTCTTGTCTCTCGATCCTACCGAGAGACAAGATGGCGGCCGCTACGTACTGTTTGGAATGTTTACAGACACCGGAGAGCCAATCAGCTTCGCTTCGCAAAGCTCCGTAACGCGAAAAGTACGCGAAGCGGTGCGCTGTTACAGATATATATCTTTTTTTGAACGTTAATTTCTCAAAATCCACTGAAGCACATATATTGAGACCTAGCAAAGGCACATCGGGCTACCAGTCCCTACAATTTTGCCAAGTTTCGTGCAAATCCATTCAGCCGTTCGATTATTATTATTATTTATTTTTTTTGCCCGGCGGGGCCCTTTTAAAACCTCCACATCAAACCTAGGGGGTCAGCGAGGATCTACTATGCCCCCTTATGGTCATTTGCCCCTTCGCTTTGGCCTCCTCTTGTCTCTCGATCCTACCGAGAGACAAGATGGCGGCCGCTACGGACTGTTTGGAATGTTGACAGACGCCAGAGAACCAATCAGCTTCGCTTTACAAAGCTCCGTTGCGCGAAAAGTACGCGTCCTGGGCCGCTGCCCGGTCCGCTGTTACAGATATATATCTTTTTTTAAACGTTAATTTCTCAAAATCCACTGGAGCACATATATTGAAACCTACAAAAGGCACATCGGGCTACCAGTCCCTACAATTTTGCCAAGTTTCGTGCAAATCCATTCAGCCGTTCGGGCTAAAAGTGAGGCCAACCGCCCTATGGAAAACTCAATGTTAAAAACACGTTTTGGGACCCCCCTTTTTTCTCGGCCCCCCCTTGACGAACCCCCCCCAAATTTTCAAGGGCTGCTCAGAAACAAAATGTGCCATTTTCCTGAAAATTTCAGCCAATTCCGTCCACAAACACCAAAGTTATTAGACATAGAATTTTCAAAAATCCCATAGAGAAAAAATCCTAACTATATATACCTACTGGCGACCGCCAGTAGGTAATATAAATATATATATATATAGTTAGGATTTTTTCTCTATGGGTTTTTTGAAAATTCTATGTCTAATAACTTTGGCGTTTGTGGACGGAATTGGCTGAAATTTTCAGGAAAATGGCACATTTTGTTTCTGAGCAGCCCCTGAAAATTTTGGGGGGGTTCGTCAAGGGGGGGCCGAGAAAAAAGGGGGGTCCCAAAACGTGTTTTTAACATTGAGTTTTCCATAGGGCGGTTGGCCTCACTTTTAGCCCGAACGGCTGAATGGATTTGCACGAAACTTGGCAAAATTGTAGGGACTGGTAGCCCGATGTGCCTTTTGTAGGTCTCAATATATGTGCTCCAGTGGATTTTGAGAAATTAACGTTTAAAAAAATATATATATCTGTAACAGCGGACCGGGCAGCGCTCTGGTTCGCGGACTTTTCGCGCAACGGAGCTTTGTGAAGCGAAGCTGATTGGTTCTCCGGCGTCTGTCAACATTCCAAACAGTCCGTAGCGGCCGCCATCTTGTCTCTCGGTAGGATCGAGAGACAAGAGGAGGCCGAAGCGAAGGGGCAAATGACCATAAGGGGGCATAGTACATTGTCGCTCACCCCCTAGGTTTGATGTGGAGGTTTTAAAAGGGCCCCGCGGGGCAAAAAAAAATAAAAATAATAATAATCGAACAGCTGAATGGATTTGCACGAAAGTTGGCAAAATTGTAGGGACTGGTAGCCCGATGTGCCTTTGCTAGATCTCAATATATGTGCTCCAGTGGATTTTGAGAAATTAACGTTCAAAAAAAGATATATATCTGTAACAGCGCACCGCTTCGCGTACTTTTCGCGTTACGGAGCTTTGCGAAGCGAAGCTGATTGGCTCTCCGGCGTCTGTAAACATTCCAAACAGTCCGTAGCGGCCGCCATCTTGTCTCTCGGTAGGATCAAGAGACAAGAGGAGGCCAAAGCGAAGGGGCAAATGACCATAAGGGGGAATAGTAGATCGTCGGTGACCCCCTACGTTTGATGTGGAGGTTTTAAAAGGGCACCGCGGGGCAAAAAAAATAATAATAATAATAATCGAACGGCTGAATGGATTTGCACGAAACTTGGCAAAATTGTAGGGACTGGTAGCCCGATGTGCCTTTGCTAGGTCTCAATATATGTGCTCTAGTGGATTTTGAGAAATTAACGTTCAAAAAAAGATATATATCTGTAACAGCGCTCCGCTTCTCGTACTTTTCGCGTTACGGAGGTTTGCGAAGCTGATTGGTTTTTCGGCGTCTGTAAACATTCCAAACAGTCCGTAGCGGCCGCCATCTTGTCTCTCGGTAGGATCGAGAGACAAGAGGAGGCCAAAGCGAAGGGGCAAATGACCATAAGGGGGCATAGTAGATCCTCCCTGACCTTCTAGGTTTGATGTGGAGGCTTTGAAAGGGTCTCGCAGGGCAAAAAAAAAATATACCGTTTTTTTAGTTTTTTTGCGTGGAGTGCGCCCGGTTCGCGAACCGGGAAGCGGTCTGGGGAGCGTACTTTCTTGAAAATTAGTGAAAAAAGTTAGAGTAAAATAATAATTGTGAGTGATCAGATGTAGGGTAGCTCTGAGAAGAGCTTTTGGGTTTATGGTACATTTAGGTACTTATAAGTAGGTACCAATGCACAGTCTTAAATTCAGAGTGAAAACTCTGTTGCCCTCATCTGAGAAGTGAACTCCATCTGCTCTGTAGATATCTTGCATGTAGTAACGCAAGTTATTGTTGTACAGGGAGCCCATTCCATGGTCTCTCATGTAAGCTGAAACAGATTTGTTTACATGCTTCCTTGATTTCTCAATTTGTGGACAAAATTGGTTCGGCCACCTCCATTTCTGTCTTTGGCATATATTTGAATATACCAAGGCAGTCTGAGGAAAAAGTGCCATCAATTGCTCAAAGGTGTCCTTTAAAAGCATTTCCAGACCTACCCCAGTCAAAGTGCCCAAATCATTACCTCCACAGTGCACAATTAACAGGTCAGGTTTTGGCAAATGCATAAAGGTTTTCACCAATGGTATCAATTGGTGACATTTTAATCCTCTGTGGCCAAACCACTTAATTTCCACATCTTGTAAATTGAGGTTAGGTAAATTCCTGTTTTCAGTGTACCTTTGAGCCCAATAGATGTAGCTATGTCCAACAATCCAGACAGAAAACATGACGAGAGAAGGTTCTCCTGCAGTCAGATGAAGTGTGGCAATGAAATGGCAGTTGAAAAAATGAGAGTGTAAAATGAAAAAAACTGAGGAGTTTCTGTGTTAATGAAGCAGTAAGAGTGATTGGTGGATTTTGATTGCTGAAAACAGAAAGTTAGTGTGCATGGATGAGTTCGTTGAAAGATGTATTTTGAGTGGCGAAGAAAAAATCATTAAATGAAAGAATGCTTTGGATATGCAGGTGCACTGAGAGTTCAGAGTTCAATTGCAACATTGTTGTGTGAGAGGTCTTGCAAGAGGTGGTTGCTATGCAGAAAAAGCAGAGAGGGGGCAGAGGGGGGAAGGGTTTTGCTTTGAAAAAAAGTGAGGGAAGAGTTTTGATTGGGTGACATGAGAGATCTGTGTGAGGAATTACAGCATTTCTGTGCTTTTGATAGCTGCAGACTCTGGAGTGCATACCTTTTGCTCTGCTGAAGACAAATTGGTGTGTTTCTGAGACTGTTTTGAAACTCAAAGTATTTGCTAAGGTGAGAAAAAATTTCTTTAATTTAGATAGAAAATAGTGTGCTTTAAGGAGAAAATTATGAAGAAAGTTGTGTTTTTCAAATGTTGCTTTGTCTCAAGTGTTTCACAAATAGATTTTGTTTCTTTGAGAAATTGTAATTGGAGAAAATGTGAAGTATTAGTACTGACAGGGCTTTTATGTGCATAGGAGCTGTGGAGTGTTTTCAAATTATGACTTGTAAATCGTTTTGGAGAAAAAGCAATGGTTTTAATATTGATGAGAAGGACATAATGGTGTCTGCTTCTTTATAAGGTAATTGAGAGTCTCTGATGTTATTTTTCCCATTTCAATGTAAGAAGTTTGTGTGTGGAGCAAATTGCTTGTAAATATGCTCCCACCTGTGCATGGCAAATTTAGATTTTGAATGTTTCCGTTACATAGGCATGTTAAAGGTGACTGAAACATGCTGCAAAGGCAATCAAAAAATGCTTTTATGTGTCTTAAGGACATTTTAAGTCATTTCCCCATGTGCAGTGTTTTCAAATTATGAGTTGAAAATCGTTTTTGAGGTAAAGGAATGTTTTCAAAATTTATGTGCGCCATATGACTCCAAATTTTTTTTTCAGGGGTGCAGCAGGGTGTTCTTGAGACACCCCTGCACCGTCGGAAAAATTCGTAATTTGCGATGAGGTAATTGCTAATCGCAAATTGCACCTTCATTCCTATGGGCCTCCTGCTGCATGGAAATGAATGGGTAATCTTGCTGAAATGCAAAGTCGAATCTGTATTTAAAAGGGTCTGCACCTCTGTACGGGTGTTCGCTATGTGAAGCACGAAAGTTTCACGGGCCAAACTCAAGGCCACCTCTCTCTGAGACAAAAGAGCTCTTATTCTTGCCATGCTGTTGAAATGTGCTCCCAAGGTTGGTATTTGTGGCCAGATTGAAAACTCCCTATGTTCATGTGTGGGAGGAAATAGAACATTTCTGCAGCAAATAACCCGTTCATTTACTGTTACGATAAAATGAATACTTTTAATTAACCCAGAACAATCTTCATTATTGAGCATCAAATAACTACCATTTTCCAAGAACTTGAACGTGGGGATGATAGCAGGAACTGGAGTGCCTTGCAACACGCAAGCCATATTTGGTCGGTGTTTGTTGCATGAACCGTGTAACTGTATGTGCCTACACATTAGTGAATGATCTGGCGTCTCAGTGCATTCCTCTCCATTCAGATAAAGGTCTTGATCATCTTTGAAAATCTGTATGTGTATGGAAGCGACCAGACCTCATGAAGAAAACCACTACCTAAAGGTTAATAACGACCTATTGGTATATATTTCATACAATTTGAAAACTTATATAAAGCAAAAGGCAGCGTTATTAAACCGTGGATAAGGCACGTTGCCAAAGCAGTGAACCTTTTGGATTTATACTGGAAATGTTAAAGGAAGAATTACGGAGTAGGGCCTGTAAATCTTTAATGGACAACGAGTAAAATTACTCCAACCATCATATTCCTCTAACTCCGGGATAGTAGGGGTGTTTAATTTTTTAGAAGTAGCCAATCCAAAGCATTTGGTCTAGGAAATTGTTTCATTCACAAACAACATATGATTTGGGATGAGACATGCACGGTGGAAAGCCTCAGTGCCTTGTACCTGCCAGGTTCGTGAACCCCAAACTGATGTAGATCCTGGATATTTTTACACTGTGTTACGTTAGCATGGGCTCATTACTGGTTTAAACGCCATTTTTCCTTTTTTGTAACTTCTGCACACGATACTTAGTTGTTGCTTTAGCTTTCAGCCTACCTGCGTCAAGATCTATGCCTGCTTCAAGCAGGCGCAGGGTTTTGATGTAGCTTTGTCATATCTGATTGTAAATGCGGCACACCGTGGGTGGCAGAGCAGCGGTGCACGTTAACTGGTGCATCCCTGGGGATGTGCTAGTTAATATAAATCTGCCCCTTTACATTTAATTATGTGCAGGGGACACAGAGTAGGTGAGGTTTATCCAAGGTTAAGAAGAGATGAGTCCTGTTCAGTGAAAAATTGGAGATAGGCTTCAGTATATTATATACTTAAGTAGTGTGTTAAGTTTTTGATGACTGTTATTAATTTACTGTTGGGTAATAGTGGTTAATAACATTTTTTATTATATTTTACCACAGATTCAACTGCAGATTATTTCAAGATTTTAGGATGCCTAGCAAAGAAAGAGTAAGAAAGGCTGCAAAACGTCAAAGACAGCAGGACCATGGAAGAATGCAGCAGTCCTCTAACAAAAAGATTTGTCAAGTCACCAAGAAAGCACCGGGTAAGAGTCGAAAAACAGTCATAAGAAATATGTGTAGTAAAAAAAATATTACTACAGAAAATGTTTCACTCCAGAAAAGGAGACAGAATTCAAATGGTAAGGAAAGGCCAATGAGAAATGTTACTGCTAGAGTAAGAGATAACTCTATGCATGAAAGTAGAAGGAAACAAGAGTTTAGGGATATTCGTAAACGAATGTTCCGCAACAGGATAATTGGGAATTTGTTAAAAAATATTAAGAAAGGTCAGCAGAAAGTGGTTTTTTATAAGAGAAAAAAAACTTGTTGAGAAAGTTATTGATCAGGCATTTGAAATTAAACGTAAGTTATTTATTTTGACAATCAATAGAATTCGGAAGCTAAACAAGGTAATTTATGATTTCAAAAGAAATAGTAGATGGAAGAGAATAGTTAATCGTAGTAATTTTTGCGAAGTTTTTTCTGGAGAATGGATGCATAGTTCCAGCTCTGAGGCATTTTTTAATGAGGAGAGTTATTTCCAGGATAATGATTTGGTGCATGCAGTTGACACCAGTGGTCGAGCTTATGAAGTGAAAGATGGTTGTCCAGTTGAAAAAGAAAAACTTGTGACAACAGAGATAGAAGAGGTGTTAGGTAATGAGGTTTTAGGGAGACGTCCTAAGGGTCCTGTGTACACCTGGAAGTGTAGTAGTATTTGCAGTGTACGACAGGATTCCATCAATTTGCTTTGTGATTTTATACGGTCATTTAGTAAGAACAGTTTGAAGCAGAAAATGAAGTTGTTGCAAGAATTAGATCCTTGCAGAGTGAGAGAAGTGATAGGTTTGCATGGTCATTCACTGGCTTGTCTTTCCAGGAGAGTATGCCAGAGTGTTTTTCATCATTTCAGGATGCTAGCAGTGCATCATAATAAAGTGAGGAAATTAGTTAGAATGTTGTATTATGCTAAGAGTCCAGCAATTATGCTTAAACAATTATGCGCTGCTCTTTTGCATGGTTCTGAAATAGATGTGAAGAATATATGTGAAGAAATTGAGTTTTGTTACTTTGGAAGTAAAGAGGAGAATGTTGAAATTGACCAAGAAGAAGAGAGTAATGTGGAAGATAGTGTACAGGTTTCCAGTACAGATAATTTCCAGAGGGAAATTGCGACGTTTGAGGTGAAATCAAGTGAGAGGCCAAATTTCACTTGTGTGTGTTGTCGACGCACTTATTATAAGAATCAGACTAAGTTAGTGGATTTATATGGAAAAAGTGAAAGGGAAAATAATAGTGAATGGAAGGATTTTACAACATACTTGATGGTAGAAAATTGTTTTGATTTGGGATTGGATCAACGTGTGTGTACTTATTGTTGTAACAAATTAAATCAAAACCAGATGCCTGCTAGAGCAGTTCATAATAATCTGGAATTGGTTGAGATTCCTTCTGAATTGAAGGATTTAAATACTTATGAATCTATTTTGATTCAAAGTATCCATCCCTTTCAGGCTATTGTAAGAATGGAGCCAAAGACAGGGAAATTGCCTCCATCAGATTTACAGAGAGGATTAAAGGGAAGAGTTGTTTATTTGCCTCTAGATTTGAAGAAAAACATTAACACAATTGGAGTAGAAAAAGTGGAAGAGGAACCTCTTGTTATCTTAGTTAATGGGGTTCCGACAAAGAATAAGAAAATATGGCAAGATTTAGTAGATGTTAGGAAAGTCAAAAGGGCAACATTGTATTTGAAAAAATATAATAAGTACTATAAAAATGTATATGTTGCAGAAGAGGAAGTAAGTGAGGAAGAGGATAGCGATTTGTGTGCTGGTCAAATTGAGAAAGTAGAACCCTGTACTAGTGAAGAAATATATGAACATTATAGTGTTCATCCTTTGCATTCCAAGGAAGTCATGGGGAATGCTATTGAGTTGTTTCAAATGAAACAAGCGAAAGGGAGTCCCATTAGTGTTTGGGAGGAAAGTTTGGAAGCTCGGTGTTTCCCACAGCTTTTTCCAACAGGTCAGGGAGGAAGATATGATGAGCGACCTCATCAAATTCCTGCTTCTGAATACCGGACTTTGCGATTGTATGCAGGAGATCCTAGGTTTCGACAATGCATTCCTTATTTGTTTCATCTCCTGTTTGAAAGCGATCTGTCTGGACTGTCATATGCAGTGAACCACATCTTGAAAAGTGGTATACACATGCAAAACATCTCGGCAAGTGACTTTATGGATAAAGTCAATGTCCAAGACAGTATTTTGGATTCGCACCTGATTAATCTCATGGCGTGTCAGCGTGGTACTAATGAGTACTGGTACCGTCGTCATGGTGATTTAAAATGTATGCTAAGGAACTTAGGAACTCCCACATGGTTCCTCACTTTGAGCTGTGCTGAGTATGGCTGGGAAGACTTACTTGAATTTCTACGAGAGGCAAATGCTAACGTAGAAAACATCGAATTCAAGACACCCGGAGAACTGTGCTCTTTGGATCCAGTCAATGTATGTAGGTACTTGAATCATAGATTTGAAGGTATGATGTCTTTCATCATGAATAAGAAGAATCCACCTCTTGGAGAGGTGTTGGATTTCTTCTGGAGGAAGGAGTACCAAGCAAGAGGTGCTCCTCATATACATATGTTGCTGTGGATGAAGGATGCACCTAAATTTGGAACGGATGCAGAAGACTCAGTGATGAGTTTCATAGAACAGTATTCTACGTGTGCTGTTCCAAACGCAAAGGAGAAAAAAAGCCTACGAGAAAAAGTTCTACGTTTCCAAAGCCATCGATGTGGAAAGTACTGTCGTCGTAAATTCCGGAACAAAGACAAGTTCTACACCAAATGTCGTTTCGGCTTTCCACGACCGGTGATTTCTAAAGGAAGAGTGAACAGTTTGATGTCTTCGCTGCGACATAATGTGATGAAGAAATCACCTAAAAACACATACAATTTGAAGAGGAACGAAGAGTCTAAGTACATTAACGACTACAACCCGGTGATTTTGTCCATGTGGAATGCTAACATGGATATACAGTTTGTGGCTGATAACTGTATGGCTGTGGCTCGGTATGTGACATCTTACATCACCAAAAAAGAGAAGACAGAATTGAAGGATATGTGGGAGGACATTTCCCATGAAAAGAGCCTCAGCAAGAAGTTGTACAGTTTCAGTCTGAAGATGTTGTCGCATCGAGAAATCGGAGCTTACGAATGTTCTGACCGGTTGTCTTCAGCAAGTCTCTATGCCAAGTCCAGGAGTATCGTTTGGGCGAGTGTTGGTCTTGCTGCAACGCGTAATCGAGTTCTGAAACCTGTGCGGGAAATTGAGTATTTGGCGGAAAAGGAGCCAAACAGTACCGACATTTTGAAGAGCAACATGTTGGATACATATTATCCAAATCGAAGCAGTCACCTCGAGAATGTTTGTCTGTATGAGGTTCTGCAAAATTACATATTCAAGAGGAACATCAAAGAAGATACTGAGAAAGGAGTGTATGCTGTAATAGGAAGTGAGTGATGTCTGGTCAAGCAAAGAAAATGCCACTTGATAAACCATCGAAAATTGAGTGGCGAATCTCCTGAAAAAAAGGAGTTTTTCTATTTAGCACTTTTGCAACTTTTTAAGCCTTGGCGTGCAGAAGAGGAACTGCTTGGAGATTTCCTTTGTTACGAAGACTCATTCAATGCTGCCAAGGAGACCATAGAATGTCCTGCTATTCCCAAATATGTAGAAATGTTGAATGTGGAAATTGAGCAGGAAGCAACGATTGCAGCCGAGATTGCCAGAGACAGTTCTCAGGACAGTCAGAGTTCTGCTTCATTGATTCAGGATCCACTAGGAGGACCTCTTATCGAAAATGAAGCTGCCACTGCTATGAATGAAGTGGAAAGAGCCATGGCACATGCTCAGGAGGATGCGGTTAACTTAGAAGAGTTGGAAAGACAACTCAACGTTGAGCAGAGGAAAATATATGACGAACTTACCATGCAAATTGATCATGGATTAAGTCATGACAAGAAAGAGTGCTCATGTACGTCGTTGAAGCCTGTCCGACTGTACGTGAGTGGAGAAGCGGGAACTGGAAAAAGTTTCCTTATTAAAGCAATTTCATGTTATTTGCAGGAAAGGACAGAGTCATCGCTGTCTTGTGTTGTCACCGCTCCAACTGGACTGGCAGCACATAACATTAAAGGGATTACTTTACATCGTTTACTGATGCTGCCAGTGGAGCATGACAACAAATTAGAATATCACAAGCTATCTGGAGATGCTTGTTTTGAAGTTTCAAGAGTCTTGAGGAAAATGAAACTTCTTATCATTGACGAAGTAAGCATGGTTTCCAATGTCATGCTTGCCTTTGTGCATTTGAGAATGCAAGAAGTTCTCAAAACAGAGTATGATGTGTTATTTGGTGGCAAACACATCATTGTTTTCGGAGATCTTCTGCAGCTGACACCAGTGAAAGGGCAACCTGTGTTCAAAATGCTCACGCATGAAGATACCAGGAAATGCTTAGGGAGTATTGGCAACGTCAATATATGGTTAAACTTCAATTATGCTGAACTGCATGAAAATATGCGTCAGGCAAAGGATGAAGTTTACAAGACTATTCTACAAGATGTTAGAATTGGAAAAGTGACCGAGCATGGGAAAGAAGCTTTACATGCACGATTACTGACAAATTTATATCCAGACGAAGATGTTGTGCCTGAGAATATTTTTCAGAAAGTTACTGAGAAAAAATCTGGAATATGTTTGATGCCAACTCTTGCAGAATGTGCCAAATTCAACAACAAAATGTTGCATTTAGAAAAGCAAGAGATTGTGAAATTGGAAGCTATTGACAGAGTAGAGCATATGGGATCAACAATTATTTTGTCTGAGAATCTGAAAACAAAATTGGATTCATTAGAGAAGAGTATATCTAAAACTGCGGGTTTTGAAAAGACTCTGAATGTGTGCTTGAACTGCCGTATAATTTTAAGAAGGAATTTACATGTTGAAAGAGGTCTGGTAAATGGATCAATGGGTAATGTTGTTGATTTTGTGAAATACAGAAATAGAGATGGAATTGAATTTTTAAAAATTAAATTTGATGGCATTGAGGAAGTACAGCTAATTGCTCGTTGTTCTGCTAGATTTTTGCTTGTAAAAGACTTATATGTTCGTCGTAAGCAGTTTCCTGTTTGCTTGGCATATGCGGTGACAATTCATAAATCGCAAGGTTTAAGTGTAGACTGTGCATTGGTGAATATTGGCAGTTCTGTGTTCAAGGAGGGTATGGCATATGTGGCATTGTCACGAGTTAGGACTTTATCGGGATTGTACTTGATTGAGTGTGATGTCACAAACATTTGTGCGGATCTAGATTGTGTTAAGGAATACAATAGGTTGAGAAGAGAGTATGCGCCACATTTGCCTCAGTATCCTTTGTTTGAGAAACGTGTGGTAGGCCGGAAACGAAGAAATGTGACCAATACTGGGGAGGTTGTAGCAAAAAGACGAAAAGTCGATGAACCTGAAATTACAAGCAGAAACAAAAAGGATTCTGTTGAAGATGTTGTTGGTTTTCAATTTGAAAACAGTTCTGGTGTCAACTGCTATGCTAATGTAGTAGTTAATGTTTTGTTTTCTCTAGAAAATGTAAAAGAAGAGATTGTGGTCAATTCTGATCAAAGATTTTGCAGTTTGTTAAATTCTGTGTTAGAGAAATGTAGCACTGATAGAACAAACATAGAAAGTGTGTCTGAAATTCGAAATCTGTTAGACAGATGTTCAGGCCAAACACAATTCTCTCAAAATAGTCAGCAATATTGTCAGGAGTTTTTAATGTACATGCTTGATGTATTGCATGATGAAGGTGTAGATGTAGATCACCTGTTTGGGCTTTCTTATCAATGGCAGCATGACTGCGAGAACTGTAGGGTATCAAGTACTACTAGTGTAGACTCAGAAAGATTTATATATTTAACTTTGCCAGACAGTAAATCAGTCTCTTTTAATAAGCTAGTAAAAGCAGCTGATCACAACATGGAGTGTAGCCAATGTAAATCTGAAATGATGTCCACATTATTTATACGAACATATGGCCAGTATGTCATTTTAATGTTCCAACGATGTAGGCCTGATGGAACAAAATTGACAACTTTAATTAAAAATTTTGTGGCTTCACAGTTGTCAATATCAGGAAGGACTTTTGTAACTGTAGCAATTATATATCATGATGGTCCTTCAATAACATCAGGACATTATACAGCTTATTTAAAGTGTAGAAATGGCTGGTCATTCTGCAATGATTCTGTTTTAATTTTCAAAAAAAAATTGCCGTTTGACCTTAAAAACTCTTACCTGGTGTTTTTAAAACCAAAATTTTAGGGAAAGAATCTCGGGATGTGCTCTGAGGAATTTCAAGAAGTTCTCATGGCTCCTACACGATTTGGCCTTGAGGATAAGTGTAGTACAGAGACATAACTTCTTACCATAACACTGGACTTTATGGAGAAATACGTGCACTTTGAATGAGTTCAGAAAAACTGTTTCTTTTTATAAGCTAATTGAAGCAGCCAATCAAAACATGGAGTAGAGGGAATGTAAGTCTGCAATGCTGTCTACTGTTTTACATTGCTTTGTGATTAAAAGTGATGTAGAGAATTAAATAATTGTACTAGTCATAAAGGTAGTGTAAGTCTGCTTCATAGTAAGCAGTATCAGTGTGATAGGAAATGTAGAACATGATTGAGGAAGAAGGGGAAGATATTACTAGTCCAGGATTGTGTAAATGATCTTCAACATTTTAATTCTGAAAGTTGTGGAAATGCGAAAAGACGGGATTGGCTAACAAGAAATCCAAGAGTTATACATGGCTCTGACAAGATTTGGCCTTGTGGAATCTTGTGGTAGAGAGCAAGAAGTCATTTATTGTATGTAACATGTTTTTGAAAACGATGGAGGTTTTCTTTCAGAAAGTGGCGGGTTGAAAGTAATAACAGCACAACAGAGTGTAAGCTGTTCATAGGACATCCTTGGCCGTCATGGAAAGTAAGTTAACTTTAAGGAGTTCTGAATTCTGATTTCTAATGTTGTATGGGTTTTTTAAACACAATCATTTTGATTGTGTTTTTTTTTTCCCGCTGTTATATGATGAATACCTTCAAGTCACTGTTTTAGTGAAATTTGATACATTCTGAGAACAGCAAAAATAAACCATTTAACATGTATAATTAATTCTGTTCTGTTTGCATTTATGATGTACATGTAGAACTGTGTAGGAGGCATGGAGAAGGTGAGGCTTCTGTAAGTGTCAAAGTTGTTGCATACAGTCCTCATATTCTACGTAGTCTTTTATATTTCATTACTTTCACTGTTTCTGACTGATCTAAAAAAATTTTTTTAAAAAGAACAGTAAGTATAAGGGAAGGAAACAGACAGTTATGTTAAAAGAAACACAGCTATAGGGAATAAACTAGGGATACTGTTACCCGCAATCCTCTGCTGATGATGTCACTGAGCATGTCATGAATGATGTAATATGTGACATCATCAGCAGTGGATTATGGGTAATAGTATCTCTAGTTTACTCCCTTATAGCTGTCTTTCTTTTAACATAAGTGTCTGTTTCCTTCCCTTATACTTACTGTTCTTTTTTAAAAAAAAAATTTTTGGGTTCGCTTCCGGTTCGCGTACCGGGGAGCGAACTGGGAAGCGAACTAAGAGAAATAGAGGTTGGCACAGTTGCAAATATTGTACCAATTTTTTAATAACGGGGAGGTAGTTCTGAAAAGAACTTTTTTTTAAATTGTTTTTGTTGTTTTATATATTTTTTATTATTTTTCTGAACATTTTTTTACTTTTTTTGAATTTTTCTGAGCAGTTTTATAATTTTTTAGTTTTTTTTTCGGAGGGGGCAACGAAAACGATTCATTGTAAAGGGCTCAACAGGAGCAAGAAAACAAAAAAAAAGAATTTATTGTTTGGGGAGTTTCGGACAAACATGAGCATGATTGTCAATAGCTCTGTTGATCAGAGTGATGCTACTTTCTGCGTAGCAAATGAATCCACTGCAATGTAGGCAGACTTGTTTTACTTCACGAAATCTCGTTTGTATATTTGGCACCATCTCCCTGCCCTCTGGTCCCGTTACTTCCGGTACAACAGATCTTCTGGCCATAATAGGGAGATTATCTAGGTCGTCCTGTTCCTCTTCTTCGTCTTCTTGCTGAATTATAACTTTAGCAGGTGGTCCACTCTTCCTTGGATGTGGTGGAGGTGGTGGGGAAGCACCAGCTGAAGCTAGTAAAGAAGCCATTGCTCACTGGTAACAAAGGGTCTTTCTCTCACAATGATGAAAGTCAGAGTGAGGAAAGAAGGAGGGATTTTCACCATTTGGGAAAAAAAATAGTTCTCAACCAATGAAAAGTGTTCATTTTAGATCATATGACCTAGTCTTACATCATTAGGAAACCGAAAGTGAAATGAACCAATGAAAAGTGTTATTACCAAGTCACATGACCTGCTGTGTGTATGTTACGCGCTTTGCAGGGCCTCCCGGTTTGCTTCCAGAAAAAAAGTAAAAGTCCACATTTGTAAAGCGCACAATCACCCGTAAGGGTCTCTAGGCGCTGGGGGCCGTCGGGAAGATTAAGCAAGCTATTGCCCAGAGTCACATAGTGCTGGGCTAACCTGCCGCCGGAGCCGGGGATCGAACCATGGTCCCCAGATTCCGGAGTCAGTCGCCCTGGCCGCGGCGCCACACCTCTCCCCTCTCCAGAAACCTGTGCTTTGCGACTCGGTAAGCGTACGAGTTCGCTAACGTAGCACGTCATATGACGTATCACGCGACAACGCGAAACGTCATGCGGACGGGAGGCGTCACGATGTTGTTTTCTAACGCGGCAGTTGCGGTAAAGAAACGTTTACCGGCTCGTGGTCTATTTCGCGGCATCAAGGTCAGCTAACGGGAAGCTTCCCGATTCGCGAAGCGGGAACGAAGAAAAAAAAATATTTTAAAAAAAAGTTATTAATAAACATATAAAATATATTTTTGGATTTAAAGAAGAATACATTTTACAGCTACAGATATTAGCTGTTAAAAAACCAATGAAATTCACTGAAAAAACCATAGGTTATAGACCATATATAGTTAGGAATTTGCATTTACAAAACCTTGAAAATTCACTGAAAAAACCATAGGTTAGAGACCATATATAGTTAGCTGGACATTTTATTGACATAAAACCAATGAAATTCCATATATAGTTAGTTGCACTAACTATATATCGTGCACCCGCAATCCACTGCTGATGATGTCACATATTACATCATTCATGACATGGTCAGTGACATCACTGATGACATCACTGATGACATCTCAAATGACATCACTGATGACATCACTGATGACATCTCAAATGACATCAATGATGACATCATGACACACCAATACCAGTTACTACATACGCACTCACTGATTCCTACGTCTACACACACATTCACTCATTCACCCATACAATCACTCATACATACAGTCACTCATTATTACAACACTATCATATGCACTCATACACCTATGCAGACACTCACACACTGCCACTCATCCATGGAGTTACTCACACACATAGTCAGTCCTGTAAAGAATCAATCACACTTCCATTTCCTCATCTATACAGTTAAACAGAGAACACCATACTTCAGTGACATCACTGATGACATCACTGATGACATCTCAAATGACATCACTGATGACATCTCAAATGACATCACTGATGACATCATGAAACACCAATACCAGTTACTACATACGCACTCACTGATTCCTACGTCTACACACACATTCACTCATTCACCCATACAATCACTCATACATACAGTCACTCATTATTACAACACTATCATATGCACTCATACACCTAGTCAGTCCTGTGAAGAATCAATCACACTTCGATTTCCTCATCTATACAGTTAAACACAGACCACCATACTTTTTCACACATATACTAACACATACTTACTCTCTTATACAATCACTGATACAAGTACACATTGATATGCACAGAGTCACACACCTCCCAGCCAGCCACACACACACTCAGTCTTCCATACATCCACTCATTCTTCAATATGTAAAACATATTTAAACTTTACAAAAACACAGACACTAGATGATGTCATCAGTGATGTCATTTGAGATGTCATCAGTGATGTCATCAGTGATGTCATTTGAGATGTCATCAGTGATGTCATCAGTGATGTCACTGACCATGTCATGAATGATGTAATATGTGACATCATCAGCAGTGGATTGCGGGTGCACGATATATAGTTAGTGCAACTAACTATATATGGAATTTCATTGGTTTTATGTCAATAAAATGTCCAGCTAACTATATATGGTCTCTAACCTATGGTTTTTTCAGTGAATTTTCAAGGTTTTGTAAATGCAAATTCCTAACTATATATGGTCTATAACCTATGGTTTTTTCAGTGAATATATATATATATATATATATATATATATATATATATATATATATATATATATATATATATATATATATATATATATATATTACCTACTGGCGGTCGCCAGTAGGTAGTTATAGTTAGGACCTAGCTTCCATAGGAAATCCGCAACATTCTATTGGGAATAACTTTGGCGCCGGTTGATGAATCTTCACGAATTTCCCAAAGAAGATGGCCCGCTCCGCTCCGCTCCTTCCCTGAAAGTTTTGAGGGGATTTGTCAAGTGGGGGCTGAGAAGAAAGGGGAGTCCCAAAATGTGTTTTCCCCATGGTATTTTCCATAGGACAATTAGACACGGCTACAGCCCACGGCTGAACGGAATTACAAGAAATTTGGCAAAATGGAAGAGTCTGATTCGCAGATCACACTTTTGCTCAAATAGTGTCAATCGATCCAGTAGTTTGTGAGAAAATCAAAAGAAAAAATATATACATCTATAAGCGCGCACCGTGCGCGCACGGTGTGCGAATCGGGTGTGCGCGAGCGGAATTCTGATTTGCTGTCAACATTCCAATCGGTCGAAATCAGGAAGGTTTGGCCGCCATTTTGTGTCCGAGACAGAAGAGAGCCAAAAACAAAAGTTGAAAACGTGTAAAAGGGGGCAGGGTAGTCTCCCTGACCCCCCAGGTCTTCTCAGGGGGTCCCTGAAGGACCCGCGCACGTAAAAAAAAAAAATACAGTTAAAAAGCAAGTTTGAGTGTTTAGATGTTGGTTGGCTCTAAAAAGAGCTGTTGTGTTTATTGAGTGTCTTTGTACCTACACGTAAGTACAGATGCAGAGTCTAAAATTCAAGAGGAAGACTCTGTTTCCCGCATCTGTGAAATGTACACCGTCTCCTCTATAAATGCCTTGCATGTTGTAACGCAAGTTGTTGTGGTATATAGAACCCATACCATAGTCTCTGAGGAACTTATTCACATGTTTCCTTGCTTTCTCAATCTGTGGACAAAATTGGTTGGACCAGTACCATTTTTGTCTTTGGCATATATTAGAATATACAAAGGCAGTTTGTGGAAAAAGTGACATCAATTGCCCAAAGATGTCCTTTAAAAGCATTTCCAGACCTACCCCAGTCAAAGTGCCTAGGTCATTGCCACCACAGTGCACAAATATGAGGTCAGGGTGTGGGAGATGCAAAAAGGATTTTACCAATGGCATCAATTGGTGACATCTCAATCCTCTCTGGCCAATCCACATTATATCCACATTTGGTAAGTCAAGGTTGAGAAAGCATCTATTTGCTGCATACCTTTCACTCCAGAAAATATAGCTGTGTCCTACAATCCACACTCTAAGCATCTTGAAGGGAGATCTGGTTGTACTCAGATGGGCTCTGGAAATGAAATGGCAGTTTGAAAAAGTTGCAGTTTAGAAAAAAATGTGGATGAGATTCAGTGCACTTGAAAAAGAATAAATGATTGGTGGTTTCTGTAAATTCAACATTGAAAACTAGGGTGCATGCTACTGTTTTTTTTAAGGAGAAATGCTAATGGTTGAGAGAAAGTGATTGAAAGGAACATTGCACAGCATTCGCTGCTGTTTTGAAAAGTCAAACACCCTTGCTGGTTTGCTTTGCAGATGAACTTTTCACCTGTGTGTTCAGTTAGGTGTTCTATGGAGCGTTACCATGGTAACAGGCAGAGAGAGCAGTGGGGGAATGTTGAATATTATGTGAGATTGAAAGTGTTTCAATGTAGAACCAATTAAAATGTTAGTTTGGTTTTGAATTTGTGGGGGAAGATATTTGATTGGTTATCAACAAGAATATGAGTGTAAAATGAGAGGAAAGCCATGTCATTCTATGATTCCAGTGACTGGTGCACAATTCAGAGATTCTGCTTAAGAAAATCTGGTGTGTGATTGACACTGTTCTAAAACTACAAAAGCATTTTTAAAGGTGAGTTGTTAATTTGTAAGGGGATCTATGTTGTGAAGTTTAATTTAAATTGAAAAATATATTCTAATGTGGAAGCAGGAGTTTATTTGCACAGAGTCTGATTTTAACTTTGTCTGTTTTGTGAAAAACATTGTGAAAGGAGCATTTGGTATGTTGATGTGTTTGAGGAGATATTGTTTTGCAGTACAGTGCTGTTGTTAAAAATGATATAATAGTTTGCTTAGTTGATGTGTTTTAAAATATGTCAAAAGATGTAGTCATGGAGTGAGTCATTCCTTAGGACAGTTAGTGCTATAAAGTCCAAAGCAGCATGTGTGTCAGGCCTCTGAATTTCCAAATAGTCTCCATGCTGTGTATTAAAGATCCTGGGTGTGCTGTAGAAATTGCATACCAACTTTTTCAGTAGCATGTAGAAATTATTTCAGTGAATTCTCATTTCTACATTCTCAGTCCCACCTTGAGCCCCAGCACTGCCTGTACACCACTGCACTGTCCTAAAATGTGAAACAGCACTCCTAGCTAGACTTTTTTTTTCACTGTAGTAATCATTTTACTGAATTACTAGGCATACTGTCATGTCTCTAAGATCAGAGTGTGAGTGAGAATTCATTTCAGAAAAATGTGGCAGAATAATTTGCTTTGTTGATGTGTTTTAAAATATGGCAAAAGATGTAGTCATGGAGTGAGTCATTCCTTACAATGAATCTTTGAACCAATTCCACACTTACCTGAACCACAATAAATATAATGTGAAACTAACTATGACGCACAACAGAGAATCCATTAATTTTCTTGATATTCACTTCTTCATCAAGGAAGGCGTGGTTCAGAGTACATTGTACAGGAAAGAAACATCTTGCAACTCTGTACTACACGCGGAGAGCACACACCCACATTCGGTCATCAATAATATACCATATGGTGAGATGGTGAGACTGCGGAGAAACTGCAGCGAGGAGGATTCCTACATTCAGAATCTTAATATGGCAAGAACCAGATTCCTCAAAAGAGGTTACAATCATAAAATTGTGGACACTGCTATCCAAAAAGCTAGAAACTTACGTAGAGAAGACACACTAGCAATCAAACGTGATGACACTCCAAATAGAAAGGAACGAGGTGTCACGTTCACGACCCAATACAACTCCAACAGTAACAGGATTTATAAGATACTTAGCAAACATTGGGATATTCTCAAGAATGTTCCGGGCCTACGAGAGACCATATCAACAAGGCCACTTGTCTCTTATCGCAAGGGTAGATCTCTGCGGGACAATTTATGCCAAAGCTATGTAACCACCCCAAGGGACTCGTGGTTTCCTTCTAAACCATTGGTTTTTTTTACGTGCGGGTCATGCATATGTTGTGAATCAGGTCTAAACAGGACCACTAGTTTCTCATATAACACATCCAAGATTTATAAGATCAACTGTTTTATAAATTGCAATACCACCCATGTGGTATATGTATTGGGATGTAGTTGCAACATTATCTACGTAGGAAGCACGATACGCCCTCTAAAAATACGTATCCAAGAACATCGGAGGGCGATCATCGGTAGAGATAATCGCTACCCATTGAGCACTCACTACAATGAGAAACACTTAGGAGAATGCTCCTTCTGGTTTCACGGAATAGATCAGGTGCCCCAGGACAAAAGAGGGGGCGACCGGGAACTAGCAGTGAGACAGAGGGAGGCTAAATGGATTTGCCGTTTGAGGGCCACACAGATGGGGCACAATACTGACAATGAGCTGCACTATTTTCTTGATTAGTGCTCAGATGCCACCATTCTATCGTTATATACATTCCCATTACGATCTGTACATTATGAATAGTTTTTAATTGAATGCCTATGAATCTTATGAACAGAATGTCTACGATTCTCACAATTGCTGTTTAACTGATTGATGTGATTGCTGTTCAAGCAACCATTCTGTACATTTGTATTATATATTTTTGTAAACTTATGAATTTTTTTGTATTTCAGTAATTCACTTTTGGTTCTAATTTTCTATCCCTAATCCTTTTTCTTTCATCTTTTCTCTTTCTTTCTGCACTACGTTCATTCCGACGCCAATTTTTCCTCTCTTACTGAATTTTATTTTATCATATATTCATTTCCAATTCAAATATGCTATATGCTTGATGTTACAATTCTCAAGCAGCGAAGGTTTTATATTTTTATACCTTCCAAAGATGTCAAAACTTGGTCTTTTTCAATTAGCAGAGGTACTTGCCCCAGGTTGTGGCGGGGGGGGGGGAGGTGAGTTTCCTTCCTTCCACCCGTTATGACTATTCCATCCACGTTACTGCCGAACTTCGGTCTAACATATCACCATTTCAATATGGCCGCTCCTTTTCACACGATATCGTGGTATAGACTGGACGGAGCTCGGGCACTACGAGGGCTCACGTGATCGGGACTCCGATCATAGAAATGTTTCCGGAAATGGCGGGGTTCCGACGATCACTTTCCCTAATACGGATGAAGGAGCAGACGGTGCCGTGAACCCTATTAAAGGTACGCGCCGTGAGATCGAATTTCGAATGCCTTGACATGCGACCAAAGTTACTTTTGGGACTTGATATTTACTATGCATTTTTTTCTGTCCCAGGTATCACGGTAGTGCCTTATACTGCCCTCGGTAACCCACACAGACGCTACCCGGCATCGCGCTTGCATTTACTTAAAGGAACCGTTGGCATATAGGATATACCATAGCCCTTCGGTAAATTACTTATCTTTTACCACAATTCTTGACCACTTTTCTATTGCGTAGCTTCAACACATGCACCTTGGGTCATTAGAATTAACAAGAGAGAGAGAGAACAGGGGAGAGTTTTTTGGGCGTGGTATAGCAGCATGGACCTTTTGATGCATTGCGTTTATATATCCAGGCCACATTTCAGCCCTTTTAACTTTAGCCTCCTCAGGTTGCCTGAACTACTCGCTATCTAGATACAGATGTAGTTCAGTTTTTACTATATTTTCGACTACTTAAACGCAAATGACAGCCACTCACATGTTGGCCACTTGTTAGGTGTCCTAAATAGGACCTTTTTTGATGATGACGTTTGAATTTGTATATAAAGGACGTCACCATCTGATATGATTATATTCTTATCGGTCTGTATCAACATAACCTAAATGAATGCATCTCTCACACAGGGGGCAAGAACTCTTGTTCGCTTCGTCTACGAGCACCACCTATCCCCACTCACGGAGGAACATACTTGGATTTCTCTCTGGGATACCACCTCACTTGAAGGTACCTGGTTTTTCCATTATGAATTAATTGTTCTCTAATGTATCTGGGACTGGATTGATTCTATATGTCTCGGATGCCTCACCTACGGGGATTATAGAAACCAATATACAGAGAACATGTACTCCTCTGCTGTATTACATTCTAGCTATGGTACTCTATGATTATGGACTCAACGTCGCATATATACCTAGCATCGGTCAGCACGCAATACTGCTTCATGCATATATCTGCTTGTACATATTTGTCTAAGTTTCTAGAAATGGTGCTCAAGCAGTACTCAGTCTGAGCCCGTGGTTCTCTCTCATCCTCGAATACAGGTATTGGACAGTCGGTAATTGATAATAATTCGTCTGCGCCTACGGTGAACACGCAACTTTTCCCTTGAAATATGGGATTGAGACGATGACATTTTTGGTGAGAATCCATTTGGATTCAATATATTTTCATAAAACCCTGGGTCACTACTATGGAGAAATGTCCCTGTCTATTTCTCTGCCTTCTTTCACGTTGTGGTGCGTCGTAACGCCTATACACATTTTCTTTATTCTTCCTTTTCCTTTTTCTTGGTTCTCTTTTCACTTGTCTATTTTGTTTTTTTTGGCACCACATCCTTTGGTAACACTTGGCTACCAGTTATGGGTGTCCCGTTTTTCCCCAATGGGCACCGCAACCTATAGGGAACTGTTCTTAGTAAACACTTTGGTGTGTACTTTTGGGACGCACGCCTTTTAAGCTCAAGTCTGAGACCGTGCATGGGTGAGGGCATGCGGGTCTTTCGGACAAATATGCACTCGCCGTTTGTCAGATGTAATGTTTTTAAAAAATCCTTTTTTTTATTATTTTTGACTACTGGTGTACTCTTATGTCACCTTTTACTTATGTGTAATGTATGTCAATGTTTGTTTAAACACAAGAGACAAATATGTTTACGCATGTATAAAAATTCTCTTGCAGCCCTGACGAAATTCCCAAGGCACATAAAAGGGAATGAAACGCGTTGGCTGTGCCTCTGTATTTTGCAAAGAAAAGAAATAAAGAAACGAATAAAGAAGGAACAGAAGATCCATACTAACTCATAAACTTTTGCTTGTTCATCATATTATTGAGTGCACCTCTCAAATTTTGGTAATTTCTTGAGTCATTCCTTAGGACAGTTAGAACTGTAACGTCCAAAGTAGCATGTGTGCCAGGCCTCTGAATTCCCAAATAGTCTCCATGCTGTGTAATGAAGATCCTGGGTGTGCTGTAGAAATTGCATACCAAATCTCTCTGTAGCATGTAGAAATCCTTTCAGTAAATTCTCATTTGTACATTCTCAGTCCCATCTTGAGTTCTATACTGCCTGAACATCACTGCATGGGAAACAACTTTTACAAAGCAACTTTTACAACGCACTACCATTACAACGCAACTTTTACAATGCAACATCCATTACAAAGCATGCCATTACAACGCAACCACTACAACGCATGACAATACAACGCATATCATTACAATGCATGTCATTATAACGCAGTCATTACAACGTATACCATTACAATGCATACCATTACCATCCAACACTTACCTTACTGTTGTACCCCCTGGAGTTAGAATATTAATTGTTACCCCTAGACTATCCAACACTTACCCTACTGTTGTACCCCCTGGAGTTAGAATAGTACATTTTACCCCTACACTATCCAATACTTACCATACATGCAATGTAATGTTATGCGTTGTAATGGTATGCGTTGTAAAGGTAGTATGTGTTATAATGGAATGCGTTGTAAAGGTAGTTTTTAAAAATTCATTGTAATGGTATGCGTTGTATTGAAATGAGTTTTAATGGATGTTGCGTTGTAAAAATGCGTTGTAAAGGTGTGCGTTGTAAAAGTATGCATTGTAACGTCATACAACCTCACTGCACTGTCCTAAAATCTTAAACAGCAGTCCCAGCAAGACTCTCTTTCCCTGTAGTAATCATTTTATGGAATTGCAAGGCATACTGTCATGTGACTAAGATCACAGTGTGAGTCAGAATTCATTTCAGAAAAATGAGGCAGAATAATTTGCTTAGTTGATGTGTTTTTAAATTATGGGAATACATGTAGTCATGGAGTGAGTCAGTCCTTAGGACAGTTAGTGCTATAAAGTCCAAAGCAGCATGTGTGCCAGGCCTCTGAATTCGCAAATAGTCTCCATGCTGTGTAATAAAGATCCTGGGTGTTCTGTAGAAATTGCATACCAAGTTGAAGTTGAAAGAACCATGGAACAAGCTCAGGAGGATGTAGTCAACTTAGAAGATTTGGAAAAAGAACTAAACTTTGAGCAGAGACAAATATATGACGAAGTCACAAAACAGATTGAGCATGGTTAATCTCATGAGAAAAAAGAGTGCTCATGTACATCATTTATACCTGTCCGACTGTACCTGAGTGGAGAAGCAGGAACTGGAAAAAGTTTTCTGATTAAAGCAATTGCAACGTATCTGCAGAAAAGAACGGAGTCATTGCTGTCTTGTGTTGTTACCGCTCCAACTGGGTTGGCAGCACATAACATTAAAGGGATTACTTTACATCGCTTATTGATGCTGCCAGTAGAGCATAATAATAAATTACAATACCACAATCTATCTGGAGTAGCTTGTTGTGAAGTTTCCCGAGTCTTGAAGAAAATGAAACTTCTTATCATTGATGAGGTAAGCATGGTATCAAATGTAATGCTTGCTTTTGTGCATTTAAAAATGCAAGAAATTCTTAAAACAGAGTACGATGTGTTATTTGGAGGCAAACACATCATTGTATTTGGAGATCTATTGCAGCTAACTTCAGTGAAAGGACAACCAGTATTTAAAATGCTCACACATGAAGATACAAGGAAGTGCCTAGGAAGCATTGGAAATGTTACCATATGGATAAATTTCAAATATGCAGAACTGCTACAAAATATGCGACAGGCAAAGGATGAAGATTATAAAAATATTCTACAAGATGTAAGAATTGGAAAAGTAAGTGAGCATGGGAAAGCAGCTTTACATGCACGATTAATTTAAAATTTGTTTCCAAACGAAAACATTCTCCCAGAGAAAAATCAACCCGCTCTGAGATAGCTGTAAATAAACATGGATCTCAACTATGTCAAATGCAGGCCAAACTTGAGGATTTGGAAAATAGGCAACGACGACAGAATTTACGCATATTTGGAATTTCGGAAGGGGCTGAGGGAGCTGATGCTAGGGCATATACTGTTCAGCTGCTTCATAAAGCATTTCCTGAATTATCTGATTGGGACTGGGATTCACAGATACAGCATGCCCACCGACTTCCCCTCTTTCAAAGAAATAAAAACAGCAAATATCCCCGCCCAATTTTGATATACATTGGTAATTTTTTGCTCCGCCAGGCTATTTTACTAAAAGCAAGACCAAATACTCCGGTTACTATTGATTCAACTATTTTTTTGTAAGATCCGATTTAAGTAAACTTTCTATGGAACGACGATGAAAACTAAAGCAATACATAGACCCAATAAAGGAGTTAGGTGGCCAACCTTACTTGCAAGAACCAGCTAAATTGAAAGTGCTTAAAAGTGGCCGAACATATTATTTCATGGAAGAAAACGAAATAGAAAAGGCATTGGCTGAGTGGAAAATGGAAAAGAAAGCTGTTACTGAATAACTTTTCTATATCTCTTAATTTTTCTTACAGAAAGTTTATGCAAAATTAGACATGGTCTTTAATAGTTTTTACTAATATTTGAATGCTCAGCCCTCGAGACGGCTAGCTCCGCGCTAAAGCTGCAAAAACAGAACGGCAGCAGTCAAATGGGGGGACCTGTAAGTAGGGGCGGGGTGGGTTGGGAAAGGTTGAGGTCTGGTAAGACTAGGATGGGGGGTAATTTATTTTGGGAAAAAAACTGCATCATGGGGTTAAAAAACTATATCATTTCGAGCTACAACAAGATGGATATGATTTTTTTAATGCTTTAAGAATAGGGCTTTATACTTTCTGCAATGCATTTAATAAAATGTTTAGTGTGGAATGTGGGAGGCCTAAATACCCGGAATAAAAGAAATATTGTATATGAAGAGCTTAGGATGTATAATCCGCAAATCGTGGTCATTACGGAAACACATATAGCTTATAAAGATAGAAAACTATTAAAACAACTTGGTTATGACATTATGGTTTGCACGGAATTTAATGCTTCTATCCGGGGGGTGGCAATATTGAAACATAGACATTTCAAAGCTGAGAAAAATAAGACATTAACTGATAGGGCTGGTAGGTGGGCAATAGTGCAGATAACATGGGAAGGTCACAAATTTACTATATGTGGGGTATATGCATCAAATTAGGATGAACCATCTGTTATTGATCAAATGAATTTGGAATTGTTATCATGGGATGGGGAATATATTGTACTTGGCGATTTTAATTGTATTATGAATTATAATTTAGATACAACGAGAAAAAAATTATCTCAGAGAATGAAAAAGACTAGGGCGGCAATTCTAGATCTAGCTGCAATCCATCTACTTAAGGATGCGTGGCGATGCTTACATCCTAGGGTACCGGGTTATACTTACTACTCTGCTGCACATAAACTATGCTCACGGATCGATATGATATGGGTTACAGACTCTATTCTGGAAACCAGCACTATCACAATATGTCCAAGAGTCACCTCGGATCATAATCCAATTATTCTTACCTTTAAAATGTCCACAGAGCGACCCTCACCCCGTTCTTTTTCTTTTCCTAGATATTTATTTACAAACACTAATTTTATTCAGCAACTGAAAGATCAAATAAAGAAGTTTATAGATATAAATATTTGTTCAGCTTCATCTTCGATAGTGTGGGATGCATGTAAAGCTAGCATACGCGGATTTACACAGCAATATATATGGCGACAAAATAAAGAATTTCAATCACGAAATGAGCAAATGATTACTGAAATACTTAATCTTGAACAACAACTTTCTGAAAATTTATTAACAGGGGTGGAAAATTTAGAAGCTTTAAATTTTAAACTGATCGAACTAAAGGCAGCGATGAAAAATATCTTTAGGGAAAAAAGTATTATTAAATTAAAAAAATACCAACTGAATCAATACGAAAATGGGGAAAAAATTGGCAAAATTTTAGCTTATAAAGTGGCTGAAGACCGTGCTCAAAATGCTATTAAAGAAATTAAAGGGGATAATAATCAGACTTTTCAGGATCCTAAACTAATATTACAGCAATTCACATCTTACTATCAGGACCTCTATACACCAGAAACTCTAGTTAAAGAAGATAACATTAGAAATATATAACAATAAATAAAGTAAAAACTTTGGAGGTGGAACAATCCGATCAGTTGGGGGTGGATATTACGGCAACGGAAATTAAAAACGCAATTAATTCACTAGCAAATGGCAAAGCTGCAGGAGAGGATTGTATCCCCTTAGAGCTATATAAAAACTGTATGGAAGAGCGAATACCACTGCTAATTAAAGTTATTCATGCAATTGGTAATGGAGAGCAAGCACCAAAGTCATGGAACCTCACCCAAATTATTTTCTTTTTGAAGAAGGGTAAACCATTGCAGGAGAGAGGTTCCTATTGGCCAATCTCGCTTATTAATAGTGATGCAAAAATATATGCAAAAATATTGGCGACTCGACTTGCACCATTAATGTCTTATATGGTTTCACCCCAACAACACGGGTTCATACCTAAAAGAGACACTACGGCACAAATCAATATGGCCATTTCTGCATTTGACCTGGCAAAGACTGAATCCACCCCACTCGGTATGATTTTATTAGATGCAGAGAAAGCATTTGATCGAGTGGGGTGGGATTTTATTTGGGCAGTGCTGCAAGCGTTTGGCATAAAGGGTCAATTTTTAAACTGGATTCAATCATTATATGATATGCCGCAGGGAAAAGTCTGTTATATGGGCAAATGCTCTTCTACTTTTAAGATTGGATGAGGGACTCGACAGGGGTGCCCTCTCTCACCCTTACTATTTGCTTTAGGTATGGAACCTTTTTTAATTGCTCTTCAAAAACAAGCTTTAATTAAACCTTTTGTAAATGGCTTAAACACTCTTGACATAACAGTATATGCTGACGACATTGCCGTCTTCTCTACGAATGTACCTGAAACTATGACAGGCATCTTGGTAGAAGCGGGGAAATATGGGTCAGTGTCCGGTTATCGCTTGAATACTAGTAAGACTCAAATTATCTTGAACCATCATTTACCATCAGTGGTGACAGGAATATGCGCGGTAGCAACTTATCTAGGGGTAAAAATCTCGTCAAATATAGATGAAATTGTGGCATTAAATTACGAACCGCTATTGAAGGAAACTGCTATACTGTTTAAGAAATGGCATAAGCTTCCACTTAGTATTGTTGGCCGAATAAATTTAGTCAAAATGAAAATGTTGCCTAAATATCTTTATCTTTTCCGTTCCTTCCCCTTAAGGGTAAATAACTCCTATTTTTGTAGGCTAGAGGGTATTATTAGTAGCTTTATTTGGGGCTATAAAAAAGCACGACAAGCAATTTCTCTTCTTAAAGCTCCTTATGAGCAAGGTGGATTGGGCCTTCCAGATATTAAATATTGCTATTGGTCTTCTTTCATGACCCGCTTTCGCAGCCTGTTAATCCCTAATAAATGCTTATACTTTCATAAGTTTTTGCTGGGTACAGATGCAACTATGTTTTTTTATAGATTAAATGACCCCAATTATTTTAAACGCGTTAAGTTTAAGACAGTACGCGATACCACTTACATTTGGCGCTCCATTCTTACTAAGAGTAAGATATCTTTGTTTCATGATAAAACACCTCTATGGTCTAATCCTGGTCTTCCAGAAATATTTCAAGACATAATAGGCGGTGTATTTTCTAAATCTGGCATTAATTTACTGGGAGATCTATATGATCATAGGGGATTATTTTCGTTTGAAAAACTGAAAGTTTGCTATAAACTACAAGAAGGGGCAAGATTTAAATATTATCAAATTAGGGATTATCTTTTGAGGAAGATAGAATGTACCTGCTTAACAGAATCTGAAGTATGGAATTGTATATATAGGGAAGAAGATAAAGCAATGATTAGTAGAGGGTATAAATTATTTTCTGGATATAATACTAATGACATACATAAATTGGCTGAAAAATGGACTAATAAGCTTACAATGGAAATAACACCAGACTTTATTACTTCTTCTTTAAATAGCCTCAATCTTGCTGTTCAATCTTCAAATCTTAAGTTACAGCTATTCAAAACTATATGTCATCTATACTATACCCCAGATCGGATTCTTAAATGGGCATAGAATATTAATAATGTCAGCGATCGTACAAAATGTTCTAAATGTGATCTGAAAGGAGCTGATATTATCCATATGTTTTTTTTGTGCCCAAATCTTGGTGAATTTTGGAATGGAGTAGCCAAAGTTATTTCTACTAAACTTGGTATTCCTATTACATTCTCGCTAAAAGATGTATTTATAGGAACGTCAGGGGAAAATACTGTACTATGTGATTTATTGAATATTTTGATTACTTGTGCCCGATTGACTATTGCTAGAGATTGGGTTCAACAAAACTCACCAAAGGTTATTGAGTGGTGGAGTCTTGTTAAAGAGATATATAATATGGAATTTGCTCTGGCAAATACTAGGGGTCTACAGGCTAAACGAAAAGTGGATAGAATATGGGGTTTAATTATGCTATAAAACGGTATTGTTTTTTTTTTTTTTTCCTTTCTCTGTAACTTTTTTTACCTGTCTTTTTTGTTATTGCTTATATCTTGTTGTATAATTTGTTTGATGTACCCCTTTGATGCAAAACAATAAAAACAATTTAAAAAAAAAAGAGAATATTTTTAAGAAAATTCCTGAAAACAAATCTGTCATATGCTTGATGCCAACTCTGCAAGAATGTTCAATCTTCAACAACAAAATGTTAAAGTTGGAAAATCAAGAGATTGTGAAACTGGAAGCTATTGATAAAATAGAACATGAAGGAGCAACTATTATTTTGTCAGAAAAGTTGAAATCAAAATTGGATTCTTTAGAGAAGACAATATCTAAAACTGCTGGTTTGGAAAAGACTCTGTATGCATCTTTAAATTGTCGTATAATTTTACGACGTAATTTACATGTGGAAAGAGGTTTAGTAAATGGAGCAATGGGTCATGTTGTTGATTTTGTGAATTACCGAAATAGAGATGGAATTGAATGTCTAAAAATTAAATTTGATGGTATTGAAGAAGTACAACTAATCAGTTGTTGTTCTGCCCGATTTTTGCTTGTGAAAGATTTATATGTCCGCAGAAAACAGTTTCCTGTTTCTTTGGCATGTTGACCCGCACAGGAGAGTAAGTTCATTAATCCACTTTACCTCTCCGCATCACTTTTTTAACAATACCAGCCAGTGTTATTTAAAAAGTTTTTTCTACCACTAGGCCAGGTATTTTTTAACATCACTTATTTATTATCACCCCTGACCCTACTGACACTCACTCCCATTCACTCACATAGCACCCTCAAAATAAAAGGTGCTCCAGCGTAGTCGCTTGTCGCAGCACTGCCCCGTCCCGCAGCGGGGCGGGAAGACCCCAATGATGAAGCATGACACCAAGGGCCCTTTTGGTGTGTGAGGGGTATTTTAACGCATATTGTGTATTCCATGAACACCTGGTTATACACTAACTGTATGTAAGGTGGTCCATGTTGATTATTTGTATATGCAGTGACTACTCATATATCTCAAGGTTTAAGTGTAGATTTGCTTTGGTGAATATTGGAAGTTCTGTGTTCAAGGAGGGTATGGCATATGTTGCTTTATCTCGAGTCAGAACTTTATCTGGATTGTACTTGATTGAATTTGATGAGACAAAGATTAATGCAGATCTAAATTGTGTAAAAGAATATAATATGTTAAGAAGAGAGTATGCTCCAAATTTACCTCAATATCCTCTATTTGAAAAGCATGTGGTAGGCCGAAAAAGAAGAAATTAGAAAAATTGTAGTGAAGTTGTAGCAAAAAGAAAAAAAGTAGATGAACCAGTAATTGTAAGCAGAAAGGAAAAGGATTCAGTTAAAGATGTTGCTGGATTTCAGTTTGAAAACAGTTCTGGTGTCAACTGCTATGCTAATGTAGTGGTTAATGTTTTTTTTTTTCTCCAAACTGTACAAGAACAGATTGCAAAAAATTGAGATCTGCCGACAACAAACCCAGGGTAATCTTTGGCATTGTGAATGACCTGGCATTCTCGGACCGAACCTCGTCCCAAATCCCTCCCTCCCAGCCCCTCTGTGATCAACTTAACCACTATTTCTTGGACAAAATCACAACTATCAAGGCCAATATCCCTTCACCCTCCTCTGCTTTTGTTGATCCCTCCCCCCCCACTGTCCTAAACCCTCTCACCTTCATCCCTCCCTTTACTCAGGAATCTTTTCTGGCAATACTCCCTAAAGTTAAGTCGGGGTCTCCGGCGGACGTCTGCCCCGCACGCATCCTACAGCAAATATACTCTAGCTGCCCTGATCCCCCTATCGCCTTTCTCAATAGCTCCTTGGCTCAGGGTGTCGTGACCCCTGCACTCAAGGCCGCCACTATAGTACCTCTGCTGAAGAAACCCGGAGCGGACCCGTCCATTTCGGCTAACTTTCGCCCCATCTCCCTGCTGCCCTTTCTGGGCAAGGTGATGGAACGCCATGTCACCGCGGTACTGAGCGCTCACACCGAGGCGAATGGGGGGCTGGCCTCTCGCCAGGCAGGATTCCGCCCTAGGCATTCGACCGAATCGGTCGTAGTTTCAGTCCTGGACAACCTCAGAAAGGGTATGGATGATAACAACCGCCAGGCACTGGTCCTCCTTGATCTCTCCGCCGCCTTTGACACGGTGGACCACACCATCCTACTTGCCCGTGTCAAGGCGGCTGGTATCGGGGGATCAGCTCTGGTCTGGCTCTCCTCCTTTCTGAGGGACCGCACTCAGGCGGTCCGTCTGGGCGATTTCACCTCCACCACTCTCCCTGTCACCTGTGGTGTTCCCCAGGGTTCTTCTCTCTCTCCGTTACTCTTTAATCTCTATATCTTTCCTCTTATCTATGCACTCCAGCAGCTGGAGGTCACTGTTTATAACTATGCGGATGACCTCCAGCTCATCTTTGATCTGTCCCCCTCTCCTCTCTCGGTCTCTAATTTTCAGTCGACTATGACATTCATCAGGGACTGGATGAACCACAACCACCTTAAACTGAACCCCGACAAGACCGAGTTGGTTCTTACTGGTGGTTCATCCAGCCCCTGGAATTCTCTTTTCTGGCCCCCCTCTCTTGGCCCGGCACCATCCCCCTCCACTGTGGTCAAGACACTGGGTGTTAAAATGAATAATCAGCTCACTCTTCACTCACAAATTAGTTCCGTGGTTTCCTCCTGTTTCCTCACTCTCCGAACTATCCGCTCTGTCTCCCGCTTCTTCTCTCCCCAGGCACTTAAGATTATCATAGCCGCCCTGGTCATCTCACGTTTGGACTACGCCAACGCCCTCTATCATGGCATTCCAGCGTATAGCCTGCGTAGACTCCAAACCATCCAGAACCAGGCGGCCAGGCTGATATACGGCCTTCCACGCTATCACCACTCCACCCCCCTTCTAAAAGAGCTTCACTGGCTACCCGTGAAACAACGCTCCCTCTTCAAGATAGGATGCATGGTTTTTCAGGCCCGCCAGGGCACTGCCCCCGCCTTCATCGCCTCACTAATTAAACCCTATGTCCCCGCTAGAAATCTTCGGTCTTCCTCCAAATCTCTTCTTCAGATCCCCCGCTTCTCACGCAAAAAATGGGGCGGTTCTAACTTCTCAACTCTGGCTCCTATCTTCTGGAACTCACTTCCAGACAACCTCCGTTCTGCTACTCAGTATCTCTCTTTCCGTAGAGACCTGAAAACGTTCCTCTTCAGCCAGGCTTTCCCTGCCTAATACTTATTCCACCCTTCCTTGGTCTTTCTCCCTCAGTTCTGAACCTCCAGCGCCAAGAAACCGCAAGGTGTACGCCGCGCTCTACAAGTGTTTTAAATTAGAAATTAGAAAGATTTTGTTGTTTGTTGAATTCTGTGTTTGAGAAATGTAGCAGTGATAGAACAAAAATACATAGTGTTTCTGAAATTCGAAATGTTTTAGACATATGTTCTGGTCTAAATCAATTTTCACATAATATTCAGCAAGATTGTCAGGAATGACTGCTTCATCTAAAGGGGGAAACAATGGTAGAGTCGCTCTACCCCATCTAAACCATGGTTTTCTCCCGAGCTGCGCACCCACAAGCTTGCCTGTAAAAAGCTAGAACGGGCCTGGCGCCAATCTTATTGCCCCCTAGCTAAGGCAGCTCTACGTGGGGCGCAGAGAAATTACTATGCTTGCATTAAAATTGCTAAGGGAGAATATTTTGCCAACCGGATTGAAAGGGCTAATAATAGCAGTCGCGAGATCTTTGCGATTGTTAATAGCTTTCTTTCCCCCTGTGCTGAGCAGCGGACGGTCCCGGCTTTGAGGGCATGGTGTGAGAGCCTGTCCGTGTTTTTTAAGCAAACAATAGCTGCTATTCAGTCTAGTTTTAGCTCCAGCAACTTTTCGGATGGCATTCCTTATCTCTCCCCTCCTCTAGGGTGTTCACCTTTCAGGATGGTGGAGCTTGTTCCTCCCTCAGCCACTGACACGCTGTCCGTGATCAAATCCCTGAAATCTGGATCTCCATCTGACCCTTGTCCGGCGCGGGTGCTGGCAGGTGTAGCTGAAGTGGTGGTGCAGGAAGTGATGCACATCGTCGGCCTTTCATTCAAATCAGCCACAGTGCCTGCTGAGTGGAAACAGGCTAAGCTCCTGCCTTTGCTTAAAAAGGCTGGAGCAGACCCTACCGTGATGGCCAACTATCGGCCAATTTCGCTGCTTCCGGCTATGGCAAAAATTGGCGAAAGATTGGCATTTCGCCAGCTAAACGAGTTTGTGGAATCGTCAGGGGCTCTACACCCGGCTCAATCAGGGTTCCGTGCTGCTCACAGCACGGAGTCTGCTCTGGTGGAGATCTCTGAAGCGGTTAGGGAGTGTCTGGACAGTGGCCGCAGAGCGGCTCTAATTTTATTGGACCTCTCTGCCTCGTTTGACACGGTGCCTCACCAACGCCTTCTTGCTCGGCTTGCTGATATTGGGGTCTCCGGCCTCGCTCTAGACTGGCTGAGCTCCTTTCTTTTGTCTAGATCCCAGCAGGTCTGGCTTCCTCCTTTTTCATCTTTGGCTAAGCCTCTCACGACAGGGGTCCCTCAGGGCTCCACGTTGAGCCCTCTGCTTTTCAATGTTTATCTGACCCCCCTGATAGAGCTAGCCGAACAACTGGGGGCCAAAATTATTGCCTATGCTGATGACACGCAGCTGCTGTTCACCTGGCCAAGTGCTGTCTTAGACACAGAGTGGATTCAGACCTGTCTGTCCTCAGTCTTCAATTGGTTAGCTTCTTCACAACTAAAGTGTAATGAGGATAAGACGGAAATTCTACTCTACGGTCAATTCCCCCCTAACTTCAGAGAATCACTTTGGCCGTCTGGTTTCCCAATGCCCTGCTCAGTTAATGTCCTCGCTAAAAACTTGGGGGTCTGGTTTGGTGAAGACCTCCGGTTCGAGGGGCATATCAAGAAGCTGACTGGAGGCTGTTTCGGGACCCTTAAAGCGCTTCGGAAGTTCTTCCCTTATCTTCCAGCCTCAGCAAGAGAGTCAGTAGCGAGAGCTTTAATGCTCTCGCGTCTCGACTATGCCAACGCCTTGCTGAGTGGTTCCCCGGCTTACATGGTGAGGCGTCTCCAGGTGATTCAAAACGCGACCGCCAGACTGCTAGGTAATATTTCCAGCCGGCTAAGCGTAAGGAATCACCTGCAGAGTTTACATTGGTAGCCAGTTCCTCAAAGGATTATTTTTAAAATTTTGACTCTGGCTCATAAAGCTATTAATGGGCAAGGACCCGCCTACCTGATGAAACGATTTAGTCGTTACTCTCCCAATCGATCCCTGCGCTCTGCCGCGCAACATCTGCTGCAGGTTCCCCGCTTCCGGCGTGTCCGGTTGGGAGGGCAGTCAGTGGCGGTGAAGGCCGCTACGGCCTGGAATGAGCTTCCCTTATCACTGCGTGCTACCTTGAATTTTGCTTCCTTTAAAAAAGCGCTGAAAACCCATCTGTTTCGACTGGCCTTCTAGCCTTCTTTTTTCTGTGTAAGTGTTGGCTGCTTATCTGTTTTTGTTTTTTTCTTCGCGCCAGGATACTCCGGCAGTAATTGAGCGCGTTACAAAACAGCTTAACATAACATAATGTATATGCTTGTTGTATTGCAAGATGAAGGTGTAGATGTAGAAAATCTTTTTGGCCTTTCTTATGAATGGCAACATGACTGCGACAATTGTTCCTTTTCAAGTAGTACTACAATAGACACTGAAAGATTTATATATTTGACTTTACCAGGCTGCAAATCAGTGTCTTTTAATAATCTAGTTAGAGAAGCAAATCAAAACATGGTCTATACTCGATGTAAATCTGCAATGCTATCAACATTATTTATACAAAGATATGGACAGTATGTAATTTTAATGTTCCAACGATGTAGACCTGATGGAACTAAATTGACAACTTTAATTAAAAAATTTGTGGCTTCTCAATTATCAATTTCAGGAAGAACCTTTGGAACTGCAGCAATTATTTTCCATGATGGTCCTTGAACAACATCAGGACATTACCCAGCTTATTTAAAATGTCAAAAAGGCTGGAATAATTGTAATAATACTCAATTGACTTTCAAACAACGTTTGCCTTCTGACTTACAAAATTCTTACCTAGTGTTCTTACAACCGAAACTTTAAGGAAGGTAATTGGCCTATGAAGATTGGAGCAGTTAATAAAATTTAGTTTGTTATTCAAAATTACTTTCCGAGTGAGAGTGATGAAGATAATAAAAAACATGTAGTTGTCATAGAGGTAGTATAAGTGTATCACGTAGTGTGTGATGTGAGTATTGTAGGAAATATTAATCAAAAGTAAGCGAGGAGTTGGAAATAAAACTATTGTTTCATAATGTAAAAGATGTTGGAGCTTTTCTTTCAGAAACTCGGGTAAATGGGAGATTAAGAATACTCTTGAGTAATTTCCCAAAAAAACAGGACTTTCCATATACTATTTGGCCTCGTGGAAAAGTACGTGGATCAAAAGTGACTTAAGATAAGTTTTTTCTAAATGTTACATTATTTATTGAAACGTTGTATGGGTTTTTTAAACACAATCATTTTGATTGTGGTTTTTTTTGCCCGCTGTCATATGATGAGTAGTATTGAAGTCACTGTTTTAAGTGAAATTCAGTATATTCTGAGAACAGCAAAAATAAACCATATAACATGTTGTACAAATTATTTTGTATTTTGTATTATCAAATATATATTATTCTCCCCTTGTCTTATGCTCACTCACTTTTTTCCACCCTCTATCACTCCTCTTAACTCACCCTCACTGGCCTTCTCTCACTCTCCCTCACCTCCCTTTCCTTATTTGACTTCCCTCACTTATCTTCATTCCCCATTTCTTCACTACCCTTTCCCTCTCTCCCATTCACCACTTTCCAGCTGTCAGTCACTCTACTTCACTCCCCCTCCCCTTCTTTCCTTTCTTTGCTCCCTCTATAATTCCCGTTCTCTCACTTACCTTACTCCACTTCACTCACTCCTTCTATCACTCCCTCTGTCCTCTCACATCCTCACTCCCCTTCCCTCACTCCCTCTCTCTTAGCCTCACTCTCTCACTCCTCTTCCATCACGCTCACTCCCTATAACTCACCCACACTCCCTCACTTACCTTTCTTTGCTCCCTTACTCAGTCCTTTTCTCTCACTCTTTCCTTCACTACCTCTATGTCCTCACTCCCTCAGTCCCCTTGTTTTATAATCACTCGCCTTTATCCACCCTCTATCACTCCTCTTTCCTCAACTTCACTGCCCTTCTCTCAGTCTACTTCACCCCCGTTCCCTTACTCCACTTCCCTCAGTTATTTTCATTCCCCATGTTTACTTCCCTTTCCCTAACTCCCTTCCCACACTCAACTTCTTTCAGTCTCCCTACTTCACTTCCCTTCCCCTCTCTTTCCTTCCTTCGCTCCTTCACTCATTCTTCTTCCTTCACTCACCTTACTCAAATTCTCTCACTCCTTAAGTCACTCCCTCTGTCCTCTCACTTCCTCAGTCCCCTTCCCTCAGTCCCTCTCTTTTAGCCTTACTTTCTCCGTCCCTTCAGTCTCTCACTTCTCTTTTGTCTCGCTCACTCCCTATAACTCACCCACACTCCCTCACTTACCTTTCTTTGCTCTCTCACTCACTCCCTTTCTGTCTCTCTTTCTTTCTTTCACTACCTCTATGTCCTCACTCCTTCACTCCCCTTGTCTCATGCTCACTTGCTTTTATCCTCCCTCTATCTTCCCTCTTTCCTCAACCTCACTGCTCTTCACTCACCCTCCCTCACCCTTGTTCCCTTACTCCGGTTTTCTCAGTTATCCTTATTCATCATCCTTAACTCCCCTTCCTCTTTCTCTCCTCAAGCACTCACCTTTTTCCAGTCCCTTTGCTTCACTTCTCTTCCCCTTCTTTCCTTCCTTTGCTTCCTCAGTCATTCCCCTTCCCTCACTCACCTAACTCCCCTTTACTCACTCTTTTTCTCACTCCCTCTATTCTCTCATATTCTCACTTGTCTTCCCTCACTCCCTCTCTGTTACCCTCACTCCCATTGTCCCCTCACTGTCTTACGACCCTACATTCACCCTCACTCACCTTCTGTCAGGTCTTTCGTTTTTGCTCCTCAGGATTGGATTGATGCTATAAAGGGGGCCTCCTCTAGATCATCCCAAGTCTGGCTATCAAGTTCGCAGACTATTAAGGAGATCAAGCGGGGGAAAAAGAAAGGTCCGGAGGGAAACCGCTGGGCAGCTGGAACTGGACACCTGTAAATATACAAAGCATGGAATGAGTGGAACTGTAACCCTCAGCTGATAACTTATCTACACAATAAGCTACGCTTTCCTCACCTGAAATATCCTTCAGGTATACTGAAGCAAAGAGTAATAGAATGGGCGTCTTCTAAATCCCTGGTTCTCCTATGTAGAGAAACAACACATGAAAACATAAATAAGCCACTGAGTTTTTCCCCCTCTGGTGATAGCGGTCAATTGAACATGAGGTAAGTAGATACACCTACCCAAAATGGGATTGAAGAAAACCAGAAACCCCCAGGATACATAAGAGGTAACTATCACTCTTTTCCTAGTAACTTCAATTCAGTTACTGTAATGATTTCCCCTCCGAGGTGGATAAAGAAACAGCAGGGTCTAAGGTCAGCACAGGAAGCGTAAGAGTAAACCCCTACAAGTTTCCGGTACCACCTAAAATGGAGTTCACAAAGTATGTTCCTGAATATCAATAAATGAAAAGATGCCCAGCACAAACAAATGCAGAAAACACAGCGTCTCTGCAGATACGTCTCTGCACACACAAGCAAGGACGGCACTTCCTCTTGCAACAAGCGGCACCTAAGCCAAGGTGTCCGGCATGGAATTAGAGGATAACACTCCTCACAGTTAGTTAGAGCAGGGGCTAGTAAGCAGTTGTCTCCAAGAAATGCATACAATCTAAGCACCCCCCAGACCAGAGGAAACCTGTGACAATGTTCTCCTCTCACGAGGTGGGCGCTTCCTAAGCCCCTCCAAAGTAATCCACAGGTCCAGAGAACCACCGGTGAAGTTGCCACAACCTTCCACCCAGGAGACTGACTTCCAGAAACCAAGAACACGGGCGCTTCCTAAGCCCCACCAAAGTAATCCAAAGGACTGGTGAACCAAAAGCGTGGGCTTACCTCAGCCCACAGAAACAAACGCCGCTTTGGGAACAGGAAACACGAGCAATAACTCTTGCTCGCCGTGAGGAATAATCGGCAGCGTTCCTCTCCGAGAGAGCCAGGATATTCCTTCCGGTCGCATAGCGTCATACCAGCGCGCCGCGCGAAGGATCATGGGTATTGTAGTTTTTTGAGCCCATTACAGACTCAGACTGCAGGCAGTGATCTACCAGCGGCCGGGGAATCCTGACACCTTCCATCCCTCAATGTCATGAATCCACCATCACTCACTCCTGCTTCCCTGTCACTCACTCCCCTTTCTTTACTCCCCTTTCTTTCTTTAGTTTTCCTAATTCACATTCCTTTAGTATCTTAATCACTTTCACTTCATTTCGCTCTTGTTCTCTGTCACTGAATGTATCCATGTCATTATCCTCTTAGTAATTTGCTCTCCCTCTATTTATTTTTCACTCTCTCTGACCTTCACCATTCCTTTGTTTTCCTTTCTGAGTCCTTCACTCCTACTTTATCTCTTACTACCCTTTTATGACTTTTAATCTCCTGCTTTGTCTCTTGTATTGTGAAATATATAATATAAATATTATAACGTACTTTTTTTTCTCTTTCACGGATATAAAATTGACTGAAAATATGTAATTAAGTTTATATTACTTATAAGGTAAGTTTGACATACAAAATTTAGTTTCTCAAAACTCTTTTCCTTAACCTCACTACTCTTCTCTCACCCACCCACACCCCCGTTCCCTTACTGCGCTTCCCTCACTTATTCTCAATCCCCATGTTTACTCCCCTTTTCCTCACTCCCCTCCCACACTCACCTTCTTTCAGACCTTTTCCTTCACTTCCCTTCATTTCTCTTCCCTTCCTTCACTTCTTCACTCTTTTCCCTTCCCTTACTCTCCTTACCTCACTTCACTTACTCCTTCTCTTACTCCCTCTGTCCTCTTACTTCTACACTCCCCTTCCCTCATTCTCTCTCTGTTAGCCTCATTCTCTCCGTCCTCTTAGTTTCTCACTCCTCTTCTGTCACGCTCACTCCCTATAACTCAGCCACACTCCCACACTCACTTTCTTTCAGATCTCCTGTTTCAACTCCCTTCCTCTCTCTCTTCCCTTATTTCGCTCCTTCACTCTTTTCCCTTCCGTTACTCTCCTTAGTCCACTTCACTAACTCCTTCTCTCACTCCCTCTGTCCTCTTACTTACTCACTCCCCTTCCCTCACTCTCTCTCTTACCCCAATTATCTCTGTCCTCTTAGTATCTCACTCCTCTTCTGTCACACTCACTCCCTATAACTCAGCCACACTCCCTTACTTATCTTTCTTTGCTCCCTCACTCAGTCCCTTTCTGTCACTCTTTCCTTCAGTACCTCTATCCCCTCACTTCCTCACTCCCTTTGTCTTACCCTCACTTACTTTACTCATGCTCCCTGCTGTTCTATCACTCCCGTTCTCTTAGTCTGGTTCCCTCACTACCCCTCATTCCCTATCTTTCTCTCCCTTTCCCTTTACTTTCATCCCCCACTCACCTTCTCTCAGTACCTATGCTTCAGTCCTCTTCCCCTCTATTCCCTTCATTCGCTCACTCACTCATTCCCCTTACCTCACTCACCTTACTCCACTTCACTCACTCTTTCTCTCACTACCTCTGTCCTGTCACATCCTCATTCTCCTTCCCTCAGTCCCTCTCTCTTAGCTTCACTACCTCCATCCCCTCACTCTCTCACTCCTCTTCCGTCATGCTTACTCCCCATAACTCACCCACACTCCCTCACTTACCTTTCTTTGCTCCCTCACTCAGTCCTCTTCTCTCACTCTTTCCTTCACTCCCTCTGTCTCCTCACTCCCTCACTCCCCTTGTCTCACACTCACTTGCCTTTATCCACCCTCTATCACCACTCTTTCCTCCACCTCACTGCTCTTCTCTTACCCTTCCTCACCCCCGTTCCCTTACTCCGCTTTCCTCACTCATCCTCATTCGCCATGTTCACTCCCCTTCCCCTCACTCACCTCCCACACTCACCTTCTTTCAGTCCCCCTACTTCACTTCCCTTCCCCTCTCGTCCCTTCCTTTGCTCCCTCACTCATTTTCCTTTCTTCTCTCACTGTACTCCACTTCACTCACTCCTTTAGAATATATAAAGAATATAGCTCTTTTTGGAGAATTGGAGGTAGTTCTAAAAAGAACTGTTTTTTTCTTCTTTTTTAGTTTTTTTTTTACTTTTTCCGAACGTTTTTAAATTTTTTGAGTATTTTTTTCAGAACAAAAACAAAACTAGGGAATGCCAAACTGCTCAACAGGAGCAAAAAAAAGGGGAAACATTAGGGCTGAGGAGGGCAGCGATGTTCTTCCCTTTTTCGTACAATTAGCAGAATACTCTGCTCTCCGTAACAAAGCAGTTCGTCACACTGCTTACACTTAATTGTAATGTCCGTAAAAACAGGTTGAATATTTGGAATTAACTCAACTGGTCTTCCTCTCACGGATGATGTTGGTCCTCCGGTGGAAGTTGAGGCGCCATCTCTCGGGGGATTACATGCCAGGTCTCTGACACTCTCCCGGACATAGTTCTGGGGGTGCCTTCTTTGCACATGCCTTATCATCGTGGAGTTTCCAAAACTATATTTTCTTGTGGGGTCACCCCGTGAAAGAACAGTATGGCAAATCTTGCACTCCACCTTTGGAGCATTTACCTTTTTCTCTCCTTGTGGAATGCTCAAAAATTTCCAAATGAAGTGCTCCTTCACTTTTGGCTGAGAAGGGTCCTCTTGAAGAAACTCATCAGAGTCCTCACTGCTGCTTGGTGGTCTTGCAGCCATTCTTTCTAAAGAATTGAAGAGCAGAAGGGAATAGGTCTTGCTCTCTCCAAAGTGAAAGAGGTAGTGAAGGAAATGGGTGGAGTTTTCATTAGTTGTAAAAAAAACCTGTAATCAACCAATGAAAAGTGTGTCATCAGTGATGTCATCAGTGATGTCATTTGAGATGTCATCAGTGATGTCATCAGTGATGTCACTGACCATGTCATGAATGATGTAATATGTGACATCATCAGCAGTGGATTGATGGCGCGCGAGTTATAGTGAGTCCAACTAACTATAACGTGGGAATTTCAATGGTTTTGTATGAGTAAAATGTTCAGCTAACTATAACTGGTGTGAAACCTATGGTTTTTTCAATGAATATATATATATATATATATATATAGTAATATTTAGGTTGGTGTTTCAATGTTTCTAGTTAATGATTTTTTTCTAGATATTTAAAATCTATAAATTTTTTAGTTGATGAACTATGTTTTTATTTAATTTAAATATGCGTATAATTCATATTTCTAACAACCATATTTGTGTTCTTGATATTTCTGGTTTTTATAGCTAAGTACACAGAGTAAATGCTTTTGTTATTGATATTTAATGTATGATATGTTTGTGTTTTAATATTTGATTACTTGATATTTTGTCAATGATCCAGTATAATGAGGGATTCCTTCTATATCCACTGGGATTTTTCAAAAAAAGAATTCCTCTGAAAGATGGCAATGCTACTTTTTGTGAAAATCTAGTTCTGAGCTGCCAAGTCCTTATTTTGTGATTGACCTCATTTTTTATAGAAACAAAAATCAAAATTGGCAGCTTGTCTGTGAAAATCAAAATATTAAATGGCAGTATTTTCCAGTAATACTCAATTGGATCAATTTTTCCATAAAGATATTGAAGTGGAGGGGTTGTGGCTAGCGAATCAATATGGCTGGGTTGATCCGGTAAGGCTCCATCTGCCTACCCCATTATCCGCCTTTAATCCAGCATGGTCGACAGCAACATTGGACCTGCCTGGCCTGCTCCAACTCCGGTGGTGCCTGCTACAGGTTCCTGTTGTTGCCATATTGATGTCTTCTCTGCAGTGATGACTGGGAGCTGAAGCATGGGGTGGCTTGGGTCAATGCATGCTTGAGTGGCTTGTGACAGCTGACCTGACGATCTCGCCCTCCTCAGGCTGTGTGGCGCAGCTGAGAGGAACCTGGAGTCACCTGTGGGGGCATTTGCTAGGCTTGTTGGGCCCCTGTCGGAAACCCCAATGCCCGCTGAGACTGCCTTCCCAGGCCGAGACAGGCGCTGCTGTGGCCTGCTTGTGGTGGCCCGCTCCAGACGAGGAGGCAGAATGTGATGAGAGCGAGCCCACACCTCTAGTGCACAAACCTTGCCTCGGAGACCGGGACAGCTGTGTCAGGCCCAGGTTTGATTGACGCAGGATGCAGCTGAGATGATACAAGGGGCTCTTGGAAGAGAGGAGGGCCCACCATGGGGAATGGGAATGGGCCAGAAACCTGGAGATATACCATGGCTGACCTCAGTGAGCAGAGGCCTGGTGAGTGAGGGGGTCATGAGGATGTGATCGGGCCATGGCCCTCCTGCTTGTGATTGCACACATCGTTTCACCTTGACTCGGGCCGAACAGCTGATGGCGACTGGGCAGGCCATGTAGCCTCCTGCTGTGGATTGAGGGTGCTGTTGGGCTCAGGCCTCCTGCTCGTGTCTTGGTTTGCCATTAACTGCGTGAGCTGCGGGATGGCAGTGGAGCTCTGCTCTGGCTCGGTCCTGGCGGCTGGTACTGACCAGACTGGCTGTGTAGTCTGGACCAGCCCTCTTCTGAGCCGCTTGGCCTTTTGAGTGTGATAAATTTCCTCAAGCCTGACTGGTGAGAGAGCGGTGGCACAGAGTGGTCTCGGGCCCAGGCCTCCGGCTCGTGACTATGCTCACCACAGTGGTTGCAGGCTGCAAAGAGCAGTGTGCTGTGCAACCCAGCCTTGGCCAGGCCCTGGTGCTGGGCATTGAATGAGTGGCGTGCATGCCTTGGAAGTACCCCCATTGGGTCATGGGACCTATGCTGCGATGGGGGCCCTTGGCCTGTGAGTATCCATGTCTTTAATGCTCATGTGAGGAGTGTGCCATAGCAAAGCCTTACTTGGATCACATTACTGCTCAAAGCATATACTGAGTCCTTAATCACTCTCCATGGACTTAACTGACCCTATCTGGTTGTTGTGCATTGGCGTCCCACTCTCCCTTTAACGTTGCCTGAAGCACAAGAGCCCTCCCACACTGTTGTTGACGCCAGTGTGGTGTATAGTCTTCATTTCACAGGGCAGCCTGGATTTGGAGGAGACTGCTGTACCTGCCCCTGGTTACCCGCTCCCGGGTGCCACGTCAATTGATCGGAATCACATTGCAGCATTGTGTTGATGCCCTCTTCCAATTAGTGAGTACCTACTTGGTACAGATCCACCTGATAGGTACGAACTAGCAGCTAGCCAAAGGTTGCCTTTCGCTGAAAGGGACTGCCGGTTCATGCTCCTAGTGGGGGCAGGATCTGATGCGCACATCGATGGGATGCAAGATTGACAAGGTCACAGCAGATTTTAATCTTCTGCATGCTGACCACCTTAAGCTCACTGACAAGGTGCTGGATGCATTTCTGAGCTCCAACCCAGCACTTGTGACCACACCGCGTTCCTCCACTCTCTAGCTGCTCGTGTCCACACCCTGGAGCATAAGGTGGCGAATGCTGAGGGCTGTGGTGAATAATGTCCCTGTGTTGAGATTGCTGCAGGTGGAAGAGGGCCTGTATGCTGAAGCTTTCACTGAGAAATGGATATGCATGCTCTTACCTGATGCTGGGTTCACGCCTTTCTTCTCGGTTGAAGCGATACCAAAGGGGATGATGGACGGAGCATTGGAGCAGATCAAATACTCATCCCCAGTCAACTGATCTGGGTTTAATCCATCATCATTCTTTATCTCACTCCACTACCCCAGTTCAGACATGACCATATGCAAATCAGTCTAACCCTGTGCCTCATGGGAAAAGTCCAGCCGAACTGCCAAGCCATGTCTTCCCTGGACCGGAAACGAGCATCCTGGGACCGGTTTCTGGCTAATCAGCCGTCATCAGCCAGACTAGCTTGAATCCAGTGGCAAAGTGAGCAAGAAACCCACTTCTGTCTCTTGAGATGCACTCGGTTACATGCCCTGACTGTACGAGCCTACTTCGACAGGGCCCGCTGCAAGCATGACAGACTGTTGGAGCAGCTGCACTGCCTCATTTACGCTACACATTCTGTGGGATTTCATGCTGCTTTGGACCATGCAGCGAGGCTTTTGGTGTGGCTAATACATCAGGAACAACCCTGACACCCGATTCTCTCCCTATGAGCCCAAGAGGGTAATCTCCTTCATACACACAGCATGACACCCATGCTGTATAAATCTACTGTTGCACTTACCTCAGAGCACTTTGCTCACTGTTTCTCCACTGTGCCTGTTTCGCTCTCGGAGGTCACTGAGGTCAATAAGTCTCAAGGGTCGGGCCAAACCCCCGGGTCAGACAGCCTCCCCATTGAATACTATGAAGCATAAGTTTCGGTCCTGATTCCATACTTTCACACTTTATTTACAGATGCTCCAGAGGCTTCTATTCTCCCCACGTCATTATGGCAGGTGCTCTTTATTTCACTTCCTACGCCATACAGGGACCCAATGACCTAGGCTCCTATCGCCCTTTAGCTTTACTCAACACAGACTACAAGATTTTGGCTAAACTACTCGCTGACAGGCTGGTGCATATAGTCTCAGAATGGGTTTGTCCCAGCCTGAAGCACACCCCTTAATATGCAATACTTCTTCTGTGTTGTCTCTTACTCCACACTTCTCTAGCATCCCTTGGGTTGTCTTGTCCAAGACCTGGAGAAGGCTTTTGTCTCTCTGGAGTGGGACTTCTTTTACGCAAACCTGACCCGCAATGGCCGTAGGGCCCGGTTCATTCACCTGGTGAGTCTACTCAACACTGCATCAGTGGCCAGGGTGAAGACTGGCTCTTACATATCGGATCAAATCTTGGTGTGTCACGGCACCTGTCAAGGATGTCTGTTAACCCCTATGCTTCGTGCGTGGGACGTTGATTGGGGCATCCCCTTACCTTCAGGATGTGAGGCTGACTTCCGAAAGGGTGGCTCGCATACTCGCATACTCACTGACTTTGCTGATGTCTCTGGTTTGAGAGGGAACTGGGTGAAGTCCTCTTTGTTTCCATTCCAGCCCACAAGTCCTGATGCTCTGCTGTGTTCCCATTGCATGGCAACAAGACCGATTCCGATACCTTGGGATTAGGATCTACCGTACACCTGCCAACCTGTTCAATGGTAATCTTGTCAGGGCTGTGTCGGCCATTCGCTCTCAGATGATTTTCTGGGGCACACTCCCTCTAAAGACATGGGATTATTAGCACTGCTGAAAATAGTGGTCCTACCACGGTTGTTGTACTATTTCCCTAACCTTCTGCACTATGCTGCACCCCATTTTTTCATGCATTTGAGCGCACCCTGAGTGAGTTTATTTGAAAGGCTCCCGCTGCAGAGTGGCGCTCTCCCAGCTCTATCTACCCACGGATCAGGGAGGCCAGGCTGTTCTCAATAAAGAACAGTATTATCTCACTTCTCAAGTACAGTGAGTGGCTAGGTCGTTGGTGGGATTGCACCTTCCAGACACAGATGCAAACTCACCTCCTTGGTTGCTCCAGGCGTTGCATACATGGTTTCGTCCTTGCACTCGTGGTTGTACGCCGACCCTCCCTACTTCTTTGAGTTGCATACCATACCTATCACAGGAGCTTGTATCTCACATGGCAGATGTTCCCTTAAACTCTTCCACTACCCTTATAGGGCACCTCTTGTGGCACAGAGGTCACTTTGCCGGCAGAGCTGTCCATGTGGTGGCAAGCTGGCCTGCACACAGTAGGCGATCTTTACTGAGATGGAGCGCTGAGACCCTTTGATACATTAATAGAGGAGGATGGGCTGCACCCTGGGCTATTCTTACTGCATACCTCCATGCTTGCTACCTTGGGAGGCCGGGTGGGTGACATGTCAGGCGGACAACAGACCCTCCTTATCATTCAATATTTGCACATGTTGGGAACCAGATGGTTTGCGGCCTTGTTGTGGCGACGTTGCTCATCACCCTGAGGAGACGCTGGGATCAGATCTGACTCACCTTTGCTCTGACAAGGAGAGGGCTGCAATCCTGGAAAGTCCTACCACAATTTCCCGCAATGCCAGTTTTCATCTAATCCAATACTTTATTCCACAGAAAGCATACCTTACCCAGAGAAGATCATCTAATATTCCCATTGCACTGTCACGGCCTCATTGGGACCGTGTAATGTGCGCAGCATGGCCCATACCTGGGAAGAATGTATATTGCACCTTTTCTCCAGGTGTAAATGAAAAAGGGTAACCTCACGCTTCATGGACCAAGGGCTGCTAATAGCTAAGCACCTGATCACGAGGCAGTGGAAGTCTCCTGATCCTCCTCCACTAGTATTTGGCAACACTTGCTCATGGTATGGGCTAAAGCTGAGAGCATCGCCCTACACAGAGAAGAAACCCTTATTGTCTCCATCGCGGCTTACTAGAACACAAATACTGATAGACCTTTAGGAGGAATCCTCGTTGGAGGAGAGTCCCTCGAGTGGTGCAGAGCGGTTGGCAGAGATGGGTGGTGGGTGTGGGGACCCCTCCCCCAGTGGCTTATCCGCGAGGGCAGAACCCCAGTGGAGACGTGAATTTTGCGTGCTTCATCAGCCAGGTGAGCTTCTCGCGTCTCATCAGCCAGAAGGGGTCATTTGCCATCTGTGGGCAGAAAGATAATCTAGTCATCTGGCAAATAGGTGGGCCTATGTGGTTAGGGAAGGGCTAAATATGTCCTGCTATTTATGATTTTTCCTACTCCTTCTCCCAATCGCTTCCGGAACTTTATACAGTTAATGGGATAGACGACATGTCACTTTTGTGCATGAGGGTCTACTTAATGAGCCGCCATTGGCGGGCCGCTTCTCCCGGTTACTTACCGGCACATGGATTCACCTGCCATCTCCTGAGTCGCTCCCCACCCAAGATTGTGCATTGTTCTTGCTGGCTCTATTATCTGCTGTGCTGGGGGATGTTAAGTTACATGATAATTGCGATTCTCCTATTAACATGACCAGAGAATCTGGATTTCATTAAAGACACGGAGGCTAACATTATGCATTAATCCTTTTAATGCAGCTCACAGCCGCTTACATCACAAAGGTTTAGAGTAAGAACAAGGTGACATCACAGTATCTATAAAAGGCGTGTGCCAGGAGAGATCAGCCTCTTTTAAATGCCTTGAACGACAGGAGGAACGAAGAATGCATCTCGAAACTTGAAGGAGGTAATGATGAAACTTGGAAGATCCTTGGAGAGGCCTGGAGAATCCTTGGAGATTCATCAATTCGAATTGTCTGAAAGAAAATAGAGGGAGTCAAGAAAGACACAAGGTAACCTTCGGAAGAAGCAACAAGAAAAGCATAAGGTTAGAAGGTATGAATCATTAAGGACATTATAAATCAAGTCAATTCTCAATATCCCTCAAGGGAGGGACGGGAGGGATAATGTTAGCCTCCGTGTCTTTAATGAAATCCAGATTCTCTGGTCATGTTAATAGGAGAATCGCAATTTCATTACAAGACAGGAGGCTACATTATGCATGTTGGTAGCCCTGAAGAACAGCATATGAGACATGTTCTATGGGTTTGCAGTAATGATGTGCAAAGGTAGAAGCATTAGACCAGTCTGCACAGTTTAGGATTACATTCAACTTACCACCGGACCAAAAGGATTTGCTGGACATAGCGCTCCTTAGAGAGTGAGCTTGGAATTTAGAAAGGTCAATACCAGCAAGGTTCATGGCCAGCTTAACCCATCTAGCAATGGAGCAAGATGAAATGAGTTTAAATGGTTTGACATAGGAGATAAGAAGTTGATTCGCATGAGGTGGACGAAGGTCCTTCATTCTTGAGTCATATTCTTTCATGCAATTAACAACACAAAGTTTTTTGCAGAAATCAAAACGAGGATAAAAAATGAAATCAGACATAGTCTTAGTTCTCCTATGAATTTCAAATTTAACACCAAACATGTCATAACATCTATAAGAAATATCCAATGCTTTGACGTCGGATACCCTGCGACAGGAAATCAGGCACAACAGAGAGGCAAGTATAATTGAAAGACATTTCCTATTAAGAAGGGAGTTATCAGGCCAGGAGCAAAAGAGGTCGAGCAAAAGTTTAACATCCCAAACAGATTGATATTTAGGTCTAGGAGGTCTTTTAAGTCTGATACTTTTAAGAACTCTACAAATTATAGCATTTTTACCTACCGTCTTATGATTGACAAGGGAGTGTCCAGCTGAGATTGCAGATCTAAAACAGTTAATAGATCTATAGGAAAGACCACTGTCGAAGAGTTCCACCAGAAAATTGACTATATTGACGATAGGAGCTTCCACGGGATCCAAGTCCCTTTCCAAGCACCAACCAGACCATTTTTTCCAGATGTTATTATATCTGTAGTGTGTTCCGGGTGCCCAAGATTCTCCAAGGAGAGTGAGAGCCGAAGACGAAAGTCCAGACAATGGGTTAGATTGCCTGACACTTTCCAGGCAAGAAGGTTCAGGTTCCCTGAGAGAACCAGGTGGTGATCTTCTCCGTTTGCGTTTAGAAGGAGCCCTTGAGTAGCCGGAATCAGGAAGGGAATGTCGCAAGAAAGTTCCAGAGCAGTGGGGAACCATGCTTGAGAAGGCCAGAAGGGGGTTATCAGGACCAAGGAGCATTGTTCCTGTCTCACCTTCTGCAGAACCCTTTGGATCATCGCAAAGGGGGGAAAGGCGTAAGGGCAGAGGGGAGCCCAAGGTTGGAGGAAAGCGTTCACAGCCAGAGCACCCGGGTCTGGCATCCAGCTGAAGTACTGGGGAAGTTGAAAGGTCAGCCGGCTTGCGAAAAGGTCCACATCGAAGGGACCCCAGGAGTGGAAAAGGGAATTGAAAACAGAGGATCGAGTTTCCAATCGCTGAAGTCTAGAAGGAATCTCGAGTTCCAGTCTGCTGAAATATTGGATTTCCCTGGGAGGTATTCTGCCCTCAGAGAGATTTTGTGTTCCAAACAGAACATCCAAAGTTTCTTGGCCAGGTCTGATAGGTCGGCAGACCTCGTGCCACCGAGACGGTTGATATAAGAGACTGCAGAGACGTTGTCCATTTTCAGGAGAACGGATCTGCCCTGGAGAGAGTGTCTGAAACTCATCAGAGTGTAGAGTCCAGCCGTCAGCTCTAAGCAATTTATATGGTGGGAAGATTCTGAGGGGGTCCAGACACCACCGGTGTCCTGGTCGAGGAGGCGTGCTCCCCAGCCGTGAAGGCTGGCGTCCTACTCTAGAACGAAATCCGGAGTTGAACCGAAGATAGCCCTTCCGTTCCACGCATCCAAATTGTCCAGCCACCAAGAAAGTTCTAGTCTGGCTTGTTCGTCCAGGGAAACATGGTCTCCGTACCAAAGGCCGGATCTGAGAGCATTGGCTTTCACTCTCTGAAGGGCACGGTAGTTGAGCGGACCTGGGAAGATAGCTTGGATCGAGGAAGAAAGGAGACCAAGAAGTCTGGCCAATTCTCGGAGGGAGAGAGATTGTTGTCTCAGAACGAATCTGATTTCCTTGCGGATTTTGGCAATTTTTTGTTTTGGGAGTAGGAGGAGACAGCTGGAGGTGTCCACGGTGAAGCCTAGGAACTCCAGAGATATGGAGGGTGAAAGAATGGACTTTTCCCTGTTTATAATAAATCCGAGGTCCTCTATGAGGTTCATGGAGGTCTGGAGATCCTTTAATAACTGGGAATGAGATTGGGACATGATGAGGATGTCGTCCAAGTAAATAATGAGACGGATACCTCTGGTTCTCAGGGTGGAGACGATCGTTCTCATGACCTTGGTGAAACACCAAGGTGCGGATGAAAGGCCGAAAGGAAGGGCCTGGAATTGAAAAAGGCGATTGTCCCAAATGAATTGGAGAAAGGGTTGATGTTCTACAGCCATGGGTATGGTGAAATAGGCATCCTTTAGGTCCAATTTGACTAACCAGTCTCCTTGAAGGAGGAGATCCCTGAGAAGGTGGATGCCCTCCATCTTGAAATGCCGATAGATGAGGTATTTGTTTACCTCCCGAAGGTTTATTACTGGGCGCCAACCCATGTCCTTTTTCTCGACTAAGAAGAGGGTGCTTACAAAGTTTTTCTGAGACCAAGGTACCTCTATTATTGCGCCCTTCTTTAACATAGAAGAAACCTCTTCTTTGACAATTTCTAGGTGTTCTAGAGGAAGAACAAGGGGGTTCGGAGTGACGTATTGATATGGGATCTCTAAGAATTCTATTTTGAACCCTTGGACTGTTTCTAGAACCCAGGGGTCTTGTGTCAAGGACTCCCAAACGTGAAGAAAATGTTTGAGCCTGCCCCCGACCTTGGGAGGGGAAGAAGAAAGAGGAGCACTTACTTTGAGTAGCGTTGTTGGAGGCACCACGGGGGGGAAACCTCTTCCTCGCGAACCTCTTCCTCTTGGTGGGTAGTATTGCTTATTGTTGGAGGGGTAGAAGCCTCTGCCGGTAGAGCCTCTTCCTCTTCCAGATGAGAAGGGCCGAAAGTTTCCACGGCCGGAAGAGCGGCCCCTCTTCCGGCCTGGCCAAAAAGGTTTGTAGGGAAAACCCTTTTTATATTAATTTGAGCTCTGTCCAGAGCGGTAAAGGTCGCGACATATTTACCGAGTGTCTTAATCATGTCCTCTCCAAAGAGGAGGCCATTAGGCTTGGAGGAGGGCTCTTTCTCTGCGAGATCGCCAAGTTTGGGGTTTATTCTATTGAGGACGGTCCTCCTTCTTTCGATGTTAAGCGAAGAGTTTGCGTTACCAAGGAGTACAATTGCCCTTTGGCTCCATCCCCTGATTAGGTTGGTATCGAGGGGAGTGTTAGAGATGTGGGATTCCTCAGCTAGGTCGAGGATTCTAGTAAGGGGGCCTAAAAGGTCGAGGAGGCGATCCTGACAGGCTTTAAGAGCCCTTTCAAGGCCTCTCCTGGGGTCCTTGCCGAATTTGAATAGAAACTTTATAAGGTCAGGGTCTAGGTTAGGGGTTTGGCACACCTTATCCTCTATGTAGGGTCTGGGGCATTCAGACCTCATAGTGTTGCGAGACTGTAACTCGAGAGAGTTTCTGAGCCATTTAGTCACGAACTTTGCGGCATGGTCATGTGGATACCACCTGGAGCTGTTGGGGTGAGATATGTTGGTTGGGGAGAACATTTCTCCACCTAGGGGGTCAAGGACCGCGTCCTTTGAAGAGGGTGAGGAGTCTGCCTCTGAAAATGTGTTAAGATCCAAGTCGTCCAAGTCTCCCTCATCGAGGTGGAGCACGAATTCATCGTCTGGTTCATTGAAGAACTCGTCTTCATCTGAACTAGGATCCACACGAGCACTGTCAATGTATGTGCCGCTTGGGACACCTGTCAAATTTGTGCCGCTAGGGACACCCAACCTTAGTGTGCCGCGAGGGGCAACCTTACCATTTGAGGCGCTAGGGCCTCCCAAACCTTGTGAGGTGCTTGGACCTCCCATGACGTGCGAGGTGTCACGACCTCCATCAGTGCTTGGGCAGTGTCTGGATTTTTTTTGGGGCTTAGAGTAATCAGAATCACGTGGAGTGTCATCAAGCAAAAGCAATCTTTTATTGGACATGACCTCCCTGAAGGTATCCAGCATACAGGTCCTCATTTCCCTCTGTAGGAAGGTTTTAAATGCATCGCTATTGTGGTTAGGGGAGCTAGCCACTGCATCGTCTGAATCTAAGTCAGACATAGGTAAATAAGGGTAGATTAAATTAGTATTAACTATATAAGCAGACAAAATCCTTAAAATAAAGTGTCTCTCTATTTTTTTTTTTTTTGTTATGTATTAGGCTTTTTATATTCTTTTTTTTTTTTTTTGGGAGTTAGGCTAAGGGGTTAAATGACCTATTTAGGGTTTGGGTTAATTACTAGGGTATTTATCCTAAGTAATAGGTATTTCCGCTAGGAGGGCGATTTAAGATAAGGAGTAGGGTAAAGGATTGGCCTTATGTAGACAGGGACAGCAGGAACAGCTGATCGGTCGATTGAGGCACTCGGCAGGAGTTTCAGAAAGCAACGGGCGTGCTCGAGCTACTCTATGTATGAGCGAGGAGGAATGGACCTTAGGAGGCACGTCGCGAAGCGTCACGGTTGCCAAGGTCCATTCCTCCGCCCCAGATGGAGAGCCGGCTCTGAGGGAGAGGCTGGTTTCGGGAGCAATCGGCGAGTCGCAGTGGGACCGGGAAAGGTCGGGAAGGTCCTACATAAAGGGGGGTAAATTTCGAAGCAGGAAGCGGCAAGGAGAAGGCGCCAAAACGGGAAGGACGAAATCGGGGTAAACACCAAGCGGGAAGGTCGGAAGGGGCCGTGTAATTAAACACGAGACGGTGAGGAGGGGTGAAGGCGAGGGGTAAACGCGACAACCATAAATTGGAAGTCGTCAGGGAGAGGAAATGGGAGCATTTCAAATACAGGGAGCATTTCAAATACAGTGTTGTAGACCATGCTAACGTTATTAAGTAAATCCATAAGAGCATTCAAATATAAGCAATCGAAGTTCATAAACAATGACAATCAACAAGGTAAGAGAGAGAGAGAACTTATCTGTTGTGAGCCGCATTTAAAAGAGGCTGATCTCTCCTGGCACACGCCTTTTATAGATACTGTGATGTCACCTTGTTCTTACTCTAAACCTTTGTGATGTAAGCGGCTGTGAGCTGCATTAAAAGGATTAATGCATAATGTAGCCTCCTGTCTTGTAATGAAATCAGTACGGTGCCAATGAGGCTGGCGGGTGGTGAAGTGCTTGCTTAATCGTTTACTGTTATGATGTACTCTAGCTTATGGATACACATGTGATATAGTATAATGATACATGTAATTCTCTGTGTTTGGATGTTTTGTTACCTGTTGGTCATAATGCATGAATCTGAATCTATTGCTAGTTGGGATTTACCTGGTGTATCGCCTATTCCGCCACTCCAATGCAGGATAGCAATTCCAGTGTGGTGCTCAGCCCTAGAGCTGGTCAAATTTTATGTGATCCCTGATATTTGCTCACTATTTTGACTGAACTGTGATGTGGGTAAACCTTGGTTATTGAAATACCCTTCTTGCCCTATATGCCCTCGCGTTGTCCGCTGTCTGCGCTACTACCTGTTGCTTGCTCTGACACAGTAATGTGTAAATGGCAAACTTTAATAAACAGATGCAAACAAAAAGAAGACTTTGAAGTGGATGTAAAAAATACTTCCGTAGATGTTACTTTTCCTATCTATGTGCAGAGGAACACTGGGAGGCTGTCTCTGAAAATCCAAACAAGAAATGTGAAATGTTTTAGTGTTCACAAACACCATACACCTCAAGGCTGTCACTCTAAACTGTGTGGGTCTCATACGCTCAAAGGTCAGAGGTCCTGTGGCAGATAGCTCACAGGCAAAGGGTTTTTCATGCTGTGGTGGGCTAAGGCTACAGTATGAACACACACACAAATCCATCATGTGCACCTTAAAGACATTTCTACTGTTCAATATATACACCGCAAAAATCTCGGTTCATAGAGGTACAGAGATATTTTGCAGTGTACATATTAATCAGTAGAAATATCTTAAAGGTGCACATGATGAGTTTGTGTATGTGTCTGTGTGTGTGTGTTTATGTGTTCATACTTGGATGTGCCACATATATTGTGACATTTGTAACCGTAATAAAGAATTATTTAATGATGAAATCACTAAACATATTGTGTATTCTTAGCAGCATGCATTTAAAAACAAATATACCTAATATACTTTCTGAACATTACCAGTCTACAAGTGCATTGTTTTAGATTAAGTCGACCTCAAAATGCGCTGTATCAAAGTTCTACACGTGCTCGTTCAATCCAATTCCTCTCACTTTCTCTCCTTCCGCCGTATGGCTCCATTTCACTTTCTGTACTCTTTAATTCCTTCTTTTTGTTGAAGTAATGAATTTAGAAATTTCAGAACTTAAGCTATTCCAAAGATGGTAACCGGGAATTCTGATAAAAGCTCATAGGACGATTCAACATCCAGCCTCTATTAAAAAGGGGATTGTACTGGGGCTCCTTTCTATGCCTGGTGCTCTGTTGTACAGTGATATGTCTTCTGTCTCTGAGGCCATTGCTCTTACATCTTCTGTTTCTCTGTGTTCTCTATCAATACTAGTGTCTACCTGAGAGCTTATTCACGTGTGGAATCTAGGTTTTGTGAAATCTGCATGCATTATTAATGTATGTTTTCATCACTTTTCTTCTTTTCAATTAATGCCACTTGAAAATATTTAGGATTTTACCTTAAGGTGTACGCAGGAAGCTGCAAGCTTAATCCGAATATCAAAGCTTGTCTAAATTTATGTTTATTATCTGTTTCGACTGTTTTAGAGTCACAATCTTCTCAAACCATGACAAGCCTGCCTTCAGGCAATTCCTGACAGGGTTCCTGATGGGGAACCCATGCGAACTGTAATATGTCTTCCTATATTTATCTCTCGCACAGTTCTTATGCATATTTCACAGAACAGGGAGTGAAATATAAACACCTCCAGTTAAAGTATTGCATACGCGTGTAAAATTCCATTTGTTCAGTTCATCCACAATAAAGGAATACTCAATAAAATGTAAATGAAATTTAACCTCTTACTCTCACGAAGGGTGAGCACAACACTCGTTCATTTAAATACATTTCAATGATAAACTTATTTGATTTGAAACTTCTTGAATGGGTATGAAATAGAATAGTACATTGATTTAAGCTTTTGAGCAGTGAGCTCTCAATTGTCTTTTGTGTGAGTTATATTTTTTTAGTAGATGTTTGTGTGGTGGGTTAAAACATATATTTCCCTTCAAAAGTTAACACTCTTGACTGGATAGCAGCCAGTACTTACTTTTGTAAAATATATATAGTTTTTTTAATTCATCACACTTATACCCTAAAAATAGAAAAACAGAAAAAATAAGAAACAGAAAAAACAAGGTGTTTCTAACTATTTCATAACTAGTGCCTTAGGATACTGCAGAAGTTTTGAAAAGGTAAGACCCTATTTTTTTTTAAAGCAAAAATCAGGGTGGGTAGTTACATTTTACTTTCTTCTGATTCTCAGCAGCATGCTTGGAAAGCTGCGTCAGACACAGGTTTCCAGTTTCCATGTCAATTACTGGGAACGTCATATGCCATTTCATAAAGGGGCCTCTTCCTATTGAGCAGAATAGTACACAGAGTAGAGAAATGAAGCTCATATGAACATTTATATTTGTTTCTCCACAGAAAGAGCATTGTTCCACATGGAGAAAGGTATTCCCCTACATCCCATGGAAATCTGGAATGATCCGTTTCACATCCCTTGTGAAGGGGAGTACATCTTCAAACATTTCGAGGATATTAAAAGATCAAGTTGATTTTTGGGAATCCAGAACAAATAACGTTTGCATTTCCAAACTTGAATCCCTTGAGTGAACCGTTATCACTATTTGCGTGGGATTTACTACTGGCAAATTTCACTGCACTTGTGACAGGAGAAATTCACAGTTTTATATGCATTTATCTTTGTGAAATCTTACCCAGTTCCAGATTACCAAATAGGTAAAGTAGGCACTGGCCTATTGGCCCTATTTCTTTCAGGGGCCCGTTACAAAGGATCAAAATAATATTGATTTGATCTTGAAAGAAAATTCCAATCAAGCTTCCTTAAATATTATTTCCACAACATAGAAAAAAAATAATCAACTCAAAGAAACACAAACTTTACATTAAAGACTCTATATCGAAAACACGGTATTAATGTAATGTACTCAATAACGACTTAAAGTAGGGAAACCAGAGACAGCAGATTCACATAACAATTGTCTCTTAAAAGTTCATCTTCTGGTAGCTGTCAGTTTCTAAAAAACAACAGTGCATTGGGTAATAGGAGAAGATTTGCGAGGTGGGCCCTGAAATTTCGATTGCCTAGGTTATACACCCCAGAGCAGCAACACAGAATTCATCTTGGGCATGTTGGGTGTGATTTGGAGGGGCCTTTGGGGTTACTGATTCTGCCTGGTTGTCCAGGAGGTTCCAGTAGGGCTGTGGTGAATGGCTGACAAGCAGTAGCCTTGCACAATGGCCTTGAGCTGGCATTAAAAGTGCTTTTAACTACGGGATCTACACACTTTGTTTAGATCCTGTCTTTTAGAAAAATGAAGGTGCAATGTGTAACTTGGCACTCTCCTAGTTTACAGACCAAGGGGCATATTTAAGAGAATGTCACGCAGTGCATCACAACAAGGCACTAGGCACATAGATGTGGTAATGAAAATCTGACAAATTTCATAGGTGTGGACCTTGTTGAGAACCTTACAACTAGGAGTGCTTGCAGAGTTACCAGGAGAACTTAGCTCTACAGATAAGTGTCTGATACAGGTCCTGACACCACTTTAAGCAGTAGGAGACATTGGCCATGCAGGATCACTGCAAACGGAAAACAGCAGGTTTGCATTATGGGTGACTTTGGTGTGGCATCTGCAAGCATCCACAGGACAACAAGCCACCAGTGGGCACTTATGAAGTCATGACACATCTCAGGCAAAAATTATAGAAACAAGTGATGGATTGAATGCTTGAATTAATCTCAGCCACTGGTAATCACTTGGGGCTGCAGCCCAGTCCAATGTTGCCTTGCACACCATGCCACCTTGGTTTGGACCCAGCCATCTGCAAATCAGTCTTCAAACAGCATGAACTGTCAGGCCAGTTTATACCTGAACTGGAACGTTGCAGATGGAAAGAGTGTTGGCCGTGAGTAACACACTTCCAAGTCAAATGTCCCTATCATAGTCTAATGGCAATTTGTGTCAGAGTCTGACTAATCTAGTTATAGGGAGTTGCATTTACTAGCTGCTCACTGCACTGTGGGTTAGAAGTTTTTGTATCTTTTTATATTGGACTGGTCAGACCGAGGGATGTACGTTGTTACAACGCATGCTTTTACCACGCATGCTGTTACAACGCAAGTTTTACAACTCATTGCTTTGGGGGGTGCTGGATAGTGAATAGATTAATTTACTATTCCAACTCCTGTCCCCGTAGATAGTAGGGAAGGTGTTGGATAGTAAATTAAAACTATTCCCTATCCTAGAGCGCCCCCCAGAGCAATGCGTTGTAATGGTTTTCATTGTAAAACCTGCGTTGTAAAGGCACTGCATGGTAAAAGTTGCGTGGTAAAGGATGTTTCCCCAGACCGAGTGATGCTTGTATTGGTTAATTCACCAATCTAGGAAGTTGTATGCCACATTGTGTAAATGTTGGGGGTTACTTGCCTTTTACATTTATCAGGCAGTGGTAACTGGTAGGGGACAATTGAGGGAAGCGGGAAAAGGTAGAGGGGGCAGGAAATAAAAAAGAAAACATACCTGCAGGTCGCTGTCACCACCCACTAACTCTCCTCACATGAACCAGGAACAGGAAGCACGCAGCCTTCCAGGCTCTCCTAGCCAATCACAATGCTGCTAATAGCAGTGTTGCTATTTGTCTGAGCGCCATGATTTGGCGCTCAGAGAGGGAGTGGGAGTCTGGGCATGTTCTCCACCCAATCCTGGGTGGAGAACATGCAAAGTGCCCATGACTGTTTGGCCGACCCGAGATGGCTGGCCAAACAGTCATGCGCACTTTAGGTGCAGCACCAGCCACTCCTCCTCTCTGTGACGCAGAGAGCCCAGCCCCACCCACTCCACCCTAACCTGACGGCAATTGGAATACATAAAATAATATAATTATACCTTCCCTTATTATCATTGAATTTTTTCCATTGCACTGCTTTAAAGCAGTGGGGCTGCTCTCCTCCGCCTTAGCAGAAGAGCGGCCACTGTTATCAGGTCGACTGTTCATGTTGTATTACAATTTAATATGGCACTTGATAAAACCACTATATGGCAACAGCAGGCTGCTCAATTGGCCCTGTTTCCTCTATTTTTCAGTGTGGTTTTTGCCATGTTCAATGTACACTCTGGATAGTTTTGTGACCTTGGCTGCGTAATTCTACCTCCAATTGCACAACTTTAATTGCGCAATATTAATATTTCTAATCTCCATAGAAGCTCTCTTTCCTTTTCCAATAAACTAAAAGCAGTAATGGACATCGAATTCGAGTCAAATGTAACCTACTTCGTTGTAAATAATTTAACAAGCAGCAAATGCTTAACATGATCAATTTACAATATATTTACTGAAAATAAAAGCAAGAAGGCCAGGTCCTAAAAATGAGAAATCAATGCATGTGTTTTATCAAATATATTAATTTACCAGATCTACTACAGTAAGTTTCTTATGTTACGTAGCCAATTGTATTTCATATGAATAGAAAGCCACTCATTTATCTTTTACGACAATTTCAGCTGACCTCCAGTAAAGATTCAGTTGAGCTGAATTCTAAGACGGCAACAATAGAGTTTGTTTAATGTAAAAGTCTTATGAATAATGACGACTTCCTAGTATACTTATATATAAAAAAGATTGAATCACATTTATTTAGCCAGTCTTTTAACTGTGTGCCCGGACACTATTTTTTTTGTTTTATACACAGTGATCAGTTACCAGATGTCTATTTTAAAGCTACTCAGACAAAACGTAGTCTACATTTTGGTAAAGCATGTCTCTGCTAAACCATATGAATACTAATTATTTACAAACAAACATTGGTACGTTTTTAGGCAGTTGTTTGTAACTACACAAACGTGTTAAAATGACCAACAATAAAAAATGAATAATAGATAACCTTTATAGACACTAACTTCTAAATATGTAATTTGCCATCTTCACAGGGAACTGAGTGGTGGATCTTGACATGCCATGTTCAACCCATGCTCTTATTCTTCTCACATATTCATACCTTTTCTGATTTGTTTTCAACTACGCAATTTTGAAAGATTTCCAGGTCACCTACTGTCTTACTGCATTTTTTATCCAATCCCATCGTGATTATTGCTCTTTTTTCTTATTTTCTTGCTTCTGTAAAATCAGTCTTTTATTCCTCCATCCATGTCCCCTTAAAATTGTCTCCCTCTGCTTAAGCCTTTTCTTACCAGTGCTTAATTTGTGCCTGTGTTTTCTGGTGCTCAGCTCTGATCCCTAATTGTCAACACAGGCACTTATGACAGTCTGCCAAATGGTGGTGCAGTTTATTTGAGAGATGCGTACAACAACAGTTGTTTATTATTTCAATAACTCTACATCACACATCCAAAGTGGGAAAACTAATAAAGTTTATCTAAGCATAGTAGTTAGTATTTGAATGGTATTCTTCCTATAAAACAAAACCGATACTAGGCATTACGCAGACATCTTTGCACCTTGGTGCATAGATGTGCAAATGGAGCTAGGCAACCTAATTGTGCACCTGAGCTAGGGAAGAAAGCAGAAACACCCTTTCTCTCTAGGTGCAGCACTGCCCTGCTCTGCCCCTCTCAGACAATGCAGCACAGCAACTTTGTAAATCTGCCCCTTGAAGATATCCATGGTGATCTGGCTTCCCAGAATCCGAGCGTATTAAATAATCCATAATGCCCTCCAAAATCTGTGGACCGTTTTAGCCAATGCATGTCACGCGTAGACCAATGGATGAGTGTGAACTGTCTAAAGCTAAATGGAGGTAAAACAGAGGTTCTCCTGCTGGGCTCTGATACATCTTTTTTGTTGCAGAACTTGTGGCCTCCCAGTATGGGCGTTCTTCCAGTCCCAGTTAGTACGGTGAGAAATTTTGGTATCATCTTTGATGATAAACTGACTTTTCATCATCAAATTAATAAGGTCTTATCTTTGGTCTTCCTGAGGCTAAAGACAATCAGGAAAGTTTGCACTTTTGTCCCCACAAAAGCAATAAAAACACTGGTGATCATTCTAGCCTTGGTTAGACTCGATTACGGAAATATATGGCATTGTATTAAAATACAAAGTCGTTTTTTTGTGGTATGTCATGCTTTTTTTCCCCTGCAAACAGTGTATAGGTGGGGTAATGCCTTTGGAGGATATGTGTTGTTGTGAACATTTGTAGCCCTGTTATTTTTCATTTTCGGCATTGCTGAATTAATGCTGTGTTCTCTGTGTTACCATGCCTCCTTTTTCTGGCCAGTGTGTGAGTGTGGGTGCCGTAGGTAGGCCACCATTTGTCTTTGTTTCCAATGCCAGGTGGCCAGGAGCCATTTTGTATAGTCAGTGTTCAAAGGCCTGCTTGTGATCTTTGTATTCCAGACCTCCTGCTTGTTGTCGTGCCATCTGGCTGGTGGCTATTTTTTGTAGCCAGCCAGTGTGCTTTTGCCATATGCCTGCATGTCTTCTTTATTGTGACCATGCATTCTCTCTGGTTGTTGTTGTTCTGACTGTGTGGCTGGTGGTCATTTTGTGCAGTTAGCCAGTGTGCTTTTGCCATTGGCATCCATGTATTCTTTGTTGTGGCCATGCCTTCTTGCTGGTTGTTGATGTTCTTTTGGCCATGTGGCTGGCAGCCATTTTATGTAGCCAGTCAGTGTGCTTTTATCATAGACCTGCATGTATTCTTTGTTGTGTCCTTGCCTTCTTGTAGGTTGTTGTTGGTCTGACCCTGTGGGTGGAAGCTAGTTTGTCTAGGCAGCCAGTGTGCTTTTGCCATAGGCCTGCATGTCTTCTTTGTTTGTGGCCACGCCTTCTTGCTGGTTGTTGTTGTTCTGACCATGTGGCTAGCAGCCATTCTGTGTAGATCAGCCAGTGTGCTTTTGCCATAGGCCTGCATGTCTACTTTTTTATGGCCATGCCTCCTTGCTGGTTGTTGTTGCTTTTTTGCATATTTTTTTATCTTCTGTAAAGGAAAAATGTTGCACAGTTTACTACATTTTCTCTACCTTTTTCTAAATAAATTTGCAATATTGATTGAATTCTCTACGTGACCTAGTCTGCCAATGGGCGTTCCAGCCAATAGGCCCTTTACTAGTCATGATGTTTCTGTAGTGTCTGTTGAATTTAAACATTATTTAAGCCATGGATGACACTGGATTAAAATACAAAATGTGTTTTAGTGGTATTTCACAATTTCTTTTCCTGCAAACAGTGTATAGGTGGGGCGATGCCTTTTTGGGAATGTGTGTTGTTGTAAACATTCTGAGCCCTGTTCATTTTTGAGTTTGCCATTGCTCAGTTAATGCTGTGATCTCTGTGTTACCATCCTCCTTTACCTGGCCAGTGTGTAAGTGTGCGCACCATGGGCGATCATTTAATTTTTTGTTCACCCTTGCCATGTGGCATGGGGCCATTTTGTATACTCTGTGTCCATGGGCTTGCATGTGCTTATTTGTTTTCCAGGCCTCCTGCTTGTTGTGATCATGTGGCTGGCGACCATTTTGTGTAGCCAGACAGTGTGTTTTTGCCACAGGCCTGCATGTTTTCTTTGTGTGGCCATGCCTTCTTGCTGGTTGTTGTTATTCTGACCATGTGGTTTGTGGCCATTTTGTGTAGTGAGCGAGTGAGCTTTTTTTCCATAGGCCTGCATGTTTTATTTGGTTATGGCCATACGTCCTTGCTCAGAATTAGTTGTTGTTGACCATGTGGCACTGGCTGCCAGCCATCGTGCATGGGTGGTTGAGAAAGATAACACTTTAATAAATTAATATGCTTGTAGATAAATTCACTTATCTTTAATTTTTTATTTCTATTGCGATTTTTAATTTTAGTTTTTTAATGTAACATTTTTACCATATTATTTTGTATTAACATTTTTGTTAAAAAAAGAAATGATATTTGTTAAGAACATTTAAAACAATTTTTTAAAGTTGTAATTTGATTTAAATTTAACGTCATGACTGCTATAGGTGCACTGCACAGCAACATTAATTCTTATAGGATTCTTTCCCTTTATCTGCACCATCCCAACGTGATACACATAAATCAAAAAGTTACATCTGTATGTTGTTGTTGCTCCTTATGATCCTTCCTGAGTGAACTGCACAGAATGATAACTTATGTTGGTGTGGTTTTACCAATGAATTGTTAGACTGTATTGCTAGTTATTTAAAATAACTTAAGTAACCACAATAAATTGTATTGTTTGTTTGTACTACTACTTGAACTGCAAAAATGTCATGTTTAACTGATTTTTTTCTTGCTTATTTGCTTTTAGGTGCACAAGAGAAGAGACATCCTCTGCCAGGCCAGAAATGCCTACAATAAGAAAATTCTCAACTCCAAAAAAGAATTCTTCAGAATGGAAGTGGAGAACGCCAAATATCGACCTTGCAAGCTGTTCGACTTGGTCAAACACCAATCCAACAAACTAGCGAAAACCTCCAAAGAAATACCTAAACCCCTAATAACGAGTGAAGAATTATCTTCCTTCTTCTGCGACAATATCTCTGCCCTAGGTAACAAACTCAAATCCGCAACTCAACACCAAAATCCTAATCTGCCAGCTCTACCTCTTCTCCCCACGTTGTCCTCCCAAACCGCACCCAAAAACCTAGCGCACTGGTCCAATTTTAAAATCTATGATGAACACTCTATCTCAAAAATGTTTGCCTCCTTAAATCCGAACAATCACTTCAACGATCCTCTCCCATCTAACTGCCTAGCTGCAGCCTCTCAAGCCATCATCCCTTCCTGGACCGCAGTAATCAACGCCTCCCTCCTCCAAGGCTCAATTCCTGACTCGCTCAAGGCTGGCCAAGTTGTCCCCATCCTAAAAAAACCAACGCTGGACCCTGCTTCCGCTGAGAACTATAGACCTATTTCTAACATCCCACTCTTGGCCAAAGTTCTGGAAAAATGTGTACAACAGCAACTGAGCCCACACATCAACAAATATCACTTGTTAGATGACTTCCAATCCGGGTTCATATCAGGCCACAGCACAGAAACCACCCTCCTCCACATTGTAGACGACGCTCTCCAAGCCCTCGACCAAGGCAAAACCTGTCTCCTAATACTCCTAGACCTTTCATGTGCCTTTGACATGGTTACCATCAATTTCTCCTGGAACGCCTCAAGTTCAGGATGGGGTTGGAGGACACCGTCCTTGAATGGTTTAGATCCTTCCTCCAAAACCGCACACAGAGAGTCCTCATCAACAGTAATCTATTCGCCCCATCTTTGGTCACAGTTGGAGTTCCCCAAGTACCAACCATCTCACCTACCCTCTTCAACCTTTACCTTGAACCACTCACTGAGGTTCTACATGCCTCTAACATCTTCTACCATATGTACGTCGACGATACTCAAATCTACATAAAAATATTTTCCCCAGATTAAATTTTCTCCCCGAATGAAGCCTTGAAGCTAACAGTCGACTGGCTCACCGTCAACCAGCTTAAACTCAACACAAATAAAACTGAATTCCTTCTGATCTCTCCACTAAAACCCAATCCAGACATCCAGTGATGTATCGAAACCACCTCAGTACTAAACTGCCCTCCTACCATTGTTAACTTGGCGAAATCCCTTGGAATAACCCTGGACGGCAGCCTGAACATGCTGGCCCTATAAACTCGATGGCCAAAACGGCTAGATTCCACCTGAACTACCTAAGAAACCTGAAACCCTTCCTCAATGTGTCCGACCTTAAAATGGCAGTGCAGGCACTAGTTATTTCTAGATTTGAATATGGATGCTGTACCCTTGCAGGGCTACCCAAAAATCTCTGGCCCCATTGAAAGCCTGCCTCAACACCGCTGCCAGACTACTAACCGGCTCAAAGAAATTCAATCACATCTCTCCCCACCTCAAAGCACTGAACTGGCTTCCGATAGAGGCCAGAATCCAATTTAAACTGGCCTGCATTACTCACAAAGCTTTTTATAACAACTCCCCTGCATTACTGGCACAAAAACACGTGGTATCAGGTGGACCCAGAAATTCCCGCTCTGCCAATGACCTACTGCTGCACCCTGCACACTTCCGGAAAAAGAAAACCTACAACCGGGCCTTCACTGGGGCTGCGCCAAGGATTTGGAACTCTCTCCCACCTGCCATCAGAAGACTTCCGTCCTTGGCAAATTTTAAAAAGGAGACAAAAACCTTCTTAATGAGTAAATACCTCGGCTAACGAACACGTTACAATATTATCCTTCTATGGATACTGGGCATTCCACCAAGAGTTGAGACTATGTACTTTCCTGTACAATGTATCTACCTGTTGCCATTTCCTTCCCACATGTAGCTGGGACTTTGACTACGTGTTTCCTTGCATTATGTATTCCCTTTTTTACCCAATTGATCCCTCCCTTCCCTTCACTCTGTACACCACCCTTAATACTGTAAAGTGCTCTGATACCCTCATGGGTCTGGTTCGCGCTCTACAAAACTTTAAAATAAATAAATAAATATAATAAATCACCCACAGTACTGCCAGACAGAAGGCCTGTGCACATCGTGACATGTAACCACTACACACGGGCATCTATTCAGCTTGTGAAGCTAAGTCCCACGCCAACTGACAGCTTTAAGATGGGCCCAAAGAAAGGTGCTCTGGACAAAGTGTCTAGTGGGATGGAGAAAAAGCAGATTTCTACCAATGGCGTGATGACCAGAACCTTCTTCAGCATAACTGTGCCTGCCGCACCGGCCTTTGGCGACCAAGCTGAGAACAGCACTCCTGCTTTAACAGCACCACCCCCAAACCTAAACCCAAGACCATGGCCATCAGTGAAGCAGTCAGTGCAATCATGTTGTTGCCAACGAGTGGTGATGTCAAATTGGATGTGTCCCTTTCGTAAAGTAGTGCACAATCCTTTTAGGAAACAGAGCAAAGTGGATAGCAGACACAGTCAGCAATAGTACATTCGCCTGATGTTGGAGCGGAATAGGAGGTTGAGCTTCCTTCCCAGCAAGAAGTTGAACCTCCTCTTTTAGAATAATTTGCTCCCAGAACTCCGGCAAGGAAAAATAATGGTACTACTGCGCCATCCTCTCCAAGCACCACTTCTGATGATGATTATAGGTACATGGAGCGGATCCCAGCATAGACAGGGGAGGCAAGGGAAAAGAACATTTCTCAAAATACTTAAACCTATGGAAGGGGATGATGAAGAGGATGACAATGACAAGGTAGTCATGGTGGACGGTGACACAGAGGAGTCTGACATTGCTATTCACCGTGCTTCTAGGGATGTGGCAGAGGTAGCACTGCCACCAGCTCCTATATTTGCAAAGCCCTAGCTGAGACCTGCACCAACTCCTTCCTCGGGGGAAGCAGAGAGGCAATCAACAGCACGCCCACCTACCTCCAGTTCTTCTTCAGGCATTGGCAGTGGCATAGTAAACAAGCACTTGCCATGCAGTAGGTCTCGCATTTTTTAGAATTAGCGCTATTGGCATTGTAATGTAAATCTTTTTAACGTATGTCTTTTAGAGTGAAGTGATGGTAATTGTGTGCTTTTTCAATGCATCTAAAAGGAACCACATTTAAACTGAACCTGTGTATTCGTAAAAAAAAAAAAAAGAAGAAAATATGTTCACCCTAATGGAGCCTCTTGGCACAATATAACAGCCTTTCGGTGCTATCCTATTCAATGGTACCCATTTTACTGAAAGGTGAGAGGACACGCCAGGATTCAAAACTGTACCCTCAGGGTAAAACACTGATGATGGATGCAGGTGCATTTAGTCGATTGAGCGGCCATGCTCAGTGAACATGCAATCCCATAAAAAAAGGTACATGGGCAAAAAAACGGCCAAAGAAGTGCAGCTAGTTAGACCAGAGCATTCCCGGGGTCCAGAGAGGGTCAGAGAGCTGACCAATTTTATCAGTAGAGGAGCACTCTTCACGTGCAATCTGTCCTGTTCTTTAGTGGAGCTTGTGTCGCTACTTCACGCTAAAGAGATGTACAGTCTATTCCATGCCCCCATTAGAAAGAACCAACAGTAGGCAACAATGGAAAGGAGCAGTGGTTGAAGTGGGGGAAAAAAGTAGGGGAACTGTGGGCAGAGAATCAGAGGACAGGAATAATCTGAGTATTGGGTCAGCGGGCGAAGTCAGAGGTGTGACCTGAATGCACAAAACATCCCATTTTTTTTGTATTTGTAACATTCCTCTGAGCAGGTACAGTTTATTATGTTATGTAATTCAACCAATGGATACACATGATTATTTAAGGTGTAATGTGAGTTATTTACATTATAATAAATTCACAAAGTAGGATATGTTTGCAATCACAGAATGTCCCAAATATGCTTGAAAGTGGAAGCATAAGCCATTTGTCTACTAGCCATGGAGTTTCTGTCATTAGCACTTATCCTCTTTTTTTCCACAAGAGCAGTTCAAACATGAATAGCAAAATATCCTAGTTTGCAAATGTTTTCTATACAATTATGGTTCTGCCATATTTGACACATAACACAACATCTGCTACATATTCTGACAATTTTAACTTAAAAATTGTTTGTAGCTCAAACGGCCATTACAAACAGGAGCTCAGAGGGTAAAGACGCACGTTACCCTCCACTCACACTTATTTATCACAAAAAAACCTGCTCTATATTTGTTAGATAGAGTGTCCTGAACATCAACTGCCTCCCTTCCTGGTGCGGATACTTATAGTACATGCGATACTTCGGCTGTACTCCCAGTGTGTTTCTATCTCTTTCCTAAAAAAACACAGTACTGTCTGTGACTGTAGTGCCACCAACAATTACTAACACCTTTTCAACATAAAAAGTGTGTAACAAAAGTGTGTGGGAAGGTGCCTCAGAGAAACACCCGCCAGGGAACTACTGACAGGTACTCATCGGTGTGTTCCACTTATCTTCATTGGTACCAATACACTTAAAAAACAAATGTGTGGATAATGTGCCCAACTCAATTAGTGCAACAATCAAGAAAAAACTGAAAAACTCAACCCCTATGATTATAACTCCCTGCCTACATGAATTGTATGGTTCTAACCTGCTAAAAACGAGCTGGGCCAAACCCTTGCACTACAATCAGTTTTATTTACTGCTGGGTGTCTGCTCACATTAAAAACAAAGAACTACTGTTGTACTACGTTTCAATTTATATGAATCCAACATGTTTTATTGCCTAATACTCTTTAACGGCAACTTCTTCCGGGCTCGGGGTCAATCCGCACCACACTGTGACTTCACAGCTTAATACCTGTGGAACAGAGACACAGACAACACAAACATAAACACACACAGAGTGACATCTATCAATAATTGCTCAATGAACAGCCGTCCATTCTTTATGTAACTACTCATGGGACATTTTCATTTACCTGGTGGTTGCCAACTGCTGGCATACCTACAGCCACCAGTGCTGAGAACGTGTGTGCATCCACGTTTCCCAGGTCTTTAAGTCTCAATTGCTCTATGTCAACCTTCAAGCAAAAATTCACCTTTATTAGTCCATTAGCAAAAAATCATTTTTCTCTCATCATCAGTTTAACTACCACCTGCCACAGTAAATGTATGTCCACTTCACTGCCCTTATATTTCTCTCTAAATATGCCAGAAGAAACCCAAGTCACCTCCGGTATGTGTGAAATCAGCCATTCTCGGTCTGGCGCATTGCTTCACTCTGCCCTTTTGGATTTTTCTCTACCCTGTTCCCCACATTAGTCTGCTCTCCTCTGCTACTCAATTGCTGTACTGGAGTCTTTTTTAAAGAAACAATGATTACCTCTATCGGCCCACAGCCGCTTACCAGACCTCTGACGCTGCCGTTCGATGTAAAAGCTCACTGCTACCTCTCCTCCTCCTCCAGGGCATATTTGAAACTATGACGGGGGAGGCTGGGAACGCCCTTCCAGTTCGCGTAACCTCCGTTCACTAGGTCCGCTACTGTGGCGGCCATATTAGACTGGTCTACCGTGTATACCTCGACCCTGGGTATGTTGATGTTCTCCCTTTACATACTGTTCATTAACCACAGCACATCTATATAACATCGACGGGGATCTGTACTTGCCCTCTACAGTTCATCGCGCAATAAGGACACTCCACACATATCTCATGAATATCATAAAAGGTCACTTTTATTTTAGGACAGGCAAAAACAGAAATTCACAACTTTTGCATGTATTATTATATATATAACACTTTTGAATATTACCCCAACACATTTCCCCATACTAACTTAAAAACACCAATTCCCCAACAATTCATCATTTGCAAAATCCCCAAACTGTAAAATTCCAAACCAATGTTTTTCTCTTCAAAAGTTTCTCTTTTGCCATTTTCCACCTACCCTCCCCCCACCCCCAGAGGGAAAGGATGAGTCCGCTCTAGACTATCCTATCCCCCCACAAAGAACGCCTAAGAAGAACAAACAGGACATGGAAAACTGTAAAGACTGTCCTAACGTGATATTTTGTTGTTTTTTTTTGCGAAAAAACAACAAAACATAACATGAATCAATTGGGAAGGGTGGGTGGGCCAAACGAAGCTGCGCCACTCTACTCCTCCTCACAGACGACAGCCCCTCCCACCTTGCGAGAACCCCCTAAGCCCTCCCTTTCCCTACGTCTGGCCAATCACAGTGCGTGGACCGTTCCATCGCGCAAATTTTCCCAGGGGGACACCAGCTCGTGCCACGTCCCCCTGGGACCCAGTGCTTTATTATTGCAAAGCTTCACCACAATTAGTTTCTACAGGATTATCACTGGCAATAGTTCTCAAACATTAGCTGGGGCCACATTTCCAGAGCTTAATGGACAGATATCATTTCAAAACTAAGAGGCTCTACAGGGCAGATCTTCAAATCCTGTACCCATCCCCATCTTAATGCCTGAATAGTTCTACACGGACGTACGGGGATCAGTCCTTCTTGACATCAATTTAATATGCACACGGCCACCGGGGAACATATTTCCCTCAATGACTGTGCCATCTCACCCACCGTGTTGTAGAGTGGTGATCAGATACATTAACACCACCTCCATGATACGTGTGCCACAAGGTCGACACCACCAGGTCCCGGGCACGGCAACCATGCCAGTCTCAGATGTCAATTTATGTGACTTTATTGTCAGATGTCAAAGCTCAAATGGAACAAAAGTTACAAAAATAATGTGACTTGTGTTGCTGCGAAGTGGACAGCCCTTCCCAAAGGTTGACTGAACACCTTTCTTACTTCTGTATTTGTGTGTTACACTGGTACTAATAAGGGAAAATCTTTCCAGAGACTGTTACCATGTGTAAAATGCCAAAATAATAAAGTATCAGAAAATATGCTGCATTACGCTGCAGCCTTTTTTTTGCTACATAATTTAGTCAATACTGCGGCATAATTATGTCCTCCTTTGCTGCATAATTCCAGTGGCCCCAAAGCAGGTAGCACATGTTAAAAGTGCTTGTGCATGAAGCAGAGAGACTGCAAACTTAGGGCCATATTCTCAAGGTAGTGGCTGAGACAGGTGTTAACCTTCTTGGCTAAACGCCTCACTCCTCCACTTCTGAAACGCAAAGCTGCACCTTATTCTCAAGGATATGGTGCAGCCTTGCATTTCCCCCTGTGATGGCGTTAAGTTTCACAACCCATTGACCTGTTTACATTATGTGCACTTTGTTTTCTGCATGGTACATGTTCTTTGCTGCTGGCACATTATCCCTCTGCGCTACCTTTCCATGAGTCAAAACTTCCACTAGACAAAACTCTGATCTCTCTCTCTCTCTCTAGGTTGAACATTAATAGCCAGAATTATCATGATATTTTTATTGTTTCCAAAAATTGCTGGAGGCCAGGAAGGGGGCAGCAAGTGCTTGTAAAACCATAATATACTTGCAAATACGACGCCGCCACCCAAAGTCAGCTACCGGTGTGGTCACACCCGCCGCACCGCCCTAAAGAGAGCCACCCTGCTCAAGGTTCCTGTAAACTCAGTGATAGAGTAACTGTCGCTCTAGGGTGCGTTGCTTCATAGTCCTGCCCGCGACACTGGAGGTGAACTTCAACATGGATTGCGGTGGACGGGCCTTTAAGGTTCTTCCAAACTTGCCACCGCTAGGTTCACCTGCTGGTGCTAAAACACCAGGGCTGCTAAGGTCTTGCGTGGCCTTCTAAGGTTTAGCATGAGAATGTGCTCCCTCAGGAGAGTGGTCTGGGTGACCTGTCATGAAGGCTGAACCTGGTTCCCCAGTTCCAAATTCGCAGCTCTGACCGTAGTGCCACTTCCTCTCCCCCAGTGAATACCATACTGACCCACTGGGAGAAACTCACACTGCCTTCAACTACAACCCAATTATGCCTCGTTATAAACACCTGGATGAGACTCAATTCCAATTACGCACTAGACAAGAACAATATACTGCCTAAAAAAAAAAGTACCAACATCCTGGAAATAGCAAGCACTTATAGGCATGTGAAATGTAGGCAGGAACAACATGGTTACCTTAACACTTTTACACTCACTATTCAGAAATTAGTGATTGCTTTTGCCTGAAAAGTTAAGGACAAATCTACAGGGCCCGGAAGATATCCATTTCATTTCAAAGTCCATTGCTTATATCCTTAGAGTATGGTTTAAAAAGACCACATCTGTGAACACAGAGCTGTGGTACACATTTTGTTTACCAATCCACCCATCAATCAGGCATTGCAGTGCCTCCAGGATCAGTGCACTTCCCCACTTGGGGAAAACAATACTGTTCAAAGAAAGACATGAAAACAAAAGTAGGGCTTCAGTGGCAAACTCTGTAAAGTGGCACTCATGTATTTGGGGTGAACAAAATCATTCTGGCCACTCTGCAACCACTTGTCTTTCTTTATTTCATTTTTTTTATTTTTCATATTTTGAACCTTTTAGTCCAGGGACTGCACTGTGGAAAAGAAAAATGTCAGTAAAAGACGACAAAGTGTTTTTATTTTTTGGAGCAGTTTCAGAGGGGAACAAATAAACGAAAGGAGGAAAGAGAGGGTGAGAACTATTTCTTGAAGGCATAGTTTTCAATAAGTGAGGAGGAGCTAGTCATAAAGAGAGGGAATAGGTGGAAGAAAGAGATGGGGCAGCTGCCAGTGGCAGAGCAGAAGTGGACACTGACCTTACCTTCTCAGGGCAAGAAGGAACAGACAGAGTCCTTTTCCTTCTCTGCCCACACACCTGTCCCCGAACAGCCACAAACACCAAGCCTTATCTTTAGGCCTTGGCTATTTCTGCCATCCTGCAACATGTTTAAAAAACAAAAAAGTACAACGGAATCACATTTTTTTTTTACCTACAGCCATTCATCAGGTTCCCCTCACCAGACCCAGGATTTCACATGGCTGCAAGAAGTGAAGTATTGAGCCGAACCACCTATCACTCCCGCCCCCCGGCAGAGAGGTCCAGAAGCTGTGCATCCAATTCTCTGCTCCAACACTGCAACTGAATAATTTTCATGAACTGGCAACACAGTAAAGCACATATTAAAGAGGATATGCAGTATGCTTCTAGCTTCACAAATGGCCCACAAGAGCCCATATTGCTGTGCGGCTGATTTTAAATCCACTGGGGCACGAATCTTATTCTGACTGTGCATGAAAAGAAACAGAAACGTTTAACCAAAGGCAAAACACATAAAGGAGTTAAATAAGAGACACACATTGAAATGTTCAGCAGGTGAAATCACTTATTTAAACAATTACATCAGCAATGGTTTAAGTACTTCCCTGCTCTGCCAACATGCAGGCTGTTCTCAGCTCCCACGCCGCGTTGCTGTACCTGGAATCAGCTCCCATGGTGTGTCTCTGTGCCACATCATTACGATGCCACGAAAGCAGATGGGTGATGTTAATGAATAAATAAATGTGCATAGTCAGTGCTGTTTGATGCTGTGATATGTGGGAGGCATCCACTTTAGAGGCAATACAAGAAAATAGTAACCGTAAGATAAGGGCTCCGTAAATAAGCAAATAAATAAAGGTGCACAACAAGTCTGTTCAATGCAGTTTCTGAGGTGGGAGGGTGTGCTTTCCAGGCAAGGGAAGGAAAACAAGCAACGTGGGTAGAGCTGCTTGTTCCCGAGGCAATACTCCATGAGAGTTAGCATAAGAAAAAGGTGGGCATGGGTCAACTTTTAGCGATTTGCAGGCTATGATTTTCGAATGACTCAGATGTAAGCCAATCAAACCAGTGGGATGGATCAGACCCCACAAAATACATACAACAGATCACCTGACAGCTGCACAGTTCAGGCTTGACCTAAAAAATACTCCTCCCCAGTTTGGAATGTTTTTATGGTTAACAAAGAGTAGGAGCACATTGCAGTATGCACCATTTACCACACAAATGTTCATCGAGGTAAGCATGGTACACATTATGGAACTAGAGGGGGCAGACAACCCATATGAAAAAACACCACAATATCAAGTGGGAGGAGCACCTTAAAAAATGTGCTGAACGTAGTTGTGGGGTTGAGGAGAGTTGGGAAAGATCAGCTACAAGTCTACTCAAGGTGGAAGGTGATGATGAAGATGAGGGAGAAGAGGGTGACATCTTCATGCAAAGCAGCCCTGTCCCCAGCAGTGTGCCAGCAGATTCACCTACTTCAGCGACTTCACAATGGCACAAGAAGACTCGGAGTGAGATGGAGACACCATGGCGTACAGTCACAGTCCCATCACGATGCAAATTGAGTCTACCACTTCCATCTACTTCTCAAAATAAACCTGTGTCAGTGCCCCAAGAAAATCCAGGCTAGTATTATGGGGCATGTTTAGGCAGGAGGGGCCCTATGAGAGAAACCACCCAACTGCACGTTTGTTCAAGGAGAAGCAGGAAAATATGTTAGCACTGAACAGCCTCCCTTTTTCTCTTGTGGAAGGAGTGGGATTATTACAATTTCTGGCAGCCATCTGCCCAAAATAGAAGGTAATAAGTAGGACCTATTTTGCCAGAGTTGCTCTTACAGCGCTGCATCGTGGTGTGCTGCAGTTGGTTAGACAAGCTTTGAAGCAAAGTATTGTTTAAACCATCCACCTGAAGACAGACATGTGTACCAGTTGTCAGGCAACTGATGACATTTGCATCACAACACACTGGAACTGTTTTGCTGGGGTAAAGTAAAATATATCTTTAAGTCTTGGCCCTGAAGAAAGTTTTTAGAGCATATAACTGCATTCAACAGTGGTCATGTTCGCAATGGGGAAATCACATACAGCTGTAAACATCTTGGAGGAATGTAACAGCAAGGTGTATCAATGGCTGAGACCCAGAAGTCTCAAAATTGGATTTGTGCAATGGACAATGGGAGTAACATAGTCAAGACCATGTCAGTTGGATGTTATTTTAGGGACCTGGGTTTGGCCCATTGCACCAAGCTGGTGGTGCAAGAATTCCCCAAAAAGGAAGACATAGTCAGCAACATATTGACCACCTGAAGAAGAATCTGCATTCATTTCAGACATTCTTTTAAAGTCTGGAAGCAGTTGAGGATTACTCAGTGTAATAATAGAGAACAAGTTAAAGACCTGATACAGGAGGTGCCATCACGCTAGAACTCAACCCTTTTGTTGCAACATCTGTTTGAGCAGTACAAACAGCTAAATGACTAATTTATTCAAGGAGGAGGGGATGCAGTTGGAAAAACTATGACCATAGATGTGGGCAAATTGGGCCTAGTCAAATGCCTGACACAGATACTGCTCCCTTGTGAGATTTTTTTCACCGAACGTTAGAATCGAGGATAGTACGATGGGCCAAGCTATCCCATTGTTGCATCTCCTACAAGACCAGGTTAAGAAAGTGTCTGAAAGGTTTGCCCCTGCGGGCATGAACGAAAACACAGAAGCACATGCCTTAGTTGAGACCTTAGTCCTTCGCTTGGCTAGTAATACAAGGCTGCAACATGAGTCCAAAGAATACATATGTGCCACACTGCTTGACCCAGGGTACAAAACAATTCTGCCCACTTTAATTTCTTTTTCTGAAGGGGATATTTTAAAATACAAGAGGTGGATTATAGAGCCAGCCAGAGACTTGGAACAAGAATGACTGGACCTTTGATTCTACCCGACAGTTCTGGGGTGCCACCTTCAACTTCCAGAGGTTGCAGTCTTATCTCACAGCAGCCAACAATACCATCAAACAGAACACAGGCAACAGCAGCAACAGAAGGACCGGACCCAACCTCTACATTGTATTGGTTTCAATTAGCAGGGCTCAAGTCTAGTGTAGAGGCGATGGCAAAACAGGTTGAGCAATAGGCTGCACCAGTGACCATCCATGGGATGTTACCAGAGTATTTGGATGATCCAAAAGTTGTCTATGTGAATCAAAATCCATTGATGTATTGGCATAGAAAGATGCGCCAATGGCCAGAGCTCAGAGGCTGGCAATACGGTTTCTGGCTTGTCCTGTCACCAGTGTGTCTGCTGATTATGTGTTCAATGCTGTTGGTGCAGTTGTTACAGTGATAATGAAGAGTCTCTCACTTCTAAACATGGAGAGATTGACTATGATGAAAATGAACAACATTTTATATCACATAATTACACAGTTCCTGAAACAGTAGCACAGGAGGAGGAGCAGGGGGATTAGTCCGAAACTGAATCAAATGTGTAGCTGATGATCTTCTGGGTGAACTACCTGAGTTTGAGGATGAACTCTACTTCCAGGACTAAATATGCCAGTGCCACATAGAAATTTTAACAATATCCTGGGGAAACTTTGTTCTTTCTTTGCATAAAAAAGTTACCAGAGGAATTGATTATTTTGTGACAGATTTATGCTGCCCCACCTTTTGTTTAGTCTCATATATTGCCAGATTGCATTTGGACCAGTCTGCATTGTCAGTCAGTCAGTCAGAAAATAACTTCATTTGGTTTGTCACAACCATAAAGCATATAAAACACATTTCATTTTTAAATGAAAACTTTTCAGTTCACTAAAATTATGCCAAGTTCTTTTGTGGCTCCAGGCCTTTAGTCTTTGCCCACTTTTGTAAGTAAGCTTTCTACTGATCTCATGAATTTTACCCCCCTACATATTAAAATATTTGATGTGGCGCCCATCCAATTTGTCACCGCCTGTCTGTAAATGCGAATATTTAACTCAATTAAGACTATTCTCAGCAGATTCCTTCTTTCTGCTTTCACTGTTTCACAGACACACAGTAAGTGGTTCAAAGTTTCTGTGTGATATCCGCATAAACGGCATGCCTTTGTTTGATGTTTGCTTTTCCAGGAAGGGGCCAGGTCCTTCGAGCAATGATCTCCAAATCTGTATGACATGAATCTCCTTTTTAATGACAATCGGAAGTGGGCTGCTAGGTACGGTTGTGGTCTTAGGCGTGTATAAGAATTTATTATGACCCATGCGTGGCGGCGTCTTACTAATCTCCTTTTATCCTCCATGAGAGATAATGCTTTTGCCTTATTATTGCAGACTTTTTTAAATGTGGACTTTTCCAACTTGCTGTTCCATGCATCATCAATCTCTAATTCCTCCAGGGCAATCCGCAGATGATCCCCCCATGTGTTTGGGATTCCTTGCTCTAGTTGTTGTTTTATTTCTAACCAGCATAAGTTGTTCAATGTTCCCAATTCTGCAGCTCTGAATTTCCAGCACATATTTACCATTGTTGCTTTCCTTTGGAATTCTTGATTCTGGAGCCCAAATTCCAAGCGTATCTGTGCTGGCGAGGAACCTTTAAAGAGATTGAATACTGTTCTATAAACCTTGGTTTGTGATTTGTTTAAGATGTTAATTTCTTGGCCGTGCCAGGTTTCCAAACTGTAGGACAAAGTTGGGAGCAATTGTGCTGTCATGATTTTTAGAAGATGCCCATATGAAGGGCTTTCTAGTTTCTTATAGAGTTGTTTGTACGCAAATATTAAGGATTGGGCTTTTGATGTAATCTCCTTTTTATGATCAACCATTGACAGATTTCTTGCCATTTTGATGCCCAAGTATTTATAAACACTTATATCCTCTATTTGAGAGTTCTTTGCGTATCATTTGTATTTTCCTTGTCTTGGGCCCGCTAGTCTTACCACCTTGGTTTTGGATTTATTCAATTCTAAAGCTTGAGCATCCAGATAGTCTATAAGTTTGTTTATTGTCCTTTGCAGCCCTATCGGGGTTTGACTTACCAGGACAATATCATCTGCATACTGCAAAAATTGAATTGGCTCATTTGCCAGTTTTGGTGGATGTCCGTTTACTTCTTGTAGATGACTGTTCAGATCTGCAAGGTATAAGTTAAATAAGCATGGTGAGAGAACGCAGCCCTGTTTTAATCCGTTTGTTGTGTTTATTTTTTACGAAACTCTTCGTCCGTCTCCTATTTTAATGGCAGCCCACGTTTCACTGTATAATGATTGTATTGCATTTATCAGTGGCTGTGAGAGACCCCATGCTTTCAGTTTCTTCCAAAGGCGGTCATGTGGCACTCTATCGAAAGCCGATTTTAAGTCGATATAGAAAGCCACTAATACTCCCCTTTTCCTTTCCGCTTTTTCCGTCAGGATTGTCAGTGCTGATAGATTTGAAATAGTGCCCATTCCTTTTCTGAAACCTGTTTGAAATTTTGGGGTAATGTTGTTTTCCTCCGTCCACTCTTGTAGCTGTTCCAGAATATATGAAGCGTAGAGTTTAGCCTCTACATCAATAAGGGCAATCAGCCTGTAATTCCCCGGTTCTGTTCTGCTGCCGTTCTTGTAAATTGGATGAAATAGGTTACCGCTCCAAGACTGCGGAATCTTATTATCGCAGAACACATGATTGAAAAGAGGTGTAAGGTAGTTTGCCCAAGCGTCCGGATCTCGTTTGAATAGGGCGTTTGGTAGCCCGTTTGGGCCTGCTGCTCCTTCAGCTTTCAATTTTCTTATCAGAGATTTTGTAAATGTAACTGTTGTCAGTGTTTTATCATCTGCTTCCCAGCTGGTCATCTTCTTTTTCATTTCAGTTTTTGTACTAATTGCCACAAGGTAAGACTCTTTTTCTTTTTCGTCAAGCCTACTTGCTAATTCAGCTTTTTGTGGGCCAATTTTGGGGTTGTACAATTTATCGATGTATTCTAACCATGTTGTTTTGCTTATTCCAATGTTATTTTGCGTTACGTATCCTTTCAATAATTTATTGATTATGCCCCAAAATTCCTTACTGTTTGGTAGTTTACTTGCCCACAGAAGTTCTTCCCATATCTTTTCTCTATGTTTCCTTTTTTCCACTCTGCATTCTTCCTTATATTCTTTTCTCATTTTTTGGATCTTACCACTGTCTATGTTTTTTCCCATTTTGATTGCTTGCGCTTTTTGTCTTACCTCCTTGGCAATATTTATTTTTTTGTTTCTCAACTGTGTTGTGTACCATGGCTCTGTAATAGCCCCATGCGTACCTCTGCTTCCTGGTTTTGTTGAGAATTTGTCCAGGAGTCATTCGCATAACTTTTCCCAGTGTCTTACTAATGAGTTTCCTGCTGGCTCCTCAGCCTTCTCTATATGTTCATTCACCATGTCCATTATCTCTTCCATAATTGTTCTTTTCCATTTGAGTTTCCGAAGATTATATATTTCAGGCAATGCAACTAATGATGTTACACACTCCTTTTGCCCGGTGTTTGAATATAAGACTATCTCCTGGGGAAAGTGATCGCCCTCCGGTCGTGTTGAGATACGAAAATAGTCTACCAGGGGAGTTAACTCTTTACTAATTATCGTATAGTCAATAATTGAATGTTTTTTTCCGCAAGAAAAGGTGATTCCAGCCGGTTGATCTCCCTTCATGTTTCCGTTTAGGATGACCAAACCTAGTTTTTCAATCTCATTTCGTGTATTTTGAGTTTCATTCTTATTCGTCTTTCCTCCTATCAGATTATAATTAAAATCCCCTGATATTATCATCTCATGATATTGATGTGTAATTTGTAGCGTTTTTATTAGATTTATTAAAGTTGACAATTTCTCCTTTTTCTTATTCTTTGCAGGATGAATATATATGTTTAAGATTATTAGCTTATCTCCCACTCCATTTGTAGGATGATTGTCTTCCAGTTTTATTACTTGAATCCAGTTTTCTCCGGACTCCATTTCCTCAGTTTTCCAGTTATTTTCTATTGCAGTATATGTGGACAAACCCTCTCTTGGGTGTCCATACTTGGAGGTTTTTTCCCCCATTATGTGGAATTCCTCGTATCCTGCTAAATGCTTTGGTGTAATGTTCCATGTTTCTTGTAGCAGTATTACTTTGAATTTACTTAAGAAGGTGAGGGTTTCTTGATCTTGTTGCATTTTTTTAAAACCATGGACATTCCAGGAGCAGATCGTGTTTTTTTTGTCATTTTGATTTACAGCCTTATTGTTTTGTTCCCCGCTTACTGTATTGTTCTCATCAGGATCGATGTAAATTCAAGGTGTGGGGTATCCAGGACCAATCTTGATTTCCCTCTGACTGGGTGGTTGTTTGTCTGTAAATAATATTTTGTGCACCGGCGCCCCTGCATGTCTCTTGATTTGGTGATGTACTTCTAGCTCCTTTTAGTACTGTAGAAGTCTTTCCATTTGTTTTTTGCAACCCTGTTTCCTCCTCGTTTACTACCGGGTATGGATATTTTATTAATGGTGGATATGATATTATTATGCCCCAAGTTGCAAAGATCGCCCTTGTGGAAAAGATTAGTTCCGTTGTCTCTATCGAGGCCCATGTAGTTCTACTTACTTCCAAATCCATCTCCTTATTTATTTGGACAAATTCTAGTGCCAAGAGTTCAGACGATGGAATTTCCCTCAATTTCGGAATTTCTTTGAATAGTCTCATTAAATTGCCCCTATTTAGTGTATAGTTTTTTCCCTTTGTTTGGTATTCCGGCTTGAAAATTAATTTACAGCCTGTCTCTGTTGGGTGTAATTGAGGTTAGTGATTTTCGTTTTGTTCACTTTTTTCCCTTATCCTTTCCCCCGCCTTAGAATTACTCGTGGGCTCAATAGTAGACCGTCCTTTTATGCTTGATTTCACCGTTAAGTCTTCCTCGTTGCTTTGACATCTTTTATCCTCCTTTATTCTGTAACTTATGGCTGGCCTGGCCTTTTCCATGTGTTTTTTCCCGCTAGTGTATTGCACGTCCTGCCTTTTTTATCCAGGGTAATTAATAGCGGAGTGTCTGTGCTCATGGGTCTTTCTATATGTGGCCGGGACTCCTTCCCATTTTAGGTGAATCTGTTTTATCTTCATTAATTATCCTTTTGGTTATTTTTTCCTGGTCCTGGTTTTTTGAGCCCTCATAGGTTTTCTCTTCAGGTACCTTTTCCAAAGATCTTACTTCGATTTCCTGTACTCCTGTTGTTTTTTTTTTCCCTTCTTATCATGTTTTCTGTCTCCTCCTCTGTGTTAGTTTTAGTTTTTTCTTTTTCAACAGCTTTCCATCCTTTTTTTGCTTTGATGGGAGCAATTTCTGGTGACCACTGGTTGCTTTGTGTGGAAATGTTTGGAGCCCCCGGATTATCTAATATGTTTATTTCTTCAGTGTTTCGATCTGTTTTTGGGCAATCATCTGCTTGCTCTGGCGCGCTTTTGTTACCATTTTGTGTGAATATGGCATCATTTTGTTTTTTTCCCTGCTCATTTTTTAGGTTAGCGTTCTTCCTGGCTTTCTGTGCTTGTTTACGTTGTCTTTTGGTTTGATTTTCCAGTACACTTAGTACGGCAGGAGTAGTGTTTTTGCAGTGCCTGTTACCCTTCTCATTTGTTATGTTAGCTTCGCCTTCCATGGAATTATCTGCAGGTTCTACACTTTGCCTCGTATTCCTCTGTTTTTCGGTCATTGTAAATTCACCTTTGTTTTCTAGGCACACAATTTCTTCTGTTTGTTTTGTTGTTTGTGCTGCTCGTAGGATTTCGGTCAGAATTTCTGGTAGACATGCCAGTTTATCTATTATTTTGCCGCATCCGCAGCTTTCGTCTAATACTCCATTTTTGTTTTGTCTATCTTTATTTGTTTCTTTGGTTATTTGATCTGTAATTTTATCCAGCTTAATATTTATCCCTGCTATGTGAGTTGCGATCAAATTCATTAAGTCTACCTAGACGTCTAATTTATCCGATTGAAAATTTAAAACAGTGATTGCTTGCTGTATACTTTTTAATAATGAATCGCTCCAAGCAGCCGTTTCTTTATTGATTGGTTGTGTTAATATCCCTGATATGGAATCAAACCCACTTACTGATGAAATAGTGATTGGTGACTGTATTTTTTTGTCTCCTTGTAGTGAACCATTTTGCCCTGTGTTTGATTCTTTCCAAAGAATGGGGCTAGGGATGTGCTTGATGGGGGTTGAAACTACTTCCCTTTCTACTCCTCTTTAATTTTTTTCAAACAGAATCATTTCTCTATGTTTCCCCTGCCTGTTTACCCCTGATTCCTCCTCCTCCTTTTGAATTTGCGTTTTGAATTCTAACATCTTTATGAGGTCGTCTTCCTCTGTAATTGAAAAAGATCTTGACCGGTTTATCGTTTCCTTGTGGTATAACTTGATCTCCTCCTTCACTTTGTTCCCTTAGTGTATGACTTTGTGCAGTTTTTTCTTCCGTTCTTTTTTCATAGGTGAATGCAGATTGAGAAGTAGGGACATGTATTTGTGCTGTTGTTTTTATTAGCCATTTTTTTAAAGCTGATTTCTCTTGAACCGGTCTTTCTTCCTTTTCTTCTGTCACCCTTCCTCCTTTTTGTTGACCCTTTTCTAATTGTCTTGACATTGCTTCTGTGCATTTATCTCTCGATGGTTTTGATTTTATCGAGTGTATTGGTTTTAAGGGACTTTGTAGACTTTGTGCCTCTTCTGTGTTTGCATAGATTGCCGCCATCGGGTCTTTTAAAAAATTGAATTTGTGCTTTAAATTATTCCCACCGAACTTGAACGGTTCTGTAGTTGTAATAGGGATCAAACTCTTTTCATGTAAATTGGAGTCCTCTTTTATCTTACTTTTATTTCCGGATTTATTTACCGATTTAATTTGATCTTTTGTTGTCTCTCTTCTCTTATTTTTGTGGATAGGGGCTTGACGGACTTTTCCTGACCGCATATCCCCTGTTCTCTAGTCAAACTGGTGGTAGGACTAAACCACCACTTCTTCTTTTACAAACGTGTCGGTGCGTGTCAGTACTTCGTGCCCCTCTGAGTTTGACACCCTCCGGACTCTTTAGGGCTTAAGTTCCTCTTGTTCTTGTTCTGGGCACTACTTGCTGCTGCTGCCGCTGGCCCCGGTGACTGTCTTTCCCCCTATGTTGCAGCTCTTACTTCTGCTATTTCCGCTGTTCTCCCCCCCCACTATGGGGTATTCTTATCTCTCCCCTCAGAAATGCTGTGGGTCCCGGCTCCCAGGGGAATTCGTGCACTTTTCAATATCACCAGGCCCCTCAAACAAAGTCTCCTTTAAGGCTAATCTGGGCTAGTTACGACTCCCGGGCTCTATACCCCTTGGGCCTCTCCGCAGAGCTTCTCACCGCTCACCACTCTGTGGGGTGCTCGACGTGCAACAATTGGGCCACTCTTCTAATCCTCCTTATGGGCTGAATAATGAATGCTAAATACACAGTAGCTTGAGCATGGTTCTAAAGAGCCCTCGGCGCACTTCGATGTAAGTTGGAGTCAGGGTGTGGCTTGTGGATATGAATATGGCCCCCCTCGTGCACTGTCCACTGTTTCTCCTGAGTGCGACCCCCAGAATCCGCCGCGTCTCGCTGTTCCTGCCCCTACCCCAGCTTCCCCGGCTCACCTCGGCACACCTCGGCTCCAACCACCGGACCGGATCTTGATTTCCTGATTAAAGCCCTCTGGCAGGTCTCACGGTGGGTCTCCTGGTTTTCGTGGAGTTCTCGGGGGTGGTCTCGGGGGGAAAATCCTGGGTAATCCTAATTTCAGTCTCCCTTGTTACAGCTGCTGCTGCTTGCTTGCAGCCCGCTCGCTCACTCACTCACTCGCACTCCGTCGGCGTCTGTCGGCAATTGCGATAGAAAGCGGACTCCCTGAGCAGTCGGCATTGAAGAAACCTCCACAATTCCTTCATGACATTGGGGATAATGCCTGCCCTCACACATGATTACTGCCTAATGCCTATCCATTTTTGCATAACTTAGCCCTAGGTCTGCCTCATACAATAATTTATTATCTACAAGACAGCCTGCCAATACCAAAATTCCAATGTGTTGCCTGCATCAAAGATGATTGAATACCTAATATCTAAACTACCTGTTCTTGGATTGGAAGAGATAACATCAACTATTGCAACAGTGAGTGACTAATTGCGTGAGTGATGATGATAATTGATGATTCATGTGGTGGCAGACTTTGAGGGAGGCTGTTGAACCGTAATGTGGGAACTTGCCTGAGATGACTGATTTGCAATGTTTGGGGCCTGAGTGATGGGCAATCATTTTTTCCCTGGAGGTGATTGGCTTTCACAAACTAACTTAGCGAATATGAATTAACCTGTATCGTCCACTCCTATGATCCCTTTATTTTTTTCATCATCTGTAATGGCTGCCCCAGTCAATCGTTTAATTTACAAGACTTCCAAATTCCAATTTTTTGCTTGCATTTAAGAGGAGATAGTACACCTATCACCGTGCTTTGAGTGCAACAGGCAACCATTGCAGCAATAAGTGATCAGATTATCCAGTGACTGTGAGTGATGATTGATGTGGAGGCTGATAGTGAGGGAGGGTGTGTTGAACTGAAATATGGGGAATTTCTTGAGATGATCATTGATTTACAATGTTTGGGGCTTGAGTGATGTGCAATCATGTATTTTTCCCTGGAGGTCATCAGCCCTTTTACACTTTGCCAGATTTAATTGCAGGGTGCTCTCTTTTTTCTGACTTAGAACAGAACAATCACTTTAGTTAATATGCAAAATCCTATGCCAAATACTTGAATCCTATAACTAAGTGCTACGCTTTCTCTTAAGTTACAAGCATATAAACAAGCTGTGTAAAACTATTTGAAGTCAGCAGTGCAAACTAAAAGTAAAAGACAGTACTTCAGGCATAAATTTAGATTGAATAAAATAGCTGTCCCCATATTTACGAAGAAATTGTCAGAACCATTCACCCCCCCCTAGAACTAAGGGCCTTCCCATTGATTTGATTACGTTAAGAGGTCCAGCAAGAAGGAGCAATGGTTGTTATTTATGTAGGATTACCGTACTGAAGAAATCCAAGATGGCCACTCAGGAGCAACCTTTGAATCAGCAGACTAGTGTTTCTGAGATCGAAAACAATCAGGAAGGTCCAGGTGAAGTGCCTGCTAAAGAGCGCACTTCTCTTGAAGAATTCGAGGAAGTAGCAGCTGCAGAGATTGCGGAGCGAAAGTTAGACAGGGACTCTTCGTCGCACCTGTCTTCGACATTGCTCTGGTCCCATTCACTGATTCCTGTCAGGCAGAGTAGTATTTAGCTTTGTGTAGGTCAGAAACTTAGTTTTGTTTTCTCTTGGAATTTAGGAGGCGTGAAGTTTTGAAGTAGTGGCTGGGTATTTCGACTTGCGCATGCTCTCTTACTTGCATTTATGCTCATGCTTCAAAGAGTAGTGTTTTTTTTATATAAAGGAAAAGCCAGAACAAGCACAAGGAGTTTAGTAAATATTTGGAGTAGCGATTTGCTTTGGATCTCAGTCGCGAATCACTCAACATTTTTGAAGCACAGAACTTTGGGGTATATTACCAACAACTAGCGATAATTTTTGTCTCTAACTTGTTTAGAGACAAAAATTATCGCCGCACATCGGCGATTTTGATCGCAGATAAACCTTGCTATTAGCAAGGTTTATCGCAAATGCGATAAAAAACGGCCGCAATGCATGAATATCGCTGAAAAGTCAGCGATATTCATGCATTATCGATCAAATGCTCTTAGCCATGTTATCCACCTCCCATTGGATAACATGGTGAAGAACTGATCAGGGCAGGTGTTAGCTTTTGGAGATATTCGCGCTTAGCGCGAATATCTCCAAAAGTTGGTAATAGGAGATAGCGATGTTAGCGACTGTTTCCAGTCGCTAACATCTTGGCACGCCCACTTTGCATGTCATTAGTGATAAATATCACTGACATGCAAAGCGGGGCCCAAGATGGTCGCTATCTCCTATTAGCTGTCACTAACTGGTGTTAGCGACAGCTTGGTAATAGGGAGATAATTTTATCTCCGCTTTCTTGGCTTTTAAAGCCAAAAAAGCGGAGATAAACCCCTTGATAATATACCCCTTTGTTTTTTGCAGACAAGTCTACGCTCAGTTTTGTTAATACTAGCACAGAATCGCTACAATATTTTAGTCATTTACATTGGGAAGAGCTTCCCTATACGCTTCCTATTAAGAAGACACTTTTAGGCGCAAGGGTGCTCAACTTACACTCACTTAAGAATCATAAAAAAGAAAGACATATAGGATAGAAAGAAGTTTGTACTTACCAGTAAAAGATTGATATTTACTAAGTGCCTCCTGTACCAGCTTAAGGTGAGAGAAAAAGAAGGAATAATTACATACAATAAGAGATAAACCTAGTAGAGCTAACATGACTATACATTGCTTTTTCAGTTACAGACAAGGCAGACAACTTAATAGGAAGAAAGTAGAGAGGCATAAGTCACCCCCAAAGTGGGTAGTTGTATCTGAATGTAGTAAATAAAGATAATAAGAATAACCATGTTCAGTGAATAAAGGTGATACGTATAATACAAACATTTATTGCAGTTCCAATGTAATTATTCAACCTTGCAAGATCTGAAGATATCAAGTGAGGAGAAGAATCAAAAGAGGAACCAGAGTTACAAGGTGTGACTGTCTCTTCTCTGTTCCATCCCCTTTCCACCCTGGGGAGTCCTAGCAATTCACGTGCTTGGTAAACATGTTTGCAAGGCAACTGCAGTGGGGCATTGGGAACTGTTGTCGCTCTGTTCCTGTGCATCTTGGGCAACAGCCTTCCTGACAGAAACCCACCCAGTTCACCAAAACAACATGCCCACCGCTCTCCTCAAACAAACCTGACCCAAGCCGCAAAACTCAAAATGTACAATGAAAAAGTCTCACCTGTCCCAACTAACTTCCCACTCTCTTCACTCGGCACCAACAAACAAGTCCCTCCTACCCAAAAAAAAACATTTAAAAAAGGATTAGGAGAGGGCATTATAGCTATCAGTCCGGAGCTTGTCCAGACTCTGCTCCATCGTGGTGAACGGGCCTTCAATTGTGTTCAGATGCTTCAGGCTGTGGTGTAGCAATGGCCTGTTGTCGGTGTGGAAGGGATGGAATCAGTTGGCTGGCATACATGGGATGTCCGGGAGGCTGAAGGCTGAGGGGGACTAGCTGGACTGGCTGAACTGGGGCCCAGCAGTTGTGCTTTAATTTCCTCCTCTTCCAGGACTACCAGCCACCAGTACTCCAGCTATCTCCCGCCTGGTGGGTAGTCTGACTGGAATAGCAGAAGCAGCTTTATTGAGAAAAACAAAAAAGACATATTGTAAATTATTCTCTCTGCAAAATAATTGTTTAAAATTTCTGATGGCACAGTAGCAGTATATTGCTGGTATCTGGAGCCATTGGAATATTTTGATGATTAGGAGAGTCACAATGCCAATGCTATTTTTTACCCACCCATGCCAGCAAATAAAAAAGCACTGACCATGTGGCAGAAAAGTATTAAAAGGCAGAATCACATCAGTAAATTAAAAAAACACTGTGATTTGATTATTGTTTTCTTCTAAAACTTTGCTAGCAACTTTAAAAAGACTGAGTCAGACATTTTGAGTTGAAAAATAAAAAACCTCTCAATAATGAGTACGACATTATTATTATGAGTGCAAGTTGTGTATTGTGCTAAAATAATGAAGCCATGTTCTTTGCTAGACAGTGCCTTGGCTAATTTGCTACTGTCTGCAGCTGTAGTTGACAATTATCTATTTTTATTTGCAATGGCCCTGCTCTTTGTCAAATTCATGTCTTTTTCTACCCTGTCTTCAAAGAAGCAGATAATTAATAAATAAGCTACTAGATCACATACCTCATGTATGAAATAGGATATTAATATATTATTCTGCCATAAGTAGACATTGAGGAAAATTAATCTAACGGACTGCACTACAGGGAAAAGACCAGACTTTATAGATTTTGTTTGGCACACTTGTCACTGTGCATCTCATACACCAATCTTGACATCAAATCATGCACTTACTCCCACTTTATTCTGTGGCCTTGCCCACCACCTTGAATTTCCAACATATTCACTCGCTGGGCAGTAAGTAGGGAAGGAAACTTGATGTACTATACTTCAGAGGGTAGGGTGAGGAATTAGGCAGGTAGGGTAGAGCTTGTTTGATATATATAATAGAGAGGCTACTAAAAGTATCATTAATTCATCATGTTGGGCTTATTTAGTCACTGTAGAATTAAAAGGGAAATCTGAACAAGCGAAAAATAAATCTGTTATGGCAAACCATGACATATATTCTGGAATACTACAACACACAGAGGAAGGAGGGTCGTAGGAAAAATATAAAGACCTGCCCAGGTTCACATCCCCTTATACAACATGAAAATCACAAAAAGAACCGGGGGTCTAAAGGCCAACCATTTTAGCCAGCTATCCTTAACTTCACTGTATTCTAGGAAATGCCCAAGTCAATTCAAAATAAAAAATAAAAAGCGGAAAAACTAAGTGTATAAGAACAAAGGGGTACTGTGCAAGTTAAACAAGATCCAAACCACCAGTGTGTGGATTGCCATCAAATGGACTCAGTGATCAGTCATATCATATGGACCTCCAGCTCATGATATGGTAAGTCCCTTGATCATCGGGACTATTTACCATTCAGTTGTATATGGACTGGATCTTGTCCACCAGCACGTATGGACCGCCATGAAACAGCTAATCATAGATGGCTATGTAAAGTGAAAAAGCAGTTCAGAAGAAAATAATAATGTCTTAAAATAGAGTGATGTGTCCAAACGCTGCTAGTTTTATAGTTTAATTCAGAAAATAGACACATCCCCTAACTAAAAATAGAACAGTGCAAGCGACAGTCAAACCAAATAGCTGTCGGAAAAAAAGGCCAACATGTTTCTGCCTAACGGGCCATCAGTCCCTCTGCTTTCGTCAGGGCCTCTGCTCTCAAAAATATTGCTACTGCCAAAAATGTGATAAATAATAAAGCACTGGTTGGAAATGATACAACCTTAAAGATGCTACTCCTCCGAATCAGTGGATGTAGAGTGACATCTACAACAAATGTAAAACAAAACATAATTAACACAATGCACTTAACCAAATTGTCCAAAACACCACTGTCTCCTCAATTCATATTGTCAATTGCAAAATTAATTCTAAATTCTTCTCACCCAGCTGAGCGGGGGACTGGACCTCACCTCACCTGGACCATGCTCAGGATGTCGAGGCCCCGCTCTATAGAGAGAAAAAGGCAGACAAAGGAGAGTTTGGGGGGCTACTGCTCAGTATCTCCATTACCCCAAAAACCACCTTAAATCCTATAACTCAATTCCCTCCATTCTTATGTTGAACTTGGAAGCACCTGTCTGGAGCGCTCTGCAACTCGACCCCACATGTAAACCTTAAACTTTAAAAATCTAAAACTATTGGTAGCTGTATCTGGCTGTGCCATACACCACTACCCCTCATTACTGATAGCAATCATACAGACACATTCATGAATGCGAACGGTCTGCATAGACAAACCTACTGATATATTGTACCCCCCGGCTAGTAAAGAAAGTGCTGTTGTATGAGAGCACCAACCTATAGAATATGCACAATCTGTTTATACTGCAAAATGGACAGCAAATCTTCGTGGTCAAATGTATCTTACATTAAGCATGTGCCACAAAGCCAACAGAGCTCATGAGCCCTCTTAAGCCCCTAATGTTAATCTAGATCGTACAACATACTAAGTGTAAATCAGAAGAATACAGACACCTAGTAGTAAAGGAACCACTCGTTTGTGTAAAGGTTAGAAGAGTTTAGAATATCCCCTTACCTATCCGTCGGTGCCTCAAGACTGCGTCTGAGTATTGGGGGAGGCACCTGCTGTTGTCCGTAAAGCGTATTTATACAATACAGACATGGGGACTCTTTAGCGCGCTCCAGATACTTGCGCGCTGTCTGCCTGCAAACTCATTCCAGATTACTCACAAGCTGAGAGGAATGTTAGCCAAGCTTGATGTATTAAAAATCTCAGTATCAAACCCCCTGAATGCTATTTGGAAAAAAATAGCATTGTCAAACACACACAGAACAAATAATTAATACTCACCGAGCCACGGAATCTCGATGACTAGCAGGTCAAGAAAGTCCTGTTTGCGGTCCAGAATGTCTGCCCAGTGGTGCCTCTGCTGCTGGGTGGTGTGCCATATCTGGCTGCTGCATCGCATGAACCAGCACCTCCTGCACCGCTGACGATGCCGCAGTGGGAATCTGCTACCGGGCCTGCCGCCTGCTCCAGCATAGATGGGAGATGGGGCTGCACAAAAAAATCTGGTGCTGCCACCTCCTCCTCTCCAAAGATTTCCCAAGGCTGCACCAAGGCTGCATCGTCCCTCTGTCATGAACATGCGTGGGGTAGAAAAAAAGAAGGAAAAGGAAGGGAAAGTAAAGTAAAGAAGAAAGAAATAAGGGAGTATGGGGAAGTAAAGTAAAAAAGTCACAAAAAACACGAACAATGTTTCCCAAATATATAAAATCCACAAACACAGAGACACACACTATTATAAAAAATCTAAATTACGAGTAGATAAGTAATAAAGGAGAGCAGAAAATCAAGATGTCTGCACCCATGCCGACTACGTAGTGCAGTTTGTGCATGATTCAGAATACAAAAGCACCCTTGAGAACCACATAGTGACATTCTCACGTGATTTGGAGCACAAGGATGCAGTCTGGATTCTCAACGCAATGCGAACGGTCGTGCCAGCCATCTCCTCCCGCAAGCGTACTTCCAGGTAGCGTGGAGGACTTTTTTTCAACTCTGCGGAATTCCGTCTACTCTGCCCATCCCTAGAAATGACCTTGTAAAAAGTAATGTCAATTACAGAGTTTGGCTGTGACAAATGAAAAATATAATGAGTACATTTTCAGTAGTGTGTTTCCATAATTCACCAAGGGCTCCGGAAACTTGCAAAATTATTGTTCATGTTTTTTTTTAAGTGTCTGTGTTTTGACGTTGTAAAGTGAAAGGTTGTTGGTTGAATGCTGTTTTTGTTCTAATATAGTCCTATTTCCGACTGGGAAAGTAAACCCGAGCAGAAAAGGAGAAGGTGGGGTTTAGCTACAGGTTTAGCTCTTTTAGGTTAAGCCTATTGTTAACAGAGGCATTTCAGTTTATTTTTGTCTACCTCCCAATTCTGTCCATAAAATTGTGGTATTTGACATGTCTGTTGCGTGGAGGGTGCTGATACCTTCTGGCTCATATTGCTCTAATAACTTTATCCCTGCAGTTTAAGCACCACAATAGACTTGGAGCCAGAGGTGCCAGCTAACTTAAAACTGGAAGCTCCAGAAGGCTTTGTGACCCTGAGATTGTCTCATTACCTCCGGGGTTGGAAAGGCTTTTTGACCTTCCACATTTCTTCACCTTATCTAGTTCTGTTAGCTATGAATCAGCACTTTAACCAAATGTTGGTGTCCGCGGGGTGGTCCCTTACTCACCGGTTCTGAGAGATATGCAGTTTCCTCCTTTGATTGCACTGCTCACTATTTCTAAGTTTGGTGCTCTTCACTGTTCAATACTGTTCACCTGTGCATAGTACTTTGCTCACCACTGCTATATGCATTACCCTCCAATGCTTAAAACTGTCCACCGATGCCAAGTGCACTGTCCACCAGTGTTTGTACACTGCTCATCAATGTTCAATATTGTTGACCTGTGCACAGTACTGCCTACCAAATCTAAGTACACTGCTCACCAGCACTGCTGCTACTGACCACGTTTCGTTTGTGAACAACCTTGCATTGTTATATGCATATGAAACCATTATGCTTGTCATTGCAACTTCTATTGTCATATTAAGATGCAAAACCATATTCAGACCCATAGTCTGGGAATGTTGTAGAACGCAGCATAAGTTGAAACTTGAACATTCAAATATCTAGAAATAACTAGTACATTAAATTGTTCCTCCATGTATAAAGCAATTCAAATTGTGAATCGTACCAATGTTCACTAAAAGCAGTTTTGAACAAACAGTGGCAACGCCAATAGATTGACCTTCACAAGCTTGTACGTTTTTATTGTGCTTAGCTGTTTGAGAACAGATGCTGTAGGCATTATAAATAAAAATTAAAACACATATGTTGTCTAAAGATGACATCAATGTTTGCCCCCCCCCCCCCAAAAAAATGGCCCATTACACAAATAACCATGAACTCATAACAGAGATTGGCCCATCAGCACTGGCACTGAAGTACCTTTTAGGCAGATGTGCACAAACAAAATACTATTAACTAAGCAAACCAATGGCTGGAGTGGGCTGCCCCACAGCACTGCGTGCTATGCTGTAGAGGGAGGGAGCTCCATGTGAATGACTATTGAACAGGCTATTGGCTGAAGAGTGCTACTGAAAACCACTGCATTTGTGCATATAATAAATGTATTATTATGATTCTTTTGAAAAACATGAAGCTGGCAACACAGCTAACGCTGTCTCCATGCCAGATCATAAAACATTTTTTACAAATAATTCACAGCAGGCAAGCATATTTTAGAATGTTGGGAGTGGCAATAAAATGAAAGAACTGAGGGGCAGATTTACAAGCCCCCTGCGCCACCAGTAGGTCACTTTTGTGACGTACTGGTGGCGTATTTCACTGCTCCATGACGTGGCTTTTCCTATCCTTGTAAATATGGTCCCTTTACACGCAACCCTCATGGGACCAGAAACATTTCCAGATTTACAAGGAATCGTAAATCTGGAAATGCATGTGAATGCGTAGGAAAGCGCAACGAGGAGAAATGTTTTCATTTCTCCTCGTTGTTTTCTCTTTCAATGCGTGCTGCATTCTACAGCACGCATTAAAAGTGGAAAATGCCTGTAGTGATTGTTTTCGTGCAGGAATGTGTCCCTTCCTGCACGAAAACAATCTCCCCATGACCCAGGCATCCTTGCACCATGGTGCAAGGGTGCCTGCGCCGGCGCATAGCAGCTGTTTGTGCACCAGCACAGGGGAGAGCACAGGAATACGACATATCATTGTAAATATGTTGCATTCCTGTGCTCTGAAAGTGACTCAGTGCTGCGCAGGCAAATGGCTTGCAGGATGGACTGAGTCACTTTCTTGTAAAGTTGCCCCTGAGTGCCTAACTAGAGTCTAGAGCACTTCCACCACAGGGAAAACTATAGGTATTCTGGGTTTATGCATGAGTAGTTCATTGAATACATGTAGTTCTTTTCATTCTGGGACTTGTAGGGGATATTTTATAATTCACCAACAGGACTTTAAAAATGAAACAAAAACCTGAACTGGATAAGCTGATCGTTCAAATAACCAGAATAAATTGGCAGTGTCCTACCCAGCTAGTTGGTCAGGCTTGTGAGCAAGGCACTATTTGTTTACGACCCCCCCCTCCAGTTCAAAGTTCACCAACTGTCCCTGGTAGTACTATTATACTACTACTAAACGTACTCCAGAATACGGTTTGTGTATAGGCCCATGTTTTCTTTAAGGATTATGTAATTTGCATTTTCACGGCCGCTCCACAAATGGCCTTATTTTCTACACCTTTCGTGTTAAGAAAAACTTTGGGTGAACGTTGTGCTTCATGACTGCGTTAGAGCAGTAAAACAAAAACAAATAAAAATGACTGCCTCTACACATGTTCTTGCACTTTTCTCGTTTTACTGTCTCTGTCAGAGCCTTGCCCTTTTTGCCATTTAGAACCTGCACTAATATTGTCTGATTATGCTTGTCACTTGGTCACTTGTTACTTGCACTGACAGTATTTTATTAATATCATTCGTAAGCTGCCACTTTCTGGTTTAACGCCACGTACATGTTTTCATTCTGTTTCTTTTTAGGATCTTCGAGTAGAAGCCACTCCATAAAAGTTGTTTGTAATAAATTCACCACAGCAGTCTTGTAAACTTCTGAGAGGTTCTACAGAATGCACCAACACAGTCTTAATTCCTCAAGTTAAATATTCCCCTGCAGGACGTACCACACCCACTCTCTGAATCAGGTCCTCAGCAGACATTCTACCACTGTTAAAATGTATTTTTTAGGCAAATTGTGCTGCTGGTCCTCGGTTTCATTGATCCCGCACTGCAGGGCCGGACTATGGGTGGACTGGAGAACCAAAAACCAGGTCTAGCAAAAAATGCACAAACTAGCCCCACTCCCTTCGACCCCTTGTGCTATCACTCTCTTTACCATGGCTCCTGTGGATTAATGGCGAAATAAACTCAATGTATGAACGCACAATGGCAATGCAATGGGTTAATTTGATGTCACAAAGAGAAGGAGTCAAATACACATAGGGGTCCATTATGATGTCGGGCGGATTTCCACCGCCAGGCTGGCGGTGGCTACCGCCAGCCTGGCGGAGGAAATCCGCCCGACATCATCAGTACAATTCCCCTCCGCCATATTAGGAAGGCGGAGGGGACCCTGGCAGTGAGAAACACTGCCCGCCTGTTTTCCACCCCGGTCGCCTAGCGGCCGGGGCGGAAAATCTGTAACATGGTGGCGGTGTCTTGTAGACACCGCCCGCCATATTACAATGTGCTTTGCAATTTGCATTTCCGTGGCGGCAATGCCGCCACGGAAAGGCATGCGGAGACTCCCTGCGGGGGCCCGCTGCGGGCCCTCTGGGAGTCCGTGGCTTGGGGGGTTGCACATGGGGGGTACCTATGGTACCCCCCCGCATTTCAAAGTGCATCATGGCAGGCACCGCGCGGTGCCTGTCATGTTGCACTTTGAAAAGCTAAACGTGCACTTTTCAAATGGCAGCGGGCGGAGATTTCTGCTCCGCCCGCCGCAATTGCACCAATACAGGATGCGCCCGCCTGTGTGGCGGGCGCATCCTAATGCCCTGATCGGGACCCCCGCCCTTAAGGCGGGCGGTCCCGGGTCCCGATGTGATGGCGGGCGGACTAAGTCCGCCCGTCATCATAATGGACCCCATATTATTTCAAAAACAATTATTTATATAGTTTTAGAAAAAATATACATAAGTGATAATTAAATAATCATCAGTCTTTAGTGATGGTGACCCAGTGAAACAGCGGAACCTAAAATACTAGTGACATATTCGTGACATATATACAAGTTTTCCTATACTTCATAAAAAATGACCATTTGCAGGTATATATTGTATGAACCGCGCTTTATACAGTGATAGGTGCTGGTGTTTAATGGTTTGCTTTTAAAAACTGTCGACAGCGTTTAGACCCTGTGTGCAATATAGGGTCTCTTCAGGACCTTAGAATGAGGGGATACCTGAAGGATAGTTTGTGCAGCCTGGTGAAGATAGTGTGACAGCGCGCGTGTAGTACAGAAAGTAGTACTCACATGGGACCCAGCCGAGCGCCCATGTGAGGGTAAAGGTAGGCTGGCAAGTTTCAATTTGGCACAACTGGAAAGGTTCCTTGTCTAGGATTTGGAAGACATGGTAAGTGTATTCCCAATGGGTGAGTTTGCTCACTGAGTCAGTAGGCTCCTTGAAACTTTGCAGAGCTACGATAATTATATTGGGCACGCTGGACGGCTGCAAATATTGCCAATAATTATTTTCTTCCAGTAGAGGGTCTCGTTTGATCACCAGTACAAATGTGCCTGCATCTGGAAAGCTACGGAGCAGGACAGCGTCTATCTGTCTGCTTGGCCTAGCGTGCCCAATCTAATCACAGTAGCTCTGCACAGTTACAAGGAGGATTTGCAAGAGCAGAAAAGTGCAATATAACATTGTGAACAGAAGCCCTGCCAGGCAGAGGTCAACCAGATGTCAGACAACACAAAAAGATACTTAAAGACAAAGTGATACCAGCAACAGTCATCTGCTTACCATTTCTGCGTAAAGATAGTCATATTGCCACAGTGCTGGAGGGAGTGCCCCAAAGAAAGAACCCGGAGTTGTGCTTGCAGAGCTGTCCAAATCCAAAGCGGCACCCCAGCAAAGTTGTTGATTTGGGCTCAGAATAACTCCAAAGTTTTCTGAAGTGCACAGAGCTGAGAGCAGAATTGTGACTGTTTGCTTCTCCAATGGAGACTAAGAAAGGGGTGCTGTTTCCTAGCATTATCAAAGATGGTCCAGAGGCCAGTCTGTTGAAAGCCCTCAGCGTTGGTTCACATGGACACGATTACCATGTAGCAGTGGCAAGAACTATACTCTCCACGTCAGTAAGTTCCACCAATGGTTACAATGCTGCTGCCTTCTTGAAACCACCACCGCCATTCGATACCGCAATAAAGTTGAATATTGGCATCAGATAGACTGCCTGGATAGTGTCATTTGATGATTTCATTGATGTGATTGAAGAAGAAGATAACAAGAAAATTATAAAGTACCTTAAGAATCTTCCTTGTGAATATGTGAAGGAATTCGTAAAGAAAATGCCTCGAGCTGATGAAATTACATGCAGCCAAACCAAAGCAGCCTAGTATCTTAAGTACAATCCAATCTCAGATGTAGATTACTAAAGATACATCTTCAGTCAAGAAAAACAGAAAGCTGGTGAGACCATTGACAAATTCATCGAGACTGGAGGCCAGAGATGCTAGAATGAGTCAGTCACAAATGTGAGGAATAAGCCAAAACACAAGGCTGAGGGACACAAAGTAAATTCTCCAAAGAAAAAACAAGGTGTGTGTCAGGTGTGGATTTTTCTTTCCACACAAAAGTAAATGACCCGCATTTTTGCAGGTCTGCAATGGTTGTGGAAAGTAGAACCATTTTGCGATTGTGTGAAAAGGGAAAGAAAAAGTAGGTGTGTCATGGCGCAAAGACAAAATGGCTGCTTGAATGTTCCAGAAGCGACGTTCGACATACGCCCATAAGGCCAAGTAATCACATCAGCTGAGGCAAATCAACACCAAAAGAATTTGATTGGCCTCTAAATCTTCATCAAATAGCCCTTCCATATCAATATCAAGTGAAAGAGAAGAAGATGGTTGTGCCATGTCGATGTTCACTTCAGACAAGCATGCACATGTGGGACTGGCTGCCTGTGAAGAAAACATCGGTCCAAGAGAAAGTGACATGATAGAGCACCAAAGTCCTTTTGTCTGAAGATCACAATAAAGGTCAATGGTTATTCAATACCTTTCACTATCGATAATGGTGCATCAATAAATACTATGCCTGAGGAGAAATATTATGAACTGCCTTCAGTGTCCCGACTTACACCATTGAAAATTAATGTGTGTACGTGGACTGCATCAATGCAACTAAAAAGTCAAAGTTCATTTGTCGCAATGATGAAGCATAGGAAAACAAAAGTAAAAGCACCTATTCATGTACTTCAAAGTACGGCATCAAGCACCTGTTTCAGCTGCAGCACAGCCGCAGATTTGGGACTGATATCTGTGAACTATAACCTGAATGCTCATCACGAAATACTAAGTCAATTCCCTTTGTTGTTTCATAGGTTGGGAAAACTCAAGACTATGAAAGTCCACTTCCAAATTAATGAAAACGTCCGACCTATTGCTCAAAGGCACAGATTAATTGCCTTTCACTTACAGGAAGCTGTTGAAAAGGAACTTGATTCTTTACTCAAGCACAATATCCCTGTGCGTTCTACTGAGCCAAACTCATGGCTTTCTCCCATAGTGATAGTTCCCAAAAAGGACAGTGAAGGACCTCTAAACAGCAGCGTGAATATGCATAAAAAGAACAAGGCCATTGAAACAGAACAACATCCAGGTCCACGCATTGCCAATATGATGACACAATTAAATGGACCACAGGTATTCTCTCGCCTGGATCTGAAGAAACAATATCATCAGTTGGAACTCGGGACAGGTGCAGGTATATCACAACCTTTTCTACACATGTTAGTCTGTTCGGTTACAAGAGTCTAAGGGCCTAATTTAGATCTTGATAGATGGTTTACTCCATCACAACGGTGATGGAATCCCATCTGCCAAGATCTAAATCAGGCCCTAAGTTTTAATATGTCATCGGCTGCAGAGCTATTCCAGGATGGGGAGAGGTGTGGAGCAGCTGCCAGGGTGGCTTACTCTGGAGAACAGGGCCCACAAATCGATCACTGGCAGCATCTCAGCTAAGCACCATGGGACTCTGGGCAATAGCCCACTTAGGGCCTCATGTAGGTAAATAGTATTTACCGATTCATAAATACCGAATTTTACCAATTCGGTATTTACGAATCGGTAAATGCTATGTAGCAAAAAAATCGGTATAAATTACCAAATCGTTAAGATTCGGTATTTACCGTATCAGTATTTACCGATTCTGTAATTGCCATTCATTCCTATGGGCCTGAAGGCCCATAGGAATGAATGTCAATTAGCGAATTGGTAAATACCGATTCGGTAAGAGGGGGAAAACATTGAAGGGTGGCAGGGTGTCACTTTGACACCCTGTTGCACCCCTCAATTGTGTATGGGTGCACATGTTGCAAACATACATGCCCTAAAGGCATGTATGTCTGCAACATGGCACTGAAGAGATTTGCATTAAATTGCTTTTTGTCTTTTTTTCGTTATTTACCACCAACTTGTAGTTGGTGGTAAATAACGAATCCTAACATGGAATAAGCACTCATTTAAGTTGTCCCTACAATAGGAATTCAGTAATTTACAGAATCAGTATTTAAGAAATTGGTAATTTACCAATTCCTTAAATTACCGATTCGGTAAATTACTGAATCCTTAATTTCGGCCCCCTACTTAAGAAAAGCCCATTACCGGTCGGTAACGGCTGAAATTCGTTAATTTTGGCTGTTACCGACCGGTAATGAGCCACCTACATCTGGCCCTTAATCTCCCCAATGGCCCCTAGCACGGTAAGACCCTTAGGGGCAAGTTGTTCACGCTTTACAAATACCGGATTTAGATTTCAGATTTTAGATGTCATTCGACGTATCATACAGCCTGTCATGAATGCTTTCAATTCCACCAATGACATATTGGTTTTTGGAGCTGCAAAAAAGCAGCATGACAAAGCTCTCAATCAAGTGTGTCAGTTGCTCACAGATGCCAGTTTAACTTTGGATGCTGCGACATGTGAGTTCCATAAGACAGAGTTAACATTCTTTGGCCATATCTTTTCTGATAGGGCATGACACCTAATCCTACTAAAGTGCAAGCGTTGTCAACTGCCAGTCCCTCACAAGATGTTTCCATATTACTTTCATTCCTTGGCAGGGCCAGCTATTGCTCTAGATATATGCAAGAAGTTTCCACTGTCAGTGCGCCATTAAGAGATTTGACTAATAAGATTGTTTGTATTCTTTGGTCAAATGAATGTAAGCAAATCTCCTGGAAAATCAGGAAAGCTATTAAGAACCATACTGAAATGGCATATTTTGCTCTGAAGCTTCATATTGAGCTTGTCATTGACGCTACCACTGTTGAGTTAGGCGTCATCCTTGCATAGCATGGCAGAAACCAAAATTCTCAAAGATGTATTGTGTTTGTCAAAATGGGGAGTGATCCTGCTATGGAGCTAGGGGTCTGGGATAAGTCAATTGTTATTGAAAAGGGAGAGTACCCCCTATACCATTATTCTTGGGTGTTTATTCACACAAAGAGACATTAACTAATTGTATCTCTTATACAGGCACATGCACCAAAGAAAAACCGGTCACAAACGGACAGATTCTCAGAATCTGCTCCTTTGCGACCGGTATTTTTGCATTTGGGATGCATCTCCCGAATACAAAAATCGCAATTTAAGTAATCTCTAAATTGCGATTACTTAAATTGCGATTGCATTTAAGGAATCACAAATTGAGATTCCTTAAATGCAATGCATTACAGTAAAAAAAATAGCGATTTCGCTAATAGGGGGCGCAAATTACCATGAAGTTGAAATTCATGGTAATTTGCAAAAACTTTGAAAAATTCACTTTTGTGCATTTTTCAAAGTTTCATGTTGCGCAAACACATGCCCTAAGGGCATGTGTGTGTGCAACATATGTCCACAGATCAATTTTAGGGGTGCAACAGGGTGTCCTTTTGACACCCTTGCACCCTGAAATTGCATGCGCAATTTGCGAGGACCTATTGGTACTCGCAAATTGTGCATGCAATTTCCCATTCATTCCTATGGGCTTGTAGGCCTGTAGGCCCATAGGAATGAATGGGAAGCCATTCCTTATTTGCGATTCGCAAATAAGGAATTTCTAGGAATCGCAATTTTTACAGCAATTCCTACATGCATAGGCTTTTGCGAGTCCTTAATTATCGCAATTAGGGACTTGCAAAATCCAACCTTGATGCATGTGCCTGATTATCATTAATGACCTCTATACATTTATACCTTTTATCCTTAAGCATACAGCTATCACATGTTTATTATTGAAATTAATTTATGCACCCAGTGTATATCACAAAATAGAGAGAAGACATGACATTTACATGTTCTGTTTATCATCTGATGTCTTGTTTTATACTCTTCAAAACATCAACACTCAGTTGCGTGTTACAGGCAAATAGTATATTAATGATGCAAAAAACGTAAAAAACATATATTCACAAAGTGTAAAGTTATTGACAAGACATGTAACATTTATCTTTGTTTTCCACATTTATTCATAGGGCATGTGTATTTGTGAAGGAAAGTGCCCTACATTGCAACCCTGTGATAGTTACCTATTCCTGATATTTGGGACCATATTTTGACCCTCATAATATACAGCAGGACCTTTTTTGAGGTCAGAGATCTTTCCACAGGTTATAAAGGTCTCAATACACTCTTTGCCTATTAGGAGATGTTCTTCTTTGTTTTCCGGGTGTATGGAGGACTCCTGGCCATTTAGCTTTGTATGCTGACACATTTCAACCTTCTTCTGGGGTCAGAGAATTACATTTTTTTAAGTAAGGTCTACTTCAGGGCTAGTAGTATTGCGTGTACAGGAAACATTTTGTCTGGTGAATAGATCCTATTGGGGTGCCTTTAATCTAGTGGGGAGGTATAGATCTAACCCAGATCTCTCTGCATATGGCTGCTTTAATTGTCTGGCATATTGAGGTTTTCAGGGAGGGTTTTCCTCGGGTTCTTTAGGTTGAGTTCCTCATCAATGGGGGATGTCTCTATGTCTTTCGTGTATGCCGGGCCCCACAACAGGTGGTCTCACATCTTTCCTGGGTGCTATAAAGACATCCCCCATGATCATACAAATGAAACATCCCGCACACGCGATCGTACTAAAAGGTATACATTTACAGAGGTCTTTAGTTATAATAGGAGAAATGGTTGGTTAACATATCTGTGTGAAAAAACACCTTAGATCGATGATATAGGGGGTACCCTCACTTTCAATAACAAAGACTTATTGTGGTGCATGCCATCTGAAGGGTGTCCCAAACCAAAAGTGCTTACCCACAAACTTAAAAAGAGTTTTTAGCCGTGTAGTGGGCTTAAGAAAATGTTAATGAATTATTGTATGGGAAGCCCTTCATGCTTGTGACCGATAATAAATAATTTTTAATTATCTTTGGAAGTCCTGAACTGGACGTAGGAGTCAGCGATTGCAATAGTTCAACTACACCATCCAAGAAAAAATCTGAACCCTGCAGACTACTTTTAACAAATGCCTCTACAAAGCCCTGGCACCCACTCTAAGATGGCTGAAGCCTACATAAATTACCTAATGAAATCATGAACCCCAGCTGCCATTTCAAATAGAACAAATTGTCACTGCCACAAATCAAGATACTGACATGCTGAAACTGAAAGACATTATTACACATCAGTCTTGATGCCAGCACTCTTGACTTCCAACCAGCAACAGTAAATATCAAAAGTTTAAGAATGTCAAAGATGAACTGTCCATTATTCTGCAAGGTATTCTTCTACAAGGGTTGAGAGTTGTCATTCTGGAGAGTCTGTGCCAACAGATAATTGAAGTGGCCCATGAAGGACATAACGGCATTGTTGCCAACAAACAAGATATCCAAGATCAAGTGTGGTTTCCACTTCTCGACGCGAGGGTTGAAAAGGAATTAAACCAGTTGCGGTTTGTAGGAAACGGGTGGGGAGCAGAAGGATGTTGACTTTTTTTGAAAAAGAACACTTACCTTTTCCAATGACCATGCCTCTCCCCCACTTCTCTGCTCTTCCTGACTCCAGTGTGGCAGAGGCTGCAGGAAGGACCCAGCACACAGGCTCCCCAAGCAAATCATAATGCTGTAATGCAGTGTTGTGATTGGTCTGAGCGCCGTGGGTCAGCGCTAACATCTGGACAGGGAGCCTATGCATATTCCCCACCAGGCTGTCCATTACAGCTTGATGGAGAATATACGAAGTGCGCATGACTGCTTGGCCATCCGAAACTGCCGGCCAAGCAGTCATGCACACTTAATGTGCACCGCCCACTCCTCTTCCCACCCTGAGCCACCAGCCCCCCATTCTAACCCAGCCCAAAGCAACCAAAAATAAAACAATAATAACCTTGTTATTATCGTTTTATTTTTTCCCTTTTCACTGCTCTAAGAGCAGTGGGGCATCGTTCCTCCATCTTAGCGGAGGAGCTGTCACTAATTTAGAGGCTTGTCAATTATGCAACTACCTGCAGCAAAAACCACTCAACACCCGCTAAGCATGTCAGAGTTGCCAAGGCATGCATATCAAATAACTGCAGTGGACTTCTTCTGTCCCCTTTGACAACGGACATCACCTGATGGTGATCGTTGCTGAACATTCCCGTTTTCCATTGGTCGAAGTTCTTTTGTCTTTCACTTAAGAACGTGTCAATTAGAGATCATGCAGCATCTTCATGACCAGAGGTGTTCCTGTGATTTGATTTTAAAGTCTGACAATAGTCCACCTTTCAACAACTTGGAATTCCATGACTTTCTCAGTCATCTAATGTGAAGCATCAGAAGAGCACTCCTCTCACAGTCCAAAGGCCTTGTTGAACATTTCATTAGTACTCTAAATAAAGTTGTCCAGTGTGCTGTACTAGAAAAACTCAAACTTAAAGATGTTCTAAATTCCAATTTTTGAGCTTACCGCTCTACCACTCACATGACCACAGGTGAAAGCCCTGCATCCTTGATATTCTGGAGAGTCATTACGACTAAGTTACCTCAATGGACCAACAGAAGAGCTAATATTGAGGAAGAATCGCGCATGAAAGACATTGTTTGTAAGAGGAAAATGAAAGCTTACGCAGGCAAGCGTCAACATGCACGAGATATCACCTTTATGAAAGGAGATTGAGTTCTTGTTCGTCAGCATGGAAAATAAAAGTCTGATGCTCCTTTTGATGCTGATCTATTTCATGTTGTGACCAGCAAAGGACACATGGTGACTGCCCAACACCTGGAAAGTCCATTACATAAGATTCCTTGTATTTAACATGTGTGGCTCATCACTCATCAGGTACTCATGTCTTTTCACAGAGTGGGTCTGAAAACAGAAGTGAAGAGCCCCTGACTGCTGCTATCTCTCCATCACTAACACCAGTCATGGACATTTCACCTGCCAGTCTCCAGTGTCTGCAGACACGGTTGGGATGTGTGATCCATGTGCCATGCAGCCTCATAATTGTATATATTTGTAAAAAAAGGAACTATTCAACAAAGGGGGAGATGTAGAATCCTGTGAGTCTGTAATGATGGAACCTTTGTGGCTCCTGATGGACTCAGTAGAACTGTGATGTAACCATTAGAACGTAATGAATTAAAGACATGTTTAGAATGCTCAGTTTGCGGCCACACGCAGAAGAATAAAGACTTGCACTAAGCTACATGTGTGATGTAGGCAGTGTTGAGTACCCGGGCTAGGGAAGACGCTACACACTCCAGTGGTGAAACATTATCTAGTTTTGCCACATTTTGGTCTGACTGCAATTGGCGCCCAGTTCTGGGGGGTGTTAAGTGTGGCCGTTACTTTTGCCACTAAGTTTCACGTAAATGAGAGGAGTAAAGCAGATTAAGTATCATCCCCTGGCATTTGCTAAGTCTTACCAGGTTTGATTTGTTTCTGCAGGTAGGTGTATTATCTGTCAATCAATGAGGAATGGGGTTGTTCACATGGCTACACACAAGATATGAGAGCTAGAAATCAAACCATATCTAATAGAAGTCTATAATTCCTTTTCAATATAACAGTTAAGGATCACCACTCAGTATATTGACAATCCTACTTCTATTTCCACAAATCACATTGGAAATGAAAGAGGGACTGTTGCAACCTGATGGTGAGCATGCTAGCCCCTTCCTTGTTACTTTTAGAGACAGAGGAGGGGCATAGCAGGGGTGATCAGAGCCTCTGGCAGTAGTAGAGCTACCCCCTCCTTGTTCAGGCTCTCAGTACATCATTTGGGGGATTGGTGCTTTTGTATTTACAGAACTATCACTGCAGAATGACGCGAGTCTAATTTAAAAAAAATAAAGGCTTGTTATCTAAAAATGCTATCCAACCCTGTCTGTAGTACATCTTATATATTCTTTCGTTTCATAAGTCGCACATCGAAAAAGAACATGAGGCAATACATTACTTCTGCCTAAAGTCTTGCCTTACAATGTGCAGCTAAGGAGCTCGGCTCCTTCAGCTTATATTATTGCACTTTTCTGAGCTGCACATACATTTCTACAACGGCCCAGTGCCTCATATCATTCAGTTTATCTGGTAAATGTGTTCTGTGCAAGGTTGCATAAACATGAAAAATGAAACCTGTTAGATATCAGTCTCCCCAGGTCACAGAATGAAGCAAATTGGCAAGAAATGCGAAAGGAATTGCTTTCTTTCCCTGCCTGGTTACCCTTTCCACAAAGTTGAAGAGTAGAATTAATTTGTCATATTCTGGGCCTTACCTGGCAAGTACTAAGAGCCGAGAAAAATAGAAATCCTACAATATGTAAATAGCTCAGCAGGCTTCTAAAATAATGATCATACATTTTTCTATTATATGGATGACTTGAAAAAGAGACAGTCTCATATTGTAAATGCATTCTGCTAGCATATAGTTTATTGAAATACAGTAGCACGTGTATTGAAACCCATTAAGAATTTAAATTAAGTCTATATGTATATCAAAATGATGTCTTATATTGTATACACTGGAATGGAAATAATGCATGCTGAGATGGATACAGTGAATCTCAACCCTTATTTATACTGTAAAGCTAATATTTAATTCGAGTCTGAGACAGTAAACTGAAATAGGACATATAAGTAGTATTTATCTTTTTCCAGCCACTGTGTAGTTGGTTGGTTTGAAATGTTTTGGACATACGTTTAATGTTGACTAAAGACTTTACTAAATATTATGTCCTATTGTGTTACATATCTTGTGTGTATATTTTGCATACCATAGACAGACGATTAAGGTCAAGTAGGAGGATTAGGAATTAAGTGCAATGAGCTAGAAAAGGGCTAATAATAATGTACAAATTAAGGAGTTAAACACATTTATTTACTACGTGTAAAAACAGCTTCTGATAACTGTTAGAGCTGACAGCATTTGGTGCGGTCTTACCCACACTTTTTCTGTTCTCCCTTCCTGTTTGCTGAAATGTAATTTTTGTTAGGGTTAGGAATCTGTGCATTTTACTACTGCTAACGAGTGCTAAAGAGGCAGTGCTCACACCTTAAAACAAAACATGATAAAAATAGCCTAAACCTGATTGACACATTTACTTTAATTATTCGTCCCTATTGGAGTAGAACATTTTCTGAAGTAGCTCTTCAAACATGTCTCAGGCCTGCCATTGCAGCCTGTGTGCACTCATAAATTGCAGATTAGATCAGGAAAATAAACCCTTTGCCAGGTCTAAACCTCCTTTTAAATACATATAAGTCACCCCTAAGGTAGGCATCAAACAGCCCATAAGGCAGAGTGCATTGCATTTAATAGGCAGGACATGCGTTTTTAAGTTTCATATGTCCTTGTAGTGAAAAAATAACACATTTATTTTTCACTACTGTGAGGCCAACCTCTCCCTTAGGATAACAATGGGATACGTTCTTACATTCATTAAATGCCAATTTATGATTGAGAACAGGTACAAATGTCATGTTTGGTCTCAAAAGAATTATAATTTAGATAATTTTAAATGACCCAGACGGATTTTGGTCACAATTCTGAAGCCTACATTTTTAGAAAGTTGGATTTTCTTGTCCTAACCATTTGGAGCCTGCAGCCTGTGTCTGGGGTCAAATGACTATGAATAATTGACATTTGGTCTTTGTGTATTCCTCAAAGACAGTGAGACAAAGTGGGACTACATGATGAATGGATGGGCCATCTAGCCAGAATGGGTGGGGTCGAACTACTACCTGTCCCAAAAATATTTCAAAGGCCTACCTACAGCACCCTCACAAAGGAACTTGATACCAGCTTTCTGTCACCTAGACCACTTGGAGCCTGGACAGGGAGAGGAAGTATATTTATAGAACCAGATGTTGGGTTAGTATCCACTACTTCAAAGGCTGGAACCAGGGCCGGACTGGGAACCACAACCGGCCCTGCAAAGTTCTCGGCCGCCCCCCACCACCATTCCCACATTGGGGGGGGGTTGGAGGTGCCGCCGAGCTCTTTGCCGGGGCCGGTTTTCAGCCGATTTTGGTAAGGGCCTATTTTGCAGCTATGCTGAAAAAACGGACCTGTGACAAAAACGGTCCCCACTTGGCCGAAAACCGTCCCCCACCCGTGCGGCGCACTGGGGGATTGCCCGGTGCGCGCTATGGCCAGTCCGGCCCTGTGACTACCCTGCTGCTTGAAGTGTGCCTTGCTGCCTTTAAGGAGAGAGGACCCTCTCCTTGTACTTTAAAAATGACTAATACATTCTGCCCAAGCCATTCTCATACCTTTAGGAGCCTGGAATATTCTGTATTTTTACACGTGTAGGAGTGTGATTGTTGGTAGTTGTGTTGGTGCTGTCATTGGCAGTGCTGTCAGGGGCAATGGGTGGTGCAAGCTACAGTGGCCTTGTGATGAGGGACTCACTGCCAATATACCTTTGAGTTGAATCCCTGCTGTCTTCTCGTCAGAAGAGGCCTAAAGACTTGGGTCCTCATTACGATGTCGGTTGGACCGGTGTCCGTGTTCCTGTCAGAGGCAGTCGAAGTTCTGAGCTACAATCTGAAGTGATCGCTTCAATTGCCAGATTACAATGCATGCTCATACATAGAATTATGGCTGCTGTGATCCCTCTTAATCCACCAAGAAATTTTGAGTGCTGTGGTGTCAAAAAGGACCAATAGAGCTCGTCGGAGAGTGGACCACCTTATGAGCTGCCCATCCAAATACGTTGCGCCTTTCCGACGAGCTGATCATGATGGTCCAAATACCTCATTATAAGGCTGAAACGCAGCTATACACAGCTCCTCACATCCTGTGCTGACATGGAGCTAATCACACACATCCTGCCGCAGCTCTACCTGCTCGATGATGCCCAAAATCGACACTGTCGTGGACGCAACCACCGGTAAGTCTCACACCTGCCCATGTACATGGACTCGTCTGCAAATCGATGCACTGCCATGGAAAAGCAGGGGCATAGCTTGGTCAGTATAAGTAGTGGTGTGTGAGCAACATGTTTCCAAGTAATTATGCTGGAACATCTTGCCAATACATATTTAATGAAGAAGCAGGGCATGAGGGGTCTTAAGGGACAGTCAAAAGAATGAGTAGTACAAGTTGTGTAGCATGGCTTGAAGTGGTCTGGAGTCTGCCGGTGGTTACCACTGACAGTTTGAAAAAGCAGATGCAGAGACAGGTCCCATCAGACTCTTTATATTTGCCCTCACCCTCTGCAGAAGATGTAACTGCGAAGAGACTCGTAATACTGTACTCTTAATAGTTTTCTCACAGTTTTTCCAGTGAGAACTGAAGCATTGTCTTAATCCTATGCAATGAAGCCACAGTGATAACTCCAATATCTAATGCACCTAACAACCATTGGTAAATCCAATAGTCCTGGCTAACTGTAGGTGCAAAGTAACTTGTATCAGATAACTAGATGTTGTGCAATAACAGAAGTAGTAATATATAATTAGTGTGGGATATTGTGCCACTCAGAGATGTACAGCTTATATTTTTGTAAGCCAGCCCCTCTTGTACATCAGCCATGCCCCTGTGAGAGACCCTCCCAGTACAGTCATCCCACTAAAAGTCCTAATGTGGGGACCAGGAACAACACAATGAAACACAGAAATCATAACACTGTATAAGTCCATCACAACATAGAAGACAGAGAGCATATGTGTTAGACCTGGCATCATTGACGTGAGTCTCCCTTCCATTTTGACGGATTGCCTCTTCTGTTTTGATATGTTTTTGCTGGTTATATGCTTTGGACACTGTGCCACTGCTATTCAGTGCTACAGTGCAAGTGGTCCCTATGTTAAAGTGATGTACCAATTGGTGATTCCATGATTGGGTTATTTGATTTACCTGTCAGCCCCTAGTACAGTGCACCATGTTGTTGGGGTTCAAGGGGGCCTGGTTCCTTCTGTCTAGTTCCCCGTTAGCGTTTTTTTCTTAAAAGTGCCAAGTGCATATGCGAATTTATGGACGCTCCCTAGGGCTCGCTTTAAAAGGGGGCTGCCAACAGGAAACAGGTGCTTGGTTTCTATATTGGTCCCTTGCCGTGTGATTCCTGTTCCTGTGGTCCTACCCTGTTTCCCTTCCTTTGAGCTCAGTTCCAGCGGTCTTTTCTAGTGCTGGGTTTTGATCCCCTTTTTCCCCTGCTCCCTTGTTTTCCTATTCCCTTGGGCATTTCTGAACCCTTTATTGGGGACCTGTTTTTGATCTTCGGTGACGTTCTCGGATTCGCGGCTGCGTTTCCTTTGGGTTTTAACGTCCCGTCATTATCCCTTTTTGTATCCAAGCCATCTTGTTATACGCTGTGTTTGGGTGGTTTCACGAAGTAGCTGAATAACGGCCGTTTTTGCGCTACCTTTGTGTTATTTTTTAGATTCCAGTTTTTTTTTTGGTATCTTTCGTATTCCCTTGATACCATTTTTTCCCCTGTCCCTTTTTGTCCTAAGAATTGTGAATTCCACCCCCTTTGTCATTCTCGGTGTTTCCCGAGGGGGCGTGGTTGGTCTGGGGTTACGCAAGAAACAACCAATACGATTGCAGTGGAAGAATTCCTGTTTCGTATCAAGCCACTCCCGTTTGTTATCTGGGGTAAGCAGGGAGGTCGGTGGTTCGTGTGTGTACTTGGCACTGGTAATAGTAGTAGGGGTGTGTTTAATCTTGTCCCCTTCTTTCATTTTAGCGGTCTCGTCTGTGTCAAGCTGTCAGCTGCCAAGAAGCCCGAGGAGACGAGTTGTGTTCCCCAAGACCTTGGGTTTCCCATGTTTTGTTACCCACCTTCTCCCGGTGTCGTGTTCTCCACCATCCGTTTTGATTGCAGGTGTTGGGGGTCATGGTGAGGGTAGAGGAGTGGGACGTTCTTCACTCCTGCGGTGTTGGGCCGGTCGGCATCGGAACACATGTATGCCCAGGGATTGTAAATCAAATTCTGCTGGTGGGCTTGCAGTACTGGTTGTGCCACCCACAGAAGCAGCTTGTAAAGTGTGTCTCTCGCCTGCCATTGCAAGGCCTGTGTGCAGTCTAGTACTGCCATGTCAACTTGGCAAGTGCACCCACTTGCCAGTCCCTAAACCTTCCCTTTGCTTCATGTTAGACACCTCTACGGTAGGCCCATGGGCAGGGGGCATTGTAAGTTCAAGGTAGGACATGCTCTGGTGTGTGTAGCATGTCCTAATAGTAAACCCAAGCCATTTTTGTTTTTCACTATTGAAGCCTATCTGTTCTCCATAGGCTAGAATGGGCAGTTAGATTATTACATTCTTATAATCCTAACTGACTCAGGGAACATGGTAGAAATTTGAATTTAGTATGCCTGAACGCAGAATAATAAAATACATCGTTTAGTAAAGTTGGTTTTAATATTCTGTGTTTGAAAATACCACTTTTAGAAAGTAGGTATTTTCTTGCCTAACTGTCCAGGCCTGCCTCTGCTAGGTTGTGTATTCCTTGTCTGGGATTGTGAGTGACAGGGCTGGGGTATCCCAGGAGACAGGCTGGGGCAGCCCAGTGGTGAATAGAGAGATCTGCATCTTGATGGGAGGGAGGAGTTGAAACTGGGTCCTGAATAGGGATGGGCCTTTCCTCTACAATACTGGCTCCACCTCCTGTGGCTTGTCTGATGTCTCTGCCCTGCACTGTGAAAGGAGAGGAAGAATCATGTGTCAGAAGGCTCCAATTCCCTCGCGGAGGCAGTATCGATGCTTGACCCAAATGCCCCCCTATCAGTGTCTTCGCCACCAAGAACAAATCCACCAGCAAGGGGGAAAAGGGAAAGTGGAAGAGAGAAGAGACACCTTGAGAACTTCTGTCACCCTCACTGACTGCGGAGCTTGTTCTGTGCTTCTGCTGTCTGTTTTCCAGTGGATGCCTAATACACAGAGGGGAAGAGAATAAACAACAACCCACCTTCTATAGCAATGCTCTCTATTGAATAAACAAAGCTTATCCTACCAGTGGTTCCCAGGGTATAGCTACTCTTCATGCGGTTTGTGTAGGTGTTGTTTGACTCTTTCTACCTAGAAAATACAAAGCTAACATTACTGTGAGTTCCTACCGAGCTAGCTCCCTTCTCCCTGTGGCCAAACTGCATTTACCTGAAAGCTTCCAGTGTCTGCTTTCATTGGGGTTCTTTGCAGAGGTGCAGATATATAAATCCTGGCTCAGTAGAGTCTCTGGAACAAGCAATCCTTCTGCGCGCAAATAAGGTCAGGGAAGGATAAGAGGGGGAAAGGTTAAGCAAGGGAAAGCTCAACAAGGGTTGGCAATGTTTTATTCTGTTCGCAGACAAGAAGGGAAGCGCTGCGTAGCTTACTGTCTTTTCTCCAGGGACACCGCTACCTCTGTAATACTGTTGTCGTGAAGAACTTCAGCCGTGAATGTCCTTGCGGCCGTTGACTGGCAACGGACTCACCACTGCCGTTGCTGAGTGTGTGGTGAAACAAGAGCAGGCGAAGACCCTCTGCAACCGCTGGTACTCAGAAAGGAGTAATGCAGGCGTCTTCTGTGGGGCTGAAACTGCTCTCTCTAAACTACGTGAGACCCCTGTTCGGAACGTGCTCGGCTCCCGCTGCATAAACTGCAGGCGCGGAGTCAACTCTGACTCGCTAAATACCGCCTAAGTCCCTTCCAACTCCTGTCATGAAGATAGACACGGAGCGGAGGACTTGAGCGGCCGTCTCAGGAACAATACCAATTGAAGTGCGCAGTTTCTAAACCGCGCGGGGCACACATGAACTAGACCTAGCGCTAACTTCTGTTTTTTTTTAATGGCAACAGCGCGCGGCCATCTTAGGGAGGGCATTTACATAAACTATGCAGTGAACTATGTACACCGTAGAAGAAAAACCCTATCCTAAGGGCACGGATACCAAACATTGACCAGGTTGCGTTTAGTGATTGTCTTTGCCCTAGTTGCCAACTTAGGAACATATGTAGAGGCTACTCGCAAAACCCTGACAGTACCCCCTCTTAAAGACCGATTTATCGGTCCTGGCTTGAGTGGTTTCCGTGTATGAAATCTCTTAATCAATTGTGGAACATGAATGTGAGATACAGGTTCCCAAGACCTTTCCTCTGGACCATATCCCTTCCAATCCACCAAGTAAAATAGTTTTCCTTTCTTGATTTTAGAGTCCAGAATGTCTTGAACTTCAAATTCAGTATGGCCAGAAATGTCAAGGGGCTCTGGTGGTTTACCCAACCTCAAATGTGTCTTAGTCTGTTTCAGTAAAGATACGTGGAAGACAGGGTGAATCCCCACTTTAGCTGGTAACTTCAATCTCACCGTTACTGGACCCAAAACCTTCTCAATGGAATAAGGACCCACAAATCCCGGCTGAAATTTCCGATTCCCTTTCAAATGAAGATTTTTAGTAGATAGCCACACTTGATCTCCTCCCTTATATTGTGAAGCAGGTTGTCTATGCTTGTCTGCACATCTTTTATAAGATTGTTTTGCTCTAATCAAAATTTTCTCTGCTGATTTATGTAAAGTAGCCATATCTGTCAGCAAGGTCTTGGCTGCAGGAACTTCTAAATCTTCCTGAGTCAGAAAAGGATTAGGATGATGACCAGAATTCAAATAAAAGGGGGAGTAGCCGGTAGAACCACTCCGCGCATTGTTGAAAGCGAATTCCGCCATCCACAATCGGTCTGCCCATTCACCACCCTGGTCAATCAGGAACATACGAAGATACTGTTCCAGTTCTTGATTAATTCTCTCCGTCTGCCCATCCAATTCGGTATGATAACTGGTAGATAGCCTGCTCTCAATTCCCAACCCTTTTAGATAGGCCTGCCAAAACCGAGAAATAAATTGAGAGCCTCGATCTAAGATCACTATCTTGGGGACACCATGCAACCTTACGATATTTTCACTAAATGCTTGTGCTAACTCCGAAGCTGTAGGAGTGCCAGACATAGCAATAAAGTGGCTCATCTTAGTGAAGGTATCCACAATCACCAGAATTGTATCAAATCCCCTACTAAGAGGCAATTCTACTATCAGGTCCATAGAAATGGTGTGCCAAGGATGAGTCGGAGTGTGTAGTGGCTGTAATAATCCCTGTGGAGCTTGTCTACAGGGTTTACTCCGAGCACACAATTCACAAGACTGTACATATTGTTTGACGTGAGAGGACATCCCAGGCCACCAAAAATAGCGCTGCACCAAATCCATGGTCTTAGAAATTCCTTTATGACCTGCTAAAGGATGGTCATGACAACTTTGCAATGCCTTTTGCTGGAGAGCAGTCGTAGGGAGATATAAAGCCTCTTTAAAGTAAGGTAATCGCTGATGTAACTGTCTTTCTTCTCCAAGCTGAACCCACTTCTGGATCTCTTCCTGAGATAAACTTTTCCGAACTTCTTCTTGAAAGTTGTCTAAAGAAAGAGTGCAGATGATCTTAGTTTCCGGAATGATGGGTTGAGGTTCCACTGGGTGTTCACATTCTTCAGTATTTAAACGGGATAAAGCATCTGCTTTACCATTCTTATTACCAGGACGATATGTGATCACAAAATCGAAATCTGCAAAGTACAGTGTAGAAGTGTGGCTCAGTGGTTAGAGGCGGCAGACCCGGAAGCTGAGATCGGCCGTGGACCAGGGTTCGATTCCCTGCCTCGGCGGGTCTCGGGCTCTAAAATTCCACGGACTTGATAATTCTCGCTCCGGTGCCCACTTGACTCACGGGGTCACACTCTGCGACTCTGGGCAATAGCTTGCTTAATCTCCACTACGGCCTCTCGCGGCGGGATGCCCGGCTTTCACCTTGTGGATACCCTGCCGGAGTATCTCACAAGGGAATACCAGGACGGGTTCCCTAAGCAAGCGTTTAGATACCGTGTCGGTGATTTGCGCTATATAAATACATTTACATTTACAAGGACCAACGCAGCTGACGTGGAGTTAGAGTTTTAGCAGATTTTAGAAATTGCAGATTCTTATGATCTGTGAACACGGTAACTGTATGCTTGGCACCCAGCAGGTAATGCCTCCAATCCTCAAAGGAATCCTTAACTGCCAGCAATTCCTTTTCGGCGATGGTGTAATTCAGCTCTGCTGGATTCAATTTCCTAGAACGGTAAGCCACCGGATGAAGTTGTCCTGTTTTCTGATGTCGTTGTGAGAGGACTCCACCTATTGCTTGATCCGACGCGTCTGCTTCCACGAAGAAAGGCTCTGCCGGGTCAGCGTGCAACAGAATGGGAGCAGACACAAATTAGTTTTTAAGGCTGAGAAATGCTTGTTCTGCCTCTCTTGTCCACTCAAATTTTACTCCCTTCTTCAATAGACGAGTAATTGGGGAGATCAACTGCGAAAATCCCTGAATGAATCGCCCGTAGAAATTGGCAAACCCCAAGAATCGCTGGATTTCTTTGACACTACGTGGTTCTGGCCAATTCTCTACCACTTGCACCTTTCCTGGATCCATCGTAACTCCTTGTGGGGAAAGGACGAACCCTAGAAATTCCACAGTGGTGGCATGGAAAACACATTTCTCCAATTTCACAAATAGATGATGCCTCTGTAATCGTTCCAGAACCATATTCACATGACTGGGATGATCTTGTACATTCTAGGAGTAAATCAATATATCATCCAAGTAAATTATGGCCACCTTATCAATCAAGTTACCCATGATGTCATTGATGAAGTGTTGAAACACAGCAGGTGCATTGCACAACCCAAAGGGCATCACATAATATTCGAAGAGACCGAATTTAGTATGAAAGGCGGTCTTCCATTCATGTCCCTCTTTCATTCGAACATGGTGATACGGCCCTCTCAAATCCAGCTTGGTGAAAATCTGGGCCTCTTTGATTTGATCTAATAAAACGGAAATCAAAGGCAGAGGGTATCGGTTTTTGATAGTGACTTGGTTCAGGGCGCGGTAATCGATACAAGTTCTTAAACTTCCTTCCCGCTTTTAGGGATGAAACAGAGCGGAGAGGAGACTGGAGACTGCGATGGCCTAATGAACCCATTAGCCTGATAGCGATCCAGATATTCCTTAAGGTGGTCGTTCTCTGCTTCCGTTAGCGCATAAATCCGACTGCACGGAAGGACTGCTCCAGGCACCAGGTCAATGGTGCAATCATATGATCGATGTGGTGGTAACATGTCGGCTTCTTGCTCACTAAAAACAGTTTTGAATTCTTGATATTCAGGGGGAATTTCTCCAGAATCAATTACGCAAATAGACTGACCCCCATAGGAAAGTAGGGACGCTTGAGACGGTTCCACTAAATCTTCCCTTGGACCGTAGCAATGTTCCAGGCAAAAGCTTGACCGCATGCTCACTGTCCGGTTTTCCCAATCTATAGTTGGATTGTGAGTTCTCAACCAGGGTAACCCAAGGATCAATTGAAATTGGGGTGCATCGATTAGGTTGAATTGCAAAACCTCCCAATGCCCATCCGATTGAACCAATTCCAATTCTTCGGTATGACTGGTGATCGGTCCAGATGACAAATTTGTTCCATCTACTGCTCGCACCGGTTCTTGCTTCTCCTTCCGAATGGCTTGGATTCCCATGCGATGAGCATATTTAATGTCACAACAGTTTCCTGTGGCCCCAGAGTCCAACATGATGGCGACTCCCAAGATCTGGTGTTCTCTAAACCTTAGTGTCATGTGAAGAATTACATGAGGAATATTTGACTGAAAAGTGTTGAGAATTAAATGAGATTCTGGAGTCGTCTTTGCATTCTTTACCACCAGAGCGACTCCATTTACTGATGGCTCACATCGTTTCCCTTAAAAGGTGTCTTAGGACGTTTGGGGCATTCTTTTACGAAATGACCGGAGCATCCACAGTATAAACACAGTTTCTTCAAACACCTCTGCTCCTTTTCCTCTTTACTCAATGGCCCTCGGACTGCTCCAATTTTCATGGGCTCAGTGTCGTTACTCCCTCCAGATCCTTTCTCGATTCTAGCTCGATCAAAACAAGGAAAATTAACTCTCCAATCTTTCCTCTTTTCTCCCTTACGTTCGGAGTTACGGAAATCCGATTCCAACACCAAATCTACCAATGCAGATAATTCAGTGGGACGATTGGGAACTTGCGCCAATGTGTCTTTGATCTCATCTCTTAGACCTCGATAAAATAGAGCTGCTCTTTTCTCCTCTGGCCAGTTTGCTTCCAGAATTAATTTGTTGAATTGCGTAAGATAGGTAATTAGATCTTTAGAAATTCTAGCAGCTCGTTTTCAGTGGCCTGGGAAATCCTTCTCCTGTCAAAAATTCGGAGAAACTCATTCTTAAATTTGGCAAAATCACAGAGAAGAGGGTCATCTTCACTAACCAAGGGCATAGCCCAATTGGCTGCATCCCCACTTAGATAGGATAAAATAAATGCTACTCTAGATTGGGCATCGGGGAACAACGTTGGACGGCACATGAAATGGAGTTAACATTGAGTTAAAAAAAGTTGTGCCTTCTGTGGATCTCCGGAAAACCTTTCTGGGGCTGCTAGAGGAATCAACGGAGAAACCGAATGTATCACCTGTGCTACCGTCTTGGGATCTGGGCTTGGGATTCTGGTACTAGGCATGGGGGACCTCAGGACGGGATTTCCCATGGCTAACCAATCCATCTTCTTGGCTAACATTTTAGTCTCCTGACGAGAGGCCAATAACTCTAATTTTAGGCTTTGATTTTCCTCCCGTACTGCTCCTATCTCCCTCTGAATTCCCACTAAAATCTCTCCCAGATCTTTTAAATTCATTCCCTCAGCCATACTGCCCAGGCGAGGTAAGTACATGGGCACTTCAATCTGTCAGAAGGCTCCAATTCCCTCGCGGAGGCAGTATCGATGCTTGACCCAATTGCCCCCCTATCAGTGTCTTCGCCACCAAGAGCAAATCCACCAGCAAGGGGGAAAAGGGGAAGTGGAAGAGAGAAGAGACACCTTGAAGCTTCTGTCACCCTCACTGACTGCGGAGCTTGTTCTGTGCTTCTGCTGTCTGTTTTCCAGGTGGTGCCTAATACACAGAGGGGAAGAAAATAAACAACAACCCACCTTCTATAGCAATGCTCTCTATTGAATAAACAAAGCTTATCCTACCAGTGGTTCCCAGGGTATAGCTACTCTTCATGCGGTTTGTGTAGGTGTTGTTGGAAGCTTTCTACCTAGAAAATACAAAGCTAACATTACTGTGAGTTCCTACCGAGCTAGCTCCCTTCTCCCTGTGGACAAACTGCATTTACCTGAAAGCTTCCAGTGTCTGCTTTCATTGGGGTTCTTTGCAGAGGTGCAGATATTTAAATCCTGGCTCAGTAGAGTCTCTGGAACAAGCAATCCTTCTGCGCGCAAATAGGGTCAGGGAAGGATAAGAGGGGGAAAGGTTAAGCAAGGGAAAGTGCAACAAGTGTTGGCAATGTTTTATTCTGTTCGCAGACAAGAAGGGAAGCGCTGCGTAGCTTACTGTCTTTTCTCCAGGGACACCGCTAGCTCTGTAATACTGTTGTCGTGAAGAACTTCAGCCGTGAATGTCCTTGCGGCCGTTGACTGGGAACGGACTCACCACTGCCGTTGCTGAGTGCGTGGTGAAACAAGAGCAGGTGAAGACCCTCCGCAACCGCTGGTACTCAGAAAGGAGTAGTGAAGGCGTCTTCTGTGGGGCTGAAACTGCTTTCTCTAAACTACGTGAGACCCCTGTTCGGAACGTGCTCGGCTCCCGCTGCATAAACTGCAGGCGCGGAGTCAACTCTGACTCGCTAAATACCGCCTAAGTCCCTTCCAACTCCCGTCATGAAGATAGACACGGAGCGGAGGACTTGAGCAGCCGTCTCAGGAACAATACCAATTGAAGTGCGCAGTTTCTAAACCGCGCGGGGCACACATGAACTAGACCTAGCGCTAACTTCTGGGTTTCTTTAACGGCCACAGCGGCGGCCATCATGGGGAGGGCATTTACATAAACTATGGAGTGAACTATGTACACAGTAGAAGAAAAACCCTATCCTTAGGGCATGGATACCAAACATTGACCAGGTTGGGTTTAGTGATTGTCTTTGCCCTAGTTGCCAACTTAGGAACATATGTAGAGGCTACTCGCAAAACCCTGACATCATGTCAACAAAGTGCTCCAGAGCTGTATCTTCCCTCCCCTGTGCTGTTCCATCTCCTGTGGGGCGTCTGATGTCTCTGCCCTGCCCGGTGAAAAGAAGGAAGGAGTCATGTAAACAAAGTGCTCAGGAACTGGTTTGGACTAGATAAAACAAAGGATTTTGGGTTATAAATATTGGGACCTCTATACATACAATAGTTCCCTCAGGCTTGTCAAATCTCAATTTTGGAATATGGAATTATTTCCTTCACTTTTTAAACACTCCTTAATCTTTACAAGGTAGTGTAATTCCACTTTATTTGCCTTTTTATAAAAAATGTCTCTTTGTCAAATGGCAGCTATACTCCATCATTATTTACAAAGGCAACACTGGTATATATACCCCACAACACACCCATATATGTGTTTGTAACACAAAATGTGAAAAAATTTGAAAAAAGCAAAATGGTACCTCACGTGCGCACCACCAGTGGAGCTTGCTGATTGGTACTCATCAGCTATGCTCACTTTTGTCATCATCAGCCACCATTTTGCTGTAACTTATAAGTGTCCCAAAAAAAAAATGCTTTCAAAGAAACACACACCCTTATGTGTTTTTATGCGACTATCAAAATAAACAAGACCCAAAATGATAAAAAACTGAAGTAAGCGACACCGATTACCAACTTTATTCTTCTCTCGTGTCCTTACTCGGGACGGGACGGGTATGCTCAGACGTGAGTCCCGTGCTCTCCACACCACTGGAGTCAAGCTATCCTGGCTGAAGACGGCTGATAGCCAGAAACCGGTCCTAGAATGCTTGATTCCGGTCCAAGGAAGACATGGCTTGGCAGTTCGGGCTGGACTGTTCCCATGAGGCACAGGGTCAAGGCTGATTTGCATATGGCCATGTCTGAATTGGGGTGGTGTGGTGAGCAAAAAAATTATCGATTTAGGCCCAGATCTCTGTACTGGGGTGAATGTATGACATTGTTCTGCATTCTGTCCATCAACTGTTGTTTTTGCATTTGTTCATCGAAGCTGCCTGCTGTCGCATCACCGGAGAAGTGTGACGCCATTGAGAGAGTCTCCATCGCATCACTGTAGAAGCGCGTCACAGGGCCGCATCAAAGGCGCCATCTTCTCGCATCGCAACCGGATCATCGCATCGCATTAAGGCACGCAACGGGCCCGCGGGCCGAGAATTTACGCATCACCTCTGCACTGTTATGGATTACGACACATCCCCTACTCTGCGGAAGCATTGAGGCACGATGCATCATCTCTCCCGGATCACTGAACCGACACAACTCCCCTTTTGCGAGCCTTTTGGTTACTTTGCGTTACGCATCCAGGTACTTTGTTGAGAACTTTGTCTCATTTATCATCATCAACTTGAACTAAGTACCTTTGATCATCTTTAAAGCAATCTTAAGTGTAGTATTGTGGATTTTTGTGATTTGTGGTCTTGTGTTTAAGTCTATATAAATAATACTTATTTTTATAAAACCTGTGTTGTGTCCATCTGTAGTGTTTTCACTGTATTACTGTGTATATTCACAAATGCTTAACACACTGCCTCTGAGATAAGCCTGTCTCTTTGTGCCAAGCTACCAAGAGGGTAGGCAGGGGTTATTAAGGAGTATAATCCCGTTATTCTGACTTAGAAGGAAGGGTCCCTATTTGGACATAGGTGAATACCATTGCCACCTAGAGATACCCAGATCTAACATTGGTGGTCAGGGGTGAGGATTTGGACTTTGCATTCATGTTTCATATACAGTGATTGGTGTACACTACTAGTGAGTGCAGACCAAACGCGACCACATACTTCTTTTTTTAAATCTTTTTCCTTGCACTGTTAGTTTTTCCTGAAAACTCCCAATGTTTAATACCATGAGAAAACCAGCATCTGTTGCATTTATGGATCTGGAATTTGAGGAAAAGAGGTTGGATACCTACACTGTGAAACAGCTCAAACATCTGTGCAGGAAATTGAAAGTTGCTATACCAGGCATTTCTAAAAAGGATGACTACCAGAAGGCGCTGAGGGCCTGGGTAGAAGCAAGAAATGCCCCATATCTTGTGGTGGAGCTAGTTGTGGATGCAGATGGGCCCATTGAGAGGCCAGTGATTTCAGCTAGGGGAGGGTGACTCTCTCCACCTGGCAGCAGTATCTCTTCCAGAGACCTGTCCCCCAGAGAGTTGGTAGACGGGGAGAGAAAGAGGGCACTTAAGCTGGAGTTGGCTAAGCTTAAGATGTAGAGTCAGAGGGAAACAGAGAATAACAGGTTGTCTTTGGAAAGAGAGAAATGAGAATGGAACATGAAAGGATGTTGAGGGAGTTAGAAATCAAGGCCAAGGGCTTATAGATCAATCCCTCTGGTGGCAGCTGACCAAAGTTCTCACAACGCAGTCATCTTTCAGTCACTAAAAGTAAGTGCAACGATCAGATCTGCAAAGCCAGGTTACGAATTACTGCTTGTATCAGGAATAAAAATGGCGGTCTCCAGTTTAGAAACGGCCAGCTCGGTACATGGAACCTGGTTGTTGTGCACTTCCCAGTCTGTCCAGAAAAGCATTATTTACCTGATATCGGTTATCTTCAAATGTTTCCCTTCTCTGTTTCTCCTGTTGCCTTCTTTTTTCCTCTAGCTGATTTGCCTTTTCTCTCTGGACTGCCTTCATTTTCTGGATTTCAGCGTCTTCGGCCTCCTTCTGCTTTCTTTTGTATTCTTCTCTCTTCATCTGCTGCTGGTATTTAGATTGGCGGAGTCCTAATTGTTGTTGTTCTCTTGCATCATACTCTGAAACACTTCCACCCATCCTCCTCGCAGCCAGATTAATAGGACCTGGTCTATGTGCTTCCTTGTACCGCTCCAAGGCCTCCATCTCCTTTCTGGTAATTGCCTGAACCTTATTTCGTCGCTCTTCGTTGGGATGCATTATGTGATAACCGCTTGCCCCCTTGGGCTGCGTCTGTTGCTGGTGGGCGTCGGTGACTCCTGTTGGCCGGGCACTGTACCGCGGTGATCTGCGGCGGCCCCTCGCAACGAGTAGTCCCTGACCCCTGGGGATCTCCCCTGCTGTGCTGCCTGGCCGTGCGTCGTCATTGAGCGAGTGGCAGACATTTAGATAGCAGCGGCGACCAAGATAGAGAGCGCAGCGCTCACTCCGGGTGTTTGTGTTCGAAAATGCTAAACTCGCTCTCTCCCGGGGTTACTCGCGGGGTTTCAGGCTAAAGCTGGGTACCGTCAAGAGGCAGCACCTGGCTTTCCAACAGATCCTCTGCGCTCCACTCACTTCTACTAAAATTGCAGAACGAAGGACAAAAGCCAGAACACCAGCTTCCTTGGTGCAGATCAGTTTCGATTCTTCGATTTCGATTTTTTTTTTAATTCTTGTTCCTGGGGCCTCCCTGAATGTCATACGCCGGTCTAACCCATCCTTTTTTGCCGGAGGCAGTTTCCACCCTCGCACAGGTGCAGGATTCGGGTGCAATCCCAACGTATTGTGGACACTATACATGTACCCAACGAGGTAGCACTTACTGATTAGCCACTGTAGACGGTGGGAAACAGTATTTTTGGGCAAATGCGCAAGTTCGCCAATTTTTTCGAGAACTCGCAGATTTTTTTGCCGATTTCGCGCGAATATGCGGATCGCAGATCTGCAAAATTCGCCCATACTTAATCAAATATTTCCACAAAGGTGAAGATATTGGGCAGTGGTTTGCAGCCTATGAGATAGCAATGTTGGCCCACTGGGTCCTGGGGAAGGATTGGGGAGCGGGGTTGTTGGGCCGCTTTTTAACTGAAGGTAGGGATACTTTGTTAGACTTGCCCAGTGATCATAGGATGTCTTATGCCCACATGAAAGAAGCACTGATGACAAGGTATGGTTTAACTCCAGAACTCTATAGACAGAGGTTCAGGAATTGTAAGAAGTTGGAGGGAACGTCTTGGGTAGAATATGTGTCTTTCTTTTGCAGAGCTATGGATGGTTGGGTGAGTGGTAGCAATGTGGATAGTTTTCAAGTGCTCTATGATTTGATTGCTAGGGAGCACTTGTCTGCTAATTGTTTTCCAGAGCTACGCCAGCACCTTATTGATAGCACGTTGACTAACCCTAGAAAACTTGCTGTAGAAGGGGGACCGCTGGGTCAGTACCAGGGTCCACAAGGGTCTTATTGGAGACTCTGCCAAAGGTGGGCAGGGTCCCCAGCAGAAGAGTGGAGGGGATAAGGGTAAACAGAGGGAGTTCCAGAAAGGGCCCCAAAGTTATTCCCAAGGGAACCAAGGTAAGGGTTCCCAGCCTCCCCCTGAGAAGAAGTCAGGACCCCGACAGGTAAACCTGTTTATAGGGGGCCTGTTACCTTCTTTCAGTGTAAGCAGGTGGGACACTGTTGGTATGATCCCCAGTGTCCCCAAAAGGGTCAGAATGTGCCACCCGTGCACCACCCCATCAGATGGCCAATGTAGCCCTGGGTGGGGCGGAGATGGGTACCCAAGGTCGGTGGGGTCCCGCAGAAATGTCCCTTGTCTCATTAGGAGAATTTGAGATGGTCCCTAGAACACAGCTGCATGATAACACTAAAAAATACAGGCAGTGGGTGACCATCAATGACCATAGAGTGGAGACTCCGAGAGACACCGGAGCAAGTGTGACAGCTGTTAAGTGTCACTTGGTGTCTGAAGAGCAGGTGGTCCCCAATGCATTCTTCCCAGTTGTTGCCGCTGACAACACAGAGAGCCATTGCAAAGTGGCTCAAGTTTCCTTTGAGTGGGGGGGGTGTCTCTGGTACTCTTCAAGTAGCTGTGAGGCCCGGCATGCCTGTTGATTGTCTGTTGGCCAATGATTTGGAAAGCTCCCCTTGGGATAAGGTGGATAAGAAGGCTCATTTAGAGATTTTGGGTCTGCCTGAGTGGGCGTGTGTGACCATGTGTCTATGGCAGTTAAGGGTGTTCAAGAGACCCTGGAGCCTGAAAGTATGGCCCAGGGACCTGCCTTAAAGAGAAGAGGTAGGGGGCACGGGAAACCAACCCCCATTGTTCCCACGGTCCAGGAGGAGGCAGACCTTGAGGGGGATGCCCTGGAACCTACAGGCGAGCAAGTTTCTGAACTGGGGAAAATACCTGAGCTGACCATTGGCTGCAAGAAGGGAGTCCCTCCAGGGAGGAATTTTGTGAAGAGCAGCAGAAGTGCCCTACTCTTGTGGGTTTGAGGCAACAGGCCACAAACCAGGCAGCAGGTAATCAGTCTGGATCACATTGGATCTACTGGGAGAATGATCTCCTGTATAGCGAGCCTGAGGTTGCTGAGCCTGGGTCAGTCCGTGTGCTGGTGGTACCCCAGCGCTTCAGAGCCTTCCTACTGGGTTTGGTTCATGATGTTCCTTTAGCTAGTCATCTGGGGCAGAACAAGACCTTTGAAAGGCTTGTCTCCCACCTGTATTGGTCTCAGATGCGGAAGAGTTCAGATACTCATTGTACGACCTGTCAAACTTGCCAGGCAAGAGGGAAAAGTGGAAGGAGGCACAAGGCCCCTCTCCAACCTTTCCCTGTAGTCAGTACCCCCTTTAAACGGATGGGAATTGACATTGTGGGGCCACTGGACCCCAAGACAGCCATGGGCAACAGGTTTATCCTGTTCTTGGTGGACCATGCTACCCGGTACCCTGAAGCCATTCCGCTCAGCACAGTGATGGCCCCCGTGGTGGGACGTGCACTGATGGGGATCCTCTCCCGTGTGGGGTTACCCAGAGAGGTGGTGTCTGACCGAGGTACAAACTTAATTTCTAATTATATGAAGTGTCTGTGGAAGGAGGGTGGATTTACCTACAAGTTCATCACTTCTTACAACCCAAAAGGTAATGGGCTGGTAGAACAATTCAACCAGACCCTCAAAGGCATGATCATGGGTCTTGAGGAACCAATGAGGCGTACGTGGGACGTCCTCTTGCCATGCCTTCTGTTTGCCTACCGTGAGGTACCACAAAAGTCCCTAGGGTTCAGCCCCTTTGAACTTTTGTATGGACACCCGGTAAGAGGACCTTTGATTTTGGTCAAAGAAGGCTGGGAGCAATATCCCAGGAAACCTCTCCAGGATGTATATAGTTACATGCTGGCCTTCAGGAACCAGACTCGGCGATTCAGAGATCTCACTCAGGCGAATCTGGAAGCCAGTCAGAAAGAAATGAAGCGGTGGTACGATCAGAATGCCACTCTGATTGAGCATCAGCCTCGTCAGAAAGTTTGGGTCATGGCCCCTGTGGAGCGTTGCGTGCTCAAGGACAGGTGGACCGGTCCATATGAGGTGGTGGAGCGCAAGAGGGATGTCACCCATCTGGTAAACTTGCAGTCTCCCAGGAACCCCTTGTGGGTCCGACATGTTAACCGCTTGAAGTCCCACTTAGAAAGGTCCGAAGTGGGCATGCTCCTAGCGACAGATGATGGAATGGAGGAGGAGACAGAGCCTCTTGCTGACCTCCTGTCTGCAACAGAACAACATGGGTCAGTGGATGGTGTTAACCTCTCTGCCACACTGATCCCTGATCAGCAGCAAGATTGTCACCAACTGTTGGGGAAATTCTATGATCTATTTTCCTTGGTTCCTGGTGTCACAGAGTGGCGCGTCCATGATGTGGACACTGGAGACAGTCCTCATGTGAAGCACAAGGCTTACAGAATGACTGACAAGGTCAGGGCTTACATTAAGGAGGAAATCCCCAAGATTTTTGCTCTAGGGGTAATTGAGTGCTCAAACAGTCCTTGGGCCAACCCAGTGGTTTTGGTCCCAAAGGCTGCCACGCCGGGTGCCACACTTGAACTCCGGTTCTGTGTGGACTACAGAGGGCTCAATTCAGTCACCAGGACTGACGCACACCCCATCCCCAGAGCTGATGAGCTCATTGATCGGTCAGGGGCTGCACGGTACCTCAGATTTTGTAGGGTTTTTTTTAGCCGAAGAAAATCTGGGTTGGGGGTGGGGAAGAGGTCCTTTGGGTTTTGGGAGGGGTTGGGTGAGTTCCTGGATGGGTGATTTTTCTTTTTTTAACTGCCTTTTGTTTTGACAGGGGTAGTGAACGGTTTAGGAGGAGAGACTGGTACTTTTTTAGGTGGACTCTGAAGTGGAAGTGATGGGAAGGGGTAGAAAAGAAGACCTTTTGGCTTTGGATGGGGGCAGGCAGCTGTGGCAAGGAAGAGGTCATGGGCAAACAGGGTAAGTTCTTTGGGAGACTGAAAAGAAGATAAGACAAGGTGTTGGGTGACGAAGGTAGAGTGATGAGAAGTGTGAGAAGTGTGCTGTTCATACATGTCTCTTTGTGTCTGATGTGTGTTTGGTTGATTAATGTTCCTGTTCATTGTCAGCATGTGATTTGTCTGGTGGTGTGGGTATGGTGTCTGGGTGTGTGATGTCCATAGTGGTTGGGTCTGTTGGTGTGGTATCTGAATGTCTGTGTGTACTGGCTGTGTCTGTTGGTGCGCTGTCTTGTTGTATGTGGGTAGTGGCTGTGTCTACTGGTGCTGACACAGCCAGTACACACAGAAATGTTGTGTGTATGAAATTATGCATATGCTATAATGCTGAAATATTTTATCATTTGTCTATAATCATGTATCGATTTTATCAAATATCATGTTTTGTATAAGGAATTAAAGTGTATTCCATGTGTAAAAACAGTAGTCTATCATTATTAATTGTTGTGTGGCATATGCCACCTTTCATGTGCTAGTAGGTATTGGAAATTTGCCTGGGTGTTTTATTTACATATATGTAGTGGCTATGTCTTCTGGAATGGTGTCTGGATCTATGGGTATAGTTAGTGTATATATGTGGTGGAGTGGGTGTGGTGTCTAGGTGTATGTCACTGGATTCAGTGGTGTGGGGCTTGTGTGTCTGGTGAGTTGTTTCGTACCTGTCTTTTGTCATATGTTTCTGTTTTCAGGTGCTGCATGCGGATGTTGAGGTGGATGCGTGCATGTGCTTTGGGCAGGTATGAGAATAGGGATTATCGATGGGGTAGAGGCAGGAGGATGGAAAGCTGGAATTGGTGGAAGGCTGATGTGAGTGTGGAAGTCAGAGCCTGAAAAGATCTCTGTAGGGCAGACATATCAGCCTGAATGTCTTCCAGGTACAATACCATCTGCTCTAGCTGGGGGCTTTGCACCCGGATGGTATTCAAAACTGTAGTCTAATGCACGTAGATTTGTCTCAAGATATCAATTGCCACTGCACTCAGGGCAGCAGGGGAAACATTGGTAGGGGGTGAGGTGCCTGGGGCAAAGGAGACTCCTTCCTTCTTAGGGGTGCTGGTCTAGACAGCTGGTTCGGGAATGGTAGGGATGGTGGTGATGAAACGGGGGGGGGCGGACAGGGATATTGCAAATGCAGATCAAGGAGGGTCCACCAACACCAGGGAGAGGGTACTGCAGTTCAACTCTGATGATGATGATGTGTCATCTGGCTTCTCCATGGCACTCCTGGCACCCTTTGGGCCACCGGTTTCCTCTGTGTCACTGCCACAACAGGAACCACTCTGGCCAGCTGTTTCTCCTACAGTCTCGGCTATGTCTCCTCCTCTGCCCTGGGTTGATCCTAAAATAATAGTAGAAATCGATTTGTTGTAATTGCGTGAACACACTGGGCAAACAGATCCTAACACAACACATTACATGATTGCACAGATCCCAACACGTACATGGATGACTACATTGGCTCCAACATTGTCATGAGCACACACATGAATGCTACATGACCTGTGCACAGTCACAATTAATGGTGTCATAACAAAAGTTTGCTCCAACTGCATGTGTGACCATGTCCTAAATCCACCCCATGCATGTAGCAGGATATATCATCGCCCTGTAAACCACAGCCCTTGTAGTATACCATAGTTACCTGATGCCATGAAATGGGATGTCCACATGGAATGCTTTCCTACCTATCCGCACAAGCAATCAGAAAATGGTCAAGTGTCCCTAACCCACAGCATGTGGAACTGCTGGGTAGCTGTTACAGAGAAGTTGCAGCAATATGTGACTACCAAGAATAAGGTGACATGGAAGTGCCCTTTCCACACAAGTGGCACTTTCACATCGGTCCACTGCCAGATGTGTAGCATAGCTAGGTGTTACATGTAGTACAGAAGATTTCAATGGAGACAATGTGGCTCTAAGTGGTGTGCAATTTCAGCTAAAAAAACATTATACACAAGTCTACCTAGGAACATCCCCAGTCAAGGTTGGTTTCTGTGAGCACACCTTTTTCACATTGCAAATGTCAATTCCATTAGAACACTGAAAGTACTTGAGGCTTAGGAAATATCCAGTCCACAAAGAGGTCTTACTCATGCCCAAAAGGGAAGTTAATTCTCTAGATCTTCCTTGTCTCGCAAACACACATACCAATGTAGGTCTGAGTGCTGCAACACACATATGACCCCAATTTGTCAGCATGTCACTCTCTGATGCATGTCGCCAGCCAGTGAATGACCATCCACAAATGCACATGTGCATCACCCCCAACTGAATACACCATTCTCAGTGGCATGCAAAGTCACATTGTCAGATAGTACTGGAAGTCTTCCAATCATGTGTGTCATTGACTCAACAATCTGACAAGGCTAGTGACATTCATCAATGTCAATGGGTATGTGTGGCTCACAAACCCATGTCTACAGACCCCTGTGTGTGGTTACATCTACTCTGTACACCCATCACAGAATACTACTGCCAGGTACACATTAGCCAACCCATGCAAATATGACGGAATCAAAATGGAAACCTTGTAGATCCTCATATCATAGATGGAGCATTTGTACATATGGCAATTCAACAAATAAAGGTACACATGCCAGCATGTAGGCATCAATACAAGTGGCACCAGTAGTGTTAGCCACCTCTTTCCCACTTACCAAGGGGAAGTAGTGTTCAATTTCTGCATCCAGAGTGCATTGTAAGCCATGCAACAAGTATGTGGTCCCCCATAACACGAGACACAGTAGTGAGGCAGCATAACTCCAGACCAAAGGATGAAAAGTGACCTGTTTGGGACCACTGTCACACATGACATCAAAAGATAATGTAGGTTATCTGTGACATTAGGAAGGTAAGTGGCTGTTCAACTCTGGAAACTGACATTTGACTGGACCCTGCTTATTTCCTGGTCACACGAACAATAGTCTATGGTTATAACCGTGCAACTATTGACAGATCTACACATGCAACAGCTCTCATATTGCGTGAGACGAGTCACCTTCAAGCTGGATGGGAAAATAGCTGCCTGTAACAAAAGATAGCTGGTCATGCAGAATATTTTACTCAGGCCAATACTCACCCCCTCCTAGCTGCTGTTGGGTTCTCAACTGTCCAGCAAGCTCTGGGTAGGCCACCACCAGTATGCAGGCCATTAGGAGGGTCATGGTCCAGTGCATGCCCCTTCTGCCTTGGGAGGACGGCCCCAGCTGGACGGCCATGATCTTCTTGGTCCAGCGTCTCAGATCCTCCCACCTTTACCTGCAGTGAACACTGCGCCGACAGGAAAACCCCAGGGTCCGCACCTTCTGGGCAATGGTTTCCACGTAGACACCTTCTGATGGCTGTTGACCTGTATAGATGCAATGGATGAAGAGATTGACTACACATGCAAGATATAGGTTATCTGGTAGGGTGACACAGAAGTTGTAGACAGCTATCATAACGATCAATCAATAATGCACACACTACGGTGTAATGTGCTCATGCAGAGCACTACAAAACATTACCTCACACTGTTGAAGTCATCTGAGGACCACTGACAATCCTCATCATGTCTATACTGATTAGGCCAGCCCACTGACATCATGTAGCCCTGGACCATACCACATATGCTCTGAAATGTGTTAACATGTAACACAGAACACCATTGTGTCCTCCTGAAGAGTACATTACTAGGGCATCACAGTACAGACACCTTAACAGTCTGGACAAGTGACTTGATTCATACTGTCCAAGACATCACTGCTACCATTGCATTCATGGTTCTAGGGTTTGGGTCACATTGAAAGGGCTGGCATGTGTGTCACTGAGAGCTCCCACTCTGAGGATCAGTGTTCATGTTATTTACTCATTTGTATGTCATACTTTGTCTGAAAGTGTTTGTGTGGGAAGTCCCAGCATCACAGGACACTCAGTATGCCATATGTGGCTGTGTATATGGGACAACATCAACATACTGTTGTACATATTGCATGATTATATTGGTCATTCTTATTTAGCTGGTGATGTACTTCTTTATTTATTTATTTATTTATTTATTTATTTATTTATTTATTTGCGGGTTTGTATCGCGCTTGAATCGACTCCTGGTCGAGTATCTCTGCGCCCTAGGAAACACAGCAAAAACACGGTCAAAGGGGAAGCCAGACAAAAATTGATTAGTTTTGAAACAGAAAGGTTTTGAGTTGCTTTCTGAACAGTAGATTTTCTGAGCACTGTCTGAGAGCTAGAAGGAACCTATTCCATAGAGATGGACCAACCACAGAAAGAGCTCTGCCTCCGTGCCTGGCCTTTTTTTGCGCGGGGCACACATAATAGGAATTGATTACTTGACCTTAAAGAACGTACAGGGGTGTAGGGTATAAATGTATTTTTCAGGTATACTGGACCTAGTCCGTTTAGGCTTTTGTGAATTAGACAACATGTCTTGAACTTCGTCCTCTGCCGGATTGACAGCCAGTGTAGTTTGTCGAGAAGAGGTTTGGACGCAGTTCGGGGGGGAGCGTTTAAGACCAGGCGAGCCGCAGTATTCTGGATCACTTGGAGTGTGGCTAATACTCCCTTGTTTACTGATAGAAGTAATCCGTTGCATGAATCGATACGGCTAAGGACCAGGGCCTGTACCAATGATTTTCTGATGGAGACTGGAAGTATAGGGAAGACTTTACGCAACAGGCTAATTGCGTGGAAGCACGAGCCCACGATATGATTGCTATGTTGTTTCAGTGAAAGCTCCTGATCTAGGCGGACTCCTACGTTTTTTACGGTCTGTTTGGGTTCAGGGACTGGTCCCAGATCATGTGGCCACCAGTTTGGGGTCCAGAGGATCTTTGCCTCCCCGAACAACATAACTTTGGTCTTGCTTACATTGCACTGCAGACAGTTTGATGACATCCACTGAGCCACAGCTCTCATGCCCTGAGAGAAGGAGTTTTTCACCTCGGTGGAGAGAGATTTAAAGGGAAAAAGGAGCTGTGTGTCATCCGCGTAAGACACAGGGATGAAACCATATGCTCGCATAATTCCTGCCAGGGGTGCCACATAGATGTTGAAGAGGGTTGGGCTCAGACAAGAGCCCTGTGGTACCCCTTTAGAAATCTCTACCTCCACCGAGCGATAGGCACCCATGGTGACACATTGGGTGCGGTTGGATAAGAAGCTCCTCAGCCAGGTCAGAGCCTTGTTCTCTAGACCGATGTTTTCCAGTCGGCTTGTCAAGATGTTGTGTGACACAGTATCAAACGCCGCCGACAGGTCTAGTAGTAGCAGGATGACAGAGTGTCCCCTATCCTGATACATATGTAGGTCGTCAGTGACTGACATCAGGGTTGATTCTGTGCTGTGCTTAGGCCTAAAGCCGGATTGTGAGTAATCCAGCCCTCCTGCCTGTTCGATATAGATGGATAGGTGGCGATTCACATGTTTTTCTGAACTGCAGAGGAAACCAACTTTCTGCAGTGTACATGTTTCACATGAGCAATGTTGCTGTACAATACTAGCATCTCTCATATGACAGTATAATCCTAGACATGTGGGAGTAAGGGGCAATGACACACCCTGGCAATATGGACAGTAGTCTCAGGTCTGGGGGTCTCATCATGCACCATACAAAATGTAATAATAGTAAGTGCATTTAGGTAAACTCATGGGCCTGTTGCACTAATTTAGGTTGCATCTGAGGATCAGCAGATCAACAGGGAAAGTACTTTGTGCATCAGTTCCATAGGCACAATACCTCTGCTACAGCCTGGGCCATGGACCATGCTGGGCACAACTCAGTGTCAGTTTTTGGTCTCTTCAGGCTGAGCATACTGTTTCCACATGACCATCATATGCCTACATTTTCCATACCCAACAGTACATCTTGAGGCCATCCTAAATATGATATGACCATTGTGTGTCACTCTGAAGGGGCATGTGAGGTGTTTGTATCTCACAAACAATAGTTTGGTGAGGCCTCATGTGTGCTGAGTGATATGTGGGACTGTACACATATTTCACATCATCCTCAAATGCTACTTACAGGAAACATACACAAGTTAGGGTGTAAGGCCTATACATTTGTTAGCATTTCTGCCATGAACTGAATAGCAAATGCATCATAGGCAACATCAAAATTAAACATGCATAGATATGTGCATACAACCGGTGTAGGATATAGGACTGATTACACATCTCTATCGTGATGTGTAGTCAAAGCACAGTGCCACATTAACGAGACATGATTGCCATATATAGGGGCCACACTATCTGACATACATCACTGTGATGTCATTCGGGGACTCAGAGGAACATTGAGGCCTATGGGATTGGACAGGTGCTCACTTGCTCCTCTGGTGAGCCATAGTGCTGGCGATACAGGGAAAGGACCTCATTCACCAGGATCACCAGCTCCTCTGGAGTGAAGGTAGGAGACTTACTCCCTGTACAACATGCCATTACTGCTCCCAGAGCAAGCAGTGACGTGCAACGACGAGGCGGGGCAGAGGAGTTGTGGAGGAGCTGTGGAGCAGAGCAGAGTAGAGCAGGCAGCCACGGAGCTCAGCGCCCGGTTTGGCGTTTTGACATTTTTAGCGTGGAGTCTGGGGGCTTGTGGATTAAAGTCTTGTGAGGTTAATCTGGTGCCCTCGTCGAGAGTCTTATTTGAATCACGCTGTGACTTCTTTATTGGCTATTAAGAACATCGTGGATATCGTGTTTCCAGTAAGCTATGGAGTGCGACTGCCTGCCTCTCCCTTTCTACTGATTATGCACAGCTGACAACCAAAGCCGTATTCCTCTTTTTCAGCGTGTGGAAGTGCTCGAGTTTGTATCTGTTTCTAGGTGCACTGGTCAGCTACTTTCGTTTCATTTTTCTAAAGCTTAATCAAACGCTGAACTCTGAGGATTCCTGCCTCTCAAAGCTGAGAGATTCTGATCTTGATAATTGCCTCTTAAAGACACACTTCCATCTGAGGCTGTTTGTTTTTGTTTTCTGTAAAAAGAACTTGATTTCAGGACCAGCAACCAAGTAGCTGGATATTAATTTCACAGATTCTGTTCTGGTGAAGTGCGATTTATTTTCATGCTCCCATAACCTCAAGGTTGGAAAAAAACTGGAAGGAATTAATACAGAGCAGACACTGCATTTTATTTTTCTACACTTACTGACATGACTTTTGGTGTTGGGCACAGTGATTGCGACTGCTGAAAAAAATTGGAAGGAATTAAAGGAACATCTTCAGCACTTCAACTAATATAGAGCAGACACAGTTTTTTATTTTTTATTTTTTACTACATTTACTGACGGAGATAGGAAGAGACTGAGAGTGCTGCCGCCGCCGCCACGGCCTGAAGAGGGAGCTCGTGAGCAGTGAATCGACAGGACTGGACGCAAGAACGCCATTGCCTCGAGGCGTACGCGGATGCGGGCGTCTCTACCGTGTCTCTACTGCTACCGCTGCTGCTGCTGCTGCTACTGTCACTGCCGCAGAGGGAAACAGAAGAGACTGAGAGTGCTGCCGCCGCCGCCACGGCCTGAAGAGGGAGCTCGTGAGCAGTGAATCGACAGGACTGGACGCCAGAACGCCATTGCCTCGAGGCGGACTCGGATGCGGGCGTCTCTTCCGTGTCTCTACCGCTACCGCTGCTGCTGCTGCTACTGTCACTGCCGCAGAGGGAAACAGAGGGACACAAGAAAACGGTAAAACGGCAAACGGTAAACGGATTACCTGCCACAATCGAAAAGAAAGCGGGCCACCTGCCGGCCGGTCACTGGCTCCCATCCGTTCCCATCTGCTGTCGGCTTGGCTTTGCTCTCTCTGCCGACGGGGGAGCTGGGTCCGCTTTTTACGGCGGAGGTGCCGTAAACTGTCCACGCATACGAGGAGCAACACCTACAGGCGAATGTGAGCACTGAGTCAAGCGCTGTAACAACAACACCTGTGTAGCCTTGCCCCGCCGCACCTGGTCCCCCTACCAAAATCTACCAGCCCGTTTCAGGAGCCGATCCCGCAACCGCTCTGGTTGCAGCACAGCAGTATAGCCGACTGGCCAAGTGCGAGAGGAACAGCAGCTGCTGGCGGGCGTGAGCGCTAAGCTAAGCGCTGTGACAACAACACCGCAGGGGCTTTGCCTCATCGCGCCTGGCCCCCTTACCAGCTTCACCGCTGATGAACTGAGAAAGACCAGGGGAAACCAGGAGCCAGGAGCCAGGAGTGAGGGATAAGAGCATCTGCGAGTCTGTGAGCCAGCACCAGGGCGGCAAGGCACGGGGGGGGGTGTAATCTGTGAACGAGGTTGTTGGCTGAGGCTGGCACTGCCTCAGTCGCTCGGAGGTTCGCCGCAGAGCCTGTTGCCAGCTGCTAAGACCGCCCCCGGGCTGTCGCTGTCTTTGCAGCCTCGCAGCCCCAGTTCATTACTTCTGGACATCCAACACTCTTGAGAGGGGTTAGGAGGTGCCTAAGAATCGGCCCCGGCTAGCCCACAAACAACACCTTGTGCACTCACCATGGAAAACATCAAGCCGCTTAGAAGACTACCACAGAGAAAGGGTACCACTCTCTGCTCCGCCTCTCCCGGGGAGGTTCAACAGGAGTCGCCACCACCTCAAGACACAACGTTACACCCAAACGGCCTATCATCGCAATCTCGGATCAGCGACTTCTTCGGAAAAACTCTTTTCCAAAAGGGCTCTCCTTCCACTCATCCACTACGGCCCGACGTGGATTTTAATGCTGCCACTCAGAGCGAAAACTATTGCTCTCCTAGCCCAGTTCACATTAAAAACTCAATGCTGGAGAAACCCTCTCTGTCCTCGCCTAAATCCTTCACCTCACATGAGGCACACCAGCTGCATACGCTCTCTCAGGAGGCTGCTTCTATGACCCAGGACAGTCTCTCTGCCTCACTGAGTGCCTCCTTTGCAGCCCTGAGAAACTCATCCTCACCTGTTTTCAGCTCTGAACCCTTAAATACTACTGTATTAAACACTGCAACCAAGCTGCAAGTCCAAGCCCAGGTCTATGGCAGTGCCCAGCTGACATCACCAGATCACCCTGATAACTAACGCGGCTAATCCAACTTTGAAGCCCCAACTTCAACACAGCCTAAACTTATGTTCTGGGACTCCCTTAATTGGACATAATGACTATTCATCTTCAAACAAGAGTTACAACTATGATGATTCTTCCTTACCTAACAAACTATCCAACCGATTCCTGGCCTCCTTAGAAGCCCGAATCGAAGATTCACTTGCTCACTTACCAGGCCTTAGCCCGCTCTCAAACTCTCTTAGAACATTATTGGAGGACCGGGATTCTCCAGTGTTTACTTCCTCGGACACCACAAACTCTATCTTGGTCTCACTGACATTCCTGCATGCAAAGCAAGACGCAATAGCTAAAGCCACGTTATGGCAGTCGCAGAAAATGGAGCTGCAGATCGATCTAATGCAAACTCTGGCCTCAGCACTATCGGATCTGGGCTCCAGGGTATCCTCTCTCGAAGGCTTGGTGGCGCTAACGGGCACTCCGAATTCTTGCCCTTGCTCTCCAATAATCAACAAACTTTCGTCTCTCCCCGAAATCTTGAGTGCAATCTTGAAAAGTGTGAAGTGCAATAACAATGGAGAAGGACCATTAAAGCCCACACGAGAGCCTCATCTTTCACTCACCGTTGAAGAGCCCTCATGCTCAGCCACAGTACCCAGTCCATCCCCAGAGAGAAAAAATACTTCCCCCTGTGTCGGCCCAGTCACTACAAGTCCAGCCCGCTTTACACCGGGGACTAGTCCCCGCCCCCCCAAAGCGGGCTCTGAACACACTGATGTTACTAGTCAAACATCAACGCAATTATTAACTACACGATCTGTCTGCTCCAACACTGTCCATATGGACATGGCCCACAGCTTTCCTAATGCCTCATTGAAACCCTCACTGTCAAAGAGGGAGAAAAGAAACTAAAAAAACAATCCAAAAAACAACGCTTAGCGATAAGGAGAGCGGGGCTTGTAGGCTCAGCAGCACTCAGTTTGCCAGCCACTAAATCAAGGGGCCTCCCTTATTTTCCTATTTTCAACTTGCCTTCAAAATCCAAAGCAAAAATTACTGAAATAAGCTCGACTGCCGTGGGTTTAAAGGCCACCAGTGAACAGCCCGGTCTATCAACCCAGAGAGGTCCTGGGGCCACAACAGCCATCGATTTAAATTTCCCACCAACAGCGAATGATCCATTGTCTAACAAAATTACAGTATCAATTATTCACGATCAAAGACCTAGGAATCAGACCATCAACGTACAGTCTGCTGCAGCAACATCAGAAACACGGAAGAGTCCACTTGATTGTCAGGTAACGGCGAAACCATTGAAAGCGGACTCGCAAAGTGCAATAGAGGGCGACGCAACAAGCCGCTGTGCTTATCATCCATCTGAGGATCCATCTAGAGCCAGTTGGCTCTCCACTGTGCACATGCAGAGGCCCTGTCCGCCCCAATTGCCACAAGTATCAGAAACGGTAAGCCACTCGGGGGGGAACAACCACCCACCTGAAGTTCGCTTTCAACCTCTGACGGCGCCAGCACCTTCAAATGACCCAGCTAGGACCCAGAATCACCAGAATCTGGAAAAGGGAGCAGAACTAGTCTTTTTTCCTCACTACGAGCATAAGGGCTCATATGACGTCGTCAATAGAGGCAATCTCATCCGTCTATTCAAATGTGTTCCAGCGTTGTCTGGGGTCATTTCCTCAGACCTTATATCGGTCAAGTTTTTTACAATACCAGGAAAAGGGGGCTCAGAGGCCACCACTACATCATGGTCCCAGGAATCCATTAGGAATGCAATCCTTAGGGAAGCCAATTTATTTGAAAATTGGGGCATCGAAATGTGGGTTCCTACCCATCAAAAATATCCCCACGTTCTCCTCCCCCAGGCCCCAGTGAACCAGCATACTAGCGTACTGAAGGGGTCCCGGGGCGCAACCCATGATTGGCTTCCGGAAGCGTCGAAAGTAGACAATTTCTTAAACATCGCATGTTATAACAACCAACGTCTGATAAGTTGCAAACCTAATTGCTCTGCCTTCTACGCAAACGATATCCGCCACGGCTATTCTGCCCTTGAGCCTCTTACGAACTTAGTCCAGCAGCGCCCTTCCTAACACAGGCGCCAGCCGGTTCAACCCTAAATTAACCATCACATCTTGGAATGTGGCTGGGCTAAAGTCAATTCTTGCCTCAAAACCAGCCGTGGATTTCCTGAACAAAAGCGATATCATATGTCTCCAGGAGACTTGGTCTCTATCTCCATCGCCTCTGCTTGGCTATCACAAACTTTTTCAACGAGCCGTCCAGGCCAACCCCTACGGAAGACCCTCTGGGGGCCTCTCAATTTACATTAAGCACAGCTGCAGGATAACGGTCACACCTATTCCTTGGAACTTGACAACAGGGCAGACAGTACTTATCACCGGCCTCTCACTGTCAGGTAGGGCCCTCCCAATTCTCCTAATCAATTATTACCATAATATAGCGAAAACCACAAAATCAACTGCAACTGATCTGCTGGTAAAACATCTGGAAGATCTTCTATTGGAATTCGCACATACGGAGGTACTGTTATTAGGAGACTTTAACATTAAAGACCTTGCAACTAATGGTCTCCTAGCAAGGAAAACCAAAGAGCAGGAAGCGATGACCATTTTTTTAACAACTTACAACCTCCGGTCAGCTCAGAAAATTATACTGGAACAGCACCCGGGTGTCCATTTTCTGCCCACGTTTAGAACCATCTCAACTATTGACTATATTTTCTTATCTCCGCTTTTGGGCAATAATCTGGCCAGGATGGAAATTCTAGATCATATGGAGAGCGACCACAACCCTCTAATGGTAACATTGCATTTGCAAACGCCGGTTGCTACGGAAACAACAGAAGTGGGGCAATCATCGCGGGCCGAACTCCATACCTTGGCTAGAAGAATTAAATGGGATTCACTAGGCTCTGTCAAGGTGGGAATTTGGCTTAAGCCCGAAATACCTAGCTTTAGACTAGAGGCCCCCACAGAATTACATCACCTGTGGGATAATGCCATCGTCAAATTACAGGATCTATTTGTAGGCCGCGTGGTTCAGCCTAGATCATCTGGGCCAAGTCCGAAGCAATCTCATGATCCAGCACTAGCCTCCCAAAGAAAGACCCTCAGGAGGGCTGTGCGCTGGTACAAACTGATCGGAACTGTACATACTGCCAATAATGTGGCATTGCTGCGAAAGACCTTCAAGAAATCCTTATGGGAAACCAAGAGACTAAAAGAACACTCTGAGTGGCTACAAATATTCAACCTGCTTAAGGGCAATAGCCAGTCCAAGTTTTGGACCTACATGAACAAACTCCGTTCCACGAACAAGATGAGAGGAAATGCGGTTCGTGAAGAAGATTGGGCCCTGCACGTGTCCCAACTATATTGCAGTGATACCTCGGACCCAGTGGTGATTGGACTAGGAGATCATGTTGAATTCACTCAAACAGAAACTCATGAGTTGACCACTGCAGCCGAGGTCTCCAAGCATCTGCGAAATATGAAAAACGACGGTGCTCCAGGGCCCAACGGTCTTCCGGCTGGGGTATTTAAATGTGCCCTGGAAGAGTGGGCGGCCCTCTTGACTCCACTATACAAAAACGTGTTCAGGACTTGCCAGCTACCAGACTCATGGTTAGGCTCGATTTTATGCCCCATATTCAAGAAAGGAGACCCCACGCTCCCGGCTAACTGCCGTTAGATCTTGAGGCAAAGGCATACGCACGATGTCTTCTTAGGGTGCTTGAAAAATGGGTTGCTGACAATAACATAATACCATACTACCAAACGGGGTTTCGGGCATCAGCCTCCACAATAGACAATATCACCACTCTAGCCATCCTGAGTGAACAAGCAGCCCAAAAAACCCATCTTCCACTTTACTGCTGCTTTGTTGACTACAGCGCGGCTTTTGACAAAGTGTCTCGGAACACCTTGTGGAGGAAATTGAATAAGTGGGGGATCCCGCAGAGCCTCCTAAGAGCACTCATCTCACTGCACAAGAACACATGGGTGCAAATCAAAACCGGCCCAAAGACAGTCTCTTCAAGAATTAGTGTCGCTGACGGGCTAAAGCAAGGCTGCGTTCTCGCCCCCCTCTTATTCAACCTTTATACATCCGATCTTGGAAAATGTTTAGAGAACAGCAATCTTCTCCCGCCAAAACTCAGTCCTGGTAAAAAGTCTCTGCATATATTACAATATGCGGAAGACATTGTAATAATGGACCAAGCCAAATCGGGTCTCCAACGAGCGTTAAGTACGCTCCATATATACAACATCGCTAATGCCTTCAAAATCAATCAGGCTAAAACCAAGGTACTGATATTTGGCAGATGTAAGAATAAGAGAAGCTTAAGGTGGAACATCGGGCCTGCCAGGATCAACACAACCGTAAAATATAATTATTTGGGAGTCTGGTTCAACGAGATGTCTAGACCTGCAGCTCATCTAGCTGCCTTGCAAAAGAGAGCAGGAGCAATCACATACTCCCTGACTCGGTTGAACCTGTCCCTGTGCAGTCCCTCTGCAGAAGCCATTCTGAAGGTGATCAAAGCTACTCTTCTTCCTGCATCAACCTATGGGCATCAGGCCTTTCCCGGGGCATGCTCTGCCAGTCTTGATCCCGCCCAAATCTCCACCTATAAAAAAAAATCCACCTCCCAAGTTTCATTCAGCGAGCAAGACTACGTTTGGAGCTGGGCCTACAAAGACAATCAATTTACTGCGAGGCCAATACCCTGAAATATTTCATACGATCATTAAAAGCCGGTGACAACACTTTAAAATCCCACCTAAAAGTAACCTTTTCCAGTCCTGGCAACCCTTGGAACACTCAGATTGCAAAGGCCATAAGAGTGCTAGAGATGGACAACGCATCTCTCTTTTTAGATTCCATTCCATACTCGGCCTGGAAAAATACCATCAACAGACAGGTCAAATTAATTTCCCATCGCATGGATTTGCACTCCGTAAAAACATCTTCCATTTTGCTACACTGAACTCTTCGTATGTTCCCGGGAAACTGCAAGCCTATTTCCAGGAAAACTTAAATGCAGTGGCACGGAAGAATATTATGTTCATGCGACTTCTTGGCTTGCGTTCAGCGGCTTTTAACAGATGGGCTCCAACAAGGGAGGGGGGGATTGCAGACTGTGCAATTACCACTCTGAGTCATGGCTGCATCTCCTGTGTTGTTGCCTGGCCCTCGCTGCCCCAAGAAAGTTTCTCTTAAAACCCTTGTATTTAAGATGGGGCATTAGGACATGCTGGGAGGCTTCGGCTCTTTGTTTCGCATCCACTGACATCCAAGTGCTTACAAGGTCGGGAAAATTTGTGAGACTCTTGGACAATCTTCTGTCACCTTCTTCGGCCCGCGCTCTCCCACGTCTTCCCCCTCAAAAACTCATCACAGACTTTTTTTTCCCCGTGGTTTAGCACTTTTCGTTTTTATTATCTTTAATTTTGGTTTTGCGTAGCAAAATGTTTATATCGGCAACTACAAGACTGTTTTTCTTAGAAGCACAATGGCCACTAAGCTCAGTGAACTGTTTCTCAGCTTTGTGTTTCTGTTTTTTTCCTTTTATTCTAAACATGACAAATTTGTTACTGCTGATTTTTTACATATGTGCTAATGCTGTTTTTATAGCAATGGTTTTAAGTAACTGTGCTAAACTAATAAAAAAACTTCAGAGCAAACAGCAGCTACAGTTGAGGAGGTAGTGTAAGCATCAGTGTGTGGACACAAGTGAGGTTGATTTTCAAACAGCAACGTACACTTACACCACATAGGGGGTCATAGACACAGCCATTGGACCACGACTGTCACATTATCCTATGTTAACCTATGACTGTGACTGCTGTCGATGAAGTCACCTACGGCACCTACTGCTGGATTTAACTCAGTCAGACAAGCGCACTGAGAACGCACTCATCGGATTTTTTACCGCAGGCAGCTCTCCCACTATAGCTGCCAAGGTAAACCACATCATTGTCTTGATCGCCGACGGAAGCGCCAAGGGCTTCCTAGCTGATTTATATGGTACTTCACTCCACCTATTTTTAATACTTTTATCAAGTTCTTTTTACGCTATCATACTCTTTTAAATTGTTTTTACTTACCACTCCTCCTGCACTGGCGTGTTCCCCGGTCCACCGCTGACAATTCAGTTTGTGTGGAGGGATCGATCGCCATAACTGGAAGTGTTCCCCTCCCATTTCCGGTTAGGACGGAGGTTAGCAGTCTAGCTGCTCGCCTCCACCGGCATAAAAACAACATGCCTTACCTGACGCGCAGCGGGTGCGCCGCTTGCGCGCCTTCGGCAAACCCGTCTGCGCCCGTCCGCGCCTGGACCGGACCCAGGGCCACCCCCCCTGGCCCTACCACCCATCTACCAAACCACAACGCATTAACCTATTCCTCATCCCACCTCAGGGACATCAACACCGCTACCAAATATCATCACTGTCCCCCTCTTGCCCTAGATACCAGTACTAATTCACAGTCCACACAGTGTCCTGTATGCCCCTTTAAACTCCCCCCGTCTGTCCCACTCCCCTCCCTTACCTTACACCACCCCACCCCCTGTTCTCTTCCTCGCTGCTCTTATAAATGCTCGCTCTCTCCCCCAGAAATGTTCAGGACGCTTTCGTCAGGACCAAATTAAAGTGCGTGTCCAAAAAAGGGGCCACTTAAGTGTGAATATGAGCACACACCCTGGAGTGTGTTGTGAGTGTGGTGGGATCTTGTCACTTACAGATCCTATGCAGCGAGTACCTGTGAAGGAGAAAATACATAGTACAACTACATTGTCACATTTTCATTTATCTACAGGTATATCATGCATGTTTTACTTAGTAGCGCTCCTCGGTGCATAGAGTAGTGAAGACTAGTTGGAAGAAAGCATCATGCATGTGCCTTCGTGAGTGCATGCATGATGGCTATCTAAAAATAACCAATCGTGGCTACAATGTTCCCCAGTAGTGTCTAGTTGAATGTAAGACTATCATACTGGCATTTGAAATATATTTTAGACGGTATGCGGATTGTGCAGTGGTAAACCGCCTTTCTTTGTCAATATTTTATCAAACTGCATTCACGTTGTGACTCCCATAATATGTTACCGTTAAGGCACATCAGATGATTGTTAACCCCTTCCATGCTGGTGACGAACCCCAGCCGTCACGCTCCACGTTGCTCGTGTGCGGATGACGGCTGGGGTTCGTCACGGCCCCGCCCTGTTCGTTCCGCGGCCGCACATGGGGGGAATCGCGGCCGCACGGAAGGGGTTAAAATTAAAAATAAGTTTCTTGTGGTTGCGCATTGTATATCCCAAGAACACACTTAACAAGGAGAGACACACAGGGCGCACTGACTAACAACAGAAAAATAAGCGGCCTCACTTTGACTCTGTTAGCAAGCTGCCTCATGGATCCAATTTTACAATGTTATACCCATTACTGACCCTAAGAAACGAAAAAGAATAGAATGCCAAGGAAGTGGTAGTGGGAATCAGAAAAAAGGACAACAAGGAATCGCCGTTTTGTGCATGTGGCTTGCGCCTGATTTTACTCATGTTTGTCTTGGGCTATAAAGCATTGTCACCGACGTTGTAGACCGGATCCCACCGCTTGTCGGATGCGGCGGGTCTGAATGATACAAGCAGGAAGTTGTGGTACCGTGGGCACGTTCCCAGAAACAAGTGCGCGGACCTCCCTCTCTCAATGGCCTAGTGAGAAAAAGGGGTGCATGCGCATTTTGGTAATCATTATGTCAACGCTGTGTGGCTGGCATGCTCATGGAACTGGTATGCTGATCTGACTCTATCTTAATCGCCTTGTGACTGGACGCACATGCGCATTTCTGTTTATCGAAATAGACCTTACGGCTAAGCCTGTGGACGCGATAGCGCTTCTTTTCAATGCTAATATTCAGAAAGGGTTCTTGTGGGGATATGGGAGCTGAGTGTTCTTACGAGGAGTGTTTTAAGCACTCGCTATAGGCTACAAGATGTTGTAATATAATAGCAGTAAATAGCAGTTGGTGTTACTAGGGTGTTTTTGTATTTGGGCACCTTGGGGTATAATGTAATGGCAATAGGTGCTTCCAGAGTGATTATCTCTCAGCACCACCTCCATAGTTTGTATCAAATGTTGTGATATTTCTACATAATATCTGGTGACACATTTTTTTTAACACAAAAGTATTTTTTTTGGGACCGACAGTTAGATCTAACTCATAAGTAGCCTGGTGTTTTTAATGTAAAATAACGTGACTATCTCCGCTGTATGCTCTTCCATGGCACATTATCACTTAGCCCATTGGTGTTTGTTGAGAGTCTGTATACCCAACGTTGCTCCTTTTCCAGCAATAAATCTTGCATGTTTCCTGTTTGTGCGTCTAGTTGTTCAATGACCACCCAGATCATGTCATTGGTGGTGTGTCCTGCAGTTAGAAAATTATCTGTCAGTTATGTGGTGTTACGCTTACAGGGGATGTTGCTATGATGTTTGCATATTCTGGTTTTTATTTTCGACTAGTCATGCCTACATATCTCAGTTGACATGGACATGTGATTAGATAGACCACGTTTTCTGAATTGCAATTGGTTTGTCTTCTGATACTCCATATTTTTCCTTGTTCCAGGTGTAGGACTTTAGTAGTTTTGGTTGAGTGGCAGACGCTGCAGTTGCCACATGGAAAATGGCCGGTGACATTTGGTAGACCCCAGGCATTCAGCACAGTGTTATTTGTTGGAGTCTGAATTTTGGGGCGAGTGGATACCAAACTATCTCTTAAGTTTTGTAGACCTTCTGTAAGAGAATAGTGGTTTTTCCCATTGGAGTTTCCCAGACGCTACATTTTTCCAATTGCTCAGGATCAATTGGGCGACTTTGTTTGAAAAAGAGTTGTATGTGGTCACACAAGTTAGAGGGGGTATGGATTCTGTTTGCTCTTTGCTTTCTAGTAGGCTTTCCCGATTCTGATTTCTGACTCTTTTTTGGGCTCTTTTGATGATATGATTGGGGTAACCTCTATTCCTAAGTTTTGAAGTGAGTGATTCTGACTGTGAATTAAAAAACTTTTCTTCGCTGCAGTTGCGTCTCAGTCTGAGATATTGCCCATTAGGTAAGTTTCCCCTCAATGGTCTAGGATGAAAGCTTTTGATGTGTAGCAAGGAGTTTGTTGCCGTTGGTTTAAGATCTACACCACTAGTAAGGGGACATACTAGTAAACCTCGCAACCCCGTTTCAAACATTGAAGCCCTATTCTGCTTCTAAGCCTAATCCAGAGAACCAGCTTCCATGTTTCCAAATAAGCATTTGCAAACTCAACATGCTCATATTTTAACTTTTAAGGATACAAATCTGGCCTTCAGCTTTTCAGAAAGGGAGGGTGAGGCGTACATCTGAGTGTCCATACCGTTTCCCCACTAAAAAAACACCATCTCAGCGGTTGTCCGTCCCTTCTAGAGATGTTGGCTATGAAATTTGCATAGACGTGTGGGGTTTTGGAGGATGAAAGCTGATTCCCAGGATCTTTCTTCTGGTCCGAACCCCTTCCAATCAACCAAATAGTATACTTTACATCACATAAGTTTGGCATCTACAATCTGCCTTCCTCCGTATCGAAGTTCCCCTACAATTTCTATTGGCATGTTAGGTGCGGTTCAACGAGTGTCAGGATGACAGGTTTTGAGTAGAGAAAGATGAAACACTGAGTGCATATGCAAGGTAGGAAGTAATGGCAGCTGTATAGCTACTGGATTCATGATTTATGTGATAATCTAGTGGCCTATGTACTCAGTATTTTGTTTTCTTATAAAGGCTAGGCGTTTAGTGGTTAGCCACACCTGCCTACAATTTGGTAAGGAGGTTCAATAGAACAGTTCCTGTGTGCATCCTGCTCATTAGTGTGTTGTGCCTGTTCTACTTGCCCTCTGGCTGCTTTAAGGACCCTTCAAGGGAGTTTGTGATGTTCTTGTATCGAAGGATGTTGGAAGATAACAGGCCACTCAAAAGGAAAACTGTTAGGATGAATTACATTCATACAATAATAAGGAGAACACCACAGTGTGGTGTGTGCCGTATTATGGTAAACAAATTCAGCCATTCATAAAAGTGTGCTCCAGTCGTCTCCTTTTTGGTGTGCCAGACATCTATCACACTGTTCTATGTTTGGTTTTGATGCTCGGTTTTCCTGTCTGTATTGGTATGGTGGATAATCTAGCAGTATATATGCAGGGATTCACACAGCTTCGTCCAAAAGTGTAATGTGAAGTGAGACTCTTGGAATATTATCAGTATGGGTGGGTGGAACTTGCCAGTATTACTCCGTGGAGTTACATAAACATTCGGCAAGATACTGTGGAGTTCCACCTACTTGAATACTAAACCATGTCTAGCTTTGTGTTGTATGCTGCTTGTGTGCTTCCCAGCACGCAAGCTTCTAGAATGTAGAATGTTCTATTTCTGTTCTGGGTCAGTTGGAGCTGGACTGTGCCTGTGGGCAGTCGGTGGGTGTTAAGCTGTTCTCTCTACCTGAGAATAAACCATATCCTGGAAGACAACAAATGCGTGGACCTCCTATCTTTCTAACATATTGGCGACAGTGGGAGCAACCTTGCAAGAATTACAAGAATTCAGGATTGACAGATGAACAGCGTTCACGTTGTGCTCCAGCTACAGTAAGACTTTCGAATTTATTACTGCGCCTTGATAGCGCCAGCGGCTGTTTAAATATACTGTGCCTTGATAGCACCAGCGGCTGTATAGACATTCTTAGTTATTTTTTAAGAAATTTCGAGTGTAAACACTCCCGCGTTTCCGTGTTCAGCGGCGGTTTTAAGTCAGTGCACTTGATGGCACCCGCGGCTGAGGATCAACATAATAACCACGGCAAAAACTTAAAATAAAATATTTACGTGGGATAACGTTGTTACTCTCAACGGTAACTTACTTGTACGGGCTCAAGCACCTCGCATTTTTAACTGCGCAATCAGAACGTCGAGGCTCACCATTCTCTTCGCTTCACGAACGTCAGGATGAGGATCCTCTAAGCAATCGTCACAGTCACAGGGGATTGTGGGTGTGACGTTTCATGTCTTCTCACGTTTTTCGGCCATCTTAGCTTGGGAGAGTTCGTGAAACTTGTGGGCAACATGTTTTAAACACCATTTCCACATTAGAAACGTTTTTCTCTGGAGTTTTACAACATTTCCAACAATAACTCTTAAGTTTCAAAATCCACAACAGATTTATAGTTATATAACATATAAACTATTCTACTTTCAAAAAAAAATTAAAAAAATATTTACAATTGAATTATTTTTTTGTTGGGTTTACAGCCATGGCAAACATTATGGTTCCTCCACACTTTCTACCAGTGGCAGGTGATCCTAAAATGGATTGGGATTTGTGGTATCCCATGTTCCTGGCCTATGTCAGCGTTCTAGAGGAAGAGGGGTGTTCGGCCAAAAGGAAATTAGACTTATTACGGTTGTCTTTAGGTGGTCAAGGTTTAAAAGAGTTGTCAGATTTGCCTCCTTTGGAAGATTCTGATTCTGAAACTGATGTTTTTGAAATTGCTGTTAAGCAACTTACTATTAGATTTGGGAAAAAAGTCAACACAGTAATGGAACGTTTTAAATTTTATTCAAGAGCACAAAAAGAAAACTAGTCCATTGAGAACTATATATCTGCATTACGTGCTTTGGCTGGATCTTGTGCCTTCGACACTATCAACTATGAACAGGTTCTTAGGGACCAAATCATGATGAAGACAAAAAGCAAGAAGATACAAGAAAGGTTGTGGTTAGGAACTGAAACTTCGCTTAAAGCTGTGGTTAACATAGCTAAAGGTATCGAACAATCAGAGAAGTTCGTCACTGAAATAAGAAGTCAGAGTCAGGGTTTTTCAGTCAAGATCCAAGAGTCAATACCTGAAGTTTCTGTTGTCAAAGGTCAAGCTTTTCAAAAGAAATCTGTTGTCCCCATTTTTAAAAAAGAAGGTTTCATGAAAGAGAATAAGTTTAATAATAGACGCACATTCATTATTTGTTATAGATGTGGAAGTTTTGACCATGTGGGGAATTTTAAAAGTTGTCCTGCTTTAAATAAGATTTGCGTAAAATGTAAAAAAACTGGTCATTTTGGGAAAATGTGTCGTTCGCCTCAAAAAGTAAATTGTATTTCTGTAGACGAAGAAGAGTTTGATGCAGAATTCAGTGAGTTCAACTGTATTTCATGTATATCTTCTGATGATTCCAAAAGTTTTCCATCTGCCTTGTTTTACATTGATGGGAGAGAAGTTTCCATGTTAGTAGATTCCTGTGCATGGTATTCCATAATTGGGAAAGATATTTTTGAGGAATTGTGGCCTAATAGAGATTTCGCATGTCCTGATATCAAACCTGGTAGCTATTCGGGCCATAAGATTGAATTAATTGGTTTCTTTTGGGCAAAAGTTGAATTTAAGGACAGGTTCACTCAAGCAAAAATCTATATTGCTAACAAAGGGGAGTCGCTTTTAGGTTGGCCCCACCAGAAAGAGATGGGCATCAAATTAGATCCTAATGCTTCACCCCCTGTATATATTGACCCGAATATTCCATGGCCTGTTTGCATGGTAGCCCCAAGTGACAATGAATTTGTAGATAACATTAAGAAGGATTTTCCAAGAGTATTCGATGAGAAATTAGGCGAGTATGCCCAATTTAAACACAAAATCATTCTTAAGGACAATGCAGTACCTGTAAGGCATAGGGTCAGAAATGTACCTTTGGCTTATCGTAACAAAATGAAAGGTATTCTCGATGATTTAGTTAAATCTAACATCATCGAACCCATCGAGTCTTCTCCTTGGGTTTCCCCTATCGTTCTTTCCTTAAAGGCCAATGGCGAGCTCCGCTTATGTGTGGATCTTCGCAGCCTCGATAAAGAGATATGGACTGACATGCATCCATTACCGAAAATTAATGAACTGATTTCCACCCTCTCTGGTGCAAGTGTATTCTCAACATTAGATCTTGCTAGTGCATATCACCAGGTTGTTTTACATGAGGATTCTAGGAATCTTACAGCTTTTGTTACTCCCGAGGGTATGTTTTGCTATTTACGTATGCCGTTCGGTCTTGCTAGTGCTGCATCAGTTTTTCAACGCTTAATGAAGGAAGTGTTGGAGGGCTGTGAAGGTGCTATTGCATTCCAAGATGACATTTTGGTTTTTGCCGGTGATATTATGCAACATGATAAGAATCTCAAAGCTGTTTTGGGTGGGATACAATCAAAAGGTTTGACTCTAAAGTTTTCCAAGTGCAAATTCAGACAAGAGAAGGTAGATTATTTGGGACATGAGATTTACAAAGAAGGTATTAAACCTAAATTCGATCATATTGCCAGTATCTCAAAAGCCCCTGCCCCTATCAATAAGAATCAATTGTTTTCTTTTCTAGGTTTAACTGAATATTTTAGCAAATTTGTAAGGAACTATGCTTCTAAAGTGGCTTCCCTTCGACTGTTACTTAAAAAAAATGCTACATTCGTATGGGGTAATGAACAGCAACTACAATTTGATGTGTTAAAAAAGGAAATTTGTTCTGCACCTTTCTTGAAACCATTTGTTGTGGGTCAAGAATGTATTGTTACCGTTGATGCATGCAATACTGGTTTGGGGGCAGTTCTTATGCAGAAAGGTATTGGTGAAGGAAGCATCATTTCCTATGCTTCAAGAACATTGAAAGGTGCTGAGTGTAACTATTCGACAATTGAAAAGGAGTTATTAGCATGTACTTGGGCAGCCCAGCATTTCCGACAATTTTTGTGGGGTACTAAATTTGTGCTCAGAACCGACCACAAGCCATTAGTGAGCATGTTAGCTGCGGGTGGTGGAAGGATCTTGACAGCCCGTTTGGCCAGATTGGCGGCCAAATTACAGGAGTATCGATGTACTGTGGAGTATATTCCTGGTAGACTCAATGTGCATGCTGATTGCATGTCCAGATTGGCTTTACCACATCAGGACGATGAACGTTCTGATGAATGTGACGTAGCTTACACTATGAAAGAGATAAATGTGGATGATTTAAATGTTATCAATGAAGATTTTTGGGTGGAAGCTATGTCAGAGGATAATACTTTGGGTTTGGTTAATACCTATCTGAAATGTGGTTGGCCTGAGGAAAGAAAGTTGTCGAGCGACTTGAGTTCATTCTTTAAGGTTAAGGATGAACTTATGTGTTCTGATAACATTATCACCAGGGGTGACAAAATCGTTCCCCCTGTTTCTGTCAGGGAAAAATTGATTAGGATTGCTCACGAGGGCCACATGGGCATGTCCACTACCAAGAGGCGGTTAAGGGAATACTATTGGTGGCCCTCTATGGATGCTTTTGTGGATAGATGGGTCAGGAATTGTCAATCCTGTTCCAATAGCGACAAAAGTGCGAAACCTTTGTCCTCCTCGATCACTCCTATTGAGTATTCAGAAGAACCCTGGAGAAGATTAGGGATTGATATCATTGGTCCCTTAAATTTGCCTGGTTGCAAGGAGGTTTATGGATTAGTTTTAATTGACTATTTTTCGAAATGGCCAGAGGTTAAAATTGTTGAAAGAATTACCTCCAGTCAGGTCATTGATTTTCTTAACAACGTTTTCAGTCGGGAGGGTCTTCCCTCCGAGATTATTTCTGATAATGGAACGCAGTTTACTAGCAGTGAGATTGAAACATTTTTTAAAGACCATGGTGTTTCTCACAAGAGGGTTTCAAATTATAATCCTCAAGCCAATGGTCAGACCGAGCGCTTTAATAGAGTTGTCAAAGAATCCATTCAGTTAGCAGTTAAGAATAATTTGAATTGGAAAAAAGCATTATGTGCCACTTTGCTTACTTATCGCATATCACCCAATTCTGTGACAGGGTATTCCCCTTTCGAATTATTAAGGGGTCGCAAAGCTGGTTCAAAGCTATTACCTTGGTGGTTGAAATCCAATGGCTCTACCGCGTTTGGTTTCAATGTCAAGGAAATGAGAGAACGTGTCAAAATTTATCAAGAGAAAATGGGTAATTGTTCTGCGAAAAGGGTTTCACACCACAAGGTCAAAGTTGGTGATCTCGTGCGTGTGAAATTTGGAAGTTCTCTTGCTAGGAATTGGGCTAAGTGGTCGGATCCTGTTAGAGTGATTGAGGTATTTAGTAAGGCTGTATGTGTTGAAGGGGGGAAAATTTGGAATTTCAGACGTGTCTCTGTTGTTAGATCTGACAAGTTTTTAATGAATCCTAAGAAATGTTCTTCTCATACTGATGTTGAGGATAATGATCAATTGTTTTTGGATGATTTCAATACCATGCAAAGCTCACAGAAGTTTCTGCCTATTAATTCTGATGTACCTGTTGTCACCACTCTTGGTCCACAGGAGATTTTCAACGACACTGATGGTTTGTCTGATCATGGTGTTGTTGAATTGGGTCCTGTTGCTCAGGATGAGTCTGTGCAAAGAGTTGCAGACGTGGTACCCAGAAGAAGTTTACGTGTTTTGCATCCACCTGTAAAAATGAAAGATTATGTTTGTACTTAGTTTTTTTTGTGTTTTAGGGGGGGGAGGTGTGTTGTATGCTGCTTGTGTGCTTCCCAGCACGCAAGCTTCTAGAATGTAGAATGTTCTATTTCTGTTCTGGGTCAGTTGGAGCTGGACTGTGCCTGTGGGCAGTCGGTGGGTGTTAAGCTGTTCTCTCTACCTGAGAATAAACCATATCCTGGAAGACAACAAATGCGTGGACCTCCTATCTTTCTAACACTTTGCTTAGCAGTGAGGTTTGTAAACCCCCAGCTTTCAAACCCAGCCTGGAATTTACCGTGCATCTGCTCCAGAGGAAGGCTAGTGGCTTGACCCGGGTCCCAGAGAGCACTTTAAGCCCTATCGATGCCTAGCTGCCTCAGTAAGTGCTGTCATCAGAGTAGCTTGGAGCTCTGGAGAGTGTGGGCTGCCTTCAGCAGAAACCAGGCTTGAAACTGATTTTAATGACTGCTTGCGTCTAAGGGGCAGGCCAGGGGAGCCTTTATCATAAGCCGCACTAGAGAATGATCGTCTAGGGATTATGGAAATATAGGTTCTTATGAGGTGCAGGGGGAGGGTGTCTGTAACCAGAGGGGATCTGGCTTAAAAAGACATCCCTCCAGAGAATACCAATTACAGACTGTGTCTGGCTGTCTGTGGAACTGCTACTGTATGTGGGGCAGGAGGCACACATTTTGAACATATGCTCACCTTGATGCCAAAGATGAACTGCTTCTTGTGTCTCTCAATCGTTAATTCTGATTTCAATCACATCTCCGCTCACAAGCACTCGCCATTGTACCTAGATATGTAAATGTATTTTACATAAATGGGTTGGGCAAGTGCTATTTGTTTGCGAGAGTGGCAGCTAATGATTGCTTGGACAGATTGTGCAGTGTCTGTCAATGTTATGTTCTGCTACCTGAGGGAATCAAAATTTGCTACCATCCTTTGTGCAGCGTTAGGGTCACGAATACCTTTGTAACTGCTACTGTGAGAACTCGAAAAAAGATACAAATATTTTTCATGTGGAACCACGCATGGTTAAAAAAACAGGATTTGCACTGCGCCGTTAGTCTTCACCAATGCAACTAAACAATGATTTCTTTCACTTATAAATGTGGTATTAGACATTATGCAAGATATGCGAGCTGACTGGGCATCTCTAGCCTCCACCTTCAAAACATCTGCTCAACCTGAATAACAAAGTGCCATCGACAAGCAATTTCAGCTAACAAAGACTCAACAAACCTGGGGCCATATGTAGGTAGCCCAATTGCAATTGAAAATGCAGAAATTCACAGAATTTCAGCTTTTGCGATCGCAATTAGGGCAGTGTTATATGTAGCACACAAAAACCCGCACACAAAATAAGGAATCGCAAAATTTGCGATTCCTTATTTTGCAAATGCATTTAAGGAATTCCAAATTGCGATTCCTTAAATACAATGTAGGAAACACCCAAGTTGTGTGATTTTGGCTTAAGGAATCTCAAATTACCACCAACTTCAGGTTGGTTCTAATGTGCGATATCTTTGAAAAATCACTTTTTTGCATTTTTCAAAGTGCCATGTGGCGCACATACATGCCCTTAGCGCATGTATGTGTGCCATATGTGCACACATGTTTATTTCAGGGGTGCAAAAGGGTGTCCTATTGACACCCTTGCAACCTTGTAATTGCATTTTCAATTTGCGATTCTCCAATTGAGAACCGCAAATTGAGAATGTCTATCCATTCATTCCTATGGGCCTTCTAGCCCATAGGAATGAATGGGAAGGTATTCCTTATTTGCAAATCTCAATTTGTGATTCCCAAATAAGAAATAGATGGGATTCGCAAAATATTTTGCTAAAACTACCTACATTGCGTTTTGCGATTCTCTAATTGCTAATCCCTAAAAATCGCAATTTAAGAATCGCAAAACACTTATTACCTACATATGGCCCCTAGAGACCAAACCCTTAATTAGAAATAGCAATGGACCCAAGCTTAGGATATATCAACAGAACCTCTGCCTGTACGGAATAGCACTATCGCCTCTAACTGGAATAAATTAAGCAGTTTTGATGTTTGGAATACTAGTGCCCATTTCTAACCTTTCACCCCAGTGGGATGACAATTTTCCCAAATCCACAACTACCCCACACTTCCAAGTTTAGGCCGACTCTGCATCTGATTCCACTCATCTGTGTACCTTGCAGTCCCCTGGTGTCCCGGGCACCCAGCAGTACACCTGGTAAGGCACCCCTGAGCAGCTCCAGTGAATTAGGCCACTGAAAGCCTTCAGCACTAGCGCAAAGCTCGCCAACTCTGCCGGCACCAATGCACACATGTGAAACAGGACTTGATGACAGTGAGAGGGGACTACCAGAGAGGTTAATTCAGGAGAAGGACTATTGGGAGGCCAATACGGTGTCAAAAGAATCTAAATGAACTTCCGAAACAGAAAAAGTATTGTCAGAAGGCTAAGCAACAAGCAAATAACAATGTATAGGATGTTGTAGAGTGAATATGTGCAACTTAGTCTGAAGAGGAACTATAGAGGACACCCTGTCAGTAAAAAGAAAGGAACAATATGTCAGGTGCACAGAGGCTATTTTATAGGAGTGGGGGCAGTAAACTCCACCATGCGGCGGTTGGCAGAGTTTTTCATGAACTCCGTGCTCTAAGTGTAGCTTGGCGTGGCAAAACTCCACCAGCGGAGCAACTTAACTGCCCACCCCTATTTATCAGTTAAAAAAACAAACCATGCTTTATACTAAATCTGGAGTGAAAGACAATAATATGATAATGTAAAGAGGAATGTTATTTAATCACATCCTCTTACAGGCAATGTTACACAAATCATCTTACAATATATACAATGTGCCCTGAGGAAAAGGCAAGGGGGTGGGTAAAGTGATTGTGAGGGTTGGGGGTTATTTAGGAAAGGTTTTTTAAAGATCCACTGAGGTCATAGAGTCTATCATTTGACATCACAAATGCATTTAGAACCACATTGAAAGATGATACATATCCTAGGCCATATATTGGAACACAGTGATATTAGTCTGTTGTTCATGGATAGGTACAGGTGATAAAGTCGTCGTTTTGACCCCTCTAGGATGTAGGTTTAGTTGCCACCTTACTACGGGGTCTTCCTCAGGACTGGTGTTGGTGATGTGAGTTTAAAAAGGGCACCTAGGGTTAAAGAAACACTAATAAAGCTAAAATGAAAAAAAGAAAAATCACCTGATGTCGCATAGGCGTAAGGATGTGCCGATATATACCAAAAGGCCAACCAAATACAGTGGCGTTGAATCACCGGGAACTGGTGGGCCCGTAGGCTCCTAGTACAAAAGGAGAGCGCGATCGCACCTGAAAGAATAAGGTGCATCCATAAGTGGCCCAACACTGATAGCCACCTACATCGAGGTCAAAGCCTCTAATTTGTAATTGAATCATTCAATGCTCCACTAAGTTGCTTAAATCAAACTCAGGTAGGAATAACATCACGTATTAGACATCACATATACAATCAACCTGACGGTACCAAATTCACACCAGTTGGTGGTTGCCTCATTGTCTCTGAATATTGGCCTTGAAAGAACAAATCTGAAGCATTACGAAAAAACAATCTCACAGACGTCTGTATAACGCTGTAATATTAAAACCCCGTGTTTACCCCGCTATATGGCACTTCGGCGATGTAATCCATTGACACAGTGTGCCAGGGGCTTGGGGCACTGGGATAGGCCGTAATAGCCCTACAGGTTTTTATGTTCTGCTTTTTCCTAAGCACAAATTGCGTATTTACATATTGTTTTACGTCTTAACTAAATGATGGCCACCAAAAGTGTGGTTGGACAGCTGCTGTATCTTGTGAATTTCAGTATGTATGCCTTTTACTTACAAGAGGTGAGTGACTCGCTAATGCAAGATGGGCGCTTAGCCTTCTGAGAACTCTTAGAGATAGCGGGTAAACACTAAAACCTATATTCTGTACAAATATCGAAGTGGCAACTTGAAGCCAGCTCCCATTAAGCTTCAATCTTCGGAATCCTAAATGTGGGACAAAAGGCCATCTTTAATACTCAGAATGAGATTGGGAAGAATAAAGCAGTTTTATATAAAAAAAACATTTGCACCAATATGTATTCTTGAACAATTATTCTTTAAAAAAAATATTTATCCATTTCCTTTTTTAGAATCCCATAGATCCTTATCGTCGACTCACTACTTGGGAACAGTAGATTTCAAATGCAAAAGCTAGGAATCTGATATCTAGAGGTAAATAAGTGGTTTTAACATGTTTTCTTTTTGCTACATTAAGTCTATTACTCCCCATATTAACAGTGGGTTCATTTCTCATAGAAGGAATACTATCCAGAAGTTAACAGACATGGAAACTGCAAACCAACATAAACATACTATGACTCATTTTTAAATAAGGAAAGAGAGTATTTAATGAGGATAATTGAGGCAATAAGTTTAATAGACCCTTATCTGCAATTCTTATGTTGTAGTCTTTTTGGCTCTTGATTTTTTAGTGGGACTGCTCCACTGATGAGAAAACTTGAAACAATACGCCCTGAAACAGTGTGACAGGATACCGTACAGGTGGGAATATGTACTTACATTCATGATAGCTCCACCAGTAGGATCAGAATAGATCTACTAAAATCTATTTCTTCATTATTTTTTGTAGATTTACCATAGTGCCTGTATCGTTAAGAAACACAGCAATTCAGAGCACGGGTTTTTTAAATTTAAAAACACAGACCGTTCTGGTGGGTTTATAAATGCCAGATATTGTTTTGAGACAGAGTATCGTGAAATAAACTGAGGTATTAACTCGAGCGCGACCATGTCTTTTTCTAGAATCAACTAGAGTGTCTTCAATATTAACATAGACAACCTGTGGGAGTTTGATCCCCTCTGATAACCAAATCAAGTGGTTCAGTGGCTACGATAATATAAACCAATGTACGTTAGGTCTATGTCCACGACTTTTAGTTGATAGGGACCTAAGGAAAATCTCCACCAGTAGAATACTGTCAAATTAAGGGTAACGTAATGTCCCTACAAATTAGAAGAAATAGCAGATATCGTGAATGACCGTGCAGTAGTACACACAATTGTCATTCTGAGTTGCTAAAATGTGGTTCTTAAACTTGTATAAAAGGAGTGTTTTTTAATAAAATGCTTATTATAGTGTTCACTTTAGATTTTTAATTGGACTATTGTCCTGAAGAATGTGACGAAACACCTGTACACTGAAACGCTGGGTCGACAGTTTGTTCTTTTTTAACTAATGTATTTAAATAAAAAGTGTCAAAAGTGATTACTGTTTTTACCTTCATGCACGAATAGTGTGATTTGGTAAATCATTTGTGGTGAAGTGTGCAATACGATTGTAAAACAAAAACAACGTTTTTTAAAATAAAAATGTGTCTTATATTACATTCCATTTCATATTGTGTTTATATATTTTCTAACATAGTGGTTTCCACATATAAGTTTGTAATTTAGCAACCTAGAAATGTATGTAATTTTTATCATTTTTACAATTTTATTTAGTCACGGATTTACTGTATCTGGTCTGCTAGTTTTGTTACGACAATAGTTTTTCTTGCCTAATATTGGGAAAATGGAAGCCTTGTTGTAGTTTGTGAGAACTACTGTAATCCAGCCCTTAAAGGTGTGTAGCAAGATTCACCTTAGGAAGATCTCAAACTAGCCTGAACACCAGAACCTCGATCTTTGATTAGATCGAAGTACTGCGAAGAGGCCTTGAATCACTTTAAACCCCGACTCTCCTTGCATAGGCTTCCTCAAATTACTTTCTTCTGCTAATTTTGTTCAGCCATTCTCGATATGCTGCCACATTTGCAGAACCAGAGAGCAGGCTATAGTTAAAACAATTGACAAGAACCTCTGTCCTCAGTTTGCTAATTTTTTTTGAGGATTAACCATTCTTTAAAAGACCAGAACCAAGGCAGGATCCAATTGAATTGTTACCCCCATAGCGAAACTTAAAAAGGAAGTCAACTGCTGCCAAAAGAGAATTAACATATCACAGAAGTAAAAAGTCACCCTGGTGCTTACATTGAAAGCAACAATTATCAAGTCCTGGAAACATTCTATTTGGGGCTGCTGGAGTATAGTAGGCCATCCGGCGAGAAAGACACGACATCCTTTTGAAGTTAACCTCTCTCAACTACTTATGGCATCAACGTGATGCCAATCCTCATTTGAAAAATGACAATGTGTTGTTAACCAAATGTTATCTAAAATATTCTTAATTACATTCTGTTGAACCTCTAAATTCCATATAAGCCAATTCCAGTTCCCTACCCCGACCATCTTGGACCTAAAAAAGCACGAAGTGCAGGATGAATATCAAGACTAGTATCTAAGTGTTGAGCTCTGATAAAGGATGTAATCTGATGATAGCCCAGGAAAATCTGCGGTCCTTGTTCACCATACCGAGCAGAAACCTTCTGCCAGCCATGTCATCCATCTGCCCTGAAGAAGAAAATGCCCCACATCCCTAAGCCCAGTATAATTCCAAAGACTAATTAGGGCCAGAGAAATTGTTAATCTAAGATAGCCTAATTCTTGAAGTGTAAGAAACATCCAACCTGAGGAGACATTCTTAGAACAATATGTGCTCAAAAGTCTGACACTTAAATGTAGCAAAACCTTATATCAGCTTTTTAGGGAAAATTTCGAAGCCTTAATAAAAACTGGTAATTAAGCACTGCCACCCAGTAGCCTTGAACACAAATCAAAAAGGGCTGCCTGGAAGTAGCTTTGAAAATGGGCAAAAGCCAGCCCACCTTGTATAGTATCCAGCTGGAGAGCGGAGTATTCGACCCAAGGTGCCCTACTGTTCCAAATGAATTTCCTAAAATGTACATCCAAATCAGCAAAATAACCACTATTCACTCACATGGAGAGGTTAGAAAAACCAACAACAATAATGGGAGAACAGACATCTTTATAAAAGCCATCCTACCCACTATGATCAGGGGGAGTAAAGTCCAGCTATAGAGCAGTCCCTTTATTTTGTAAAACATTGGGAGGTAATTTAGTTGAAAAAGCTTGGAATAATATTCAGTGATGAATACTTCTAGGTATGGAATTGAAAAGCAGAACCTCAGTTTTCATTGGATTGATCTTGTATCCCTGATATCTTTAAAACAATCAAATTAATCTAAAACCTGCTAAATGTGAAAAAAAATCGGCTTCAAATATAGAATAACATAATCTACAAACATTATTAGCTTAGTCATACCGGGGAGAGGGGCCTCAATGGCCTCGGAAGCCCTAATCATAATCGCTCTATAAAAAAACATAGATAAGAAGGGCAAAAGGAATCACCCTAACGGTTCCCCTTTTTTAATAACCACAGTGCCTGCTAGATGGGAGTTAACAAAAATCTGAGCACTGGCCCCATGATGTCCATTTGAGAGTATTCTGAAAAAAGTAATGTGGAAACCAACATTTTCCAGACCAAAAAACAAAACTTTCCAGTTCAAATTCTTTATCAGCATTGACCATAATAACTATTGCTTTTGTCTGATTCACTGAGAAGAAATCAGTGTCCTGGTGTAAAAAGCCCATATTCGCAGCCATCAGCCGTTGAGCTACAAACCTATCTGATCACTATGAATTAAAGTCTCTGCGAGTGGAATGATACGAGTTGTCCATAATATCATAAAGAACTTATAATCAGCATTGAGGAAGCTAATGGACCTGTAATAATTAATGTAGGAGAGTAGGATCTGCTTACTATGGTTACCTCCACTTTTTGCTGATGTTTCACTGATTTGTCGACTTTAGTCTGGCTGGGGCCCTGCTAACCAGGACCCCAGCCTAGCTGCTTCCTCTCTAAATTGATTGCAAGTACTTTAGGTACACTCCAGATTGGTTACTGGGTTACCCTTGTGAGTCCCTAGTATATAGTACCTTAGGTACCAAGGGCATAGGTACCCCAGAGGCCTACCAGGGGCTGAAGCATGTATTATGCCACCCCTAGGAAGCCTTCCAAAATGGCACCACAGGTCTGCTACTGCAGCCTGAGTAAGGTGGTACTTACACCCCTTACTAAGATATAGGCTACCTATATCTACCTTTCATGACAGACACATATAAACCTATAAGCCACTCATATGGCAGGCTTTAGCAATCCTGAAGGCAGAGTGCTTGGTTTTGTGTGAGAGGGTGCCCATGCATGAGCAGGACCCCTCTGCAGCTTTCGGAATCTATTCTCCGATGCTTTTCTGTGATACTGCCAGACCATATACTCTTAAGTGCATTATAAACTTGCGGTAAATGCTAACTTTGGAATGGCTGCATGGAAACATGTCGTGTTTGGTGTCAAACACTTTGGAATCCTACCCCCCCTTCTCCACCAGTTCTGGTGGCAGGGGTAGAACTCCACCCTACTAGAGGGAGAAGACATGTTCACACTTACCAACCCGGTGATAGTTTAAAAGAGTCCCAGCATCACAAAATGAATGTTTCAGCCACAGACACGGGTCTGACCTCCTGCTGCTAGACAAAACTCTGGCAGGGGAGGCCTGGACAATAGGTTTCCTGTCACAGGGAGGTGTAACCACCTCCCAGACAGGCTCTAGTGTATTGGGGCTGGATGGATGCATTCATAGAATGCTTTTCAGACAGTGCTGGGGGCACACTCTTTGTCCCTGTGCATACCCCAGTCCAAACCGGTTGCAGGGGCACTCAGCCCCTGCTCTGGGGTGAAACTAGACAAAGGGAAAGGGGTGTAACCACCTCCTCCCTGGGTCCTCCCAGAGGTGGGACCCTAGAGTAAGTCCAACCCCTAAACTTAGTATAAGTATTGGAACCCAGTTCTTAGGACTTTAGATTACACCTGGACGAAACTCTGCAACATATATCCTGGAACTTTGACATTCTATTTCAACTCGAAGATGTAATAATCTCCCTTGGGGTCAAGGAGTGACTCACCTGTTCAAACATGCACCAACAAAGCAATTGCCGGTCTGCATATTCAATGCTCCCGCTGGATCCTGAAGAACCTGCAGCCCAGGAAGAGGATTTCCAGACGCCTCTAAGGCCGACACGAGTCACCAGCAAAGCTGAGACCCACAGCCCTAACGAGTGACGTGGAACCGGAACTCCAGATACCGAGAACATTTGCTAAGTGCATTGACTTCCCAAGCTTTTCTGAAGTTGTGCTTTGGGTTATTTGTACCCCACGCCCGAGCATCATCTGCACCAAAGATAGTGGGCCTACACTCCATTAGTGTTCCGTGGGCTCGCTTCTAGCATTTCTGGTTGAGGCCCCTTCGCGATCCCATGTCCGTCGACTGGTGGGTCCCCACAAAAGTAACTCTTTTGTTTCCTGGGCTTCCCTGGTTCTCCAGATGTGCCCTGACTCCCCTCCAAAGGGTGAGTCCTCGGACCTTGCTGGTCTGCTCCGAAGCCAATCTTTGCATTCTGCGCGGGATGCTGTTGCCAAGGCTTGTTGGGTCCAATCCGGATACCAACACTGCAGCACTCAACATCCAACGTGGGACAGCTCAAATCCAGCTCCTGGTTGTCGTCGAAGCCTCCTGGTCCTCGTGGCTGAAGTGTCAAAATTCACCTTCTGCACCTGAAATCACCTGACATTGGTGGGCATCTTCTTACTGCCTCCCTGGTTACTGGCAAGTGACCCAGACTCTGACCCCTCTGCTTTCAGGTTCTTCAGATCTCCGATCCACCCTTGGATCCATCCGGACACATCCGGACGACGAAACCCGACACGAAAAGACACGTAAGTACACGGCTTCCCTGGGTGAGGTAACACGAGTACTTTGGTGCTCCCATGGGTCTTGACAATCAAACTATCTAGTTCTCAAGGGGTTTGCTCCAGGTCCATTTCTAAGTGTCCCTAATCTTGAAAATTCTAATCACAACTTTCTCCATAGAAGTCAATGGTGATTTGCGGTTGTGTTTAGACACTGCACGCTTCCCAGTGGGTCTCCTGCGTCCATACCTTGGGTGGTTCCTGGTTGCCCCAGTGGTTCTATAGGCCCTAGGCCTTGTCGCTATGTCTATCGTGGTTCTTATACCACTTACTTAGTATATGGTTTTTGAGGCCCCCCAGGGCTAATTGTGCTAATTTGCTGTGTGCTAAATAAGTTTAATGTATGTACTTTTGCCTCTAGCCTCATAAAGAGAGTAGAGGCATGTGTTTAGATTAAATACATATATTTTATATATATACCTGGTGTGGTACTGTTGTAAACGGATCCAGGACCCTATTTAAATTTTCCCGATTCATGCCCTTATGTGGTTATAACAAAACATATCCTTATAAAGGCATAAGAATCATATCCATCTTTAGTCATAGCCAATGCAGTCCAAATACGGCAAGGCTACTCCCATAGACTCCTAGAAAGCACAACGCGTACTTTAAACAAACCAAGCCTCCAGCAGCCCGGGAAATCCCCCTGCTTTTGTTTTGATTTGAACAAGACCTCCTGGAGTCCAGAAGGAACTGTAAGTTCTTAGTGACGTCTTATGTCCAACCTTACGTCAAACTTGGCACCTTCCAGGTATAAATATACCAACGTTGCCTTAAGCAAACAGACGATGGTTTGGAGCAGAGCGGCTACCTACTTGCCCGAAGCCCAGCTGATGCGAGAGCTGAAGGAAGCCGACCCTCCCATTGACTCACTGAGAGAGACGCTGTCTTTTCTCCTGCCGAGAAATCCAGCCCCAGTGTTTCCAGTCACCCTTGCGGGTTTCTGGGAGATCGAGTCCTGAGAACGAGATACAAGACCTCCTTCATTCTATAACCAAGGTACGGAGCTGATTAGATCCTCAGAGAATTCTTGATTCAGATTCTTGGCAAAAACTAACTTAACTTAAACTGCAGCTCACTTACTCCTTCCCACGTACTAGGCTTAGGTTAGGTACACCGGGGTAGGCGTATCTTAGAAGCACCAGTTGAGTACGTTTAGTCAATGCTTTTTTGTATGTATATATTTTATCCGTTTTAAGTATCATATGGCTCAGAAACCATATAAATGCTTTTACAGTATTATTTCATAATACTCCTTTTACTGTACGCACTTTACTTTATGACAGGTATTGCAATTGTGGCAATTCACTTCTCTTGCATGAGAAAGAGGACTGCTCAATAAATAACAACGTTTATTGAAAACGCCCGTCTCTCTATTTCTCTGCACTCTGGTGAAACTAAGCATGCACGATTGACTGAGTGAAATAGCTGTCTATTGTTTTCACACAACTCTGGAGATATACTCCTTATTCTGGAGGGAGCAAAGTTGTCATGTTAATGTGGTTGTCAGAAGCTAATCCCTTCTTGTCTATTCAGGGAAGTTAACTCATTCCTGTTTACTCAAGAGCGTTTCTAGTGACCTCTGAGCTAGCTGGCATTCATAATTAAGTCTAACATATTCAATAGAGACCTAGTCGACCTCAGTCCTATGTCTAAACTATCGTTTATGTTATTCCAATGCGCAGAGCCTATTGGGAATATAGGAACTACACTACATGGCACCCAACGTTTGGTAAGGTGATAATCTAACGCTAGATACTAGAGTGACTCAGTCGTGCTTTTCACACAGACCCCTTTTTCCCCTAAAAACTCCAATAGACGTCTGGAGTGGGTGAAAGGTTAATATCCGCCAGAACTAAGTAGGATGAGAATCCTATGTATTAGTTTTTGGTTTAGTCAACGCTGAAGGATACAGTGTTCCAAAATATTGTGCACCTAACCTTTGTTTCCTTGAAACCTGCTCTGCAAACAAAACTTTCTGTCAGAAAAATGGCCGGAACCGGAACTCCAGACACCGAGAACATTTGCTAAGTGCATTGACTTCCCAAGCTTTTCTGAAGTTGTGCTTTGGGTTACTTGTACCCCAAGCCCGAGCATCATCTACACCAAAGATAGTGGGCCTATACTCCATGAGTGTTCCGTGGACTCGCTTCTGGCATTTCTGGTTGAGGCCCCTTCGCGATCCCATGTCTGTCGACTGGTGGGTCCCCACAAAAGTAACCCTTTTGTTTCCTGGCTTCCCTGGTTGCTCCAGATGTGCCCTGACTCCCCTCCAAAGGGTGAGTCCTCAGACCTTGCTGGTCTGCTCCGAAGCCAATCTTTGCATTCTGCGTGGGATGCTGTTCCCAAGGCTTATTGGGTCCAATCTGGATACCAACACTGCAGCACTCAACATCCAGCGCGGGACAGCTCAAATCCAGCTCCTGGTTTGTCGTCGAAGCCTCCTGGTCCTCGTGGCTGAAGAGTCAAAATTCACCTTCTGCACCTGAAATCACCTGACATCGGAGGGCATCTTCTTACTGCCTCCCTGGTTACTGGCAAGTGACCCAGACTCTGTCCCCTCTGCTTTCAGGTTCTTCAGATCTCCGATCCACCCTTGGATCCATCCGGACACATCCGGACGACGAAACCCGACACGAAAAGACACCTAAGTACCCAGCTTCCCTGGGTGAGGTAACACAAGTACTTTGGTGCGCCCATGGGTCTTGACTATAAAACTATCTAGTTCTCAAGGGGTTTGCTCCAGGTCCACTTCTAAGTGTCCCTAATCTTTAAAATTCTAATCGCAACTTTCTCCATAGAAGTCAATGGTGATTTGCGGCTGTGTTTAGACACTGCACGCTTCCCAGTGGGTCTCCTGCGTCCATACCCTGGGTGGTTCTTGGTTGCCCCAGTGGTTCTATAGGCCCTAGGCCTTATCTCTATGTCTATCGTGGTTCTTATACCACTTACTTAGTATATGGTTTGTGAGGCCCCCAGGGCTAAATGCTAATTTGCTGTGTGCTAAATAAGTTTCCTGTATGTACTTTTGCCTCTAGCCTCATAAAGAGAGTAGAGGCATGTGTTTAGATTAAATACATATATTTTATATATATACCTGGTGTGGTACTGTTGTAAACGGATCTAGGACCCTATTTAAATATTCCCGATTCATGCCCTTATGTGGTTATAACAAAACATATCCTTATAAAGGCATAAGAATCATATCCATATTTAGTCATAGCCAATGCAGTCCAAATATGGCAAGGCTACTCCCATAGACTCCTAGAATGCACAACGCATTCTTTAAACAAACCAAGCCTCCAGCAGCCCGGGAAATGCCCCTGCTTTTGTTTTGCTTTGAACAAGAACTCCTGGAGTCCAGAAAGAACTGTAAGTTCTTAGTGACATCTTATGTCCAACTTAGGTCAAACTCTGCACCTTCCAGGTATAAATATACCAACGTTGCCTAAAGTAAACACATGGTGGTTTGGAGCAGAGCGCCTATCTACTTGCCCAAAGCCCAGCTCATGCGAGAGCCGAAGGAAGCCGACCCTCCTATTGACGCACTGAGAGAGACGCTGTCTTTTCTCCTGCCGAGAAATCCAGCCCCAGTGTTTCCAGTCACCCTTGCGGGTTTCTGGGAGATCGAGTCCTGAGAACGAGATACAAGACCTCCTTCATTCTATAACCAAGGTACGGAGCTGATTAGATCCTCAGAGAATTCTTGATTCAGATTCTTGGCAAAAACTAACTTAACTTAAACTGCAGCTCACTTACTCCTTCCCACGTACTAGGCTTAGGTTAGGTACACCGGGGTAGGCGTATCTTAGAAGCACCAGTTGAGTACGTTTAGTCAATGATTTTATGTATGTATATATTTTATCTGTTTTAAGTATCATATGGCTCAGAAACCATATAAATGCTTTTACAGTATTATTTCATAATACTCCTTTTACTGTACGCACTTTACTTTATGACAAGTATAGCAATTGTGGCAATTCACTTTTCTTGCACGAGAAAGAGGACTGCTCAATAAATAGCAACTTTTATTGAAAACGCCCGTCTCTCTATTTCTCTGCACTCTGGTGAAACTAAGCATGCACGATTGACTGAGTGAATAGCTGTCTTTTGTTTTCACACGACTCTGGAGATATACTCCTTATTCTGGAGGGAGCAAAGTTGTCATGTTAATGCGGTTGTCAGAAGCTAATCCCTTCTTGTATATTCAGGGAAGTTAATTCATTCCTGTTTACTCGAGAAAGTTTCTAGTGACCTCTGAGCTAGCTGGCATTCATAATTAAGTCTATCATAATCAATAGAGACCTAGACGACCTCAGTCCTACGTCTAAACTATCGTTTGTTATTCCAATGTGCAGAGCCTATTGGGAATATAGGAACTACACTACAGTACTCCTTTCATTTGGTCATTCACGAGATTATAGACTGGTAAAACAAGCTGCTTTACATTCCTTCAAGACTTAGCCTGAAGGCTGCTCTCCACAGATACCACTAGGATAGCTTTTTATATAGGTTGTCTTTAAACCTACCGTCAACAAGGGTCGCTTGAACTGGTGCAAGGTGCCCACTAGAATAGTGGACAGCATATGCTAGGCCATCTTCTCACAATGAACATCTTCAGTATTCTTGCCCTTTTTAAAAAGCTGACAATAGTTAATTTCTCGAAGTAAGAGAATACTTCAGCCCCATTCTTTAACAGAATTAAAGAATTTAGTTAATAAAGGCAACAATTTGATGGTGAAGGTTTTATATTATTCCTCTGTAAAGCCGTAAGTGCCGCAAGCCTTCCCATTAGGCATTGTGGCTAAAGCACCTTTTACCTCCGTAAGTGAGATAGGGGTCCATAAATTGGTCATCCTAGGTATCTGCCAGGGATGATATTCTAATAGTCTTAAAACTATTAAGCTATACTTGACTGAGAAGTAGAATACCTTGTTTCATACAAGTGCTGGACAAAGACCTGTGAAACTTGATCCTTATCCGAGACTAGGACTCTCAAAGCAGAATTCTTCAATTCCCTAACAAACACATCCTTCTGTCTTACCCGGTATGACCAAGCCAGATACCTCCCAGTCAGTTAGCTTTCTTTGCATAGTTGCTGGTCAAAAGCCTTGCAACTAGTAATTTCTTGTAAAACAAAGAAATCCATCAGGTTCTGTTTGGCCTTTTCATAGGCCGATGAGTATCTACTTGATTGTGATGAGTGGTCTACTGGTGATTGCAGCTGAGCAATTTTTTGTCAACACTCCCTGTGCTGATTTGCCTAGTAGACAATAATTTGCCTTTAAAGTTACCCAGATAGAAAACCAGGAAGCTGTGTACTGATTTACTTGAACAAATTCCTAAATATATTGCCCACAATACCCCTTCCTGTGTGCACCTGAGTGGCATGACATCGCACACTTTTGCACCCACATCCCAACCCCCTCACCCATCCTTTAATTGCAGAGACAACACAACAATTATTATAACAAAAATCATCTGCCGTCAGAAAGATAATAATATCAACATATCAACATACAGTATTGTCACTGTTACATCTGGGGGTCTCTAGTTGGCAGACGTAGGTATCACTGTCAAAATACGGACCCTTGCTTCTAGTCAGGGTAAGGAGGATACACTCTTTAGATAACCCCTGCTCACCCCCTTGGTAGCTTGTCACAAGCAGTCAGGCTTATCAAAGGCAATGTGTGAAGTATTTGTACCAACACTCACAGTAACACAGTGAAAACACCACAAATGGACTCCACAACAGTTAAGAAAAAAATAGAAGTATTTAATCTAAACTAAACAGGACCAAAATGACAAAAATCCAACATACACAGTTCAAGAATATGGTTTCAAAAGAGTTCTTAATGTTGCGTTAAAATAATCCACAGTTGCGTTACACTTTAGCAAACAGTTCCTTTAGATGTGACAAAAGTTCCCGGTGAAAGCTGCAGCGTTGAAAAACAAGCGATGTGTCACTCCTGAGACCCTGGGGAGGTGATGCGACAACCCCGCTGGACGCAGTAGGCGTGTTGCGACGACTCCGGTCTGTATGGGGATGGATGCGATACCTTGTATGGATTCCGGTGCGCAGGTTTCGTAGGAAGCGTCTCGCAAAAGGTACGATGCGCCAATCTTTGGGACGGCGACGATCTCAGGTTCAGCGACGATGTGCGGCGGAGCATTGATCTTCTCCTCTCGCGGCCCCTTGATGCGATGGCTCTGCGACGACTCTCACAGCGACGTGATGTGGTCTGCAAGCAAGCGGTGTGACGATCTCACCCAGTGGCGACAGCCTCTGCGAAGATACACGCAGTGATGCTACTTTTCCCGCACCGAAGCGATGCGTTCAGCAAGCAAAGGATTAATCGGTTCTTGCAGTGGCAATAGGCGCTGTGGCGATCTTCGCAGCGGTGGGAATTTCCTAGCACTGACAGGGATGCACTGCTTACTCCGCAAGAGAACGATATGTGAAACTTTGCAGAAAGTCTTTAGTATCTTCTTTTCCAGCTTCCCAAGCACAGGTACAACTTCCAGAAGCACCACAACTGGCCCAAGGACTCTAGGAAGGACAGAACTCTCTCAATAGAGTTCAGGGGGGAAGCTGGGGGTGAGGTCCTTTTGTTCCTTGGACTTCTTAACAGGGAGCCAGCTCAACTCAGGACCTTGGAGATCTCTTCAAGCAAGGGGACACAGCACAAAGCAAAGTCCTTCCCCTCTCCTTGGCAGCAGAGCAACGGCAGGTCAGCCCACAAACACACAGCAGGACAATCCTTCCTCTTTAGCCTTCCAGCTTTCTCCTTGGCAGATGTTCCTTCTTGAATCCAGGATGATTCCTAATTTTCTGTAGTCTGGGGTCCTATACGTATACCCCTAAAAGTCTTTGTTCCCTTTGTGCTTTGTGGTCTGAACCAGTTCTGGGTGTTCCGTGAGCACTTTGTTTTCCTGGCCTCTCCTTTCCTTTCAGAGAGGGTCAGGGTCGTCAGCCGCCCAGCAGGAAGTGGGGCCAGCATTGTGGAAGGCAGGCACAGCCCTATTCATGCCCAGGCGCTACCCCCTCCCACCACTCTAGATGAAGATGGAGCTATTCAGCCCAGGGATGACCCTCTCAGCCTCTGGGAGCCACCCAGCCCCTGCAACTCACAAACCAGACAGTCAATTCACAAACAGGTCAAGGCACACAGAAAGGTCAGACGAAAGAACAGCCACTTTCTAAAAGTGCTGTTCTCAAACACAGGATTTAAAAAACACCTTTCCTAAAAGATCTGCTATTAAATTCTGAGTTCAGGGATCCACACTTTTATGTCCTATCCTGCTCCTATGGGAAGATATGCAAGTAACCACTGTAGCCAGCATTCCCCATGATAGCCCATGGGCAAGATAGCCTTACAATAGTGAAAAACGAAAATGGCTGTAATTCACTACCAGAGCATGTCACCTGCACTAGTACATGTTCTACCTTTCACATACACTGCACCCTGCCCAATGGGGTACCTTGGGCCTTCCATAGGGGTGACCAATGTATTACAGAAAGGGAAGGGTTAGGCCTGGCCAGTGGGGACACTGGCCAGATTGACATGGCAGTACACAGACTGCCCACAGGCACTGCGGTGGCAGGCCTGAGACACCATTTTAGGGCTACTCATGTGGGTGGCACAATCAGTGCTACAGGCCCACTAGCAGCATTTGTATCACCAGCCCTGGCACACTCAGTGTACTTTACTAGGGACTTCTTGGTGATACAAATATGCCAATTATGGATAACCAATTACAATAACAATTTACTCAGGGAGCACTTGCACTTTGACACTGATCAGCAGTGGCAAAGTGCCCAAAGCATCTAAACCAGCAAAAACGAAATCCAGCACAGCATCAAAAATACAGGAGGTAGAGGCAAAAAGACAGGGGAAACCACGCCAAAGATGCCAGATCTAACGCTTGTCCTCTCCAGCTGAAAGTGGGGAGAACTGCCCACCCTCTTGGGAGTTCTCTTCACTAAGGCGGAAGAATCTGGACAGACCATCAGCATTGGCTTGTTCTGTACCAGGGTGGTGTTCCACAGTAAAGTCCATTCCCTGTAGGGAGATGGACCACCTCAACAGTTTTGGGTTCTCACCCCTCATCTGCATTTACCATCTGAGGGGCCTGTGGTCTGTCTGAACCCGGAAGTGAGTCCCAAATAAGTAGGGTCTCAGCTTCTTCAGCACCCAGACCACAGCAAAAGCTTCCCTTTCAATTGCACTCAACCTCTGTTCCCTGGGTAGTAGCCTTCTACTAATGAAAGCTACAGGTTGGTCCCATCCCTCGTCGTTGATCTGTGAGAGTACAGCTCTCACCCCATGCTCTGAAGCATCTGTCTGCACTACAAACTCACTGGAGAAATCAGGTGCCTTGTGTACCGGTGCTGTACACATGCAGTTTTCAGGGCATTAAAAGCAGTTTGACGGGCATCGGTCTATTTCACTCTCCTGGGCTGCTTCCTTGAAGTCAGCTATGTCAAGGGGGCAACGATGGTGCCATATCCCTTGAAAAACCATCGGTAATACCCGGTGAGACCTAAAAAGACTCTCACCTCTGTCTGGGTCTTGGGAGGCTCCCAAGCCAGAATGGTATCTATCTTCGCCTGTAGGGGCGCCACCTGGCCGCTCCCCACCTGGTGTCCCAAATACACCACAGATCCCTGCCCTATCTGGCACTTACTGGCCTTGATAGTGAGGCCTTCCGTTTGCAGAGCCTTCACAGAGGTGTTGCAAGATTTCTGCCCACGTGGAGCTGAACACAGCAATGTCATTCAGGTATGCGGCACTGAATTCCTCCAGTCTGTTCAGTACCTGGCTGACCAGTCTCTGGAATGTGGCAGGGGCGTTCTTCAACCCAAAGGGCATGACTCGGAACTGGAAGTGCCCCACTGGCATTGAGAACGCAGACCTCTTTTTGCCCCCCTCAGTTAAGGCAATCTGCCAGTACCCAGAAGCTAAATCAAACGTACTGAGGTACTGGGCAGCTCCCAACTGATCCACGAGCTCATCAGCTCTGGGGATGGGGTGTGCGTCAGTCTTGGTGACCGCATTGAGCCCACGGTAGTCCACACAAAACTGGAGTTCTGGAGTGGCACCGGGCACAGCAGCTTTTGGCATTAAGACCACTGGGCTAGCCCAGGGGTTGCTGGAGGGCTCAATTACCCCTAGTGCCAACATCTTGGAAACCTCTTCCTTGATGCTGACCCTGACCTTGTCAGCTACCCTGTAAAATTTCTGTTTCACAGGTAAACTATCTCCAGTGTCCACATCATGGATGCACCAATTGGTGACACCTGGGGTCAGGGAGAACAATGAGGCAAACTGACCCAACACTTGGTGACAGTACCTCTGCTGCTCTGGGGTCAGGGTGGGCGAGAGGACCACACCATCCACTGACCTGTCTTGCTCCTTGGCTGCCAGGAGGTCAGGAATAGGGTCAATTTCCTTTTCCATTCCAGCATCTGTAGCCAGGAGCATTGTCACTTCAGACCTCTCAAAGTGGGGTTTGAGGCGGTTCACATGCAAGACCCTCAGGGGCTGCCTGGGAGTCTTCAAGTTAACCAGGTAGGTTACTTCGCTCTTGCGCTCCACCTCCTCATATGGCCCAGTCCACTTGTCTTGGAGTGCACAAGGCTCCACTGGCGCCATCACTCACACTTTCTGGCCAGGTTGAAATTCGACCAGAGTGGTATTCTGGTCGTACCATCTTTTCATTTCTTCCTGGCTAGCTTCTAGGTTCTCCTGAGCGAGTTTCCTGAAGCGTTGTGTCTGGTTGCGGAAGTCCAGCACTTAGCTGAAAACATCCTGGGGGTTTTCCCGCAGGATTTCTCCCACCCCTCCTTCACCAGTGTGAGAGGTCCTGTAACAGGGTGGCCATACAGAAGTTCAAAGGGACTGAACCCTAAGGACTTCTAAAGGCACCTCCCTGTAGGCAAACAACAGGCATGGTAGAAAGACGTCCCACTTCCGTCTCATAGGCTCCGCTATGCCCATAATCATACCTTTCAGGGTGCGGTTGAACTTTGGAACCAACCCATTTCTTTGAGGGTAGTAAGGAGTGGTGAACTTATAAGTTACTCCACACTCCTCCCACAGAGACTTCATGTACCTAAAAATTAAGTTGGTATCCCGGTCGGAGACCACCTCTCTAAGGAACCCCACAAGGGAAAAGATTCCCATCAATGCACGGTCCACCACAGGGGCTATGATTCTCCTGAGAGGGACATCTTCTGGGTACCGGGTGGCATGGTCCACCAATACCAGGATAAACCTGTTGCCTAAGACTGTCTTGGGGTCAAATGGCCTACAATGTCGATGCCCACCCGGTTGAAAGGGGTGCTCACCACAGGAAAGGGTTGGAGGGGTGCCTTGCACTTCCCTCCGCTCTTGCCACTCGCCTGACATGTCTTGCAAGACCCACAGAATATCCCGACGTGCTTCTTCATCTGGGGCCAGAAGAAGTGGGTGACAAGCCTTTGGAAGGTCTTGTGTTGCCCCAGATGTCCTGCGAGAGGGACATCATGAGCCAGACCCATTAGGAAGTTCCTGAAGCGCTCGGGTACCATCAGCGCATGGGCTGCACCGGGCTCAGCGAACTTAGTCTCACTATATAGCAACTCATCTTCCCAATAAATGAGATGATGCTTGGACTCTCCACCGGCAGCCTGGTCTGCAGCCTGCTGCCGCACACCAATGAGGGAAGGGCACTCCTTCTGCGCCTTGCATAATTCCTCCCTGGAGAAGCCACCTTCTTGCTGCCAATGGGTCAGCTCAGGTAGGACCTCCAGTTCGGCCACCTGTTCCCCGGTAGGCTCCAGGGCATCCCCCTCAGGTTCTGCTCCTTCCTGGGTCGTGGGAACAGCTGGGTGGGTTTCCCCGCCCCCTTCCTCTTTCTCTCTTGGCAGATTCCTGGACCAATGTTTCAGGATCCAGTCCTGCTGAATCACCCCTAATGGCTGCCATAGCCTGCGTGGTCACACAGATCCACGCAGGCAAACCCAACATCTCCAGATGAGCCTGGTGTTCCACCTCCTTCCATGGAAAACTCTCCAGGTCATTACCTAGCAGACAGTCTATACGCCTTGACTTACAACAAGCTCAAAGAGACCTGAGACCCCCCTCCACTAAAAGGGAATCCGTGCCACTTTGCAGAGGCACACTGAGCTGTCAGCTGCAACTACTGGGCGGAGTACATTGGGAATGACCTGGTCTTCAGACACCCACTGACACCTCACGGATATCACGCTGTCTCCTTTGTCTCTCAGAGCCTCTATCTCCCTCCCATTGATGGTCACCTTCTGCCTGTATTTCTTAGTGTTAGGGGGTAGGTAGGTATCCTGGACCATCTCTTGGTCTCCTAGAGAGACAAGGGTCATGACTGCTAGTCCCTCCTCCCCACTGGAAATTAACTCCCCCCCAAAGCTACACTTGCTAACCCTGGGGCAGGAGCACCAGTGGGTGCTGGCAGTTTCTTAGGGCACCTATTGATAACATGTCCCACCTCATTGCAGTGATAGCAGGTAGGAGGAGCTCTGTTATCCCTTCTGCCTCTAGGGTGCCATGGTTGCTTGGGTTTGGGGGGTTGGGACTCCTTTCCCTGGGAACTATTTTGGGGCCCTTGAGAGAACTCCTTTTGGTTACCCTTGTCCCCCCTACTCTTCTGCTGGGGACCCTGCCCACCTTTGGCTGTGGTACCCACAATTCCTCTGTGGACACTGGTACTGGTCCAGCGGTCCGCCTCCTTAGCAAGCTCAATGGGGTCTGTCAGCGTGCTGTCTAAAAGATGCTGGCGCAGCTCTGGAACACAAAGACTACTCAAGTGCTCCCAACTAATTCAATGCAACAACCCCTTATAATCAGTTACTTTGCTGCCCTTCATCCAACCTTCCAGTGCACGCACAAGTCTCAAACTCTTTCTTATTGGAGTTCCTAAACTGCAGTCTGTACTGCTCTGGAGTAAGTCCATACCTGAGACATAAAGCCTCCTTCATATTGAGGTCGGTCATGGCACCTGCTAACTCTAAGGGCTCGAGAGCACTCCTCCCAGAAGCTTCAAAATTGTTCCACAGGCCCGCCCCCAATGCTGTTCAGGCACACCATTCATTTTCAATGCTATTTCATAAGAAGTAAACCAGGCATAGCTATCCTCACTCCTATTATAATTCTGTACTAAATCCTTGGGAATATATACTTTACCCCCTGTCACTGGCTGTGTTCTGCCACCATTTGTACTGGAATCCACCTGCTTGGACTTGATATCCAGTTCTCTCATGCTCAACTCATGGGCCAAAAGCAATATCCTTTCTTCCAGGGCAGGGCACTCTTGCTCTCCTCTGCCTCTTTCTCCACTTCTAATTGCTTCATTTTTATTTTCATAAGTTCCAACTCATGATTTATCAGTCTTTGGTTCTCCTCTAACTCTTCTGGGGTCAGACCCTGGCTGGAGTGGTTGCTGCCAGCCCCTGAGCCTGGATTGCCCACTGGCAAATCCTGGGGTTGAAACCCCTCCCTTCCACTTGCATCATTTCCCTCTTGGGCCTGCCACCAGGCCTTCAAGATTCTCTGCACCTCATCCTTTCTAGAGTTGCTTTTCACAGTGCAACTGTGGGCCTTGCAGAATAGTTTGAGCTGCTCCACTTTGAGGAATACAAATCCTCAATGCAAAACTCCAATTCTGCCTCTACACTTGCTACCTTTCCATTCTGAGACATGATGCTTTGAAGAGCTACTCAAAAATAGAACCAACGAAAACTCAACCGTAGTATGCGGTGGCGTAGTAGTCTGCACTCACTAGTGATGTACACCAATCACTGTGAGTCAAGTACTAATACAAGTTCAAAATCCATCCGCTTACCAACAATGTTAGATCTGGGGGTCTCTAGTTGGCAGAGGTAGGTAGCACTGTCCAAATAGGGACCCTTGCTTTTAGTCAGGGTAAGGAGGAGACACTCTTTAGATAACCCCTGCTCACCCTTTGGCAGCTTGGCACGAGCAGTCAGGCTTATCAAAGGCAATGTGTGAAGTATTTGTACCAACACTCACAGTAACACAGTGAAAACACCACAAATGAACTCCACAACAGTTTAGAAAAAAATAGAAGTATTTAATCTAAACTAAACAAGACCAAAATGACAAAAATCCAACTTACACAGTTCAAGAATATGGCTTCAAAAGAGTTCTTACGGTTGCGTTAAAACAATCCACAATTGCGTCACGCTTTAGCCAACAGTACCTTTAGATGCGACAAAGGTTCCCAGTGAAAGCTGCAGCGCTGAAAAACAAGCGTCACTCCTGAGACCCTGGGGAGGTGATGCGACAACCCCCCTGGGCGCAGCGGGGGTGTTGCGATGACTCCAGTCTGTATGGGGAGGGATGCGATACTTTGTATGGATTCCGGGGCGCAGGTTTTGTTGGAAGCGTCTCGTAAAATGTACGATGCAGTGATCTTCGGGACGGCGACGATCTCTGGTGCGGTGACGATGCGCGGCGAAGCGTTGATCTTCTCTCACGGCCACTTGATGCGATGGCTCTGCGACGACTCTCGCAGTGACGTGATGCGGTCCGCAAGCAAGCGGTGCGACGATCTCACCCAGTGGCGACAGGCTCTGCGACGATACTTGCAGCAATGGTACTTAACTCGCACCGGAGCGATGCGTTCCGCAAGTGAAGGATGTGTTGGTTCTTGCAGCGGCAACAGGCGCTGCGACGATCTCGATCATCTCGGCGGCGGGAATTTCCTCAGACTAACAGGGATGCGCTCCGCAAGCAGGCGATGTGTGAAACTTTGCAAGACGTCTTTAGTATCTTCTTTTCCAGCTTCCCAAGAGTAGGTACAACTTCCAGAGGCACCACAACTGGCCCAAGCACTCCAGGAAGGACAATATTCTCTCAATAGAGTTCAGGGGGGAAGCTGGGGGTGAAGTCCTTTTGTTCCTGGGACTTCTTAACAGGGAGCCAGCTCAACTCAGGCCCTTGGAGATCTCTTCAAGCAAGGGGACACAGCACAAAGCAAAGTCCTTCCCCTCTCATTAGCAGCAAATCAACGGCAGGTCAGCCCACAAACACATCAGGACAGTCCTTTCTCTTCAGTCTTCCAGCTTTCTCCTTGGCAGAGGTTCCTTCTTGATTCCAGGATGATCTAATGTTCTGTAGTCTGGGGTCCTACACTTATACACCTAAAAGTCTTTGTCCCCATTGTGCAGGAGGGCTCTGAGCCCGATCTGAACCAGTTCTGGGTATTCCTTGAGCACTTTGTTTTCTTGGCCTCTCCTTACCTTTCAGAGAGAGGGGCAGGGTCGTCAGCCGCCCAGCAGGAGGTGGAGCCAGAATTGTGGAAGGCAGGCACAGCCCTATTCAGGCCCAGGTGCTACCCCCTCCCACCTCTCTAGATGCAGATGGAGATATTCAGCCCAGGGATGGCTCACTCAGCCTCTGGGAGCCACCCAGCCCCTGCCACTCACTAACCAGACAGTCAATTCACAAACAGGCCACGGCACACAGAATGGTCAGACAAGAGAACAGCCACTTCCTAAAAGTGCTGTTCTCAAACACAGGATTTTAAAAACACCTTTCCTAAAAGATCTGTTATTAAATTCTGAGTTCAGGGATACCACACTTTTATGTCCTATCCTGCTCCTATGGGAAGATATGCAGGTAACCACTGTAGCCAGCATTCCCCATGATAGCCTATGGGCAAGATAGCCTTACAATAGTGAAAAACAAAAATGGCTGTAATTCACTACCAGAGCATGTCACCTGCACTAGTACATGCTCTACCTTTCAAATACACTGCACCCTGCCCAATGGGGTACCTTGGGCCTTCCATAGGGGTGACCAATGTGTACAGAAAGGGAAGCGTTAGGCCTGGTCAGTGGGGACACTGGCCAGGTTGCATTGGCAGTTTACAGACTGCCCACAGGCTCTGCGGTTTAATGGTGATGAAACATGTCGGCTGAAAAGAAGTGGTTTGCATGAATGCAACCGGTTTTAAGTACCTGAATAAGGACACGAGAGAAGAATAAAGTTGGTAATCGATGTCGCTTACTTTAGTTTTTAGTTTTTATTATTTTGGGTCCTGTCTTGTTTGGTAGTCGCAAAAACACATAAGGGTGTGTGTTATTTTGAATCCTTATTTTTTTATCTTTTTGGGACACTTATAAGTTACAGCAAAGTGGTTGCCGATGATGATAAAAAGTGAGCATAGCTGGGGAGTACCAATCAGCAAGCTCCACTGGTGGTGCGCACGTGAGGTACCATTTTTCTTTTTTCACAATTTTTGTCACTAACACATATATGGGTGTGTTGTTGGGTATATATACCGTTGTGCCCCTTTTTAAATATTGATGGGGTATAGCTGGCATTTGACAAAGAGACACTTTTATAAATCTAGTGGAATTACACTACCTTGTAAAGATTAAGGAGTGTTTTAAAAGTGAAGGAAATAATTCCATATTCCAAAACAGAGATTTGATAAGCCAGAGGGAATAGGTTCTGTGTCTGTATTGATGTTTTGAGAGGAGGGTGACCTATCCCTGAAATTCCACAGCTCTGTATTGATATAACAGTCTTTTTGCACCAATCCTTTTTAGGCCAAATGGCTACCACAAAACTAGAGATACAAAATCTCTTCTAACATCAGTCAGATTATTTTGCAAGAAACATGACTATAAAGTCATATGAAACCAATTTTGAGATTGATGACCCAAGATTTCAAAAATCATAATACGCAAAACATTTCCTGATTGAAGACAGAAGAACTAAAAGTTCACTTTGCACACATCGGAGACAGCGGCACCTGAAACTGATACATGTGGTAGAAGGATTGTAAAAGTGTGCTTTAAAATGCAAGCTGAAGAAAACATACATACACAGCAATACTAGTACATACACACGAGTTGCACTAATGAGAGCTTCGTATGAACATGTTGTTTATTAAGGTTTATTGATGAAATTTGCTGTTAATAAAGTGTCCTAGTGTTTCAAATAACTTCAGTTCGTATGCACAATTTAGAAAATTGAGTGTGAAAATAGATAGAAACATAGCTACGATCTTGAGATTTCTTCGCACAATAATGCTAGAGAGTCTATCGTTTATGAAAAGTAAAAAACAAACTTTGTAGTAGGCTCTTAGAAAATTATATGTTTATATGAATCTTAAGAAAAGTTGTCATTGTAGGATATTTCAATGTTAGCTATTTCCATGTAATAATCTCTGGTGAAAGTTTTACATAATCCCTATTAGAAATGATTTATCACTCTATATTTGATATTGATTTGAAGTGTATTTCATGTAAGATGTATGATTCTAACTTAAAGACTGTTTAAATAATGTTTTTCTCTACTGCTGGCCTTTTCCCTGACCTAATACAATGGTCCATTTCCAAATAGTGAAATGTTGCTTTATTTGTTATATGCATGAATAATTTTCAACATTACTAAATGTTTCTTCAAAATTCACAGTGAAATTTTCCTGTGGAACAGGATTTCAGCTGTTGATATGGACGGATACTTTGGGGCCCATTAGGATTTTGGGCGGATCGCCACCGCCATGCGGGCGGTGGCGATACGCCCGACATCCTTGCCCGCCCGCCACCCATTTCCCCCCGCCATATTACTATGGCAGGGGGACCGCGGGGACGGAAACACCGTCCTCCACTTTTCTGCCCCGGTCCCCTTGCGGCTGGGGCGGAAAAAGGTTTACATGGTGGCGGTGTCTATCAGACACCGCCAGCCATATTAGGATGGGCATTGGGAGATGCCTTTTCGTGGCTGCAATGCCGCCACAGAAAGGCAGGCGGTCTATACTTTGGGGAGCCCCTGCGGGCCCCCACTGGGAAGGTGAGGTGGGGGGTGCACATGGGGGGTACCTGTGGTACCCCCTGCATTTGCATACACAATGTGGTAGGCACCGCGCTGTGCCTGCCGCTTTGTGTATGCAAATGAATGGCATGCATTTTTAACAATGCGGCAGCAGCACCGCCCGCCGCAATGTTAAAAATGCGGGTGCGCACGCCACAGTGGTGGGCACATCCTAATTCCCCCCACGGGACACCCACCCTTATGGCGGGTGGTCCCAATCTCCGGGAGGATGGCGGGCGGGCAAAGTCCGCACGCCATCCTAATGACCCCCTTTGTATTTTTCTTGTCAGCTATGTTAAGCCTATGTGGACTTTCAAGCCTTTTGTTTCTCATGACTAGCATGTTGCGAGTGTCCTAGGTGACATTATGTGAATCTGAGAATTTGACAGTCTTTCGATGGTGGTGTGATGCTGATGGAGCAGATTTCATCTGCAGTCATGCATTGTTTAATTTTTTTTGTGCTTCAGACAGGCTGCATTTAAATTGCCACGCACATTTTGGTGCAGGTTAAAAACATGGCACATGAAAAACATGAAAGTGAGGCCTGAAAATGCTTTTGCTGAATTAACATGTGGTTTACAGTGTAGAGAAAAGTGGCCTTTTTAGCTTTGAACATTAATAGAATGTGTTTCTCTCTTCCCAGCTCATCCATGTAATCTAGATTTATTATTCCTGTCTTAATAGACTTTGACTTGTTGCATATTTTGATAAACATTTTCAGTTAATAACACCTCTTTTTATAATGTGTGTGAATTAATAATGCACGTGGGAAACATAATGGACTGATTTACATGAAATTAATATTATCTTTGTGTTTGTTTTATTTTTGGGGCCTACACAAAACATGGCTGCCTGTGAATCCATCAAGGCTATGGCTTGCAATTTAATGAGAAGGGAGCATGCGCAGACTGTGGCAGCTTTCCTAAAGGAGTCAAGGACAGCTTGAACTATACATTCTTGTGATTCTGCCAATGTACCAGTGTTAGTTAAAAGTGTCCATCTGACTACGCTGTGGAAGGAAGGATGAATTAGAATGAAACATTTTTCCTAGTAAATGTTGCAAACATATAAAATGTATTAAGTCATTTGCGCTTCTTTTGTTAAAACTGGTGAAGTCAGGTTTTTAGAATGAGTCAGGGGGAATGAGAACTCATGCCATCATGACTGACCAATCACGTAAGGTTCTCCTGAAAGATGCTACATCTTTGTGTAATCTGCCAATAATTAGGGTATAAATACTGTCCTCTCTGGATGGGGACTGGCTATCTCAGCTCAGCTGGCTTCTAGGCTCATTAGGGGTGTGTGAGCCCTTGAGAGAAGGAACAGATTAGGCCAGACATCCTATGGGTTAGGTACGAGAAACGTCCCGGGAGATTGCTGAAGGGGCAGAGGTGCGTCCGAGGAGATTCAGGGGGAGGTTTCATGCTTCCACGTCATATCTTGGCACTTCAGGCCACATTCCTTTGAGGCCTGTGAAGGAGGGGCTGCTTTCCTCTTTTAGACACAGACAGACAGAGAGTGCAGTGGATCAGGATAGAATTAGATGCTAAACTTTAAGTTTATACTTTGAATAATTAATTAGGTCTAAAAAGATTTATTTGATTTATGCATTTATTTCTCTTAATGGGAGATTTTTTGCAAACTATTTAATTATTGATTAGCTTTGCAAGACTATTTTTCTAAGAAACTCTTTAAGACTTTTGCGCCACATTTTAATAACTACATGTAATGCTTATATGCAGACTGTAATGTGTTCTGTATTATTGATATTTTTCCTGTTTTCCAAATTCTGTAACCTGATTGATATTTTACTAATGAATAAAGGGTCAGAGAAAAATTAACTTTTGACTAGAAAATAAAACCCCTTAAAATACTCAACAACTCTCTTTATTGGCTTGAATAATAATTGCAGTTTTTACTGTTCTTGATTATTTAAAGTCTCCTGAAGGTAATACATGGTGTGAAGGGCCCAACACCTTTTGAGCGGTAAATTAGAGGTTGCATGAGGGTTTTGCATTGAGAAACTACCAGAAGAAATTACCGCTCCATCAATGCTACATCACTGGAACTTTGTTTGAGACATTATAAAAGAAGGAAACCCAAAGGAGGGACAACACCACTGATTTTTGGTTCTTGACAACACCATACTTTTTCCTTTTCCTGTGTGGGAGGATACTATGCTGATCGATTTTTTATGATTATCAAAAACGATCCTCTTATTTTTGGACTGCGTTGCTGATGGTACATATGGTAGCTGCTGGACTGAAACATTCTTTGCTGAACCATTTCATTTTAATTTTCCTTCATTTCTTTTGTTTTTGGTTAATGGACTCACCCTTAATGGACTTTAAATCTGAAAGTCCGAATGGCTAAAGTAAGAAAATGATAACTTTCTAAAAGTGAAAAGGAACAGCTGTGTTTGCACTCTAGATAAACAAAATCTAATCAAAAGTTGAACAAATTACTCTGGTACACTTTCTAAAGTGTGCACGCTGTGGGGAGGCTCTGCCCAGCCACCCAATTCAAAATGAAAACATTAACTAGGACGTTAGTCTTAGGCCCGGGATGCACTACTGTAATCCACTGCATAGTGCATCTGTTTAAACAATACAATTTAGAAGATTTCAACGATGTATAACAACAAGTCAAAAACATAATCAATGTATAAACAAAATGTCCTTGGCAAAATGAACACTTAGATACTGTATCTTGTTTAATATTCAAACTAAATGCATATCGAAGGAGAAATATTCTTCATGAAACTAAGTCCAATATTAACACAGGACGAAATAACAATACGGCCGATCCCAATGCATTTCGGGCATACACAATTGCCCCTCATCAGGGGAATCTACAAACAGAAAATACTTAAATCAGTCATACAAAATTGATACAAATAGTACAGTCTTTAAAAACCAGTCTCATGAGTGAGCTGGACACCAAATGGGCTGAACACATGATGAAAGTAGGAAACATCACTATGTGCGATGAGAGCTTTAGTGAAGACTTGGAGCCGTATTTGCCAACATAAGAGAAGGTAAAAACAATGAGAAAATGAAAACAATCAGCGGGAGGCTACACATATCCCACCTTTAGAAATGACCAGCGAGAAAGGGAACCATGTGCAACTAAGTGAAAGGATCAGAAACGTGACTAGCGTGTATCTAAAGTACTTGAAAAGCCACAGGAGTCACTGTGGGTGAATAAACATAAACAAAGTGCTTAAGGACATGACATGCTGTGGGAACCCGATGTGCACCAAATCCAGGGAGCCATCTAAGGGCATATTACTGGTGGGAGCTCTCATGTAGTGCACTTACCTGGAGTCACGTCTGGACGGCGGGGTAAATTGATATTATTGGTCACCGTTGATGACAGTACAAATGGAAAGGACCCCTGACACCGCTTGGCAGGAGTGGGCGGCATGTGCCCGGTATTGGCCCGTCATTTGTATCCCAGGGTTTGCTTAGGTGCCCCACACAGCAGATCACAAATGCAACCCGTCCGCAATGTTGCTGCTGCCTACGCAACTGGAAAGTCCACTGCCTCTATATCATGGGCCGCAATGTCGGGGGGTGCTCCGGGGCTGGTACGCCTCATCACGCATTGCTCCTCTGCTGGGCACACCGCTCTGCACCCATCGGGTCCGGAGACACGTTTCACCAGATCTGCGATGTTCAAAACAGCCTCCGAAGCCCACAGGTCCGCAGTGACACAGCACACCCTCATGCCATCATGGACCACACATTCTCAGGCCTCAAGATGGCTTTTGCAGGGTCGCGGGGGTGTCCGCAAATCCTCACCCACCGGTAGTTCCATAAGGTGCCAACCTCACAGGATAACAGTGGCGGATTACAGGGACGAAAGACGGAGCGCTATTAAAACGCATCTGCCATGCTGCCCCTGCTAGCAATGCCCACCTCCACACGGGCACCTGATGGCAAAGATGACATTCTGACCATTGCAATCTGCTGTGAAATTCAAGTGAATGCATTTCCCAAACCATGGTTGAAAGATGTTCTGACCAGTCAACACGTTGTTGCACTGAGAGCAGTTGTGACATTGCAACATACCTTTGTGCTCCACATCAGTTGATTTTGTTTGCCTTGTTAGTGTCTCCTTGAGATTGTTAGATCTCTTGTATGCGAAAAGTGGAGGATTGGCAAAAATCCCTTGGAAGTCAGGTTCTGACTGCAGTAGTTCCCAATGTTTCAGGATGATGCGCTTGATCATGGGTGACTGTGTGGAAAAGGTTGATGCAAAAACTTCTCTAGGTGTCTCCAATTTGGTTTGTTTCTTCAAAAGATCCGATCTTTGTAAAGACTGAACACGTTTTTCCGCTAGATCCACCACTTCTCTTAGGGTCCACATATTATGCTCGCACATTATTATGCATCAGGAGTGATGTATTTGATCCTAGTGAATTGTGAATAAGATAGGTGTGAGGGATGGAGGATGAAAACTAAAAGTGTTATTTTTAAACTTGCAACTTAAAATCCAACTTTACCATAAATTGTGATTTTAAATTGTGAGTCCAGAGACACCAAACTCCAAATGTCCATCTTTTCCCAATTGGAAATTACACTTTAAAGATGTTTTAAGGCAATCCCAATGTTAACCTATGGGAGAGACAGGCCTTGCAGTAGTGAAAAAATAATATAAGTGTATTTCACTACCAGGACATACTCCTTAGGGTCATCCCCCCACCCCACTCTAGGGATACCAGGGCCATTAGGTGGAAGAAGTACCGGCCATGGGCTGGGATTACCCTACACACCTTGTCAGTGAACTTCTCTTGTGAAACTAGCCTTTCCTCTACCATGGTCTGGCTAGCCCAGATGTCCCTCAGATCAATGATTGGGACCCCAGTCACTTCCACCTGGTGGAAGTGATGACTCCAAGACTCAGGGATTACCAATTTTCCCTCTCAGTCTGCCTCTAAGCTAAGGGAGATTCAGGCATTGCCGGTGACCTGTCTTGAGGACTATATACCCCTAAGGCCCCATTGGCCACCCTTGTAGAGGTACCACCAAAGGGTGTTTTTTTAGAACAGACATGGTCCCCCTGCTTGTGTCCTAGCTGGGAAAAAAGGTAGTAGATTGGAATTGTGTTGTCTTAGGCCACCGCCCACCGCCCACCAGAACCTCCTCACTGTTTCTCAGAAGGGGCATGGGATGCCTTCCCTCCCCCGTTACCATATGACCTGTCTGCGTCTCCCTTGATCTCCCCCTCTCTGACTACCTGTTTGACTGACTGACTTGATAGTTATAAAGCACACTAATGCCAAGGCATCTTGGCGCTGAGATGAAGTACAGGCTAGTGTAAATTGACCGGTTAGCATTGAGAGTAAACCCATGTTTTTATTTGCTTCCTGAAAAGTGTTCTGCTTGGTTGAAGTCGGAGTGGTATCTGAAATGAATTCCACAATTTTGCCCCCACCTCACTCAGTTTATCTTGGGGCAAAGCACCAATACAGTGTTTGAGGATCTAAGACAGCGTGATGGTTCTTAGCAAGGGAAGAGAACTTGTAAATCATAAGCCCCTCCTCCGTGTATGGCTTTGTGGACTATGCACAAAGCCTTAAAGTCCACCCATCATTTAACTGGAAGCCAGTTTAATTGCTTTACGCCAGCAGATGTGGAGTGGTGTTTTGGAAGATTAAGTAATACTCTTACGGCCGGTATAAAGGTTTCCAATAGTCCAACCTTGACAGCACTAAAGCTCCGACCACAGTGTTCCTCAGTGAAAAAGGGATAAAGGGTAGGATCTTACGGAGGACCTTCAAGGAGAAGAAACAGGCTGAAGACACATGTTTTATCTGTGGGGTAAGAGGAAGGTCTTTGTCTATCAGGACACCCAGGTTTCTGGCTTTGGATGCTGGCACTGGGCAAGTTCCAGCTTCAGGGGGCCACCATAGTTGGCTCCAAACAGATGCTTTTTTGCCAAAATCTACAACCTCAGTTTTACCCGTGTTTAATTTGAAAAAGTTGCGGTTCATCCAGATCATCAAGTCTGTGATGCAGTTCAAAACCGTTCCGCCGTTGCATCTACGCTGTGTGTCACAGACACCACTAGCTGTGTGTAGTCAGCGTAGGACACAATCGAGAAACCATGGTTCTTTATTAGTCTTGCTAAGGGAGTCACATAAATGTTGAAAATAGTGGGGGACAAAGCCGAGCCCTGAGGAACTCCACCAGGAAGAGTGAACAAGTGTGACTTGAGTCCATTCCAGTGGATTAACAGTTCTCCGGCTGACAGGAATGATGATAGTAGGGTTAGGGCCTTTCCGCTGATGCCAACCTCCTGCAGCGTTCATATCAGCACTTTGTGATTTACAGTATCAAAGGCTGCCGTGAGGTCAAGCAGGATAAGGGCCGCCCACCCATCCCCATCCATTAATTTACAAACTTCCTCAGTCACCAGTATCAGGGCAGACTCAGTGGAATACCAAGCTCTATAGCCGTGTTGAGTGGAATATAGTATGTTGTTATGATCTAGGTATGAAGTTAGTTCTGCATTCATAGCTTTCTCCAGAACCTTGGAAGGCAGGAGATGGGGTGATAGTTTTTAGCCTCTACAGGATCATGCGTGCTGGGGGAGCCTGAAACACAGTCGTGGGGTCATTTCCAGGTACCTTCCTTTGGACCATGGTGCCAAGGTCCACCTCCTTAGAAAGCTCCTTGAGGTTAGAGAGCCTATTGTGAACAAGTTGCTGGCACAGATCGGGAAAACAAAGACTGAACATGTGCTCTTTAGTAATCATGTTATTCAGCCCTTTGTTATCCTTTTCCTCACTGCCTTTCACCCAACCATCCAGTGCCTTGCCAAATGCATCTACAAAATCTAACCAGGTCTGTTGGGATACCTCTGACTGTCCCTGAACTTCTGTCTGTACATTTCTGGGGGAATTCAAAACTTCCTTTTTAGAATATCCATCATGGGGGATATGTTATCCTGTCACTCCCTTCTAGGGCCAGTAGAGTGTCCCTCACCTCACTAGGGATTTGCCTTCACAGACTAGCTCCACAATTCTTCTCAGTGATCTTGTACATCTTGTAAATCAATTTCATAGGCCTCAAAAAATGTGTCTATGTCGTGTCCCACCCCAAAGTCACACATTAGACACATGCGTATGTGGACCCTCGTTTCAGAGGCCGCTGAAGAAATGCTGCTACTATCTTGGCTGGACTCAGGACTCCTGGATTTGATATCCAGCTCTCTCAAGCTCAGTTCCTGAGCCAACACCATTTTCTTTTCCTCCATAGCCAATCTTTTCTCTTCTATGGCAAGCCTTTTCTATTGTAAGGCTTGTTTTCTTTGCTCTGCCTCTAGCTTTAGTTTGGCAATTTGTAACTCCAGTATCCTCTTCTCCCTCCTACCCTCCACCTACTCTGTGGACAGCCTTTAGAGGGCATGCTGCTCAATGCTCCGGGGGGAACCATATCTCCTTGCTGGCTGTTGACCCTCCTGTCCCACAGGCAGTCCCGGATTTTCCACTGAATTCTGGTCTAGCTCCTCATCATCCTCTATCTCCTCATCCTCATCCTCTGTGGTTTCATGTGATGCATCCCTAGATTCCATGCAGACCCTCAGTGCCTTTTGCAACTCATCCTTCTTGGTGAAGCTTTTGGTAGAAAACTTAAACCCCTTGCAAAAATCCTTCATATGAGTTGTTTGCAGGTGCAGCTATGGGACCTCAAATCTGAGACATGATTTTAGCAAAAAAGCTAAAATGTCAGTTAGGGAGAATAGAAAAATTCAAAATGCCAATTAAAGAGAGTAGAAAAAAATATGAATGAGGATCAGAGACAATTGATATGAATTGGTCTTTATATGGATGTAGTGTTTACTGCATGGTACTGCACTAACACAAGTCCTATTATCACCACTGATCACCAATGTTAGAGATTGGGTCTCTAGCTGGCAGACGTTTGCACTCTGTCCAAGTAGGGACCACAATCCTAGTCAGGGTAAGTCAAATACACAACCTAAATTAACTTGTGCGCACCCCCTGGTCGTTTGGCTCAGAGCAGGCAGATTTAACCTGTAAAGTATTTGTGCAACACTAAATGAAAGTAACACATTGAAAACACCACAAACGATTCCACACCAATTTAGAAAAAAATAAGAATATTTTTTATGAGTAAAACAGGACCAAAATGACAAAAATCCAATACGTAGAACTTGAGTTATGAATTTTTAAAGAATAAACTACAATATAGTGCTTAAAAGCCAAAATCCAAATTTGAGGCCAACAGTGATGGAGCACAGGTTGGATACAGGACTCATGCAGGTCCTGCTGAACAAGTACCTTGAAAGAAGACAGCGTCATCATTAAAGACTTATGTTGGTTTTGATCCAACATCAAGCCTTGCAGTAGAGTACCACGTTGTTGTTGATCCCCTTATGATGCAGGAGCTAGATCATGGTCGAGCCTGGCAGTCAGGTCACATGTCATGTGTGTGGGGACAGGCACAGTCATATTTAAGTACAAGTGTCATCTCCTCCCTCCCATCCTGCCCAGGATGATCCATCAGGATGTTACTGGCCCGGCAGGGTATGAATGGCCCTTCAGGCACACCTCAGATCCCTTTGTGTGTGACTGTCTAGAGGGAATGAACAAAAAGCCCAGCTGTCACCCACCCCAGGTGTGTTTTCGGAGCCAGGCAGAGGCACAGAATGGCTAAAGTAAGAAAAAGCCAACTTTCTGAAAGTGGCATTTTCAGACTAGCAGCTTAAAATTCAACTTTACCATAAGTTTTGATTTTAAAGTATGAGTCAAGAGATACCAGACTCCAAATGTCTATCTTTTCCCAACTGAATTCACACATGAAGATGTTTTAAGGCAATTCCAATGTTAACCTATGGGAGCGATAGGCCATGTAGCAGTGAAAAACAGATCTAGGAGTATTTCACTACCAGGACATGTGAAACTTAAAGTACATGTACTACCTTTTAAATACACTACACTCTACCCTCGGTCCTGTCTAGGGCCAACCTCAGGGGTAACCTAAGTGTAATAAAAAGGAAGGTTTGGGCCTGCCATGAAGGTAAACTTACCAGGTCACATGGCAAATTAAAACTGCACACGCAGGCTCTGCAATGGCAGGTCTGAAACGTGTGAATGGCTACTAAAGTGTGTGGCACTTCCAGTGCAGCTGGCCTGCTAATAGCTTTTAAGTTACCAGCCTTGGGCACAGGTAGTCTAATTCACTATGGATTTATAAGTAAATTCAATATGCCAGTTGTAGAAAAGCTAATGTTACCATGTTTAGAGTACAGGTCTCATGCACTTTAGCAGTGGTTAGCAATGGTAAAGGAGCCACGGAATCATAAAGTCAACAAAACTGAATGCAGCAAAAGATCGAGAGGAGGAAGGCAAAAGGTTTGGGGCTGACCCTGCAGAAAGAGCCAGGTCTATCAACTATGATATCAACAACATGTTAGGTGCCCCAAAGTGCAGCACAGTGTAAGTGAATATTGACAACAGTGGGAAGGCTGTTATGGACGGGGTTCAACTTGATCAGACCCAGGTCTTTAAGTACCTTGGCATAACCCTGTCGTATAACTTAGACTGGAAACAGCACATTAACGAGCTAGCGACAAGGCATGCTCAACTGACAGGAGCCCTTACCAAGGAATTATTTTCCTCACAATCCAAACCTATTAGTCCGGTTTTAAAAATGTATAATGCTAAGGTTGGAGCGGCGGCGGTTTTATATGGGGCTGAACTTTGGGGGCCTAGTAATCTCACAAAGTTGACGGTAGCAGAAAATAAATTTCTCCGCAACATTACTGGCTTACCAATGTCAACCCCTTTGCTACCCTTAAATTATGATTTGGGATTCCATAGCTTCGAGGATATGGCCAGGTACAGATCAGTTGCTTACTGGAGGAGGTTATGGGTAACCCCAGATCTCTCTCAGTACGCCCAAGGCTTTCTCGAGGTTAGATCCCAGGACACAAGACACAAAATAGTATGGATAAGAGACGTAAAAACTATCTATAGGGCTATGGGTTTATCTCAACTGTGGGATGACCCTGTAAATAATATTTTCCCACCCCAAAAAATACTTCGAGACTTGTACTGGAGCATGATTGAGACTAAGTCCTTTGGAAGCCGTATTGAACAATCTTTTACTAGTGACTTCCTAGTACTCAAGCATGCACCGGCCCTGGAACCCTACTGGGACTGGATTACTATCCCAGGTGACCGGAAGAGGTACCATCAACTGAGGGTGGGGACACTTCCATTAAATGCCCTAACTGATAAATGGTATAAGAACCAAACCTCTAAGTGCCCCTTTTGCCCTGATCACAAGGAAAATGTTGGACACGTGTTGTTTGCTTGCCCTGAATATAGTGCCCCCAGACGATCATGGCTAAAACCGATTTGTGCCCAGTTGGGCCTTAAATCAGCAAACGAGGCTGCTAGGATCCTAAGAACTGATACCTCCCAGCCTGTTGTTATAGCCATGGCGAAATTCCTCCGCTGGATGTGGATAATTCGGGCTCTTAAAATGAGTGTGGTACAACCATAGGGATAGCTATTATACTCTGCTATTTAAATCTGCATACTGTATTTAGTAAGTGACATATTACGAACACTGCATAAGTAATTGACACATTTTGTATTTATGAATTTTGTTCTTTAATTGTTTTTATAACTGTTTTAATATTATATATTTAAAGCATGTAAATATGTAAATAGGATGACTCAGGCATATATATTTCTTTTTAGATTAGATTGATATGACTCATTGTGGATATTGTATAGTTGTGGGGGGTGGGTGGCAACAAAAACAATTTTTAAATGTAAAATGTCTTTTATGATTGAAAAATATCGAATAAAGACTAATTTGAAATTTAAATTGACAACAGTGATCGCTGGTGCTAAGTTGACATAAAGGAAATACAAAAACACTGTTGACTAATTTGCAGAACGACTTAAATAACCTAGAACTCTTTTCTTGAATGTGTTCATCTACCACACAGAATGATAGTCAGCAATGTAATACGTCAATGGTTTGACCACCTATGTGAAATTCACTGGGGTATTCTTCAGGACAGCTGAATGGTAGCAACTTTTATACTGCATTCTTAAGATATACAAACAATTAATCCATTCATAACTTGTGAATGTAGGAATTGTGCAAACCCATCTGCTACTGAATACGAACTACAATCAGGCCTCTTTTAACATGTGAAGGCACTATAACACTATATGTGAGATCAGTGTAAAAGTCAAATATCCGTTTTGGACATCTAAAGAAATGTTGTCCCAAACAAGTCTCGAAGCCACCCAGATAGGACTTGCTCACTGCTCCAAATATATGTTTTTTTGTACTGATCACTGCAACAGTGTTTTAGGCATAAATATCTGTATTTTTTGTAATTCCTTTTATGTCAACTGTACACTAAAGATCACTCTTATCAATATTAATTTACACCTTGCTGCACCTACATGTTGTTGTTATTGGTTTACTTTTATTTTATGACAGTGAGTATGTTACATCTGTACAAAGATAAGGGAAACTTTCTTGTCTCTGAATGTTGTTTTGCCATAAGAGCTTGGGTTTAAATCTCTCTGTGCGTGCACCATCTTCGAATGCCCATTTCATTAGCTTAGCTATGCCTCTTTCATCCACATATGGTGTTACTGAGTCACACAAAGAAGCCGAAGGGCCACATCACGAGGAGCTGCACTGGCTCAGCATAGAACTCTGTGCCTGTTAGTTGCATTCAAGGTGTCTATACACATAACTCAGAATTCCTCCGAGTTAATGCAGAAATGTATCATGCACTCTAAGGTACAGAAAGAGGCAATCTATGCTCTCTGTTTCTGGTTTGTGCTGTCTACATTTCATGTATTAACTTAGAGAAATCTGGGCTATACCTATAAATGTAAGACACCTCTACTGCAACAAAATGTTCTTGACTTTGTACTCTGCCAGCCCAGCTATTCATGATACATTCCCAGGTTTGACATTTTTTGTCAAACTTCAAACTCCCCAGTTCCCACACTGCTCTTCCAAGCTTATACACTTTGCAAGTCATGGAGCACCCTCTTAGCGGCACATTTGGCCAGTTTGCGACCTCTAAAATGGCTTTTGCCATGTACCAACCATATTTTGTGAGTCGGTAACCTATTACCGACTCACAGCATGGGGTTTGCAAGTCACTATTAGGAAGGGGCGTGCTCTGGGTGTCTCTTCCTAATACTGATTTGCAGGGAGATGTGCGATTGTTTTGTGACCAGAGTGCTGTAGCAAAGCAATCGCACTTTAATGCTTACTTCAAGCAGGTGGTAAGCCAGTTTCAAAGGGGAAGGGGTCCACAGGGACCTCTTCCCCTTTGTGATTGTTAGCATAAACATTTTTTAAGAGCAAGCAGTGGTCCCACGGATGACTGCCTACTCTTAAAAATTAAAAAATAAACTTTTCATTTTTCTTTTTAAACGTATCCCATTTTCCCTAGAGGAAAATGGGATCCATTTAAAAAAATGCTTTATCTAAAAAGCAATCACAGACATGACCCCAGCAGGCCTCCATTCCTGTGATTACAGGTAATTCCCAATGGGTTGCAAATTGCAACCTACCTCATGAAAATTAAAGAGGCAGGCAATTTGCGATCCCATTGAGAATCGCTGAGTGTGCCTGAGACACATAGTACATTTCATTTTGCGTCTCACAAATTGCGAGTCACTAAAAATTGCAATTTTCGAGTTGCAAAATGAAATGGTCGTACACACCAGCCCTAGGTGAAGTTGCAGAAACATCTTTGTCAATTCGCACAGAAAGCGTTTTTGTGATAACCAACCATGAAAAAGAAATTCATAACTTTTCCAAATAGAGTTGGGGAAACTGAGGGTAGCATAGGTTTACATGCCTAAATGTTTTGTCAATTAGACAAAGACATAAATCCGCATTCCTGCAAGATTATAAAACTGCAGTCACAGATTTATTGAATTGTACCTAAGAGGGTGAAATGTTAATTAACTTAAGGGAAATGCCATACTTATGATTGGATGAATATACAGATAATGCTTCAATTATGGGACTTGTATTTTGTTGTTTCAGTTTTTTATGTGTCTTTTTACTTATTATGGGAAATATTGACATTGGTAGCAATTGTATGGGACTATCACACAATCCAGCTTCATTCAATTTGATTTCAATTTACAAATATAGTGCAGTACTTCTCAATCATCTAGATAAGTAAGATCAACCAAAGGCAGCCAGAAATTATTAAAAATTGTAAACCATTTTTTTTGTGAGTGGATGTCAATTTAGGTCCTAAGAGAGCTTACTTGCTACTCTCCTCTCCATGGGATCCTTTGATTTATCGATGTTATATTCAAACTTGATGCAAATGATCGATACAAGTAACCATTAGAATAACTATGATTGAAACTCAATTGCATAAGTTGAGTAATTCCGAATACAAGACCTTGGACATAAGTAGGATGCTTATATTAAGTTTATTGCATGGCAGAATAAAGATTATTCATCTTGAAAACAAGCTATGTCTAGACAGATTTGGACAGGTCAGTGGATGTAGCAGGAATTCAGCTCAGGAACAGAGCTTTGCTTGGGATCATAGAACATCGGCATGTAGAAACAGAGTCACCATACCTCTTCAGTACCCATGAGCCCGAATTCTAATTATAGTGCCTCACTTGCCCTTCCAACCTTAACCGACAAACAAGTGAACAGGCACCCCAGGACACAACACTCTTGATTCTCTCAGGGACAGCAGTAACAGGATACACCCTTTCCCTCTCTCACTCATACTCATCCACAATAAAAAAAAAGATACACAAAGGAAGTTTAGAATATTTATTCAAAGTATTGTGTCTTAAAATGCAGTGTTTTTGTCACAATTAAACATAACTGCATACTAAAAATACTGTTAGTATGGTCAATAAACCATAAATCATAAAAATGCCCAGTCATGTTATAATTCTAAGCACCCCTCCCTTTTACTAAAGCGCCCATACCTTAGCATACACAGATGGACGTTCTACATCTACTGACCTAGCAATCTTGTTTCAGAACCCTCGCTCAGTGTGTGTACGTAAACGTCTGTGCTCGGTTCTATGATGAGAAATGTGCGCTCATTAACAGTATCTGCATTCTTGTGTTATTTTTATGTGCTAGTGCCTGACCAGAGAGAATTTCAAGGGGCATTGTTGTTTGACCTTGTCTAGGGTGGTCAGACTAAATCCCAGGAAAATATTATAACATGAAAACATATGCAGGATCATAAGTAAGCAGGTACATAAAGTAACATGTGCAAAAGAAAAGGCAGCCTACAACGTGCACAATGAGGCTAACATAGGGAAAACTATAATGGGCCATGCAGGAAACACATGAAAAGGAAGGTGTATTGGTGGTAGTTGAAATATTATTATCGTAGGCTGGGGAGTAGCCAGAAACATAAAATACCCCCCATCTGAAGCCCATCCTAAATCGATGTGTTGGAGTGAAGCAAGTATGCGCCAGTCTCCATACGGAGGTTTGGGAGGTACTAGGGAGTGACTTCCGACTAGTACATTTTTAACAAATTGGACACATTGATGCATTTTACAGCATAATCTACAAATTTGGACAAAATGTTGCATGTTTTGTATCAAAGCATTTCTTTAGGAGCCATCAAGAAATAATCCCAAAACAAGGTCCCATTTGCTGACCTTTACCATGATTTTTCAGCAGACCTGCCAACTCACACTGCCACTGCATGTCAGACGGTTTCATCTCTCTTCACGTGGTCACCCAGTGAGGAGCCCAATTCAATTGTTCCAGGCAGGAGGAGCTGGCAATCGCTAAAAAATGTTGATTTACAGCTCCTCTTTTGAAGCTGCATGCAGCTGATATTCATTAAGAGGTGTGAAAACACCTCAGGACATCAGCTGCATCCCATCAACCTTTGTTTATTTGTTTTATGGGAGGGGAAAGGAGGTCATTGGTGGAAGAGCACAGGGGCAGATCTGCCTCAAAAGGTAGATCTCAGCAGTTTGAAGTTTGAAGTTTTTTGTTACTTTAGCACAGTTACTTAAAACCATTGCTATAAAAATCAACATTATCACATTTGTCGTATTAAAAAGACAGAGCTGAAAAACAACTCTCCAGGCTTAATGACCATTACACTTATAAAGGAAACAGTATTTTAGTTGCCAAGATAAACATATTACTGTACTAAGCCCAAAATAAAAAATAGATTAAAACGGAGGATACTGAACCGGGGGACAAAAAAAGTCTGTAATGAGTTTTTAAGGGGGAGGGGGTGGGAACACAGGAACAAAGGAAGGTAAAAAAAGATTGTCCAAAAGTCTCACAACTTTTCCAGACCTTTCAAGACTTGAGTGTGTGTGGATGTAAAACACAGGGCCGAGGCCTCCCAGCATGTCCTAATGCCCCATTTTAAATACAAAGGTTTTAAAAGAGACCTTCTAGGTGCTGCCAAGGCGGGGCAGCAGCACAGGAGATGCAGCCATGATTCGGAGTGATAGTTACACAATCTGCAGGCCCCCCCTCACTTGTTGGGGCCCATCTGTTAAAGGCCAACGAACGCAGGCCTAGAAGTCGTATAAAAATTATGTTCTTCCGTGCCGCTGCATTTAAATTTTCCTGGAGATAAGATTGCGGTTTCCCGGGAAGATACGAGGAGTTCAAGGGGAGAAAAATGGTAGATGTTTTACAGCCTGAAGGTCCATACGATGGGAGATTAGTTTGACCTGCTTATTGATAAGTTTTTTCCAGACTGAGTATGGAATGGTGTCTGAAAGAAGTGATAAGTTGTCAATCTCTAGCACTGTTATGGCCTTTACAATCTGAGTGTTCAAAGGGTTACCAGGACTAGAAAAAGTTTCTTTTAGCTGGGATTTTAAGGTATTGTCTCCAGCTTTTAATGTCCTTATAAAATACTTCAGGGTGTCTGCCTCACAATAGATTGATTGTCTTTGTAGGCCCAGCTCCAAACGTAGTCTTGCCCACTGGATGAAACTTGGGAGATGGAAGATTTTTTTAAAGGTAGAAATTTGAGCGAGGTCGAGACTAACAGAGCATGCGCCGGGGAAGGCCTGATGCCCGTAGGTTAAGCAGGAAGTAAAGTAGCTTTGGTCACCTTCAGAATGGATTCTGCGGAGGGGCTGCCCAGGGACAAGTTCAGTCGGGTCAGGGAGTATGTGATTGCTCCTGCTCTCTTTTTCAAGGCGGCTAGATGAGCTACTGGTCTAGACGTTTCGTTGAACCAGACTCCCAGGTAATTATATTTTGGAGTTGTATTAATCCTGGCAGGCCCAATGTTCCACTTTAGACTTTTCTTATTCTTGCATCCGCCAAATATCAGTACCTTGGTATTTTCCTGGTTGATTTTAAGGGCGTTGACGGTATTGTATGTATGAAGCATACTTAAGGCTCTTTGGGGACCCGATTTTGCTTGGTCCATTATTACAATGTCATCAGCGTATTGTAATATGTGCAGAGTCCTTTTTGCGGGGCCCAGTTTTGGCGGAAGAAGATTACTATTCTCCAGGAATGTCCCAAGGTCAGCTGTGTAAAGATTGAACAAGAGAGGGGCAAGGACGCAGACTTGCTTTAGCCCGCCTTTAGTGGCGATTTTTGAAGAGACTTTCTTTGGGCCGGTTTTAATTCGCACCCACGTGTTCTTATGCAGGGAAATGAGTGCTCCTAGAAGGCTCTGCGGAATCCCCCACTTATTCAGCTTCCTCCATAAGATGTTACGAGACACTTTATCGAAGGCCGCACTGTAGTCTATAAAGCAGCAGTAAAGTGGGAGATTTTTTTTTGTGCTGCTTGTTGACTCAGAATGGCTAGAGTTGTAATGTTGTCTATTGTGGAGGCCTATGCCCGAAACCCTGTTTGGTAGTAGGGTATGATGTTATTTTCTGCAACCAATTTTTCAAGCGACCTTAGAAGACACCGAGCATATGCCTTTGCCTCAAGATCTAGTAGGGCAATGAGTCGATAATTAGCCGGTAGCGTGGAGTCTCATTTCTTAAATATGGGGCACAGAGTCGAGCCTAACCATGAGTCCGGTAGCTGACATGTCTTAAACACGTTGTTACATAGGGGAGTCAAAAGTTCCGCCCACTCTTCCAGGGCACATTTGAATACCCCACCAGGAAGGCCATTGGGCCCTGGGGCACCGTCGGTCTTCATGGCTCGCAGATACTTGGAGACCTCGGCTACAGTGGTCAGCTCATGAATTTCTATTTGGGTGGAGTCAGCACGGTCTCTTAATTCAATCACCACGGGGTCCGGGGCGTCACTACGATATAGTTGGGACACGTGCAAGGCCCAATCTTCTTCACAAACCGCGTTTCCTCTCATCTTGTTCGTGGAACGGAGCTTGTTCATGTGACTCCAAAACTGGGACTGATTGTTGCCCTTTAGCAAAGCAAATATTTTTAGCCACTCATTCTGTTCTTTTAGTCTCTTGTTCTCCCACGAAATTTTCTTAAAGGTCTTTCGCAGTGAGGCCACATTATTGGCAGTGTGTACAGTTCCGATCAATTTGTGCCGGCGCAGAGCCCTCCTAAGGGTCTTTCTTTGGGAGGCAAGAACTGGATCATAGGTTTGCTTTGGGCGTGGCCCGGGTGATCTATGATGAGCCACAGGGCCCGCTAAGAGATCTTGTAATTTGACGATGGCGTTGTCCCACCGGTGATGTAAATCTGTGGGAGCATTGTTCCTGAAATTAGGAGTTTCGCCCTTAAGCCAAGTTCCCACCTTGTCAGAGCCCGATGAGTCCCATTCGATTTTTCTAGCCAAGGTGTGGAGTTCGACCTGCGTTGAGTACCCCACTTCTGTTATTTCTACGGCGACTGGCATTTGTAAGTGCATTGTTACCATTAGGGGTTCGTGGTCACTCTCCGAGTGATAAGGAATTTCCATCCTAACCAGTTTATTTCCCAGAAGCGGTGATAGAAAGATGTAATCAATAGTCGAAATATTCCTAAACGTTGGCAAAAAATGAGCACCCAAATGCTTTTCCAGGGTAATTTGCTGAGCAGAGCGGAGGTTGTGAATTGTTAGAAAGGTGGTCATCGCTTCTTGCTCTTTGGTTTTGATTGCTGAAAGGGCGTTGATAGCGAGGTCTTTGATGCTGAAGTCCCCTAATAACAGTACACAAATTCCAGTAAAAGATCTACCAGGTGTTTTATCAGTAAATCTGTTACAATTGATTTTGTGATTTTCGTTGTATTATGGTAACAGTTAATTAGGAGCATGGAAAAGGCCCTGCCTGAGGATGAGAGGCCGGTAATAAGTACAGTCTGACCTGTCGTCATGTTCCGAAGAATAGGTGTGGCCGTTATCTTACACCTGTGCTTGATGAAAATAGAGAGGCCCCCAGAAGGTCTTCCGTGTGAGTTGGGCTGGGCGGCTGATTGAAAGAGTTTGTAATAGCCGAGCAGAGGTGATGGAGATAAAGACCAGGGGCCCGATGTAGGTCACCAAATACCGGTCGGTAACGGCCGAATTCGGCCGTTTCCGACCGGTATTTGGTGATTGAGATGTAGGGGCCATTATTTTACAGAATCGGTAAATTTACCTAATCGGTAAATTTACCGATTCTGTAAAATACCGAATCGGTAATTTTACCGATTCGGTAAATCCCAGATGTAGGTAGCACTGTTTACAGTGCTACAGGCCTTCAGAATTTGGTATTTTATCACCCAATACAATTGGGTGGTAAAATACCGATTTCAGGTGTACATGCACAGCTGTGCATGTACACCTGTGCCATGTGACACACAGACATGCCCTTAGGGCATGTCTGTGTGCCACATGACACACAAGCCTGGAATTGAGGTGCTACACCCCGTTCACCCTTGCAGGATTCGGTATTTACCAAATCGGTAAATACCGATTCGGTATTTCCCATTGATTCCTATGGGCTTCAAGGCTCATAGGAATCAATGGGAAATAGCGATTCGGTATTTACCGATTCGGTAAATTCCGAATCGTACAGAATCTGTAATTTATTACCTACATCTGCCTGCTTCCGATTTACTGACTCTTAAATACCGAATCGGTATGATTCCGTATTTAAGAGTCGGTAAATCGGAATTACCTACATCGGGCCCCAGGTCTCCTGGAAACAAATGATATCGCTTTTGTTCAGAAATTCCACGGCTGATTTTGAGGCAAAAGTTGACTTTAGCCCGGCCGCATTCCAGGACGTGATTGTTAGTTTAGAGTCAAACCCGTTGGCTTCCTTGTTAGGAAGGACGCTGCTGGGCAGAGCTGGTTGGAGGCTCTAGGACAGGATGCCCATGATGGCTGTCGTTAGCGTGGGAGACAGGATGATTGAGTTTGCAACTTACCAGGCGTTGATTATTATGGCATGCAATGTTTATGAAATTGTCCACTTTCGACGCATTTGGAAGCCAGGCATGGGTTGCACCCCGGGACCCCTTCAGTACACTAATAGGCTGCTTCACTGGGGCCTGCGGGAGAAGAACATGGGGATATTTTTGTTGAGTAGGAACCCACATTTCGATACCCCAATTTTCAAATAGACTAGCTTCCTTGAAAATTGCATTCCTGATGGATTCCTGGGACCACGTTGTAATGGTGGCCTCTGAGCCCCCTTCCCCTGGTATTGAGGAGAACTTGACCAATGTAAGGTCTGAGGAAGTGACCCCGGACAGCGCTGGAACACAGTTGAGTAGACGGATAAGGTTATTTCTGTTAAGAATATCATATGGGCCCTTATGGTCATAGTGAGGAAAAAAGACGAGTTCTGCTCCATTTTCCGGGCGCTGGTGATTCTGACTCCTAGCTATTTCAGTTAAAAGTGCTGGCGCCTTCAGATGTTGGGGGCGAGCTTCAGGTGGGTGATTGTTCCCCCCAGTTGGGTTGTCGTTCCCGGGACTTGTGTCAGTTGGGACAAAAAATTCCTCTGCATATGCATAGAGGAATCCCCACCGACTTTAGTTGAATCCTCTGGTAGATGGCACGCACAACGACCTATCGCTTTGCCCTCTATCGCACTTTGAAGGTTTGTGTTCAACATTTTTGCCATTCCCTGGCATTTGAGTGGACTATTCCGTGCTTCTGGCATTGCTGATACGGACTGTACAGTGTTGTTCTGACTGCCAAGGCTTCGGTCATGGATAGTTGTTCCAGTGGTTTTATTTAACGGTGATCCATTCGCTGTCATTGTGGAATATAATTCGATAGCTCTTGTGGCCGCAGTGCTCCCTGTGTTGATAGCCCGGGCTGATCACTGGTATCCTTTGAACCTGCAGGGGTCATGCTTGTCTCGTTGGTTTTCGTTTTGGATTTTGAGGGCAGGTTGAAGATGGGGAAGTAAGAGAGGCCCCTTGATTTAGTAGCTAGCGTGCTGGGTGCCGCTAACCCTTCGAGCCCCGCTCTCCTTTTTGCTGAGCGTTGTTTTTTAGATTGTTTTTTAAGTTTCTTTCTCTCCCTCCTTGACAATGAAGGTTTCGTTGGAAGATTAGAAGAACTGTGGGTTGAATCAGTATTGGCAGTGTCAGTGCAGTCCAATCGCGTAGTTGCTAGCTGCGTTGATGTTAGACTGCTAGTATCTGTGAGTTCCGAGCCCACTATAGGGTGGCCGGGGCTGGTTGCCGGTAACAAACTGGCCGAACTTTTAATAGCTGGGTCGGCAGAAGGGGGAGTATTTTTTCTCCCTGGTGGTGGACCGGCTGGTGTGGTGGGGCATAAAGGCTCTTCAAAGGTGAATGGAATTTGAGACTTTTGCATGGACTTAGGTGACCCATATCCATTACTGTGACACTTCACGCTCTTCATGATTGCGCCCAAGATTTCGGGGAGAGACAAGAGTTTATTGATTATTGGAGAGCAAGAGCAGGAAGTCGAGTTGCCCGTTGGCCCCACCAAGCCTTCAAGGGAGCTTATCCTGGAACCCAAGTCCGACAGCGCTGAAGCCAAAGTTTGCATTAGATCGATCTGCAGTTCCATTTTCTGCGACTGCCATAGCATGGCTTTAGCGATTACATCTTGCTTTGCATGAAGTGATGCCAATGAGACCGAGATAGAGTTTGTGCGGTCCAAAGAGGCAAACACGGGAGATCTCAGCATAAAGATCCTCTCCTCCAAGAACACGCCCCCTTTCACACTGAAATGTTTTGTTCAAGTTAACAGGTCTGTTTTGGGAGGTTTTCAACCAAGGAAAAATGCGGACAAACAATGTTTTACCAACATATTTTTTTTGGGGTGGGGGACATTGGTTAAATGATATACTGGTTTTCTATTTGACACAGGTTTCTCCCAGCTTTTTCAATGTTCTAAATGTTTTCATTTACTACTACCTTCAAAATTCTCTTACAATTCACAAAGAGGCTTGCTGGTCTGTAGTTAAGCGCAATAATCAAGCACTTCCAGAAGAGGCTGGGACTAAGGTACTTACTAGCTGGATGGAATAGAGAAACTCCTTAGCTCCTTAGTTCAAGTTTTGATGTGGAAATGTGCTGTCTTTAGTGACTAAGCATTGTGTTATCTTGAGAGCTTGTCTCACCACAGCAACTAGCCCGCAGTCCCAAGAACATACCCCAGAAATTTCAGTGTCTCTGCATGTGGGCGCAGACCTCAGGGATTGCTTGGGGCCAAAAGTTTAGGCCTCTTGCATCTTCTTGCATCATTAAAAGCCAAATGGAGATTCTGAAAGACCAGCAGCCATTTTTGGTATAGTAAGCCTATATAAGGCCACGTCCAAGCCGCCAACCTCACTTTCCATCCAAAGCACTACCGGATCCAAACTTCAGTCAGAGGCTGGTATGGTATCTCATGCAGGGTGTGCCAGCTGCATTCAGGACCAAGGTTGGAGGGTTGGTTGGCCTTCCGCCTTGTGTGTTGAGACAAAGGAGCTTTCATACCTAATTTCAGTCTGACTACTGCTTGCATTTCTGAAATGTGATGTGGCCTTTGTGGTGACTTTGATGCAAGGCCTGTGATTTGGGGTGCAAAAATTTTGAGACACACACTGCTGTTGGCATGTTTGCATGAGCCAAGGGCCCGATTGGCCTTGCATTCCTTGTTCAGTCTCTCTCTCTCTTTCTCTCTCTTTCTCTCTCTCCCTCTCCTTTGATGAGTGCCTGACACACCTTCTTATCTTGCATATTGTCTTGCAGGCTGTGAGTCACAGATTGTCTAGGGATGCCCCACCATGACTCTTCAAAATAGTTGTTTGGAGACAAATTTGATTGTGACATTTTGTTTGGTCTTTCAATGGTGAATGAAGGAACTAGGATTTCAGTACTCACATGTATGTTGATTGTTGGGATTATGCAACATCAGGTGGGTGCTTTTGTTCATATTTTCAAGCCGTTGATGTGCAGTGGCTTGGTCCAGGGTTGGTGGGGTGTGCCCGGGGTGGGGTCTAGAGGGTGGGGGGTGGTCCTGGGTGGGGTGGCAATGGGTGTTGTGGCCCTCTTGGGTGTCTGGCCCGCATGTTCTGTGGCTCCATGGCATATGTTGTTCTTCAGGTGTGGCTCTGGGCTGGGCTCCCTTTTGTGGTGCAGGCTGTCGTCCGACTTTGCACCAGGTGAGGGCAGATGTTAGTTTCCTGCTGCTAACGAGCCTTATCATGTGTCTTTTCGCCGATCCGGCTGGTTGTTGAGAATGTTGCGGAGTGGTGTTATTGCGGCGTTTAGCACGGGCACGCCTACTTTGCATCTCATTAGCGATAATTGCCGGGGTCGTCTGTGGTGATGTGTTTTGCGGCTGCTATCGCGGGCAAACTGGTGATGTCGTCTGTTAGCACCTGCTTGTGAATGGGGTGATAATTCTATTGTGACTTTGGCTGCGATTAAGTGCCGATAACTTGGTGATAACTGCCTGAGAATACGCCCCCTAGTTGGCATTTAAAGATTACAATTGCAAGTGAGTTAAAGTGCACTCATAAACACCGCATAATAAACAATGCACTGGTGTTTTGATCCCAGTTTAAGTTAAAGAGTAATGCTCACTCCGGAAGAAGGATTCCAAAGCTGTGCGGTGTTTTTCAAGACATTCAATGAACATTGTGAACCTCATATGAGTTAACTTTTCTGATCAAGAGTTTAGGGTGTGACATCTGCATTTGTAAAGTGCAAAGGCCAAAGGCAAGCCCGTCTGCACCCATCCGTGCCTGGACTGTGCCAAGAGCTAGAACCCCTGTTCGTTTTCCAGCGGAAACAAAGTCTATTTTTTACGCAAGGGATGAAATACTCGGGCTGAATATAAACTTTAGTAACACTAGCTGCCCACAAATAGTAGTGCCCACACTGTAAATTACAGCTGAGTTTCTGCAAAGTTAAGGCTCTCGCACCCCTACAAAAACCTTCACACAAAAAAACATGCAAATCCTTTCAGGCTAAGTTGATTAATTCATGGTCTCCGCTGAAATATACTACAGACGTTGCGGAATTGATTGGCATACATAAACTAGACCTAGCCTTCATTACAGAAACTTGGGGGGATGAGTCGTCAGACCCTCATCTGGCATTAGCACTACCAGCAGGATATACTATCATCAGAGCGGATAGAGTTAAGAAACAGGGGGTGGATTAGCTTTCATCCTTAAGGAAGACTTACCTGCAACAGGATCTCCAGCCGGAACTTCACAGGACTGTGAAACCTTAACATTTCAGATCTCTTTGAGTAACAATTGCACACTGAAAGGCCCACTTTTATATAGGTCACCAGGAGCACGGACCTCCTCCTTACATACTATCAGTCCCTTCCTCAAAGCCAGTCTAGAGGTGTCTGATTTCCGATTGGTACACAGCTTTATAAGCCGATTTAATGGACAATTTCTCATTAACGCAAATTGTCAAGCATGACACCCACGCTGCTGGACATACTCTAGATGGGATTTTTACTTCAAATACGTCATTTAAAGTATTAGAAGTAATTCTGGTTCCATGGTCTGACCATAAATCGATATTGTTTACTCTAAACGTAGACCAGAATTTCCCAATAGTTGTAAACACAACAGTCTCGGTCACCTGTCGTCACTGGGCCAAGATTGACCCTACAATCACTACTGTCAAACACCATCCCAGACCTTTCAGCAGATATTAACACCTCTGTTCATAGGTTATCCTCTTGGATTAAATCAGCAGTGGATACCTTAGTACCCACAAAGAGCTGTCGCTCTCAGAGTAAAAGTCTCTCTGAACTGTGGGTCACAGATATTCTCAGAGAACAAAAACAAGTATGTAGGAGGTTAGAAAGAAAATGGAGAGTAAACTGCGGTCTGGAAGAGAAAGCCAAGTACTAACAACCTTTGGCAGCCTACAAGAAAATGATTGTAGAGGAAAAATGTAAATAATTTACAGCAAATATCCGTGAGGCTGGGAACTCCTGCAGGGAACTTTTCTTCATAGCTAAGAATTTAGCTAAATTACCGGTAACAGATCAGACAGAAAGTAGTGCCGAATTTTGCAATCTACTGGATCAGTCATTTATAGATAAGGTTGAGACTATGTATAATTCCTTTGGAGACAGCACCAGCCCACTTGACAATATTGCTCTGAAAGCTTCAGGTCCTGTGGCCACCGTTCTAGCTTTCGCCTTCTCCTACCCCAAACCAGAGCAAATCAGTCAGGTGATAAAAATCGCTAGATCAGGAGCCCTATCAGACCCTTGCCCTCCAAAAGTATTCCATTTGTTTCTGGAATTATTAAGCGAATCTCTAAGTTTGGTATTCAATAAGATAATTCAGGCAGGCATCTTTCCAGATTTTTGGAAAATAGCTTCACTTCTTCCTCTGTTAAAAAAAATACAAATCTCAATCATAAGGACCCCAGCAGTTATCGTTCTATTTCTAGGATCCCGTTCCGTGCAAATGTACTTGAGAAACTCCTCAACACACAACTTACAGCACATATTTGCTCACAAAGTCTTTTGGATCACTCACAATATGTTTTTCGGGAGGGACATGTAACGGAGACAGCTTCGATTATAGCAGCAGACGAACTTAGGACAATACTGGACTCAGGGGGCAAGGCTGCCTTAATTCTGTTAGACCTATCGGCGGCCTTTGATACGGTGAAGCACAAAATATTAGCTGGTTGACTAGCAGAGTTGGGGATCCGAGATTCTGCCCTTTGACTGTTTTTATCCTAACGTGCCAACAGAACCTTATTCATTGAATTGGGACCTTTCTCATCCAAACCTTTCAAATTGTCTTGTGGGGTGCCTCAGGGCTCGTCTTTGAGCCCTACATTATTTAATGTTTATGTGGCTCCTCTTGCAGCAATTATACGGCAGTCTGGGTTTTCGGTTGTATCTTCTGCAGACGACACTCAGTTGGTGGTGTCAGCCTCAAGCAACGTGGAGGAGACCTCTGACTGATTTAATAGCTGTATGTCACAATTCAACCAATTGATGCAGTCTAACTGCTTGAAATTGAACGGTGGAAAGACCGAGGTCTTTCCCCCTCGGTCGCCCAGGTGGTGGCCTACCAATCTGGTAGATTGGCCTACCCCAGTGTCCATCGAGAAAAACCTTGGAGTCATCTTTGATGACAAATTAACATTTAGTAAAAATGATTAGAATAATCTGCCCATTCGTTCCTCCTGATGCAACTAAAACGCTTGTCACAGCATTGACCCTTCCGAGATTGGACTTTGGGAATGCACTATACCTTGGAATTCAATCCCAGCATCTACTAAGACTGCAGCGTCTGCAGAACGCCGCTGCCAGATTGGTACTAGACATTCCTAGGTTTGAATCAGTCTCCCACGGTTTAAGAGCCCTCCACTGGCTCCAGATGAAAAAAATAATTGAGTTTATTTGTCAATGTTTGGCCTTCAATGCTCTTCAGGGTATAGGGCCGCACTTTCTGAGGACACATCTGAAATGGTATGTGCCGGCCAGAAGCCTAAGATTAGCCCATGCAAAACGTCTGCAGACACCTAAATATAAGAAGGCCTGCTGGGCTGGCAGAAGTTTTTTGTTAGGGACAGTTAAGATCTGGAACCAGCTCCACATTTCCATAAAGAGCAGCCCATCACTCTGGTCCTTCAGAAAGGCACTAAAAACCTGGCTCTTCAACAACTGACCTTCCTTGATTCCCAGCAGTACCTTGCAATCTACCATTTTCTAGCGCCAAGACGCCCATGGGCATTAGCTGTGCTCTATAAATATATAAATCAAATCAAACTCTGTTACCCTAGGGGTATCTGGGCACTGTAAACCTTATGTATACATTGTGCTATCTTATTTGCTGGTCATGCTTCTTTTAGCCCTCTAGTCTATTGTTAGAATCGCACTAACAATCCAGGTTGTAAATGTGCTATATTACAAAGGACACATTGGCATTTTAATTTCATTTGTGTTCCTTTGTTTACCCACAAATAGAGCGGGGCCTCATTCACCGAGCAGTTGCCAGGTGAGGTGAGGCATACTCCCACACAAAGCTGGGTGAGTACAATTCTATTGAACTAATTAGGTTATTCTATATATCTAATGCTTTGTCACTTATTGGACATTTTTCTGTCTAATCAAGATAATCATTCTTGAAGACGATTAGTAAACAGTGCATTTACTCAGTAGGTTTAGGTTCACCAATTAGTAGCACAAATTAATTGATTGTATCATTACAGGAAAGAAGATTGCACTTAAACCAACCTGGAACTTCGCTCCACACCAGGTTCTGGTAGGGTGGTTTATAACCACTGTTGCATCAATTTTCTAAGGAATGTTTTTTATACATATATTGTGTAAACTATTGCAGTAGCGTATCACTCTTTAGGTCCTGACGAAAGCCGGTCATTGTTACCCATATGGCTGGAACATGTTGACCTTTCACCTATTGCCAGAAGATAGTCATATTTTCACACTATCAGGCTGTTTTTAACCTTGACACTAGGACAATCCCTATTAAACATATTTTTGTCCTTGTAGTCATTTTTAATTATCACGTTCACGTTGCACTGCACGTTATCAGCACCACTTTTTGAGATCACTTTTGGCTGGGCCAAATATTGGCTTGAAATCTAGTGCTGCACAGTTATCCAACTTCTGGTTTGGCCGCACAGATTCTCTACCACCATCTCCCAGATGATGATGCTCTGCCAGAGTGGTGGGCTGATGGGATCTCTTTCTGAGCCAGGTGTCACTCAAATCGTGATTGCGTGATATTCTTCCCTTCTTGGGTACTTGCACAGTTCATGTTAAGTTGACGGGTAGTCTCCTTGTGTGTTTCTTATGTTCCCATGCAACAGCCATGGTTCAAGACACATTTCCAGATTTACGAGGAATCGTAAATCTGGAAATGCGCCTGAATGCGCAGACAAAACAAGGAGAAAGGTTTTTGCTTCTCCTCGTTTTTTCCTCTTTCAATGCGTGCTGCATTCTACAGCAGACATTGAAAGAGGAAAATGCTTGCAGTGATTGTTTTTGTGCAGGAAGGTGCACTTTCTTGTAAATCTGCCCCATTCTATTTTTTTTTTTTCATTTTTAGAAATGCTGTCTTTCTCTACTGATGTCCAAAGTACCTATACATTGTATGCTATTGCAGCCCTGAAGAAGCCCATGTTTGGCAAAACGTGTTGGCTGTCTATATGATGCAAACCAAGCACATTTGAAATAAAGGAACGGAAAGACTACAATGAATTTGTCTAATTATTGCTTTTGCCAACTGTACACTAAACTGTATTTACTTACTTAACAGCTTGTGTTGACTCTTATCTCACATTTTGCATGTTTCTATTTGTGGCCAAGTGGCAGCTGACCATTTGAGGCGGGCAATACCCATTACTATGTCACTCAACTTGGCAGAGCAGTTTTCTATAACCCAGTTGCTTTCTCAGGTGTTAATTCTATTGTAAGGGTTGACGTCCCTATGTCTGACCTTTAAAGCTCTTCACGGTTTTCGGCCCGGCATGTCTACAAAGGAAGTTCTCTTGGCATGTGCCAGCCCGTAACCTACGCTCCGCCTCGGCCAGGGTGGTGACCGTACCGAGGTTCAGGAGATCCAGAGCAGGAGGAAGATCGTTCAGTGTGGCTGCGGCCAAGCTATGGAACTCTTTGCCCATTGAACTTAGGCAGGTCAACAGCCTTCTTGCCTTCAGAAGGCAGTTAAAAACCTGGCTTTTTCCCCTCCCTCCCTAATCCTCAGCCTGTTAATAGCTGTCCTCCTTTCTTCCTTGAGTATGCTAGCGCCAGGATGCCTCTCGAGGTGATAGTGTGCTTTATAAGTGAAATAAATAAATAAATAATAATGGTGCACAAGTACGCTAGCCTACACGATGAGATTCGAAGATGACAGAGAAGAGCTGGCATAAGATCTTTTCAAACCCAAAAATGAGGTCAAACAAGTAGTCTCCAATGTGGGCAATAAGAAGACAAGGCTTAAACTTAAGTTTCAGAAACTGAAGAGACTCAAGAAAAATGGATTATCTAAGTGGTGGGACTGGGTCACACTTAAAAGATACCTTGAAAACAATAATGTACCCAGAGGTCTGAGGATCCTCACGTTCCGCAACTTTGATGACCTAGACACAGACTTGCTCTCCGAGTGGGAGGAAAATCTGCATAATTTTTAATATGATGAAGATACTCAACGCCCATGCAGACAGAAAATGCACTAAACTCCATATTGAACTAACCCCTTCGCCGCGGGGGTAATTCCCCATGGTGCCGGGGGAGGGGGTCGGCGTCGCTCTGGAGGATGAAATTAAACAATTGAACTTGATTGATGCTACCACAAAGAACAATTCCATCCAGATCTCTGCACACCAATCGGTAGTTAAGAGTAGGAAACTCAATAAAATCATGCGAGACAATTGTGATTACAACAATGGGCGTATTTTCACTTTCGCAACACGTTTTGACAACATACTTGTACCAAAGGGTAACACATTAGTCACGCCTAGCACCAGGAGTATTTCTAGTATTACTGCAAGCTCAGATGCGTCTTCAATTGATGAACCAAATAGGGAAGGCGATATAGACAGAGGTGCATAGGGAACATGTTCTTTGACTTGTTTAGAAGAGGTGCTCCACTTCAGGAGCGGAAACAAAAAGAAAAACCAGGAGAGGGGGGAGGAGAAAAAATGGCAGAAAAGGACCTGGCACTAACATGTTACCATAAGAGTCAGCTGAAAAAAATGCAAATGATTGATATGCATATGAATATGAATAAATACGAATGAGAATTTGTTTATTGATGACGTTGTTGTCAACCTTTCTGATCACCCTTTGACCATACATGAAAAGAATGTACTGAATAAAGGACTGGGCTACTGTCCGGTATCAAGGGGTATGTTTTCTTAATTACACATTGATCTTTACAAATTTTTAGAACAGCTAAACTCAAGTGTCATTTTTCCATCAACACCATTGAAAGGATTACTGATGAGACTACTGCACCATAAACTGATGTCACAGTGTCACACATTAGGGACATTTCTATACTCTTGTCCCTTGACAGCGATAACGATTCCTCATTTGAACTTGTACTTGACAGCTTGAATATAAAACAAGACTACATGTGTGAAAGTGGGTTGCACATACGAGGCAAGTTCACACTGCAGGGCACACATCTCAATAGCATTGATGTATTCCACAACCTACTGAGTGAAACCTGTACCGACTAAAAGACAAATTAAATAGGAAAATCAAAAGATGGACCAGTGATAATCTGACTTTGAATGAAAGAAAAGCATCCATAGCTTATGCATGAATGACTCAATAGTGATCAGGGAGGTACACAAAGGAAGAAACGTTGTGGTGATGAATAGGAGTGATTACACGGGTGAGGTACTCAGACAGCTTAGAAATTCTACACACTATGCTAGACTCACTCACAACCCTTGAACAGCAGCCACCAAGAAGATTAACGCTCAACTCCTACACTGGAAGGAAGTGGGCCTCCTGTCAGACACTGAACACAATTTTCTCACAGTTCTCAACCCAAGGTTTTCTTGCATTTATCTTCTACCGAAGATACATAAAAACAGCCCTTTCCTCTTGGACGTCTGATTATTTCTGCTATCGGCTCCATGACAGAAGCGATGTCAACATTTTTTTTATACTTTTCTGCAGCCACTAGTGACCAACCTACCCTCAAACGTCAGGGATAGCACTGACATATTGAATACGTTTGAAGATCAGGAATGGGATGAAGGGATGTGGTTCGCAATGCTTGACATTGAATCACTCTATACATGCATCAAGAGGGACTTAGGCAAAATAGCTATTTACTTCTTTCTTTCCAAGCGACAGGCTACCTACCCTTTTGATCATAATCAAATGCTGTTAAAAATGATTGATCTTATCCTAGATAACAACTTTTTCCCGTTCAATTTGACCTGGTACAAACAGGAACAGGGGACTGTGACGGGATCCAAATTTTCTCCATTGTACGCAAAACTCTTCCTGGGGTGGGTGGAGCACACACATGCATTTTCAAGAGCCACCTCAGACTGGACTAGGCGCATCCAGTTCTGGGGTCGTTACATCAATTACATTATCATCCTATTGACGGGTATAGGACTTGAGCTTAGGGAATACTTTGATTTCCTTAATCATAACACTCTTAATGTCAGCTTTGCCCTAGAGATGTCCCAGTCCAGTATACACTACTTGCATCTTGAACTGTACTATCATAACAATAGAATTCAAAGCACACTTTACAGGAAGGAGACTGCAGTGAATAGCATAATACATTACACCAGCTCATACTCTCACCCTCAACCAAAAAGACTATCCCATATGGAGAGCTGATATGTATACGCAGAAATTGCAATGAGGATACAAACTTTGCCACACAAGTGAAACTGGCAACAGGCAGACTGAAAAAAAGAGGCTATGAACCAAGTGTCCTTAAGGTGGCAGAAAATAGGGCTAGGACCGTTATGAGAAAAGACACACTTACGAGCAAGGCAAAGTGCACTGAAAAGGACAAGCAAAGACTCTCGTTCATTACGACTCATTCTGCACTCAATCATGACGTGTTCAAGATACTAGGCAAACACTGTGCACTACTCAAAGGAGTTCCAGGTTTTAATAGTTTCCTCACACAGAGACCATCCATGACATACAAAATATGCAGAAAAATCAGAGACTATTTGAGACCTAGCTATATCTTTTGTAAGACAACACAGTGACAGAGTTGGCTCCACAAACCCCTTGGATTTTATACCTGTGGCACCTGTAACAACTGCAACTTGGGCTGTAATAAGACTACAACTTTTAGTTACAACATAAACACACAACACAGGATACAGCAGTTTATTAACTGTCTTACCAGCTATGTGATCTATGTACTGATCTGTGGGTGTAACAAGATTTATGTAGGCAGTACTGCAAGACAGCTAAGAATACGCATCCAGGAGCATCATAGAGCAGTGTTGAATGGTGGCACAGCATATGCACTAGTCTCTCTCTTGACAAGACCAAGTTCTGCTTTCATGGTATTGATCTTGCCATCAGTAACAAAAGAGGAGGGGATAGACAACTGGCTCTCAGGCAGTTAGAAGCCAGGTAGATATGGACTCTACACTCCTCTTTGCTAGGTCTCAACACTGACAAGGAAATGCATTACTTTCTATAATGTTCAGTTTCAGTATGTATATGCTCTTTCCTCTTCTGTCTGCTGGGAGATTGACATACACCAAGGCTATGCACCATCACAGATCAAATGCCGACCTTTGGATTGCGTGACACAAGGGTTTACTGATCCAATAACCCAATTCTTTAATTGATTTAAATATTAAGTTTAACAAATACTGCATGATTCAGGCTTTGGATTGTGAGGCACTGTAACCCTATTGGCCACATTTCCAATTTCAGTTTGTAAATCTAATACTGTGGTACTGGTACTGTGGCTCCATCCTCGTTCTTTGCCCACTTTCCGAAATACACTTCACTGGACATTGTGACACTCTAACCCTATTGCCGACCCTATTTTCATAAATGTTGATTCCATCGTACATTATATTTGTCTGTAGCTTGTGATGTGTGAGTGACACTGTTACCTAATTGCCTGCATTACAATGACATCACATCAAATAAGTTCTCAACACTACGGGTTCTATGTAGGGTTTTCATGTATACAGGACGATTGGCGCCCACCCAGCTGGTAGCGGTAAGACATTTATGCAAAAGCAACAGAAATGAACAGTGCCACACGGTCAGAGGAGACCACAAAACCTCTGCAAGTGGTGGCAAGGGCCCACCGGTAGATACAACAAAAGTCCTGTGCACACATTAAGGTAGGTATATACAAAAGTATTCAAAAGGTAAAGAACAGGTCGTAATCAATGAGACAAGGTAGACACACTTGAATGATTTTCAAACTTAGAAATGTATTTGAACCTTCCTTTCTGGAAGGATGACGTCGAAGAGAAACAACCAGCCGACAGATGTTCGTCAAGCAGGCGGTTAACCCGTGACTCTACAGGGCTGTATTCAAGCCATAAGGTAGTGTGTCGAAATGGCAGTGATAATTCCGACCCGGCGGAAATGGGTAAAGGGAAGTATACCAGAAAAAGTGCCTCTGTAAATGCGCAAATCAGGCGGCCAGGTACATCTGTCTAGAAAGAATTCTTATAGATCAAAGCAGGAGAGACGGGTGATGTCCTCCCCATAGAACACGTGTTCTACGAGGAAAAGTTCTCAACACTATCCCCTTTACCAACTGATCTAAATGTTGGTGTAGGAGAGTAGGGTCTGCTATCCTATGGTCACCCCAAATTTTTGCTTTATGCTTCACTGGTTTATGACTTAATGTGGCTGTGGGCCTGCTAATCAGACCCACAGCCTACTGTTCTCTCTCTAAATTGTTACCCATGTACTTTAGGTGCATAACGACATTGGAACTGGTTCACCTTATTGGCCCCTGTAACAGTGTACCCAGGTACCCAGGGCATAGGTGCTTCCAAGGCCTACCAGGGGCTGCAGCATGTATTATGCCACCCCTGGACTGGCCTCCATATTTGACACAACTGGCTGATCACTCAGCTGGGGTAAGTCGGTGTAACCACCCCTTACTTAGGTGTAGTATGCCTATACCTAACCTAAAATGGACACATATGTTCCTATCAGTCACTCCTATGGAAGGCCTCATCAATCCTGGAGGCAGAGTGCTTGGAAATATGTGAGATGGTGCTCTGGCATGAGCTGAGCCTGTCTGCAGCTTTTGGAACCATGTCCTTTCGCTGTTTCATGATACTGCCATACCAGTCGCAGTTAAATGCTATCTTGGGTTTGGCTTTATCAAAACATGTCGAGTAAGGTGTCATACGAATTGGAATACTACCCCCTCACCAGTTCTGGCGACGGGGGTAGCATTCAACCCTTCTAGAGGACACGACATGTACCTAGCCTGAACCCCGGTTAAAGTTAAACAGAGCCTCAGCATCACAAAATGGATGCTGCCACCACAGACACAAGTCTGACCTCCTGCTGCTGGGAGTCCTTCCAGCGAGGGAAGCTTGGACAAAGGGTTTCCTGCCTTGGGAGGTGCTAGCACCACCCCAGACAAGATTTTGTGTATTGGGTAGGACAGGGCTGAATAGAATCAGACATGCCTGGGGCACACAAGGTGTCCCTGTGCATAGGCCAGTTCAAACCGGTGCTGGGGCTTTCCAGCCCCAGTCCTGGCACGAAACTGGACAAAGGAAAGGGTGTGTAACCACCCCCTTTTCTTGGTTCCACCCAGAGGAGGGACCTAGTAGGTGATCCGGCCCCCCAGATTCGAATAAGAGTGGGAGCTGTGTCCTGAGACTTCAGATCATCCTGAATCAACTTGAAACTAAGAAGATGACTGGACTTCGACATTCTGCTGCACAGAAGACTGAAGAGCATCTCCCTTGTGGCCTACGAGTGGCCACCCTGTGAACACAGGCACCATCCAGCAACTCGACATCTGCTTTGCCGTCGCCTCCCGCCGGAGCCCGAGCCCAGAGCCTGACAAGACCCATACTCCCAGACTTCTCACAGCCCGATCCACAGTCCCTGCAAAGAAGGTACCCGTGGAGGCACCGAGAGACGTGGGACCGGACCTCTTGAAAGACCCCTGAGAAGCTGACTGCGCAGCACCTGAGGCATCCTTGATGCTGTGCTTTGGGGTTTGAGAAGCCCCAACCTCGAGCAGCCCTTGCACCGAAGATCAGCCCCCCAGCATCTCCACGATCTGCGTGGGGCCCTTTTGCACCGTGCCACTTGATGCGCCATCCCGGCCACTTGCCACGTGGCTAGCGGCCATCTTGGCAACGAAAACGACAAACTACACCACTGGTCTGGTAGCTTCAGATTGGCCCTTGCTCCCCTGAAAAGGAGCACCCACTCTGACCTTGCTGGTCCGAGTGAGAAGCTTGAATCACTTCCTGCATGGCTTGCTTTAGCCAAGGCCTGTTTGCTCCAATCAAGTTGCTGACACCGCCATCAGCGAGAGCCTACGTGGGACAGCTCGTGACCGACTCCTGGACGTCCTTGACTTCTTCGTGTCCACGTGGCTGCAGAGATAATCTTCACAACATCACCTGTTTGCACCCGACATCGCCTGGTTCCTTCCTGGTTCCACGGTAGTCACTGGCTAGTGACTTTGAACATTGTCCCCTCTGCTTTCAGGTCTTCACCTCTTCAGATCCACCCTTGGATCCACCGGAACTCTTCACATCGAGCCGCCTGCAGCATCTTCAACTCCAAGCACCATCGACCTGCGTGACGAAACCCGACACTACTTCGACCCTGTGCACCCGCTTCCTGTGGGTGAGGTAACTCAGCAACGCCGGTGTTCCCACACTGGTATACACCTCTAGTGTCTGTGTCTAAAGTTTCATCCTTCTAGGTCACTCGGAAGGTTCCTTAATAACTAACTTTGTAACTTTTACGCACCATTGACATTGCATTGGTAAAGCGTGCACTTTCCGCACTGCACCCGAGTCCCGCGGGCCTTTCCCGACTTCTTCACTGCTAGTCCCGAACAGCTCCAGCGATTCCCCAGGCCCTAGGCCTCTTCACTTTCCCCATAGTGGTTCTTATACCACTATTTTAGTATATGGTTTAGGTGGCCCCTAGGGCTCATCCATAATTGTGCAACTTTTGTGTATTTAAACTGTGTTTTGTTTTAACGCATTTGCTTCTGTGCTCATAAAGAGTATCAGGGTTATTTGTAGAAATACATTTATATATATTTTCTATATATCTGTGTGGTGTCCTTTCATTTGGTATTCAAGGGATTGTACATGGTAAAACAGCTTGCTTCACATGCCTTTACAGAGTTTAGCCTAAGACTGCTTAGTCCATGCTACCCCTAGGATAGCTTGTCTATTAGGTTGACTTTACAACCTGCACCATAAGGGTTGCTTGGCATGGTACAAGGTGATCACTAGAACTAGTGAGCATCATATACCAGGCCAACTTCTCACATTGGTGAGCAGCGGTGGGATTTGAGCTTGCTGCTGTTTTACCATTACAATCTTTGAAAGTATCATTTGAAAGATCATACAGGTACCTGATAGGTACACTAAAACAAGACTAGATATACTTAAGTTCTACTGAACTTAGTTGTTGTAGAGGATAGGGAGTAGCACACCCTGTCTACAACTACTTGATAGGTTTTGTAGGAAAACACAAGTGTAGGTAGATTGCAACACATCCACCACACTAGAGCAATGTCTGGAGCAGAGGGATCCACTGGACCCATCTCTGTTGAGAGTGACCCTCCAAGGGCACCATCCACATTTGCTATCTTTCCATTTAAGGAACTGAGGCAACTGTGTTCCATGAGAGGAATCAAAACAGGTCCTACTCCTACAGCAGGACACCTCAGAGAGCTGTTCGACCAGTCTGAAGCTCTAAAGAACTCCAAACCAGGCCCCTCAGGGACTGGTGAGGAAGGTTCTCCTTCTGAAGAAGAAAACACTGATGCCCCTGCCCCTGTTATCCACATAGATGAGGAAGCCCAGGTTACTGGAGATACTCAGCCAGAAGATGAGGAAGCAGAGGAGGAGGAGGAAGAAAGTGGGTCTGATGATGAGAGAAATAGCCAGGTGTTAGTCAGCAGGCTTAACCAGGCTAACCAAAGCTTATTTGGGACTGAAGGTGGGTCCAACCCATTCAGACCCATAAATGGACCTAACCAGGAGCATAGGAGGAGGAGGAATCACTCAGGTGAGTCCAATACTTCCCATGTTTCTAGAGGTTCTCATGGCAACTCCAGAAGGGAGTTGACTAGCCCTCAGAGAAGGGAACATGATGCCAAAATGAGAGAGGCTGAACTTAGGATCCAGAGGCAAGAGTTAGAAGTTGCCCTGGCCAAAGAGAAACTTGCTAGAGCAAGGCAGCCTAGAGAGAGTGGATTAGTATCCACTGGTGGCAGCACTATCCCTAAGGATAAAGACAGGTCCTATGACAATAGAAACCTGAGTAAGATTGTGCCCCCCTACAAAGTTGGGGATGATATCCACAAATGGATGACTGCACTTGAGAGAGCTTGCAAAGTACAGCAGGTCCCTCAGGAGCAGTGGGCAGCAATCTTGTGGCTCTCCTTTGAAGGTAGAGGTCGAGACAGACTCCTCACAGTTAGTGATGGGGATTCTAGAAACTACCTGGTCCTGAAGAGTGCTCTGATTGATGGGTTAGGCTTAACCACTGAACAGTACAGGTTAATGTTCAGAGACACCCAGAAGACACAGACTCAGGACTGGTCTGAATTTGTTGAATGTGCCACTAAGGCTCTGGAGGGCTGGTTGCTGGGAAGTGAGGTTACAGACTATGAAGGATTGTACAATTTGCTTATGAGAGAACAGATTTTAAATAACTGTCAGAACCAGCAGTTGAATCAACATTTGGTTGACTCAGATCTAACCTCTTCCTGTCAGGGTGCCTGGAACATCCACAGGAGCCGACGATGTACCCAACGCCCCTCCGCCTCAGACACCACCCGAATGTTTATAATTCCAGGTAATGCTCGAAACGGGGGGGAAAGGGGAAGTGGAGAGACAAAAAGAGAGACGGCCTCAATGGAATTGGGTGACAATCCCTCTGTCATGGGTTGGGGTGTCTTCTTGACTGTACCTGAAGGAAACAAATATTTTATAGAACACACTTTTCTAAAATATAACTTGGACTGAAAACTTTATACTCATACTTTAAGACCACAATTACCCCTAGTGCTTTAGGCCCTTGCTTCTCTCTCGTATTTTATGGCTGTGTTAATTCCCTCTGGCTACTTCAGTGCTGCAAGGAGAAAACTGATTTACATGACATTTTACCCTCCCAGATAACAGTGTGTGAGCTTCTAAACCCTCTTAAAATTGCTACCACTCATTACCTGATTGTAGCGTGAAGGGGCTTATAGTTCAACTGCGCTTCTGCGGATTTCTTGACTGGCAATTTTAAATAAGACTGCGATGAATACCAAATCCTGAATCCCAGGTTTCTTTGACTTCAAAACTCTTTTTCAAGAAAAAATGTCACTGAAAGTCTCAACTAAGTTCTCTTGGATAATTCCACTGAAAAGAAGAAATAAACAACAAGCCTGACTGAATACTGCTTCTCCTCAATCAGCTGAAATGGCATCCCTCGTTGCGCATGCGATACTTGGTTGCTTCGGAAAAAACTGTGACAATGTTCGGAAGGTCTGTGGAAAGATTCTCGAACTTTTATTTCCTATTCCGGCACGGAGCTCAAGGCTGCCGTGCTCTGTCCGCCGGAACACAGTTGAAGTGCGCAGTTCGAATTACGAATGCGCACCTTGTTTGCTTTGATGCCCACGCGCTGAGCAGACACTAGACTGCTGACCTGTAATGCTGCGTCCGTTCTGCTCCGCCATGTTGGGTTTCCTGCTGAATTCTGTATAACTCTCAAACACTGGTTGCACATCAGGGTGGACATCCGGTGCCTTTTCTTCCACCCCGAGGAGGGTAAACCCTTGCGTCGAGATCGATGTTTCCTTTTCTGAACTCTAACTAAAGAAATCCTGACAGTACCTCCCTCCAAAGGGGGCCCTCCCAATGTGGGTTTTGTAGTATTTGCCAAATAGAATTGCTTTACCAATCTGGGTGCATGCACATTGGAAGAGGGCTCCCATGATCTTTCTTCTGGCCCATAACCCTTCCAGTCAACTAAATAATATAACTGATTTCTAGAGATTTTGGAATCTAAAATTCTACTCACTTCGAACTCTTCTTCTGACTCTATAGTGATGGCTAACGGTTTTCTCTTGAATCTAACATTGGGTGGGTTTTTCTTTAGCAGTGACACATGAAAGGTGGGATGAATTTTTAGTGAGCTAGGGAGCTGCAACTTTACCGCTACTGGGTTTATGATCTTTTGAACCTTAAAAGGACCAATAAATGTGGGTTGGAATTTCCTATTTCCTTTCAATTTCAAGTGCTTAGTGGAAAGCCATACTTGATTTCCCACTTCAAATTTGGTTCCCTCTCTTCTCTTCTTATCGGCTTGATTTTTGTAGGACACTTTTGCTTTTGACAGATTCTCTAGAGCCTTCCTGTAAGTGTTTTCTAACTCGAGCATTAAATTGGAAATGGCAGGGACTGAGTCATCCTTTGACCCTAACACTAAACTAGGATGTCTTCCAGAGTTTAAGAATAAGGGGGTGTAACCCGTGGAGCTGTGTACTGCATTATTGTAAGCAAACTCTGCAGTCCACAACAAATCCGACCAATTACCCTCCTGTTCCATCAAGTAGAGTCTCAGGTATTGTTCCAGTTCTTGATTGACTCTCTCTGTCTGACCATCTGTCTCCGGGTGGTAATTGGTAGAATAGCGAGAGTCAATTCCTAAATTTTGCATGAATTTCTTCCAGAATTTTGACACAAATTGTGTTCCCCTGTCAGAGATAACTACTTGAGGAATTCCATGAGCTCGGACCACATGTTGGTTAAATTCTTGAACTAGCTGAGAAGCAGTGGGCACAGCTTTAAACGGAACAAAGTGACTCATTTTGGAAAAGGAATCTACCAACACCAATATAGCGGTGTGACCCTGACTGCTAGGGAGGTCTAAAATCAGATCTAATGAGACCGTATGCCAGGGGTAGGGTGCATTAGGCAAAGGTTGCAACAACCCTTGTGGGGCTTGCCGATTAGGTTTCCCTTTTATACATGACTCACACGTTGCCACATACTGTCTCACTTGAGCCGACATTTTTGGCCACCAAAAGTATCTCTTGACCAAATCTAAGGTTTTCGTGGGTCCTTTGTGTCCTGCCAGACGATCATCGTGACAATTCTTCATAGCTTTCTCTTGCATTTCTTTGGTTGGAAGGTACAACTTCCCTTCATGGTACGGAAGACCATCCACTAGTTTCCTTCTGCCATCATCTCTTACCCAATCGCTTAACTGATCGTCAGACTGAGTTTTCAAAATTTCGGTGGCAAATTCACCTGAATGAATGGCTCCAATAATTTTATTTTGCGGAATTATGGGCTCCTCTGTAGTCACTTTCACAGTATCTGCAGACCCAATTCGAGACAAGGCGTCGGCTTTTCCATTCTTCACTCCTGGTTTGTATGTGATGACAAAGTCAAATTCCGAGAAATATAATGACCATCTCAAATGTCTGGGAGTTAGTGTCTTTGCTGACTTTAAAAACTGTAAGTTACGATGGTCTGTGTAGACCATGGGTACTCACAAACTTTCTCTCGGGGGCCAAATTTACAGTGTGGTTTGTGGCCGAGGGCCGCACCGGTGGAGGCGGGGTCAGTGGGGGAGGGGGAAGGGGCTAGAAAGAAAAAAACTGTGACCATGAAGTTGAACACAGGCCTCTGCAGCTGGCGCGTTCATCCACTGAGCCAACAGACCAGCATACACACACATCTCTCTTTCTCTCTCTCTCTCTCTCTCTCTCCCTAACTCTCCTCCCTTTGTCTCCCTCCTTCTAACTCTCTCTCTCGCTCCCTCCTTCCCTCTCTCTCTGTTTCCCTCTGTCTCTCTGCCTCTGTCTCTCTCTGTCTTACCTATCTTTCTCTCTGTCTCCCTCCCTCTCTTTCCTTCCCTCTCTCCGTCTCCCTCCATCTGTCTCCCTCTGTGTCCCACTGTCCATCTCCCTCTGTCTCCCTCCCTCCGTCTGCCCTCTGTCTGTCTCCCTCCCTCCCTCTGTTTGTCTCCATCCCTCCCTCTGTCTCCCTTCCTCCCTCTGTCTGTCTCCCTCCCTCCCTCTGTCTGTCTCCCTCCGTCTGTCTCACTCTGTCTTTCTGTCTACCTCCCTCTGTCTGTCTGTCTCAGTCTCCCTCTGTCTGTCTCCCTCTGTCTCCCTCCCTCTGTCTGTCTCCCTCCCTCTGTCTGTCTCCCTCCCTCTGTTTCCCTCCCTCTGTCTCCCTCCCTCCCTCTGTCTGTCTGTCTCCCTCCCTCTGTCTGTCTGTCTCCCTCCCTCTGTCTGTCTGTCTCTGTCTGTCTCAGTCTCCCTCTGTCTGTCTCCCTCTGTCTCCCTCCCTCTGTCTGTCTCCCTCCCTCTGTCTGTCTCCCTCCCTCTGTTTCCCTCCCTCTGTCTCCCTCCCTCCCTCTGTCTGTCTCCCTCCCTTTGTCTGTCTCACTCTGTCTTTCTGTCTGTCTCCCTCTGTCTGTCTCTCTCAGTCTGTCTCCATCCACCCCTTCCTATGTCTGTCTCCCTCTCTCCCCTGTCTCTCTCTGTCTGTCTCTCTCTGTCTGTCTCTCTCTCTGTCTCTATCGCTGTCTGTCTCTATCGCTGTCTGTCTCTGCCTCTGTCTGTCCCTGTCTCTGACCCTATCTAGCTAAGTCTGTCCCTGTCTTTATCTGTCTCTATCTCTATCTGTCTCACCTCACCCGGCTCTCACTCCCTGCTGCCCTCCACCTCCCTCACCCGGGCACTCACTCCCTGCTCTGCCCTCCAACCTCCCACACCCGGGAACTCACTCCATGCTGCCCTCCACCTCCCTCACCCGGCTCTCACTCCCTGCTGCTCTCCCACCTCCCTCACCCGGCTCTCACTCCCTGCTCAGCCCTCCCACCTCACCTCACCCAGGCTCTGACTCCCTGCTCTGCCCTCCACCTCCCTTACCCGGCTCTCACTCCCTGCTGCTCTCCCACCTCCCTCACCCGGCTCTCACTCCCTGCTGCCCTCCACCTCCCTCACCCGGCTCTGACTCCCTGCCGCCCTCCACCTCCCTCACCCGGCTCTCACTCCCTGCTGCCCTCCACCTCCCTCACCTGGGCTCTCACTCCCTGCTCTGCCCTCCACCTCCCTCACCCGGCTCTCACTCCCTGCTCTGCCCTCCACCTCCCTCACCTGGCTCTCACTCCCTGCTGCCCTCCACCTCCCTCACCCGGGCTCTCACTCCCTGCTGCCCTCCACCTCCCTCACCCGGCTCTCACTCCCTGCTGCAATCCTGCTGCCCTCCACCTCCCTCACCCAGCTCTCACTCCCTGCTCTGCCCTCCACCTCCCTCACCCGGGCTCTCACTCCCTGCTGCCCTCCACCTCCCTCACCCGGCTCTCACTCCCTGCTCTGCCCTCCACCTCCCTCACCCAGGCTCTCACTCCCTGCTCTGCCCTCCACCTCCCTCACCCAGGCTCTGACTCCCTGCTCTGCCCTCCACCTCCCTCACCCAGGCTCTGACTCCCTGTTGCCCTCCCACCTCCCTCACCCGGCTCTCAGTTCCTGCTGCCCTCCACCTCCCTCACCCGGCTCTCACTCCCTGCTCTGCCCTCCACCTCCTTCACCCGGCTCTCACTCCCTGCTCTGCCCTCCACCTCCCTCACCCAGGCTCTCACTCCCTGCTGCCCTCCACCTCCCTCACCCGGCTCTCACGCCCTGCTCTGCCCTCCACCTCCCTCACCCGGCGCTCACTCCCTGCTCTGCCCTCCACCTCCCTCACCCGGCTCTCACTCCCTGCTCTGCCCTCCACCTCCCTCACCCAGGCTCTCACTCCCTGCTGCCCTCCACCTCCCTCACCCGGCTCTCACTCCCTGCTCTGCCCTCCACCTCCCTCACCCAGGCTCTCACTCCCTGCTGCCCTCCACCTCCCTCACCCGGCTCTCACTCCCTGCTCTGCCTTCCACCTCCCTCACCCGGCTCTAACTCCCTGCTCTGCCCTCCACCTCCCGCACCCGGGCTCTCACTCCCTGCTGCCCTCCACCTCCCTCACCCGGCTCTCACTCCCTGCTGCCCTCCACCTCCCTCACCCGGGCTCTCACTCCCTGCTGCCCTCCACCTCCCTCACCCGACTCTCACTCCCTGCTCTGCCCTCCACCTCCCTCACCCAGGCTCTCACTCCCTGCTCTGCCCTCCACCTCCCTCACCCAGGCTCTGACTCCCTGTTGCCCTCCCACCTCCCTCACCCGGCTCTCAGTTCCTGCTGCCCTCCACCTCCCTCACCCGGCTCTCACTCCCTGCTCTGCCCTCCACCTCCCTCACCCGGCTCTCACTCCCTGCTCTGCCCTCCACCTCCCTCACCCAGGCTCTCACTCCCTGCTGCCCTCCACCTCCCTCACCCAGGCTCTCACTCCCTGCTGCCCTCCACCTCCCTCACCCGGCTCTCACTCCCTGCTCTGCCCTCCACCTCCCTCACCCGGGCTCTCACTCCCTGCTGCCCTCCACCTCCCTCACCCGGCTCTCACTCCCTGCTCTGCCCTCCACCTCCCTCACCCAGGCTCTCACTCTCTGCTCTGCCCTCCACCTCCCTCACCCAGGCTCTCACTCCCTGCTGCCCTCCACCTCCCTCACCCGGCTCTCACTCCCTGCTCTGCCCTCCACCTCCCTCCCCCTGGCTCTCACTCCCTGCTCTGCCCTCCACCTCCCTCACCCGGGCTCTCACTCCCTGCTGCCCTCCACCTCCCTCACCCGGCTCTCACTCCCTGCTCTGCCCTCCACCTCCCTCACCCAGGCTCTCACTCCCTGCTCTGCCCTTAACCTCCCTCACCCTGGCTCTGACTCCCTGTTGCCCTCCCACCTCCCTCACCCAGCTATCAGTTCCTGCTGCCCTCCACCTCCCTCACCTGGCTCTCACTCCCTGCTGCCCTCCACCTCCCTCACCCGGCTCTCACTCCCTGCTCTGCCCTCCACCTCCCTCACCCGGCTCTCACTCCCTGCTGCCCTCCACCTCCCTCACCCGGCTCTCACTCCCTGCTCTGCCCTCCACCTCCCTCACCCAGGCTCTCACTCCCTGCTGCCCTCTACCTCCCTCACCTGGCTCTCACTCCCTGCTCTGCCCTCCACCTCCCTCACCCAGGCTCTCACTCCCTGCTGCCCTCCACCTCCCTCACCCGGCTCTCACTCCCTGCTCTGCCCTCCACCTCCCTCACCCAGGCTCTCACTCCCTGCTGCCCTCCACCTCCCTCACCCGGCTCTCACTCCCTGCTCTGCCCTCCACCTCCCTCACCCGGCTCTCACTCCCTGCTCTGCCCTCCACCTCCCTCACCCAGGCTCTCACTCCCTGCTGCCCTCCACCTCCCTCACCCGGCTCTCACTCCCTGCTCTTCCCTCCACCTCCCTCACCCGGCTCTCACTCCCTGCTCTGCCCTCCACCTCCCTCACCCGGCTCTCACTCCCTGCTCTGCCCTCCACCTCCCTCACCCAGGCTCTCACTCCCTGCTGCCCTCCACCTCCCTCACCCGGCTCTCACTCCCTGCTCTTCCCTCCACCTCCCTCACCCGGCTCTCACTCCCTGCTCTGCCCTCCACCTCCCTCACCCGGCTCCCACTCCCTGCTCTGCCCTCCACCTCCCTCACCCAGGCTCTCACTCCCTGCTGCCCTCCACCTCCCTCACCCGGCTCTCACTCCCTGCTCTGCCCTCCACCTCCCTCACCCAGGCTCTGACTCACTGCTCTGCCCTCCACCTCCCTCACCCAGGCTCTCACTCCCTGCTGCCCTCCACCTCCCTCACCCGGCTCTCACTCCCTGCTCTGCCCTCCACCTCCCTCACCCGGGCTCTCACTCCCTGCTGCCCTCCACCTCCCTCACCCGGATCTCACTCCCTGCTCTGCCCTCCACCTCCCTCACCCAGGCTCTCACTCCCTGCTCTGCCCTCCACCTCCCTCACCCAGGCTCTCACTCCCTGCTGCCCTCCACCTCCCTCACCCGGCTCTCACTCCCTGCACTGCCCTCCACCTCCCTCACCCGGCTCTCACTCCCTGCTCTGCCCTCCACCTCCCTCACCCGGGCTCTCACTCCCTGCTGCCCTCCACCTCCCTCACCCAGCTCTCACTCCCTGCTCTGCCCTCCACCTCCCTCACCCAGGCTCTCACTCCCTGCTCTGCCCTTAACCTCCCTCACCCTGGCTCTGACTCCCTGTTGCCCTCCCACCTCCCTCACCCAGCTATCAGTTCCTGCTGCCCTCCACCTCCCTCACCTGGCTCTCACTCCCTGCTGCCCTCCACCTCCCTCACCCGGCTCTCACTCCCTGCTCTGCCCTCCACCTCCCTCACCCGGCTCTCACTCCCTGCTGCCCTCCACCTCCCTCACCCGGCTCTCACTCCCTGCTCTGCCCTCCACCTCCCTCACCCAGGCTCTCACTCCCTGCTGCCCTCTACCTCCCTCACCCGGCTCTTACTCCCTGCTCTGCCCTCCACCTCCCTCACCCAGGCTCTCACTCTCTGCTGCCCTCCACCTTCCTCACCCGGCTCTCACTCCCTGCTCTGCCCTCCACCTCCCTCACCCAGGCTCTCACTCCCTGCTGCCCTCCACCTCCCTCACCCGGCTCTCACTCCCTGCTCTGCCCTCCACCTCCCTCACCCGGCTCTCACTCCCTGCTCTGCCCTCCACCTCCCTCACCCAGGCTCTCACTCCCTGCTGCCCTCCACCTCCCTCACCCGGCTCTCACTCCCTTCTCTTCCCTCCACCTCCCTCACCCGGCTCTCACTCCCTGCTCTGCCCTCCACCTCCCTCACCCGGCTCTCACTCCCTGCTCTGCCCTCCACCTCCCTCACCCAGGCTCTCATTCCCTGCTGCCCTCCACCTCCCTCACCCGGCTCTCACTCCCTGCTCTTCCCTCCACCTCCCTCACCCGGCTCTCACTCCCTGCTCTGCCCTCCACCTCCCTCACCCGGCTCCCACTCCCTGCTCTGCCCTCCACCTCCCTCACCCAGGCTCTCACTCCCTGCTGCCCTCCACCTCCCTCACCCGGCTCTCACTCCCTGCTCTGCCCTCCACCTCCCTCACCCAGGCTCTGACTCACTGCTCTGCCCTCCACCTCCCTCACCCAGGCTCTCACTCCCTGCTGCCCTCCACCTCCCTCACCTGGCTCTCACTCCCTGCTCTGCCCTCCACCTCCCTCACCCAGGCTCTCACTCCCTGCTGCCCTCCACCTCCCTCACCCGGCTCTCACTCCCTGCTCTGCCCTCCACCTCCCCCACCCGGCTCTCACTCCCTGCTCTGCCCTCCACCTCCCTCACCTAGGCTCTCACTCCCTGCTGCCCTCCACCTCCCTCACCCGGCTCTCACTCCCTGCTCTTCCCACCACCTCCCTCACCCGGCTCTCACTCCCTGCTCTGCCCTCCACCTCCCTCACCCGGCTCTCACTCCCTGCTCTGCCCTCCACCTCCCTCACCCGGCTCTCACTCCATGCTGCCCTCCACCTCCCTCACCCGGCTCTCACTCCCTGCTCTGCCCTCCACCTCCCTCACCCGGCTCTCACTCCCTGCTCTGCCCTCCACCTCCCTCACCCAGGCTCTCACTCCCTGCTGCCCTCCACCTCCCTCACCCGGCTCTCACTCCCTGCTCTTCCCTCTCACTCCATGCTCTGCCCTCCACCTCCCTCACCTGGCTCTCACTCCCTGCTCTGCCCTCCACCTCCCTCACCCGGGCTCTCACTCCCTGCTCTGCCCCCACCTCCCTCACCCAGGCTCTCACTCCCTGCTCTGCCCTCCACCTCCCTCACCCAGGCTCTCACTCCCTGCTGCCCTTCACCTCCCTCACCCGGCTCTCACTCCCTGCTCTTCCCTCTCACTCCCTGCTCTGCCCTCCACCTCCCTCACCTGGCTCTCACTCCCTGCTCTGCCCTCCACCTCCCTTACCCGGGCTCTCACTCCCTGCTCTGCCCCCACCTCCCTCACCCAGGCTCTCACTCCCTGCTCTGCCCTCCACCTCCCTCACCTGGCTCTCACTCCCTGCTCTGCCCTCCACCTCCCTCACCCAGGCTCTCACTCCCTGCTGCCCTCCACCTCCCTCACCCGGCTCTCACTCCCTGCTCTGCCCTCCACCTCCCTCACCCAGGCTCTCACTCCCTGCTGCCCTCCACCTCCCTCACCCGGCTCTCACTCCCTGCTCTGCCCTCCACCTCCCTCACCCAGGCTCTCACTCCCTGCTGCCCTCCACCTCCCTCACCCGGCTCTCACTCCCTGCTCTGCCTTCCACCTCCCTCACCCAGCTCTCACTCCCTGCTCTGCCCTCCACCTCCCGCACCCGGGCTCTCACTCCCTGCTGCCCTCCACCTCCCTCACCCAGGCTCTCACTCCCTGCTGCCCTCCACCTCCCTCACCCGGCTCTCACTCCCTGCTCTGCCCTCCACCTCCCTCACCCAGGCTCTCACTCCCTGCTCTGCCCTCCACCTCCCTCACCCAGGCTCTGACTCCCTGTTGCCCTCCCACCTCCCTCACCCGGCTCTCAGTTCCTGCTGCCCTCCACCTCCCTCACCCGGCTCTCACTCCCTGCTCTGCCCTCCACCTCCCTCACCCGGCTCTCACTCCCTGCTCTGCCCTCCACCTCCCTCACCCAGGCTCTTACTCCCTGCTGCCCTCCACCTCCCTCACCCGGCTCTCACTCCCTGCTCTGCCCTCCACCTCCCTCACCCAGGCACTCACTCCCTGCTTCCCTCCACCTCCCTCACCCGGCTCTCACTCCCTGCTCTGCCCTCCACCTCCCTCACCCGGCTCTCACTCCCTGCTCTGCCCTCCACCTCCCGCACCCGGGCTCTCACTCCCTGCTGCCCTCCACCTCCCTCACCCGGCTCTCACTCCCTGCTCTTCCCTCTCACTCCCTGCTCTGCCCTCCACCTCCCTCACCTGGCTCTCACTCCCTGCTCTGCCCTCCACCTCCCTCACCCGGGCTCTCACTCCCTGCTCTGCCCCCACCTCCCTCACCCGGCTCTCACTCCCTGCTCGGCCCTCCACCTCCCTCACCCGGCTCTCACTCCCTGCTGCCCTCCACCTCCCTCACCCGGCTCTCACTCCCTGCTCTGCCCTCCACCTCCCTCACCCAGGCTCTCACTCCCTGCTGCCCTCTACCTCCCTCACCCGGCTCTCACTCCCTGCTCTGCCCTCCACCTCCCTCACCCAGGCTCTCACTCCCTGCTGCCCTCCACCTCCCTCACCCGGCTCTCACTCCCTGCTCTGCCCTCCACCTCCCTCACCCGGCTCTCACTCCCTACTCTGCCCTCCACCTCCCTCACCCGGGCTCTCACTCCCTGCTGCCCTCCACCTCCCTCACCCGGCTCTCACTCCCTGCTCTGCCCTCCACCTCCCTCACCCAGGCTCTCACTCCCTGCTCTGCCCTTAACCTCCCTCACCCTGGCTCTGACTCCCTGTTACCCTCCCACCTCCCTCACCCAGCTATCAGTTCCTGCTGCCCTCCACCTCCCTCACCTGGCTCTCACTCCCTGCTGCCCTCCACCTCCCTCACCCGGCTCTCACTCCCTGCTCTGCCCTCCACCTCCCTCACCCGGCTCTCACTCCCTGCTGCCCTCCACCTCCCTCACCCGGCTCTCACTCCCTGCTCTGCCCTCCACCTCCCTCACCCAGGCTCTCACTCCCTGCTGCCCTCTACCTCCCTCACCCGGCTCTCACTCCCTGCTCTGCCCTCCACCTCCCTCACCCAGGCTCTCACTCCCTGCTGCCCTCCACCTCCCTCACCCGGCTCTCACTCCCTGCTCTGCGCTCCACCTCCCTCACCCGGCTCTCACTCCCTGCTCTGCCCTCCACCTCCCTCACCCAGGCTCTCACTCCCTGCTGCCCTCCACCTCCCTCACCCGGCTCTCACTCCCTGCTCTTCCCTCCACCTCCCTCACCCGGCTCTCACTCCCTGCTCTGCCCTCCACCTCCCTCACCCGGCTCCCACTCCCTGCTCTGCCCTCCACCTCCCTCACCCAGGCTCCCACTCCCTGCTGCCCTCCACCTCCCTCACCCGGCTCTCACTCCCTGCTCTGCCCTCCACCTCCCTCACCCAGGCTCTGACTCACTGCTCTGCCCTCCACCTCCCTCACCCAGGCTCTCACTCCCTGCTGCCCTCCACCTCCCTCACCTGGCTCTCACTCCCTGCTCTGCCCTCCACCTCCCTCACCCAGGCTCTCACTCCCTGCTGCCCTCCACCTCCCTCACCCGGCTCTCACTCCCTGCTCTGCCCTCCACCTCCCCCACCCGGCTCTCACTCCCTGCTCTGCCCTCCACCTCCCTCACCCAGGCTCTCACTCCTTGCTGCCCTCCACCTCCCTCACCCGGCTCTCACTCCTTGCTCTTCCCACCACCTCCCTCACCCGGCTCTCACTCCCTGCTCTGCCCTCCACCTCCCTCACCCGGCTCTCACTCCATGCTGCCCTCCACCTCCCTCACCCGGCTCTCACTCCCTGCTCTGCCCTCCACCTCCCTCACCCGGCTCTCACCCCCTGCTCTGCCCTCTACCTCCCTCACCCAGGCTCTCACTCCCTGCTGCCCTCCACCTCCCTCACCCGGCTCTCACTCCCTGCTCTTCCCTCTCACTCCATGCTCTGCCCTCCACCTCCCTCACCTGGCTCTCACTCCCTGCTCTGCCCTCCACCTCCCTCACCCGGGCTCTCACTCCCTGCTCTGCCCCCACCTCCCTCACCCAGGCTCTCACTCCCTGCTCTGCCCTCCACCTCCCTCACCCAGGCTCTCACTCCCTGCTGCCCTCCACCTCCCTCACCCGGCTCTCACTCCCTGCTCTTCCCTCTCACTCCCTGCTCTGCCCTCCACCTCCCTCACCTGGCTCTCACTCCCTGCTCTGCCCTCCACCTCCCTCACCCGGGCTCTCACTCCCTGCTCTGCCCCCACCTCCCTCAACCAGGCTCTCACTCCCTGCTCTGCCCTCCACCTCCCTCACCTGGCTCTCACTCCCTGCTCTGCCCTCCACCTCCCTCACCCAGGCTCTCACTCCCTGCTGCCCTCCACCTCCCTCACCCGGCTCTCACTCCCTGCTTTGCCCTCCACCTCCCTCACCCAGGCTCTGACTCCCTGCTCTGCCCTCCCACCTCACCAGGCTCTCAGTTCCTGCTGTCCTCCCCCCTCCCACCCCCTCTCCCCTGTGCGTCAGCCTGGCTGACAGAACCTCCCGGGCACCCCAGTACTTAACAGGTCTTTAAACGACCATTTGTTTGTTAATGAGGCTTTGTTCACCTCTTAGCGCCCCTGCAGCTCCACTCTTGACTGTGGCTGGAATCGCCCGGGGCCCCCACAGAGCAGTGTCTCTGACTCGCACTGCTGCTCCCTGAGGTGTTTGCTGAAGATACAAAAAAAAACACACACAGGTGCGATGTCTCAAGCTCCGTGGGCCGCCACTAAAGGCTTGCCGGGCCGCTACTGGCCCGCGGGCCGTACTTTGAGAACCCCTGGTGTAGACGGTCACACAATGCCTGGCTCCCAACAAATAGTGTCTCCAATCCTGGAACGCTTCTTTAACTGCCAGCAGTTCTTTGTCAGCTATGGAGTAATTAATTTCGGCTTCTGTCAATTTCCGAGACCGATATGCCACTGGGTGTAGTTGCCCTGTCAGTTTACTCCTCTGTGATAAAATTCCTCCTGTGGCAAAATCGGAAGCGTCAGTTTCGACGTAGAAAGCCTGCTCTGGATCTGGATGTACCAAAATTGGGGCCGTCACAAAAGTTTTCTTTAAACACTGGAATGCCTCTTCTGCCTCGGGTGACCATTCAAATCTTCTGCCCTTCCTTAACAACTGAGTGATAGGAGAGGCCAAGGTGGAGAAGTTTGGTATGAACCTCCGGTAGAAATTCGCAAATCCGAGAAAGCTCTGTATCTCTTTTACATTTCGTGGTGACGGCCAATCCTGAATGACTTGCACCTTGGTAGGATCCATTGCGACTCCTTCTGCGGACAATACAAATCCTAAGAATTCCACCTGATCTGAATGGAACACACACTTTTCTAGTTTGACGAACAAATTATTGTCCAATAGTTTTTTTAAATGGCTCTGACATGTTTCACATGATCTTCCATACAGTCAGAAAAGATTAGGATGTCATCTATGTAGACAACGGCAACACGATCAAGGAATTCACTAAGCACATCATTGACTAGATGTTGGAACGCTGCAGGAGCGTTGCATAGACCATATGGCATCACTTGATATTCGTACAGACCTTATTTGGTTCTGAAGGCGGTTTTCCATTCGTCGCCTTCGGCAACCCTCACCAAATGATATGCCCCTCTTAAGTCGAGCTTAGTGTAAATCCTCGCTCCTTTAACCTGATCCAGAAGCTGTGATATAAGGGGCAGAGGATATCTGTTCTTCACAGTCACTTGATTCAAGGCTCTGTAGTCTATGCAGGAGCGCAAGGTGCCATCCTTTTTTGATCGAAAAAACAGAGGCGATGACACCGGAGATTGGGAAGGCCTGATGAACCCAATCTTCAGATATTCATCCAAGTACTCTTTCAGGTGAACATTCTCTGACTCTGTTAAGGCGTATATGCGACTGCATGGAAGTTTTGCTCCGGGCTCCAATTCGATTTTACAGTCGTATTCTCGATGCTCAGGAAGTTTCTCGGCATTTTTCTTATCAAACACGCTGGCTAAATCGTCATATTCTTTTGGAATTTCTCGAGTTTCCAACACACAAATGTTGTTCGTGATTTGTGCGAGTTCTTTGGCTGGTGACCCCTCTTATTTTTGACTTGTTGCTTGGAGACAATATTTCTGGCAATATTCCGAATTCATGGTGATAGTTCTTCTTTCCCAATCTATAGTCGGATTGTGTTCGGACAACCACGGAAGGCCCAGGATTAATTGAAACTGTGGTGCGTCTATAAGGTTAAATCGTATGTACTCACGATGGCCCTGTAACCCAATCAATTCAAGCGTCTCGGTTTCTTCAGTTATCGGACCAGAGGTGAGGTTAGTACCATCCACCGCCTTGACCGCCTCACACTGTTTCTTCCTCAAGGCCTTTATACCAATTTCTTGTGCGTATTTTATGTCACAAAAATTTCCGGTGGCGCCCGAATCTATCATGACCGATGCTTCTTGGTTTTCTCGAGCTCCAAATCGTATGGTACATGAAACTGTTAGATGCTGTGCGGCTGATTGTAGGGTGTTGACTAATTGTTGAGGCTCTTGCGTAAGTTCCTCAGTACCTCCCACCAGGGCAACTCCATTCACTGGTGGGACCTGTCTTTTAACCCAACACTGATTTTGGATCTTTTTGGACACTCTTTCACAAAGTGACCCGAACCTCCGCAATACATGCACAAATTCTGGGACCTCCTCTTCTCTCTTTCCTCCTTAGTAAGAGGGCCTCTGATGGAGCCAATTTGCATCGGTTCTTCTCCTGTGGTTTGATCCGATTTAACGCTTTCAGATTTGATGCGGTCTAACCTGGGAACAAAAACTCGGAAGTCTTTTTTCTTTTCAGAACGTCTTTCAGACAATCGATGTTTAATCTGTAGGACCAAATCAATTAGCTCGGAGATTTCCTGGGGTCGTTTTGGTATCTGCGCTAAGGCATCTTTCAACTCATCTTTTAGACCTCGATAAAAAATAGCAGACCGTTTAGCCTCTGGCCAGTCGGTTTCCACAATCAGTTTGTTAAATTGTGCAATGTAAGCAACCAGATCACGACTCCCTTGCTTGAGGTCTAATAACTCGTTGTCCGTTGCTTGATTCGCCGTCCTTCTGTCAAAAATTCGCAAGAACTCCTTCTTAAACCGTTCAAAATCGTACAAAGCCGGGTCGTTTCGAGATACCAATGGCATTGACCATGCGGCTGCGTCACCGCTCAAGTAAGACAGCATGAACGCAACTTTGGCCTGATCTTCTTTAAAAACCACTGACCTACATAGGAAATGTAAGGAGCACTGGGTCAGGAATATTTGAGCCTTGTGGTGGTCCCCTGTGAACCTTTCGGGGTTAGCCAATGGAACAATTGGGGCCACTGAATGTATCACCTGGGTAGCTACCTCTGCGGCAGTTCTACGGCTAGGATCCAGTCCTGGCAATGGTGTAGTACCGGCCAAGAGTTCATCCATTTTTAATTTAATTTGATGTGTTTCCTGTTGGGATCTTTTAACTTCCTCCCTAAGGCTTCTGTTCTCCTCAGCGGACCGAGATAACTGACTCTGTAACCCCTCTAATATGCCTGCTAAGGTTTTTAAATCTAACCCCTCTGCCATCTCGACTCGGGTGGATATGCGTTGGCACTTCAATCTGTCAGGGTGCCTGGAACATCCACAGGAGCCGACGATGTACCCAACGCCCCTCCGCCTCAGACACCACCCGAATGTTTATAATTCCAGGTAATGCTCGAAACGGGGGGGAAAGGGGAAGTGGAGAGACAAAAAGAGAGACGGCCTCAATGGAATTGGATGACAATCCCTCTGTCGTGGGTTGGGGTGTCTTCTTGACTGTACCTGAAGGAAACAAATATTTTATGGAACACACTTTCCTAAAATATAACTTAGACTGAAAACTTTATACTCATACTTTAAGACCACAATTACCCCTAGTGCTTTAGGCCCTTGCTTCTCTCTCGTATTTTATGGCTGTGTTAATTCCCTCTGGCTACTTCAGTGCTGCAAGGAGAAAACGGATTTACAAGACATTTTACCCTCCCAGATAACAGTGTGTGAGCTTCTAAACCCTCTTAAAATTGCTACCACTCATTACCTGATTGTAGCGTGAAGGGGCTTATAGTTCAACTGCGCTTCTGCGGATTTCTTGACTGGCAATTTTGAATAAGACTGAGATGAATACCAAATCCTGAATCCCAGGTTTCTTTGACTTCAAAACTCTTTTTCAAGAAAAAATGTCACTGAAAGTCTCAACTAAGTTCTCTTGGATAATTCCACTTAAAAGAAGAAATAAACAACAAGCCTGACTGAATACTGCTTCTCCTCAATCAGCTGAAATGGCATCCCTCGTTGCGCATGCGATACTTGGTTGCTTCGGAAAACACTGTGACAATGTTCGGAAGGTCTGTGGAAAGATTCTCGAACTTTTATTTCCTATTCCGGCACGGAGCTCAAGGCTGACGTGCTCTGTCCGCCGGAACACAGTTGAAGTGCGCAGTTCGAATTACGAACGCGCACCTTGTTTGCTTTGATGCCCACGCGCTGAGCAGACACTAGACTGCTGACCTGTAATGCTGCGTCCGTTCTGCTCCGCCATGTTGGGTTTCCTGCTGAATTCTGTATAACTCTCAAACACTGGTTGCACATCAGGGTGGACATCCGGTGCCTTTTCTTCCACCCTGAGGAGGGTAATCCCTTGCGTCGAGGTCGATGTTTCCTTTTCTGAACTCTAACTAAAGAAATCCTGACACTCCCCAAGAATTGGGAAAGAGGGCAGACAAATGGGTTAGAACCAGAGTTAAGCAAAAGAACCAGAACCAGAACCAGGGTGGTGACCAAAAGAAAACAGACCAGAAGGGTGGGGAGCAGAAAGCTAAAGACCAGAAGTCTTCAACAGGGCCCCAAACTAATACTGAGGGTGGGTCCCAAACTTCCAAGAAGAAGAAGAAAGAAGGTCAAAGAAAACCCTGGTGTAGCTTTTGCAAAAACACCACTCACTGGACAAGTGATTGTAAAAAGGGTGGAGCCCCCAACACTGCAGCCCCTAAGGCACCTGCACCCACTAGTACAGTTGGCAGTGTTGGTCCACAGACTAAGGGGGTAGTGGGTATCACCTTGGGAACTGATGGAGATTCTGACCTAGTCAGAATCCCCACACAGGCTGTTCTGATTTGTGATGGGGAGATTGATTTTTCCCCTACTGTCAGTCCCAATAATTTGGGCAAGTACAGACAGACACCTTTAATTAATGAAAAAGTGGCTCAAGCATACAGGGACACATGTGCCAGGGTCACTATGGTGACGCCTAGCTTTGTGGACCCTGGACAGTACATACCAGGTGATAATTACCTGGTGACCAATGCCAGCAATGTCACTACTACACATAGTGTGGCAATTGTTAACTTTTCCTGGGGAGGGGTAACTGGCCTAAAAAGAGTTGTGGTTAGTGCTGATCTCCCAGTAGAATGTTTGTTGGGCAATGACCTGGAGAGCTCTCTATGGTCAGAAGTTGAGTACAGGACTCATGCAGAGATGTTAGGGATATCATCACATGTCCTTGCTGTGACCAGGTCACAGGCCAAAAAGTGCCTCTCTGAACCTCAGGTCTTGGATCCTGGAACAATGGACCAAGTACCTTCCAAGACAAGGAACAGGAGGGTAAAGGCTGTGCCTTCCCAAATGCCTACAAGTGAGGATCAGCCTTCACAGGAAGATGATTCTGAGACCCCTGAAGGAACTGTCCCTATAGAGCTTGAACCCGATCAGGTTGAGTTTCTGGGGACAGGGGGACCTTCTAGGGCAGACTTGGGGCAGGCTCAGTTATCCTGTCCTTCTCTTGAACCCCTCAGACAGCAGGCTGCTGCTGAGGCTGCTGGGAATGCTCAAGGTACCCATAAGGTTTATTGGGATGATGGGCTCCTTTATTCAGAGGGTAGAGACCCCAAGCCTGGTGCAACCAGGAGGTTGGTCATACCTCTGCAATTTAGGGGCTTCCTTCTTACCTTGGCACACAATATTCCCTTAGCAGGACATCTAGGCCAGAACAAAACATGGGACAGACTTGTCTGTCACTTTCACTGGCCTCACATGTCAGAAGATACAAAGGAGTTTTGTCGCTCCTGTGTAACCTGCCAAGCAAGTGGCAAAGCAGGTGGTACCACAAAGGTCCCCCTAATACCATTACCTGTGGTGGGGGTGCCCTTTGAAAGGATAGGGATTGACATTGTTGGACCAATGGATCCCCCTACAGCATCTGGGCACAGATTCATACTGGTGGTGGTGGACCATGCCACCAGGTACCCAGAGGCAATTCCACTTAGGACCACAACAGCTCCTGTTGTGGCCAGGGCCTTACTTGGAGTTTTCTCCAGAGTGGGGTTTCCTAAGGAGGTAGTATCTGATAGAGGTGCAAACTTCATGTCAGGATACTTGACAGCTATGTGGAAGGAATGTGGTGTCAACTATAAGTTCACCACTCCCTATCATCCACAATGCAATGGGCTTGTTGAGAGATTCAACAAGACCCTAAAGGGCATGATCAAAGGATTACCTGAGAAGCTCAGGCGAAGATGGGATATCCTTCTGCCCTGCCTTCTGTTTGCTTACAGAGAGGTCCCACAAAAAGGTGCTGGCTTCAGCCCCTTTGAATTGTTGTTTGGACACCCTGTAAGAGGACCCCTATGTCTGGTGAGGGAAGGATGGGAGTTACCTCTCTAAAAGCCCAAGGAAGACATAGTGGACTATGTACTTGGTCTCCGCTCCAGGATGGCTGAGTATATGGAGAAGGCATCCAAAAACCTTGAGGCTAGCCAGGAATTACAGAAAGCCTGGCATGACCAAAAGGCTGTCCTGACTGAGTACCAGCCTGGACAGAAGGTATGGGTGTTGGAGCCAGTGGCCCCAGCAGCACTCCAAGACAAATGGTCTGGACCCCATACAATCCTTGAGAAAAAGGGAGAGGTTACCTACTTGGTGGACCTTGGAACTCCCAGGAGCCCCCAGAGGGTGCTCCATGTTAACAGGCTGAAAGCATATGTTGACAGGAGAGACATGGGCTTGCTCATGGCTACAGATGAGGGGCAGGAGGAAGAGAGTGACCCTCTCCCAGACCTGCTGACTCAGAATCCTGAGGATGGCTCAGTTGATGGTGTGGCCTTAGATGGCAGCCTCACTTCTAGAGGGACACGACATGTACCTAGCCTGAACCCCGGTTAAAGTTAAACAGAGCCTCAGCATCACAAAATGGATGCTGCCACCACAGACACAAATCTGACCTCCTGCTGCTGGGAGTCCTTCCAGTGAGGGCAGCTTGGACAAAGGGTTTCCTGCCTGGGGAGGTGCCAGCACCACCCCAGACAGGATTTTGTGTATTGGGTAGGACAGGGCTGAATAGAATCAGACATGCCTGGGGCACACAAGGTGTCCCTGTGCATAGGCCAGTTCAAACCGGTGCTGGGGCTTTCCAGCCCCAGTCCTGGCGCGAAACTGGACAAAGGAAAGGGGGTGTAACCACCCCCCTTCCTGGTTCCACCCAGAGGAGGGACCTAGTAGGTGATCCGGCCCCCCAGATTCGAATAAGAGTGGGAGCTGTGTCCTGAGACTTGAGATCATCCTGAATCAACTTGAAACTAAGAAGATGACTGGACTTCGACATTCTGCTGCACAGAAGACTGAAGAGCATCTCCCTTGTGGCCTAGGAGTGGCCACCCTGTGAACACAGGCACCATCCAGCAACTCGATGTCTGCTTTGCCGCCGCCTCCCGCCGGAGCCCGAGCCCAGAGCCTGACAAGACCCAGACTCCCAGACTTCTCACAGCCCGATCCACAGTCCCTGCAAAGAAGGGACCCATGGAGGCACCGAGAGACGTGGGACCGGACCTCTTGAAAGACCCCCGAGAAGCTGACTGCGCAGCACCTGAGGCACCCTCGATGCTGTGCTTTAGGGTTTGAGAAGCCCCAACCTCGAGCAGCCCTTGCACCGAAGATCAGCCCCCCAGCATCTCCACGATCTGCGTGGGGCCCTTTTGCACCGTGCCACTCAATGTGCCATCCCGGCCACTTGCCACGTGGCTAGCGGCCATCTTGGTGACGAAAACAACAAACTACACCACTGGTCTGGTTGCTCCAGATTGGCCCTTGCTCCCCTGAAAAGGAGCACCCGCTCTGACCTTGCTGGTCCGAGTGAGAAGCTTGAACCACTTCCTGCGTGGCTTGCTTTAGCCAAAGCCTGTTTGCTCCAATCAAGTTGCCGACACCGCCATCAGCGAGAGCCTACGTGGGACAGCTCGTGACCGACTCCTGGACGTCTTTGACCTCTTCGTGTCCACGTGGCTGCAGAGACAATCTTCACAACATCACCTGTTTGCACCCAACATCGCCTGGTTCCTTCCTGGTTCCACGGTAGTCACTCGCTAGTGACTTTGAACATTGTCCCCTCTGCTTTCAGGTCTTCACCTCTTCAGATCCACCCTTGGATCCACCGGAACTCTTCACATCGAGCCGCCTGCAGCATCTTCAGCTCCAAGCACCATCGACCTGCGTGACGAAACCCGACACTACTTCGACCCTGTGCACCCGCTTCCTGTGGGTGAGGTAACTCAGCAACGCCGGTGTTCCCACACTGGTATACACCTCTAGTGTCTGTGTCTAAAGTTTCATCCTTCTAGGTCACTCGGAAGGTTCCTTAATAACTAACTTTGTAACTTTTACGCACCATTGACATTGCATTGGTAAAGCGTGCACTTTCCGCACTGCACCCGAGTCCCGCGGGCCTTTCCCGACTTCTTCACTGCTAGTCCCGAACAGCTCCAGCGATTCCCCAGGCCCTAGGCCTCTTCACTTTCCCCATAGTCGTTCTTATACCACTATTTTAGTATATGGTTTAGGTGGCCCCTAGGGCTCATCCATAATTGTGCAACTTTTGTGTATTTAAACTGTGTTTTGTTTTAACGCATTTGCTTCTGTGCTCATAAAGAGTATCAGGGTTATTTGTAGAAATAAATCTATATATATTTTCAATATATATCTGTGTGGTGTCCTTTCATTTGGTATTCAAGGGATTGTACATGGTAAAACAGCTTGCTTCACATGCCTTTACAGAGTTTAGCCTAAGACTGCTTAGTCCATGCTACCACTAGGATAGCTTGTCTATAAGGTTGACTTTACAACCTGCACCATAAGGGTTGCTTGGCATGGTACAAGGTGATCACTAGAACTAGTGAGCATCATATACCAGGCCAACTTCTCACAGTTGGCTTCTCACAATGTTGCGTAATAATGAATTAAGACGTGTTATACAGTAACTTCATTTCCAGCAAACCCATGTGTTTAACTAAGACAAGACTCAATTATCCGCTGTATCATTGGTTTACTTCACCTATTACTACACGTCACTGTGCTTTTAAATTGGATGTGAGGCACTCTAACCCCATTGAATCAAATGTTTAATTCACTTTGTAAAACCACATACTGTGCCTTTAATGGAATGTGGGGCACTGTAACCGTACTGCTCGCACACCAATGCAACAACATTTGAAATAATAGTGAGCTTACCCTTAACTTATTCCTCTCTCCTTGTGCTTTTCTATAATAAGAAAGCTCTAACTATCTATTTTCATCTTCCAATTCACGCTATGGCCTTAAAGACTCACTAGCAGCTTCGCTTGCCTAATGAAAGATCCAAATCACTTTTGATTACCTCACCGTCTTAAATTGTTTAGTCGTCATACTCTCTTCGATTCCTTCTTTCATACCTCCACTTCCCTATTCTATCTCTAGTTTTATGATAGTCTCTCTCTTGGTTTTCCCTTACAGCTATCCTTTGAACATTTACAAAATCATCAGTCATTTTTTTAGATATGATAGGACTCAACATCCTATGCACATACGCTTACACCTGGCGCAACCCGTTTTGCAACTTCCAGAACTAGTATAGTCTCCATCTACCCTACTGATGTCGGCTCTTTTTAAGAATATTATATGTTTTACACGCTTTCTTAACCAGTACCAAGATGGCAGAACACAGACTCAACGGGGGTCAGTTCTGCCAGACAGAGCGAATCATAGGCTATTCTGAATTCCAGTTGTCAACTCAATGGTTGTCAGACCAGTTTTCCAGCCACCCGGAAGTACTACGCGCACTGCTTAATTTAAAGCGGGGGAAAACATGGAGCCCTTAGACTGTCTCCATCCCGCTTAATATCGGACGCTTTCCTGACACAGCTACAACGGACGCGACACTCTGAATTATACAAGTAAGTGAAGGGACGGGCTATGAGCATATGCTTATGCACAGCTGCCGGTAATCATATTTTTAACTTTCTTGGGTTCATTCCTGACGCTGGCATATTTAAAAACGGACTTTACACAAGTACCTTTCATTTTTTAATGTGAAACACTCATTGGATCCGACTACTTTTTTATTTCATGCCGCCATGCTAGCTCTTAAGATGTTTTACTTTTACGCTTACGCTCATTAAATGACACTTCTTTTACAACTAGCGCAGGTTACCAAAGCAGAGTTAATCTAGAATTAATAGACTACCGCTTTTCAATACCCTACCTAGTTTAATGGAGTCCAGAGGTATCCCACACCTGGACACTTCTGGGCCTCGTTAACTTTGGGTGATTGACCACATGGAGACTCACATTGCTCATTTTGCGATAATCACGGAGATGTCTTTTAGTGTAGTTTGTTGTGTTCCAGCTTATGCACGCCTGTGATGCCACAGGCGTGCAGCGTTAGGTCATGTGACCTAGTTTAATAAAGAGGGGCCACGCACGTACGCCAGTTGGGCGAGAGTGCGGAGAGCCATAAACATCATCTAGTGCCCGTGTCAATGATTTCAATGGCCACGTGTTAGGCCTAGTTTATCCCAGGTGCCCCCGAGTGTAGGACCCGAGCTTGTGCCCTTAGGGATCACACGACCCCCACAACACAACATAGTTAAGGGCGCTGGCAACTTTCATCAGTGGCCGTACTGGTCTAGCAAGCGTGCTACGGGCATTTTTCACACGTCTCACACCACTGCCACACAGCTTTTTATTAATTAGTTTGTGGTTACATGGGCAGGACATTAAACTTTTTTTATTTCTTTCACTTTGCTCGTCCCGCAGCAATGAAATGACCTTAGTTTTATTATTTCCCTGGATCGTATAAATATATCGGGAATAGCTAAACACATTACCCTCATACTGACCTAGGATCAACACTTTAGGGACGTACAGGCGGTCCCTTGGCTTAGAGGTATGTCCATTATGCACTCCACCCTTGACCAACTATGAATTATAGTGTCCATCACTTCTGTCATTTACACCGAATTTTCTTCCATAGACTTTGTCTCTATACTTCACGTTCTTAACAGATGTTTCACACTGATTTCAGGATCAGTAATCCTCTTCATCTGGCAAGATTCTGGCAACATTATCTAATGGTAAGCTGGCTCTCGTTGAGATGCTTAAACTTACGTCTCACACTTAGACACTTGAGTGTGTGGGTCTCTGTGCCTTCTGATTCCACCATAACACTTATTGACTATTGGTTGGAATTCCCTCCCCCCACTCTTTTTCTCCCTATCGCTTATGAACTTGTACGGGTCTTACTTTACCACACTCATGTACAACGGGTTGTTGTTGTGGTTCTTCTTTCCTCATTCTCTCCCTTCTTTTTATTCATTTACATTCCTTCATTTAAGCTCACGTCACCTTGTTCTCACAAAACCTTTTTCTGCGGTTCACACTTGTTCAGACCTTCTTCTCCTTTCTATTTTTCTCTCATTTTAGAAATGCTGTCTTTCTCTACTGATGTCTAAAGTACCTATACATTGTATGCTATTGCAGCCCTGCTGAAGCCCATGTTTGGGGGAAACGCATTGGCTGCTATATGATGCGAACCAAGCAAATTTGAAATAAAAGAACGGAAAGACTACAACAAATACGTTTAATTATTGCTATTGCAAACTGTACGCTAAACTCTATTTACTTACTTAACAGCTTGTGTTGCCTCTCATCTCCCGTTTTACTGATTAAATAGTAGATATCTGCACTGTTTATCTGGCAGCTGTGGCAAAAGCAGAAAACTTAAATATTTATCCACCTGCTGATTGAATATTAGAGATTTGGCTGGCAGCTGTGCAACTTGCAGTAAAAAGTTCACTATTTACCTTGTCCCTGACTAAACAATAGAAATTCTGGACCGTTTGACTGGGAGTCATGGAAATAACAGGAACATGTTACCATTTACCCGCTCATTGTCTAAATAGTAGAGATGCTGCACTGTTTGGCTGGCAGTTGTTTTAAACCTTCTTCCCTTGAAGCTGCCAACATCCTGTCCTAAGGGGACCCTTTCCCTATTGCGACTGAAATTGAATTCAGAAAATGTCAATAAATTCATTTTCAAATTGCACAAAGGAGGAAGGTAACCGCTTTCATGAACTCTTCCATTTGAATTTCAGAAATGATAGCAAAAATTCTTGTACTAGTCTAAAACTTTTGCAGCTCATAAAAAGGGTTTGGCACCTAATGATAAGTACTTTTGTGGTTACAAACCATATGAATTTGTGACTTTAGGCCCTTAGTGCTAAAGCTAGCTTAGTTGCAAGCACTAACTTACGTGTCGAAAGGTCCCAAATGTTTGAATTTTTCCAAGGTATTTAGATTGACATGGCACAGAATGCACTCCATTGCACCATGGGCCAAGACATAGCGACTTAGGAGGGCCTTTATGGAGATGTATCATGCTCTGCAAATTCTCCTACTCCTTGACATTTACCTGCAGATGTGACTAATGATAAAGATGGAAAGAACGTTTTCAAGACGGATGTGCGTTGTTACAACGCATGCTTTTAGCATGCATGCTGTAACAACGCGGTTTTTATAACGCATTCTTTTACAACGCATAACAGAAAGGGGTGTTGGATAGTGAATATTTTAATTTACTATTCCAACACCAGTCCCCGTTGACACTAGGGAAGGTGTTGGATAGTAAATTAAAAGTATTCTCTATCCTTGAGCACCCCCCAGAGTCATGCGTTGTAATAGAATGTGATTTAAAAACCATGTTGTAATAGCACTGCGTGCTAAAAGTTGCGTCGTAAACGACGTTCCCCTTTCAAGACTAGTTATAGTTGTTTACTCTTCTAAAGATATAAATACTCCCTCTTACTCACAAAGTCATGGGAATGTGCAAGTACCAGATGTAAGATTACCAGACGGTTCCATGCTATGAGAACACCTGTTTGTCTGCAGCAAGTTGAAGCATTATATTTCCGAAAATATTCTCTATTTTTCTAAATTGGTTTGGGTTTTTTCTTGTGTTGTGTTTGCACTTTATTACTGTTTCAGTACCACAAAAATATTTTACACATTTCCTCTGAGTTATTCCTGGCTGCTTTGTGCTATGATTCTGAATGATTAGGCATAGGTTTATTGATTGATATTTGTGGTTCACCCTGACTAGGACTGCAACTCATTTGAGGTGGGTTCTCATCTCACTCGACTAATACTCACATTTCCTACAGCCCAGCTATTAAATAGGTTGTCATATGAGAACTAATCCCATTTGAAAAGGGTATCTCTATTTTGACTTTTTCAGCTCTTTTGTGACCTCTACTCCGCCTATTTCTGCTTGTTTCTCACCTTTATGTTGCCTCTTTCCTCTTGTTGCTGACCTTTATTCTGCTTCTTTCTGCTCATTTCTGAATGCTATTCTGCCTCCTTCTGCTCATTTCTCACCTTATCTTGCCTCTTTCTGCTCATTGATGAACTTCATTCTGCCTCTTTTTGCCTGTTTCTGACCTTTATTCTGTCTCTTACTGCTCATTTCTCAGCGTTATTTTTCCTCATTTTCTCATTGCTGACCTTTATTCTGCCTCTTGCGCCTCATTTCTAACCTCTATTTTGCCTCTTTTGGCTCGTTGCTGACCACTATTCTGCCTCTTTCTGTTTGTTTTTCACCTTTATTCCACCAGTTTCTTCTAGTTATTGACCTTACTCCTGCCTCTTTCTACTCAGTTGCCACCTATATCTTGTATATTTCTGCTCATTTCTCACCTTTATTCTGACTTTCTCCTCTTTGCTGACCTTTATTGTGCCTCTTTCTGCTAATTTCTGACCTGCAATGTGCCTCGTTCTGGCCTTTTTTTTTGCCTTTTTCTGCTCATCCCGGAACCGCAGGGTGAGCCTCAAGTCCACTGCAGCCCCTACTGTGAGAGCCAGCATTGCTCCTGCACAGAGGGAGCTGCTGAAAAGGCAGAACCCTCCATACAGGAGCAATAGTTTAATCTCTTTCCCTAGCTGCATTTCTGCGTGTAGGGAAATGAATGAAACATCTGCTTCCAGCTGGACTGAGCAGTTTGACTGCTCTCGCCCACAGGAAACGGAGTGTTCACTTTGACTTGGCAGGCGTGGCGAGAGAAGCAAACAGCTATGTCCATTGGTTGGGCACCGTGGGACATAGTAGATGCTGGCACTGGGAGGTGGCGGTACCCAGGGCAATTATTGACTCCAGGAGGGGGTTGCATGGACCCCCTCCTTTGATTTCCAAGGGTCAGCCCCAGGAAGGTGGTGCTCCCCGTGGCCAAGAGTGGTACAGGAGTGGGTATTTGTGGCCCTTCTCCCACTGTTTTGAAAGTATTTGACCAAGTGGAAGTGATGGTCCCTGGGGCCCGGGTGGGTCCGCTGGGCCCCCCATCAACTGCTATTAATCCCTGTGGAGGTGGTAGTCCGAGGTCACAGACCCCCTATTTTTATTTCTTTAGCCCCTCAGAGGCGGTGGTCCCTGGGGATTATAGAGTCTCAGGAGGGTCCTCGTGCTCCCCCCCCCTTTTTATTTCTGAAACTCTGGTGAGTTGGTGGTCTCTGGGACTCCATGAGTTTCAGGAGGGGGGCCTGTGTGCCCCCTCTTTTTTTTAAAGAATGCCCCCCCTGGGACCTTGCCCACCCGGGGGCTGTGCCCCCAAACAAGCACGGGATCTGCACATTTTTTTTATTTTTTTTATTTTCACCGGACTCATTGATCTGCTGTGATTTTCAGTGAATATGTTTTTAAAAAATGCTTTTTTGCCCTGCCGTAGTCCCTCTGGGACCCCAAGACCAAGGCATGGGGGTCAGGATATTCCTGCCCTGGCCACTTTTCTTTTTTTTTAACCTTTTTTTCAGTGTCTTGGCTGAAGCCAGGTCCTAAGATGGCTGCCAACACTTCCTGGTTGATGCCACCAACATTGGTTGGGTTTTCTTTTTATGGATCACCTGAGTAGTTCAATTATGTTTTCTCGGAGACCACTACTGACCTCTTAATCGTAGTCGTCCATGGTGGCAGGGAAAATCCTTCAGAGCTGAGTAAGTAATTCCTTTGTATTATCTGTAGGCTGCTCAAGCTTGAACTCTTAAAGGATGCAATTCCCACTGCTACCCACTCTGTAATTCCATTTTTAATTATGTCTGGAGATGAAGAAGCTCGGGCATTAAATATTGCTGTGAACTGCAGACATGGTTACCCTGAAATTATTTCAAAATGGTCTCACACATAGGGGTGGAGAGCTACCTTCGTGGTTGAGACACACACAGCCTTTAGGACAGAGGTGTTCTAATCTTGGGTACACCTACACTGAGGATGAAATTCCAGGTAACTACACTCCCTATTATGAGATAGAAATACCTCTAACCTACCATGAACATATAAATTGGTTTCAAGGCACACGCACAACAGCAAAGACTAGATTTGGTCCTCTCAGCAATGATGGAGCAACATGGCCAGTCTTAGCTTTCTACTCATTGCATCCTAGTGTTGATAATATACCAACAGCAGAGGTGCAGACACTAAACAAAGACTTAGTAACAATATAAAGATGTCTTACACATTTTGTTATGCAAACCTTAACACTTAACTCTGCCCAGACTAGCTGCATAACCACAAGTGGCTACCCCAGGCATCAGCCCACAAATGGTAAATGCATAAAAAACAAGCCAGCTTGAAGTGTTATTTCCTCAAATGGGCCCCCAGGAAAAAAACTGAATATTAACTCTTTCCTTGCCAATGGGATTGGGTCTCCCTGCGGAAGACCGCACAACTTTGGGACAGTCTTTGCTGCAGCATATACCAGAACGCATAGTATCACTCCAATAGCTGTTTTGCCTGACATGTTGGAACAGCTACAGAATGTGTATGAGGCAGTACTGCCCTGGAATTAGGGATGGAACTGAAGAGCAATGTTACCACTGCATCCAATTTTATGTGAAGCAACATAAAGGGGGAAGCAGAAGCATTGGCTATACACCAGCGCATAGGGAGTTTGACTCCTGCATAGCTGGAGGGCAAATTACCTAAAATCACGCTCGGTAGAGATAATTTGTGAGCCATACCTGGTAAACCCCAATTGAAGAGTAATTCTGAAAAGGATAACTCTAAGCAAGCACCCAAATCTTCAACAAAGAATAAGTCGGACAATAAATAAAAAAATAAAGACAAGACAAAATCACGGGGGTCTCCTCAACCGGAAGCCACAGAAAACTGATATAATCTTTGAAACAGTGATATTAGACCACCTGACAGTTATTATAATACTGGAACATGTTCATCCATTCCTTTTAGGAGACATCCTTTAAACGTTAGGAGAAAGGTGGACAGTCAAAGCGCAGATCTGAAGAGCACATGGAACGGAAGAATGACTCACAATGCTCAAATGACTACATAATTAAACATGAAGATAAACCGAAGCCTTCCAGGCCTCAATTAAATAAGAAGACGGTATCTAGACTTAAGGTCAGGCATGCCCCGGATGTTGAGGGCTCTGCTTCTGAGGGGGAAATGGGCAGTGACATTGTTGGAGAGTGTGGCAGAAGTCATGATAGTTTGCCAGAACCTGATGGATTGTCTGGTGGGAGTAGCGCCGAGTGAGTATATCATGGTGCAAACACCCGATACATGAAATCCAACTCCAATTGGAGCAGGACATACCCAGAAACATCAATGTTCTCTTTTGGGAGTACTTAATGCAAGGTTATGATATTCTTTTGGCTGAAAAGGATTGCCACCTGATTTCATAATGGAGTGTTGAAACAGTAATTTTATCTGCTTTGTCCGTCCTCGTTCCAGAATCAGTAAAACATTCATCTGCCAAGGAGTGGGCATTAGCACTAGCTCTTGCATTATACCGCAACGATGAGCGGTGTGATGATGGTTCCTCTTATCATGAGAAGCCATTGAGGATGACCCCACAACCACAACAACAACACCCAATTAAACTTAAAGCTAAAAAATAAGTTAGAGAAACCCTATAACAACTTCAATACCAAGGTATATTAGAAAGTTTCACCTCATCTTTGAAAAATCCTTTCTTTCCAGTAATAAAACAAGACAACTCATATTGACTAGTGTTGGATTCCAGACACTTAAACACAGCTACTCACACATTTACAGTAAAGAATGCACACAGTGCCATACTGATGAACAACATTGTGTGGAAGAAATACAAAACAACACTTGATAGCTCATATGAATGTTTCTACTAGAATATAGCACCTCGAAATAAACATCTGACCACATTTTCAGTGCTAGGCTCTCAGATGGAATTCTGTTGATTACTCCAGGAGTATGCGAATAGCCCCAGGCCATTTTCAGCCAGAGTAAGAGAGCTACTACAACATTTTGATGACCAGGCAATGTCCAATGTCAATGAAATATATCTGACAGGTGATGACCTCATGGAACATTTGACAGGAGTCGATAGTACAATTTTAGGATTTTCTTGCATGGCTACAAATTCAATTTATAAAAATCGAACATTGCTCACCTTAATGTCCTATATCTGGGATATGAGCTGTCAAGTGAAAGCAAAAGCCTTGCAGCACACTTCTTAGAGAAATGTGCCCTGCTTCAACCTCGAACACATTGAAAAGACTACAATCCGTACTGGGATTCCCAATTTTGGCAGAACACACATTCCAGATAACAGGTTAAAACATTCTACAACTTTATACGTTCAGACTTTTCAAGCTCACATTGGACACAAGAACACACAAATATTTTATGTTCTGTACAAGCTGACATGATAACTTCAAAATAATTACACACACATATGAACACAATGAACTTGTTGATCTGCTTCATCACCGGGGCATCTGGATACACTTCCATTACATCCAATGAAGTAGACACAGTACCAATTGCATATAAATCGCACGTATACACTAATGCTGAAATGCGTTTTGCATCTACTGACAAAATCCTGACAGTGGCTGCACGGAACGAAACCCTTCAAATTAGTGTTGATGCTAACATTGGTCGTGATATCACTGTGCATGAGTGTGACTTTCAGATTTCGTCCCCTCCTGTATGTAATTCTGGGTCTCGCTGAAATGGAACTCCTGATGATCAGATCCTTAGTCAAGATTTCTCAATTCTTGGCAAGGATCTTTTGGACGTCTTTAGAGTCACTGTTATAGGTGAGAATAACCCTGGTGGTATCGCTATCCTCTTCTAAGTTGTTGATAGTGTTACTCAAAGTGGCAGTTCTGGTGATTAGCTTGGGTTTCTCAACTGCTCTCCAGAGGACTCACCCAGGATAGCCTCTTTCAGTGAATCTGATAAGCATTCAGAGACTAACGCTTCCTCAGAGCTACAGTTACGTATCGCTCTAAGGAGGTCCCCATAGGGGATACTCCATTTTAAGTTATCTGGGTGACTGCTCATAGCAAGCAATAAACTGTTGCAAGCAGTGGTTATTCTGAACAGTTTGGCATGCACCTGGTTGTTGATAATTTCAAATTTAACATTGAGGAATTCCACGGAAATGCTACTTATGTTGCTGGTCAGCTTCAGATTGATGTTGTTATGATTCAATCTCTGAATGAAGTCAGTCACTTCAGGTTCAGTGCCTTACCAGACGATGAACACGTAATCAATGTATCTCAGCCATACAATGACCTGTTCAAAGTCCTTCCTGAAGTTAGGGTCATTCACGATCTCCTCCTCCCATGCCCCAGAAACAGATTTCTGAAACTGGGGGCAAAACAGGTGCCCATGGCAGTTCAGAGGGTCTGTCTATAGATGATACCATTGAAGAGAAAAAAATTGTTGTTCAGGCAGTAGTGTATCATATTGAAGAGCGTATCGGTGTGCTCCATGAAACATTTCAAGACGTTTGGTGACGTTTGCCCTAATGCCTGTTTCATGCTCTATGATTGTGTAAAAAGAATTGACTTCCATGGTACCCAACAGATAATCATTTTGCCATTGTATGCCTTGAATTTTGGTAAGGAAGTCTTAGACTTATGAGGGTAAGGTGATAACTTGATCCCTCAAGAAATTATCCACCTATCTAGAGACATTATCAAGTGTACTGCCTCTGGACGACACAATAGGTCTTCCTGGAGGGTTGGATGCATCCTTGTGGATTTTTGGAAGGAGATACAGGACTTTGGAGCTTGGGGAAGTCACGCTTAAGAAAGCAATACTCCTCCCATTGTAACAAACCACGGTCCTTCCAATCAACAATGAGATTCCAAATGCCTGTAACACTTTTGGTGTATTTGTCGTTGTTGGTCTTAGTATAGAACATAGAGTCATCCAGCTGACGCATGGCTTCAACTACATACATCTCCCTAATGAGAATAACCACATTGCCACCCTTATCAGCAGGCCTTATGATAATGGTATTATGCCTGGCCATGTTCTTGATAGCATCTTTCTGTGCTAATGTGAGATTAAATTTGTGTGGTTGAGATTTTTTTTAACCAAGTTCTTTGTCCAAATCTGACAAGTTTTCTAGACACAATGTCCTGAATTGTGTCTATGTTGTTGTGCGTCACAATAGGGGGAAAAGTAAATTTAGGTTTGAATTTGGAGGAGGTTGCCCTGTCATATACAATTTCTAAATCGTCAAGAATCTCATGTGCATTTGTATTGACATTGTTGATATCCCCTTCCAGTTCATGCAAAGTTATGAGGGTATCAATGTCACTGATATTCAGTTCTTCATTTTTGTTAGAACATAGAGTTGTGTTGCTTTCTTTATTGCTGCAGGGTTTGAGCTTGTGCCATTTCTTCAGTTTTAATTTACAGCAGAATTTAAAATTATGTCATCAGTGATGTCACTGACCATGTCATGTGTGAGGTAACATGTGACTCAATCAGCAGTGCATTGCAGGGGTGTGAGTTTAACAGTTGAATTATACAGGTTTTGTACAAGTGAAATGTGAGCCTGTCAGGGATCGCAGGAGACAGCACCTACTTTGCAGCACTTCCGGGTAGGAGGAACTACATTTCCCGTGAGACCCCCACTCTGGGGCATATGGGATACAATATGTCAACGCATGAAAGATGGCATGCGTAATTTTGATCACCGGAGCTTTTGTGTTGCCCTCATCGGAGGATTGTTTCAAGGACGGAGGAGCTTACCCTTGTGGATGGAGAAGTTATCCGTCAGAGGCAGCGTTCGGTCTCACTTTATTCTGTTTTCAGTTGTGGACTCACCCCCCCCCCCCTTAAGAGTTCAGGGAGCCTTGCACACTTATTTCTGCTTCAGCACCCCAAAGCAGGTGTGTTGGGAGCGGGGAGAGGCTTGCATACTTATTTCCGCTTTAGCGCACCAAAGCTGGTGTGTCGGAAATGCAGGAAACAGAAGAAGAAGAATTCCCACATATTTTATCAGACCAATTGGGGGCCACATATTTGGTATTTGGATACTTCTCAGTTTGGCCCAAAAGAAACAGAGATTGTCTACTTCCAGGTAGGAAGTGCCCGGATATTAAGCTCCATCATTAATATCTCCTTGACTATTTTTCTTATAAAAATTTACTGTTTGGATTAGCATCAAAGGTGTACGCAAAGATTATTTTTCTCATACTTATAGGGATGAAAGACAAAACAAACTCTAACTATCTTGCTCTTGATAGTGACAAGAAAGAGGGTTCTTCTGTACAGTTCATTTCTCCTCTTCCTTTATATTTCTTTACCTTATTCCTTATTATCGGAGGTATGTATGAATTAGGTTTGAGACCTTCGTCCCTTCCTAAAGAACAGTGTATATCTATGTATGTGGTCTGGCAACAGAAAGAAGCTGATTGTTTACTTTGTTTTATCAGGCACAAGCAGGAGACAATAGACTGGAAGTTTGTTTTAAGAATGTAAGCTTGATATCTGGAAAAAAGGTGAGGTTATCCCATTTGCCCAGTTGCAGACAACATATGGGCTGGCACATTCGATACATGCAGGTCAGGCATGCACTCCTGGGAGCAATTCCGCAAGGCACACAGCTACCAGAGGCTTTGCCTCTGGAATACAGCCTCCTGATGGACAATTTGAGTAAGAAGGACATTTCCCAGATATGCCAGAAAACAATCAGCCGGATCCTATAGTAACCCTTAAGGAACGATGGGAGAGGGAGTTAGGAACACTGGACGAAGCAGACTGGCGGGAATCGCTGGCATCACCCAGGGAGGTAGCGATCCCCTCAAAACTAAAACTAGTGCAATTGAAAATTCTACACCAAACTTACTACAAGCGGACGCTCCTGAACAAACTGGGCACTACCAACACACCGCTTTGCCTGAGATAGTGTGGCATGCCTGGCACATTTCTGCACTCAATCTTCGGATGCCCTAAGATCGCGCAGTATTGGGAAGCGGTCATGACTACAATCTCACAGGTCATGGGGATGGAAGTACCGCCTGAACCGAAAAGATGCCTAATCAATATCTGGGAACCAATGGGCCTTAACCCCATGACCCAGGACTGGGTAACACTTGGTATGACACTGGCAAAGTGGAATATAGCTTGAAACTAGGGATCAAGACAGACTCCCAGCCATCGGAATCGGTGCTGTGACATGGACAGTGCTATGATAACTGAGAAAGCAGTTTATGTACATTGAGGTTGCCCCAAAAAATGGACTTGGGTGTGGAGTAAATGGAACGCTTTCCATGGCAATATATGTGAGCCCCCACAGGAGGAAATATTATCAGATGACTGTGACTAATGGGGACCAAATCAGGGATACTACGAGATGTAAGATGAACCCACATAACAGTATACCGTGGGTGTGTAAAGCGACCACAGAGGGATTAAGAAGGTATTTATGTAAAAGGAACGCGTACACATGCTGCTTGTCGCAATGCAACTATGTATGGATTGATGTTTATTGCAAAATAAACTTTTTATTAAAAAAAAAAGAATGGAAGCTTGGTGGAGCTGGCAACTCCTTGTCTTCCAGGTATATAATGCATTTAGTGAGACACATATGAGAGTAGACAATAAATGACTGTTCTAACAAGTGTTTTCTTGTTTTCTCCAGGTTCTTTTCCCTGCTGCTCCTTTCCCCTATCCCTTTTTCTCACCTGATTGCCATAATACTCTGCATAATACTACCTTCAGAGTATCGGGATGTAGGGAGGTGGAACACTATGAGCATCATTCCATTTCCGAGGAGTTTCTCCTTGACGATCCAACACTAACTATAATGTTCCTCTAACCTGTGTTTTTTTCCATGAATTTCTAAGGTTTTTAAATGCTAATTCATAACTATAACGTCCCTGAAACCTGTGTTGTTTCAGTGAATTTCAAAGTTTTTTAAAATACTAATCCCTAACTATAATTTTCCAAAAACCTGTGGTATTTTCAGAGCATTTCTAAGTTTTTTTAAATGCTAATTCCTAACTATAATGTCTCTGTAACCTATGGTTTTTTCAGTGAATGTCTAAGGTTTTTTAACTAGCAGTCATGTTTGCAGAGTGGTGGCAAAAAGGGGCTGGGCCTCCAACCAGCTCTTAGAAAAACCACTCCGTAGGACCTTTAGGAGGTACCAGGAGAGCCTCTTGGCCTCCAAGGTCCCTCTGGAGTAAAGTGGACTTCATCCCCAACCACAAGGGTGGCAGGACTTTTGTTTGCAGAGTGGTGGAGAAAGAGAGGCGTGGGACCCCCTGAACAGGCCTAGGGGGTCAGGGGGTTTGTACCCTGCTCCATTTTCTTGTTTTTTAACATTTTTGTACCTTTTTCCTTGAGATTCGGTTCAACTGAATCACAAGATGGCTGCAAAGACTTCCTGGTTTGAGGTGTTGGCAGCCAATCAGATTGCAGGCTCGAGATCGGGAGGGATTACGGATCCTCCGTGGCCATATCTGTATATCTGAGAAATATTAAAATTTCTCAGGAACTACAGACCGGCTTTACACCATTTAACATAAAGAGTGCACTCTGGACCCAGAGCTAAGTTTCTGACAAATTTGGTGTATTTCCGTTCATCAGTTGGGGCTGTAGCTGCGTAAACAGTTTTCTATGGAAATTATCATGGACAAAAAGTGTTTTGGGACCCCTTTTCCTCACTACAAGCTTGACGGATCACCCTGAAATTTTTAAGACAGCAGTTAAACTGACTCTGCCTTTTTTATTGTTTTAAAAATGTAACGAAGGTTTGTCAAACGGCACCAAAGATATTGGCAAAGAAAAAATGCTTTTTGAATTGAAACAAGGTCTTAACTATAAATACCTACTGGCAATCACCAGTAGATAATACATGTATGTATGTATGTATATATGTATATATATATTCACTGAAAAAACCATAGGTTATAGACCATATATAGTTAGGAATTAGCATTTAAAAAACCTTATTTTACTCACACAAAACCATTGAAATTCCATATATAGTTAGTTGCACTAACTATATATTGCGCACCCGCAATCCACTGCTGATGATGTCACATATTACATCATTCATGACATGGTCAGTGACATCACTGATGACATCACTGATGACATCTCAAATGACATCACTGATGACATCACTGATGACAACATCCAGTGACTATGTTTCTGTAAAGTTAAAATATGTCTTACATATTGAAGAATGAGTGGATGTATAAGTGTCTGGACGAAGGATTTAGTAGGTGCATGACTGAATGTATGAGTGAGTGATTAAATGTGTCTCACTGAGTGCATGGGTTAGTGACTAAACTGTCTTAATTTGTGCATCATTATGTCTGTTGTTCTGTAAACTGCTGCATGTGTTGATCAGTAGCTATATGAGTAACTATATGGGTTATTGATTGATTGCCCAAGTATTTGCATGGGAGACTGAGTGTGTGTGTGGCTGGATGGGAGGTGTGTGACTCTGTACAGATCAATGTGTACTTGTATCAATGATTGTATAAGAGAGTAAGTATGTGTTAGTATATGGTTGAAAACGTAAGGTGCTCTATGTTTAACTGTATAGAGTAGAAAATGGAAGTGTGATTGATTCTTTACAGGACTGACTAGGTGTGTGAGTAACTCCATGGATGAGTGGCAGAGTGTGAGTGTCTGTATAGGTGTATGAGTGCATATGATTGTGTTGTAAACATGAGTGATTGTATGTATGAATGATTGTATGGGTGAATGAGTGAATGTGTGTGTAGACGTAGGAATCAGTGAGTACGTATGTAGTAACTAGTATTGGTGTGTCAATGGTTTCAAAAATTATACTCTGTTTTTAACACTGGGTGAAACAGAGGTTATATTAAAATGTGAGGAGATGCATTGTATTGTCACATGAATGATATCATCAGTGATGTGGTCATTGATGTCAAATGAGATGTCATCAGTGATGTCATCAGTGATGTCATTTGCGATGTCATCAGTGATGTCATCAGTGATGTCACTGACCATGTCATGAATGATGTAATATGTGACATCATCAGCAGTGGATTGCGGGTGCGCAATATATAGTTAGTGCAACTAACTATATATGGAATTTCAATGGTTTTGTGTGAGTAAAATAAGGTTTTTTTAAATGCTAATTCCTAACTATATATGGTCTATAACCTATGGTTTTTTCAGTGAATTTTCAAGGTTTTGTAAATGCTAATTCCTAACTATATATGGTCTATAACCTATGGTTTTTTCAGTGAATTTCAATGGTTTTTTAATAGCAAATATCATAAGCTGTCGAATGTCAAGTACGTGGTAAGAATTTTTTTTTTCGTGTTTATGCACACTGATCTGCTTTGATTGCTGCCCCCCACCCCTCATTTCTATTAGGAGTACTCTCTCTTTGCAGATAGTGAAGGGTAGTTAACGCAGCCCTTTCCCCCTTTGTAATCCGTCGTGCCTGCTTCTCTCTCCATTTGATTGATTGTTCTCTTTGGTTCATTCTCTATTTACAAACAAGCACAGAGTCGCAATACTCTGTTTAGTCTTTGCAGATAGCGAAAAATCGTGTAAAAAAACAAAAGGAATCGAGCAAAATCAGTAGGCCACTAATGGGATCTCTTTTGACCTCGCTAAAATAGAAACATTAGGAACAACCTGTTGAAAATAGCAATGCGTATGTATATAAGCGGCGTTCATTTGTGTTCACAGTACCCCTTGTTGATTGTTTCAATCGAGCATTGAATTGTTCGAAGTTAATTCTCTTAACGATCTTCTCTACCTGCAAACGAGGAAGAATAGGAATATTCTATCTCCCTTTGCAGATAGTGAAGGGTAGGTAACGCAAGCCTTTAACACGTCGTACCTATTTCATTCCTCATTGATTGATTGATTGTCCGAACATTGACTGTTTGGGAATTAGTTCTTTTTGGAGGTATTCCCTGTTTGCAAATAAACGTAGGAAAATCTTTGCAAGTAGTGAAAGGGTACGTAATGCGGACCGTTCTCCCCCGTTGTAATCTGTCATGCCTATCTACTCCCCACTGATTGATGCACCTTTTTCACCCGGACCATTTACTAGAGATACGTCATCTGGCCCGACCAGAGAGCACCCCTAGTGAAAAGGACATATGCAATAATAACGAAGTGATCACTGTATCCTGTTAACAGAAACTTTACCATGAAACAACCTGGAAAGAAAAAAATAGGAAAACGAAAATCAGTAGGCCACTGATGAACATGAACTTTTATTAAACAACGAACAAAGAAACGATAACATAACGTAATGATAAAACCTATTAATGTCCTAGAAACAAGAAAACGTTAAAATATGCCAGTGGTGAGAGACCAGAAAAACAGTAAGAGAAACCAAATCACCCCTCGCTGTCCCACCGCCTGCCACGCCAAAAAAATCGATAGACTAGGGAAAATGCAAGTCAGTAGAACATCCACCCCCACTCTGGAAACTTCCAAGGTGGGGCAGGGTTCCGGCTACGCCCAGCCGGGAGCAGCCCATATAAGGCAGGTCCTGCTGCCACGCCTCGGCCAGGAGATCCTAACGTAGGGTGTAGCCGGAGGAGAGGCCGAGACCAGCGGGACCCGGCCAGGGGATTGCCTTTACAACGCTGAACAGTTGCAGGGGGGGGGGAATGTCTCCTCGACCCTCCCCTCTCTCTCCCAGTCCGGCCGCGGTGGCCCTTGAGAGTTGCAGGTAGTCCCGCCACATGCTCTTCCGGTCCGACCACCAACGGTCGGGGGGCCGAGGCCGACGGGATCCGGCTGCAGCCGATAAACCAAGAAACCCGTTCATGGGGCCAGAGCCAGGGGCGTCCGGCCGACATCCACCGGAAGCCCGGCCCGAAGACGGACGGGACACTTCTTTCTTTTATAATGGCTGCGACAACACTGGAGGGGGATGTCTTGCACATGCCTCCGACCCCCCCCTCGTCCTCATCGCCTGGTCCGGCCATAACAAATCTCAAGCGAGACGCCGTGGGGTGCACTGGGAGGGAGAGACGGTGCGAACAGGCCTCTCCCGCCTCCCCAGGTGGAGGCTTCCCAGCTGCACCCTCAGCGCTCCAGGCGGTGGCATCCTAACAACTACAGTGCTGCACAGTTTCGGAACGACCTAGATAACGGTTCTTCCACTGTGGCCATGCTGCAACGTCTCGCCCGGCAGGGTGGAGCCCGTCCGCTCATGTGACCCCGCGATCGCCGGTAGCTGCCGAACTCTCAAAATGGCGGTCGACCTGGCAAGAGCGGGCCCAACATAAAGAAATGGCCCGGTCACTGGTTGACTCCACCACCGTAGTCCTCCACGACCTTGAAGATTCTAGAGGAGCCGCGGGAGTCTCCGACCCCCGATGGGGAATGACTGCCATGATCGCCCGTGGAGTGACGAAACTGTATCCGCGGGACGTCGGCGCTCCCATGCTGGCGCCAGCCTCACTTTGAATTACTACAATCCTGCAGACCTCACTTCCGGTGAAAGCACAGTGTGACCCGGTAGGAAAAATTATTGCACCCCCTCCCCTTTTTGACTGATAGTTCAAACCACCGATCCTTTCCTTTGCCCTTTTAACGGAACTTTGGACTGCCTCCCCCTCTTTTACATTTTCTAGAGAAAACAAAACATTAACCACTACATTAGCATAGCAGTTGACACCAGAACTGTTTTCAAATTGAAAACCAACAACATCTTCAACAGAATCCTTTTTGTTTCTGCTGTGACCCTGCTACAGCACAGGCATTGTCCCCAGCAGTAATTCTGCAATGCCGGTAAGAATAGCTGTGGTGCCTACTGGACTCACTCACCCCCGCGGCGCCCCACGCCGTTTTTTGCTGGGCGGCAACTTACTAGACATCACTTTCGTGCCATCTAGATTTCAGCGCGTTCTGCTGCCTTGGAACTATTCGCACAACAGACCGCTACTGACAAGAATATTTCATTATTGGTGCTGTCAATTTCAATAAATCTATTGGATAATTAAAAAGAAATTGCCACGGTCTCTTCGTTGTTTAAATGTTTTTACTGTTTTTGTTTTGTTGTATATATTTATATGTTATTAAAGTTTTATATTCCTACTACTTTGTTGGAGTGCTATATATTTTTAATGTGACACATAATTGTAAAAACTTTGATGTACAAAGAGTCATTCCTGGAATCTTCCGCTTCAGGCTCGGTCCCCTCCCCAATCACAATACAGGATGGTTTTCAGATAGTAGGAACGCGTGTGCTGTGACGGATCACATCGGGTGTGGGCCTTGATCTACTATAACTCCTTTGAAGAGGGGTGATTCTTTACAGCTGGGGCCATAAACTACATCTGCAGGGCTAGCTGATAGCCTAGGACCGGCCTGGACATTCGGACACAGAGGAAGAGGAGTGTCAGAGGGTGCGGTAGTGAATAGGGCGAAAGGGAGGTGTCGGGCGGGCACAGAGTGTGATTCTCAGGGAAGAGCAGCGCAGATGGGGGAAGGTTTATTGCCCATGCATAAGACAGAGAGCGGTGGTGACCAGTGCCTGGGGGAGATGCTTACGAGGGTGAGGAGCCATGCTACGAATCGACAGCGTGCAGAGAGTGGGTCTGGTCAAGACATCTAAAATGGCTGCCGTGCACGACAAAAGTGTGGCATTTCAAAAAAGGCAAGATGGCGCAGACAATGTTTTTCAACACTTCCTCATTTCCTTCGAATCGAACGTTAACAGACGTTGGGGCATATTACCAAAGTTAAGCGATATTTATCGCTAACGATGCTTACCAACCAATTTTTTACCACTAAGCATCGTCAGAAATTATCGAAGATAAACCTTACTATTATCAAGGTTTATCGCAAATGCGATAATAAACGGCCGCAATGCATGAATATCGCTAAAAACTCAGCGATATTCATGCATTACCGAGCTAATACTCTTAGCCATGTTATCCACCTCCCATTGGATAACATGGCTAAGAACTGCTCAGGGCAGGTGTTACTTTTTGGAGATATTCGCGCTTAGCGCGAATATCTCCAAAAGTTGGTAATAGGAGATAGATATCTTGCATGTTGTAATGCAAGTTATTGTGGTATATGGAACTCATACCATAATCTCTCAGGAAAGCAGAAACTTATCCTTTTGGGACCGCCTAAAAAGGCCTAGGGGGTGAGGAGTACTCTACTTTGCCCCCTTTTCACGTTCCGAACTATTTTATTTTACTCTCTTCTGTAATTACACAAAATACCAGCGATAAGATGCATCGGAGACACACACTGAGAGAAAGGAGGCCGGAGATGAAGAAGACATGTCAAATACACATTGGAGATAATATAGTGGCAGAAGGGAAGTAAATATGAGTAAACTTACCATGTAACATAAAAATGTTGCACTCTATACTATAAGTCTCATTTTATACTACAATCACTTCGCTACAACCTCATAAATTAAAAATAAAAATAAATAATGTCTCAAACAATTTTTGATTTCTAAATATAAATTTATTCTTCAGAATTTTCTAAATTTGAAACAACTAGTAACATGTCCTCATCAGTAATTTCCTCTTCAATCATCTCATCTGGAATCTCCTCATTAAAAGTCTGCAATGATGATTCTTGTAACTCTATGGTCTCCAAACACTCGATAAATTCGCCATCAAGAGATTGATCAAAAAAATCATTCAAGTCATCTCCTCCTTCTGACAATATTTCATTATTGGTGCTGTCCATTTCAATCAATGTAGTGGAATCATTCAAGTCATCTCCTCGTGACAATATTTCATTATTGGTGCTCTCAATTTCAATCAATGTAGTGGAATCATTCAAGTCATCTCCTCCTTGTGACAATATTTCATTATTGGTGCTGTCCATTTCAATCAATCTAATGGAATCATACAAGCCATCTCCTCCTTGTGACAATATTTCATTATTGGTGCTCTCAATTTCAATCAATGTAGTGGAATCATTCAAGTCATCTCCTTGTGACAATATTTCATTCTTGGTGCTGTCCATTTCAATCAATCTAATGGAATCATACAAGTCATGTCCTCCTTGTGACAATATTTCATTATTGGTGCTCTCAATTTCAATCAATGTAGTGGACAATTCAAAAGAAATTGCCACGGTCTCTTCATTGTGAGCCATTTTATTTTGAAATTGCTTGCTGTAAATTGCAGAAAAAAATAATCACTTTCATTTATCGTTTTTAGTAATACATAATATAAAACTAACTTCATCAAGTATTTAGTATAACAGAAGGACTGCAAATAAATAACAGAAAACATTTTTCAAATTATCTTCAAGTGTACAACATAGTTCCCCTTACAAATTAACAACTCACCTTTTTAAAAGTAGCAGAAGTGTTAGTACTGTGTAAATCAAACACCAGAAATTCACCACCAAAAATTCCTCACAAATGTACCTCAGACAGTAGTATCACAAAATGGCTGTGGTTTCCTCTCATTTGACATATATACATAACCAATTAACTTTCATCACACACAAATACAAAACCAAAGTAACATTTTAATTGGTTCTAAATTTCAACACTTTCAAATGTGTTTTCCCCATGCAATTTTCCATAGGACATTTACATACGTCTACAGCCTGAATGGCTGAACGGAATTACACCAAACTTGGCAAAATGGTACATCAAACCTAAGAGGTCAGGAAGGATCTACTATGCCCCCTTATGGTCATTTCCCCCTTCGCTTTGGCCTCCTCTTGTCTCTCAATCCTACCGAGGGACAAGATGGCGGCCGCTACGGACTGTTTGGAATGTTGACAGACGCCGGAGAACCAATCAGCTTCGCAAAGCTCCGTAACGCGAAAAGTACGCGAAGCGGAGCGCTGTTACAGATATATATCTTTTTTTCAACGTTAATTTCTCAAAATCCACTGGAGCACATATATTGAGACCTAGCAAAGGCACATCGGGCTACCAGTCCCTAATATTTTGCCAAGTTTCGTGCAAATCCATTCAGCCGTTCGATTATTATTATTTTGTTTTTTTTTTGCCCCGCGGGGCCCTTTTAAAACCTCCACATCAAACCTAGGGGGTCAGCGAGGATCTACTATGCCCCCTTATAGTTATTTCCCCCTTTGTTTTCACCTCCTCTTGTCTCTCGATCCTACCGAGAGACAAGATGGCGGCCGCTACGGACTGTTTGGAATGTTGACAGACGCCGGAGAACCAATCAGCTTCGCTTCACAAAGCTCCATTGCGCGAAAAGTCCGCGAACCAGAGCGCTAACCGGTCCGCTGTTACAGATATATATCTTTTTTTAAACGTTAATTTCTCAAAATCCACTGGAGCACATATATTGAGACCTACAAAAGGCACATCGGGCTACCAGTCCCTACAATTTTGCCAAGTTTCGTGCAAATCCATTCAGCCGTTCGGGCTAAAAGTGAGGCCAACCGCCCTATGGAAAACTCAATGTTAAAAACACGTTTTGGGACCCCCCTTTTTTCTCGGCCCCCACTGGACGAACCCCCCCCAAATTTTCAAGGGCTGCTCAGAAACAAAATGTGCCATTTTCCTGAAAATTTCAGCCGATTCCGTCCACAAACGCCAAAGTTATTAGACATAGAATTTTCAAAAAACCCATAGAGAAAAAATCCTAACTATATATACCTACTGGCGACCGCCAGTAGGTAATATTCACTGAAAAAACCATAGGTTATAGACCATATATAGTTAGGAATTAGCATTTAAAAAACCTTATTTTACTCACACAAAACCATTGAAATTCCATATATAGTTAGTTGTACTAACTATATATCGCGCACCCGCAATCCACTGCTGATCATGTCACTGATGACATCACTGATGACATCTCAAATGACATCACTGATGACATCACTGATGACATCACTGATGACATCACTGATGACATCACTGATGACATCACTGATGACATCTCAAATGACATCACTGATGACATCTCAAATGACATCACTGATGACATCACTGATGACATCTCATTTGACATTACTGATCACATCACTGATGACATCATTCATGTGATAATACGATGAGCCTCTTCAGACTCTAATATAACCTTAGATACACTCAGTGTAAACAGACACTCACAGACTGTCACTCATCCATGGAGTTACTCAGACACTTAGTCAGTCATGCAAAGAATCAATCACACCTCCATTTCCTCAACTATACAGTTATACACACCTTACTTATTCAAACATATACTAAAACATATTTACTCACTTATACAATCCTGGATACAAGTTCACAATGATCCATACAGCCACTCACACATTCACTGGCTCTTATGCACAGTTATTTATATATGTCAACTCTCACATGTACTGTATTTTACATATGTACTTACTTTGACATGTAGCACTGAGATATCCATTCACTCACCAATACACTCATGCACACAGTCAACCGCCAATACAGCTGTTTCCACATGCACTTTTGAACCCATACATCTAGTGAATCAACTGCTCACACATCTATGCAGAGAGTCATACACCTCCCAGCCACCCACACACACACTCAGTCTCCCATACAAATGCTTGGGCAACCAATCAATAACCCATATAGTTAATCATATAGCTACTGATCAACACATGCAGCAGTTTACAGAACAACAGACATAATGATGCACAAATTAAGACAGTTTAGTCACTAACCCATGCACTCAGTGAGACACATTTAATCAGTCACTCATACAGTCAGTCATGCCCCTACTAAATCCTTCATCAAGACACTTATACATCCACTCATTCTTCAATATGTAAGACATATTTTAACTTTACAGAATTATACAGTCACTGGATGTAGTCATCAGTGATGTCATCAGTGATGTCATTTGAGATGTCATCAGTGATGTCATCAGTGATGTCATTTGAGATGCCATCAGTGATGTCATCAGTGATGTCACTGACCATGTCATGAATGATGTAATATGTGACATGATCAGCAGTGGATTGCGGGTGCGCGATATATAGTTAGTACAACTAACTATATATGGAATTTCAATGGTTTTGTGTGAGTAAAATAAGGTTTTTTAAATGCTAATTCCTAACTATATATGGTCTATAACCTATGGTTTTTTCAGTGAATTTTCAAGGTTTTGTAAATGCTAATTCCTAACTATATATGGTCTATAACCTATGTTTTTTTCAGTGAATTTCATTGTTTTTTTAAAAGCTAATATCTGTAGCTGTAAAATGTATTCTTCTTTAAATCCAAAAATATATGTTATATGTTTATTAATAATTTTTTTTTTAAATATTTTTTTTCTTCGCTCCCGGTTCGCGAACCGGGAAGCTTCCCGTTAGCTCAATTTGATGCCGCGACCCGGTCCGCGAACCGGTAAACGTTCCGTTTGCGCAACTGCCGCATTAGAAATCAACATCGTGACGCGTCGCGGAAGCGCGACGTATCGCGTTGTCGCGTAATGCGTCTTATGACGCGCCGCTTTAGCGCACCCGGAAGTGCTCCGGTACGCGAACTGAGACGCGAAGTGCAGCTCCCCGGAAGCGATCAGGGGCGCGTCGCGAAAGCGCGACGTATCACGTTGCCGCGTAATGCGTCTTATGACGCGCCGCGTTAGCGCACCCGGAAGTGCTCCGGAGCGCGAACCGAGGCGCGAAGCGCAGCAACCCGGAAGCGATCCGGGGCGCGTTCCGCAGCGCGTAACATAAGCGTAACAGGTCATGTGACTTGTTAATAAAACTTTTCATTGGTTCATTTCACTTTTGGTTTCATAATGATGTAAGGCTAGGTCAGGTGACCTAAAAATAACACTTTTCATTGGTTTAGAACTATTGTTTTTCCCAAATGATGAAAACCCCTCCTTCTTTCCTCACTCTGACTTTCATCTTTGTGAGAGGAAGACCTTTTTTGATAGTTCAGCAATGGCTTCATTGGTAGCTTCAGCTGGTGGACCCCCACCACCACCACCACCTCCTCATGGGAAGAGAGGACCACCTCCCCAGTTCATCAGCAACACAGAGGAGGAAGAGGATGAGCAAGAGGAAGAGGAGACAGAAGGACCACAGTTTTTAGAAGAGCAGCCCCTGGTTTCTCATCGGAAAACCAGTTTTATTTGGCAGTTTTTTTCGATCCCTGAAGGGCAGAAGAAAGTAAATGCCAGATGTGTCACCTGCCTCATATGTAAGGAGAAGTTATCTAGAGGCACCTTAAAAAAATACAGCTTCGGTAACTACACCATGCATCGTCATATGAGCAGGTGGCATCCTTTAAACTACAGCCGGGCAGAGATACGTGACCAGCAGGACAACCCAACAACTCCTGTGGCCAGGTCATCATCACAGATATCTTTGACACCAGCAGAGGCACGGGAAACCGTGCCAAACATTCAGGACAACTTTGTCCATATGAAGTTTACCTGCTTGTATTGTGGTGCATTATTGTCTTGTGGTAATATGAGTATTACCTTAATCAACCGAGCTTATGAAAATCACAATTGCCCTAAACGCCCCAGACAGTAATTTTTTTTTTTGCTCCTGTTGAGCCGTTTCCAATGCCTGTTTTTTGTTGTTTCCCCTCCATCAAAAACAAAAAAAACATAAAACTGTTCAAAAAATACAAAAAAAACAAAAAATGTTCAGAAAAATAAAAAAAAATATAAAACAACAAAAACATAAAAAACAGTTCTTTTCAGAACTACCTCCCCTTTCAAAAAAAATTGCTAGAATGTTTAGCACTCTGGCAAGCTCTATTTCTTTTGGTTCGCTTCCCCGTTCGCTTCCCGGTTCACGAACCGGGAGCGAACCAAAAAAAAAAAAAAGAAGAGTTAGTATAAGGGAAGTAAACAGAGAGTAATGTTAAAAGAAAGACAGCTATAGGGATTAAACCAGAGATACTGTTTAATAGATCTATTTACCGAAGAAAATATGGAAGAGGGTATAATTGTGAAAAACAAAATAAAAAAGGAAGTGAAAGAAAAAAAAGAGAGTAGAACAATAACAAAGACGAGTTTCTTGGAGAATGTGAGTGAATGTTCAAAATACGATTAAAACATGTGGAATAATAGAGAGAAAAAACAGAAAACAGAAAAGAAAAAATAACAGAAAAAGATTCATTGAAACAGCAAAGAAATGTAAATAACATAGAGCCATATCATCAACATAGCCAATAAAAGTTTTGCAGCTTTTATCGGCAGAAATGTGTCGCTAAAGCCGGTTTTGCGGCAGAAAACTGCCGCTAAAACCACTTTTGCAGCAGTTTTCTGCCAATAAAAACAGCAATAATTTTATTGGCTGTGTTCATAATATGCTCCTTAGTGTGCTTCAACTACACAGAGAAAGCATTATGAACAAGTAGTGAAAGAGTGATCAGTCAAAGACACTAAGAGTAATAGAGACGGAGTGAGTGAACAAGAGTGAGGAACTATGAGAAGAGAGGGACTGAGAAAAAGAGTGGAAGGAGTTGAGTAAGTAGGTAATAGAGAAAGGAATGAGGAAAGTAGCAAAGGCAGGAAACTGAGGGTTAAAGAAATGAAGCTGTGGAACTAATAGTAGGTGAATGTGATAGAAATGTAACAAAAAGAGTACAAAACATTTACCTTATAATTGTCGTTAACTTACTCACTTTTAATTTTTATACTTTCAATCTGTGAAAGAGAGAACAAACATTTGAAAAATATTAAAACATGTATTTAAAAATTAGAAAAGACAAGGGAAAAGATTGAAGGACAAACAGTTTTTCAACAACTTTGACACTTACAGAAGCTTCTGCTTCTCCAGGCCCCCTACACAGTCCTAAAGATATACATTTTAAACTAACAGTATCTTGATGCAGATGAAGTGAGGCCTATCTTAAAACATGGTGCATCTTTTGCACTGCTGTTGTCTCACAAAAGTGTCGCAAGACACTAACATTTTAAATGATTGTTTCAGGATGCCAATAAGATGTGTCCTATCCAGAGGTTTGTTTGAGGTGAGGCCTACTCAGGGTTCCAAATGAAATTTCGAGTTGTTGAAGAGAACAGAGGACATAATACATGTGAAGGCCTACCAATGAAGTAAGTCATGTCCACTTCACTCTTGAACAAAGGCCAGACCTCTTCTGTGTCCGTGGACAGACCTAAATTTCATCTGCACAATGTCATTCGTAAACTTAGGAAACACTGGTGATGTAATTGAAAAATGTGGAGTTTCTTTTCCTCATTTCACAATCACATCACCTGTGTTGCCTTTGGTTAGGTATCTCATAGTGCAGATGGAGTCTAGCATATCAAAGAGTACATAGAAGTTGAGCAGTATATACAACAATTTTGACATTTACAGAAGACTTAGCTTCTTATCTTGTTGGAGATGAAGTCAGGCCTGTCTTGCAACATGGTGCATCTTTTGCATCACTGCTGCATCGGTTTCATGTGGCACGGGTTTTTTACAGCATGACACATCTGCCTAGATGCATCAATTTGTAATTTTGTCACCTCATAGCAAATCTTTTGCACCGCCGCTGCATCACAAAAGTGACGCACAGTGGTGCAAATGAGGCATACACCTATCATAAATCTGTCCCTAACATTTGAAATGATTGATTCAGGATGACGATAAGGTGTGGCCTCTCCAGAGGTTTGTTTAAGGTGAGGCCTACTCAGGATTGCATATCAAATTTATGCTTGTTGAAGAATACAGAGGAGATAATACATGTGAAGGCCTACCAATGAAGTAAGTCATATCCACTTCACTCTTGAACAAGGGCCAGACCTCTTTTGTGTCCGTGGACAGACCTAAACTTCATCTGCACAATGTCATTCGTAAACTTAGGAAACACAGGTGATGTAATTGAAAAATGTGGAGTTTCTTTTCCTCATTTCACAATCACATCACCTGTGTTGCCTTTGCTTAGGTATCTCATAGTGCAGATGTAGTCCAGCATATGAAACAGTACCCAGAAGTGCAGCACTGTATGCAACAACTTTGACACTTACAGAAGCCTCACCTTCTCCATGCCTCCTACACAGTTCTACATGTACATCATAAATGCAAACAGTACAGAATTAATTATACATGTTAAATGGTTTATTTTTGCTGTTCTCAGAATGTATCAAATTTCACTAAAAACAGTGACTTGAAGGTATTCATCATATAACAGCGGGGAAAAAAAAACACAATCAAAATGATTGTGTTTAAAAAACCCATACAACATAACAAATCAGAATTCAGAACTCCTTAAAGTTAACTTACTTTCCATGACGTTGAAGGATGTCCTATGAACAGCTTACACTCTGTTGTGTTGTTATTACTTTCAGCCCGCCACTTTCTGAAAGAAAACCTCCATCGTTTTGAAAAATATGTTACATACAATAAATGACTTCTCGCTCTCTACCACACGTTTCCACAAGGCCAAATCATGTCAGAGCCATTTATAACTCTTGGAATTCTTGTAAGCCAATCCCGTCATGTTGTATTTCCGCAACTTTCAGAATTAAAATGTTGAAGATCATTTTCACAATCCTGGATTACTAATATCTTACCCTTCTTGCTCACTCATGTTCTACATTTCCTATGACACTGATACTGCTTACTATGAAGCAGACTTACACTACCTCTATGACTACTACTATTATTTAATTCTCTACATCACTTTTAATCACAAAGCAATATAAAACAGTAGACAGCATTGCAGACTTACATTCCCTCTACTCCATGTTTTGATTGGCTGCTTGAATTAGCTTATAAAAAGAAATAGTTTTTCTGAACTCATTCAAAGTGCACTTATTTTTCCATGACGTCCAGTGTTCTGGTAAGAAGTTATGTCTCTGTACTACACTTATCCTCAAGGCCAAATCGTGTAGGAGCCATTAGAACTTTTTGAAATTCCTCAGAGCACATCCCGAGATTCTTTCCCTAAAATTTTGGTTTTAAAAACACCAGGTAAGAATTTTTATGGTCATACGGCAATTTTTTTTTGAAAATTAAAACAGAATCGTTGCAGAATGACCAGCCATTTCTAGACTTTAAATAAGCTGTGTAATGTCCTGATGTTATTGAAGGACCGTCAGGATATATAATTGCTACAGTTACAAAAGTCCTTCCTGATATTGACAACTGTGAAGCCACAAAATTTTTAATTAAAGTTGTCAATTTTGTTCCATCAGACCTACATCGTTGGAACATTAAAATGACATACTGGCCATATGTTCGTATAAATAAGGTTGACATCATTTCAGATTTACATTGGCTACATTCCATGTTGTGATCAGCTGCTTTTACTAGCTTATTAAAGGAGACTGATTTACTGTCTGGCAAAGTTAAATATATAAATCTTTCTGAGTCTACACTAGTAGTACTTGATACCCTACAGTTCTCGCAGTCATGCTGCCATTGATAAGAAAGCCCAAACAGGTGATCTACATCTACACCTTCAGCATGCAATACATCAAGCATATACAATAAAAACTCCTGACAATCTTGCTGAATATTTTGAGAGAATTGTGTTTGGCCTGAACATCTGTCTAACAGATTTCGAATTTTAGACACACTTTCTATTTTTGTTCTATCAGTGCTACATTTCACTAACACAGAATTTAACAAACTGCATAATCTTTGATCAGAATTGACCACAATCTCTTCTTTTACATTTTCTAGAGAAAACAAAACATTAACCACTACATTAGCATAGCAGTTGACACCAGAAGTGTTTTCAAATTGAAAACCAACAACATCTTCAACAGAATCCTTTTTGTTTCTGCTTATAATTTCAGGTTCATCGACTTTTCGTCTTTTTGCTACAACCTCCCCAGTATTGGTCACATTTCTTCGTTTCCGGCCTACCACACGTTTCTCAAACAAAGGATATTGAGGCAAATGTGGCGCATACTCTCTTCTCAACCTATTGTATTCCTTAACACAATCTAGATCCGCACAAATGTTTGTGACATCACACTCAATCAAGTACAATCCCGATAAAGTTCTAACTCTTGACAATGCCACATATGCCATACCCTCCTTGAACACAGAACTGCCAATATTCACCAATTTACTGTCTACACTTAAACCTTGCGATTTATGGATTGTCACCGCATATGCCAAGCAAACAGGAAACTGCTTACTGCGAACATATAAGTCTTTTACAAGCAAAAATCTAGCAGAACAACGACCAATTAGCTGTACTTCCTCAATGCCATCAAATTTAATTTTTAAAAATTCAATTCCATCTCTATTTCTGTATTTCACAAAATCAACAACATTACCCATTGATCCATTTACCAGACCTCTTTCAACATGTAAATTCCTTCTTAAAATTATACGGCAGTTCAAGCACACATTCAGACTCTTTTCAAAACCTGCAGTTTTAGATATAGTCTTCTCTAATGAATCCAATTTTGATTTCAAATTCTCAGACAAAATAATTGTTGATCCCATATGCTCTACTCTGTCAATAGCTTCCAGTTTCACAATCTCTTGCTTTTCTAAATGCAACATTTTGTTGTTGAAGATGGCACATTCTGCAAGAGTTGGCATCAAACATATTCCAGATTCCTTCTCAGTAATTTTCTGAAAAATATTCTCAGGCACAACATCTTGTTCTGGATATAAATTTGACAGTAATCGTGCATGTAAAGCTTCTTTCCCATGCTCGGTCACTTTTCCAATTCTAACATCTTGTAGAATATTCTTGTAAGCTTCATCCTTCGCCTGACGCATATTTTCATGCAGTTCAGCATGATTGAAGTTTAACCATATATTGACGTTGCCAATGCTCCCTAGGCACTTCCTGGAATCTTCATGCGTGAGCATTTTGAACACAGGTTGCCCTTTCACTGGTGTCAGCTGCAGAAGATCTCCGAAAACAATGATGTGTTTGCCACCAAATAACACATCATACTCTGTTTTGAGAACTTCTTGCATTCTCAAATGCACAAAGGCAAGCATGACATTGGAAACCATGCTTACTTCGTCAATGATAAGAACTTTCATTTTCCTCAAGATTCTTGAAACTTCACAACAAGCATCTCCAGATAGCTTGTGATATTGTAATTTGTTGTCATGCTCCACTGGCAGCATCAGTAAACGATGTAAAGTAATCTCTTTAATGTTATGTGCTGCCAGTCCAGTTGGAGCGGTGACAACACAAGACAGCGATGACTCAGTCCTTTCCTGCAAATAACATGAAATTGCTTTAATAAGGAAACTTTTTCCAGTTCCCGCTTCTCCACTCACGTAGAGTCGGACAGGCTTCAACGACGTACATGAGCACTCTTTCTTCTCATGACTTAATCCATGATCAATTTGCATGGTAACTTCGTCATATATTTTCCTCTGCTCAACGTTGAGTTGTCTTTCCAACTCTTCTAAGTTAACCGCATCCTCCTGAGCATGTGCCATGGCTCTTTCCACTTCATTCATAGCAGTGGCAGCTTCATTTTCGATAACAGGTCCTCCTAGTGGATCCTGACTCAATGAAGCAGAACTCTGACTGTCCTGAGAACTGTCTCTGGCAATCTCGGCTGCAGTCGTTGCTTCCTGCTCGATTTCCACATTCAACATTTCTACATATTTGGGAAAAGCAGGACATTATATGGTCTCCTTGGCGGCAGTGAAAGAGTCTTCGTAACAGAGGAAATCTCCAAGCAGTTCCTCTTCTGCACGCCAAGGCTTGAAAAGTTGTAAAAGTGCTAAATAGAAAAACTCCTTTTTTTCAGGAGATTCGCCACTCAATTTTCGATGGTTTACCAAGTGGCATTTTCTTTGCTTGACCAGACATCCCTCACTTCCAATTACAGCATACACTCCTTTCTCAGTATCTTCTTTGATATTCCTCTTGAATATGTAATTTTGAAGAACCTCATACAGACAAACATTCTCGAGGTGACTGCTTCGATTTGGATAATATGTATCCAACATGTTGGTCTTCAAAATGTCGGTACTGTTTGGCTCCTTTTCCGCCAAATACTCAATTTCCCGCACAGGTTTCAGAACTCGATTACGCGTTGCAGCAAGACCAAGACTCGCCCAAACGATACTCCTGGATTTGGCATAGAGACTTGCTGAAGACAACCGGTCAGAACATTCGTAAGCTCCGATTTCTCGATGCGACAACATCTTCAGACTGAAACTGTACAACTTCTTGCTGAGGCTCTTTTCATGGGAAATGTCCTCCCACATATCCTTCAATTCTGTCTTCTCTTTTTTGGTGATGTAAGATGTCACATACCGAGCCACAGCCATACAGTTATCAGCCACAAACTGTATATCCATGTTAGCATTCCACATGGACAAAATTACCGGGTTGTAGTCGTTGATGTACTTGGACTCTTCGTTCCTCTTCAAATTGTATGTGTTTTTAGGTGATTTCTTCATCACATTATGTCGCAGCGAAGACATCAAACTGTTTACTCTTCCTTTAGAAATCACGGGTCTTGGAAAGCCGAAACGACATTTGGTGTAGAACTTGTCCTTGTTTCGGAATTTACGACGACAGTACTTTCCACAACGATGGCTTTGGAAACGTAGAACTTTTTCTCTTAGGCTTTTCTTCTCCTTTGCGTTTGGAACAGCACACGTAGAATACTGTTGTATGAAACTCATCACTGAGTCTTCTGGATCTGTTCCAAATTTAGGTGCATCCTTGATCCACAACAGCATATGTATGTGAGGAGCACCTCTTGCTTGGTACTACTTTCTCCAGAAGAAATCCAACACCTCTCCAAGAGGTGGATTCTTCTTATTCATGATGAAAGACATCATAGCTTCAAATCTATGATTGAAGTACCGGCATACATTGACTGGATCCAAAGAGCACAGTTCTCCGGGTGTCTTGAATTCGATGTTTTCGATGTTTCCATTTGCCTCTCGTAGAAATTCAAGTAAGTCTTCCTAGCCATACTCGGCACAGCTCAGAGTGAGGAACCATGTGGGAGTTCCTAAGTTCCTCAGCATACATTTTAAATCACCATGACGACGGTACCAGTACTCATTAGTACCACGCTGACACGCCATGAGATTAATCAGGTGAGAATCTAAAATACTGTCTTGGACATTGACTTTATCCATAAAGTCACTTGCCGAGATGTTTTGCATGTGTATACCACTTTTCAAGATGTGGTTCACTGCATATGACAGTCCAGACAGATCGCTTCCAAACAGGAGATGAAACAAATAGGAAATACATTGTCGAAACCTAGCATCTCCTGCATACAATCGCAAAGTCCGGTATTCAGAAGCAGGAATTTGATGAGGTCGCTCATCAAATCTTCCTCCCTGACCTGTTGGAAAAAGCTGTGCGAAACACCGAGCTTCCAAACTTTCCTCCCAAACACTAATGGGACTCCCTTTGGCTTGTTTCATTTGAAACAACTCAATAGCATTCCCCATGACTTCCTTGGAATGCAAAGGATGAACACTATAATGTTCATATATTTCTTCACTAGTAGAGGGTTCTACTTTCTCAATTTGACCAGCACACAAATCGCTATCCTCTTCCTCACTTACTTCCTCTTCTGCAACATAAACATTCTTATAGTACTTATTATTTTTTTTCAAATACAATGTTGCCTTTTTGACTTTCCTAACATCCACTAAATCTTGCCATATTTTCTTATTCTTTGTCGGAACCCCATTAACTAAGATAACCAGAGGTTCCTCTTCCACTTTTTCTACTCCAATTGTGTTAATGTTTTTCTTCAAATCTAGAGGCAAATAAACAACTCTTCCCTTTAATCCTCTCTGTATATCTGATGGAGGCAATTTCCCTGTCTTTGGCTCCATTCTTACAATAGCCTGAAAGGGATGGATACTTTGAATCAAAATAGATTCATAAGTATTTAAATCCTTCAATTCAGAAGGAATCTCATCCAATTCCAGATTATTATGAACTGCTCTAGCAGGCATCTGGTTTTGATTTAATTTGCTACAACAATAAGTACACACACGTTGATCCGCTCCCAAATCAAAACAATTTTCTACCATCAAATATGTTGTGAAATCCTTCCATTCACTATTATTTTCACCTTCACTTTTTGCATATAAATCCACTAACTTAGTCTGATTCTTATAATAAGTGTGTCGACAACACACACAAGTGAAATTAGGCCTCTCACTTGATTTCACCTGAAACGTCGCAATTTCCCTCTGAAAATTATCTGTACTAGAAACCTGTACACTATCTTCCACATTACCCTCTTCTTCTTGGTCAATTTCAACATTCTCCTCTTTACTTCCAAAGTAACCAAACTCAATTTCTGCACAAATATTCTTCACATCTACTTCTGAACCATGCAAAAGAGCAGCGCATAATTGTTTAAGCATAATTGCTGGACTCTTAGCATAATACAACATTCTAACTAATTTCCTCACTTTATTATGATGCACTGCTAGCATCCTGAAATGATGAAAAACACTCTGGCATACTCTCCTGGAAAGACAAGCCAGTGAATGACCATGCAAACCTGTCACTTCTCTCACTCTGCAAGGATCTAATTCTTGCAACAACTTCATTTTCTGCTTCAAACTTTTCTTATTAAATGTCCGTACAAAATCACAAAGCAAATTGATGGAATCCTGTCGCACACTGCAAATACTACTACACTTCCAGGTGTACACAGGACCCTTAGGACGTCTTCCTAAAACCTCATTACCTAACACCTCTTCTGTCTCTGTTGTCACAAGTTTTTCTTTTTCAACTGGACAACCATCTTTCACTTCATAAGCTCGACCACTGGTGTCAACTGCATGCACCAAATCATTATCCTGGAAATAACTCTCCTCATTAAAAAATGCCTCACAACTTGAACTATGCATCCATTCTCCGGAAAAAACTTCACAAAAATTACTACGATTAACTGTTCTCTTCCATCTACTATTTCTTTTGAAATCATAAATTGCCTTGTTTAGCTTCCTAATTCTATTGATTATCAAAATAAATAACTTACGTTTAATTTCAAATGCCTGATCAATAACTTTCTCAACTTTTTTTTTTCTCCTATAAAAAACCACTTTCTGTTGACCTTTCTTAATATTTTTTAACAAATTGCCAATTATCCTGTTGCGGAACATTCGTTTACGAATGTCCCTAAACTGTTGTTTCCTTCTACTATCATGCACAGAGTTATCTCTTGCTCTAGCAGTAACATTTTTGATTGGCCTTTCCTTTCCGTTTAAAATGCTTCTCTTTTTCTGGACTGAAACATTTTCTGTAGTAATATTTTTTTTACTACAAATATTTCTTATAAATGTTTTTGTGCTCTTACCCGGTGCTTTCTTGGTGACTTGACAAGTTTTTTTCTTAGAGGACTGCTGCATTATATCATTTACCTGCTGTCTTTGACGTTTTGCAGCCTTTCTAAGTCTTTCTTTAGTTGGCATGCTGAAATCTTGAAATGATCTGCAGTTGAATCTGTGGTAAAATATAATAAAAAATGTTATTAACCACTATTACCAAACAGTAAATCAATAACAGTCATCAAAAACTTAACACACTACTTGACATTTTTAGTGCTTGGCAAATTTAGAATACAGAAATAGCAGAAAAGAAATGGAATTCATATTCATTTTACCTGTGCTGTTTTATATGTGAATCTGATCTAATTTTATGAGCATATTTTAATATTTTATTGAAGACACTACACATAACCTGTTTTTGAAGGTGTCTTTATTTTTAAATGAAACGGTTTACATTTTTACTTTTCATTTATTATAAATTTTTAAAAATAAATGTTTATAGTTCCATAGGCTCAAGCACGTCAGCTTCCCACCCTATGTCATACAATTCTGACAAATCTGCATCCTCATCATGTTCTTCTTCATCCTCAGGATTTAAATCATCCAAGGGATCTACTTCCACTGATGTTTCAATTATGAGTTCAATTATGAGGTTGAGATCAACTGATTGCTGATTGTCGCTCATGTTGATGTTGTCGTTATCCTTAAAGAAAGAGAACAACAATGAGATGTGGCAGAGTAAGGCACAAATCTCAGAGACTATAATTGTAAAATTGTTTAACAAGAGTAACATTTTGCAGCTATTATTTAGCCATGACCAGCGATGCTGAGGAGGTAAGGCCTATGTCCAAGTTTTCAGTGAACAGGACTCATCTCTTCTTAACCTTGGATAAGCCTCACCAACTCTGTGTCCCCTGCTCATACTTAAATGTAAAGTGGCAGATTTATGTTAACTGACGCATTCCCAGGGATGCACCAGTTAATGTGCACCGCTGCTCTGCCACCCATGGTGTGCCGCATTTACAATGTGGAGCACCATTGAGTGAAAACAGCACAGATGCGTCACGCATCTGTGCCGCAAAAGCAGCACATTGCAGGAATCACGTCGTAAGCGCAACATGTCTACTGCAATGCACAGGAGCAAGCCACACATTGCATGGTGCATCACTCCTTATGCCTGTTTCAAACAGGCGTAATGATTTGATTCAGCAATGCTATAAAGCTGAGTCAGTGAAATCTTCTAAATTTCACTGTGTTAGTTTTACAGGGCTTTCTTGCAAATTAATGCATACCTTGCAACAAAACACCTATATGAAAACTGACGCAGGTTTCATGTGGCACAGGACTTTACAGCATGACACATCTGCCTAGATGCATCAATTTTTAAATATGTCGCCACAAAGCAAATCTTTTGTACCGCCGCTGCGTCACAAAAGTGACGCACAGCGGCACAAAAGAGGCACACAGCTATCATAAATCTGTCCCTAACATGTTAAATGATTGATTCAGGATGACGATAAGGTGTGGCCTATCCAGAGGTTTGTTTAAGGTGAGGCCTACTCAGGGTTGCAGATTAAATGGAGATGGGGCACCCCTGAGCCTTGCTGGAGCTGCATGGCACTTGTGATGCAGCTCCAGCAATGCGCCACCTTTACGGCACAGATGCGTCACGCATCTGTGCTGTTTTTGCCCCATGGTGCGCCACATTGTAAATGCAGCGCACCATGGGTGGCGGAACAGCGGCGCAGGATGACTGGCACATCCCTGGGGATGCACCAGTCATCATAAATATATCCCTAAGCTTCTTATCTTGTTGGAGATGAAGTGAGGCCTGTCTTGCAACATGGTGCATCTTTTGCATCACTGCTGCATCGGTTTTATGTGGCACGGTTTTTTTACAGCATGACACATCTGCCTAGATGCATCAATTTGTAATTTTGTCGCCACATAGCAAATCTTTTGCACCGCCACTGCGTCACAAAAGTGACGCACAGTGGCGCAAAAGAGGCATACACCTATCATAAATCTGTCCCTAGCATTTTAAATGTGGAGCACCATTGAGTGAAAACAGCACAGATGCGTCACGCATATGTGCCGCAAAAGCAGCACATTTCAGGAATCACGTCGTAAGCGCAACATGTCTACTGCAATGCACAGGAGCAAGCCACACATTGCATGGTGCATCACTCCTTATGCCTGTTTCAAACAGGCGTAATGATTTGATTCAGCAATGCTATAAAGCTGAGTCAGTGAAATCTTCTAAATTTCACTGTGTTAGTTTTACAGGGCTTTCTTGCAAATTAATGCATACCTTGCAACAAAACACCTATATGAAAACTGACGCAGGTTTCATGTGGCACAGGACTTTACAGCATGACACATCTGCCTAGATGCATCAATTTTTAAATATGTCGCCACATAGCAAATCTTTTGCACCGCCGCTGCGTCACAAAAGTGACGCACAGCGGCACAAAAGAGGCACACGGCTATCATAAATCTGTCCCTAACATGTTAAATGATTGATTCAGGATGACGATAAGGTGTGGCCTATCCAGAGGTTTGTTTAAGGTGAGGCCTACTCAGGGTTGCAGATTAAATGGAGATGGGGCACCCCTAAGCCTTGCTGGAGCTGCATGGCACTTGCGATGCAGCTCCAGCAATGCGCCACCTTTACGGCACAGATGCGTCACTCATCTGTGCTGTTTTTGCCCCATGGTGCGCCGCATTGTAAATGCAGCGCACCATGGGTGGCGGAACAGCGGCGCAGGATGACTGGCACATCCCTGGGGATGCACCAGTCATCATAAATCTATCCCTAAGCTTCTTATCTTGTTGGAGATGAAGTGAGGCCTGTCTTGCAACATGGTCCATCTTTTGCATCACTGCTGCATCGGTTTCATGTGGCACGGTTTTTTTACAGCATGACACATCTGCCTAGATGCATCAATTTGTAATTTTGTCGCCACATAGCAAATCTTTTGCACCGCCACTGCATCACAAAAGTGACGCACAGTGGCGCAAAAGAGGCATACACCTATCATAAATCTGTCCCTAGCATTTTAAATGATTAATTCAGGATGACGATAAGGTGTGGCCTATCCAGAGGTTTGTTTAAGGTGAGGCCTACCTACATTCATGGGGAAATGAATTAAAATGTCCTTAAGACACATGAAAGCGTTTTTTTAAAGCCTTTGCAGCATTTTTGGGTCACTTTTAACATGGCTATGTAACTCAAACTATCAAAATGTAAATTTGCCAAGCACAGGTGGGAGCATATTTACAAGGAATTTGCACCACGGGGAAAGGTCTTACATTAAAATGGGAAAAATAACATCAGAGACACTCCAATGCCTTATAAAGAAGCAGACACCATTATGTCCTAGTCATAAATGTTAAAAGCATTCCTTTTCCTCAAAAACGATTTTCAAGTCTTAATTTGAAAACACTGCACATGGGGAAATGACTTAAAATGTCCTTAAGACACATGAAAGCGTTTTTTTGATTGCCTTTGCAGCATTTTTGGGTCACTTTTAACATGGCAATGTAACTCAAACATTCAAAATCTAAATTTGCCAAACACAGGTGGGAGCATATTTACAAGGAATTTGCACCACGGGGAAAGGTCTTACATTAAAATGGGAAAAATAACATCAGAGACACTCCAATGCCTTATAAAGAAGCAGACACCATTATGTCCTTCCCATAAATGTTAAAAGCATTCCTTTACCTCAAAAACGATTTTCAAGTCATAATTTGAAAACCCTGCACATGGGGAAATGACTTAAAATGTCCTTAACCCCTTCGACGCTGATGACGAGCTGGGCTCGTCATGAGGTAGCCTCCTCGCACGCTCATGACGAGCCCAGCTCGTCATGAAACATGGGAATCAACAAATCTCAGCACAGGAGGGGAATACCATCAGCATTGATGTGGTTAAGACACATGGAAGCGTTTTTTGATTGCCTTTGCAGCATTTTAGGGTCACTTTTAACATGGCTATGTAACTCAAACATTCAAAATCTAAATTTGCCAAGCACAGGTGGGAGCATATTTACAAGGAATTTGCACCACGGGGAAAGGTCTTACATTAAAATGGGAAAAATAACATCAGAGACACTCCAATGCCTTATAAAGAAGCAGACACCATTATGTCCTTCTCATAAATGTTAAAAGCATTCCTTTTCCTCAAAAACGATTTTCAAGTCATAATTTGAAAACACTGCACAGCTCCTATGCACAAAAACACCCTGTCAGTACTAATACTTCACATTTTCTCCAATTACAATTTCTCAAAGAAACAAAATCTATTTGTAAAACACTTGAGGCAAAGCAACATTTTAAAAACACAACTTTCTTCATAATTTTCTCCTTAAAGCACACTATTCTCTATCTAAATTAAATGAATCTTTTCTCAAAATTGACCAGCTCACGGAGGAGGTCGCTAGATTGGGGGTACTCTTGCAAGAAATAACTGAGGAAAGCCCAAACATCGCCCTATTGAATCCAGTTATAGCTGACCCACAAACTACTAACATTGCACTTGGGTCAGATCCCCTACCATGTACTTCCCAGAACATTATGAGGAGGTCAGCCCAAGGAGGAGTAGGGCTAGGAGCAACAAACCAAGATATTACTAATAAGGACCTTACAGGGCCTACTTCTAGAAGTACAAAAGATCTAGACAATGTAGAGGATGGCCCGGTTGAACTAGTAGTGGAAGCTTCCCCACTAATCTTGGTTCTGGCAAATGTTCCCCAACTTGAATCAGGACATACAGAGAACACTTCATCTCTGATTAATAAATCACTCCATTGGTTATCAAAGAACATGGCATTTAAACCAGGAGGCAGGGACCAGCTGGCACAGGAAGTAGTAAAAGCTAGAAGGGTTGCATGGATCGGGGGTGGCAATAAAAAGTTTGGGGGAGATTGCGTGGTGCTGCACTTCTCAGATCCTGAGGTTCTACCAAATATTCTAGCCAATATATATCCCCCTCAGCGTAGATCTACTGAAATAGTGCCTTTAACGTTGGATTTCTTTTATACAAAAAAGGGAAGTCATCTAAATCCAACCTTATTAAAAACAAAATGGAACCCTGTAATAAGAAAAGCCAAAATACCTGAAAATGTAAACAACTGGGGAATTACAACAGAAAATAGGTTCTTGGCCCTTTCAGGTCTAAGTCAATGTGATTGACTGGAACCAATGTCCACAGGGAAGACGAAAAAGATCATAAAGGATAAACATAGAAATATTAGTATTCCAAGTACATTAGGATTGGATTGTTGCAAGGGCTTGTCTCCTGATCTCAGGGACTATGCACCTGATATAGTAAATAATACACCACTAACTGATTCTAGTAGTACTAATATTGTTGTATCTAGTTCTCTACCCTGTCCGTCTTCTCACAACCTGACTACTTCCCCAAAGAAGAGCAGTGTGGAAAGTGGAGATAGCATTAAGTTTCTATCTTGGAATGTTGCGGGTGTCCAACATAAAATAGAGACCCCAGACTGGTGTGAGTTCATTGACAGGTACGATATTGTGTTGTTACAGGAAACATGGTCAGTGACACCAGTCTTTCGACAGGGCTTTCTGAACTTTTATGTGCCCGCGAAAAAGAATACTAAGGGTCGCCCCTCAGGGGGTTTACTCATATGGATACGTCAATCTTTGCAATGTACTATTAGGCACATTCATATTATCAATAGTGACCTATTCTCTATTGTGCTCAACTGGGGCGTTGGCCACAAGATGGCAATATACAATATTTATGCAAGGGGAACCAAAGGGGGCACATCTTCTGATATAATAGGTGCCTTAGATAATGATTTAGAGATCTTAGCTACCCAGTACATTATCTTGGTGGGAGGAGACCTAAATACAACATTTGAACCTCTAGGTTGTGAGGATAGTGATCTGACTCAAGAGGAAGATGCTAAGTGGGGAATTCCCCAGTTGGATCTTCCGATGGTAACAAAGTGGACGGAAGTAGCTGTCCAGACTAAAAGTCTATGCCTATCCAGAGGACTGAGGGCTGCCAATGGCCGAACCCTTTCGGACCTACAGGGTAGGCATACCTTTGATAACCTAAGATCGAGTAGTAGAATAGACTATATCCTGGTAGATGTTAGAGGATGGAACAAAGTTGTTGATATGCAGGTTATCGCAAGGTTAGAGAGCGATCATAATCCTTTGTCATTGCTCCTCAACGTAGAACAAAAAGTATCCTGCGAAAATGTAGCTAGAAACCTGACGAATGTAGAAGTTGTTCCAACCAACAATCTCCGCCATATTAGATGGATAACCCTAGCAGATAACTTAGAGGCTATGCAGGCACTTAAGGGGCTAGTCATTGATGAAGTATCCAGACTACAGGTTTTAACAGATGATATAAATTTTAACGTACAGATTGAAGAGTCTCAGCCAAAGTTTTTTGACAATATACAGAAGCTATTCTTGAAAACATCCAAGAAGAGCAAGGGTATTGGACCACCCATAAAAAGGGGATGGTATGATCGATCTTGCAGAATCGCTAGACAAAATCTTAGCATAGCACTAAGATCCAAAGTAGGAGTTTTAAATGCCAGGGACAAATATAGGAAAATTCAGATCCAGGCAAAAAAGCGGTGGGATGAGAATCTTTGGCTGGACCTAAAGAAAGCATGTGTTGAGAAACACCAGAAAGAGTTCTGGGCCATACTAAAGTGGGGATCTGGGGGCATCCCAGATTGTCCAAAAAATCATGTAGCAAAGGAGTCCTGGGTAGACTTTTTTAAACCTCAGTACGCAGACAATTCAGGGTCGCATACTGATTTCCCCATAGAGATGGTATTCTTTACTAATGAATTATTCTCAGCGAAAGATGTACAGGAGGCAATGGATGGAGTGACCAGAGGCAGGGCACCAGGTATTGATGGAATACCGGCGGATGTATTTTTAGCGGACAGAGAAAGCTGGTGCAAATACTTTGTGTGGCTTGGAAATGCCATAGCACAGGGGGCAAAGATTCCAGCAACATGGAAAGGCGCGGAAGTAATTCCAGTCTACAAAAAGGGGGATAAGGCTTTACCAAGCAACTACAGGCCCATCAGTCTTATTGACTGCGCCCAAAAACTGATGGGCAGGATGGTACAAAATAAGATTCAAGCCTGGATAGCCGATAAGGACATCCTTTCCCCATACCAAGCTGGTTTTCGCCCCTTAACTTCCTCTGTCGACCAGGTATTCCACTTTTTAACTATCTACTGGAAAAATGTAACCCTGCTAAAAGGTCCCCTTTTTGCTGTTTTTGTTGACTTAAAGTCAGCTTTTGACCTGGTCCCTCGACAAAAACTTTGGACTGTCCTAAGGGAACTAGGAATAAGCCCCGAATTATTGACTTTGCTTGTAAGGCTGCATGAGCACAACTATGCCCGGATTAGGTGGGGTGCCCAGGGCGATGTCACAGAATCATTCCCTGTGGAGAGAGGCGTGAGACAGGGCTGCGTCCTGGCCCCCACCCTATTCTCTCTATATATTAATGGCATAGTTGACTTCTTGAAGCAATCTCCAACGGATGCTCCAATATTAGACGGGAAACGAGTTCCAGTACTAATGTTTGCAGATGACACCCTGCTGGTCTCGCGGACCCCTAGCGGCCTACAAAAGACACTAGATGCCTTTGGTGAGTTCTGTCGAATTCGGGGCTTGGAAATAAATACATCTAAAACTAAATTTATGAACTTGAATCCCTCCATGAAATTTAAGGGGAAAATGATCTACAACGGGGCTCACTTGGAAGAAGTGGATGCTTTTATCTATCTGGGCATCTCTTTAAATGCTAATATGAATTGGAGATCACATATGGACTCTGTAGTGCTTAAATTTAACCAGCTGGCAGGGGCAATTGCCCAGAAACATAAATTGTCTTTCACCAAACCAATCCAGCCCATATTGGAGATCTATGGCATGAAAGTGTTGGGTGCATGCCTTTATGGTTCAGAATTATGGGGTTTCTCCAATTTGAACAAACTAGCAGTTGCAGAGAACAAATTCTTACGGCGCATTATTGGTGCTCCTCAGAGCACTCCCTCGACCCCACTCCATTACGATCTTGGGAGGAAAAGGATCGAGGACATGGCCAGACTGCGTCCCCTCTTGTATTGGAGGCGCATAAAAACCACCCCTGAGCTGAGCCATTACGCAGCTGCCCTCTTGGATGTTGATAATTCTGATACCTTCCACAAAGTACCATGGCTTAAGGAAGTGAGGTTATTGCTTCAAAAGTTGCACCTTGAACACTTATGGTCTGCAGCAGACCCAGGCGATTTCCCGACTAAGAGCATATTGAAAAATTGTACTGGGACATGATAAACAATGCTGCATTGACTTCTGATCAACCTTCTGCCTTGACATCCCAGTTTTTGGAAGTTAAACCAATCCCGAAATTTGAACAGTTTTGGGATCTGATCTCCAAACCCCTAGATAGAAAACTGTATTTTCAGTTTAGAATTGGCTCTTTACCTTTAAATACTTTCACAGCCAATTGGTGTCCGGACAATGTAAATACTTGTTTTTATTGTAAAATTCATGCTGAAGATATCCCACATTTTTTATTTGTTTGCCCCTTATATGCTGCCCCAAGGAATAGATGGTTGAAGCCTGCTTGCAGAAACTTGGGCACAAGGAAATGTTTGGATGCCTTAAGAATTTTAAGATCAAACTGTGCCCCTAATCTTGCAATTGCAGTGGCTAAATATATGGGGTGGGCATGGATAATACGCACGCGCACTTTAAAACTCCTATGAACTGCACTACTAGACCCTGTGATTTAAACTTTGTGCTGTGTCTCTTTTTTAAAAAAAAAGGATTATTTCTTGTTTTATTCGCCAACAAGTATAAACTGCTTAGAATTTAATACTTTTTTATTTTTAGACTAGTATTTATATTTGTATAAGCTTAGGGATCTGCTTTTATGACAATGTTGTCGAATAAAGTATTTAAACTTGAACTTGAATCTTTTCTCACCTTAGCAAATACTTTATGAGTTTCAAAACAGTCTCAGAAACACACCACTTTGTCTTTAGCAGAGCAAAAGGTATGCACTCCAGAGTCTGCAGCTATCAAGAGCACAGAAATGCTATAATTCTTCACACATATCTCTCATGTCACCCAATCAAAACTCTTCCCTCACTTTTTTCAAATCAAAACCCTTCCCCCCTCTGCCCTCTCTGCCTTTTTTGCATAGCAACCACCTCTTGGAAGACCTCTGGTGTTTGCAAGTTCACACAACAATATTTCAATTGAACTCTGAACTCTCAGTGCACCTGCATATCCAGTGCAATCTTTCATTTAATGATTTTTTCTTGACCATTCAAAATACATCTTTCAAAGAACTCATCCATGCACCCTAACTTTCTGTTTTCAGCAATCAAAATCCACCAATCACTGTTACTGCTTCATTAACACAGAAACTCCACCGTTTTTTTCATTTTAAACTCTTATTTTTTCAACTGCCATTTCATTGCCACACTTCATCTGACTGCAGCAGAACCTTCTCTCACCATGTTTTCTGTCTGGATTGTTGGACATAGTTACATCTACTGGGCTCAGAGGTATGCTGATAACAGAAATTTACCTAACCTCAATTTACAAGATGTGGAAATTAAGTGGTTTGGCCACAGAGGATTAAAATGTCACCAATTGATACCATTGGTGAAAACCTTTATGCATTTGCCAAAACCTGACCTGTTAATTGTGCACTGTGGAGGTAATGACTTGGGCACTTTGACTGGGGTAGGTCTGGAAATGCTTTTAAAGGACACCTTTGAGCAATTAATGGCACTTTTTCCTCAGACTGCCTTGGTATATTCAAATATATGCCAAAGACAGAAATGGAGGTGGTCGAACCAATTTTGTCCACAAATTGAGAAGTCGAGGAAGCATGTAAACAAATCTGTTTCAGCTTACATGAGAGACCATGGAATGGGCTCCGTGTACAACAATAACTTGCGTTACTACATGCAAGATATCTACAGAGGAGATGGAGTTCACTTCTCAGATGAGGGCAACAGAATTTTCATTCTGAATTTAAGACTGTGCATTGGTACCTACTTATAAGTACCTAAATGTACCATAAACCCAAAAGCTCTTCTCAGAGCTACCCTACATCTGATCACTCACAATTATTATTTTACTCTAACTTTTTTCACTAATTTTCAACAAAGTACGCTCCCCGGGACGCTACCCGGTACGCGGACCGGAAGCTAACCTCGCGAAATTTAAAAAAAAAATGTTTTTTTTCCGCACATATGGGCCTCCTCAGCCACCCTCAGAAAACCTAGGGGGTCAAGATAAGTCTACCGTGCCCCCTTCTACCCATTCTGAACATTAGTTGCCCTCCATCTTGTATCTTAATTCGACCGAAACACAAAATGGTGGACTCCCGTAACGCTTCAGGTTCGCGTACCGGGGCGCTCGCCAGTTCGCGTACCGGGACGCTCCCCGGGAAGCGCTCCATCAAAAAAGGTGGGAAAGTAATTTACAGAAAAACGACTGGAGACACTTTCACCAAATATAGATTAGCTCATACTACATACCAATCCCTATCATTTTCACAAATTTGATTGAAATTCCATTTAGCCATTTAGCCTGTAGACCTCTCTAAATACCGTGAGGTAAATTACTTCACAAAACACATCTGAAGTGTTGGAATTGACAACCAATGAAAATGTTACTTTCATTTTCTACTTTTTTTACCTGACATTTGATTGGTTATATACCTGAATATATATAAAGGAAGAGAAGGAAACACAGCCATTTTGACTACTACTTCCTGGTGTACATTTCAATTGGATTTTCACTAATCACTTCAACTTCTTTGTAAAGGTAAGTTGTTATTTTAAAAACTGAAGTATATTGTGCACTATCAGTTAATATGGTAAACTTTTTCTGATAGTTATATACTATCCCTCTGTAGTAGTTATAGATTTAGATAGACTTCTCTGTTATAGTTATGGATAGAGTTAGGTTTCTCTTGTATAATTATGAATTTACTTACGTTAAATCACATACACTTTTTTATATTCCTACTTCCACTGTGATACTATACACTGCCCAAAGATAAATTCACTGATAAAAACTGCCTATCTAAAATTAATCCCAACAGTGCCCTATCTCTACTAATATATATTTTTTTTATCCAAATTTCAGGCAACATGAAAGGCGAACAGAAAGTTTCATTTCAAATTGTCCTGCAAGAGAGCAGCCAAGAATTAATTGATCCAAATTATATAGAATTTATGGATGAAACTTGGGACCAAGAACTACTGCAATGTGTGCAAGCAGTAGATGACCTCCTTCAAAATGAGGACCTTTTACACACTCAGAGATTACAAGCTATGTTCAATGAAAATGACGACATTTCAGACAGTGAAATGTTAGAAATGTTATTAAATTTTGAAACACAATCACAATAATAAATAATTGCTTAAAAAATAAAGAAATTAAAAAATAATCAACAAAACCAACAATCAATTAACATACAGTATTTGAAAAGTCTATCATTCTTTTTTCCTTATAGTACGCTCCCCAGAACGCTTCCCGGTTCGCGGACCGGGCGCTCCCCACGCAAAAAAACAAAAAAAAAATTTTGTTTTTTTTTGCACTGCGGGACCCTTTTAAAGCCTCCACATCAAACCTAGGGGGTCAGGGAGGATCTACTATGCCCCCTTATGGTCATTTCCCCCTTTGTTTTGGCCTCCTCTTGTCTCTCGATCCTACCGAGAGACAAGATGGCGGCCGCTCCGGACTGTTTAGAATGTTGACAGACACCGGAGAGCCAATCAGCTTCGCTACGCGAAGTTCCGTTACGCATCAGGTACGCGAACCGGAGCGCTGCCTGGAGCGCGCTTACAGATATATCTTTTTTTGAACGTTAATTTCTCAAAATCCACTGGAGCACATATATTGAGACCTAGCAAAGGCACATCGGGCTAACAGTCCCTACAATTTTGCCAAGTTTCGTGCAAATCCATTCAGCCGTTCGGCCTAAAAGTGAGGCCAACCGCCCTATGGAAATTAACATGGGAAAAACACATTATGGGACCCCCCTTTTTTCTCGGCCACCCCTTGACGAACCCCCCCAAATTTCCAGGGGCTGCTCAGAAACAAAGTGTTCCATTTTCCTGACAATTTCAGCCAATTCCGTCCACAAACGCCAAAGTTATTAGACATAGAATTTTCAAAAATCCCATAGGGAAAAAATCCTAACTATATATACCTACTGGCGACCGCCAGTAGGTAATATATATATATATATATATATATATATATATATATATATATATATATATATATATATTCACTGAAAAAACCATAGGTTTCACACCAGTTATAGTTAGGAATTAGCATTAAAAAAAACTATTAAATTCACTGAAAAAAACCATAGGTTTTACACCAGTTATAGTTAGCTGGAAGTTTTACTCGCATAAAACCATTGAAATTCCCACGTTATAGTTAGTTGGACTCACTATAACTTGCGCGTGCAATGCACTGCTGATGACGTCACATATTACATCACTCATGACATGGTCAGTGACATCACTCATGACATCACTGATGACACCATCCAGTGAATGTGTCTATTTTTAAAAAATAATTATGTATTATATATGTATATGTAAAAGTTGATGGAAGAATAAATGTTTAAATAAGTGTTTACATGGATGTTTTTTTAAAAATACATATATTAGTGAGTAATGTTTAAATATTTAAATATATGTATTAGTGTTTCACTTTGTGTATAAGTGGCTGCATGGGTTGCTGAGTAGCTACATGTATATGGGTTATTAGATGTTTTTCTTAGTATCAGTATGAGTGTTTGTATGGTTTGGTGGGGGTATTACTTAGCACATAGATGCATGAATGACTGACTCTCTCTTTGTATGTGTTTTGAAGACAGCATATGTGCAGGACTGTATGGGTGGATGAGTGTGTATATGTGTGTGTTAGTGAGTGAATGACTGTCTCACTAGTGTTTTTATCAGTAACTACATATGTTTTAATCTAGTATATGTGAATATTGATGTATATAAGTGAGTATATGTGAGAGTGAGGGATTGTAAGTGTTCCTGTTTAAATTAGTATGTGTTTCTATAAGTGATTGTTTAAGAGAGTAAGTATGTGTAAGTTTCCTTCAGAAGTAAAGCGGTAGTGTGTGTATAGATGTATATGCAAATAAATGGATGTTCAATAGTTTATTTGCATGTGTGAGTATGTGTGTGAGTAACTTTTGGATGCCTGTCGTTGTGTAACAGGATGTATAGGTGTATCACTACATATGATGAGTGAGTATATGTATGAGTGACTATATAGAACTGTTGGTGTATGAGTGGATGTGTATATAGATCGTGATAATACTGAATTGGTTGTAACTGGTATGGATATCTCTTTTTTTGGAAAATTTTAGTTTCTTTTTTTGAATATGTGTTTCAAGTGTTACATTACACTGAAAGGAGGTCTGTAACTCTGTCACAAGGATGGTGTCATCAGTGATGTCATGAGTGATGTCACTGACCATGTCATGAGTGATGTAATATGTGATGTCATCAGCAGTGCATTATGCATTACACGCGCAAGTTATAGTGAGTCCAACTAACTATAACGTGGGAATTTCAATGGTTTTATGTCAGTAAAATTTCCAGGTAACTATAACTGGTGTGAAACCTATGTTTTTTTCAGTGAATTTGATAGGTTTTTAAAATGCTAATTCCTAACTATAACTGGTGTGAAACCTATGGTTTTTTCATTAAATGTCATCAGTTTTTTAAATGCTATTTCCTAACTATAACTGGTGTGAAACCTATGTTTTTTTCAGTGAATTTCTTAGGTTTTTTAAATGCTAATTCCTAACTATATGTATGGGAGATTGAGTGGTGTGGGGGTGGCTGGGAGGTGTGTGACTCTGTGCATAGATTTGTGAGCAGTTGATTCACTAGGTGTATGAGTTCAAGAGTGCATGTGGAAACAGCTACATGGGCGGTTGACTGTGTGCATGAGTGTATTGAAGAGTGAATGAATATCTGAATGCTACATGTCATAGTAAGTACATATGTAAAACACAGTACATGTGAGAGTTGGCATATATAAATAACTGTGCATGAGAGCCAGTGAATGTGTGAGTGGCTGTATGGATCATTGTGAACTTGTATCAGGGATTGTATAAGAGAGTAAATATGTGTTAGTATATGTTTGAATAAGTAAGGAGTGTATAACTGTATAGTTGAGGAAATGGAGGTGAGATTGATTCTTTGCATGACTGAGTAGGTGTGTGATTAACTCCATGGATGAGTGACAGTGTGTGAGTGTCTGTAAACACTGAGTGTATCTAAGGTTATATTAGAGTCTGAAGAGGTTCATCGTATTAGCACAAGAATGATGTCATCAGTGATGTGATCAATGATGTCAAATGAGATGTCATCAGTGATGTCATCAGTGATGTCATTTAAGATGTAATCAGTGATGTCATCAGTGATGTCATTTGAGATGTCATCAGTGATGTCATCAGTAATGTCTCTGACCATGTCATGAATGAAGTAATATGTGACATCATCAGCAGTGGATTGCGGGTGCACGAAATATATAGTTAGTGCAACTAACTATATATGGAAATTTCATTGGTTTTGTATGATTAAAATATTCACCTAACTATATATGGTCTCAAACCTATGGTTTTTTCTGTGAATTTCAATGGTTTTTTAATAGCAAATATCAATAGCTGTAAAATAGATACTTCATTAAAATGAATAATGTATTTTATATTTTTTTAATACAATTTTTTTTGTTAAATTTTTTAAAAAATGTTTGCCCTGGTGCGCTCCCGTTACGCGCACCGGGCAGTGCACCGGTAAGCGCAACTCTATTCAGCGCCCCGGTGCGCGTAACAGTGAGCGCCCCGTCAGCGCAATTGCCGCAAACGAAAACAACATCGTGACGCGCCGCGTAAGCGTGACATATCGCGTAACCGCGTGATGCGCTCTTTCGGCGCGCTGTGTAAACGCACCCGGAAGCGCTCCGTGGCGCGACCCGGAGCACAAAACGTAAGCGCGCCGGGGCGCGTAGCGTAAGCGCGTCGGGACATGTGACCTGAAAATAACACTTTTCATTGGTTCTCAACTTTTTTTTTCTCCAAATGATGAAAGCCCCCTCCTTTTTTCCTCATTCTTACTTTCTTCTTTGAGAAAGCAAGAGCTATTTGTGAGCAGAGAAATGGCTTCAGTAGTAGCTGCAGCTGGTGCACCCCCACCACCACCACCACCACCCAGAAAGGAAGGTCCACCACCCCAGATCCTTCCAGGAGTTGAAGAAGAGGAGGAAGAAGATGATCAGGAGGAACAGCCTAGGAGATTCTTGCGGGAAGAACCTAGGGAAAGGCATATGAAAGTGCATTTTATATGGAAGTACTTCTCCATCCCTGCTGGGCAAAAAAAAGTGAATGCCCCACATGTCACATGTTTAATTTGTGACAAAGTCCTCTCCAGGGGCAACCCAAATAAAAAGTATTCCTTTGGGAATTATACAATGATCTGCCACATGGAGAGGTGGCATCCTAACAATTTGGCACAGGCTGAGGTACGGGACATGCTTCAGAAGAACAGAGATCCTCAGGCCAGCACCTCCACAGGTGAATTTTCGGTTGCAGCACCAGAAGGGCGCCAAATGGTGCCAAACATACAAATAAATTTGGTGAATTAAAGATGGTCTGCATTTTTTGTGGAAAGACCCTCTTCTACGGGCAACTAAGTATTTCCCTCATTAATGATGCTGTAGACAACCACCACTGCAGCAAGAAAAGAAAGCAGTAGCTTTTTTTTTTTTTTTTTGCTCCTGTTGAGCCACTGTTAATTCCCAGTTTTTTGTTTCATCCCTAAAAAAAAAATAGTTCATAAAAACCAAAAAAACTAAAAATGTTCAGAAAAAAAATATATATAAAACAACAAAAAGAATAAAAAAAAGTTCTTATCAGAACTACCTCACATTTATAAAATTAAACCTATATTTTTAAAGGATCTCTGTCAATTTTTTCTCCTTAGGGTACGCGTACCGGGGCGCGCCCCCCCCCCAAAAAAAAATTTTTTATGAAACAGTTAGCATGAGGAAAGAACACAAACAGAGTTATGTTAAGAGAAAAAGAGCTACAAGATGACCACAGAGGGATTGTTTATTACATAGTAAAAAATTTGAGAAGGTGTAATTGGATGAAAGTGAAAAAAGTAAAATGACTAAAGGTGGGAAAGAAAGGAAGAGAGAGGAAGAACACTAAAGTAGAGATAGTGTGAGACTGTGATTGGCTGTTAAAAGAAAAAGAAAGGACAGTAAAAAATGGAGAATGAAGGGTAGTGGCTGAATCACGATAAATAAAGAACAATGAGGAAAAGTGAGAAAAGACCAGGTAGTATAAGTAAAGAGGGGTGAAAGAGGGAGAAAAATTGAATTACGAAAACACATGTGGAGTGACAAAGAGAAAAGACAAAGAGAGTAAAGGAAACAGTACCTGAATGGGCTTGAGTAAAACAGCAAAAAAAAGATAAGTAATGCAGTGTGTGTGACTTATAGGGAGTCAGTGGGTTTAGGTCGCAGTGTGGGTGTGTAAGGTGTGTCTGTGGGTGTGGCTGTGTGGAGTGTTTCGGTGTGGGTGGAGGTGAGGGTGTGTGAAATATGTGTGAGGAGTGTATGAGTGTGGGGTGTATATGTGTTCGATGTATGTGTGTGTATGGAATGTGTGTGTGTGTTTCAGGAGTGTGTGTGGGGGGATTTTTTGTGTGTATGAGGTGTGTGTGTGGTGTGTGTGGGGTGTATGTTACAGGTGTGTGTATGTGTTGGAATGGGGATGAGGTGTATGTGTAGGAGTAAGGTAAATAATTAAGAAAAAGAGAATGAGTGAAGAAGCAAAGGAAGGGATTAGAGGGTAAGTAAAGTAAAGAAAAGGGATTGAAAGAAGTTGAATATGAGATGGGAAATCGGAAAAGGGGAGTAAACATGTAGAATAAGAATAAGTGAGTGAAACAGAGTAAAGACACAGGAGTGTGGTAGATTAAGAAAATGTTAGTGAGCTTAAAGCAAAGGGTGATCACAAACTACATTTTTTTAGTCATACTTACCATATAATAAATACATTTTTTAACTACACTTTGTATCTGTGAAAGAGAGAAGAAAAAATAAGTTATAATTAGTAAAATATGTATTTTAAATTAAAAGATCCAAATGAAGAGGTTAAAAATCATAACGCTCTATTTAGAAATAAAGTTAGAGTGAAGAACACAGAAAGGGAAATAAACTAAGGTAGAAGGACAAAAAGAGGGAAAAAGAAATAGAAGGAGAGCAAATTACAAAGAGTAAGGCATATAGATTCACTGAGAAAAAGAGAGAGAAGAACAGAGAAATTAAATGAAGGTAAGAAAGATACTAAAACAATGTGAGTTACCAAAACTAAATCAGGAAACAGTAGTAAGTAAAAAGATGATGACTGAGACAGAAAACAGTCTAATTAAGGATGCATTTAGAAGAATGAGGAATACAAGATAACTGAGAGTAAATGAAGAACAGTCATAGAGTGAAAGGATGAAGGGAGACAGGATAATATACAACGATTGAGGAAAATGGACTGAGAAAGTTATAAGGTAGACACACTAAGAGAAAAACTGAGTGAGGTGGAGTACAATGAGTGAGAAAAGGAAATGAGTAAGTGAGCAAAAAGAAGGAAAGAAAGGAGAAGACGACTAAAACAGTGGTACTGAGAAAAAATAATTTGGTGATGAAAGTAAAGCGAAGGACATTGAAAGAAAAGAAATGAGGGATAGTAATGGAACCGGAGTAAAAGAAATGGGATGAAGAACGATGAGAAAGGAGCAGTGAAGTTGTTGTAAAAGAAGTGATAGAAGGTAGATAAACACAAGTGAACATAACACAAGTAGAGTGAGGCACTGAGGACATAGAAGTAGTGAACGAAAAACAGAGAGAAGAGGTCAAAAGTAAAGAGAAAACAAATATAAGCTAAGGAGAGTGGGTGATTTATAGTGATAGAGTGCAATAATACTGCTGAGTGAGTAAACAGGAATTACTAAAAGAGCAAAAGAGGAAAATACAGAATAGAGAAGTAAAGCGGAAAGACTGAAAGCTGAAAAGTTATGCAAGGGAGAGACGGGATACACACAGTTGAAATGAAAATGAGGGGTTGTCAAAGAAGTGGAGTAAGGGAACGGGGGTTACAGAGAGTGAGAGAAAGACATTATAAGTGAGTAAAAAGAGCTGAAGAGGATGGAAAAAGGAAAGTAAATGTCAGAGAATGGGAATACAATTTAATTCACACAATCCAAAGTATAAAATAACTTGTACAACATGTTACAAAGTTTATTTTTGCTGTTCTCAGAATATATTGAATTTCACTTAAAAGAGTGAGTTCAAATTACTCATCATATGACAGCGGGAAAAAAAAACCACAATCTAAAAGATTGTGTTTTAAAAAAAAACTTGAATACTGACAAATGACAAATGTACGCTAAAGTTAGATTGACTTACTTTTTCTTGAGGCCAAATACTGTATCATGGTGGTCCTTTTCTCGTTGGAAAGTACTTTGCTGTTCACTTAAAAAATCCATTTCATTGACTTTCTAGAAGAAAAGCTCCAAGAACATCTGAAATATTTCCAATATTTTCATATACTCCTTTTTTCAGTCATGACTCTTTACTCATTCCTGCACCTTTCCATTTGGCCAAATAGTGTCAGATGTATGAGTATATGTTCAAATGAATTCTAAGGCACTCTGAAATGATCTTTTTTCCGACGTTCTGAAAGAAAGGCTCTACAACATTTTCACAATATTTAATTATTTGTATAACCATCTCTGACTCATTCATGTTCATCATTTTGTATAATACTAACTTCACTTATTATGAGATCCAATTACAGTACCTGTATGACAAGTCAATGTTTTATATTGCCTGGAACACTTTTACTCAGAATATATTTTTAAACAGCAAAATAACCTTTATGAACTACTCCCGTCTTCATATGCCAATTACTTTTACCTAAATTTTGGCTGTAAAAACACTATGTATGAATTTATAAAGCCAAAAGGCAAACGTTGTTTGAAAGTCAAATGAGTGTCGTTACATTGGGTCCAACCTTTAGAAGTTTTTAAATAGCATGTGTAATGCCCTGATGTTGTAGAAGGACCATCATGAAAAATAATAGCTACAGTTGCAAACGTTCTTCCTGATATCGATAACTGTGAAGCCACAACATTTTTAATAGAAGTTGTCAATTTAGTTCCATCAGGTCTACATCGTTGGAACATTAAAATGACATAGTGACCATAATTTTGTAGAAATAATGTGGACAGCGTTGTAGACTTACATTGGGTACACACCATATTGTGATCAGCTGCTTTAACTAGATTATTAAAAGGCACTGATTTGCAGTCTGGTAAAGTCAAATATATAAATCTTTCAGTGTCTATTCTAGTAGTACTTGATGAAGCACAGTTATCACAGTCATGTTGCCATTGATAAGAAAGATTAAAAAGATTTTTTATATCTACTCCTTCATCTTCCAATACATCAAACATATACATTAAAAATTCCTGACAATCCTGCTGAATTATCTGTGAAAATTGATTTTGACCTGAACATATGTCTACAAGAATCCTAATTTCTGAAACACTTTCTATTTTTCCTCTATCACTACTACATTTCTCTAACACAGAATTCAATAAACAGCACAATGTTTGTTCTTGATTTTCGACAATCTGTTTTTGTAAATTTTGAAGAAAAAAAACAACATTAACTACTACATTAGCATAGCAGTTGACACCAGAACTGTTTTCAAACTGAAATCCAACAACATCTTCAACAGAATCATTTTTCTTTCTGCTTACAATTACAGTTTCATCTATTTTTTGTCTTTTTACTACTACCTTACTGCAATTACGCTCATTTCTTCTTTTTCGGCCTACCACACGTTTTTCAATCAGAGGATATTGAGGCAAATGTGGAGCATCCTCTCTTCTTAACCTATTGTATTCTTTAACACAATCTAGATCAGCACAAATCTTTGTTTCATCACACTCAATCAAGTACAATCCTGATAAAGTTCTCACTCGTGATAATGCCACATATGCCATACCCTCTTTAAACACAGAACTTCCAATGTTCACCAAAGCACTATCTACACTTAAACCTTGCGATTTATGAATTCTCACTGCATATGCCAAACAAACAGGAAACTGTTTTCGGCGAACATATAAGTCTTTCACAAGCAAAAATCTAGCTGAAAAACGACAAATTTGTTCTATTTCGTCAATGCCATCAAATTTAATTTTTAAAATTTCAATTCCATCCCTATTTTTGTAATTCACAAAACCAACAACATGACCCATTGCTCCATTTACCAGACCTCTTTCAACATTTAAATTCCTTCTCAAAATAATACGACAATTTAAACACACATTCAGAGTCTTTTCAAAACCAGCAGTTTTAGATATAGTCTTCTCCAATGAATCCAATTTTGATTTCAAATTTTCTGACAAAATAATTGTTGCTCCCATATGCTCTATTTTATCTATAGCTTCCAGTTTCACTATCTCTTCATTTTCTAACTTCAGCATTTTGTTGTTGAACATGGAACATTCTTTCAGAGTAGGCATCAAACATATGGCAGATTTCTTCTCGTTAATTTTCTTAAAAATATTCTCTGGAAGAATGTTTTCATTTGGGTACAAATTAGAAATTAACCGTCCATGTAAAGCTTCTTTCCCTTGCTGACTTATTTTTCCTACTCTTACATCTTGTAAAATATTTTTATAATCTTCATCCTTTGCCTGCCGCATATTTTGAAGCAGTTCTGCATATTTGAAGTTTAACCATATATTAACGTTTCCAATGCTTCCTAGGCACTTCCTGGTATCTTCATGTGTGAGCATTTTGAACACAGGTTGTCCTTACACTGGAGTCAACTGCAGAAGATCTCCAAAAACAATAATATGTTTTCCTCCAAATAAAACATCATAGTCTGTTCTAAGAATTTCTTGCATTCTCAAATGCACAAAAGCAAGCATTATATTTGACACCATGCTTACTTCATCAATGATAAGAAGTTTCATTTTCTTCAGGACTCTCGAAACTTCGGAACACGCATCTCCAGATAGCTTGTGATATTGCAATTTGTTATCATGCTCCACTGGCAGCATCAGTAAACGATGTAAATTAATCCCTTTAATATTATGTGCTGCCAGCCCAGTTGGAGCGGTAACAACACAAGACAGAGGTGATTCAGTCCTTTTCTGCAGATAAGATGCAATTGCTTTAATCAGAAAACTTTTTCCAGTTCCCGCTTCTCCACTCACATACAGTCGGACAGGCTTAAATGATGTACATGAGCACTCTTTCTTCTCATGACTCAATCCATGTTCAACCTGTTCTGTGACTTCGTCATATATCAGTTTCTGCTCAAGGTTTAATTGTTTCACCAAATCTTCTAAATTAATTACATCCTCTTGAGCTTGCTCCATAGCTCTTTCCACTTCATCCATGGCAGTGGCAGCTTCATTTTGGATAATTGGTCCTCCTAGTGGATCCTGACTCAATGAAGCAGAACTCTGACTGCCTTGAGAACTATCTCTCGCAATCTCTGCAGCAATTGTTGATTCTTGCTCTATTTCTTCATTCAACATTTGCAGATAATATGGAAAAACAGGACATTCTATGGTATCCTTCATAGCATTAAAAGAGTCTTCATAACAGAGAAAATCTCCAAGTAGTTCCTCTTCTTCTCACCATGGTTTAAAGAGTTGCAAAAGAGCCAAATAGTAAAATTCTCTTTTGTCTGGATTTTCACAACTCAATTTTCGATGATTAATCAAATGACCTTTTTCTGTTTCACTAGACATCCTTCACATCCAATGATTCCATATATTCCATTATTGATATCTTCTCTGATGTTCCTCTTATAAATATATCTTTGCAGAACTTCATAGAGACAAGCGTTCTCAAGGTGAGGACTTCTATTTGGATAGTATGTATCCAACATGTTTGCCTTCAAAATATCTGTACTTTCTGGTTCTTTCTCCGCCAAATACTCTATTTCTTGTACAGATTTCAAAACTCGATTTCGTGTTGCAGCAAGACCTAGACTCACCCAAATGACGGTTCTAGATTTGGCATATAGACTTGCTGATGACAATCGATCAGAACATTCATATGCTCCATTTTCTCGATGCGACAACATCTTCAGACTGTAACTGTATAATTTCTTGCTTAGACTCTTTTCATGTGAAATGTCCTCCCACATTTCCTTCAGTTCTGTCTTTTCTTTTTTTGTGATGTAAGACGTCACATATCGAGCCACAGCAATAGAGTTGTCAGCAACGAATTGAATATCCATGTTAGCATTCCACATGGACAAAATCACTGGGTTGTAGTCGTTGATGTACTTGGACTCTTCGTTTCTTTTTAAATTGTATGTATTTTTTGGTGATTTCCTCGTCACAGTATGTCGCAGAGAAGACATCAAATTATTTACTCTTCCTTTAGAAATCACTGGTCGTGGAAAGGCGAAACGACATTTTGTGTAGAACTTGTCCTTGTTTCTGAATTTTCGACGACAGTACTTTCCACAACGATGGGATTGAAAGCGTAAAACTTGTTGCCTTAAACTGTTTTCTTCAGTAGTTTTCGGAACAGCACATGTTGAATACTCTTCAATAAAGCTCATCACTGTCTCATCCGAATCTGTTCCAAATTTGGGTGCATCTTTAATCCACAACAACATATGTATGTGAGGAGCACCTCTCGCTTGATACTCCTTTCTCCAAAAGAAATCCAAAACCTCTCCAAGGGGAGGATTTTTTTTGTTGGTAATAAAAGACATCATAGCTTCAAATCTATGATTGAAATATCTGCATACATTTACTGGATCCAAAGAACACAGTTCTCCAGGTGTTTTGAATTCTATATTTTGTATATTTGCATTTGCCTCTCGTAGAAATTGAAGTAAGTCATCTCATGCATACTCGGCACAGCTAAGAGTGAGGAACCATGTAGGAGTTTCTAAGTTTCTTAGCATACATTTCAATTCCCCATGACGACGGTACCAATACTCATTTGTACCACGCTGACATGCCATGAGATTGATTAGATGAGATTCCAAAATATTATCTTGCAGATTCACTTTCTCCATAAAGTCCCTCGCCGAAACATTTTGCAGATGTGCTCCACTTTTCAGTATATGGTTTACTGCATAAGAAAGCCCAGACAAGTCACTTTCATACAGTAGATGAAACAAATAGGGAATGCATTGGCGAAACCTTGGATCTTCAGCATATAATCTTACAGTTCGATATTCAGATGCAGGAATTTGAAGTGGTCGATCGTCATATCGTCCACCTCGACCTGTTGGAAATAGCTGTGGAAAACAACGAGCTTCCAAACTTTCTTCCCATACACTAACGGGACTTCCTTTTGCTGCTTTCATTTGAAACAATTCAATTGCATTCCCCATTACTTCTTTGGAATGCAAAGGATGAACAGTATAATGTTCATATATTTCTTCACTTCTAGAGACATCAACTTTTTCAATTTGGCCGACTGAACAATCACTGTCTTCATCTGCAGCTGTTTCCTCTGCTGCAACACATACATGTTTATAATACTCATTGTTTTTGACTAAATACAACGTTGCCTTTTTGACTTTCCTAACATCCACTAAATCTTTCCAGATTTTTTTACTCTTTGTCGGAACCCCATTAACTAGAATAACTAAAGGTTCCTCTTCTACTTTTTCTATACCAATTGTATCAATATTTATTTTGAAATCTAGAGGCAAATAAACAACTCTTCCCTTTAATCCTCTCTGCAAATCTGTAGGAGGCAATTTCCCTATCTTAGGCTCCATGCGAACAATTGCCCGAAAAGGGTGGACACATTGAATCAAAATAGACTCATATGTATTTAAATCCATCAATTCAGGGGGAATGTCTACCAACTCCAGATTATTATGAACAGCTCTAGCAGGCATTCAGTTTTGATTTAATTTATCATAACAATATTTACAAATACGCTGATCAGAACTCAAATCAAAACAATTCTCCACCCACAAATAAGTTGCTAAATCTTTCCACTCATAATTATTCATCTTTTCGCTTTTTACATATAAATCAACTAATCTAGTTTGATGCTTATAATGACTTCGTCGACAACACACACAAGTAAAATTCGGCCTTTCACTTGATTTCACCTTAAACCTGGTAATTTCCTGCTCAAACTTTTCTGTATTTGAAATCTGTACATTGTCTTCCACATTACCTGGAATTGCAGTCTCAATTTCTACACTGTCCTCTTTTTCACCAAAATAACAAATCTCAATTTCTTCACAAATCTTCTTCACATCTAATTCAGTTCCATGCAAAAGAGCACTGTTTAATTGTTTAAGCTTAAGTGCTGGACTTTTTGCATAATACAACATTCTCACTAATTTCCTCATTTTAGTATGATGCACTGCTAACATCCTAAAATAATGAAAAACACTCTGACAGACTTTTCTAGAAAGACAAGCCAGTGAATGTCCTTGCAAACCTGTGTTTTCTCTCACTCTACAAGGATCTAACAGCCTGATTCATCAAGCCGAATTGCGCTCGCAAAGGGCCAGATTCTGAGAATCTGGCCCATTGCGAGCGCAATTATTGCATTTGGGATTCATCATCCCAAATGCAAAATTCGGTAATTGCTAATTCGCTAAATTGCGAGGAATTACATTTAAGGAATCTCTATTTGAGATTCCTTAAATGCAATTCATCAACCATTTTTAAATTGCTAATTCGCAATTTCGGGCCGCTATTTACCGAGAGGTCAGAACTCTCGGTAAATAGCAAAAACTTAGAAAAATGCTTTTAAAAGCATTTTTCTAAGTTGCATGTTGCACACACACATGTCCTTTGGACATGTGTGTGCGCAACACCAGTTTCAATTTACATTTAAGGGGTGATACAGGGTGTCCTTTGGACACCCCTGGCACCCTTTAAATCGCTATCTTATTTGCGAGTAGAAAATTGCTAATCGCAAATAAGGAATACTCCCCATTCATTCCTATGGGCCTTTTGGCCCATAGGAATGAATGGGGAGTTATTCCTTATTTGCGATTAGCAATTTGCTACTCGCAAATAAGGAATGTGTAGGAATCGCTATTTATTTAGCAATTCCTACATGAATACCGTTTTGCGAGTCCTTAATAGCGATTCGCTATGAATCGCTATTAGGGGCTCGCAAAACGGCCCGTTGATGAATAAGGCTGAAAGTCTTGCAACAACTTCACTTTCTGCTTTAGACTTTTCTTACTATATGTGCGTAAGAAATTACAAAACAAATCAATTGATTCCTGTCGCACACTACAAATACTACTACACTTCCAAGTGTACACTGGACCCTTAGTACGTCTCCCTAAAACTTCATCAGTTAACACCTCTTCTGGTTCTCTAGCCACAAGTTTCTCTTTTTCAATCGGACAACCGTCTTTCACTTCATACGCTCGACCACAGGTGTCAACTGCATGCACTAAATCATTATCCTGGAAGTAACTCTCCTCATTAAAAAATGGCTCACAACTTGAACTGTGCATCCATTCTCCTGAAAAAACTTTACAAAAATTAGTCCGATTAAATACTCTTTTCCATCTACTGTTTGATTTGAAAACATCAATTGTCTTGTTAAGTGTCCTAATTCTATTGATTATTAAAAAAAAAAAAATTCTTAACTTCAAAAGCCTGATCAACAATCTTCTCTACACTTTTCTTTTTCCTATAAAAAGCAGCTCTCTGTTTACCTTTCCTAATGTTTTTTAACAAATTTAAAACCACCCTATTGCGAAACATTCGTCTACGAATGTCTCTAAACTGATTCTGCCTTCTATTCCTATACATATTATTCTCTCCTGCTCCAGTTGTAGGATTCTTTGAGGTTCTCTCCTTCCTTTTTAAATTTACTCTCTCATTTTCTTTTTCTACATGCTGTCCATTATTTTTTTTTAAAGTACATATGTTCTGAATAAAAGACTTAGTTGTCTTACCAGGAGCTTGGTTCCTGTTTTTTGAAGTATTTGTTGTGGAAGAGTACTGTAATTCCGTTGCTGTTTTTGATTTTTCTCGGTTACGTTGTTTTCTTGTCCTTTTCCTTGTGGGCATGTTTGCTAACTCTTGAAATCTTGATTTCAATCTGTGTTAAAGAAAAACATAGCACATTATAGACCACTATTACCAAACAACAAAGCAATGACAAAAAGCAAACGATCTATTCAGGGTTACAGATCAGGTGAGGATTCTCCAGGGGTACACAAAAGGTGAGGCCTGTATTGAAGAGTATAGTGAAAGACAGCTCTGTCCACAGGTACAAAGAAGATGAGACCTGTGTCTAAGTCCACTGCACTCTTATACACAGGCTTCACCACCTATGCTTCCCGGGAAAGCCCTCTCTCCCACTACAGTCTTGATCACAAACCTCACCTCCTCTGTCCCTCTGGACATGTCTCACCTCATCTGCACAATCTACTTCCTAATCTCAGGTAACACAGATGACATAATTGATCCTCATTTATAAAGCCATGCGTCAGTTTTGCGCTACTGAAGCGTCACTTTTTGTGACGCATTGGCATCATAAAACATGTGCCTTGTTGCACCATATTTAAAAAGTGACGCATGTAGGTAGATGCGTCATTTTTAAAATCTTTTGCACCACATTATACCTCTGTCAAGTGTAATGTACAGAGAGGGGTCATTTCTCTGCAAAAAGCCTTGTAATAATGACACAGAGAAATCTATAAAATTTCACTGCGTCACTTTTAGGAAACTGTTATGTCAAAATCTTGCACCTGCCTCACAGTAGGGATAAGACTGAGGCAAACGCTTTCACATGGGGCTTTCCCCATGTGATACGATTCTCACACCTAAGCAGGAGTGCAGATGAGATGAAGACTCTCCAGGGGAGCACAAAACGTGAGGCTTGTGTCCAAGAGTGCAGTGGACAGGACTAAACTGGAGTAGTGTGCAAGAAAAAGATGAGCCTCATTTATAAAGCCATGCGTCAGTTTTGCGCTACTGATGCGTCACTTTTTGTGACGCATTGGCGGTATAAAACATGTGCCTTGTTGCACGATATTTAAAAAGTGACACATGTAGGTAGATGCGTCACTTTTTAAACCTCTGCGCCATATTATACCTCTGTCAAGTGTTATGTACTTTACAATGATGTTACCTGTGTTAACTCAGTGTAGGAAGCATATTGAGTATGTTTGCATAGAGGAATTGTATTTTGTAAAATAGTGAGGTTTCAGTAATGACATGGAATGCTTGTACATAGGACCTGTGCTGTGCTTCCTAAATGTGATGTCAAACACGATTTTGAGGAAAATAAATGGCTTTTATATTTTTGAGTATAATGTGGCGCAGAGGTTTAAATAGTGACGCATCTACCTACATGCGTCACTTTTTAAAAATAGCGCAAAAAGGTACATGTTTGGGCTTTCCTGGGGAGCGTAGGTGATGAAGCTTGTGTCTAAGAGTGCAGTGGACTAGGCTTCATGAAGCCTATCCCTGACTGCACTCTTAGACACAGGCGTCAATTTGACTCTTTACAATGATGTTACCTGTGTTAACTCAGTGTAGGAACCATATTCAGTTTGTTTGCATAGAGGAATTGTATTTTGTAAAATAGTGAGGTTTCAGTAATGACATGGAATGCTTGTACATAAGACCTGTGCTGTGTTTCCTAAATGTGATGTCAAAAACGATTTTGGGGAAAATGAATGGTTTTTACATTTTGAGTATAATGTGGCGCAGAGGTTTAAAAAGTGACGCATCTACCTACATGCGTCACTTTTTAAATATGGCTCAAAAAGGTACATGTTTGGGCTTTCCTGGGGAGCGTCGGTGGTGAGGCTTGTGTCTAAGAGTGCAGTGGACTAGGCTTCATGAAGCCTATGCTTGTACATAGGACCTGTGCTGTGTTTCCTAAATGTGATGTCAAAAACGATTTTGGGTAAAATGAATGGCTTTTACATTTTTGAGTATAATGTGGCACAGAGGTTTAAAAAGAGACGCATCTACCTACATGCGTCACTTTTTAAATATGGCGCAAAAAGGTACATGTTTGGGCTTTCCTGGGAAGCGTAGGTGGTGAGGCCTGTGTCTAAGAGTGCAGTGGACTAGGCTTCATGAAGCCTATGCTTGTACATAGGACCTGTGCTGTGTTTCCTAAATGTGATGTCAAAAACGATTTTGGGGAAAATAAATGGCTTTTACATTTTTGAGTATAATGCAGTAAAAACTTTTTACCAAGCATTATCAAAAAGCATGACACAAAGCAACATTAAAAAAACACTATTTGCTTCCAAATCTTCTCCATAGAGTATACAAGTCTCTATGTATATTAAATGAATCATAACTCACCTTTACAAATATTTTAGGAGATTCAGAACAGTGTCAGATACACACACCAATATTTCTTTAGCAGAGCAAAAGGTATGTTCTCCAGGCACTGCAAACCATAAAGGCACAGAAAACCTCTAATTCTACACACATATTGCTCATGGTAACCAATCAAAACTCTTCCCTCTCTATTTTCAAACCAACACCCTTCCCTCCCCTCAGCCCTTTCTACCTGTTACCATAGCAACTCCCTCCTCACTGAGCTCCCAGGGTTAAAAGTTTATTCTACAATGTTGCAAATCACCTCATCAAGGATGTTTGACCTGCGAATACACCAGCTTTTCTGGTGCAAGGTTTCTTTAAATGACTTTTTTTTAACCATTCAAATTACTTCTTACACAGAACACAACCATGCACCCTAACTTTCAGTTTTCAACTATCTCATTCTACCAATCATTGCTTGTGATTCAAGAGCACTGAAACTCCACAGTTTTTTTTTTTTGCAAACTCCTATTGTTCCAACTGCCATTTCTTTTCCACACTTCATCTGACTGCATCAGAATCTCCTCTCACCATGTATTCTGTCTGGATTATTGGACATAGCTATATCCACTGGGCTCAAAGGTATGCAGCTACCAGAAATTTTCACAACCTTGACTTACCAAATGTGAAGATTAAATGGATTGGCCAGAGAGGATTGAAATGTCACCAATTGATACCATTGGTGAAAACCTTTTTGCATTTGCCACACCCTGACCTTTTAATTGTGCACTGTGGAGGAAATGACTTGGGCACTTTGACTGGGGTAGGTCTGGAAATGCTTTTAAAGGACACCTTTGATCAATTGATGGCACTTTTCCCTCAAACTGCCTTGGTATATTCCAATATATGCCAAAGACAGAAATGGAAGTGGTCCAATGAATTTTGTCCACAATTTGAGAAAGCATGGAAACATGTGAATAAATCTGTTTCTGCTTACATGAGAGACTATGGAATGGGTTCAATATACAATAATAACTTGCGTTACAACATGCAAGATATCTACAGGGGAGATGGTGTGCACTTTTCAGATGAGGGGAATAGAATATTTCTCCTGAATTTAAGACTGTGCATTGGTACCTACTTGTAGGTACCTAAATCAGCCACAGAACCCAAAAGTCCTTTTCAGGGCTACCCTATCTCTGATCACTCCAAATGATTATCTTTTTCAAACTTTTTTCACTATTTTTCACCATAGTACGCTCCCCGGTACGCTTCCCGGTGCGCGTACCGGGCGCTCCCCCCACGAAAAAAAATAAAAAAATGGTGTTTTTTTTTTGCCTATTTGGGCCTCCTAAGACCCCCTCACAAAACATAGAGGGTCAAGGAGTGCCTACGATGCCCCCTTATACCCATTCCCAACGTTGTTTGTCCTCCATTTTCTGTCTTAAATCTACCGAAAACAAAATGGAGGACTGCCGTAGCGCTGCTGGTATGCGTACCGGGGCGCGCACCGGAAGGCGCTCTAAAAAAAATGTTAAAAGTTAATTTACACAAAAACCACTGGAGACACTTTCACCAAATATAGAATAGCTCATACTACATAACAATCCCTACCATTTTTCCAAATTCGATGCAATTCCATTGAGCCATTTAGCCTGTAGACCTCTCTAAATACCCTGAGGTAAATTACTTCACAAAAACACATCTGAAGTGTTAGAATTTACAACCAATTAAAATGTTACTTTCATTTTCTACTTTTTTTTCCGGACATTTGATTGGTTATGTACATGAATATAAATGAAAAATGAGAGGGAAACACGGCCATTTTGACTACAACTACTTGAGGTACATCTTGAAAGGATTTTCGCATTTTGTCTTCTTCACCTCTCTGTAAAGTAAGTTGATAATTTGTAAGGGGCACTTTAAGTTAATTTGTAAAAAACGTTTTCTGATAGTTATTTACTGTCCCTCTGCTATAGTTATAGATAGAGATAGGCTCCTCTGTTATATTTATGGATTGACTTAGGCTTCTCTGCTATAATTATGAATTTACTTACGTCTCTTCACAGGCACTTTTTTATATTTCTACTTCCTGCCTGTTACCATACATTGCCCACAGTTAACTTCACTGTTAAAAAATCAAAACTACCTGTCTGAACTTAAACCCAACAGTACCATATTTCTACTGATGTTTTTTTTTAATGCAAATTTCAGCACAAAAATGGAAGGAGAACAGAACGTTTCCTTTGAAATTGTCCTAGAGATGAACAATGAAGAAATCATTGAACCCAATGACTTGGAATTCATGGATGAATCACGGCACCATGAACTTCTACAATGTGTAGAATCTGTGGATTTGTTAATTCAATATGAGGACATTTCTGACAGTCAAATGTTGGAAGATATGTTCACTCAAAAAGAGGACATTTCGGACAGTCAAATGTCAGACGTTCTATCAACTTTTGAAAATGAATCTCAAAAATAAATTTATATTTAATAATTCTAAAATAGTTTGAGACATTATTCATTTTTATATGTAATTCTTAAACTAGTACCAAATTGATTATAATGTAAAGTCAGACTTATAGTATACTGTGCAACTTTTTTGTTTTACATAGTAATTTTGCTCATAGATACTTCCTTTCTCCCACTATATTATCTCCAATGTGTATTTGACATCTCTTTTTCATCTCCTGCCTCCATGTTCTTTATGCTTTCCTGACAGACTATGGTATGGATTCCATATACCACAATAACTTCTATAACAACATGCAAATTATCTACAGAGGAAACAGTGTACATTGAATTTAAGACTCTGCATTGGTACCTACATGTTGGTACTTAAATCACCCACACAACACAACAACTCTATTCAGAGATACCCTACCTCTAAGCACTTTAAATTATTATTTTAATGTTTCACTGAGTTTTCCCCATGTGTGGGGGTGGGGGAGGTGTGTGTGGGGGATGTGCGGGGTGTGTCTGTGAGGTGTGTATGTGTGTGTGTGTGTGTCTGGGGGGGATGAGGTGTATAGGTGTGTGGGGTATGTGGGTGTGGGTGGGGATGTGGGTATGTAAGGTGTGTGTGTGGGTGTGGGTGTGTGGGGTGTTTGGGTGTAGGTGGAAGTGTGTGAGATGTGTGTGTGGTGTGTGTGGGTGTGGGGGGTATGTGTGTAGGATGTGTGTGTATGTGTGGGATGTGTGAGTGTGTCAGTGAGGTGTGCGTGTGTGTGTGGGGGGAGGTGTGTGTGTGGGATGTGTGAGGTGTGTCTGTGAGGTATCTGTGTGTGCGTGTGTGTGTGTTGGGGGTGAGGTGTGTGTGTGTCTGGGTGTGTGGGATGTGTGGTTGTGGGTGTGGATGTGTAAGGTGTCGGTGTGGGGGTGTGGGGTGTTTGGGTGTGGGTGGAGATGTGCGTGTGTGTGTGGGGAGTGTGTGGGTGTGGGGGTGTGGGGTTGTGTGGGTGTGTGTGGGATGTACTTGTAGGTACCTAAAACAGCCACAGAACCCCAAAGCTCTTTTCAGAGCTACCCTACCTGTAATCACTCAAAATGATTATTTTACACTATTATTTTCACTATTTTTCACCAAAGTACGCTCCCCGGTACGCTCCCCGGTGCACGTACCGGGCGCTCCCCCCCCCCAAGAAATTCGAAAAAAAAAAAAAAATTTTTTTACCCGAGGGACCCTTTTATGGCCCCCACATCAAACCTAGGGGGTCAGGGGGGTGTACCCTGCCCCCTTTTGGTCATTTCCCCCTTTGTTTTTTGCCACCTCTTGTGTCTCGATCCTACCGAGACACAAGATGGTGGCCGCTGCGGACTGTTTCGAATGTTTACAGACACCCGAGAGCCAATCAGCTTCCCGTGCGCAAGTTGCGTGGCGCGCCCGGAGCGCTCCCCGGTACGCGCACGGGGCGCGCTTACAAATATATACATTTTTTTGAACCTAAAATTACTCAAAATCCTCTGGAGCACATATCTTGAGACATAGCAAAGGCACATCGGGCTACCAGTCCCTACAATTTTGCCAAGTTTGGTGAAAATCCATTCAGCCGTTTGAGCTAAAAGTGCGACAGACCGCCCTATGGAAATTAACTTGGGGAAAACACGTTTTGGGACCCCCCTTTTATCTCCGCCCCCGCTTGACGAATCCCCCCCAAACTTTCAGGGAAGGAGCGGAGCTCCGCGAGGCAAAGTTGCTGACAAATTCAGGCTGATTCCTCAACCGGCGCCAAAGTTATTCCAAATAGAATGTTGCGATTTCCCAATGGAAATCAATCCTAACTATAACTACCTACTGGCGACCGCCAGTAGGTAATATATATATATCATGCTCCTGGGTTAGCGCCACACAGTAAGAGAGCACACGGGCAGCCGAGAAGGTTTAAACCCATAACCTTTAATTCCTGGTATAGACGGCATGCAAACATGGGACAAATGCAGACAGTTCCTTAACAACGCCTTACGCGTTTCGAAATCCTTTCTTCATCAGAGTCTTTGAAATGAAGGTTGCGCGCTACTCCCAATATATACTACTCCTACATATATATTCACTGAAAAAAACATAGGTTTCACACACGTTATTGTTAGCTGGACATTTCACTCATACAAAACCTTTGAAATTCCACCGTTATAGTTAGTTCAGCTAACTATAACTTGCGCGACCGCAATGCACTGCTGATGACGTCACATATTACATAACTTATGACATGGTCAGTGACATCACTCATGACATCACTGATGACATCTCAAATGACATCGCTGATGACATCATCCAGTGAATGTGTGTCTTTCTGAAAATGAAATATATTTTTATATGTATATCTAAAGGTCAATCGAAGAATGAATGGGTAAATAAGTATCTAAATGGATGTTCTTTTGGTAGAAATGATTGTATAACTGATTTATTAAGTGTATCTTAGTGAATAGATGTATTAGCGAGTAATCTGTAAATATTTAAATATTTTTCTCACGTTATGTATAAGTGGCTGCATGGGTTGGTGACTAGCTACGTGAGTTTGTGTATGGGTTATTAGTTGTTTTTTGGAGTATCAGTATGAGTGTCTGTATGGTTCGGTGGGAGATATTACTTAGCTCATAGATGCATGAATGAGTGAGTCACTGTTTGTATGTGTTTTGAAGACAGCATGTGTGCAGGACTATATGAGTGAATGAGTGTGTGTATGGGTGTGTTCGTGAGTGACTAACTGTCTCAACAGTGTCTTTATGAGTAAGTTTGTTTTAAACCAGTATACGTGATTATTGATGTATATAAGTGAGTATATGTGAGAGTGAGAGATTGGAAGAGTACCTGTATAAATTAGTATGTGTTTTTATAATTGATTGTTTACGAGAGTAAGTATGTGTACGTTTCTGTAGAAGTAAGTGTAGTGGTGTGTGTATAGCTGTATATGCAAACAAATGGATGTTTGATAGTTTATTTGCTTGTGTGAATATGTATGTGAGTAACTATATGGATGAGTATTAGTGTGTAACAGGATGTATAGGTTTATGAGTACATATAATCAGTGAGTGCATGTATGAGTGAGTATATAGAACTGTTGGTGAATAAGTGGATCTGTATGTAGATATTAGAATTACCTAATAGGTTGTTGTAACTGGTATTGGTATTTCTATTTTTTGGAAAATTGTAGTTTCCATTTTTGAATGTGTGAATCTAAGATTATATTTGGTGAGAGGAGGTCTGCCACTCTTTCACAAGGATGATGTCATCAGTGATGTCATTTGAGATGTCATCAGTGATGTCATGAGTGATGTCACTGACCATGTCATAAGTGATGTAATATGTGACGTCATCAGCAGTGCATTGCGGTCGCGCAAGTTATAGTTAGCTGAACTAACTATAACGGTGGAATTTCAAAGGTTTTGTATGAGTGAAATGTCCAGCTAACTATAACGTGTGTAAAACCTATGTTTTTATCTGTGAATTTTTAAGGTTTTTTAAATGCTAATTCCTAACTATAACGTGTGTGAAACCTATGGTTTTTTCAGTGAATTTGCAAGGTTTTTTAAACGCTAATTTCTAACTATATCTGGTCTGAAACATATGGTTTTTCAATGAATTTCAAAAGTTTTTAACATACTCATTACTGTATCAATTTTTATATTTTTTATATATTTATTTTTCACAAACTGCCTTTGTATATTATAATGGATTGACTGTATCCAGTAATATGCAATGGCACAGCTAATTTTTATGTTTTGGTAAAAGTTGAACAGTATAGTCTACATTAAGCGTGGGCGTAGTTCGCGAAGTAGCGCTACGCGAAGCTACGCGAAGTGCACTTCGCACTACGCGAACTTCATGTAGCACTACGCGAGCTGCGTTCTACATCTTCAATCAACAATAACCACTCAAATTTGTCCTTCAGGGACCCCCTGAGAAAGCCTAGGGGGTCAGGGAGTCTCTTCCCTGCCTTCTTTTTACGTTTTGAAACTTTAAAAAAAATCAGGCAAAACGCCATTTTGAAGCGACGTTCGCACACCGTGCGCGCAACTGTGCGAGCACCCGTGCGCTTACGTCAAGTCATGTGACTCAAAAACAACACTTTTGATTGGTTTATAGTAGTTACTGTTCCAGAATCGTCAAAAACCCCACCCACTTCCCTCACTATCTGTTTCACTCTCTACAGGGGCAGAAAAAAGTAAATGCCCCAAAAATGACATGCACCATTTGTGGATCTGTCCTCTCGAAGGGAAACCCTCAAAAGAAGTATTCCTTCTCAATTTATACTATGATAAGGCACGTGAGGAATGTGCACCCTGCACAGTACACACAGGCTTCAACCAGAGCCCTCGCGTCTCAACTACCATCTGCTGTGCCCAGCACATCAACAGGAGCACCTTATGCCTCACCATCTACATCAGCATTGGATATACGCCCGTTCCTGAGCAGAGTGAACATGAGGTGCAATATGTGCAATGAGATACTCTGCTATGGGGAGCAGAGCCTCAACTTAATCGAAATTAAAATTGTGCAGCACCAATGCTCCGAGAGGAGATGATTTTTTTAAATTTCATTTACTTTGTTCCCGTTGAACAGTTTTTCATTTCCTGTTCCCTGTTCTTGAAGAAAAAACACACAAAAAATATGAAACATTCAAAAAAGAAAAAAAATATATAAAAGAATAAAACAAAAAAAAACTAACTTCACTTTTCCAAGAAGAGCTGTATTTCTTATCAGCTGTGTCAGTCTTTTTTTGAATGAATGTGTAGTGTATAAATGAACGACTGAAATGACTGAGTGAAGGGGAGGAAGGGATTAAGAGAATGACTGAGGAAAGGGGAGTATGATGAGTGAGGAAAGGAAAGTCAAAGAGTGACTGAAACAAGGGGACTAAGGGTAGGGGAGTGAGGTAAGGTGAGTGAAAGAGTAAGGGAATGGCAGTAAGGAAAGGCAACTGAGGGAGGGGGAGTGTGAAAAGGGGAGCAGGGGACGTACACAGGGAAGGGGAGTAAGAGACGGACAGGGAGAAGTAGACCAGGGTAAAGGGAGTAAAGGTAAGAGAAGTGGAGTGATGGTGAGAGAAGGGGTATAAGGATGAGAAAAGGGGGGTAAGTGAAAGTGAGAGGTGGAGAGTGAGGGAGAGAGAAGTGGAGTGAGGGGATGAAGGGAGTTAGGAAAGCAGAGTGAGGGAAGGGGAGTCAGGATTTCAATGAGGAATGGAGAGTGAAGGAGAGTGAGGGTAAGAGACTGGAAAAGACGAGGGGTGTGAGATACAGACAGGAGGAAGTATAGTGGGGTAAGGGGAGTGATGGTGAGTGAAGGACAGTGACACTTAGGGAAAGTGTATGAGGGTGAGGAAAGGAGAATGAGGGAGAAGGAAGAAAATTAAGAGAGAGGGAAAGTGATTGAGGGAGAGTGGAGCAGTGGTAGAAAGACGAGTGAATGTGTTTTGCTTTGATATTTACATATGTATTATAAATACACTACTTTGCATTGAAGAATGAGTGGATATATAAATATAAATGTGTGAATGGTGGATTTAGTAACAGTGTCATTGATTGTTTCCTTGACTAATTTGTAGAGTCTCACTATAAATAATGTGTAGTTATTAAACTGTGTGAAAGTCTTTATTGCTTTGTCTTAATTGCTATGTTAAAGACTATGGGCCATATGTAGGACACCAAATATCGGTCGGTAACGTCCGATTTCGGCCGTTACCGACCGGTATTGGTGTTTGACATGTAGGGGGCCTTATATTTACAGAATCGGTATATTTACCAATTCGGTAAATTTACCGGTTCTGTACAATACCGATTCGGTAAATTTACCGAATCGGTAAATCCAGATATAGGTGGCACTTCAAACAGTGCCACAGACCATTACCGATTCGTTATTTACCATGTAATACTTTTGCATGGTAAATAATGAATTCCTGTGTACATGCACATCTGTGCATGTACACCTGTGCCATGTGGCACACATACATGCCCTAAGGGCACACAAGCCAAAATCAGGGGTACAACAGGGTGTAAAAGTGACACCCTGTTCCCCTTGACAATTCGGTATTTTTAACTAATCGGTATTTACCGATTCAGTACATCTCATTTACCGAATCTAGAAAACCGAATCAGTAAAATTCGGTATTTTAGAGTTGGTAAATGAGGATTACCTACATCGGGCCCTTTATTTGTTATTGGTTTCTTAACTGAGTATTTATATGGTTAAATAAATGTCTCTGTGGTTTGGTGGGGGTGTGTGATTGCCCAAAAATGTGTGAATAGTTCATTCAGTAGGTATATGAGGTTAAGACTATATGTTATAACAGTTTTTTCAGTGAGTGTATATGTTTATGGGTGTGGTGGTGATGAAGTATTTCTCTCAATGGTACATCTCCATTAAACTTGAAAAAAAGGCAGTGTATGTGACAGTTATATCTAATTAAGTGTGCCTAAGACTTAGTGATTGTATGAGTCACTATATGGATAACTTGAAGAAACGTGGAGGTAGCACCAGTTATATAGTAGAAAGTTGAAGCATCTAGTTGTATTAAAATTTCTTTTCTTTTTTTTCTTTTTCTCCGCAATCAAAAAGTGCACAAGACAGGCTGAAAAAGGAGGAAAGGACTGATGGAATAAGTGAGGAAAGGGTAGTATGGTGAGTGAGAAAAGGGGAGTCAAAGAGTGACTAAAACAAGGGGACTAATGGTAGGGGAGTGAGGTAAGTGGAGAGAAAGAGTAAAGGAAGGGCAGTAAGAAAAGAAAAGTGAGAGAGTGAGAAAAGGGGAGCATGGAACAGAGACAGAGAAGGGGAGTAAGAGATGGAAAAGGAGTAGAGCAGATTGAAGGGAGTGATGGTAAGAGAAGTGGGGTGAGGGAAAGGATATGAGGGTGAGGGAATGTGAGTAATGGAAAGTAACAGATGAGGAGTGAGGGAGAGAGAAGTGGAGTGAGGGGATGGAGGAACTTAGAAAACGAATCTAAGAGAAGGGGAGTAAAGAATGGAGTGACAGAAGGACAGTGAGGGGGAGTGAGCAAAAGGGAATGGGAAAGTGGAAGGGAGAAAAATACTGACATTAGGAAGTGTAGTGGGGTAAGGGGAGTGACGGTGAGTGAAAGACAGTGACACTTACGGAAGGTGTATGAGGGTGAGGGAAGGGAAATGAGAGAGAAGGAAGGAGATTAAAAGAGAGGAAAGGGGACTGCGAGATAAAGTAGGAGTGAAGGAAAAAGAAAGAGAGAGACAGGAAGGGTGAGGGAGAGAAAGAGAGAGAGAGTAAGAGAGAAAGAGAGGGAGAAGAAGTGACTGAGAGGGAATAAGGGGGTTACACTGAGTGAGATAGAGGAACAGAGGGTGGGAGAAATGGAGTAAAGGAGAGTGGGGAAGTAAAGGAACTTCATCATCTGACTCAAATGTGCAGTTTGCTGAAGAGCAGCCACGTGGTAACAAGACCCAGGAGTTCTTTATCTGGAAGTGTTTCTCCTTTCCAGAGGGGCACAAGAAATTATATGCAGCAAAGTTCACCTGCAAAATCTGTGGTAGTGAGCTATCTAGAGCACACCAAAAGAAACACTAGTCTTTTAGTATAGACACATTGATTACACACGTAAAATTTTTAAAAATGTACATTCTAACGATTATGCAAGGGCATCTACCCAAACCCTTTGCAGTGAACCCACCAGTTGCTGTTCCCAGCACTTCATCTGCATGAGCATCTCCTTCATCGACTGCTCTGAATATCGGGCCACTTTTCGCCAATGTCCACATCCAATGCAACTTCTGCAATGATATTCTTTGTTATCTGTAAACAAAGAAGAAGTAAAGCAGTTACAGTAAGTAAGACAGAGGTAGACAGAGAGAAAAAAAAGAATAAAAAAAGTGAGTGAGGGAGTAAACGAAGGTGAGTAAGTGAGATAGAGTGAGGGTGTGATGAAAGAGGAGTAAAGGAAGAAAAGTGAGGGAAGGGGAGTGAGAGAAGCAGAGTGAGGGGGAGTGATGAAAAAGAAGCAGGGAAGTAAAGTGGTGAAAAATACAGATAGGATGAAGTGCAGAGAGAGAAAGTGAATGATAGTGAGTGAACAACGGTGATAGTTAGGGAAGTAGTATGAGGAAGGGAAAATATGAGTGAGGGAGAAGGAACAACATTAAGAGAGGGAAAGTGAGTGAAGAATAGAAGAACAGTGATAGAAAGAGAGAGGATAAGAGTTTAAGGGTAAAGGAGAGAGAAGGGCAGAGTGAGAGACAGGGAAAGGGAGAGCAAAGAACTGAGAGGGAGTGAGCCAGTGAGACTGAGTGACACAAAGACAAACAGGGAGAGAAAAATAGATGAAAAAAAAGTGAGGGAAGGAATAAGTGAAGGGGAGTAAGTAAGATGGAGAGAGGGAGTAAGGGGAGTGAGGGAAAGTGACTGAGAGAAAAGTACTAAGGGTGAGTGAAAGGCATTAACACTGAGAAAAGTGGTATTAGGAATATGAAAGGGAATGAGAAAGAACAAAGGAGATTAAGAGAGAGGAAAGAGGACTGAGGGATAATGTAGAAGTCAAGGAAACCGAAAGAGAAAAACAGAAAGAGTGAGGGAGAGAGAGAGACAGAGATGGAGTGAGAGAAAAAGAGAGGGAGAGTAAGTGACTGAGATGAAGTAAAGCGGTTAAACTCAGTGAGACAGAAAAAGTGACGGAGAGAGAAATGGAGTGAAGGAGAGTGGGGGAGTAAAGAAACTCCATCATCTGACTCCGATGTGGAGTTTGTTGAAGAGCAGACTCGTAGTAAGAAGACCAAGGTGTCCTTTATCTGGAAGTGTTTCTCCTTTCCAGAGGGGCACAAGAAATTATATGCAACAAAGTTCACCTGCAAAATCTGTGGTAGTGTCCTATCTAGAGCACACCAAAAGAAACACTAGTCTTTTAGTATAGACACATTGATTACACACATAAAAATGTTAAAAATGTACATTCTAACGATTATGCAAGGGCATCTACCCAAACCCTTGCAGTGAACCCTCCAGTTGCTGTTCCTAGCACATCATCTGCAGGAGCATCTCCTTCATCGACTGCTCTGAATATCGGGCCACTTTTCGCCAATGTCCACATCCAATGCAACTTCTGCGATGATATTCTTTGTTATCTGTAAACTAAGAAGCAGTAAAGCAGTTACAGTATGTAAGACCGAGGTAGACAGAGAGAAAAAAAAGAATAAAAAAAGTGAGTGAGGGAGTAAACGAAGGTGAGTAAGTGAGATAGAGTGAGGGTGTGATGAAAGAGGAGTAAAGGAAGAAAAGTGAGGGAAGGGGAGTGAGAGAAGCGGAGTGAGGGGGAGTGACAAAAAAGAAGCGGGGAAGTAAAGTGGTGAACAATACACATAGCATTAAGTGTTGAGAAAGAAAGTGAATGATAGTGAGTGAACAACGGTGATAGTTAGGGAAGTAGTATGAGGAAGAGAAAATATGAGTGACGGAGAAGGAACAACATTAAGAGAGGGAAAGTGAGTGAAGAATAGAAGAACAGTGATAGAAAGAGAGAGGATAAGAGTTTAAGGGTAAAGGAGAGAGAAGGACAGAGTGAGAGACAGGGAAAGGGAGAGCAAAGAACTGAGAGGGAGTGAGCCAGTGAGACTGAGTGACACAAAGACAAACAGGGAGAGAAAAATAGATGAAAAAAAGTGAGGGAAGGTATAAGTGAAGGGGAGTAAGAAAGATGGAGTGAGGGAGTGAGGAAAGGGGAGTGAGGCAAGGTAACTGAGGGAGAAGTACTGAGGGTGAGTGAAAGGCAGTAACACTGAGGAAAGGGGTATGAGGGTGACGAAAGAGAATGAGAGAGAAGGAACAAGATTAAGAGGGAGGAAAGAGGACTGAGGGATAAAGTAGGAGTAAAGGAAACAGAAACAGAAAGACAGGAAGGGTGAGGGAGAGAAAGAGAGAGAGAGTAAGAGAGAAAGAGAGGGAGAGCAAGTGACTTAGTGGGAGTGAAAGGAAGTGTGGGACTAAAGGAATGGGAGCAAGCAAAAGAGAATGAGGAAAGAGGAGTAAAGGAAAGGGACTCACAGACAGAGTGAGGTAAAGAAAGTGAGGGGAGTGCGAAAATTGGAGTGAGTGAAAGAGACTGAGGGATGATATGAAGAAAAATGAGTAAGGAGAGGGAACGAATAAAGGAAGAGAATTGAGCAAAAGGGAGTGAGGGAGAGAGAGAAATGGAGTGAGTGAAGGCCAGTGAGGGTTAATGTTATGGAAAGAGAGTAAGGAGGGAGTGAGAAGAGACTAAATGATACAGTAACACAAAGGTAGTGATGTAGGAACATAGGAAAGAGAAGTGAAAGACAGACATGGGAAAGAGGGAGTTGTACAAGGTGAGTGACGGAAAAGAGAGAGTACTGATAGTCACAGAAAGACTATAAAAGTGAATGTAGGGCAATAATGGGAATAAGAAAAGGAGAGTAAAATGATAGAGGAAGAAGAGTAAGAGAGAGATTAAAGAATAGGAAAGTAAAGAAACACAAGTAAGACAGTGAAGAAAAAGTATTTTCTGTTTGTCATACTTTCCTTATAAATAATGACAACTTAATAGAATTCTTTTGTATAAATATAGTATCTGTGGAAGACAAGAAAAAAATGAGTTGCAATATATTTTTATAATACATAAAAAAGTAGAAGTGAAAAAAAAAGAAATGGAAATAAAGGAAGGGTGAGGGAGAAACACAGAGGAAGAGAGGAACTGAGTAATGGACTGAAAGGAGTAAGAGACAAAAGGAATGAGAGTTACCAAAACGGATTGAGGAAACGAGATTAATGGAAGGGAATTGACGGATGGAGTGAGCGAAATAGTGTGAGGAAGAGTGATGGAATAGGTGCAGGAGAAATGGAATGAGAGTAATGCAGAGAGAAGAGAACATGAAGTGGAGGAAGAAGACTCCGATTGAGTGAAGGGCAGGGATAGTGAGGGAAGGGATATAAGAGTGAGGGAAGGAGAGTGATGGAAAAAGACGCATATTAAGAGAAAGGAAAAAGAAGTAAGTGAGAGAGAAGAATTTATGGAAAGAGAGAGAAAATAAAAGGAAGACAGGTGGAGAGAAAGGGAGACAGTAAAAAACAGAAACAGAGGGAGAGTGACGGACTGTGAAGTAGTAAATCAGTTATACTGACTGATACTGAAGAACAGACTTAGACACGAATGGAGAAAAGGGCAGTGAGCGAAAGGGAGTGAGGAAGTGAAAGAAGTGGAGTGAGTGAAGGTCACTCAGTTATCATATGAAGGAAAGAGAGTAAAGGGGCAGTGACAAGAGACTGATCGATACAGCAAGACAAGGGTATGGAGGGAGGAAGATAGGAAAGAGAAGTGAGGAACAGACAGAGGAAAGAGGGAGTTGGACAAGATGAGTGAGGGTGAAGGAAGAGTACTGATGGTGATAGAAGCAGAGTAAAGGTGAATGAAGGGGAGTAAGTAGAATGAGGGAAGAGGAGTAAGATGAGGAAAGGTAAAGAAGTAAGAGAGACAGTAAAGAAAAGATAGAGAGAAATAGAAGTAAGAAAGTAATGAAAAAGTATTTTTTGTTTGTTGTATTTACCTAAATATAATATCTGTGGAAGAGAAGAAACGATTGAGTTATAATATATTTTTCACAATACAAAATACAAAATATTTTATACAATATATTATATATTTTATTTTGCTGTTCTCAGAATATATTGAATTTCACTAAAAACAGTGAGTTCAATACAACTCATCATATGACAGCGGGCAAAAACAAACACAATCAAAAATATTGTGTTTAAAAAACCCATTCAACATTTTCATTAACAATGTAACAATTAGAAAAAAAACATATCTTAAATGTCTTTTTCAAACACCAATTTCTTACGTATGTAAAGAATGTGAAGAACAATCACAAAGTAACCAAACATTACTACTTTTTTCTTATACACTCTAAATAAAGTAATGTCCAAACATATGCTAATAACATTTATCCGAAAGAGTCATTTGTTTGTGATACTATTCCTCATGGCCAAATAGTATCTGCGAAATCCTTAGTTTTGAAGTTACCTAATAGTACTCTTAAGCGTCCGTTGCCCAACCTTCTGAAACAAAAGCACCCACATCTTTTGGACCATCTAACAATGGTTATACGTCCACCCGATGGTATTTATCACGAACATAGAACCTTAAACAAATAGCATGCTATCAGAACCTCAACATCATCTGGTATGCCGATCACACTCTGCTCATCCTTTATTTCACCAAGGAGCTGTATACCATTAAAAGAAACCTCTACACGGGAATGAAAAATGTCACCAACATCTCCAAAAACTTCAACAAATCTAAAACACCTCTGCCTCACTCATGATCAACATTTCCTGTAATACTCATATCACTCACTATATAATACACTTACACTACCTCTATGACAAGTACACGTTTTTTTTTAATCTTGATCACCCTGACTAACAAAGTAATTCTCAGCAACAGATTAACCTTTTTTTACAGCACTAATCTTCCTAGGCCAATTGTTTTCCCTAAAATTTGGGTTCTAAAAACACTAGGTAAGAATTTGGTAAGTCAAAAGGCGAACGTTGTTTAAAAGTCAATTGAGTGTCATTACAATGAGTCCAGCCTTTTGCACATTTTAAGTAAGCTGTATAATGTCCTGATGTTGTAGAAGAACCATCATGGAAAATAATTGCTACAGTTACAAAAGTTCTTCCTGAAATTGATATTTGAGAAGCCACAAACTTTTTAATTAAAGTTGTCAATTGTGTTCCATCAGGTCTGCATCGTTGGAGCATTAAAATGACAAACTGTCCATATCTTTGTATCAATAAAGTTGATAACATTTCTGAGTTACATTGGGTACAGACCATGTTTTGATTTGCTTCTCTAACTAGATTATTAAAAGTCACTGATTTGCAGTCTGGTAATGTCAAATATATAAATCTTTCTGTGTCTATTTGAGTACTACTTGAAAACGAACAATTATCACAGTCATGTTGCCATTCATAAGAAACACAGAATATATTTTCAATATCTATACCTTCATCTTGCAATACAACAAGCATATACATAAGAAATTCTTGACAATCTTGCTGAATATTCTGTGAAAATTGATTTACTCCAGAACATATGTCTAAAACATTTCGAATATCAGAAACACTTTCTATTTTTGTTTTATCACTGTTACATTTCTCAAAGACAGAATTCAACAAACAACAAAATCTTTGATCCCGATTATCAACAATCTGTTGCTGTAAAGTTTGAAGAAAAAAAAAAACATTAACCACTACATTAGCATAGCAGTTGACACCAGAACTGTTTTCAATTTGAAATCCAACAACCTCTTCAATATTATCCTTTTTCTTTTTCCTTGCAATTACTGGTTCATCTAGTTTTTTTCTTTTCTCTAAAGTCTCACTACAATTTTTCTCAAATCTTCTTTTTCGACCTACCACAACCTTTTCAAATAAAGGATATTGAGGTAAATTTGGAGCATATTCTCTTCTTAACCTATTATACCCTTTCACACAATTTAGATCTATACTAATCTTTGTCTCATCAAAATCAATCAAATATATTCCAGATAAAGTTCTGACTCGAGATAAAGCAACATATGCCATACCCTCCTTGAACACAGTACTTCCAATATTCACCAAAGCACTATCTCCACTTAAACCTTGAGATTTATGAATAGTCACCGCATATACCAAACAAACAGGAAACTGTTTTCGGCGGACATATAAATCTTTTACAAGCAAAAATCGAGTTGAACAACGACACAATTGTTGAACTTCTTCAATTTCATCAAATTTGATTTTCATAATTTCAATGTTGTCTCTATTTGGGTAATTCACAAAATCAACAACATGACCCATTGCTCCATTTACTAAACCTCTTTCCACATCTAAATTACGTCGTAAAATTATCCGATAATTTAAACATATATATAGATTCTTTTCTAAACCAGCTGTTTTAGATATTGATTTGTCTAAAGAATCCAATTTTGACTTCAACTTTTCTGACAAAATAATAGTAGAACATTCATGCTCTATTCTATCAATAGCTTCCAATTTTATAATTTCTTGATTTTCTAACTTCAACATTTTTTCATTGAAGATTGCACATTCTTGTAGAGTTGGCAGCAAGCATATCACTGATTTATTTTCTGCATTGTTGTTATATATATTCTCTGCACCAACATTTTCCTTTGGAAACAAATTGGATAGTAATCGTGCCTGTAGAGCTTCTTTGCCATGTTCACTTACTTTTCCAAATTCTTATATCTTGAAGAATACTTTTATAATCAGCATCCTTTGCCTGTCGCATATTTTGAGTGAGTTCTGTATATTTGAAATATAACCACATATTAACATTTCCAATGCTTTCCATGCACTTTCTGGTATCTTCATGTGTAACAGTTTTAAACACTGGTTGTCCTTTCACAGGTGTTAGCTGTAGTAGATCTCCAAAAACGATGATGTGTTTGCCTCCAAAGAACACATCATACTCTGTTTTAAGAATTTGTTGCATTCTTAAATGCGCAAAGGCAAGCATTAAATTTGATACCATGCTTACCTCATCAATATGAGAAGTTGAATTTTTTTCAGTACTCTGGAAACTTCACAACAAGCTTCTCCAGATAGCTTGTGGTATTCTAATTTATTTTCATGCTCTACTGGCAGCATCAACAAACGATGTAAAGTAATCCCTTTAATGTTATGTGCTGCCAACCCAGTCGGAGCAGTAACAACACAAGAGAGTGACGACTCTGTTCTTTTCTGTAGATAAGATGCAATTCCTTTAATTAGAAAACTTTTTCCAGTTCCTGCTTGTCCACTCACATACAGTCGGACAGGTTGAAATGACGTACATGAGCACTCTTTTTTCTCATGAAGTAAACCATGCTCAATCTGCTCTGTCACTTCATCATATATTTGTTTTTGCTGAACATTTAGTTGTTTTCCAATTTTTCTAAGTTTATTACATCCTCCTGAGCTTGTTCCATTGCTCTTTCCACCTCATCCATGGCAGTGGCTGCTTCATTTTGGATAATTGGTCCTCCTAGTGGATCCTGACTGAACGAAGCAGAACGATGACTGTCTTGAGAACTGTATCTAGCAATCTCTGCTGCAATTGTAGCTTCTTGCTGTATTTCCTCGTTCAACATGTCTAGATAATTGGTGAAAGCAGGACATTCTATAGTATTTTTGGTTGCGTTGAATGAATCTTCATAACTGAGAAAATCTCCAAGTAGTTCCTCTTCTGTACGCCATGGTTTAAAGAGTTGCAAAAGAGCTAAATAGTAAAATTCCCTTTTGTCAGGAGTTTTGCAACTCAGTTTTCGATGATTAATATGTAAATTGATACTTGTATAGCGCACTACTCACCCGCAAGGGTCTCAAGGCGCTTGTACGAATACCGCTGTGGAACCCATCCTGGCTTTCCCTGTGAGGTGTCCACTCCTGGGCACCCCCAAGGTGGAGGCCAGTCATCCTTAGCGTTGTGGGGGCCATTGTGGAGATTAAGCAAGCTATTGCCCAGAGTTGCAGAGTGGGACTCCATGATTGGAATTGGCACCGAGGCGAGATTTATCAGGTCCGTGGAATTTTTAGCCCAAGACCCGCCGAGGCGGGGAATTGAAACCTGGTCCTGGGCTAGACCTCTGCATCAGGGTCTGCCGCTCTAACCATTGAGCCACACTTCTCCACCATTAATCAAATGTCCTTTTCTTTGTTTCACTAAACAACCTTCAGATCCAATCACAGCATATACTCCTTTATTAATATCTTCTGTAATATTCCTCTTAAAAATATAGCTTTGCAGTACTTCATAGAGACAAATGTTCTCAAGCTGATTACTTCCATTTGGATAGTATGTATCCAACATATTTCGGTTTCGTGTTTTTGCAAGACCTAAATTCACCCAAATAATTGTTCTAGATTTGGCATATAGACTTGCAGATGAAAATCGATCTGAACATTCATATGCTCCAATTTCTCGATGAGACAACATCTTCAAACTGTAGCTGTACAATTTCTTACTTAGGCTCTTTTCATGAGAAATTTCCTCCCACATTTCCTTTAGTTCTGTCTTCTCAGATTTCGTAATGTAAGATGTAACCTATCGAGCCACAGAAATAGGGTTGTCTGCAACATATTGAATATCCATGTTAGCATTCCCCATTGACAAAATGACTGGGTTATAGTCGTTTATGTATTTTGACTCTTCATTTCTCCTTAAATTGTAGGTATTTTTCGGTGATTTTCTTGTCACAGTATGTCGCAAAGATGATATAAAATTGTTCACTCTTCCTTTAGATATTACTGGTTGTGGAAATCCAAAACGACATTTTGTGTAGAACTTGTACTTTGATTTGTACTTTCGACTACAGTATTTTTCACAACAATGGGTTTGAAACCGTAAGACTTGATGTTTCAAATTTTTTTTCTGTATTTTTAGGAACAGCACATGTAGAATACTGTTCAATAAAACTCATCACTGTCTCATCCGAATCTGTTCCAAATTTGGGGGCATCTTTGATCCATCGCAGCATATATATGTGAGGAGCACCTCTTGCTTGATACTCCTTTCTCCAAAAGAAATCTAGAACTTCTCCAAGAGGAGGATTTTTTTTGTTTGTGATAAAAGACATCACGCTTCAAATCTATGATTCAAATGCCTGCATACATTAACTGGATCCAAAGAGCACAATTCTCCAGGTGCCTTGTATTCTATCTTTTCTATGTTTGCATTTGCCTCTCGAAGAAATTGAAGTAAATCTTCCCAAGCATACTCAGCACAGCTTAGAGTAAGGAACCATGTAGGAGTTCCTAAGTTTCTTAGCATACATTTCAATTCCCCATGACGATGGTACCAATACTCATTAGTACCACGCTGACATGCCATGAGATTAATTAGCTGAGATTCCAAAATAGTGTCTTTCTCTTGGACTTTATTCATAAAGTCCCTTGCCGAAACATTCTGCAGATGTACTCCACTTTTTAGTGGATGTATGACGTTACAACGCGAAATATTACAACGCATTCCGTTACAACGCATTTTTTACAACGCAGGATCCATTACATCGCATGCCTTTACAACGCATGACATTACATAGCAGATGCTATTACAACGCATGCCATTACAATGTAAGTATAGGTAAGTATATTATTTTTTTTTAAATGTAAGTAATTTATTTTAATTAATTAAATAAATTAAATTATTTTTAAATAAATATTTAGTACATATATTACTTTAAGTTTATTTTTAAAACAACTTTTAATAATAAAGAACTATTTTTAATAAATAATAAAATTATTAAAATTAATTTTTTTAATTAAAATAAAAGATTGTATTTTAAAACTAAACCCTAAAAAAACCTGTACCCCAAAACCCAAACCCAGCCTTGAACCCTAAAAATACCCCTGTACCCCAAAACCCAAACCCAACCCTGAAACCTAAAAATACCCCTGTACCCCAAAACCCAAACCCAACCCTGAAACCTAAAAATACCCCTGTACCCCAAAACCCAAACCCAGCCCTGAACCCTAAAAATACCCCTGTACCCCAAAACCCAAACCCAGCCCTGAACCCTAAAAATACCCCTGTACCCCAAAACCCAAACCCAGCCCTGAAACCTAAAATACCCCTGTACTCCAAAACACAAACCCAGCCCTGAAACCTAAATATACCCCTGTACCCCAAAACCCAAACCCAACCCTGAAACCTAAAAATACCCCTGTACCCCAAAACCCAAACCCAGCCCTCAAACCTAAAAATACCCCTGTACCCCAAAACCCAAACCCAGCCCTCAAACCTAAAAATACCCCTGTACCCCAAAACCCAAACCCAACCCTGAAACCTAAAAATACCCATGTACCCCAAAACCCAAACCCAATATAAAAAAACATAAATTAATATATTTATTTATTTTTAATATTAATTAAATTAATTAAATGATGTTAAATAAAATATAAAATAAAATTATATACTTACCTATACTTACGTTGTAATGGCATGCGTTGTAATAGCATCTGCTATGTAATGTCATGCGTTGTAAAGGTATGCGATGTAATGGATCCAGCGTTGTAAAAGTTGCGTTGTAATAGAAGTGCGTTGTAAAAGTTGCGATGTAACGGTTGTTTCCCCTTTTTAGTATGTGGTTCACTGCATAAGAAAGTCCAGACAAGTCACTCTCAAACAGAAGATGAAACAAATATGGAATACATTGTTGAAATCTTGGATCTTCTGCATACAATCTTGATGTCCGGTATTCAGAAGCTGGTATCTGCACATGTCGGTTATCATATCGTCCACCTTGACCTGTTAGAAATAACAGAGGAAAACAACGAGCTTCCAAGCTTTCTTCCCATACACTAATTGGACTTCCTTTAGCTTCTTTCCTCTGGAATAACTCGATAGCATTCCCCATTACTTCTTTGGAATGCAGTGGATTCACACTATAATGTTCATACATTTGTTCACTTCTAGACACATCCACTTTTTCAATTTGTCCAGCTCACAAATCACTGTCCTCTTCTACAGTTGTTTCCTCTTCTCCTACATATACATTTTTGTAGTAGTGATTGTTTTTTACCAAATATAACGTTGCCTTTTTCACTTTCCTAACATCCACTAATTCTTGCCAGATTTTCTTACTCTTCGTAGGCACACCATTAACTAGAATAACTAGAGGTTCCTCTTCCACATTTTCAAAACCAATTGTTTCAATATTTTCCTTTAAATCTAGAGGCAAATATACAACTCTTCCATTTAATCCTCTCTGTAAATCAGAAGGAGGCAATTTCCCTGTCTTAGGCTCCATACGAACAATAGCCGGAAAAGGATGCACACATTGAATCAGAATAGACTCATAAGTATTTCAATCCATCAGTTCAGAAGGAATATTTACCAACTCAAGATTATTATGTACAGCTCTAGCTGTCATTTTGTTTTCTTTTAATTTATTATATTAATATTTACAAATACGTTGATCAGAACCCAAATCAAAACAATTCTTTACCAACAAATAAGTTGCAAATTCCTTCCACTCCTTATTATTCTCCTTTTCACTTTTTAAATATAGATCAACTAACCTGGTCTGATTTTTATAATGAATTCTTCTACAACAAATACAAGAAAAATTGGGTCTTTCTCCTGAAATGACCTTAAACCTTGTAATTTCTTGGTCAAAATTTTCTTTACTAAAGTTTTGTACATTTTCTTCCACATTTCCTTCTATTACTGTATCAGTTTCTGCACTGTCCTCTTTTTCACAAAAGTAACTAACCTCAATTTCTTCACAAATGTTCTTTACATCTAATACAGATCCATGTAAAAGAGCACAGTTTAACTGTTTTAGTTTAAGTGCTGGACTTTTTGCATAATACATCCTTCTCACTAATTTCCTCACTTCACTATGATGCACTGCTAACATCCTAAAATGGTGAAAAACACTCTGGCACACTTTTTTAGAAAGACAAGCCATACAATGACCTTGCAAAGCCATTTTTTCTCTCACTTGGCAGTGGTTTAATTCTTGCAACATCTTAATCTTTTGTTTAAGACTTTTCTTAGTATATTTACGTAAGAAATTGCGGAAAAAATCCATTGAATCCTGTCGCACACTACAAATACTACTACAATTCCAAGTGTACACTGGAGCCTTAGGACGTCTCCCTAAAACTTCATCAGCTAACACCTCTTCTGCATTTCTTGGGACAATTTTCTCTTTTTCAATCGGACAACCGCCCTTCACCACATATACTCGACCACTGGTGTCAAATGCATGCAACAAATCATTAGTCTGAAAGTAAGTCTCTTCATTAGAAAATGGCTCAGAACCTGAACTATGCTTCCAATCTCCAGAACAAACATTACAAAAATGAGTTCTATTAATTAGTCTTTTCCTCTTACTTTTCGCTTTCAAAAGATTAATTGCCTTGTCTAGAGTACGAAGTCTATTGATTACTAAAACAAACAATTTCTTTTTTAATTCAAACGCCTGATCAACAATACTTTCTATTCTTTTTTTTTTTGCTCATAAAACGCTGTTTTCCTTTTAGAAGTCTTTCCACTTTTCAATAAATTTAATACTACTGTGTTGTAAAACATTCTCTTATGAATTTCAACAAACTGATTTTTGCGTTTATTACTATAGATAATTTGATCGCCACACACTTTTCCAACAGTTTTCTTTTTTAACTCCTTTTTCTTTGTTCTTACAGATGATTTTTTTTATCTTTTCCACATTATCCACATTTTTTTTTCTTTCAGTTAATTTCCTTATAAATTCCTTTGTTGTCTTACCAGGAGCATTCTTGTTTTTCTCTGTACAATGTTGTTTAGATACATCTTGCAATTGTGTTGTCTTGGAAAAGTAAGCCTGTTTATATTTTCTTCTTTTAGCATCCTTTGTAGGCATCTTGGGTTTTCTTTCTGTAGATAATAACAATCTATTGTGAAGAAAAAAAACATGTTATAGACCAATATTAACAAACTACATAGCAATTACAACAAATATATGATGTAAACACTGATTCACTTCATAAGTAAGTTGAAGGTACAGCAACAGTGTCTGAGCAGAGTAGGAAATCATGCAGTGAGTGCTATTTCTGAGTTTATGGAAGAGCAGTGGTGTTTTAACATTGTAGAGTAATTTGCTGAGAATGGTGTTTCAGGGTTCAGAACAGTGCAGTAGTGTTTAGACAGTGTAGGGAGTTATGGTGGGATTGTGATATTTCTAACTTTAGAGCAATACAGTTGTGGTTAGGCAGTGTATGGTATCATGCAAGGGCTAGGAGTATAAAGCACTGCATGTCCTAAAGTCTAACTCACTCGATGAGTAAATGTATTCGCATGTCTTAAAACACATACACCGAGGAAGTGAAATGATTACTACATACTACAGAGAGAGTTGCTATGGCATTTCTACAACACAGCCAGGATCTTTAGTACACAGAATGGAGACTATTTGCAAATTAAGAGCCCTGACAGACATACTGAATAGCAGTTTCTAGTACTACATACCCTAAACCCTAACACACTTCATCAGAACATGTATTCCCATATTTTTTAAACACATCAACGATCCAAATTATTACAATAGTACAAAAAAGCTCACTCTAATAATTTTTAATTATAAGTGTATTCATCAAACATTTCGTATTCCAATAAAACCTCCAACATCCCTTCATCTGGTATTTCATTTTGATTTTCCTCAATTTCAAAATTTTGATCTTCAAATACAATATCTTCCATCGCTCCCAGAAATTCACTGTCCAAAGTCTCATCAAAGAAATCTGTATTTTCTTTATTAATTTCCTCTGCCAAAGGTCCATTTACCTCCTCTATTAGTTTGTTTGAGATGTCAAAATTTGAAGCAAAGTTCTCCTGATGCTGTTCCATTGAATCAATATGATAATTTTGTTGCACCTTGCAAAAAAATATAAACACTTAATTATATCATTTTCCCTAATAGATAAAAAAAATACTTTTGTCAATTTTATAAGTACATTTATTCCCATATTTTTAAACACACTAACTACGCACATTATTCTGCCACAATCATCTTAAATGAAAACAGACTCACACTGTGATCTTACACACATAAAACTATCCCTTCCAATTCAGTATAATGATTACTACAATGAAAGGGAGTCTTGCTGGGAATATTCTTTCAGGGTTTACAACACTGGAGTTGTGTTGCAAGAGTTTACAACATTTTTCTAGGAATGGAGTTTCAGGATTTAGGACAATGAAGTGAATTTAAAGCAGTGTAGTGAATCAAGGTGTGACTGAGAATGTACAAATGAAATTCACTCAAATGATTACTACATGCTACAGACACAGTTGCTTTTGAATTTCAACAGCACACCAAGCATCTAAATTGCACAGCATAAACACAATTTGAAAATTAAGAGACCTGAAACACTTACTGCATAGGACTTTCTACAACTACATCACTTAAATCATGACTCACTTCTTGATTAAGGTGATTTAGCACACAGAGGGAGAGAAAGTACAAACAGACACAAAATGATACAGGCAGAGGGTGCAAGACTACAGGCAGAGAGGGAAAAAATATAACATGGTAGCACTTTGTAATACACACTAGCAGCCATACCATAATAGGCCTCTAAAGTTGCACATGAGAGGGTGCAGGCAGAGGCTGCAGCCAGAGGGAGAGGGTTGGTCTAGACAGAGAATACATTTCCAATTCAAACCAACTCACCCTCTCTCTGCACCATCTTTTCTCTGACTGCATTATCTGTCCCTCGGCCTGCAGCCCTGCACCATCTGTCTTCTGTGTGTACCATGTCTGTGTCTGCTTGCACTAGCTGTGTCTCTGCCTGCAGCCCTGCACCATCTATCCTCTATGTGTACTATGTCTGTGTCTGCTTCCACTATCTGTCCCTCTGCAGGCAGCCCTGCACCATCTATCCTCTGTGTGTACCATGCCTGTGTCTGCTTGCACTATCTGTGTCTGTGCTTGAACCATCTCACCCTCTCTCTGCAACATCTTTTCTGTGACTGCACCATTTGTCCCTCTGCCTGCAGCCCTGCACCATCTATCCTCAGATTGTACCAGTTTAGTCTCTGCCTGCATAATCTCATTTTTTGTCTGCACCAACCCTCTCCCACTGCCTGCACCCTGTGATGTGCATCTGCACAGGCCTATTAAGACATGGCTGCTGGAGTGTATTACACAGCACTACCATGTTAAATATTTTCCTTCTCTGCCTGTACTCTTACACCATGTCTGTGTCTCCTTGCACTATCTATGTCTCTGTTTGAACCATTTCACCCTCTCTCTGCACCATCTTTTCTGTGACTGCACCATCTGTCCCTCTGCCTGCAGCCCTGCACCATCTATCCTCTGTGTGTACCATGTCTGTGTCTGCATGCACTCTCTGTGACTCTCCTGCAGCCCTGCACCATCTATCCTCTGTGTGTACCATGTCTGTGTCTGCTTGCACTATCTGTGTCTCTGCCTGCAGCCCTACACCATCTATCCTCTATGTGTACCATGTCTGTGCCTGCTTGCACTATCTGTGTCTCTGCTTGAACCATCTCACCCTCTCTCTGCTACATCCTTTCTGTGACTGCACCATCTGGCCCTCTGCCTGCAGCCCTGCACCATCTATCCTATGATTGTACCATGTCTGTGTCTGCTTGCACTATCTGTCCCTCTGCCTGCAGCCCTGCACCATCTATCCTCTGTGTGTACCAAATCTGTATCTGCTTGCACTATCTGTCCCTCTGCCTGCAGCCCTACACCATCTATCCTCTGTATGTACCATGTCTGTGTCTGCTTGCACTATCTGTGTCTGTGCTTGTACCATCTCACCCTCTCTCTGCAACATATTTTCTGTGACTGCACCATTTGTCCCTCTGCCTGCAGCCCTGCACCATCTATCCTCTGAGTGTACCAGTTTAGTCTCTACCTGCATACTCTCATTTTTTGTCAGCACCAACCCTCTCCCACTGCCTGCAGCCTCTCATGTGCATCTGCATAAGCTTATTAGGATAAGCTGCTAGTGTGTATTACACAGCACTACCATGTTAAATCTTTTCCTTCTCTGCCTGTAGTCTCACACCAATTCTGTGTCTCCTTGCACTATCTGTGTCTCTGTTTGAACCATTGCACCCTCTCTCTGCACCATCTTTTCTGTGACTGCACCATCTGTCCCTCTGCCTGCAGCCCTGCACCATCTATCCTCTGATTATACCACGTCTGTGTCTGCTTGCACTATCTGTGTCTCTGCCTGCAGCCCTGCACCACCTATCCCCTGTGTGTACCATGTCTGTGTCTGTGTGCACTATCTGACCTTCTGCCTGCAGCCCTGCACCATTTATCCTCTGTGTGTACCATGTCTGTGTCTGCTTGCACTATCTGTGTCTCTGTTTGAACCATCTCACCCTCTCTCTGCAATATCTTTTTTGTGACAGCACCATCTGTCCCTCTGCCTGTAGCCCTGCACCATCTACCCTCTGTGTGTACCATATCTGTGTCTGCTTACACTATCTGTGTCTCTGCCTGCAGCCCGGCACCATCTATCCTCTGTGTGTACATGTCTGTGTCTGCTTGCACTATCTGACCTTCTACCTGCAGCCCTGCACCATTTATCCTCTGTGTGTACCATGTCTGTGTCTGCTTGCACTATCTGTGTCTCAGTCAGGAGTTTGTTATCAATCAGGAGTTTGTTAAAGCGCGACTACTCACCCGTAAGGGTCTCAAGGCGCTAGGGGTGGGGGGGGTTGGGGGTTGCAGGTTCCATTCCATCAAGGAGGGGGTCTGTCGAAGAGCCAGGTTTTGAGGTTTCTTGCGAAGATGGGGAGCGATGTTGTCTGTCTGAGGTGGAGCGGAAGGGCGTTCCATGCTTTGGCCGCGAGGAAGGAGAAGGAGCGGCCTCCCGATCTGGTCTTTCTGGTGCGGGGGACCACAGCGTAGGAAAGCTGGGCTGATCGTAGGGTCCTTTGGGGTGCGTGGAATTTGAGTCGGCTGTTCAGGTATGCTGGTCCGGTGCCGTGGAGGGCCTTGTGTGCGTGGGTGAGCATCTTAAAGGTGATTCTCGCCTCGACGGGGAGCCAGTGGAGTGTGCGCAGGTGCTGGGAGATGTGGCAGTGTTTTGGCAGGTTGAGGACCAGTCTTGCGGCGGCGTTCTGGATGTTCTGTAGCTTGCGGATGAGGTTTTTGTTTATTCCGGCGTAGAGTGCGTTGCCATAGTCGAGTCTGCTGGTGACCAGGGCGTGAGTGACTGTCTTTCGGTGTTCGAGGGGGATCCATTTGAAGGTCTTACGAAGGAGGCGGAGGGTGTGGAAGCAGGAAGATGAGACAGAGTTGATCTGGCGGTCCATTTTGAGCTCGGAGTCCAGGATGATTCCCAGGTTGCGTGCGTGGTCTGTGGGGGTTGGTGGGTTTTCGAGGGCGGTGGGCCACCAGGTGTCACTCCAGGCGCCGGGGTTTGGGCCCATGATGAGTACTTCTGTTTTGTTGGTGTTTAGTTGTAGGCAGCTGTTTTTCATCCATTTGGTGACGGCTTCCATGCCTTCACGAAAGTTGCGTCTGGCGGTGTTGGGCTCGTTGGATAGGGAGAGGATGAGCTGGGTGTCGTCTGCATATGACACGATGTTGAGTCCGTAGGTTCTGACGATGGGGGCAAGTGGAGCCATGTAGACGTTGAAGAGCGTCGGGCTGAGGGAGGAGCCCTGGGGGACTCCGTAGGTGATAGGTGTGGGGTCCGAGAGGAAAGGGGGGAGTCTGACCCGCTGCGTCCTGCTGGAGAGGAAGGAGCAGATCCAGTCGAGGGCCTTGTCCTGGATTCCTGCATCGTAGAGTCTGCGTAGTAGGGTGCGGTGGGAGACTGTGTCGAACGCCGCTGATAGGTCGAGGAGGATGAGGGCTACTGTTTCTCCTTTGTCCAGTAAGGTGCGGATGTCGTCTGTTGCGGCGAGGAGGGCGGTTTCCGTACTGTGTTTTTTTCTGAAGCCGGATTGGGAGGAGTCGAGGATGTTGTGTTCTTCAATGAATGTGGCGAGTTGGCTGTTGATGGCTTTCTCGATGACTTTCGCTGGGAACGGGAGCAGGGAGATGGGTCTGTAGTTTTTGAGGTCGGTGGGGTCCGCTGAGGGTTTCTTTAGGAGGGGGTTGACCTCGGCGTGTTTCCAGTCGTCGGGGAATGAGGCGGTCGCCAGGGAGCGGTTGATGGTTTGGCGGAGCATGGGTGCGATGGTGTTGGCGGCTCTGTTGAAGATGTGGTGGGGGCAGGGGTCCGTGGGGGCCCCTGAGTGGATTGACTTCATTGTCTTCAGTGTGTCTTCGGTGGTGAGGGCTGTCCAGTCATCAATCGCTGGTTTCCGGGTGTCGGGGGTGGTTGGTGAGGGTTCAGTGTGTTGGTTGTCTTCGTCGAAGTTGTCGTAGATGCTCTTGATTTTGTGGTGGAAAAAGATGCTGAGTTTGTCGCAGAGGTCTTGTGAGGGAGGGATGTCGGTAGACTCGCTGGTGGGTTGGGCGAACTCCTTGATGATGCTGAAGAGTTCCTTGCTGTTGTGTGCGTGGGTGGAGATTCTGTCTTCAATCGCTTTTTTCCTCGTTTCTCTGATGAGTTGATGGTGGGCGTTGGTGGCGGCTCTGAAGTTGTTGTGGGCTTCTGTGGATTTGGTGTTTCTCCAGGCCTTTTCGAGGCGGCGGCATGTGCGCCTGGACTCTCGAAGTTCGGTGGTAAACGATCTGGCTTTCTTGGCACGGGTATTGTTGTTTTTCTTGAGGGGGGCTATGGTGTTGGTGCTGTCCGAGATCCATCTATGCAGGGTTCGGGCTGCGGTGTTGGGGTCGTCGTTTTCCGCGATGGTTGGGGTGGAGTTGTTGAGTGAGGAGGTGAGCTGGTCATCGGTGATTTTGGTCCAGTTTCTTTGTGGAAGCAGGTGCTGGTGTCTGTGGATGGTGGGTGTTCTGAAGGTGAAGTGGACGCAACGATGGTCGGTCCATGGGAGTTCGGTGGTGTGCCTGAAGGTGATGGAGTTTCCTGTAGTGAAGAGGGGGTCGAGGGTGTGTCCTGCTGAGTGCGTGGGCTCGGTCACGATCTGGCGGAGTCCAATGTTGTGGAGGTTGTCCAGGAGGGATGTGGTGTTGAGGTCCAGTTGATTGTCGAGGTGGAAGTTGAGGTCTCCCAGCAGGGTGTAGTTGGTGGATGCGATGGCCTGTGGGGAGATAATGTCCGTGATGGAGTTGGCGAAGGGTCCGCGGGGTCCAGGGGGTCGGTAGATGAGGGTTACTCGAAGGGCGGCGGTGGGGCTGGCCAGTATCTTGAAGTGAAGGTGTTCCATCAGTTCTGTGGACTCGTCAGGGAGTGTGCTCAGGCGGAGGCTGGATTTGTGGACGATGGCGATTCCTCCTCCTGGGTGGATGGGCGGTCCTTCCTGGAGATCTTGTATCCTTGGGGGATGGCGATGGCGATGTCCGGTCCCGAGGTGGTGTTGGTCCAGGTTTCGGTGAAGAATGCTACGTCTGGGGTTGTGCTGTCGAGGAGGTCCCAGATTTCTGTGGCGTGTTTGTGGAGGGATCGGACGTTGAGGAGGATGCATTGCAGGGTCTTCAGTTCCGTTGTGTTCCTGTGGGCGGGTTGTGCTGGATCCGTGTTCTTGGCGGTGCTGCAGGTGTGCCGGCAGCGGTGACAGCTGAAGGGTCCATGGGTGTCGGCTGGTGATGCTAGCTTGCCGTTGTTGTTGCAGCCTGGGTTGAGTGCGTGGAGTGCTGCTGGGTCGTAGCGTTGGCGGGGCGGAGGTCCAGGGTTCCTGGTGCTGGTCGCGGACGGGTCGCAGACGGGCGCAGACGTGCTTGCCTTTGATGCACCTTCGGTAGTGGGCGCCATTAAGTAGGGGTCGGGGAGGGCTGGACAGCTGGGAGGCGGGAGCGGGGAGGGGAGCTGGATTGGGCCGGTCGTGCTGGGGGGGAGGGGCCGCGGGGGCAGCAGCGGCGGGGAAAGGTAAAGGGAGGAAAGAAGGGATAAAGAAAAAAGGGAAAATAGGCAGAAATAAGGCACAAAAGAGCAGAGATGCAGAAAAGAGCAGAAAGGTGAAAGATAGAAGGGTAAAAAAACGAGTGAAAACGAGAGAAGGAGCAGAGGGAGAGAAAGGGAAAATGGGCAAAAATAAGGCACAAAAGAGCAGAGGTGCAGAAAGGTGAAAGATAGAAAGGGGAAAAAAACGAGTGAAAACGAGTGAAGGAGCCGAGGGAGAGAAAGGGAAATGGGCAGAAATAAGGCGCACAAGAACAGAGGTGCAGAAAGGTGAAAGATAGAAAGGGGAGAAAAACAAGTGAAGGAGCAGAAAGAAAGAAAGGAGACAGAGGTCCACTGGACCACCAGGGATGAGGCGCAGGGAAACCTGCGGGTGGAGGAGGGCCTCGAACACCAACACTCAAGAGTGCAGGGGCAGGGGCACCTCACTTAATGGTGGAGCTGCGAGGGTGGGAGAGCAATTTCACTGACAATGAGTCAGTGGTCTTGCTCGCCTGTCCCCGCAGTGGCCGCCATTAAGTAGGGGTCGGGGAGGGCTGGACAGCTGGGAGGCGGGAGCGGGGAGGGGAGCTGGATTGGGCCGGTCGTGCTGGGGGGGGAGGGGGCGCGGGGGCAGCAGCGGCGGGGAAAGGTAAAGGGAGGAAAGAAGGGATAAAGAAAAAAGGGAAAATAGGCAGAAATAAGGCACAAAAGAGCAGAGATGCAGAAAAGAGCAGAAAGGTGAAAGATAGAAAGGGTAAAAAAATGAGTGAAAACGAGAGAAGGAGCAGAGGGAGAGAAAGGGAAAATGGGCAAAAATAAGGCACAAAAGAGCAGAGGTGCAGAAAGGAGAAAGATAGAAAGGGGAAAAAAACGAGTGAAAACGAGTGAAGGAGCAGAGGGAGAGAAAGGGAAATGGGCAGAAATAAGGCGCACAAGAACAGAGGTGCAGAAAGGTGAAAGATAGAAAGGGGAGAAAAACGAGTGAAGGAGCAGAAAGAAAGAAAGGAGACAGAGGTCCACTGGACCACCAGGGATGAGGCGCAGGGAAACCTGCGGGTGGAGGAGGGCCTCGAACACCAACACTCAAGAGTGCAGGGGCAGGGGCACCTCACTTAATGGTGGAGCTGCGAGGGTGGGAGAGCAATTTCACTGACAATGAGTCAGTGGTCTTGCTCGCCTGTCCCCGCAGTGGCCGCCATTAAGTAGGGGTCGGGGAGGGCTGGACAGCTGGGAGGCGGGAGCGGGGAGGGGAGCTGGATTGGGCCGGTCGTGCTGGGGGGGGAGGGGCCGCGGGGGCAGCAGCGGCGGGGAAAGGTAAAGGGAGGAAAGAAGGGATAAAGAAAAAAGGGAAAATAGGCAGAAATAAGGCACAAAAGAGCAGAGATGCGGAAAAGAGCAGAAAGGTGAAAGATAGAAGGGTAAAAAAACGAGTGAAAACGAGAGAAGGAGCAGAGGGAGAGAAAGGGAAAATGGGCAAAAATAAGGCACAAAAGAGCAGAGGTGCAGAAAGGTGAAAGATAGAAAGGGGAAAAAAACGAGTGAAAACGAGTGAAGGAGCCGAGGGAGAGAAAGGGAAATGGGCAGAAATAAGGCGCACAAGAACAGAGGTGCAGAAAGGTGAAAGATAGAAAGGGGAGAAAAACAAGTGAAGGAGCAGAAAGAAAGAAAGGAGACAGAGGTCCACTGGACCACCAGGGATGAGGCGCAGGGAAACCTGCGGGTGGAGGAGGGCCTCGAACACCAACACTCAAGAGTGCAGGGGCAGGGGCACCTCACTTAATGGTGGAGCTGCGAGGGTGGAAGAGCAATTTCACTGACAATGAGTCAGTGGTCTTGCTCGCCTGTCCCCGCAGTGGCCGCCATTAAGTAGGGGTCGGGGAGGGCTGGACAGCTGGGAGGCGGGAGCGGGGAGGGGAGCTGGATTGGGCCGGTCGTGCTGGGGGGGGAGGGGGCGCGGGGGCAGCAGCGGCGGGGAAAGGTAAAGGGAGGAAAGAAGGGATAAAGAAAAAAGGGAAAATAGGCAGAAATAAGGCACAAAAGAGCAGAGATGCAGAAAAGAGCAGAAAGGTGAAAGATAGAAAGTGTAAAAAAACGAGTGAAAACGAGAGAAGGAGCAGAGGGAGAGAAAGGGAAAATGGGCAAAAATAAGGCACACAAGAGCAGAGGTGCAGAAAGGAGAAAGATAGAAAGGGGAAAAAAACGAGTGAAAACGAGTGAAGGAGCAGAGGGAGAGAAAGGGAAATGGGCAGAAATAAGGCGCACAAGAACAGAGGTGCAGAAAGGTGAAAGATAGAAAGGGGAGAAAAACGAGTGAAGGAGCAGAAAGAAAGAAAGGAGACAGAGGTCCACTGGACCACCAGGGATGAGGCGCAGGGAAACCTGCGGGTGGAGGAGGGCCTCGAACACCAACACTCAAGAGTGCAGGGGCAGGGGCACCTCACTTAATGGTGGAGCTGCGAGGGTGGGAGAGCAATTTCACTGACAATGAGTCAGTGGTCTTGCTCGCCTGTCCCCGCAGTGGCCGCCATTAAGTAGGGGTCGGGGAGGGCTGGACAGCTGGGAGGCGGGAGCGGGGAGGGGAGCTGGATTGGGCCGGTCGTGCTGGGGGGGGAGGGGCCGCGGGGGCAGCAGCGGCGGGGAAAGGTAAAGGGAGGAAAGAAGGGATAAAGAAAAAAGGGAAAATAGGCAGAAATAAGGCACAAAAGAGCAGAGATGCAGAAAAGAGCAGAAAGGTGAAAGATAGAAGGGTAAAAAAACGAGTGAAAACAAGAGAAGGAGCAGAGGGAGAGAAAGGGGAAATGGGCAAAAATAAGGCACAAAAGAGCAGAGGTGCAGAAAGGTGAAAGATAGAAAGGGGAAAAAACGAGTGAAAACGAGTGAAGGAGCCGAGGGAGAGAAAGGGAAATGGGCAGAAATAAGGAGCACAAGAACAGAGGTGCAGAAAGGTGAAAGATAGAAAGGGGAGAAAAACAAGTGAAGGAGCAGAAAGAAAGAAAGGAGACAGAGGTCCACTGGACCACCAGGGATGAGGCGCAGGGAAACCTGCGGGTGGAGGAGGGCCTCGAACACCAACACTCAAGAGTGCAGGGGCAGGGGCACCTCACTTAATGGTGGAGCTGCGAGGGTGGGAGAGCAATTTCACTGACAATGAGTCAGTGGTCTTGCTCGCCTCGCCTGTCCCCGCAGTGGCCGCCATTAAGTAGGGGTCGGGGAGGGCTGGACAGCTGGGAGGCGGGAGCGGGGAGGGGAGCTGGATTGGGCCGGTCGTGCTGGGGGGGAGGGGGCGAGGGGGCAGCAGCGGCGGGGAAAGGTAAAGGGAGGAAAGAAGGGATAAAGAAAAAAGGGAAAATAGGCAGAAATAAGGCACAAAAGAGCAGAGATGCAGAAAAGAGCAGAAAGGTGAAAGATAGAAAGGGTAAAAAAACGAGTGAAAACGAGAGAAGGAGCAGAGGGAGAGAAAGGGAAAATGGGCAAAAATAAGGCACAAAAGAGCAGAGGTGCAGAAAGGAGAAAGATAGAAAGGGGAAAAAAACGAGTGAAAACGAGTGAAGGAGCAGAGGGAGAGAAAGGGAAATGGGCAGAAATAAGGCGCAAAAGAACAGAGGTGCAGAAAGGTGAAAGATAGAAAGGGGAGAAAAACGAGTGAAGGAGCAGAAAGAAAGAAAGGAGACAGCGGTCCACTGGACCACCAGGGATGAGGCGCAGGGAAACCTGCGGGTGGAGGAGGGCCTCGAACACCAACACTCAAGAGTGCAGGGGCAGGGGCACCTCACTTAATGGTGGAGCTGCGAGGGTGGGAGAGCAATTTCACTGACAATGAGTCAGAGGTCTTGCTCGCCTGTCCCCGCAGTGGCCGCCATTAAGTAGGGGTCGGGGAGGGCTGGACAGCTGGGAGGCGGGAGCGGGGAGGGGAGCTGGATTGGGCCGGTCGTGCTGGGGGGGGAGGGGCCGCGGGGGCAGCAGCGGCGGGGAAAGGTAAAGGGAGGAAAGAAGGGATAAAGAAAAAAGGGAAAATCGGCAGAAATAAGGCACAAAAGAGCAGAGATGCAGAAAAGAGCAGAAAGGTGAAAGATAGAAAGGGTAAAAAAACGAGTGAAAACGAGAGAAGGAGCAGAGGGAGAGAAAGGGAAAATGGGCAAAAATAAGGCACAAAAGAGCAGAGATGCAGAAAGGAGAAAGATAGAAAGGGGAAAAAAACGAGTGAAAACGAGTGAAGGAGCAGAGGGAGAGAAAGGGAAATGGGCAGAAATAAGGCGCACAAGAACAGAGGTGCAGAAAGGTGAAAGATAGAAAGGGGAGAAAAACGAGTGAAGGAGCAGAAAGAAAGAAAGGAGACAGAGGTCCACTGGACCACCAGGGATGAGGCGCAGGGAAACCTGCGGGTGGAGGAGGGCCTCGAACACCAACACTCAAGAGTGCAGGGGCAGGGGCACCTCACTTAATGGTGGAGCTGCGAGGGTGGGAGAGCAATTTCACTGACAATGAGTCAGTGGTCTTGCTCGCCTGTCCCCGCAGTGGCCGCCATTAAGTAGGGGTCGGGGAGGGCTGGACAGCTGGGAGGCGGGAGCGGGGAGGGGAGCTGGATTGGGCCGGTCGTGCTGGGGGGGAGGGGGCGCGGGGGCAGCAGCGGCGGGGAAAGGTAAAGGGAGGAAAGAAGGGATAAAGAAAAAAGGGAAAATAGGCAGAAATAAGGCACAAAAGAGCAGAGATGCAGAAAAGAGCAGAAAGGTGAAAGATATAAAGGGTAAAAAAACGAGTGAAAACGAGAGAAGGAGCAGAGGGAGAGAAAGGGAAAATGGGCAAAAATAAGGCACAAAAGAGCAGAGGTGCAGAAAGGAGAAAGATAGAAAGGGGAAAAAAACGAGTGAAATCGAGTGAAGGAGCAGAGGGAGAGAAAGGGAAATGGGCAGAAATAAGGCGCACAAGAACAGAGGTGCAGAAAGGTGAAAGATAGAAAGGGGAGAAAAACGAGTGAAGGAGCAGAAAGAAAGAAAGGAGACAGAGGTCCACTGGACCACCAGGGATGAGGCGCAGGGAAACCTGCGGGTGGAGGAGGGCCTCGAACACCAACACTCAAGAGTGCAGGGGCAGGGGCACCTCACTTAATGGTGGAGCTGCGAGGGTGGGAGAGCAATTTCACTGACAATGAGTCAGTGGTCTTGCTCAGCTGGAACCATCTCACCCTCTCTCTGCAACATCTTTTTTGTGACTGCACCATCTGTCACTCTGCCTGCAGCCCTGCACCATCTATCCTCTGTGTGTACCATGTCTGAGTCTGCTTGCACTATCTGTGTCTCTGCCTGCAGCCCTGCACCATCTATCCTCTGTGTGTACCATATCTGTGTCTGCTTGAACTATCTGTCCCTCTACCTGCAGCCCTGCACCATCTATCCTCTGTGAGTACCATGTATGTGTCTGCTTGCACTATCTGTGTCTGTGCTTGAACCATCTCACCCACTCTCTGCAACATCTTTTCTGTGACTGCACCATCTGTCCCTCTGCCTGCAGCCCTGCACCATCTATCCTCTGATTGTTCCAGTTTAATCTCGGCCTGCATTATCTCATTTTTGGTCTGCACCAACCCTCTCCCACTGCCTGCACCCTCTCATGTGCATCTGCACAGGCACTACCATGTTGAATATTTTCCTTCTCTGCCTGTAGTCTCACACCATGTCTGTGTCTCCTTGCACTATCTGTGTCTCTGTTTGAACCATTTCACCCTCTCTCTGCACCATCTTTTCTGTGACTGCACATCTGTCTCTCTGCCTGCAGCCCTGCACCATCTATCATCTGTGTGTACCATATCTGTGTCTGCTTGCACTATCTGTCCCTCTGCCTGCAGCCCTACACCATCTATCCTCTGTGTGTACCATGTCTGTGTCTGCATACACTCTCCGTGACTCGTCCTGAAGCCCTGCACCATCTATCTTCTGTGTGTACCATGTCTGTGTCTGCTTGCACTATCTGTGTCTCTGCTTGAACAATCTCACCCTCTCTTTGCAACATCTTTTCTGTGACTGCGCCATCTGTCCCTCTGCCTGCAGCCCGGCACCATCTATCCTCTGATTGTTCCAGTTTAGTCTCTGCCTGCATTATCTAATTTTTTGTCTACACCAACCCTCTCCCACTGCCTGCACCCTCTCATGTGCATCTGCACACGCCTATTAAGATATGCCTGCTGGTGTGTATTACACAGCACTACCATGTTAAATTACGATTCTCCTATTAACATGCCTAGAGAATCTAGATTTCATTAAAGACACGGAGGCTCACATTATGCAATGGCTTTCAATTGCAGATCCACGCCAGTCGCATCACAATACAAAGGTTCCAATAGATAAAGTAAGACATAAGACATAGCAACCATCAGCCTCTTTTAAATCAGGCGAAAGAAGATCCAGTCGATTCCAGAAGATTCGAAGCAAAAGATAAACAAAATTGAAGAAGGCAACCAGTCAGCTTCCCAGTGATGAAACATCCAAAGTAGCTTAAGTAGAAGGGTTACCTGAAAGAAACAAGCCAATGAATATTGTATCCTAAGGAAAAAGGTAGTCATAAAACATATCCAGAAAAAACGAATTGAACAACTTAAAATAACATTTCAATAAATATATAAAATACATTATATCATGTTAAGTGACACCCAGAACCAAACAGGGAACGTGATGGGCGGGATAATGTGAGCCTCCGTGTCTTTAATGAAAGCTAGATTCTCTAGGCATGTTAATAGGAGAATCGCAATTTCATTACAAGAACGGAGGCAACATTATGCATGTTGGTAGCCCTATAAAACTACATTAGACATGTGTTCACTTGGTTTACAATAATGTCTTGCAAAGGTACTAGCGTTAGACCAGTCAGCAGCTTTAAGGATATCATCTAACTTACCTCCGGACCAAAGAGACTTACTTGCCATGGCACCTCTAAGAGAATGAGCTTGAAATTTGGATATATCAATACCAGCTAGAGACATAGCAGACTTAACCCATCTGGCAATCGAGGTGGAGGAAATAGCCTTATGAGGTTTAACAAAGGAAATGAGAAGCTGATTCTCATTAGGCGCTCGAAGGTTAGACATTATCACATCATAAGCTTTCATACATTCAATTACACAAAGTTTCGGACCAGGGTCGAAACGAGGATAGAAGATTGAGTCAGACATGGTCTTGGTTCTTCTATAGACCTCAAATTTTACTCCAAACAAATTATAGGACCTATTAGAGATCTCCAGAGCTTTAACATCAGAAACTCTACGACAGGATATAAGGCAAAGAAGAGTTGCGAGTTTAATAGATAGAAACTTTCTGTTCAAAAACAAATTATCGGGCCAGGAAGTGAAGAGATCTAGAATCAGATTCACATCCCAGAGTGTATCATATGTCGGCTTCGGGGGTCTTTTAATACGAATACTCTTCATAACTCTACAAACAATTACGTTTTTACCAATCGTTTTGCCGTTAACGAGAATATGACCCGCAGAGATTGCAGATCTATAACAATTGATCAATCTATAACTCAATCCTCTGTCAAAGAGTTCAGCCAAAAAATGTACTACTTCAACGATAGGTGCTTGTACGGGATCCAAATTCCTTTCCATGCACCAACGAAACCAGGATTTCCAGATATTGTTGTATCTGTAGTGGGTTTCCAGAGCCCAAGACTCTCTGAGGAGAGTAGAAGCCGATGTTGATAGTCCTGAGACTTCGTTAGATCTCCTGACACTCTCCAAGCAAGAAGGTTCAAATTCCCTGATAAGGTCAGGGGGTGAGGATCTCCGTTTACATCTGTAAGGAGATCCTCCAGAGAAGGTATCAGAAAGGGAAGATCGTAAGTTAGGTCCAGAACTGTGGGGAACAACGCTTGTGACGGCCAGAAGGGAGTTATCAGGACTAGAGAGCATCGCTCTTGCCTCACTTTCTGCAAGACTCTCTGGATCATTGCAAATGGGGGAAAGGCATATGCGCTGATCCCTGACCAAGATTGGAGAAATGCGTTCACTGCTAGAGCACCGGGATCGGGCATCCAGCTCAAGTAATGCTCTAGGTGAGATGGCTCGCAGAGGTCTATTTCGAATGCACCCTAGCAAGAATTTAGTGAGCCGAAGACAGCGACTTTGAGTTTCCAATCGCTGAAGTCCGAAAGGAATCTGGAATTCCAATCGGCAGAAACGTTTGATTTCCCTGGGTAGTATTCTGCCTGGAGGGCAATTTTGTGTTCTAAGCAGAACCTCCAGAGTCTCCTTGCTAGGTTGGAAAGGTCGGCAGATTTTGTACCTCCCAACTGATTAATGTAGGCCACTGCTGAAATATTGTCCATCTTCAGGACGACCGATCTCCCCTGTATTGAGTGTTTGAAACTCATAAGGGCATACAGACCAGCCGTAAGTTCGAGGAAATTTATGTGGTGAGATTACTCCTCCCGAGACCATACGCCACCCGTGTTTTGGTCTAGAAGCATGCACCCCAACCATGAAGGGAAGCGTACGATTCTAGCACAAAATCTGGTTCTGATCCAAAAATTGCTTTTCCATTCCAAGCTTCTAGGTTTTCCAACCACCAGTTCAGCTCTGCTTTGGCCTCCAAATCTAGGGTAATTCGGTCCTCGTACCAGAGACCGGATCTCAGGGCCTTTCCTTTTATTCTCTGCAAGGCCCGGTAATTCAGAGGGCCTGGAAAGATTGCTTGGATGGAGGAAGATAAGAGACCTAAAAGTCTTGCCAGCTCCCTTAAGGGGATGTCCTCTTGCCTCAAAACATGTCGAATCTCTTTCTTGATCTTCGAGATCTTTGGAGGAGGTAAAAGGAGAAGACACTTGTAAGTGTCCAGAGTGAAACCCAGAAACTCCGGGGATTTTGAAGGGGTTAGAATAGACTATACTTTGTTGACAATTAACCCCAGACATTCCAGCAGATTCATAACCGTTTCCAGGTTGAGGCGAATCTGATGCAGGTCCTGGGACATTATCAAGATGTCGTCGAGGTAAATAATAAGTCGGACTCCTCATTCCCTTAGGAAGGAGGCTACTGCTCTGCACACCTATTAAGATATGCCTGCTGGTGTGTATTACACAGCGCTTTCATGTTAAATCTTTTCCTTCTCTGCCTGTAGTCTCACACCCCCTGCGTGTACCATTTTATCACTGTCTTCACTATTTCACTATTTAAATCTGCAAATATATGTCTTTAACTTACACAGATACTCAGTGTCATCCTAGTCAAAAATGTTAAACCATACATTTCACCAAAACACATATACCACAGAAAATCATTTAAGAGACAGAACACAGCCCATGAATATGAGCACTACATTGCAATGCAGAAACCTAACTCATTTCCAAAATACATTTCAAATATAAACCTATATATATATATCTTTATATATATATATATATATATACAGACACTCAGTGTGATCCTGGACAAAAAGTTTAAAAACAAACGTTTTACCAAAACACATTTACCACACGAAAAAGTTTGAGACAGAACACAATCTATCTATTTCAGAACTACAATACAGTGCAGAAACCTGAGTCATTTTCAAAATACATTTCCAATTTGCAGCATTACTTTTTTGCCAGCATTACATCCAAACATGAGACACAATATCAGAAGAAAGTATAAGCAGCAAGAGGTACACTGTGAAGATAGACAGGGGAGATTATAAAAAAAGGTGCAAATATAATTCTATAATTTACACAGACACTCAGTGTGATCCTGGACAAAAAGTTTAAAACCATACATTTTACCAAAACACATTTACCACACTAAAACAATTAAGAGACTACATTACAGTGCAGAAACCTGAGTAATTTTCAAAAAAAATTCCAATTTGCAGCATTATTTTTTTCCCAGCATTACATCCAAACATGAGACTCACACTGTGACCTTAGACACTTAACAGAAATCCTTGCAATACAGTCAAATGATTACTACAGTGAAATGGGGGAGGAGGGGACCTTGCTAGTAGTGATGTATAAAGAGAGCAAGGGTGAGGGAAACAGAAAGAGAGAGAAAATGAAAGTGAAAAAATAAACAAAAGGAAGTAAATCAGAAGGAGAGAAGGAGTTAGAAAACAGGAGTGAAGGAACGGGATAATGACAGTGAGGAAAAAGATATGAGGGTAAGGAAAGGAGAGTGAGAGAAAAAAACATATTAAGAAAAAGGAAAAATTTGTAAGGAACACAGAAGGATTTATAGAGAAACTGAAGAAGGAAAAATAACAGTGTTGGAGTGAAAGGAAGATAGTGAGGGAGAGTGAAAGAGCAGGAGAGTGAGTAACTTCCACATTGCAACTCATTTTTATTATTAACTTAAAATGCTCAACAGATGGTGTACATTTTACAGATGAGGGGAACAAAGTCGTCCTTTTAAACTTTAGACTCTGCATCGGTACTTACTTGTAGGTACAAAAAACACTCAATGAACACAACGGCTCTTTTTAGAGCCACCCAACATCTAAACACACAAACTTGTTATTTAAATGTGTTTTTTTTTTTTGATGTGCGCGCACCGTACTCGCACCTCGCAGTTTTAAAAAAAAAGTTTTTTGCCCTTCGGGGTCCTTCAGGGACCCCCTGAGAAGGTTTAGGGGGTCAGGGAGACTCTACCCTGCCTCCTTTTAAAAGAACCGTATATTACTTTTTAAAGTAATTACCAATCTCGCGGGGGTACGTCGCACGTAAACGCACCGTGAGAGCGCCGTAAGCACACGGTAAGATCTTCGTGCGCTTACCCCCGAAAGTTTTATAATCTTACAAACTTAATATCTACATATTTATTGTATATTTTAAAGGTAGACATTATCTTGGATAATGAAGAAAATATTTTCTTAAACTTTTATGAGCCGTATATTACTTTTTAAAGTAATTACAAATCTCGCGAGGGTACGTTGCACGTAAACGCACCGTGAGAGCGCCGTAAGCACACCGTAAAAGCTTTGTGCGCTTACCCATGTAAGTTTTATAATCTTAAATACGTTATATCTATGGATTTATTGCAGATTTTAAAGGTAGACATTATCTGGGATAATGAAGAAATTGTTTTTTTAAAACTTTTAAGAACTGTATATTACTTTTTCATGTAATTACGAATCTCACAAGGGTACGTTGCACGTAAATGCAGCGTAAGCGCTCCATAAGCGCTCCGTAAGCGCACCGTACGTTTACGTCCAACCAGTGACTTTAAAACAAGAGATTCTATTGGTTTATAATACTACCTACTCCAATTGTTGAAAGACCCCTCCCATTTTAATCATTCTTCTTTGACTTTCACAGAAGAACAAATTTTTTTCTTCAGCTCCTGTGCTTTAGATAAAGACTTTCAAATGGCAGGACTTCTAGAAGAGTCTTCTGATCATTCTTCATCTGAAGAATTTGTGGAAGAAGGCCCACGGCCCAAGAAAAAGAAAGAAGCCATTGTATGGAAATGTTTTACCTACCCTGAAGGTGAAAAAAAAGTTAACGCCCCACTAGTCACATGCAAAATATGTGACACTGTTTTATCAAGGGGAAATGCCAATAAAAAATATTCATTTGGCACAGCAAGCATGGAACGCCATGTTAAAAACCTCCATCCTAACAATTGGGCAAGAGCAGCTGTCAGAAGATCAGAGGAAGAGCAGGGCTCTGCTCCAAACACTTCAAGGGCACCACCACCACCAACACCATCAAGTATGATTCCTTTTTTGCAGCCAGAATTCAGAAACGTAATGGTTCGCTGCATACATTGCAACCAATTGATTTCTTATGGATAACAGTCCATAGAAAAAATTCTTCAAAAGAACAGGAGCCACAACTGCCCATAATATATATTGTTTTTTTAAGTTCTTTGTTCCTGTTGAACACTTGTTTCGTTTACAAAGTTCATTTTTTCTCCTTTTTTGAAGCAAAAAAAAAACTGTTCTTTTCAGAACTACCTCTACTGGTAAAAAAAAGAACTATATTTGTATGTTTGTATGTTTTAGTTTGTCATAGTGAATGTCTAGTTCATAAATGAATGAATGAATATGAAAGTGCAAAACTATAAGGATGTGGTACAGCATAAATCTATAGGGTGTTTACCTATAGTATACTGTAGTACTTCCAGAACACTAAAATGTAACATATGTATATGAATATGTTACAACTCTATGCTTCAATTTGCACTATTAGTGAAAGTGTGTGGATGAATTTATATGTATTAAGGGCAGTTTTATAATCCCCTTGTGTCACTATTTTTTCCCAATGTGCACGCACCGTCCTCATACGGGTTCGTGCACCTCGTGATTTTTTCAACAAAACAAATTGGTTTTTTTGGCCTTTGGGGTCCTTCAGGGACCCCCTGAGAAGGCCTAGGGGGTCAGGGGGTCCCTACCATGCCCCCGTTTTGTGTTTTCCACTTTTGTTTTGGGCTCTCTTGTGCCTCAGTTCTCCTGAGAGACAAGATGGCGGCCAACATTTCCTGGTTTGGACAGTTTGGAATGTTGACAGACGACTGACAGCCAATCACAATTTCGCTCGTGCAGGCCAGGGTTCGTGTACGGTGCGAGGACCGTGCGCGTACGGTGCGCGGCTCTAGATATATACATTTTTTAAAACTTGATTTTCTCAACAACTACTGGAGGGATTTACACCATTTAAACAAAAGGGCGATCTGCGTATCAGACTCTACCATTTTGCCAAATTTAATGTAATTCCATTCAGCCGTTCGGGCTGTAGCCGTGTCTAATCATCCTATGGAAAATTGCATGGGGAAAACACATTTAGGGACCCCCGTTTTTTCTCTGCCCCCACTTGACGAATCCCCCCAAAACTTTCAGGGAAGGAACGGGCCATCTTCTTTGAGAAATTGGCGAAGATTCATCAACCGGCATTAAAGTTATTCCCAATAGAATGTTGCGGATTTCCTATGGAAACTAGGTCTTAACTATAACTACCTACTGGCGATCGCCAGTAGGTAATATAAAGTGTTTTCTCCATGTTAATTTCCATGGGAAACTTTAGCAAAGGCTACAGACCGAACTGCTGAATGGAATTACAGCAAATTTGGCAAAAAGGTAGCGCTTGGTTCAGGAAGTGACTTTTTTTTTTAAATGGTTTGAATCCGTTCAGTAATTGCTGAGAAATTGAAAAAATAAAAGCTTCAAAATCATTTGTCCATAGGAAATTTTAGCCAAGGCTACAGCCCGAACAGCTGAATGGAATTACACCAAAATTAGCAAAAAGGTAGTCCTTGGTTCCGAAAGCAACCTTTTTTAAAATGGTGTAAATCCGTTCAGTAGTTGCTGAGAAAATAAAAAAATTAAAATATCAATATCTATGGACGCTGTGGGTTCGTGACCCCCCCCCGACCACGAGCTTCATTCAAATTGGCTGCCAACACTCCAAACCAGGAAGTGTTGGCAGCCATCTTGTGACTCTGTAGAACCAAGTCACAAGAAAACAGTAAAAGAAAGTGAAAAATGAAGAAGGAAAGGGGACAGGGTAGAAACACCATGACCACCTAGACCTGCTCAGGGGATCCCACAAGGACCCCCCACATTTTTGGCTTTTCCTTGTCGCATCCGAATGCGTGCTGGGAGCGTGAATCTGGATGAAAAAAATAACAAAATTGAAGTGGGGGCTTTCCCTCTCTGGGACCTGGCCCCCAGGTGGGCCAGGTCCTGGGTGCAATTGTATAATTATACCACCACCTCCTCGGGGCTATGTAAATTAGGTGCAGGAGGGCACACAGCACTCCCACAGCCCTGGGACCGTCACCACCAGGGGCTCTGAAAGTAGAGGGTGGGGGGGCCTGATGGCCTTGGGGACCGCCACACCCCCAGACCGGCTCCTGCAATGTGCTGGGGTGTCCACATCCGGGGCATTGATGTCTGCTCTGACAGGGCGGGAGCATGGCTTCCACCCTGTGATATTGAAGCGACTGAAGGAAAATCTCCTCTCGCTTCAAGAAAGGAAAGGAGAATTGCTTTTGGGCAAGGGAAGCTGCATGTTAGAGGCTCCCATTGCCCAAAAGCAATACCGACTCCTGCAGGAAGCAGGGAGTGGGCAGGACCGTGGGGGCATTGGGGCTACCCCATGGTCCCCAACCGAGAGGCCAGGCCCCAGGGGATGGGGTCCCTGTGGCCAGAAGTGGCCTGGGAGGGAAGCCAGGTGGCCTCCCTCCCCTTTAAAAAATATAAAATATGTAGATGTGGGCAGGCCTCGGGGGATGGGGTCCCCGAGGCAAATGTAAATTAATGAAACTGAACTTTTTTTCTTCAAAAAAGTTGGGAGTCGCGATTGTAGCGCAGCTTTCAGCGCGGCCCCCTAGTGTGAATGAGCTGGGTGCGCTGCTCTCAGCGCTGCACTCGAGTACTTCTCAGGTCTTTAAAACACCGAGGGACATATTCTGAAGTACACGTCGTTCAGTTAACAGCATTTTATCGCAGCCAAAATGGTAATCAATTTAACGCACCATTCACAAGCTGGTGCAAACAGCCCATATCACAAGTTTACCAGCGATAGCAGCCTCAAAAAACATCGCCACGGATCACCCAGCAAATATCACTAATGAGACGCAGATTAAGCGTTCCAGTGCAAAAAGCAGCAAACACACCACTTTGCAACATTCTCAACGACCAGCAAGATCAGCGAAGAGAACACAAAACAGGCAATAAGGTGTGTTAGCAGCAGGAATTTAACACCTGCTCTTACCTGGTGTAAAGTCGGACTACAACCTGCCCCAGAAAAGGGACCCCAGCCCACAGCCACACCTGAACGACAATAGGTGCCATGGAGTCAACGATCATGCAGCTCAGATGCCTAAGAGTGCCCCGACACCCGCTGACACCACCATCTTGTCCGCCATCCCCCAACCCCCCAACAAACAAATGTGACAGCAACCTTCCAAAATCTGGAACGTAACAAATCGGCTGATGTTGCACGATTATAACACTCAAGATGCATGTGAGGTTGGACAAATGAGAATCACAGTCATCTATGGATTTACATTTGAAACATTTTATTTAAACAAAACAACAAAATAAAAGTAGGTACAGCCATGGCGGGTCATCCCTCGACAATCTGTGAATCACAACCTGCAAGACAATAAGTAAGATATGATTGTGTGTCATGCGCCCATCAAAGGAGAGAGAGAGAGAGAAAGAGTGTGAGAGAAAGAGAGAAAGAGTGAGAGAGGAAGAGAGAGAGAAAGAAAGAGAGAAGAAGAGAGAGAAAGAAGAGTGAGAAAGAGAGAAAGTGTGAGAGAGAGAGGAAGAGAGAGAGAAAGAGTGTGAGAGAGAGGAAGAGAGAGAGGAAGAGAGAAAGAGTGTGAGAGAGAAAGGAAGAGATGGAGAGGGAGAGTGAGTACTGACACTGCGGACAAAACCCTCACAGCTCACCTTTCCGCTACCGGTGTGTCTCCAACCATGTGCCGGGACATACTGCAGCCCTCAAGCTCACTCATTTGAAACATAGTATAGAATCAGTAATGGCAGAGTACATACAACTGCACATGTCTTCATTGCTGTCCCGCCCCTGTGCACCCAAGCTGCTGTACCCCATCCACTCCTGCCACCCAGAGGTGTCTGCCAGCCCCAGCCCACCCAGGCTGCTGCACCAATCTACTCGTACTGCCCAGATGTGTCTGCCTTCCCCTGTGCACCCAGGCTGCTGCACACCATCTGCTCGCACCACACAGAGGTGACTGCCCACCCTGCGAACCCAAGCTGCTGCACACCATCCACTCCCACTGCCCAGAGGTGTCTGCCCGCCCCTGCGCACCCAGGCTGCTGCACACCATCCACTCCCACTGCCCAGAGGTGACTGTCCTCCCCTGCGCACACAGGTCTCACTTCTCACCTTTCGCCACTGTCGTGTGTCGAAGAGGGTCCACCACATGCCGAAGCAACCTCCTCAGTTGCGCTGTACACAGGATCTAGCCGAGCTCACAATTAAAATGGGGTCTTGATTGCTAGGATGGTGTATTGAGGCCATGCATCACCGCAGTCTGCAAGGGTAGGCAGACACCATTGGGCAGAGGGAGTGGATGAGGTGCAGCAGCGATTTAGGCGTGTCCAGTTGTATGTACTCTTCCATTACTAATTCAATACTATCTTTCAGATGCGTGAGCTTGACAGCTGCAGTATGTCCTGACACACCCAGGCTGCTGAACACCATCCACTCCCACTGCCCAGAGGTGTCTGCCTGCCCCTGCGCACCCGGGCTGCTGCACACCATCCACTCCCACTGCCCAGAGGTTACTGCCCACCCCTGTGCACCTAGGCCTCACTGTTCACCTTTCCACCACCGGCGTGTCTCCAACAACGTGCCGGGACATATTGCCGCCCTCCAGCTTACTCATCTGAAACTGGAATATTTTTTTTTCTATTCTGAATTGGCTTAGTGACTGTCTTTTGCTTAGTCATGAATGGAAACTATCTCCCAGAACGCTCTGCACTATCAAATATGAACTTGGTCCTGAAACCTCATACGTCAGCTCATCGTGAACAAAGAGACCTGTACTTTATCAACATTACAGCTATTCTGATTACTGATGGTATGGTTTGGGACAGAATTTCATACTACTGACCAGACCTCATATTATTATATGGTTGCACTTATAACTGCATAGAAAATAGGCTAACAATGACTAAACAGATTTACTCTGCATCCTTAATTTCTCAACTGTCTAAACAGGGTTTCGACTTATGGAAGGACATTATAAACATAAATTCAGTCTGGGGTTCAAAGGAATGACAAGTTCAGGGAACTGAAGCACTATTTTGAGCATGCCTCATTCCACAGCAGATAATATTTCTGAATAATAGTGTACAATAAATTTCCTGTCTTGGATTAGCCAAGAACAAGGATTTGAACACACCCCGGATTCCCTCACCATCACACTTTGTGGGGTGGTAAAACTTTATATCACGTGGAGGGGATACAGTAGATGACAGCACACATTATAATTCATCGGACCCCAAATTGAAAGGGATGGTTAGTTTGGGACACAGACACAAACAGATGTCAGAAAAGATTAAGAGGTACCACTGAAGGGTTTAGTATCCATAGGCCGGACCAACGCTATGTACAACAAGACCAGCCGAGGTGGTGACATCATACAGTGTTGGGAAGTTAAGCCTTGATTGGCTAAAAACCTCGACCCTGTCCTAGGTGAAACAACACTTATCTTTACTATCAGAAGACATGGATCTAAGCGACTATTTATAAGGCCCCCAAAAGCCACGTCAGAAATGTTTTATTATATGCCATTTATAATGAAATCTGGAAAATCCCTCAACAAGAAGCAGTGGAGAGACTCTGTGAAATTGATAGAATTAACCTAGAGAAAGCATTAGCTGTAGTCAATAACGGTATGACTACATTAACATCCAGGATTTATTCCCTGGGCAACATTGTATCTTCTGTTATAGATACACTGGAACATGATTTGTCTATACTACAGCACGGACAGTCTCAGCTACGTTCTATTCTGTTGTTAAGCAGTACGCTACAATCATTGCATTCCGGTTATGTGCCTTGGAGATTTATCAACTGTAAGTCCTTCTTCTCTGCATACGATCTAACTCAAAAACAGATAACTATGGCACAGAGGAGAGCAAAATATACAATGCTGCGTATTGAAAAACTGGACCAATTACCTTTCACTATGGCAAAGTCACCGTCCACAGAATGGTTAATTCTTGGCCAAATAACATTACCATATTCAGTATTGCCTAGAACAACAACAGGCAGTAGATATGAAGTGATGGGTAGGGAGTTTATCAAGAAATTTTGGAAATTGCCTTACAGATTTCGATGCAGGTGTGGGGACATAGAAGTGTTTCTAAGCGGTACAAACGGCAAGAACTCTTTAAGTGGATCTCTCATATGCCAGGATATCATGCTTCACGGGGCCTGTAACTGTTCAGTTGCAAACTCATCCTGTCATTTGAAAGGGTCCCCAGCTGTTGTAATTAATCGGGTGTTCAAGTTGCTTTCAAATAGGAGTTACTTGATGCTGAATGATCAAGGTTGTTGTGGGATGCTACTGGGAATCACAGCTCTTGTCACTGTAGAACTCCAGGGTTTCTAGTTGTAGGCAAGTATTGTTCCCACTGAGCCACACATTCAGGGAGGCTCTGTTACGGCCTTTGTTCAATGTTTCCTTAATACGGTTTGATGCTCTGAGCTGAATGAAAGCCATGCTTTTTCAGGAAACCGTGCCCTTAACCTCCGCCTGAGAGACTTTGATCTCCAGGTTGCAATGTCCTCAGCTGAGATACTGGCAATAGTATGAACAAACTGCCCTTTCCATTTCACAGAAATGGTACAACGTATTTTTAACGTGTCTGATATGACAGCTATAGTACACCTAGGTTCTGGACAGTTAAGCATTTTTCAGACCGTCTTGGGAGTAATTCCATACTTCATACACTCTGTATTTGAATGCGTTTTTGGAGGACTTTCGTTGATCCTGTTCCTAATATCAGGAATCATGATTGTAATTTTTCTGCTATGCCATGGATGTCCCGGTCACCAAGGAGATGGAAAAAACGCTCCTGGAGCACAGATACCATGATCGCATGATAATCCATCCTTTGCGAACTGAGCGAGTCTTGGTTCCTGTTATTTAGACCAGTCTGGATCGACTCCTGTTCTGCAGACAAGAATGTGTGCTGGATCTCTGTCTAACAATTCCATTGGTTGCGCCACCTGACGTAGGTGCTTAACTTTACCCGATAACGGCCCATGTACTGCTGTATCCTCAGCGTATTCCGATGTTGATGTCTGCATTCTTAGAGCCACCACAGGATGCTCCTGCTCCTGTTGGAATGGATACCGGCACCTCTACAAATACTCAGGCCTTGGATGTCACACAAGCTGCCCCAGCATCGGCTGTGGGTAATACAAAAGATCATCTGTGCTCATTTGACCTGATCTGTGAGGTGTTGCAGGTACTGTCATCTGCAATGGCAAGCAACAGTGATGTTGCGTTTCCCAGCCAGTACACAAACACATTTGGCTCAATGTGTGCTGGGAACAAATTTGGCCTTTTTCAAAACAACCAAATTTAGAATTTTTTAACAATAGAAATTGATTTCTTGCTGAACTGCATGGCTTTCAGACACTCATAGTTGTTTTAAATATACATACAAACATATTTTAGTAAGACATCTACTGCTTAAAATACAATTATAGCATTTTTAAAAATGTTTAAATTTTTTACGATCTATTTTATGGACTAATTAGTTGTTTGCTTATAATGCCTAGAAGTAGATTATATTTTTAGTATGTTGTCCTGTCAAATGAGGTGTGGGTGTTGTGTTTCAAATAGGTACCCCAAAATGGCTCAGGTAGAAACCTAAACTTTCACCTATAATTTCCCCTGCCATTACACTACATACTGGGACTGACTTTTTACCTAGTTATGGTACTGCTCAAAGGACATGGGGTTTTCCCTGAAAACTAGTCTCATTCATTATGGGGAGAGGAGTTGGCCTAACGGCTAAGGCGCTCGACCTCAGACCTGGGGATCTGGGTTCGAGCCTCGGTAACGACGCCAAAAAAAAAACTCCTGTGATTCTGGGCAAATCACTTAATCTCCCCATGCCTAAAAAATGAAAGTGTGTCCTCATGTAACGTAACTGGTGCTATGTAAAGTGCTCTGATACCTGATTCGGTTCGGGTCTAGTTCGCGCTATATAAAACTCTGCAAAAAAAAAAAGAAAATTATGCATGAGGATTTTTGGAGACTTAGTAGGACTACCATGTCCTGCTCAAAACTATGTATAAGGGTCATTCCTTCCATCATCCTAAGACCGACATGACACAGCAAGGTAGATCCCCTCAGGGAACCATTTTGGGTATATAAACACCATATCTTTGCTGAGACAGGGAGTGGAGAAAAAGGACTTCCATGCTGACACACTGACACAAGACGCTGAGGTTCCTGCATTTAGACACTCCAACTTTAGACACTCAAGCTCTCAGTGGTCTGACATCCCTCACGGTGTGTCCATCTCGAGACCAAGACAGCTTACCACAGTCTCTCATTTCAGGTAACGGGGTTGACTTTATACTAGAGGGATTCTTGGCTCTACACCTACATACATGATAGGTACACTTAGGTACATCTTTTTAGTGTTACATCGTAGGAGTACACATTATTACTGTCATGTATGTTTATACCTGCCTGTATTAATCATTTTAGCACTATAGTAGAAATATACCATACTTTTACTCTGTTGGTCCCTATAATCCTTTATATCTGTTTCTGTCTAATGTTTGTTTCAGCACACCTATTTTACACCAGAATGTCGCTGGTTCAATAAGTGTCCCCATCGTATATTCTGTGTATCTCTTTGAGAGAAAGTGAGCGTGTGTGACTCAGCGAAAAGTACTGTACTGTTTCCACGATCCCTGATGGGACAGAGTTGTTATGTTCGATAGTTGCCAATAACTATTCTCTCTTGGTATGAGGGGTTTTTAGTGGCACTGTGAGCTAGCTGGTTTCCAGGCGAACACACCCGGTGGGGGTGTCTGGAAACAGTCTGGACACCAATCTCACTGTCTATGTTTTCTAAACACGTAGATGCTATATAGGTTTAAAGGAACTACACAACAGCACTTCCCATAGACTTCTTTAGGCAGGGCCACAGCAAAAACTGCTCAATGGAATTACACCAAATCCGGCAGGGAGCTAGATTTTGTGTAAAGCTATTCATTAATTTTTGAGAAAGTAAGGGTACAAAATATATGTATCTTTTAGCATTTGGGCTTGCAAGTGTTCCGTGAACTTCCTGTGAGAGCGTGAAATAAAAAATAAAGCCCTGTGATTGGGAGAGAGGTCCATTTGTCCCATGAGCCTTCATGCTCTTGTGGGAGAGTGAAGTCTCTTGCGAGTCCTGTGAGCGTTCTGATTGGCTGGCTGTTGGAATGTTCAAAATTAAATTGCTGCCATTAGTGTTTACTGGGAAAAACTGGAGATGTTGTATGAATGAAGTAAGAAAGCTGTGTAAAGGGGCAGCAGAAAGGCTGGTGTTCCACAAGATTTGGAGAGGCGGTAACTAAGGGTTAATTATTGTGAAGAAAAAAAGTGTATATTGCTTTAGTCTCATTTTTATGATCCCACAAAACACTCAAGAGATCCAGATGAAAAATTGCTCAGCCTATCACAAGGATTTACGATCTCATGAGCCTCTTAAGATCCCCAAATGTAAAATGAATGGGCCTGCCATGAGAAATTTTATGATCCAGCAAGAGTCTTGCGAGATTGTATGGGGGAAGTAAAAAAAAAGGTCCAAGGCTCAACCAATAGTTAGCACTCCTATTACATGGATGAAGAAATGCTATTATGTGACTGGCTGCAGAACCAGAGATAGCTCAGTTTGTTGTTGGTGATTTGGAGAAGAAGGATGTCTTTTTGAGTTTTGCTCAGCAGATGTGACTTAATTTGGAGCTGAAAAAGACTTGTGTTTATCTGTATTCAAGAGAGAACTCAAAGTTCATGTATTCAATAATATGTAAACAATTTTTGGGAAGTGTCAGTTAGTGTTTTATTGTTGGTAAACCTATTTTAAACTTGTTTACAGAGTGAACAACTTTTTTGGGAGGTGTAGATGTGTTAATATAGCTTTTGAGAGGTACACATTACAATGTACAGAGATATGAGCAAGGTTTGCAGATTGTGTAAAAACTGTGGTTGAAATGTATAAACTTGTAAGTAAAGGAAGTAGTGTTTCTTAAATGATAAAACACAAAATGCAATAATACAAGCACTACTGTCTTTCTGAACCTCATAGTATATATATTCTAGGCCTATGAGATGTTTGAGTTGTGATATTGCTGCTTCAGACTGAAACAATGTGGTAAGTTTTAGCAAAGGTGTTTCAAAAGGATTGTGTTCATTTAGAAACTGTTATGGAAGCAGAGTTCATTACATGTTAATTAATTGCAAAACTATGAAAAGAGACTAGTTGAGGGTATGGTCTTTTTCAGAAAAGAGAACAAGTTACTGGTGCACTGCATATAAATATATGATTTTGGGTGAAAAATGTAGTGAAGGTTAGATATTATAGTGATGTGTCAGTGTTATGACTTATAGATCAGCATGTAACTTTTATCTTTTTTGTTATTTTGCCTAATTTTCAGAGGAAAATAGAAACATTTCTCTGAGGAAATAATTATCTGCTTACATAAGCAGCAAAAAAGAGTCTTGTTAACACAATCTGGATTACTGTGCTGCTTAGCAATAGTTACCTCCTGAAGAAAAGTGTTTTGAGGTTGATAGGATGTGAAAGTTACTGAACAGTTGTCTAGTACAGGAGCATGAGCTAACTCTGCAGGAGCTAGACTTTGTGAACTGTAATTTACACATTTGTTGCTTTGCTGAAACTTTCTTGCCACCTAGCCTGCTAATAAATAGCAGGAAGCTATATTTTCTTTTGCAGGTTAAGTCGGCTAAAAGGCTTTGAAAAGAAGTGCTATGAGAATCAAAATCAAGTAGCCAAATAAAGCTGAATGAAGGGTAGCATCGGTACCCGCTGATGAGTGTAAAAAAACGGTATATGTTATAAAGTTATTTGTTTTGTTTATTTAATAGTTGTTCATATTTGTTAATATAGTTGTTTAGTTGTCTAGTTAGTTATTAAAATCTGTATAGTTGTTATGCAAGACAGAGGGGCTGATTATAATGGCGGTGAACGCGACCCTGACAGGCTGTTGGTGGCGGCCTCACCGCTGTCGTGAGGCCATTTTCAACCTCCACATATTAATGGTTCGAAGAGCTCTTTGAGCCTGCTGGTGCAGTGGATGCCTTCCCATTCCCAAAATGGTGGCGGTGCTTACCAGGTACTGCCGTAGGGATTAGGATGTACCTCCCGACCAGCCCTTCCATGGTGCTTCACCCGCCATGAAAAGGCTGGCACGGAGTACATTGGGGGCTGGTAAAGGGACCCTTCACCCTATGCCCTTTCTTTTGGGTGCCCCCAACATTCCCCTGCCCCATGTGGCTGGCACAGCATGGTGCCTGCCACATAGTGCAGGGAAATGAAATTAAATCAGTGCAGTTTTTACATTGCGGCAGGTGCGGCAACCAGCAGCACCCGCCGCAATTCAAAGTATGGCAAGTGCGACTGCCACAGTGGCGGTTGCTTCCTAATAGCCCCTGTGGGACTGCTGTCTTTTAAGCGGGTGGTCCCACTCCCCAAGACAATGGCAGACGGACTCTAGTCTGTCCGCCATTATAATCAGCCCCAGAGTACTCAACATAGAGGTAATTTCATTCTTGCACCATACTTGTGGTTCTGGCATCCTGGGAAGAGCTGTAACCAGAGAGATAAGCCCCTTTTCACACTTTAATTTGCACACCCATCATTCAATACACAGGTCACAGTAGAGGGTCCAGTCTCTCCCACACTGTACTACGCATACATCCCATGCAAGAGAGATCTGTCAGCAAACAATACAGTTCCTCCCCACAGGCTAATATGCATACCTGCCAGATTTCTCAAACCCTACTATAGACACCTCTCACCCTGGTAAGATGTGTTAGCAGGCAGGTCACTCCCTTCCCAGATACCACTGCATAGCCCTGTTGGTCCAGGAAGAGATGTCAGTGGAGAGGCTAATCCTTGCCAACACCATATTGTATATTTATGTTGTTCTGGAGATAGGTATTCGTAGAGAGGAGAATGTTTCCCTACACCCTAGTATATCGTACATGGGAGAGATGTGACTGGGCATTGAAATCCATTTCCACACCCTAACATATGGTTAATTTTCTGGGGAGAAATCAGAGTGGAGAGGCCAGTGCTTGTCATTCTTACTATGGATTATTACGTGTGAAGTGCATACCTTCCCCACCCTAACATACATACTGGTGATGCTGGTGAATGGTGTGAGACGCGAGGCTATGTCTTTTTACACCCTAGTCTGAACTCTAGTTACCTTAATGCATGGTCTCACTGGAGAGGCCAGTCTCTCCCTAGAGTCTACTATACACATCTTTTAGGTTGTGGAGATGTGTCAGTGAGATTACAAGTGTCTCCTTATACCCTACGTTCACTGTTGTTTTCCTCTAAAAAGGTCTCATCTACTTTGTCCCCACACTCTACTAATGGGAACTATCAGGCATACGTACTGTAATAAAGGAAAGGGTAAATTGGCCGCTAAATAAAACTTTACGATCTCACAAGACTCTCGTGGGATTGTACTAAAAGTAGTGATTGAACTGTTTCCAATAATAAAAAATGAATGGTAAAGTAAATAAATGAGTATCAATGTGTGCTATGTACCGTTGTTCATCACATGCAGATCAAACTGGTTGGGATTTTTCATAAATCAAAGTAATTTGTTTTCCTCCACAATTATGTAATAGATTTTATTTTATTCAACTAAACACACTGTTACTATTTTTGTGTATATAAATGATAAATATTACATCAGGATATATTAATTGTAAATGCAAAGTGCATTATAAAAATTATGATCTTCAGAGAGGCTAGTGAGAGCAAACCAGGAAGCACAGCCCCCCTGGATTCCAAGCAAGTGATTGCCTCCCTGGCTTTCATAAGAGTCTTGCTAGCGCTTTGCAGAACAGGAAAAAATCTATAAACATATTACAAACAACATACATCATGAAACTATAGAGTTGCTCTGAAAAGAGCCATTTTTGTTAACAGTTTTTAATAATTACTACATTGTTGGTGTTTATAAACAGTGTTATAATAATATTTTTAATAGGATAAATTAAAATCATAGAACTTGGGGTATTTAACAAACAGCAACAGTGTCTTCTTAAAAATAAAAAGGGGAAAAACCTACAAAAAAGCGATAAAAAAACGACTGCCTAGGAAGGCATGTGTGCTCTTGGGCAATCTTGTCCTCAGCAGGCATACTTGCCTCAGATGAAAAATTGATCTGCTTCCACAATCAGCAAAATAGCGCTTTATTTTAAAAAAAGCAGTGTTACTGCCCAATTGTGCACTCAGAACCTGCACAGGCCCAGTATCTCCTTAAGAAAATTATGTTAAAGACCCTGTAGAGTTCTCTAGCTCCGCAGCACAAGCTAACTCTGCTTGTGAAAATGTTGGTGGATGCATGAATCTAAGGTGTCTCCACATCCCTGTGATACTAATACTATGGGGCATATTCTCAAGGATGTATCACCGAGTTATCAGCACTTTATCGCAGCCACAGTCGCAATACATGTATTGCCCATTCACAAACTGATGCTAACAGCCCTTATCACTAATTTACCTGTGATAGCAGCAACAAAAAACATCGCCAGAGATGACCCCGGCAACTAAGGCTAATGAGATGCAGAGTAGGCGTTCCCGTGGAAAAAGCCACAACAACACCACGTCACAACATTCTCAATGACCAGCCAGATCTGTGATAAGATCACAAAACAGGTGATAAGGCGTGTTAGCAGCAGGAATTTAACACCTGCTCTTACCTGGTGTAAAGTCGGACTACAACCTGCACCAGAAAAGGGAACCCAGCCCAGAGCCACACCTGAAGACCAACAGATGCCATGGAGCCACTGACCATGCAACCCGAATCCCCAAGAGGGCCACAACACGCACCGCTACCCTCCGACCACCCCCCAGTCCTTGGTGCCCTACCCTGGGCACCTCCATACCTCCCCGGACCTAGATATTGCACATCAACGTCACAAAATCATGAACGAAATCATTTGCCTGATGTCGTACAATTACAACAATTAACATTCATGTGAGTACAGAAAAGCAGAATCATTCATTCACCATTGAAAGTCCAAAGAAAATATCACAATCAAATTTCTCTCAAAACAACTATTTGGAAGGGTCATGGTGGGTCATCCCTGGACAATCTGTAAGTCACAGCCTGCAAGACAATATGCAAGATAAGAAGGTGTATCAGGCACTCATCAAAGGACAGAGAGAGAGAGAAAGAGAAAAAGAAAGAGAAAGAAAGAGAGAGAAAGAGAGAGACTGACCAAGGAGTGAAAGGCCAATCGGGCCCTTGGCTCATACATCCCAACTGTTGTGTGTGTTTCGCAATTGGTGCACCATAAATCGAAGGCCTGGCATCAATTTCAGCACAAAGGCCACATCACATTTCAAAAATGCAAGCAGTAGTCAGACTAAAATTAGGTATGAAAGCCCCTTTGTTTCAATACACAAGGTGGAAGGACAACTGAACCTCCGACCTTGGTCTTGAATGCGGCTGGTACCCCCTGAGTGAGATACCATACCAGACTCCGATGACTCCCACACCACGAACTGCGCTAATGAAAGACCAAAGTGTCCACACCCCACACACACTTGTCCCTCGAGGTACGCCTGCATGGGATGCCCTTGACACATTGGCAAAAAACAACCCATACGTCCAAAGGTTGCACACACATACGACTCATTTCTCAGAGCTGTGGCATATCGTCCACAGAACTGCCATCGGTCTGAGGATTGCCAGTGCTACGAGACCAACAAACGCAATAGCATGCAATTCGGGGCACATGCACCACCCCTGTCACGTGGAACTGTACCATGCACGAATGATGCATCTGTTGGGATCACTGCCAATGGCAGTATTGCGAATCAGTTACCGTCTGCGTTTCCATCTTGCGTACGTCACATGCGTCCAGCCCTGGTTCCACTGACAATCATGCACATTTGGGTGGCCCATGGAGGTCTACCTATCCAACACAACGGTAGCTGAACTGGATTATGACTTGTGTGTGCACCCCTTGTTGGCCCATGTACAGGAGTGCAACTGGGATACCCGTGCATGGGATGCCTTGATATGTGGCGTATGTGCTGGCAGTAATAGATGGGAGATTGCACAAGTCATCGTGTGCAGTGACCACATCGAGGCTCCCCCCTATTAGGCTGTGTTGGAGATTGGTGAAACTGCATGGATGAAGCACATCTGTCCGGACCAGTTAAAGGATTGAACTCTCCCTCGTGTTTGTTGAACTCAAGAATTACATACTACTGGAACTGATTGTCCATGAAGCTGCGCTCACGTTCATGGACGAGTAACTATGTTCCAGCAGCCACAACTGATTGACACCCAGAGCACAGGTCCCAACACCTTGTTGCATTTGGAAGAATGGTCACATATCCCAGAACAACAGTGGACATGTCTGCATTCGCCCGGACTCAGAATGCATGTGCTGCACTTACGCGTGTTGGCACACACCTGTGCAAGGTGATGCAGTCCCATGGGCGGGGCTGCACTGTGTCGTTTGGTAATGTTCCTAAATGTGACATACTGCTGGAGGGAGACTACACACATGGCAATGTAGCATGACATGTGACCTTGTTGGACCCTTTCGCCTGCTCACTGTCAGCAAGACACAAAGTCGGCGCAGTCCGGTGGTACAGAACTATGCAGATCCCATGAGCTGTGAGTCGTGTCCCCTGACACCGGGAAATGAGCAGACACCAAACATCACATGACTCATCCAGCAAGGCATGGTGTGCTGAGACCGTTGCCATCCGTAATGATTTGTGTTCATATTTGCATCCCCATTTCATGCACCTCGATATGTTCCCATGTTTCATGAAAGTGTCTTAAGCACATGCTAATAAAGTCTATGCAACTTCACCTGTCTACAACTGTGATGAGTGTTGATTAGTATGACAAATCGTGTGCCTCAATGAGCATTATCCGTACGCTGGTGGACCTGTGCTCTTACGTGTCTTCAGCAATGTAAGTATGGTGTCCAACTTCTTGCCATGTGGATCAATATGATCCTTCAAAACAGGCTGTGTCCACACAGATGTGTGTGAGTAGGTAATGGAAAAGAGATGTTCTGTTGCCACATGTGATGGGGGACACTACTTCAGGCCTGCTACCGATTTTGACATTTCTATACACAGCCCTATTTGATACATGGACGTGGGGCTATGTTGGGGGGTTGCGAGATTGTTGTTCATATGCAATGACGCCACAGCTAGTTCACACCTTCACAGTCATCTAATTGGCCATGTGGTTCAGGGTCAAACATGCGCCTTGATGTCATTTACCAGGGTGTTTTTCCAGGGCATGATGCAGAGGGCTGAACCAGGCAGGGACCGGCCATATGACGGGGATGGATGCTACTACCTCCTTCCTCACACAGTCATTACCATCCACATCTTACTCCTCTGATACGTCTTCTGTGTCTGGTGTGTGAGGTGTGTGTGGTGGTGTTATGGCTGCATCACTGTGTGCCACTGACACATCAGGGGGCGAAGGTGGTAGGGCTGCATCACTGTGTGCCAATGACACATCAGGGGGCAGAGATGTGTGTGTCAAAGTTCCTGCAGCAGTTATCTGGTACTGGCTCTGTGGCAGAATTAGCAAGATGAAGATCTGCAGGGCATGGAAGATCCCAGCAATATCTCACTGGTGTTCAGCCGTGGCAACCATACTTCCAGCCTGCATCGGCTCCATGGTCTCCATTGTCCTCCGCATCTGTGCCACCTCTGTGCTGTCATGGCTGGAGCCTGTCTCACTAGACAGTTCTTATATCCTAGTAATGGCTCCAGGTAGGTCAGCCAAAGATTGTTGGAGAGTATGGAGTGGACAATGGGTGTCCATTAGGGACTGTAAGTGTTCCTGATGGGACTTCGACACCACCCACAGCTGATCAGCCATCCTCTCCTGGCACCATAACACACAGCGTTGGAAAGCCATGTGTTGATCTTGGAGGTCCTGTTAGCCAGCTGTGGTGGTGTGTGCTTCCTGCTGTGTGGTCTGTGCAGGGGGTGGGGTCACCTCAATGCAGCTGTGCTGCCCTGCTCCTGGAGCTGGTGTGCGGAGGCTGTCTACGATACATTGGAGGGTGTCAGTGCAGATGACCAGGGTGTCCTCTTCATCAACACTGAAGATATGTCTGGTCTGCGCTGCAGGAAGTGTTGATTGTCTCTCAGCACTGTAAATGGGAGAGGCAGGTAAACCGTGTGTCCCATGTATGTTGACGCATTGCACATGTTCCCAGACAGACAGCATGCCAATGTACATTGTGACTGTTTTAGAGCAGCTGGCTATTTGATGTGAGACAATGGATATTTTGACTACATGCCAGCCAATCACACACCAGCCACAGACTACACAAATATGCCAACTTCTAGACTAGAAACAATCATGCCGCATATACCATTGCGCAGCATTCAGTCTCACGAGTTCTCACATACCAAACTCGACCCTGCACTCCCCACACATCAGGAACTACCATGGGCATACATATTCCCCATTCATTCCTATGGGAGGGCAGGTCACTCACCACACATACACAGAGAGCTCACGTACTTTACACTGTACCACAGTGAGAAAGTACGCAGAGGCCTAAAATCACCAACACCAGGTCACAGAAACAGGCTAGGAAAAAGCAAAAAAGTTTCGGGGTGAACCTGCCAAAAGGGCCAGGTCCAACACAACTCCCTTCCAGCCAAAACGCAGGGTAGACCAATCACTCCAATGATGGGCTTCTTTGCTTTGGGCGACAAAACACTGACACGGCCCGCACGGCAGGGACACCCTCCTGTTTTTCGCTACTCTGAACCCACATAGATTTCTCTCAACAAAAGCTCTCTGGCACAACTAGGATACACCACTGGTACTCCCTAGTCATCCACGGCCAGGACCAGGCCCTAGGCCATCCAAATCTCACAGGTCCTGTCCAATCCACAGAGCGGGGGGCAGTAACCCCTGACACACAATAGCCATTCTCCACTCTCCCTTTCAGTGTAGCTACAACTACCACTGATCCTTCAACCCAGGGACCACACCCTTAGGCTGACCAGTGGTCATGGGCGAGAATGCCCCACCCTACCTCTACATCTGGGTTTCCGCACCCTCACGGGGAAGCACCCACCAGAACACAATTCTCCTACCAGATCAGGACCTCACTCCATCACTGCTCTACCACCTGGAAACTATTTCACTCCTGAGGTACCAAGCACACAGCACAGTTCCTCTTCAAGCAGGTGGGGGGACACAGCACACAGCAAAGTCCCCTTTCCTCTACCTTAGTGGAAACAACAAACTGCAGGTGGGCCCCTGAACACACAGCAAGGGCAGCCCCCTCAGTCTCTTCAGCTGATCTACCTTGGCAGAGACTCCTTCTTGACCTAGAAGCTTCCTAATCCCCCAACCTAGGATCTAAACCCTCAGGTTGCACCGGGGTCAGAAGTACACCGTCCCTCTGCACCCCTTTCCAGAGTTCTGCACCCTCCACTGAGGAGCGGTACTACCCAACACCAGGACCACCGGAGTTCTGGTTACAGACACTCCCCGTCCTCTAGACACAGGAAGATCCTCCTCAAATGACCTGTAAGTACAGCCTAGGTCCCTGACCTGGCGCTCCCTTAGGGAACCCTCCAGGCCCTGAGATAGGGGTTCGGGCCAACGTGGGACACACCGTCCCACACTCACTCCGCCTCCACTAAGACAGGACGTGAGCCCCTACACCCCTACCATCCTACTGGAACCTAGCTGGGCTACACATGAACCTCTTCCCCTACACAGGATCATCAGATACACAAGCCACTACTTTTAGAATCACTCCCTAATGTCTCTGCAAGACATCTAGCACACCACCAGAAATCCACCTTCTTGTCCAGTGCCTCTGCAGGACCTCCTGCACAGCACCAGAGGTACACCTCCCGTGCAAGTTCCTTTAAAAAAACTCACACCAACTCCTCTAGTTCAACACCACTCATCCACACACTCCCCCTCCAGACTGCTGAGACAGTTCCTCACTGCCCCTGACTCTCAACCTGTACCCCTCTTACTGAGCACCAGGCACCATACTCTGGGAACTGGGAATGGGACTTCACGCACTGGACATATTTTAGCTGCCACCACTGGATCCTACCATACTGGGGAATCCAGACACACACATACTAAACTCAGCAGATAACCACCCTCCCAAGCAAGCCATTTCTCCTCCACACTCCCTTTCTTCCATCTACCCACACAGGGACAGGAACAGGATTGGCCACTGGACCCAGCAAGGGATTCCTAATCCATGGGAACCTCCCCCTCTACTGGCATCCCGCCCTGTCATTTTCTCTCATCTGCCACTAAACATAAAGCGCAGGAACACCATCTGAAAATAACACTCTTGAGGAAAAACAAAATCATAAACATTAATCCCAAACATGTGACTATCTGAAAAATGCAGAGTTTTGTAATGTAGCCAGCTGTCGCTGTGGCACTGCGCAAACACAAGTCCTAATCTGCACCGCTGACCACCAATGTTAGTACTGGCTATTTCTGGTAGGCTAAGGCTGACGCCAAAGCCAGGCAGAAACCACCATTCTAGTCAGGGCAAGGGAGTCACACGCCAAGATAACCCCTACTCACCCCCTTGGTAGCTTGGCACGAGCAGTAAGGCTAGACTCGGATGCAATGTGTAAAGCATTTGCGCCAGCACACAACAGCAACAACATCCTAGGCACATCACAAAAGGAACTCCACACAAGGTTATATTAAAATAACTTTTGTATTGTCAAAACACATTAGATAGAAATCACACATGTACATTGTGCCAACTGGCACGGGCAATATTCACAAGGGATTATTTACAAGACAGGGCCACATGGGCCACTGTCAGGATCAGCACTTAGTAGAAATAGCACTTCTAGAACATAGAATATAGGATATAAAATCACTGTAGCACAAAATAACAGTTATAAATCACATCCAGTAACTACTGGGAACAGGTAAGTACCACCTCGGCAACCCTAACCACCTTAGGAGAATGTCACGCAGGGGACCAGGACCTCACTAGGACCACCTGTACTGGAAAGAACAACCACCTAAGAATAAAATACATTTAGGGGTATCAGCAAGAACACATTACACATGATGCATCACAACATTCAGAGGTGTAGAGAAAAAAGTAAACACATGATGTATTAAAACACATTCAGCGGTGTAATAATAAGGCACATGATACAGCAAAAATACATTCAGAGGTGCAAGGAAAGAAAACACATGATGCCTAAAATATTCAGAGGTGTAAGGAAAGAAAACACATGATGCCTAAAAATACATTCAGCGGTGTAATAACTAGACACATGATGCATCAAAAACATTCAGAGGTGCCAGAACAAGGAAGACACATGATGCATAAAAACATTCAGAGGTGCCAGAACACAACTCAATAGCGCAAAACACATGATGCCTAAAACATTCAGAGGTGCAAGGAAAAACCACACAATTGCGTAAAACCTTACATAAGCCACCACCTGTGGCAGTCCCTAGGCCAACTGGCCTTGTTGGGGCTAGGACGCCCTGTAGTCCAACAGTCAGGGGCCTAAACGGTGCAGGTGCCCACTACTTGCTGGGCACCTGTGGACAATCCCAAGCGCCTAAACGGTGCAGCTGCCCACTAATTGCTGGGCAGCTGGGAATCAACAAAAACTGCGACATGGCCCTCACTGACCCTTAGGCGCAAACTGCGCCCACTGCTCGAGCCACACAGGCTCTGAAAACAACTGTGCCCCGAACGTTGGAGCTCACGGGCTCTGGCCACAAACATGAGGCCTGGGTTCTCACTGGCCCTTCTCTAAACAAGGGTGTCCAACGTTGGAGCCATGGGGCTCTAAACAAAGCATGCCCCCAGAGCCTCTCTCAGGCTCTCAGTAAGTAAAAAAATGCCCATGAGCCTCTCTGGGCTCGTAAATACAATATGGCAACCTGAGCCTCTCAGGGCTCTAAAACCAAATATGGGCAGGGAGTCTCGGGGCTCTACTCAACAAATGTGGCCTGTCGTTGGAGTCCCCCCCCTGGGGACTCAAAGCACACGATGCCCCCGAGCCTCATGGGCTCTCAAAATGATTGTGGCGCCCTGAGCCCCTCGGGACTCTCAAACACATCGCGGCAAGAGGGGAGGAGCGGCCCGCTGCCACGGGGCCGCTCAAACACTGCCTCGTTCAGGCACTGCCGCCCGCGGAGCTCCCCGCCTACCCCCAGCCCTTTGACACTCACCGGGCTGGTCTGGGGGGCTCCGCTTCACTCGCGGCTTCCTCTCCTCTTGCTGCAGTTCTCCCTCAGCTCATGGGAGCCCTGTCGGCCGGCCGCCATGATTCTTCTCCTCCGGGGCTTCCACAAGCGCTGGGCCAATCCCAGCGCGGCCTTTGAGACGAGCCCCTTGTGGCGCCGCAGCTTCTTCCGCCGTGGTCCAACCACAGCGCGGCCCTCGGGACGAGCCTCCCTCTGACATGGCAGCTCCTCTCACACTGCCCAATACCACGTGGCTCGCAGGACGAGCCTCCCGCAGCCAACCAATGGCTGCACGGCTCTCGAGACCAGCTTCTCTCCGGCGGCCATTAAACACAGCTCGGGCCGCGGCGGTGAACAAAGGGGCATAACGAGGGGTGGGCACCCTCGCTATTAAAATAAAATAGAGAAGCGAGGTGGGCACTCGCAAAATAATCACATAAACTGGCAAAGTCGCAGGGAAGGCACCTGCCAATCCTCACGCAAAATGCGTGACGGCGACACGCTTGCCCTTCAGCAAATACGCTCTCAAGCGCTATGAGACCAAATAAAGCGCTTCCATCGCGCTGTGGGCACTGGTAGCACCCACAGGCCCCTAGTAATGACCCCTATAGCAAGAAGGGTCCACAGAAGTTCTTCAGGGGATGCAGCAAAGTCTTGGGGGGGGGGATAGGAAGAAGGTCCAAAGGATCCCAGGGCAGAGCAAAGTCCTTCAGGAGTTCGGGGGCTGGGCAGGGCCCAGGGATTCCCCTGGGCCCAAGCAGCAGCACGCCCCTGGCAGGATTCAAGTCAGAAACAAGAACATTTTGGAAGGGGACACAGCCCCTTCTTATACAGAGAAAAGTCTTTGAAGTCTTTGTGCAAGTGGGCCCTGAACCCGGTCTAAACCAGTTCTTGGGTGTTGCTGGAGCCCTTGGGCTTCCTGGCTTCCTTCTTTCTTTCAGTATCAGGGACAGAGGTGACAGTTGCCCAGCAGGGAGGTGGAGCCAGCATTGTGGCAGGCAGGCACAGCCTCATTCGCTCCCAGGTGCTATCTCCTCCCACTTCCCTGGCAGCAGATGCAGCCTTTCATCCACGGGCTGACTCAGACAACCTCCTGGGGGCTCCCCAGCCCCTGTCATCCTCAAACCAGACAGTCAATCCACAAGCAGGCCCAGGCACTCCTGGGGCCAGGCTCCAGCCAATCACACGCCAGCCACAGACTACACAAATATGCCAACTTCTAGAAGTGGCACTTCTAGACTAGACACAATCATGCTGCATATACCATTGCGCAGCATTCAGTCTCACGAGTTCTCACATACCAAACTCGACCCTGCACTCCCCACACATCAGGAACTACCATGGGCATACATATTCCCCATTCATTCCTATGGGAGGGCAGGTCACTCACCACACATACACAGAGAGCTCACGCACTTTACACTGTACCACAGTGAAAAAGTGCGCAGAGGCCTAAAATCACCAACACCAGGTCACAGAAACAGGCTAGGAAAAAGCAAAAAAGTTTTGGGGTGAACCTGCCAAAAGGGCCAGGTCCAACAGCGGCTTAGCCGGATACGAGGGACCTTCAAGAGGGCCAAAGCATTCGATCCTAAATTGCATTCAGATATCTGTTTAACGAGTTTGTTTTGCAGGTAGCGGGGTCCCCAAACCTTGAGTGCTTTAAAGGAAAGACAACAGAACTTAAAAAACAATCTTTTTTTCACTGGGAGCCAGTGCAGTTGTCTAAGTAAGGGCAGGGATGGGGATCCTGGAGGGTGGTTGAGAACAATCCTTGCGGCAATGTTCTGTATCACCTGAAGTTTTGTTAAAGTAGTCACCCCTCCTTCAGCCATCAGGGCGTTACCGTAGTCAAGCCGGCTGATAACCATTGCCTGGACTACTGTTCTCCGGTGTTCTAGTGGTAGACAAGCGAGTATTCTATTGCTCTTTCCCGAACAAGGGATTCCTGGCTGGTCCTCTGTGTGGCTTGTGGGGTTCGGGTGCATCCATGGTGCTACGCAGTTTGATTTGGTTTTGGTGTGTTTTTTTGTTGCTTTTATAGTGCATTTTTCCCGCATGACGCATGGGAATTGCAAACCTGTTGCTGATTTTTGTATTGCGATTTCGGCCATCACAACTTTTTCCCATTCGCGTTTTGCATGTTTTCGGCGTTGCGTTGATTTTTACGCGGTCATTTGGCGTGTTATCCTAGTACTATCACATGGTGCCGCCAGGCTGGGAATACAGCGTTAAAACTGTGTTATTTTGTCGCAATAGACTGCGATGTACAAAGTTGCATTAAACTAATTTTGCGATATTTATCACACGTTCTTGAGAATATCCTCCTATAGTGTTAATTTGTGTTCCCCTGCCTGAACATTTTTCGCAAAAGTGTACAGGTCACGTACTGTGTAGATACCTTCCTGGCACCTCGCCTCATTTTGAAGAATTGCCACACTACAGATTCCTTGAGTGGCTGTGGTGGCTCCCGTGGTGCAGAAACCCCTGGCTGTTCATCTGAATCAGTTGAAGACATCTTCTTGCTCAAAGGGAAACAGGAAAGGAAAGTGGGCCAAGTATGTCTACTTTCACCAAAGTCCAATAGTGATATAAAGCAAAAAGGATGTACTCTTCATCTTCTAAATAAAGACATCCATATAAACGAATCAGAATCCTTCCTTAGGATGTGGTTCCTCTTTCAGACTTCTTGCCGGTGTCTCACGGGCACCTCGTGAGACCATGAAATAATACTTCATTTATATCTTCTATAGAACAGTACACAATTCATTTTTCTATCTGAAACACCATGTCTAATGTTCTATTTTGCTAAAAATTACAGTAACACACTAATTAACTCAATTCTAAATGAACTATCTCACTAGTGGTTCCCACGAGCGAAACAGGATGTACAGCCCTGTAGTTTAAGCAGGGAATTGTGCATCTGGCTACCGCAAACGTCATGTGAATGCCATCACTTTAAAAAACAAAAACAAATTGAACAATCTTTTATTCACTACTGTATTATGTAGCATTAAATAGAAATGAAAGCCTAAGAAAGAAAGATAAACAATAGATGACAATGACATTTAGATCATTACGATTTCGCAAGTGCCCTTCAGGCGTCTTGTGATCCTCTTGCAAGGTAATGACTCAAATAAGATTACTGATGACATGTCTCTAAATCAGAGTTCAAATAACTGAGCAAATAAACAATTTCCATTAAAAAAACTATCTGTTTATTTCTCACACACATTTTACAAAGATTGTGCAAACTGTGAAACATATCCTGTTTTGTTACAATAAAAAAAACATTATTTTACTAAAATAATGCCTGAACACAACATATATTGTACAGTAATCCTGTCGTACATACTCTCACAAAAATAATTAATTACCTTTTTTTTTAAAACTAGAAATTCTCCCAAAAAAACCTAAGGTTAAAGTGATGTTATAGTTAGGTGTAATAAATATATATTTTGTTTGTTTTAAAAAAAACTTTAGCAATTCACTGAAAAAAACAAAGGTTAAATGGATATAATTTGAGATGTAAGCAGTCATGTCATAAATGATGTCATAGAACATGTCATGAGTGATGCCATTTCTGAGGTCATAAGCAGTGCATGGTGGGACACAAGTCGTAGTTATTGCTACTGACTGCTAAATTTTGGTGTTTTTTTTGTTTAAAATATTAACGTTGACACTGAGAAATTCACTTCACTGTATCCAAGGTCACTGGAATTATTCAGCAGTAGAGGGCAAAGTTATGTGGCAGGGTTGAATAAATTATACAGCAAGAAAAGGCAAATTATGCGGCATATTTTGTAATAGTATTATTCCATTATTTTGTCATTTTTAAACTAGGTAACACTGTCTGGGCATTGGTTGCAACTCATCAGAACCAGTTTAATATACAAATATAGCAATAAGCATCAGAAAGGTCATCAGTCTAGCTTTGCAAAAGGCCTTCAACTGCGCAGCAACATGTCTCTGCATTTTTAGTAACTTTTGAACCATTTGAGCTAAAAACATAGGTTTTTTTTTAAAATATGCAGTTTAAGCAGCAGATAATGGATTATGAGCAAATCTGCAATTATGCAACTGCACGATCACATAATTCCAGTGGCTCCGACTATAACGTCACTTAAACCTTTGTTTTTTTTCAGCTAATCTCTAAGTTTTATGTTTAAACAAAAAGAACTATTTTTATTACACCTAACTATAATGTCACTCTAATCTTTGGGTTTTTTCGGTGTATATATAAATATATACGTCTACACAGAGTCGTTCTCAGTGACTCGTGACAGGCGGCACAATTACAGATTTATTTATAGCCAAGAGCTGGTGGAAAAAGAAATGGATTTATTGCTGAACACCAATACAGATCATTAGTACAAACAAAGAATGCTCAATTGATGCGGCCGACATGGGTCGGCTCCACGCCTTCAACTAAATATATATTGAAATTTCAAGTTCATGTAATGTATTTAACATGTGTTCCTATATGGTGGTATTTAACTTGCTTGCCTCCAATTCTTAGAACAACTTTAGAATTGTATTTTGTGAATAGCAATGGTCTTTCAATTTTGTCGGTGTGCACTTGTATTAATATTGCTCACTCTAAACCCTTCTTTAAGTATCCCTAACATCCTCTTTTATAAGTAGATATTTCCCATTTTCTCAACACTCCCCCTGGCCTCTCCCAAATTTTACAACTAAAATATACACCTATATGTAGGATAGCTCTTCCAGCTTGGATATCTCTGCACAGAAAAGATAGATGTGATGGTGGTCTCCGGCCACGGGCTGTGTGAGTGTAGTAACACTGAAAAGTACTTTAGGTACTGCAAAATGCAGTTTGTGAACTAGGCTCATTATACTGATGTTTCTTCCTAATGCGTTAAAGTGTTAAAGTGTGTATGTTTGATTTGTGTCTCGGTGTTTGTGTGTATTTGATAATATGTTTTTGTTATTGTGTATTTGTTGTGTGTTAACCAACATTAACGAAGCACAGGCACAAACAGTCTAATGTCTTACAGTTGTACATTTATTGTTTTTCTTGCCAGATAAATGTTATACATTCAGAACGCATCCCCACCTTTTTAGATGTCATACAGCTATTTATTCACTTATGATTCTAGTATGCAGTGTGTGTGTGACTTGCACAGAAATGAGCTAACTGAGCATTTAGTGGATGGATTATACATTTAGCATCGGTGTACATGCACAACCACTGTCACTGACTGTGGAGTTTGAGAAGCTGGCCACAGATACTGACAGTTTAACACGAAGAAAGCAAAACATTCTTTCTGCAATCCTTCCAAAGCCAGTAATCAGGCAGCAGGTTTTCACATCACATGGGGTTCCCCATTCTGCTCTCCGTATTTCCTTTGTCATGCATGCACATGTGCCCAGATGTACGACCATTTTTTGCGGTCGCAAAAGAGAAATCAACCCATTTGCGACCGCAAAAAACAGTGGTGGTATGGACAAATGGTATTTTGCGGGTCACTGACTCGCAAAATTGCTACTAGGAAGGGGCGTGCCAAGGGTGTCCCTTCCTAATAGCGACTCTAACACCAATTTACTATTCGCAAAACCCCCGAAGTTCACCACCTACTTCAAGTAGGAGGTAAATCACTCGCAAACGGGAAGGGGTCCCCAGGGGTGACCTTCTCCTTTGTGCATGGGTATGAAAATATTTTTTAAAGGCAGGCAGTGGTCACAGGGACCACTGCCTGCCCTTAAAAAATTAAACTGAATAGTTTCAATTTTCTTTTTTAAATGCATTCCGTTTTCCTTTAAGGAAAACGGGCTGCAATAAAAAAATAAAAACTGCTTTATTGAAAAAGCAGTCAAAGACATGGTGGTCTGCTGACCTTGCAGGCCACCATCCCTTTGAGTGCTAGCCATTCTCAATCGGGTCGTAAATTGCGCTTGCCTCATGAATATTGATAAGACATGCAATTTGCAACCCCATTGGGAAGAGTAAACAGTAAAACACACAAGATGATGGACGGAATGTTGCACATTGGCAAAACATTCACCCCCAGTCACAGATCTGGGTTTAATCGATCGTTATTTTGCTCACCACACCACCCCAGTTCAGACATCGCCATATGCAAATCAGTTTTGACCCTGTGCCTCATGGGAACAGTCCACCCCGAACTACCAAGCAATATGTTCCCTGGACCGGAATCAAGCATCCCAGGACCGGTTTCTGGCTATCAGCCATCATCAGCCAGGATAGCTTGACTCCAGTGGCACAGTGAGCACGGGACCCACGTCTGGGCATACCCTTCGCACATAGGGCAAACAGCAAAACACACAAGATTATGGACGGAATCTTGCACATTGGCAAAACATTCACCCCCAGTCACAGATCTGGGTTTAATACATCATTATTCTGCTCACCACTCCACCCCAGTTCAGACATGGCCATCTGGGACACTGTCGTACATTCAGTTTAGCGAGTCGCAATTCAGCACAATTTGCGAATGATTGTACATCTGGCCCATGGTGCTTACTGGTGGACCCTTGCAGAATATAGTTGTGGTTATGGGTGGCATTTCTAGGACCATTGCAATCTCTTTCACTGTCAATACAAATGTCAACCCATTTACGTGTATTTCAGTAGGCTATTTCAATGAAAAACATGATTATTCATAAACACAGAGTTTTCAGCCACATGCATCATTGTAGGATTTTGCAATTCCTAAATTGCGAAAATTAAGGAATCGCAATTTAGGAATTGCAAAATCCTATGCATCAAGAAATCCTAAAAGTTTTTAGGATTTCTTAATTTTCGGAAATTGCGATTCCTCAATTGCGAATCGCAATTAAGGAATGGCATTACATTGATTCCTATGGGCCTAGAGGCCCATAGGAATCAATGCCTTTTTGCGATTTTTTTTTTTGCCAATGACATTTTCTTGATGCATTGCAAGGGTGCTGAGGGGGGTCCAAAGGACCCCCCCCCTGCACCCTTGAAATGTTTTTTTAGTGCAAGTTTCACATGTGTGTAACATGACGCTTTCCAAAATGCATTTTTGTGCTTTTTAAAGAATTTCGCAAATTACCAGGAGGGTCAACCTCGTGTTAATTTGCACTTCCTATTTCAAAATTCGCAGTTTTTTTACAAATTCATGCATTGCATTTAAGGAATCGCACAAATGCGATTCCTTAAATGCATTCGCATTTTTAGGAATTGCAAAAAAATGCGGATTTTCAAAAATTGTTTCATGCATCCCAAAAACTTATTTAGGAAGCGCAAACGGCCGAATTTACCGATTCGCACCATTTGCACTTCCTAAATAGGTTGATGCATGTGGCCGTTTATCTCGGTCCACAGGAAATCATCACGATTTTTGTATAAGCCTCCACAGCTATGTTTGATGATTTGTAATTCTGCCTCAATTCTATTCAATATCAATGTTAAATGAGAAACAATTAACTAAATATATTTTGTGAGCAAAGGAAAACCATTGTAAAACCAAAATTTCAGTGTATCCATGGGAGGTAGTAGGGAGAGCGGAGCATCTAGCGGAAACACGATGCCCTGGAAATATTTTCAACAAAACAAATATTTTCTATCTTGCATAATAAATTATATTAATTTATCTGAGCACCGTAGATCACTTTCATACTAACAATCTGAAACACGTCCTAATAGGAAGAAAATGATTCGAATCTCAAGCAAGAGCTCGTTGTGTGCCATAATTTTACTCATCATAAATTTTCTTGCAAGGCATATTGAATAATTTACTTTAAGCCTTAATCATTTAATGCTAGAAAATTGAGTCCAAATAGAGGTCAGCCTGCTGGTATCATGTGACATTGCATGGGGAATACTAACACGCTGGCCTGAAATGAACGCTTATGATACATTCATAAGCGAATATGAGTTCATAAATCCAACTTAGTCGAAGGAGAGCTGCTTAGATAACAAATATGTCGTGAGAACAATTAAGTAATTACTATGGCAGTGTGTACAGTAGTAGTAGAATGCCAACAGGATGGTTCAGTGACTAATCTGATCACTACTATTAATATGAAAGTGTGCCAATCCGGAAGTCTAACTCGGGCGGCGTTCTTCCGGAGATCGGTAAAGTTAGGGTCATTGAATTAACAGTAACACCAGTTATTTACAGTGCTTAGACATGGCGGAAGTGTAGGGCATTATTCAAGCAAGTCATCATGAATCTCAAAATAATAGCTCCCTCAAAAACACATACTGCAAAAAACACATTACCGTCAACATTGGACACAGTTGATGTAAAATGATCTTAAAGAAATCGTACGTTGCAACGAGAATTCAGCAAACAATATATATGTGAGTGCTATATCAACTCTGATTTTTAATGTTTTCAATAATGTCTCAATAAAAATATAATTTATCTTACCAGAAAATTACCATATTTACATTTTAATTGGTTTAAAAAACGTAAAACGTTCTACTGTTTAACTCTAACTGGGTTTTACAAAAGAGAAAGTATACGTGAATAGAATGAAAAATGATAAAAACAAATACATATTAGTTGTCAGACCCTGTCTGTGGAGGTCACAAGGCAGCAGGGCTACTGGTCCTCAACCACGGGGAATTCGTTATTTTGCACTGATGTTCTGGTGCGCCTTGTGCTATGGGTTTACAAAATGGGCAACTACTTCCACACTCAGGATAGTGAGGGTGAACAGTCATCAGTCACTCAGTGAGGTAGTGTGGAGGTGCTTGAAATCAGAACACAACAATCATCCAACGGGTTCAATTTAGTGAATGTCTAGCCAAGTGCTTGTATTGGTAAGAACAAAAGTACCTTAATCACTTAGTAGTGCACAATACTACGCACTACATTAGTCATGTACTTATTTCGTGTCTTTTGGTATTACACCCATAATGCCAACTCACCATCATCTGCCAGGGCTATACCTGGCTGCTGGATTCCCCTTAATCTAAGGGCACTAGTACTAGCATGATGTCAGCTAACGTGCAGTTTTAAGTCACCCACAAGTCATTAGACATGATCAGTTTGTGTGTTTTACCCTTTCACAAGTAGAATAGTCTCACCTGTCCTTTCACCTGAGGTATTGCACTGTAAGAAGTACTCCTGTGTGTTTGAGGAAAGCCAAATAAAACTAGTAGGTTTAGGTTGCAGTCCTCTGTTCAGGTGCAGGTTACTTACAGCAATTTCCCCACCCAGCTGTCTCATTGCGGCCACTAAACAACGTCTTGTGAGGCTGGTAGAAAGACAGGCTGTTGCAGCCTGAATTGTTGCAGCCACAAAAGGTGCAGTTCATATCTCAGTGATTTGCGGTTCTGACATTGTATGCCTCCAACCTGAGGTAAGTGCACTGTCAAAGGCTGTCCTTTGACATTAGCTGCTGTCCAGGCCGACTGTTCCACACATGCAACCCAAAATTGGCCTTAACTAATTCGACAGTTACTGCTCTGCTCTGGCCTTCAGCAACTCAGCAGTTGCAACTCTGACAGGTGTTCAGTAGTCATGCAATTGCAGCTGTGACTGGAAGTTCCACAAACATGTGATCAAGGTATTGCAGTTCTTTCCAGGAACATGAATGAGAGCACAGCAGGGCCCAACACTCCAAGGTCCTCCTGGATCACTCTCATGCAGTCATCTTCTTCCTGGACATCTCACTGCTACAGGAGATCTGCTGGGCATTGCTCTTTCCTTGACCGTCTGACCGCTTGCCTGACAAGTCAGGCGCCTTCCTTTTCTCAGGAGGCTTCTGGGTACTTAAAAGCAGGCACTCATTTTCTCCGTCAGCCTATCGAGAACTCAGGTGAGGTCCCTTACATCTGGGAGACTGGCTGTCGGGCAGACACCAGTACTAGTTGCACAGCAGTACTCTGAGTATTTTGTGGAGCACTCTCTTCTTTTCTCACTGGCAACTTAGCACTGGATAAAAGGTGGGTGGTATGGGTACCACTTTTACACACAACTGGAAGACGGGAGAGCCACTGTCCGAAACTGAAGAAATGATTTAGGGTGGTTCTTCTTTCAAGTGGCCTTTCCAGGCTGTTCTTCACGCACAGACTTTGTGTAGAGTGATGCCCCTCACAGGTGTGTTGTCTGCATCCTGGAGCACCCCCAACAGACGCACAATGAGTGATGTTTCTACACCTAGCTTTCATCAGATCAATTAAAGGAAAATCAGGGAAAGACTAGAGAGCAGTCATCACCTAGAGACTTCCTCACCTCTTACTGATTCTACAGCCCCAGCCCTCACCTCTACCAACCAGCAAATGTCAGTGGTCAGAGACACTAATCAGCAGCTCCTAGCTAACCAAAGGCCTCATAGAAAGATCTAAAGCAGCTCTATCACCACTCTCCTCACTACAGTGTCTAGGTCTCCACCTTCCATCTTCGCGAAAATAAGCAATCCACTTTCACTGTCTGGGAGCACAGTCCTCAACCGCCATCTTGTGCTGCGCCAGTCCATGCCTATCCAAAATGGATCCCGCTGACCTCTAAACTCGGGCTCATTCATACACCATACATGTGCTTCCCTGGCTACACACAACCATACTTAGCACACACTTGGAATGTCAGCACAAGGGTCTGGGGAAACGCACAGAAATGAAACTTTGCACAGGTGAGACAGTAGACCTCAACCTGAGTAACTCAGATAAAAAAGTCTGGTCACGCTATTGATTCTTTTAACCACTGTATATTGCTAACACTGATCTGTTTTACTAGATACTAAACCATCAGCTGGGACACTAGTTCGTGAAATGCATTCCAAAGTACAAGAGAGGGAAAACAAAACTCCAATGAAAATGAGAAAAAAATATGAGAAAAAAGCAATAGCCTTAACAAGTTATCGACTTTTTAGAAACAAGGACAACACAGTAGTTGTAATATGGTGCAAAAAAAACTAAGTTATGTTTTTTTTAATTCTCAAGAAAAGCTATGAGTGTGGGGCAGTGTGGGAATCTCAAGTACAATGAGGTCTACATTCATGATAACAAGAGGAGAAAGTGGTAGTGGACAATGTAAAAGATACTGATAATGGAATTTTTAAAGAAGAGTGTCATTTTCAAGTCACTCAGGCCCTTTAGCACAGCAACCAACTAATTGGTAACTTAATATAGAAAAAAAGGAACCCAATGCAAAAGATTGAAATGGTATAATAGAATCATCATGCCCCAAACATTAGGGAGGTTTTTTTAGCATGGTGGGGACGAAAGTAAACCACAAAAACATAATTTCACTACTAATAAAGAGCCTCGGTATGGATGGCAAATTGAAAACGCTGGGGCAGAAATAGCATTCAGTAACGTTCAACAAATCTCAAAACTTGAACTACACATGAAGAAAACACTTTGCTAATGCTTGACAGACAAATTCCAATTTAAAACCCAGGGCCAATGTGGAAACTGTTCCGTATTTTCCAAGACTCCAATTGGAAAATTGTAGGCTTTTTGGCTGTAAAATTACTGGTGCTATAACACAAAATCCACAAAATACTTTTCCAGCTTGAAAAAATATTTTTGTGACCCAATCTGACTTACAAGTAGAAGGGGCAAGAAATGTGTGTCCCCCGCTTTTTTCAGTCGAAATGTACTGTATTAATGGCTTGCAACTGCGATCACAAACCCCTGAATGGTTACCAACACCGAATTTGGGTTGGTAACCAATTTGCTGTGGAACAGCTTCCCCTTTCTGAATGCTGGCGGGAGGCCTTGTTTTAAAACAGTACTTGTTCCTTTAATGGTCATTGGCTGTTTTAAAACATGTTCACATATAAGGGACGAGATTTGGTCCCTCTCACTTGCATTAATAATTCCTGAATGTATAGGCATTTATCTGGGATCACAGAAGGCCTCCTGCTTCATAAACATAGATGAGGAAGGATGTTTTGTAACCTACTGTGAATGTGGTTTTTGAGATGAGATCAATTAGTGCATATGTTGCTTTGCGCATGTAAGCCCATATTACAAATCCATTAGTGTGCAAACTTTCTTAACAACTGTCACAATACACATAATTTTAATTCTCAAATCAATGCCATCGAAAGGTATTATATTCTAAATTAATATCTCAATGATTTGGGATTTTTAAAGTAGTAAAAGAACTTAACAATTGTCCTGGTAAAGGATTCCAGACCAGTTGCATTTCACATGTATTTTCCATCATAGCAAGACAAATGAATAGCATCGTTACGGTGTTCTCAGTGCCCCATTTGTCACAATACTCTGGATACCGAGGCATATTTATTATTCTTTTGCCCCCAGATACAATAGGCCGAGGTCAAAAAGGAATCTTCCACTAGTCCGTTTTTTGGGTGTAAGTCAGCATTTGGAGACTCTACAACTACTAAAATATGACACAGTATAACCGAGTGCTTTTCCATGTCAAGAGTTTTAAACTGGGCTTGATATTTAAGATCTAGCTCTGTATAGACATGGGCATAGGGTAGATAGTTTTTATTGTAAACAATTATGCAGCTGTTGGGCTTGGCTACCTGTATGTGTCTTTTCCGAGAAACGTTTTACAGACTTGATCTTGGTATATGAAATTTTACAATTAGTTGGTTGTATTCTCAGGAATTGAACATTGTGTTTGCCACTCCAAGAGTGGCTGGATCTCTACATCTGGTTCTTATTCATGTATGTTTTGTGTAAAGAATTTTGCACCAGTGACTTTACAAGTGCCTGACTCTCTATCATTGTAAAAAAATAATTAAGGGACAGCACTTACACCCGAGGTATGGGCCTATGTCAATTTATCTGGTGGTTTGTAAGATGAGGAGCACATCTAGCAGTTTCCATCAGGAAGATCGCAGAGGGAAAAATATTTCCTTCAACTGAAAGCATGGCTCGGACTGCCACTGACTAAAAATCAGTTGGGAACTGGCGTGCACAGCATGAGGGCGGGCAATGCTACTGAAGTGATACGTGGAACACGTGATGTGTTCCAGTCAATGCCACTGGAGCCTTTGGTAGGAGGATGCCCTTATGGTAAGATGGAGAAAGGCCAATTACAGGGGATGAACACTGGAGCAAGAATAAGGACACAAAGAAAACTGGACTCAACATACAATAACACTTACAGGAAAGAAACTTCTGGTTGTTCGTACTGCCACTGCATTAATGATAAAGTGCAATAATGCACAACAATATACATAGCACACAAATTAGAAAGAAAACAAAAGAAAAGGAGGCGCCTACAAATAAGAGTGAGAAGAAGAAGAAGGGGCAAATTGTAATTCCCACAAAAATAAATAAAAGGCATGTAGGGGCATATTAGCAAGGGCAAAATCGCCGCTTTAGCGGTGAACATTTTATCGCCCTATCAGAATTTGAATTTGAATTTGAATTTAAAAGCATTTATAGAGCGCGCGTATACCTAGCGGTTTCTTGGCGCTGAGGATGCGGATGGACCTGAGGGAAGGGATGTGGGGGATTTAGGGCGAGAAAGCTTGCAGGAAGAGATAAGTTTTAAGTGCCTTGCGGAACTCAAAATAGGAGGGTATAGATCTAATAGTGGGGGGAAGGGAGTTCCAGAAAGTGGGACCAAGAACAGCGAATTTCATCCCCCCATTCTTTTTTTTCTGAATCGCGGTACAGAAAGGAGGGACTGGGTGGAAGAGTGGAGTTCTCTGGCAGGTATATAGTTTTTGATTTTGGAGTTTATAAATGCTGGAGCAAATCCGGCTCGGGCCTGAAACGTGGTGCAGCCAAGCTTGAACAGAGCCCGCTCTCTGATGGGCAGCCAATGCAGGGTCTTTAAAAGAGGGGTGGCATGGTGCGATTTGGAGAGACCGTGAATGAGGCGGGCAGCTTGGTTCTGGACCAACAGAAGGCGTCGGAGGGCATAAGCGGGAACGCTGTTATACAAGATGTTACCATAGTCTAGGCGTGATAACACCATTGCCATCAGGATGAGTTTTAGGGCGGAGAAGGAGAAGAATCTGGAGATTTTCCTGATGGTGCGAAGGGTAAAGAAGCAAGATGATACCACCATACTGATCTGGGAGTGCAGGGTGAGATGTTGATTCAGCGTGATCCCGAGTGTTTTAACTGAGTGGGAAGGTAAAGGGGGGGGACCAAGTGAGGGGGGCCAAAACGTAGGGGTCCAGGGACTGGATGTACCACCAGTGCGAACTAACTCGGTTTTGTCTGGGTTAAGTTTAAGCTGGTTGAGGTTCATCCAGTCCCTGATGGAAATCATAACTGATTGAAAATTGTGGATGGACTCAGGGGAATGGGAAAGGTTGAAGATGAGCTGGAGGTCATCGGCATAGTTGAAAACCATGACCTCCAGTTGCTGTAAAGCAAAAATAAGGGGGAAGATGTACAGATTAAATAAAAGGGAAGAAAGGGAGGAGCCCTGAGGGACGCCGCACTGCACCTTGTGTGGGGGGGCAGAAAAGTCTGCCAGATGGACGGCCTGAGTGCGGTCTCTCAAAAAGGAAGTGAGCCAAGCCAGAGGGGGCCCCCTGATGCCCGCTGCCTCGACACGGGTGAGAAGAATGGAATGGTCAACCGTGTCGAAGGCAGCGGACAAATCAAGGAGGACCAGAGCCTGGGGCCGGTTGACATCCATCCCCTCCCTGAGTCTGTCCATGACTGAGACCACGACTTTCTCGGTGGAATGGAGCGGACGAAAGCCAGCTTGGCAGGGGGCTAAACAGTCACTGTCCTCAACAAAAGAGCCGAGGACAGTGGTGATGTGGCACTCCAGGATTTTACCCACGTATGGGAGAAGGGAAATGGGGCAGTAGTTAGGAAGGGAAGAGGGGTCGGCACCAGATTTTTTCAGGATGGGAATTAATATTGCCGCTTTATGGTGGTCAGGAACAATGCCTTTACTGAGGGAATCATTAAGGAGAGCTTGGGGGGGTAGGGCAAGCTAGAAAGATCTCTCTCTGTACGAAGGCTGGGCAGACATCAGAGGGGGAACCGGATTTAACTCGGGCCAGCAGAGGAGAAAGGGTTTCCCTGGTCAGAGGAGGTATATGATCTAGATGGAATCTGTTGGGCGGAGGTTCAGAGGCAGTGAGGGAGGAGGAAGGCGGTGGTATGTTAGCCTTGATAACTGCAATTTTCTCAATGAAAAAATTGTTTAGGGAGTCGCAGAGGGATTGAGAAGGGGGAAGTTTGAGGGAAGCTATGTCTGATGAGGCCAACTCATAGACGGTGGAGAAGATTTCCCTAGGCTGATTTTCAGCTGAGAGTATTTTGCCCGAAAAGTAGTTGGTCTTGGCAAGAAGGATAGCCTTTTTGTATGCATTAAGCATGAGGGAATAGTGTGTTTTCAGGGTTGGGCAATAAGCGCACCTCCAGGCGCGCTCGGCCTGATGCACAGCCAGTTTTTTCTCCTTAAGGTCATCAGTGAACCATTTGTTGTCATTATGGGCGCGTTTGACTGTGACGCGTCTCAAGGGGGCCACATGGTCGCATGCCCTAGAGAGCCAAGCATTCATGGCAACTAGCTGGGATGAGGGGGCAAGCTCCTCTAGGGCAGGATAAGAATCTTGAAGGGAAGAGCAAAGAGAGGGCATATCGACCTTATTCCAATTGCGAGCCCAGGTGTTTTTGGGAAAGGAAGGGCGTTTGGTCAGGTTAAGGTCTAAAAAGAACGAAACCAAGAAATTGTCAGACCAGAGACAGGGCGTGATGATTGGAGATGTAACCGGGACATTGAGTGACCAAATTTGGTCCAGGGTATGCCACTTGACATGGGTGGGAGTGAGAACATGAGAAATAAAATTCAAACTATGAAGGAGGTCGGTGAAATCTTTGGATGCCGCGTCTTCCGCGGGGTCGAATGGCCAAAAATTAAAGTCTCCAAGTACTAAGACGGAGGAGTTATTAACTGCTAGCGTAGCGAGCAATTCCTGAAACTCAGCAATAAAGTGGGGGGGTTGATTGGGGGGGCGGTAGGCAAGAACGCAGGTAATAGGGACTTGGAAGGAGGGGGATCGCATCACTAAACAGTTGACTGCCGTGATGTCCAGGGAAGAAAGTACTTGAAAGTGAAGGTCAGAGCGGACAATCAGGGCGACGCCTCCACCTGCCTTGCCTGCCGGTCGATCGGCCCGCAGGACATAACAGGAAGAAGGGAGGGCTGCGAGGACGTTGGGCAGAGAATCTGAGCAGAACCAGGTTTCTGTCAGAAACAGAAGATCAGGTTTGTGGAAGTCAAGGAACACAAATAGTTCAAGATGGTGCTTGATTGCCGATCTAGTATTTAAAAGAAAGGCCGAAACAGTGGACGCTGATCTAGATGGCGGGGGGGGGGTTCTGAGGGAGGAGGGAGGGGGAGTGGTGGAGGAGGCAAGGTAGCTGGAAGAAGGGGGGCGAGGTGAGGCCGGGCGAGGCCAAGTTTGGCAATTCTGGCGGTAGTTTCAGGGTTAGGGATCTATCAGATGTATCAGAAAGCTGTCACTAACAGCTGTTAGTGACAGCTTCATGGCGAAAGCGACCGTTTTGGGTACCGCTTTGCATGTCAGCGACATTTATCGCTAATGACATGCAAAGTAGGCGTTCCCAACCAAAAATCTACAAAAACGGCTGCTAACAGATCTACCCCCTATTAGCAATGAGGCCCTGGACCTGGTTCTCGATGACAAAAGTTGCGCTAATCGCATTCATAACTGGAATTTTTACACCTGCTCAGAACACTACTTACCTAACTACACATTGGGAGGTGGATTGTGGGGCTGAATCCACCAGGGCATATCAGCAAGCATTCCCCTATCGCTGGCCTATTTGCGCTGAATTCCGTGCGATGAACAGGCATTTCGCCACTATCGCTGGATTAATAATCACATTTGAGATATGCATTGCTAATAACGCGCTATCTCCGCCATAAAATTCAGCAAAATTTATCGCAAAGCGTTGCTAATATGCCCCAATTTTTCTGAAAGTTACAAAAAAATCACAAGTGGAAAACCTGAAATCGAAGGGAGCCAACTTCGGCCATAACATAATGTAGTTGTTTTGCTCTGCCTGAGGCTTCAAGCTATGCATAGTGAGGGATACTGCTCTCAGGACACAGTGGCCTGATCCTGCAGGAGTATGAGGGATTGTGGTTCATAAACGCTTTCAGGATTTGTATTCTGATACTACACCCTGGGTTTTATGATGCCACTTTGATATAATTTGCGACTCTCTTTAAAATTGTGTATTACGTTTAGGTAGGGAGGTTATCCTCAGCATACTGCAGGCACGCTTGCCCTTTAAGGCACCGTACTTGATGGAGGAGGAGCACAAATTCATAGCCAGGTGTGGCACTCAACCATAAATAATTATAGGCTTCCACCAGGGACACCGCACCGAAATACACAAGGCACGTGAGTGTCACTTAATATGCATTAAACAGCGCGGAGAATTTGTTTTTGCTGGCTGCATATTATGGAGACCTAACCTGCGAAGGCCTGCGTGCATCCAACATGAATTTGTACATAATTTTACCATACTGAGTAATTTAACAAACACGAAGTTTCGTACGAGTACATTGTGAAAAATTAAGTAAACAATACAAGTAAGTATACTACTAATGAAATGTTAACGCTCTAACAATAATGGTGTAAAATAAATTCTAATCACTAGATAGAAAAATAACAATTTATGTGCACGCCGTGGCGCCTTTGTAAGATAAAGAAATTTTGACTATCGAGAGATGAATATGGATTGTTGCATGTAGGTAATGTAATTTATTTTTACATTCCATTATGATGCTGACAACTGCCACATTTTATACCCATCGACATACTAGGAGTCCCAAAATGCCGGTTATATCTGCAGAGGGACACACAGGTCTTTCACTTCAAATTATTACGGATCACAGGGACTTTTAACATAAAAGTTACAGTATATATTTAATTGATTTGGAAGGCATGAAATTCCCAGGCCTTTCGCGATTATAGCTCTTCTTAGCCATTTAAACTGGCTTCGGGCTGAAGTTAGATTAAACGAAGCCTCTGGTACAAACCTGCACACTTTCGATGGTTCCCTATTCTCTGTCGAAAGATGAATATGTCTACCGATCTACTTGAAAAGTGCAGGTTAATCTCTATTTCCCCGCAGTCAGTGGAGCTCATTTTGAATTCAACCGAGGTATCAGTTTCTTCCTACATTCTCAAACTTTCGAAAAACAGCTTTCTGTCTATTATTGAAGCATAGGTTCAGTACAGTGTGGCCGCTCTGTACTTATACTTAGGATTCCAAGAGATAGAAATGTCTCTGGTTTTTGATTGGTAATAACGTTGCCACAGTGTGACGAATCTCCATGAATCTTTGCAGACCTATTCCTTATTTTACATTGGCTGATGATGTGGACCTATTCCTTTTTCAACATTCCACTCCACGCCACTCTACTCTGTGATTTTTCTTGGCACACCTTCCTTTCCGTAAGGCCTTCCTTTCCGTAAGGCCTTGAAGGCGTGAGTTTTGCGCTGCCAATGTGCTTCCAATGCGTCACTTTTTTTGACGCATCGGCGGCGTAAAAAATGCCTCCTGATGCGCACTATTTACAAAGTGACGCATCTAAGCAGATGCGTCACTTTGTAAACCCCTGCGCTACATTATACCTGCGTCAGGTATAATGTATGCAGAGGGGGCGTTCACTCGCAAAAAGCCTCGTAATAGTGACGCAGTGAAATCTATGAGATTTCACTGCGTCACTTTTAGAATGCTGTTGCGTCAAAATCTTGCGCCTGCCTCACAGCAGGCGTAAGACTGACGCAAGCCCTTTCATATGGGGCTTTCCCCATGTGAAAGGAAGCATTGCTGGAGTTGCGTCACTTTTGTGACACACTCCAGCAATGCGTCACTTTTGCGCCTACAGATACGTCAGAAATACTGACGTATCTGTAACTCCTTGCGACATGATGCGTCATATTATAAATATGACGCATCAATCATGTCGCAGGGAGAGCGCAGTGAAAAGTGACGCATCGCTGTTTTCACGCAGTGATGCGTCACTTTTCATAAATGAGACCCCTGGCATTTTGCACTGCAACTGTTTCTGGTAGAGGGAGGACGCTTTTGCCCTCTGGCAGAGTAACTGCTTCAGCGCCTTGATGTCCTCAGGCATTTGTTTGCACTTTATACGTTGATTATTCATTCATTCATTCATTCATTCACTCTACTCCACTCAACAACACTCCACTGTATGATATACAACTCCATTGTACGACACGCCACCACAGTGTGCAACACTCCACTTAACTCAATGACAATCCACGTCCCTCTACTCTACAAAGTTTATTGTCTCTATCAGACAGGACCCACGTAGACTCTAGAGCAAAAGTACGTTGATCCTGGTAGCAAAAGTGAGAGGCATCAGTGATCCAAACACAGTTGAGGTTTTCTGGCAAATTTCTCCATGCAAATAGGCTAATGGGTCGGTTTTATGAGCAAGGCATTTTCTCTGAAGCACAGCAGTTCCAAATGTGATATGCCAGGTTTCTTCACACTGGAAGGGTGATGCATCAATCTTCTCCATACACTGGTGGCATTGCAAAAGTTCCAAACGGTGGTTCTGAGTGCAATGCAGCAGTTCTGATCGCATGCGCCAGTCTGGTTTCCGCTACAGGGGCGATGCATCATTTCTGCTCTTGCAGGACTGGGGTGGCACCATTTGGCAGACTGGCTCAATTGCAGATGAACCCAAGGGTTGGAATATGAGGGTTCTGAGTTTTTTGTGTCCCTGAGACTTAGGCAACAGGAGGCAAGCTAGCACACCCATGGAGACAATCTTCATTCAAGTGATGCAGTCCAGTCCTACTCAACCAGGCAGAGAGAGAGCAGCATGCATCAGGGCAACACTGCAAAGCAAGATTTCAGAAAACAGTAGTTCCAGCAGAATGGCAATCCTTCAGCAGTACAGCAGATCCTCTTCTTCCTGGCAGTGTTCACAAGTCCCGAAGTGTACTGATTTAGTATCGTTAAGGACCAGTATGTATACCCAGTGGTGTCTTTGAAGTGGGAGAGACTTCAAATAAAGCTTAAAGGTGCACAGAGGTTCTCCCTTCTTGCCTTCAGACACACTACACGGGATAATCAAGTCAGCTCTATCCTCCCATCTTGCTCAGGATCAACCATCGGCTTGCACCTGACCACTCAAACATGCATGTGTGACTCGCAATTAGAGACTCCCAAAATGAAATGTACTAATGTGTCACAGACAAATGAGCGATTCCCAATGGGGTCGCAATCGACCTACCTCACCAATATTCATGAGGCAGATTTGAGTCCCATTGGGAATGGGCAATAACACAGGGATGGTGTCCTGCTGGGGACTGCAGACCACCATGTCTGTGTTTGCTTTTAAACAAATCAACTTTATATTTTAAATTCACGCTATTTTCCTTGAAGGAAAACAGGATGCGCTTCAAAAAGAAAAATGAAACATTTCTGTTTAATTTTTTCAAGGATAGGCAGTGGTCGCTACCATTCACAAAGGGGAAGGGGTCCCCTGTGGACCCCTTCCCGTTTGCGACTGGCTCATCACCTACTTGAAATAGATGGTAAACTGCACATTCCAGTTGCAAAACAAACATACACCCCCCTGCGACTTGCTATTAGGAAGGGAATGCCCTTGGCAGTCCCGTTGCTAATAGCGACTCACAAACCCGATTTGGTGAGTCGGTAATATGTTAACAACTCGCAAAATAGGGTTTGTACATAGAAAAATATAATGTTTTGAGCCCTTTGCACAATTATTTAGAACAGGGTCATCATCAGGACAAAAAGAGGAAACACCACAGGTTTGGGCCAAAGAGACCCACAATAGAAGATGTACCAATCATTATTTCAAGGGAATGCCTAAAACAACTGCTGGACAGAAGCAGGGGACTGCACCACCGATTTCTGGTGCAACATGCTGACACAGGCAATGAACTGCTGCTCGAGTCCAGATAAAAAAGCAAGCAAATTTGATGGTGTTAGAGGGTGCAGGTTGATGGGAAGGCCCTGTTCTAAATAATTGTGTGAAGGGATCGTAACATCAACATTACCATACGTGGACTGATTTTAAAATGTTACTGTGGTTTTTGACACTTATATCATGAGTGCCGTTCTTGTCAACATATTGTCCTAATCAGTCACATGTATATCTTCCTGTATATAGCACAACTTCTTCACTTTATGTCACCTCCACTGTGTTATCACCCCTTAAGGGCCCCTTTAACCTTACTAATTAACATGAATACTGTGTCATACTTTTCTGTAGGATTTTTGCAATATAGGAACAACATTTCAAAAATAAATGCCCTTTTGCATAGCTATAACTAACTTGCAGAGGAGTTCTTAATCATACCATTGCAGTGGAAGTGCAGGATTATATTTCCCCATAGGGACCACTTTTTTGATAAACATTGCAGCCTGTGTGTGCCATTTTAAACTGCCATTTCGGCCGGGCAAAATAAACCTTTTGCCATGCCCAAACATTCTTTTTTAATACATATAAGTCAGCCCAGAGGGCAGACTGCAGTGAAAGTTGGAAATTTAATTTTAAGTTGTATATGTCCTGTTAGTGAAAAACTCTTAAATTGCTTTTTCACTACGGCAAGGCCTACCTATCCCATTGGAGAATATTGGAGTTACTTCATTACTTTAAAAAAAGCCTTAACTTCCAATTGGGATCAGATGGACAGTTAGAGTTTGGTGCCTAGCTATTTGGTGCCTGCAGCCTGATCCTGGCTTACAAGACTAGGTGTAGCTGGCTGTTGGTCTTTGTGTATTGCTCCCAGACACTGAGACACAGGGAAGATAGGTGTTGGCAGGATTGGCCACTCTGAGATAACAAGGGGGATGAGCTGTCATCTACAACACTTGCACATCACATAGGCTCTGTCTGAACACTCAAAGCAGGTACTGGGTATGAATAATGGACCTCAGAGCCACTAAAGTGGAAAAAGGGATTAAAAGACATGGTTTACCAGCATAAAGGCCAATCCTTGCTGCTCACTCACAATGAGATGAATTTTTGCCCTTGTTTTAGAGACGAAGAGAGTTTAAAAAATACATCAATGATACTGACAGTGGCTATTCTAATATTCTTAGTCAATAAAGAGCTGACAAAGGTTTTAAGGGTTTTATTATTCAAATCTTTTAGTAGATCATCTTTATTGAAAATCACAAGTTACATTCAGATTAATCTCTGAGCGGAGCTGCACCCTCCTTCACCCCAGCGCAAGGAGTCCCCTATGGGTGAGTAGCGCTCTTCAGAATTCCCTGATTGATTAATTGAATCTCAATGGTCAATTAAATTCAGAAATATATAATAAATGTTGGTTAATCAATTTAATCAATGAATGCATCATCAAAGTGCAATCCATAAAGGAAAGAATCGCAATTCAGGTGAAAAATTGAGTTAGTCTGAGCCCATAAAGGGTTCTAGACTGAGAGAGAGTGAGAGAAAGGCATAAAGCTTCAGTATTCAAATCAGCTCGAGTAAATCAAAAATATTGAAAAAAAGAACTTCCCATGTAGAGTAGTTTAAAAAACTCAGTACAGCATTAAAAACACATACATACATTTCATAAATCAATTCCACAGGTAAGAATTTTTCCTACAAATAAGATCTTCTCCTTCTCCACATGGCATCAATAAAGCGTGACACTGAGAATACAACTGGGGTAGAAGTATTACTCTTAAGTATTCTAAGGGCCTCTTTATAATGCCTAAATCTCAAGTTTTTACAAAGTTGAATAAGCCAGCGTTGCCGCATGGTTATATATGTCGGGCAAAAAAAGAAAACGTAGGACTCTGATTCTTCTTTGGCCCCACACGCTGAGCATTCTATGGATTTAATGGGCGACCATTTGTTGGAGAAGACCCTAAGCGGGATTGTTCAATATCTACATTGTATATATTATTTCCTCGTTGTGGAAGGTAAAATTTCATCTAAGAATGGTTCAACTCTATAAGCATCTTTTAGATTAAGAAACTAAGTAGTAAGTGGGCCCAAAGAAGAACTACCAAGAATGGCCTCAAGCCTATTTCTGCAGTCCAGCTTAACCAAATCATCACGCAACAGCTGGGCGCAGCCAACAGCAGGATTAGACCAAAGGCCAGGTATGTCTAGTCTTGCACACTCCTTTTTTATGAAAGCAAACCAAGGCTGATCTAAAATGGATTAGTTCAGGGGTCACCCACAGCCTATGCCAGTAGATTATGGGGTGTAGGGCAACTTCGTCTTCTAGAGGTCAAATGCCGAGGTCCATTCTTAACGGGGTGAGGAAGGTACAGGGTGGGAGGGCCAGCAGGGATATTAAGAATTGATTTTCTGTCTTGCTAATACCACCCACCGGGCTATGCCTCCACAATTCAGCTCTGTATAGGATTGCTTCCCTAGCTTGTGCTTTATGGATTTCCATAATTGATGCAATTGGCTTGGTTATGGATTCTCGGTGCAATTTAAGAATACCTCCCGTAATTTGGGCAAGTCTAAGTTTGGCCTTTGCCAATTGGGGGGCCCAATCCATTTTGTCCGTGAGAGTGATACCCAGGTATTAAAAACAGTGACCCTGTCCAAAGCTATGCCATTCAAAGAGGGGTTGGGACATCTGGACTCGGTCGGATTGTAGACCATGAATTTAGTTTTTTGAGTGGTGAACTCCAACCCCCTTATATGACAAAAATTCACAAAGCTGTCCATGGCACGTTGAATTCCCATGGGAGATTTGGACAATAGAAGAGTGTCGTCAGCGAACATTAATGCCACCACCTGTTCATTTCTCAGTTTTGGGGCGTCGATGTCTTTAACACCTGTAAGGTAGGCAATCAAAGCATTAATGAACAGACAAAATAGGGTCGGCGCCAACACGCACCCCTGTCTAACTCCTCTATTGACTGGGATTTTACCACTCCTAACTTGGGCAAAGTTATCATAATGGAGTCTCCTAATGATGTTAAGGAGATCGGTTGGAACCCCCATATCCTTCAAAACATCCCACAAGATTTTAAGGGGCACCAGATCAAAAGCGGTCTTGAGGTCAACAAAGATTAAGTAGAGGCTGCCACCCTCTAGTCTCACGGTCTTCTAAGTAAAGTAGTTGGAGCCTTAATAATTGGTCAACCGTGGAAGTCTTCTCCCTAATACCAGCCTAAAAAGGGCTAAGAATCTGTCGTTCTTCCATCCAATTCTGGAGCCGATCAAGGATGATGCGTGAGAAAAGTTTTTGACTCACATCAATTAGACTGATCGGATGGTAATTGAGCGGAAGAGGTGGAGAACCTTTTTTGAAGACGGGTATGATCACAGGTCCTACCCATGTGTCAGTTAATTTAGCACCCTGTAGAATAGCATTGAACAACAAGTAAAGATAGGGGACGCAAATCCCATTTTGATCTTTGTAAAGCTCGCCTGGGATTTTGTCAAGGTCAGGCGTCTTACCGCTGGGAGTCTATTTATAGCTAACTCTAACTCCTTCATGGTTATTTTGGGCTCTAGACATTCGTTGGTAAGGTAACTCACGGTGGGAAGCTCCATGCAGCTGTTTGGGAGCAAATTCTGGGCTGTTAACTGGTAGGGAAGATCTACTAGGAGAATTTCTTCAACAGGAGCTCTGATAATGGTCCACCCAACTCTACGGTGCAATATTTGGGATAGGGGGATTTTGACCTTCCTTACTACCAGAGCGGACTATGGACCAGAATTCTCTCATGTCCCTACAGCCAAGTGCATTTTTTATAGCAGCCCATTTAGTGTTCTCCCACGTCTGTTTGGCCTCAGACTGCACTTTCTTGTACTCAAGCCTCTTAATTTTTATTAGTGATCTATTCAAGGCTTTGATTGCAGACAAAAGAGCCCCCTTTGCTATCCTACTGTTGGAATCATACCATGTATTGTTTTACTTGTTATTCCTAGGTTTTCCCATTGGTGGATTAAGCAATGAGGTGATGGCGGTAACTAGCCCCGCATGAAAATTAAGAATTTGGTCTCCAGGCAGGTCCTGCCCCAGATCTAATAAGCAACTTAGGTCATCAAGTACACGAAGGACAGTTTGATAGAGAGGACTCATTACTTCATTCGAACCCTTTACCATTGGCCATTTCAACCTTCTTCTATCATTAGATATTACCAGTGGTACCCGATTTACCTCTGCTGATCCCTTATTCATGCTCAACTCTGGAAAACCCAATTGGAGAGCCAGGGCATTATGGTCACTATCATGGTGAGGTAGGACCACAAAGTCAATTACCTTGGACCAAATGCAGGCCTCAAACAAGATGTAATCAATACGGGAGGATTGCCCTAGACAATTAAAAGTATTCTTACCCTCCAAATCCGATTTTGTCTGGCCATTGCAAACTCTCAAAGAGTGGGCCAATCTGATGGAAGTCAGTTGGAGAGCTATTGGAGGCCAGGCCTTTATCGGAGATATTAGCAAATCGGGGATGGACCACAAGGAGTCCTCTATACTAGAAATAGGTTCAATCATGCCCGGGTGTGGCTCATACTGACAATTGAAGTCTCCCTCAACAATCAAAGTGCTCGCCCCCTTAACCGTAGAAATAAGGTTGTCAAGGGAATCCAATGTTAAAGATTCTTTACCCAACTTAGTGGGTCTAGAATAAACATTGATAAGGGTCACACAAAATTTTGACCTAAAAGAAAGTCGAATACATAAGAGATCAGGGGAAGGGGAATTTATTTGGGTCACTGTACAACCTAAATGGGAGCCAATAAGAATAGTCAGGCCCCCAAACGGTCTTCCCCTGATACCAATCAAAGCCAAATTACTAACTGACAGGTAATCCGGCCTGTGGAAGTTTTCCCTAGACCACGTCTCCTGAAGAAAACAAATATCAAATATATCTATAAAAAGTCCCCAATCGGGGCTGGCCAATTTATTGGTGAGCCCAGCCACATTCCAAGACAGAATGGAAATTTTATCATCACAGATCTGGGACCTGTCACAGTTTTCAATGGGGTCCTGTTGCCCAGAACTGGGCCAATAAAGGGACTATCACTCTTTTGAAGTTCAGAATCAATGGTTTCCTTCTCCATAGTTTGCAAAATGGGAAAAACAAAGGGTGTCAATTGGTGACCTTCAAAACTACCAGGGTCTGATTCTTCCAGTTTTTTATTTTCTAGGTTGTCCCAGTTCTGACAGTGATTATCTAACCCTAGATTCATAGAGATCAAACTCTGAATAGAGGGATTTTCCAAAGGCCTGGGTGGGATTTGAGCATTATTTAGTACAACCCGCTCTGCCAGTCAATCGACATCCTGCAATGGGGCAAACCGATTAGCTACGGGAATGCTATAGTGCGGTAGATATAGATATGGAGTAGTGGGAGCAATGTAACGAGGCTTGACCCATCTATCGAGATCAACTAGGGGGCAAGGGAGACCTGCCCTCCATGGTCTTGGGTAGAAAAAATCCAAGATGAGTGCTCTAATAGACATAGAATGATTATTAGAAAATGGGGATTGAGCCACTAATCTTTGTATGGTTTCTGGGTGCCTAAAGTTAATAATCACACAATCTTCAACAATAGACTTCTGTGTAGGGCCCACCAAAGCTACCCTCCTTACCAACAAGATTTCGCCTGCCTTGTCATACGTGAACTGCCTATTTTTCACAAGCCAGAACAGAATCCTATTACGAAGTTGAAGCTGAGACTCTTTATGGCCTTCCTTGAGTTCTGGAATTCCTGCCAGAATAATTACATAAGGAACAGCCTCAGGGGGAGGATGATTTTAGGAAGAGTAGATTGCTGAGACACACCATTTCCACCCCATGGGTTCTCCTCAGCAGGAGGCAAAACACGTCACCATCAAATGGATTTTTACTAAATGGGGTGTGTCGGGCAGTCAGCGGCATCGGCAGTTTGGAATTATTCCCCTGGGCACATCGGGGAGCTGGTAAAGGTGTGGGTTCTAGGCCATAAAATGGCAACCCTCTATCACCAGATAAGTTTCTAACTTCAGTAGTAAAAGGAACCTGTATTTGGGGCGCTTTAATAACTTTGGGTAACTTAGTTGACAAACTCAGGAGTGGGTCCAAATAAACAGGCGGCCCAGCATTAGGTAAACTAACAATTGGGTTGATAGTAGCTTCATTATTAGGAAGAGTTTCTGATGGATTTTTAGGAAGTGAACATTTTTGAATGTGCTGAAGAATAGGAGCAATCTCTTCCCTTACCATCATTCTACACTGGGACATCCACTAAAGCTTTGGCCCAAGGGGGGTAGGTCTGGTCTGCTGGACGCTTATTAGCGTTAACTAAAGAGATATCACTTTTTTTTATCTTTTCAAGACCTTTGCTACTGCCAGGACAACCCCTAGATTTTTTCCCTTTAGGACCCCGTTTGCTACCAAAAGTCCTTTTTCTTGGCAGACTGGCAGTGGATGGAGGGTCCTCAGATCTGGGCACGGAACTTGGTAAGGTGATATGTTCATTACTGTCCAAAACCATATTTGGACTCCCAATTAGTTCTAATAAGTTCATTGAATCAGTTGGTGGAGGAGAGGTCAATGGAAAACAATCAGGTGTAATTGAGAGACGTCTTTCGGTTAATCGCCTTTTGAAGCATTACGTCAATTGCTGTGGGGACTAAAGGTGATCTTTGGGAACAGTACGCTTCACAGCACAGGCGCGTTTCACTTGCGCACGAGTAAAGGGAATTGGTGAAGCCATTAAAGAATATTAGTGAATGCGGCAACAAACAGACAAAAATCGGATCACAGTACCTTCAGATCAGGTGATAAAGCAAAGCGCCCAGAGCTCCAAAAGTTAGAGGGGTGGCCCAGCCTAGTCTCTTCCGGTCAATGACGGGCAAGGACGGGCCCGTCCTAGGCCCGGGCATTGCCCCGGCGCCGCCCGCCCAAGTCCCGCGCTGCGGTGGTGCTGGGGCTGCTTTTCAGGGCCTCAGTCGCCCCACAGTAACGTCCTCTCCAGTGCCACAGAGAGCCTCCTGGGAAATTGAGTCTCCTCCCAGCCGTTCCCCTCACTGCGTTACCGGAGCCCCAATGCTGCTTGCCGTTCCCCTCATGGCGCTGTATTCTCGCAGGTGAGGTGGGCAGAAGAAAGATTGCAGCCGTTCCCCTCACGGCAGGAAAAAAGGGTATTTAGTGCATCCCCCGCTGTGGTGGTGCTGGGGCTGCTTTTGAGGGCCTCAGTCGCCCCACAGAGACGTCCTCTCTGGCGCCACAGAGAGCCTCCTGGGAAATGGAGTCTCCTCCCAGCCGTTCTCCTCACGGCGTCGTCGTAGCCCCAATGCTTAAAAGTACATGAGGAACTTATGAAAACAGGTTTGTGGAGTGGTCAAGAATCAAACTGTTTATATGCATTCATCATTTTCAATTGAAGCTTGTTCTTTAAGAGCATTGCTTTAGCTATTAATGAGGCATAGTACAAGAAAATAAAACAGCTTCCAGTTTTATGCATTCTCAATATATTATTTTTATCACAGGCTGCAAATTATTTCTGCACATTATTAAAACCAGCTTTATTTTCTTGCAAATTTTTGAATCTGATTTCCCAGGGCCCAACTCTTCAGTACACTCTTGGACCGGTGGATACTTTGCCAGGACGAAGGACAGCTGTGCTGCTGAAAGGATTGCCACTCCTCTGATACGCTGTTTTGAAGGACAGATGCTCTACTGTGTTGACTTGCTCCCCTCCTTCCTGAGTGAGAAGGACTGGACCTGCATCTCTTCAAACCAAAACTCAGAGTGACTTTTTGGCACTATCTTTTGGAGTCATTTTTACAAAAGTCTTCGAAATTGCATATTTCTGGGTATACTGATTGGATTTTTGTCAATTTGCTTTAGTATTATTGTTAGAACTGGGGTTCTCTAGTTGGAAGAGGTAAGTACATTTGTTCAAATAGGGACCCTTGCTTCTAGTCCGGGTAAGGGGTAGACACACTTTAGATAACACCTGTACACCCCCTTGGTAGCTTGGCACGAGCAGACAGACTTTTCCCAAAGGCAATGTGTAAAGTATTTGTACCAACACTCACAGTAACACAGTGAAAACACCACAAATGGACACCACAGCAATTTAGAAAAATAAAATATCTTTATCTAAACTAAACAAGAACAAAATGACAAAAATCCAACATACAGATACTCAGTAGAATGTCTTTAAAAAGGGTTGTTGCAAAAATAAAATTTGTATATGGTAAATGTGACAGTTTTCTCTCAAAGTACCTTAGATGCGTAACGCAGAACAAACTAAAAGGTCGCAGAGAAGGCGATGCGTTGAGTCTTCCTGCGCTCCAGGTTGTGATGCAACAAGATGGTGCCTCGATGCATTGCGACGATCCGGTGTGATGTGACAAAATGACGACGCCCGTGCGGCGAAATTGGTTGTTTTTTGAGCCGCGACGGGCCCTGTGACATGCTTCTCCGTTGATGCGATGGCGATCAGCGATAGCGGCGACACGCTTCCTTAGCAATGTGACTGTCCGGCGACACGCTTCTCTGGTAATGTGATGGGGAGCAGCAGCGATATGCTTCTTTGGCAATGTGACGGCGGCTGCTGCAGCGGCGTCACACTTCTCCCTCATTGCATCGCACTTCCAGCTCCCAGCAGCAAGGGCCTCACACACAGTTACAGGCACCTCAGGGCAGGTCAGAACTTCCAGCAAGGAAGTCAGGGAAGCTGGGGATGAAGTCCTTTTGCGCCTGGGACTTCAGAAACAGGAGGCCAGCTCTTCTCAGGCTCTTGGAGACTTTTATTCAGATGGACACAGCATGCAGCAAAGTCCTTCTTCAAGCAGGGGACACAGGACACATCAAAGTCCCTTGATCCTCTCCTCAGCAGAAACAGCAAACTGCAAGCCAGCCCCAGACACACAGCAAGGGCAGTACTTCTCCTCAGTCTCTTCAGCTGTCCTATATTGGCAACAGGTTTCTCTTGATCGACAAGTAGTCTCCGTTTCAGAGGTTTCAACTCTCATATTTATACCCCAGAAGTCTTTGTTCTCTATGTGTAAGGGATCCTGGACCCAGTCCAAACCAGTTCTGGGTGCGCTCTGCCAGTGCACAACTTCTTCCTTTGTTAGTGTGGGCCAGGGTCATCAGACACACCACAGGAGGTGGAACAAGGATTGTGGAAGTCAGGCAGAGCCCTAGTCAGGCTCAGGTGCTACTTCTCCTATGCAGCCTAGTGCTGACTCCCCCAGACTCCTGGAGACACCCACAGCCTCTGTCTCTCTCAAACCAGACTGTCAATCCACAAACAGGCAGAGGCACACAGAAAGGTTAAACTACAAAATAGCCACTTTCTAAAAGTGCTATTTTCAAACACAAAATAAAACAAAACATTCTTCCTAAAATATGTGTTATTACATTCTGAGTTCATGGATGCCAGCCTCCAGTTTTATATCTCACTCCTATGGGAAGATATGCAGGTAAACATGTTACACAGCAAGAGGGGGTACCTTGAGCCTACCATAGGGGTGTCCTATGTGTAAGAAAAGAGAAGGGTCAGGCCTGGCAAGTGGGCACACTGGCCAGGTCAACATGGCAGTTAGCAAAACTGCACACAGGCACTGCAGTGGCAGGCCTGAGACCTCTTTTCAGGGCTACTCATGTGGGTGGAGCAATCAGTGCTGCAAGCCCACTAGTAGCTTTTGAATTACCAGCCCTGGCACATTTAGTGCACATTACTAGGGACCTACTGGTAAAGCAAATATGCCAATCATGGATAACCAATTACAATAACAATTTACACAGGGAGCACTTGCACTTTGGCACTGATTGGCAGTGACAAAGTGCCTAAAGCATCTAAACCAGCAAAAACTATAAAAATACAGGAGGTAGAGGCAAAAAGTCAGGGGTATCCCCACCAAGAATACCAGGTCTAACAATTATTTATTTAAAAAAGGAGTTATATGTTTTTTAACTTAGTGGGGGATCCTTTTTGTGGTATGTCTTCACTTTATTACTGTTTGACATGTTGCACAAATACTTTAAACATTGCCTCTCATTTAAGCCTGACTCCTCTTTGTCAAGTTACCAGAGGGTGACCTCGGGTTAATTTAGGGTTGGCTTGTGCCTCGCCCTTCCAAGGATTGTCGCTACTGATTGACCAGTCTCACACCCCAGTGAACCAGTATCCCAATTTCTTACAAATGGTTAATGAGAAAAATCCAGAGTCAAATTCAAATTCAAATTCATCTTTATTCGGTTTCCATAATTCGTAGAAAACCATAAAAGTACATGTAAAACATATTTACAATAAAACTTCTTTAAAAAGTTACATGATTGGTGGAACCATAAATAATAGCAGCATTTAGTTAGAATTAAGATTGGGTCGGTGATTAACACAAAATTTAAAAAAACAAGCAATAGATTTAGAAAATAATTTGTTATCCAACAATTGCAGTGCTAAAAAGGCGGGGCGACAGGTTCGGAGCCCCATTATTCTTAGTATTGGAATTATCCAACGTCTACGTGGGATTTTGTAGAACTTGCAGAACAAAAGTATATGGATTGTAGATTGTCGAGAATTACAATCACACGGACAAGGTGGTAGAATCCTAGACCAATCGTTCTGCTGGGGAAACGAAGTCAACTGATAGAAAATGTCTAATCTGAATCGAGTTAACAAGAATATTTCAAACTGGTTCAAATTATACATTAGGTAAGGTTGGATCAAAAAGGTAGTTTGAATGGATAACAAGTGTTGAACTAAGCTTTTCCCCATTTCTTGAGCCAGTCGGAGCTCACCTAAATGGAGAAGACACAATTTTTGGAACTCTTTTCTCGACAATTCAGAAATAGTTAGTGGGTGGGTAAAAAACCTGAGAAGACCTAAATCATCAAAGAACGACTTTACGTAAGCTAACCATTTTATCTTTTGCATATTATCGAGTGCCATACATTCCTCAATAAGACTGCGGGTTAGCTCACATTGTTCAGTGATCCAGGTACGTCGCCATAACATTATTGGTTGGATCTTTAAGGTGTCTGAAATGTGATCCAGCCCTAATTCTAAGTGGCATCTGTATGTCGTGGTGCCTAGGGTGACTGCGAGAAGGTATCGCAGGAAAGTATTCTCTACTCTCTGTAGGTCGTCAGTGTTTAGATGCCCCCATAGGCCTGAACCATAACAGGCAACACTGATGCATTTTGCTTGAAAGAGCTTTAACATTTCTTGAGGAGATCTCTTTCCTAACTTCTGCGCAAATGCCACAAATGCTGTCGTAGTCCTTAGAAATGCTAATTTCCTGGTCTGAATGGCCAGTGTCCACTTAAGCTTATTATCTATTAAAATTCCTAAATAGGGATAAGATGTTGTAGACTCTAAGCTAGAATTATTAACAAGTATGTCTTTGTTTTTTTTTTATCTTGGGCCTGCATGTATGGTGTATGTCTTTTTTATGTTGACTCTAAGATTCAGGGAGCTCATAAAGCTGCAATAACTATTTAGTGATTGCTGGAGCTGAACGGGGGTTCTTGCCAGGATGATGGCGTCGTTGGCATAAAATAATGCTGGAATTGGCCGACGACGTATTGCTGGCAGATCTTGGCTGTCTTTCACCATCTCTAATTCCAGCCCGTTGGTGTTTAGTGTAAATAGGAAGGGGGCCAGAACACACCCTTGTCTGACCTCCCCTCTCTATCCTAAAAGACTCTGTGAGTTCTCCCTCTGCCCCATATCTCACTCTGGCCGAAGCCCCTTAATAGAGCTCCCTTAAAAAATTCACCAGCAAAGGATCCACCCCCATGGCTAAAATAATTGTCCACAGTTTAGAATGACCGACACAGTCGAAGGCTGCTGTCAAGTCTACATAAACCATGTGAAGAAACCCTCCCTTCGCTAGGCCGTACTTCCCCATTAAAAGTGAGAGGTTCAGAGCTTGGTCCACTCTACCCAGACCCTCTTGGAAGCCGTATTGTAATTCTGATATGATAATATTATCAGAGACCCAAACCTGAAGGCGATCTAAAAGGATTCGGCCAGCAACTTTACCGATAGAATCCAGCAGCGATATGGGCCGATAGCAGGCCGGACTATTGTGGTCGCCTTTTTTAAAAATCGGCACCAAGATTGATGTGGACCAGGACTCAACTAATCCAATCTAACTGGCTGCTTCCAAAACTCTTGTTAAAATGGGGGACCATAAGTCTAATTTATATTTGAAGAGGTCCACTGGAACCCCATCGGGGCCTGGTGCTTTTCCTGATTTTGATATTTTGAGGGCGTTTATCACTTCTTTGTGGGCAAAATTTAGCTGTATGGGATAGCTTGTTTGCTGTGGGGGATCGCAAGTACCCAAGGTACTATCTTCTTCTTGTCTAAAAATGTTTGAAAAATGTTGGACCCAGGCATTAGCATCTGCCGCTACCTCTAATTTCGGAGGATCACTAACATCAAGGAGAAAAGGAGATTTAACTATTCTCCAGATGGTAGTGCTATCTTTGATGGAGCAGCTCTCATGCAGCTGCTTCCATAAACTATCTTTGATCTGGGCTTTGTGTTTTTTTAATGCCAAGTTATAAGCTTTCCTTAGTTCTATTTCATTCCTATCTCTGATTTCCTTGGTTAATGCTACCTTTAGTTTAGTATAAGATTTTGTACAGTCAGTGTTAAACCATCCCCTCCTGGTGGTCCCTTTCGATTTCTTTTTGCAGATTAGTTCCTCACTAATCGTTTTGGTAATAATGCCATGTAATGTAATGAAATGTAGGTGTTATTTTATATAGCCCAACTGTCACTTCACGGAGCATCTTGGCGTTTTGAGAAAAACTAGCAAGAGAAAGGGTTCAACTGCTAATCATGGGGGACTTTCTACTTCAGATTAAACTTTTGCATAATGTGTCCGGAAGGCTAAAGACCCAGGTTTTCAGCGACTTCCTAAAAGCTGATTCAAGGGTGATTTGACGAAGAGACAGGGGGAGTTTGTTCCAGGCCGTTGATCCCAAAACCGCCAGTGCTTTTCCTCTCCTGGTTTTTAGCCTAAAGGTGGGGATGGTGAGCAGATTTGCATTTGAGGACCTCAGGTTACACGAGGGTAAGTATCGTTTAAACATTCTCAGTAGGTAGCTGGGCCCTCATAAATGATAAGCCCTAAACGTGATCAATAGGACTTTAAACAGCCCCCTCTTGTGGATCGGTAGCCAGTGAAGGGTATTCATTGCTGCTGTGGCCGATGTCCTCCTATGCCATCTCAGCACCAACCTAGCTGTTGCATGCTGGACCATCTGCAGCTTATGAACAACCGCCCTGTTTGTCCCTGCATATACACTGTTGCAATAGTCTAAGCAAGAAGTTATCAGTGCTACCGCCACCATTTTTCGAGCTGAGAGTAGTATAGGTCGAAAAATTTCCTCAGACCTTTTATAATGCTAAAACAGGTTTCCGTCACTACCAGGGCCTGTTATTTGAAAGACAGGGTAGCATCAAATTTAATCCCCAGATTTCTAACTGAGTAAACTAGACAATGTTTGCTCGGGGTGGCGGTAGAATCAAGACAGGTATACAGGGAAGACACCTTGCCCCATTTTAGGGAGAAACCATTCATTAGTTTTTTATTTTAAAATGATCGCTCGAGTTCTTCAGGGGATGTACTATCTGAGATATTAAGACTGGAGTAGGCAATTCAACTACGTCATTCCCACAATTAAGCACCGGATCTACATATGGTATTGCACTGTTTATATTTTGGGAGATAGTGACAACCTGAGATGTATTAAATTGAGTAACCCTAGTAGATGTTGAATCGTGTTGGATATTTGAATTCATTGGGGTTACTAATGATGTATCTGCCGGGATCGAATCCAGTCATTCGATGTCGTCTAAACCCGACAGTACACTATACCTATTATAGGTAGGAATTGCCTGTGGTGGCCACTGAGGGTCATAGGAATTTCGCAGGAATGTGGGACAGCCCTTCGTAATCTGTGAAGGATAGAAGAAACCTAGTGGCAATATGTTAATTCGTGCCATGGTTGCAGTATGGTGTCACCCGATGTTCAAAATTTCCTTTACTAATCGTGGTGTTCCAAATGTTATAACTATACAATCCCCATTAGATCCTTCTCCCTCACCCCTACCCATTGGACTCGTCTGACCATCTTAAAGTCGTGAAATAGTTGGGTGTGGAGCCCGGTCCTACTTCCCGACCAGTGTAACGACTTATTTTTTAATGCTGTCCAGGTTTCATTTTTAGAGGGTTGATTGAGAGGTACATTTCCTAATATAATAACATAGGGAGTGGCTTCTGGCAGAAGATGTAAATGTGGGTCTGCAGTCCTTTGATCAGAAAAAAGAGGAGGAGAAATGTGGCCTTGACTGAGACGCTGAGGGCAAGGGGGCCTTGCCACTTGAGTTGGTTTTACCTGTGTGGGTGGATTTAAATGTGGATTAGTATGCCTTGATGAAATATAGGAATCCCCTTCTCCCTCTTGATTTAAATGCATCTTCTCTGTTTGAACTATGACAGTGTCTGGAGGGGCTAAGTTTTTCGTTAAATGCCTCCCATTATCCAGTGTATTCTCTGTCTTAGTTTTTAAGGTCGTGTTTACACTTGTAACCGGAATTCTGGCTGGGTTCAATAGATTAGATTTGGATAAGAGGATGTTTTCTACGCTGGCCACTCTAGTGGTTAGCGGGTCTAACCTGACTCTTAAATACGAGTCCAATCTTTCTACTACAGCTGTTAGTTTCTGAGTATCCGATTGTGGCTGGACGTTTGTGTTACCTGGGTGACTAGCTCTTTGTTAGATTGATTTTTAGGCTTTTCTAATTGTTTCTTCTTAGGTGAAGCCTTCTTCTGATGTTTAGGGTCACTGGGGGAAGGATGAACTACAACTACACCTGGATCATTATGGGGATTCTGGACACCAAGAGCTTCTAATCTTGGTTTTCTCTGTTTTTTTTGGGGCGGTTGGGTAGGTGAGTCGCCACGATGGACTGACTTTCATCAGTACATGATTGAATACAACCATTTACTGTGTTGACATTTCCCCCCCCTAGATTTGAATGGGTTGAGTCTTCACTCGGGGGTGCTACCTGGCTTGACCCGGAAGAGGAACCCGCAATGGATTCCTCAACTGAGTGAATCTGCTTGTCCAAGACATCTACTGCCCCAGTTAGGTAACTCAGTAGAGTCTGCTGAGTATCAGAGTTAGGCCTATTTCCTCTCGAGCTAGCTAGTTTCCTTTTACCCATTTTCCAGGAATATTACCTATAATGTCCTACCCGATGGGATACTACTTTCAATATATACATAGACAGATCAATACCAAAAATATCATTCACTATTAAAAGAATAAAAGAACACAAAACCAAAAAACTGGGCCCAGCCTGGCCTCCTCTGGCCTGTGACGGCCGCAGATGGTCCCACACTTGTCCCAGGCTTTTCCCGGCACGTCCCCCGCGTGTGTCACGGGGCGAGGATCCAAACTCTCCTTTATACGCCTCCTGGCGCTTGCTAATGGTGTCTTGCGGGGTTGCTGGGAGCTGCAGTTTCGGCGGAGCCAAGCCCGGCCAGTCAGTCAAGGAGCGGAGCAAAGCCTGGCCCGGAACACAATCCCCAGGCTGGATTCAGTCACGGAGGGGACTCGGCGGAGCCAAGTCCGGCCAAAGGAAAGAGCGGGACAATGTCCGGCCCACAATTCAGCCCCAAACAAAGATATCAGGTACCCAGGGGACTCGCCCCCAAACTCTCCTTTATATGCCTCCTGGCGCTTGTTAATGGCGTCTTGCGGGGTTGCTTGGAGCTGCAGTTTCGGCGGAGCCAAGCCCGGCCAGTCAGTCAAGGAGCGGAGCAAAGCCCGGCCCGGAACACAATCCCCAGGCTGGACTCAGTCACAGAGTGGACTCGGCGGAGCCAAGCCCGTCCAAAGGAAAGAGCGGGACAATGTCCGGCCCACAATTCAGCCCCAAACAAAGATAACAGGTACCCAGGGGACTCGGCCCCAAACTCTCCTTTATACGCCTCCTGGCGCTTGCTAATGGCATCTTGCGGGGTTGCTGGGAGCTGCAGTTTCGGCGGAGCCAAGCCTGGCCAGTCAGTCAAGGAGCGGAGCAAAGCCCGGCCAGGAACACAATCCCCAGGCTGGAATCAGTCATGGAGGGGACTCGGCGGAGCCAAGCCCGGCCAAAGGAAAGAGCGGGACAATGTCCGGCCCACAATTCAGCCCCAAACAAAGATAGCAGGTACCCAGGGGACTCTGCCCCAAACTCTCCTTTATACACCTCCTGGCGCTTGCTAATGGCGTCTTGCGGGGTTGCTCGGGAACTGCAGTTTTGGCGGAGCCAAGCCTGGCCAGTCAGTCAAGGAGCAGAGCAAAGCCCGGCCCGGAACACAACCCCCAGACTAGATTCAGTCACGGAGGGGACTCGGCGGAGGCAAGCCCGGCCAAAGGAAAGAGCGGGACAATGTCCGGGCCATAGTTCAGCCCTAAACAAAGATAGCAGGTACCAGAGTCAGTATGATAAAGTACTACACAGAGCATACAATCATGAGCAGTATGTTTTACAAATTGAATAGGTTCACAATTGTTATAAGTCAGATGACAAAAATAAGAGGTTACACGCACTTATCAGTGCTGATTCATGAGTTGGACAATGCATGAGATGAAGAGCACTCCTATTGTGACAGAGCCTTTGCCTGCTTCAGCATTTAATTCTAGGTGAACTTGTGAGAGCAATGGAAGAGTGCAGGAGAATTGGTAAGTGCATGGCACTGGAGCTACGTCTGAGGCAATCCTTGAACGTGATTAACGCTTGTTCTTACACACTGGTGGGGTTAAATGCTCCATCTGTTCTCTCAAGTATATCATAAGACTAAAGCGAGCGTTGTCCTTGGCCCTCTTTAGAATTTCTGTCAGCTAACATTGACATTGCACATTATTAGAGCCAACTTTCTGTAATACCTAAGTTTGAAGAGAAAGACTGAACTCAAGTGGGAAATTCCCACATCACTCAATCTATGAGTAACAAAATAACAATTACTGTCAGGGCCACCCCGAAAAAGAGTCTGCATTTTGCATCCTACTGTTGGACTTGGCCCTTTTTCTGCAGGGTCCAGAAACCCCATTTCTAACACATACCAGGGAGTTGAAGGCTTAACATGCACACCTCCACATACTGATCTTTTACTTCCTTGATGGTGCTTTACTTTTCTAATCTTTGCAGGATTCTTTCCAGTAAAGTTCTTACTGCAGAACTTTAAAGGCTCCATCTATCCACGCAGACCAATACATCTTGGACTGATTACTCACTATTCAAAAACTCACAAAACGGACCTTTCAGTCTGCCCACCAGCACCTCAGAGCTTCCAGAGTATTTTCAATAGCCAATATCTCACACAACCCCTTTTTCTCACTAATAGCGGATGTTTAAGTCAATCCAAGAAGCCTATTATGGTGACAATTCAAATTTTTTTCAACAACCTTACATATGTGTATGTAACAAGGATATTGAGACATGCTGTCATAAATTGATGACATGTTTTAAATGGTTTACTTTGCACTAAAAAAAATATTATTTTATACATAATGCACTGTTCAAATAGAGCTACTTAACTGCATTAACCAGGTATTGTACTATTTATTTTTAGATGTGTATTCAAAGTCTAAACACTGTGCAGGTTTTGTTTGTTCTATATTAATAAAAATCAAAGTATGTCCATTTGTCCTTTATGCATTACTACACCATTCATCCGATCGGCGTGAAACTTTCGGAAATTGTTGAGTACACTCCCGCGAAGGTTTCTGGCTAAAAAATAAAAAAATAAAAAAATAAAATTGTTAAAAGTTGTTGAGTACACTCCCGCCAAGGTTTCTGGCAAAATTGTTAAATATCGGCCACCCGGCCACCCAGGGCTCTCATAATCTTTCCAATACTGAACGTTTACACTTTCCGGTGCGACTCGCTTTTGCAATGACCATCAACAAAGCACAAGGACAATCGCTGCAAGTGTGTCGACTAGATTTGGAGAATCCGTGCTTCTCACATGGACAACTGTATGTGGCCAGCTCACGCGTCGGAAAACCTTCTGATTTATTCGTCCGCGCACCAGACGGAAAAACAAAAAAAATCGTGTATCCACAAGCACTCGAATAAAAAAACAGAATTAAAACAACACTTTGAAATGTTTTCCATATTAAAATGAATACGTTTCAATAAAAATGACACAATGTAAATTGAATGTTATCATAACAAGTTTCCTTAAATTTACTTTCTTCTGAGATCGCAGCAACGCGCGACGGGTAAGCTAGTTTATATATAAAATAAAGTACTAGTAATAGCATCTTGTATCCAATTAACTATTATTTGGCCTCTGTATTCGATGTCTACCTGTTTTGTAATCCTTTCATTTTCTTTTTAAATAATTGAAAAACTCAAATAATTTTCAAATTGTTTTGACTTTGCATGAGCAACAAATAATGTAGCAGCCTTCAGTTGGCAAAGGCAGACAGAAGCTCAGGCTAACAGTGGGTATTCTGCTTGGATTCATGGGAGATTGAAGCTTGCTGCCACAGTTACTCGGATAACCTCTGATGAAGTATTAAGGCGTTTAGATATGAAGTCACAGGTTTACTTCTTGAGCAATCTCAGTAGCTTTCACCAAACATCTCTGATAACACCAAAACAAAAACAGTATTGACACTTTAGGGCACGTTGAATAATACAGAGGCAAAACCAAAGAGACATCCCTCTTTAACACCAGCAATGCATTATTCAGAATGCTTCCTTTAATTGAAAGGTAAAATATTCTTGCGATGGGTTGCGGGGGATGTTTTATTATCCAAGAGGATATTTTCTTTAATGTACCGATCAAATTATTACAGGGTTGCAAAAATTAAACTCTCAATTTGGGTAAAAGATACACCAAGAAACCGAAAGCTCCGATTTTGGTTGAGTACTCCATTATTAAGTTGATAGCTATCATGCTCCCACAGGATTTGAGATCCACATTAGGACTCACATGCCTTCTAGTTTCACACTACATATTTCTACACACTACCTTGATAATCAAAGATCTTAATTTAGAGTCTAGGAGAGAGATCAATTTGACACCTTATGAACTGATAAAGACATAAAATGGGGCAGGAACTGATGGCTGTCGAAGCATGTGTTGGAGCAGGTCTACCGTTTTTCGCATTCGCAAGGGCTATACACACATTGTGAACTATTGTGATGTCACTGTGTTCTTCGTTCTACAGAAATAGTTACCACCCAATTACATTCTTATATTTATCTCTGACATGCATTATCATTCTTTATGATATCACGGCATCACAAAGAACTGAGTCCAATTTCTGAGTATAATAAAAGTGTATAACAGTATGATCACAGAAGAAGGGAGTATTATAGGTAACATCAAGCTGGATCTTTCCTCAGTGGGTCCAGGATGTTACAAAAAAAAACTTTCGTGGCTTTGCAGAATAACAGAAGGTATGAATACCAAAATATACAGGGGAAATTGTTCTACAGAGTGGGAACCAGAAGTGAAAATGCCTTCTCGCATATCTTCCATCTATAAAAGGTAGCAGTAAATCACCATAAAGTGTTGAATGGCGGAAAGAAGGGGCCACTGATAAAGAAAGGAAGACTAAAAGGTCATTGGGAAGGAGGGAGACTCACTATAGAATGTGCTGTCTACAATACACAAAGTTCTAAAAAGTTGTGTCAGAATAGACTGGAAGTCAACACTGTGGTCTATTTTAGAAAGCACCATTAAGTAGGTAAAGTCGTACTTCAGTAGTACTAGTTTATGAATGCACAAATGTTATTTACTACCTTAGAGAAGAAGTCTCTGCCTATGCATGTTCCATCTCTCATGTGCAGTGTTTTCCTACACAAATGGGAGACGTCTACACGAAGAGATCTAAATCTTAAATGTGGGAGAGGCAAAACAAAGTGGTGGGTAAATGGAATATCTAATACTCACAGGGGCATATTCTCAAGGACTTATCGTCGAGTTAGCGGCACTTTATCACAGCCAAAGTGGGAATAGATTTATCAGACTATTCACAAGCTGGTGCTAACAGCCGACATCACCAGTTTTCCTGCGATAGCAGCAGCAAAAAACATCGCCACGAATGATACCGGCCACTAATGCTAATGAGATGCAGAGTAGACATTCCCGTGCAAAAGCCGTGAAAACACCACTTTGCAACATTTTCAATGACCAGCCAGATTGACGATAAGATCCCAAAATCTGTGATAAGGCGTGTTAGCAGCAGGGATTTAACACCTGCTCTTACCTGGTGTTTAGTCGGACGACAACCAGCACCATAAAAGAGAGCTCAGCCCAGAGCCACACCTGAAGAACAACAGATACCATTGAGCTACTGATCATGCAGCTCGGACACCCAAGAGGGCCACAACAACCAACGCCACCACGCCCAGGCCCGCCACCCTCCCCGGGACCCCGCCCCCCAACTACATCAGAGACAGCGCAAACAGAGACAGCGGACCTTCAGAAAACACACCAGCCTCATAGACAACACCAGAGGATGTCATTGCCCACTACAGGCTCAAAAGGACAACCATCCTCTGCATCCTGACCATCATTGCCCACAGGCTGATGATACCAACACAGCAGACAACCAACATCCCTCCGCAGACAAAGCTGCTGTCTGGCTGTACCTGTTGGCCTCTGGTACCTTCCAATCAACAACAGCCAGAGTTGGAGGAGTCACACAGCCAGCCGTATCAAAGTTCCTCACACCTGTCTTGGATGCCATCATCAGCTTGGTACCCCAGCACCTTCAATTGCCTCACACTGCGCAGGAACAGCTTGAGACCAAGAATGGCTTCTACACCATAGCTGGCTTCCCGCACTTGTTGGGGGCAATTGACTGCACGCATGATCTCCTCATCCCCCCTGCTGGCACTGCACACAATTACAGAAACCACTCACATTCCATCAATGTGCAGGCAATAGTGGACCACTGGGGACTCTTCACCAATGTCGTCACCAACCTACCCAGGAAGTGTGGATGATTCCTTCACCTTCTGACAGTCCATCATCAACCAGTGTTGTGAGTCTAGCACCAACGGAAATATATTGCTCATTGGTAAGTACCAAATGAACACACCACACACCTCAACTCCACAATCATGCAACTTACAACTCTGGTTATGCACACGTTACATACTTACATACAACATGCCAAACAACATGCCCACCTACCAGACATGACAGCACAACTTACTGTGGTAACCTGGGCTAGCCATGTACATAAGCTATCAATGGTATGGCACCTCAGCCACACAATAGCAGATTGTGGGGAGAGGTGGGAACCTGGCATGTGTGTAGGAGGCAAGTGACCCAAGAATTAGAATGTACACAATGCCAAGTGTGGCGTGGATGTGCTGGCCAGGCTGCAGTATGCATACCACAGACATATCCATGTCGACATATACTGCTGGTGTTTGGAGTGTAATGGACATTGGACGCAGCCATGTTAACTCAGCCAGTGGGGAAGATCGCTGAAATGTAGCTTGTTACGTCCCCCCTGTAAGCGTGTGTGAAGTGGGCTGGCCCGGCGTATGCCAGGCTAGCATAGGGGTGTGAATAAAAAGCACTTAGCTCTGGGTGTGGTTCTCTTCCGGAATGGCTAGAGTGTCTGCCAGGGCGGCGCCTCTCACCCCGCCATGAGGCCGACGCCATGAGCGGTGTTGCCTGCAATCCTGTGCGCCTGCTGCACCCCGAGACACTGGTCCCCAGACCAGTCTTGGCCACCCCTGCACACCCAGGCCTCATTGCTCACCTGCAGACACACGTGTGTCAAAGAGGGCCCATCACATGCTGGTGCAAGCTCCCAGCCCAAAGCCCGTGACCATGGCAGCTTCCTCAGACCATCGCTGGCCTCCGAGACACAGGCCCCTAGCACTCATTTCTTGTTGATGTACTCCACCACTGCCTCCGGCCTACACTGCGGTCTAGTGGGTCACACATTTGGAACTGAGTCTTCATATCATGATAGCCGAGTGCATATGTTAATGGGACTTTTGATATCACTGTACTCCCTTCGATGTGGTGCCACCAACTCTGTGCATAGCATTCCAACGACACAGTCGTGGTCAAGTACGTCACACATTTGGAACTGAGTCTTGATTTCTATGTGGCCGAGTACACATCATTGTACGCAAGGAGAGGAGTAACAGTAAGATGCAGTTCCGGAGGAGAAAAGGATCATCGTTATGGAGGTTTGCGAACACTACCAACAACTGCTCTGGTGCCACTAACTCTGTGCATCGCAAGTCAACAATACGTGGCTGTGGGCCCCTGCTGACCACTGCCTCCGGCCTACACTGCGGTCAAGTAGGTCACATATTTGGAACTGAGCTTTGATTTCTGTATGGCAGAGTTTTTATCATTGTACAGGCCTCATCTCATACTGCATCCCCTTTCAGCCTCGGAGCCACTAACTCTGCACCCCAAAATTCATGGACACTCTCTGGTTGAACTTTGGGGGCATCTGAGTATATGGCCTGGGGATTATCTTCATCATCATGTAGCTGATACTGACTTGGTGTTAAAAATTAGTCTGTAGCATTCATCTTCTCCATATTGCCTGTTTCTGCTTGGTTCTGCCCTCTGCATCATGCCTTGGAAGGACACCTTCCACTGTCCCCCGAAACAGTCCGCGACATTCACCTTCGATATTGAGGACCCGCTCAGCTGTTGTGGCCCTACCTCAGTGCACCGCAAGTCACGGTCCCGTGGTGGGGGGCCTGTGCCTGTGCCAGCCACAGTGCAAGCGGGGCCACTAACTCTGTGCAGCTCAAGCCATGGACCCTTGCTGTTTGAACTTTTAAGTTCTGATTGTCTGATCACTGTTGTAGTTGTTGCCAGCACCAACCACATACTGAGGGCTGGCTTACACTCACCCCACACACATCCAGCACAGGCGTTACTAGATATGTGACCCTGGCAATAAAAGGAGCCAGTCATATCCGCCCGTAGCCAGTTCCACAAACTATCTAAGCATGTCCGTGTGGCCATTATGTATGCATGAGGGCCCCGGGCCCTACCGCATAACACTGTTTTGTGTACAGCGGATGCAACCATGTCACCTCAGGCAGTGGGGTGGACCTGGGACATGTAGCTGTATCGTACCCCCCTGTAAGTGTAAGCGGAGTGGATTGGTGTATGACAGTCCAGCGTAGAGGTGTGGTTAATCAGCCCAGGGCTCTGGGCGTGGTTAAGTTTTGTCCTTGCCGAGGAAGTAACTAATGCATGTGTCTCTGTTGTAGTGTCGGCGCCACCTGTCTTGCAATGGACAATGTTGCAATGTAGCATGCCCGCCGAGTGCAGGCTTGGATGGAGGGGTAAATGGGGGAGCGCAAGCCCGCTTGGGGTCCAGGATCATACATGACAACTGTTGTGTGAGTCGCTATTACCGCAGAATAAGCCAAAGGTCTACCCTCAACCGCATCGCGAGTTCAGCCAGCCATGAATAATAAAAAATAAATGAATAAAACAAATTTTGTTGCATGCACTGCATCCCCAAATGCGATGCAGTGCACACAGCTAATTTATTTATATATATTTATATGTTTACTTACCTGTAAACCTCGGTAATCCATAGTTTATTACCCCCCCCACCCTGCCCCTCCCCCTACCCACGTCACCGCCCAGCAAGTACTCCCACTTCGGACCGCGGCTGGACTCATGTCTCTCTGCACTATCTCAGTTGACCAAGGATATGCACCCTGCCCTTGGATGATGACACCCCTCCGAGTCCCGAACACACAGGTCCAGACGCAGTACAATGCTGCCCACAAATGCACCAGGGGCATTGTGGAACACACATTTGGCATGTTGAAGTCATGTTTCAGGTGCATGGACATCACAGATGGAAGGCTCCTGTACAGCCCAGACTTTTCTTGCAAGATGATCGTTGCATATTGTGTGTTGCACAATATATGTGTACGCACCAATGCCCCATGAATACAACTGTCAGATGCACCGGACGATGATGAGGAAAATGAGGCAGGTGGACCACACCCCACTGCAGCTACAGCAGGAATAGCCTGTAGGAACACCATCATTGACAATTTCTTCACATGAGCATGTCACATTGTCACAGTCCTTAGCAATCATGTGACAGCACAAAATGACCACAGACACAGCATGTGCAAATAAATTCATTACAACACAAATTCCCTGCGTGCATTTCACTCCTCTGTACAAGCACATCACTCTGATAAGTGTAAGTGCAACATGTAGTGCTCACAATCTCAAAAATTGAAAATAGATGGTGGGTGTGTCACCGCTGTACAGAGAGGCTGTTTGGGGTGTCACGTATTCGAAATACCATTTCTGTGTGTCAAAGATAGTACGGAATACCAGTCATCAGATTTTCACATCTGTCCCAAATCATTACATATAGACTGTCATTTGTGGGCCTACTATTGACAACAGAGCTTCTTTTGGGGTCAGATATGTACCACCATGATGCAGGGATACACCCTGTGACTCAAGTCCCACAACATGAGCAACATGGACGTAAGGGAGAATAACTGCCCCTACATTTATCTAAGCTTTCATACTTGATTAATCATAGACATGACACATCTGTGTGTATTAGAATGTTTTATTCACATTCAGTGGAGTGTTGAAGCTATCTTAGTACTGGGCCATGCAGACAACACATTACAATGTTGCCCCATGGAGTGCCAGTCAAAGTCCTTTAGGGATTGCCAAGTTACTCGTAAGGGGAAGATTCCAGTCCACAGGCTGATTGCTGTGTAAGTGTTATGCAAACAATATATGGCAGTCTATGTCGAGGTGGAAGGTCAGTGTCTCAGTAACTGTATCAGGAGACAGTGGATGGTGTTATTCCAGGGCATGATTCAGAGGGCAGAACCAAGCAGAAAGAAGCCATATGGTGGAGATATATGCTACTACTTCCTACTTACCACTAAGGCAGATTCATCCTCGGCCTCTTACATTTCATGTGCATCACATGTGGGTGGTGGTATTTTGTCTGCAACACTGTGTGACACTGACACATCGGGGGCCGGAGATGTGGATGTAGGAGTAGCAGCAGCATTCATCTGCGCAATGTCTTGTGGCATCACTCCCATGATGAGGATCTGCAGGGCATGGAAGATCCCATCTACAGCTTTCTCGTGTGCAGCCGTGTTAGCCATTCTTTGCGCATGCATCCACGCCATGGTCTTCATTACCCTCCTGATGTTTCCCAAATCACGGATGACATCGCTGTGCCACTCTGACTAGACAGTTGTTGTTGTCTCCGAGTCATGACTCCAGCGACGCCAGCCATGGATTGTTGGAGGGCATGGGCAGATAATGGGTGTCCGTTAGGGAGTGTAAGTGGTCCCTGATGGGACTTAGACACCCACTTATGGCATCTAGTTTGGCTGCCATGAGTTCAAACCCCACCTGCACCTGTTCAGCCAGCTCCTTCTGGCAGTCTAACACATGGCGTAGGAACGCCATGTGTTCTTCAGTGAGGTCCTGGGAGCCAGACATGGTGGTGGGTGCTTCCTAATGTGTGGTCTGTGCAGGGGGTGGGCTCACCTCGATGCTGCTGGGCTGACCTGCTACTGGAGGTGGGGTGCGGAGGGTGTCCATGAACCATTGGAGTTCATCTAGGTCGATGTCCTGGGGGTCATCTCCATCATCACTGACGTGATGTAGGGCTGCTCTGCAGAAGGTGTTGATTGTACCTCTGCAATGTAAAGGGGTGATGCAGTTTCACAGTGTGTTCCATGTATGTTGACGCATTGGTGAAGTTTACATACAGACTGCATGGTAATGTACATTTTGACTGTTTGTGAGGAGATGCCTATATGATGCGGGACAGTGGAAATTTGTACTACATCAGGGATGTGAGGATGTACTCGAACATTGTCATCTATCAGTTTCCTGCTATGCCAGATGTGATTGGCCATTTTGGACAAAGCACCAGTTTTGTCCTGGGTTCTGTTGTGAAAGTGTTGCTGTTTGTACCACATTGTTGTCAATGTTGAGGTGCTCTTATTCTAATGTGTGCGTGCTGCATTGTGGGTGAGTCGCACCTGCAGCTCTGATTTCAAGTAAGTGCCAAATGAACACACCACACACCTCAACTCCACAATTTTGCAACTTACAACTCTGGTTATGCACACGTTACATACTTACATACAACATGCCAAACAACATGCCCACCTACCAGACATGACAGCACAACTTACTGTGGTAACCTGGGCTAGCCATGTACATAAGCTATCAATGGTATGGCACCTCAGCCACACAATAGCAGATTGTGGGGAGAGGTGGGAACCTGGCATGTGTGTAGGAGGCAAGTGACCCAAGAATGAGAATGTACACAATACCAAGTGTGGCATTGGATGTGCTGGCCAGGCTGCAGTATGCATACCACAGACATATCCATGTCGACATATACTGCTGGTGTTTGGAGTGTAATGGACATTGGACGCAGCCATGTTAACTCAGCCAGTGGGGAAGATCGCTGAAATGTAGCTTGTTACGCCCCCCCTGTAAGCGTGTGTGAAGTGGGCTGGCCCGGCGTATGCCAGGCTAGCATAGGGGTGTGAATAAAAAGCACTTAGCTCTGGGTGTGGTTCTCTTACGGAATGGCTAGAGTGTCTGCCAGGGCGGCGCCTCTCCCCCCGCCATGAGGCCGACGCCATGAGCGGTGTTGCCTGCAATCCTGTGCGCCTGCTGCACCCCGAGCCACTGGTCCCCAGACCCGTCTTGGCCACCCCTGCGCACCCAGGCCTCATTGCTCACCTGCAGACACACGTGTGTCAAAGAGGGCCCATCACATGCTGGTGCAAGCTCCCAGCCCAAAGCCCGTGACCATGGCAGCTTCCTCAGACCATCACTGGCCTCCGAGACACAGGCCCCTAGCAATCATTTCTTGTTGATGTACTCCACCACTGCCTCCGGCCTACACTGCGGTCTAGTGGGTCACACATTTGGAACTGAGTCTTGATATCATGATAGCCGAGTGCATATGTTAATGGGACTTTTGATATCACTGTACTCCCTTCGATGTGGTGCCACCAACTCTGTGCATAGCATTCCAACGACACAGTCGCGGTCAAGTACGTCACACATTTGGAACTGAGTCTTGATTTCTATGTGGCCGAGTACACATCATTGTACGCAAGGAGAGGAGTAACAGTAAGACGCGGTTCAGTCCGGAGGAGAAAAGGATCATCGTTATGGAGGTTTACGAACACCACCAACAACTGCTCTGGTGTCACTAACTCTGTGCATCGCAAGTCAACAACACGTGGCTGTGGGCCCCTGCTGACCACTGCCTCCGGCCTACACTGCAGTCAAGTAGGTCACATATTTGGAACTGAGCTTTGATTTCTGTATGGCAGAGTTTTTATCATTGTACAGGCCTCATCTCATACTGCATCCCCTTTCAGCCTCGGAGCCACTAACTCTGCACCCCAAAATTCATGGACACTCTCTGGTTGAACTTTGGGGGCATCTGAGTATATGGCCTGGGGATTATCTTCATCATCATGTAGCTGATACTGACTTGGTGTTAAAAATGAGTCTGTAGCATTCATCTTCTCCATATTGCCTGTTTCTGCTTGGTTCTGCCCTCTGCATCATGCCCTGGAAGGACACCTTCCACTGTCCCCCGAAACAGTCCGCGACATTCACCTTCGATATTGATGACCCGCGTGCCTTTGAATTCTGTGCTTCCACAGTGCTGAGATGTAGTGCACTTGGGTGAATTGGGCTCTTGTTCGAGTTGTGACTCTTGGGCATGGTTTGTCCGCAGATGTGTTTTTGACGTGAGGGGTTGTTTGTACATGTAGATGTGTCAGAATGTGACCTGCTCCTTTCTGCATGTGGTTCACACTCAGCCACCTCAGTGTTGTGGCTTGCACAGTGTCATGATGATTGGACTGCAGCCATGCTAATCGTCATGCAGTGTCACTTACAGTGTCATTGTGGCTCACAAATACGCATCTCTGCTGGGTTTCGCACATTTACATGTGTTGGTGGTGAGATTGGTGATGTGTGGGGTGGGACCCCTTTGGAGACATGGGGTACGGGGGTCTACATGGTGTTTGTATGTGTGCTGCAGTGTGCCACGGGGATCAGGGACCTGATCCAGAATCATTGTGGGTGTGCAGTGTGTTCTACGTAATTGTGCATGTGTGCCATTGCACCCATCTCCCCTCGTACCACCAGTCCCTAGTCGGTACTCACCCTCTTGATGTTGTGTCAGGTCATGTGGAGCAGTGTCCGGATCCACAACTCCTGGCACTGTATCCCGACTGATGACTGTGGCCACCATTTCCTCCATGTCATCCAGCTCCTGGTGTGCCGCTGGACCCTCATCTCCAATCAGCGTTGGTGCTTTCATGTCGGCATCAAGTTTCTTCTTGGTTTTGCCCTTCACATCATTCCAGCACCTCTTGACCTCTTCCATTGTCCTCCTCAATGCTGCAACTGCATTCACATGGTCCAAGATAGTCTGCCATATTTGTGTCTTTGTTGCCAATGACACGTTGAAGGTGACGAACAGTTGTTGATAGTGTTCTATCACCTCGGTAATGATGTTCCTGTTTTCCTGCGGCCTGAACCGCGTCTTCCTCTGCCTCTTCTCCTTGGCCTTCTCAGACCCCCAGGTTGCTTGCTGATTGTCTGTGGGGCTTGTGGGGTTGGCATTGTCCTCTGCACTCGGTCCGGGTGCATCCATGGTGCTCCGCAGTCTAATTTTGCCTTTTTTTTGTTCTGCTTTTATAGTGCATTTTTCCGCATGACGCATGGGAATTGCAGGCCTGTCGCTGGTTATTACTGATTTTTGTATTGCGATTTGGGACATCGCAATTTTTTCGCGTTCGTGTTTCGCATTTTGTCGTTCTCGCTTTAATTTTAACATGGTCATTTGGCGCGTGATCGTGAGACTATCCCATGGTGCCGCCGGGTTGGGAATACAACGTTAACACAGTGTTATTTTACCGCGATAGACTACGATGTGCAACGTTGCGTTAAGCTAATTTTGCGATGATTATCACTCATTTTTGAGAATATCCCCCAGTGAGCGTAGTTAAGGGATAATCAAGGAGGGGTTAAGGCAGGCACATGGGAGATATTGAAGCACACCTATAAAAGACTCGGACCATTCTTATTCACCAAAGGTAAATATAAATCTATAAAGATGTTACTGAGAAAAAAAGGCTGAAAAGGCTGAAATTAACTCCAGCCATGACTTAAAGTAAGTCAAGCTCCATAGATAGCCAAGCACTTGTACGTTATATGCATTCTACCTCCTAAAGAAGGGCATAGAACATTAATACATTGTTCAAAATAAGGTTGCTCTGCTTATAACAATGTTATCCAATGGATATAAAAACATAGTATACAGAAGACAATTATATCCAAGATTTATTCTCAATTCATAAGAAAGTGAATGATTAGTTAGGGTGAATGGGAGTCCATCAAAAGTGATAAAGTCACCAACCTTTTAGGCTGAGTCAAAGGTTTCAGGTACCAGTTAGTGGGTGAGGGTGATAGTGAGTCCTGGCTCCTCCATGACCAAGGGGTTAAAAGTTTCCAGAGACAACACTACCTTCTTTTTCAGCATGGAGGCTGTGTTTGGTTGGTGAGAAATTATTCTATTCAATTTAGAGCTGTTTCTCCAATCCTAATCCCTCAATTGTTTAATCAGGATAAAATAACAAACCCTTGTCCCTATGAGATCTATCCTTTAAGAAATGTGTTATAACTTTGCCCTCTTTTGGCCTGTGACCTATAAAAACTCTCGCCTAATTCTAATTTCCTGATGTATAGTTGCCACTGACATTGGCACATTATTTTTCATAACATTTAGATTCTCGCATCTCTCACCTAAAGTTTAATTTATTTATTTGTTTTCACTTCCTGGTGCATCACCTAAACCATCAGAAAGTTGAAGGCAGCATCTGAAACTCTGGATCATTGGACCCTTCACCTGCCGCAATTGCAGCTTCAGCAGCCAAAGAACACCTGCACGTCCTTCCCCTCCCACCAGGGCAGGTCGCAACCATCTCAGATGCATACTACTCAACATCCGCTCCATCCACAAACTTGTGTTCAAACTCAGTGACCTGCTCGACTCATCCTCCCGGGATGTCGCCTTCCTGACTGGGACCTGGATAAACCCCTCTTCGGCACCCTACATTGCCATAGCCATCCCGGATGGCTACAAGATCACCCGCAGGGACCGCCGCAACAGACCGGAGGAATCACCATCGTCCACAGGAATACCCTCAGAATCTCAACCAGCACCGAAGACACCCTCAGTACCGCCGAACACCTGCACTTCCAGATCCACATCGGTCCCAACACCACCCTCAGAGAAACCCTTGTCTACAGACCCCCGGACCCCAGCTACAGTTCAGCGACTCCATCACAGGCATCGTCAGCTCGCACGCCTTGGCCTCCACAGACTATATCCTTCTCGAAGACCTGAACTTCCACCTCAAGAATGCCAACAACAGCAACTCCAACACCCTGCTCGACAACCTCGACAACCTCGGGCTCAAGCAGCTCATCTCAACACCCACCCACTCCACCGAACACACGCTCGACCCCATCTTTTCCACCAGCAACCACGTCACCTTTAGCCACACCACCGAACCCCAATGGACCGACCACTGCTGCATCCACTTCTCTTTCAAGAAAAACATCACACATAACCATCTGCCACAAATCCCCCACCGCAGAGGTCACCGAAGACCAGCTAATCACCACCCTTGCCCGTGACCCAGCAAGCAACCACACCAACCCCAATACAGCCACCCACAACCTCAGGCAATTAATTGACAACTGTGCCAACACTCTCACCTGATCAAGAAACCCTCAAACAGGTGCACCAGCAGAAGGGCCATCTGGTTCACAACCGACCTCCAGGCATCCAAGCAAACTTGCTGAAGACTCGAGAAGAAGTGGCGCCACAAACAGACACTGGACAACCTAGCAGCCCTCAATAACACCAGCCGCAGGCACCACCAACTCATTCGAGGCACCAAAAGGACCTTCTTCAAGGAACGCATCGACAACAACACACACAACAGCAAAGAGCTCTTCAACGTCGTGCAAGAACTCGCCAACCCCAGCTCCAGCTCCAGCTCCAAGAACATCCCACCATCACAAGACCTCTAAGACTCTCTATACACCTTCTTCCACCGCAAGATCATAGACATCCATGACAGCTTCAACACTCAGACCTTCCTGACACCCGCCGACACCTCAGACTCACTGCCCCCCAGTCACACCGGCCTCCTGCTCTCCTGGAACCACATCAACAACGATGACACCATCAAAACCATGAACACCATCCACTCAGGATCACCGGCAAACCCCAGCCCCCACTACATCTTCAACAAAGCGAGCTCCATCATCGCACCCCAACTCCAGAAGATTTTCAACGGCTCCTTTGAGACCGCCACCTTCCCAGGGAGCTGGAAACTCACCAAGATGAACACCCTACTCAAGAAGCCCAAGACAGACCCAAAGAACCTCAAGAACTTCCAGCCCATCCCCTTACTCCCATTCCCGACAAAAGTAATCTAGAAGACCCTGGACTCGTCCCAATCTGGATTCCGCAGCAACCACAGCACCGAAACCGCCCTCATCGCTACCACCGACAACATCAGGACCCTGCTGGACAACGGCAAAATTGCAGCCCCCATCCTCCTAGACCTCTCGGCTGCCTTTGACACTGTCTGCCACCACACCCTACGCACACGCCTCCACAACGCAGGGATCTGCGGAAAAGCCCTGGACTGGATCACCTCCTTCCTCACTGTTAGAACCCACAGAGTCCGCCTCCCTCCATTCTGATCCAAAGCCAACAAGATCACCTGCGGCGTACCCCAAGGATCATCCCTCAGCCTAACCCATTTCAACGTCTACATGACACTGCTCGCCAACATCGCCCGATCACATGACCTTAACATCATCTCTTACGCTGGCGACACCCAGCTGATCCTCTCCCTCACCAAGGACCCCACCACCACCAAAACCAACTTCCACGAAGGAATGAAGGCTGTCGCCGAATGGATCAAGAACAGTCGCCTGAAACTGAACTCAGACAAGACAGAGGTCCTCATCCTCGGCTCCACCCCCTCTGCCTGGAACTACTCCTGGTGGTCGGCCTCACTGGGAGCGGTGCCGACACCCACTGACCATGCACGGAACCTGGGGTTCATCCTAGACTCATCCCTATCAATGACCAAGCAAGTCAATGCCGTCTCCTCCTCCTGCTTCAACGCCCTCCGCATGCTTCGCAAGATCTACAGGTGGATCCCCACCGGAACTAGCAGGACAGTCACCCAAGACCTCGTCACCAGCAGGCTGGATTACGGAAACGCCCTCTACACAGGAACCACGGCTAAACTCCAGAAAAGACTTCAACGCATACAGAACGCCCATGCACGCCTCGTCCTCGACATCCCCAGCAACAGCTGCATCACTGCCCACCCGAGAGACCTGCACTGGCTCCCCGTCAACAAGAGGATAACCTTCAAGCTCCTCACCCACGCTCACAAAGCACTCCACGACACCGGACCTACATACCTCAACAAACGACTCACCTTCTACACTCCCATCCACCAGCTTTGCTTCCCTGGCCTCACACTCACCACCGTTCCACGCAACCACCGCACGACTGCCAGCGGCAGATCTTTTTCCCACCTCGCCGCCAAGACATGGCACGCCCTCCCATCCACCTGCGACAGACCCAGAACCTGCTGACCTTCAGGAGACTTCTCAAGACCTGGCTGTTCGAACAATAGCAGCTCCCTCACTCCCTTTAGCCCCTTGAGACCCTCACGGGTGAGTAGTGCACTCTACAAATGATTGATTGATTGAGTGATTGATTGGATGTCAATTCTGGCTAAAGATACAATTAATCACAATCACTGATTATTTCCTATTACACATGAGATGTTTGTATGAATCAAACATGTTAATATTTTAACAAGACTCAACACGGTTTCAAATCAATCAATCAATCAAGCATATCATTTGTAAAGCGCACTACTCACCCGTGAGGGTCTCAAGGTGCTGGGGTGGGGAATGCTGCTACTGCTCGAAAAGCCAGGTCTTGAGGAGTTTTCTGAAGGTCAGCAGGTCTTGGGTCTGCTGTAGGTGGATGGGGAGGGTGTTCCAGGTCTTGGCTGCGAGGTGGGAGAACGATCTGCCCCCTGAGGTCGCTCTTCGGAACGCATAATTATTTTAACAAGACTCGACATGTTTCTTAATGCTTATTATGAACATTCTCTGTGACACACACTGGGATGGAGTATGTGAGTTTGTGGGTGGCACTTATTTTTGTTGGAGGTATTGATCAAAGCATACAAATATTTGATCGGCTGTATAGGAATTAGAAGGCTGTCCAATCCTTTCAAAGGTATTGACTTTGCCATGCAAAATGTTCTTTATTTAAATAAGATGGGAAACACTGAAAAAATAAATTTTTCGGTACATTATTTTATTTACATAAATGGGTGTACAGTTTACCACTGAAAATTAAAGTCCTGCAGATAATCCTTTTATTTCAGCGAAAAATTCGTAAGCACTGACACATATTTGTTTATACGTCCTGGAACACTATTTTTTTGCTGTTGGAAATTATCGTTCCTATTCCTTCTTTATTACTAAACACCCACAATAATGATTTATTTTTTGCAATGCTTTTAAACTTCTTATCCTCCTATTTCTTAGGAGTGCCTTCATTTACGTTTGACTATTGCAGTGGTAAAATCCCACTACCTCATAGTCATCAATCCCCTTTCTCCTTACGTTAGCCTTCATTTAACTCTCTTAGAAACCCTTCAACAAATAACACTACAGGCGCCTTCCTGTGGCCTTTCTGCCCCACGGAACTCCATCCACTGGCCGCGTCTCGGATTAAATAGATAACACATAAGGGCAGTAAATTACATAATCTGGCACTAAACTGCTGGGGTTGTAATGGCCCGCAAGCCAGTTCAATAACTTTTTTATTTGAGAAGAAAATGATGCTGTGTTTTCGACATGCAGTACACGACCTTCTCCAGGTCAGAAATATAGGAATGGCGTGTGTTCATTAATTCTTAAATGTGTTATTTCAAACACAAATGTCAGTAGATGTAGCCTTTCTGAATAACTTGGCCGAAAGAAAGAGCTGATCAATTGAATATCTGATCAAATGAATGTCACAGAATATCTACCCGGGACAAGAGTTATGCAAATGTTATCTTTTTCTGAGGCCAATCAAAAACGTGTAAGCGGCTGTCAGCCCGACTAGTGTGATTGTTGTTCACATCTAGATCAAACTCTTTAAGCGCATTATAACATTTATGCTTTGTTCTGTTTCTTAACATGAGTCATGAATAATTGCTTTTTTATTACAAACCGAATAGCATTTCAACCTGGCGTTAGATATTGTCCATTTCAGAATAATTCTCCCCAGATCTAGTGCTCTGAGATGGGCTTTGTTAATTATGTCTGCCATTCTGCTCTCATATGTGCACATTTTAAACTGCAGTGTGCGTTCTGAAATGTGTGTAAATTTACCCATTTACCCGTTGAGCAATGTACTTCTATATTTAAGTGTGATTAGTAAAAAAAAAAAAGGTGTAACACACGTAAGACGAAACTATTGTTAAGTTTCTTTAAAGATAACATGCGAAAAATGTTCGGATATTATTTTTCTTAGCTGACTCAATGAGAGTGAGCTTTGTCATTGGGCTTTCGAGGTCCACTCAATCTCTTTGTCTTGGCAGTATTTACCCAAGAGATTTCACCTACTGCAAATAAACAATGTTTCTGTGTGAAAACCGGACAGAAACTAAAGATGGTCGAGGCTCTTAAGGCTTCAGCCAAAGGCCTGGCTCTGGCTCAGCTCGAGGCCCTCTTAGACTCTCGAGCCCAAAACGAGCTGAGAATGAATGTGGCTTCTGACTGCCGTCCATACTCTAACAACTTGTGCCAAGAATTAAAAACAAAGCATCACCCTTTGGTGTTAAGTGTGAGAGAACAAGATACCTGTCAAGTGGGTGAATTGAATAATGTGAAACCAGAAAACCTGAAACAAATCCTGGCTTGCCTGATTGACCATATTGTCTGATCCTGGGGAAATACTTTATTTTACAAAGCCTCCTTTTTCTTCGTTATCACATGAGACCAACTTCCAATTCTTGTCTTCAAGATGTGCGCTGTACAGAAAAAATATCATATATTAAGATGAAAGGTTTCTGCATATTAAATAAATATCGTTTTCATTCTGAGGAAACGATCATATTTGCACATGTTTTTAAAAACCTCAACTGTATTTTCCACAAGAGTTCTTGAGAAAAATGGACTTGACGTTTTTCAAATAACTGAGCTATTCAAAGAGGCACGTTGACCCAAACCACAAAAGTGTACAAATTACCATGGTACATATCAAGGAGGGTATAGTATTAACAAGCAGGTCAAGGAGTTTAGGGCCACTAAACAGTTCTTATATTTTTACATGATGCTTGTTGCATGATTTAGATGCCAACCAGGGCCGGACAGGGAACTAAAACCGGCCAGCCCCCCACACCCCCGGGGGGGATGGGGGTGCGACCGCGCTCTTTGCCAGGGCTGGTTTCCGGCCGATTTTATTACAGGGCGGTTTTTGCAGCAACGCTGCAAAGTCGGCTCTGTAACAAAAATGGCCCCCAGGGGCCCAAAACTGGCCCCCACCCTTGCGGCGCACCAGGGGATTGCCCGGTGCCCGCAACGGCCAGTCCGGGCCTGATGCCAACTCGTGTACAGGGTCTTAGAGTCCAGCCAGACTCTTGCCTCGGCTCTGTCTGTTAATTTGCTGGCTTAGTTACCTCTAATGAAAACATGTGGCGATCTGTGCAGAAAAGCTGATTACTGAATGTTATTCCCCAGGAACTCTGGGGGATCAGTTAGGGGAGAGTGTAAGTTACACTAAAGTTTGCCTCTTCCTTTGGTATGAAAGGTCTAGCCTTCCACAAAGTCCTGTAGGAATATGTAGAGCTTTGGTGTACTTGGCCTAAGTCACTAAGGGCCACTTGCATCATTGTAAATTGCGGTCACAAAGGTGCAGATTCGCAGAATCTGCCCCTTTGCGACCACAATTTTTGCATTTGCGATGCCTCATCCCAAATGTAAAAATAGCTAATTAAATAACCGCTAAAATTGTGATTACTTAAATTGCAATTGCATTTAATGATTCACAAATTGCGATTCCCTAAACGCAATGCAACCCCCAAAAAACTTGCGAGTTTGCAATTAAGAAATGCAAATTACCATCAATTCAAAGTTGATGGTAATTTGTGATAACTTTGTAAAATGCACAAAAGTGCATTTTTCAAAGTTCTGTGTTGCACACATACATGTCCTTGTGTGTGCAACATGTGTTGAAATTGCAATTTCAGGGGTGCATCAGGGTGTCCTTTTGGCCCCCTTGCACCCTATTTGGTACTTGAAAATTGCGTATGCTATTCCCATTGATTCCAATGGGCCTCTAGGTCCATAGGAATGAATGGGGTGCAATTCCTTATTTGCAAATCGCAATTTGCGAGTTGCAAATAAGGGATGAGTAGGAATGGCAAATTGTTTTACGATTCCTACATGCATTAGCACTTGCGATTCCTAAATTGCAATTTCTTAAAATTCGCAATTTAGCAATCGCAAATGCACAGTTTGATGCATGTGGGCCTAAACCTCTTGCAGCTGATCCAACATGGCATCTGTTTAGTTCTTGGATGTGGGTTAAAGGCATAGCACCACTTTGTGACTACTCCCCAAGGCACTACATGTGGATGTTCATAATACTTTAATAGACCACTCACATGGGAAGACAAAACAGGTGTTGTTTTTCACACTCGAAGCGGCATATAAAATATTGAGCGTCTCTCAGAGTTTACTCATCGGAAATAGACGTGTGTAAAATTGCGTTGTTTTTTAAATTTAATTTCTCAAAATTCACTGTACCTTACCTGGTAAAATCTGATACTCTGGTTCGAAATAGATTTGGTGTTTTTAATAGCATATATTACGAGTTTACCCCTAAAAAATGGGGAGTGACATGAGGATTTTGCTACAATTTGAACCAAAATCGACATTTCCTCGTGTGCACCAGCAGTTTGTTGCCTGGCATAGGTCAGTAGGTTTGACCTGCTGAAATGTATCTTGGAAAAGTTACGAGGGTGCCCGGTATTCACACTCGCTCACAACTGGTTGCAGCAAGCTCCGCATAACTTAGACTTCTGTTCTCTGATAACAGGTACTGGGTGAGGCACTGGAATTATCCGGCTAATAACAATTCCCCCCACAGTTTAAACACCTTCACCTACACCCACTTCATGGTTAACATGCAGCGCACACAGAGTACTGGTAACAGCAAGGATTTGTTTCATCTACTTTCATGGACTATTTAAAACATTTTAAAAACGTTGGTGGGACTTGGGTCATGGCCTGAAGCAGATTACATTTCAGCTACAGACAGGTGGTTGATTGATGGTGCAACAGTGCTGAAACTTGAAATACCTTCAGAAATATTGCCACAGATTATCACATTGCTCCACCTACTGGAAAACGATCAAAGGAACCACCACAGTAGTGAAGTGTTACATTAGAAAGCCTTTTCTTTCTGCAGGAGTGATCATAGAATCTGTCTTCATTAAAGAGCTGCCAGAATTCCCTGGCTTCATTGCAGCCCATCAAAAGGAATATCAACTGTATGCATCAAATACAAAATACTTTAGACTGCAGATTTACGAATCTAAAATCATATTCTTTCGCACGATATTCATTAAGCACCTCGGTATGATCCCAAATGGTTAGCCAGTGTTTAATGTTTTTTTTTAATTAAAGGCATAGTTAATTAAAAACCTTTGCAATGAGTGCTTATAGAAAAGTTTACATGAGAATTTGCCTAAAAAGGGATTAGGTTAAAAAGCAGTACATTCAAGATGCTCAGATACTCGATGTTGCGATGGCAGATATAACATTTAAATAATATTCGACTGCTAGATCTAGGTGTTGACCTGTGCTGGTTACTAGTTGTGTAGTGCCCCTGCTGCGCTGGATGCTAGAGTTCGTGTTCGGGGCCTTTGGCAACTGTGGCAATCAAGACTTCTGGCCCGGTAACTTTGGATGGATAGATACATTTGATAGCTAAATAAGAAAAAGTGAGCACGTTTTTGGCCATACCTCAGCTTAAAAACAGCTATACTATGCACTCAATATTTCCATTGTATGCTGTTTTTTATTCCAGCATGCACACCTTACTACTGATTGTTTGTTCAGGAGTTTCTATTAACTTGATTTGATTCTGATTTCTTTTAACAAAAATAATGATTCTTCACCATCTAAACGGTAGGACATGACTTCCACCTCGCCCTCTAGAGTACTAAAATCAATTTAAATAACTGTTACAGTGATTTGCCCCATTATCAAGTCTAGACCTTCTTTGCTCTCATTAAAAGACCACACCTCACAAGGATCGCCTCAGTCCTAATGAAGGCCTCCTCAGTACATTATCTGCACTCCCTATACTTGAGATTAAAACACGTTGACTCACATTTGAATCACGTATGTACTGTGTTTTTCCAGGAGAATCCTACTTTTTGTTAGCAAACATTTAAGAAACTATGGGCCATATATAGGAAACAAAGTTGCGATCGCAAACGCTGAAATTTGCAGAATTTCAGCGTTTGCGATCGCAATTTAGGCAGTGTGCAATGTAGCACACAAAAACCCACTTGCAAAATAAGGAATCGCAACATTTGCGATTCCTTATTTTGCAAATGCATTTAAGGAATCCCAATTTGCGATTCCTAAATGCAATGTAGGAAGCACCCAAGTTGTGCCATTTTGGCATAAGGAATCTTAAATTACCACCAACTTCAGGTTGGTGGTAATTTCCGATTTCTTTGAAAAATTCACTTTGTTGCCATGTGGCGCACATACATGTCCTTAGGACATGTATGTGGGCCACATGTGCACACATGCTTATTTCATGGGGGGGACAGGGTGTCCTATTGACGCCCTTGCAACCTTGAAATTGCATTCTCACTTTGCTATTCTGTAATTGAGAATCGTAAATTGAGAATGTCTTCCCATTCATTCCTGCCCATAGGAATGAATGGGAAGGTATTCCTTATTTGCGAATCTCAATTTGCGATTTGCAAATAAGGAATATGTAGGATTCGCAAATAATTTTGCAAATTCTACCTACATTTCGTTTAGTGATTCTCTAATTGCGATTCCCTAAAAATCGCAATTTGAGAATCGCAAAAACGTTTTACCTACATTTGGCCCTGTGACATACACCTTACATATTCACTAGGAGGAAAATGGTTGCATATGAGTGAGCTCTTTATAACAAAATAACTATCACAGTGAGAAAAGGGTCTAATAGATGCTCATAAAATGATAATCATTTATTTTTGTTAGGTACAACACAAATCGTGTCGACGCTGGTCCATTCTTTTTCCATATTTTGTTTTTTAATCACAGGCTGTGCTTATGGGATTATGTCACTAATATGGAATTTGCTTGGGTTCTATGTGCATAACAATCAATTGTAAGGTGTGAAACTGGATTAATGTGTTGTATGTTTTCTCACTAATTCTTTACAAATCTTCTTGATTGTAGAATATACCATTTGTGGATAGATGTGTTATATAGTATAAGCATTGTTAAATATATCGTATATGAATACCACCTGACCAATGAACCTCAAAATCAAATTCAGAAACCTGTATTATTTAGAATCAATATGTTGATTTATGGCCTACTGGGAGCTCTTGTATTGGTCTTAAATATTGCCGTTGGCCAACGTTCTCTCACTTGTAGGGAATGAACAGCAAACGGTGGTGCAGCATTACATCTGAACTCCTAAAGTATCTCCCTTGTACACAATGGCTAACTGGGTGCCAACCCAGCACTATGGTTCAGCAACTAATGTAATACTCAGCAAGCCAACGACTGCGCTAAGCCTAGAGATCTGCTGGATGCGAGCAGTTCTTACTTCACAGCACAGCACTGTTGTCACACGGAATCTTGTGCTTAACAAAATTACTGGCCCTTCAAATCTTACCTGCATGGCTACCTCAAACACATATCAAAAACAGTGGCAGCATCGCCCCACTGCTTTCAAGCAGTGCAAAGTAGAAACATAAAATGATAATATCTTTGAATTATTATCATTGTCTGCTTCAATGCTGCTTTGCGGGCGGGCGATGGGGCTGCTCTGCTCTCGGAACAGGGTAGAGGAGGAGCAGTTTGCCCACTTGTGCAATGACTGTTTGGCTGTTTCTCTCGGGCCGCCAAACACAGTCATGCACTCTTTCCCTGTTGTCCACACAGACTGCATCACACCCTGCCTGGAGAACATACCCAGGCTCCCCATTTCCTGGCTCAGCGTTGAAGCAGGTTGCACAGACCAATCACAAGGCTGCATTACAGCGTAGTGATTGGTCAGGAGAGTCTGGGTGTCAAGGTAAGTTTATTTTGTTGAAAAAAATGTTTTTCTATATCGCGCTACCCTCCTCCCTGAATGACTCCCGTCTCCACCCATGCAACCCCTCCCGTGCCCACCCCGTCACCCGCTAGTCAGCCCAGCCACCACTGATAAGATTTTAGAGTAATTGAAATTACTGCAGCATGTTCATATGCATCTTTCCACCCAGAGGATTGTGGGGACTTTATGTGATTTAATATTTTAGCAAGATTAACTGCTTATGAATCTGGCAGAGAGAAAAAGATTTTTTAAATGGTTTGCCGCCAGCAAAATAGGGACTTAACGTAGAAACAAAAATGATAATCTTTATCATGATATCATCTACTTTCCACTGTTCATGGGCTTTGGCAATGTGAAGTGGGCTGTAGGTGCTAGGAATAGACTTTGTCTACTGTACCACCCGCACATTGGCTGCCATACACAGCAGGATCTGAGATAGGGCCTACCCATTCAGTAGCCCCTGCAACCAGCCCCATAGTCTTAGGCAATGCATTGAGGGGAGTTTTTGGATGAATTGTCCACTAACCATGTCCTGACCCATCCACTACAGTGACTGAACCATCTTTGAGTGTGAAACTCTGGAGGCAGGGCCTCACCTTTGTCTGAGTACCTCACTGTGCCCTGTGTCTATGTAAACCACAGTGTCTTAAAAGTAGCATAGGTCAGGACTATCTTTTAATCTCTCCTGAAGTGCTTGCAAAGACTAGGAGAGCTTGGAAGGAAAACTCCTTATTTCATACACTTTAACTGCTATCTAGGTAGGTGACGCCCCAAAGAACATTCCAATCTTTGGGTTCAATCTTTTTTTAAATAACACACAGGATGCCGAACTCCTATAAACAAATGACTATCGCTCACCTTGGCTATGCTCAAGGAGAAAGAGGATTATTGTTGTCTCCTGGCTTTCTCTACTTGGCCAGCCCCAGGATGGAATGGGGGTTTATTTTTATTTTTTTAATGTTACTTAAAAGAATTGATCATGCGAACCAGGCACGGGAACTCGCTTTCAGCTGCTCCAGGACCCTCCAACCTTGTTTTTCTGGAGGCAAAGGAAGCCAAGGACAGGTTACAGCAGCCACAGAGCCATGTTCACAAACGAGAATAAGACACTGGGGCAGGTGCCCTCTGCCCCGAGTTCAATTTTATGACGATTTGTTTCAAAAGTAATTAGCTAATACAACAATTGAATTACTGAACACAACGAGGGCTCCACCATAACATGTCCCCTCGTATGATGTAGATCATTTCCATATTATTTTTAGTAGTGAATTCTAAAATGCCTGCTGGGTGTCTGCGGTACGACTCGAACTTATGCTCGTGGGTTTGTCACTAACAACTGACACAACGTGGAACGTTTCTCAAGCATGTCTTAAAATACACTGCGCAGCCTTCCAATCTGCCCCTGGAAACAAGGAAAGCTCATGTCATACATCTTTTTAATGATTACAGAATGCATGGGAAAGGGTTGACATTCGGCCTACAAAGGAGCATTGTATCGGTTTTGTGTGTATCTCTGCTCTTGTACCTAACACGTTCTTGAACTTTAAGAAAAAGTCCAACTGAAGTTTCGTTAGAAAAGAATGCTTTGTTTTTGAGAGGGAAAGCAGTATCAGTTGAAAATAAAACGTTTAGCCTGCTGGAAAGTGTTTTCAGATAACCTATCACTGTACTTTAGCTGAAATGTTGACTCAACATAAAACCGAGAAGGCTCTTGCTGCTGTGGCAGTAACATGTCGGTGGGAGCTCCCTTGTTGCTAATGCATCTAGATGTCAGTATCTTTGCTCTACTGACTTGACATTGCCAGGGGGAGCCACTTGACAGACTTTGAGAAATAGCCTAATAACATATGTGACATTTCCACCCAGCGGAGATGAGCAGCGGTATTAACAAAATTACATTTTATAGGATCTCACCCATAGAATAAAACCAGTGGATTGGAATGAACCCCAACCTCTTTGAGGTCGTCGGCAAAGTAAATCAGCAATACTTTTACAGGTTCTCTGGTGGCTGCTTTAATGTGCTTACATTTTTTTCAGCGTCATTCATGAATGTGTCCCTTTAAATTCCTCTCTCGAGACACCTACCTCCAGTATTTACACACAATGAAAAGATTGTACCACCTGGTCGCTCTTTAGGACCGATATTCGGCTTAATCACTAACTTCACTCTTTCATAGAGGGCTTTTCTTATGCGATGAGGTCATATATCAACAATATTCTAAAAAACTAAAGCGAAAAATGGAGAGAAAAAAATAGTGTCTCGATGAATGATGCCGCTAATATATTTAATAAAGACAAATAAGAAGACTTTTTTTGCATTACATTTAAATGCTGAATACATGAAAGCGGGGGTTCAGTGTCTGTCATATTGAATGACCCAAAGGTACTACATGTTATTTATGGGAGCTGAGAATAACTCATAGAGGCCCAAGTTCTTGGTGCCCGTAGATAATTTTCTAGATATTTAAATTACCACTGTGTAAACAAAGTGCCCGTCGAAAACAGATAACTGCCGTAAGACTTCCTGTGCGAAGTAAGACTTCCTGTGCGAAGCCATCTCCCCCTATCTCCCGTCCAGAGAACTCCGTTCCACTCATTTGGCCCTTTTGTCAGTCCCTCGCTTCAGAAAACAGAAGTCCGGGGGGGGCCAGATTTGCAGTGCTGGCTCCAGCCTTCTGGAACTCCCTCCCATTTACTCTTAGGACGTCATCTTCGTATCTGGAATTTCGCAAGCATCTCAAAACCTTCTTGTTCTCCAGATCTGCAGCAGCTTAGCCCCCTTCTCCGCCTCCACTGATCCACAGCTATCTAGCGCCATGAAACCGTTCCTGGTATAAGAGCGCTCTACAAATATTTTAAAATTCAAATTCAAATTCAAGACTCTTGAAAAAACACACATGAGGCTGTAAAAAATGGCCTTATCGGTGAAAATCAGTGCAAACAATATGATATGTGGTGAATACAATACTGTGTGTTATAATGCACCACCAAAGAGCAGGGCACGTACATAACACCGCGAAAACAGTGCTCCTTCAGATTTATTTTAGAAAAAAATGTAATCACTTAAAGGTCAGACTCATAGTCAAAATCTAACTCAATAGAAGGTGAGCAAGATTATTCACATTTGCTATGTTTACAGAAGTTTTTCCAGCTGGACTAGATAACACAACACAATAATCTATAGAAAATGCAAAGCTCCTGAGCTCGTTTCGTTTCTTAATCTTCATTTAAGTATACACTTAAAATCATTTAAGAGAACTAAAGTACATAAACAAATACCATAGAAGCATATCATCGATATTTAAAATCTCATCTGATAAAAGGTCATTGTGAACACACGTATCACAATAAAGCTCATATAACATACAAATATATAAAATAAAAAGATAACGTGTTTATCTGGGAAAGGAGTGGAGAACATGGAAAAAAAGTATCATCTCTACAGTAGCCCTGCAGGTAAATAAATGTACAAGTAACCTTGAGACAAAGCAGAGAAAATACCATGCCACATAGATAAAGACTAATATTCAAAGGACTTTCACCAAGGAACAGTATTTTTCAGAAATCCTCTCACACAGTAACAAATAAATGGATCAGATAGTATGCAAAGATAATAAAGAGCTGGCTTGTATTGCTAAAAACCATGTAAGTTAAGGAAAGGTACCAAATGTTTATGTCTAAAAGGCTGATAACATTTACAGAAGACGAAGAGTTGAACCAGCGTTTGGGGTGAGCAGAATTGACTCCGAGTCATATTGGCCCAGAGGAAAAGCATCAGTAGCTTCGGATGGTACTTACGAGACAGTTTGTCAAAAGAATCCTTTGATACACATAATTTTCAAGGGCTAGGTATGGTTCCATACCCATGCTGGTGTGAATGATAATCGGATCCCTCACAGTTATCTTACTTAACTCTATTGGCGGATGCAAGCCTTATGTAGAGCTCCTTCGCTCTAGCACCCTCTCCTCTGCTGATGGACCGTGGTAAGGAAAACAGAACCGGTCTGCCCAAGAGATCTGCAGTTTTTTTTACAGAATTCAGCCATGGGATCCTGAGCTCAAGGTATCAATCAAGACAGTGGGTACGACTTCACGGTTGAACGCCGCTTTCTCATTACTCCACAGAGAAATCCAGAGGAGGAGAATGGCGAGTTCCACCTGTTCTGTCACATAAGTCAAGCCAAGCTACTCATGTAGAAAATACTGTGGGCTTCTATGTCCTAATCTCAGTAGACACCTGCAGAAGTGGTTTTCCTAATGTTGTTACTTAGTGCAAGCATGAAAACGCCATTTTACAGACCCGTAAGTCAAAACTGGTAGACGTTTCAGTTTGTACATTTCTAAGAAGGGTAATAACGTTTGACACCAGCTTTTCGAGACACATCAAATGGAGCCCCTAAGGACTGATTACAAGAAAGGCAGTGATTGGCAATGCAGGGCAGAAAATTGTTGCAGGAATCGAAGGTCACCCAGAGGGGTGGAAATTCAGAGACCCTCGAGATATGTTTGCCCTTTATGACATGGGTTCAACTTTTATGTTTTTCCTTCCACACCATGTAGTGTATTTTAGTTATGTTTAACTTCAAGGTCCAAATTATCCATAAAGAGAACAAAACTCTCGATATGGCCCGTAAACCACTAGGTGTGCATGTTAACAAAACCACATCAACTGCATAGAGCAGCGCTGGGACTGTCATTGAGTCTGATTTAGATAGATCTTTTTCTGTTGTTGAGAGGAATGAGTTCAGACTATTTATATTTTTTAATAAACATGATTACTGCCAGAACACACCCCTCTGGGCAACCTAAAATACACTGTACATCCCCCCTCTGTTTTGTACCTGACCATTGCAGAGAACCCTCAGTATATTGTGCATACAAAATCCACCAAGGACAGAGGCAAGCCAATCTTGTTAAGGGTGCATCATAGTTTTGAGGAATTTATGTGATTGAATGTGATGCACTACTTAGGTCCAGGAATACAAGAGAGAACCCTTTTGCCAATTGTGTATTTGTCAATCAATAGGCTGAGATTTAGAAACTGTTCCTGTGTCCTAAGCCCTTCTCCAAATCCATATTGGTTTTTACTGCTGGCGCCAGACTGCTGTACCCAGGCCTCTAACTTACATAGGAGAATTCCACCCACCAATTTTAACAAAAAGTCCAAAAGTGATATTGGTCAATAGCAGCAAAGATCCGGCCTATTGCCTTTCTTGAATATAGAGACAATGACGGCTGTCTGCCAAGAAGCAGCATTCAGGATGTTGGCAACGATCAGTGCCCATAGGAAAACTCTTTCCTCATAAAGATCCATAAGAACCCCATTTGGGCCATGTGCATTTTTATACGGGCCAAACGATATGGCTGTAATGGGAAGGAGGTGTCCATACGATGGTTGGGAACACACTTGTTGTTTTTTGGTACCCCTCACACACCAACAGGCCCCTTGGTGTCATGCTTTATCATTGGGGTCCTCGCACCCCTCTACGGGATGCGGCGTGCTGCGACCTACGGTTGCGGTGGAGCACTTGTATTGGCTATGTGTGGTGTCGGTGAGGGAATTTATAAGTGAGTGCTGTGGTGGGGTTTGATAGTGAGTGAAGTTTAAAAAGTACCTGGCTCGTGAGGTACTTTTTAAACTTCACTCACTATCAAACCCCACCACAGCACTCACTTATAAATTCCCTCACCGACACCACACATAGCCAATACAAGTGCTCCCACGCAACCGTAGGTCGCAGCACGCCGCATCCCGTAGAGGGGTGCGAGGACCCCAATGATGAAGCATGACACCAAGGGGCCTGTTGGTGTGTGAGGGGTACCCAAAAACAACAAGTGTGTTCCCAACCATCGTAGGGACACCTCCTTCCCATTTCCCAATGGATTCCTTTTGTTTATAAAACTAACCCAGGGAGAACGAATCCATTCAAGATAATTCTCTCTCTCCCTCTTTTGTTAATAATTGTATGGCTGTAATGACCTCATCAAGGTTAAAACTAATGTCGGGAAGGAATGAAAGAGAGACCTCAGTCGCATCTTCACCTGTAGTACTTGAAAAGCAGTATATAAAATAGAAGTGAGAAGTTCATCTTTCAGCCCTAATATTTACCTGCAATTCCCTGTGTCATGAATAGCTGGAGTTCATGAGCAGCTGGTGTGGGGGCTACTCATGCCAGTATCCAACATTCTGCAAAGGTACAGACTAATGCTCCATAATTCAGGAATTCAGGATTTGCCCTGGTGCGAGTCATGGTCCTTCGTCGGCCGCAGTACTGGGATAAGGGACTCATTTGCAAGGCAATCTCCGACCGTGAGTAGGCCCACCTCTGTCCATTGTATCAGTTGCTGAACAGTGAAAAATGTTGTGGGCCCATTGTGTAGTATTCCAACCAGTGGTAAAGAAAGGACATAAAGGGGTTTCCTATTAGAAATGTTAACACATTCCAACACGTCAGGGTTACGGACAAGAAAATCAGCAACTTCTGGCTTTTGGTTGAACTGTCAATAAAGAAGCAAACAGGGAACCGTGGTTCAGCTTTCCCTCCACTACTCCAAACTCTTCCATCCATTCACCATCAAGCCAATCCAAGTCATACCAGCCATGAAACCAGTCACCCAGGTTTACCCTCCTCCTCGTGTAGCCTATATGAGGATTCTCTGTAATGATGGCATAATAATTTCTCAATAAATTGTGTGTAAATTTCCCTGCAATCAGCTAATCTTGCTGTTGCAGCCAGGTTTTTAATCTCTTCTACCTCATTACCTAATATCACCAGCTCAGCATCCAGTATTTTTCGAATCCTAGTCATTTTACCCCAAACCGTACCCCCATATCACCACCTTAAATGCCTCCCATTTGATTAGGTATTAGTGACAGTCCACTCAAAATATTATGATATCACCTCACCCAGTGAAGCACAAAAGATGGGTTGTCAACGGGCTAGGCTGAAGGGGGCTATCCATTTCTAGAGTCATCAAGAGTAGGTTATGGTCAGATATTGTTCAAATATTCTGAAAGCAGCAAAGATTGACACAGCTGTCCTGCTCATAATACTTTATTAAGTCTTACATCTATGTTATATACGTTAGAACAAAACAGGAAATCCCTGTTTGTACCATGCTGAAAGCTTCCATATGTCATTCAAATCCCAACCATCATCCAAGTAACAAATCCCTTAGCCATCTTAATGGACTGGGTCCCCGGTATTGGCAGAATGAAGTGGTCCAATGTTGTGTCTTAAACACAATTAAAAAAATACAGTTGATGGACAGAATGTAGAACAATGTCATACATTCACCCCAGTACAAGGATCTGGGCCTAAATCCATTGTTTTTTTGCTCTCCACACCACCCTGGGTTAGACACTGGCTATATGCAAATCAGCTCTGACCCTGTGCCTCATGGGAACAGTCCAGTCCGAACTACCAAGCCATGTCTTTCCCAGACCGGAATCAAGCATCCAAGGACCGGTTTCTGGCTATCAGCCTTCATCAGCCTGGATAGCTTGACTCCAGTGGTGTGGGGAGCCTGGGACTCACGTCTGAGCATACCCAGCCCACTCGGGGTGAAAATTGCAAAAAACACAGTTGATGGACAGAATGCAGAACAATGTCATACATTCACCCCAGTACAAGGATCTGGGCCTAAATCCATCGTTTTTTTGCACTCCACACCACCCTGGGTTAGACACTGGCTATATGCAAATCAGCTCTGACCCTGTGCCTCATGGGAACAGTCCAGTTCGAACTACCAAGCCATGTCTTTCCCAGACCGGAATCAAGCATCCAAGGACTGGTTTCTTGCTATCAGCCTTCATCAGCCTGGATAGCTTGACTCCAGTGGTATATTTGCATATAGCCAGTGTCTAACCCAGGGTGGTGTGGAGTGCAAAAAAACGATGGATTTAGGCCCAGATCCTTGTACTGGGATACATGTATGACATTGTTCTACATTATGTCCATCAACTGTGTTTTTTGCAATTAAACACAATTAAAGTCATGCTTAGTTATATCTTACAGTCCACCATTTGGCTCAATTGTAAAGACAATGATTTAAAGAATAAGATATTTGTTACCCAATGGTATTCCCCCCTCATCCAATTTGCACAACACTAAAACTCACCTAACTTCCGAATCTATTAGGGTGCTTGTGGCAGAGAAATGGGCCCCTGGCCTCACCCATATCAGAACTCCTCTTGTGAAAGCAGAGTATTCTGTTGTGAATATTTGTCCCCTCCATCTATTCAGTAATCTGGTAAGCTCTGTTTTGTTGAGGTACGTTTCTAGGAGTCATTGTACTTGCAGACCTCTTCATTTAAGTTAGGCTTTAACTTTTTTTTTTTACTTCAGAGCCTAAACCTCGTACATTCAATGTTATAAAGCTCTGCTTAATGCTGTGGTAACCCGGCACAAAAACAATCAGACTTAACTAAGAAGCAATGAGTAAAGTATTTATGTAGCACATAAAAAGCAAGAAAGTGAAGATACAACACAAAAAAATATCTACACCAATTTAGAAAAATAGAGTACATTTTAATAAATTATTTGGCACCAAAACAAAGACAATTAAATGAGTAGTACCAGAGTTATACATTTTTAAAGTCTAAGGTAAAACCCGGTGCCTAAATGATCAAATTCCATGTGCACTAGACCGGATCAAAGTAAAAAAGCATGAGTGAGCTGGACACAAAAAGTCGATTGGTCTCTTACCTTCAGGAAAAAGTGTTCTGAGAAGGTAAAGATTAACTGGGCACAGCTGCAGACAGTGTTCCTGGAGAAGGCATCATCGTCGGAAAGTCGCTGGCCGAAATCACAGTGAATATTCCTATGTCCAGACTTAGGGCCTGAATTAGATCTTTGCAGACAGGCTACTTCGTCACAATGGTGACAGATGTCCTGTCCGCTGAAATATAAATCCCATAAGATATAATTAAATTTATATTTCAGCAGATGGCATATCTGTTACCATTGTGATGGAGCAACCCATCCGCCAAGTTCTAAGTTAGGCCCTTAGTCTGTTTTCTTGGAAGTCAAAAATCTACAGTGGGACAAGGTTGGAAGCTGTACCTGACAAGATACCATTTTGGCATAGGACCATTAAACACGATTTGCTGCTGTAGAGAAGAATAGAGTGGGAGCTGCCGTGAACTCAGGCCACCAGTTGATGCACCTTAGGCAGAGAGATGAGCAGGTTGGTCTCAGTCCTCCCACGGTTTTCAGAGTAATTTGTAATTCCCTGTTTTAGCTTTTGGCTATCTGTGCACCTTTAGTACCACCACCAAGTGTGGGTCAAGGACTGGAGGAGCATCACTTTGGGGTGGAGGGGTTAGGACTCCCTCAGTCTAGGACCAGGTTCAAGATGGTTGGAGCCTTTTCTGTCCTGATGTTCTGATCAGGAGGCCATCCAACTAGCTCCAGGAGTGACTCTGTTCAAGCAGTGGAACAGGTATCAAGCAGTAGGGCAAGCCTCTGAGGGTTGAAGGGAGGCACCAGGCAGCAACACAGGCCTTCCAGGTGCAGTCTTGTGGAGTACACAGCAGGTCAAAGCAGCAGCCAGTCCTCTGAGAGTCCTTACACAGGTCCAGAAAGTGAACTGAAGATTGGGTCTGAGGGTCCTATTTTTATACCTGGTTCTTCCTTTAAAGTAGACGTTTCTAGATAATTCCTTTTGAAGTGTGTGAGGCTTCCTGCTTCTCCTGCCCTTGTTGCTAGCTATCTGCATAAACAATGCACAAGTGACAGCTTCTTTGTGTGAAGGCAGAGCACATTCTGTTCAGTTGCAATTAGGGCTGTGCCTAGCTCTGCCACCCATCCAGGCACACCTAATCCCTCTATTGTGGGCTGTCTGGGAGGAATAAACAAAGTACAACTACCAACTACACCTGGTCATATAAGTCAGGAACACGTGGCAGGCACCAAATGGTTCAGGCAGTAAAAGGTGATCTTTCTCAAAGTGGCATTTTCAAAATTGTAACTTCAAATCTGTACTTAATCGTTCATGAGGGTTTTCAATTACAAATTCTCAGACACCAAAAACGAGATGTTAAACTGTTCCCAATTACAATAAGGCAACCCAATGTTATCCTATAAGAGAGGTAGGCCTCACAGTAGTGAAAAACTGATTTGGGAGTTTTTCACTACCAGGACATGTAAAACTTAAAAGTACATGCCCGACCTTTTAATTACAATGCACTCTGACCTATAGGCTACCTAGGGCGTACCACTGGGGTAACTTATATGAAATAAATGGGGAGTTTGAGGCTTGGTAAGGGTTAGAATGCCAAGTGGACTTGGCAGTTTAAAACGGCATGCGGGCTTCAAAGGCAGACCTGGGGCATTTTCTAAGGGGCTACTTACATGGGTGGCATAATAAGAACTGGATGGCATCTAGTAGCATTTAATTTACTGGCCCTTGGTATATCAAATTCAATTCTAACAGGGACTTAAAAGTAAATTAAAAATATCAATCAGGTGTGAAACAATTTTACAATTGTTGAAGGAGAGAGCACATGCAATTTACCTCTGGTTAGCAGTGGTAAAGATCCATCAAAAGAACACATTGTATAAAAAAAAGGGTAAATGAAAAAGGTTTTGGGGAAGACCACTTGAAAGCTGAGAGTTCTAACTGTGGCACAACAAGAGCTGTTGCCCACAAGCTTTTAATTTATAATTCTTGGGTACAAGCAGCACCATTCACTTGTGATTTATAAGTAATTAAATGTACCAACTAGATGTAGAACAATTTTGGCATGTCGTTAAGGGAGAGCACAAGCACTTTACCACTGGTTAGCAAGAGTAAACAAGTGGATAGACAGTTAAAAGCCAACATAAGCAGGTTCAGCAAAGGAAGGCAAAAATCTGGGGTGGCCTTGCAGAAAGGGCCTGGTCCTCAAGAAGTCTTAGTGGATCAGGAGGCATGTACGGTTGAGATGTCTTGAATGACTATTTGTTAATTTGGTATCTTGGGCCTGGAGCTTCGGGGGAAGGGTAGCCAGGATAGGTAGAGGGTTTGGAAGCTAATGGGAATGGTTTGTTGCACTGTGTTATACTGATGCATAACAGACTCTTTGTTGTCACTGAATTGTCATGGATGTTCTTTAAAAAAAGAAAAAGAGCCGGATGCATCCCCTTCCTAACGGAAGCTTTAAAAATAAATTAGCTAGGGTGAACTTAGATTTCAATTACCATAGAGAGTCACCTATATTGTTTCAGTGGCATTTGGGACCGAGATGACGGTGCCACATTTGGCGTGGTTCAGACTGGACTGTGCAGTACTATTTTGTTGTAAGTTGTCTTCCCTTATCTAATCCTCACTCATGCCTTCAAATGGTGCAGTCACAGATCAATGGCTGTTCTGCAAGTGAATTGTGGTAAGACATCACACCCACAGCAGACAATGCATTCAAGTCCTAATCTGAAGATTAGTGCTCCAATGATAAATTACTCTCCCCATCTGAATGCTACTTTCGACCTGTCCCCTCAGCCGCCTGTTTCGCTACCGCTCTCTCTCTCTCCAAGTGAAGCCTGGTCAGTTTTCATACATTCCTCAATGCCTGACTCCTCTTTTGTCATTTTTTCCATGGTTGGTGACAGGAAGGTGGCTGTGTCGATTGAAGGTTAGTGTGTCTCCAGCTAGTGCCAGGCCTTTGTTTGTTCAGTAAACAACAAGGATTTTCCATCTATCAGGACTTTCAGCGTGGCTGGGAATATCATGTTGTATTGTGCGTTTGCCTAACTCAGTGTTCTCTTCACTGCCATGAAGAAGGCTCTCTTGGTTTGCTCTGCAGTAGTAAAGTCAGGGACTGTGACACTGAACTGTTCTAACTCTCATGTAGGCCAGTATCCGGGCATTCTGCAGAAGGGTATATCTATCTCAGTAATGTAGGAGTTTGCCAGCATTGGTCTGGGCTGCCCCCCAGAGGCATCTGTCTTTGCTCTGTCTCCAGTGAGAATAAGTTAGACAGATATTGGTGTGCTAGCTCCATGTGAAACCAGTTCTCCAAGAATAACACCATATTGCTGCCGTTAACTTCCTTGGGTAGGCCTATTCCTCTTACATTATTGTGTTTTCTTTTCTTTTGCATCTTCAACCCTGTATTCCACTGTACAGACTCTCTGTATTTGCTGTGAGCTGTGTTTGTGTGACTCTGCAAACTGGTACCAATTCATTCAGAGTTTCTTCATTGGCTTCACTAATGGCTATTTGACATTGATCTGCCCAGGAAAGTACCACTTCAACTGGAACTGTATCAATCTAAGCTTCTAGTGCCTCTTTTGAGGCAGATATTACTCAAAGTATCCTATTTAGATGTAGTTGTAGTAGTTCTGGCAATATATTGTGTTCTGTTGGTGAATGATGCAAGATGTACCAGGGGATATACCCTCCAGAGTGCCCACAGGGGTGAGGGGTCATACTCAACAGCCCTAACTTGCCACGCTCATAATGCAAAAATAGATACTCTCATGCAAAGTTCAGGCGTTCTCTTCCCAGTGGTAGGAAGCATGGTACTCATTCAACCTGGATTAGTCCTTGTGGACCAAATATGCCCCACTTTACTGAGTCCAATAGGCATGATTGGTTCCAGTATCTTCTCTGTGCTGTGGATGAGCTCAATAAATACTTCCCCGTAGTAGGAAATTCATGACCAACTACTCTCTTCTTATTTATTCAACAAAATCAGCCATATTTTTATCTCTGTTGTCTTCTTTTTAACTGTGTTATGTTATCGCGCTGCTGCCCTCCTTACTCAAAGCGCCGGGACACTCTTTTTGAGTAGCCGTGCGCTATACAAAAGTAAATATAACATAACATAACATAACATATGCTCCCTCTTGCTATGTCCAGCAACCAGTGGTTTGCAAGGGGGTGCTGAAATGTGGATTGGGAAGGGCCTTTGCCACTCATGTATTATTACTCAGGTAGTGGCCAAAGTGCCTATCTTGGTGCTCTGTAAAGAGCTACCTTCAGGAGTCCAGTTTGCCCCTCGCAAAGCCATCTTTTGGTATTTGCAAGTTGGATAGCATCCTTCTTTAATTGTTCTCTTGTGGTCTTGGGATACTGCTCAGCTTGCACCTCCCCTCATGCTAGTCGTATCACTCTGTTATTCTCAGTTCCATCTTTGGTGGCCCATGGTGTTCACTCAGGTTTTTCCTCACTAGTGGGCATCATCTCTACTCACATCCATCCCATGGCCTCCACCTTGTACTTCAGGCATCAGAAACATGTGATTTTGTCAGTGAGTCACAGGCTATGTATGCTAGTAGGGCTTGAAAAACTCCTCCCCTACTGCTCCAGAGAGGTTCACGCTAATTGTATGATTGGACCCCATAGTACAAGGGATTAGCAGAGGTTGAGAAGGGCCAGGCTCCGAGTTCAAGACCGAGCATTCTGCTCCATGCATGTTTAGCCATGCCCTATGTTTACCATTTGTTTACCATGATCAAGACAAACAAACAGACAGTTTCAAAATGATTCTTAAGTGCAGATAACTCTATCATTGTGTGCCTGTTTCTCTGCTTCCATTCACTGACAAAATTCTGGAGAAACCTGTCTTTTTTCAACTAACTTCAGAAGCATGAGGAAGACAATACTAATCAAGCCAAGCAGAGGCTGAGAACTTTACTTGTGGTACTTAGCCAATGCTGGTGGGAAAGGGCATTGCCATTATTATATCACACTGCATTCAAAACCAGTGACCCTCCACCATCATCTCAAGACATGCCAAGGTGAATAAAGTGAGAGGTGGGCTCTGCTCTTGGCTTGATTCAACCTTTTTAATGGATACAACACAGTCAGCTACTCTCTACCCCTTTCTAGCTCCAAACCCAATGTTACCAACTGTGCTGTAATTAAAGGGCTCCATCTTGTTCCACTTACTTTTTAATCTATATAGTTAGCCCCAGGCCAATTCGTTCCATCTGGCAGTGGCCTAGGTTCAAAGGTATGCTGATGACATGGGTTGTCAAAACCTGCTTGCTGAGTCAGATATTGGTGATCCTCCATCACTATCAAACTGTTTTCCCTCATGCACTGGTGGATGTTTGTAAACTAAACATTCTTGAGTGAAATCTGTTAAAGAATAAGTTTATCCTCAGTAAAAAATTATTTTCTTTGTGGAATTCACTCACTAACTCGTTGTGATGAATCAAACAGAAACTCATGCCAAGAAAGTATACAACTTTGATATTGATCATTTTCTAGATAGCTAGGTGGACATATAATACTTACATTCAACCTTATATGGATCCACAGATCCACACACTGAGGCTGCATGACCGGACCCTTCAGTCGTGGCTGTATTATGCAAATGCTCTCTATCCAGCTATACCTGAGAATCTACCTCATAAGCTCCAATTGATTCACAATGCTCTAGCACACCTGTTCACTGGCTGTCCCTCCTATCTTGTGCACCTTACACTGGCTTCCAGAATAGAGTAGAATATTCTTTTAACACCAAAGTGATTACCGATTGAACCCTTGCCACAAAATGTTTCTATTTGTGGCTTCAAAGCATAGTGGGCCCAAGCCAAGACCAAGACTCCAGTCTCTCTACCTTGCTCTGTTCCATGTAACTAAGACTAAAACTGACATTTTAGGTGAGCATACTTTCTCTGTCATGAAGACTAAATCTAAGAATTTGATTGTCTGTGACTATAATTTATGATTCCTCAAGCAAGTGTTTGCCCATCTTTTAGTGTCTTTTCAGTTTTAGCATTTGATTCGTTCTATAGCACCAAGAAGCATAACAAATAAACTTTTATATTTAAAATAACACAACCGAAAGGGAACAGGGTACTGAATAAACTCTGTGAGACATTTGATGGTGCTCTTTAAACAATTTCCTCTAAGAGGGGGAGGTGTGTGATGGCTGATATTTCAATAATTCATCTAGGTACCTATGATGTTTGGAAGAGAGAGGCACATCAACCTGTGTTACAGGGATTATATTTAGTCTTCATTTTAGTTGACCTTTTTTGACTTAGCACCTTTTTAAAATGGTGGTTTGCACATATTTATAATAAGGCAAGAAACTGTCATGCACACTTGAATATTTTGGTAGACTTTGTTGTTCTGTAGTCTGCACTGGTATTTCCAGGGACACACATACTAGAAGGCAATATCTTACTTCATTATGTGCTCATTTTCTCCTGACTAAATAAAGATGTCAATATGCATCTTTATCAAAATGAGATAAGGCTGGTGTTTTAATATTTAAACAGCATCCTTTTAGAATTTGGAGAGAGGCAATTCACACCAGAGTTATCGCAGAAGCTACTGAGAGCTGTGATTGCGATGCAGCTCCTCTGGCCTGACATTCTTCCTAGAATGAAGTTAGGTGAACAAGCTTGCACACTGAGATGGAGTGCATTTGTTAATGAACTGATGCCGGCTTCCTGAAATGTTACTTCAAGGTATGGTGTTAGGTCATTCCAACTGGGTCTGGCAGAAGGGTACTACCATCATGTTCTCGCTGGAACATGGGCATTATAGATAGATAGAAGTACCATTAGGAACAATTAACATTGGTGAATTGTTTGTGTTTTGACCCTTTTAATAATGCTTATAACAATGATGTATCTCATATGTCTAATTATCACAGTTCATGTTTTACTTAAAAGGATTAGATCTTTTCAATAAACATTTGAAAATGTAATATGTAAAAAATAGTGTGGCTCACTGGTTAGAGGAGGCAGACCCGAGAGCAGAGGACGGCCCGGGACCAGGGTTTGATTCCCGGCGCGGCAGGTTTCTGGACCAGGGTCAGCGGACTCGATAATTCTCTCGCCTCGGTGCCCACTCTGATCAGCGATCACACTCGGCAACTCTGGGCATTAGCTTGCCTTATCTTCACTAACGGCCCCACCAGACCGCCGGGGATGCCTGGTCTCACCCTGGAGATATCCATTAAGGGACCATCTCTCAGGGAAGCCAGGAAGGGTTTCGCAGCGGTCGAAGCGCCTTGGGACCCTACGGGTAAGTAGTGCGCTATATAAATGCCTATACATTTACATTTACATTCTCTTTGTAACACCTTGGGCATGCAAAGAGAGCAAACAAAAGGGTTCGATCGGTTTCCACGAATTCCTCCGAATAAGAGTGGTCATGTTTGAGGGTGCTGACAGTATCTACGACTCTGCAGGTTTAAAAATTTTGATGTGGTACTGTGAACTATTTGAGCTAACTGATGATATAGGAAGACTGAGTTTCTGTACTATGAAGTTTTGTAAATCTAGTGCCAAGTCCTACTAAATTTGTATGAACAATATATCACTTGTTTAATGATGATGACGCAGTGACAGCTACTATAGAGATGAATTGACAATGTCAAAGGAGGCTGGTGGAGTGTCAAAAGCCATGGCTCTGACATTGGAAGAGTAAAGGATGAGAAACTGACAGGCCCATGAGTGTTCAAATTAAGAAAAAAAATCCTAAGGTTTAAATTGAGGAAAGATTTGTTTCGGTACAGAATAAATGTGCACACGACTGAGCTCAGTGTTGAAATGCATGTGGTTGAAGATGTGAGTGAAACTGTCTGGAGGTTAACAAACAGGGAGGCACCTCTTGGATGTTCTTTAGTGACAAATACATTTATATTGGCCTTCAGATATATAGAATCATTTAACAATCACAATTGACACTTTGGGCCTTCAATTTAGCAGAGACCAAACTATGTGAAAGTGAAACTATGTGAAGGTTATAAAAACAGGGAGGCACTTCCTGGATGTTCTTAAGTGAAAAATACATTTATATTGTTCTTCAGGTATATAGAATCAATTAACAATCCCAATTGAATATTTGGGCCTTCAATTTGGTGGAGGCATAACACATTTAGAGTAAATGTACACTCGTATTTTGTGAATAACCAAAATGTAGTAAACTTACTAAAAAATGTACAATCACAAAAGTGTAAGGTACCTAAGTAAATGAGACCCATTGTACGGGGCCTTACACCTTGTGATAGTTTCATTTCTTTTTGTTTTCCTTGCCCACACTAAAAAGAAATCCAACAAAAATTCTGCTGTCAGAATATAGTAAAATAAAAAAAAGAGCCATCTATTATTCATGTTAGTTTCCCACATGCAGATGTTACAGGTGATCAAAATGCTAGTGCGCAAAAAATAACATTACCTAAAAAAATGAGTAATGTAGATGGCACATCTCACATTAAATAAAATTCTGTCCACAAATTGTTCAATTTACTTGAAGAATGATAGTAAGTGCATGCTCGAGAAGCTCATCATGAAGATACGTAGGTCCATCCCTCCCTGGCTTTCTCCAGTGGTGAGGGAAGTCAAAACAGTCACCACACTGGCCACCGTTAGCACAGAGAAACCACAACGATCATGAAGAACATTCACTTCACGGACCAGGCAGACTCCTTGTCCCACCTTGCTTTAAAAAAAGGGGCAGTACTTGTCAGCGAGGCCCTCACCCCTATCCTCACGACCTCCATCAGCAGGGCCATCTTCCCAGGACCATGTAAAGATGCAGCCATCAGTGCCCTCCAATAAAAACCCTCAGCCCACCTGAGTGAACTCGCCAACTACCTACTGATATCCCTCCTTTCTTAAGCTGTCAAACACCTGGAAAAACCCACCAACAAGTGCCTCTCTGACCACCTTACCAAACACCAACTTTTTGACACCACACAATCTGGATTCAGACCCAACCACAGCACACCTTTACTCACGGGTAATTAGTGCACTATAAAAACACCATTAGCATGACATAACATGCTTAAGTTGGCTATTCTCACATTTGATGTAATCTTAAAATATATATGCAAGACTTCAAACTTCACCACATTAGAAGAGAATTGTTTTGGCAATCTCATCAAAAAGTTGCATCAAGTTTTGTTATGGGGATTTACAGACTCAGAGGATTTTTTTCTTTATGGCATATAAGGCATGTATATTTACGTTTTTGGAGGCATTTCGTAGCATGGATGAATATTCTAGAAAAGCTTGACATCATTATCAAGTAGAACCCATGCATTCATCAAAATGCATTTTGAAAACAACCATCTGTACAAAAGATAGTACAATAGGTACTTTTGTGGTCCAAAACAGGAACTGCATCTTTTATTGCAGAGGTCATAGACAAAGTAACTAACTCAAAACCCTTGAGAATGGTGCTATGCTAACAGGGGATGTGATATGCAAATGATCCTAATCCAACATGTACAACATTAAGCAAAAGAGTGTTCCATTCTACACTATAATGCCATGTATTTTTCTTTGCCCGTGTTGCATACTTTCAATTTACAAAGAAAAAGAGAGGGGTTCATTCCATAAATCGGGTATCCTCATATCAAACTACAGATATGATAGAGCAGGGAAGGAAAAGCACCAAGAACATGACTTTTCAACATGTTGGTTATGTGTGCGTGATGTCTCTCATTAAAGATATTTCTGAAAACACTTCTATTTGTTATTAACAGCTACTATAAAACTCCAGAATATAGTTAAATTCGACACAGTGTGAGGACAGTTTCTGTATGGGAATTGTGGTCTGGGTAACAGGGCCACATTAAGAATCGGTGAAATTAACAGTGGTGTTTCAAGATTTGTATTAGGCTTTTCTGTTTTAGTGTTACTCCATGTTATACAGTGCAAAGCCTTTATTATTCACATTCAGTAGGGCAGTACTTTTAGAAGAACATGTCCAAAAACAATTCCAATTCCCTACAGTTCCTCTTCCTTTCACATCCATTGCATTAAAAGGTTGAGTACTGTTTGGAAAATATCAAACCATGGAAGCCAATGAAATTTATTAAAAACTTTACATGACCCGACCCACTCTAGGCCTGCTCAACAATGCCCTTTGTATATCATGACTTGTTATTGACTATGGGGAAATGTCACACTTGTTGAGGGTGGGGCCAACAACGCCTCTTGATATTTGAATTTGTGTTGTGTAGAGTGTATATTTCTAAGAATGTGTGTATTATCCACCAACAGATAGGGAATAACTGTGACATCTCCGATTTCCAAACAGGAAATAGAATGTTGAATACATTTAACTGAACCAAGTATACAATCAAATATATTGGAAAATAACAGCTTCCTACTCAAATTTGCATGTCACTAGCTGTCATCCCAAAACTACCATTTCCAATATCCTGAGTAGAAATTGCAGTAAAAAGGAAATTTAATGCAGAAATTCGATGAAATTATCAAGAGATTAAGTAACAGAGGCTATGCCCTTCAACCTTGCCCAAGTTTGTCAGGAAGGTGAACAGATTAATAGAAACTAATGTTCTACAGGATGCAAGAAATAATAGGGCTTCTAAACTCCATATTAGGTTCATCACAGATTACAATAATGGACATTACTACATCAGGAAAGTATTACATAAGTATTGACCTTTGCTGAGTAATAACCCTCAGATTCAAGGAATGTATTCAATCACATCCTAAAATAAGTTTTAGAAGAGCTCAAAATTTAAGGTAACAATTATGTCAATAGTGTTTTCTAGGCCATAGAGGAAAAACAGGAACGTTTCTGGACAAACCTAAAGGATTCTGCATAGGCAGAAACAGTTCAATTTATAAATAGGTAAAGGAACACAATAATGAACTGCACAATCAATGATCATCACTACCAAATTAATGGTAGGATATATTGTGGGGGTACATATGTAATATATAATATCAAATGCCCCTGTAATAAAACCTATAAAGGGAGAACTAATAGACCACTAAAGAACAGGATTCAGGGGCACTACAGAAATATCCAGAAAGGAGACAAAACATTATCTCTAATTGAACATTATGAACAACATCACTAGCACTAATGTGCCTTCACCTTCCACAGGATTGAAAGAGTTAAGAAACACCTTTGAAGGGTTACCCAAATCTGACCTCAGGAAACGTGAAAGTTAACTGATATTCAAATTTAATACAGTGAAATTAAGACTGAATAAAGATGCAGAACTAAGCAATTGGTTACTTTGAAAACAAACTTATATTACACTATCCCTGAGAAAAACCTTCATACATCATTGGACTACTGAGGGCAAGAACAGGAATGGGAGGCCCAAAAAAGGGGGCATAATCACCCCATCTTGAAAACTGACTCACTTCTACCAATTGTATGTATTAATCTTAAGTCATCTCAAATTATGTCCAGCAAATATGACCCATAAAATGAGTGCATTTGGACATATGCTGAACTTATGTACCTATTATTCTTTTCTAATTTCTGTGACATTAAAAATAATCGAAATGAGGCAATGCTTTAATGTGAAACTAAAATGCTCGCACAGCCATATAATGGTATCAATGTATCAATAATTTGCCTTGAATATTATACACAAAAAGAATGAAGAAATATTATGTTGTAAATTAATTTTTCTAATAAATCATAATTCTAATGCTAATGTCAAAAAAGACCTGCATTGTACAGTAAGTATTTGTTAACTCATCAAAATTGGATTTACAATGTACACATGGAAGTAATGGTAAAATGGAACCTATGTATCAATAAATTCCGCCCAAAAATTCTATTTTTAAACATAGGTGTAGGAAAGTAAATAATTGAATGATTGCATAGAACATCAATTGCAGATTTATTGAAATCCAGGTATTGCAATTTTTACCCATAAAAAGAGAAAGCTCCAACATTCATGTACCAATATATCCTAGAAATGCACAGTATTTGCCAAACTATATGTTTCTCTCATACTTATGTAATGTTTAAAAAAACCTGATACTTTGAGATGACTAACATAGTGATAATATCAATAAGTTTGCTGCTGGGGACCGCACTGAATCTCATATACCGATTAATCAAGTCAGAATAAGAGACTAAAGAGGCAAGAAAGGAAAACCCGATGGGTCCACTGTAAAATAGTTTTTATATTTTTGATTATTCTTTCCTTTAAATTACATTCAAAGAGATAGTACCCCTCATTTAAATGTATTTACTACATCAATCTTGTTTCAAGATGGCGCCAGCTACTTCTGGAGCCATCATGGTCACGCGTAGTCCAGACATAGACAAAGGACACAAAAACATCATTTTAAAAATGGCACCTGAAAAGGATGCCGCCAGTGCACACTCAAAACTCCAAATGGACAGCAGAGATGGATTTAAATACAGGACTTTTTCTCCAGAGACAGGCAAACCTATCATAGTTCAGATTGCTGTTGACTAAGAACTTTAAAAGCTCCATCCATTATGGACTGCCCCAGAATAGCTTACCCTTTCTTTGCTATTTCATGGGTCCATAACAACTTACCCTACCTACGATATAGTTAACTTTTGCCTCCATCCGTGGATGGCACTCACTTTTATTTTCTTATTTTGACCCACCTTAACCTAGCTTGTCCTTAATATTTTTCACTCTTGTGGAGACCATTACCGCCTACCATGCTTACGACTAAGTTAACATTTGCCTCCACTTATGGGATCTACTGGTACTTTTGAAATCTTAGCAAGGACTTTTGCATGGAGAATCAGCAGAAGACCAGGACCAACCTGCCACGCAGGTCTGATGAGGGTTCACTGCAGTGTAACTGACTGCACCGTAGCTCCTGCTATGTTCTTATCTGCAGCATCACATCCAATTAAACCAGCCTGACTGTGACTTGCATCCAATAACGTCAGACCCTTTGATGAAACCAGACTTCCAGAAAGAAGTCTAAGTCCAAAGGCTGGAATCTTCCCCAGGCCTGACACTGAGCAGCATCTAACGAATGTTGACAGATTTCTGAATGTGAATTCCATACTTTTCCCGCTTGTAGCTTTTCCTGCCTTTGTCAGTGGCTTCACCAAGACTTCGTCCTTCATCAACCCATCACCAACGAGTCCACCTTTGAATTCAGACTCTAGCCTTGCTAAATATTCTTCTCATGAATGCTGTAAGTCAGAAGGTACATTTTTGACCAGACCCAAAAAAAATTTTTATTTCTGAACTTCGCTCTATCACTGTCTGCATTAAAACTTACTTTTGCCCTAGTCTCGCTCAACCAGTTCTCCTTGGTTGGTGTTTGCTCTTTTTGATGCTGTTTTTGTTTTAAAACAAAAAAAATCATATCTCTGGTGCCCCTTATTGTGTTTTTGTCTTTTTGGTGCCTTTTTGTTCATGAATATATTCTCTATTTTATACATTGGAGTGGGAGTTCTATTTTATATTGCAGTGCAGGCACCCTGAGTAATACTGGCAATATTGAGAGAATCAGATGCAACATCAGATAAGAAACTTCTGATTAACCTAGACATTCTACTGGCAAAAAGTGAAATTGCACAGAAATGTGGTAGGACAATACATCTGAGGCTAAGCAACTGGAAGGGGGAAATGAGTGTATGCTATGCCAGACAAAAAGTGATATATGAGAGTCGAGGATGCTCCAAGAAGTTTGATAAAATATGGGCAGGACGGTCCTTGGAGAGCTAGAGATACAGAGTCTTGGGAAGAGAATGAGGAGAACCTGAAATGAGGTGAGTTTGAATGAGAAAAGACTGAAAAATACTATGCCACGTGGAATAGACAATCAGCAATGAAATTGACTTGCCAAACCAAACTGTGTGTGTAACATTTATCTCCCAGGTCGTGGGTGGGGTGTGTGGGGTTGGAGGGCATGTAAGGATATCATTACAATTGGTTACCTGTTTGACAACCTTATATCTATTTCAAATTCAAATAAAAAATGGAGTAGATAAGCTTGGGCCTGGTGGTGATCCTGAAGGAGGGGACTCCTGTGCACTGTTCTGGACAAGTTATGTTGGAAGTATCCTAGAAGCGGGCACGTCAGACTACTATTTTTGTGCACAATCACCCTACTAGTATTGAAAGGTATGGGGAGAAGGAGAGTGATCTGCTGTCATTAATCATGGGGCAATTGCCTTGAAGACCTTGTGTGCGGAGACCACTGGGGCTGAATAGGAGAGCATCACTAGGGCTTACAGCTAAGCTGTTGCTAACGGAGAGAAAACATTAGTGCTATAGGCTATGGCAGATGGCTCCAAATCCTAACCATAAAACCTGGCAGCCAATAGCGGTCAGTCTACCGGAGCCCAAGATATTTAGAAATTAGCCTGCTGGTTGAAAGTGACATATTTAAAATTATTTGTGGGAGGCTTTGAGCCTGGGGAACCTGCAACCCCATAAATCTCACAACACAACACGCCTTGTCTTTCAGAGGAGCCCATTTAAAATAGGGTCTCCTGCAGGACAGTGTCTTGAGTCATAGCTTTTTTAAACTTGCTCCCTGATAGAAGTAGGGACAACTTATGGTGACCCTCTTGACCTGTGATAACTGAAGAAGAAAAATTCACAGTACCAGGGCTCAATCAGAATCAATCAATTAGAATATTTGTAAAGCGCGCTAATTACCCGCGAGGGTCTCAAGGCGCTGATGTGGGGGAGGGTGGGGGGGTCCCTACTGCTCGAAGAGCAATGTCTTGAGCAGTCTTCTGAAGGCGAGTAGGTCTTGGGTCTGCCGTAGGTGGGTAGGGAGGGTGTTCCAGGTCTTGGCGACGAGGTAAGAGAAGGATCTGCCGCCGGAGGTAGTACGTTGGATGCGGGGGACAGCTGCGAGAGCGAGACTGGCAGAGCAGAGCAGGCGAGTAGGGGTGTAGAAGCTGAGTCTGTTGTTCAGGAAGGCTGGTCCGGCGTTGTGGAGTGCCTTGTGTGCGTAGGTGAGGAGTTTGAAGGTGATCCTCTTGTCGACAGGGAGCCAGTGTAGGTCTCTCAGGTGGGGGGTGATGTGGCTCCGGTGAGGGACGTTGACGATCAGTCGGGCGGAGGCATTTTGGATGCGTTGTAGTCATCGTAAGTGTTTGGCTGGGATTCCTGTGTAGAGTGCGTTGCCGTAGTCCAGTCTGCTGCTGACGAGGGCCTGTGTCACCGCTCTTCTTGTGTCGGTTGGGATCCACTTGTAGATCCTGCGAAGTATGTGGAGGGTGTTGTAGCAGGAGGAGGAGACAGTGTTGACCTGTTTAGACATGGAGAGGGAGGAGTCGAGGATGAATCCTAGGTTGCGTGCATGGTCGGTGGGTGTCGGTGCTGTCCCCAGTGTGGTCGGCCACCAGGAGTCGTCCCAGGCCGAGGGGGTGGGTCCGAGGATGAGTACCTCCGTCTTGTCCGAGTTCAGCTTCAGACTGCTGTTCTTCATCCAGTTGGCGACGGCCTTTATTCCCTCATGGAGGTTGGTTTTGGCTGTGTGTGGGTCCTTGGTGAGGGAGAGGATGAGCTGGTTGTCGTCGGTGGATTTGGCCCCCCCGGGGGCCAATCCTTTCTCTGGATCTTGTAACCATTGGGGAGAGCAGTTGCGATGTCTGGTCCAGAACTGGTGTTGGTCCAGGTCTCTGTGAGGAAGGCTAGAGAGTGTCGAGGAGGTCCCAGATTTCTACTGCAGGGCTGGAGGAGTATGGTAATGTGGTGGGAGGTATTTTGGAATAACAGGTGTTCAATGAGGGCAACCTGACTCTTCCTGCACTGCCCCATGGAACCCAGACTCGGTTCACAAAGTGAATAAAGCAGCAGGCCCTCTTACCTGTGACCACGTAGCTCAAGCGGTCCTCCAAGTGGTCCATCCGATTGTATAAATGGGAATCTAATGAGAGCAGAGATAGCTATCTTGTAAAAAATTAAATGCTCATGGTAAATAAAGAAAAAGGTCACAGGTGAGCCAAAATCAAGGAAAAAAATATTTGGGGCCACTGTAGGAGTAGCAGAGGCCCATAACTCAAAATATTAGAAATTGCTTGACTGGCCACTATGAGAAGTGGCACATTCCCAACAGGCTCCATCTATGGATAACATTTTGTTGACATAAGTCTCCCTGGATGGAGAAGTAGGTGAATAGGAGGGTAGAGCACCCAGAGGCAATAAAACTCCAAAGCCAGTTTGAAGGATATTAGGAAGCTGATCCCTGGTCTTGTGAAGTCAACATGTGCTACTATGCAACCATAGTAAAACAAAGAAATGTTGTAGTCAAAGTCTATTGGCCTTACTCATTATATATAGGAAGCTATGTTAAGACTATACTGCTAATAAATAAATCTACAATGGCTCAGCACCCTGAGATATGTAAATTATGTCACTTGTGTTAAATGGGAGTTCAGCAAAGCTTCTTCAGATAGTTGACAGACTCAATACACATTTTTTCACAGTACATAATATCCATTAAACATGTTAGATTTAGAATCCGTCATTCATTTTCTTCTTTTCACATTCCATTCAGAACCGCAGCCAGCGAGTTTCATCCTCCCTGACTTATTCAGGGCTCAAATCAAATTTGTTCTTAGAATGGATAAAAAAATGCCATTGCAATAATCCTTTTGTGCATAAATTATTTGTGAGACCAGCGGACGTCATCCTCTCCTTTAGGGAGTGTGGTTCAGGAGGGCGGTAGAGTTGAGGTCACTGGGGTTGTCGAGGTGGAAATGTAGGTCTCTGAGGAGTATGTAGTCCGTGGATGCAAGGGCGTGGGTTACAATGAGGTCTGTAATGATAGTGGTGAACGTGGCACGTGGTTCGGGAGGTCTGTAGTCGAGGGTGCCTCGTAGGGTCGTTCCGCAGTGGGAAACATCCTTTACAACGCAACTTTTACCACACAGTGCCTTTATGACGCAACTTTTACAATGCCAACCATTACAACGCATTGCGCTGGGGGGCGCTCTAGGATAGGGAATAGATTTAATTTACTATCCAACACCTTCCCTACTATCCACGGGGACTGGAGTTGGAATAGTAAATTAAACTATTCACTATCCAGCACCCCAAAGCGCTATGCGTTGTAATGGCATGCGTTGTAAAAACCGCGTTGTAAAGGCATGCGTGGTAAAAGCATGCGTTGTAATGTCATACATCCTTTTGGAGTTGACCTGGACTTGGAAATTGAGGTGCTCCATAGGGTACGAGGAGTCGTTTGTGATGGATGTGGTGAGTCGGAGGGAGTTTTTGTGTACGATTGCAAGTCTGCCTCCAGGGTGGTTGGGCCGGTCCTTCCTCTGGATCTTGTAACCATTGGGGAGAGCAGTTGCGATGTCTGGTGCAGAACTGGTGTTGGTTCAGGTCTCTTTGAGGAAGGCTAGAGGGTGTCGAGGAGGTCCCAGATTTCTACTGCAGGTCAGTGCAGGGAACGTACATTAAGGAGGATGCAGCTCAGGGATTTGGGTGCGCTAGCAGCTGGTGGATTGGTGGTAGCAGTAGGGGTCCGGAGGTGGGTGAAGGTGCAGCGGCAGTGTTAGCAGGGAAACTGGCCATGGGTGGTGTTCAGTGATGACAGCTGGCAGTTGTTTCTTCTGGTGTTGAGTGCATGGAGGGTTGCTGAGTCGTAGTGCTGGCTGATAGGAGGACCAGGCTTCCTGGCGCTGGTACCGGGCAGGTCGTGGACGGGCACAGACGGGCTTGCCTTTGGCATGCCATTAAGTAGGGGAAGGAGGAGGATGGGACTGCTGGGAGGTGGGAGTGGGAGGGGCTGTGGGGCAGCTGTGGCTAGAAGGGAAAAGAAGCAGGAAGACCAGGGAAATGGAAGGCGAAAAACGGGCAGAAATGAAGTCAATACAAACATGGCAGAAAATAGAGAAATTAAGTCAATAAATACAAGAGCAGAAAAACAGAAATGAAAGTCAAATTCAAAGAGGGCAGAAGCAGAAAACCAGAGAAAAACAAGGCAGAAATTACTTTGCACTGGGGGCGGATGAGCGGTGAAAGCAAAGCTGGGAAGACAGCAAAGGAGTATTGGGGGCTCGAACCTCGGTCAGCTGCCCTGGAAGGCAGAGGCACTGGCAGGTAGAGCTACGAATGAACGTGAGTGATGGGAGAGTAAAACCCAAGGGGTAATGCTCGATCTTAGCGTGCAGCGGCTGCCATTAGGTAGGGGTAGGGGAGGGCCATACAGCTGGGAGGCGGGAGTGGGAGGGGCCATGGGCAGCAGCCGTGAGAAGGGAAAAGAATCAGGAAGACCCGGGGAAAGAGAAGGGGAGAAACATGGACAGAAAACAGAGAAATGAAGTTATCACAAACGGGATAGAGAACAGAGAAATTAAGTCACTAAAGACTAGGGCAGAAAAACAGAGAAATGAAAGTCAATAAAAACAGGGCAGAAGAAGAGAACCAGGGAAAAAGAAAATGCAGAAAAATTAAGCACTGGAGGGGAAAGGGTGGTGAAAGCGGAGCCGTGAGGAGAGCAGAGGAGTCTCAGGGGCTCAAACCTAGGGGGCATATTATCAAGACAGGTGATAAAATTATCGCCGTTTTAGCAGCAGAAAACTGCTGCTAAAACGGCGATAATGGGCTTGATATTATGCTCTATGGAATTCCAATTGAAGCCCATGTTAGATGTGAAGGAAATCTAACATGGGCTTCAATTGGAATTCCATAGAGCATATTATCAAGCCCATTATCACCGTTTTAGCTGCAGTTTTCTGCCGCTAAAACGGCGATAATTTTATTGCTTGACTTGATAATATGCCCCTAGGTTAGCTGTGCAGGGTGGCGAAGGCACTGGCAGGTGGAGCTACAGCGGAGCAGGTTGCTGGGAGAGCAACACCCAAGGAGTAATGCTCTCATTACCCCTTGGATAACTACAGAGTTCTGGTACTAAATTTATAATTTTTTTGCACCCCTTGTCAGCTTAAACCCAGCCATATGCAAATCATTTTTGACCCTGCTCCCCATGGGAATTGTTCAGATCCGAACTGCCAAGCCAGGTCCTCCCTGGACAGAAACAAGCATCCTGGGACCGGTTTTGGGGTTTCACCACTCATCAGCCAGGCTAGCTTGACACCAGTAGCATGGAGAGCACGGGACCCACATCTGGCATACCCGTCCCAATCAGGGTGACAAATGCAAAAAGAACAATTGATGGACAGAATATTGAACAATGTAAAACATTCACCCCAATACAGTGATCTGGGCCTTAATCCATCAGTCTGTCAATGTTTGATTCATTCAGCATTATGACCATCATTTGTTGCTGCAACACTTCCCTAAGTGGGATGGGTATGCCCAGATGTGGGTGTCTTGCTCGCTGTTCCTCTGGATTCAAACTAGCCTGGCTGATGAGGGGTATTACCCTGAAACCGGTCCCAAGATGCTTGTTTCTGGTGCAGGGAGGACCCGGTTTGGAAGTTCTGGCTGGAATATTACCATGAGAACCAGGGGCAAGATTGATTTGCGTATGGCTGGGTACTGGAGTGACTTAGTGAGAAAAAGAGTTATGGATTAAACCCAGATCTCTTGACTAGGGGTCAATGTTTGATTCATTCAGCATTCTGTCCATCATTTATTGCTGCAGCACTTTTCCCCCTAAGTGGGATGGATATGCTCAGACGTGGGTCCCTTGCTTGCTGTGTCACTGGATTCAAGCTAGCCTGGCTGATGAGGGGTGTTACCCTGAAACCAACCCAGGATGCTTGTTTTCAGTCCAGGGAGGACCTGGGCTGGCAGTTTAGGCTGGACTGTTCACATGAGGAACAGGGTCAAGACTGATTTGCATATGGCTGGGTCCAAACTGGGTTCGCATAGTGAGCAAAAGAACAATGGATGTCACCCAGATCTTTTGACTGTGAGTGAATGTTTGATTCACTCATCATTCTGTCCATCATTTGTTGCTGCAGCACAACTCAAGGGTGGGCACATGAGATTTGCATAGGGGAACAAAAGGTTCTGCTATCTTTGTTTTAGATAGAGGGGCCACTGTGGGATATTTAAGAGTAGGGCACACGGGAACCACTGCAAAAATGGGTAGTGTTACCCCTGGGCACTTGTTCTGTATCAGTCCCAATCAGGAGCAAGATCCCCCCCCCACCAACAGTCCAGTGCCAGTCTTAAATGTTGCACCCTTGGGCACCCTCTTCAGAAAACTACTGGGACTGTGGAAGATGGAAGGACTGCACCTGCTGGTATGATTTGTTTAAAGAATCCTTAGGGCTGGATTATCTACCACTTGTGCTCATGACAAAAAAATGGATTCCAAATGTCAAATGGATGACCTCCTGTTAAGGTACAGGGACACAAAAGCTGCAAGAAGCCCACTTTCTTAAAAGAGCCCAGCTGACCAGTTTCAACTGGATCTTCACTGGTCCTTGCTGGTGGCTAACCTGGAGTGAGTTCTGACTCACAAGTGCTGCTTTTGATTTCCTGGAGCCCGTGGATGGTGTCAGAGTGCACTCTTCCTGCCTAGCCCTAAAACCTGAGACATTGAAACCTTTTTAAAGACGTTTTCCTGGATAGCCGGCAGAAGACTGGGACCAACGTGCCAAAGAGATCCGCTCACGGTGCATCCGCTGGTGGGGATGACTTCTCCATAGCTCCTGCTATGTTCTTGTCACAGCATCATATTCAATTTAAAAGGTCTGATGCTTACCGTCATCCTACGAAGTCCTGACAACTCTATCAGGGCTACAGCCTGCAGCCTTGGCCACTGATGAAATCCAACTTTCTGGAAAGAGTCTATGTCCAAAAGTTAAAATATTTATCCGACTCCAAATAAAGCAGCATCCAACTTACATCAACCAACTTACTGGGCTCAAACTCTAGACCTCTTCTGCTCAGAATCTTTCATGCCTTTTTGGTGGCTTTGCTGAAACTTCGTCCTTCATCAACCAATCGTCGATGAGCCAGTCTTTGTATCCTTCCTGCTTCCTTGCCCCTGTAAAGGCTCAAATTTTTCAGAAAGTTTCTAAGTCAAAAGGTAATTGTTAGAAATTGTATTGCCAGTTGACTGGGAGGTGAGCAAACAGCAACCACAATCCTAGTCAGGATAAGGCACAAGCAAACCCCAAATTAAAATGTGCTCACCCGCAATAGTTTGGCACAAAACAAAGAGACTTCAAAATGGCCAAAGTTATCACACAAAAATCCTACACCTAGTTAGGTAAATCTAGGTTAATTTAACAAAACAAGATCATAATGAAATCATACAAAATCCAATTAGTAGAACAGAGTTATGAAATTTGAAAGAATAAACTGTAAAGCAGTGCTTAAAAACAGAAATAAACCACCAAGGCTATTCGGGTGGGCTGGACTGAGTCAAAATCGAAATTTCAGGCTTGGACACCGTCCCAGATTAGTCCTGCTGAAGTTTTACCTTCTCAAGTTTTGTGTCAAGAGTCCCGTTTGTGTTGGATAGGATCAGAGAGAGCAAGGAGAATGTCACAAGTGGTGGTTGGCATGGAGTGAAGAGCAGCCCAGGCGTTGCAGATGGGCAGGCTAAAGCCTCATGATTGCAGTCCTCCACAGGAAATTGATACTTGGTATGCAAAGACATTGGCTGGTGGTGGCTTGCACTGAATTTTCGTGCGAGCAGCACAATTCCATTGGGAGTGGGCCTTTTCACAGTTGCAATGAGCCCAAAAGCCCATGAGCCACAACAAGGATCTACAACCTGAGAGGCACCACTTGGGTTAAGGAACCCAATGCAGCATTGTCCAGGAGATAGTTGGGGAGCCTTTAAAATCCATGAGGCTCAGATAAGGAGGCCATCAGACTAGTGTGTTGTGTCACTGTGGGTTCCTAGGTTCATGATGAAGTCTTAGGTCCAGCTCTTCTTCTCCAGGTAAGAGGGCAGTGGGTCAGCACAGTAGGGCAGCAGTTCCTTTAGAGCTGCAGGCCAGCAGAGTGGCAGTCCTTGTAGCAGCACATCAGTTATTCGTCCTGGCTCTGAAGAGCTGGTGTCTGAGGTCCCCTTTATATTCCCATATGCCCTTATTCTAGAAGTTGGGAGAAGTTTCTGTACAGTGTGACTGTCTGGAAATAATTCACAAAGTCTAAGTGTCAGTTACGTCCAGTCATGTGACCCAAGACTGGCTACAGGCAACAAAAAGCTAAGGCAAGAAAATGCCTACTTTCTAAAGTATCATTTTCAGAATTGCAATTTAAAATCCGACTTTACGTTACGTTAGGATTTTGAAATTGTGATTCCAGATACACCAAACATGAACTGGTTATCTCATTCCATTTCATAATTACACTTATAAAATGTAATAAGGCAACTCCAATGTTACATTATAAGAGAAATAGACCTTGCAGCAGTGAAAAACAAAGAATGTTTCACTACCAGGACATGTAAAAATTAATGCTACATGTCCAACTATTTACATCCATTGCAACCTGTCCTCTGGGCTGTCCATGACCTTCATGTAGGGGTGACTTATATATACTAAAAGGGAAGGTTTAATTCTGGCAAAGGGTTTATTTTACCAGGTCGACATTGCAGTTTAAAACTGCACATGCAGGCACTGCAATAGCAGGCCTGAGACATGTCTAAACGGCTACTTAAGTGGGTGGCATAATCAGTGTTCCAGAATGATGAGTAGCATTTAATGTACAGGCCCTGGGCACATGTAGTACCAATTGACTTAGAACTTATCAGGAAATTAAATATGCCAAATGGGTATAAATCAATTTTACCAGGTTTTTAAGAAGAGATCACAAACCTTTTAGAGCTGGTTAGCAGTGGTAAACTGCACAGAGTCCTAAGGCCAACAAAACGAATTCAGCAAAAAGTGGAGGGTAAAAAGCAAAAGGTTTGATGGTGACCAGACAGAGAGGGCCAGGTCCAACAGTAATTCTTTGACTGGGCCTAATCTGCTCCTTATATACGACCCGTACTCCATCACGGTGGCCTTAAAACCTCTCTTTTTTCTTAGTCTAGCAAAACCAGTTGCCCATGTTTGGCATTTGCTCTTTTTGATACTGTTTTTTTTTTTTTTAAATCACTAATTGTGGTTATTTTTGTCTCATTTTCATCTGGAAAATGTTCTCTGTGTTATCAATAGAGTGGGATTTTTATTTGATATGTTTCACTTTTTATCTTATTTTACTTATCTTATTTTACTTATTAAGCGCCAGGATGCCCTCTGGGTGACAGGTTATGCGCTCTATAAATATATTAAATAAAATAAATATCCGTTTTGGTACTTTTGACGCATTTTCTTGAGTTAAGACTGTCTGCTCTGTGAAACAGCTACTGGGTGTTGAGCTCAAGGTTTAGATTAATGTAACCTTTACTTGACCTAACAAGTTTAGCGACATTATTACTTGAGGTGAACTACCAACCACCTCACCTAATAATCCACTTTCTCAAGCTTGCCTTTATTGGCTCAGTTAAGTTTAATTACCCTAAATATGCGGTCTTATAATGGCTAACAAAATGTATGCTGCTAACCCTCTAGTTTACTATTTAGGAGTTTGTTTTATTGCAGAAGTACCTGATCACTCACAAGCAAAGCAAAGACGATAGTCTTCTTTGTTAATTTGCTTGGGATTTTTAATATAGCAGATATAATTCTATTAAGGAAGTGCATTAATAATCATTTTGATATGGTGACAAAAAATAAAAAAAGATGGGCAAACATGTCATGGGCCCTCAAAAATAAGTGTACCTTTTTAACTAGCTGAAGTCACACCTCCCATCATGAAATTCTATAAATGCGTTGATATGTTCCAGTAAATATGAAAATGAGTCACCTGTAGAGCGTATAAATACCAGGGTCGGACTGGGGCACACAATAGGCCTGGGCATCAAGATAAAAGCGACCCATTGGTGAATTAGAATGCTGAAAAAGTGGCTCATTTTTTTAAATCAGGGCTGTTTTGAACTTGGAAAGACTCACTAATTGTTTTGCAAGGTGTGGGAGACTGCATGCATTTGTGTTTGCTGCAGATAGTGTTTGTGTTAATGTCAGGTAACTAAACAGCCCAACAGACCATAAAACAAGCCCACAAGCAGCCCATAAAACACAGCCCAGACACTGACCTATGAGACCAGCCCATGGGGCACTGCCTGATTGCCCCATAGGCCAGTTCGACCCTGGTAAAAACTATTACTCTAAGAATATTGAGGCGTTCTTTGCGTTTCCTGAGTTATTTTTTTGAGTTATGACGTGCAGTGCAATATCCGGGGAATGCAGTAAGATGGTGTCTTTACTCCTTAAAACAAAAAGATTTTTGAATTGCAATTTATCCTCAAATGTAATTTCAGAAATGTGTGTTCACTTACCTTAGTCCTACACAAACAAATACGTTTGCTAGCAAATAGCTGCCTATTTCTATATAATCCAAAATTTCCCAAGCAACAAAATGGAGCAAATTGCCATTTTTAGATTACATTGCTTTTCAAACATTAGAAATTTCCTATTGATAGAAAGTACTGTATGAAGGATGACTTAGTCACCCAAGTATAGCAATAAATTCTCAACATAATGATTGACAGGGCCATTTTATTTTCCAAGCCAATATAATAGGCTGCAGAAGTCTAGAGGAAACACGCCTGGCAATCCAATTGTATAACTCTTACAATCAGCTTTTGCAAGAGCTGTCAGCAGTCTGGGCAATTACAGTTAATGACAAGTAATCCACTATCATTACTCATTACTCATTACTTTTTATGAAAGTTTATTTTCTAAACCTGAAGCTCAATATGTAGTCAAATTGAAGGTCACCATAAAATAATGATGTTAAATGTATAATTATAAAGTAAACACCCATGGTTTTCTTTCCATAATAAAGTCATTTGAAGAGTTTATATTCTTACCACAGGACTAAATGATGCCAACAACCAATTGACAAAGCTGGCTGGGAAGGATACCGTTGTTAGTAACCTTGACCCTATATATTATTCACATAGCCACATTCTATGCCAAACGTTGTGGTTTTCTGCACTATCCTTGCACGTGAGCATGGTATATATTATTGACATGATTTTTGCTTGTCACAACATTTGTGTCATGCACTTTTCCCTTGCAATATGCTATACACTTTATTTGGCTTTGATCATATTTATGGTTTGCCTTATGTCCACACTCACAGCTTTCATTACGAGCATTGTGTTTTTAGTATTTATAAATATGGGGGCAGATTTACAAGCCCCTTGCGACACGTTTATGCTGCTGGTGCGTCACTTTTGTGTAAACATTGTGCCAAGTTGTGACACATTTACAACGTGACGCATCAATGGAGATGCCTCAAGTTGTAAAGCCCTGCGTCACATTATACCTGCATCAAGTATAATGTATGCAGGGTGGGCGTTCCGACGGAAGAAAGCCTCATAAAAATGACGCAGTGAAATCTACAAGATTTCACGGAGTCACTTTTAGGACGCCATTGCATCAAAACCTTACGCCTGCTTGAAGCAGGCGTAAGGAGTGACGCAGCATAATGGAAATAGGCTGTCCGAAGCATTCCTTGAGTTACGTAGTGCCTGCGACATGACTCCAGCAATGTGTTGCCTTTACGCCAGTTGATGCGTCACACATCTCTCCATCCTTGCGCCATGGTGCACCACATTGTAAATGCGACACATCCATGGTGCCGCAAATTAATTGATGCATCCCTGCTAATATACAGAGATGCATCAGTTCTTGTAAATCTGCCCCACATTATTTCCTGCTTTCATGGTACTTGTGGATAACACATTTCCCAATAGACGTTGTTTCTTCTCTTTATTTATGGTGAAATTGATAAATAGAGACCAAGTCAGAGAATTATACATTTAAAAAATCCTGGTACTCCACATTTAAAGACAATCCTAAGCGGAATGAGCAAATGAGTGGTGCGATGGTAATTTGCACAGCAGCTTTAATTTATTAGATATTTGTCATAGACACATTTCTCTCAAGCATCACATACTTATGTCAGTAAACAATGTATGAGTCAGGCCAGGATATATTAGCTCCTGGTTTCAAAATTGTGAAGCTTCATCAGAACCGATATTCATACATTATCATCGATGGAACGCTTGTTCATTCGAAGTGTATGCTGAAATGTACCAATAATACAGGCAGGACCAGACTAGGGAACCACAGGCATACCTTGCCGTAATGCCCAAACCAGACCTGCTCAGTTTCTCCTTCCGTGGAATCTCTCTCTTTCCATCCATCCTCTCTCTCCCCTTCTCTTCTCTGATATCTTTCTCTCTACCTTCTATATTGCCCCTTTTCTTTCTATTCTTCTTGATGCCTCCACAACCTGCTGAAATTTACATCGGGAATCTGAGGAAAATGACAGAGGCACCAGGAGTTGTTTTTTTTTTCTTGCAGATCTATATAGCTCAAACTCGCCCCAAAGGTATTGGAGCGCATTACATTACATGAGCACCAGTTACGTTACATGAGGACACTTTCATTTTTTCGGTAGGCACAGGGAGATTAAGTGATTTGACCAGAATCACAAGATGAGGAGTCGACTCAAAGGCTCGAACCTTGGTTTCCCAGCTCCAAGGTCGGCAGTCTGGCCGAGACCACATCCTCTCCCCAAGGAGTGGCCTTGAGCTTTCAAAACCTGCCAAGGGTTTCAGCCCAGTAGCAAAATGCCCCCCAGTGGAACAAAAGGCATGTCTGGCCCTCAAAAAAGGATAACAAATAACAGCATAATTAAAAGAACACGTGTACCGTGGCACTCTCGTGAGTAGAAAAAAGTTCTGGACTCTTTGCCAGCGCCTCAGCTTTACGTGCCAGCACCAAGGACGGAAAACCTTCCGGGGATATATTTTAATTTATTGAACTTGCAACAAGAAGCACGTGTTTAAACGAATATCTCTTTCATCAGACTGCTTAGAAAATCTGTTTTCTTAGTAGACTGTGCATCTTTTACATACCTTTCAAAGACACCCTGTGCATCATGGGAAGCTGGTGAAACTGTTTTTGGTAGCATAGACACACTATCACTTAGCTGCAAAATATTAATGCATTGCAGCTTGGTGAAAAAGACTTAAGGAATGCCTAAGTAACAGCCACTACAATAAGTCTATTTTTGACAGTTGCAACCCGTGATGCAGCAGAAACAGGAAGAGGGCCCAGAATTAATAAGTGCTATCAGGGCCTGAGGCGGACGGCGGCTAACGGGTGAGGCTCTCGGGAGCGCTGGGTGACAGCTGCGGAACCAACCTGTTTCCACTGCAGACGGAGACAGCAATGAGTGTGCGAAGGCTGGTGGCACATTTTCGTCTCACTGGCTAATCCTCTATCACCTTACGACGAAGGAATTTCTTTAGTAAGTGAAAACGCGGCTTCATTTTACCGCAGCCGCCATTTTGTTTTTATGCGCGGCAGCGCGTTTTATTGCCGTTTTCTTGCAGTTTTGCCGCTATTCAGTCCTCAGTTGCCAATAGACTTTATCTAACATGAGAGACATAGTGATTGGAGCTGGGCAGCATATTTTGTCAAGGATGGTGTTTTTCGAAGTATACCTTTAATCTCCAGCTCCCCAATGGCATAGTTGCTCTTTTCTTCCTGCTGGGCAGCCATTTTGTTCCACACAGTGATTCCCTCAGAATATTTCTTCAATTGCTGACTAAATATTTTTTTTTCTCTACTGAGCATGACCAGGACTTAACAAGTTGCACTATGCATTTTGCTTTCATGGCGCACTGCAATTTTTTCCGTTATGGCTGATCTCATATAACAAACAGCTTGGAATTTATATATTCTTCGACTACGTAGAGGGTTTTCATGTATTTCATTATTTTTGTCTACCTATAGATTTCTCAATTTTTTGGCGCTAAACTGTTTTCTCTTTCTTTTTATGGATATATATGCTTCGTTGCTGCCTTAAATCCACTCGGAATTACTCGCCTACATTCATTTGGAAAGGAGCGTTCTGAATGATCTTTTATGGGCAGATTAAAAGCGCTCAATTCCTCATCTCTCAACTCAACGTGCAAATTTGTCAAAAATTCAAAGATTTTTTCTGAGTTCTCCAGACTGGAAGATTCCTTGGTATTTTCCTCTCAGCACCCTGAACTAACAATGGAACCCTCGCCAGTTGTCTCAGGGAAATCCAATACTAAACGGCTGAAAAAGGACCCTCCCTCACCACCCAAGTCACTACTAGAAGAAATTAGGGCTCTTCGAACCTTTATGGAAGAAACCAAAACTAAAATGCAAGTTCTGACGGACAATTGGTCCCAGCTCGAGGCAAGGCTTTCTTCAGTGGAGCAAAATGTCTCTTCTTTAAAAGAAACCTGTGTCAATGTTTCTCATCTTCACTCACAAGTTTCCACACTCCAGAAGCAAGTCGAAGATCTCAAAAATCGTAATAGACGGAATAATCTCCGCATCTACGGCCTGGGGGAAGGCATTGAGGCGTCTGACTCCATCGCCTTTTTAAAATCTTTCCTTCCTAAATTATTGCATATGCCAGATGGGACGATTCTCAATATTCAGCGTGCACATCGTCTGGGTCGGCCACCATCCCAAGCATCAACAACACACAGACCAAGAGGAGTGATTCTCTACTTCCTAGAATATACAGACTTGTTGAAAGTGCTTTCGACAGTTAAAGCTTCTCCAAAAATCACTTGGTCTGGTTCATCTTTGTTTTTTGCGCAGGACTATGCCAAAGCTACGGCTACCCGACGCAAAGCTTTTCTGAACATGAGCCCTGACTTACGTGCAATGGGGGCTCGTTATGGCCTCTTCCACCCTTGCCTTTTCAAATGTACTCATAATAACAGGACAACACGTATGACCCTGTTCGCTTACAAAGCTTCATTAACTCCTGCAAGACAACCAGCATGGATTCTTTGGGTCCTTCTTTCTCATTTAATACCTGAAAATGCTTCTGTGCTTATCCGTGTTTCGACTCTTCTTTGCAGAGTTTAAACTCTTGTGAATTTTTCTACTTCGTTTCTGATATGTTTAATTATTGTTGTTCATGGATTTTTGCATGCTTGTTCATTGACATTGTTTGATAATCCTGTTCATGTTTTACTCAGCTCTTTCTTCTCAATTTTGTTTGTTCTGTTTTTGTCTCCATAGAGAATTTTTGTACCTGTTCCGTGATGTCTCCCTGGCTTCCTGTTTGCTGATCCCCGGTGATGTCGCCTACCCCATGTGGCTTCACCCCCTCCCCGTGTTCTTCTGTTCGTATTTTCCTCAATTCTCCTTTTTCCCCGTTCCCTTCTTGTAGGTATGTGTTTCATCTTAATTCTTCTCCTCCGTTTTGGATTATTAGGTGTCACTTTCTTTTTGTTTCCTCACAGTATCTCTCCATTTACAATCTTTTATGATTCTTATACTTACCTCTGTATTGTCTCATACTCTCCTATCACTCTTCATCCTCTCTTACTTCTCCCATATTGCTATCTTTTGCATGAAATGCGCTTTCTTCTAGTTCTTTTCTATTTTACTTTTCTGGATTGTTGCGTTTTTAATGCTTCATGTCTTTAAAAATTATTACTTGGAATATTAAGGGTTTGCACTCCCCCACTAAGAGACAAAGAATCTTGTCCCACTTAGCTAAATGAAATGTTGATTTCTCTTTCCTACAAGAAACTCATCTTTCTGATGTTGAATCATCAAAATTGAAAAGAGGTTGGGTGGGCGATACTTTCTATTCTCCTGGTGATAGCAAACGCAACGGAGTGATGATATTATGTCGTAAATCTTTACAGTATTCTTTATTATCTCAAGAATCCGATACAAATGGTAGATGGCTCAATGTTAAACTGTCTCTCAAGGGTGTTCCAATTTCTCTTCTGAATGTATAGGCTCCTACATGTGGTGATCCTTCTTTCTGGTCCATGTTTGCCAAAACTATAACTCAATCTATAGATGATAATTTTGTCTTGGCAGGCGACTGTAATCATATTGTGGACCCTTTCATTGATAGACTGTCCAAAGTAACATTTTTCCTAATAAATCTCATAAGTCCTTTGTTCAGGCAGTCTCGCAACATAAACGTATTGATGCTTGGCGTCTGTGCAATCCAACCACTAAAGAATTCACCTTTTATTCCCCATCCCATCATTCCAATCAAGTATTGACTATGTTTTTGTATCTCACCATATAGCACAAACTCTTACTGATGCTGAGATTAGCCCCATTCTATTATCGGATCATGCCCCCGTTTCAATAACTATTGATATCCTACCCAAAACCACTGGTACTAAGAGATGGCGCTTTAATAACACTATCCTTCTCGATCCAAAGTTTTCCAGATTCTTTCACTAATTTCTTTGATGAGTTTTTTTAGATTAATCAATCTCCCTCCATATCCCCTTCCACATTATGTGATGCCTTTAACGCAGCTGCAAGAGATTTCATTATTGGCTTTGATGCGAAACGGCGTAAAATTGGCCGTAAGTATATTGGGGATCTTCTTCAGAAAATTAGGAGATTGGAACACTCTTATTATACTTTCCATTCTGAAGATTGTTTAACAGCCCTCATTAATGCTAAAGTGCAATTTAATAGGAAGTCCACAGAAGATGCCTCTTTGTTTTTATTAAAATCTAGTGCGAAATTTTATGGGGGTAAAAATAAAGCTAATTATCTAAAGGTTAAACACAATAAGTTGAATATTGAGTCTGTTTATAACACAAATTCCGAGTTGCAATGTAAAGATGCGGATACCTTAAAATAATTTTCTCTTTTTTATAAAACTTTGTACACCTCTGAAACCCAACCCACTACCAGTCCCTATCACATTTTTTCTCCAATGTACATAAACCTCAACATCTAATTCCCGATCTTTCTTTCCTGGAAATGGACCTCTCACTGCAAGAATTACTTAAAGCCCTTTAATGCCTTAAAAAAGACAAAGCACCCAGACCAGATGGTTTTACGATCGAATTTCACCTTCATTTCTCTAAACTTGTTCTGCATAGGTTACATTCTCTACTAGTCTCCTTCACTACATTAGGCAATTCCTCGGCATCCTTCTCTGAAGCATATATATGTCTTATACCCAAAGAAGGTAAAGACCCTAAACATTGTAAAAATTATAGACCCATTTCCTTGGTAAACATAGATTATAAAAATGTTGCCAAGGCCTTAGCGATTCGATTGGACTCCTTTTTACCAGACTTATTGGGCAAGGAACAATCTGGATGTGTTAAAGGGCGTCTTATAACAGACAATACAAGACTCTTTTTTAACATTCTATCTAAAACCCCACGTTTAAATCACTCTCTCGCAGCGATTGCCCTTGATGCTGAAAAGGCGTTTGACAGAGTTGAATGGCCATATTTGTTTTATATCCTTAAATGGTTTGGTTTTGGCCCTAAATTTCTTTCCCTAGTTTCCCTGCTCTTCTCTAATCCTCGTGCCTAGTTTGCGCTAATGGTTTGATATCCCCTATTTTTTTAATTAGGTTGAGGTGTGCGCCAAGGCTGTCCTTTATCTCCCTTTCTTTTTAACCTTGTCCTAGAACCCTTTCTTTCTAAATTACGTCAGAACCCTAATATACACGGCTTTCACTCATTGCACTCACATGTCAAACTTGCAGCATACGCTGACGATATCTTACTCTTTCTCTCTAAACCTGACGACTCGATCCCTGCTTTTCTATCTGAGGTTTAGGAATATTCCAAAATCTCAGGGTATAAATTAAACAATGACAAGTGTGAGATTTTACCTTTAACTAAATACACTTTCAAGCCATTTCAGTGCCTCTAACTTTACTTGGAGCTCTACTCACATTAAATATCTAGGTTTGCATGTCACCTCTTCCAACACTGACACTGTGTCTCTCAAAAGATTTGAGATTTGACTGCTAGGTGGCACCCTCTTTATTTATCTTGGTGGGGTCGCATCGATACCATAAAGATGATGCTGTCTCCAATCATTACGTATACTATTTCCAATATCCCGGTTCCCATCCCTACATTTTTTTTTTTAAAGGATTAACTCCATTCTTTCCACCTTTTTATGGAATAAAAAGAAATCCCGAATGTCTCTTTTTAGATTAATGTGACCTAAGTCGAACGGTGGAGTTAATTTTCCTGATTTTCCAGCTTATCAGAAGGCATTCCTCTTACACCAAGCCTCCCTTTGGTTGCGGGATCCTGCAGAAGATTGTCCGTTATGGAACACAATTGAACGTCTCTTTTTATCTCCCTAAACTTTTACTGAGTCTCTTTTTCATGTAAGCCGCAATCATTGCCCACACCTTTAATCAAATTACCATCTAAATTACTTCTCTCTTCCTCCTCTCCTACTAACAATACTGTGGAAGACTTCCTTAATTCCACCATATGGCACAATAAAAGTTTACTTATCAAAAATAAACCTTTTTAGTTGAAAACCTGGCACCAAAAGGGGTTAATTTGGATACATCAACTATTCTCACAGTCACAACTCTTACCTTTCTCATCACTCAGCCAACAATTCAATTTACTTACTTCCTTCATTCACAAATACCTTTTACTCAAAGAGGCGGTTATGAGTACATATACCCCATTATCTACTACACTCACATCTCTTAACACTCCTAATTCTGCATTACAATTACATAATTTCTTGAAAACTACCTCCAAGGCTTCCATCATATACAAGTATCTTCATGATACTAACACTGACTCTGTTCGGTCAACATCTAAAACAAAAGAATTATGGGAATGTGACCTTGCTAATTCTTGCAAAAAACACAGTTGATGGACAGAATGTAGAACAATGTCATACATTCACCCCAGTACAAGGATCTGGGCTACACCACCCTGGGTTAGACACTGGCTATATGCAAATCAGCTCTGACCCTGTGCCTCATGGGAACAGTCCAGTCCGAACTACCAAGCCATGTCTTTCCCAGACCGGAATCAAGCATCCAAGGACCGGTTTCTAGCTATCAGCCTTCATCAGCCTGGATAGCTTGACTCCAGTGGTGTGGAGAGCCTGGGACTCACGTCTGAGCATACCCAGCCCACTCGGGGTGAAAATTGCAAAAAACACAGTTGATGGACAGAATGTAGAACAATGTCATACATTCACCCCAGTACAAGGACCTGGGCCTAAATCCATCGTTTTTTTGCACTCCACACCACCCTGGGTTAGACACTGGCTATATGCAAATCAGCTCTGACCCTGTGCCTCATTGGAACAGTTTCCCAGACCGAAATCAAGCATCCAAGGACCGGTTTCTGGCTATCAGCCTTCATCAGCCTGGATAGCTTGACTCCAGTGGTGTGGAGAGCCTGGGACTCACGTCTGAGCATACCCAGCCCAATAGGGGTGAAAATTGCAAAAAACACAGTTGATGGACAGAATGTAGAACAATGTCATACATTCACCCCAGTACAAGGATCTGGGCCTAAATCCATCGTTTTTTTGCACTCCACACCACCCTGGGTTAGACACTGGCTATATGCAAATCAGCTCTGACCCTGTGCCTCATGGGAACAGTCCAGTCCGAACTACCAAGCCATGTCTTTCCCAGACCGGAATCAAGCATCCAAGGACCGGTTTCTGGCTATCAGCCTTCATCAGCCTGGATAGCTTGACTCCAGTGGTGTGGAGAGCCTGGGACTCACGTCTGAGCATACCCAGCCCACTCGGGGTGAAAATTGCAAAAAACACAGTTGATGGACAGAATGTAGAACAATGTCATACATTCACCCCAGTACAAGGATCTGGGCCTAAATCCATCGTTTTTTTGCACTCCACACCACCCTGGGTTAGACACTGGTATATGCAAATCAGCTCTGACCCTGTGCCTCATGGGAACAGTCCAGTCCGAACTACCAAGCCATGTCTTTCCCAGACCGGAATCAAGCATCCAAGGACCGGTTTCTGGCTATCAGCCTTCATCAGCCTGGATAGCTTGACTCCAGTGGTGTGGAGAGCCTGGGACTCACGTCTGAGCATACCCAGCCCACTCGGGGTGAAAATTGCAAAAAACACAGTTGATGGACAGAATGTAGAACAATGTCATACATTCACCCCAGTACAATGATCTGGGCCTAAATCCATCGTTTTTTTGCACTCCACACCACCCTGGGTTAGACACTGGCTATATGCAAATCAGCTCTGACCCTGTGCCTCATGGGAACAGTCCAGTCCGAACTACCAAGCCATGTCTTTCCCAGACCGGAATCAAGCATCCAAGGACCGGTTTCTGGCTATCAGCCTTCATCAGCCTGGATAGCTTGACTCCAGTGGTGTGGAGAGCCTGGGACTCACGTCTGAGCATACCCAGCCCACTCGGGGTGAAAATTGCAAAAAACACAGTTGATGGACAGAATGTAGAACAATGTCATACATTCATGCCAGTACAAGGATCTGGGCCTAAATCCATCGTTTTTTTGCACTCCACACCACCCTGGGTTAGACACTGGCTATATGCAAATCAGCTCTGACCCTGTGCCTCATGGGAACAGTCCAGTTCGAATTCTTGCTAATTCTTGGCCAGTATCTTTATGGAATAAAATATGGATCAAAATCCGGAAAACATCAAGAGCTGATAACATAACGCAGACATTATTTTTCTTATATAACAGACTTCTTCTCACGCCACGAGATTTAATCAAAAGATTTACTACCTTATTAGATGTCTGTTGGACATGCTCTACCCCGAAGGCAGATTTGTTTCACATGTTATTTGCTTGTTCTCTCGTACATAATTTCTGGAAACAGGTATGGTCTCAAATCACCTTGATTTTCCGTACTCAACTTCCCTTCTCTTTTACCCATGTTTTCTTGGGAAGTCTTTCTCCTTGTTAGGACATTACAACACTTAGGGGTCCATTAGGATGACAGGCGGACAAAGTCCACCCATCATCCTTCCAGTGCTTGGGACCACCCGCCATAAGGGAAGGGGTCCCATCCTACAGATTAGGATGCGCCCGCCACAGTGGCGGGCGCTTCCCGCATTGTTATCAGCACCGCCCGCCGTAATGCTAAAAATGCATGTTGTGCATTGAAATGCAGGGGGTACCATAGGTACCCCGCATGTGCACCCCCCACCCCCCTGGAGTTCCTGGGGGCATGCAACAGGCCCCCGCATGCCTTTCCGTGGCGAGGCATTGAAAAATGCCCATCATAATATGGCTAGCGGTGTCTGATAGACACCGCCACCATATCATTCCTTTTCCGCGCCGGCCGCAAGGCGACCGGGGCGGTAAAGCGGCGGACGGTCTTTCCGTCCGCCGAGGTCCCCCCGACATACTAATATGGCGAGGGTGAAAACGAGTGTGGATGTCGGGCGGATTTCCCCCGCCAGGCTGGCAGTGGCTACCGCCAGCCTGGTGGGGGCAATCTGCCCAACATCATAATGGGCCCCTATATGTTAACATCATTTACTTACTAATAGCAGTTGCGTTCCAACAAATCACAGCTAATTGGAAAGACTTCTCCAAGATTTCATTGAGGGCTTGGTGGTATAATGTTTGTCATAATCATAGATTGGACACATCCTTCGTATATCCTTTGCATATGGCTGCTAAACGACCAGACTTGTGGTCACCTGTTACAATGTATTTTTTGATATTTGTGCTGTAGTTCTTTTCATTTGCAGCCTAGCCAGCAGGAAGCCTCAAAACCTCCTTGAATCCCCTTAATGTTCTTTATTTCTTCGCTACTTTATTGTTTATTCTCTTAAATGTCATATGTTATTTTCTCTATTCTATTTTATGCTCATTTCATATATTGTTAATGTAGTAATTTTTGGGATGATCTTTATGTATGTTTTGCCTTTGAATTTCATCTTTTGTAATGACCCCCTTAATTCTCTTAATAAAATTTTCTTTTGAACTGAAAAAATAAGTGCTATGAAAGATCTTTTCATCAAGGAAGAATCCCAAAGAATTAACCTTCTCAGCTAGAATGGAGGAATTCTCAGCTGTAGTGGTAACATGAAACAACAGACCTTATCCTTGCCCACCAGACACAACTCAGTTTCACCATTATTGCTGTTCAATTTAAGAACATTCTAAAAAAAAGGTGTAGTCATCAAACAACATCACCAAGGAGATGTAGAATCTGATGAGCTTAGTCAAGTGCAAACGTGAATGTCAAATTGCACCTGAAAGCTGCATATCGAAATATGTTAGAGTACGTAATTGTCCCCCAAAAGAAAGAAGAGAGATACGTTGATATTACTTTAGATATACCTATTTTCTTGACCCTAAATCTGAGGGTGCTCTGATCAATGGTATCAAATGCAGCGGAGAGGTCTAACAATATAACACCCACTGCACCCCTATTATCAATAATAATCATCAATCTATTGACTCCTCTCTATATTGCAAATGTGAGCTATAACTGTGATAAAAAGGCTGTTGCCCAGAGTGATATCATTGGTCTGTGTTGACAGATTCTATATCTTTTTTTAAACATACAGCTACTGCTCCCTCTTCCAGCCCTGTTAAGTACCACTGCATTGCAGTGCAGTGCATATCCCTTGGGGCCCTTACTTCCAAGTTGAATTGGTTGGAGTTCTCTTACATAAGTATGTAGGGGCACTCATGAGTATGTACTGCACTGTAGTGCAGGGCTGTTGGACTTGACCCTTTTTGCAGGGTCATCCCTAAACGTTTTGCCTTCTCCAAGCCTTTTTTCTGAGATGGTGCTGGTGGTTTTAGGCTTCTGGGCACTTTAGCACTGCTGTCCAGTGTAAAGTATGTGTGTTCTCTGTGATAAATGTGGTAAGATTGGTTTACAACTGTTTGGCCTATTTAATTTATCTGTCAGTCCCTTGTAAATTTGTATCCCATATACCCAGGGCTGGTCAATTAAATGCTACTGGTGGGCTTGCAGCGCTGATTAAGCCACCCACCAAAGTAGCCTTTCAAACCTATATCAGGCCTCTGCCATTAAAGGGCCAGTGCGCCTAATGCTACTGCCGCTGTGACATGGCACCTAAAGTGTGTGCCATGTATGTGACCCCTCTTTTACTGCATGTCAGTTACCCCTAAGGTAGGCCCTAGCTAGCCCTATGGGCAGGGTTCATTCTAGGTACAAAATAGAATATGTACCTTAAGTGTGTGACATGTCCTGGTACTGACAAACTTCCATTTTGGTTTCTCACTACTGTTGGGCTGCCCTCCCATAGGAATGCATTGAGAGTTACCTGATAAGTGTTTCAGCGGTAATCCCTGATATGAGAAGCGGAGCATGGTCAAGTTTGGTATGTTTGGAATAGTGATAATCAATGCTATGCAATGGTGTGGGCAGATTTATTATAACTATTTTAGAAATGCCACTTTTAGAAGTTGGAATTTCTGTGTGCTATTTGTCTGCCTGCCTGATGTGAATTGCATGTCTGGCTTTTGAGTGACATGGGCTGGTGAGGTGTGTGTGGCTCCAGGAGGGGCAGGGTGAGTCAGCGCTAGGCTGAATGGGACATCTACATTTTTAGTAGTGGGAGGGGAAGTCCCTGGTCCCTGAATAGGATGGTGCCTGCCCTAATGAATGCTGGCTCCGCCCCCCTGTGGTGTGTCTAAAGATGAGCCCCCACCTAATAATTGGGAAGAGGAGCCCTGTCAACAGAGTGCTCCAAATCCCCCCTGAACCAGTAGCATCTGGTTCTCCAATTCCTTGTGCTGGCGCAGACAAAGAAAAATGGTGTATAAGTACTGGGGCTGTGATACCATGAAGAAGTGCTGTTCCTGGACCTTTGGGGGCTTGCTGCCGATGGGGCCCAGGAGGAACCGCCATGGGGGCTTGCCTCCCTGTTGGAGGGCCCTGTGTGCCGGCATCCCTGGGCCCAGCTATGCCCCTTGGGCTTTCTCAGGACTTCTAGCACCTCATGAGCCCTATAATTTGAGTTAGAGGAGGAGAGGAGCATTTGTTTTCCCGCAGTGCTGAGCTGCATCTCCTAGGAGAGGGAGTCCCCGGCGTAGGGATTCCCCCCTGCTGCTGATCAAAGTGGGAGCCCACCCCCCGTTTATGCGTCTCCAGAGTGGGAGCCTACCCCGCTTTATGCCTATTTTCTAGGCCGTGCCAATTTGCATTGCGATTGCGATGTATTTTATTCTGAGGCTGGCGGCAGCTTACCCCGCTGTGCTGTGCCTTTTTGATGGTGGGCACCCACCTAGCCATTATTTCTGGTTCGTAGCGTGTACCACCCTGCATTGCACTGCTGCCTGAGGGAGCCACTGGGCTGCTGCTAATGCAACCTGGAAGACAGGCAATCAATCAATCAATCAGTGACATTTATAGAGCGCCCTACTTACCCGTAGGGTCTCAAGTCGCTTGGGGGGGGTGCCGTTACTGCTCGAACAGCCAGGTCTTGAGCTTCTTCCTGAAGGAGAGGTGGTCTTGGGTCAGGCGGAGGTCGGCTGGGAGGGAGTTCCAGGTCTTGGCGGCCAGGTAGGAGAAGGACCTTCCTCCTGTTGTCGCTCTGCGGATGCGTGGGACGGTGGCGAGAGCGCGGCTGGCTGAGCGGAGGTGACGTTTGGGAGCGTGGAAGTTGATTCGGGTGTTGAGGTAGCTCGGGCCTTGATCGTGTAGGGCTTTGTGTGCGTGGGTGAGGAGGCGGAAGGTGATTCTCTTGTTGACGGGGAGCCAATGAAGGTCTCTTAGGTGTCCGGAGATGTGGCTGTTTCGTGGGATGTCGAGGATGAGTCTGGCTGAGGCGTTCTGGATCCTCTGGAGTCTCTTCTGGAGCTTGGCGGTGGTTCCGGCGTAGAGGGCGTTGCCGTAGTCCAGTCGGCTGGTGACGAGGGCCTGGGTGACGGTCTTCCTGGTCTCCGTGGGGATCCACCAGAAGATCTTCCGTAGCATGCGCAGGATGTTGAAGCAAGCTGAGGAGACGGCGTTGACTTGCCTGGTCATGGAGAGGGAGGAGTCCAGGATGAAGCCCAGGTTGCGTGCGTGGTTTGTCGGTTTGGGTGCGGTGCCCAGGGCGGGGGGCCACCAGGAGTCGTCCCAGGCGGTGGGTGTGGAGCCCAGGATGGCACCGTTGCCTGGCTGTGGGCGGACCAACCAGAAGCTGCCAGGGTCACACAACCGTGGCGCGACTGACGGAGAAGGTCCCAAAAGTGGTGCATGCCTAAGTGGGGCTCTCATGAGTCAGAGGGGGTGGCAGAAGTCGCTGGTAACAGGAGAAGTTACCAAGGAGGGGGGGCATCCCTTGACAATTGGAGGACCGGCACAGAGAGGAGCAGACGCCCAGAGTCTCGGTGAGTGGGGGCTCCATGTGTGACCGAGTGGTGCCCTTCAAGGCACGTGGTTGGTGCTTGCTCTGAGCGGACCTGCAGGAGAGCGGGCCACTTCAACGTTGGGGCAAATTTGTTTAAAGCGTCCCAGTGGGGGACCCAAGGCACGCCAATGCCAGTTCCCCTTTGTCTTTGTTCACAGCTGCGCCGCCGTAGGGGGCAGCTGCACCAAAGAGGGCACGTTTTGTTTTAAGTGTCCCAATGTGGCGCTCCAGAGGGCCCAGTTCGTGCTCATGCTCCTTCCTTCGGGGGCATTGTGTTTGGGCAGCCCAAGGGCACGGCGGTGCCGATCGGGGCGCACATTATCGGTGCCCATTTGGCCACAGTGGTTTCAGAGAGCCCCAGGGAGGGACTCCGGCGGCACAGTGGTGCCAGGGATGAATTCTTGTTCCCAGCTGCAACGTACCAGCGCAGGCAGCTGCAACGTTGGCCATGGTTGTTAGAGAGTCCCAGCGGGCACAGTGAGTGCCCATGCCTACCGTGCCTTCACAGCTGTACATCACTTAGTGACAGTTGCTACTTTTAGACCAGTGCATTGCACCCTTTTCATTATTGCTGCATTGGCAGCTGAGCCCTGACCTTGTGGTAATTGGGCATTTAAGCCCATAAAAGGCCAGTTGGCCTTTCATCATGTGTTTATGCCTACAGATATGGCTATGAGGTCTAGGTGTAATGTGATTCATGCGTGATGTTATGCCAACAATGATGTATGCATGATGTGATTTATGCACCATGGTTTATGCCTCTAATGATGTATATGCTTTTTAGGAGGTTTTTGCATAATGTGTTTATGCAGGTGAGGCCTATTGTTGAATGCTTAGGATGGTGTCTAAGGCTACTGTGATGATGCCTAGGTCATTATTGTACCAGTAGTTACTGGTTGTAGTTTATACTTACCTATTCTGATGGGTCTGACCGTGGCCCGATTGGCATGATCCTGTATATAATTCCCCTTTGAATATTGCCTAGTGCCAGTTAGCAAAGTGTAAATGTGTGATTAGGTTTCTAATGTGTTTATGATAATGCAAAGGCTATTTTTGATATAACCTTGCGTGGAGTTTCTTTTTAAGTGTGCCTAGTGTGTTGCTGCTGTGTGTGTGTGTTGCGCAAATGCTTTACACTTTACCTCTGGGATAGGCCTGACTGCTCGTGCCAAGCTACCAAGGGGGTGAACAGGGCAGTGCTTAATTTGTGCCGGAGCTTTCCGGTGCTTAGCACCGGCACCTTTTAATCAGGGCCGGGTCTACACTGCCAACTTACTCATCGCTGCACGCCATGAATAAAAGTAAATTAAAGATGATTGCCGGCTTATTGCAGTATTGTTCACACGTTATTACAGTCTCATTGTCCTTCCGTGCAGAAGAAGTGTTGCTGATAGTGCAGGGCTGCAGAGAGAGTGCAGCGAGCCCGATAATAAATCTGTATCAATTTGCTTTCTGTTTCAGTGTTTGCCGGTGGGCGGGCCACTAATTGGGCTGTATTTGGTAGAGGGCTTAGGAAGGCAGCGTGTGCTGTGCCGTGCGTATGCTTTTTCCTTCCATGTATGGTGGACCACGCCCCCGGCGCACACACACACACACACACAATGCAATGGACGAGTAGCACGTTAGCACAGCGTCGAGGCGGGCGATTTGAAGCAGCTGCGTAGCAGGTCTCTTAATTAAGGCTGGGACTGACACTAGCAGCAGTAACCGATCATAGTCAGTAATAAAAAAAACCAATGCCGCTTTTTTTTTCTTGCACGTGGTGACTCCGGTCACCTGAACTGAGTCAGAGGCCTTGGGGCACCACGGACCCCAGTACCAAGGTCCCTGGCTACACACCATGTGGCACAATAGTAACAGACGTCTGAGTGGGGGCTTTTGATGGGGAGATTAGTGCCCCCAGTGTCTGACTTTGTCCATGAGCGATATATTGTGGGTGGGAGTGTAGGGGGCGGGAAGGGACAGAGCAGTTGCAGGGCGTCAGTGAAAGGAATAGTGTCTTTTCTACAAGGGCGCGCTCTCTCTCTTACTGCACCTCTATTTGAGACTTCCTCGGGACTCCACTCTCCTCTGCAGCGCCCCTCTTATCACACCACCTGCCCGTCACCAGAGCCCTTCATTATTCATCCGGGCCTTTCCTCAGAGACCTCATTCACATACCCTTGGGAGGTTTTCCTCTTGCTCAGTGTGTATTCCTTATCGACTTTGTAATCAATGCCCCTAAGGGTCTCCCTCATTTAGTATGCCAGTAGGGCCTGTTCTGTTCTATCCCCTACCATACATTCACATGGGCCTTCTTCGGGGTCTCCCTCCTATGCAGCTGGTCAGGGATGGTGGGCACCGTTTGAGGCACAGAGAGGGGTCAGAGCTTCAGAGAGAGAGCACTGTGCACAGAGGGACTGTCACTGTGACTACACTTCGTGCCCAGCCTAGCCTCCTACCCGAGTGCGGGAACATACCCCCCTACTCAACCACTGTGGGGCTCTGCTCCTGCCCTCTCCGGGCACAGGTCAGGTGCACGTCACTTAGCATTCCTGGGCGTGCCTGCTTCACAGGGTCTAAAGCAAGGCTGCTCATGGTTGGACCCTGCCAGGCATAGAGGACAGCCATTCATTATGCAAATTAGTCCCATTTTGAATGATTACATACAAATGTGTGTATCTCTGGATAGTTTTAAAAGTTGCAATGCCCAGGCTGGGATGGTGAGGTGTGTTGTTTGTGCTATTTTTAAACCTTTCCAAAAGGTTTGCACGTGAGAGCCTGACTTCACTGGAAAAAAAGTGTAATGTAGTCCGTGTCTAATGTTGTGAAGTGCTCCTCTGTCTATCCACGACAGGGTTCACACCATATAAAACTGCAAAAAATAAATAAAATGGTGATTCCTCTTGACACCCCTCCGCTCATTTTATGCCGCCCATGGATTAAGGATAAAGTTTTAACCTTTGATGACAGAAATAAATGCACATCTAACTAGAATTGGTGAATTGCTGAGTGTGAAACTGGAGAATCTGGAGTCAATCCTGGCTTTGATGCTTGACCAAATGTTGTGATAATATGCAAATATTTGATTTCAAGATGTGTGCTGCACAAAGCATCCCTTGTTTTTGACTTATTAGCATTATTAGCCTCTTTTGCTCCATCAGTCCTTATCTAGGTCACATTACGAGGTACATATCTCTGGAGCCAAAGGTGAAAGTGGGTCGAACCAATGGAGGAAGGGGGTGGTTGGCTCCTATGAAAATATTTGAGCACCGGCACCTCTTTTTTTTAGAAATTAAGCACTGGAACAGGGGCTATCTTCGGTGTGTAACTCCCTTGCCCTGACTCGAGTGGTGGTTTCTGCCTGACTTTGGCGCAAGCCTTAGCCAACCAGAGATCCCATTTCTAACAGGGCATACCCCTCTGTGCCCTTAAATAAATACAGAGGGGTATTCACTTCAGTGCATACCTCTCAGCACCCTTACATACTTATTGAAGAGTGCAGAGTGCACTGTAGTGGAGTAGAGGGTCCTCGGTTTCCTTACCTAAGTATGTAAATGCTATGAGTGGTGTGCATTGGAGTTCTCTTACATAAGTATAAAGGGGCACTAAGGAGTATGTGCTACACTGTAGTGCTAAGCATACCCCTCTATACTCTTACATAAATATGTAAGGGGTATTCATTCCATTGCATACCTCTCAGCACCCTTAAATACTTATGTAAGAGTACATAGTGCAATGCACTGTGGTTGACACCCCCTGTGTCCTTACATAATTATGTAAGGGCACAGAGGGGTATTCACTCCAGTGCATACACTCAGCGCCCTTACATACTTATGTAAGAGTGCAGAGGGCAGTGCACTGAAGTAGATACCCCACTGTGCCCTTACATACTTATGTAAGGACACAAAGGGGTATGTGCTGCACTACTGTGCAGCACATACCCCTTTTTGCGTGTATATCAGTATTTGAGGGCACTTAGGGGTATGCGCTGCACTGCAGTGCAGTCCGTGCCCCTCAGAGCACCAAAGAGTATGCCCTGGAGTGGATTTCCATTAGGGCCATTGCATACTTGCACATTGCAGTGTCCACTCTGCCCCTGTGGAATTCTGCTGAATTTTAATGTAATGCCGTGGAATAAACATCCGCCACCTCCGCCCACCCCTAGGTATTGAAAATCTATACCTGCTTACCTGTTGATATTTTTAGCCTCGATCATTTTTATTTTATTTATTTATTGGATTTGTAAGGCGCTACCGCTACCCAAAAAGGGTTTCCCAGCGCCATGACGGACAGGGAGCAGAAATCGCAAGGCAGTCGGATGGATTTATTGATCAAATAGCCGGGTCTTAAGAGCTCTGCGAAAGTGGGTGTAGTCAGTTTCTTTGCGGATGAAAGGGGGCAGAGTATTCCAGAGGGATGTACCGAGGTAGGAAAAAGATCTTCTCCCCATTCTGGAGAGTTTGACCCGGGGCACAACAAAATTGCTCATGGTTTCAGACCGTAGGTGACGGGAGGGAACATAGGGGCGGACAAGTGATTGAAGGTACTGAGGTGCAGTACCTGCCTTGATTTTGAACATATAGCTCAGGGCTTTGAACTTGATACAGTGATCCACCCGAAGCCAATGTATGTCACATAAGTGTCCAGAAATAGGGGAAGCCCTGGGTATTCTGCAGGGGAGTCTAGCTGCAGAATTCTGGACAAGCTGAAGTCTGTGGGCCACGGCCTTGTAAAGAATGTTGCCTTAATCGAGCCGTGATGTAATAAGGGCATGGACCAAGGTTTTTTGGGTGGTGACAGGCAGCATCCATAAGATTTTCCTAAGCCATTTTAAGATGGTGAAGCATAACGCTGTAACCTTAACTGTTTGCTGGTGCATGGACAATGAGTCATCAATAATGACACCCAGGTTCCGAACATGATTAGATGGCTTGGGAAGATTACCCATCTCAACCGGCCTGTGAGAGGGGCTCCAAAGGTCTTTTTTGGCTACAACATTATAGTATAACTATTTTCCTCACTCGATTTCAGGATCCACACATTTATCTTCAATGTTTTAGGTCAATATAGAGATACATGTTCGATATGGGTGACATGGTATATACATATACAACTGTTCTAATAATACAACCCTGCAGTTTATGTTCTGTTGAAAGCCCATTGTTATGAGCGGAGAGTGAAACTGTGTTCACTGTGTTTGAAATACTACTGGGGTATTCTAATAAAGTGCTACAAGTTATGAGTTACGGCATGTAATAGATTATTGTCTAAATAGAACAGAGAAATACATAGAAATAGTAATTTCCTAGCTAATGTTAGCATGTTACTTTGCAAATGGCATGCTGTCAACAGTCCTTTTTGAGCTGCTCTCATAACAATCCTTCACTGCATGTCCTATTACAGTATCGGTTCCAAAGAGCAGCGTTCACTGTATAGGTTCAATGCCTGCTCTCGCTTTCAAAGTTTTAAATAAAACATATGTTTCCTTCTTTGTAATAATAAACTAAAATAATGTTATACATTCAGAATGATAAATAACAACCCAGAGTCCCTGATTGAATGCAAGCCTGAAATTCAATCTCTGGCTTCATTGTTCCACTGCCATTTATAACCCACTCAAGCTGAGCTTTCAGGGTTTATGACAAGAAGCAAACTCAATGACTGAAAAATAGCTTCGTATTTAATTGGATAAAATGCATTAATTCCTTTATATATCACCGCTTCTTGAAAGCCTTTGTTTTCGCAACAGTATGGAACATTTGTGAAGTTCTTTTAAGACTGGAATCTATCATTTATTTCCACATGTTAGTAATATCATTTTTCAAAAAGGATTTTTCTAATTCGAATTTGCGTTTGCAGTTTTATATTTCTACAGCTTTCCTAAATTCTGGAGACCATTCTAGTTTTATGTATTTTCTGTCTCCTGCCCGATTTCGTAAAAAAAACACACATTTTGCTCGCAGAAAAGGCTGCTACAGTAGCTAATTAGCTGCAGTAACTCTACCATAAAGACAAGCCACACTCCAGCCATTGCTGTTCACTAGATGAGACTGCGCTGCTACTGCCTTTCCTCTTGTGAGGTGCTAACACCACCTCCTCCCCCACCCCCCGCTAAATTACCCCCAGGCATAGAGACAAAGTGATGCGTCACAGATCAGCCTCCCCTGCTTACATTAGTAGTACTTATTCCTCAGGAAACGACAGACATTTTGACAATTCCTCAAACTTCAGGTTTATTAAACACATAGTGCAATACTGGCCTGTGTGCCCACCTTGTCTTTCTTTCAAAACGCTTCGTACAATACCTAAAAGGTATACAAAAATAGCTAAGGACTTCTGTTACTTGGGAGTAAACAGAGACTTCATGAGAACACGAACAATGAATCATCGTATGCATTTTAAGGCGTTCTTCCAGGTAGAGTGTGACAAGATCGACTTTCTTTTCCTTGACGTCCTGTCTGCAGCTGGCCACTGAAGCATTGCAGCTCATAGCAATATGAATTTCAGCATGCTTAATCATTTATCAAACAGACGCTGATTGTCAGACATGCTCGGCTCTGTACCAAAGGTCTCCCTTTGCACTTTCAGACCCCGAACTCCTTAAGCATTAAGCGTGACGGCAACACCTGCTTTATCTTTAAAATTAGTCTGTCCTTAATGAAAAAGAATAATGACATTCATTTACAAAACTGTCTCAGAGAAAGGAAAAAAGAAAAGTAATTGTGATGGATGTTGACTATGGTTAAGAGTGTCTAGCAATTGAGCGGGAGGGTCACAAGTGCACCTACATGGAAATCAAATACTTATTTTTATAAACAAACGCTATCATTTGCAGCCAGCTAATACTCAGAACATTTATGATACAAAGTGGATGCAGTGTATTTTGATTGCAACGACGGTGGCGTTTTAGATTAAGGTAACTTTGTATAGGAAAACAATTACGTACCAACATGTGAGCATTAAGAACAAGGAATCCACACACTGTGTCAAGCTACTCATAATATGCCAAATTGGATTGTGAGAAATTGGGTTGTTGGTTGAGGAGGGTTTGAGTCCTTCCCACGCAACAGCCACAATCCTTGTCAGGGTGGAACAAAAAATATGGCTAAATTAACCCGTACTGAACCCTGTGATAGCTTGGCACAAAAACAGTCACACTTAATTTAAAGGCATTGTGTAAAGTATTTAGGCAGCAGTCAAACATTAATAAAGTGAAAATATTACATACAGAAAATCCCACTCCAATTTGGAAAAATAGAGTAATATGTAATAAAATATTTGAAAAGTTAAAGGGTTGGGCAAGGGTTAATTTGGGGTTACTTGGACCGACAACCCAGTCAACCTACAACCATGTTTCTTACAGGCTTCCTTATCCAGAACATCTGGATCTGGTCTTTCAACCTAGTGATATTTTATACAAGAATACAATATTCTTCCACATTCCCTCTTGATGACCTGTACTCATTGTGGTTAGAAGCAATTTTTGGAGGATGTACGGTGTGCCTTTTTTCCTTCTCGATTTCCTTGTGTTATTGCACCATTCTGTGAACACCCAGTCCCTCTATTGTGCGGCTGTCTGAGAGGAATACACAAAGGCCAACTGCCAACTCCAGCTAGTCATGTTTCCCAAAATACAGACTGCAGGCACCAAATGATGAGGATAGGAAAATGCCAATTATCTATAAGCCCGATTTTCAGAATTGTAAAACACACAAGATGATGGACGGAATGTTGCACAATGGCAAAACATTCACCCCCAGTCACAGATCTGGGTTTAATCCATCATTTATTTTGCTCACCAAGCCACCCCAGTTCAGACATGGCCATATGCAAATCAGTCTTGACCCTGTGCCTCATGGGAACAGTCCAGCCCGAACTGCCAAGCCAGGTCTTCCCCGGACTGGAAACAAGCATCCTAGGACCGGTTTCGGGCTTTTATCCCTCATCAGCCAGGATAGCTTGATTCCAGTGGCATTGAGAGCACGGGACTCACATCTGAGCATACCCGTCCCACTCGGGGTGACAAATGCAAAAACAACAGTTGATGGACAGAATGCAGAATAATGTCATACATACGTCCATCATCTTGTGTGTTTTGCTGTTCACCCTATGTGGGAAGGGTATGCCCAGACGTAGGTTCAAACTGGAATGGCATGGTGAGCAAAAAAACGATGATGTAGGCCCAGATCTCTGTACTGGGGTGAATGTATGACATTGTTCTGCATTCTGAATTTTGAAAAAAGGGGGACCCCTACTACTAATGCATTCACTACTTGTAGGGAATAATATGAACACTATTTTGTAAAACAACCAGTAGTGAGCTAAGTTAATAAGCCAAAAAACCCAAGGACACCATACAATTACTTAATAAGGTATTGTGACATGTAAAAAATGAAACATTTTATTTATGTAATTTATTTTTTGAATTTTATTTCAGATATTTTCTTCATTTTTGATAGACATTTCTTATATATATATATATATATATACATATATTGCATTAAAAGGTCAATCACATACATACTATATTTCATAACCTATATGAAAACATACTACACCATAAAAAGAAAAAAGGGGGGATTAAACAACACAAATGACAATGGTCTTGAGTAGGGCTAGTGGAGTAAGCAAAGCTGCAGATGGAGACTCTACGCGCGTTTCGGCATTTGTCTTCTTCAGGAGTCCGTCATTTGCAATAGGACATTTCATTCAACACTGAAAAACATATAAAAACCATGTCACAAACTAATAGTACTACAATATTTACACTATAACAGCCTTGGGTCTAGGTCTAATTTATGCTCAAAAACACAAACTTATTCATAATTGATGTAATTACAGTATTAATTATAACGGAGCAACTATAAGCACATTGAAAGATCATGCTTTCGATCTCGTAAGTCAGTCTCATATATGATAAAATGTTCCTTTAGACTTACTATGCTCTAAACATTTAGATACTATAGTGACTGATAAATTGATGCTCACCACAAAACAAACCAACTTCATATTTTGATTACTTCTTAAGTGTCGACTACTAGCTATGTGTCCTTTTAATGATGAGAAGATCACATCAAGCCATGAATTTTCTATATAGTCATTAGAGCTTAATCTTTCAAAGAAAGAGAAATTTGCAAAGATGGGAGAGGAAGGTAAAGAAAGAAAAAGAAAGAAAAAGAAAAAGAAACAGGGTTGGTATACCACACATAATAAACTGGGGTTGTCGTGTCTAATTATGTTCTTATTAACCTGTGTTGGGTAATTATGGGCATGAAGGTAATACCCTAAACAGGGAGGGGAAAAGATGGAGAATACTATCAAAAATAGTTACTTACATAAAGGTGTGGTCTCACTCTATTTTCATTCTTGCATACAAGGTGAGTTATTTAAAATAGAAGGTAGCGCTCCCATATCTTTTTAGAATAAAAAAATTGGGAGCAAAAAAACGATGGATGTAGGCCCAGATCTCTGTACTGGGGTGAATGTATGACATTGTTCTGCATTCTGTCCATAAACTGTTGTTTTTGCATTTGTCACCCCAAGTGGGACAGGTATGCTCAGAAGTGAGTCCCGTGCTCTCCATGCACTGGAATCAAGCTATCCTGGCTGATGAAGGCTGAAAGCCCGAAACCTGTCCTAGGATGCTTGTTTCTAGTCCAGGGAGGACCTGGCTTGGCAGTTCAGGCTGGACTGTTCCCATGGGGCACAGAGTCAAGACTAATTTGCATACGGCTTGGTTCAAACTGGAACGGCATGGCAAACAAAAACCGATGGATTTAGGCCCGGATCTCTTTACTGGGGTGAATATATGACATTGATCTGCATTCTGTCCAACAACTGTTGTTTTTGCATTTGTCACCCCGAGTGGGACGGGTATGCTTAGACATGAGTCGCGTGCTCTCCATGCCACTGGAGCCAAGCTATCCTGGCTGATGAGGGCTGAAAGCCTAAAACCGGTTCTAGCATTTTCCTACCCAGGATCCCCTGCAAACCTCAAATTTAGCTGACAAATCACATTTTTCTCAAATTTCTTTGTGGGAAAGTTGGAGGATCACTGGGCTGACACACATTTCCTTCCACCCAGCATTCCCCAGGTCTCCCAATAAAATTGCTACGTCCCTCTTGTTAGTTGGCCAAAAACGTCTAGTGGAGATATCAAATTACCTATCACAAAATGACATGGTTTTGCAAGGGGAGGGCACCTGGGTTTTTGGCACCGGGCTCGGTGGCCATCTGGGAAAACCTACCAAACCCACACATTTCTGAAAACTCGACACCCTGGGGAGTCCACTGATATATGGCTTGCATGGATTCCCCAACGTTTCCTTACCCAGAATCCCCTGTAAACCTGGGATTTCGCTGAAAAAAAATCACTTTTTCCACACATTTTTGGTGGGCTCACGGTGCAGTCACAAATGTCCTCACACCCAGCCTTCCCCTTGTTCTCCTAAGTAAAATGATACCTTGGTATTGGGGATCCCTCTCCTAGGGCGTTTCCCAAGCAGGGATCCACTAGGGAAGGCTAGCACTGGTGCTCATGACGGAACTATTCCATTAATTTTTGTTAGCTCAGTTCTTACCTTTGTTGTTTCCTCGCTTGCACTCCAGTCCACCATGGATTCCCTCTCCTATTTAGTGGAGAGAGAGAGCGAGCAAGCCAATTGTTCCCCTCCTCCCATTTCCAGTTCAAGCAAATGCTGGCTTGATGGGCTAGTTGTCCTCAGCCTTCAACTACTTAAGGGAAATTACCCTGCAGACACACACAGCGGCCGTTTCGCTGGCGGGCCAAAGGCGCACCAAAGGCAAGCTCATCTGTGCCCGTCTGCTCCCAACCGTCGCCAGGAGTCAGGACCCCTGCTCGATTTACCATTGTTCCTACACCTTGATTTACTTACTCTGCCTTCGAACTTAAACATGTCATTACAAAAACAAGGGAATCCAAAAGTAGCAATTGGTCTGGGACCTTTGGAATATATAGTGTTGCAGAGAACAATGGTCCCAAACATCAACAAGGATAGAACAATCCAGATAAATACAGACCAAAATTGAAATCTATATTCAGCTGTCCAGCCGGACAGAGTTTAATAACAGGAATAGTAATCTTTTCCAAAAATAGTAGGACAATTTACCAAGCGGGACACAGCCTGTGTCCAGCTATCACATACATGAAACCAAATGACAAAAATACAAAGGCAAAAGAAGGGCAGTCTGTAAGTATTTGACAATTATAACAGACAGTAATGTGAGAAATACACTTTGTTGTGATCTTTTCAGTAAAGTATATCAATCATCAAGTGTATGTGTCGACGACGTTTCGATCTTTTAAAATTTTAAGATCATCATCAGGACTAATAAATGCATGCCTCGATGTTCAGGCGGAGGGGTAGGGTCATTTCAAGAACAACTTGAAGCCCGGACGCTTATTTTAAGTATATTGTCCAATTCGTCGTTCCGAAGTAACGGAACATGTCCCGTATTCCAGTCAGTGGCCGGTCATGGAGTCAGAAGATACCGGCAGTAAAACAGAAGTCCGCCACAATGGGGGGTCTGTGGGACGATCGAGTAAGTACTCGTTTCGAACTTAAACATATCAGACAGCTAGCTAAGGCTAGGGACGGATCAAATAGATGTCACATAACTCCTCTCAATCTTGGAGGTCAGTTTTCATGCACTTATTGTCACTTTTAAAGCCTCAAAGAAAAACAAAGGAGGGGACTCAAAACTCTGGTCTAGACCTCCCAGCTGACTCTAAGTCCAAAGCAATCCCTCTACTGACTCCAGGTAATCAGGCTGCTCTTCGATCCACTTATAGTTGGAGTGCCTTTCTAATCAATGCAAGATCGCTACCCAAACATGCTACTGAAATTTGGGATTTAATGAATTCAGACTCCCCTGACTTAAGTTTCCTAACGGAAACATGGCTTAAACCCTTCTCCACACGGCTATCACTCTAGCACTCCTGGAAACGTATTGAATACTAACCCTAAATAGGGATAGCAAAGTGGAAGGAGGCATTGCCATTGCTAATAAAGCATCTCTGAAAATAGTCATTATGGAGAAGGTTCTTGGATAATTCTATGGAGATCTATATTTTTAAAGTGGAACTTTCACCTTAGGACTACTGGAAAGGTGCCTTGGCATACCGGCCTCCGGGTCCGCTTGAAGATTTCTCTTTAAAACTGATGGAAAGGATTGCTCCCCACGTCTTCTCTTCCAAACAGTTTCTTTTATTAGGAGACTTCAACATTCATAGTGAAAGTAGTGTAAATATGGACTCTGTCCACTTCCTTGAAGATATGGCTACTCTAGGGCTGGAAAAGATTAATGCAGTACCCACGCACTCCGCAGGTCATACCATAGATCTTATTTTTTGTAATTCACCTAATATGCACTCTGAACCCCCCGCCCTGTGGTTTGGTTGGACCACACTCTTATTAAATTTCAGTTAAATGGTACCCAACTGACCCATGCCTATCCCTCTCATCTGTAATACAAAGCGACTATGGCACAAGATTACAAAGGAGCCTTTTGCTAAGGAGTTTGTACCTCCCACCTTTGATAAACCTGGTGATATTAATGCCAGGCTAAACAAACTGCAGGAAGCCATAAAATCAGTTACTGATATGCTGGCTCCACCCAATAAACAGCATTCTAACCCCCAAATAAAACATGCAGCTTGGTTCACTCCTGAACTGCACAGAGAGAAATCTAAATGCAAAAACCTGGAGGAGACATGGCGAAAAACCCAAACTCAGATACAAAAATAAACGTTTTAAAACGCTGTGGTTCTTTACCATAAAAACCTCAAGATGGCTCGGAAAGCCCCTATTTCCTCACATCCATGTCAAGCTGGTAACTTTTTGAAGGAGAAGTGTGGCTCAGGGGTTAGAGGCAGCAGACCCGGAAGCTGAGATCGGTCCTGGACCAGGGTTCAATTCCCCGCCTCGGCGGGTCTTGGGCTAAAAAATTCCACGGACTCGATAATTCTTGCCCCGGTGCCTCCTAGACTCACGGGTTCACACTCTGCGACTCTGGGCAATAGCTTGCTTAATCTCCACAACGGCCCCTCGCGGCGGGATGCATGACTTTCACCTTGTCGATACCCTGCTATCTCACAGGGGAATACCAGGAAGGGTTCCCTAAGCAAGCGCCGGGAAACCCACTGCTGGTAGCTGTGCGCTATATAAGCTCAACTACATTTACATTTACAGGAACTCTAAAAAATACTTAAATCGTTCATGACACCTAGGGCCTGTGCTAATTCATTCTCTCACTCCCAAGATTTATGTGATAACATCTCCAAAATTTTTGAAGAAAAATCAACAAAATATACAATACATTTTTAAGCGATTATGATACATTAGTTATTTCTACATCACTCCATTTAGTCTTAAGAGGAACACAAGTTGCTTTAACATGCTTCCCGTTTTTACAGGTTTCTAATGTAGAAGAGATGCTAAGAACAACTAATTTGGACTCCCCTAATGAAAAAATGTCAACTGGCGTGTTTGCCTCGATCCTTTCATCTGCACTCTATTCAACTTATCCTTGAGTGATGGGAAATTACCCCTATCTTGCAAAGCAGTGCATGTGCTCCCAATTTGTAAAAAAGCCAATGTACACCCAACTGAGCTATCTAACTACTGTCCCATTTCACTTCTTCCACTTATGAGGAGACTACTTGAAGGACATATTAATGGTAAGCTCATGGAGTACCTAGAAACCCAAGGCTGTCTTGACTCCTCATAGTCTGGTTTTAGACCATATCTGCTCTTGTAGGTGTTACAGACTTTATTAGATTAGCTGTGGACAATAATAAGGCTGTATCACTAGTGCTGCTAGACTTGTCCACAGCTTTCGATACAGTATCCCACCATAAGCTCCTTCAAAGACTGTATGAAACTGGAATTCAAGGGCCAGCACTTCAATGGCTTTCTAGCTTTTTGGAGCAGCGGACACAAACAGTAAATTTGCGTTCCTTTCACTCTTGTGTTAGAACTCTCATGAAATGGGTGCCACAGGGATCGTGCCTTAGTGCCACAATATTCAACATGTACATGGCCCCTCTTACATAAACTATTAGAGACCACCGGTTTACTCCCTTCTTGTATGCTGATGACACCCAGATTATTTTTTCATTTGATAACACATCGGCTGCAACCAAAAATCATTTTGCAGAAGGCATGAGAGCAGTTTCTGGCTGGCTGATGAAAAATGTTCTCCAGCTTAATGATGATAGAACCAAATGTGTTGCGTTTGGCAATTCACAAATACTGTAGTCCCCTGACTGGTGGCTGTCCGAGATATGTCCTGCCCCCTCCCCTACAAAGACTGCGAAGAAATTAGGAGTCTATCTGGCCATTCTTTCTCTATGAGAGATCAAGCCGGTTCTACTTCAGGCACCTGTTTCTATAGTTTGAGGCTTCTAAGGAGCATGTTCCACCTCCTCCACTTATCAGTATGCAAGACCCTGATTCAAGCCTTGGTAATCAGTTGTCTTGACTCCTGTAATGCCCTTCTAGCCACAGCAAACAAAGCTGTGCGTAACAGGTTGCAAGTGGTTCAGAACGTGACAGCGCGGCTGGACCTCAATATGCTGCCTAGAACAGCTTCTCTCCCATTACTAAGAGAGCTCCACTGGCTTCCTATTCAGAAAAGATTTACATTTAAAATCTGCTGTTTGGTTCATAAAGCACTTAATAACAGAGGCCCTGTTTATTTGGCAGATAAACCTACTCGCTACCTACCGAGCAGATCTCTGAGCTCGGGGGAGGAGGCCCTTCTTATAGTAGGTTCAAGAAACTTCGCTCAGGTGGCAGAACTTTCGCGTACCTTGCTCCATGATATTGGAACTCATTCTCTATCCACTTACGGAAGTGTTATAATTTCCTAAAGTTTAAGAAACTCCTGAAAACTGAACTTTTTAACAACTGATCCCTTTTCCTAGTTTTCCTACCTCCTCCGCAGCACGGAGATATCCCTTTGGGAAGATTCCTGTGCTCTATACGTTTTTCCTTCATTCATTTCGTCATGAGCACCGAAAGGGCTAATACCTCCAAAACTACTGAACGAACTTACAACAAATTACAAAAAGGGCACTTTCTGGATCAATAGCTAGCTTTCTGTCAAATTTGGTGTAATTCCGTTCACACTTTGGGCTGTAGTCATGTTCAAACTCCCACCAGGAAATTGCACAGGGACAGCATGTTTTTGGGACCCCCCTTTTTCTCTGCGTTATAGATCACTCTAAAACTTTCCAGACCGCAGCTGAAGTGATTAGGACATTACTTTTGAAAATGTCATGAAAATTTGTCAAACAACGCCAGTCATTGCCAAAACAAAAAATGCTGTATCTATGGAAATTAGGTCCTAACTATAATTACCTGCTTGTTTGATTTTTTTTTTAATTTGGCAGTATTACTTATTAGGGGGTGCAGATGATTCTGTGGGATAGTGCAGGAAAGTAGAGTAAGTATTTTTTAAGTTATAAGGTTTTTCAATTTAGTGACATCTTGTAGCAAAATACTACTAAAAGTGGCAAGAAAGCCCAATGAATTAATTAGACTGCATATGTAAAGTTTCATTGACTACATGAACAATTGAAACCCCATTTATGGTCACATGGTAATGAAACCTATTAACAAATACATAACAAATAGATTGGAACTTAATCTACATACATTTTCTTTGCAAGCCCTCTGACTCACAAAATAAAACTGTGCCAAATACGCGAAACAAAAACCATCTTCATTATGTACTCCTGTGCAACAAAATGGAAAAGTGACCAAGCAGTGATCTACATAAACTGCTAAATGGAGGACATGATAATTGGCCATTAGGAAAAAAATTGTCTTAATTTTTATAACAATTACAATGATTGCCTTTTATTTACTGAGGCCTTCAAATGTAGCAGAATCCTACTGAAAGTAACAAGGAAGTCCAAAGAATAAACTAGACTGCATTTGTAAAGTTAGAGATTTACTACATGAACAACTGTAGGACCCATTTATGGTCACATGCTAATCGAAACCTATAAACAAATACATAATAAATAGAATACATCTTAATCTATATAAGTTTTCTTGCATGCTCCCTGGCTCACAAAATAGAACTGTGACCAACAAGCCAAACAAAAACCATGTCCCTTTTGTACTTCTGTGCAACAAAATGGAAAAGTGACCTAACAGTGAGCTACACAAACTGCTATATGGAGGATATGATAATAATCTTAATTTTTATAACAACAATGATTGATTTTCATTCACTTTGTGCTTCATATGCAGGACTGTCCTACTAAAAGCAGAAAGAAAACCCCAAAAATAAACTAGACTGCATATGCAAACTTCCAGAATTACTGTATGAACAACTAAAAGACACATTTATGGTCACATACTTATGTAAGCCAATAAACAAATACAATAGAAACTCTGTAGTTATGGTTAGCATTCCCAAGCATAGGAATTTCTTGTATATTAGTTCCCTAATAACTTTCCACCTGTTTAACAAATCATCACAAAAATGTTCAGACCTATAGCATTTTTTCCATTTTGAGATGATGTAAACTTTTATGGTGAATTGGCAATGAGGTGCAAAGATAAAAGGGGTCCCAAAATGTGTTTATCCATTAATGCATTTTCCATAGACTGTTGTATTTGACATAGTGCAAAAGCGTCTCACTGGATTTACATGAAAATTTGGCAGAATTATACATTATCGGGCAGCAATGATGCTTTTTGTGTATTGCAGTTAAGGAGGCTAAGTATTTTTAAGTTAAAAGACATTTCGGCTTAGTGATATCTCACCACTGTACTTTCGTGGAATTGTGCAAAAGTTTGTGAAACTACCACAGTACATTGTCGCAAACATATTTAAAAATACATAAAAAAATAAATCCCCTACCTAATACCACTTTAATAAAGTGGTAATAGGTAGGGACCTACTACTTACCTAAATCTAAAGCCCTAACACTTAACACAGCCAAAGTGTAGTAAATACAATCTGGCGGCTTTTATATACTGTAAAAACAGCCATTACCCAACTATGTATAAGGCTCCTATATTCCGTTTTTTACAGATTTTCACAGATACATTCAGTCAGAAAACAATGTGTTGTCTGTCTGCATTTATTTTCAAAAGTGGATAAATACAGAAAATGTGCTTCTTTTAAGTGACTATTCATTTTATATTTAATTATAGCCCAATAGCTGAACAGATAGACAGCATGGGAAATTAAAAAACGGGATGACATTTCTCTGAATAACTATGTGTCAACATACATTTGTGGTATAATGGTAATATTTGTAGTGAATGTACTATTGAGTAATATTAGTCAACTTAAATAGCTAAAACTTGACAGACATCAAATTATGAGTGCACGTCTATTATTTAAAGAAATCTGGAAATGTACAGTTTTACAACCACATTTATACGCAAAACGCAACATAAATATGGATGAATAAAGATAAAATGGCCAAAAAAGAAATATGGATAAATACAGACAGAAATGTTAAAAAAATAAATACCATAAAACGGGTGCATTAATTATATACTGGTTTGTTATCACCATGTTAATGTTAATGTTATGGGGAATTTATAGAGCGCACGGCTACTCCAAGGAGAGTCCTGGCGCTGAAAGGTCCCCCTTGAAAGAGAGATAGTATGCATTCTAGTCCTAACAGATCCACAATTACTGATGGAACAACCAGGTCCTAAGTTGGCACCTGAAAAGTTCCTGTTCATGTCTGAGCGCGAGAGGTAGAGTGTTCCATAGTCTTCCCACTACCACCTGGAAGGAGCGACCCGCCTTCCTAGTCCCAAAGAATTTAGACAGCAGTAACAAATGTTGTGTTGATGACCTCAGAGTCCTGGCAGGGGTGTATGGTGTTATTCCCATTCTACTGTACTGAGTCCTACTGTTATGGAGAACCTTGAAGGCCAGCACCAGAGACTTAAAATGTATCCTGTTCTTCACTGGAAGTCAGTGTAGAGCGTTTAAATGAATTGTCATATGGGTCCTAGGCCCGACCAGAGAGATAGCTCTGGCAGCAGCATGACAAAGCCAAAAACCACCCAAAGAACTTTTCAACATCACCCAGAGTCAGACCTCCAAGCCCACCAAAGCTAACCCCCCTGCCTCCAAACTGCAGTGTAGAAACCTGGCTAAATTCTTAGCTGGGAAAATCTCCGATATTGAGCTCTCCCTAGACATCCCACCCTCAATTCCAACACAGTAAATACACACCCCTTATGAAACCTCTCCCATCACCAGCCCACAACACGCTCACGGAAAGCCGAGACCACTCCTCCTTCGGTCCCCAAACTCACCCCTCACCCTAGCCCCCACCCCCTCCCAAGCAGTGGAAAGAATTCAACCCTCTCTCCGAAGAGGACATTTCTAATGTGATTGCTAACTCCAAACCCTCCAACCATTTCGCAGACCCTCTACCCGCCTCCCTAGCCAAGAACCTCAACCTCACCCTAACACCACTGTGAACAAAGATTATCAACAGCTCTCTAAACAACAGACTGATGCCCGACTGCCTCAAACTAGGCCAAGTTACCCCCTCCTAAAAAAACCTAAGGCCGACCCAAATGACCTCAAACATTTAAGACCCATCAACAACCTCCCTTTCCTAGCCAAAATCCTGGAAAAATGTGTTCTCTCCCAACTGAACCAACACCTGAAATCTAATAACCTACTCGATTCATACCAATCTGGGTTCAGAAAAGGATGCAGCACAGAAACCAATATACTGAGCATTATAGACAACATTCACAACTCCCTTGACTCCGACAAATGCTGCCTACTTGTCCTCCTCGACCTATCAGCTGCTTTTGACACGGTTGATCACAACCTACTCTTAGACGCCCTTCAAAAATGCGTTGGAGCTGATGGCAATGTCCTAAAATGGTTCTCCTCGTTTCTACATAACCGCTCACAATTCATAAAAATCAAAAACTCAATTTCCGATACCTCCCCCTCAACTTGAGGTGTTCCTCAAGGCTCAGTCCTCTCCCCCACACTCTTCAACATTTACATGGAACCACTCACTACCATTCTAAAACAAGCAAGCATCGACTACCATCTCTGTGCTGAGGGCACCCAGCTGTACCTCGAAGTCTCTTCCATCAATGACATCCTCTGCCTAAACTCTACTCTCTCAAAAGTAGAACATTGGCTAATTCTCAACCACCTCAAATTCAACCAAGAAAACAACAAAATCTTTGTCTTCTCAAATCACGAGCAACCAGCCTCAGATCCAAGAATGGGTAAAGCACCTTACCACTCTAAACTGCAAACTCACTAAAGCAAACTCAGTCAAATCACTAGGGATCTCACTAGACCCAAGCCTCAACATGAGTTGCCACATCAAATCCACTGCAAAAGGCGCCCTCTACAACCTAAAACTCCTCAACAAAATCAAACCCTTCATACCCCCCAATGACCTATAAACTGCAACCCAATCTCTAGTTCTTTCCAGACTTGACTGTGGTAATGCCACTCTAACTGGGACAGCAAGAACACACACAGCCCCCTTGAGAGCCCCCTAAACGCTACAGCAAGAATGGTCTCAGGGACCAGGAAATTTGACCACATCACCCCTACTCTACAGGCCCTAAAATGGCTACCCATCGAAGCACGCTGTGCCTACAAAATCGCCTGCCTCCCACAGAAAGCCTTGCACACAGGCAAACCGGATTACCTCGCTGACAAACTCACAAAAGCTGGTCATACAAGAAACCTAAGAAGCTCCAACTCACTCCTCTTAATCCCCCCAAAAAGACATAAACAAAAAGCCCTTACCTGCTATTTCTTTGGGAATGCCCCAAAAATCTAGAACTCTCTCCTTACTCACATCAGGACGAATCCCTCTTTCACAATATTCAAGAGACAACTAAAATAATTTCTCCTCAAACGCCACCTCTATGCTTCCAGGCAATTACTTTGTTACTCTTGGTACCCAACATCCTCGTGATTCTCACTGTACTTTATTGCTTATGTTTTTACTTTTATGTTTGCTGTAAAGCGCTCTGATTCCCCCGGGTCTTGCAAGCGCTATATAAAACTCAAAATAAATAAATAAACAACCTGTAGGCTAACCAATATAAAACATTATTACACAAGAAACTGGACAAACAAAGCTTTACTAACACAATGCATCAGTCAAAATTCCACAACTGTATTGAAAGAATAGTGCGATCCTAAAGAAGTACAGTGCACCACAAATGGTATAGAAGTGCAAATGCTGGTAACAGAACTGTTCAATACATGGATTAACATTCCAGGGAGCTAGACGATTTCCAGAACAACTAAATACACTGTAAAAACCTCATCACTGCTTGACCTGGCTCCATTCTGTACATGTAAACAATCAAACCTGGATGGCTCAGAATATAATATTCTAGTAGGTTGGCATACTCAAAACTTCCCAATGTACAATAAGTCATCGGCATTCAGTGAAATGTTAAGAGAGAAGAGATAATCAATAATTATCCTTGGATTCACAAACTATGGCGAAACCAATCTTCATTCAATAGTATAATGCGTTATTCGATAGACTCAACACAGAAATAAAACCAGGAATTAGCCTTGCCAACACGTTTTGTTCCTTACAGAAACTTTATCATGGTAAAATCTATCGACGAAGGGCCAAAAACACGTATCACATGGCAGTTCCTACACATGTGAACAATTAAAAAATCTTCATCCTTCCATTGAGTCCCATCAAAATCTGTCATTTTTCTAGAGGTGAGAACACGCGCATGAACCGCTGGATTAGATGCGTTCACTGTAGAGGATTAAACCCCGGATGTCAATAATGATTACAAGTTTATTCAATAACGTGTGTATTTAGATAATTAAGGGGGCACTCTAATGGGCATCACCCATTCCAAACTCCTCCCACTCAAAACTGCTCTACACTCCACTTATCCCATTTACAATTAAATGTATTAATGTCACCACAAGCCTCATCTAGTTACATTGTCTTCTGTCTAGAATAAAATAAAACTGAGAGCTCCTGCCTACAACACAATCCAAACTAACTCTCAGATTTACCTCTCTAATCTGCTCAAACTCACTGCCAGCCTGAGAGGCCTTCTGAGTGAAAACAAAACTCTTCTGGAAATGCCAAGAAACAACTCCCCCCGCCGCCAACCACCCCTCAGGCAGTCTTCTGTCTAACAGAATACCCTGCCCTGTACAGAGGATGTAGGAGTCCGGCCACTGCATGCTGTAACACCCCGGAGGGGTCCATTGTCATTCTGTATGCATCATTCAGCCCCATACAGAATGACAATGTGCGGGGTGGGGCTGCTCTTGTGCTCCGAGGAGGAGTGCGAGGTGCCCCATCAGGGTGCTGAGGCTTCATACAGGGTCCCTGCAATACCCAAAATTACGGAAAAAGGCGTCCGTAAAAGGGATCCTCACAGACAACGGACGTGAGGTCCCAATTACGGACGGTCCGTGAAATTTACGGACGGTTGGTCACCCTATGTCCGTGCTTCACGCTGCCTGACTAGTACCATTGAGCTGCTGCACTTAACGTGTACGTCCGCGTTGATGTTATATAACAACGCGGTTAACCACAAGCTCATTCTTGCTGTTGCCGCGGAGCCGAGCGATTCACTTTTTTAGATGAGAATTGGTGTGCACGTTCCACCCGTAGTGAGTAATTACAACAGCCTTATGCTTGCGCATTAGTCAGCTACTTTCACAGTTAACGTGAGTATCCACCAGATGACTTGGCGTGTGATGAAGGCTTCACAGTGATTCAGATGAATCCTGATGATTATCTAGGCGTTCTGAATGACAAGCTCAGCATCACATTTTTTAACTCTCAAAACATTTGTTTGTTAATCGGCGGCTGCTGAAGTGTCTTAGGGATGCACTCCTTGATTTTTATTAATATCACAGTTCTCCCACTCGCGAGTGTGCAAATGATGATTCGGGACCCTTTTTTAGACTTCACATTGTTTTAGAAGTATCCCTGTGACTGATTAGGCGGGTCGACCGACATGCTTGCAGTCACCTATTTTTAAACAACGGGTAACGCATCTATTTCCAATGCTCCTCGGCGGCTGCCGAAGTTATCCATTCCGGCTCTCCTTTCACGGGTTCACCTTTAACCCAACAGTCACAAGGGTTTTTTTGTTGGCTTATCTACCGATAATACATGGTGATAACTAGCATTCCTCCCTGAGCACACCCACACACCCCACATGCGGATGCTTCACCATATATGGGGGTCCGTTTTCACGGCCTCTTAAGCGCCATGCACCTTAGATATAGACACCCCCTCAAGAAGGTCTGGCCGACTGGTATTCATCTATAATAGTGTGTTTCCACACCCAGCTAAATACCTCCTTCTAACCAATTCGTTTTTACGTCCCTTTAGATTGATTCAAACATTGACAGAGATCGTTCGACCTGCAATTCTTCGTGCACTGACGGCCGTACTTCCAATTTTTGCTTATAAGTAAGGGACAACCCAATTCTGGGTGTTTCCTTTACAACACTTGTAATTATCACTTTGTAAGGGTTACATGGTTCTCTTCTCCATCTTTACGAGCTAAGCTGAGCCCCCCTCACATCATTTATCTACTCTTAATGAACACATCGGATGTTCATATAGGTAACTTTCCTATCCCCTTTTTTAATGCATTTACTTTTCCTGTGAGCCTGATCTTAACTTAACACGAATTATCCATTAACTTGTAGGTGCTCCACATCCAAGTAGACCTGATGAAGACCCCACTCTAAGGAGGAACCTACCTATCATACCCAAAGGGATCGAAACGACGACTACAACCTGTAGACAAGTCAGGACAACTGTAATCAATGTGAGAGTGTTCATATAGTGCTATGTGTTTTCAGTGGAATAATTGACCTTTTTTAGAAAGGCCAGATCAGCACCAACATATAATGATGATGCATATATGTCACACACCCTGTCCTTGTCCACCCCCACTTTTTCACTATAATCACTTCCGTACTCCATCCACTTCTCACTCAACCTGAGCACCAATTTCTGCAAATGCTTTTTTGTTTCAATTAGAATGAGAGAGCAACTGTGTAACCACGTTTAGGAATCATTACGGTAATTCAAATAAATTTCATCAACTTGCAATTGTGATATCCAAAATTTGGTTTTGTCAATGCATTTGATTTGATTTGTTTAATTTTTGTTCTGAGCAATTAGTGCTACTTGACCTTTTATTTACTGTACGATATCATAGGGTCAGCACATTGTTGAGCTTGGCCCTCTCTGCAGTTTCACCCCCAAAATATTTTCCTTCACCTTTTTATTTTTTTTCAGAATGTATTTCTGTTGCCTAAAAATGTTGTGCATTTTAGCACCGCTAACCAGAGCTAATGTGTTTATGCTCACTCCCTAAAACAAATGTAAAATTATTAAACATGTCTTGGAGTATTTTCTAATATATTTTTTCATGCCACAAAGTGCAGCCACAGAACCAACCACAAGGCGTCCCTGTACTCCAGCTAAAGAGTATACAGTTCCAGCTCAGAGTGCTATAGAAGTTATTGTAAGCTTCCTGGGGTCATGGATTCAGTGACTCAGGGGACTTGCAGTGATTTTTTTCAATGTTACTAGGGGGCTGCTGTGCTCCCCTGAGAATGATAGTGGACAGTATTACACAGTAAAGAACGTGGGGGGGGGGAGTGTGGAAGCCTGCAAATGGCACAGTTTTTTTGGACATAATTAGACTGCAAAGATTACCGGTTTGTGACTCCAGGACTTAAGCTAATGTGCCCTGAACAACACACCACAAGCCTAAATTTCATATAATCTCACCAGCAATGCTAAACACTGTGCATGACCTATATTGTTCAGATTCTAAAAATGGATTTAGCTTTCAAAATCACCAGATTCCAGGATTACACTATCAGCTTTTAACTAACAATGTAACTACAGCAGAAGTTTAAAATGAGGTTACTCAAGTATGTGAAATAATCTGGGCTCAGCAGGACGGCTACACTGGGACCATTGCTTGAGTTGACTTATTATTGCCATATTACACCTTTTTTTTTATATTTATCTTTTCATTGAATTTTCTGGTTAAACATATTTCATCATTAGCAACATTACATGCAGTCATTAGTACATAGTGGTCGCATCTGCACTCATGTTTCGTCTAGGCACAACAGTTTTATGCACATTATAACAGATCATATCAGTTGTTCTTACAGCGTTTCAGAGGTAGTTTAGCTTCACTTATTACAAGTGACGGTTTCTCAGTTCCAATCCACATAACTAGCCCACCAATACCACGGCTCCCCTCCCAGGTTCTGACGGTATATCTTCTATGAACAATCCATACCCACATATCTCATTTGTTGTCTCTTCCCTTCACAGTTACAGTTACACTACTTATGTCTCTGTCCTGTTAGCGTGAAGGGTTGGCTATGTTTGCCTGTTCTGGATCTTGTGGGTTTGCAAGTAACACATTAAGGGGGCCCATATGTCCTTTGGTCGAGAGGCACACGGCAGCAGTTCAGCATATACAGTGAGGTGCTCCTGGCCAGTCACCAAGTCTGCTATCCAATCCTTAAATTTGTGTGCCCGTCCCCTCCCCGTCTCTTGGTCATTAGCAGACCAAGGGCAGCATATTTGCGATGCACTGCCTGCAGTGGTTAAATATAGCCCAGCAGGGCCATCAATAGGGTGGACTCTACCTGTTCATTGACCATTAATGTCAAAGCGCCAAACACTTGCACCCAATATATGTTCACTCCTGGACATTCCCACGCTAGATGCAGAAAACCCGCCCAAGGGGCATGACATCTATCGCATCTGTCCGAGTCCCTTAGGGTGAACCTATGTAGCCTAGCCGGGGTGTAGTATATTCTATGCAGGAATTTATAGTGTATAATGCGGAGCCTGCTGCTGGCCGACACCCTTTCTGTCTTTCAAAAGCAAAATTCCCAGTAGTCATCCGTCACCTCAGTCCCCAGTTCCTCAATCCATCTAGCACGGGAAGTTGTGGCTGGCAGTTCTCTCTGTGTGTGAACTACTCTATAAATCAGCGAGACAAGACACTTTGCAGTCACATTCTGCAGTATCACTTGCAGCGGCGACAAAGTCTGCGGCTCTGTTGGGAAGTCCGGGGTGAGAGATCGTATGCCCTGCCTCAGACGAGTATAAAGAAACAAGTCAAGCGGGGTATGTTGTAGTCCCTGCAATACACACTCTGCCGTGTGAAAGCGCCCGTCCTGATATAGATCCCCCATGTGCGAATGTTAGTACGCTATCTAAATTGATGAAATACTGTTTCTTAAAGAAGGGGCATGTTTGGGTGATAGGTAAGTGGCAGTAACGGAGAATATAGCAAGGTGGCAGTGACAGTGACAGTGTTAGGCATACTCTCTCTGGGGCTAGTCACCTTGCACAGCGCACCATCAATAGGAATGGGGTGCGCCAGCCAGCTCTGCCGTGACCTGCGGCATGTACCTTGGCTGCACCATCCAGAACCATGCACAGCGAGCCTGTGCACAAATATAGTAAAGTTCAAAGTTTGGGATCCCAAACCCCCCTTGTGAATACGGTCGTATAAGGACATTCCACTGTAGTCTCGGTTGTTTACCGCCGCACACTAGATGCGTCATCTCAGACCTTATTGTCTTAAAGAAGAAAGCTCCCGGGAAGTATGGAATATTTAAAAAAAGGTAGAGCAGCTGGGGGAGCACCACCATTTTAATTAGCAATGCTCTTCCCACATTGAGAGGGGTAATGCAATCCAGCGAGTCACACACTCCATTATGCGGGTTATTGTAGTGCCATAGTTTATCCTCATAAGTTCCTCTCTATCCCTCGTTACTCGGATGCCCAAATTACGCAGCTCGTCATCACACCATTCCAATGGTTAATCAAGCGAGAAGCAGGTTGTAGCAGCCGTCAGTGGGAATATATTCGATTTTCCCCAGTTGCTCTGGATCCACGATAACTTCCCAAACACTATGAATTCTCAAAGGATCGGGTTCAAATTCTGCTGTGGATCTCCTATGTACAGGGTGATATCATCGGCATATAATGATATAAGTATTTGTCGCGTTTTTCAACGTAGTGCCTCGTCTTTGTGATGCTGTCTTAGTTTTGCTGCCAATGGCTCTACCGCTATGGCAAACAGCAGGGGAGAAAGCGGGCACCCCTGCAGGGTGCCTCTGGTAATTTGAAACGTCTGAGATGTGCGCCCATTTATATGCACCCTGGCAACCGGTGACTGATACAGTAACCTGATAGAAAGAAGGGAGGGAATCTCATATGCGACATCACCCCAAAGATGTAATCCCATTCGATTGAGTCAGAAGCCTTAGTGGCATCTAAAAACACTGTGGCTAGGGGTAGTATGGGCGAAATATTGTTTAGTATGCCAAAGAGAGTCCTCAAGTTATGGGATGTGGCCCTCCCAGGGACAAACCCCGATTGGACTGGCAGGATCAAATTTTTTATCAGGAGGCTCAATCTGTTTGCAATTACCTTAGCTAATATCTTGGTATCACAATTTAGGAGAGACAATGGCCTATATGAGTCACAATGCTGGGGCGTCTTTCTTGGCTTGAGTAATGAAAATATTAGCGCCTCCCGCATGGATGCGGGAAGAACTCCCACCTCGAACGCCTCTTCATACACCTATTGCCGAATGGGAGCCATCAGATATATGCATGTTTTGTAGAATTCCACCGGAATTCCGTCCGTCCCTGTGGCCTTCCCTGACTGCATACCCATGATGGCTTCGCAAATTTCGTCTAACTCGAACGGTGCACACAGAAAGGTACGTTGCACGTCGCTCAGCCAGCCCAGTGAAACATCCCCCTAGTAACTGTCTAAGTCCAAGGCGTCTTTGTGTTGTGAGGAGTAGAGTCGAGAATAATGTGTAAAAACGCTTAAAATGTTAGCTGTGTCGCGACACACCATCTCACCTAGGTCTTCAATTTCTATGACATAGCCCTAGTAGCGAGGCTGTCGGACTATCTGTGCCAGGGCCCTGCCCGGTCTCTCCCCCTCACCGTAACATCTGGCCATCCAGTATTTTCCTCTAAATCGAGTTTCCCTCTGCGCTGTGTCTTTATATTCCGTAAGTGTTTCCTGTAACTGAGCTTAAACAGAGTTATTTGGGCCCGCAGACATTTCCAGTTCCAGTGCTTTAAGCTCAGGCCTCTAGTCTGCGTAGCGTGTTAGTGATATCCTTGAGCACACCTGCCCCCTTTAATATGCAAAATCCGCATAGCGTAACCTTGAATGCTTCCAATATGGTTTCTACCGTGCCCACCGATCCCTTGTTTCGTAAAAAAAAATCTTGGCCCTCCTCCCTTAATTCTTCCTGAAAGACCAAATCTAATAAGCTTGGCGCATACATTCGCCAGACCCTGCGTGGTGCCTCAAATTCAGCACAAGAAAGAGCAAGCACTACCGGGGCGTGATCCGAATACGTCCTGGCCAGATGCTGCATGTGGGTTACTTAAGGGCCCAGCCCCAGGGACAGAAGCCAATAGTCTAATCTTGCCCATGTTGCTGCTTGCGCTGTGTAGTGTGTTCCCTCCCGTGCCTGCGGGTGCATATGTCACCATGCATCTATCAGCTGATATGTGGTGATTGTGTCCTGAATTAACTTGCGCGCTTTGGTGTAATGGTGCCGGCCGGGTGCGATCTGTCCAATCCGGATTGTACGTTACATTAAAATTGCCACCCCATATGATGTGACTGGACCCCACTTCAAATATTTTGGCCCACAGCAAGGTGTAGAAATCCGGGGCATTGACATTAGGCCCATAACAACAGGCTAAGGTTATTGAAACAGTCCCCGGTCTCCCCCATGCCAGAAATAGCGACCCTGTGGGTCCATATCCTCTCCCGCTAGGTGAAATGGTACTCGTTTTTTGTTAGTATCGCTGTTCCCCTCGCATAGGAGGAGTATGAGAAGACTCTATGCTCCACCCATTTACTAGCAAAGTTGTGTGACGTCTGGGGAGTAAAATGTGTCTCCTGTAACATTGCTATATGTGCCATATGCCTGTCCAGATATGCCAAGGTTTGTCTCCTCTTTCTGGGGTCCCCCACTCCTCGGACATTCCATGTTATAACATTCAGGGCCTCCACCTCTGCCTCAGCCATTTTGTCCACTGTCTAATATCTGATCGCCTGAGACCCATTGAGTGCTGTACCTCACATGCACCTTATAACATAATAAAATCGGAATTCGCACCTGGTGCTCTAATACGACCATGGTAGTCAGCCCAACAGTTACACTGACCGCACAATCCTGACGCATACACCTTATGCAATGTACCAACCAAAACTTTCCCCCACTACCCCCTCCCACTGAAGCAGCCCCAACTTGCTAGTATTAGACTACCACCCCCCTGCCCTTCCCCGCATCCGAAACGAAAACAAAAACAAAAGAAACAAATGCAACACTACAAGTCCTGCTAACATTATGCAGTGTTCATTCCCGGGGGAATACCCATTGGGGGTAATTTCTAGGTGGCATCACAGAAACCCCTCCCCCATTGAGCCCTTCTGAGATGGAACTACCGGACTCTATGGGGGGTGGGGGTGCCCGTTGTTTAATAGGTATAGCTCAGTGATCCCATCAAAATGTCACGCAATTCTGTCCTTGGCATCTAGCCTCGCCTCCACCCCCTACTCCCCGTACAAAACCAGTTAATACTCAAATATTGATGACGAGGATATGTTTCAGTGCGAGTCTTCTCCGGCGCCCGTCGATGCAGACTGTTGTGAAGCTGACATGGCTTCACCAGTTCAATGTGTGCTCTTCACATGTTTGAGAAACTCCTCCACTTGTTGCAGTTTGGTAAAGAATCCTTGTTTGCCCTGATGTGTAATCCTGAGCCACGCCGGGTATAGTAATGCATAATCGATTTGCGCCTTCCTCAATTTATTTTAAACATCTAGAAACTTGTGCCGTTCCTCCAGATCTATGGGCGTAAAGTCCGGGTAGATGGAGTATGTGTTTCCGTCATATGACAGGGTCTGCTTACTTCTTGCTGCGCATAAGGCCACATCACGGTCCCTGTAATTCAAAAGTCTCGCTATGATGGGGCTTTGGTTGGTACCTGGGGCGGTCGGGGTCCGAGTGATCTGTGATTTGGCAGTTCCACTATGTACTGATTTGAAAAGGATTCAACCCCTATCGCCATCAGCAGCATTTTCTCAACATACTCTTCTATTTTTCCTGTGTTCGTGGATTCCGGGATCCCAATTACGCGTATATTATTGTGCCTGCTGCGCGCTTCCAAGTCCTCATTCTTGGAGGCTATGACTTTTAGTAGTTTTTCCATGTGGGCAATCTACATGGTGTGTCTAGACGTCGTGTCTTCTGAATCAGAAATGCGCCTTTCCGTTTCCTTAATTCTATCTTTGTGACCCTCCAGTTTGTGCGCAATTGGGTCCATACGCGATGACATGCGATCAACTTTATCCACTATGATGGCGAAGCCCTGCCGGACTTCTTGCAGTATGCTCTGCACGTCGTTAGGTTGTGTTGTAGTCTCACTCTGGGCTTCACCCCCTGCTTTCAGGCCGCGATCTTCTTGCACGACGCGTGCACTTTGTTTTGCTTTGAAATTCAATTTCGGCTGTCTTGTGTCCGGCTTCCCCATGTTGACACACTGGCGGGGGATACATCCAAGCCGAGACCTGTATTCCCTCACCACAGGCACAGGGTCAGGCTGATTTGCATATGGCCATGTCTGTACTGGGGTGGCGGAGTGAGCTAAAGAATGGTGATGGATTAAACCCAGATTGGTTGACTGGGGGTGAGTGTTTGATTTGCTCAAGCGCTCCGTCCATCATCCCCTTTTGTATCACTTTGTTCGCCCTAAGTTGGCAGGGTATGCTCAGACGTGAGTCCCTTGCTCACTTTGCCACTGGATTCAAGCTAGCCTGGCTGATGATGGCTGTAATACCAGAAACCGGTCCCAGGATGCTTGTTTCCGGTCCAGGGAAGACATGGCTTTGGCAGTTCAGGCTGGACTGTTCCCATGAGGCACAGGGTCAGACTGATTTGCCTATGGCCATGTCTGAACTGGGGTGACGGAGTGAGCTAAAGAATGGTGATGGATTAAACCCAGATTGGTTGACTGGGGTGAGTCTTTGATTTGCTCAAGCGCTCCGTCCATCATCCCCTTTTGTATCACTTTGTTCGCCCTAAGTTGGCAGGGTATGCTCAGACGTGAGTCCCTTGCTCACTTTGCCACTGGATTCAAGCTAGCCTGGCTGATGATGGCTGTAATACCAGAAACCGGTCCCAGGATGCTTGTTTCCGGTCCAGGGAAGACATGGCTTTGGCAGTTCAGGCTGGACTGTTCCCATGAGGCACAGGGTCAGACTGATTTGCCTATGGCCATGTCTGAACTGGGGTGACGGAGTGAGCTAAAGAATGGTGATGGATTAAACCCAGATTGGTTAACTGGGGTGAGTCTTTGATTTGCTCAAGCGCTCCGTCCATCATCCCCTTTTGTATCGCTTTGTTCGCTTTGGTAGTTCGGGCTGGACGGTTCCCATGAGGGACAGGGTCAGACTGATTTGCATATGGCCATGTCTGGACTGGGGTGACGGAGTGAGCTAGAGAATGGTGATTGATTAAACCCAGATTGGTTGACTGGGGTGAGTGTTTGATTTGCTCAAGCGCTCCGTCCATCATTCCCTTTTGTATCGCTTTGTTCGCCCGAAGTTGGCAGGGTATGCTCATACGTGAGTCCCTAGCTCACTTTGCCACTGGATTCAAGCTAGCCTGGCTGATGACGGCTGTAATGCCAGAAACCGGTCCCAGGATGCTTGTTCCCGGTCCAGGGAAGATATGGCTTTGGCAGTTCGGGCTGGACTGTTCCCATGAGGCACATGGTCAGACTGATTTGCATATGGCCATGTCTGAACTCGGGTGGCGGAGTGAGCTAAAGAATGGTGATGGATTGAACCCAGATTGGTTGACTGGGGATGAGTGTTTGATTTGCTCAAGCACTCCGTCCATCATCCCCTTTTTGTACGGCTACCCCATGTTGACACACATGCGGGGGATACCACCAAGCTGAGACCTGTATTCCCTCACCACAGCACTTAGCAGTCTTGGTCAGTCTTCCTTCCTGCAATCGTCTAACCTCAGTGGCTTTGTAAGGGCCCTCGGTCATATAGGGCTTCGCCCCCGCCGTCGCTCGAGCTCAGTCTAATCCACATGGCACTCTCAAGGCAAACATATCCAGCTCGCCAGTTTCCACGTGTCTCCCTCAGTCAGCCCATGCACCACAGTTCCAGGGCAAGACCGCACAGCAGTGGTTTTGTCAGCCTGCACCACTCCTGTCGCCTGGTCGATCACTTGCTCCACATGCACTAAGTAGCGGAGGCTACAGCTCTGGGGTGTCTTTTCCCTGTGTGATGCTACGCAGTCATGGGGAGATGGTCTGGTGATCCCTCCAACAGTGCCCGGCTTGCCTCTGCTTAAGATGGCGGCTGCACCCTCACTGTTTAGAAATGGCGCCAAGACTTGGGACCGGTCCGGCCTCAGGTGATCAGTGCAGGGGGCCCACGGTCATCCCCATCATGCTTTCAGGCGTCAGCTGCTCTCCACAGTGGCATCAACAGTCTATGAAAGGCCGCTTTGGGCCGCTGTAGTGGGCGCTATCCCTCAGATCATCACGCCGCCACACATCCAAGCGGGGCACAGAGCCCCCGCGCCACCATCGATGTACCCTCAGCGCCGAACTCCTTGTGCATCTCTCAGCGCCAGCTTCTCTCACACTCGGCAGCGCGGCTCAGTCTCTCTTGCCGGTGCTGCTCGGTGGCGCCTCCGCAGCTAGCACAACTTCGCCATTTGCCCCCACCTGCCTGCAAATGTAACAGCCCCCTCCTGCTGGCCTGTCTTGAGGGCCGCCTCCGCCGAGCACCCGACCAGTCACGGGTGGCGCGAAGTGACCAGGGCTGCCTCTCCAGCCTGCACTTCCCGCGCCGACTCTTTTTAGACTTTTGCCGCACAGCCACAGCCTCTGGTAGTTACCGTGTCTCCAGCAGCGACGCCTCGATGGCCAAGCCGCTCCTCGGGCAGATCTTTCGCTCGGCAGTACAAGGGCAGGGTAAGACCAAATTACTCCAAATTTTCAACGGGTCCGTTCGGGGTGCTTCTCCTTCAGGTAGCCAAGTTTCAGACTTCAGATGGGACGTGCAGCAGGATAAATGGAAGGATAAAAGCTCCGGGCTGGAGGAGCCTCACACTAGTGCGGCCATCTTGCTAGGGCACCACCTAGCGCCCCCCCATCTTTGCATGTTCCTAGGGGTCTAGAATATCCAGCTAGTGGCTGTCTATAGGTTTTTGGTTGTGTATGGTTGGTACGATTCTGCATTAACCCTTAATAAACAACAGGCATGAATGTCATGTCTGTGTGACTGCTACGAAATGGGGGATGTTCCACGTGTTTTTGTTGTTTTGCTGCTCTTCTCTACCAGCATCTAGCAAAATTATTAAGTTCCCATGCAGAATGTGATGAGGGGACCCTATTTCTCCCATACCTCACAGAAACCCTTTGGTTTTGGGCTGAATGTTTGCCCCCCCCCCCACCCCCCTGGAGGATTGGGGCTCCCCTCCTCTGCAGAGGCGGTCGGGGCTGTGTTAAACCCCTAATCCTAAATCCTCATCTCTTTCTGACCTGCATAGCACCTAAAAAGTGAGTAATAAATCAATTGCGCATGAAAAGAAGGCCACATACAAATCATATATTGTGAATATAAAAGACTGTCCTCTTAGTAAAGTGGGTTAGAGAATGTTTGGGAGCTGATCTCCCTTTTCCTGTAGTTAATAATAGATTGTAGAATATTTTGCAGGAGGTTTTTTAATTAGAGTCCGTATGAAATGTGATACTGTATGTCTGACAGTTGAAAATATAAAGTTCTGACATGCCCAGATCTTAGCTTTTAATAACAGGCGAATGATGCTGCAAAGCCAGAAATGGAACAGCACTCTCTGACAGCAAAATGCCTAAATGTTTGACAAGAAACTGAAACCACAATCATTCCTAGTCAAATAAGGTGTCTCTTCAGACAGAATATCACATTCCTTTTCCCAGTCGAGATTCTTGTTTCACATATTAAATTACAGAATTCTCTGTCTTATCCGTGGCTTTCAAAAATTTGAAGAACATGAATTATTACACGAGTATTACATTTACTTTTTTTTTTATATCAGAGGATTCGCTTTCACTTCTTTTTAAGGGATGACATATTAGCCAACATGTGTTTCTCGTAATGTTTAAATGTTATCGGTACATCGAATGACGATCATGATGATAATAACCGTAATTCTTATAATAAAAATAATAATAATTTCCGATTGATCATTCCTATTGCATGTCAATATCACTGAACATAGTATTAGCAGCAGTAGTAGCGTTTCTTAGCAGTATAATTGGTTTTATTTTAACTATTGATGATAATATTATTTTTATATAATAATGATAAAGATGATCCTTCTATCACGCATCTTTAGTCCACCAACTTATCTACGACTATTGCCCATCGTATAACATTATTTTTGCACATACTTTTGTATGTACCCTTGTAGAATTTAAATATTACACGTGTCATTTTATTTTAGTTAAACAAACATACAATTCTACTGTAAAATCCAGTTACATGCTTGACATCTGTGTTTCAAAAGACATATATACTCAGGAATATAAGTCCCCAATTTCTAAATTATGATACAAGACCTTGCTGTGAATATCTTCAGCATGGACGTCATATAGGAGGTCTCCAGTGGTCGCAGTGGCTTCCCCCTTCCTACCCTTGGCACTGTATTTGCGACCCCTTGCCTCAGAGCTGGCAAAAGCAGTGCCTGGAACACAGAGCTCCTCCCAATGGATGTCAGTTTTCTGGTTTTCTATAAATAAAATGATTGCACAAATAGTGACTATTATTATTCATCTTAGTGTAAACAAAAATGGAGTATAATTAGCTCGAAAATGACACTCTCTGGCAGCTATGATAAGTAAAAATGCTTTTAAATGTATGTTATGGGCTTGCTTGCAGGTGAGAGTACGTTAATGTGAACAAGTGTGCCTGAATTTGCCTTTTGGTGTAATCATGTATATGTGAGTTAAAGTAAAGGTCAAATGGCATGTGATGTCACTACCAGTAAATGTAGCATTTTGGTGAACTGACACCCATGTGCTTTAGCAAATAAACATTTAGCACATGACTGGACTGTTCTTCAAAAATTAAGACTATAGAAAATGAACCCTTGCTATTATTTAAGCAACATTAATCACCTGTCAGTTTTTATTGCTTTTAGATTTAGGGCAAGATTTACTAACATTTTGCATCGTGATTGCACGCTTTTGTGCATTATCCATGTTACAAAAGGCTAGTAGATATTTGAAAAGCCACGCAAGGGGCAATTTGGACTACTTTGCATGGCTTTGTAAAAACAATTTAACACAATGAGGCGGCTTGTGCTGCATTACATTTCATTCTGAGAGACCTTCCATCGGTGGAACATGGGTGGTCCCATGCATCCAACAATGGATGTCAAGGAATTCCAGATTTACAAAGGTTTGTAAACTTGAGATTGCGTGAAATCACTGTGTATGGATCAACGATGTGAAAAGTATTTTTTCTCCTTGTTATTTCCTCTTTCTATGTGTACTGCAATCTGTGTAGCAAGGAGAAAACAATTGTCCTTTCAATGCAGGCACCCTTGCACAGTGGTTCAAGGGTGATGTGTTGGCGATAGGCTGCCTTAAGTGCACCAGCACTTTCAGAGAGCAGATCTGCACCATATCTTAGAAGGAGTGGATCATTTCTGCTCTCTCCCTTTCACGCAATAGAACACAGCAGACCACAGCAAGTTGCCATGCTACACACTGTATTACACAGTAATCACACAAAATAATACACATAGTCAGTGATCATAGGTCGGGCTTTAAAGTGGTAGTGAATGTTAATTGAACATGTTTTGACAGGATAGTCACATAGGGCAAATGGTTAAACAGTATGGCAAGTATGGCTGCAGCTGTTGGGATGGTTTGTCTCACGATGATGAACAAGTGTGTTTGCTCTACAATACGAAAAACAAGCAGGACTAGCTGAAGGGATTTGCTTTAAAGGCAGCAAATTAAAGCTGGAAAGAATGCTTCCTTGTTAACAGCAAAAATATATAATATTTAAAATATTGCTTTCTACCAGTGTCTTTTTATTTCGTAGCACTGTATCATAAGTTAATGGTTCCTAATTTGATGGCAGTGATTGTATTGCCCACTAAACTGTGATTGAATTGGCCATGCAAGGACATTACATCATACAAATGGACATCTAAAACATTGATCAATTTACTGAGCCATCTTGCTTGCTGACCTAGGGAAATAATAAAGAACATAAAAGGAGTTTTGGTGACCTTTGTCATATTTTGACATCATCTACAGAAGCAGAGAGGTGCCTAGACGTAACCAACAAATATGTGAAGTAGCAGCAGAAGCTAAAGGTACAAGAAGAGGGAAGTAGCTTGTCATTGAACTGAGCCAGCTTGAGGAGAGGAGACGTGCAGTCTTATCACAAGGAGTAACTCCACAGGCTACAAAATGAGTTTCTTGTTTACTTCTGGTGCACTGCTTTATGGGAACTGGAACTACATACATAGGCCTCTAATCACAAAGGTAAATTTGGTCTTAAACATAGGTTTGTGACCCCATTTACCATTTTTATGCCTGCCTAGAGTTCACAAAATGATCCCTATCAGGCATATTCCCATTGACATGTGTGGAGGTCTTCACAAGGAGTGCAGAATTATTATTACTTACTTCTACCTACTACCACTTCTGTGGTATAGACCATCAATCAGGACACTTCAGCCATCTCTGTCCTAGGCTTTTTTCAGTCTGGCTCCAGGTGTAACCAAACTCCATGCAGTCAGCCTTGAGGCCTCTGCACCATGCGTTTCTTGGCCTTCCACTTTTCCCTTTCCTTTGAGGGTGCAGTTATTGGCAAGTATAAAACTCACTGAAGAGGTGAGAAAGATTCAGAAAAGGGGGTGGTGATGAACAGAGTGCCTGAATTAAGCAGACCACTCTTACCCAGTCCAAAGATCAGGGCTGCCCTGTTCCCATGATGCACTGGGCCAGGGACAGACTAATTTGCATATAGCCAGGTTCTGAGCTGGGATGGGGCAGTGAGATAAATAACGGTGATGGATCAAGCCCTGATCTTTGGACTGGGTAAGAGTGGTCTGCTTAATTCAGACACTCTGTTCATCACCACCCCCTTTTCTGAATCGTTTTTGGCCACTATAGGTGTGGCAGGGTATACTCAGACATGAGTCCCTTTCTCACTGCTCCATCAGGATTCAAGCAAGCCGGGCCGAAGAGGCTGAAATGCCAGAAACCGGTCCCCGGTAGCTTGTCTCCTTTCTGGTGAAGAATTGGCTTGGTAGTTTGGTCTGCCCTGTTCCCATGATGCACTGGGCCAGGGACAGACTAATTTGCATATAGCCAGGTTCTGAGCTGGGATGGGGCAGTGAGATAAATAACGGTGATGGATCAAGCCCTGATCTTTGGACTGGGTAAGAGTGGTCTGCTTAATTGAGACACTCTGTTCATCACCACCCCCTTTTCTGAGGTGAGAAAGATGGCATCCCAAGCCGTGGGTTGACCTTGGAAGTTTGCGAACACCTACTGACATAAATGTTTGAGGTCAACAAGTTGCATTATTCACCTGGATCTGGGGCATTGGGGCTCCCTCCATTTGATGGCTACATTTGCAGCTATAAACAAAATTAGTTTTGTCTGAGATTCTACAGCATTAACCACAATGATTGCTGCCAAGTCTTTTGGGGCACAAACATAGCACAGCATGTGCACCTTCCAGGTTTTGAATGTGGTTAATACAGTTTTACAAAAATTGCTGGCAAGGATACTTGGCATAGCGCCTGTCACTGGGGCCACTGCAGGATTTGCTTAACAGTAATTTACATGTTTCAGCGAGTGCAAGAAGAACTAAAACACTTTTCTTTTTAGAAAAAAGTTGTTTGGAGTTTTAGATTACATCACATGGTCTGCAACAAAGAAAGATTCCTGCTTTACGCAATGGCATGTTGGTAGATGGCATTTCTGGTGTCTTGTGTGTGTGCGGATCCCTAAAATAATATGTTGTTGCGATATTTATATTCATCTTTAACTGTGGTTGGTAACAATTGTGAGCCTATATTGTGTGTTTGTTATGGTCAGTTCTACAGACACTATTTAATTCTGGAATAACACAGTGATGCCAATTTGTAATCAATATAAAAGAATCTTCTAACACGAATTAAAAATACACACCATAACAGTGGAGACACCACATTAACGCCTTAACGGCGGCTGAGATTTTGCGGAAGTGCGGCACTTCCGCAAAACGGGCGGGGCCGCGTGGGCCATTGGCCGATGGCAGTACTGGGGAGGTAGTGCTGCCGTCGGCCAATGGCCGACGGCAGCACGGAACGGGTTAATAGTGCATGATGCTCATTTTTTAGGTCTCACATGCAGACAGGTTTTTCTGTCTTTAGGTAAACATGCTGTTTCCAATTCATAACCTATATGTACCGTGGGCTTTGAGTCAGCTCACTGTTTATAACTTGATGACTTTGTGGTCTATTGCAGATGTTGCTCAATATTCAGTGGATTTCCTCTCTAGTCTTCTCTCTAGTCTTGTTTTTGCCCCAGCCAGTACCATTCAGTTGTAGTTTTCTGATTGGATGTTTTATACTATCACTGCACACTTGAGGGAATGTTTTAGTTTTGTATTCAGCACTCAATAGCAGTGTTGGACTTGGCCCTTTTTGCAGGGTCATCCCCAAATGTTTTGCCTTCCTCCAGTATTTTTTCTGTCTGACCTGTTGTTGGCTGTTTTTATAACTCTGGGCACTTTACCAGTGCTAAAGTGCATATGCTCTCCCTATTGAAAATTGATGTATGGATTAGTGACTCCATGATTGGGTGGTTTGGTTTACTTGTCAGACCCTAGTACAGTGCACTGAATGTGCCCAGGGCTTGTAAATCAAATGCTGCTGGTGGGCTTGCAGCACTGGGCGTGCCACCCACAGAAGCAGCCTGTAAAAGTGTGTCCCAGGTCTGCCATTGCAGAGCATGTGTACAGTCTGGTACTGCCATGTTGACTGGTCAAGTGCACACCCTTGCCAGTCCCTAAACCTTCCCCTTTCTGCATATTAGTCACACCTATGGTAGACCCAAAGGCAGGGTGCATTGTAGGTAAAAGGTAGGACAATCCCTGATGTGTGTGTCATGTCCTAATAGTGAATTACAGCCATTTTAATTGTTCACTATTGCAAGGCCAACTGTTCCCCATAGGCCAGAATGGGCAGTTTGATTATTACATCTTATAATCCTAACTGACTCAGGGAACTAGGTAGAAATTCAAGAGTAGTATGCCTGAACTCAGAATGATAAAATACACATTTTAGTGAAGTAGGTTTTAACATTCTGTGTTTGAAAATATCACTTTTAGAAAGTAGGTGTTTTCTTGTCTAACCATCCAAGCCTGCCTCTGCTAGGTTGTGTATTCCTTGTCTGGAGTTTGAGTGACAGGGGCTGGGGGATTCCGGGAGACAGGGTGAGTCGGCACAGGGCTGAATAGAGAGATCTGAATAGAGAGATCTGCATGCAGATGGGAGGGAGGAGTTGCACCTGGGACCTGAATAGGGCTGTGCCTTCCCTCCACAGTGCTGGCACCACCTCCTATGGTGTGTCTGATGTCGCTACCCTGCACTGTGAAAGGAAAGAAGGATTCATGTAAAAAGAGTGCTCTAGGACTGGCCAGAACTGGTTTGGACTAGGCAAAGGACTCGCTGCCTTCCGAGGAACAAAGAGAAACTGTGTATAAAAGAGGGGACCCAGACCCCAGAACTTTAGATTACTTTTGGGAAACAAGAAGATACCTTTGCTGAGGAGAGGAACCAGAGAGACTGAGGAGAGACTATCCCTAAGCTGAAGTGCTGCTTGGGGGGGTTGGCCTGCAGTGGTTGCCTGACTGCCAAAGGAACGTTGTGTGTACTTTCATCAACTTGTAGCTTGCCTCCTGCTGAAGTCTCAGGGACAACAGACTTTACCCACAAGCTCCCCAATAGTTCTTTGGAAGTGCCTGCAGCTGTGCTGGGCTTTGTGAGGAACTGCATGTCGCAAGGAGCTGGAAGCATGACTCACGAAGCAGAAGCATGTCGCCGAACTGCCCCAGTGGCTTAACAACGCTGAATCACCTTGCATCGCCGGAGAAGAGTATCAACGTTGCACCATATGCCGCTGCATCATCAGAGAAGCCTGTCGCTGCCACAACCCCTGTCATTACATTGCTGGGAAAGTGTGTCGCCGCTGCAAGCTGTTGCATCATTGCCGAAGCGCCTCGCATCGCCGGAGAAGAGGATCAACGTCGCATCAGACGTCGCCGTATCACCGGGAAGCCTGTCGCAGGGCCTGTCGCGGCTCAGAAGAATCATTAAGTTGCCGCGTGGCCGTCGGGCTTGCACGCATCATGTCGCATCCAAGAGAAGACGCGATTTTTGTTAATTGCACTGGATCTTCATCTCATCACAGTGTTGCAAGCCGCCTCGCCATGGAAGCGCAGTAAGAAACTGACGCATCACCTCCCCACGCCAAGAAGAACTGACACATCCCCTACGCATCAGGAGGGATCCGACGCATCACCATTCTTGCGCGTGAGGAATCAATGCATCACCTTCCCTGCAACACTTTCGTTGTATAGCATTAAGCATCCTAAGGTACATTGAACTCAAAGTGTCACAGTTTACATCTTGAGAGAACTAAGCTATTTCTACCATTTTTAAAGTACAGTATTGTGGATTTTTGTCATTTGTGGTCTTTTGTTAAGTCTATATAAAAATACTAATTTCTATACTACAACATGTGTGGTGTCCATCTGTAGTGTTGTCACTGGGTTACTGTATGTGTTCACAAATGCTTTACACACTGCCTCTGAAATCAGCTTGTCTGCTCATGCCAAGCTACCAAGGCGATGAGCAGGGGTTATTTTAGGAGTGTACCCCTTACCATGACTCAACGCAAGGGTCCCTATTTGGTCAAAGGTACCTACCTCTGCCAACTAGAGACCCCCAAATCTAACAAGCATTATGTGTATTTTCGTGCTCTCTCTACTTTTTCCTACAGCCTGGTTGCTCTCTTTTTTTCACCACCTCACCACCTCACCTGCTCCCTGACGTATTTTTTTTTGTATAAGGGCATGGCAGCTGCAAGTGCTGCTAGACCACTTGCTTACTTTTTTGCAGGTGTTGCACACTTATATATTTTCCCTTTTTTAATATCTCAATGTATTGTTCTAACATGGCCATCCAGTAAATTACGAATGGTTGCCAGGTTTCAAGAGACATGTACACACAGGCATCTCAATGCATGCATGATACACAAACGCCCATGTGCCACAACTTATAAATGCAGAATGGAGGTCAATTAGAATGGGTTTTCTTTAAAAGAAAAACAATTGCACACTTGCTGTCCATGTGTGCACATGTGTCTTGATTCATAATTTTGCCAGTAATTGGGAAAAAGCTTTGACAAAGCCAATAGCTTGGCTTTTTGGAGCCAAGAACTATTGGTTTTACCAATACCTGTTAACTGAGTGACAGTAGAATAGGAAAACACTATTAGCATCCACGTACTGCCTAATGTCCTTTGCAAATATATTTTTACGCCGGTCAATCCAACGATCAAGTATTATGACTTACTGGACAATACATTGCATACCTGGAATATGTTCTGCAAGTCATGATATCAATTTTAAAAGAAATTAGGGACATTCCAGTTAAACACAGTGCAGAAACAGCACTTTAGGGTCAAAAAGCTGCCAGTAGCGTTGAGGAGATTTCGTGTTGGAACTGGTCAGAAAGGCTCTTTAGTGAAAAAGCTTATTTGGGCCTTTAAGCTTACAAAGGAGGTCATCTAATTGACCCTTGGTGTCCACTTCTTTTCCCTGGGTGTAAATGGAAGCAGGCCCAGCCCTTCCGGTCTCCTCAAATGTCTGAAACACTAAATGCAATCCTTCATCTGTTCCTCCAGAGGTCTAGTAGTGTTCTAAAGAGATGCAACATTTATGGCTGGCGCTAGGTGGAGGGTGATAGTAAGTCCTGGCTCCTCCTTTACCAGTTTGGCAAACATTTGCAGGGGTAACCCTACCCAATGTTGCAGCTGTTTCAATGTACCCAACTGCAAGCAATCTCACAGTGCACCTCACTCACTAAATTCAAGATGGAGGAACCCATCTCCCCTTGGGCTGAGCCTGTGTGCCCAACCAGAGGTGTGGTCAGGGAAATGAGCATCCCCTCCTCTGTGGTCACTCCAAACTAGTTCCGGGGGCAGCTTCCTCCCCCCCTCATTGGCTTGGTAGCTACCTGACTGTGAGAATACTGGTAGGGTCATGTGACATCAGCTTGTGACATGGGAGGGTCATTTGTAGTAAATTCAGGTCAGCGGCATCACCCAATTGGTCTCCCTGCTGGAGACTGTGTTGAGGAACCTCAACACAGCCACGCTGTTATCTCTGCTCTTGTGGTGTTTTTCTCACTTCATCAGTTTCCAGGAGCTTCTGGCATGGCAGAGATAACATTTTAAATGTCCCTTTTTCTTAATATTTATTAAGAATCTCACTTTGCCATTGCCTAGCTTGGGACATAATTGAGGAAAAATATCTAGAACCAGGATACCCACACACACACTCACTTAGAAGGAAAGAAGGCTGTTAGCTAGGAAAAGCAAGCATCCCACCAAAACCATTCTCAGTGCTGAAAATTCCCCTTAAGGACAGGCCCATCAAGCAAGAAAAAACGAGCAGATCAGATCCTATATACCACTCCATGAGCCAGCCATGGAAAGGGACAGTGAGTGGGAGTGGATTGCATGAGTATTACACAGCAAGGTGACCCGTAGCAGCCCAAAGAGATGACAAGAAACTAGTAACACCAGTTCTTTGACTTTGCTCTTGGAACATTCCCAGTCCTCGTCTCCTACCATCAAAGCTTTTTGGTGGTCACCTCATAGGAGACCTAGGCTCAAGAACCTATCTCTATCCCAGGCTTCTCATATCACGTACACCTGGCCCATCCTGGATCAATCTATCTGCCAAAATAAGGAGGGTAAAATGGTTGGCAACCAACATAGACTCCCTGGAAAAGGAAGCTGAAAACCACTTCAAGCTGTCTCACGGGGATATGAATTCTCCTAAATGCAACTCGGAAACATTTGTAACATCCTTCTACCAAAGACATACCTCAAAAGTCAGCCTCCACACAGCTTAAACACCAAAAGGTCATCTGGCTTCAAGTCCAAAGAAGTATGATGAGCATAGACATCAAAACAATGAATAGGGAGGCCAACATAGCCCTGAGAGCAGTATGATGGATCCCTCAAAATGAGGATCTCACATCTGATCTTAGGTGCAAGAAAAAGGAGCAAAAAAAGCAAGCGCCATCTGAACCCAAAAAATGGAAATTGTGGACAACGTCTGGGCTGAGCTCCTCTGGGATACAAAGCATCATAACGTAAATTCCTGCTGATGATCTGTTAACACTCTAAAAAACAAAGCACTACCATACCCAGGATCAATTTTGTCTGATGATGCCGGGGTATTCTTCCTTATTGTTCACTTCAGCAACTCTCCAAATGTAGTAGATTGACCAGATTGCCCAGGGACAGCCTCAGTAGCCGAGCAACCCCCTCGGATCCACCCACTGCCTCATAAGAAAAGGGAGCCCTAGATGAGGACACAGTAAATCAGCAGATAGCTAAAGGCAGACTGACAGGTACTCCTGGCCCAAACAGAATTTCCCCAGGCCATCTATAAGACTAACCTAGCAAAATGGGCCGGGTAAATGGCCCCTTTATTAATCCATGCTCTGTCAGGTGCCACAATCCCAGCCTCCTGGAAAGGGTCTATCATCTCACCAATCTTTATGGGGGGCAACATGTCAAAACCTGAAAACTACAGAATGATAGCACTTATCAATAACGAGGTGAAGTACGATGCAGGCTTTCTACTGGAATGGCTCCTTTACTGGGCTAATGTCACCTCAATCATTCCGATTAATTAGACGGGGTTTGCAAGAAAAAAACTGGGACTCTGACAAACATCATGTCTCTGACCCTGATGCTTGAAGCTTCAAAAACAACCAAGCAACCAATGTATTTATGTTACATTGATTACAAGCGACCTTCGACTGTGTCACACAAAATCTGCTCTTCAGCAAGTTAAAGAACTGGGATGCACCCCCAATGCTTCTAAAAGCAATAAAAATTCTATAGATGGGAATGATGTTAACTAAAAAGAACATCGCTAGGCATTGGGCAGCTGTCGCTGCCACCACACTCACGGAGTGGTGTAAAGATATGGATTTAGCCATGGTGGTGGAAAAAATGTGGGGCATATTTACAAGTTCTGGCGCATCTCTGCAAATCAGCAGGAAGGCGCCAGAACCGATGCGTCATGCAATTCCCTCCTTGCGCCACCACAGATGCGCCGCATTTACAATGCGGCGCACCATGGTGCAAGGAAGGGCAGATGCGTGACGCATCTTGTGGCGTACGGGCGGCGCATTGCTGGAGTCGCGTCGCAAGGGCGACGCAACTCCTGCAATGCACAGGGGCGACCCATACTTTACATGGTGCGTCACTCCTTACGCCTGCTTCAAGTAAGGATTTGACGCAGCAGCATCGTGAAACTGACTCAGTGAAATCTTGTAGATTTCAATTTCAATTTCAATTTCAATTTAGAACTTTATTCGGCACTTAAAAAGACACCATAAAAGTACATAAGCAAATACATTTTTTTAAAAATATTAAAACAGATGCTTATTTAAAAAATTATTTAAAAAGGCCAAAAAGTATTGCAATCAATTAAAAACGGTTCTAAAAACTCTAATTTACAGGGCAATACAGTCTCTTGCTTCTCTAGTGTTCCTTAACCTTAATGCCACCTTGATAAAGCTTACTGTGCAAAACAGTGTGTGAGCATCCTGGGCTTCCTGTAAAAACATTAGTGCTGCTTTCGCTCGTCTAAGTTTAGCTTTCTTCAGGATCCCCACTAAAAACTTACATCTAGGGACAGAATAAAAACGGCATAACAAAACAAAGTGAAGGGTATCCTGCGGAGACCTGTCGTCGCAGCCGCAGGTACCCTTCAACTCCAATGATGGGGTGAAACCAGAGGGGACAGAAAGTAGATGGTGTAACATATTGAGTCTGAAACGAGTCATGTAGAATCTATCCTGTGCATTGTACTAAACGGTGTGGTATGGTTCCATTCCCTGGGTCTGTTTCAGTAAGCAATAGGTCAAGACTGTAGACTTACTCTTTTCAGCAACAGCCCTATTAGTAACTGTCTTGTCCTTGAAGAGTTTTTTGACCATTAACTTGTTCTGGGTGCATGGGGTATCGGGTGCTGTAAAAACCTTTTTACAGCCAATTGCATCCAAGGAGACCTTTACATAATTTATCCAGGGAATTTGACCCCCTCTGTCTCGTTTCAGGCAGTCTTTAATTATTTGCCTAGTAAGGCCAGCCTCTGGATTAGACCAGATTTTGATCCAAGATAATAACGGTCTGATCTTAATTCGATCCTCAATATAGGGCTCTCCCAACTCTTCATGAGTTATATAGGCTGGAGTACTCTGTGGCACTTTCAAGATTCTTTTGAAAAACTTGTTTTCCTCCAACTGAATCCGATGCATATATTTGTTTGAGAAACCCCATACTTCCGAGCCGTACGTTACTTTCACGCAGCAAATTTACCTATACAAGTTTAACACTTGTTCTGGTGCCCATCTGCCAAGTCTTCTCCCATAACCCATTATAGCCCCCGATGAGGCCACCAGTGTTGCTGCATGCTTTTCCATGAGGGGTTGGAAGTTTAGGTGTTCATCAAATAACACACCTAAATAGGTGAAAGACTTGACCTGGCCTAGTTTGTGAGAGCCTATCTTGTATGCAAATTTCCTGTTTGCTCTCTCTCCCGCTATCATAACATAGGATTTTTCCAGGTTAGCTGAAAGGTCAAGTGTAGCCATAAAGTTAACGAATCCGTCGATCAGCTTCTGGAGCCCCAATGGTGTTCTTGCTAGCAGGACCGCGTCGTCCGCGTAAAGCAGCACGGGCACTGCACGATGTCCTATTTGGGGGAGTCCACACTAAGTTTAGATAGTTCTTTGTCCAGATTGTTAATATATAAGGAAAATAAAAAAGGCGCTAAAATACAGCCCTGCCGCACTCCGCTCATGCATAATAATGCGTCCGTCTTGCTGCCCGTTGCTGAAGTGTTCTAGTGAAGGGCTTTGAGGATATCCACTAGTTTCTGTTCCACTCCTATATTTATCATCAAAGCCCATAGTTTTTCTCTATTTACACGATCTAAGGCCGCAGAAAGGTCCATAAACCCAATATAAATGGCCCCCTTGCTAACGATGGTATACTTAGAGGTCAAAAGATATAAGTTCAGGCACTGATCGGTCATAGATCTACCCTCCCTGAACCCATATTGTATATCTGAGAGAATTTGATTTTCCTCGGCCCATTCTTGTAGACGGTTTAAAATAACACGACCCAATACCTTGTCCGTCACGTCAATTAGAGATATTGGGCGGTAACATTGTGGGTCATCCCGGTTTCCTTTTTTGTAGATTGGAACAATAGTTGCCAAAGACCAGGAGCGTGGCAGCCCTGCCACAACTGCCTCGTTCAAGACCCTCGTAAGGATGGGCGCCCACAACTCTATGTTGCTCAGATATAGGTCAGGGGGTATACCATCGGGGCCTGGGGCTTTGTTCTTAGTCAACCCTAAAATAGCCGATTCCACTTCTGCCATAGTGAAGTCTAATCGTGTGGTCAATTTTGGCCTCTGTTCTTCATCGTGAGTGGATTTCCCTGTGTAGTTATAGAGACTTTGAAAGTGATTGTACCATTGATCAGGTAAGATAACATTTGCTAATTGGGGTTTGTCGGGTTCATGGAAGCAAGGTGTATTTATGACTTTCCAGAAACCCGACATGTGTCCTCTTTCGGCCGCCTCTCTTAGGTCCTCCCAGGCTTGTGTTTGTAGACTTAGTTTGCGAGATTTCAAAGCCTTTTTATATTTTGATCTACATTGAGCTATTTTGGCATTGTCTCTAGGGCGCTGCTTCAGGCTGTATTTGAGGTCATTATGCGCCTTAATACAATCTTGGTCAAACCAGCGCGAGACAGGTGCTGAATTGCTTCCTTTGGAGGTTTTTAATAAACGATCTACGTGGTGTGCTATTTCCTCAAATGCACTAACCACCATCCCTCCCTCAATACTTAAATCAAGGCATATATTTATTGTGTTTTGCCCCGCAAATATTAAATTTCTATAAAATTTGTCCCCATCTGTCTTAGCCCACTTGAGTCTCCTCCCCTGGTCCGCCGCCTTTTCTATTATGTCTGTTCTACGTGCTGGTTTCTTGCAATTTAGACCTTTTAATTCAATGACCAGGGGGTTGTGTTCACTGAATATACTAGTTTCTATTGCCATACTACTAATCCTATTTTTGAGTATGGGCGAGACCATAACAAAGTCTATATATGAGTGTCAGCCTCTGCCCTTAAATGTTGGATTCGGGTCTCCATTGCTTTCTAACTCTATCAGGTCCATGGTGTGGACCAGATTGTGTCTTTTGGTTACCTTATCCATTTCCCAGCCCTCTGGGGTATGGGTAAAGTGTAGTCCATTTAACACAGTGCCTCGGGACCAGTCCTTGTTCAGTGGCCTCAGGTTCTCACAGAGGTGACAATTAAAATCTCCCATGAGTATTATACTAGGGATACTTGTTAACTTATTTGATGATATTAATGTATCTAATCTTGTGTCTAATTCTTTTGTTACATTTCCTCTACCGTTTAATCCCACTGCATTGTACCAGTTTAACACTAAAATATTAGTCCCTTTAGCGTGGTAACCTATCGCCTGCATATTTTGTGAGTCCCAGTTATAGTTTGACCAAACACCTGGTATACGGAGGTCAACATATATTAGTAATCCTCCAATCGCTCTCCCTGATGACGATCTTACAGCAGGAACAGAGAAGCATTTTTACCACTCCATGCTATACTGGTTTGGGTCAACCGCCCAAGTCTCTTGCAAACAAATAATTTGGAACTTGTTTATATATTGTCGCCATTCCTGGCAATCATATTTGTTTGCCAGACCTGCAACGTTCCAAGAGACGATTCTGATGCTATCCTGATTCACTAGTGTTCTTGGTCCTTTCAATTCTTTTGCTGGACAATCTACATTCGTCATAGCTAGTTTAGCTGGCGCCTTAGGTTCTTTGTGGTTTATCTCCCCCTATTGTTCAAAAATTTCCCTCTACTAACCCTCCCACTATCATTTTCTTTTGAGGTAGTGGGAGTGATATTACCTATCCCTGAAGGCCATTCTCCAGATGGTCTCATTTCCATCTGTGTTATGCTAATTTCTGCATGTTCAAGTCAGTCCACCTCGTCCAATAAGCAAAACCTGTTCCAATGGGCATACTGTGGGATACTAGGGTCATAGATGGGTGTACCCTGCCATGGTAATTGCCATTGTTGCACTCTGTGGTGGAGATCATAGTGATAGTCTCGTGTCACGGGGGCCCTATTTGTCTGCATATATCTTTGGGGCTCGGTTGGGTAAAAGTATGACAGGTGCAGCGGGTAAATTTGTGTATTTGTTCCACTCAGCGGGGCGTTACATATATACTTCACTGCAGCAGTGTCTCTGAAGTTAATCGTTATGATGTCCCCTGCTAGGGGATTTTTATGCCTTTCCCTATCCACTCCCCTCTTCTGACAGCGAGTATCTCACCAGAGATATTTGGGGGTAAAGGCCTATTCGCCCTTAGCCACTGTACACATTTGTTTTTTAGTTCAAAGTGTGTTTCTCTTTTCCCCTCCTTAAGGGGGGGGACTCCTGTCAATACTACGACAAAGGGCAAAGCTTCCGGGGGAAGATTAATTGTGTGGAAGCGAACTGTTTTTGTTTTTTCCGGTATATCTTTAGATGGAGGAGTTTTGTTTGTAGTATTGCTTACCCTCTTGTTAGGACCCGTTGCACTACTTGAAACTGGGGGATTTCCCTTTCCCTGGTTTGCATGTACTTGGAGCGCAGTGGTGATAGTAGGGGTCGGGGATATAGGAGCATTATTGTTTTTGGGGTAATAGTTTGGGTGCCTTTCTTAGGTTTATTTGTGGAAGAATTGACGACTGGGACTGCCTTGTCCTTATGAGTAACACGGGCCTGGATGTTCCTACCACTCTATTATTTATTGTGGATATTAGTCTATCAATTTTTTAAATCAGTGGTTTAATGTGAGAAGTGATGGATTCTTCTAAGTCCGCCTTTATATCGGCTGCCATGTTTGCCAGCCAACATGGTATCCCAGGTGTAGTGTTAACTATTGGAGCCACTAAGTTATGATTCGCCGTATAACTTCTCCCTTTTCTTTTATTATTTCCTCGAGTTTCTTTAGACTTTTTCTGATTAGTATTGCTTGGTCTTTCCTTTTCAATAACGTGCGCTGAACTTAGGTTTATCTGGGTGTTGTTAGATCCTCTGGGGGTCTCCACGGGTGCTTGTGCACAGGGAAGTTCCGCATAAGAGGAGGTAAGACATAAGCTTGTATCCTGGACATCCGTTACTATTACAGAGAGGTCCTCTCCTGTCTCTTGAATGGTTATGGTCGGTGGTAATGAGAGCCTCCTTTCAGTGTTCACTATTATCGTGCCTACTGCCCCTATGGTTTGTTTTAGCATCTTATCAATCGCTGTCAGCGTTGGTAAGAGCTGGGGTGTATCTGCCTTCTGCCTAGTGTTGGAGCGTAGGGTAGGCATCCTAGTAGTTTTAACGGTCTTCCTCATCCTCTAACGATAAATAGATGTAGATTAGCAATGTTGTCTCACCCGTACAAAAGATTATCTTATTGGGTACAAAAAGTTAGAAGGGTGGCCCAGCCCAGCCTCCTCTGGCCTCGCCCGGCGCTCCCGCGCGCTCCCGCGACGCGGGGGGTGACGTTCTATTTAAAGCGCCTCCTGGCACGTCTTCTCCCTCAGCAGGGCTGCAAGGGAGCTTGGGTGCTGTAGTTCCCAGCTCCCCTCGGTCCCCCCCCCACAGCGGGCGTGCTCTAGTTGAAAGGCTGCGGCGGCGGGGAAGGACCGGGCGGTGACACTTGCCTCTGGGCGCCTTGAATCGCGGCGATTTTGAATCCTCCCGCTTCTCGCTTCACACGGGAACCACAGGGTAGGTTACTGTAGGGCAAACGTGAACAGTTTAAGTCCCCCGCTCCGCCGGGGGTGACGTTCTATTTAAAGCGCCTCCTGGCGCGTCTTCTACCTCAGCAGGGCCGCAAGGGAGCTTGGGTGCTGTAGTTCCCAGCTCCCCTCGGTCCCCCCCCACAGCGGCCGCGCTCTAGTTGAAAGGCTGCGGCGGCGGGGAAGGACCGGGCGGTGACACTTGCCTCTGGGCGCCTTGGATCGCGGCGATTTTGAATCCTCCCGCTTCTCGCTTCAGCCGGGAACCACAGGGTAGGTTACTGCAGGACAAACGTGAACAGTTTATTTCAGTAGATTTCACTGCGTCAGTTTTACAGGGCTTTCCTACGAGGGTACGCCCAGAAAAGTGACACAACGGCGGCGTAAAAGTGTCACAAGGGACTCGTAAATCTGCCCCTGTATATATACGCAGGGGTTGCCCAAATAAATGGATAAGACTATGGGAGGGGTGGAACACCCATAGAGGAGGACTGTGTACCTTGACAACAATACCCCAAGATCAAGCAGAATTGTAATGAGACTGCTAATAACGTTGTAATGTGATAAACACGTACTGTTTTACTGCATGCCTAATACTGTACAATTGAAAAAAGACATCCTTAACTGTAGGTCTACCAATCCCACAAAATGTAATGCTGCATATTTGTAATACTTTATCTATGTGCCTTTTCTTTGCGGAAAAACACAAATATAAAAAAAAAATCTATAGACGGAAACTTGGGTCAGAATAAAGCTGAGCAATGGGGCTAACCTTTCCATGGCCATAGCAACAACCTGAAAGTTAAAGCACGGGCGTGTCTTGGCCTGATGCTTTTAAATCTATTCTTTTTTTTAGAAAGAAGGAGATAGGTTCTTGGAATATGGGACTGGCTGAACCCTATTATGAATACAAAAATATATATGCCAACCCACTCTGTTCAGTTTTGCTCTAAATCATCAGCAACAGATCAAGCTTAATTTTGATTTGTTCGGTATATTTATTTTTACCTTTTCTTTTAAATACACTCCATAGAAAAAATCAATTGTTTCTATGTCAGAAAAAACAACACAACATATAAAACAATTATACACATTGACTTATACATACCATTTATCAAAAAACGCATTACTTGCATACATATAAACATTCACTGTACACTATACCCTAAGTTTTCATTATATACAACCTCACTTATACAAATCTATTTTCAACTGTTCCTTTGGCAAATCTCGGCTCTTTGCCCTTTGACAATCAATGAAATCAAATCAGAGGAACAATAGTAGACAAAGTCATAATTAGCAGGAGATAACCTTTGTTATCAATTCAATGAATCAATAATTATTAATATTTTGAACAAATTGTATCTCCGTTATGCCGACGCGTTTCGAACACCACACATAAGTTGTGAGTTCTCCTCAGGGCTTTGTCACTTCTATCTTTCAAGTGGCTGGGGTAGTCCTATGTTCGGTTTTATGTTCGGTTTTTAAATCTTTAGAGCTGCAATCTTTATTTGTATATGATCTCGTAGGTCTGCCTATGGGCGTCTCCCTATGGCTCGGACACACTTTTCACCTTCATTAGGTAATCCGATCGCTTCAGGAGCATGTCACTCCATGTTTAATTTAATTTCTGGGCGCGGGCAATCTGGTTAGTAATAAATTTCCGGTCGTTTTCAGGCGCGCTGACAGTTTCCCTTCACCTCACTTCTGGTGATTTCGCTCCTATCTGCTTCTCTGCAGCTCTTCCACACTTCACTCTAGAAGGTGGAATCACTAAAAATATTGCGATTTTTTAATGCATAGCATTTTGCGATTTCTTAATTGCGATTCCTTAATTTTCGCAATTAAGAAATCGCAAAATGTCACAATGATGCATGTGGGTGCATATTTCTTATACATGTTAAGCTGTCTCTTGCTTATTTGCCCAAAATGGGACTTGATTTTTTAGCCAGGACACCAATGTATGAATATTGAGACCCCTACCCCACCATATACCAAGAAGTCTTTTTTACTGTTTTAATGAATTTCATTCATCACTGCATCTCATAATGTAATGATTTTAATCAATCTAACAATAAAGGTCTACTTACTGACTTACTTACTCTCCACCATTGATTTGGGCTGGGCTTTTAACAAATATTAAAAACACTCATTGAATTATTTTTCTAACAGTTCATTAGCGTGAGGTATCGGAATTATTATTTAACATTGCTTCCCAGTGATTCACTGTGTGCTAGCAGCCTATCTGCAGCAAAAATGGCTTTGGGGGGGCCAGTCACTGTAAGCACATGGTAACTCTACATTTCTATGTGTCTTATCTTTATATACTGTGCACTGTGCACTCTGCCTTGTGCCTAAAAGGCCTACATAGAAGTGACATTCATATTTCAAATGAGATTGTTCTCCTGTTAAAAGAGTTTATTTTCCCAAGTAGGTGCAGGTTTAAAACTGCAGCAGCCAGGCTACAGTGATAGTCCTGTAGTCACATTTATATTGTCACACTAGTGGATGGCACAGTCGTGCTGATGTCCATCTGACTTTCCATGCCACGGGTATATGTTGAACAGCCCATACTATGACCTTATAGGGGTCAGGGCACATGCACTGGGGCTTGATTAGCAGTGTCCCAGTGTTCAGAGTAACAAAATCAAGCTGCATCAAGCCATAGAAAATAGGGGTGACTGCAGAAAACAAGGCACTTTCACACACTCACTTTGGGCATTTGATGGGTCTTGAATGCCGAACCAGCTATTGTAGTCTTCTCTAAGCGAAGCATAACAGATCTACTTTTAAATAATGACATAATGTTGACATAATGCAACAAATTGATGCCAAATTGGTACTCCTATATTTTTATGCACCAGTGATAAACATGTGTCTGCATTAAATGTTTACGATAATTTCAGCGCTCCTCTCTTCTAGTTGAAAACATTACTCACAGCTCTTTATACTTTAAAATGTGGGTGTTTCTAAGACACAATTATGTTTCACTCTTGTGTGGTCTGTGCTCTTTGCTCTGACAAGTGCAAACATCCCATTTTCAAACCTCGTTAGCATTTTAAATCTGTGAAAATGAATACTAAAGAGTGCAAGAAATTAGGTAATTGCTTGAGAGGGTAGAAGTCACTACTTGGACCTGTGCTTAACCCTCTGGTACCTTGACACAAAGAATTCAGTCTTAGCTTAGAGGCAATGTGCAATTATGCAGCATACAAAATGCAATGAAGTGAAGACACAACACAATTTAGAAAAATAGAGTTCATTTGAATAAAGTAAATGATTTGAATTATGTTTTTAGTAAAAGCAGCGCCTAAAACATAAAGCACAGTTATATGGCAGTGCTAGGCCGGGGAAAAGTCACAAGTTCAGGCTGACTGTGATGGAGATACTGGGTACAGGTTAGGTCCACTGAAGAAAGAACTTCTCAAAGTCTAGAATGAAGAGTTCCATTTGGGGTGGAGGACACAACAAAGAGCAGGGAGAGTGTTTTGGATGGTTATCACTGCGGATGGTTATCACTGCATCAAGAGCAGGCAGGGTGTCACATGCTGTCATCACTGTATCATGGAGAGCCGGGTCCACATCACAGACTGTAGCTTTGCATTGACAGATGGCGTGGACTGTCACTGGCGTAGTACAAAGTACCTGCTCTCTCATTGCTGGTCATCGCAGGTGGGCACTGTAGACTGAAGAGTTGATCTCACCAGAGCTTTCCGTTTGTGGTTGTTATGGTTGGCAGAGTCTTGGAGCGACAAGGAGCATTTGCAGTCACAAGGAATCTGGACCTAGGAAGGAACCTCTTGAGGATCAGGGACTCACACCAGCAGAAGCCGCCAGGGCTCAGTTTGGTCCAGTTGCAGGTCCAGGCAGGTCCAGTTGCAGTAATTCAGCTGAGCAGCTGCAAGAAGGCCTCAGGAGTTTGTTGTATCCCTGTAGATTATACAGGAGGTCATCCAAAGAGCATTGGAGCCACTCAGGTTATCCTGGGATGAAGGTAAGCAGATCCTGTCTTCCTTTTCAGATAACAAGGCAGTCCTCAAACTGAAGGACATTCCACTGGCAGGAGGGCAGTCCTTTTTCTGTAATGCCCACAGGTCTAAGAGTGTTCTGAGGATCAACTCTGGAGCTCCAATATTTATACCTGGTGCCAGCCTTTTTGTGGGGGGATTCCCTATACTACCCACACATTTAGTTCTGGAATGTTCTTCACCTTCTCCTGTCAAAGCTCTAAACTGTTTGAGGCGGTAAAAGACAGGGAAGATCTGCTGTCAGATTCCTTTGGGTGTGCAGGAGGCAAAATCCTTTGAAATGTAAGTGGTGTCCACACCTAAGCCTCCTTTGCATTACTGTCCGAAAGCAATGTAATTTCCAAACAACAGAGTCATTGAGAGTCATGTGCCCAGGACAATGACTGAAGGCACAAATGTTTAGGACAATAAAATGTGAATTTTCTAAAAGTGCCATTCTCCGAATTATGACTTACAATCTGGCTTTACCACTACAGAGAGTTTTAAAATGCAATTCACTTCAATGTAAACGGCATGTCTCTATCTGCTCTCAATCCAAAGTTATTGCTTACTTAACAAAAAAATGTAACCCAGGGTTAGTCAATGGAAGAAATAGTCTTACAACAGGACATGTACTTACTTTTTTAAATACAATGCACCCTGCCATTAGGTTCTACCTTAGGGGTGACATATATGTATTATTAAGGAAGGTTTGGGACTTGCCAAGGGTTAATTTTGCTAAGCCGCAATGGCAGTTTAAATCTGCAGTACTGGCAACAGTGGTAGGTCTGAGATGTGTTAAAAAGGCTGTTTGAATGGGGTTTACAATAAACTCTGCTTGCCCACTGGTAGCATTTCATTTTCAGGCCTTGGCTACATATAGCACCAGTTTTTAGGGGTTTACAAGTAAATTAAAAGTGACAATTAGGGGTTGGCCAATTTGACCATGTTTGCAAGAGAGTGCACAAGCAAATTAGAACTAACAGTGGAAAAGTGCACGGTCCTAATGCTAACAAAAATTCAGCAAAAGAAAAGGCAACTTGTATGAGGGAAAACCATGCCAAGGATGTCAGTTCCAATGAAGAAGCAAAAGCTTAGGTCTTTTTCTACTATCAGCAAGATAGCTCAGGTGCAAGCCCACACTACAGACATCAATGCCCAAGCTGGAGAATAAAGATGTAAATACTTTGGGGATGGGAATGAGTCAGCTTTTTAGTAACATTTGTTTTTAAGAAAATGTCAGAATTGCTTGAAGAGTCAAGTGCTGCCTGTAGATATTTGTGTGTGACCTACAGGTCATGCACTTCCTGCATAGTCACCTCAGTTTTCTATCCTACAATACTAGTCACTACATTTTTAATCACATGAACAAATATTGGTATTATGTGTTAATGTCTCATATTAGCACGTTTTATGTGGCAATTCACTTTGTCTTCTGAGTTGTCCTCTGAGCTGTCTTCTAATAACTGCATGCAATGCAACTCTATTTACTAGTTTATTGTGTTTATATCAGGCCCAAATTGTTGTTTTGCAATTAAATTTAAGAAGCACACATTTTTTATTTGCTCTACATTTCATTAATTTGGTAAATCACACATATGAGTTTCTTTTAGACATAAACATTGCAATCACAGCTTTCTTAAAAGCAGGCAGGTACTTCTATTGGATTTTAAGGGGTATTTCTTCACCTAAGATAACCTGTGCCTCACCTAAGATAGCCTGTGCATCATGCTGACTTTGCAGCTATATTAAAATGCCCTTCACATTTCAACTGGGGTTGCTTACAATTTTCGATCTAGATGTGGCTCATTTTCAATGACCCCATATTGTTGGATATTTTAAACATAATGCCCATCTTTAAAGAAAAGAATCTGCAGTAAAGCATGTTGCATTGAGACGGTCATTGGCTGCTGGGACACAAGGCATTAAATGTTGTTTTCAATGAGACACCACAGAAATTCATAATCAACATAGGTGTTTTTTTTATTGAAGTCAGAGGAAAATGTATGATTAATCAATACTTCTTCATTGCAGTATCCCTTACCATCCAGTCACAACAATGGAACTATGTAATAAGTAGAATACAACAGCTGCTGACCAAATAAATGCCTGTAGTGTAGAAGGTCAACATGCGTTAAGGCCCCTCTCTCAATTCTCACTCCCTTAAGGTATTTTGCTAATTAGTTGGGAACTAGCAAACATCTTATACTCACTGTCTCTAGCATGGCTTGAAAAGTACTTTGATTTCCACAATACTAAATACAAACCCTAGCATTTGAAATGTACACAGTGAAAATCAAATCACTCTGACTCCTGCTGAACTGGAGGTCCGTGTGAGAAGGCCCCATAATGTTAAAAAATGTAAAGTTTCTTCCTCTGGTGTTTGTCAGAGTTCACAATGTAAAAACTGTTTTTCTTGCTCTTGTCAAACACTGCACAAAGTACACCCCTTCCTACTCTATTTCTGATTATGGGATTTGAATGCTCTTTGCAAGCAACGGTCCAAAAATAATTTCTGTATTCATGTTATTGGTCAAGTAAACAGCAGGGCTCATTCTCATTGTTAAATATTTTGTTTTTGTAAAATTGCATATATGATGCAAATTATTAAAGGGTTTTGTATTTGCGAGTCAGTAAAATAGCTTAAGGGAAGAAGGTGCCCACTGCCCCCCTTCAAATCATCATGAGTTATGGTTTGACAGTACCATTACAAATTATATAGGAAAATATCAAAGACATACCAAAATATAGAGAAAATAATACTGAAAATATCACTATCCATTTACATAAACAAAAATAACACAAATATCAATGACAAAATATTGGCATCACAAATATCTACATTTAACAATATCACGCAAAATATTGTTTACTATTTAAATATATATACAATATCAAAAATATTAAACCACACATTATAGACCACAATAATTTCACTAAAAATAAGGAAAAAACTATTTCACATCATTAAATCATAATTTATATAAAATGTATAAAAATAAAAATAAATAAAAAACTACACAGCATAATCTTAAAACAACAAACATAAAATTATTCACATATATCACTATGTACATTTACCATACATTTACTATGAAAAATAAATGTGTTTCATCAAATCAAATATTATTCCACAATAAAATAAATATTATAGCTTACATAAAAAAGAACATGTAAAATACATTAATAATAAAACAATTCAACAAATGCACATATTCTAAAAGTAAAACAGAAACATAAATTAGTGTCTACTAAAAAAGGTAATAAGTAATGAATCAAACAACACACAAAGTAGCCAATACGATTTACCATAAAAAAACTGATCAATAAAAAGATAAAAAACATAATTAAGTAGACACTATAAAAATAGCACCAACCCTTACTATTTTACACAGGAAAACTAAGCAGTTGCAAAAAAACACACTATGCTGGACTGCACCAAGATAAGCAAGATGGAAGACTTCAAGAAAATACCAAGACAGATTCACAGGTCGTTTAAAAAAGTAATTAGCTACAATGTAACCTAACACAATTTTAAGACACAAATATGAAAATACACTAATAAACTCTATTTTCTTATATATATATATATATATCCTCTAATACTAAAGAAGCACATCAGTAAAAAGGACACACTTAACACTGAAAAATCGAGCTACACACCAGAAATCTTATTGAAAGTATGTTCAAAGGAAGTAAAATAAACTCAGGTATAAAAATAAAATATCCTCTTTAGGGTAAACTTAAAGCTAAAAGCCTGCCACCCCCTTAACTAACCAAACCTGTATATTTAACATGTAATTAAAACAAACATGTTTTCACTCCGAGAAAATGAAAGTCCTGCTGATCCAAATCTCAACTATATCAAACAGAAATGGAAGTGCATCAAGTTCAACTTAAAGTACTTATGTAAGTATAAAATGTGGGAAAGCATGTTCAAATGTTACAAGCAAACAAAATAAATGTTTTAAACAGAATGTTTAATTTTAAATGTATAGTGCTATCACACAGAATTGCAGAAAAAGCCATATATATCAAATCAGAGAAGGGCAAACAATTTAGTTATAGTCATGGGATACACATAAAGCCAGGTATGCACACGCACGGAGAATGTGAATTTATAATGTATAACATATTATGCAAATGCTTGCTATTGGAGGGCTACAAAGAAAAATGATATTGTCATTAAAATTACGGAATACAACCACCTCCTAAATGTAACAGAGATAGAGACATGTACTCCAAGATTTATAAGGGGGAAGCTTTCGTTCCAAAAACCCACTACTAAAGCTCTAAAAGAAATAGGGCCTGATGTAGACCTTAGCTGAGCTGGTCAAACAATCACTTTTCCGATGGTTTCACCATCTGCCTACTTGGTGGTCTGTCCTCTCTATTTAGATGTTGGTGGGTCTATGGATGATAGTGCATCTGAGTGCCTCCGTCTTCCTGACGGAATTTTCCTCCTGCGTCATCGGCATCATAGGCAAAAGTGTCTGTCAGAGGAAGTCTAGCCATTGAAAGAACTGTGGTGGGGACACCCCCAACCTTGAGTTGAAGGAATCGAAAAAAATGAGGTAGAAACATATTTATTTTCCATTTCTATCTTTTTCCCCAATGGACCAGGTCCTTCCTTTGCTGCTACTACCTGACTACAATTCTAATAAACACAGTTGTCGTCAGGATCTCAGGTAAGCTTCTTTTTCACTTGCAGTGGTGTTCACATTGCAACTTCCCAAGGTAAAATGAACACCTGTATTGACAGTTCAATATGTGTTTGTTGTGGTGGTTTGGGTGTTATCCTATGGTTCTTGTGGTTGTCCATTTAATAGTGATGATTGTTAATAAAGCCACTGAAATGTAAGTTGATAGATTTAATTGTTGAGGGTAAAGAAGAATTGTCTTTACTGATCTTTGTAGTGCACAGTGGTGGCTATGAGTCAAGAAGCAGGTTGCGACTGTTGCTGTCACACTTGTCAGTGGTAAAACAATCACCATTCCAAGACACGCCAGCTAAATATCAACAGCACCAATAGCATCACCGCAACCAAACTCTGCAATGTTTTTGAGCACAGAGGTGCAAGAAAATATCGAATACCAAATGCCGATGATTGTGACAAAAGAAAACATTGCACAAGGCTACGTGGATCACCAAACAGAATTATTTGTGGATTAAGATATATTGATCTATTGCTATGGGAAAAAGAAAAAGTGCCTGGAACCCAGCAGGCTTGCAATGAAATGTCTAGCATGTGCTGTGGTCAGTGAATCACAAAGTGTGCTTTCATTGCAACTATTGCAAGTGTCACAGTTAGAAGGCTCCATTATCTCTCAACAACATCTTGAGAGACTGATGATGATCAATATAAATAAACATGTTATCCCCAAAAATGATCAGACTCCAGAAGACACAACAGTAGATAAAGTGCTTTTTTTGGACATCTTAAGTGTGGGGAGTTATTATCCTCTAGATAAAGTCTTTGAATAGGAAGATGTACTCTAGATTCAGGAATGAAAAGTGAATAGAATACACTAAAACAGCAAAAGGATTTAGATTTGATGGGACTGGTAATGTAAATAAACATAAGAGGATCGTGCAGAAAAGTAATTAAAATTTAGTGTCAACCATGAATGTTTGGGTAATGGTCTTTAAGACTGCAATGAGTTCTTCCATTCCCAGAAAGAACAAGATGCCTCTCATGTTTAATCTTTAATTACCATTCTAATCTGTCAGTCACTTCACTTGGATTAATGAATCAATGGCAAATTATTTATCTATTGGATTGAAAGTAAATTTGCTCTTTTTAATGTGTAGTTGATTATTCTGGGAGCATGTTCTATGTGTCTCTGAGAGTCTTTCTTTAGTGGATTTTGCTGAACTGCATACCTGCATCTCCTGCTTATTGTGAGATCTCTTAACTTACCTTGACTTCTAATAAAATCTTGCAGCCCTGTCATCAACTTCCAAGAAAAGACCCTATCTGTCGCTACCACTATGGGAAAATACTCAAACAGGCATAACCCTTGGGACTTGAAAGAGGTGATTTATTGAAAATAGTGCTTACTAGCACTGTGATAGCCATTTTGTATGTTTAGGCTTTTATGTCTTCTTATCTCTTTTTTTATTACCTGTATGGTTTAGTTTCTAGGGAAGCACACACAACTTGGTTAAAGGTCTGGTTGTAAATAGGCATGAATCAATATCACTAGGAAACTGTAAGTTGCAACTCATTGAATAGTTATGTTTTATGAACTGGTTCCCGCTTCTCGAGTGTTGACATATTTAACTAGTGTGCCTGGATCAGTTAACAATATATAGCCTGTTAACACATTCTTTTAAATATATGGAAATAATACATTATTTTTTATTTATTTATGTGAACATACCCTTGTTCTGCTATATTCCATAGAGGTACCCCAATATAGGCTCAGGTAATATCCTAACCCTTCACCTATATTCTTCCCTACATTACATACATAATGATTCTTAGGGAATTACCTTTTACCTAGATACAACACTGCAACACAGAACGGCGGATTTTCACTGGTAAAGGCCTCATACATTATGCATGAGAATTGTTGGAAACTCAGCAGGACTATCATTTCCTTTATCATAGCTATGTATAAAGTTCATTCCCGACGTCATCCCAAGGTTGAACCCCCAGGGAGATCTTTGGGTATATAAACACCATATCTCGCTGAGACAGAGAGAGGAGATCAGGATTTCCCTGCCGACACACTGACGCGAGACGCTGAGGTTCCTACATACATATACTTCAGCTCGCAGTGGTCTAACATTAACCATGGGCGTAGTTTGCATAGTAGCGCTATTCGTAGCTACGTGAAGTGCACTCTGCAAAATGCTGTTCGGACTAATTGCACAGTGCCAGATGCTTGTCCGCACTGTGCAATCAGTGCAAACCGCATCTTGCACAGTGCAAGCGGTCATTTTCTTCCGTTCGAGTAGATTTCTACTAGAGCGGCAGCTTTCTCAACACGGACTGGTAGTTTCTCATTGTGAGCGTACGCAACCACTCGCAATAAGAAACCTGACCTCCCCGCATTGATATTCTTGCCGGGAGGTTTATTTTCCGCGCTCGCGATCGGCAACTTGATGTTGCTGATTGGGAACGAGGAAAAAGTCTTGCCGGGATGTCATTTTGCTCGCTCGCGGTCGCCAACTTGACTTTCAGGACCACGAGCAAGCCAAAAATGACCGCTGCCTACGTGTGTTTGCACTGTGCTACATGCAATTCGTGTAGTGCGAAGTAGCACAAACTTCCCAAACTACGCGAGCATAGTGTAGTAATTCGCCCAGGATAATCTTACATCCCTTGCGGGGTGACCAACTTAAGACCAAGACGGGGTCCCACGGTCTCTCATTTAAGGTACTGGGGTTAACTTTATCCTAGTGGGATTCTGGGCTTAAAAACTACATACATACTAGTTACATGTAGGTACATCTAATTAGGGTAACATCATTTGAGTGCGCATTTTATTGTCATGTATTTCATATACTTGCCTCTATTCATGGTTAAAGCAGAATGGTTGAAATCTACCATCCGTTTACTTTCTTAGTGCTTCTATACATTTATATCTGTTACTGTCTAATGGTTGTTTCAGCACACCTATTTGACACTAGAATAATGACTGTCCAATAAACACTTTTTGTAAAACGTCCATACCGTTTATTCTGTGTATCTCTCTGAGACTAAGTGAGCACAAGTGACTGAGCGCAAAGAAGTACACTGTTTCCACGGTCCTGAGGGATCAGGGTTGTCATGTTCGATACTTGCCGAGAACTATTCTCTCCCAGACAACCAGACAAGAGAAGTTTCCAGTGGTACTGTGAGTTAGCTGATACACAAGCCAACCTACCCAGTGGGGGTGTGCAGAAATAGTCTAACACCAATCCTAGAGTGTATGTTGTCTAAATGAGCAGATCCAATGTAGGTTTTATAGGAACTACACGACATGGTGCCGCCATCGTTGGTTGGGTACATATTAAACAGTCAAATCTGAGTAATTCAGTTGTGCTATTCTCAGAGACGCCTACTCACATTTCCCCAGAGATGTCTGGAGTGGGAGGGTGCAGAAATCTGCCGCAGCTGAGTAGGCAAAATCCTATGCATTGGCTGTTGGTTAATCAAGCTTGAAGGACACATTTTGCCTATTTGTGTATAACACCTTATCTTGGTTCCCTTGGAGAATTGTCTTACTAAATAAAATGACTGAGCAAGTGGATAATGCTGTATATGAGATAATTCTCTCAGCCGAAGAAAAGGATGCAGATACAATACAAATTACAGAAAGTGTTAGAAATGCCATCACCCTAAAACTAGCTTCATATGGTTTAACAGCTAGGGGAGGTCCGGTAACCTTCATGACTGAGGCACACTAATCATTTAGAACAGAGGTATTCTATTCTTGGGTTACATTCCCACAGGTGAATGCACAAACAAAAACATTTCATTACTACAGAGAAGATGAAATACCTTACAAATATTGTCCGGACGAGGACATTGAAGTTCCGCTCAGCCTTTTATACTGGATTAAAGCTGTCCAACCCAATACAAGAAATAAAGAAAGTCTCAGTCCGCTCGGAAGAGACGGACCAACATGGCCAGTACGAGGGCCTACACACCACATTCTGACATTGGGAGACTTACTCACACTTCATAAAGAATAAATAAAACTTTACAGGGATATGACACAGTTCGTGATGAGAACACTCACAGTTCAGCCAGCAACAGCTGCACCAACAGGTCAGTCTCAAACATCAACAACTAAAATTACACCCCAAACATTACACGCAGTGATGGGTAAAATGCCCACTAAACGTGAACAAATGACATTCTGGGTGGCTCAAAAAATAGCACAGCTAGAGGCGGTGTTTCCAAACTCCAGCTCGCATGAAAACCACAGAATGTTAACAATTTGCTTGCCCGTGAGGATAACCCCCCAGATAGAGGATTGTACCTCTTGGGGTACAGTTTTCCCCTCCATATATACTAAGACTCATGATATCCCATCATTAGCTGTAATACCGGATGTATTAAGACAAATAGAGACCGAGTATGGAGCAGAACCTGCTCTGAACTTAGGGATGAAATTACTAGGTAATTTTGCCCAGGTATCAGCTATAATATTGGCAAATATTAAAGGAGAGGCAGCTTTGTTGGCAATAGGCCAATGCCTGAGGGAGTTCACTCCTTTACAACAAGAATTACCTAAAATAATGGAAACTGCTTATGCAGAATTAGATACAGACAGTTTGGGAGCTAGAGCGGTCAAACCTCAACTGATGGGTGGTCCCGGAAAAGATAGCATCAAACAAGCACCTGCTTCTTCAAAGAAGAAATGGGATAATAACAAACAACAAAAGAAAAAAGAGAATAGATCTCAATCTAGATGTAGGTCTACTCAACAGGAGCCAACCGAATGGAGGTATAACCTTAGGATTAGGGACAACATTAGAAAACCTGACAGGTATCAGGACACTGATATATGTTCCTCTCGTTCCTTTCAGGGTTCATTGAATAACTCTGAGAGGGAAGGACGGTCAGAACACAGACAAGAAGAGTGTACAAAGTCCTGAGACACACAACGCACTTCAGACTACACTTCCAAAAAATAAGAAAAGCCTAAAGCAAAACTTCAATTAAAAAAGAAGAAAGTAGCAGGTCTCAAAGTTACACATGCCCAGAATTCTGAGGACACAACTACTGAACGGGGCAATGGCTCTGACGATGCTAGACAGCGCAGCAGAAGTAACAATAGCTCGTCAGAACCTGATGGAATTTTTGGTGACAGCGGAGTTGCATTAACATATCAAGGTGGAAACGCCTGATACTAGGGTAAGTGTCCCACATAGGCTACATGAAATAACACTCCAAAAGGAGGGGGACAAGCCCAGAAAAACTAAAGGTCTCTTTTGGGAGAACCTGACTTTTGGATATGACATTCTTTTAGCTGAAAGAGATTAGCCGCCGGCTATTGTTATGGATTGCCCAAAGGGAAAAAGAGTAATTTTTCCAGCTTTTAAGACCTTGTTCCTAAGCACTTAAAACAAACATACGCGCAGGAGTGGGCAGTAGCCCTAGCACCTGCACTATATCGCTACCATGTTGGATGGGATGAAGATTCAAACTACTATGTGATAGCATTAAAATCTACTCCAACTCCATAGAGACAGTATCCAATTAAGCAAGAAGCTAAAAAACAGGCCAGCAAGATCTTGGATCAACTTGAATACCAGGGTGTGATTGAAACTTGCACCTCTTCATTGAATAATCCTTTGTTTCCCATAATGAAAAAAGACAATTCATATTGTCTAGTTTTAGAGTAAAGACATCTAAATTTGAGCAGGAAAACTTTTGTAGTACAAAACGCACAGAGTGCCGCATTGATGAATAACATTGTTCGAAAAAAATACAAAACAACACTAGATATCCCCAATGGATTTTCTGCCAAAATATAGTGCCTGAGAGTCGATATTTGACAGCATTCTCAGTGTTGGAGTCCCAGCCCGGGGTTGTTCTCAGCTAGAGTAACAGAGTTACTTCAGAATCTGGATGAAGAGGCTTTGTCCTATATAGATGATATTTATCTGACGGATGATGACCTGGAGGAACACCAGGGTGAGCACCATAATTTTGGGGTTCTTTTATGAGGGCTACAAATTCATCTTTAAAATATCAAAAATAGCCCATTTCAATGTCCTATTTTTTGGATATGAGCTATCAAGTGAGGGAAAAAGCCTGGCAGCTAACTTTTTAGAAGAATGTGTGCTGCTCCAACCTCCAAAATCATTGAAAAATGTACAATCAATACTGGGATTCCTGAATTTTGGTAGAACATACATTTTGAATTACGCAGAAAGAGTAAAACCTTTCTAGGACCTCATAAGACCTTATTTTTCAGTTAGGCAATGGACACAGAATCATAAAGATATTTTTCGTTCCCTACAAGCTGACATGATAGCGTCTATACACTTACAGACATGCGTACATTTTCGCAACTTAGTGATCCGTATAGTTGTGGGTCAATCTGGGTACACCTACCTAACATACAATGAAGGCGAAATAGTACCTCTAGCATACAAATCACACTTGTACACAAATGCTGAGATGCATTTTGCACCCACTAAAATAATTCTGACAGAAGTACAGATTGCTGTAGGGAGAAAAAGAGCACTGGCTCAACGGAAACAAATAATTGTTGTGACTCCAGTACCAGCCTTAGAGGCTGCTACAAAGGCTAGTTTTCCAAATGCTAAAGCTCTACATCCGAGATGGATAAAAAGTCTAAAAACACAAGCACTTTTGCAATATGAACAGGAATACCCTCTCCCGAATGAACTATTGTCTCTAGATCAATATGAATACATAATTTACACTGATGGATCTGCTCAGCTGGCCATTGGAAGTAAACAGCAATACAGCACCACATGTGCAATTGTAAGAGGTCGTATGAAGGACAGAAAGTTCCATCCAAGCTTTACAAAAACACAGTCTCTAGGAGACTGCACGGCTCAGCTGGCAAAATTAAAAGCTCTATTACTGGCACTGATAAATATGGATCAAGAATTACCCACACTTATTGTATGCAATTATTTTTACTGTGTCCAGTCATATAATGAATATCTTTTCTATTGGGGACAAAATGGGTTTAAAGACCCAAAAGGTGGCACAATTAAGCATAAAATGCTATGGGAACAGGTAGCTGAGTTGAAAACGAACTACCAAGAGCTCCCGTGAGTCTGAGTCATCAACAAAAGATTTCCACTTAAGTACCGCTATAAGTTAGATGCAAACAATGTTCCATTTGCTCAGATTCCCAGAGTGGGGGATAGAGTAATACCAAACATGGATCGCAGATTGGGCTTAATATTAGCTGCACACGAGGGTTTGGGTTCTGCACACGTAGGAGTTATGGCAATTGTTTCTTTACTGAAACAATGCTACTGGAGGCCAGGGCTAAAAAAGCAGACAAAAGATTATGTCTTAAAATGCGACATCTGTCAACAGATGAAGGGCTCTTCCATAACACGTCCAGTGCAGACACCATTACAAATACCAGACAGACTACTCACATGGGTATATTTGGACCACTGCGGCCCCTTAGAATCTGATGGGGCTTACAAATACATATTGGTTGCAGTGGATTCCTGCCTGAGATTCCTTTGGGTATGGCCTCAGCACTTGGCTGATGCTCGAACTGTTATCAAAGACTTGCAAGTCTTTATATAGGGATATACGCAGCTAGCACATTACATTCTGACAATGGCACTGTGTTTAGCTCTCGGGCTTACAAGGAAGACATGGGAAGTTTGGGTGTTGCACTGTCGTACTCCTCTCCATACCATACTGAGGGAAATTTGGTTATGAAGAGGAAAAACCGAGACTTAAAGAAATCATTAACAGCTAGAGTGTTAGGCATGGTTGGCAATTGGGTCATTCATTTGTATGGGGTATAGTGGGCCTTAAATAACATGAAAAGAACTTCTCTAGGGGTTGTCACTCCTTATGAGCGGCTATTTGAAATGAGAATGTGGGTACCTGATCTCGATTGTGAAGTTACGGTGGCGGATATAAAACCTTTTGCCATCAATAAACGTTTGGCTGATTTACAGGATCTGAATAAATCCAGGGCGCTACAGAGCAATGTTCAAGTTAAGTGAACTGCCGCTGAGGAAGTCTAGTCAGTCACAGCAAGACCTGTCTGAGTGCCTAAAAATGGGGATCTGGTCAGAGAAAAGATAGTAGACAAAAAAAATTTGAGCCATCATACAGAAAGCCTATACCTGTCCTGGCCATTGAAGGGACAAGAAATGTACTTCTGCTGCCTCTTGCCAGACAAAAGGAGAAGAGATTCATCTCCATTGATCTGATCAAACCACACTATGTGGCCAATATTGAATAGTAGGCCTAGTGGACTCCAGAGTAGCCGATGCCCTCCTCTAGCTATTATACAGGAAGTTCAGACAGAAAGTATCATCACGTTTGAAGCGCCACCTGTACGGAATGATGGACTATGCAACAATGCCATGGAACTCGTTCCTCTTGATACAGAAATGCAAAATCAAAATGAAAGACAAATTTCAATAAGACCTAACACTGATGTCTACATTACCATCCCTTAACAATAGCCATCTACAAGTTAAAAAAAACCTGTGGAACTACCTTTAAGAGATCTAGTTGCATCTGGCTATTTTATTGACTTCGGTACCTTTCCCTTTGATCTGAGTGAGCCTGAAACAAGGCCAGCCCCAATATCTTGTCAACAACAAATCAAAGGCTTCTTTATTTTTCGTAAAAAGACTTACCAGGTGTAATCTTGGCTAGAACTTTGGATAATGACTGGGGTACTTTTATTTCTTTTCTGGATAGGCTTAGTAACTGTCTTTTGCTTACTTATTAATGGAACTGATCTACGCCAAAGCTCTGCAGCATCAAAAGTGAACCTGATCCTGAAACCTCATGTTTCATCACATCATGAACAAAGAGACTTGTCATCAGTGAACATTACAGCAGTTCCTATACCGAATGGTATAGTATGGGACAAGGTTGAATATGATGTATTTGGTCCGACAGAAATTTTTAAAATACCACATTTATTTAACATTTCCTAAAATATTGTTACCTCCAGTACATTTTATGATGATTGGGATTGTGATACTGTAAACAATATGTTGTCTGATTTAGAATAATCTGCCGCATTTTCTAGCAATAAAATTTTAGAAGAAACATCAGATTTGAACACCATGTATTGTTATCAACATGATGGTAATCATTTTTACACAAATCCAATACCACTATAAATGTTTTCACACATTGCCAATGGGAACATTGCCTTACACCACCAAAAAGTTAATCGAAAACATATGCGCAAACATTTTCATATTTTTCTGGGTTTAACATTTCAGACCATCCTCATATTACTATAGGTTGCACTGACATTCATACAGAAAAATATGCTAACTAATACTAAACAGATTTACTCTGCTTCCTTCATTACCCAACTGTCTGAACAGGGTTTCAACTTATGGAAAGACACTATAGACTTTAAATCAGTCTGGGGTTCCAGAGACTGTCAAGTCCATGGAACAGAAGTGCTATTTGGGGCATGCCTCATTCCCCAGCAGATTATATTTCTGAATGATACTGTGCAACAGACTACCAGCCCTGGAATAGCCAAGAGCAAGGATTTGAACGCATCTTGGATTCGAACACCATCACATACCAATGGTAATTTTACATCACAGGAGGGGATGACAATAGATGACATTTTACAATACAATAGAGCAGACCCCAATTAAAAGGGATGGTTGGATTTGGCGAGAGACACAAACAGATGTCAAGGAAGATTCAGGGGTACCACCAAAGGGTTCAGGATCCATAGGCCAGACCTGCGCTATCTACAAAGAGAACATCCAGGGGTGGTGACATCATACAGTTTTGGGAAGTTATGCCTCAATTGTCTAAAAACTTCAACACTAAACTAGGTGAAACAACACTTATCCTAACTTACTCAGGATGTGGACCTACAGAATCTTTTACTATGTCCCAGAAAGCCACAGAAGGTAGTGAAATATATAATGTTGCATATTGAAAAACTGGATAGATTATCTTTCTCTCTGGCAGAATCAGCAATCAATAGAGTGGTTGTTCCATGGCCATATAACATTACCCGTCACAACTTTCAAGTTCCGGTACTGTCTAGAACAACAACAGGCAGGCAGATATGAAGTGATGGGTAGGGAATTCCTCAAAGAATCTAGGGAATTACCGTACAGATTTTGATGCAGGAGTGGGGATCTAGAAGTGTTTCAAAGTGGTACAAACTGCAAGACCATTTTAAGTGTATCTCTCATATGCCAGGATATTATGCTGCATGGGGCCGGCAATGATTCAGTAGCAGACCTATCCTGTCACGTGAGGGGTACTCTAGCAGCCGTGATTACGCTGGTATTCAAACTACTTTCAAATGGGAGTTACTTTGTGCTGAACAATCAAGGTTGTTGTGGGATGCTTCCGGGCATCGCATTCCTCTTCACCGTGAGATCCAGGGTTACTTGCTGTATGCAAGTATTGCTTCTACCAACACACACAGTCAGAGAGGCACTGCTATGGCCTTCATTGAATGTTTCCTTTATACAGTTTGATACTCTGAACAGAATGAAAGCCATGCTTCTACTGAAAACTGTGCCCTTAACCTCTGCCCGGGAGACTTTTGATCTCCAGATCACAAGGTCCTCGGCTGATACATATGAACTGGCCCTTCCATTTCACAGAAATGGTAAACCATCTCTTTAACATGTCTGATACGGCGGGTATAGTCCACCTATTTAAGATCATAGGTTCGGCACTGTTAAACACCTTTCAGAGGGTCCTCGGAGTTATACCAAGCTTTATACACTCTGTATTCGGAAGCATTTTTGGAGGACTTCCGCTGATCCTGTTTCTAATAACAGGTATACTGATTGTGTTTTTTCTGCTATCTAATGGATATTCCAGCCACCAAGGAGATGGAAACAGTACTCCTTGAACGTAAATACCGTGATCGCACACCTCGCCTACGGGAACTAAGCGCCTCTTGGTTCCTGTCATTTAGACCAGTCTAGATTGACGGCATCCTACCTCTTCTCCGATGCCTGTTCTGTGGAGTAGAATGCATGTTGGATCTCTGTCTGACACTTCTATCAGTTGCGCAACCGGATGTTCATGGTTTACTGGACCCGATAACGGCCCATGTTCTGCAGTGTCCCCAGCGTATTCCTATGTTGATGGTGGCATTCTTAGAGCCTCCACAGGAAGTCTCTGCTTCTGTTGGAATGGATACTTGCTCCCCCACTGACACCCATACCTTGGATGGCACACAGGCTGCTCCAGCAGATCATTTGTGCTCAATTGACGTGATCTGTGAGGGGTTACAAGGGTTTCGTCTGAGAAGACAGGCAACAGCGATGTTGCGTCTATCAGCCAGGACACATATATTTGGCTCATCGTGTGCTGGGTAAAATTTGGCATTTTTTAAACAAAACTCAAAATTGAAACTCCAATAAAATTTACACTTTTTACGACCTGCATGTCTTTCCAATTCTTGCAGTTGTTCGAACTATATATACAGACATATTAGAGCTATTGCATCAGTGTCAATTTTTTCCTTTTGACATATTTTAGAATTTTTTACATTTTATAGCAAAACTATTGTTTTACTATAGTTGTATGCGAACCAATGCCTAAACATCCTATTAGTACATTTGAATTCAATTATGTCGTCCAGTCAGATGAGGAGTGGGTGTTATATTCCATAGAGGTACCCCAATATAGGTTACATGCATGACGATTCTTAGGGAGTTACCTTTTACCTAGATACAACACTGTACTCAGGGCACAGGATTTTCCCTGGTAAAGGCCTCATACATTACGCATGAGGATTCTTGGAAACTCAGCAGGACTACCATCTCCTGTATAATAACTATGTTTAAAGTTCATTCCCAACATCATCCTATGTCAGACAAGTGGCACAGCAAGGTAGAACTACCAGGAAGATCTTTGGGTATATAAACAACACATCTTTCTGGGACAGAGAGAGGAGATGAGGATTTCCCTGCCGACACACTGACTCAAGACGCTGAGGTTTCTGCATGCATATACATTCCCCCTCTCCCGCACTTATGTCCTAAGCGCACAAGTAATGAGTCGAGATGTACCACTGATCGCCATTGGGGTAGGAGCGGCTGCTCCACCTTCTAACAATGCGGTACAAAAGGGGGTGGTGATGGGCGGAGCATCTGAACCAATCAAACACTCTCACCCAGTCAACAGATCTGGGTTTAATCCATCACCTGTTCTTTAGCCCACTCTGCCACCCCAGTTCAGACATGGCCATATGCAAATCAGTCTGACCCTGTGCCTCATGGGAATAGTCCAGCCCGAACTGCCAAGCCATGCCGTCCCTGGACCGGAAACAAGCTTCCTAGGACCGGTTTCTGGCATTACAGCCGTCTTCAGCCAGGCTTGCTTGAATCCAGTGGCAAAGTGAGCAAGGGACTCACGTCTGAGCATACCCTGCCAACTTATGGTGAACAAAGCGGACAAAAGGGGGTGATGATGGACGGAGCATCTGAACCAATCAACCACTCACACCAAGTCAACAGATCTGGGTTTAATCCATCACCGTTCTTTAGCCCACTCTGCCACCCCAGTTCAGACATGGCCATATGCAAATCAGTCTGACCCTGTGCCTCATGGGAACAGTCCAGCTCCAACTGCAAAGCCATGCCTTCCCTAGACCAGAAACAAGCTTCTAACATTGGCACACCTTTCTTTTATTTATTTTATTTTATTCATGCGTTTTTATATAGCGCAGACTTTACCCAAAGGCATCAGATCGCTTCACAATAGGAACAGAGAATTACAAATGAACAAATTACAAAAGCAGACGATAAGTTACATGAGGTAAAAGTGATAATTGTGAGCAAACAAAATACATGAGGTAGCAAACAGTGCAATACAGGAGGAGAGAGTGACAGTGTGCAGGTTACAAGTGAAAAAAAAGTACAATTAGAGGTAATATACTGCAATATATGCTAGACACTGAGGCACAAGAAGAAACGTTAGGTAGGCAATGGTGGCACTTGTGCAAGTATACTCCCTCCCTGCACCGTTGTACATATACATCTTTTGTGCTTTTTCCTTCCCTCAAAATGACCCACACTGACACACAGGTGAGTCACAATACTGCAATCTGGGACTGGAAGTCCATTCAAATGAATCCCAAGTGGGGCTGGTGGCAAGTTGTGGTAAATTACCGATGAGGGCATTATATTTGGTAATTTACCGCAAATGCCACCAGCCCCACTTGGGATTTATTTGAATGGACTTCCAGTCCCAGAATTCAGTATTGTGACTCACCTGTGTGTCATTGGCTGGTTGTTTGTTTCATTAAAAGGGTGAACACTGGGAGCCCAAAATGGTGGGAATGTGTGGTAGCAGCGCATTCCTATGAAGAAGGGTGTATGCCCGAAATGCGTAAGGTAGCTGCAGACGCAGATGTGCTTGACACCCTTCTCCTGATCCTAATATGTCGCCAACAGGGAGTGCGCCGCCCCTTGGGCATCTGTGAGTTTGAATCTAATTCGGCAGGTCCGGTAGAGAGGCGGACCGCCGCTGAGAGGAGTGGTTCTGCTGCTTTTCAACCGAGGAGCCGAGTGGACCAACAGGCATCTGGCAGTCTTTGAAAAGGTGCTGGCGGCACAACGAGGACATTATATTTGGTAATTTACTGCAACTTGCCACCAGCCCCACTTGGGATTTATTTGAATGGACGTCCAGTCCCAGAATGCAGTATTGTGACTCACCTGTGTGTCATTGGCTAATTGATTGTTTCATTAAAAGGGCGAACACTGGGAGTCCAAAATAGTGGCAATGTGTGGTAGCAGCGTATTCCTATAAATAAGGGCGCATGCCAGAAACGAGTCAGGTAGCTGCAGACGCCGATGTGCCTGACACCCTTCTCCTGATCCTAATATCTCGCCAACAGGGAGTGCGCCTCGCCTTGGGCAACTGTGAGTTTGAATCTAATTCGGCCGGTCCGGTCGAGAGGCGCACCGCTGCTGAGAGGAGCGGTTCCGCGGCTTTTCAACTGAGGAGCAGAGCGGACAAACAGGCCTCTTGCTGGGGGCACAACAAGGACATTGTATTTGGTAATTTACCACAACTTGCCACCAGCCCCACTTGGGACATATTTGAATGGACTTCCAGTCCCAGGATGCAGTATTGTGACTCACCTATGTGTCGTTGGCTGATTGATTGTCTCGTTAAAAGGGGGAACACTGGGAGCCCAAAATGGTGGAAATGTGTGGTAGCAGCGTATTCCTATGAAGGAGGGTGTATGCCCGAAACACGTCAGGTAGCTGCAGATGCCGATGTGCCTGACAACCTTCTCCTGATCCTAATATCTCGCCAACAGGGAGTGCGCCTCGCCTTGGGCAACTGTGAGTTTGAATCTAATTCGCCGGTCCGGTCGAGAGGAGCACTGCCACTGAGAGGAGCGGTTCTGCTGCTTTTCAACCGAGGAGCAGAGCAGACTAACAGACGTCTGGCAGTATTTGAAAAGGTGCTGGGGGCACAACGAGGACATTATATTTGGAAATTTACCGCAACCTGCCACCAGCCCCACTTAGGATTTATTTGAATTGACTTCCAGTCCCAGAATGCAGTATTGTGACTCACCTGTGTGTCATTGGCTGATCGATGGTTTCATTAAACAGGCAAACACTGGGAGCCCAAAATGGTGGCAATGTGTGGTAGCAGCATATTCCTATGAATTAGGGCGCATGCCTGAAACGCATCAGGTAGCTGCAGACGCCGATGTGCCTGACACCCTTCTCCTGATCATAATATCTCACCAGCAGTGAGTGCTCCTCGCCTGGGGCAACTGTGAGTTTGAATCTAATTTGGCCGGATCGGTCGAGAGGCGCACCGCCGCTGAGAGGATTGGTTCCGCTGCTTTTCAACCGAGGAGCAGAGCGGACCAACAGGCGTATGGCAGTATTTGAAAAGGTGCTGGGGGCACAACGAGGACATTATATTTGGTAATTTACCGCAACTTGCCACCAGCCCCACTTGGGATTTATTTGAATGGACTTCCAGTCCCAGAATGCAGTATTGTGACTCAGCTGTGTGTCATTGGCTGATTGATTGTTTCATTAAAGGGGCGAACACTGGGATCCCAAAAGGGTGGCAATGTGTGGTAGCAGCGTATTCCTATGAAGAAGGGTATATGCCTGAAACGCGTCAGGTAGCTGCACAAGCCGATGTGCCTAACACTGTTCTCCTGATCGTAATATCTCGCCAACAGGGAGTGCACCTCGCCTTGGGTAACTGTGAGTTTGAATCTAATTCAGCCGGTCCGGTCCAGAGGCGCACCGCCGCTGAGAGGAGCGTTTCTGGTGCTTTTCAACAGAGGAGCAGGGCGGACCAACAGGCATATGGCAGTATTTGAAAAGGTGCTGGGGGCACAACGAGGACATTATATTTGGTAATTTACCGCAACTCGCCACCAGCCCCATTTGGGATTTATTTGAATGGACCTCCAGTCCCAGAATGCAGTATTGTGACTCACCTGTGTGTCATTGGCTGATTGATTGTTTCATTAAAATGGCGAACACTGGGAGCCCAAAATGGTGGGAATGTGTGGTAGCAGCGCATTCCTATGAAGAAGGGTGTGTGCCCGAAATGCATCAGGCAGCTGCAGATGCCAATGTGCCTGACACCCTTCTCCTGATCCAAATATCTCGCCAACAGGGTGTGCGCCTCGCCTTGGGCAACTGTGAGTTTGAATCGAATTCCCCGATACGGTCGAGAGATGCACCGCCGCTGAGAGGAGAGGTTCCACTGCTTTTCAACCGAGGAGCAGAGCGGACCAACAGGCGTGTGGCTGTATTTGAAAAGGTGCTGGGGGCACAACAAGGACATTGTATTTGGTAATTTACCACAACTTGTCACCAGCCCCACTTGAGACTTATTTGAATGGACTTCCAGTCCCAGAATGCAGTATTGTGACTCACCTGTGTGTCATTGGCTGATCGATGGTTTCATTAAACAGGCAAACACTGGGAGCCCAAAATGGTGGCAATGTGTGGTAGCAGCATATTCCTATGAATTAGGGCGCATGCCTGAAACGCATCAGGTAGCTGCAGACGCCGATGTGCCTGACACCCTTCTCCTGATCATAATATCTCACCAGCAGTGAGTGCTCCTCGCCTGGGGCAACTGTGAGTTTGAATCTAATTTGGCCGGATCGGTCGAGAGGCGCACCGCCGCTGAGAGGATTGGTTCCGCTGCTTTTCAACCGAGGAGCAGAGCGGACCAACAGGCGTATGGCAGTATTTGAAAAGGTGCTGGGGGCACAACGAGGACATTATATTTGGTAATTTACCGCAACTTGCCACCAGCCCCACTTGGGATTTATTTGAATGGACTTCCAGTCCCAGAATGCAGTATTGTGACTCAGCTGTGTGTCATTGGCTGATTGATTGTTTCATTAAAGGGGCGAACACTGGGATCCCAAAAGGGTGGCAATGTGTGGTAGCAGCGTATTCCTATGAAGAAGGGTATATGCCTGAAACGCGTCAGGTAGCTGCACAAGCCGATGTGCCTAACACTGTTCTCCTGATCGTAATATCTCGCCAACAGGGAGTGCACCTCGCCTTGGGTAACTGTGAGTTTGAATCTAATTCAGCCGGTCCGGTCCAGAGGCGCACCGCCGCTGAGAGGAGCGTTTCTGGTGCTTTTCAACAGAGGAGCAGGGCGGACCAACAGGCATATGGCAGTATTTGAAAAGGTGCTGGGGGCACAACGAGGACATTATATTTGGTAATTTACCGCAACTCGCCACCAGCCCCACTTGGGATTTATTTGAATGGACCTCCAGTCCCAGAATGCAGTATTGTGACTCACCTGTGTGTCATTGGCTGATTGATTGTTTCATTAAAATGGCGAACACTGGGAGCCCAAAATGGTGGGAATGTGTGGTAGCAGCGCATTCCTATGAAGAAGGGTGTGTGCCCGAAATGCATCAGGCAGCTGCAGATGCCAATGTGCCTGACACCCTTCTCCTGATCCAAATATCTCGCCAACAGGGTGTGCGCCTCGCCTTGGGCAACTGTGAGTTTGAATCGAATTCGCCGATACGGTCGAGAGATGCACCGCCGCTGAGAGGAGAGGTTCCACTGCTTTTCAACCGAGGAGCAGAGCGGACCAACAGGCGTGTGGCTGTATTTGAAAAGGTGCTGGGGGCACAACAAGGACATTGTATTTGGTAATTTACCACAACTTGTCACCAGCCCCACTTGAGACTTATTTGAATGGACTTCCAGTCCCAGAATGCAGTATTGTGACTCACCTGTGTGTCATTGGCTGATTGATTGTTTCATTAAAATGGCGAACACTGGGAGCCCAGAATAGTGGGAATGTGTGGTAGCAGCGTATTCCTATGAAGTAGGGTGAATGCCCGAAACGCGTCAGGTAGCTGCAGATGCCGATTTGCCTGACACCCTTCTCCTAATCCTAATATCTCGCCAACAGGGAGTGCACCTCGCCTTGGGCAACTGTGAGTTTGAATCTAATTCACCGGTCCGGTCGAGAGGAACACTGCCACTGAGAGGAGCGGTTCTGCTGCTTTTCAACCGAGGAGCAGAGCGGACTAACAGGCGTCTGGCAGTACTTGAAAAGGTGCTGGGGGCACACGAGGACATTATATTTAGAAATTTACCGCAACCTGCCACCAGCGCCACTTGGGATTTATTTGAATTGACTTCCAGTCCCAGAATGCAGTATTGTGACTCACCTGTGTGTCATTGGCTGATCGAGGGTTTCATTAAACAGGCAAACACTGGGAGCCCAAAATGGTGGCAATGTGTGGTAGTAGCGTATTCCTATGAATAAGGGCGTATGCCCGAAACACATCAGGTAGCTGCAGACGCCGATTTGCCTAACACCCTTCTCCTGATCATATTATCCCGCCAACAGTGAGTGCTCCTCGCCTGGGGCAACTGTGAGTTTGAATCTAATTTGGCCGGTTCGGTCGAGAGGCGCACCGCCGCTGACAGGATTGGTTCTGCTGCTTTTCAACCGAGGAGCAGAGCGGACCAACAGGCGTATGGCAGTATTTAAAAAGGTGCTGGGGGCACAACGAGGACATTATATTTGGTAATTTACCGCAACTTGCCACCAGCCCCACTTGGGATTTATTTGAATGGACTTCCAGTCCCAGAATGCAGTATTGTGACTCAGCTGTGTGTCATTGGCTGATTGATTGTTTCATTAAAATGGCGAACACTGGGAGCCCAAAATGGTGGGAATGTGTGGTAGCAGCGCATTCCTATGAAGAAGGGTGTGTGCCCGAAATGCATCAGGCAGCTGCAGATGCCAATGTGCCTGACACCCTTCTCCTGATCCAAATATCTCGCCAACAGGGTGTGCGCCTCGCCTTGGGCAACTGTGAGTTTGAATCGAATTCGCCGATACGGTCGAGAGATGCACCGCCGCTGAGAGGAGAGGTTCCACTGCTTTTCAACCGAGGAGCAGAGCGGACCAACAGGCGTGTGGCTGTATTTGAAAAGGTGCTGGGGGCACAACAAGGACATTGTATTTGGTAATTTACCACAACTTGCCACCAGCCCCACTTGAGACTTATTTGAATGGACTTCCAGTCCCAGAATGCAGTATTGTGACTCACCTGTGTGTCATTGGCTGATTGATTGTTTCGTTAAAATGGCGAACACTGGGAGCCCAGAATAGTGAGAATGTGTGGTAGCAGCGTATTCCTATGAAGTAGGGTGAATGCCCGAAACGCGTCAGGTAGCTGCAGATGCCGATTTGCCTGACACCCTTCTCCTAATCCTAATATCTCGCCAACAGGGAGTGCACCTCGCCTTGGGCAACTGTGAGTTTGAATCTAATTCACCTGTCCAGTCGAGAGGAACACTGTCACTGAGAGGAGCGGTTCTGCTGCTTTTCAACCGAGGAGCAGAGCGGACTAACAGGCGTCTGGCAGTACTTGAAAAGGTGCTGGGGGCACACGAGGACATTATATTTGGAAATTTACCGCAACCTGCCACCAGCGCCACTTGGGATTTATTTGAATTGACTTTCAGTCCCAGAATGCAGTATTGTTACTCACCTGTGTGTCATTGGCTGATCGAGGGTTTCATTAAACAGGCAAACACTGGGAGCCCAAAATGGTGGCAATGTGTGGTAGTAGCGTATTCCTATGAATAAGGGCGTATGCCCGAAATGCATCAGGTAGCTGCAGACGCCGATTTGCCTAACACCCTTCTCCTGATCATAATATCCCGCCAACAGTGAGTGCTCCTCGCCTGGGGCAACTGTGAGTTTGAATCTAATTTGGCCGGTTCGGTCGAGAGGCGCACCGCCGCTGAGAGGATTGGTTCTGCTGCTTTTCAACCGAGGAGCAGAGCGGACCAACAGGCGTATGGCAGTATTTAAAAAGGTGCTGGGGGCACAACGAGGACATTATATTTGGTAATTTACCGCAACTTGCCACCAGCCCCACTTGGGATTTATTTGAATGGACTTCCAGTCCCAGAATGCAGTATTGTGACTCAGGTGTGTGTCATTGGCTGATTGATTGTTTCATTAAAGGGGCGAACACTGGGATCCCAAAAGGGTGGCAATGTGTGGTAGCAGCATATTCCTATGAAGGAGGGTGAATGCCCGAAACACGTCAGGTAGCTGCAGATGCCGATTTGCCTGACACCCTTCTCCTAATCCTAATATCTCGCCAACAGGGCGTGCACCTCGCCTTGGGCAACTGTGAGTTTGAATCTAATTCGCCGGTCCGGTCGAGAGGAGCACTGCCACTGAGAGGAGCGGTTCTGCTGCTTTTCAACCGAGGAGCAGAGCGGACTAACATGCGTCTGGCAGTATTTGAAAAGGTGCTGGGGGCACAACGAGGACATTATATTTGGAAAATTACCGCAACCTGCCACCAGCCCCACTTGGGATTTATTTGAATTGACTTCCAGTCCCATAATGCAGTATTGTGACTCACATGTGTGTCATTGGCTGATCAATGGTTTCATTAAACAGGCAAACACTGGGAGCCCAAAATGGTGGCAATGTGTGGTAGCAGCGTATTCCTATGAATAAGGGCGTATGCCCGAAACGCATCAGGTAGCTGCAGACGCCGATGTGCCTGACACCCTTCTCCTGATCATAATATCTCGCCAACAGTGAATGCTCCTCGCCTGGGGCAACTGTGAGTTTGAATCTAATTTGGCTGGTTCGGTCCAGAGGCGCACCACCGCTGAGAGGATTGGTTCCACTGCTTTTCAACCGAGGAGCAGCGCGGACCAACAGGCGTATGGCATCATTTGAAAAGGTGCTGGTGGCACAACGAGGACATTATATTTGGTAATTTACCTCAACTTGCCACCAGCCCCACTTGGGATTTATTTGAATGGACTTCCAGTCCCAGAATGCAGTATTGTGACTCAGCTGTCTGTCATTGGCTGATTGATTGTTTCATTAAAGCGGCGAACACTGGGATCCCAAAAGGGTGGAAATGTGTGGTAGCAGCGTATTCCTATGAAGAAGGGTATATGCCCGAAACGCGTCAGGTAGCTGCACATGCCGATGTGCCTAACACCGTTCTCCTGATCGTAATATCTCGCCAACAGGGAGTGCACCTCGCCTTGGGTAACTGTGAGTTTGAATCTAATTCAGCCGGTCCGGTACAGAGGCGCACAGCCGCTGAGAGGAGCGTTTCTGATGCTTTTCAACAGAGGAGCAGGGCGGACCAACAGGCATATGGCAGTATTTGAAAAGGTGCTGGGGGCACAACAAAGACATTATATTTGGTAATTTACCGCAACTTGCCACCAGCCCCACTTGGGATTTATTTGAATGGACCTCCAGTCCCAGAATGCAGTATTGTGACTCACCTGTGTGTCATTGGCTGATTGATTGTTTCATTAAAATGGCGAACACTGGGAGCCCAAAATGGTGGGAATGTGTGGTAGCAGCGCATTCCTATGAAGAAGGGTGTGTGCCCGAAATGCATCAGGCAGCTGCAGATGCCAATGTGCCTGACACCCTTCTCCTGATCCAAATATCTCGCCAACAGGGTGTGCGCCTCGCCTTGGGCAACTGTGAGTTTGAATCGAATTCGCCGATACGGTCGAGAGATGCACCGCCGCTGAGAGGAGAGGTTCCACTGCTTTTCAACCGAGGAGCAGAGCGGACCACCAGGCGTGTGGCTGTATTTGAAAAGGTGCTGGGGGCACAACAAGGACATTGTATTTGGTAATTTACCATAACTTGCCACCAGCCCCACTTGAGACCTATTTGAATGGACTTCCAGTCCCAGAATGCAGTATTGTGACTCACCTGTGTGTCATTGGCTGATTGATTGTTTCGTTAAAAAGGCGAACACTGGGAGCCCAGAATAGTGGGAATGTGTGGTAGCAGCGTATTCCTATGAAGTAGGGTGAATGCCCGAAACGCGTCAGGTAGCTGCAGATGCCGATTTGCCTGACACCCTTCTCCTAATCCTAATATCTCGCCAACAGGGAGTGCACCTCGCCTTGGGCAACTGTGAGTTTGAATCTAATTCACCGGTCCGGTCGAGAGGAACACTGCCACTGAGAGGAGCGGTTCTGCTGCTTTTCAACCGAGGAGCAGAGCGGACTAACAGGCGTCTGGCAGTACTTGAAAAGGTGCTGGGGGCACACGAGGACATTATATTTGGAAATTTACCGCAACCTGCCACCAGCGCCACTTGGGATTTATTTGAATTGACTTTCAGTCCCAGAATGCAGTATTGTTACTCACCTGTGTGTCATTGGCTGATCGAGGGTTTCATTAAACAGGCAAACACTGGGAGCCCAAAATGGTGGCAATGTGTGGTAGTAGCGTATTCCTATGAATAAGGGCGTATGCCCGAAACGCATCAGGTAGCTGCAGACGCCGATTTGCCTAACACCCTTCTCCTGATCATAATATCCCGCCAACAGTGAGTGCTCCTCGCCTGGGGCAACTGTGAGTTTGAATCTAATTTGGCCGGTTCGGTCGAGAGGCGCACCGCCGCTGAGAGGATTGGTTCTGCTGCTTTTCAACCGAGGAGCAGAGCGGACCAACAGGCGTATGGCAGTATTTAAAAAGGTGCTGGGGGCACAACGAGGACATTATATTTGGTAATTTACCGCAACTTGCCACCAGCCCCACTTGGGATTTATTTGAATGGACTTCCAGTCCCAGAATGCAGTATTGTGACTCAGCTGTCTGTCATTGGCTGATTGATTGTTTCATTAAAGCGGCGAACACTGGGATCCCAAAAGGGTGGCAATGTGTGGTAGCAGCGTATTCCTATGAAGAAGGGTATATGCCCGAAACGCGTCAGGTAGCTGCACATGCCGATGTGCCTAACACCGTTCTCCTGATCGTAATATCTCGCCAACAGGGAGTGCACCTCGCCTTGAGTAACTGTGAGGTTGAATCTAATTCAGCCGGTCCGGTACAGAGGCGCACAGCCGCTGAGAGGAGCGTTTCTGATGCTTTTCAACAGAGGAGCAGGGCGGACCAACAGGCATATGGCAGTATTTGAAAAGGTGCTGGGGGCACAACAAAGACATTATATTTGGTAATTTACCGCAACTTGCCACCAGCCCCACTTGGGATTTATTTGAATGGACCTCCAGTCCCAGAATGCAGTATTGTGACTCACCTGTGTGTCATTGGCTGATTGATTGTTTCATTAAAATGGCGAACACTGGGAGCCCAAAATGGTGGGAATGTGTGGTAGCAGCGCATTCCTATGAAGAAGGGTGTGTGCCCGAAATGCATCAGGCAGCTGCAGATGCCAATGTGCCTGACACCCTTCTCCGGATCCAAATATCTCGCCAACAGGGTGTGCGCCTCGCCTTGGGCAACTGTGAGTTTGAATCGAATTCGCCGATACGGTCGAGAGATGCACCGCCGCTGAGAGGAGATTCCACTGCTTTTCAACCGAGGAGCAGAGCGGACCAACAGGCGTGTGGCTGTATTTGAAAAGGTGCTGGGGGCACAACAAGGACATTGTATTTGGTAATTTACCACAACTTGCCACAAGCCCCACTTGAGACTTATTTGAATGGACTTCCAGTCCCAGAATGCAGTATTGTGACTCACCTGTGTGTCATTGGCTGATTGATTGTTTCATTAAAATGGCGAACACTGGGAGCCCAAAATGGTGGGAGCCAGCGTATTCCTATGAAGTAGGGTGAATGCCCGAAACGCGTCAGGTAGCTGCAGATGCCGATTTGCCTGGCACCCTTCTCCTAATCCTAATATCTCGCCAACAGGGAGTGCAGCTCGCCTTGGGCAACTGTGAGTTTGAATCTAATTCGCCGGTACGGTCGAGAGATTCACCGCCGCTGAGAGGAGCGGTTCTGCTGCTTTTCCACCGAGGAGCAGAGCGGACCAACAGGCGTCTGGCAGTATTAGAAAAGGTGCTGGGGGCACAACAAGGACATTGTATTTGGTAATTTACCACAACTTGCCACCAGCCCCACTTGGGATGTATTTGTATGGACTTCCAGTCCCAGAATGCAGTATTGTGACACACCTTTGCATCATTGGCTGATTGATTGTTTCGTTAAAAGGGCAAACACTGGGAGACCAAAATGGTGGCAATGTAAATGTAAATGTAAATGTAGAGGTACTTGTTTAGCTCACGACTACCCGGAGGCATTTCGGTGCTTGTACGAATACTGCTGAGTAACCCTTCCTGGCTATTCTCTGTGAAGTGTCCACTCCTGGGCACACCAAAGGTGAAGCCCGGCATCCTAGCGTGGTTGGGGCCGTTGTGGAGATTACGCAAGCTATTGCCCAGAGTTGCAGAGTGGAACCCATGATTTGAATAGGAACCGATGCGAGAATTATCAGGTCCGAGGAAATTGAGCTCAAGACCCTCCGAGGCGGGAATTGAACCCTAGTCCTGGCCCAGACTTCTGCATCAGGGTCTGCCGCTCTAACCATTGAGCCACACTTCTCCACCAGTGTGTTGTAGCAGCGAATTCCTATGAAGAAGGGTGCATGCCCGAAATGCATCAGGTAGCTGCAGACGCCGATGTGCCTGACACCCTTCTTCTGATCCTAATATCTCGCCAACAGGGAGTGCGCCTCGCCTTGGGCAACTGTGAGTTTGAATCTAATTCACCGGTACGGTCGAGAGATGCACCCCCGCTGAGAGGAGTGGTTCTGCTGCTTTTCAACCGAGGAGCAGAGCGGACCAACAGGCATCTGGCAGTATTTGAAAAGGTGCTGGGGGCACAATGAGGATATTGTATTTGGTAATTTAACACAACTTGCCACCAGCCCTACTAGGGACTTATTTGAATGGACTTCCAGTCCCAGAATGCAGTATTGTGACTCACCTGTGCCTCATTGGCTGATTGATTGTTTCGTTAAAAGGGAGAACACTGGGAGCCCAAAATGGTGGCAATGTGTGGTAGCAGCGTATTCCTATGAAGTAGGGTGAATGCCCGAAACGCGTCAGGTAGCTGCAGATGCCGATGTGCCTGACACCCTTCTCCTAATCCTAATATCTCGCCAACAGGTAGTGCGCCTCGCCTTGGGCAACTGTGAGTTTGAATCTAATTTGCCGGTACGGTCGAGAGAGGCACCGCTGCTGAGAGGAGCGGTTCCGCTGCTTTTCCACCGAGGAGCAGAGCGGACCAACAGGCGTCTGGCAGTATTAGAAAAGGTGCTGGGGGCACAACAAGGACATTGTATTTGGTAATTTACCACAACTTGCCACCAGCCCCACTTGGGATGTATTTGTATGGACTTCCAGTCCCAGAATGCAGTATTGTGACACACCTGTGCATCATTGGCTGATTGATTGTTTCGTTAAAAGGGCAAACACTGGGAGACCAAAATGGTGGCAATGTAAATGTAAATGTAAATGTAGAGGTACTTGTTTAGCTCACGACTACCCGGAGGCATTTCGGTGCTTGTACGAATACTGCTGAGTAACCCTTCCTGGCTATTCTCTGTGAAGTGTCCACTCCTGGGCACACCCAAGGTGAAGCCCGGCATCCTAGCGTGGTTGGGGCCGTTGTGGAGATTACGCAAGCTATTGCCCAGAGTTGCAGAGTGGAACCCATGATTTGAATAGGAACCGATGCGAGAATTATCAGGTCCGAGGAAATTGAGCTCAAGACCCTCCGAGGCGGGAATTGAACCCTAGTCCTGGCCCAGACTTCTGCATCAGGGTCTGCCGCTCTAACCATTGAGCCACACTTCTCCACCAGTGTGTTGTAGCAGCGAATTCCTATGAAGAAGGGTGCATGCCCGAAATGCATCAGGTAGCTGCAGACGCCGATGTGCCTGACACCCTTCTCCTGATCCTAATATCTCGCCAACAGGGAGTGCGCCTCGCCTTGGGCAACTGTGAGTTTGAATCTAATTCACCGGTACGGTCGAGAGATGCACCCCCGCTGAGAGGAGTGGTTCTGCTGCTTTTCAACCGAGGAGCAGAGCGGACCAACAGGCATCTGGCAGTATTTGAAAAGGTGCTGGGGGCACAATGAGGATATTGTATTTGGTAATTTACCACAACTTGCCACCAGCCCTACTAGGGACTTATTTGAATGGACTTCCAGTCCCAGAATGCAGTATTGTGACTCACCTGTGCCTCATTGGCTGATTGATTGTTTCGTTAAAAGGGAGAACACTGGGAGCCCAAAATGGTGGCAATGTGTGGTAGCAGCGTATTCCTATGAAGTAGGGTGAATGCCCGAAACGCGTCAGGTAGCTGCAGATGCCGATGTGCCTGACACCCTTCTCCTAATCCTAATATCTCGCCAACAGGTAGTGCGCCTCGCCTTGGGCAACTGTGAGTTTGAATCTAATTTGCCGGTACGGTCGAGAGAGGCACCGCTGCTGAGAGGAGCGGTTCCGCTGCTTTTCCACCGAGGAGCAGAGCGGACCCACAGGCGTCTGGCAGTATTTGAAAAGGTGCTGGGGGCACAACGAGGACATTGTATTTGGTATTTTACCACAACTTGCCACCAGCCCCACTTTGGACTTATTCGTATGGACTTCCAGTCCCAGAATGCAGTATTGTGACTCACCTGTGCATCATTGGCTGATTGATTGTTTCGTTAAAAGGGCAAACACTGGGAGCCCAAAATGGTGGCAATGTAAATGTAAATGTAAATGTAGAGGAACTTGTTTAGCTCACGACTACCCGGAGGCATTTCGGTGCTTGAACGAATACCGCTGAGTAACCCTTCCTGGCTTTTTTCTGTGAAGTGTCCACTCCTGGGCACACCCAAGGTGAAGCCCGGCATCCTAGCGTGGTTGGGGCCGTTGTGGAGATTAAGCAAGCTATTGCCCAGAGTTGCAGAGTGGAACCCATGATTTGAATAGGAACCGATGCGAGAATTATCAGGTCTGAGGAAATTGAGCTCAAGACCCTCCGAGGCGGGAATTGAACCCTAGTCCTGGGCCAGACTTCTGCATCAGGGTCTGCTGCTCTAACCATTGAGCCAGACTTCTCCACCAGTGTGTTGTAGCAGCGATTTCCTATGAAGAAGGGTGTATGCCGGAAACGCGTCAGGTAGCTGCAGACGCCGATGTGCCTGACACCCTTCTCCTGATCCTAATATCTCGCCAACAGGGAGTGCGCCTCACCTTGGGCAACTGTGAGTTTGAATCTAATTCGCCGGTACGGTCGAGAGATGCACCCCCGCTGAGAGGAGCGGTTCTGCTGCTTTTCAACCGAGGAGCAGAGCGGACCAACAGGCGTCTGGCAGTATTTGAAAAGGTGCTGGGGGCACAACGAGGACATTGTATTTGGTAATTTACCACAACTTGACACCAGCCCCACTTGGGACTTATTTGTATGGACTTCCAGTCCCAGAATGCAGTATTGTGACTCACCTGTGCATCATTGGCTGATTTATTGTTTCGTTAAAAGGGCGAACACTGGGAGCCCACAATGGTGGCAATGTAAATGTAAATGTAAATGTAGAGGTACTTGTTTAGCTCACGACTACCCGGAGGCATTTCGGTGCTTGTACGAATACTGCTGAGTAACCCTTCCTGGCTATTCTCTGTGAAGTGTCCACTCCTGGGCACACCCAAGGTGAAGCCCGGCATCCTAGCGTTGTTGGGGCCATTGTGGAGATTAAGCAAGCTATTGCCCAGAGTTACAGAGTGGGACCCATGATTTGAATAGGCACCGATGCGAGAATTATCAGGTCCGAGGAAATAGAGCTCAAAACCCTCCGAGGCGGGAATTGAACCCTAGTCCTGGGCCAGACTTCTGCATCAGGGTCTGCCGCTCTAACCATTGAGCCACACTTCTCCACCAGTGTGTGGTAGCAGCATATTCCTATGAAGAAGGGTGTATGCCCGAAACGCATCAGGTAGCTGCAGAAGCCGATGTGCCTGACACCCTTCTCCTGATCCTAATATCTCGCCAACAGGGATTGCGCCTCGCCTTGGGCAACTGTGAGTTTGAATCTGATTCCCCAGTCCAGTCAAGAGGAGCACTGCCGCTGAGAGGAGAGGTTCCACTGCTTTTCAATCGAGGAGCAGAGCGGACCAACAGGCGTCTGGCAGTATTTGAAAAGGTGCTGGGGGCACAACGAGGACATTATATTTGGTAATTTACTGCAACTTGCCACTAGCCCCACTTGGGATTTATTTGAATAGACTTTCAGTCCCAGAATGCAGTATCGTGACTCACCTGTGTGTCTTTGGCTGATTGATTGTTTCGTTAAAAGGGCGAACAGTGGGAGCCCAAAATGGTGGCAATGTGTGGTAGCAGCGTATTCCTATGAAGAAGGGCGGATGTCCGAAACATGCCAGGTAGCTGCAGATGCCGATGTGCCTGACACACTTCTCCTAATCCTAATATCTCGCCAACAGGTAGTGCGCCTCGCCTTGGGCAACTGTGAGTTTGAATCTAATTTGCCGGTACGGTCGAGAGATGCACCGCCGCTGAGAGGAGCGGTTCCGCTGCTTTTCCACTGAGTAGCAGAGTGGACCAACAGGCGTCTGGCAGTATTTGAAAAGGTGCTGGGGGCACAACGAGGACATTGTATTTGGTAATTTACCACAACTTGCCACCAGCCCCACTTGGGACTTATTTGTATGGACTTCCAGTCCCAGAATGCAGTATTGTGACTCACCTGTGCATCATTGGCTGATTGATTGTTTCGTTAAAAGGGCGAAGACTGGGAGCCCAAAATGGTGGCAATGTAAATGTAGAGGTACTTGTTTAGCTCACGACTACCCGGAGGCATTTCAATGCTTGTACGAATACCGCTGAGTAACCCTTTCTGGCTTTTCTCTGTGAAGTGTCCACTCCTGGGCACACCCAAGGTGAAGCCCGGCATCCTAGCGTTGTTGAGGCCGTTGTGGAGATTAAGCAAGCTATTGCCCAGAGTTGCAGAGTGGGACCCATGATTTGAATAGGCACCGATGCGAGAATTATCAGGTCCGAGGAAATTGAGCTCAAGACCCTCCGAGGCGGGAATTGAACCATAGTCCTGGGCCAGACTTCTGCATCAGGGTCTGCCGCTCTAACCATTGAGCCACACTTCTCCACCAGTGTGTGGTAGCAGCGTATTCCTATGAAGAAGGGTGTATGCCCGAAACGCGTCAGGTAGCTGCAGACGCCGATGTGCCTGACACCCTTCTCCTGATCCTAATATCTCGCCAACAGGGAGTGAGCCTCACCTTGGGCAACTGTGAGTTTGAATCTGATTCGCCAGTCCAGTCGAGAGGAGCACTGCCAATGAGGTTCCGCTGCTTTTCAATCGAGGAGCAGAGCGGACCAACAGGCATCTGGCAGTATTTGAAAAGGTGCTGGGGGCACAACGAGGACATTATATTTGGTAATTTACTGCAACTTGCCACCAGCCCCACTTGGGATTTATTTGAATAGACTTCCAGTCCCATAATGCAGTATTGTGACTCACCTGTGTGTCTTTGGCTTATTGATTGTTTCGTTAAAAGGGCGAACAGTGGTAGCCCAAAATGGTGGCAATGTGTGGTAGCAGCGTATTCCTATGAAGAAGGGCGGATGCCCGAAACGTGCCAGGTAGCTGCAGATGCCGATGTGCCTGACACCCTTCTCCTGATCCTAATATCTAGCCAACAGGGAGTGTGCCTTGCCTTTGGCAAACTGTGAGTTTGAATCTAATTCGTCCGGTCCGGTCAAGAGGCGTACTGCCCCTGAGAGGAGCGGTTCCGCTGCTTTTCAACCGAGGAACAGAGCGGACCAACAGGCATCTGACAGTATTTGAAAAGGTGCTGGGGGCACAACAAGGACATTATATTTGGTAACACTGGGAGACCAAAATGGTGCAATGTGTGGTAGCAGCGTATTCCTATGAATAAGGGCGTATGCCCGAAACGCGTCAGGTAGCTGCAGTCGCCGATGTGCCTGACACCTTTCTCCTGATCCTAATATCTCACCAACAGGGAGTGCGCCCGATATATATCTATATCTATATATCTATATGTCTATATATCTATATAGCTATATATCTATATCTAAATATCTATATTACCTACTGGCGGTCACCAGTAGGTATATATAGTTAGGATTTTTTTCCGATGGGATTTTTGAAAATTCTATGTCGAATAACTTTGGCGTTTGAGGACGGAATTGGCTGAAATTTCAGGAAAATGGAACATTTTGTTTCTAAGCAGCCCCTGGAAATTTGGGGGGGTTTCGTCAAGGGGGGGCTGAGAAAAAAGGGGGGTTCCAAAACTCGTTTTTCCCATTCATTTTTCCATAGGGCGGTTGCCTCACTTTTAGCCCGAACGGCTGAATGGATTTGCACGAAACTTGGCAAAATTGTAGGGACTGGTAGCCCGATGTGCCTTTGCTAGGTCTCAATATATGTGCTCCAGTGGATTTTGAGAAATGAACGTTAAAAAAAAATATATATATCTGTGCGCGCCCTGGGCAGCGCCCCGGTTCGCGTACCTGACGCGTGATGGAACTTCGCGAAGCGAAGCTGATTGGCTCTCCGGTGTCTGTCAACATTCTAAACAGTCCGGAGCGACCGCCATCTTGTCTCTCGGTAGGATCGAGAGACAAGGGGAGGCCAAAACAAATGGGGAAATGACCATAAGGGGGCATAGTAGATCCTCCCTGACCCCCTAGGTTTGATGTGGAGGCTTTAAAAGGGCCCCACGGGGCAAAAAAAATAAAAAATCTTTTTTTTTGCGTGGGGAGCCCCCGGTACGCGCACTGGGAAGGGGTCCGAGGAGCGTACTATGAGGAAAAAAGAAAGACAGGGTATAAAAATGTTAGCAATTTTGTTATAAATGGAAGGTAGTTCTGAAAATAACTGTTTTTTTATTCTTTTTCTTTTTTTATCTTTTTTTTCTTAATTTTCTGAACAAATTTTTGATGTTTTTTTGATTTTTGAAAACTATTTTGTTTTTTTTTGTGTTTTTTTAGGGGAAATAACAAAAAAGCAGGGTTTGAACATGTCTCAACAGGAGCAAAAAAAAATAAAAAGGATTCATTGTTTTCTCATCTTGTTGCATTTATGATTTTCTCCAGCTCGGTTAATCAAAGTAATACTCTTCTCTCCATAACAAATAGTTCCTCCACAATATATACAAACTATTTTGTAGTGTTCAAAAGGAGCTTGAATATTGTGGATTATTTCTCGGCCTTCTGGTCCGGCGATTGAGCTTTGTCCACTGGAGGTGCTGGGGATGACATTTGGGGGGTTGGCAGCAAGATCCCTTACTTGTGCTTGGGAAAGATTATTAGGATGCCATTGCTCCATGTGGCGAATCATTGTATGATTCCCAAAGCTGTATTTCTTGTTGGGGTTGCCACGAGAAAGTATATTTTTACATATCAAACAAGACACCTGGGGTGGATTGACCTTCTTTTGTCCACGTGGAATTTTAAAAAATTGCCATATGTAGTGCTCTTTAATACGGCTCTGCCTTGGTGTTTCTGGCAGGAACTGCCTTACTTGCTCTTCCTCCTCCTCCTCCTCTTTGTCCTCATTATCTTCCTCTCTACCAAAGTCCAGTGTTGGAGGTGGTCCTTTTGGTGGTGGTGGTGGTGGTGGTGGTTGCTGAGAAGCACCAGCTGCAGCTATTACAGAAGCCATTGTCAAAAATAGGTCTTGCTCTCTGGAAGTAGAAAGTAAGAATGAGGTAAAAACAAGGAGGGGTTTTCATCATTTGGGAAAAAAAAATAGTTCTAAACCAATGAAAAGTGTTATTTTTAGGTCACATGACCTAGCCTAACAACATTAGGAAACCAAAAGTGAAATGAACCAATGAGAACTGTTATTAACAAGTCACATGACCTGTTATGCTTAAGTTACGCGCTCCGCGCCGCGCCCCGGATCGCTTCCGGGAAGCTGCGCTTCGCGCCTCGCTTCGCGGACCGGAGCGCTTCCGGGTGCGCTAACGCGGCGCGTCATATGACGCATTACGCGACAACGCGATACGTCGCGTTTACGCGACGCCTCACGATGTTGTTTTCTAACGCGGTAGTTGCGCAAACGGAACGTTTACCGGTTCGCGGACCGAGTCGCAGCACCAAATTGAGCTAACGGGAAGCTCACCGGTTCGCGTACCGGGAGCGAAACAAAAAAAATAATAAAAAAAAAATACATAAAAAAATTTATTAAAACATATAAAATATATTTTTCGATTTAAAGAAGAATACATTTTAAAGGTTTTGATATTTGCTATTAAAAAACCATTGAAATTCACTGAAAAAAACATAGGTTATAGACTATATATAGTTAGGAATTAGCATTTACAAAACCTTGAAAATTCACTGAAAAAACTATAGGTTAGAGACCATGTATAGTTAGCTGGACATTTTATTGACATAAAACCAATGAAATTCCATATATAGTTAGTTGCACTAACAATATATCGCGCGCCCGCAATCCACTGCTGATGATGTCATATATTACATCATTCATGACATGGTCAGTGACATCACTGATGACATCACTGATGACATCTCAAATGACATCACTGATGACATCACTGATGACATCATCCAGTGACTGTGTGTTTCTGTAAAGTTTAAATATGTTTTACATATTGAAGAATGAGAGGATATATAAGTGTCTGGATGAAAGATTCAGTAGGTGCGTGACTGACTGTATGATTGAGTGATTAAATGTGTCTTACTGAATGCATGGGTTAGTGACTAAACTGTCTGAATGTGGGCAACAGTATGTCTGGTGTGTAAGCTACTGCATGTGTTGATCAGTAGCTATACGACAGGCTATATGTGTTATTGATTGGTTGCCCGAGTATTTGTATGGGAGACTGAGTGTGTGTGTAGGTAGATGGCATATATAAATGACTATACATAAGAGCCACTAATTGTGCGAGTGGCTGTATGGATCATTGTGTACTTGTATCAGTAATTGTATACCAAAGTAAGTATATGTTAGTATATGTTTGAATAAGTAAGGTGTTTTGTGTATAACTGTATAGTTGAGGAAATAGAAGTGTGATTGAATCTTTGCATGACTGACTAGATGTGTTAGTAACTCAATGGATGAGTGGCAGAATGTGAGTGTCTGTATAGGTGTTTGAGTGCAGATGATAGTGTTGTATTGATGAGTGACTATATGTATGAGTAATTTTATGGCTAAATGAGTGGTTGTGTGTATAGACCTAGGAATCAGTGTGTGCATATGTAGTGACTGGTATTGGTGTGTCAATGACTTCAAGAATGGTTGTCTGTGTTTAACACTGGGTGTATCAAAGGTAATATTAGAGTGTGAGGACGTGCATCGTATTATCACATGAATGATATCATCAGTGTTGTGATCAGTGATGTCAATTGAGATGTCATCAGTGATGTCATTTGAGATGTCATCAGTGATGTCATCAGTGATGTCACTGACCATGTCATGAATGATGTAATATGTGACATCATCAGCAGTGGATTGCGGGTGCGCGATATATAGTTAGTGCAACTAACTATATATGGAATTTCATTGGTTTTATGTCAATAAAATGTAGAGTTAACTATATATGGTCTCTAACCTATGGTTTTTTCAGTGAATATATATATATATAGATATATAGATACAGATATATATATATATATATATATATATATATATATATATATATATATATATATATATATATATATATATATATATATATATATATTCCTGTACGTCACTCCATTCTCTACAGGAGCATCACATGAGGCGCACACAAGGAGGTAGTTTCAATTATTTATTCTGAAAACAAATGTCCCGACAGACGCGTTTCGGCTTCACTCCTTTGTCAATGTCAGGGAGGTAATGGTTCAACACATTTTTATATACAAAATAAAGTTCATTACATGAAAAAAATAGGTTTGTTTCTTGGATGTCAGAATTCATTGCAATCAATGAGGGACAATAAGGTCAAGCTTACATGGTCATCCTGGGGGGGCCATCTTGTAGTGTGTAGAGAGTAAAGGGAAGTCTCATCTTATTCTACATTACAACATTGGTTCTAAATTCACATGTCTTAGTGAAAGTAGCTTACTGCACCAAAACCTAATTCATTGCAAGGTTTATACTATTGGTGGATCAACAAACATTTTCCTTTAGCTGAACATTTCATCCATTACATGCATCATGTACCACTGCCTCCAGTTATTGTAATCCTCGATTACTCTTCAAGCCCTGGATGGGCTAACCAAGACTCTATGTAAACATTGGGGTAACCTTCCCTACTAAGCGTGGCTAGCATATCTCTCCCTACTCTTATAATTTTCCTGTGCCCTCACATGTGTACAAGACCCTTGTGTGTCCCTACTCCTCAGTATGTGGCAGTACGTATTTTTCGGTAAAAACAAATATCTTTCTATCAGCACGCGTAAGGGTCTCATCTTATGTGTGCCCATAGTTCTTCCTCATTGTTGAGTCCAGCAGGACTCTTTGACTGCATTTCTATTATATACCTGGACTCTAGTTGTCGTAGCTTTCTTAGTCTTTCACCCCCTCTCTCATCATTTGGGATGCAGTCTACACAGAAATACCTCAAGAGTTTCGAGTTGGACTTGTGGAATTCTTGAAAATGGCGTGCCACTGGATATACCATGTCACGGTTTGTTATGGCCCTCATGTGCTCGAGCACCCGCTTTTTAGCGGGATGGATAGTGCTCCCAATGTAATTGAGTCCACATGGACATGTAAGGCAGTAGACTGCAAAATCAGTATTGCAGTTCATTAGTTTATTGATTTTTCTTTTAGTTTTCCTGCCTGGAATGCTGAACTCTTTCACTTTGTGGCCATTCCTGCATGCTTTGCAATTCATGCAAGGTAAATATCCTGTGACTATCTCTTTTCTTTTAGGATTTTTTGGAAAGTGGCTCCTCACTAGGTGGGTACTAAGTGTGGGCCATTTTCCTGTATGTAATCAGTGGTGCTTCTGTTAAATCCCTATGATGTTGTCAAGTCTCAGGATTCTCCAGTTTTTACGGAAGATTTGGTGGATTTCAGAGGACTTAGCTGAAAAGTCCGTAATCATTCTAATGACATATTTTTCTTTGCCTTTCTTATTTTTGGCTTCTCCCATCACCAGATTCGTCCTTTCTAAGCATTCGCCTTTCAATTCAGCTGCTCTTAAAGTACCTTCTCTGTACCCTCTCTTTCGTAATCTTTGGAAAGATTCCTCTTTAGCTTTTTGGAATTCCGTTTCTACTGTGCAATTCCTTTTTATTCGCACCAGTTCGCCAAAGGGAATTCCCTTGATAACATTGTCTGGATGAAAGCTGGACGCATGTAGAGTACTATTTCCAGCTGTGGGTTTACGAATGAGGGCTTTGTTATACTTGCCTTCCTCTATATATACTCTTAGGTCCAAGTATGCAACTTCTTCTTGACTTATGCAGTCGGTGAATTTCAAGTTATAGTCATGGTTGTTGAGGGCCGCTACATAGGACTTCGCATCCTTGGTTGATCCTTTCCAAATTATGAAGAGATCGTCTATGTAGCGAGCCCACAAGACAATGTTGTCAAGCCACTTTTCGTGTTCCCCTGCCCATGCCACGTGCTTGTCCCACCAGCCTACGAAAAGATTCGCATAGCTGGGGGAGAAGCACAAACCCATTGAGGTCCCCTGCTCTTGTCGATACAGTTCTCCTGCAAAAAGAAAAATATTGTTTCGCAGACAGAACTCAATTAATTCCATCAGCATACAGTTATGCTCATAAAATTTTGCTTCATGTTTCTTCAAAAAGAACTCAATCGCCCGAAGGCCTTTTTCATGTTGAATACTCGTGTAAAGACTCGTGACGTCTAATGTCACCAGGAGCATGTCTGGTTCCCACTGTATGTTGGCAATGAGTCTCAAAAAGTCTTTTGTATCTTTTACATATGAGCTCAAGTCACGGACCCATGGGTTAAGGAAACAGTCAATGTATATCGAAGCTTTTTCCAATAAGCTGTTCAATGAGGAGACTGTAGGTCTTCCTGGTGGATTCTTCGTGCTTTTATGCACTTTGGGTAAATGGTAGAATGTTGGTATCTATGGTACCTCGCAACAGATATATTTGTAATCCAAGTCTTTAAGGATGCCTTTATCATGCCATTTGTCAATTGTCTTGTGAAAGTCCATGACACTTTTCTCATAGATTGTTCTTATGACAGTTTTATAGCATTAAAAAAATATATAATGTTAACAATGCGTGCATTAGGAGCATGAGCCCACTGCTGACCCCGCGGTATGGGGAACGTGGTTGTGAGGGCATTCTCACTAAGGGCAACTTTGATGGTTGAATTTTGGCGGCTTGGCCTAAGTCGCCAGGATGCCCCGCTGCGTGAGTGTGGACCTACGCTGTTGGGAAGACCCGACAGGCAGAAAGGACAAGTAACGCTCGACAGCGGGTGTTGTGTTGATAGCAGCGGGAACTGCACCTTGTATTGACATTGACCCACATGGGATTTTAATTTTCACTTCTTTCCAGCCACAGCACCCACATGGGTTTGATTTCTGGTTCAGACTGCTAATACCACAATGCCTTGCAGTATACACCCAAGGTGACGAGAGATCCTGCTGAATGGGGCGGGACTCAATTTTGAATAAAAGCAGGTGTTCTGAACTACGCTGTTGTTTGGGAGTTTGTGAAGGGCTCAAGATGAAGGATTAACCTCCGAAACGCGTCAGCCTGTTAACAATGCGTGCATTAGGAGCATGAGCCCACTGCTGACCTCGCTGTATGGGGAACTTTGTTGTGAGGGCATTCTCACTAAGGGCAACTTTGATGGTTGAATTTTGGCGGCTTGGCCCAAGTCGCGAGGATGCCCCGCCGCATGAGTGCGGACCTACGCTGTTGGGAAGACCCGACAGGCAGAAAGGACAAGTAACGCTCGGCAGCGGGTGTTGTGTTGATAGCAGCGGGAACTGCACCTTGTATTGACATTGACCCACATGGGATTTTAATTTTCACTTCTTTCCAGCCACAGCACCCACATGGGTTTGATTTCTGGTTCAGACTGCTAATACCACAATGCCTTGCAGTATACACCCAAGGTGACGAGAGATCCTGCTGAATGGGGCGGGACTCAATTTTGAATAAAAGCAGGTGTTCTGAACTACGCTGTTGTTTGGGAGTTTGTGAAGGGCTCAAGATGAAGGATTAACCTCCGAAACGCGTCAGCCTGTTAACAATGCGTGCATTAGGAGCATGAGCCTACTGCTGACCTCGCTGTATGGATAACGTTGTTGTGATGGCATTCTCACTAAGGGCAACTTTGATGGTTGAATTTTGGCGGCTTGGCCCAAGTCCCGAGGATGCCCCGCCGCGTGAGTGCGGACCTACGATGTTGGGAAGACCCGACAGGCAGAAAGGACAAGTAACGCTCGACAGCGGGTGTTGTGTTGATAGCAGCGGGAACTGCACCTTGTATTGACATTGACCCACATGGGATTTTAATTTTCACTTCTTTCCAGCCACAGCACCCACATGGGTTTGATTTCTGGTTCAGACTGCTTATACCACAATGCCTTGCAGTATACGCCCAAGGTGACGAGAGGTCCTGCTGAATGGGGCGGGACTCAATTTTGAATAAAAGCAGGTGTTCTGAACTACGCTGTTGTATGGGAGTTTGTGAAGGGCTCAAGATGAAGGATTAACCTCCGAAACGCGTCAGCCTGTTAACAATGCGTGCATTAGGAGCATGAGCCCACTGCTGACCTCGCTGTATGGGGAACGTTGTTGTGAGGGCATTCTCACTAAGGGCAACTTTGATGGTTGAATTTTGGCGGCTTGGCCCAAGTCGCGAGGATGCCCCGCCGCGTGAGTGCGGACCTACGCTATTGGGAAGACCCGACAGGCAGAAAGGACAAGTAACGCTCGACAGCGGGTGTCTTGTTGATAGCAGCGGGAACTGCACCTTGTATTGACATTGACCCACATGGGATTTTAATTTTCACTTCTTTGCAGCCACAGCACCCACATGGGTTTGATTTCTGGTTCAGACTGCTAATACCACAATGCCTTGCAGTATACGCCCAAGGTGACGAGAGATCCTGCTGAATGGGGCGGGACTCAATTTTGAATAAAAGCAGGTGTTCTGAACTACGCTGTTGTTTGGGGGTTTGTGAAGGGCTCAAGATGAAGGATTAACCTCCGAAACGCGTCAGCCTGTTAACAATGCGTGCATTAGGAGCATGAGCCCACTGCTGACCTCGCTGTATGGGGAACTTTGTTGTGAGGGCATTCTCACTAAGGGCAACTTTGATGGTTGAATTTTGGCGGCTTGGCCCAAGTCGCGAGGATGCCCCGCCGCATGAGTGCGGACCTACGCTGTTGGGAAGACCCGACAGGCAGAAAGGACAAGTAACGCTCGACAGCGGGTGTTGTGTTGATAGCAGCGGGAACTGCACCTTGTATTGACATTGACCCACATGGGATTTTAATTTTCACTTCTTTCCAGCCACAGCACCCACATGGGTTTGATTTCTGGTTCAGACTGCTAATACCACAATGCCTTGCAGTATACACCCAAGGTGACGAGAGATCCTGCTGAATGGGGCGGGACTCAATTTTGAATAAAAGCAGGTGTTCTGAACTACGTTGTTGTTTGGGAGTTTGTGAAGGGCTCAAGATGAAGGATTAACCTCCGAAACGCGTCAGCCTGTTAACAATGCGTGCATTAGGAGCATGAGCCTACTGCTGACCTCGCTGTATGGATAACGTTGTTGTGAGGGCATTCTCACTAAGGGCAACTTTGATGGTTGAATTTTGGCGGCTTGGCCCAAGTCGCGAGGATGCCCCGCCGCGTGAGTGCGGACCTACGCTATTGGGAAGACCCGACAGGCAGAAAGGACAAGTAACGCTCGACAGCGGGTGTCTTGTTGATGGCAGCGGGAACTGCACCTTGTATTGACATTGACCCACATGGGATTTTAATTTTCACTTCTTTCCAGCCACAGCACCCACATGGGTTTGATTTCTGGTTCAGACTGCTAATACCACAATGCCTTGCAGTATACGCCCAAGGTGACGAGAGATCCTGCTGAATGGGGTGGGACTCAATTTTGAATAAAAGCAGGTGTTCTGAACTACGCTGTTGTTTGGGAGTTTGTGAAGGGCTCAAGATGAAGGATTAACCTCCGAAACGCGTCAGCCTGTTAACAATGCGTGCATTAGGAGCATGAGCCCACTGCTGACCTCTCTGTATGGGGAACGTTGTTGTGAGGGCATTCTCACTAAGGGCAACTTTGATGGTTGAATTTTGGCGGCTTGGCCCAAGTCGCGAGGATGCCGCGCCACGTGAGTGCGGACCTATGCTGTTGGGAAGACCCGACAGGCAGAAAGGACAAGTAACGCTCGACAGCGGGTGTTGTGTTGATAGTAGCGGGAACTGCACCCTGTATTGACATTGACCCACATGGGATTTTAATTTTCACTTCTTTCCAGCCACAGCACCCACATGGGTTTGATTTCTGGTTCAGACTGCTAATACCACAATGCCTTGCAGTATACGCCCAAGGTGACGAGAGATCCTGCTGAATGGGGCGGGACTCAATTTTGAATAAAAGCAGGTGTTCTGAACTACGCTGTTGTTTGGGAGTTTGTGAAGGGCTCAAGATGAAGGATTAACCTCCGAAACGCGTCAGCCTGTTAACAATGTGTGCATTAGGAGCATGAGGCCGCTTCTGACCTCGCTCTATGGGGAACGTTGTTGTGAGGGCATTCTCACTAAGGGCAACTTTGATGGTTGAATTTTGGAGGCTTGGCCCAAGTCGCGAGGATGCCCCGCCGTGTGAGTGCGGACCTACGCTGTTGGGAAGACCCGACAGGCAGAAAGGACAAGTAACGCTCGACAGTGGGTGTTGTGTTGATAGCAGCGGGAACTGCACTTTGTATTGACATTGACCCACATGGGATTTTAATTTTCACTTCTTTCCAGCCAAAGCACCCACATGGGTTTGATTTCTGGTTCAGACTGCTAATACCACAATGCCTTGCAGTATACGCCCAAGGTGACGAGAGATCCTGCTGAATGGGGCGGGACTCAAATTTGAATAAAAGCAGGTGTTCTGAACTACGCTGTTGTTTGGGAGTTTGTGAAGGGCTCAAGATGAAGGATTAACCTCCGAAACGCGTCAGCCTGTTAACAATGCGTGCATTAGGAGCATGAGCCCACTGCTGACCTCGCTGTATGGGGAACGTTGTAGTGAGGGCATTCTCACTAAGGGCAACTTTGATGGTTGAATTTTGGCGGCGTGGCACAAGTTGCGAGGATGCCCTGCCGCGTGAGTGCGGACCTACGCTGTTGGGAAGACCCGACAGGCAGAAAGGACAAGTAACGCTCAACAGCGGGTGTTGTGTTTATAGCAGCGGGAACTGCACCTTGTATTGACATTGACCCACATGGGATTTTAATTTTCACTTCTTTCCAGCCACAGCACCCACATGGGTTTGATTTCTGGTTCAGACTGCTAATACCACAATGCCTTGCAGTATACGCCCAAGGTGACGAGAGATCCTGCTGAATGGGGCGGGACTCAATTTCGAATAAAAGCAGGTGTTCTGAACTACGCTGTTGTTTGGGAGTTTGTGAAGGGCTCAAGATTAAGGATTAACCTCCGAAACGCGTCAGCCTGTTAACAATGCGTGCATTCGGAGCATGAGCCCACTGCTGACCTCGCTGTATGGGGAACGTTGTTGTGAGGGCATTCTCACTAAGGGCAACTTTGATGGTTGAAAAGTCGCGAGGATGCCCCGCCGCGTGAGTGCGGACCTACGCTGTTGGGAAGACCCGACAGGCAGAAAGGACAAGTAACGCTCGACAGCGGGTGTTGTGTTGATAGCAGCGGGAACTGCACCTTGTATTGACATTGACCCACATGGGATTTTAATTTTCACTTCTTTCCAGCCACAGCACCCACATGGGTTTGATTTCTGGTTCAGACTGCTAATACCACAATGCCTTGCAGTATACGCCCAAGGTGACGAGAGATCCTGCTGAATGGGTCGGGTCTCAATTTAGAATAAAAGCAGGTGTTCTGAACTACGCTGTTGTTTGGGAGTTTGTGAAGGGCTCAAGATGAAGGATTAACCTATGAAACGCGTCAGTCTGTTAACAATGCGTGCATTAGGAGCATGAGCCCACTGCTGACCTCGCTGTATGGGGAACGTTGTTGTGAGGGCATTCTCACTAAGGACAACTTTGATGGTTGAATTTTGGCGGCTTGGCCCAAGTCGCGAGGATGCCCCACCTCGTGAGTGCGGACCTATGCTGTTGGGAAGACCCGACAGGCTGAAAGGACGAGTAACGCTTGACAGCGGGTGTTGTGTTGATAGCAGAGGGAACTGCACTTTGTATTGACATTGACCCATATGGGATTTTCATTTTCACTTCTTTCCAGCCACAGCACCCACATGGGTTTGATTTCTGGTTCAGACTGCTAATACCACAATGCCTTGCAGTATACGCCCAAGGTGACGAGAGATCCTGCTGAATGGGGCGGGACTCAATTTTGAATAAAAGCAGGTGTTCTGAATTACGCTGTTGTTTGGGAGTTTGTGAAGGGCTCAAGATGAAGGATTAACCTCCGAAACGCGTCAGCCTGTTAACAATGCGTGCATTAGGAGCATGAGCCCACTGCTGACCTCGCTGTATGGGGAACGTTGTTGTGAGGGCATTCTCACTAAGGGCAACTTTGATGGTTGAATTTTGGCGGCTTGGCCCAAGTCGCGAGGATGCCCCGCCGCGTGAGTGCGGACCTACGCTATTGGGAAGACCCGACAGGCAGAAAGGACAAGTAACGCTCGACAGCGGGTGTCTTGTTGATAGCAGCGGGAACTGCACCTTGTATTGACATTGACCCACATGGGATTTTAATTTTCACTTCTTTGCAGCCACAGCACCCACATGGGTTTGATTTCTGGTTCAGACTGCTAATACCACAATGCCTTGCAGTATACGCCCAAGGTGACGAGAGATCCTGCTGAATGGGGCGGGACTCAATTTTGAATAAAAGCAGGTGTTCTGAACTACGCTGTTGTTTGGGGGTTTGTGAAGGGCTCAAGATGAAGGATTAACCTCCGAAACGCGTCAGCCTGTTAACAATGCGTGCATTAGGAGCATGAGCCCACTGCTGACCTCGCTGTATGGGGAACTTTGTTGTGAGGGCATTCTCACTAAGGGCAACTTTGATGGTTGAATTTTGGCGGCTTGGCCCAAGTCGCGAGGATGCCCCGCCGCATGAGTGCGGACCTACGCTGTTGGGAAGACCCGACAGGCAGAAAGGACAAGTAACGCTCGACAGCGGGTGTTGTGTTGATAGCAGCGGGAACTGCACCTTGTATTGACATTGACCCACATGGGATTTTAATTTTCACTTCTTTCCAGCCACAGCACCCACATGGGTTTGATTTCTGGTTCAGACTGCTAATACCACAATGCCTTGCAGTATACACCCAAGGTGACGAGAGATCCTGCTGAATGGGGCGGGACTCAATTTTGAATAAAAGCAGGTGTTCTGAACTACGTTGTTGTTTGGGAGTTTGTGAAGGGCTCAAGATGAAGGATTAACCTCCGAAACGCGTCAGCCTGTTAACAATGCGTGCATTAGGAGCATGAGCCTACTGCTGACCTCGCTGTATGGATAACGTTGTTGTGAGGGCATTCTCACTAAGGGCAACTTTGATGGTTGAATTTTGGCGGCTTGGCCCAAGTCGCGAGGATGCCCCGCCGCGTGAGTGCGGACCTACGCTATTGGGAAGACCCGACAGGCAGAAAGGACAAGTAACGCTCGACAGAGGGTGTCTTGTTGATGGCAGCGGGAACTGCACCTTGTATTGACATTGACCCACATGGGATTTTAATTTTCACTTCTTTCCAGCCACAGCACCCACATGGGTTTGATTTCTGGTTCAGACTGCTAATACCACAATGCCTTGCAGTATACGCCCAAGGTGACGAGAGATCCTGCTGAATGGGGCGGGACTCAATTTTGAATAAAAGCAGGTGTTCTGAACTATGCTGTTGTTTGGGAGTTTGTGAAGGGCTCAAGATGAAAGATTAACCTCCGAAACGCGTCAGCCTGTTAACAATGCGTGCATTAGGAGCATGAGCCCACTGCTGACCTCGCTGTATGGGGAACGTTGTTGTGAGGGCATTCTCACTAAGGGCAACTTTGATGGTTGAATTTTGGCGGCTTGGCCCAAGTCGCGAGGATGCCCCGCCGTGTGAGTGTGGACCTACGCTGTTGGGAAGACCCGACAGGCAGAAAGGACAAGTAACGCTCGACAGCGGGTGTTGTGTTGATAGCAGCGGGAACTGCACCTTGTATTGACATTGACCCACATGGGATTTTAATTTTCACTTCTTTCCAGCCACAGCACCCACATGGGTTTGATTTCTGGTTCAGACTGCTAATACCACAATGCCTTGCAGTATACGCCCAAGGTGACGAGAGATCCTGCTGAATGGGGTGGGACTCAATTTTGAATAAAAGCAGGTGTTCTGAACTACGCTGTTGTTTGGGAGTTTGTGAAGGGCTCAAGATGAAGGATTAACCTCCGAAACGCGTCAGCCTGTTAACAATGCGTGCATTAGGAGCATGAGCCCACTGCTGACCTCTCTGTATGGGGAACGTTGTTGTGAGGGCATTCTCACTAAGGGCAACTTTGATGGTTGAATTTTGGCGGCTTGGCCCAAGTCGCGAGGATGCCGCGCCACGTGAGTGCGGACCTATGCTGTTGGGAAGACCCGACAGGCAGAAAGGACAAGTAACGCTCGACAGCGGGTGTTGTGTTGATAGTAGCGGGAACTGCACCCTGTATTGACATTGACCCACATGGGATTTTAATTTTCACTTCTTTCCAGCCACAGCACCCACATGGGTTTGATTTCTGGTTCAGACTGCTAATACCACAATGCCTTGCAGTATACGCCCAAGGTGACGAGAGATCCTGCTGAATGGGGCGGGACTCAATTTTGAATAAAAGCAGGTGTTCTGAACTACGCTGTTGTTTGGGAGTTTGTGAAGGGCTCAAGATGAAGGATTAACCTCCGAAACGCGTCAGCCTGTTAACAATGTGTGCATTAGGAGCATGAGGCCGCTTCTGACCTCGCTCTATGGGGAACGTTGTTGTGAGGGCATTCTCACTAAGGGCAACTTTGATGGTTGAATTTTGGAGGCTTGGCCCAAGTCGCGAGGATGCCCCGCCGTGTGAGTGCGGACCTACGCTGTTGGGAAGACCCGACAGGCAGAAAGGACAAGTAACGCTCGACAGTGGGTGTTGTGTTGATAGCAGCGGGAACTGCACTTTGTATTGACATTGACCCACATGGGATTTTAATTTTCACTTCTTTCCAGCCAAAGCACCCACATGGGTTTGATTTCTGGTTCAGACTGCTAATACCACAATGCCTTGCAGTATACGCCCAAGGTGACGAGAGATCCTGCTGAATGGGGCGGGACTCAAATTTGAATAAAAGCAGGTGTTCTGAACTACGCTGTTGTTTGGGAGTTTGTGAAGGGCTCAAGATGAAGGATTAACCTCCGAAACGCGTCAGCCTGTTAACAATGCGTGCATTAGGAGCATGAGCCCACTGCTGACCTCGCTGTATGGGGAACGTTGTAGTGAGGGCATTCTCACTAAGGGCAACTTTGATGGTTGAATTTTGGCGGCGTGGCACAAGTTGCGAGGATGCCCTGCCGCGTGAGTGCGGACCTACGCTGTTGGGAAGACCCGACAGGCAGAAAGGACAAGTAACGCTCAACAGCGGGTGTTGTGTTTATAGCAGCGGGAACTGCACCTTGTATTGACATTGACCCACATGGGATTTTAATTTTCACTTCTTTCCAGCCACAGCACCCACATGGGTTTGATTTCTGGTTCAGACTGCTAATACCACAATGCCTTGCAGTATACGCCCAAGGTGACGAGAGATCCTGCTGAATGGGGCGGGACTCAATTTCGAATAAAAGCAGGTGTTCTGAACTACGCTGTTGTTTGGGAGTTTGTGAAGGGCTCAAGATTAAGGATTAACCTCCGAAACGCGTCAGCCTGTTAACAATGCGTGCATTCGGAGCATGAGCCCACTGCTGACCTCGCTGTATGGGGAACGTTGTTGTGAGGGCATTCTCACTAAGGGCAACTTTGATGGTTGAAAAGTCGCGAGGATGCCCCGCCGCGTGAGTGCGGACCTACGCTGTTGGGAAGACCCGACAGGCAGAAAGGACAAGTAACGCTCGACAGCGGGTGTTGTGTTGATAGCAGCGGGAACTGCACCTTGTATTGACATTGACCCACATGGGATTTTAATTTTCACTTCTTTCCAGCCACAGCACCCACATGGGTTTGATTTCTGGTTCAGACTGCTAATACCACAATGCCTTGCAGTATACGCCCAAGGTGACGAGAGATCCTGCTGAATGGGTCGGGTCTCAATTTAGAATAAAAGCAGGTGTTCTGAACTACGCTGTTGTTTGGGAGTTTGTGAAGGGCTCAAGATGAAGGATTAACCTATGAAACGCGTCAGTCTGTTAACAATGCGTGCATTTGGAGCATGTGCCCACTGCTGACCTCGCTGTATGGGGAACGTTGTTGTGAGGGCATTCTCACTAAGGACAACTTTGATGGTTGAATTTTGGCGGCTTGGCCCAAGTCGCGAGGATGCCCCACCGCGTGAGTGCGGACCTATGCTGTTGGGAAGACCCGACAGGCTGAAAGGACGAGTAACGCTTGACAGCGGGTGTTGTGTTGATAGCAGAGGGAACTGCACTTTGTATTGACATTGACCCATATGGGATTTTCATTTTCACTTCTTTCCAGCCACAGCACCCACATGGGTTTGATTTCTGGTTCAGACTGCTAATACCACAATGCCTTGCAGTATACGCCCAAGGTGACGAGAGATCCTGCTGAATGGGGCGGGACTCAATTTTGAATAAAAGCAGGTGTTCTGAATTACGCTGTTGTTTGGGAGTTTGTGAAGGGCTCAAGATGAAGGATTAATCTCCGAAACGCGTCAGCCTGTTAATAATGCGTGCATTAGGAGCATGAGCCCACTGCTGACCTCGCTGTATGGGGAACGTTGTTGTGAGGGCATTCTCACTAAGGGCAACTTTGATGGTTGAATTTTGGCGGCTTGGCTCAAGTCGCGAAGATGCCCCGCCGCGTGAGTGCCGACCTAGGCTGTTGGGAAGACCCGACAGTCAGAAAGGACAAGTAACGCTCGACAGCGGGTGTTGTGTTGAAAGTAGCGGGAACTGCACCTTGTATTGACATTGACCCACATGGGATTTTAATTTTCACTTCTTTCCAGCCACAGCACCCACATGGGTTTGATTTCTGGTTTAGACTACTAATACCACAATGCCTTGCAGTATACGCCCAAGGTGACGAGAGATCCTGCTGAATGGGGCGGGACTCAATTTTGAATAAAAGCAGGTGTTCTGAACTACGCTGTTGTTTGGGAGTTTGTGAAGGGCTCAAGATGAAGGATTAACCTCCGAAACGCGTCAGCCTGTTAACAATGCGTGCATTAGGAGCATGAGCCCACTGCTGACCTCGCTGTATGGGGAACGTTGTTGTGAGGGCATTCTCACTAAGGGCAACTTTGATGGTTGAATTTTGGCGCATTGCCCAAATCGCGAGGATGCCCGCCGCGTGAGTGCAGACCTACGCTGTTGGGAAGACCCGACAGGCAGAAAGGACAAGTAACGCTCGACAGCGGGTGTTGTGTTGATAGTAGCGGGAACTGCACCTTGTATTGACATTGACCCACATGGGATTTTAATTTTCACTTCTTTCCAGCCACAGCACCCACATGGGTTTGATTTCTGGTTCAGACTGCTAATACCACAATGCCTTGCAGTATACGCCCAAGGTGACGAGAGATCCTGATGAATGGGGTGGGACTCAATTTTGAATAAATGCAGGTGTTCTGAACTACGCTGTTGTTTGGGAGTTTGTGAAGGGCTCAAGATGAAGGATTAACCTCCGAAACGTGTCAGCCTGTTAACAATGCGTGCATTAGGAGCATGAGCCCACTGCTGACCTCGCTGTATGGGGAACGTTGTTGTGAGGGCATTCTCACTAAGGGCAACTTTGATGGTTGAATATATATATATATATATATATATATATATATATATATATATATATATATATATATATATATATATATATGTATATCCAACAAGAGTAGATGCCTGCTGTAGAAAACTCCGCTCACACAGGTAAATTAGTGCCAAGTTTCATTTATTGCAGGAAGCGGCATGCGACCTCGAACTGGAACTCACAAAGTCATGTCACACCCAACGCGTTTCGTGTTCAGAAAACACTTCATCAGGGGCTCTGGGATCAAAAAGTTAATGGCGATGCACTTTAGGGAGGCAACCTTTGTATTCAATTACTCGAAACGCGTTGGGTGTGACATGACTTTGTGAGTTCCAGTTCGAGGTCGCATGCCGCTTCCTGCAATAAACGAAACTTGCCACTAATTTACCTGTGTGAGCGGAGTTTTCTACAGCAGGCATCTACTCTTGTTGGATATATATATATTCACTGAAAAAACCATAGGTTATAGACCATATATAGTTAGGAATTAGCATTTAAAAAACCTTATTTTACTCACACAAAACCATTGAAATTCCATATATAGTTAGTTGCACTAACTATATATCGCGCACCTGCAATCCACTGCTGATGATGTCACATATTACATCATTCATGACATGGTCAGTGACATCACTGATGACATCACTGATGACATCTCAAATGACATCACTGATGACATCACTGATGACATCATCCAGTGACTGTGTGTTTCTGTAAAGTTTAAATATGTTTTACATATTGAAGAATGAGTAGATGTATAAGTGTCTGGATGAAGCATTTAGTAGGTGGGTGACTGACTGTATGAGTGAGTGATTAAATGTGTCTCACTGAGTGCATGGGTTAGTGACTAAACTGTCTTAATTTGTGCATTAATATGTCTGTTGTTCTGTAAACTGCTGCATGTGTTGATCAGTAGCTATATGAGTAACTATATGGGTTATTGATTGATTGTCCAAGTATTTGTATGGGAGACTGAGTGTGTGTGTGGCTGGCTGGGAGATGTGTGACTCTGTGCAGATCAATGTGTACTTGTATCAATGATTGTATAAGAGAGTAAGTATGTGTTAGTATATGTTTGAAAATATAAGGTACTCTATGTTTAAGTGTATAGATTAGAAAATGGAAGTGTGATTGATTCTTTACAGGACTGACTAGGTGTGTGAGTAACTCCATGGATGAGTGGCAGAGTGTGAGTGTCTGTATAGGTGTATGAGTGCATATCATAGTGTTGTAAAGATGAGTGATTGTATGTATGAATGATTGTATGGGTGAATGAGTGAATGTGTGTGTAGACATAGGAATCAGTGAGTGCGTATGTAGTAACTAGTATTGGTGTGTCAATGGTTTCAAAAATTATACTCTGTATTTAACACTGGGTGTAACAGAGGTTATATTAAAATGTGAGGAGATGCATTGTATTGTCACATGAATGATATCCTCAGTGATGTGGTCATTGATGTCAAATGAGATGTCATCAGTGATGTCATCAGTTATGTCATTTGAGATGTCATCAGTGATGTCATCAGTGATGTCACTGACCATGTCATGAATGATGTAATATGTGACATCATCAGCAGTGGATTGCGGGTGCGCGATATATAGTTAGTGCAACTAACTATATATGGAATTTCAATGGTTTTGTGTGAGTAAAATAAGTTTTTTTAAATGCTAATTCCTAACTATATATGGTCTATAACCTATGGTTTTTTCAGTGAATTTTCAAGGTTTTGTAAATGCTAATTCCTAACTATATATGGTCTATAACCTATCGTTTTTTCAGTGAATTTCATTGGTTTTTTAAAAGCTAATATCTGTAGCTGTAAAATGTATTCTTCTTTAAATCCAAAAATATATTTTATATGTTTATTAATAATTTTTTTTTAATACTTTTTTTTTGTTCGCTCCCGGTTCGCGAACCGGGAAGCTTCCCGTTAGCTCATCTTGATGCCGCGACCCAGTCCGCGAACCGGTAAACGTTCCGTTAGCGCAACTGCCGCGTTAGAAAACAACATCGTGACGCGTCGCGTCCGCATGACGTTTCGCGTTGTCGCGTGATACGTCATATGACGCGCCGCGTTAGCGTACCCGGAAGTGAACCGGTACGCGAACGAGGCGCGAAGCGCAGCTTCCCGGAAGCGATCCGGGACGCGGCCCAAAGCGCGTAACGTAAACACAGCAGGTCATGTGACTTGTTAATAACACTTTTCATTGGTTCATTTCACTTTTGGTTTCCTAATGATGTAAGACTAGGTAATGTGATCTAAAATTAACACTTTTCATTGGTTTAGAACTATTGTTTTTCCCAAATGATGAAAACCCCTCCTTCTTTCCTCACTCTGACTTTCATCTTTGTGAGAGAAAGACCCTTTGTTACCAGTGAGCAATGGCTTCTTTAGTAGCTTCAGCTGGTGCTTCCCCACCACCTCCACCACATCCATGGAAGAGAGGACCACCTGCTGAAGTTATAATTCAGCAAGAAGAGGAAGAAGAGGAAGAGGAGGAAGAGCAGGAAGAGAGGCATTTTTTGCCTGAGGAGCCCAGGAGGTCTCAACTGAAAGAGAATTTTATTTGGCAATTTTTTAAATTTCCCAAAGGCCAGAAAAAAGTAAATGCAAGGTACGTAACTTGCCTTATATGTCAAGATAGACTGTCCAGAGGGACCGAGAAGAAATACAGTTATGGAAACTACACAATGCATCGCCATATGACTAGGTGGCATCCTAACAACTACAGTGCTGCACAGTTACGTAATGAACAAGATAATCCCCCTATTATGGCCAGAAGATCTGTTGTACCGGAAGTGACGGGACCAGAGGGGAGGGAGATGGTGCCAAATATTCAAATGAGATTCGGGGAAGTAAAACAAGTCTGCGTAAATTGCAATGGGTTCATTTGCTACAGAGAAAGTAACATCACCCTGATCAACAGAGCTATCGAGAATCATGTTTGTCCGAAACGCCCCAGACAATAAATTCTTTTTTTTTTGTTGCTCCTGTTGAGCCCTTTACAATGAATCGTTTACGTTTCCCCCCCAAAAAAACCAAAAAAAATATAAAACCGTTCAGAAAAATTCAAAAAAAGTAAAGAAAATTTCAGAAAAATAATAAAAAAAATATAAAACAACAAAAACAATAAAAAAAAAGTTCTTTTCAGAACTACCTCCCCGTTATAAAAAAATTGGTAGAATATTTGGAACTCTGCCAACCTCTATTTCTCTTGGTTCGCTTCCCGGTTCGCTCGCCGGTACGCGAACCGGGAGCGAACCAAAACGTTTTTTTTTAAAAAAAGAACAGTAAGTATAAGGGAAGGAAACAGACAGTTATGTTAAAAGAAAGACAGCTATAGGGGAGTAAAGTAGAGATACTGTTACCCGCAATCCACTGCTGATGATGTCACATATTACATCATTCATGACATGGTCAGTGACATCATCAGCAGAGGATTGCGGGTAACAGTATCCCTAGTTTACTCCCTACATCTGTCTTTCTTTTAACATAACTGTCTGTTTCCTTCCCTTATACTTAATGTTCTTTTTAAAAAAAAAAAATGTTATCAGTCAGAAACAGTGACAGTAATAGAGACAGAGTGAGTGACCAAGAGTGAAGAAGTATGAGAAGAGAGGGACTTAGAAAAATAGTGGAAGGAATAGAGTAATTAAGTAATAGAGAAAGGAATGAGGGAAGTAGCAAAGGCAGGAAAGTGATGCTTAAAGAAATGAAGCAATGGAACTAATAGGAGTTAAATTTGATAGAAATATAACGAAAAGAGTACAAAACATTTACCTTATAATTGTCGTTAAGTTAGTCATTTGTTATTTTTATACTTTCAATCTGTGAAAGAGAGAACAAACATTTGAAAAATATTAAAACATGTTTTTAATAAATTAGAAAAGACAAGGGAAAAGATAGAAGGACAAACAGTTTTTCAACAACTTTGACACTTACAGAAGCCTCTGCTTCTCCAGGCCCCCTACACAGTCCTAAAAATATACATTTTAAACTAACAGTATCTTGATGCAGATGAAGTGAGTCCTATCTTGCACCATGGTGCATCTTTTGCATGACTGCTGCATCGGTTTCATGTGGCATTGTTTTTTTACAGCATGACACATCTGCCTAGATTCATCATTTTATAATTTTGTCGCCTCATAGCAAATCTTTTCAACCGCCACTGCGTCACAAAAGTGACGCACAGTGGCGCAAAAGAGGCACACACCTATCATAAATCTGTCCCTAACATGTTAAATGATTGATTCAGGATGACAATAAGGTGTGGCCTATCCAGAGGTTTGTTTAAGGTGAGGCCTACTCAGGGTTGCAGATCAAATTTACACTTGTTGAACAATACAGAGGAGATAATACATGTGAAGGCCTACTAATGAAGTAAGTCATGTCCACTTCACTCTTGAACAAAGGCCAGACCTCTTCTGTGTCCGTGGACAGACCTAAACTTCATCTGCACAATGTCATTCGTAAACTTAGGAAACCAGGTGATGTAATTGAAAAATGTGGAGTTTATTTTCCTCATTTCACAATCACATCACCTGTGTTGCCTTTGCTTAGGTATCTCATAGTGCAGATAGAGTCTAGCATATCAAACAGTACACAGAAGTTGAGCAGTGTATACAACAATTTTGACACTTAGAAAAGCTTCAGCTTCTGCATGCCCCCTACACAGTGCTAATTATATACATTTTAAACTGATGGTATCTTGCTGGAGATGAACTGAAACCTATCTTGCAACATGGTGCATCTTTTACACAAAAGTGACCCACAGCGGAGCAAAAGAGGCGCACAGCCATCATAAATCTGACCCTAACATTTTAAATCATTGTTTCAAGATGCCGATAAGCTGTAACCTATTCACAGATTTGTTTCAGGTAAGTCCTACTCAGAGTTGCAGATGAAATTTAGGTTTGTTGAAGAATACAGAGGAGAAAATACATGTGCAGGCCTACCAACCAAGTGTGTCATGTCCACTGCACTCTTGAACAAATGTCAGACCTCCTCTGTCTCCAGGAACAGGCCTAAACCTCATCTACACAATGTGATGTGTAATGTTAGGAAACACAGGTAATATAATTGAAAAACTTGCAATTTTTTTTGCTCATTCCACAATCATATCACCTGTGTTTCCTTTGCTTAGGTATCTCATTGTGGAAATGTAGTCTATCATATGAAAGACTATGTAGAATATGAGCACTGTATGCAACAACTTTGACACTTACAGAAGCCTCTCCTTCTCCATGCCTCCTACACAGTTCTAAATGTACATCATAAATGCAAACAGTACAGAATTAATTATACATGTTAAATGGTTTATTTTTGCTGTTCTCAGAATGTATCAAATTTCACTAAAAACAGTGACTTAAAGGTATTCATCATATAACAGCGGGGAAAAAAAAACACAATCAAAATGATTGTGTTTAAAAAACCCATACAACATAACAAATCAGAATTCAGAACTCCTTAAAGTTAACTTACTTTCCATGACGTCGAAGGATGTCCTATGAACAGCTTACACTCTGTTGTGCTGTTATTACTTTCAGACCGCCACTTTCTGAAAGAAAACCTCCATCGTTTTGAAAAACATGTTACATACAATAAATGACTTCTTGCTCTCTACCACACGTTTCCACAAGGCCAAATCATGTCAGAGCCATTTATAACTCTTAGAATTCTTGTAAGCCAATCACGTCATGTTGTATTTCCGCAACTTTCACAATAAAAATGTTGAAGATCATTTTCACAATCCTGGACTAGTAATATCTTCCCCTTCTTGCTCAGTCATGTTCTACATTTCCTATGACACTGATACTGCTTACTATGAGGCAGACTTACACTATCTCTATGACTACTACAATTATTTAATTCTCTACATCACTTTTAATCACAAAGCAATATAAAACAGTAGACAGCATTGCAGACTTACATTCCCTCTACTCCATGTTTTGATTGGCTGCTTCAATTAGCTTATAAAAAGAAACAGTTTTTTTGAACTCATTCAAAGTGCACTTATTTCTCCATGACGTCCAGTGTTATGGTAAGAAGTTATGTCTCTGTACTACACTTATCCTCAAGGCCAAATCGTGTAGGAGCCATTAGAACTTCTTGAAATTCCTCAGAGCACATCCCGAGATTCTTTCCCTAAAATTTTGGTTTTAAAAACACCAGGTAAGAGTTTTTAAGGTCATACGGCAATTTGTTTTTTTGAAAATTAAAACAGAATCATTGCAGAATGACCAGCCATTTCTAGACTTTAAATAAGCTGTGTAATGTCCTGATGATATTGAAGGACCGTCATGATATATAATTGCTGCAGTTACAAAAGTCCTTCCTGATATTGACAACTGTGAAGCCACAACATTTTTAATTAAAGTTGTCAATTTTGTTCCATCAGGCCTACATCGTTGGAACATTAAAATAACATACTGGCCATATGTTCGTATAAATAATGTGGACATCATTTCAGATTTACATTGGCTACACTCCATGTTGTGATCAGCTGCTTTTACTAGTTTATTAAAAGAGACTGATTTACTGTCTGGCAAAGTTAAATATATAAATCTTTCTGAGTCTACACTAGTAGTACTTGATACCCTACAGTTCTCGCTGTCATGCTGCCATTGATAAGAAAGCCCAAACAGGTGATCTACATCTACACCTTCAGCATGCAATACATCAAGCATATACATTAAAAACTCCTGACAATCTTGCTGAATATTTTGAGAGAATTGTGTTTGGCCTGAACATCTGTCTAACAGATTTCGAATTTCAGACACACTTTCTATTTTTGTTCTATCAGTGCTACATTTCTCTAACACAGAATTTAACAAACTGCAAAATATTTGATCAGAATTGACCACAATCTCTTATTTTACATTTTCTAGAGAAAACAAAACATTAACCACTACATTAGCATAGCAGTTGACACCAGAACTGTTTTCAAATTGAAAACCAACAACATCTTCAACAGAATCCTTTTTGTTTCTGCTTATAATTTCAGGTTCTTTTCGTCTTTTTGCTACAACCTCCCCAGTATTGGTCACATTTCTCTGTTTCCGGCCTACCACACGTTTCTCAAACAAAGGATATTGAGGCAAATGTGGCGCATACTCTCTTCTTAACCTATTGTATTCCTTAACACAATCTAGATCCGCACAAATGTTTGTGACATCACACTCAATCAAGTACAATCCCAATAAAGTTCTAACTCGTGACAATGCCACATATGCCATACCCTCCTTGAACACAGAACTGCCAATATTCACCAATGCACTATCTACACTTAAACCTTGCGATTTATGGATTGTCACCGCATATGCTAAGCAAACAGGAAACTGCTTTCGGCGAACATATAAGTCTTTCACAAGCAAAAATCTAGCAGAACAACAACCAATTAGCTGTACTTCCTCAATGCCATCAAATTTAATTTTTAAAAATTCAATTCCATCTCTATTTCTGTATTTTACAAAATCAACAACATTACCCATTGATCCATTTACCAGACCTCTTTCAACATGTAAATTCCTTCTTAAAATTATACGGCAGTTCAAGCACACATTCAGAGTCTTTTCAAAACGTGCAGTTTTAGATATAGTGTTCTCTAATGAATCCAATTTTGTTTTCAAATTCTCAGACAAAATAATTGTTGATCCCATATGCTCTACTCTGTCAATAGCTTCCAGTTTCACAATCTCTTGCTTTTCTAAATGCAACATTTTGTTGTTGAATTTGGCACATTCTGCAAGAGTTGGCATCAAACATATTCCGGATTTCTTCTCAGTAATTTTCTGAAAAATATTCTCAGGCACAACATCTTGTTCTGGATATAAATTTGACAGTAATCGTGCATGTAAAGCTTCTTTCCCATGCTCGGTCACTTTTCCAAATCTAACATCTTGTAGAATAGTCTTGTAAACTTTATCCTTCGCCTGACGCATATTTTCATGCAGTTCAGCATAATTAAAGTTTAACCATATATTGACGTTGCCAATGCTCCCTAGGCATTTCCTGGTATCTTCATGCGTGAGCATTTTGAACACAGGTTGCCCTTTCACTGGTGTCAGCTGCAGAAGATCTCCGAAAACAATGATGTGTTTGCCACCAAATAACACATCATACTCTGTTTTGAGAACTTCTTGCATTCTCAAATGCACAAAGGCAAGCATGACATTGGAAACCATGCTTACTTCGTCAATGATAAGAAGTTTCATTTTCCTCAAGATTCTTGAAACTTCACAACAAGCATCTCCAGATAGCTTGTGATATTGTAATTTGTTGTCATGCTCCACTGGCAGCATCAGTAAACGATGTAAAGTAATCCCTTTAATGTTATGTGCTGCCAGTCCAGTTGGAGCGGTGACAACAAAAGACAGCGATGACTCTGTCCTTTCCTGCAAATAACATGAAATTGCTTTAATAAGGAAACTTTTTCCAGTTCCCGCTTCTCCACTCACGTACAGTCGGACAGGCTTCAACGACGTACATGAGCACTCTTTCTTGTCATGACTTAATCCATGATCAATTTGCATGGTAACTTCGTCATATATTTTCCTCTGCTCAACGTTGAGTTGTCTTTCCAACTCTTCTAAGTCAACCGCATCCTCCTGAGCATGTGCCATGGCTCTTTCCACTTCATTCATAGCAGTGGCAGCTTCATTTTCGATAACAGGTCCTCCTAGTGGATCCTGACTCAATGAAGCAGAACTCTGACTGTCCTGAGAACTGTCTCTGGCAATCTCGGCTGCAATCGTTGTTTCCTGCTCAATTTCCACACTCAACATTTCTACATATTTGGGAAAAGCAGGACATTCTATGGTCTCCTTGGCAGCATTGAAAGAGTCTTCGTAACAGAGGAAATCTCCAAGCAGTTCCTCTTCTGCACGCCAAGGCTTGAAAAGTTGCAAAAGTGCTGAATAGAAAAACTCCTTTTTTTCAGGAGATTCGCCACTCAATTTTCGATGGTTTACCAAGTGGCATTTTCTTTGCTTGACCAGACATCCCTCACTTCCTATTACAGCATACACTCCTTTCTCAGTATCTTCTTTGATGTTCCTCTTGAATATGTAATTTTGAAGAACCTCATACAGACAAACATTCTCGAGGTGACTGCTTCGATTTGGATAATATGTATCCAACATGTTGGTCTTCAAAATGTCGGTACTGTTTGGCTCCTTTTCCGCCAAATACTCAATTTCCCGCACAGGTTTCAGAACTCGATTACGCGTTGCAGCAAGACCAAGACTCGCCCAAACGATACTCCTGGACTTGGCATAGAGACTTGCTGAAGACAACCGGTCAGAACATTCGTAAGCTCCGATTTCTCGATGTGACAACATCTTCAGACTGAAACTGTACAACTTCTTGCTGAGGCTCTTTTCATGGGAAATGTCCTCCCACATATCCTTCAATTCTGTCTTCTCTTTTTTGGTGATGTAAGATGTCACATACCGAGCCACAGCCATACAGTTATCAGCCACAAACTGTATATCCATGTTAGCATTCCACATGGACAAAATCACCGGGTTGTAGTCGTTGATGTACTTAGACTCTTCGTTCCTCTTCAAATTGTATGTGTTTTTAGGTGATTTCTTCATCACATTATTTCGCAGCGAAGACATCAAACTGTTTACTCTTCCTTTAGAAATCACCGGTCGTGGAAAGCCGAAACGACATTTGGTGTAGAACTTGTCCTTGTTTCGGAATTTACGACGACAGTACTTTCCACATCGATGGCTTTGGAAACGTAGAACTTTTTCTCTTAGGCTTTTCTTCTCCTTTGCATTTGGAACAGCACACGTAGAATACTGTTGTATGAAACTCATCACTGAGTCTTCTGGATCCGTTCCAAATTTAGGTGCATCCTTGATCCACAGCAACATATGTATATGAGGAGCACCTCTTGCTTGGTACTCCTTTCTCCAGAAGAAATCCAACACCTCTCCAAGAGGTGGATTCTTCTTATTCATGATGAAAGACATCATAGCTTCAAATCTATGATTGAAGTACCTGCATACATTGACTGGATCCAAAGAGCACAGTTCTCCGGGTGTCTTGAATTCGATGTTTTCGATGTTTCCATTTGCCTCTCGTAGAAATTCAAGTAAGTCTTCCCAGCCATACTCCGCACAGCTCAGAGTGAGGAACCATGTGGGAGTTCCTAAGTTCCTCAGCATACATTTTAAATCACCATGACGACGGTACCAGTACTCATTAGTACCACGCTGACACGCCATGAGATTAATCAGGTGAGAATCCAAAATACTGTCCTGGACATTGACTTTATCCATAAAGTCACTTGCCGAGATGTTTTGCATGTGTATACCACTTTTCAAGATGTTGTTCACTGCATATGACAGTCCAGACAGATCGCTTTCAAACAGGAGATGAAACAAATAGGGAATGCATTGTCGAAACCTAGCATCCCCTGCATACAATCGCAAAGTCCGGTATTCAGAAGCAGGAATTTGATGAGGTCGCTCATCATATCTTCCTCCCTGACCTGTTGGAAAAAGCTGTGGGAAACACCGAGCTTCCAAACTTTCCTCCCAAACACTAATGGGACTCCCTTTCGCTTGTTTCATTTGAAACAACTCAATAGCATTCCCCATGACTTCCTTGGAATGCAAACGATGAACACTATAATGTTCATATATTTCTTCACTAGTAGAGGGTTCTACTTTCTCAATTTGACCAGCACACAAATCGCTATCCTCTTCCTCACTTACTTCCTCCTCTGCAACATATACATTCCTATAGTATTTATTATTTTTTTTCAAATACAATGTTGCCTTTTTAACTTTCCTAACATCCACTAAATCTTGCCATATTTTCTTATTCTTTGTCGGAACCCCATTAACTAAGATAACCAGAGGTTCCTCTTCCACTTTTTCTACTCCAATTGTGTTAATGTTTTTCTTCAAATCTAGAGGCAAATAAACAACTCTTCCCTTTAATCCTCTCTGTAAATCTGATGGAGGCAATTTCCCTGTCTTTGGCTCCATTCTTACAATAGCCTGAAAGGGATGGATACTTTGAATCAAAATAGATTCATAAGTATTTAAATCCTTCAATTCAGAAGGAATCTCAACCAATTCCAGATTATTATGAACTGCTCTAGCAGGCATCTGGTTTTGATTTAATTTGCAACAACAATAAGTACACACACGTTGATCCAATCCCAAATCAAAACAATTTTCTGCCATCAAGTATGTTGTGAAATCCTTCCATTCACTATTATTTTCCCTTTCACTTTTTGCATATAAATCCACTAACTTAGTCTGATTCTTATAATAAGTGCGTCGACAACACACACAAGTGAAATTTGGCCTCTCACTTGATTTGACCTGAAACGTCGCAATTTCCCTCTGGAAATTATCTGTACTGGAAACCTGTACACTATCTTCCACATTACCCGCTTCTTCTTGGTCAATTTCAACATTCTCCTCTTTACTTCCAAAGTAACAAAACTCAATTTCTTCACATATATTCTTCACATCTATTTCAGAACCATGCAAAAGAGCAGCGCATAATTGTTTAAGCATAATTGCTGGACTCTTAGCATAATACAACATTCTAACTAATTTCCTCACTTTATTATGATGCACTGCTAGCATCCTGAAATGATGAAAAACACTCTGGCATACTCTCCTGGAAAGACAAGCCAGTGAATGACCATGCAAACCTGTCACTTCTCTCACTCTGCAAGGATCTAATTCTTGCAACAACCTCATTTTCTGCTTCAAACTTTTCTTATTAAATGACCGTACAAAATCACAAAGCAAATTGATGGAATCCTGTCGCACACTGCAAATACTACTACACTTCCAGGTGTACACAGGACCCTTGGCACGTCTTCCTAAAACCTCATTACCTAACACCTCTTCTGCCTCTGTTGTCACAAGTTTTTCTTTTTCAACTGGAGAACCATCTTTCACTTCATAAGCTCGACCACTGGTGTCAACTGCATGCACCAAATCATTATCCTGGAAATAACTCTCCTCATTAAAAAATGCCTCACAGCTTGAACTATGCATCCATTCTCCAGAAAAAACTTCACAAAAATTACTACGATTAACTATTCTCTTCCATCTACTATTTCTTTTGAAATCATAAATTGCCTTGTTTAGCTTCCTAATTCTATTGATTATCAAAATAAATAACTTACGTTTTTACGTAATTTCTCAACTTTTTATTTTCTCTTATAAAAAACCACTTTCTGTTGACCTTTCTTAATATTTTTTAACAAATTGCCAATTATCCTGTTGCGGAAAATTCGTTTACGAATGTCCCTAAACTGTTGTTTCCTTCTAATATCATGCACAGAGTTATCTCTTGCTCTAGCAGTAACATTTTTCATTGGCCTTTCCTTTCCGTTTGAATTGCTTCTCTTTTTCTGGACTGAAACATTTTCTGTAGTAATATTTTTTTTACTACAGATATTTCTTAGGAATGTTTTTGTACTCTTACCCGGTGCTTTCTTGGTGACTTGACAAATCTTTTTGTTAGAGGACTGCTGCTTTTTTTCATTGACCTGCTGTCTTTGACGTTTTGCAGCCTTTCTCAGTCTTTCTTTGGTTGGCATGCTGAAATCTTGAAATGATCTGCAGTTGAATCTGTGGTAAAATATAATAAAAAATGTTATTAACCACTATTACCCAACAGTAAATTAATAACAGTAATCAAAAACTTAAAACACTACTTGACATTTTTACATAGAAGATTTTTTAGTGCTTTGCAAATTTAGAATACAGAAATAGCAGAAAAGAAATGGAATTTATATTCATTTTACCTGTGCTGTTTTATATGTGAATCTGATCTAATTTTATGAGCATATTTTAATATTTTATTGAAGACACTACACATAACCTGTTTTTGAAGGTGTCTTTATTTTTAAATAAAACGGTTTACATTTTTACTTTTTATTTATTATAAATTTTTAAAATAAATGTTTATAGTTCCATAGGCTCAAGCACGTCAGCTTCCCATCCTATGTCATACAATTCTGACAAATCTGCATCCTCATCACGTTCTTCTTCATCCTCAGGATTTAAATCATCCAAGGGATCAACATCCACTGATGTTTCAATTACGAGTTCAATGATGAGGTCGAAATCAACTGATTGCTGATTGTCGCTCATGTTGATGTTGTCTTTATCTTTAAAGAAAGATAACAACAATGAGATGTTGCAGAGTCAGAGACAAATCTCAGAGATTATAATAGTAAAATTGTTTAACAAGAGTAACATTTTGCAGCTATTATTTAGCCATGTCCAGCGATGCTGAGGAGGTGAAGCCTATGTCCAATTTTTCAGTGAACAGGACTCATCTCTTCTTAACCTTGGATAAGCCTCACCGACTCTGTGTCCCCTGCACATACTTAAATGTAAAGGGGCAGATTTATGTTAACTGGCACATTCCCAGGGATGCACCAGTTAACGTGCACCGCTGCTCTGCCACCCATGGTGTGCCGCATTTACAATCAGATAGGACAAAGCTGCGTCAAAACCCTGCGCCTGCTTGAAGCAGGCATAGGTCTTGACGCAGCATTGTGGAGATGGGGCACCCCTGAGCCTTGCTGGAGCTGCATCGCACTTGCGATACAACTCCAGTAATGCGCCACCTTTACGGCACAGATGCGTCACGCATCTGTGCCGTTTTTGCCCCATGGTGCGCCGCATTGTAAATGCAGCACACCATGGGTGGCGGAACAGCGGCGCAGGATAACTGGCACATCCCTGGTGATGCGCCAGTCATCATAAATCTATCCCTAAGCTCCTTATTTTGCATCAAACTTGTTTGATACATACCATTTGTCTAATTAGCATTCGCAAAGGCCGAAATTCGCAGAATTTCGGCCTTTGCGAATGCTAATTAGCTTGTTACATATGGCCCCAAGTGAGGCCTGTCTTGCAACATGGTGCATCTTTTGCATCACTGCTGCATCGGTTTCATGTGGCACGTTTTTTTTACAGCATGACACATCTGCCTAAATGCATCAATTTGTAATTTTGTCGCCTCATAGCAAATCTTTTGCACCGCCGCTGCATCACAAAAGTGATGCACAGTGGCGCAAAAGAGGCATACACCTATCATAAATCTCTCCCTAGCATTTTAAATGATTAATTCAGGATGACGATAAGGTGTGGCCTATCCAGAGGTTTGTTTAAGGTGAGGCCTACTCAGGGTTGCAGATCAAAGTTACGCTTGTTGAAGAATACAGAGGAGATAATACATGTAAAGGCCTACCAATGAAGTAAGTGATGTCCACCTCATTGCGCCAGTCATCATAAATCTATCCCTAAGCTTCTTATCTTGTTAGAAATGAACCGCCATATGTATCATCAAACTATTTTGCATTTCCTAAATAGCGAATTTTAAGGAATAAATAGCGATTCTTTACCATTCCTAATTTGCGATGAGCAAATTGCTAATTGCAAATTACCCATTCATTTCCATGGGCCAGGAGGCCCATAGGAATGAAGGTGTAATTTGCGATTAGCAATTAGCTCATCGCAAATTAGGAATTTTTCCAAGGGTGCAGGGGTGTTTCAAGAACACCCTGCTGCACCCCTGAAAAAGAAATTTGGGGGCATATGCCGCACATACATGCCCTAAGGGCATGTATGGGCGTCATATGGCACCTTTTGTTTTTTGGAAAAAAAGCTTTTTGAAAAGAATTTGCAAATTACCACCAACTAGAAGTTGGTGGTAATTTGCAAATCCTTAATGGCATTTTTTGCATATTTTTTGTTTGATACATTTCATTTAAGGAATCGCAAAATTTGCAAATGCTTCAGTGCAATCGCAAAATAAGGAATAGCAAATTTTGCTATTCCTTATTTTGCATCAAACTTCTTTGATACATACCATTTGTCTAATTAGCATTCGCAAAGGCCGAAATTCGCAGAATTTCGGCCTTTGCGAATGCTAATTATCTTGATACATATGGCCCCAAGTGAGGCCTGTCTTGCAACATGGTGCATCTTTTGCATCACTGCTGCATCGGTTTCATGTGGCACGGTTTTTTTACAGCATGACACATCTGCCTAAATGCATCAATTTGTAATTTTGTCGCCTCATAGCAAATCTTTTGCACCGCCACTGCATCAGAAAAGTGACGCACAGTGGCGTAAAAGAGGCATACACGTATCATAAATCTGTCCCTAACATTTTAAATGATTAATTCAGGATGACGATAAGGTGTGGCCTATCGGCATAAATAGCGATTCTTTACCATTCCTAATTTGCGTTGAGCAAATTGCTAATTGCAAATTACCCATTCATTTCCATGGGCCTGGAGGCCCATAGCAATGAAGGTGCAATTTGCGATTAGCAATTAGCTCATCTCAAATTAGGAATTTTTCCAAGGTTGCAGGGGTGTCTCAAGAACACCCTGCTGCACCCCTGAAAAAGAAATTTGGGGGCATATGGCGCACATAAATTTTAAAAACATTCCTTTACCTCAAAAACGATTTTCAAGTCATAATTTGAAAACACTGCCCACGGGGAAATGACTTAAAATGTCCTTAAGACACATGAAAGTGTTTTTTTAAAGCCTTTGCAACTTTTTTGGGTCACTTTTAACATGGCTATGTAACTCAAACAGTCAAAATCTAAATTTACCATGCACAGGTTGGAGCATATTTACAAGGAATTTGCTCCACGGGGAAAGGTCTTTTAATTTAATATGGGAAAAATAACATCAGAGACACTGAAATGCCTTATAAAGAAGCATACACCATTATGTCCTTGTCATATATTTTAAAACCATTCCTTTTCCCCAAAAACAATTTTCAAGTCATATTTTGAAAACACTCCACATGGGGAAATGACTTAAAATGTCCTTAAGACACATGAAAGTGTTTTTTTAAAGCCTTTGCAACTTTTTTGGGTCACTTTTAACATGGCTATGTAACTCAAACAGTCATAATCTAAATTTACCATGCACAGGTGGGAGCATATTTACAAGGAATTTGCTCCACGGGGAAAGGTCTTTTAATTTAATATGGGAAAAATAACATCAGAGACACTGAAATGCCTTATAAAGAAGCATACACCATTATGTCCTTGTCATATATTTTAAAACCATTCCTTTTCCCCAAAAACGATTTTCAAGTCATATTTTAAAAACACTCTACATGGGGAAATGACTTAAAATGTCCTTAAGACACATGAAAGCGTTTTTTGATTGCCTTTGCAGCATGTTTGGGTCACTTTTAACATGGCTATGTAACGCAAACATTCAAAATCTAAATTTGCCATGCACAGGTGGGAGCATATTTACAAGCAATTTGCTCCACAGGTAAAGGTCTTACATTAAAATGGGAAAAATAACATCAGAGACACTCAACTGCCTTATAAAGAAGCATACACCAGTATGTCCTTGTCATAAATTTTAAAACCATTCCTTTTCCCCAAAAACGATTTTCAAATCATAATTTGAAAACACTCCACATGGGCAAATGACTTAAAATGTCCTTAAGACACATGAAAGTGTTTTTTTTAAAGCCTTTGCAACTTTTTTGGGTCACTTTTAACATGGCTATGTAACTCAAACAGTCAAAATCTAAATTTACCATGCACAGGTGGGAGCATATTTACAAGGAATTTGCTCCACGGGGAAAGGTCTTTTAATTTAATATGGGAAAAATAACATCAGAGACACTCAATTGCCTTATAAAGAAGCATACACCATTATGTCCTTGTCATACATTTTAAAACCATTCCTTTTCCCCAAAAACGATTTTCAAATCATAATTTGAAAACACTCCACATGGGGAAATGACTTAAAATGTCCTTAAGACACATGAAAGCGTTTTTTGATTGCCTTTGCAGCATGTTTGGGTCACTTTTAACATGGCTATGTAACGCAAACATTCAAAATCTAAATTTGCCATGCACAGGTGGGAGCATATTTACAAGCAATTTGCTCCACAGGGAAAGGTCTCACAATAAAATGGGAAAAATAACATCAGAGACACTCAATTGCCTTATAAAGAAGAATACACCATTATGTCCTTGTCATAAATTTTAACACCATTCATTTTCATCAAAAACGATTTTCAAGTCATAATTTGAAAACACTCCACAGCTCCTATGCACAAAAAAACCTTGTCAGTACTAATACTTCACATTTTCTCCAATTACAATTTCTCAAAGAAACAAAATCTATTTGTAAAACACTTGAGACAAAGCAACATTTGAAAAACACAACTTTCTTCATAATTTTCTCCTTAAAGCACACTATTCTCTATCTAAAGTAAAGAAATCTTTTCTCACCTTAGCAAATACTTTATGAGTTTCAAAACAGTCTCAGAAACACACCAATTTGTCTTCAGCAGAGCAAAAGGTATGCACTCTAGAGTCTGCAGCTATCAAAAGCACAGAAATGCTGTAATTCTTCACACATATCTCTCATGTCACCCAATCAAAACTCTTCCCTCACTTTTTTCAAATCAAAACCCTTCCCCCCTCTGCCCTCTCTGCTTTTTTTGCATAGCAACCACCTCTTGGAAGACCTCTGGTGTTTGCAAGTTCACACAACAATGTTTCAATTGAACTCTGAACTCTCAGTGCACCTGCATATCCAGTGCATTCTTTCATTTAATGATTTTTTCTTGACCACTCAAAATACATCTTTCAAAGAACTCATCCATGCACCCTAACTTTCTGTTTTCAGCAATCAAAATCCACCAATCACTGTTACTGCTTCATTAACACAGAAACTCCACAGTTTTTTTCATTTTAAACTCTTATTTTTTCAACTGCCATTTCATTGCCACACTTCATCTGACTGCAGGAGAACCTTCTCTCACCATGTTTTCTGTCTGGATTGTTGGACATAGTTACATCTATTAGGCTCAGAGGTATGCTGAGAACAGAAATTTACCTAACCTCAATTTACAAGATGTGGAAATTAAGTGGTTTGGCCACAGAGGATTAAAATGTCACCAATTGATACCATTGGTGAAAACCTTTATGTATTTGCCAAAACCTGACCTGTTAATTGTGCACTGTGGAGGTAATGATTTGGGCACTTTGACTGGGGTAGGTCTGGAAATGCTTTTAAAGGACACCTTTGAGCAATTAATGGCACTTTTTCCTCAGACTGCCTTGGTATATTCAAATATATGCCAAAGACAGAAATGGAGGTGGTCAAACCAATTTTGTCCACAAATTGAGAAGTCGAGGAAGCATGTAAACAAATCTGTTTCAGCTTACATGAGAGACCATGGAATGGGCTCCATGTACAACAATAACTTGCGTTACTACATGCAAGATATCTACAGAGGAGATGGAGTTCACTTCTCAGATGAGGGCAACAGAGTTTTCATTTTGAATTTAAGACTGTGCATTGGTACCTACTTATAAGTACCTAAATGTACCATAAACCCAAAAGCTCTTCTCAGAGCTACCCTACATATGATCACTCACAATTATTATTTTACTCTAACTTTTTTCACTAATTTTCAACAAAGTCCGCTCCCCGGGGCGCTACCCGGTACGCGAACCGGAAGCTAACCGCGCGAAATTTTCAAAAAAAATGTTTTTTTTCGCACATATAAGCCTCCTCAGCCACCCTCAGAAAACCTAGGGGGTCAAGATAAGTCTACCGTGCCCCCTTCTACCCATTCTGAACATTATTTGCCCTCCATCTTGTATCTTAAGTCGACCAAAACACAAAATGGTGGACTCCCGTAACGCTTAAGGTTCGCGTACCGGGGCGCTCGCCAGTTCGCGTACCGGGGCGCTCCCCGGGAAGCGCACCATCAAAAAAGGTGGGAAAGTAATTTACAGAAAAACGACTGGAGACACTCTCACCAAATATAGATTAGCTCATACTACATACCAATCCCTACCATTTTCACAAATTTGGTTGGAATTCCATTTAGCCATTTAGCCTGTAGACCTCTCTAAATACCCTGAGGTACATTACTTCACAAAACACATCTGAAGTGTTGGAATTGACAACCAATTAAAATGTTACTTTCATTTTCTACTTTTTTTACCTGACAATTGATTGGTTATGTACCTGAATATATATATAAAAAAAGAGAGAGAAACACAGCCATTTTGACTACTACTTCCTGAAGTACATTGCAAGTGCATTTTCACTGACAACTTAAACTTGTTTTTAATAGGTAAGATGTTATTTTATAAATTTGAAAGGAGAACTATGTTATGCACTTTAAATTAATTTGGGAAAACATTTTCAGATAGTTATATACTGTCCCTCTGTAAGAGTTAGACATTGAGAAAGGCTTGTTTATTATAATTATGGATTGATTTAGGTTTCTGTGCTATAATTATGAATTTACTTAGACTTCTTCACATGCACTTTTTAATAGTACTACTTCACGCCTGAAACCATACAGTGCCCATAGATTACTTCTCTGTTATAAACTCACAAGTACCTGTCTGAACTTAAAGCCAACAGTGCCCTATCTCTACTGATATATTTATTTTTTATGAAAATTACAGCAAGAAAATGGAAGGAGAGCAGATTATTTCCTTCAAAATTGTTCTGGAGAACAACACAGAAAAAGTTATTGAGGACAATGATGACTCAGATTTCATGGATGAATCACGGGACCATGAATTAGTTCAATTTGTAGATGCAGTAGATTCGCTGATTGAAAATGAGGACATTTCCGACAATTTGTTGTTAAATGTTCTGTTAAATTTGGAAAAAGAATCACAAAAATAAAATTATTTAATAATCAAAAATTGTTCGAGACTTTAATCATTTTTATATGTAATTCATAAACTAGTACCTAATTGATTATAATGTAAAGTCAGACTTATAGTATACTGTGCAACTTTTTTATGTTACATAGTAATTTTGCTCATAGTTACTTCCTTTCTCCAACTATATTATCTCCAATGTGTATTTAACAACTCTTTTTCATCTCCTGCCTCCATGTTCTTTCTGCTTTCCTGACAGACTATGATATGGATTCCATATTCCACAATAACTTCTGAAACAACATGCAAGATATCTACAAAGGAGACGGTGTATATTAATTTTTTGACTCTGCATTGGTACCTACATATTGCTACTTAAATAAAAAAAAACAAAAAAAAACAACAAAACGAACAATCAATAAACATACAATATTTAAAAAGTCTATCATTCTTTTTTCCTCATAGTACGCTCCCCAGTACGCTTCCCGGTTCGCGAACCGGGCGCTCCCCACGCAAAAAACAAAAAAATGTTTTTATTTATTTTTTGCCCTGCGGGGCCCTTTTAAAGCCTCCACATCAAACCTAGGGGGTCAGGGAGGATCTACTATGCCCCCTTATGGTCATTTCCCCCTTTGTTTTGGCCTCCTCTTGTCTCTCGATCCTACCGGGAGACAAGATGGCGGCCGCTCCGGACTGTTTAGAATGTTGACAGACACCGGAGAGCCAATCAGCTTCGCTTCGCGAAGTTCCGTTACGCGTAAAGTACGCGAACCGGAGCGCTGCCCAGAGCGCGCTTACAGATATATATCTTTTTTTGAACGTTAATTTCTCAAAATCCACTGGAGCACATATATTGAGACCTAGCAAAGGCACATCGGGCTAACAGTCCCTACAATTTTGCCAAGTTTCGTGCAAATCCATTCAGCCGTTCGGGCTAAAAGTGAGGCCAACCGCCCTATGGAAATTAACATTGGAAAAACACGTTTTGGGACCCCCCTTTTTTCTCGGTCCCCCCTTGACGAACCCCCCCCAAATTTTCAGGGGCTGCTCAAAAACAAAATGTTCCATTTTCCTGAAAATTTCAGACAATTCCGTCCACAAACGGCAAAGTTATTAGACATAGAATTTTCAAAAATCCCATAGGGAAAAAATCCTAACTATATATACCTACTGGCGACCGCCAGTAGGTAATATATATATATATATATATATATATATATATATTCACTGAAAAAAACATAGGTTATAGACCATATATAGTTAGGAATTAGCATTTAAAAAACCCTATTTTACTCACACAAAACCATTGAAATTCCATATATAGTTAGTTGTACTAACTATATATCGCGCACCCGCAATCCACTGCTGATCATGTCACATATTACATCATTCATGACATGGTCAGTGACATCACTGATGACATCACTGATGACATCTCAAATGACATCACTGATGACATCACTGATGACATCTCAAATGACATCACTGATGACATCACTGATGACATCATCCAGTGACTGTGTGTTTCTGTAAAGTTTAAATATGTTTTACATATTGAAGAATGAGTAGATGTAGAAGTGTCTGGATGAAGGATTTAGTAGGTGCGTGACTGACTGTATGAGTGAGTGATTAAATGTGTCTCACTGAATGCATGGGTTAGTGACTAAACTGTCTTAATTTGTGCATCATTATGTCTGTTGTTCTGTAAACTGCTGCATGTGTTGATCAGTAACTATATGAGTAACTATATGGGTTATTGATTGGTTGCCCAAGCATTTGTATGGGAGACTGAGTGTGTGTGTCGGTGGCTGGGAGGTGTATGACTCTGTGCATATATGTGTGAGCAGTTGATTCACTAGATGTATGGGTTCAAAAGTGCATGTGGAAACAGCTGTATGGGCGGTTGACTGTGTGCATGAGTGTATTGGTGAGTGAATGGATATCTCAGTGCTACATGTCAAAGTAAGTACATATGTAAAATACAGTACATGTGAGAGTTGACATATATAAATAACTGTGCATAGGAGCCAGTGAATGTGTGAGTGGCTGTATGCATCATTGTGAACTTGTATCCAGGATTGTATAAGAGAGTAAATATGTTTTAGTATATGTTTGAATAAGTAAGGTGTGTATAACTGTATAGTTGAGAAAATGGAGGTGTGATTGATTCTTTGCATGACTGACTAGGTGTCTGAGTAACTCCATGGATGAGTGACAGTCTGTGAGTGTCTGTTTACACTGAGTGTATCTAAGGTTATATTAGAGTCTGAAGAGGTTCATTGTATTATCACATGAATGATGTCATCAGTAATGTGATCAGTAATGTCAAATGAGATGTCATCAGTGATGTCATCAGTGATGTCATTTGAGATGTCATCAGTGATGTCATCAGTGATGTCATTTGAGATGTCATCAGTGATGTCATCAGTGATGTCATTTGAGATGTCATCAGTGATGTCATCAGTAATGTCACTGACCATGTCATGAATGATGTAATATGTGACATGATCAGCAGTGGATTGCGGGTGCGCGATATATAGTTAGTACAACTAACTATATATGGAATTTCAATGGTTTTGTGTGAGTAAAATAAGGTTTTTTAAATGCTATTTCCTAACTATATATGGTCTATAACCTATGTTTTTTTCAGTGAATTTTCAAGGTTTTGTAAATGCTAATTCCTAACTATATATGGTCTATAACCTATGGTTTTTTCAGTGAATTTCATTGGTTTTTTAAAAGCTAATATCTATAGCTGTAAAATGTATTCTTCTTTAAATCCAAAAATATATTTTATATGTTTATTAATAATTTTTTTTTTAAATACTTTTTTTGTTTCGCTCCCGTTTCGCGAACCGGGAAGCTTTCCGTTAGCTCAATTTGATGCCGCGACCCGGTCCGCGAACCGGTAAACGTTCCGTTAGCGCAACTGCCGCGTTAGAAATCAACATCTTGACGTATCACGTTGTCGCGTAATGCGTCTTATGACGCGCCGCGTTAGCGCACCCGGAAGTGCTCCGGTACGCGAACTGAGACGCGAAGCGCAGCTCCCCTGAAGCGATTCGCAGCGCGTCGCGAAAGCGCGACGTATCGCGTTGCCGCGTAATGCATCTTATGACGCGCCGCGTTAGCGCACCCGGAAGTGCTCCGGAGCGCGAACCGAGGCGCGAAGCGCAGCGACCCGGAAGCGACCCGGGGCGCGTTCCGCAGCGCGTAACATAAGCGTGAGAGGTCATGTGACTTGTTAATAAAACTTTTCATTGGTTCATTTAACTTTTGGTTTCATAATCATGTAAGGCTAGGTCAGGTGACCTAAAAATAACACTTTTCATTGGTTTAGAACTATTGTTTTTCCCAAATGATGAAAACCCCTCCTTCTTTCCTCACTCTGACTTTCATAATTGTGAGAGGAAGACCTTTATTCATAGTAGAGCAATGGCTTCAGTAGTTGCTTCAGCTGGTGCACCCCCACCACCACCTCCACCTCCTCATCGGAAGAGAGGACCACCTCCCCAGGTCATCACCAACACAGAGGAGGAAGAGGAAGAACTAGAGGAAGAGGAGAGAGAAGGACCACAGTTCTTGGAAGAGATGCCCCGGGTTTCCCATAGGAAAGCCAGTTTCATTTGGCAGTTTTTTTCAATCCCTCCAGGGCAGAAGAAAGTAAATGCGAGGTATGTCACCTGCCTCATTTGCAAAGAGAAATTATCAAGAGGGACTGATAAAAAGTATAGCTACGGGAACTATACCATGCATCGGCACATGAACAGGTGGCATCCATTGAATTGCAGCCGGGCGGAGATACGTGACATGGAAGAAAACCCAACAGCAACTCCTGTGGCCAGGTCAACATCGTTAATATCGTTGACAGCAGCAGAGGCACGGGAAACTGTGCTAAACATCCAGGAGAATTTTGGGCATATGAAATATACTTGTCTGCACTGCGGTGCATTGATATCATGTGGTAACATGAGCATTAATTCAATCAACCTAGCTTATAACAATCACAATTGTCCTAACCGCCCCAGACAGTAATTTTTTTTTTGCTCCTGTTGAGCCCTTTTCAATGCCTGTTTTTTGTTGTTTCCCCCCCCAAAAAACCAAAAAAAATATAAAATTGTTCAAAAAATACAAAAAAAACAAAAAATGTTCAAAAAATAAAAAAAAAATATAAAACAACAAAAACATTAAAAAAAAAGTTCTTTTCAGAACTACCTCCCCTTTCAAAAAAATTTGCTAGAATGTTTAGCACTCTGGCAAGCTCTATTTCTTTTAGTTCGCTTCCCAGTTCGCTTCCCGGTTCGCGAACCGGGAGCTAACCAAAAAAAAAAAAAAAAAAAAAAAAAAAAAGAAGAGTAAGTATAAGGAAAGTAAACAGAGAGTGATGTTAAAAGAAAGACAGCTATAGGGAGTAAACCAGAGATACTGTTTAATAGATCTATTTACCGAAGAAAAGACGGAAGAGGGTATAATTGTGAAAAACAAAATAGATAAGGAGGTGAAAGAAAAAAAAGAGAGTAGAACAATAACAAATAAGACTTTCTTGGAGAATGTGAGTGAATGTTCAAAATAAGATTAAAACATGGGGAATAACAGAGAGAAAAAATAGAAAACAGAAAAGAAGAAGTAACAGAAAAAGATTAATTGAAACAGCAAAGAAATGTAAATAACATAGAGCCATATCATCAACATAGGCAATAAAAGTTTTGCAGCTTTTATCGGCAGAAATATGTCACCAAAGCCGCTTTTGCAGCAGAAAACTGCCGCTAAAACCACTTTTGCACCAGTTTTCTGCCAATAAAAACAGCAATAATTTTATTGGCTGTGTTCATAATATGCCCCTTACTGTGCTTGAACTACACAGAGAAAGCATTATGAACAAGTAGTCAAAGAGTGATCAGTCAAAGACACTAAGAGTAATAGAGACGGAGTGAGTGAACAAGAGTGAGGAACTATGAGAAGAGAGGGACTGAGAAAAAGAGTGGAAGGAGTTGATTAAGTAGGTAATAGAGAAAGGAATGAGGAAAGTAGCAAAGGCAGGAAACTGAGGGTTAAAGAAATGAAGCTGTGGAACTAATAGTAGGTGAATGTGATAGAAATGTAACGAAAAGAATACAAAACATTTACCTTATAATTGTCGTTAAATTACTCACTTTTTGTTTTTATACGTTCAATCTGTGAAAGAGAGAACAAACATTTGAAAAATATTAAAACATGTATTTAAAAATTACAAAAGACAAGGGAAAAGATTGAAGGACAAACAGTTTTTCAACAACTTTGACACTGACAGAAGCTTCTGCTTCTCCAGGACCCCTACACAGTCCTAAAGATATACATTTTAAACTAACAGTATCTTGATGCAGATGAAGTGAGGCCTATCTTAAAACATGGTGCATCTTTTGCACTGCTGTTGTCTCAGAAAAGTGTCGCAAGACACTAACATTTTAAATGATTGCTTCAGGATGCCAATAAGATGTGTCCTATCCAGAGGTTTGTTTGAGGTGAGACCTACTCAGGGTTCCAAATGAAATTTCGAGTTGTTTGAAGAGAACAGAGGACATAATACATGTGAAGGCCTACCAATGAAGTAAGTCATGTCCACTTCACTCTTGAACAAAGGCCAGACCTCTTCTGTGTCCGTGGACATACCTAAACTTCATCTGCATAATGTCATTCATAAACTTAGGAAACACAGGTGATGTAATTGAAAAATGTGGAGTTTCTTTTCCTCATTTCACAATCACATCACCTGTGTTGCCTTTGCTTAGGTATCTCATAGTGCAGATGTAGTCCAGCATATTAAACAGTACCTAGAAGTGCAGCACTGCATGCAACAACTTTGACACTTATAAAAGCTTTTGCTTCTGCATGCCCCCTACACAATGCTAATTATATACATTTTAAACTGATGGTATCTTGCTGGAGATGAACTGAAACCTATCTTGCAACATGGTGCATCTTTTACACAAAAGTGACCCACAATGGAGCAAAAGAGGCGCACGGCCACCATAAATCTGACCCTAACATTTTAAATGATTGTTTCAAGATGCCAATAAGGTGTAACCTATCCACAGATTTGTTTCAGGTAAGTCCTACTCAGGGTTGCAGATGGAATTTAGGTTTGTTGAAGAATACAGAGAAGATAATACATGTGGAGGCCTACCAACGAAGTGAGTAATGTCCACTGCACTCTTGAACAAATGTCAGACCTCCTCTGTCTCCAGGAACAGGCCTAAACCTCATCTACACAATGTGGTGTGTAATGTTAGGAAACACAGGTAATATAATTGAAAAACATGCAAATTTTTTTGCTCATTCCACAATCATATGACCTGTGTTTCCTTTGCTTAGGTATCTCATTGTGGAAATGTAGTCTATCATATGAAAGACTACGTAGAATATGAGCACTGTATGCAAGAACTTTGACACTTACAGAAGCCTCTCCTTCTCCATGCCTCCTACACAGTTCTAAATGTACATCATAAATGGAAACAGTACAGAATTAATTATACATGTTAAATGGTTTATTTTTGCTGTTCTCAGAATGTATCAAATTTCACTAAAAACAGTGACTTGAAGGTATTCATCATATAACAGCGGGGAAAAAAAAACACAATCAAAATGATTGTGTTTAAAAAACCCATACAACATAACAAATCAGAATTCAGAACTCCTTAAAGTTAACTTACTTTCCATGACCGCGAAGGATGTCCTATGAACAGCTTACACTCTGTTGTGCTGTTATTCCTTTCAGCCCGCCACTTTCTGAAAGAAAACCTCCATCGTTTTGAAAAACATGTTACATACAATAAATGACTTCTTGCTCTCTATCACAAGTTTCCACAAGGCCAAATCTTGTCAGAGCCATTTATAACTCTTGGATTTCTTGTAAGCCAATCCCGTCATTTGGCATTTCCGCAACTTTCAGAATTAAAATGTTGAAGATCATTTTCACAATCCTGGACTAGTAATATCTTCCCCTTCTTCCTCAGTCATGTTCTACATTTCCTATGACACTGATACTGCTTACTATGAAGCAGACTTACACTACCTCTATGACTACTACAATTATTTAATTCTCTACATCACTTTTAATCACAAAGCAATGTAAAACAGTAGACAGCATTGCAGACTTACATTCCCTCTACTCTATGTTTTGATTGGCTGCTTCAATTAGCTTATAAAAAGAAATAGTTTTTCTGAACTCATTCAAAGTGCACCTATTTCTCCATGACGTCCAGTCTTATGGTTAGAAGTTATGTCTCTGAACTACACTTATCCTCAAGGCCAAATCATGTAGGAGCCATTAGAACTTCTTGAAATTCCTCAGAGCACATCCCGAGATTCTTTCCCTAAAATTTTGGTTTTAAAAACACCAGGTAAGAGTTTTTAAGGTCATACGGCAATTTTTTTTTGAAAATTAAAACAGAATCATTGCAGAATGACCAGCCATTTCTAAACTTTAAATAAGCTGTGTAATGTCCTGATGTTATTGAAGGACCGTCATGATATATAATTGCTGCAGTTACAAAAGTCCTTCCTGATATTGACAACTGCGAAGCCACAAAATTTTTAATTAAAGTTGTCAATTTTGTTCCATCAGGCCTACATCGTTGGAACATTAAAATGACATACTGGCCATATGTTCGTATAAATAATGTGGACATCATTTCAGATTTACATTGGCTACACTCCATGTTGTGATCAGCTGCTTTTACTAGCTTATTAAAGGAGACTGATTTACTGTCTGGCAAAGTTAAATATATAAATCTTTCTGAGTCTACACTAGTAGTACTTGATACCCTACAGTTCTCGCAGTCATGCTGCCATTGATAAGAAAGCCCAAACAGCTGATCTACATCTACACCTTCAGCATGCAATACATCAAGCATATACATTAAAAACTCCTGACAATCTTGCTGAATATTTTGAGAGAATTGTGTTTGGCCTGAACATCTGTCTAACAGATTTCGAATTTCAGGCACACTTTCTATGTTTGTTCTATCAGTGCTACATTTTTCTAAGACAGAATTTAACAAACTGCAAAATCTTTGATCAGAATTGACCACAATCTCTTCTTTTACATTTTCTAGAGAAAACAAAACATTAACCACTACATTAGCATAGCAGTTGACACCAGAACTGTTTTCAAATTGAAAACCAACAACATCTTCAACAGAATCCTTTTTGTTTCTGCTTATAATTTCAGGTTCATCGACTTTTCGTCTTTTTGCTACAACCTCCCCAGTATTGGTCACATTTCTTCGTTTCCGGCCTACCACACGTTTCTCAAACAAAGGATATTGAGGCAAATGTGGCGCATACTCTCTTCTTAACCTATTGTATTCCTTAACACAATCTAGATCCGCACAAATGTTTGTGACATCACACTCAATCAAGTACAATCCCGATAAAGTTCTAACTCGTGACAATGCCACATATGCCATACCCTCCTTGAACACAGAACTGCCAATATTCACCAATGCACTGTCTACACTTAAACCTTGTGATTTATGGATTGTCACCGCATATGCCAAGCAAACAGGAAACTGCTTACGGCGAACATATAAGTCTTTTACAAGCAAAAATCTAGCAGAACAACGACCAATTAGCTGTACTTCCTCAATGCCATCAAATTTAATTTTTAAAAATTCAATTCCATCTCTATTTCTGTATTTTACAAAATTAACAACATTACCCATTGATCCATTTACCAGACCTCTTTCAACATGTAAATTCCTTCTTAAAATTATACGGCAGTTCAAGCACACATTCAGAGTCTTTTCAAAACCTGCAGTTTTAGATATACTCTTCTCTAATGAATCCAATTTTGTTTTCAGATTCTCAGGCAAAATAATTGTTGATCCCATATGCTCTACTCTGTCAATAGCTTCCAGTTTCACAATCTCTTGCTTTTCTAAATGCAACATTTTGTTGTTGAATTTGGCACATTCTGCAAGAGTTGGCATCAAACATATTCCAGATTTCTTCTCAGTAATTTTCTGAAAAATATTCTCAGGCACAACATCTTGTTCTGCATATAAATTTGACAGTAATCGTGCATGTAAAGCTTCTTTCCCATGCTCGGTCACTTTTCCAATTCTAACATCTTGTAGAATAGTCTTGTAAACTTCATCCTTTGCCTGACGCATATTTTCATGCAGTTCAGCATAATTGAAGTTTAACCATATATTGACGTTGCCAATGCTGCCTAGGCACTTCCTGGTATCTTCATGCGTGAGCATTTTGAACACAGGTTGCCCTTTCACTGGTGTCAGCTGCAGAAGATCTCCGAAAACAATGATGTGTTTGCCACCAAATAACACATCATACTCTGTTTTGAGAACTTCGTGCATTCTCCAATGCACAAAGGCAAGCATGACATTGGAAACCATGCTTACTTCGTCAATGATAAGAAGTTTCATTTTCCTCAAGATTCTTGAAACTTCAAAACAAGCATCTCCAGATAGCTTGTGATATTGTAATTTGTTGTCATGCTCCACTGGCAGCATCAGTAAACGATGTAAAGTAATCCCTTTAATGTTATGTGCTGCCAGTCCAGTTGGAGCGGTGACAACACAAGACAGCGATGACTCTGTCCTTTCCTGCAAATAACATGAAATTGCTTTAATAAGGAAACTTTTTCCAGTTCCCGCTTCTCCACTCACGTACAGTCGGACAGGCTTCAACGGCGTACATGAGCACTCTTTCTTGTCATGACTTAATCCATGATCAATTTGCATGGTAACTTCGTCATATATTTTCCTCTGCTCAACGTTGAGTTGTCTTTCCAACTCTTCTAAGTTAACCGCATCCTCCTGAGCATGTGCCATGGCTCTTTCCACTTCATTCATAGCAGTGGCAGCTTCATTTTCGATAACAGGTCCTCCTAGTGGATCCTGACTCAATGAAGCAGAACTCTGACTGTCCTGAGAACTGTCTCTGGCAATCTCGGCTGCAATCATTGCTTCCTGCTCAATTTCCGCATTCAACATTTCTACATATTTGGGAAAAGCAGGACATTCTATGGTCTCCTTGGCGGCATTGAAAGAGTCTTCGTAACAGAGAAAATCTCCAAGCAGTTTCTCTTCTGCACGCCAAGGCTTGAAAAGTTGCAAAAGTGCTAAATAGAAAAACTCCTTTTTTTCAGGAGATTCGCCACTCAATTTTCGATGGTTTACCAAGTGGCATTTTCTTTGCTTGACCAGACATCCCTCACTTCCTATTACAGCATACACTCCTTTCTCAGTATCTTCTTTGATGTTCCTCTTGAATATGTAATTTTGAAGAACCTCATACAGACAAACATTCTCGAGGTGAATGCTTCGATTTGGATAATATGTATCCAACATGTTGGTCTTCAAAATGTCGGTACTGTTTGGCTCCTTTTCCGCCAAATACTCGATTTCCCGCACAGGTTTGAGAACTCGATTACGCGTTGCAGCAAGACCAAGACTCGCCCAAACAATACTCCTGGACTTGGCATAGAGACTTGCTGAAGACAACCGGTCAGAACATTCGTACGCTCCGATTTCTCGATGCGACAACATCTTCAGACTGAAACTGTACAACTTCTTGCTGAGGCTCTTTTCATGGGAAATGTCCTCCCACATATCCTTCAATTCTGTCTTCTCTTTTTTGGTGATGTAAGATGTCACATACCGAGCCACAGCCATACAGTTATCAGCCACAAACTGTATATCCATGTTAGCATTCCACATGGACAAAATCACCGGGTTGTAGTCGTTGATGTACTTGGACTCTTCGTTCCTCTTCAAATTGTATGTGTTTTTAGGTGATTTCTTCATAACATTATGTCGCAGCGAAGACATCAAACTGTTTACTCTTCCTTTAGAAATCACCGGTCGTGGAAAGCCGAAACGACATTTGGTGTAGAACTTGTCCTTGTTTCGGAATTTACGACGACAGTTCTTTCCACATCGATGGCTTTGGAAACGCAGAACTTTTTCTCTTAGGCTTTTCTTCTCCTTTGCGTTTGGAACAGCACACGTAGAATACTGTTGTATAAAACTCATCACTGAGTCTTCTGGATCCGTTCCAAATTTAGGTGCATCCTTGATCCACAGCAACATATGTATATGAGGAGCACCTCTTGCTTGGTACTCCTTTCTCCAGAAGAAATCCAACACCTCTCCAAGAGGTGGATTCTTCTTATTCATGATGAAAGACATCATAGCTTCAAATCTATGATTGAAGTACCTACATACATTGACTGGATCCAAAGAGCACAGTTCTCCGGGTGTCTTGAATTCGATGTTTTCTACGTTAGCATTTGCCTCTCGTAGAAATTCAAGTAAGTCTTCCCAGCCATACTCGGCACAGCTCAGAGTGAGGAACCATGTGGGAGTTCCTAAGTTCCTCAGCATACATTTTAAATCACCATGACGACGGTACCAGTACTCATTAGTACCACGCTGACACGCCATGAGATTAATCAGGTGAGAATCCAAAATACTGTCTTGGACATTGACTTTATCCATAAAGTCACTTGCCGAGATGTTTTGCATGTGTATACCACTTTTCAAGATGTGGTTCACTGCATATGACAGTCCAGACAGATCGCTTTCAAACAGGAGATGAAACAAATAAGGAATGCATTGTCGAAACCTAGCATCTCCTGCATACAATCGCAAAGTCCGGTATTCAGAAGCAGGAATTTGATGAGGTCGCTCATCATATCTTCCTCCCTGACCTGTTGGAAAAAGCTGTGGGAAACACCGAGCTTCCAAACTTTCCTCCCAAACACTAATGGGACTCCCTTTGGCTTGTTTCATTTGAAACAACTCAATAGCATTCCCCATGACTTCCTTGGAATGCAAAGGATGAACACTATAATGTTCATATATTTCTTCACTAGTAGAGGGTTCTACTTTCTCAATTTGACCAGCACACACATCGCTATCCTCTTCCTCACTTACTTCCTCTTCTGCAACATATACATTCTTATAGTATTTATTATTATTTTTCAAATACAATGTTGCCTTTTTAACTTTCCTAACATCCACTAAATCTTGCCATATTTTCTTATTCTTTGTCGGAACCCTATTAACTAAGATAACCAGAGGTTCCTCTTCCACTTTTTCTACTCCAATTGTGTTAATGTTTTTCTTCAAATCTAGAGGCAAATAAACAACTCTTCCCTTTAATCCTCTCTGTAAATCTGATGGAGGCAATTTCCCTGTCTTTGGCTCCATTCTTACAATAGCCTGAAAGGGATGGATACTTTGAATCAAAATAGATTCATAAGTATTTAAATCCTTCAATTCAGAAGGAATCTCAACCAATTCCAGATTATTATGAACTGCTCTAGCAGGCATCTGGTTTTGATTTAATTTGCAACAACAATAAGTACACACACGTTGATCCAATCCCAAATCAAAACAATTTTCTGCCATCAAGTATGTTGTGAAATCCTTCCATTCACTATTATTTTCCCTTTCACTTTTTGCATATAAATCCACTAACTTAGTCTGATTCTTATAATAAGTGCGTCGACAACACACACAAGTGAAATTTGGCCTCTCACTTGATTTGACCTGAAACGTCGCAATTTCCCTCTGGAAATTATCTGTACTGGAAACCTGTACACTATCTTCCACATTACCCGCTTCTTCTTGGTCAATTTCAACATTCTCCTCTTTACTTCCAACATATATTCTTCACATCTATTTCAGAACCATGCAAAAGAGCAGCGCATAATTGTTTAAGCATAATTGCTGGACTCTTAGCATAATACAACATTCTAACTAATTTCCTCACTTTAATATGATGCACTGCTAGCATCCTGAAATGATGAAAAACACTCTGGCATACTCTCCTGGAAAGACAAGCCAGTGAATGACCATGCAAACCTGTCACTTCTCTCACTCTGCAAGGATCTAATTCTTGCAACAACCTCATTTTCTGCTTCAAACTTTTCTTATTAAATGACCGTACAAAATTACAAAGCAAATTGATGGAATCCTGTCGCACACTGCAAATACTACTACACTTCCAGGTGTACACAGGACCCTTAGCACGTCTTCCTAAAACCTCATTACCTAACACCTCTTCTGCCTCTGTTGTCACAAGTTTTTCTTTTTCAACTGGAGAACCATCTTTCACTTCATAAGCTCGACCACTGGTGTCAACTGCATGCACCAAATCATTATCCTGGAAATAACTCTCCTCATTAAAAAATGCCTCACAGCTTGAACTATGCATCCATTCTCCAGAAAAAACTTCACAAAAATTACTACGATTAACTATTCTCTTCCATCTACTATTTCTTTTGAAATCATAAATTGCCTTGTTTAGCTTCCTAATTCTATTGATTATCAAAATAAATAACTTACGTTTAATTTCAAATGCCTGATCAATAACTTTCTCAACTTTTTATTTTCTCTTATAAAAAAACACTTTCTGTTGACCTTTCTTAATATTTTTTAACAAATTGCCAATTATCCTGTTGCGGAACATTCGTTTACGAATGTCCCTAAACTGTTGTTTCCTTCTAATATCATGCACAGAGTTATCTCTTGCTCTAGCAGTAACATTTTTCATTGGCCTTTCCTTTCCGTTTGAATTGCTTCTCTTTTTCTGGACTGAAACATTTTCTGTAGTAATATTTTTTTTACTACAGATATTTCTTAGGAATGTTTTTGTACTCTTACCCGGTGCTTTCTTGGTGACTTGACAAATCTTTTTGTTAGAGGACTGCTGCTTTTTTTCATTGACCTGCTGTCTTTGACGTTTTGCAGCCTTTCTCAGTCTTTCTTTGGTTGGCATGCTGAAATCTTGAAATGATCTGCAGTTGAATCTGTGGTAAAATATAATAAAAAATGTTATTAACCACTATTACCCAACAGTAAATTAATAACAGTAATCAAAAACTTAAAACACTACTTGACATTTTTACATAGAAGATTTTTTAGTGCTTTGCAAATTTAGAATACAGAAATAGCAGAAAAGAAATGGAATTTATATTCATTTTACCTGTGCTGTTTTATATGTGAATCTGATCTAATTTTATGAGCATATTTTAATATTTTATTGAAGACACTACACATAACCTGTTTTTGAAGGTGTCTTTATTTTTAAATAAAACGGTTTACATGTTTACTTTTTATTTATTATAAATTTTTAAAATAAATGTTTATAGTTCCATAGGCTCAAGCACGTCAGCTTCCCATCCTATGTCATACAATTCTGACAAATCTGCATCCTCATCACGTTCTTCTTCATCCTCAGGATTTAAATCATCCAAGGGATCAACATCCACTGATGTTTCAATTACGAGTTCAATGATGAGGTCGAAATCAACTGATTGCTGATTGTCGCTCATGTTGATGTTGTCTTTATCTTTAAAGAAAGATAACAACAATGAGATGTTGCAGAGTAAGAGACAAATCTCAGAGATTATAATAGTAAAATTGTTTAACAAGAGTAACATTTTGCAGCTATTATTTAGCCATGTCCAGCGATGCTGAGGAGGTGAAGCCTATGTCCAATTTTTCAGTGAACAGGACTCATCTCTTCTTAACCTTGGATAAGCCTCACCGACTCTGTGTCCCCTGCACATACTTAAATGTAAAGGGGCAGATTTATGTTAACTGGCACATCCCCAGGGATGCACCAGTTAACGTGCACCGCTGCTCTGCCACCCATGGTGTGCCGCATTTACAATCAGATAGGACAAAGCTGCGTCAAAACCCTGCGCCTGCTTGAAGCAGGCATAGGTCTTGACGCAGCATTGTGGAGATGGGGCACCCCTGAGCCTTGCTGGAGCTGCATCGCACTTGCGATACAACTCCAGTAATGCGCCACCTTTACGGCACAGATGCGTCACGCATCTGTGCCGTTTTTGCCCCATGGTGCGCCGCATTGTAAATGCAGCACACCATGGGTGGCGGAACAGCGGCGCAGGATAACTGGCACATCCCTGGTGATGCGCCAGTCATCATAAATCTATCCCTAAGCTCCTTATTTTGCATCAAACTTGTTTGATACATACCATTTGTCTAATTAGCATTCGCAAAGGCCGAAATTCGCAGAATTTCGGCCTTTGAGAATGCTAATTAGCTTGATACATATGGCCCCAAGTGAGGCCTGTCTTGCAACATGGTGCATCTTTTGCATCACTGCTGCATCGGTTTCATGTGGCACGTTTTTTTTACAGCATGACACATCTGCCTAAATGCATCAATTTGTAATTTTGTCGCCTCATAGCAAATCTTTTGCACCGCCGCTGCATCACAAAAGTGATGCACAGTGGCGCAAAACAGGCATACACCTATCATAAATCTCTCCCTAGCATTTTAAATGATTAATTCAGGATGACGATAAGGTGTGGCCTATCCAGAGGTTTGTTTAAGGTGAGGCCTACTCAGGGTTGCAGATCAAAGTTACGCTTGTTGAAGAATACAGAGGAGATAATACATGTAAAGGCCTACCAATGAAGTAAGTGATGTCCACCTCATTGCGCCAGTCATCATAAATCTATCCTTAAGCTTCTTATCTTGTTAGAGATGAACCGCCATATGTATCATCAAACTATTTTGCATTTCCTAAATAGCGAATTTTAAGGAATAAATAGCGATTCTTTACCATTCCTAATTTGCGATGAGCAAATTGCTAATTGCAAATTACCCATTCATTTCCATGGGCCAGGAGGCCCATAGGAATGAAGGTGTAATTTGCGATTAGCAATTAGCTCATCGCAAATTAGGAATTTTTCCAAGGGTGCAGGGGTGTTTCAAGAACACCCTGCTGCACCCCTGAAAAAGAAATTTGGGGGCATATGCCGCACATACATGCCCTAAGGGCATGTATGGGCGTCATATGGCACCTTTTGTTTTTTGGAAAAAAAGCTTTTTGAAAAGAATTTGCAAATTACCACCAACTAGAAGTTGGTGGTAATTTGCAAATCCTTAATGGCATTTTTTGCATATTTTTTGTTTGATACATTTCATTTAAGGAATCGCAAAATTTGCAAATGCTTCAGTGCAATCGCAAAATAAGGAATAGCAAATTTTGCTATTCCTTATTTTGCATCAAACTTCTTTGATACATACCATTTGTCTAATTAGCATTCGCAAAGGCCGAAATTCGCAGAATTTCGGCCTTTGCGAATGCTAATTATCTTGATACATATGGCCCCAAGTGAGGCCTGTCTTGCAACATGGTGCATCTTTTGCATCACTGCTGCATCGGTTTCATGTGGCACGTTTTTTTACAGCATGACACATCTGCCTAAATGCATCAATTTGTAATTTTGTCGCCTCATAGCAAATCTTTTGCACCGCCGCTGCATCAGAAAAGTGACGCACAGTGGCGTAAAAGAGGCATACACCTATCATGAATCTGTCCCTAGCATTTTAAATGATTAATTCAGGATGACGATAAGGTGTGGCCTATCGGCATAAATAGCGATTCTTTACCATTCCTAATTTGCGATGAGCAAATTGCTAATTGCAAATTACCCATTCATTTCCATGGGCCTGGAGGCCCATAGCAATGAAGGTGCAATTTGCGATTAGCAATTAGCTCATCGCAAATTAGGAATTTTTCCAAGGTTGCAGGGGTGTCTCAAGAACACCCTGCTGCACCCCTGAAAAAGAAATTTGGGGGCATATGGCGCACATAAATTTTAAAAACATTCCTTTACCTCAAAAACGATTTTCAAGTCATAATTTGAAAACACTGCCCACGGGGAAATGACTTAAAATGTCCTTAAGACACATGAAAGTGTTTTTTTAAAGCCTTTGCAACTTTTTTGGGTCACTTTTAACATGGCTATGTAACTCAAACAGTCAAAATCTAAATTTACCATGCACAGGTTGGAGCATATTTACAAGGAATTTGCTCCACGGGGAAAGGTCTTTTAATTTAATATGGGAAAAATAACATCAGAGACACTGAAATGCCTTATAAAGAAGCATACACCATTATGTCCTTGTCATATATTTTAAAACCATTCCTTTTCCCCAAAAACAATTTTCAAGTCATATTTTGAAAACACTCCACATGGGGAAATGACTTAAAATGTCCTTAAGACACATGAAAGTGTTTTTTTAAAGCCTTTGCAACTTTTTTGGGTCACTTTTAACATGGCTATGTAACTCAAACAGTCATAATCTAAATTTACCATGCACAGGTGGGAGCATATTTACAAGGAATTTGCTCCACGGGGAAAGGTCTTTTAATTTAATATGGGAAAAATAACATCAGAGACACTGAAATGCCTTATAAAGAAGCATACACCATTATGTCCTTGTCATATATTTTAAAACCATTCCTTTTCCCCAAAAACGATTTTCAAGTCATATTTTAAAAACACTCTACATGGGGAAATGACTTAAAATGTCCTTAAGACACATGAAAGCGTTTTTTGATTGCCTTTGCAGCATGTTTGGGTCACTTTTAACATGGCTATGTAACGCAAACATTCAAAATCTAAATTTGCCATGCACAGGTGGGAGCATATTTACAAGCAATTTGCTCCACAGGTAAAGGTCTTACATTAAAATGGGAAAAATAACATCAGAGACACTCAATTGCCTTATAAAGAAGCATACACCATTATGTCCTTGTCATAAATTTTAAAACCATTCCTTTTCCCCAAAAACGATTTTCAAATCATAATTTGAAAACACTCCACATGGGCAAATGACTTAAAATGTCCTTAAGACACATGAAAGTGTTTTTTTAAAGCCTTTGCAGCATGTTTGGGTCACTTTTAACATGGCTATGTAACGCAAACATTCAAAATCTAAATTTGCCATGCACAGGTGGGAGCATATTTACAAGCAATTTGCTCCACAGGGAAAGGTCTCACATTAAAATGGGAAAAATAACATCAGAGACACTCAATTGCCTTATAAAGAAGCATACACCATTATGTCCTTGTCATAAATTTTAAAACCATTCCTTTTCCTCAAAAACGATTTTCAAGTCATAATTTGAAAACACTCCACAGCTCCTATGCACAAAAAAACCCTGTCAGTACTAATACTTCACATTTTCTCCAATTACAATTTCTCAAAGAAACAAAATCTATTTGTAAAACACTTGAGACAAAGCAACATTTGAAAAACACAACTTTCTTCATAATTTTCTCCTTAAAGCACACTATTCTCTATCTAAAGTAAAGAAATCTTTTCTCACCTTAGCAAATACTTTATGAGTTTCAAAACAGTCTCAGAAACACATCAATTTTTCTTCAGCAGAGCAAAAGGTATGCACTCTAGAGTCTGCAGCTATCAAAAGCACAGAAATGCTGTAATTCTTCACACATATCTCTCATGTCACCCAATCAAAACTCTTCCCTCACTTTTTTCAAATCAAAACCCTTCCCCCCTCTGCCCTCTCTGCTTTTTTTGCATAGCAACCACCTCTTGGAAGACCTCTGGTGTTTGCAAGTTCACACAACAATGTTTCAATTGAACTCTGAACTCTCAGTGCACCTGCATATCCAGTGCATTCTTCCATTTAATGATTTTTTCTTGACCACTCAAAATACATCTTTCAAAGAACTCATCCATGCACCCTAACTTTCTGTTTTCAGCAATCAAAATCCACCAATCACTGTTACTGCTTCATTAACACAGAAACTCCACAGTTTTTTTCATTTTAAACTCTTATTTTTTCAACTGCCATTTCATTGCCACACTTCATCTGACTGCAGGAGAACCTTCTCTCACCATGTTTTCTGTCTGGATTGTTGGACATAGTTACATCTATTGGGCTCAGAGGTATGCTGAGAACAGAAATTTACCTAACCTCAATTTACAAGATGTGGAAATTAAGTGGTTTGGCCACAGAGGATTAAAATGTCACCAATTGATACCATTGGTGAAAACCTTTATGCATTTGCCAAAACCTGACCTGTTAATTGTGCACTGTGGAGGTAATGATTTGGGCACTTTGACTGGGGTAGGTCTGGAAATGCTTTTAAAGGACACCTTTGAGCAATTAATGGCACTTTTTCCTCAGACTGCCTTGGTATATTCAAATATATGCCAAAGACAGAAATGGAGGTGGTCAAACCAATTTTGTCCACAAATTGAGAAGTCGAGGAAGCATGTAAACAAATCTGTTTCAGCTTACATGAGAGACCATGGAATGGGCTCCATGTACAACAATAACTTGCGTTACTACATGCAAGATATCTACAGAGGAGATGGAGTTCACTTCTCAGATGAGGGCAACAGAGTTTTCATTTTGAATTTAAGACTGTGCATTGGTACCTACTTATAAGTACCTAAATGTACCATAAACCCAAAAGCTCTTCTCAGAGCTACCCTACATCTGATCACTCACAATTATTATTTTACTCTAACTTTTTTCACTAATTTTCAACAAAGTCCGCTCCCCGGGGCGCTACCCGGTACGCGAACCGGAAGCTAACCGCGCGAAATTTTCAAAAAATTTTTTTTTCGCACATATAAGCCTCCTCAGCCACCCTCAGAAAACCTAGGGGGTCAAGATAAGTCTACCGTGCCCCCTTCTACCCATTCTGAACATTATTTGCCCTCCATCTTGTATCTTAAGTCGACCGAAACACAAAATGGTGGACTCCCGTAACGCTTAAGGTTCGCGTACCGGGGCGCTCGCCAGTTCGCGTACCGGGGCGCTCCCCGGGAAGCGCACCATCAAAAAAGGTGGGAAAGTAATTTACAGAAAAACGACTGGAGACACTCTCACCAAATATAGATTAGCTCATACTACATACCAATCCCTACCATTTTCACAAATTTGGTTGGAATTCCATTTAGCCATTTAGCCTGTAGACCTCTCTAAATACCCTGAGGTACATTACTTCACAAAACACATCTGAAGTGTTGGAATTGACAACCAATTAAAATGTTACTTTCATTTTCTACTTTTTTTACCTGACATTTGATTGGTTATGTACCTGAATATATATATAAAAAAGAGAGAGAAACACAGCCATTTTGACTACTACTTCCTGAAGTACATTGCAAGTGCATTTTCACTGACAACTTAAACTTGTTTTTAATAGGTAAGATGTTATTTTATAAATTTGAAAGGAGAACTATGTTATGCACTTTAAATTAATTTGGGAAAACATGTTCAGATAGTTATATACTGTCCCTCTGTAAGAGTTAGACATTGAGAAAGGCTTGTTTATTATAATTATGGATTGATTTAGGTTTCTGTGCTATAATTATGAATTTACTTAGACTTCTTCACAGGCACTTTTTAATAGTACTACTTCACGCCTGAAACCATACAGTGCCCATAGATTACTTCTCTGTTATAAACTCACAAGTACCTGTCTGAACTTAAAGCCAACAGTGCCCTATCTCTACTGATATATTTATTTTTTATGAAAATTACAGCAAGAAAATGGAAGGAGAGCAGATTATTTCCTTCAAAATTGTTCTGGAGAACAACACAGAAAAAGTTATTGAGGACAATGATGACTCAGATTTCATGGATGAATCACGGGACCATGAATTAGTTCAATGTGTAGATGCAGTAGATTCGCTGATTGAAAATGAGGACATTTCCGACAATTTGTTGTTAAATGTTCTGTTAAATTTGGAAAAAGAATCACAAAAATAAAATTATTTAATAATCAAAAATTGTTCGAGACTTTAATCATTTTTATATGTAATTCATAAACTAGTACCTAATTGATTATAATGTAAAGTCAGACTTATACTATACTGTGCAACTTTTTTATGTTACATAGTAATTTTGCTCATAGTTACTTCCTTTCTTCAACTATATTATCTCCAATGTGTATTTAACAACTCTTTTTCATCTCCTGCCTCCATGTTCTTTCTGCTTTCCTGACAGACTATGATATGGATTCCATATTCCACAATAACTTCTGAAACAACATGCAAGATATCTACAAAGGAGACGGTGTATATTAATTTTTTGACTCTGCATTGGTACCTACATATTGCTACTTAAATAAAAAAAAACAAAAAAAAACAACAAAACGAACAATCAATAAACATACAATATTTAAAAAGTCTATCATTCTTTTTTCCTCATAGTACGCTCCCCAGTACGCTTCCCGGTTCGCGAACCGGGCGCTCCCCACGCAAAAAACAAAAAAATGTTTTTATTTATTTTTTGCCCTGCGGGGCCCTTTTAAAGCCTCCACATCAAACCTAGGGGGTCAGGGAGGATCTACTATGCCCCCTTATGGTCATTTCCCCCTTTGTTTTGGCCTCCTCTTGTCTCTCGATCCTACCGAGAGACAAGATGGCGGCCGCTCCGGACTGTTTAGAATGTTGACAGACACCGGAGAGCCAATCAGCTTCGCTTCGCGAAGTTCCGTTACGCGTAAAGTACGCGAACCGGAGCGCTGCCCAGAGCGCGCTTACAGATATATATCTTTTTTTGAACGTTAATTTCTCAAAATCCACTGGAGCACATATATTGAGACCTAGCAAAGGCACATCGGGCTAACAGTCCCTACAATTTTGCCAAGTTTCGTGCAAATCCATTCAGCCGTTCGGGCTAAAAGTGAGGCCAACCGCCCTATGGAAATTAACATTGGAAAAACACGTTTTGGGACCCCCCTTTTTTCTCGGCCCCCCCTTGACGAACCCCCCCCAAATTTTTTAGGGGCTGCTCAAAAACAAAATGTTCCATTTTCCTGAAAATTTCAGACAATTCCGTCCACAAACGGCAAAGTTATTAGACATAGAATTTTCAAAAATCCCATAGGGAAAAAATCCTAACTATATATACCTACTGGCGACCGCCAGTAGGTAATATATATATATATTACCTACTGGCGGTCGCCAGTAGGTATATATAGTTAGGATTTTTTCTCTATGGGTTTTTTGAAAATTCTATGTCTAATAACTTTCGCGTTTGTGGACGGAATTGGCTGAAATTTTCAGGAAAATGGCACATTTTGTTTCTGAGCAGCCCTTGAAAATTTGGGGGGGGGTTCGTCCAGTGGGGGCCGAGAAAAAAGGGGGGTCCCAAAACGTGTTTTTAACATTGAGTTTTCCATAGGGCGGTTGGCCTCACTTTTAGCCCGAACGGCTGAATGGATTTGCACGAAACTTGGCAAAATTGTAGGGACTGGTAGCCCGATGTGCCTTTTGTAGGTCTCAATATATGTGCTCCAGTGGATTTTGAGAAATTAACGTTTAAAAAAAGATATATATCTGTAACAGCGGACCGGGCAGCGCACTGGTTCGCGGACTTTTCGCGCAACGGAGCTTTGTGAAGCGAAGCTGATTGGTTCTCCGGCGTCTGTCAACATTCCAAACAGTCCGTAGCGGCCGCCATCTTGTCTCTCGGTAGGATCGAGAGACAAGAGGAGGCCGAAGCGAAGGGGCAAATGACCATAAGGGGGCATAGTACATTGTCGCTCACCCCCTAGGTTTGATGTGGAGGTTTTAAAAGGGCCCCGCGGTGCAAAAAAAAATACAAATAATAATAATCGAACAGCTGAATGGATTTGCACGAAACTTGGCAAAATTGTAGGGACTGGTAGCCCGATGTGCCTTTGCTAGATCTCAATATATGTGCTCCAGTGGATTTTGAGAAATTAACGTTCAAAAAAAGGTATATATCTGTAACAGCGCAACGCTTCGCGTACTTTTCGCGTTACGGAGCTTTGCGAAGCGAAGCTGATTGGCTCTCCGGTGTCTGTAAACATTCCAAACAGTCCGTAGCGGCCGCCATCTTGTCTCTCGGTAGGATCGAACAGCTGAATGGATTTGCACGAAACTTGGCAAAATTGTAGGGACTGGTAGCCCGATGTGCCTTTGCTAGGTCTCAATATATGTGCTTCAGTGCATTTTGAGAAATTAACGTTCAGAAACAAGATATATATCTGTAACAGCGCTCCGCTTCGCGGAGATAAAATTATATGTGTATTACCTAGCTGTTGCTAACACCAGTTAGCGACGGCTAGTAGAAGATAGCGACCATCTTGGGCCCCACTTTGCATGTGAGTGATATTTATCACTAATGACATGCAAAGTGGGCATGCCAAGATGTTAGCGACTGGAAACAGTCGCTAACATCGCTATCTCCTATTATCAACTTTTGGAAATATTCGAGATAAGGGCGAATATCTCTAAAAGCTACCACCTGCCCTGAGCAGTTCTTAGCCATGTTATCCAATGGGAGGTGGATAACATGGCTAAGAGCATTAGCTCGGTAATGCATGAATATCGCTGAGTTTTCAGCGATATTAATGCATTGCGGTCGTTTTTTATCGTATTTCCGATAAACCTTGATAATAGCAAGGTTTATCTGCGATAATTTCTGACGGTAAAAAAATCGTTGCTAAGCATCGTTAGGGATAAATATCGCTTAACTTTGGTAATATGCCCCAACGTCTGTTAACGTTCGATTCGAAGTAAATCAGGAAGTGTTGAAAAACATTGTCTGCGCCATCTTGTCTTTTTTCAAATGCCACACTTTTGTCGTGCACGGCAGCCATTTTAGATGCCTTGACCAGACCCACTCTGTGCACGCTGTCGATCCTTAGCATGGCTCCCCACCCTCGCAAACATCTCCCCCAGGCAGTGGTCACCCCCGCTCTCTGTCTTATGCATGGGCAATAAACCTCCCCCATCTGCGCTGCTGTTCCCTGAGAATCACACCCTGTGCCCGCCCGACACCTCCCTTTCGCCCTATTCACTACCGCACCCTCTGACACTCCTTTTCCTCTGTGTCCGATTGTCCAGGCTGGTCCTAGGGTATCAGCTAGCCCTGCAGATGTAGTTTATGGCCACAGCTGTAAAGAATCACCCCTCTTCAAAGGAGTTATAGTAGATCAAGGCCCACACTCGATGAGATTCGTCACAGCAGAAGCGTTGCTATTATCTGAAAACCATCCTGTATTGTGATTGGGGAGGGGACCGAGCCTGAAGCGGAAGATTCCAGGGATGACTGTTTGTACATCAAAGTTTTTACAATTATGTGTCACATTAAAAATATATAGCACTCCGACAAAGTAGTAAGATTATAAAACTTTAATAATTTATAAATATATACAAGAAAACAAAAATAGTAATAACATATAAACATTTTTAGGGAAAAACAACGAAGTAGCGGTCGGCTGTGCGAATAGTCCCAACGCAGCACAACGTCCAGATTTCCGGCGTGGGGCGTCGCGGGGGGTGGGTCATCAGTAGCAAACTGTTGTGCGAATAGTTCCAAGGCAGCAGAACGCGTTGAAATCTAGATGACACGAAAGTGATGTCTAGTAAGTTGCCACCCAGCAAATAACGGCATGGGGCGTCGCGGGGGGTGGGTCATCAGTAGCAAACTGTTGCGCGAATAGTTCCAAGGCAGCAGAACGATGGCACCAAGGTGATGTCCAGTAAGTTGCCGCACTGGTTTTGGTATCGTACAATGCTGCTCCGAATAACGGCGTGGAGCGCCCCGGGGGAGGCGGCGTGAACGGGCCTCTCCAGGTGGAGTGTCATCTGTTGTAGTGGGGCGCCCCTTTACCGTTTCAGTTGCCATTCCGTCCGCTTTTGGTCCACTGTGTCAAAAGCCGCAATTCAGCTGAGTTGCGTCCACTCTTGCGGTGCAGCGATAGGCGGCTGTCACAGGACTCTCAAAATGGCGGCAGGCTGTTTCCTTTTTGGGCCTGGTCCACTGAAATGGCCCTGGGACACCTTGGAAATCGGACGCTTGTCTGCTAGGTCTTGGACCTCATTCTCGAAAGCGTCCCCTCCGCCTTGAGAATTCATCAAAAGTTTTGGGGGCCCCGACTCCTGCAGGCTTCTGGTGGGGAGCGGCTGCCATGATTGCTCGCGGAATGACCACGACTGAGCTACGAGATGGTGGTGCTTTCATGCTGACGCCAGCTTCAGTCTGAAACATCCAGAAACAAGGTGGGGCTTTCATCGTTTGGGGAAAAAAAAAAGTTTTCATCCTATGAAAAGTGTTGTTTTTAGGTCACATGATCAAGCCTTCCATCATTAGGAAACCAAAAGTAAAATGAACCAATGAAAAGTTTTATAAACAAGTCACATGACCTGTTATGCGGCATAGGGTGTAAAATTAGGAGAAAATACGTTGGCACGTGAGGCGGCGTCAGTAGCGGACCGATGTGCGAATAGGCCGAAGGCAACACAACGCGCCAAGATCTGGATGGCACCGAGGTGGTGTCCAGCAAGTTGCAGCACTGGTGTGGCCATCCTACAATGCTGAAAGTCGGCGTGGGGCGCCCCGTTGGCCTGTGAGTTTGCGTCAGTAGCGGACCGATGTGCGAATAGGCCGAAGGCAGCACAACGCGCCAAGATCCGGATGGCACCGAGGTGGTGTCTAGTAAGTTGCCGCACTGGTGTGGCCATCCAACAATGCTGAAAGTCGGCGTGGGGCGCCCCGTTGGCCTGTGAGTTTGCGTCAGTAGCGGACCGATGTGCGAATAGGCCGAAGGCAGCACAACGCGCCAAGATCCGGATGGCACCGAGGTGGTGTCTAGTAAGTTGCCGCACTGGTGTGGCCATCCTACAATGCTGAAAGTCGGCGTGGGGCGCCCCGTTTGCCTGTGAGTTTGCGTCAGTAGCGGACCGATGTGCGAATAGGTCGAAGGCAGCACAACGCGCCAAGATCCGGATGGCACCGAGGTGGTGTCTAGTAAGTTGTCGCACTTCTGTGGCCATCCTACAATGTTGAAAGTCGGCGTGGGGCGCCCCGTTGGCCTGTGAGATGGCGTCAGTAGCGGACCGATGTGCGAATGGGGCCAAAGGCAGCGCAACAATATTTTCTGATTTGAAGACACCACAAGGCGCTGAGATGCCAAGATCCGGATGGCACCGAGGTGGTGTCTAGCAAGTTGTGGCACTGGTGTGGCCATCGTACAATGGTAAAAGTCGGCGTGGGGCGCCCTGTTGGCCTGTGAGATGGTGTCAGTAGCGGACTGATGTGTGAATGGGGCCAAAGGCAGCGCAACAATATTTTCTACTATATTTTCGGAGTAGAAGACACCACAAGGCGCTGAGATGCCAAGATCCGGATGGCACCGAGGTGATGTGTAAGTTGCGGACGGATGTGCGAATGGGGCCAAAGGCAGCTCAACAATATTTTCTGAAGAGAATACAGCACAAGGCGCTGAGATGCCAAGATCCGGATGGCACCGAGGTGATGTCTAAGTTGCGGACCGATGTGCGAATGGGGCCAAAGGTAGCGTAACAAGATTTTCTGTATGGAAGATACCACTAGGCGTTGAGATGCCAAGATTCGGATGGCACCGAGGTGATGTCTAGGAAGTTGTGCCACTGGTGTGGCCATCGTACAATGGTTAAAGTCGGCGTGGGGCGCCCTATTGGCCTGTGAGATGGTGTCAGTAGCGGACTGATGTGCGAATGGGGCCAAAGGCAGCGCAACAATATTTTCTGACTGACACCAGAAGGCGCTGAGATGCCAAGATCCGGATGGCATCGAGGTGATGTCTAAGTTGCGGACTGATGTGCGAATGGGGCCAAAGGCAGCGTAACAATATTTTCTGTATGGAAGATACCACTAGGCGTTGAGATGCCAAGATTCGGATGGCACCGAGGTGATGTCTAGCAAGTTGGTGTGGTCATCCTACAATGCTGAAACTCGGCGTGGGTCACCCCATTAGCCTGTGAGATGGCGTCAGTAGCGGACCGATGTGCGAATAGGCCGAAGGCAGCACAACGCGCCAAGATCCGGATGTCACCGTGGTGGTTTCATAGTTGAGAGGCACTTCATCTGCAGTGGGGCGCCGAGATCCGGATGGCACCGAGGTGATGTCTAGCAAGTTGCTGTACTTGTGTGGTCATCCTACAATGCTGAAACTCGGCGTGGGTCGCCCCATTAGCCTGTGAGATAGCTGTTCTTTGGATTTGGGCCTGGTCCACTAAAATGGCCCTGGGACACCTAAGAACTCGAACGCTCGATTTTTTTTTCCTTTCCTGTACATGCAAAAAAAGGTAAATGCCCGGTATGTTACACGCTTCATCTGCCACGATCAACTCTCCAGAGGAACCGAAAAAATATATAGTTGTGGTAACTATACCATGCATCGTCATATGGAGAGGTGGCACCAATTAATTATAGTGCTGCATAAAAGAGAGATTTGGAGGAGAACCCCTGACCTGCTAGTACATTCATCAAAGAAGTGGCACTGAGAGCTTCAGAGGCAAGGGAAACGGTCCCAAATATTTAGAAGAACTTTGGAAAGATTAAAATGACATGTTTAGATTGTGGTAAATTAATTTCATGTGGGCAGATGAGTGTTACTCTAATAAATACAGCATATGAACATCATCATAGTCGATGGTTGGTAGAGACATTTTGACTATATCCTGGACCTGCCCGTCCTCGCCCAAAATGGCGCCGGAATAAATGGGACTCGTAACTCCTTGTTGTGTACTGGTTGCAGAACCTTGAAATCACGAGATACGTATGCAGTTTTGAAGCACATGGCGGGCGGGGACGAGAATTGATTGAATATTTCGACATCCCTATTGATATTAAGTTCTGATGTGTTATTGATTACTGTACTGTTGAAAATTCGAATTAACGTCACCCATGGTACTTGCCCGCAAATGTATATCTAGATAATTTTATTGTAACTGGCCCTGTCGTATTTTAATTATAAAATGTACGTCCACCGATTCCGTAACTGTTAGACACCTTAGTTTTTGCAACCTAATGGCCCGCCCGTTACGTTCCTCTACAGTGTAAATGTCTATTCATCATATACGATTACAGTTTGCTCCGTGGCAGGCCCACGTGGTTATAGGCTCGTATTTGTATAATGAAATTTTCACAATAAAGGTTTTTAAAAGAAAACATGGTAGTAGTGTATACATTGGTAAAGTTTTTAATAATAGTCACTGTTTTAGAATCATTAAAAGGCAAGTGAAATAAAGCAGACCAATTACATGAAGGGTAAAAGGTATAATACGAAGGAACGCAGTAAAGATAAATGGTCAAGGGCTGTTGTGTTTTCTATTCCTGCAACATAAAGTGATCGATAAGAATCTCATATTCAGGCGTATCGGCGACTAAGACAGCAGGTCGACCCTCTTTTGCTCAACGGCTCCGTCATGGGACGAAGAAACGCCCTTTTTCTCGAAAAAAGAATATATTTTACTTGCAGGACAGTTGTAAAATTTCCGGGAAAGTACATTAGCCTGGAACATTATAACATATATTTAAGAGAAAATAATGTTCGGAAGTAATTAAAAGCGTAATTTTTAGGTGATATGACCAAGGCTTTCATCATTAGAATAAGAAAAGTAAAATGAACCAATGAAAAGTTTTATTAACAAGTCACATGACTTGTTATGCTTACGTTACGCGCTGCGCGCCCCGGATGACTTCCGGATGCGCTAACGCGGCGCGTCACATGACGCATTACGCGACAACGCAGGTCCAGAATATAGTCAAAATGTCTCCACCAACCAGCGGTCGAAACACAACCCCTTTCAGCAGGCTAAATAGTTCTGTTAAATGACAACAGAAAGGACAGGCAACAAGAACCATCAGTCAAAGAGGGGAGGGCTAGTTCTTCTCTACCGGGTTACATTGGGGCGCTACCGGAACTGATCGAATTGGTAGTCTACAGTGTTTCTGGATGTTTCAGACCGAAGCTGGGGTTAGCATGAGAGCAGCACCATTTCGTAGCTCCGTTGTGGCCATTCCGCAACCAATCATGGCAGCCGCGCTTTATCGTTATTTTGGGCGGGGTGGGTGGCGGAGCCGAGCTGTTTTGCAGCCATCATTGTGTGGAGTTCAGTTCATCTCACTAGTTTTGTATTTGTCATGAGGGGTTGTTCCTAATGTTTCTATTTTAGCGAGGTCAAAAAGAGATCCCATTAGTGGCCTACTGATTTTGCTCGATTCCTTTTCTTTCTTTTTTTACACGATTTTTCGTTATCTGCAAAGACTAAACAGAGTATTGCGACTCTGTGTTTGTTTGTAAATAGAGAATGAACCAAAGAGAACCAATTCTAAAACAGTAAATACTTGGATAACAATCAATCAAATGGAGAGAGAAGCAGGCACGACGGATTACAACGGGGGCAAAGGCCTGCGTTAACTACCTTTCACTATCTGCAAAGAGAGAGTACTCCTAATAGAAATGAGGGGGGGGGGCACCATTCAAAGCAGATCAGTGTGCATAAACACGAAAATGTTTTCACTTACCACGTACTTGACATTCGACAGCTTATGATATTTGCTATTAAAAAACCATTGAAATTCACTGAAAAAACCATAGGTTATAGACCATATATAGTTAGGAATTAGCATTTACAAAACCTTGAAAATTCACTGAAAAAACCATAGGTTATACACCATATATAGTTAGGAATTAGCATTTAAAAAACCTTATTTTACTCACACAAAACCATTGAAATTCCATATATAGTTAGTTGCACTAACTATATATCGCGCACCCGCAATCCACTGCTGATCATGTCACATATTACATCATTCATGACATGGTCAGTGACATCACTGATGACATCACTGATGACATCTCAAATGACATCACTGATGAGATCACTGATGACATCTCATTTGACATCAATGACCACATCACTGATGATATCATTCATGTGACAATACAATGCATCTCCTCACGTTTTAATATAACCTCTGTTTCACCCAGTGTTAAATACAGAGTATAATTTTTGAAACCATTGACACACCAATACTAGTTACTACATACGTACTCACTGATTCCTACGTCTACACACACCTTCACTCATTCACCCATACAATCATTCATACATACAATCACTCATCTTTACAACACTATCATATGCACTCATACACCTATACAGACACTTACACTCTGCCACTCATCCATGGAGTTACTCACACACCTAGTCAGTCCTGTAAAGAATCAATCACACTTCCATTTTCTTGTCTATACGGTTAAACATAGAGCACCTTACATTTTCAAACATATACTAACACATACTTACTTTCTTATACAATCATTGATACAAGTACACATTGATCTGCACAGAGTCACACACCTCCCAGCCAGCCACACACACACTCAGTCTCCTATACAAATACTTGGACAATCAATCAATAACCCATATAGTTAATCATATAGCTACTGATCAACACATGCAGCAGTTTACAGAACAACAGACATAATGATGCACAAATTAAGACAGTTTACTCACTAACCCATGCACTCAGTGAGACACATTTAATCACTCACTCATACATTCAGTCATGCACCTACTAAATCCTTCGTCCAGACACTTATACATCTACTCATTCTTCAATATGTAAAACATATTTAAACTTTACAGAAACACACAGTCACTGGATGATGTCATCAGTGATCTCATCAGTGATGTCATTTGAGATGTCATCAGTGATGTCATCAGTGATGTCACTGACCATGTCATGAATGATGTAATATGTGACATGATCAGCAGTGGATTGCGGGTGCGCGATATATAGTTAGTACAACTAACTATATATGGAATTTCAATGGTTTTGTGTGAGTAAAATAAGGTTTTTTAAATGCTAATTCCTAACTATATATGGTCTATAACCTATGGTTTTTTCAGTGAATATATATATATATATATATTCACTGAAAAAACCATAGGTTATACACCATATATAGTAGGTTATACACCATATATAGTTAGGAATTAGCATTTAAAAAACCTTATTTTACTCACACAAAACCATTGAAATTCCATATATAGTTAGTTGTACTAACTATATATCGCGCACCCGCAATCCACTGCTGATCATGTCACATATTACATCATTCATGACATGGTCAGTGACATCACTGATGACATCACTGATGACATCTCAAATGACATCACTGATGCCCGAACGGCTGAATGGATTTGCACGAAACTTGGCAAAATTGTAGGGACTGGTAGCCCGATGTGCCTTTGCTAGATCTCAATATATGTGCTCCAGTGGATTTTGAGAAATTAACGTTCAAAAAAAGGTATATATCTGTAACAGCGCAACGCTTCGCGTACTTTTCGCGTTACGGAGCTTTGCGAAGCGAAGCTGATTGGCTCTCCGGTGTCTGTAAACATTCCAAACAGTCCGTAGCGGCCGCCATCTTGTCTCTCGGTAGGATCGAACAGCTGAATGGATTTGCACGAAACTTGGCAAAATTGTAGGGACTGGTAGCCCGATGTGCCTTTGCTAGGTCTCAATATATGTGCTTCAGTGCATTTTGAGAAATTAACGTTCAGAAACAAGATATATATCTGTAACAGCGCTCCGCTTCGCGGAGATAAAATTATATGTGTATTACCTAGCTGTTGCTAACACCAGTTAGCGACGGCTAGTAGAAGATAGCGACCATCTTGGGCCCCACTTTGCATGTGAGTGATATTTATCACTAATGACATGCAAAGTGGGCATGCCAAGATGTTAGCGACTGGAAACAGTCGCTAACATCGCTATCTCCTATTATCAACTTTTGGAAATATTCGAGATAAGGGCGAATATCTCTAAAAGCTACCACCTGCCCTGAGCAGTTCTTAGCCATGTTATCCAATGGGAGGTGGATAACATGGCTAAGAGCATTAGCTCGGTAATGCATGAATATCGCTGAGTTTTCAGCGATATTAATGCATTGCGGTCGTTTTTTATCGTATTTCCGATAAACCTTGATAATAGCAAGGTTTATCTGCGATAATTTCTGACGGTAAAAAAATCGTTGCTAAGCATCGTTAGGGATAAATATCGCTTAACTTTGGTAATATGCCCCAACGTCTGTTAACGTTCGATTCGAAGGAAATCAGGAAGTGTTGAAAAACATTGTCTGCGCCATCTTGTCTTTTTTCAAATGCCACACTTTTGTCGTGCACGGCAGCCATTTTAGATGCCTTGACCAGACCCACTCTGTGCACGCTGTCGATCCTTAGCATGGCTCCCCACCCTCGCAAACATCTCCCCCAGGCAGTGGTCACCCCCGCTCTCTGTCTTATGCATGGGCAATAAACCTCCCCCATCTGCGCTGCTGTTCCCTGAGAATCACACCCTGTGCCCGCCCGACACCTCCCTTTCGCCCTATTCACTACCGCACCCTCTGACACTCCTTTTCCTCTGTGTCCGATTGTCCAGGCTGGTCCTAGGGTATCAGCTAGCCCTGCAGATGTAGTTTATGGCCACAGCTGTAAAGAATCACCCCTCTTCAAAGGAGTTATAGTAGATCAAGGCCCACACTCGATGAGATTCGTCACAGCAGAAGCGTTGCTATTATCTGAAAACCATCCTGTATTGTGATTGGGGAGGGGACCGAGCCTGAAGCGGAAGATTCCAGGGATGACTGTTTGTACATCAAAGTTTTTACAATTATGTGTCACATTAAAAATATATAGCACTCCGACAAAGTAGTAAGATTATAAAACTTTAATAATTTATAAATATATAGAAGAAAACAAAAATAGTAATAACATATAAACATTTTTAGGGAAAAACAACGAAGTAGCGGTCGGCTGTGCGAATAGTCCCAACGCAGCACAACGTCCAGATTTCCGGCGTGGGGCGTCGCGGGGGGTGGGTCATCAGTAGCAAACTGTTGTGCGAATAGTTCCAAGGCAGCAGAACGCGTTGAAATCTAGATGACACGAAAGTGATGTCTAGTAAGTTGCCACCCAGCAAATAACGGCATGGGGCGTCGCGGGGGGTGGGTCATCAGTAGCAAACTGTTGCGCGAATAGTTCCAAGGCAGCAGAACGATGGCACCAAGGTGATGTCCAGTAAGTTGCCGCACTGGTTTTGGTATCGTACAATGCTGCTCCGAATAACGGCGTGGAGCGCCCCGGGGGAGGCGGCGTGAACGGGCCTCTCCAGGTGGAGTGTCATCTGTTGTAGTGGGGCGCCCCTTTACCGTTTCAGTTGCCATTCCGTCCGCTTTTGGTCCACTGTGTCAAAAGCCGCAATTCAGCTGAGTTGCGTCCACTCTTGCGGTGCAGCGATAGGCGGCTGTCACAGGACTCTCAAAATGGCGGCAGGCTGTTTCCTTTTTGGGCCTGGTCCACTGAAATGGCCCTGGGACACCTTGGAAATCGGACGCTTGTCTGCTAGGTCTTGGACCTCATTCTCGAAAGCGTCCCCTCCGCCTTGAGAATTCATCAAAAGTTTTGGGGGCCCCGACTCCTGCAGGCTTCTGGTGGGGAGCGGCTGCCATGATTGCTCGCGGAATGACCACGACTGAGCTACGAGATGGTGGTGCTTTCATGCTGACGCCAGCTTCAGTCTGAAACATCCAGAAACAAGGTGGGGCTTTCATCGTTTGGGGAAAAAAAAAGTTTTCATCCTATGAAAAGTGTTGTTTTTAGGTCACATGATCAAGCCTTCCATCATTAGGAAACCAAAAGTAAAATGAACCAATGAAAAGTTTTATAAACAAGTCACATGACCTGTTATGCGGCATAGGGTGTAAAATTAGGAGAAAATACGTTGGCACGTGAGGCGGCGTCAGTAGCGGACCGATGTGCGAATAGGCCGAAGGCAACACAACGCGCCAAGATCTGGATGGCACCGAGGTGGTGTCCAGCAAGTTGCAGCACTGGTGTGGCCATCCTACAATGCTGAAAGTCGGCGTGGGGCGCCCCGTTGGCCTGTGAGTTTGCGTCAGTAGCGGACCGATGTGCGAATATGCCGAAGGCAGCACAACGCGCCAAGATCCGGATGGCACCGAGGTGGTGTCTAGTAAGTTGCCGCACTGGTGTGGCCATCCAACAATGCTGAAAGTCGGCGTGGGGCGCCCCGTTGGCCTGTGAGTTTGCGTCAGTAGCGGACCGATGTGCGAATAGGCCGAAGGCAGCACAACGCGCCAAGATCCGGATGGCACCGAGGTGGTGTCTAGTAAGTTGCCGCACTGGTGTGGCCATCCTACAATGCTGAAAGTCGGCGTGGGGCGCCCCGTTGGCCTGTGAGTTTGCGTCAGTAGCGGACCGATGTGCGAATAGGTCGAAGGCAGCACAATGCGCCAAGATCCGGATGGCACCGAGGTGGTGTCTAGTAAGTTGTCGCACTTCTGTGGCCATCCTACAATGTTGAAAGTCGGCGTGGGGCGCCCCGTTGGCCTGTGAGATGGCGTCAGTAGCGGACCGATGTGCGAATGGGGCCAAAGGCAGCGCAACAATATTTTCTGATTTGAAGACACCACAAGGCGCTGAGATGCCAAGATCCGGATGGCACCGAGGTGGTGTCTAGCAAGTTGTGGCACTGGTGTGGCCATCGTACAATGGTAAAAGTCGGCGTGGGGCGCCCTGTTGGCCTGTGAGATGGTGTCAGTAGCGGACTGATGTGTGAATGGGGCCAAAGGCAGCGCAACAATATTTTCTACTATATTTTCGGAGTAGAAGACACCACAAGGCGCTGAGATGCCAAGATCCGGATGGCACCGAGGTGATGTGTAAGTTGCGGACGGATGTGCGAATGGGGCCAAAGGCAGCTCAACAATATTTTCTGAAGAGAATACAGCACAAGGCGCTGAGATGCCAAGATCCGGATGGCACCGAGGTGATGTCTAAGTTGCGGACCGATGTGCGAATGGGGCCAAAGGTAGCGTAACAAGATTTTCTGTATGGAAGATACCACTAGGCGTTGAGATGCCAAGATTCGGATGGCACCGAGGTGATGTCTAGGAAGTTGTGCCACTGGTGTGGCCATCGTACAATGGTTAAAGTCGGCGTGGGGCGCCCTATTGGCCTGTGAGATGGTGTCAGTAGCGGACTGATGTGCGAATGGGGCCAAAGGCAGCGCAACAATATTTTCTGACTGACACCAGAAGGCGCTGAGATGCCAAGATCCGGATGGCATCGAGGTGATGTCTAAGTTGCGGACTGATGTGCGAATGGGGCCAAAGGCAGCGTAACAATATTTTCTGTATGGAAGATACCACTAGGCGTTGAGATGCCAAGATTCGGATGGCACCGAGGTGATGTCTAGCAAGTTGGTGTGGTCATCCTACAATGCTGAAACTCGGCGTGGGTCACCCCATTAGCCTGTGAGATGGCGTCAGTAGCGGACCGATGTGCGAATAGGCCGAAGGCAGCACAACGCGCCAAGATCCGGATGTCACCGTGGTGGTTTCATAGTTGAGAGGCACTTCATCTGCAGTGGGGCGCCGAGATCCGGATGGCACCGAGGTGATGTCTAGCAAGTTGCTGTACTTGTGTGGTCATCCTACAATGCTGAAACTCGGCGTGGGTCGCCCCATTAGCCTGTGAGATAGCTGTTCTTTGGATTTGGGCCTGGTCCACTAAAATGGCCCTGGGACACCTAAGAACTCGAACGCTCGATTTTTTTTTCCTTTCCTGTACATGCAAAAAAAGGTAAATGCCCGGTATGTTACACGCTTCATCTGCCACGATGAACTCTCCAGAGGAACCGAAAAAATATATAGTTGTGGTAACTATACCATGCATCGTCATATGGAGAGGTGGCACCAATTAATTATAGTGCTGCATAAAAGAGAGATTTGGAGGAGAACCCCTGACCTGCTAGTACATTCATCAAAGAAGTGGCACTGAGAGCTTCAGAGGCAAGGGAAACGGTCCCAAATATTTAGAAGAACTTTGGAAAGATTAAAATGACATGTTTAGATTGTGGTAAATTAATTTCATGTGGGCAGATGAGTGTTACTCTAATAAATACAGCATATGAACATCATCATAGTCGATGGTTGGTAGAGACATTTTGACTATATCCTGGACCTGCCCGTCCTCGCCCAAAATGGCGCCGGAATAAATGGGACTCGTAACTCCTTGTTGTGTACTGGTTGCAGAACCTTGAAATCACGAGATACGTATGCAGTTTTGAAGCACATGGCGGGCGGGGACGAGAATTGATTGAATATTTCGACATCCCTATTGATATTAAGTTCTGATGTGTTATTGATTACTGTACTGTTGAAAATTCGAATTAACGTCACCCATGGTACTTGCCCGCAAATGTATATCTAGATAATTTTATTGTAACTGTCCCTGTCGTATTTTAATTATAAAATGTACGTCCACCGATTCCGTAACTGTTAGACACCTTAGTTTTTGCAACCTAATGGCCCGCCCGTTACGTTCCTCTACAGTGTAAATGTCTATTCATCATATACGATTACAGTTTGCTCCGTGGCAGGCCCACGTGGTTATAGGCTCGTATTTGTATAATGAAATTTTCACAATAAAGGTTTTTAAAAGAAAACATGGTAGTAGTGTATACATTGGTAAAGTTTTTAATAATAGTCACTGTTTTAGAATCATTAAAAGGCAAGTGAAATAAAGCAGACCAATTACATGAAGGGTAAAAGGTATAATACGAAGGAACGCAGTAAAGATAAATGGTCAAGGGCTGTTGTGTTTTCTATTCCTGCAACATAAAGTGATCGATAAGAATCTCATATTCAGGCGTATCGGCGACTAAGACAGCAGGTCGACCCTCTTTTGCTCAACGGCTCCGTCATGGGACGAAGAAACGCCCTTTTTCTCGAAAAAAGAATATATTTTACTTGCAGGACAGTTGTAAAATTTCCGGGAAAGTACATTAGCCTGGAACATTATAACATATATTTAAGAGAAAATAATGTTCGGAAGTAATTAAAAGCGTAATTTTTAGGTGATATGACCAAGGCTTTCATCATTAGAATAAGAAAAGTAAAATGAACCAATGAAAAGTTTTATTAACAAGTCACATGACTTGTTATGCTTACGTTACGCGCTGCGCGCCCCGGATGACTTCCGGATGCGCTAACGCGGCGCGTCACATGACGCATTACGCGACAACGCAGGTCCAGAATATAGTCAAAATGTCTCCACCAACCAGCGGTCGAAACACAACCCCTTTCAGCAGGCTAAATAGTTCTGTTAAATGACAACAGAAAGGACAGGCAACAAGAACCATCAGTCAAAGAGGGGAGGGCTAGTTCTTCTCTACCGGGTTACATTGGGGCGCTACCGGAACTGATCGAATTGGTAGTCTACAGTGTTTCTGGATGTTTCAGACCGAAGCTGGGGTTAGCATGAGAGCAGCACCATTTCGTAGCTCCGTTGTGGCCATTCCGCAACCAATCATGGCAGCCGCTCTTTATCGTTATTTTGGGCGGGGTGGGTGGCGGAGCCGAGCTGTTTTGCAGCCATCATTGTGTGGAGTTCAGTTCATCTCACTAGTTTTGTATTTGTCATGAGGGGTTGTTCCTAATGTTTCTATTTTAGCGAGGTCAAAAAGAGATCCCATTAGTGGCCTACTGATTTTGCTCGATTCCTTTTCTTTCTTTTTTTACACGATTTTTCGTTATCTGCAAAGACTAAACAGAGTATTGCGACTCTGTGTTTGTTTGTAAATAGAGAATGAACCAAAGAGAACCAATTCTAAAACAGTAAATACTTGGATAACAATCAATCAAATGGAGAGAGAAGCAGGCACGACGGATTACAACGGGGGCAAAGGCCTGCGTTAACTACCTTTCACTATCTGCAAAGAGAGAGTACTCCTAATAGAAATGAGGGGGGGGGGGCACCATTCAAAGCAGATCAGTGTGCATAAACACGAAAATGTTTTCACTTACCACGTACTTGACATTCGACAGCTTATGATATTTGCTATTAAAAAACCATTGAAATTCACTGAAAAAACCATAGGTTATAGACCATATATAGTTAGGAATTAGCATTTACAAAACCTTGAAAATTCACTGAAAAAACCATAGGTTATACACCATATATAGTTAGGAATTAGCATTTAAAAAACCTTATTTTACTCACACAAAACCATTGAAATTCCATATATAGTTAGTTGCACTAACTATATATCGCGCACCCGCAATCCACTGCTGATCATGTCACATATTACATCATTCATGACATGGTCAGTGACATCACTGATGACATCACTGATGACATCTCAAATGACATCACTGATGAGATCACTGATGACATCTCATTTGACATCAATGACCACATCACTGATGATATCATTCATGTGACAATACAATGCATCTCCTCACGTTTTAATATAACCTCTGTTTCACCCAGTGTTAAATACAGAGTATAATTTTTGAAACCATTGACACACCAATACTAGTTACTACATACGTACTCACTGATTCCTACGTCTACACACACCTTCACTCATTCACCCATACAATCATTCATACATACAATCACTCATCTTTACAACACTATCATATGCACTCATACACCTATACAGACACTTACACTCTGCCACTCATCCATGGAGTTACTCACACACCTAGTCAGTCCTGTAAAGAATCAATCACACTTCCATTTTCTTGTCTATACAGTTAAACATAGAGCACCTTACATTTTCAAACATATACTAACACATACTTACTTTCTTATACAATCATTGATACAAGTACACATTGATCTGCACAGAGTCACACACCTCCCAGCCAGCCACACACACACTCAGTCTCCTATACAAATACTTGGACAATCAATCAATAACCCATATAGTTAATCATATAGCTACTGATCAACACATGCAGCAGTTTACAGAACAACAGACATAATGATGCACAAATTAAGACAGTTTACTCACTAACCCATGCACTCAGTGAGACACATTTAATCACTCACTCATACATTCAGTCATGCACCTACTAAATCCTTCGTCCAGACACTTATACATCTACTCATTCTTCAATATGTAAAACATATTTAAACTTTACAGAAACACACAGTCACTGGATGATGTCATCAGTGATCTCATCAGTGATGTCATTTGAGATGTCATCAGTGATGTCATCAGTGATGTCACTGACCATGTCATGAATGATGTAATATGTGACATGATCAGCAGTGGATTGCGGGTGCGCGATATATAGTTAGTACAACTAACTATATATGGAATTTCAATGGTTTTGTGTGAGTAAAATAAGGTTTTTTAAATGCTAATTCCTAACTATATATGGTCTATAACCTATGGTTTTTTCAGTGAATATATATATATATTCACTGAAAAAACCATAGGTTATAGACCATATATAGTTAGGAATTAGCATTTAAAAAACCTTATTTTACTCACACAAAACCATTGAAATTCCATATATAGTTAGTTGTACTAACTATATATCGCGCACCCGCAATCCACTGCTGATCATGTCACATATTACATCATTCATGACATGGTCAGTGACATCACTGATGACATCACTGATGACATCACTGATGACATCACTGATGACATCTCAAATGACATCACTGATGACATCACTGATGACATCATCCAGTGACTGTGTGTTTCTGTAAAGTTTAAATATGTTTTACATATTGAAGAATGAGTAGATGTAGAAGTGTCTGGATGAAGGATTTAGTAGGTGCGTGACTGACTGTATGAGTGAGTGATTAAATGTGTCTCACTGAATGCATGGGTTAGTGACTAAACTGTCTTAATTTGTGCATCATTATGTCTGTTGTTCTGTAAACTGCTGCATGCGTTGATCAGTAACTATATGAGTAACTATATGGGTTATTGATTGGTTGCCCAAGCATTTGTATGGGAGACTGAGTGCGTGTGTCGGTGGCTGGGAGGTGTATGACTCTGTGCATATATGTGTGAGCAGTTGATTCACTAGATGTATGGGTTCAAAAGTGCATGTGGAAACAGCTGTATGGGCGGTTGACTGTGTGCATGAGTGTATTGGTGAGTGAATGGATATCTCAGTGCTACATGTCAAAGTAAGTACATATGTAAAATACAGTACATGTGAGAGTTGACATATATAAATAACTGTGCATAGGAGCCAGTGAATGTGTGAGTGGCTGTATGCATCATTGTGAACTTGTATCCAGGATTGTATAAGAGAGTAAATATGTTTTAGTATATGTTTGAATAAGTAAGGTGTGTATAACTGTATAGTTGAGAAAATGGAGGTGTGATTGATTCTTTGCATGACTGACTAGGTGTCTGAGTAACTCCATGGATGAGTGACAGTCTGTGAGTGTCTGTTTACACTGAGTGTATCTAAGGTTATATTAGAGTCTGAAGAGGTTCATTGTATTATCACATGAATGATGTCATCAGTAATGTGATCAGTAATGTCAAATGAGATGTCATCAGTGATGTCATCAGTGATGTCATTTGAGATGTCATCAGTGATGTCATCAGTGATGTCATTTGAGATGTCATCAGTGATGTCATCAGTGATGTCATTTGAGATGTCATCAGTGATGTCATCAGTGATGTCACTGACCATGTCATGAATGATGTAATATGTGACATGATCAGCAGTGGATTGCGGGTGCGCGATATATAGTTAGTACAACTAACTATATATGGAATTTCAATGGTTTTGTGTGAGTAAAATAAGGTTTTTTAAATGCTATTTCCTAACTATATATGGTCTATAACCTATGTTTTTTTCAGTGAATTTTCAAGGTTTTGTAAATGCTAATTCCTAACTATATATGGTCTATAACCTATGGTTTTTTCAGTGAATTTCATTGGTTTTTTAAAAGCTAATATCTATAGCTGTAAAATGTATTCTTCTTTAAATCCAAAAATATATTTTATATGTTTATTAATAATTTTTTTTTTTTATATTTTTTTTGTTTCGCTCCCGGTTCGCGAACCTGGAAGCTTTCCGTTAGCTCAATTTGATGCCGCGACCCGGTCCGCGAACCGGTAAACGTTCCGTTAGCGCAACTGCCGCGTTAGAAATCAACATCGTGACGCGTCGCGGAAGCGCGACGTATCATGTTGTCGCGTAATGCGTCTTATGACGCGCCGCGTTAGCGCACCCGGAAGTGCTCCGGTATGCGAACTGAGACGCGAAGCGCAGCTCCCCTGAAGCGATCCGCAGCGCGTCGCGAAAGCGCGACCTATCGCGTTGCCGCGTAATGCATCTTATGACGCGCCGCGTTAGCGCACCCGGAAGTGCTCCGGAGCGCGAACCGAGGCGCGAAGCGCAGCGACCCGGAAGCGATCCGGGGCGCGTTCCGCAGCGCGTAACATAAGCGTGAGAGGTCATGTGACTTGTTAATAAAACTTTTCATTGGTTCATTTAACTTTTGGTTTCATAATCATGTAAGGCTAGGTCAGGTGACCTAAAAATAACACTTTTCATTGGTTTAGAACTATTGTTTTTCCCAAATGATGAAAACCCCTCCTTCTTTCCTCACTCTGACTTTCATCATTGTGAGAGGAAGACCTTTATTCATAGTAGAGCAATGGCTTCAGTAGTTGCTTCAGCTGGTGCACCCCCACCACCACCTCCACCTCCTCATGGGAAGAGAGGACCACCTCCCCAGGTCATCACCAACACAGAGGAGGAAGAGGAAGAACTAGAGGAAGAGGAGAGAGAAGGACCACAGTTCTTGGAAGAGATGCCCCGGGTTTCCCATAGGAAAGCCAGTTTCATTTGGCAGTTTTTTTCAATCCCTCCAGGGCAGAAGAAAGTAAATGCGAGGTATGTCACCTGCCTCATTTGCAAAGAGAAATTATCAAGAGGGACTGATAAAAAGTATAGCTACGGGAACTATACCATGCATCGGCACATGAACAGGTGGCATCCATTGAATTACAGCCGGGCGGAGATACGTGACATGGAAGAAAACCCAACAGCAACTCCTGTGGCCAGGTCAACATCGTTAATATCGTTGACAGCAGCAGAGGCACGGGAAACTGTGCTAAACATCCAGGAGAATTTTGGGCATATGAAATATACTTGTCTGCACTGCGGTGCATTGATATCATGTGGTAACATGAGCATTAATTCAATCAACCTAGCTTATAACAATCACAATTGTCCTAACCGCCCCAGACAGTAATTTTTTTTTGCTCCTGTTGAGCCCTTTTCAATGCCTGTTTTTTGTTGTTTCCCCCCCAAAAAAACCCAAAAAAATATAAAATTGTTCAAAAAATACAAAAAAAACAAAAAATGTTCAAAAAATAAAAAAAATATAAAACAACAAAAACATTAAAAAAAAAGTTCTTTTCAGAACTACCTCCCCTTTCAAAAAAAATTGCTAGAATGTTTAGCACTCTGGCAAGCTCTATTTCTTTTAGTTCGCTTCCCAGTTCGCTTCCCGGTTCGCGAACCGGGAGCTAACCAAAAAAAAAAAAAAAAGAAGAGTAAGTATAAGGAAAGTAAACAGAGAGTGATGTTAAAAGAAAGACAGCTATAGGGAGTAAACCAGAGATACTGTTTAATAGATCTATTTACCGAAGAAAAGACGGAAGAGGGTATAATTGTGAAAAACAAAATAGATAAGGAAGTGAAAGAAAAAAAAGAGAGTAGAACAATAACAAATAAGACTTTCTTGGAGAATGTGAGTGAATGTTCAAAATAAGATTAAAACATGGGGAATAACAGAGAGAAAAAATAGAAAACAGAAAAGAAGAAGTAACAGAAAAAGATTAATTGAAACAGCAAAGAAATGTAAATAACATAGAGCCATATCATCAACATAGGCAATAAAAGTTTTGCAGCTTTTATCGGCAGAAATATGTCACCAAAGCCGCTTTTGCAGCAGAAAACTGCCGCTAAAAACACTTTTGCACCAGTTTTCTGCCAATAAAAACAGCAATAATTTTATTGGCTGTGTTCATAATATGCCCCTTAGTGTGCTTCAACTACACAGAGAAAGCATTATGAACAAGTAGTCAAAGAGTGATCAGTCAAAGACACTAAGAGTAATAGAGACGGAGTGAGTGAACAAGAGTGAGGAACTATGAGAAGAGAGGGACTGAGAAAAAGAGTGGAAGGAGTTGATTAAGTAGGTAATAGAGAAAGGAATGAGGAAAGTAGCAAAGGCAGGAAACTGAGGGTTAAAGAAATGAAGCTGTGGAACTAATAGTAGGTGAATGTGATAGAAATGTAACGAAAAGAATACAAAACATTTACCTTATAATTGTCGTTAAATTACTCACTTTTTGTTTTTATACGTTCAATCTGTGAAAGAGTGAACAAACATTTGAAAAATATTAAAACATGTATTTAAAAATTACAAAAGACAAGGGAAAAGATTGAAGGACAAACAGTTTTTCAACAACTTTGACACTGACAGAAGCTTCTGCTTCTCCAGGACCCCTACACAGTCCTAAAGATATACATTTTAAACTAACAGTATCTTGATGCAGATGAAGTGAGGCCTATCTTAAAACATGGTGCATCTTTTGCACTGCTGTTGTCTCAGAAAAGTGTCGCAAGACACTAACATTTTAAATGATTGCTTCAGGATGCCAATAAGATGTGTCCTATCCAGAGGTTTGTTTGAGGTGAGACCTACTCAGGGTTCCAAATGAAATTTCGAGTTGTTTGAAGAGAACAGAGGACATAATACATGTGAAGGCCTACCAATGAAGTAAGTCATGTCCACTTCACTCTTGAACAAAGGCCAGACCTCTTCTGTGTCCGTGGACAGACCTAAACTTCATCTGCACAATGTCATTCATAAACTTAGGAAACACAGGTGATGTAATTGAAAAATGTGGAGTTTCTTTTCCTCATTTCACAATCACATCACCTGTGTTGCCTTTGCTTAGGTATCTCATAGTGCAGATGTAGTCCAGCATATTAAACAGTACCTAGAAGTGCAGCACTGCATGCAACAACTTTGACACTTATAAAAGCTTTTGCTTCTGCATGCCCCCTACACAATGCTAATTATATACATTTTAAACTGATGGTATCTTGCTGGAGATGAACTGAAACCTATCTTGCAACATGGTGCATCTTTTACACAAAGTGACCCACAATGGAGCAAAAGAGGCGCACGGCCACCATAAATCTGACCCTAACATTTTAAATGATTGTTTCAAGATGCCAATAAGGTGTAACCTATCCACAGATTTGTTTCAGGTAAGTCCTACTCAGGGTTGCAGATGGAATTTAGGTTTGTTGAAGAATACAGAGAAGATAATTGAATTGAAGAAAATTTATAGTGCGCAAAACAATAACCCGCAGGTATCAAGGCGCCTAACAATACAATCAAAATTTGAAACAGGCGTCCTTACATATAGGCTTGTTGAAAGAGGCGAGTTTTTAGGGCCGTGCGGAATTTCTGTAAAGATGGAAGAGATCTTAAATCAAGAGGGAGATCGTTCCACCATTTGGGGGCTAGCGTGGAAAAAGCCCTGCCACCCCATTTAGCTCTTCGGACACGGGGGGTTTTGAGAAGCAATTTCCCAGAAGAACGCAGGCTCCTACCAGGGGTATAATGGGAGATGATGGACCCAATACCTGTATCGCAGTTTTTAGCGATGGCTCTGTAGGTCATACAAAGGACTTTAAACCGGATTCGGAGTTCTACCGGTAGCCAGTGCAGTGATTTCCTGGCCGCAGTGGCCGAGGAGCGTTTGGGGATATCCAGGACAAATCTGGCTATAGCGTTTTGGACCACCTGTAAGCGCTGCAGGTGGCTCCGGCTTAGTCCAGCATACAGCGCATTACAGTAGTCCAAGCGAGAGCCAATAAGTGCGACAGCTATTTGTTTTCTTGCCTGCAAGGAGAGATATTTCCTGATCCTTCGCAGGGTATGAATCAAACCCCAACAGGTGGAAACAGTTCTGTTCACCTGACTGCCCATATCAAGGGCTAGATCAAGCATCACCCCAAGATTTTTAGCAGAAGTTGTAGGGGAGGGACATGTTCCCAATGAGTCAGGCCACCAATTGGCTGACCAGATGTTTTCTTTCCCCCCAAACACCAACACCTCAGTCTTCTCCCCATTCAGTTTAAGAGAGTTCTGAATCATCCAGTGACCAACCGCCTCCATACAAGATCTAAACTTGGAGGCGGCAAGCACATCAGAATGGGGGAGAGAGACGAGTATTTGGGTGTCGTCTGCATAAGAGACTACCTCCATCCCGAAAGATCTTATTAGCCTGGCCAGTGGGGTCACATAGATGTTGAAAAGGGTCGGACTAAGCGCCGACCCTTGAGGGACCCCACATAGTACTGGTCGGGATGGAGATAGGAACTCACCCAGCTTGACTCTTTGTTCCCTCCCAGTCAGGAAGGAAGTCAGCAGATCTAGGGCTGCACTTCTCACCCCTATCTCCCTCAGGCGAGATGTAAGCACTGAGGGGGAGAGGGTATCGAAGGCTGCTGTTAGATCTAACAGGATCAGGAGGGAGGTCTGGCCCTCATCTACTGTCGTGCGGATCTTATCAAGCACGATGGTGAGGGCTGACTCGGTGCTATATTCCCTCCTGAATCCATGCTGGGAGGAATCCAGACATCCCGAGCCTTCCACAAAAGTAGCGAGATGCTTGTTAAGATGTGCCTCAAGCATCTTCGCAGGTGCAGGAAGCAACGAGATGGGGCGAAAGTTTTTTAAAACCTCCGGATCAAGGGATGCCTTCTTTAACAGGGGTTTGACAACCGCCTTCTTCCACTCTGTAGGGAAAGTACCATCTCTGATGGCTAGATTCATTGTTTCTAGCAGCGGTGGTAAGAGAGTCTCCCTACATAGCTTGAGAATTTTCAGTGGACAGGTATCCAAGGGAGATCCAGACTTGATCTTATTAAGCAGGATCTCCAGATCTTGTAAGATCAACGGAGGAAAAGAGTCCAGAATGCACGGTGGGGAGATGTCAGTGGTAGTCATATTCATCTCAACCCGAGTGATAGGCGCACTAACACAGAGTCTTTGTTCCTCGAGAGCTAGATGGATATCCTGTATCTTAGTGTGGAAAAAGGAGGCAATCCTGTCACATAAGTCCTGTGAAGGAATAACAGGGTCAGGGGCTTGCAGGTTAACTAATGAGTCAACAGTTTTGAAAAGCTCCTTAGGCGAGGAAAGCGAGGTGGTCAGGGTAACAAAGTAGTCTTGTTTGGCCTGTATAATCTCGGCTTTATATTTCCTGACAAGAATTTTGTGATCTTCCTTATTCTTAAGGTCCCAGCTGGCATGCCAAAGTCTTTCCTTACGTCTCACTTCTTGCCTCAGAAGTCTGAGGGAATCGGAGAACCAAGGGGCAGATGGTCTTTTTCTGGCTCGGCGGCGGGGCTGTACCGGGGCCAATTCATTCAAGGCCTCAGTAGTGACCTGTTCGAAATGGCCAACAGCGTTCTGTACGCTATCCAAGCCAGTAACAGAAAGACTTGTGGCCCAGGGCACAAAGGAGTCACTGCTGAGATTCCTGAAGTTTCTAGCGGTTTCCATGACATGATTCCCTCTTTTACAGGAGTCCAACCTATGATGTTCCAGAATAAAAGGAACCGCTAGATGATCGGACCAAGATAGGTGTATCGAATCCTTGATAGTTAACCGAGAGTCATTCGAGAAGATGCCATCCAGAGTGTGGCCTGCCCGATGGGTGGCTCCGCTCACTCGTTGCGTAAGTCCACATGACTCCAAAGCCTCAATAAGGCCTGATGTGTCGGATAGGTCATGTCGTTCTAGGTGATAATTAAAATCACCTAGGATAGACAGGTTTTGTTGGCCGAAATACGGTTCCAGAGCCTGGAGAAGACTGTGAATAAAATGGGTTCTCGGACCAGGTGGTCGATATATTAAGATCCCATTGAAGAAGGGGCATTGCGCTTCCTTTAATGTAAAGTGGAGTGCTTGAAAACTATCTGGGAAATCGGATATAGGTACAAAATGACATTGCAAGTGGTCCTTATAAAGGATCGCTAACCCCCCTCCCACTCGGCCCTGTCTATCTAGTCTAACCAAACAGTATCCTTCTGGGACCGCTTCAATTAGGTCGGGGTCAGAAGAGTCCTTGGCCCATGTTTCCGTAATGAATACTATAGTAGGCGATTTCTCCAGTACCAGCTCTTTAAACATTATTTTGTTCTTAACCAAGGAGCGGGCATTAAGCAGGATGCCCTCTACACCTCCTGTCTTATGGCTGGAGGTAGCGGGACGACCAGAAAGGGGATTTTTAGGTGCAGAGATGGGGAACCTACGCGTAGAGGAGCAACCGCAATGGAAAGGGAGAAGAAGGTCGTCTGGCTCGTATGAGTGCGAACATCGCAGTCGATACGGCTTCAGACCCAGCAGTTGTTGATGGGAGTAGCTATGAAGGGCGGAAGGAGTATCGCCGGGGTCCAGAGGCCAGCCGTCCAGCGCGTCCTCAGCGCGGACGGGCGCAGACGGGCTGGACTCTGGCGTGACTCCGGCGTCACTATGGCGTCCACGCTGCGCGTATACGCTGCGCGCCATATCCTGCTATCTATGTAGGGCTCTAGTCTGCCCACGTGTCTGCTCCAGCCAATGGCTGAATAGCGCTAGTGACCCACCCAAGATGGCGTCCCAGGCAACCAAAGCGCGGGGACCGGGCCGCCCGAATGGCGGTGAATGTAGACCAGTTAGAGTGCAGCAGTGCGATCCGTGTCTAAGGGCACAGGTGAGAATCTAGTAATTTTTAACAATAGTCTGGCTAATTTAAAATCAGGGAAAACGAGCGCGACCAAAGTAAATAAAAAACGGGGTTTTAAAATACAATTACAAGCTTTCAGCGCGTAGCGCTATATGCAGGACGAGGATCAAGCAGGAGTGAAGGACTCTCCTACCTGATTTAAGTACTGTCGTCAATTACTGCCTCTAGTCCGCCCACGTGTCTGCTCCAGCCAATGGCTGAATAGCGCTAGTGACCCACCCAAGATGGCGTCCCAGGCAACCAAAGCGCGGGGACCGGGCCGCCCGAATGGCGGTGAATGTAGACCAGTTAGAGTGCAGCAGTGCGATCCGTGTCTAAGGGCACAGGTGAGAATCTAGTAATTTTTAACAATAGTCTGGCTAATTTAAAATCAGGGAAAACGAGCGCGACCAAAGTAAATAAAAAACGGGGTTTTAAAATACAATTACAAGCTTTCAGCGCGTAGCGCTATATGCAGGACGAGGATCAAGCAGGAGTGAAGGACTCTCCTACCTGATTTAAGTACTGTCGTCAATTACTGCCTCTAGTCCGCCCACGTGTCTGCTCCAGCCAATGGCTGAATAGCGCTAGTGACCCACCCAAGATGGCGTCCCAGGCAACCAAAGCGCGGGGACCGGGCCGCCCGAATGGCGGTGAATGTAGACCAGTTAGAGTGCAGCAGTGCGATCCGTGTCTAAGGGCACAGGTGAGAATCTAGTAATTTTTAACAATAGTCTGGCTAATTTAAAATCAGGGAAAACGAGCGCGACCAAAGTAAATAAAAAACGGGGTTTTAAAATACAATTACAAGCTTTCAGCGCGTAGCGCTATATGCAGGACGAGGATCAAGCAGGAGTGAAGGACTCTCCTACCTGATTTAAGTACTGTCGTCAATTACTGCCTCTAGTCCGCCCACGTGTCTGCTCCAGCCAATGGCTGAATAGCGCTAGTGACCCACCCAAGATGGCGTCCCAGGCAACCAAAGCGCGGGGACCGGGCCGCCCGAATGGCGGTGAATGTAGACCAGTTAGAGTGCAGCAGTGCGATCCGTGTCTAAGGGCACAGGTGAGAATCTAGTAATTTTTAACAATAGTCTGGCTAATTTAAAATCATATCAAATACATGTGGAGGCCTACCAACGAAGTGAGTAATGTCCACTGCACTCTTGAACAAATGTCAGACCTCCTCTGTCTCCAGGAACAGTCCTAAACCTCATCTACACAATGTGGTGTGTAATGTTAGGAAACACAGGTAATATAATTGAAAAACATGCACATTTTTTTGCTCATTCCACAATCATATGACGTGTGTTTCCTTTGCTTAGGTATCTCATTGTGGAAATGTAGTCTATCATATGAAAGACTACGTAGAATATGAGCACTGTATGCAAGAACTTTGACACTTACAGAAGCCTCTCCTTCTCCATGCCTCCTACACAGTTCTAAATGTACATCATAAATGGAAACAGTACAGAATTAATTATACATGTTAAATGGTTTATTTTTGCTGTTCTCAGAATGTATCAAATTTCACTAAAAACAGTGACTTGAAGGTATTCATCATATAACAGCGGGGAAAAAAAACACAATCAAAATGATTGTGTTTAAAAAACCCATACAACATAACAAATCAGAATTCAGAACTCCTTAAAGTTAACTTACTTTCCATGACGGCGAAGGATGTCCTATGAACAGCTTACACTCTGTTGTGCTGTTATTACTTTCAGCCCGCCACTTTCTGAAAGAAAACCTCCATCGTTTTGAAAAACATGTTACATACAATAAATGACTTCTTGCTCTCTACCACAAGTTTCCACAAGGCCAAATCTTGTCAGAGCCATTTATAACTCTTGGATTTCTTGTAAGCCAATCCCGTCATTTGGCATTTCCGCAACTTTCAGAATTAAAATGTTGAAGATCATTTTCACAATCCTGGACTAGTAATATCTTCCCCTTCTTCCTCAGTCATGTTCTACATTTCCTATGACACTGATACTGCTTACTATGAAGCAGACTTACACTACCTCTATGACTACTACAATTATTTAATTCTCTACATCACTTTTAATCACAAAGCAATGTAAAACAGTAGACAGCATTGCAGACTTACATTCCCTCTACTCTATGTTTTGATTGGCTGCTTCAATTAGCTTATAAAAAGAAATAGTTTTTCTGAACTCATTCAAAGTGCACTTATTTCTCCATGACGTCCAGTCTTATGGTTAGAAGTTATGTCTCTGAACTACACTTATCCTCAAGGCCAAATCATGTAGGAGCCATTAGAACTTCTTGAAATTCCTCAGAGCACATCCCGAGATTCTTTCCCTAAAATTTTGGTTTTAAAAACACCAGGTAAGAGTTTTTAAGGTCATACGGCAATTTTTTTTTGAAAATTAAAACAGAATCATTGCAGAATGACCAGCCATTTCTAGACTTTAAATAAGCTGTGTAATGTCCTGATGTTATTGAAGGACCGTCATGATATATAATTGCTGCAGTTACAAAAGTCCTTCCTGATATTGACAACTGCGAAGCCACAAATTTTTTAATTAAAGTTGTCAATTTTGTTCCATCAGGCCTACATCGTTGGAACATTAAAATGACATACTGGCCATATGTTCGTATAAATAATGTGGACATCATTTCAGATTTACATTGGCTACACTCCATGTTGTGATCAGCTGCTTTTACTAGCTTATTAAAGGAGACTGATTTACTGTCTGGCAAAGTTAAATATATAAATCTTTCCGAGTCTACACTAGTAGTACTTGATACCCTACAGTTCTCGCAGTCATGCTGCCATTGATAAGAAAGCCCAAACAGCTGATCTACATCTACACCTTCAGCATGCAATACATCAAGCATATACATTAAAAACTCCTGACAATCTTGCTGAATATTTTGAGAGAATTGTGTTTGGCCTGAACATCTGTCTAACAGATTTCGAATTTCAGGCACACTTTCTATGTTTGTTCTATCAGTGCTACATTTTTCTAAGACAGAATTTAACAAACTGCAAAATCTTTGATCAGAATTGACCACAATCTCTTCTTTTACATTTTCTAGAGAAAACAAAACATTAACCACTACATTAGCATAGCAGTTGACACCAGAACTGTTTTCAAATTGAAAACCAACAACATCTTCAACAGAATCCTTTTTGTTTCTGCTTATAATTTCAGGTTCATCGACTTTTCGTCTATTTGCTACAACCTCCCCAGTATTGGTCACATTTCTTCGTTTCCGGCCTACCACACGTTTCTCAAACAAAGGATATTGAGGCAAATGTGGCGCATACTCTCTTCTTAACCTATTGTATTCCTTAACACAATCTAGATCCTCACAAATGTTTGTGACATCACACTCAATCAAGTACAATCCCGATAAAGTTCTAACTCGTGACAATGCCACATATGCCATACCCTCCTTGAACAGAGAACTGCCAATATTCACCAATGCACTGTCTACACTTAAACCTTGCGATTTATGGATTGTCACCGCATATGCCAAGCAAACAGGAAACTGCTTACGGCGAACATATAAGTCTTTTACAAGCAAAAATCTAGCAGAACAACGACCAATTAGCTGTACTTCCTCAATGCCATCAAATTTAATTTTTAAAAAATTCAATTCCATCTCTATTTCTGTATTTTACAAAATTAACAACATTACCCATTGATCCATTTACCAGACCTCTTTCAACATGTAAATTCCTTCTTAAAATTATACGGCAGTTCAAGCACACATTCAGAGTCTTTTCAAAACCTGCAGTTTTAGATATACTCTTCTCTAATGAATCCAATTTTGTTTTCAGATTCTCAGACAAAATAATTGTTGATCCCATATGCTCTACTCTGTCAATAGCTTCCAGTTTCACAATCTCTTGCTTTTCTAAATGCAACATTTTGTTGTTGAATTTGGCACATTCTGCAAGAGTTGGCATCAAACATATTCCAGATTTCTTCTCAGTAATTTTCTGAAAAATATTCTCAGGCACAACATCTTGTTCTGCATATAAATTTGACAGTAATCGTGCATGTAAAGCTTCTTTCCCATGCTCGGTCACTTTTCCAATTCTAACATCTTGTAGAATAGTCTTGTAAACTTCATCCTTTGCCTGACGCATATTTTCATGCAGTTCAGCATAATTGAAGTTTAACCATATATTGACGTTGCCAATGCTGCCTAGGCACTTCCTGGTATCTTCATGCGTGAGCATTTTGAACACAGGTTGCCCTTTCACTGGTGTCAGCTGCAGAAGATCTCCGAAAACAATGATGTGTTTGCCACCAAATAACACATCATACTCTGTTTTGAGAACTTCTTGCATTCTCAAATGCACAAAGGCAAGCATGACATTGGAAACCATGCTTACTTCGTCAATGATAAGAAGTTTCATTTTCCTCAAGATTCTTGAAACTTCAAAACAAGCATCTCCAGATAGCTTGTGATATTGTAATTTGTTGTCATGCTCCACTGGCAGCATCAGTAAATGATGTAAAGTAATCCCTTTAATGTTATGTGCTGCCAGTCCAGTTGGAGCGGTGACAACACAAGACAGCGATGACTCTGTCCTTTCCTGCAAATAACATGAAATTGCTTTAATAAGGAAACTTTTTCCAGTTCCCGCTTCTCCACTCACGTACAGTCGGACAGGCTTCAACGACGTACATGAGCACTCTTTCTTGTCATGACTTAATCCATGATCAATTTGCATGGTAACTTCGTCATATATTTTCCTCTGCTCAACGTTGAGTTGTCTTTCCAACTCTTCTAAGTTAACCGCATCCTCCTGAGCATGTGCCATGGCTCTTTCCACTTCATTCATAGCAGTGGCAGCTTCATTTTCGATAACAGGTCCTCCTAGTGGATCCTGACTCAATGAAGCAGAACTCTGACTGTCCTGAGAACTGTCTCTGGCAATCTCGGCTGCAATCATTGCTTCCTGCTCAATTTCCGCATTCAACATTTCTACATATTTGGGAAAAGCAGGACATTCTATGGTCTCCTTGGCAGCATTGAAAGAGTCTTCGTAACAGAGAAAATCTCCAAGCAGTTCCTCCTTTGCACGCCAAGGCTTGAAAAGTTGCAAAAGTGCTAAATAGAAAAACTCCTTTTTTTCAGGAGATTCGCCACTCAATTTTCGATGGTTTACCAAGTGGCATTTTCTTTGCTTGACCAGACATCCCTCACTTCCTAATACAGCATACACTCCTTTCTCAGTATCTTCTTTGATGTTCCTCTTGAATATGTAATTTTGAAGAACCTCATACAGACAAACATTCTCGAGGTGAATGCTTCGATTTGGATAATATGTATCCAACATGTTGGTCTTCAAAATGTCGGTACTGTTTGGCTCCTTTTCCGCCAAATACTCAATTTCCCGCACAGGTTTGAGAACTCGATTACGCGTTGCAGCAAGACCAAGACTCGCCCAAACAATACTCCTGGACTTGGCATAGAGACTTGCTGAAGACAACCGGTCAGAACATTCATACGCTCCGATTTCTCGATGCGACAACATCTTCAGACTGAAACTGTACAACTTCTTGCTGAGGCTCTTTTCATGGGAAATGTCCTCCCACATATCCTTCAATTCTGTCTTCTCTTTTTTGGTGATGTAAGATGTCACATACCGAGCCACAGCCATACAGTTATCAGCCACAAACTGTATATCCATGTTAGCATTCCACATGGACAAAATCACCGGGTTGTAGTCGTTGATGTACTTGGACTCTTCGTTCCTCTTCAAATTGTATGTGTTTTTAGGTGATTTCTTCATCACATTATGTCGCAGCGAAGACATCAAACTGTTTACTCTTCCTTTAGAAATCACCGGTCGTGGAAAGCCGAAACGACATTTGGTGTAGAACTTGTCCTTGTTTCGGAATTTACGACGACAGTACTTTCCACATCGATGGCTTTGGAAACGCAGAACTTTTTCTCTTAGGCTTTTCTTCTCCTTTGCGTTTGGAACAGCACACGTAGAATACTGTTGTATAAAACTCATCACTGAGTCTTCTGGATCCGTTCCAAATTTAGGTGCATCCTTGATCCACAGCAACATATGTATATGAGGAGCACCTCTTGCTTGGTACTCCTTTCTCCAGAAGAAATCCAATACCTCTCCAAGAGGTGGATTCTTCTTATTCATGATGAAAGACATCATAGCTTCAAATCTATGATTGAAGTACCTACATACATTGACTGGATCCAAAGAGCACAGTTCTCCGGGTGTCTTGAATTCGATGTTTTCTACGTTAGCATTTGCCTCTCGTAGAAATTCAAGTAAGTCTTCCCAGCCATACTCGGCACAGCTCAGAGTGAGGAACCATGTGGGAGTTCCTAAGTTCCTCAGCATACATTTTAAATCACCATGACGACGGTACCAGTACTCATTAGTACCACGCTGACACGCCATGAGATTAATCAGGTGAGAATCCAAAATACTGTCTTGGACATTGACTTTATCCATAAAGTCACTTGCCGAGATGTTTTGCATGTGTATACCACTTTTCAAGATGTGGTTCACTGCATATGACAGTCCAGACAGATCGCTTTCAAACAGGAGATGAAACAAATAAGGAATGCATTGTCGAAACCTAGCATCTCCTGCATACAATCGCAAAGTCCGGTATTCAGAAGCAGGAATTTGATGAGGTCGCTCATCATATCTTCCTCCCTGACCTGTTGGAAAAAGCTGTGGGAAACACCGAGCTTCCAAACTTTCCTCCCAAACACTAATGGGACTCCCTTTGGCTTGTTTCATTTGAAACAACTCAATAGCATTCCCCATGACTTCCTTGGAATGCAAAGGATGAACACTATAATGTTCATATATTTCTTCACTAGTAGAGGGTTCTACTTTCTCAATTTGACCAGCACACAAATCGCTACCCTCTTCCTCACTTACTTCCTCTTCTGCAACATATACATTCTTATAGTATTTATTATTTTTTTTAAATACAATGTTGCCTTTTTAACTTTCCTAACATCCACTAAATCTTGCCATATTTTCTTATTCTTTGTCGGAACCCCATTAACTAAGATAACCAGAGGTTCCTCTTCCACTTTTTCTACTCCAATTGTGTTAATGTTTTTCTTCAAATCTAGAGGCAAATAAACAACTCTTCCCTTTAATCCTCTCTGTAAATCTGATGGAGGCAATTTCCCTGTCTTTGGCTCCATTCTTACAATAGCCTGAAAGGGATGGATACTTTGAATCAAAATAGATTCATAAGTATTTAAATCCTTCAATTCAGAAGGAATCTCAACCAATTCCAGATTATTATGAACTGCTCTAGCAGGCATCTGGTTTTGATTTAATTTGCAACAAAAATAAGTACACACACGTTGATCCAATCCCAAATCAAAACAATTTTCTGCCATCAAGTATGTTGTGAAATCCTTCCATTCACTATTATTTTCCCTTTCACTTTTTGCATATAAATCCACTAACTTAGTCTGATTCTTATAATAAGTGCGTCGACAACACACACAAGTGAAATTTGGCCTCTCACTTGATTTGACCTGAAACGTCGCAATTTCCCTCTGGAAATTATCTGTACTGGAAACCTGTACACTATCTTCCACATTACCCGCTTCTTCTTGGTCAATTTCAACATTCTCCTCTTTACTTCCAAAGTAACAAAACTCAATTTCTTCACATATATTCTTCACATCTATTTCAGAACCATGCAAAAGAGCAGCGCATAATTGTTTAAGCATAATTGCTGGACTCTTAGCATAATACAACATTCTAACTAATTTCCTCACTTTATTATGATGCACTGCTAGCATCCTGAAATGATGAAAAACACTCTGGCATACTCTCCTGGAAAGACAAGCCAGTGAATGACCATGCAAACCTGTCACTTCTCTCACTCTGCAAGGATCTAATTCTTGCAACAACCTCATTTTCTGCTTCAAACTTTTCTTATTAAATGACCGTACAAAATCACAAAGCAAATTGATGGAATCCTGTCGCACACTGCAAATACTACTACACTTCCAGGTGTACACAGGACCCTTAGCACGTCTTCCTAAAACCTCATTACCTAACACCTCTTCTGCCTCTGTTGTCACAAGTTTTTCTTTTTCAACTGGACAACCATCTTTCACTTCATAAGCACGACCACTGGTGTCAACTGCATGCACCAAATCATTATCCTGGAAATAACTCTCCTCATTAAAAAATGCCTCACAGCTTGAACTATGCATCCATTCTCCAGAAAAAACTTCACAAAAATTACTACGATTAACTATTCTCTTCCATCTACTATTTCTTTTGAAATCATAAATTGCCTTGTTTAGCTTCCTAATTCTATTGATTATCAAAATAAATAACTTACGTTTAATTTCAAATGCCTGATCAATAACTTTCTCAACTTTTTATTTTCTCTTATAAAAAACCACTTTCTGTTGACCTTTCTTAATATTTTTTAACAAATTGCCAATTATCCTGTTGCGGAACATTCGTTTACGAATGTCCCTAAACTGTTGTTTCCTTCTAATATCATGCACAGAGTTATCTCTTGCTCTAGCAGTAACATTTTTCATTGGCCTTTCCTTTCCGTTTGAATTGCTTCTCTTTTTCTGGACTGAAACATTTTCTGTAGTAATATTTTTTTTACTACAAATATTTCTTATGAATGTTTTTGTACTCTTACCCGGTGCTTTCTTGGTGACTTGACAAATCTTTTTATTAGAGGACTGCTGCTTTTTTTCATTCACCTGCTGTCTTTGACGTTTTGCAGCCTTTCTCAGTCTTTCTTTCGTTGGCATGGTGAAATCTTGAAATGATCTGCAGTTGAATCTGTGGTAAAATATATTAAAAAATGTTATTAACCACTATTACCCAACAGTAAATCAATAACAGTAATCAAAAACTTAAAACACTACTTGACATTTTTACATAGAAGATTTTTTAGTGCTTGGCAAATTTAGAATACAGAAATAGCAGAAAAGAAATGGAATTTATATTCATGTTACCTGTGCTATTTTATATGTGAATCTGATCTAATTTTATGAGCATATTTTAATATTTTAGTGAAGACACTACACATAACCTGTTTTTGAAGGTGTCTTTATTTTTAAATTAAACGGTTTACATTTTTACTTTTTATTTATTATAAATTTTTAAAATAAATGTTTATAGTTCTATAGGCTCAAGCACGTCAGCTTCCCATCCTATGTCATATAATTCGGACAAATCTGCATCCTCATCACGTTCTTCTTCATCCTCAGGATTTAAATCATCCAACGGATCAACATCCACTGATGTTTCAATTACGAGTTCAATGATGAGGTCAAAATCAACTGATTGCTGATTGTCGCTCATGTTGATGTTGTCTTTATCTTTAAAGAAAGATAACAACAATGAGATGTTGCAGAGTAAGAGACAAATCTCAGAGATTATAATAGTAAAATTGTTTAACAAGAGTAACATTTTGCAGCTATTATATAGCCATGTCCAGCGATGCTGAGCAGGTGAAGCCTATGTCTAATTTTTCAGTGAACAGGACTCATCTCTTCTTAACCTTGGATAAGCCTCACCGACTCTGTGTCCCCTGCACATACTTAAATGTAAAGGGGCAGATTTATGTTAAATGGCACATCCCCAGGCATGCACCAGTTAACGTGCACCGCTGCTCTGCCACCCATGGTGTGCCGCATTTACAATCAGATAGGAGAAAGCTACGTCAAAACCCTGCGCCTGCTTGAAGCAGGCATAGGTCTTGACGCAACATTGTGGAGATGGGGCACCCCTGAGCCTTGCTGGAGCTGCATCACACTTGCGATACAACTCCAGCAATGCGCCACCTTTACGGCACAGATGCGTCACGCATCTGTGCCATTTTTGCCCCATGCTGCGCCGCATTGTAAATGCAGCACACCATGGGTGGCGGAACAGCAGCGCAGGATGACTGGCACATCCCTGGTGATGCGCCAGTCATCATAAATCTATCCCTAAGCTTCTTATCTTGTTAGAGATGAACCGCCATATGTATCATCAAACTATTTTGCATTTCCTAAATAGCGAATTTTAAGGGATAAATAGCGATTCTTTACCATTCCTAATTTGCGATGAGCAAATTGCTAATTGCAAATTACCCATTCATTTCCATGGGCCAGGAGGCCCATAGGAATGAAGGTGCAATTTGCGATTAGCAATTAGCTCATCGCAAATTAGGAATTTTTCCAAAGGTGCAGGGGTGTCTCAAGAACACCCTGCTGCACCCCTGAAAAAGAAATTTGGGGGCATATGGCGCACATACATGCCCTATGGGCATGTATGGGCGTCATATGGCACCTTTTGTTTTTTGGAAAAAAAGCTTTTTGAAAAGAATTCGCAAATTACCACCAACTAGAAGTTGGTGGTAGTTTGCAAATCCTTAATGGCATTTTTTGCATATTTTTTGTTTGATACATTGCATTTAAGGAATCGCAAAATTTGCAAATCCTTCAGTGCAATCGCAAAATAAGGAATAGCAAATTTTGCTATTCCTTATTTTGCATCAAACTTGTTTGATACATACCATTTGTCTAATTAGCATTCGCAAAGGCCGAAATTCGCAGAATTTTGACCTTTGCGTATGCTAATTAGCTTGATACATATGGCCCCAAGTGAGGCCTGTCTTGCAACATGGTGCATCTTTTGCATCACTGCTGCATCGGTTTCATGTGGCACGTTTTTTTTACACCATGACACATCTGCCTAAATGCATCAATTTGTAATTTTGTCGCCTCATAGCAAATCTTTTGCACCGCCGCTGCATCAGAAAAGTGACGCACAGTGGCGCAAAAGAGGCATACACCTATCATAAATCTGTCCCTAGCATTTTAAATGATTAATTCAGGATGACGATAAGGTGTGGCCTATCCAGAGGTTTGTTTAAGGTGAGGCCCACTCAGGATTGCAGATTAAAGTTACGCTTGATGAAGAACACAGAGGAGATTTTAAGGAATAAATACCGATTCTTTACCATTCCTAATTTGCGATGAGCAAATTGCTAATTGCAAATTACCCATTCATTTCCATGGGCCAGGAGGCCCATAGAAATGAAGGTGCAATTTGCGATTAGCAATTAGCTCATCGCAAATTAGGAATTTTTCCAAAGGTGCAGGGGTGTCTCAAGAACACCCTACTGCACCCCTGAAAAAGAAATTTGGGGGCATATGGCGCACATAAATTTTAACAACATTCCTTTACCTCAAAAACGATTTTCAAGTCATAATTTGAAAACACTGCCCACGGGGAAATGACTTAAAATGTCCTTAAGACACATGAAAGTGTTTTTTTAAAGCCTTTGCAAGTTTTTGGGTCACTTTTAACATGGCTATGTAACTCAAACAGTCAAAATCTAAATTTACCATGCACAGGTGGGACCATATTTACAAGGAATGTGCCCCACGGGGAAAGGTCTTTTAATGTAATATGGGAAAAATGACATCAGAGACACTGAAATGCCTTATAAAGAAGCATACACCATTATATCCTTGTCATAAATTTACAAACCATTCCTTTTCCCCAAAAACGATTTTCAAATCATAATTTGAAAACACTGCACATGGGGAAATGACTTAAAATGTCCTTAAGACACATGAAAGCGTTTTTTGATTGCCTTTCCAGCATGGTTGGGTCACTTTTAACATGGCTATGTAACACAAACATTCAAAATCTAAATTTGCCATGCACAGGTGGGAGCATATTTACAAGGAATGTGCCCCACGGGGAAAGGTCTTTTAATGTAATATGGGAAAAATGACATCAGAGACACTGAAATGCCTTATAAAGAAGCATACACCATTATGTCCTTGTCATAAATTTAAAAACCATTCCTTTTCCCCAAAAACGATTTTCAAATCATAATTTCAAAACACTGCACATGGAGAAATGACTTAAAATGTCCTTAAGACACAAGAAAGCGTTTTTTGATTGCCTTTCCAGCATGGTTGTGTCACTTTTAACATGGCTATGTAACGCAAACATTCAAAATCTAAATTTGCCATGCACAGGTGGGAGCATATTTACAAGCAATTTGCTCCACAGAGAAAGGTCTTACATTAAAATGGGAAAAATAACATCAGAGACACTCAATTGCCTTATAAAGAAGCATACACCATTATGTCCTTGTCATAAATATTATAACCATTCATTTTCCTCAAAAACGATTTTCAAGTCATAATTTGAAAAGACTCCACAGCTCCTATGCACAATAACACCCTGTCAGTACTAATACTTCACATTTTCTCCAATTACATTTTCTCAAAGAAACAAAATCTATTTGTAAAACACTTGAGACAAAGCAACATTTGAAAAACACAACTTTCTTCATAATTTTCTCCTTAAAGCACACTATTCTCTATCTAAATTAAAGAAATCTTTTCTCACCTTAGCAAATACTTTGAGTTTCAAAACAGTCTCAGAAACACACCAATTTGTCTTCAGCAGAGCAAAAGGTATGCACTCCAGAGTCTGCAGCTATCAAAAGCACAGAAATGCTGTAATTCTTCACACATATCTCTCATGTCACCCAATCAAAACTCTTCCCTCACTTTTTTTCAAATCAAAACCCTTCCCCCCTCTGCCCTTTCTGCCTTTTTTTGCATAGCAACCACCTCCTTGAAGGCCTCTGGTGTTTGCAAGTTCACACAACAATGTTGCAATTGAACTCTGAACTCTCAGTGCACCTCATATCCAGTGCATTCTTTCATTTAATGATTTTTTCTTGACCACTCAAAATACATCTTTCAAAGAACTCATCCATGCACCCTAACTTTCTGTTTTCAGCAATCAAAATCCACCAATCACTGTTACTGCTTCATTAACACAGAAACTCCACAGTTTTTTTCATTTTAAACTCTTATTTTTTCAACTGCCATTTCATTGCCACACTTCATCTGACTGCAGGAGAACCTTCTCTCACCATGTTTTCTGTCTGGATTGTTGGACATAGTTACATCTATTGGGCTCAGAGGTATGCTGAGAACAGGAATTTACCTAACCTCAATTTACAAGATGTGGAAATTAAGTGGTTTGGCCACAGAGGATTAAAATGTCACCAATTGATACCATTGGTGAAAACCTTTATGCATTTGCCAAAACCTGACCTGTTAATTGTGCACTGTGGAGGTAATGACTTGGGCACTTTGACTGGGGTAGGTCTGGAAATGCTTTTAAAGGACACCTTTGAGCAATTAATGGCACTTTTTCCTCAGACTGCCTTGGTATATTCAAATATATGCCAAAGACAGAAATGGAGGTGGTCAAACCAATTTTGTCCACAAATTGAGAAGTCGAGGAAGCATGTAAACAAATCTGTTTCAGCTTACATGAGAGACCATGGAATGGGCTCCCTGTACAACAATAACTTGCGTTACTACATGCAAGATATCTACAGAGGAGATGGAGTTCACTTCTCAGATGAGGGCAACAGAATTTTCATTCTGAATTTAAGACTGTGCATTGGTACCTACTTATAAGTACCTAAATGTACCATAAACCCAAAAGCTCTTCTCAGAGCTACCCTACATCTGATCACTCACAATTATTATTTTACTCTAACATTTTTCACTAATTTTCAACAAAGTACGCTCCCTGGGGCGCTACCCGGTACGCGAACCGGGAGCTAACCTCGCTAAATTTTTTTAAAAATGTTTTTTTTTCGCACATATGGGCCTCCTCAGCCATCCTCAGAAAACCTAGGGGGTCAAGATAAGTCTACCGTGCCCCCTTCTACCCATTCTGAACATTATTTGCCCTCCATCTTGTATCTTAATTCGACCGAAACACAAAATGGTGGACTCCCGTAACGCTTAAGGTTCGCGAACCGGGGCGCTCGCCAGTTCGCGTACCGGGTCGCTCCCTGGGAAGCGCACCATCAAAAAAGGTGGGAAAGTAGTTTACAGAAAAGCGACTGGAGACAATTTCACCAAATATAGATTAGCTCATACTACATACCAATGCCTACCATTTTCACAAATTTGATTGAAATTCCATTTAACCATTTAGCCTGTAGACCTCTCTAAATACCCTGAGGTAAATTACTTCACAAAACACATCTGAAGTGTTGGAAGTGACAACCAATTAAAATGTTACTTTCATTTTCTACTTTTTTTACCTGACATTTGATTGGCTATGTACCTGAATATATATAAAGGAAGAGAGAGAAACACAGCCATTTTGACTACTACTTCCTGAACTACATTGCAAGATCATTTTCACTCACAACTTAAACTTGTTTTTAGAAGGTGAGATATTATTTTATAAATTTGAAAACATTTTCAGATAGTTATATACTATCCCTCTGTAATAGTTAGACATTGAGAAAGGCTTCTTTATTATAATTATGGATTGATTTAGGTTTCTGTGGTATAATTATGAATTTACTTAGGCTTCTTCACAGGCACTTTTTAATAGTACTACTTCACGCCTGAAACCATACAGTGCCCATAGATTACTTCTCTGTTATAAACTCACAAGTACCTGTCTGAACTTAAACCCACCAGTGCCCTATCTCTACTGATATATTTATTTTTTATGCAAATTACAGCAATAAAATGGAAGGTGAGCAGAATGTTTCCTTCGAAATTGTTCTGGAGAACAACACAGAAAAAGATATTGAGGACAATGATGACTCAGATTTCATGGATGAATCACGGGACCATGAATTAGTTCAATGTGTAGAATCTGTGGATCATTTACTTCATTATGATGACGGTCAAATGTGGGAAGTTATGTTCACTCAACAAGAGGACATATCGGACAGTCAAATGCTAGACGTTCTATTAAATTTTGAAAAACAATCCGAAAAATAAAATTGTATGTAATATTAAAAAATTGTTTAAGTCTTTAATCATTTTTATATGTAATTCATAAACTAGTTAAATGTTAGAAATGTTATTAAATTTTCAAACACAATCACAATAATAAATAATTTCTTAAAAAATAAAAAAATTAAAAAATAATCAACAAAACCAACAATCAATTAACATACAGTATTTGAAAAGTCTATCATTCTTTTTTCCTTATAGTACGCTGCCCAGAACGCTTCCCGGTTCACGAACCGGGCGCTACCCACGCAAAAAAAACATTTTTTTTTTTTTTTTCTTTTGCCCCGCGGGGCCCTTTTAAAGCCTCCACATTAAACCCAGGGGGTCAGGGAGGATCTACTATGCCCCCTTATGGTCATTTCCCCCTTTGTTTTGGCCTCCTCTTGTCTCTCAATCCTACCGAGAGACAAGATGGCGGCCGCTCCGGACTGTTTAGAATGTTGACAGACACCGGAGAGCCAATCAGCTTCGCTACGCGAAGTTCCGTTACGCGTAAAGTCCGCGAACCGGAGCGCTGCCCGGTCCGCTGTTACAGATATATATCTTTTTTTGAACGTTAATTTCTCAAAATCCACTGCAGCACATATATTGAGACCTAGCAAAGGCACATCGGGCTACCAGTCCCTACAATTTTGCCAAATTTTGTGGAAATCCATTCAGCCGTTCGGGCTAAAAGTGAGGCCAACCGCCCTATGGAAAACTCAATGTTAAAAACACGTTTTGGGACCCCCCTTTTTTCTCGGCCCCCCCTTGACGAACCCCCCCCAAATTTCCAGGGGTTGCTCAGAAACAAAATGTTCCATTTTCCAGAAAATTTCAGCCAATTCCGTCCACAAACGCCAAAGTTATTAGACATAGAATTTTCAAAAATCCCATAGGGAAAAAATCCTAACTATATATACAGTAGGTAATATATATATATATATATATATATATATATATATATATATATATATACATACATACATACATACATACATACATACATACATACATATATATGGTTACAGGTATGTTATAGTCAGATCCAGATTTTTTCATGCTTGGAAATGAAATATAGTTATGCTTATCTCAAGAAACTGTAACTTGTGCCCTAAGGTAACTATAACTTGCACTGCCACCATGCAGTTTTCTCATCAATAATGTTAATGCAAAAGATGTCAGGATTGATGTAATATATGGGGTCAATAGCAGTGCATGGAGAGGGTGTGATTTATAATTACATAGGGCATGAGTTGTTGTTTCTAGAGATAAGTATAACCATAACTGTTTCGTTTCTATGGTTTTGTGTGCGTAAAATCTGAATCTATCTATGCCACTCTGTAACCTTTGTTTTTTTTGTGAATTTCTAAAGATTTTTTAATGTTAAGTGATGTTTGATTACCATATATTTATCTAACCCTGAAGGCCAGGCCCTGTGGACAACCCCCTGTAGGCACCTAATCCCACACCATGCACAGCCTTTGACCTTGTGTGGTATGTGTCAAAAGCCCGGTCTGAGCACCCAATCCTGTGCATGCGCTTTGGCGTGTTTGGTGGAGAGTGGGCTGCAGGTCCTGGCCTTTGTCCAGTCCCTGTGGCGAGGCCCTGTGCCCCCCTACATGCAGGGAACCTGAGAGGTGGGCACGGAGCCTCCCTCTCCGGGCCGATTATGAGCCCCTAGATCCCATGTCCCGGGGCCCATCCATTTAATAAATGGGAAAGAGGGCATGTAACCCCATCCTTGGACTGATTTTGGGCCCGGCCCAACATCTCCTGAAGCCCAGCCATAAAAAACTAGAAGGGGGACATGTGGCCCCCTCCCCATGCAAATTTAGCCCAGGTTACCCCATCCCCTCTAGATTTCTTATTTATAGGGGGGGCCACTCAGATCCTGACCAATCAAAATTATGGCGACAGGCACATGCCTCCATTGGCCTTTTTTTTTTGCCCGGGTCCCCATCTCTAAGGCACAGCCAATTACTGAAAAGGGAGGGCGGTAGCACAGCTTCCTCCGAGTCTGAATTTAAGCCCCGGGGACCTCATACCTAGGGCCCAGCCAATTACCGAAAGAGGAGGCTCCCCTTCCCCGACTGAATTCGGCCCTGGGGACCCCATCACCCAGAGCCCAGTCAATTAGTGCAAGGGCAGAGGAGCCATATTGCCCTCCTCCAGGGCCGAGTTTGGCCCTGGGAATCTTATCCCCTGGGGCCTGGCCAGTCAACGGTGGGTGTGCTGGCTCCACCTATGGCAACCAGTGCTCTTTGTTAGGAGCCGAGGGGGGAGCCCAAAGCCCCTGCGGTCCATGCCAGCTTCCCATCTCCAGCAGGAGTCACCATTGTTCCCTCACAAAGGGAGCAGCAAAAAATTCTGCTCAGTGCTTGTGGGGGCAATTTTCTCATCTATTTCCCTGCCAGTTGTCAGGCAAGGAAACAGATGAAAGAAAAGACAGACTACCAGGCCTAGGGTAGGATCAGGGCATTACAACCTTGCCCCCTTCCTTTTTTTTGCCTTTTTTCTTTAGACTCCTGCGGGTCGGAGTCCCAAGATGAATGCAAACCTTTCTGGTTTAAGTGTTGGCAGCCACTCAGATCTCCGCCTGAGATCTGTCAGATCTGTGGTGGATTCGCAGCCCCAAAAAAAAAAAAAAAAATATATATATATATATATATATATATATATATATATATATATATATTTCTCACAAAGTGATCCTTGGTTAGCCAGCTTAGCGCTCCACAGCGGGTGCTCCGAGTTATGGCCGGATCCTGGCCATAAACATTAACTATTCCACAAACGACGCGGCACTCCAGATTAGGTTACTTAATGGTATTACTTATTCATACCTCACACCAACTCGACCAAAGCGTTTCAGCCTGAATGGCCTTTGTCACATATATATATCCAAGGGAGGTTAAATCCAAGTAGGATTTAAATCGAAGTAGGATTTAACCCCCCCGCGAGTGCTGGCTTTATATCCTGGAGCCTTTGTGTCTGCGCGAGCCTGCCGGCGCGTGACCAGCACCCGCTACCGAGTGCGCTGGCGCTGCAGCAGGAACCTGGAGCGTTTTCATATATATATATTACCTACTGGCGGTCACCAGTAGGTAGTTATAGTTAGGATTGATTTCCATAGGGAAATTGCAACATTCTATTGGGAATAACTTTGGCGCCGGTTGAGGAATCTGCCTGAAAATTTCCTCAAATTTGCCTCGCGGCTTCCGCTCCTGCCCTGAAAGTTTTGGGGGGATTCGTCAATCGGGGGCTGAGATAAAAGGGGGGTCCCAAAACGTGTTTTCCCCATGTTAATTTCCATAGGGCGGTCGAACTCACTTTTAGCTCAAACGGCTGAATGGATTTTCACCAAAATTGGCAAAATTGTAGGGACTGGTAGCCCGATGTGCCTTTGCTATGTCTCAAGATATGTGCTTCAGAGGATTTTGAGTAATTTAGGTTTAAAAATATATATATATCTATAAGCGCGCCCCGGTACGCGCACCGGGGAGCGCACCGGGCGCGCCACGCGACTTGCGCACGGAAAGCTGATTGGCTCTCGGGTGTCTGTAAACATTCGAAACAGTCCGGAGCGGCCGCCATCTTGTGTCTCGGTAGGATCGAGACACAAGAGGTGGCAAAAACAAAGGGGGAAATAACCAAAAGGGGCAGGGTAGACCCCCCCGACCCCCTAGGTTTGATGTGGGGGTCATAAAAGGGCCCCGCCGCAAAAAAAAAAACGATTTTCGCAAGGGGAGCGCCCGGTACACTCCCCGGTGCGCGTACCGGGGAGCGTACCCTGGAGAAAAAACAGTAACAGACTTCTTTACAAATGTAGCATTTTTTAATACATTGGAGGTAGTTCTTTTTCATTTTTTTAAGAACACAGCTCTTTGATGAGAATTGGAGGTAGCTCTGAAAAGAACTTTTGTTTTTCTTTTTTTTTAACAAAAACAAAAACAGGGAACTGGAAACAGCTCAACAGGAGCCAAAAAAATAAATAAAAATTAGGCCTGGGGATAGCAGCGGTGGTTCTCGAGAGCTCGAACCATGAGTGTGACACTTTGCTCTCCATAGCAAAGAAGATGGTCACATCTTCGGTATTTTAATATAGCCTCATTAAAAGCAGGCTGAATATTTGGTAACATCTCCTGCTCATGCCGACGCACAGAAGATGTTCCTCCACCGGTAGAAGTAGAGCCACCATCCCTGGGAGCCTCTCGTGCCTGAGCCCTGACACTCTCCCGTGCATAGTTCTGGGGATGTTTCCTTGACACGTGGCGTATCATCGTCCAGTTCCCGAAGCTGTATTTTTTTCTGGGATTTCCTCTCGATAAGATGGTGTGGCATATTTGACACTCCACCTTTGGAGCATTTACCTTCTTCTCCCCCTCTGGAATTTTGAAAAATTTCCAAATGAAATGTTCCTTCACAGTTCGTTCAGGAACCTCCTCATCAATGAAATCCTCAGTCTCATCACTGCTGCTGGATGGTCTTGCAGCCATGATATTAGAAGTAAATATGACCCAGGTGCCAAAAGCAGGTCTTGCACTCACAAAAGTTAAACAAGAAGTGAAGGAAATGGGTGGGGATTTCAGTCTTTGTAAAAAAGAAAAGTTAGGAACCAATGAAAAGTGTTATTTTCAAGTCACATGATCTGGGCTTTCATCATTTGGAAACCAAAACTGATCTGCACCAATGAAAAGTGTTATTTTCAGATCACATGACCCGACGCGCTTACGCTAAGCGCCCCGGGGCGCACCCGTAGTCGCGCCCCGGGGCGCACAGCGTAAGCGCGTCAGGACGTTGCGCAATCGTATGCGCTCGCGTACTTCCGGGTGCGCTTACGCATTGCGTCATATGACGCATCACGCAGCTACGCGAAACGTCACGATGTTGTTTTCGTTCGCGGGAATAGCGCTAACGGGACGCTCCCCTGTACGCGCCCCGGGGCGCATCGTAACATTGCGCTTACCTGTGCATTCACCGGTACACGCCCCTGGAGCGCCCCAGGGCAAAAAAAAAAAAAAAATTACATAATTATACAATATAAAATCCGTTATAAAAAACTTGTCATACCTATAGAGATTTGCTATTAAAAAACCATTGAAATTCACTGAAAAAACCATAGGTTTCACACCAGTTATACTTAGGAATTAGCATTTAAAAAACCTATTAAATTCACTGAAAAAACCATAGGTTTCACACCTGTTATAGTTAGCTGGAAGTTTTACTCGCATAAAACCATTGAAATTCCCACGTTAGAGTTAGTTGGACTCACTATAACTTGCGCGTGCAATGCACTGCTGATGACATCACATATTACATCACTCATGACATGGTCAGTGACATCACTCATGACATCACTGATGACACCATCCAGTGATTGTGTGTCTTTCTGAAAAATAAATATTAGTGAGTAATATTTAAATATTTAAATATATGTATTAGTGTTTCACTTTGTGTATAAGTGGCTGCATGGGTTGGTGAGTAGCTACATATGTATGTATATGGGTTATTAGATGTTTTTCTTAGTATCAGTATGAGAGTTTGCATGGTTTCGTGGGGGTATTACTTAGCACATAGATGCATGAATGACTGACTCTCTGTTTGTATGTGTTTTGAAGACAGCATATGTGCAAGACTGTATGGTTGAATGAGTGTGTATATGTGTGTGTTACTGAGTGAATGACTGTCTCACTAGTGTCTTTATCAGTAACTACATATGTTTTAATCTAACATATGTGAACATTGATGTATATAAGTGAGTATATGTGAGAGTGAGGGATTCTAAGAGTTCTTGTTTAAATTAGTATGTGTTTCTATAAGTGATTATTTAAGAGAGTAAGTATGTGTAAGTTTCCTTAGAAGTAAAGTGGTAATGTGTGTATAGCTGTATATGCAAATAAGTAGATGTTGAATATTTATTTGCATGTGTGAGTATGTGTGTGAGTAACTTTTGGATGCCTGTCGTTGTGTAACAGGATATATAGGTGTATCACTACATATGATGAGTGAATATATATATATGACTGACTATATAGAACTCTTGGTGAATGAGTGGATGTGTATATAGATGGTGGAATTACTGAATTGGTTGTTGTAACTGGTATGGGTATCTCCATTTTTTTGAAAATGTTAGTTTCTATTTTTGAATGTCTGTATCAAAGGTTACATTACAGTGAAAGGAGGTCTGTCACCCTGTCACAAGGATGGTGTCATCAGTGATGTCATGAGTGATGTCACTGACCATGTCATGAGAGATGTAATATGTGACGTCATTAGCAGTGCATTGCACGCGCAAGTTATAGTGAGTCCAACTAACTATATTGTGGGAATTTCAATGGTTTTATGCGAGTAAAACTTCCAGCTAACTATAACAGGTGTAAAACCTATGGTTTTTTCAGTGAATATATATATATATATATATAGATAGAAAGGCAGCACTCGCGGGGGTTAAATCCTACTTGGATTTATTTGGCACAAAATAAACACAATCGCGTTTTAGCTTCACACCTTCATCCGTGTGAGGCGATCGCCATAACGCACCTCATTTAAATAATCATCCAATCACGTGGGTGATGTCACAATCGGGCACCATCTTAGTGACAGGCATAGCGTTGTACACTGCCATGAATCAATAAAGCATTATTTGCACATTGCTGATACAACTTGATTCATTCAAAAACAATTCTCCACCGTAAAATTATAAACTTGACATTATGTATACAATCGCGTAATGTGGACAGTTAAGTTCATCACTGCCTCAATGCGTTGAAATCAATATCAATGTCACGTTAATTGGACAGTTTGCCATAAAACAAAATCCTGTTCATTGGTCTGAAGTGTAGTGCATGGCTGGTACGACTCAGTATTACAGCGCTTCTACGCAATGCAAAAAACCAACAATGTAGAAATACAGCCTTGGATGGGCGTTTCATGACACCTCACAGTAGATTCAAATAACCCCACATATTAGGACCTCCCATCAAAATGTTAATGTAGCTCTGGATGGGCATGAGTACATTGCACACAGAAAAAATTAAAAGAAACCCACATTCAGTAGAACCTCGCAGACATTGACACGAAAAATTAAGTGTGGAGACAAACTAAAAATGGCTCGCCTGAAAGCACAACCTCCCACCCTAGAAAAACAACAATGCTATATACATCTTTACAAGTGTACCCTGAGTTCCTCCCCCATATTCAGTCCCAAGGGGGTTTTGGTGGCTAGGTCTATGATATAGCGAGACTCCAGTCTCCTGAGGCGTTTTTCCCTATCACCACCTCGCGGATCTCGAGCCACATGGTCTAAGCAAAAATACCATAAGAGTTTTCGGTTACTGTTGTGGTGCAACTGGAAATATCGTGCTACGGGATAATTACTGTCTTTGTTTTGGATGGCCCTCTGGTGTTCTAATATGCAGATTTTGGCTGCATGAATCGTGCTGCACACATACCTAAGGCCACATGGGCAACTTAGGCAGTAGACTACAAATGGTGTATGGCAGTTCATGAATTTGTTGATTTTTACAGGGTCATTTCTGCCAGGGATTAAATATGATGTAGTTTTTTTTACTGTTTGCACACGCCTTGCATTTACTGCGCGGGTAAAAGCCTAAAAGTCCCTGTATGCCTTTATGGATCGATGGCAGATGGCTTTGAACCAGATGGTCCTTAAGGGATCTGGTTTTATGGAAAGTCAAGTAAGGGTGGGACGGAATGTCTTGGCCAATGATTGGGTCAGATTTAAGGATACTCCAATTGGACTGGATTATTTTCTTCAGACTTTTTGCTGCATTAGAAAAATTGGTAATTAGTCTGAAGTGATTGACATTGGTAGTTCATGGATTGGGGCATCAGCGAGCAGTTCTGTTCTATTCTTAGATTCTGTTTTCTTCCATGCCTCCCTAAATACCTTCTCTTGGTAGCCTCGTTCCTGAAACCTGTTAAGACATTCAGCACTAGCTTGGTGGAAATCCTCTGATCTAGTACTTCAAGTTAACTGGGTGACTACTTCGTGCATGAAGCACTGAGTTTCCCGCCGTAGGTTTCCTAAACAATGCTATAGTGCGAGATGGAGTATTGTGCCCTCTTGATTGGTCAATGTTAATCCAAAAAGAAAGGGTTCTCAAACGTTCTTTTGAGGTTTTGCATACGTGATTTTAATGTATCGTTCCATGTGCGAAAGAAAGCAGCCACCACGTGTTTCTACCTAGTGACCAATTGGATGTGAGCTTTTTGAAGGCTGATGATGAGTAAGTGTTGGAAAAATGGGTGAAATAAAAGCCATAGATGGCCATCGAAGAGAGAGTAGTATCAAGCCGTTAGTGTTGAGAATTGAGAATCCAGAAGGGCAAATAGCAGATAGTAAACAGAAAAGGAGTTAAGGCGAAAATCCAGAGGGGCAAAAACCCAAATAGTGTACAGAGAAGGAGTAGCAAATAAAAAAAATGTATTGTTCAAACCGAACCTGGTCAATTCTATGAGCATGTGATTGTGTGTCCGATATTTCAATGCTCTTTTTTCTAAAAAGAAATTCATAGCTTGTAGACCATCTTCATGACTTATGGAGGTGTATAAGCTTGAAATGTCAAGGGTTATTACTAGCATGTACTCCTCCCATCTTGTTCCTTCAATAACTCTTAGAAAGTCTTTGGTGTCCCGTAAGTAGGAACTCAGGTCTTTAACAAAGGGGGAAATAAAATGATCAATGTATGAAGACGTATTTTCCAGTAGGCTGTTTTTTGACTAAAACATTGGTAGTCCTGGGGGCCATACTTTGCTCTTAGGCACCTTGGGTAGGTGATAGAACATTGCTAGTTCGGGATGGTCATACTATAGATGTTTCCAGTCCTCCTGGTCTAATATCCTTTCATCTCTCCATTTAGTAATAAGGATAGTAAATTGCAAGATGCTTTTGAGATATTGTTGTCTGTTAATTGGAATGTAGTGTTCCTTCTTCTTTAATTGGGATAATGCTTCATCCTCGTATTGCAATTTGTTAAGAATCACTACATTCCCACCTTGTCAGAGGGTTTTAAGATTATGGTCTCATCGTCTTTTAGTTCTTTAATTATCTCCCATTGATCCTTGGTTAGATTCCTTTTTTCCTTTTTGAATTTCTTTTTTTGTAGATTCCTTAGTTCCTCAATTACCACTTTTTGGTGAGTCTTGATAGCTCAAATGCAGTTCTTGGAATGAACTTGGATTTGATCTTCAATTTGCTTTTACATCCTTGTTGTGCAATCCCTGTTTTCTTCAACATCTGTGTTGGGTTGATTTCCTGGTCTGATTGGAAATAAGATTCTTCATCTAAATCATGTAATGCTTGAATTGCTTGTAATTCAGCACCTGTCAGTTGATCAAACATGTCTCTCTCTTCTTGGGATTCTGTTAATCCTTTCTTAGGGTGTAAAATATGTATCTTCATTAGCTTGATTTTCCAAATGAATTTATAAAGATCTATACGCATTTGTGTATAGTCAAAAGCCGGTGGCGGACAAAAGGTGAGACCTAGTTGTAATACTGTAAGTTCAGCGTCCGAAAGGTTTCTATTTGATAAATTGATTACTTTTTTTTCGTTGTTGATAGTTCGTTCAGTTCCATCGAGCCCCCTGTTTCCTGCGGGTTACGACTGGGGTTGACCATTCCGTTTCGGCTTTTTTGGCCCCTCCCTGTCTTCCTCTTCTTGCTTCTGGGAGATGTGTTCTAGGGGCAGGTCTTTGTATCAGGCCCCGCATGAGCTCGTATTCCTGAAAAAAAGTTGTCGATTGGCTTTCTTCGCCACCTTCTCTGTCACCTCCGAAATTTCTACCTCTGATTCCGAGGTGCTTAGTTGCACTGCAATTTGTGTTTTCCAATTTTCAATTTTTTGCGAGGGGCATCATATTTTTTTGCAAATGTTAAGATTCGTCCATTTGCATAATCCCGTTCATCACGTAGGAATTTTGTTTGCTTTCTTAGCTTAATTGTTCTGTTTCTGTTACGTTTCCTGGGTAACAGCATTACCAGATGATGAAATACATGCCCATTCAGGGCAAGATTACTTTATTCACTATTATTATTTTTTCTTTATTGGAACCAAAAACACTATTGGCTGTTAAAATGATGATAAATTGTAAATATGTATATATGTTGCAGTGGCGAGATAATGAATTTTTTGGCAGAATAGCTGTATTCAGTATACATAAAGTGGCCACGGTGATTTTTAGAAGCTCATAAATCTGCATAAAATGCGAGTAATGCACAGTGATTCGTAATGATGCAACTTGTAATTATTGCATGAATCTATTTTCTTCTAAATTAATGCTTTGTACATATATACATCCAAATGAATATGGTGAATTAGTAGATACATTTGATTTAAGTTTTTTTTTAATACGATGAAATCCGCGATGTTAAATTTAACCTTTACAAAATGGCCACCAAAAAGGAAGTGTTTTTTATTCCTTTCTCCCTGTTAATGAAACACTGTCACTTTCTATTCACATGTGATTTTGTACAGCACAACTTTATTTAAATTCACCTACTCACATTACTAGTTAATACTGACGAAGGCGGCAACGGCGAAACGCATTTGTTAACTTGAAAACTGCAGCACGAGAATAAAATATGGCAATTTGGACTGCGTAAAATGGCTCTGAGTGCTCTCTATTTAAATCAGGCCATTGTGCAGTGGTGATCGAGTGTTAGAAATATATATATATATTTAAAGGGAACTGCTGTGTGAACTGTGTTGGAGCAGGCATTTGAAAAAGGCACAGTCCGAAACGCGTCATACCGACGCTCTTGTATGCAAAAATTAAACCCTTTCCCGGATTCCCCGCTGTGTCTCTCCCGTTCTATCTATTCAGGAACGTTTTGTGGCATATATATATATATATATATATATATACATATATACACACAGCTTTTTATTTCTACACAGGGGCACGGAGCCTACTAAAGGAGGGACACTAATACTTACCTGTGGAACTGCAATTACCATCATACTTTGTGGTGTTTATTGCAAGCGATGCCCATTGTCTCATTCAACAATAAAAATGAAGTGAACAAACAGGTGAGACTTCCGTGCCTTTGTGTGAAGCTCATGATTAAGAGGCAATTGCCTTGAAACGCGTTGAGCATGATTGCAAAGTTTAGACAGAGAGACCTTGCGCTGCAGCAAGGCTAACAATACCTGAAGGGCAAGAGCATTGTCGAGTGCATTCTTGAGCGCAAGGGCGTTTGGAGAAAAAATATATATATATATATATATATATATATGAAAACAATTTCACCTTCCATTACAAACGATGACTTCGGCACTCCTGTGATTCAATCTCTGCTGTTTATTTCAACACAGAGCGATAAAACATCCGCGAGTTCTGGCTGCCAGACACAGCCTTGTTCATGTTATATATATATATATATATATATATATATATATATATATATATATATATATATATATATATATATATATATATGAAACAACAGGCCCCTCAGTGAAGAAAGCCAGAGGACACAAGGGGAACTTACGGGAACACTTTAATGACAGCTTAAAAGTGGCATGATGCATTTCGACGTGTTGCCTTCTTCGGATGCCGTAAGTTTAGTCCGGGAGCACTCCTCCTTGCCGTCTTGATATGCGCAGGTCCTCCTAATTAGCGGAGGTCAGCTGACTCCACCCGCTGAAGAGTTTCAACTGTAGTCCAAAGTTGTTGGACTGCAGTTCCCATCATGCAGCAACTGGTAAGTACCGTGTGTGGAGCCCAAGTTCGATGGAAAATCTGGCTGTAAATCCTAGCAAGAGGTGCAAGTATTGTAAATAGGGAGAGCCCCCGTGTGTGAAAGTCTTAGCATTTTCCTTAAGTCCCCAACGTTCCAGCCCCATTTTCAAAGTCCGTCCGAGCCATGCAACTCAGATGCCGTGATCCTGTTACCCTCGTGAAGTCACGGGCTGTTCCTGACAGTGGCCACTTGCCTGATCTGACTATGGGGCGGTCCTGCAAATTCCGATGCTGCGGATAATTCAAACAAAGTTGCCAACAATCGCAGGACGCTGAACGGAATGGGTCCTCTTCACGTGCTGCTGGCAAGCACGTCAAACATGAAACAACAGGCCCCTCAGTGAAGAAAGCCAGAGGACACAAGGGGAACTTGCGGGAACACTTTAACGACAGCTTAAAAGTGGCATGATGCATTTCGGCGTGTTGCCTTCTTCGGATGCCGTAAGCTTAGTCCGGGAGCACTCCTCCTTGCAGTCTTGATATGAACAGGTCCTCCTAATTAGCGGAGGTTAGCTGACTCCACCCGCTGAAGAGTTTCAACTGTAGTCCAAAGTTGTTGGACTGCAGTTCCCATCATGCAGCAACTGGTAAGTACCGTGTGTGGAGCCCAAGTTCGATGTAAAATCTGGCTGTAAATCCTAGCAAGAGGTGCAAGTATTGTAATTAGGGAGAGCCCCCGTGTGTGAAAGTCTTAGCGTGCTTTCCTTAAGTCCCCAACGTTCCAGCCCCATTTTCAAAGTCCGACCGAGTCATGCAACTCGGATGCCGTGATCCTGTTACCCTCGTGAAGTCACGGGCTGTTCCTGACAGTGGCCACTTGCCTGATCTGACTATGCGGCGGTCCTGCAAATTCTGATTCCGCGGATAATTCAAACAAAGTCGCCAACAATCGCAGGACGCAGAACGGAACGGGTCCTCTTCACGTGCTGCTGGCAAGCACGTCAAACATGAAACAACAGGCCCCTCAGTGAAGAAAGCCAGAGGACACAAGGGGAACTTGCGGGAACACTTTAATGACAGCTTAAAAGTGACATGATGCATTTCGGCGTGTTGCCTTCTTCGGATGCCGTAAGCTTAATCCGGGAGCACTCCTCCTTGCAGTCTTGATATGCGCAGGTCCTCCTAATTAGCGGAGATCAGCTGACTCCACCCGCTGAAGAGTTTCAACTGTAGTCCAAAGTTGTTGGACTGCAGTTCCAATCATGCAGCAACTGGTAAGTACCGTGTGTGGAGCCCAAGTTCGATGTAAACTCTGGCTGTAAATCCTAGCAAGAGGTGCAAGTATTGTAAATAGGGAGAGCCCCCGTGTGTGAAAGTCTTAGCGTTTTCCTTAAGTCCCCAACGTTCCAGCCCCATTTTCAAAGTCCGACCGAGCCATGCAACTCGGATGCCGTGATCCTGTTACCCTCGTGAAGTCACGGGCTGTTCCTGACAGTGGCCACTTGCCTGATCTGACTATGGGGTGGTCCTGCAAATTCCGATTCCGCGGATAATTCAAACAAAGTCGCCAACAATCGCAGGACGCTGAACGGAACAGGTCCTCTTCACGTGCTGCTGGCAAGCACGTCAAACATGAAACAACAGGCCCCTCAGTGAAGAAAGCCAGAGGACACAAGGGGAACTTGCGGGAACACTTTAATGACAGCTTAAAAGTGGCATGATGCATTTCGGCGTGTTGCCTTCTTCGGATGCCGTAAGCTTAGTCCGGGAGCACTCCTCCTTGCAGTCTTGATATGCGCAGGTCCTCCTAATTAGCGGAGGTCAGCTGACCCCACCCGCTGAAGAGTTTCAACTGTAGTCCAAAGTTGTTGGACTGCAGTTCCCATCATGCAGCAACTGGTAAGTACCGTGTGTGGAGCCCAAGTTCGATGTAAAATCTGGCTGTAAATCCTAGCAAGAGGTGCAAGTATTGTAATTAGGGAGAGCCCCCGTGTGTGAAAGTCTTAGCGTTTTCCTTAAGTCCCCAACATTCCAGCCCCATTTTCAAAGTCCGACCGAGCCATGCAACTCGGATGCCGTGATCCTGTTACCCTCGTGAAGTCACGGGCTGTTCCTGACAGTGGCCACTTGCCTGATCTGACTATGCGGCGGTCCTGCAAATTCCGATTCCGCGGATAATTCAAACAAAGTCGCCAACAATCGCAGGACGCAGAACGGAACGGGTCCTCTTCACGTGCTGCTGGCAAGCACGTCAAACATGAAACAACAGGCCCCTCAGTGAAGAAAGCCAGAGGACACAAGGGGAACTTGCGGGAACACTTTAATGACAGCTTAAAAGTGGCATGATGCATTTCGGCGTGTTGCCTTCTTCGGATGCCGTAAGCTTAGTCCGGGAGCACTCCTCCTTGCAGTCTTGATATGCGCAGGTCCTCCTAATTAGCGGAGATCAGCTGACTCCACCCGCTGAAGAGTTTCAACTGTAGTCCAAAGTTGTTGGACTGCAGTTCCCATCATGCAGCAACTGGTAAGTACCGTGTGTGGAGCCCAAGTTCGATGGAAAATCTGGCTGTAAATCCTAGCAAGAGGTGCAAGTATTGTAAATAGGGAGAGCCCCCATGTGTGAAAGTCTTAGCATTTTCCTTAAGTCCCCAACGTTCCAGCCCCATTTTCAAAGTCTGACCGAGCCATGCAACTCGGATGCCGTGATCCTGTTACCCTCGTGAAGTCACGGGCTGTTCCTGACAGTGGCCACTTGCCTGATCTGACTATGGGGTGGTCCTGCAAATTTTGATTCCGCGGATAATTCAAACAAAGTCGCCAACAATCGCAGGACGCTGAACGGAGTGGGTCCTCTTTACGTGCTGCTGGCAAGCACGTCAAGCATGAAACAACAGGCCCCTCAGTGAAGAAAGCCAGAGGACACAAGGGGAACTTGCGGGAACACTTTAATGACAGCTTAAAAGTGGCATGATGCATTTCGGCGTGTTGCCTTCTTCGGATGCCGTAAGCTTAGTCCGGGAGCACTCCTCCTTGCAGTCTTGATGTGCGCAGGTCCTCCTAATTAGCGGAGGTCAGCTGACCCCACCCGCTGAAGAGTTTCAACTGTAGTCCAAAGTTGTTGGACTGCAGTTCCCATCATGCAGCAACTGGTAAGTACCGTGTGTGGAGCCCAAGTTCGATGTAAAATCTGGCTGTAAATCCTAGCAAGAGGTGCAAGTATTGTAAATAGGGAGAGCCCCCGTGTGTGAAAGTCTTAGCGTTTTCCTTAAGTCCCCAACACTCCAGCCCCATTTTCAAAGTCCGACCGAGCCATGCAACTCGGATGCCGTGATCCTGTTACCCTCGTGAAGTCACGGGCTGTTCCTGACAGTGGCCACTTGCCTGATCTGACTATGGGGCGGTCCTGCAAATTCCGATTCCGCGGATAATTCAAACAAAGTCGCCAACAATCGCAGGACGCTGAACGGAACGGGTCCTCTTCACGTGCTGCTGGCAAGCACGTCAAACATGAAACAATGGGCCCCTCAGTAAAGAAACCCAGAGGACACAAGGGGAACTTGCGGGAACACTTTAATGACAGCTTAAAAGTGGCATAATGCATTTCGGCCTGTTGCCTTCTTCGGATGCCGTAAGCTTAGTCCGGGAGCACTCCTCCTTGCAGTCTTGATATGCGCAGGTCCTCCTAATTAGCGGAGGTCAGCTGACTCCACCCGCTGAAGAGTTTCAACTGTAGTCCAAAGTTGTTGGACTGCAGTTCCCATCATGCAGCAACTGGTAAGTACCGTGTGTGGAGCCCAAGTTCGATGTAAAATCTGGCTGTAAATCCTAGCAAGAGGTGCAAGTATTGTAAATAGGGAGAGCCCCCGTGTGTGAAAGTCTTAGCGTTTTCCTTAAGTCCCCAACGTTCCAGCCACATTTTCAAAGTCCGACCGAGCCATGCAACTCGGATGCCGTGATCGTGTTACCCTCGTGAAGTCACGGGCTGTTCCTGACAGTGGCCACTTGCCTGATCTGACTATGGGGCGGTCCTGCAAATTCCGATTCCGCGGATAATTCAAACAAAGTCACCAACAATATATATATATACGACCTACTGTCGTTCGCCACTAGGTAGTTATGATAGGACTTAGTTTCCATAGGAAAAGCATTTTTTGATTTGTCAATATCTTTGGCACTGTTTGACGAATCTTCACGAAATTTTCAAAATTAATGGTTCACCCAGGTCAGCTCCTGTCTAAATAGTTTCGGAGAGATTCGTTGAGTGGGGACCGAGAAAAAAGAGGGGTCCCAAAATGCATTTTCTCAATAATAATTGCCATAGGTAACTATAGAAAAAGCTACAGCTCGAACTGCTGAATGGAATTATACCAAATTTTAAAAAAAAGGTAGGTCTTGGTTCAGGAAGTGTTCTTTTTAAATGGTGTCAATCCATTCAGTAGTTCATGACATTTTTTTCAAAAAAACCCTCCCAATCACAAGCTTCATTTTGATTGGCTGCCAACACTCCAAACCAAGAAGTGTTGGCAGCCATCTTGTGAATCAGTAAAACTAAGTCACAAGAAAAAAGGTAAAAAAAGTGTTAGAAATAAAAAATAGGGGACAGGGTAGAAACACCCTGACCCCCTAGGCCTGCTCAGTGGCTCCCACAGGGACCCGCAGGGCCAAAAAAAGCATTAAACAAAATAAATTGGCAGAATTTGCACTGGGTTCATGAATCCTGCTGAGAAAATAAATAGAAATCGAAGCACGGTGTCCTGTGCTTCATTTTAATAGGGCCCGGGAGCAATAAGTAAAATATATGCTGGGGCACATGGGCACCCCGCAGCCCTGGGGACCACCACCTCCCTGGGGCTATTTTCATGTTGGGGGGCCACACTGCCCCCCTCCTAGAGCCCTCTATGGCCTCCCTCTGGCAATGTCCCGGGGTGCCCACCCGCGGGGCATTGCAGTTTGCAATGTCATTGCAAACTCTGCTTTGCTTCATGGCAGTGAGAGCAGGACCTGCTCTTGCTTCCATGAAGCAGATTGGTATTGCTCTTGGACAAGGAGAGCTGCATGTCAGAAGCTGCCCTTGTCCAAAAGGAATGCCGGCTCCCGCAGTAAGGCCAGCGGCAATTATAGGCCTCAGGAGGGGGGCCACGCAGCCCCCCCTCCAAAATAAAAGTCAAAAATGGAAAGGCTGGCCTGGCCCAGTGTGTCCCCTGGGCTGAAAAATCCCTCAGGAAGGGGGGCCCCTTTCCTGTTTAAATAAAAAAAAAAAAGTGGCATGCCCTGAGGGATGGGGTCCCCAGGGTCCAGAAAATATGAAGAGAAGGGAAGCCACATAGCCCCCCTTCTAATCCCTCAAAAAAGGGGAAAAAACTAAACTGCATCTCGCCAGAGGCCCCGTTCCTTCCCTGCACCACTCTGCAAATGCCCCTACTGGAGCGTTCTGGATTCGGGGATTAAGTCCCCTAGAAACTTAAGGGTCCTTAGGGGCCAACTAGCCCACCAGGTACCTCCAGTAAGCCCCACACATTGAGATTGCTGAGAGGAGGTCCGAGGCCATGCCCCTTTTTACACCACTCTGCAAACGCACCTCTTGGTACACTGTTTGTGGGGCAATTAGGTTCTCTTGTGTCCTGAGGACCTCAGGACTGAAGTGGACTTGATACCCCGAGCAGCAGTGTGCCAGGAGGCACGATTGCAGAGTGGTGGACAAAGGTGCCGTGGCCTGTGTCCACCTGTCAGCAATCTCAGTATCGGGGCATACTGGAGGTATCAGGTAGGCTAGATGGCACCTACGTAACCCCAGCAATGTAGTGAACTTTAATCCCCATCCATGAGCATGCCATAGAGTGTGTATGCAGAGTGGTGGGGAAAGGGGCTGTGGCCTGCAATGAGAACTTAGCAATGCTGTTCTATGGGACTTACTGGAGCTAATAGGAGGGGTAGTTGGCCCCCAAGGTTGTCCTTGAGGGGAAACAACCTTCCCCTCCTGTTACCTTCACTCAGTCCCACAAAGTGGGGTTGCTAAGAGGTTTTCGGAGGCCATTGCCGCTCTTTCTCCACCACCCTGCAAATGAATCTCCTGGCACAGTACTGGTTGGGGGCTGGAGCCCTCTTTACACCTGAGGTACTTTGGGGGCCAAAAAGCCCTCCTGGTACCTCCTGTAAGTCCTACACAGCGGAATTCCAGAGCACTGGTTGGAGGCACAGCCCCCTTTCTCCATGACTCTGCAAACACGACTACAAGTTAAAGAAAGATTTGTAATGTAATAGGTCTCGCTTTTTGCAAGAGTTAGAGCGGTTGGTGTTGTGTGTAGTTGAATTATGTGGTATGTTGTACAGTGAAATTATGTGGATAGAAAGTATGTGGTACTTAGTGCATAGGAGTTATGTAGAGTGGGATAATGTGTTAAGTAGAGTAATTATGTGGTATGGTAGTCTGTGTTGTGGAGTGGTAACCTCCGGTTAGTCTTCCTCATTTTCAGAGAAACTAATCTATGAACTCAATGAGACTAAGAAACGAAGGAATCACTGAGGAGCACTTCTGGACCTTGTCAGAGGTATGAACAGGGCCCCTAGAATTATGCGACTGTTTCGCTGCACCGACTCTCGCATAGTTACACATTTTTTGGATTAGCCACATAATCCATCATCTGCAGCCTAATGTCCAGATTTGAACAAAAAAAAGCCTTGCTTCTAGCTCAACAGCTCAAACATTACCAAAAATGGAGTGACAAGTGTTACAGCGTGGTGGAAGGTCCTCTGCAAACCTAGAATGGTCACCTGTTACTTATTGCTAAATGTGGGTCTTAAATTGGTACTAATGGTGTGCAAGCCACCCTTGATTCTTTTTGAGCCTCTCTTGCCTCTTTCTCTGCATTTCTGTTGCTTCTTTCTGCACCTTTTTTCTGCACTTCTCTTGTCTCTTTCTGCAAATCTCTTCTACTTTCTGCACCTCTTTTTGCACTTCCGCTGCCTCTTTATGTACCTCACTTCCTTCTTTGTACAGCTCAATTGCTTCTTTCTGCACCCCTCTTCGCTCTTTCTGCACCCCTCCTGCCTCTTTCTGCATCTCTGTTCCTTCTTTCTGCACTTCTTTTGTTTCTTTCTGTACCTCTCTTGCTTCTTTCTGCACCACTCTTGCCTCTTTCTCCACCACCTTCCCCATTTCTGCATCTTTGTAGCTAGTTTCTGCACTTCAAGTGTATTTTTCTCTATCCCTCGTCTCTCTTTCTGCACCTCTGTTGCTTCTTTTTGCACTACTCTTGCTTCTTTCTGCACCTCTGTCCCTTCCTTCTGTACCCCTCAAGTCTCTTTCACACCCTGTTCCCTTTGTTTCTTTCTGCCCCTCTCACGTCTTTCTGCACTCCTTTAGAATCTTTCTATACCTCTCTTCCTTCTTTCTGTACCCCCTTTTGCCTCTTTCTGCAACTGTGTTTTTTCTTTCTGTACCCCCTTGCCCATGTCTCCACCCATCCACCCTCTTTCTGCACCCCTGTTGCCTCTTTCTGCATCTCTGTTCTTTCTTTCTGCCCATATGTTGCTTCTTTCTGCACTCATGCACCTCTTTCTGCTCCCATATTCCCTCTTTTGCCCCCCTCTTGCCTCTTTCTGCACATATGTTGTTTCTTTCTGCACTCTTCTCACTTCTTTCTGTACACCTTGGACCTCTTGCCCACCCCTCTTCCCTCTTTCTACACCTCTGTTTCTTCTTTCTGCACTTCTTTTCTTTATTTCTGCACCACTGGCTTCTTTCTGCACCTTTGTTACCTCTTTCTGTATCCCTCATGCCTCTTTCACACCCATATTCCCTCTTTCTGCACCCCTCTTGCCTCTTTATGCACCTCTGTTCCTTCTTTCTGCACTTCTTTTGTTTCTTTCTGCACCTCTCTTGTTTCTTTCTGTAACCCTCTTGCATCTTTCTAAACCCTATTTCCCCCTTTTCACATCACTCTTTCTTCTTTATGTACTTATTTTGTTCAGTTCAGAAGCTCTTGTGCTTCTTTCTGCACACCATGCCTCTCTCTCCACCCCTCTTCCGTCTTTATGCAACCCTGTTGCCCCTTTCTGCACCTCTGTTCCTTCTTTCGGCACTCCTTTTCTTATTTCTGCACATCTCTTGCTTCTTTCTGCACCCCTCGTGCCTCTTTCTGCACCTCTCTTCCCTCTTTTTGCATCCCTTTTGCCTCTTTCTGCACCTCTGTTGCTTCTTTCTGCACTCCTCTTGCTTCTTTCTGCACTTCAGTTACTTCTTTCTGCACTTGTTTTGTTTCTTTCTGCACCTCTCTTGATACTTTCTGCACCCCTCTTGCCAATTTCTCCATTTCTGTTCCCCATTTTGCATCTCTTTTGCTTCTTTCCGCACTTCTCTGGCCTCTTTCTCCACCCCTCATCACTCTTTCAGCACCTCTGTTGCTTCTTTCTGCACTACTCTTGCTTCTTTCTGCACCTCTGTCCCTTCTTTCTGCAACCGTTGTGCCTCTTTATGCACTACTCTTACCTCTTTCTGCACCACTGTTCCTTCTTTCTTGCCTCTTTCTCCACCACACTTCCCCTTTCTGCATCTCTGTGGTTTCTTTATGCACTTTTCTTGCTGCTGTCTGTACCTCTCTTGCTTCTTTCTGCACCCCTTGTGCCTCTTTCTGTACCCCTCTTCCCTCTTTCTGCAACTCTCTTGCTTCTTTCTGCACCTCTGTTGCTTCTTTCTGTACTTCTTCTATTTATTTATTTATTTATTTAACATCTTGCCTCTTTATGTACCTCTGTTTCTTCTTTCTGCAATTCAATGGTTTCTTTCTGCACCTCATGCTTCTTTCTGCATCCCTTATGCCTCTTTCTGCATCCCTCTTGCCTCTTTCTCCAACCATCCATCCTCTTTATGCACCTCTTGCCTCTTTCTGCACCTTCCCCCTATCTGCATCTTTGTTGCTAGTTTCTGCACTTCTCTAGTATCTTTATCTATTCCTCGTCCCTCTTTCTGCCCCTCTGTCCCTTCTTCCTGTATCCCTCAAGCTTCTTTCATACCCTGTTCCCTTTGTTTCTTTCGGCCCCTCTCACGTCTTTCTGCACCCCTTTAGCATCTTTCTGTACCCCTCTTTCTTCTTTCTGTACCCCTTTTGCTCTTTCTGCAACTCTGTTCCTTCTTTCGGCACTTCTCCTTTTTCTTTCTGCAGCTCTCTTGCTTCTTTCTGTTACGCCTTGCCTCTGTCTCCACCCATCTACCCTCTTTCTGCACTCCTGTTGCCTCTTTCTGCATCTCTGTTTTTTCTTTCTGCCCATCTGTTGCTTCTTTCAGCACCCATGCACCTCTTTCTGCACCCATCTTCCCTCTTTTTGCACTCCTCTTGGCTCTTTCTGCACATCTGTTGCTTCTTTCTGCACTCTTGTCACTTCTTTCTGTACTCCTTGTACCACTTTCACACCCCTCTTCCCTCTTTCTGCACCTCTGTTTCTTCTTTTGGCACTTCTTATCTTTATTTCTGCACCTCTTGCTTCTTTCTGCACCTTTTCTACCTCTTGCTGTACCCCTCATGCCTCTTTCACACCCCTCTTCCCTCTTTCTGCACCCCTCTTGTCTCTTTATGCACCTCTGTTCCTTCTTTCTGCACTTCTTGTGTTTCTTTCTGTACCTCTCTTTTTTCTTTCTGTATCCCTCTTGCATCTTTCTCCACCCAATTTCCCCCTTTCTACATCACTGTTCCTTCTTTATGTACTTCTTTTGTTTAGTTCAGCAGCTCTCTTCTTTCTGCACCGCTGTTGCCCCTATCTGCACCTCTGTTCCTTCTTTCTGCACTCCTTTTCTTTCTTTCTGCACATGTCTTGCTTCTTTCTCCACCCCTCATGTCTATTTCTGCATCCCTCTTGCCTCTTTCTGCACCTCTGTTTCTTCTTTCTGCACTCCTCTTGCTTCTTTCTGTACCTCGTTTACTTCTTTCTGCACTTGTTTTGTTTCTTTCTGCACCTCTCTTGATAATTTCTGGACCCCTCTTGCCACTTTCTCCACTCCTGTTCCCCATTTTTGCAGCTCTGTTGCTTCTGTCTGCACTTTTCTGGCCTCTTTCTCTGCCCCTCATCACTCTTTCTGCACCTCTGTTGCTTCTTTCTGCACTGCTCTTGCTTTTTTCTGCACCTCTGTCCCTTCTTTCTGCAACCGTTGTGCCTCTTTATGCACTACTCTTACCTCTTTCTGCACCTCTGTTCCTTCTTTCTTGCCTCTTTCTCCACCCCACTTCTCCCTTTCTGCATCTCTGTGGCTTCTTTATGCACTTTTCTTGCTGCTTTCTGTACCTCTATTGCTTCTTTCTCACCCCTTGTGCCTCTTTCTGTACCCCTCTTCCCTATTTCTGAAACCCTCTTGCCTCTTTCTGCACCTCTGTTTCTTCTTTCTGTACTTCTATTTATTTCTGTAACATCTTGCCTCTTTACATACCTCTGTTCCTTCTTTCTGCAATTCTTTTGTTTCTTTCTGTTCCTCACACTTCTTTCTGTATCCCTCATGCCTCTTTCTGCACCCCTCTTGCCTCTTTATGCCCCTCTGCTGCCTCCTTCTGCAACTCTTTTCCTTCTTTCTGCACTTCTTATGGTTCTTTCTGCACCTCTTGCTTCTATCTGCATCCCTTATGCCTGTTTTTGCACCCCTCTTGCCTCTTTCTCCACCTCTGTTTCTTCTGTTTGCACCTCTTTTGTTTCTTTCTGTAGCACTCTTGTTTCTTTCTGCATCCCCTTGCCTCTTTCTCCACCCCTCTTTCCTCTTTCTTCACCTCTGTTGCCTCTTTCTGCATCTATGCCCCTTCTTTCTGCACTTCTTTTTTTTATTCTCCACCTATCACTTCTTTCTGTACCCCTCTTGCCACTTTCTGCAACTCTGTTCCTTCTTTATGCACTTATTCTATTTCTTTCTGCAGCTATATTGCCTTTTTTCTGTACCCCTTGTCTCTTTCCCCATCCATCCACCCTCTTTATGCACCTTTTGCCTCTTTCTGCACCTCTGTTCTTTCTTTCTGCCCATCTGTTGCTTCTTTCTACACCCCTCGTGCCTCTTTCTGCATCCCGCTTACCTCTTCCTGCACCTCTGTTCCTTCTTTCTTGCCTCTTTCTCCACCCACTTCCCCCTTTCTGCATCTCTGTTGCTTCTTTATGCACTTTTAATGCTGCTTTCTGTACCTCTCTTGCTTCTTTATGCACCCTTGTGCCTCTATCTGCATATCTGTTCCCTATTTCTGTACTCCTTTTGCCTCTTTCTGCACCTCGGTTGCTTCTTTCTGCACTTCTTTTATTTATTTCTGTAACCATCTTGCTTCTTTCCGTACCTCTGCAATTCTTTTGTTTCTTTCTCCACCTCTTGCTTCTTTCTGCACCTTTGTTCCTTCTTTCAGCACTTCTTTTGATTCGTTCTGCACCTCTCTTGCTTCTTTCTGTACTCCTCTTGCCACTTTCTACACTGGCTTCCCTCTTTCTGCACCCCTCTTGACTCTTCTGAACATCTGATCCTTCATTCTGCACAACTCTTGCTTCTTTTTACACCTCTCTTGCTTCCTAATGCACCCCTCTTCCCTCTTTCTGCAAATTCTTGCCTCTTTCTGCACCTATGTTCCTTCTTTCTGCTCTTGTTTTGTTTCTTTCGGCACCACTTTAGCTTCTTTCTGCACCCCTATTGCCACATTCTCCACACCTGTTGCCAGTTTTTGCACCTCTGTTGCTTCTTTCTGCACTTTTCTTGATTCTTTCTGCACCTCTGTCCCTTCTTTATGCAAACCTTGTGCCTTTTTCTGCATCATTTTTCTCTCGTTTTGCTCCTCTCTTGCCTCTTTCTGCACCTCTGTTGCTTCTCTCTGAACTTTTTAAATTTCTTTCTGCAACTCTCTTGCTTCTTTCTGGAACCTCTTGCCTTTTTCTGCACTCCACTTCCCCCTTTCTGCATCTCTGTTGCTTCTACATGCAATTCTCTTCCTTCTTTCTGCACCTATCTTGCTTTTTTGTGTACCCCTTGTGACTCTTTCTGTACCCCTCTTACCTCTTTCTGCACTTTTCTGCCTCGTTCTCTGCCCTCATCTGTTTTTCTGCACCTCTGTTGCTTCTTTCTGCACTTCTTTTGCTTATTTCTTCACCTCTCTTGCTTCTTTCTGCATCCCTTATTCCTCCCACAGCACACATCTTGCATCTTTCTGTACCTCTGTTACTTCTTTCTGAACTTCATTTGTTACTTTCTACAGCTCTCTTGCTTCTTTCTGTACCCCCTTGCCTCTTTCTGTACCCCTCTTCCCTCTGTCTTCACCTCCGTTGCTTTTTTCTGCACCTCTGTTCCTTCTTTCTGCACTTCTTTTGTTTCTTGCTGCAGATCTCTTGCTTCTTTCTACACCCTTGTGCCTCTTTCTGTACCCCTCTTCCCTCTTTTTGCACCACTCTTGCCTCTTCTGCACCTCTATTCCTTCATTCTGCACTTTTCTTGCTTCTTTCTGCACCTCTCTTGCTTCTTTCTGTACCCCTCATGCCTCTTTCTGTACCCTTCTTCCCTTCTCTTGCCTCTTCCTTCACCTCTGTTTCTTCTCTATGCACTTCTTTTGTTTCTTTCTGCACCCCTCCTACCTCTTTCTCCACCCCTCTTCCCCCTTTCCTTATCTCTGTTGCTTCTTTCTGTACCCCTCATGCCTCTTTCTGTACCCCTCTACCCTCTTTATGTACCCCTCTTGCAATTTTTCTGCACCTCCGTTCCTTCTTTCTGCTCTTCTTTTGATTCTTTCTGCCCCTCTCTTGCTTCTTTCTTACCCATATTGCCACTTTCTGTACCCCCACTTCCCTCTGTCTGCACTCCTCTTGCCTCTTTTTGCAAGTCTGTTCCTTCTCTCTGTACTTCTTTTGTTTCTTTCAGCACCTCTTGCATCTTTCTGCATCCCTTATGCCTCCTTCAGCACCCCTCTTGCCTCTTTCTGCACCTCTGCTACTTCTTTCTGTACTACTTTAGTTTCTTTCTGTAGCTCTCTTGCTTCTTTCTGTACCCCCTTGCCTCTTTCTCTGCCTTTCTTCCCTCCTTCTTCACCCCTGTTGCCTCTTTCTGCACCTCTCTTCCCTCCATATGCACCCCTCTTGCCTCTTCTACATCTTTGCTCCTTCAGTCTGCACTACTCTTGCTTCGTTCTGCACCTCTGTTGCTTCTTTGTGTACCCCTTGTGCCTCTTTCTGCACCCCTATTCCCTCTTTCTTCACTTTGCTTGCCTCTTTCTGTGCCCTCATCTGTCTTTCTGCACCTCTGTTGCTTCTTTCTGCACTTCTCTTGATTATTTATGTACCTCTCTTGCTTCTTTCTACATCCTTTATTCCTCTTTCATCACCACTCTTGCATCTTTCTGCACCTCTGGTACTTCTTTCTGTATTTCAATTGTTTCTTGCTGCACATCTCTTGCTTCTTTCTACACCCTTGTGCCTCTTTCTGTACCCATCTTCTCTCTTTTTGCACCCCTCTTGCCTCTTCTGCACCTTAGATCCTTCATTCTGCACTACTCTTGCTTCTATCTGCACCTCTCTTGCTTCGATCTGCCCCCTCATCCCTCTCTCTGCACCCCTCTTCCCTCTTTCTGGACTCCTCTTGCCTCTTTCTGCACCTCTGTTGCTTCTTTCTGCACTTCTTTAATTTCTTTCTGCACCCCTCCTACCTCTTTCTCCACCCCTTTCCCCTTTTCTTATCTCCATTTCTTCTTTCTGTACCCCTCGTGCCTCTTTCTGTACCCTTCTTCCCTCTTTCTGCATCCCTCTTGCCTCTTTCTGCACCTCTGTTACTTCGTTCTGTACTTCTTTAGTTTCTTTCTGCAGCTCCCATGCTTCTTTCTGTACCCCTTGCCTCTTTCTCTATCCTTCTTCCCTCCTTGTTCATCCCTGTTGCCTCTTTCTGCACCTCTGTTCCTTCTTTCTGCACTGCTTTTGTTTCTTGCAGCATATTTTCTGCTTGTTTCTACACTCCTCCTCCCTCTTTATGCACCCCTATTGCCTCTTCTGAACCTCTGTTCCTTCATTCTGCACCACAAGTGCTACTTTCTGCACTCCTCTTCCCTCTTTCTGCAACCTCTTGCCTCTTTTTGCACCTCCATTCCTTCTTTCTGCTCTTTCTTTGTCTCCTTTTGCACCACTTTTGCTTCTTTTTGTACTCCTCCTACCACTTTCTCCACACCTGTTGACAGTCTGTTGCTACTTTCTTTACTTATCTTGCCTCATTCTCTACGCCTCAACCCTCTTGCTGTACCTCCGTTGCTTCTTTCTGCACTTTTCCTGCTTCTTTCTGCACATCTGTCCCTTCTTTGTGCAACCCTTGTACCTCTTTCTGCAATACTTGCCCCTCTTTTTGCTCCCCTCTTGCCTCGTTCTGCACCTCTGTTCCTTCTCTCTGCATCTGTGTTGCTTTTTTCTGCACCTCTCTTGCTTCTTTCTGCACCGCTCTTGCTTCTCTCTGCACTCCTTGTGCCTTTATCGGCACCCCTCTTCCCTCTTTCTGCACTTTGATTGCCTCTTTCTCTGCCCTCATCTGTCTTTCTATACCTCTGTTGCTTCTTTCTGCACTTCTCCCGTGTATTTGTTCACCTCTCTTACTACTTTCTGCATGCCTCGAGCCTCTTGCTGCATCCCTCTTCCCTCTTTTTGCATCCATCTTGCCTCTTTCTGCACATCTGGTCCTTCTTTCTGTACTTCCTTTGTTTCTTTCTGCACATCACTTGCTTCTTTCTGCATGCCTCGTGCTCTTTCTGAACCTCCCTTTCCTCTTCCTGCACCCCTCTTGCCTCTTTCTGCCCCTCTGTTGCTTCTTTCTGTACTCCTCTTGTTTCTTTCTATTCTTCTCTTGCTTCTTTCTCCTCCTCTCTTGTTTCTTTCTGCACCACTCATGTTTCTTTGTGCACCCCTCTTCCCTCTTTCTACACACCACTTGCCTCTTTATGCACCTCTCTTGCTTCTTTCTGTATCCCTCTTGCCACTTTCTGTATCCCACTTCCATCGTGCCTATTACTGCACCTCTGTTCCTTCTGTTCCTTCTATCTGCAGTACTCTTTCTTCTTTCTGCAACACTCTTGCTACTTTCTGCACCCCTCATGCCTCTTTATGAATCCCTCTTCCCTCTTTCTGCACTCCTCTTGCCTCTTTCTGCACCTCTGTTGCTTCTTTCTCCCCATCTTTCATTTCTTTCTGTACCCTCCTACCTCTTTCTTCACTCTTCTTATCTCTGTTGTTTCATTCTGCAACCCTCGTGTCTCTTTCTGTAGCCCTCTTTCTGCATCCCTCTTGCCGCTTTCTGTGCCTCTGTTCCTTCTTTCTGTACTTCTTTTGTTTCTTCCTGTATGTCTCTTTCTTCTTTCTGCACCCCTCGTGCTGCTTTTTGCACTCATCCTCCTTCTTTTTGCACCTCTCTTGCCTCTGTTGCTTCTTTCTGCACTCCTCTTGTTTCTTTCTACACTCTCTTGCTTCTTTCTGCACCAGTGGTGTAACTTTCTGCATCCCTCTACTCTCTTTCTGTACCCCTCTTGCATCTTTCTGCACCTCTGTTCCTTCTTTCTGCACTTCATTTGATTCTTTCTGCCCCTCTCTTGCTTCTTTCGTACCCATCTTGCCACATTCTGTACCCCACTTCCCTCTTTCTGCACTCCTCTTGTCTCTTTCTACAACTCTGTTCCTTCTATCTGTACTTCTTGTGTTTCTTTCTGCAACTCCCTTGCTTCTTTCTGTATCCCCTTGCCTCTTTCTCTACCCTTCTTCCCTCCTTCTTTACCCCTGCTGCCTCTTTCTACACATCTGTTCCTTCTTTCTGTACTTTGTTTGTTTCTTCCTGTATGTCTCTTGCTACTTTCTGCACCCCTCGTGCTGCTTTTTGCACTCCTCTTCCTTCTTTTTGCACCTCTCTTGCCTCTTTCTGTGCCTCTGTTGCTTCTTTCTGCACTCCTCTTGCTTCGTTCTGTACCTCTCTTGCTTCTTTGTGTACCCCTTGTGCCTCTTTCTGCACCCTTATTCCCTCTTTCTTCACTTTGCTTGCCTCTTTCTCTGCCCTCATCTGTCTTTCTGCACCTCTGTTGCTTCTTTCCGCACTTCTCTTGATTATTTCTGTACCTCTCTTGCTTTTTTCTGCATCATTTATTCCTCTTTCATCACTACTCTTGCATCTTTCTACACCTCTGGTACTTCTTTCTGTATTTCAATTGTTTCTTGCTGCACATCTCTTGCTTCTTTCTACACCCTTGTGCCTCTTTCTGTACCCATCTTCTCTCTTTTTGCACCCCTCTTGCCTCTTCTGCACTACTCTTGCTTCTATCTGCACCTCTCTTGCTTCGATCTGCACCCCTCATGCCTCTCTCTGCACCCCTCTTCCCTCTTTCTGGACTCCTCTTGTCTCTTTCTGCACCTCTGTTGCTTCTTTCTGCAATTCTTTCATTTCTTTCTGCACCCCTTCTACCTCTTTCTCCACCCCTCTTTCCCCTTTTCTTATCTCCATTGCTTCTTTCTGTACCCCTCGTGCCTCTTTCTGTACCCTTATTCCCTCTTTCTGCATCCCTCTTGCCTCTTTCTGCACCTCTGTTGCTTCTTTCTGCCCTTCTTTCATTTCTTTCTGCACCCTCCAACCTCTTTCTTCACTCTTCTTATCTCTGTTGTTTCATTCTTCAACCCTCGTGTCTCTTTCTGTACCCCTCTTTCTGCATCCCTCTTGCCACTTTCTGTGCCTCTGTTCCTTCTTTCTGTACTTCTTTTGTTTCTTCCTGCATGTCTCTTGCTTCTTTCTGCACCCCTCGTGCTGCTTTTTGCACTCCTATTCATTCTTTTTGCACCTCTCTTGCCTCTGTTGCTTCTTTCTGCACCCCTCTTGTTTCTTTCTACACTCTCTTGCTTCTTTCTGCACCAGTGGTGTATCTTTTTGCATCCCTCTACTCTCTTTCTGTACCCCTCTTGCATCTTTCTGCACCCTTGTTCCTTCTTTCTGCACTTCTTTTGATTCTTTCTGCCCCTCTCTTGCTTCTTTCTTACCCATCTTGCCACTTTCTGTACACCACTTCCCTCTTTCTGCACTCCTTTTGACTCTTTCTACAACTCTGTTCCTTCTTACTATACTTCTTTTATTTCTTTCTGCAACTCTCTTGCTTCTTTCTACACCCTTGTGCCTTTTTCTACACCACACTTCCCGCTTTCTGCACCCCTTTGCCTCTTCAGCACCTCGGTTTCTTTATTCTGCACTACTGTTGATTTTTTCTGCACCTCTCTTGCTTCTGTCAGCACCACTGGCGCTTCTTTCTGCACTCCTCTTCCCTCTTTCTGTACCCTCTTGCCTCTTTCTGCACCTCTGTTCCTTCTTTCTTCGCTTGCTTTGTCTCCTTCTCCACCACTATCGCTTTTTTTTTGCAACCCTTTTGCCACCTGTTGCCAGTTTTTGGATCTATGTTGCTTCTTTCTCTACTTCTCTTGCCTCTTTCTCTACCCCTCATCCCTCTTTCTGTACCTCCGTTGCTTCTTTCTGCACTTTTCTTGCTTCTTTATGCACATCTGTCCTTCTTTCTGCCACCCTTGTGCCTCTTTCTGCACCACTTTTCCATCTTTTTGCACCCCTCTTGCCTCTTTCTGTAGCTCTGTTACTTCTCTCGGCATCTCTGTTGCTTTTTTCTGCACCTCCCTTGCTTCTTTCTGCACCGATCTTGCTTCTTTCTGCACTCCTTGTGCCTTTATCGGCACCCCTCTTCCCTCTTTCTGCACTTTGCTTGCCTTTCTCTGCCCTCATCTGTTTTTCTGTACATCTGTTGCTTCTTCCTGTACTTCTCTTGCTTATTTGTTAACCTCTTTTGCTTCTTTGTGCATGCGTTGAGCCTCTTTCTGCATCCCTCGTCCCTCTTTTTGCATCCATCTTGCCTCTTTCTGCACCTCTGGACCTTCTTTCTGTACTTCTTTTGTTTTTTTCTGCACGTCACTTGCTTCTTACTGCATGCCTCGTGCCTCTTTCTGCACCCCTCTTCCCTCTTTGTGCACCCCTCTTGCCTCTTTCTGCCCCTCTGTTGCTTCTTTATGCACTCCTCTTGTTTCTTTCTACTCCTCTCTTGCTTCCTTCTAGTACTCTCTTGCTTCTTTCTGCACCACTCATGCTTCTTTGTGCACCCCTCTTCTCTCTTTCTACACACTACTTGCCTTTTTATGCACCACTTGCCTCTTTATGCACCTCTATTGCTTCTTTCTGTATTTCTCTTGCCACTTTATGTACCCCACTTCCCTCTTGCCTATTACTGCACCTCCGTTCCTTTTTTCTGCGCTACTCTAGGTTCTTTCTGCACCTCTCCTGCTTCTTTTTGCACCCCTCATGCCTCTTTCTGATTCCCTCTTCCCTCTTTCTGCACTCCTCTTGTCTTTTTCTGCACCTCTGTTGCTTCTTTCTGCACTTCTTTCATTTCTTTCTGCACCACTCCTACCTCTTTCTCTACCCCTCTTACCCTTTTCTTATCTCTGTTGCTTCTTTCTGCACCCCTCGTGCCTCTTTCTGTACCCCTCTTTCTGCATCCCTCTTACCACTTTCTGTACCTCTGTTACTTCTTTCTGTACTTCTTTTGTTTCTTCCTGTATGTCTCTTCCTTCTTTCTGCACCCCTCGTGCTGCTTTTTGCACTCCTCTTCCTTTTTTTTCAACTATCTTGCCTGTTTCTGTGCCTCTGTGGCTTCTTTCTGCACTCCTCTTGTTTCTTTCTACATTATCTTGCTTCTTTCTGCACCAGTGGTGTATCTTTCTGCACCCCTCTACCCTCTTTCTGTACCCCTCTTGCATCTTTCTGCACCTCCGTTTATTCTTTCTGTACTTCTTCTGATTCTTTCTGCCCCTCCCTTGCTTCTTTCTTACCCATCTTGCCACTTTCTGTACCCCACTTCCCTCTTTCTGCACTCCTCTTGCCTCTTTCTACAACTCTGTTCCTTCCTTCTATACTTCTTTTGTTTCTTTCTGCAGCTCTCTTGCTTCTTTCTGTTCCCCTTGTCTCTTTCTGTACCCCTCTTCCCTCTGTCTTCACCTCCGTTGCATTTTTCTGCACCTCTGTTCCTTCTTTCTGCACTTCTTTTGTTTCTTTCTGTGCCTCTCTTTTTTCTTTCTGTATCCCTCTTGCATCTTTCTCCACCCAATTTCCCCCTTTCTACATCACTGTTCCTTCTTTATGTACTTCTTTTGTTTAGTTCAGCAGCTCTCTTCTTTCTGCACCGCTGTTGCCCCTATCTGCACCTCTGTTCCTTCTTTCTGCACTCCTTTTCTTTCTTTCTGCACATGTCCTGCTTCTTTCTCAACCCCTTGTGCCGATTTCTGCACCCCTCTTCCCTCTTTTTGCATCCCTCTTGCCTCTTTCTGCACCTCTGTTGCTTCTTTCTGCACTCCTCTTCCTTCTTTCTGTACCTCGGTTACTTCTTTCTGCACTTGTTTTGTTTCTTTCTGCACCTCTCTTGATAATTTCTGGACCCCTCTTGCCACTTTCTCCACTCCTGTTCCCCATTTTTGCAGCTCTGTTGCTTCTTTCTGCACTTTTCTGGCCTCTTTCTCTGCCCCTCATCACTCGTCCTGCACCTCTGTTGCTTCTTTCTGCACCTCTGTCCCTTCTTTCTGCAACCGTTGTGCCTCTTTATGCACTACTCTTACATCTTTCTGCACCTCTGTTCCTTCTTTCTTGCCTCTTTCTCCACCCCACTTCTCCCTTTCTGCATCTCTGTGGCTTCTTTATGCACTTTTCTTGCTGCTTTCTGTACCTCTATTGCTTCTTTCTCACCCCTTGTGCCTCTTTCTGTACCCCTCTTCCCTATTTCTGAAACCCTCTTGCCTCTTTCTGCACCTCTGTTTCTTCTTTCTGTACTTCTATTTATTTTTGTAACTTCGTGCCTCTTTACATACCTCTGTTCCTTCTTTCTGCAATTCTTTTGTTTCTTTCTGTTCCTCACACTTCTTTCTGCATCCCTCATGCCTCTTTCTGCACCCCTCTTCCCTCCTTCTTTACCTCTGCTGCCTCTTTCTGCACCTCTGTGCCTTCTTTCTGTACTTCGTTTGTTTCTTGCTATACATCTCTTGCTTCCTTCTACCCACTTGTGCCTTTTTCTATACCGCTCTTCCCTCTTTATGAACCCCTCTTGCCTCTTCTGCACCTCTGTTCCTTTATTCTGCACTACTCTTGCTTTTTTCTGCACATCTCTTGCTTCTTTCAGCCCCACTGGTGCTTCTTTCTGCACTCCTCTTCCCTCTTTCTGCACCTTCTTGCCTCTTTCTGCACCTCTGTTCCTTCTTTCTTCTCTTACTTTGTCTCCTTTTGTACCACTATTGCTTCTTTTTGCACCCCTCTTGCCACCTGTTGCCAGTTTTTGGTTCTCTGTTGCTTCTTTCTCTACTTCTCTTGCCTCTTTCTCTACCCCTCATCCCTCTTTCTGTACCTCAGTTGCTTCTTTTTGCACTTTTCCTGCTTCTTTCTGCACATCTGTCCCTTCTTTGTGCAACCCTTGTACCTCTTTCTGCAACACGTTTTCCTCTTTTTGCTCCCCTCTTGCCTCGTTCTACACCTCTGTTCCTTCTCTCTGCATCTGTGTTGCTTTTTCTGCACCTCTCGTGCTTCTTTCTGCACCGCTCTTGCTTCTCTCTGCACTCCTTGTGCCTTTATCGGCACCCCTCTTCCCTCTTTCTGCACTTTGCTTGCCTCTTTCTCTGCCCTCATCTGTCTTTCTGTACCTCTTTTGCTTCTTTTTGTACTTCTCTCGCTTATTTGTTCACCCCTCTTACTAATTTCTGAATGCCTCAAGCCTCTTGATGCATCCCTCTTCCCTCTTTTTGGATCCCTCTTGCCTCTTTCTGCACATCTGGTCCATCTTTCTGTACTTCTTTTGTTTCTTTCTGCACATCACTTGCTTCTTTCTGCATGCCTCGTGCTCTTTCTGAACCCCCCTCTCCTCTTCGTGCACCCCTCTCCTCTTTCTGGCCCGCTGTTGCTTCTTTCTGTACTCCTCTTGTTTCTCTCTATTCCTCTCTTGCTTCTTTCTACTCCTCTCTTGCTTCTTTCTGCACCACTCATGTTTCTTTGTGCACCCCTCTTCCCTCTTTCTACACACCACTTGCCTCTTTATGCACCTCTCTTGCATCTTTCTGCACCCCTCATGCCTCTTTCTGAATCCCTCTTCCCTCTTTCTGCACTCCTCTTGCCTCTTTCTGCACCTCTGTTGCTTCTTTCTTCCCTTCTGTCATTTCTTTCTGCACCCCTCCTACCTCTTTCTTCACCCCTCTTCCCCTTTTCTTAGCTCTGTTGTTTCATTCTGCACCCCTCGTGCCTCTTTCTGTACCCCTCTTTTTGCATCCCTCTTGCCGCTTTCTGTACCTCTGTTCCTTCTTTCTGTACTTCTTTTGTTTCTTCCTTTATGTCTCTTGCTTCTTTCTGCACCCCTCGTGCTGCTTTTTGCACTCCTCCTCCATCTTTTTGCACCTCTCTTGCATCTGTTGCTTCTTTCTGCAATCCTCTTGTTTCTTTCTGCACCTCTGTTCCTACTTTTTGCACTTCTTTTAATTCTTTCTGCCCCTCTCTTGCTTCTTTCTGCATCACTCATGCTTCTTCATGCGCCCCTCTTCCCTCTTTCTACACAGCAGTTGCCTCTTATGCACCTCTTTTGCTTCTTTCTGCACCGCTTGTGCTGCTTTTTGCACTCCTCTTCCTTCTTTTTGCACCCTCTTGCCTCTTTCTGCACCTCTGTTCCTTCTTTGACTCCTTCTGCACCACTATTGCTTCTTTTCGCACCCCGCTTGCCACCTGTTGCCAGTTTTTGGATCTATGTTGCTTCTTTCTCCACTTCTCTTGCCTCTTTCTCTACCCCTCATACCTCTTTCTGTACTTCCATTGCTTCTTTCTGCACTTTCCTTGCTTCTTTCTGCACACCTGTCCCTTCTTTCTGCAACCCTTGTGCCTCTTTCTGTACCACTTTTTCTCTTTTTGCTCCCTTCTTGCCTCTTTCTGCAGCTCTGTTCCTTCTTTCAGCATCTCTGTTGCTTTCTTCTGCACCTCTCATGATCCTTTTTGCATCGCTCTTGCTTCTTTCTGCACACCTTGTGCCTTTATCAGCAGCCCTCTTCCCTCTTTCTGCACTTTCTTTGCCTCTTTCTTTGCCCTCACCTGCCTTTCTGTACCTCTGTTGCTTCTTTTTGCACTTCTCTTGCTTATTTGTTTTTCCTCTCTTGCTTCTTTCTGTATGTCTCAAGCCTCTTTCTGCATCCCTCTTCCCTCTTTTTGCATCCCTCTTGCCTCTTTCTGCACCTCTGTTCCTTCTTTCTGTACTTGTTTTGTTTCTTTCTGCACATCACTTGATTCTTTCTGCATCCCTCACGCCACTTTCTGCACCCCTCTTCCCTGTTTGTGCACTCTTCTTGCCTCTTTCTGCCTCTCTGTTGCTTCTTCCAGCACTCCTCTTGTTTCTTTCAACTCCTCTCTAGCTTCTTTCTACTCCTCTCTTGCTTCTTTGTGCACCCCCTTCCCTCTTTCTACACACCTCTTGTCTTTTTCTTCACCTCTGTTCCTTTTTTCTGCACTTCTTTTGATTCTTTATACACCCCTCTTCCCTCTTTGTGCACCCCTCTTGCCTCTTTCTGCACCTCTGTTCCTTCTTTCTGTACTTCTTTTGTTTCTTTCTGCACATCACTTGATTCTTTCTGCATCCCTCGTGCCACTTTCTGCACCCCTCTTCCCTGTTTGTGCACTCCTCTTGCCTCTTTCTGCCTCTCTGTTGCTTCTTCCAGCACTCCTCTTGTTTCTTTCAACTCCTCTCTAGCTTCTTTCTACTCCTCTCTTGCTTCTTTGTGCACCCCTCTTCCCTCTTTCTACACACCTCTTGTCTTTTTCTTCACCTCTGTTCCTTCTTTCGGCACTTCTCTTGTTTCTTTCTACTCCTCTCTTGCTACTTTCTACTCCTCTCTGGCTTCTGTGCGCATCCCTCTTCCCTCTTTCTGCACCCCTCTTGCCTCTTACTGCACCTCTGTTTCTTCTTTATGCACTAATCTTGCTTCTTTCTGCACCTCTCTTGCTTCTTTTTGCACTTCTCGTGCTTCTTTCTGCATCTCTCTTGTAAATTTTGTATGCCCCTTGTGTCTCTGTGTGCACCTCTCTTGCCTATTTCTGATCCTCTCTTGCCTTTTCCTACACCCCTCTTGCCTCGTTATGCACTTCTATTGCTTTTTTCTGTACTTTTCTTGCCTCTTTATGCACCCCTCTTGCCTCTTTCTGTACCTCTCTTGCTTCTTTCTATACTTCTCTTGCTTCTTTTTGTACCTTTCTTCCTCTTTCTGTAAATCTGTTGCCTCTTTCTGCACTTCTATTGCTTCTTTCTGATCCTGTCTTCCTCTTTCTGCACATGTCCTACATATGCAGGCATATATAGAAAAAATCTTAGAAATTCACTGTAAATAATTGAGGTATCAGGGATGTTATAGTTCAAAATTAGCATTTAAAAACCTTAGAAATACACTGAAAAAAACACAGGTTTCAGGGATGTTATAGTTAGTTGGACATTTCACTCATACAAAACCAGAGAAATTCAGCCATTATAGTTAGTCGAGCTAACTATATCTTGGCCCCCGCAATGCACTGCTGATGACGTCACATTTTACAACACTCATGAGATGGTCAGTGACATAACTGATGACATCTCAAATGACATCACTGATGACATCATCCACTTAAGTTCTGATTCACCTCCTCACGCCCTAATATAACCTTTCATACACACATCCACTCACTCACTGATACAGTCACTTATACACACAATCACTCATCAATACAGCCTCTGATATATGTACCCATACAGACACTCACGTACTGCCACTCATCCACAGAGATACTCACACAACTAGTCAGTCACCCAAATACTCAATCACACGGCCATTTACTCACAATTACAGTTTTTACACCATCTCACTTATTCATACAGATACTAACACATACTTACTCACTTATACAATCACTGACACAAGCACACACTCATCCATACAGCCACTCTCACAATCACTCACTGTCAAATATGGTCACTTATATAATCCAACATCAAAATATACTGCCTTGCAGCCCTCCTCCGGTACTGATTTCAGACCTTGCAACCTCCATCCTCTAGAGCCCAGCCTCTAGTATGGGTGCACTAGTCCCTCAAAGTTAGCTGAGGCATAAGCAAAAATGTTAAAATGTTTAAAAAAGGAAAGGGTGACTTGTAGGACTTACAGGAGGTAACATGAGGACTAGTTGTCCCCAATGACCCACAAGAGCCAAGAGAACTTCATCACCCAAATACTAGAGCACCAGGAGGCCCATTTGCAGAGTGGAGGAGAAAGAGGGCGTGGTCACCGAAAACCTCTCAGCAAACCTACTGTGTTGCACTTGCTGGAGGTAACAGAAGGGGTGGATGGTCCCCAAGGTACCTCAATAGCCACGGTGACTTCATCTCCCTACTAGCAGTATGTCAGGAGGCGAGTTTGCAGAGTGGTAGAGAAAGGGGGCATGGCCTGCTATCAGATCTCAGCAATCCTGCTGTTTTGGACTTACTGGAGGTAATAGGAGGGTCCTTGGGGGCCAACTACCCCTCCTGTTACCTCCAGGACGTCCCACACAGCAAGATTGCTGAAATGTTGTCGGAGGCAAACTAATAGTTGGGAGATAAAGCCTTCCTGGTACCTCCTGTAGGTCCTACATAGCTAAATTCCTGAGAGCTGGTCAGAGGCCCAGCCCACTTTCTACACCACTCTGCAATCATGATGGCTAGTAAAAAAAACATATAAATTCATTAACAAAACAGGTTACAGGGATGTTATAATTAGGAATTTGCATTTAAAAAACCTTATAATTCCCTGAAAAAAAACAAAGATTACAAGGACGATATAGTTAGCAAATAGAATTTAAAAAAACTTAGAATGTCATTAAAAACAGAGGTTACAGGGACATTATAGTTAGGGCCAGTTTCTACTCATACTAAACCATAGAAATTAAGCGTATAGTTACATGAGTTATCTATAGCTTGCGCCCCTGCAATACACTGATTATAACCTCACATATTACATCACTCTTGACATGGCCAGTGACATCACTGATGACATCACTCATGACTTCTCAAATGACATCACTAACGACATCAGTGATGACATCATCCGCAGCATCTCTGATGCACCAGCTCACACCCCTATAGAATCTTTTATACACCCACTGCCACTCCCAAACAACCATTTACAAACCTAATCACAGAGCCAAACCACTACTTACACACCCACTCACTGATTTATAGAACTACACATATATCTACTCACTCACCCATACTGCCACTCTTACACCCAGTCACTCACTAATACAGCCATTGATATATCCACTCATACACCCATGCAGGCACTCACACACCGAGTGAGTCACCCACAGGACTACTCAAACACCTAGATACTCACCCATACAGTCAAGCACATAACCACTTACTCACCCAAATAGTCAAACACATCCACTTACTTACTTATACATAGAGTAACATATACTCACTCACCTATACAGTCACTGAAAAAAGCATGCATTCATCCCTATGACCACTCTCACATTCACTCACTCACACATACAGTCAATCATTTACCGTGTTACTGATCTATACTGCCTTTCACATACCCAGGTACTCACCCATACTGGCACATACACACATTCAGCAACATAGCCATACAGACACTCACTCACCCAAACAGCTTCTGATATACACACACAGTACCCCATTTGGTCACTGACTCACCCACTCACTCATCCTTACAGGCAGCCACACACATCCTCTCCCACACACACAGACATGCAGACAACCATAGAGGTAGTCAGACAACCCATTTAATCACCCATTTATCCATTCATGTACCCACTAACACACTCATACACCCACTTAGACATCAAATGACAGATAGATACACTCATTTACACAACCAGACACTCATCTATACATTCACTGAGACACCTAATAACTCATTTATACAGTCAGTCATGCACCACTGATTTATCCAATACAGACACTCATACACACACTGATTCACCAATACACCTTAGTATATATATATATATATATATTCACTGAAAAAACCATAGGTTATAGACCATATATAGTTAGGAATTAGCATTTAAAAAACCTTATTTTACTCACACAAAACCATTGAAATTCCATATATAGTTAGTTGCACTAACTATATATCGCGCACCCGCAATCCACTGCTGATGATGTCACATATTACATCATTCATGACATGGTCAGTGACATCACTGATGACATCACTGATGACATCTCAAATGACATCACTGATGACATCATCCAGTGACTGTGTGTTTCTGTAAAGTTTAAATATGTTTTACATATTGAAGAATGAGTAGATGTAGAAGTGTCTGGATGAAGGATTTAGTAGGTGCGTGACTGACTGTATGAGTGAGTGATTAAATGTGTCTCACTGAGTGCATGGGTTAGTGACTAAACTGTCTTAATTTGTGCATCATTATGTCTGTTGTTCTGTAAACTGCTGCATGTGTTGATCAGTAGCTATATGAGTAACTATATGGGTTATTGATTGATTGCCCAAGTATTTGTATGGGAGACTGAGTGTGTGTGTGGCTGGCTGGGAGGTGTGTGACTCTGTGCAGATCAATGTGTACTTGTATCAATGATTGTATAAGAGAGTAATTATGTGTTAGTATATGTTTCAAAATGTAAGGTGCTCTATGTTTAACTGTATAGATTAGAAAATGGAAGTGTGATTGATTCTTTACAGGACTGACTAGGTGTGTGAGTAACTCCATGGATGAGTGACAGAGTGTGAGAGTCTGTATAGGTGTATGAGTGCATATGATAGTGTTGTAAAGATGAGTGATTGTATGTATGAATGATTGTATGGGTAAATGAGTGAATGTGTGTGTAAACATAGGAATCACTGAGTGCGTATGTAGTAACTAGTATTGGTGTGTCAATGGTTTCAAAAATTATACTCTGTATTTAACACTGGGTGTAACAGAGGTTATATTAAAGTGTGAGGAGATGCATTGTATTGTCACATGAATGATATCATCAGTGATGTGGTCATTGATGTCAAATGAGATGTCATCAGTGATGTCATCAGTGATGTCATTTGAGATGTCATCAGTGATGTCATCAGTGATGTCACTGACCATGTCATGAATGATGTAATATGTGACATCATCAGCAGTGGATTGCGGGTGCGCGATATATAGTTAGTGCAACTAACTATATATGGAATTTCAATGGTTTTGTGTGAGTAAAATAAGGTTTTTTAAATGCTAATTCCTAACTATATATGGTCTATAACCTATGGTTTTTTCAGTGAATTTTCAAGGTTTTGTAAATGCTAATTCCTAACTATATATGGTCTATAACCTATGGTTTTTTCAGTGAATTTTCAAGGTTTTGTAAATGCTAATTCCTAACTATATATGGTCTATAACCTATGGTTTTTTCAGTGAATTTCAATGGTTTTTTAATAGCAAATATCATAAGCTGTCGAATGTCAAGTACGTGGTAAGTAAAAACATTTTCGTGTTTATGCACACTGATCTGCTTTGATTGCTGCCCCCCACCCCTCATTTCTATTAGGAGTACTCTCTCTTTGCAGATAGTGAAGGGTAGTTAACGCAGCCCTTTGCCCCCTTTGTAATCCGTCGTGCCTGCTTCTCTCTCCATTTGATTGATTGTTCTCTTTGGTTCATTCTCTATTTACAAACAAGCACAGAGTCGCAATACTCTGTTTAGTCTTTGCAGATAGCGAAAAATCGTGTAAAAAAACAAAAGGAATCGAGCAAAATCAGTAGGCCACTAATGGGATCTCTTTTGACCTCGCTAAAATAGAAACATTAGGAACAACCTGTTGAAAATAGCAATGCGTATGTATATAAGCGGCGTTCATTTGTGTTCACAGTACCCCTTGTTGATTGTTTCAATCGAGCATTGAATTGTTCGAAGTTAATTCTCTTAAGGATCTTCTCTACCTGCAAACGAGGAAGAATAGGAATATTCTATCTCCCTTTGCAGATAGTGAAGGGTAGGTAACGCAAGCCTTTAACACGTCGTACCTATTTCATTCCTCATTGATTGATTGATTGTCCGAACATTGACTGTTTGGGAATTAGTTCTTTTTGGAGGTATTCCCTGTTTGCAAATAAACGTAGGAAAATCTTTGCAAGTAGTGAAAGGGTACGTAATGCGGACCGTTCTCCCCCGTTGTAATCTGTCATGCCTATCTACTCCCCACTGATTGATGCACCTTTTTCACCCGGACCATTTACTAGAGATACGTCATCTGGCCCGACCAGAGAGCACCCCTAGTGAAAAGGACATATGCAATAATAACGAAGTGATCACTGTATCCTGTTAACAGAAACTTTACCATGAAACAACCTGGAAAGAAAAAAATAGGAAAACGAAAATCAGTAGGCCACTGATGAACATGAACTTTTATTAAACAACGAACAAAGAAACGATAACATAACGTAATGATAAAACCTATTAATGTCCTAGAAACAAGAAAACGTTAAAATATGCCAGTGGTGAGAGACCAGAAAAACAGTAAGAGAAACCAAATCACCCCTCGCTGTCCCACCGCCTGCCACGCCAAAAAAATCGATAGACTAGGGAAAATGCAAGTCAGTAGAACATCCACCCCCACTCTGGAAACTTCCAAGGTGGGGCAGGGTTCCGGCTACGCCCAGCCGGGAGCAGCCCATATAAGGCAGGTCCTGCTGCCACGCCTCGGCCAGGAGATCCTAACGTAGGGTGTAGCCGAAGGAGAGGCCGAGGCCAGCGGGACCCGGCCAGGGGATTGCCTTTACAACGCTGAACAGTTGCAGGGGGGGGGAATGTCTCCTCGACCCTCCCCTCTCTCTCCCAGTCCGGCCGCGGTGGCCCTTGAGAGTTGCAGGTAGTCCCGCCACATGCTCTTCCGGTCCGACCACCAACGGTCGGGGGGCCGAGGCCGACGGGATCCGGCTGCAGCCGATAAACCAAGAAACCCGTTCATGGGGCCAGAGCCAGGGGCGTCCGGCCGACATCCACCGGAAGCCCGGCCCGAAGACGGACGGGACACTTCTTTCTTTTATAATGGCTGCGACAACACTGGGGGGGATGTCTTGCACATGCCTCCGACCCCCCCCTCGTCCTCATCGCCTGGTCCGGCCATAACAAATCTCAAGCGAGACGCCGTGGGGTGCACTGGGAGGGAGAGACGGTGCGAACAGGCCTCTCCCGCCTCCCCAGGTGGAGACTTCCCAGCTGCACCCTCAGCGCTCCAGGCGCCCGGAAAACGGTTCTTCCACTGTGGCCATGCTGCAACGTCTCGCCCGGCAGGGTGGAGCCCGTCCGCTCATGTGACCCCGCGATCGCCGGTAGCTGCCGAACTCTCAAAATGGCGGTCGACCTGGCAAGAGCGGGCCCAGCATAAAGAAATGGCCCGGTCACTGGTTGACTCCACCACCGTAGTCCTCCACGACCTTGAAGATTCTAGAGGAGCCGCGGGAGTCTCCGACCCCCGATGGGGAATGACTGCCATGATCGCCCGTGGAGTGACGAAACTGTATCCGCGGGACGTCGGCGCTCCCATGCTGGCGCCAGCCTCACTTTGAATTACTAGAATCCTGCAGACCTCACTTCCGGTGAAAGCACAGTGTGACCCGGTAGGAAAAATTATTGCACCCCCTCCCCTTTTTGACTGATAGTTCAAACCACCGATCCTTTCCTTTGCCCTTTTAACGGAACTTTGGACTGCCTCCCCCTCTTTTACATTTTCTAGAGAAAACAAAACATTAACCACTACATTAGCATAGCAGTTGACACCAGAACTGTTTTCAAATTGAAAACCAACAACATCTTCAACAGAATCCTTTTTGTTTCTGCTGTGACCCTGCTACAGCACAGGCATTGTCCCCAGCAGTAATTCTGCAATGCCGGTAAGAATAGCTGTGGTGCCTACTGGACTCACTCACCCCCGCGGCGCCCCACGCCGTTTTTTGCTGGGCGGCAACTTACTAGACATCACTTTCGTGCCATCTAGATTTCAGCGCATTCTGCTGCCTTGGAACTATTCGCACAACAGACCGCTACTGACAAGAATATTTCATTATTGGTGCTGTCAATTTCAATAAATCTATTGGATAATTAAAAAGAAATTGCCACAGTCTCTTCGTTGTTTAAATGTTTTTACTGTTTTTGTTTTGTTGTATATATTTATATGTTATTAAAGTTTTATATACCTACTACTTTGTTGGAGTGCTATATATTTTTAATGTGACACATAATTGTAAAAACTTTGATGTACAAAGAGTCATTCCTGGAATCTTCCGCTTCAGGCTCGGTCCCCTCCCCAATCACAATACAGGATGGTTTTCAGATAGTAGGAACACGTGTGGTGTGACGGATCTCATCGAGTGTGGGCCTTGATCTACTATAACTCCTTTGAAGAGGGGTGATTCTTTACAGCTGGGGCCATAAACTACATCTGCAGGGCTAGCTGATAGCCTGGTATCGGACACAGAGAAAGAGGAGTGTCAGAGGGTGCGGTAGTGAATAGGGCGAAAGGGAGGTGTCGGGCGGGCACAGAGTGTGATTCTCAGGGAAGAGCAGCGCAGATGGGGGGAGGTTTATTGCCCATGCATAAGACAGAGAGCGGTGGTGACCAGTGCCTAGGGAAGATGCTTGCGTGGGTGAGGAGCCATGCTACGAATCGACAGCGTGCAGAGAGTGGGTCTGGTCAAGACACCTAAAATGGCTGCCGTGCACGACAAAAGTGTGGCATTTCAAAAAAGGCAAGATGGCGCAGACAATGTTTTTCAACACTTCCTCATTTCCTTCGAATCGAACGTTAACAGACGTTGGGGCATATTACCAAAGTTAAGCGATATTTATCGCTAACGATGCTTACCAACCAATTTTTTACCACTAAGCATCGTCAGAAATTATCGAAGATAAACCGTACTATTATCAAGGTTTATCGCAAATGCGATAATAAACGGCCGCAATGCATGAATATCGCTAAAAACTCAGCGATATTCATGCATTACCGAGCTAATGCTCTTAGCCATGTTATCCACCTCCCATTGGATAACATGGCTAAGAACTGCTCAGGGCAGGTGTTACTTTTTGGAGATATTCGCGCTTAGCGCGAATATCTCCAAAAGTTGGTAATAGGAGATAGATATCTTGCATGTTGTAATGCAAGTTATTGTGGTATATGGAACTCATACCATAATCTCTCAGGAAAGCAGAAACTGATCCTTTTGGGACCGCCTAAAAAGGCCTAGGGGGTGAGGAGTACTCTACTTTGCCCCCTTTTCACGTTCCGAACTATTTTATTTTACTCTCTTCTGTAATTACACAAAATACCAGCGATAAGATGCATCGGAGACACACAGTGAGAGAAAGGAGGCCGGAGATGAAGAAGACATGTCAAATACACATTGGAGATAATATAGTGGCAGAAGGGAAGTAAATATGAGTAAACTTACCATGTAACATAAAAATGTTGCACTCTATACTATAAGTCTCATTTTATACTACAATCACTTCGCTACAACCTCATAAATTAAAAATAAAAATGAATAATGTCTCAAACAATTTTTGATTTCTAAATATAAATTTATTCTTCAGAATTTTCTAAATTTGAAAGAACTAGTAACATGTCCTCATCAGCAATGTCCTCATTAAAAGTCTCCAATGATGATTCTTGTAACTCTATGGTCTCCAAACACTCGATAAATTCGCCATCAAGAGATTGATCAAAAAAATCATTCAAGTCATCTCCTCCTTGTGACAATATTTCATTATTGGTGCTGTCAATTTCAATCAATGTAGTGGAATCATTCAAGTCATCTCCTCGTGACAATATTTCATTATTGGTGCTCTCAATTTCAATCAATGTAGTGGAATCATTCAAGTCATCTCCTCCTTGTGACAATATTTCATTATTGGTGCTGTCCATTTCAATCAATCTAATGGAATCATACAAGCCATCTCCTCCTTGTGACAATATTTCATTATTGGTGCTCTCAATTTCAATCAATGTAGTGGAATCATTCAAGTCATCTCCTTGTGACAATATTTCATTCTTGGTGCTGTCCATTTCAATCAATCTAATGGAATCATACAAGTCATGTCCTCCTTGTGACAATATTTCATTATTGGTGCTCTCAATTTCAATCAATGTGTTGGACAATTCAAAAGAAATTGCCACGGTCTCTTCATTGTGAGCCATTTTATTTTGAAATTGCTTGCTGTAAATTGCAGAAAAAAATAATCACTTTCATTTATCGTTTTTAGTAATACATAATATAAAACTAACTTTATCAAGTATTTAGTATAACAGAAGGACTGCAAATAAATAACAGAAAACATTTTTCAAATTATCTTCAAGTGTACAACATAGTTCCCCTTACAAATTAACAACTCACCTTTTTAAAAGTAGCAGAAGTGTTAGTACTGTGTAAATCAAACACCAGAAATTCACCACCAAAAATTCCTCACAAATGTACCTCAGACAGTAGTATCACAAAATGGCTGTGGTTTCCTCTCATTTGACATATATACATAACCAATTAACTTTCATCACACACAAATACAAAACCAAAGTAACATTTTAATTGGTTCTAAATTTCAACACTTTCAAATGTGTTTTCCCCATGCAATTTTCCATAGGACATTTACATACGTCTACAGCCTGAATGGCTGAACGGAATTACACCAAACTTGGCAAAATGGTACATCAAACCTAAGAGGTCAGGAAGGATCTACTATGCCCCCTTATGGTCATTTCCCCCTTCGCTTTGGCCTCCTCTTGTCTCTCAATCCTACCGAGGGACAAGATGGCGGCCGCTACGGACTGTTTGGAATGTTGACAGACGCCGGAGAACCAATCAGCTTCGCAAAGCTCCGTAACGCGAAAAGTACGCGAAGCGGAGCGCTGTTACAGATATATATCTTTTTTTGAACGTTAATTTCTCAAAATCCACTGGAGCACATATATTGAGACCTAGCAAAGGCACATCGGGCTACCAGTCCCTAATATTTTGCCAAGTTTCGTGCAAATCCATTCAGCCGTTCGATTATTATTATTTTTTTTTTTTTTTGCCCCGCGGGGCCCTTTTAAAACCTCCACATCAAACCTAGGGGGTCAGCGAGGATCTACTATGCCCCCTTATAGTTATTTCCCCCTTTGTTTTGACCTCCTCTTGTCTCTCGATCCTACCGAGAGACAAGATGGCGGCCGCTACGGACTGTTTGGAATGTTGACAGACGCCGGAAAACCAATCAGCTTCGCTTCACAAAGCTCCGTTGCGCGAAAAGTCCGCGAACCAGTGCGCTGCCCGGTCCGCTGTTACAGATATATATCTTTTTTTAAACGTTAATTTCTCAAAATCCACTGGAGCACATATATTGAGACCTACAAAAGGCACATCGGGCTACCAGTCCCTACAATTTTGCCAAGTTTCGTGCAAATCCATTCAGCCGTTCGGGCTAAAAGTGAGGCCAACCGCCCTATGGAAAACTCAATGTTAAAAACACGTTTTGGGACCCCCCTTTTTTCTCGGCCCCCCCTTGACGAACCCCCCCCAAATTTTCAAGGGCTGCTCAGAAACAAAATGTGCCATTTTCCTGAAAATTTCAGCCAATTCCGTCCACAAACGCCAAAGTTATTAGACATAGAATTTTCAAAAAACCCATAGAGAAAAAATCCTAACTATATATACCTACTGGCGACCGCCAGTAGGTAATATATATATATATATATATATATATATATATATATTAAACACACAAGGTTGCCCCAGATGGAAGAAACCACGAGGTAGGTGTAAGTTTGTCCTCTTTTATTCAGGCAGCTGCATACAGAGGGAAGCAGGGAAACAAAAATCCATGGTGTCGCCAGACCGGTTTCGGGAAATTAACCCTTTCTCAATGGCTTGCTTCATGAACAGCGGCAATTCTTCATGCACTCCTATTATTCAAGAACCTGCCCCCGTGGGCGTGGCTGTGCACACAGCCTGCTGGGTCTTGTAGTGCTGAAATGTCTCTCTCAAGTGAGTCCGTTGATTCATGCGGCAGTGAAAAGTTTGTAAAAACCCATGTGGGTTGGATGTTCGGTCCTGCTTACAATCCGAAGTGTAACTCAACTGTCTAGGCACCTAACCTCCCAAATGTAATGAAACCAGGTGGCTCCATTACTGGTCCGCTGCGCGGCAGGCTTCTTCCGCGGCTGAGCAAAGCCGCCAACTATTAAACACACAAGGTTGCCCCAGATGGAAGAAACCACGAGGTAGGTGTAAGTTTGTCCTCTTTTATTCAGGCAGCTGCATACAGAGGGAAGCAGGGAAACAAAAATCCATGGTGTCGCCAGACCGGTTTCGGGAAATTAACCCTTTCTCAATGGCTTGCTTCATGAACAGCGGCGTTTCTTCATGCACTCCTATTATTCAAGAACCTGCCCCCGTGGGCGTGGCTGTGCACACAGCCTGCTGGGTCTTGTAGTGCTGAAATGTCTCTCTCAAGTGAGTCCGTTGATTCATGCGGCAGTGAAAAGTTTGTAAAAACCCATGTGGGTTGGATGTTCGGTCCTGCTTACAATCCGAAGTGTAACTCAACTGTCTAGGCACCTAACCTCCCAAATGTAATGAAACCAGGTGGCTCCATTACTGGTCCGCTGCGCGGCAGGCTTCTTCCGCGGCTGAGCAAAGCCGCCAACTATTAAACACACAAGGTTGCCCCAGATGGAAGAAACCACGAGGTAGGTGTAAGTTTGTCCTCTTTTATTCAGGCAGCTGCATACAGAGGGAAGCAGGGAAACAAAAATCCATGGTGTCGCCAGACCGGTTTCGGGAAATTAACCCTTTCTCAATGGCTTGCTTCATGAACAGCGGCGTTTCTTCATGCACTCCTATTATTCAAGAACCTGCCCCCGTGGGCGTGGCTGTGCACACAGCCTGCTGGGTCTTGTAGTGCTGAAATGTCTCTCTCAAGTGAGTCCGTTGATTCATGCGGCAGTGAAAAGTTTGTAAAAACCCATGTGGGTTGGATGTTCGGTCCTGCTTACAATCCGAAGTGTAACTCAACTGTCTAGGCACCTAACCTCCCAAATGTAATGAAACCAGGTGGCTCCATTACTGGTCCGCTGCGCGGCAGGCTTCTTCCGCGGCTGAGCAAAGCCGCCAACTATTAAACACACAAGGTTGCCCCAGATGGAAGAAACCACGAGGTAGGTGTAAGTTTGTCCTCTTTTATTCAGGCAGCTGCATACAGAGGGAAGCAGGGAAACAAAAATCCATGGTGTCGCCAGACCGGTTTCGGGAAATTAACCCTTTCTCAATGGCTTGCTTCATGAACAGCGGCGTTTCTTCATGCACTCCTATTATTCAAGAACCTGCCCCCGTGGGCGTGGCTGTGCACACAGCCTGCTGGGTCTTGTAGTGCTGAAATGTCTCTCTCAAGTGAGTCCGTTGATTCATGCGGCAATGAAAAGTTTGTAAAAACCCATGTGGGTTGGATGTTCGGTCCTGCTTACAATCCGAAGTGTAACTCAACTGTCTAGGCACCTAACCTCCCAAATGTAATGAAACCAGGTGGCTCCATTACTGGTCCGCTGCGCGGCAGGCTTCTTCCGCGCTGAGCAAAGCCGCCAACTATTAAACACACAAGGTTGCCCCAGATGGAAGAAACCACGAGGTAGGTGTAAGTTTGTCCTCTTTTATTCAGGCAGCTGCATACAGAGGGAAGCAGGGAAACAAAAATCCATGGTGTCGCCAGACCGGTTTCGGGAAATTAACCCTTTCTCAATGGCTTGCTTCATGAACAGCGGCGTTTCTTCATGCACTCCTATTATTCAAGAACCTGCCCCCGTGGGCGTGGCTGTGCACACAGCCTGCTGGGTCTTGTAGTGCTGAAATGTCTCTCTCAAGTGAGTCCGTTGATTCATGCGGCAGTGAAAAGTTTGTAAAAACCCATGTGGGTTGGATGTTCGGTCCTGCTTACAATCCGAAGTGTAACTCAACTGTCTAGGCACCTAACCTCCCAAATGTAATGAAACCAGGTGGCTCCATTACTGGTCCGCTGCGCGGCAGGCTTCTTCCGCGGCTGAGCAAAGCCGCCAACTATTAAACACACAAGGTTGCCCCAGATGGAAGAAACCACGAGGTAGGTGTAAGTTTGTCCTCTTTTATTCAGGCAGCTGCATACAGAGGGAAGCAGGGAAACAAAAATCCATGGTGTCGCCAGACCGGTTTCGGGAAATTAACCCTTTCTCAATGGCTTGCTTCATGAACAGCGGCGTTTCTTCATGCACTCCTATTATTCAAGTACCTGCCCCCGTGGGCGTGGCTGTGCACACAGCCTGCTGGGTCTTGTAGTGCTGAAATGTCTCTCTCAAGTGAGTCCGTTGATTCATGCGGCAGTGAAAAGTTTGTAAAAACCCATGTGGGTTGGATGTTCGGTCCTGCTTACAATCCGAAGTGTAACTCAACTGTCTAGGCACCTAACCTCCCAAATGTAATGAAACCAGGTGGCTCCATTACTGGTCCGCTGCGCGGCAGGCTTCTTCCGCGGCTGAGCAAAGCCGCCAACTATTAAACACACAAGGTTGCCCCAGATGGAAGAAACCACGAGGTAGGTGTAAGTTTGTCCTCTTTTATTCAGGCAGCTGCATACAGAGGGAAGCAGGGAAACAAAAATCCATGGTGTCGCCAGACCGGTTTCGGGAAATTAACCCTTTCTCAATGGCTTGCTTCATGAACAGCGGCGTTTCTTCATGCACTCCTATTATTCAAGAACCTGCCCCCGTGGGGGTGGCTGTGCACACAGCCTGCTGGGTCTTGTAGTGCTGAAATGTCTCTCTCAAGTGAGTCCGTTGATTCATGCGGCAGTGAAAAGTTTGTAAAAACCCATGTGGGTTGGATGTTCGGTCCTGCTTACAATCCGAAGTGTAACTCAACTGTCTAGGCACCTAACCTCCCAAATGTAATGAAACCAGGTGGCTCCATTACTGGTCCGCTGCGCGGCAGGCTTCTTCCGCGGCTGAGCAAAGCCGCCAACTATTAAACACACAAGGTTGCCCCAGATGGAAGAAACCACGAGGTAGGTGTAAGTTTGTCCTCTTTTATTCAGGCAGCTGCATACAGAGGGAAGCAGGGAAACAAAAATCCATGGTGTCGCCAGACCGGTTTCGGGAAATTAACCCTTTCTCAATGGCTTGCTTCATGAACAGCGGCGTTTCTTCATGCACTCCTATTATTCAAGAACCTGCCCCCGTGGGCGTGGCTGTGCACACAGCCTGCTGGGTCTTGTAGTGCTGAAATGTCTCTCTCAAGTGAGTCCGTTGATTCATGCGGCAGTGAAAAGTTTGTAAAAACCCATGTGGGTTGGATGTTCGGTCCTGCTTACAATCCGAAGTGTAACTCAACTGTCTAGGCACCTAACCTCCTATATATATTCACTGAAAAAACCATAGGTTATAGACCATATATAGTTAGGAATTAGCATTTAAAAAACCTTATTTTACTCACACAAAACCATTGAAATTCCATATATAGTTAGTTGTACCTACACTCGTGAGCACCTATTAACACTTAGTACTAACTCATGCCCCTGCTTGCATTGTTGGGACCTGGCTGATACACCTCAGCGTATTTGCCAGGCATGCAAATTTCGATTTCAGCCTACTTTAACTACCCCCACCCAGCTTCCCACCGATTCGGCATGTCTCCGGGCCGGTTTGATCATTGCCAGATCACTGGTCAAACACTCCAATGACATATTTGAACTACTAAGTGACAATGAGTTTGATCTTCTTTTTGTCACAGAAACGTGGCTTAATGAGTCATGCAATCCAGTGATTGAACTGGCTATTCCACGTGGCTTTAAAATCATTAGACAAGATCGCCCCTTAGGCAGAGGAGGTGGCATAGCTGCCATTTTCAGAGATAAGTGGACTTTTTCTCTTGATCCTATGGGCCCCTCAGTTGATGCCGAGGTGCTCCACTTCTCTCTCACTCTGGGGGCGCATTTCACTTTAGGTGGATCTTTGGTGTACCGGCCACCTGGCCACGCAGGAAAATTTCTAGAGGCACTAGAGGACATGATAGTCCCACGTGCCCTGAAATACCCCACATATCTCCTTCTGGGAGACTTTAATATTCACGTTGATCAGTTAGATCTACCTGACACAGTTCGGCTAAACGATGCTTTGGCGATGGCCCAGCTAAAACAGTGGATTAAAGCTCCCACCCATTCAGGGGGTCATGTCCTTGACCTACTATGTACCAACTTTGACATAAATATGTCTGACCCTGAAATAGTAAATTGGTCTGACCATATGCTGATAAGATTCACCTGGCCCCTGTCCCGCCCCGCTGAGACCAATCATTCTGCTGCTCACACACAGAAAATTAACATAGCTATGCTCTGTGATCAGCTTGACACCTCTCGCCCCACACTTACCTCTGAAATCGAGGCAGCCGTTAGCTCATTCAACTCATGGATTGAAGGTGGTGTTGCTTCTTCAACTAAAACAGGTCGTGTCCGTAGAGTGCGCTCCACCACTTCTAAACCTTGGTTCTCTAATACTCTCCGCGATCTTAAATCAGGCTGTAAAAAACTTGAAAGACGTTGGAGACAAGCCTATCTCCCTGAAGCCAAGAAAGAACTAAGAACGGCCCAAAAGAGGTACTACGCAGCAATTAAATCAGCAAAAAGTTTATACTACGACGGGCGCATAACCAAGGCCAACAACAACAGCAGGGAAATCTTTGCTATTGTTAAAAGCTTTGTCTCCCCTTGTGCCGCTCAACCTCTTCTAGCCTCTTCGGTAAAATGGTGTGAAGAACTCTCTGTGTTTTTTGTGGACAAAATTGCAAAAATCCAAGATGACTTGCTCACTGTATGTAACAATTTTCCAGCTTCAATGATTATTCCTTCCCCCACTATGCCCATCTCTATGGACCAGTTTGCCCTCTTCACTCCAGTGGACACAACAGAGGTTGTTAAAATTCTTGCTACTTTACAATCAGGATCCCCCGCCGACCCTTGCCCGGCCAGAGTCCTTGCGGGCCTGGTTAATACAGTCGGCCAAGAGGTAACACATATTGTCAACCTCTCTCTCTCCACCGCCACTGTTCCGGCATGCTGGAAGCAGGCCAAACTGCTACCACTTCTTAAAAAAAATGGACTAGACCCGAAGGCCCCTGCTAATTTCCGGCCCATATCATTACTGCCGGCCCTGGCAAAGATATGTGAAAAAGTTGCATGCACACAGCTAGACAAATTTGTTGAAAGCTCTCAAGCTCTTCACCCTGCGCAATCAGGCTTCAGAGCTGCTTTCAGCACAGAGAGGGCTCTAGTCGAGGTTTCTGAGGCCATTCGGGAATGTTTGGACGGAGGTGGCAGAGCGGCTCTGATTTTATTGGACCTCTCTGCCGCCTTCAATACGGTCCCTCATTCCCTCCTACTTACCAGACTAGCAGCCATAGGCATAACTGGCTCCGCTCTTGGCTGGCTAACGTCTTTTTTAGATAACAGGTCCCAGCAAGTGTGGATGCAACCTTTCTCCTCCTCTCCTAAAAAACTCTCTACTGGTGTCCCACAGGGCTCCACTCTAAGCCCCCTGCTTTTCAACATATATATGACCCCCCTCATTTATCTTGCGGAACAGCTAGGACCAAAATTATGGCTTATGCCGATGATACTCAGCTTCTGTTTACATGGCCCAAAAACAACTCGGACACGTCGAGGGTCCAATTCTGTTTATCATCGGTTTTCCGCTGGCTGGCGTGTGCCCAGCTCAAATGTAATGAGAGTAAATCTGAGATCTTGCTGTACGGCTCCTTTCCTGATAACTTTAGTGACTCCCTCTGGCCCACCGATCTCCCATGTCCCAAATCCATTGGTGGACCTGCAAAAAATCTAGGAGTCTGGTTTAATAACAATCTCAGATTTGAGGACCACCTGAAAAAACTCACTGGAATCTGCTTCTCCACCCTCAAAACCGTGCGCAGATTTCTCCCTTTGCTCCCGAGAGAGGCCAAGGAGACGGTCATTCGCGCTCTCATATTATCCAGATTGGATTATGCGAATGCCCTCTACTGCGGACTCCCAGCCTATTTGATTCACCGCCTCCAAGTTATTCAAAATGCCGCGGTTCGGCTGCTGTTTAACATACCCAGAAGATCTAGTGTCCGCCAACCTCTTAGAGATCTTCACTGGCTCCCAGTTGCTCAAAGGATCTTATTTAAGATCCTCGTGCTAGCATACCGAGCACTCCATCAAACGGGTCCAGCTTATCTGAGAAAAAGATTTTCCCTTTATGTTCCCAACCGCCCTCTCAGATCAAGCAACCTCCACCAAACGACTGTGCCAAAGTTTAAATATAGCAGGCTCGGCGGCCAATCCATTTCTGTCAGAGCAGCGAGAGCTTGGAATACCCTTCCGCTTCATTTGAGAACATCCCCATCCATCATGGCGTTCAGGAAAGGCCTAAAAACCTACCTCTTTAACATCACTGCCTAATGGATGTCTCTCTAATCTGCATGTAATTTGATCTGTCTCCCCTTTCTCCCGCGCCAGGATACTATACTTTTTAGTAACAGAGCGCGCTACAAAAGCCTCTATAATAATAATAATATATATAGCGCACCCGCAATCCACTGCTGATCATGTCACATATTACATCATTCATGACATGGTCAGTGACATCACTGATGACATCACTGATGACATCTCAAATGACATCACTGATGACATCACTGATGACATCTCAAATGACATCACTGGTGACGTCACTGATGACATCATCCAGTGACTGTGTGTTTCTGTACAGTTTAAATATGTTTTACATATTGAAGAATGAGTAGATGTAGAAGTGTCTGGATGAAGGATTTAGTAGGTGCGTGACTGACTGTATGAGTGAGTGATTAAATGTGTCTCACTGAATGCATGGGTTAGTGACTAAACTGTCTTAATTTGTGCATCATTATGTCTGTTGTTCTGTAAACTGCTGCATGTGTTGATCAGTAACTATATGAGTAACTATATGGGTTATTGATTGGTTGCCCAAGCATTTGTATGGGAGACTGAGTGTGTGTGTGGGTGGCTGGGAGGTGTATGACTCTGTGCATATATGTGTGAGCAGTTGATTCACTAGATGTATGGGTTCAAAAGTGCATGTGGAAACAGCTGTATGGGCGGTTGACTGTGTGCATGAGTGTATTGGTGAGTGAATGGATATCTCAGTGCTACATGTCAAAGTAAGTACATATGTAAAATACAGTACATGTGAGAGTTGACATATATAAATAACTGTGCATAGGAGCCAGTGAATGTGTGAGTGGCTGTATGCATCATTGTGAACTTGTATCCAGGATTGTATAAGAGAGTAAATATGTTTTAGTATATGTTTGAATAAGTAAGGGGTGTATAACTGTATAGTTGAGAAAATGGAGGTGTGATTGATTCTTTGCATGACTGACTAGGTGTCTGAGTAACTCCATGGATGAGTGACAGTCTGTGAGTGTCTGTTTACACTGAGTGTATCTAAGGTTATATTAGAGTCTGAAGAGGTTCATTGTATTATCACATGAATGATGTCATCAGTGATGTAATCAGTAATGTCAAATGAGATGTCATCAGTGATGTCATCAGTGATGTCATTTGAGATGTCATCAGTGATGTCATCAGTGATGTCATTTGAGATGTCATCAGTGATGTCATCAGTGATGTCATTTGAGATGTCATCAGTGATGTCATCAGTGATGTCACTGACCATGTCATCAATGATGTAATATGTGACATGATCAGCAGTGGATTGCGGGTGCGCGATATATAGTTAGTACAACTAATTATATATGGAATTTCAATGGTTTTGTGTGAGTAAAATAAGGTTTTTTAAATGCTAATTCCTAACTATATATGGTCTATAACCTATGGTTTTTTCAGTGAATTTTCAAGGTTTTGTAAATGCTAATTCCTAACTATATATGGTCTATAACCTATGGTTTTTTCAGTGAATTTCATTGGTTTTTTAAAAGCTAATATCTATAGCTGTAAAATGTATTCTTCTTTAAATCCAAAAATATATTTTATATGTTTATTAATAATTTTTTTTTAAAATATTTTTTTTGTTTCGCTCCCGGTTCGCGAACCGGGAAGCTTTCCGTTAGCTCAATTTGATGCCGCGACCCGGTCCGCGAACCGGTAAACGTTCCGTTAGCGCAACTGCCGCGTTAGAAATCAACATCGTGACGCGTCGCGGAAGCGCGACGTATCACGTTGTCGCGTAATGCGTCTTATGACGCGCCGCGTTAGCGCACCCGGAAGTGCTCCGGTACGCGAACTGAGACGCGAAGCGCAGCTCCCCGGAAGCGATCCGCGGCGCGTCGCGAAAGCGCGACGTATCGCGTTGCCGCGTAATGCATCTTATGACGCGCCGCGTTAGCGCACCCGGAAGTGCTCCGGAGCGCGAACCGAGGCGCGAAGCGCAGCGACCCGGAAGCGATCCGGGGCGCGTTCCGCAGCGCGTAACATAAGCGTGAGAGGTCATGTGACTTGTTAATAAAACTTTTCATTGGTTCATTTAACTTTTGGTTTCATAATCATGTAAGGCTAGGTCAGGTGACCTAAAAATAACACTTTTCATTGGTTTAGAACTATTGTTTTTCCCAAATGATGAAAACCCCTCCTTCTTTCCTCACTCTGACTTTCATCATTGTGAGAGGAAGACCTTTATTCATAGTAGAGCAATGGCTTCAGTAGTTGCTTCAGCTGGTGCACCCCCACCACCACCTCCACCTCCTCATGGGAAGAGAGGACCACCTCCCCAGGTCATCACCAACACAGAGGAGGAAGAGGAAGAACTAGAGGAAGAGGAGAGAGAAGGACCACAGTTCTTGGAAGAGATGCCCCGGGTTTCCCATAGGAAAGCCAGTTTCATTTGGCAGTTTTTTTCAATCCCTCCAGGGCAGAAGAAAGTAAATGCGAGGTATGTCACCTGCCTCATTTGCAAAGAGAAATTATCAAGAGGGACTGATAAAAAGTATAGCTACTGGAACTATACCATGCATCGGCACATGAACAGGTGGCATCCATTGAATTACAGCCGGGCGGAGATACGTGACATGGAAGAAAACCCAACAGCAACTCCTGTGGCCAGGTCAACATCGTTAATATCGTTGACAGCAGCAGAGGCACGGGAAACTGTGCTAAACATCCAGGAGAATTTTGGGCATATTAAATATACTTGTCTGCACTGCGGTGCATTGATATCATGTGGTAACATGAGCATTAATTCAATCAACCTAGCTTATAACAATCACAATTGTCCTAACCGCCCCAGACAGTAATTTTTTTTTTGCTCCTGTTGAGCCCTTTTCAATGCCTGTTTTTTGTTGTTTCCCCCCCCAAAAAAACAAAAAAAATATAAAATTGTTCAAAAAATACAAAAAAAACAAAAAATGTTCAAAAAATAAAAAAAACATATAAAACAACAAAAACATTAAAAAAAAAGTTCTTTTCAGAACTACCTCCCCTTTCAAAAAAATTGCTAGAATGTTTAGCACTCTGGCAAGCTCTATTTCTTTTAGTTCGCTTCCCAGTTCGCGAACCGGGAGCTAACCAAAAAAAAAAAAAAAAAAAAGAGTAAGTATAAGGAAAGTAAACAGAGAGTGATGTTAAAAGAAAGACAGCTATAGAGAGTAAACCAGAGATACTGTTTAATAGATCTATTTACCGAAGAAAAGACGGAAGAGGGTATAATTGTGAAAAACAAAATAGATAAGGAAGTGAAAGAAAAAAAAGAGAGTAGAACAATAACAAAGAAGACTTTCTTGGAGAATGTGAGTGAATGTTCAAAATAAGATTAAAACATGGGGAATAACAGAGAGAAAAAATAGAAAACAGAAAAGAAGAAGTAACAGAAAAAGATTAATTGAAACAGCAAAGAAATATAAATAACATAGAGCCATATCATCAACATAGGCAATAAAAGTTTTGCAGCTTTTATCGGCAGAAATATGTCACCAAAGTAGCTTTTGCAGCAGAAAACTGCAGCTAAAACCACTTTTGCACCAGTTTTCTGCCAATAAAAACAGCAATAATTTTATTGGCTGTGTTCATAATATGCCCCTTAGTGTGCTTCAACTACACAGAGAAAGCATTATGAACAAGTAGTGAAAGAGTGATCAGTCAAAGACACTAAGAGTAATAGAGACGGAGTGAGTGAACAAGAGTGAGGAACTATGAGAAGAGAGGGACTGAGAAAAAGAGTGGAAGGAGTTGAGTAAGTAGGTAATAGAGAAAGGAATGAGGAAAGTAGCAAAGGCAGGAAACTGAGGGTTAAAGAAATGAAGCTGTGGAACTAATAGTAGGTGAATGTGATAGAAATGTAACGAAAAGAATACAAAACATTTACCTTATATTTGTCGTTAAATTACTCACTTTTTGTTTTTATACTTTCAATCTGTGAAAGAGAGAACAAACATTTGAAAAATATTAAAACATGTATTTAAAAATTACAAAAGACAAGGGAAAAGATTGAAGGACAAACAGTTTTTCAACAACTTTGACACTGACAGAAGCTTCTGCTTCTCCAGGACCCCTACACAGTCCTAAAGATATACATTTTAAACTAACAGTATCTTGATGCAGATGAAGTGAGGCCTATCTTAAAACATGGTGCATCTTTTGCACTGCTGTTGTCTCAGAAAGTGTCGCAAGACACTAACATTTTAAATGATTGCTTCAGGATGCCAATAAGATGTGTCCTATCCAGAGGTTTGTTTGAGGTGAGACCTACTCAGGGTTCCAAATGAAATTTCGAGTTGTTTGAAGGGAACAGAGGACATAATACATGTGAAGGCCTACCAATGAAGTAAGTCATGTCCACTTCACTCTTGAACAAAGGCCAGACCTCTTCTGTGTCCGTGGACAGACCTAAACTTCATCTGCACAATGTCATTCATAAACTTAGGAAACACAGGTGATGTAATTGAAAAATGTGGAGTTTCTTTTCCTCATTTCACAATCACATCACCTGTGTTGCCTTTGCTTAGGTATCTCATAGTGCAGATGTAGTCCAGCATATTAAACAGTACCTAGAAGTGCAGCACTGCATGCAACAACTTTGACACTTATAAAAGCTTTTGCTTCTGCATGCCCCCTACACAATGCTAATTATATACATTTTAAACTGATGGTATCTTGCTGGAGATGAACTGAAACCTATCTTGCAACATGGTGCATCTTTTACACAAAAGTGACCCACAATGGAGCAAAAGAGGCGCACGGCCACCATAAATCTGACCCTAACATTTTAAATGATTGTTTCAAGATGCCAATAAGGTGTAACCTATCCACAGATTTGTTTCAGGTAAGTCCTACTCAGGGTTGCAGATGGAATTTAGGTTTGTTGAAGAATACAGAGAAGATAATACATGTGGAGGCCTACCAACGAAGTGAGTAATGTCCACTGCACTGTTGAACAAATGTCAGACCTCCTCTGTCTCCAGGAACAGGCCTAAACCTCATCTACACAATGTGGTGTGTAATGTTAGGAAACACAGGTAATATAATTGAAAAACATGCAATTTTTTTTGCTCATTCCACAATCATATGACCTGTGTTTCCTTTGCTTAGGTATCTCATTGTGGAAATGTAGTCTATCATATGAAAGACTACGTAGAATATGAGCACTGTATGCAAGAACTTTGACACTTACAGAAGCCTCTCCTTCTCCATGCCTCCTACACAGTTCTAAATGTACATCATAAATGGAAACAGTACAGAATTAATTATACATGTTAAATGGTTTATTTTTGCTGTTCTCAGAATGTATCAAATTTCACTAAAAACAGTGACTTGAAGGTATTCATCATATAACAGCGGGGAAAAAAAAACACAATCAAAATGATTGTGTTTAAAAAACCCATACAACATAACTAATCAGAATTCAGAACTCCTTAAAGTTAACTTACTTTCCATGACGGCGAAGGATGTCCTATGAACAGCTTACACTCTGTTGTGCTGTTATTACTTTCAGCCCGCCACTTTCTGAAAGAAAACCTCCATCGTTTTGAAAAACATGTTACATACAATAAATGACTTCTTGCTCTCTACCACAAGTTTCCACAAGGCCAAATCTTGTCAGAGCCATTTATAACTCTTGGATTTCTTGTAAGCCAATCCCGTCATTTGGCATTTCCGCAACTTTCAGAATTAAAATGTTGAAGATCATTTTCACAATCCTGGACTAGTAATATCTTCCCCTTCTTCCTCAGTCATGTTCTACATTTCCTATGACACTGATACTGCTTACTATGAAGCAGACTTACACTACCTCTATGACTACTACAATTATTTAATTCTCTACATCACTTTTAATCACAAAGCAATGTAAAACAGTAGACAGCATTGCAGACTTACATTCCCTCTACTCTATGTTTTGATTGGCTGCTTCAATTAGCTTATAAAAAGAAATAGTTTTTCTGAACTCATTCAAAGTGCACTTATTTCTCCATGACGTCCAGTCTTATGGTTAGAAGTTATGTCTCTGAACTACACTTATCCTCAAGGCCAAATCGTGTAGGAGCCATTAGAACTTCTTGAAATTCCTCAGAGCACATCCTGAGATTCTTTCCCTAAAATTTTGGTTTTAAAAACACCAGGTAAGAGTTTTTAAGGTCATACGGCAATTTTTTTTTTTAAATTAAAACAGAATCATTGCAGAATGACCAGCCATTTCTAGACTTTAAATAAGCTGTGTAATGTCCTGATGTTATTGAAGGACCGTCATGATATATAATTGCTGCAGTTACAAAAGTCCTTCCTGATATTGACAAATGCGAAGCCACAAAATTTTTAATTAAAGTTGTCAATTTTGTTCCATCAGGCCTACATCGTTGGAACATTAAAATGACATACTGGCCATATGTTCGTATAAATAATGTGGACATCATTTCAGATTTACATTGGCTACACTCCATGTTGTGATCAGCTGCTTTTACTAGCTTATTAAAGGAGACTGATTTACTGTCTGGCAAAGTTAAATATATCAATCTTTCTGAGTCTACACTAGTAGTACTTGATACCCTACAGTTCTCGCAGTCATGCTGCCATTGATAAGAAAGCCCAAACAGCTGATCTACATCTACACCTTCAGCATGCAATACATCAAGCATATACATTAAAAACTCCTGACAATCTTGCTGAATATTTTGAGAGAATTGTGTTTGGCCTGAACATCTGTCAAACAGATTTCGAATTTCAGACACACTTTCTATGTTTGTTCTATCAGTGCTACATTTTTCTAAGACAGAATTTAACAAACTGCAAAATCTTTGATCATAATTGACCACAATCTCTTCTTTTACATTTTCTAGAGAAAACAAAACATTAACCACTACATTAGCATAGCAGTTGACACCAGAACTGTTTTCAAATTGAAAACCAACAACATCTTCAACAGAATCCTTTTTGTTTCTGCTTATAATTTCAGGTTCATCGACTTTTCGTCTTTTTGCTACAACCTCCCCAGTATTGGTCACATTTCTTCGTTTCCGGCCTACCACACGTTTCTCAAACAAAGGATATTGAGGCAAATGTGGCGCATACTCTCTTCTTAACCTATTGTATTCCTTAACACAATCTAGATCCGCACAAATGCTTGTGACATCACACTCAATCGTGAACAATCCCGATAAAGTTCTAACTCGTGACAATGCCACATATGCCATACCCTCCTTGAACACAGAACTGCCAATATTCACCAATGCACTGTCTACACTTAAACCTTGCGATTTATGGATTGTCACCGCATATGCCAAGCAAACAGGAAACTGCTTACGGCGAACATATAAGTCTTTTACAAGCAAACATCTAGCAGAACAACGACCAATTAGCTGTACTTCCTCAATGCCATCAAATTTAATTTTTAAAAATTCAATTCCATCTCTATTTCTGTATTTTACAAAATCAACAACATTACCCATTGATCCATTTACCAGACCTCTTTCAACATGTAAATTCCTTCTTAAAATTATACGGCAGTTCAAGCACACATTCAGAGTCTTTTCAAAACCTGCAGTTTTAGATATACTCTTCTCTAATGAATCCAATTTTGTTTTCAGATTCTCAGACAAAATAATTGTTGATCCCATATGCTCTACTCTGTCAATAGCTTCCAGTTTCACAATCTCTTGCTTTTCTAAATGCAACATTTTGTTGTTGAATTTGGCACATTCTGCAAGAGTTGGCATCAAACATATTCCAGATTTCTTCTCAGTAATTTTCTGAAAAATATTCTCAGGCACAACATCTTGTTCTGCAAAAAAATTTGACAGTCATCGTGCATGTAAAGCTTCTTTCCCATGCTCGGACACTTTTCCAATTCTAACATCTTGTAGAATAGTCTTGTAAACTTCATCCTTTGCCTGACGCATATTTTCATGCAGTTCAGCATAATTGAAGTTTAACCATATATTGACGTTGCCAATGCTGCGTAGGCACTTCCTGGTATCTTCATGTGTGAGCATTTTGAACACAGGTTGCCCTTTCACTGGTGTCAGCTGCAGAAGATCTCCGAAAACAATGATGTGTTTGCCACCAAATAACACATCATACTCTGTTTTGAGAACTTCGTGCATTCTCCAATGCACAAAGGCAAGCATGACATTGGAAACCATGCTTACTTCGTCAATGATAAGAAGTTTCATTTTCCTCAAGATTCTTGAAACTTCAAAACAAGCATCTCCAGATAGCTTGTGATATTGTAATTTGTTGTCATGCTCCACTGGCAGCATCAGTAAACGATGTAAAGTAATCCCTTTAATGTTATGTGCTGTCAGTCCAGTTGGAGCGGTGACAACACAAGACAGCGATGACTCTGTCCTTTCCTGCAAATAACATGAAATTGCTTTAATAAGGAAACTTTTTCCAGTTCCCGCTTCTCCACTCACGTACAGTCGGACAGGCTTCAACGACGTACATGAGCACTCTTTCTTGTCATGACTTAATCCATGATCAATTTGCATGGTAACTTCGTAATATATTTTCCTCTGCTCAACGTTGAGTTGTCTTTCCAACTCTTCTAAGTTAACCGCATCCTCCTGAGCATGTGCCATGGCTCTTTCCACTTCATTCATAGCAGTGGCAGCTTCATTTTCGATAACAGGTCCTCCTAGTGGATCCTGACTCAATGAAGCAGAACTCTGACTGTCCTGAGAACTGTCTCTGGCAATCTCGGCTGCAATCATTGCTTCCTGCTCAATTTCCGCATTCAACATTTCTACTTATTTGGGAAAAGCAGGACATTCTATGGTCTCCTTGGCGGCATTGAAAGAGTCTTCGTAACAGAGAAAATCTCCAAGCAGTTCCTCTTCTACACGCCAAGGCTTGAAAAGTTGCAAAAGTGCTAAATAGAAAAACTCCTTTTTTTCAGGAGATTCGCCACTCAATTTTCGATGGTTTACCAAGTGGCATTTTCTTTGCTTGACCAGACATCCCTCACTTCCTATTACAGCATACACTCCTTTCTCAGTATTTTCTTTGATGTTCCTCTTGAATATGTAATTTTGAAGAACCTCATACAGACAAACATTCTCAAGGTGAATGCTTCGATTTGGATAATATGTATCCAACATGTTGGTCTTCAAAATGTCGGTACTGTTTGGCTCCTTTTCCGCCAAATACTCAATTTCCCGCACAGGTTTGAGAACTCGATTACGCGTTGCAGCAAGACCAAGACTCGCCCAAACAATACTCCTGGACTTGGCATAGAGACTTGCTGAAGACAACCGGTTAGAACATTCGTACGCTCCGATTTCTCGATGCGACAACATCTTCAGACTGAAACTGTACAACTTCTTGCTGAGGCTCTTTTCATGGGAAATGTCCTCCCACATATCCTTCAATTCTGTCTTCTCTTTTTTTGTGATGTAAGATGTCACATACCGAGCCACAGCCATACAGTTATCAGCCACAAACTGTATATCCATGTTAGCATTCCACATGGACAAAATCACCGGGTTGTAGTCGTTGATGTACTTGGACTCTTCGTTCCTCTTCAAATTGTATGTGTTTTTAGGTGATTTCTTCATCACATTATGTCGCAGCGAAGACATCAAACTGTTTACTCTTCCTTTAGAAATCACCGGTCGTGGAAAACCGAAACGACATTTGGTGTAGAACTTGTCCTTGTTTCGGAATTTACGACGACAGTACTTTCCACATCGATGGCTTTGGAAATGCAGAACTTTTTCTCTTAGGCTTTTCTTCTCCTTTGCGTTTGGAACAGCACACGTAGAATACTGTTGTATAAAACTCATCACTGAGTCTTCTGGATCCGTTCCAAATTTAGGTGCATCCTTGATCCACAGCAACATATGTACATGAGGAGCACCTCTTGCTTGGTACTCCTTTCTCCAGAAGAAATCCAACACCTCTCCAAGAGGTGGATTCTTCTTATTCATGATGAAAGACATCATAGCTTCAAATCTATGATTGAAGTACCTACATACATTGACTGGATCCAAAGAGCACAGTTCTCCGGGTGTCTTGAATTCGATGTTTTCTACGTTAGCATTTGCCTCTCGTAGAAATTCAAGTAAGTCTTCCCAGCCATACTCGGCACAGCTCAGAGTGAGGAACCATGTGGGAGTTCCTAAGTTCCTCAGCATACATTTTAAATCACCATGACGACGGTACCAGTACTCATTAGTACCACGCTGACACGCCATGAGATTAATCAGGTGAGAATCCAAAATACTGTCTTGGACATTGACTTTATCCATAAAGTCACTTGCCGAGATGTTTTGCATGTGTATACCACTTTTCAAGATGTGGTTCACTGCATATGACAGTCCAGACAGATCGCTTTCAAACAGGAGATGAAACAAATAAGGAATGCATTGTCGGAACCTAGCATCTCCTGCATACAATCGCAAAGTCCGGTATTCAGAAGCAGGAATTTGATGAGGTCGCTCATCATATCTTCCTCCCTGACCTGTTGGAAAAAGCTGTGGGAAACACCGAGCTTCCAAACTTTCCTCCCAAACACTAATGGGACTCCCTTTGGCTTGTTTCATTTGAAACAACTCAATAGCATTCCCCATGACTTCCTTGAAATGCAAAGGATGAACACTATAATGTTCATATATTTCTTCACTAGTAGAGGGTTTTACTTTCTCAATTTGACCAGCACACAAATCGCTATCCTCTTCCTCACTTACTTCCTCTTCTGCAACATATACATTCTTATAGTATTTATTATTTTTTTTCAAATACAATGTTGCCTTTTTAACTTTCCTAACATCCACTAATCTTGCCATATTTTCTTATTCTTTGTCGGAACCCCATTAACTAAGATAACCAGAGGTTCCTCTTCCACTTTTTCTACTCCAATTGTGTTAATGTTTTTCTTCAAATCTAGAGGCAAATAAACAACTCTTCCCTTTAATCCTCTCTGTAAATCTGATGGAGGCAATTTCTCTGTCTTTGGCTCCATTCTTACAATAGCCTGAAAGGGATGGATACTTTGAATCAAAATAGATTCATAAGTATTTAAATCCTTCAATTCAGAAGGAATCTCAACCAATTCCAGATTATTATGAACTGCTCTAGCAGGCATCTGGTTTTGATTTAATTTGCAACAACAATAAGTACACACACGTTGATCCAATCCCAAATCAAAACAATTTTCTGCCATCAAGTATGTTGTGAAATCCTTCCATTCACTATTATTTTCCCTTTCACTTTTTGCATATAAATCCACTACCTTAGTCTGATTCTTATAATAAGTGCGTCGACAACACACACAAGTGAAATTTGGCCTCTCACTTGATTTGACCTGAAACGTCGCAATTTCCCTCTGGAAATTATCTGTACTGGAAACCTGTACACTATCTTCCACATTACCCGCTTCTTCTTGGTCAATTTCAACATTCTCCTCTTTACTTCCAAAGTAACAAATCTCAATTTCTTCACATATATTCTTCACATCTATTTCAGAACCATGCAAAAGAGCAGCGCATAATTGTTTAAGCATAATTGCTGGACTCTTAGCATAATACAACATTCTAACTAATTTCCTCACTTTATTATGATGCACTGCTAGCATCCTGAAATGATGAAAAACACTCTGGCATACTCTCCTGGAAAGACAAGCCAGTGAATGACCATGCAAACCTGTCACTTCTCTCACTCTGCAAGGATCTAACTCTTGCAACAACCTCATTGTCTGCTTCAAAATTTTCTTATTAAATGACCGTACAAAATCACAAAGCAAATTGATGGAATCCTGTCGCACACTGCAAATACTACTACACTTCCAGGTGTACACAGGACCCTTAGCACGTCTTCCTAAAACCTCATTACCTAACACCTCTTCTGCCTCTGTTGTCACAAGTTTTTCTTTTTCAACTGGACAACCATCTTTCACTTCATAAGCACGACCACTGGTGTCAACTGCATGCACCAAATCATTATCCTGGAAATAACTCTCCTCATTAAAAAATGCCTCACAGCTTGAACTATGCATCCATTCTCCAGAAAAAACTTCACAAAAATTACTACGATTAACTATTCTCTTCCATCTACTATTTCTTTTGAAATCATAAATTGCCTTGTTTAGCTTCCTAATTCTATTGATTATCAAAATAAATAACTTACGTTTAATTTCAAATGCCTGATCAATAACTTTCTCAACTTTTTTTTTCTCTTATAAAAAACCACTTTCTGTTGACCTTTCTTAATATTTTTTAACAAATTGCCAATTATCCTGTTGCGGAACATTCGTTTACGAATGTCCCTAAACTGTTGTTTCCTTCTAATATCATGCACAGAGTTATCTCTTGCTCTAGCAGTAACATTTTTCATTGGCCTTTCCTTTCCGTTTGAATTGCTTCTCTTTTTCTGGACTGAAACATTTTCTGTAGTAATATTTTTTTTACTACAAATATTTCTTATGAATGTTTTTGTACTCTTACCCGGTGCTTTCTTGGTGACTTGAAAAATCTTTTTATTAGAGGACTGCTGCTTTTTTTCATTCACCTGCTGTCTTTGACGTTTTGCAGCCTTTCTCAGTCTTTCTTTCGTTGGCATGGTGAAATCTTGAAATGATCTGCAGTTGAATCTGTGGTAAAATATATTAAAAAAATGTATTAACCACTATTACCCAACAGTAAATCAATAACAGTAATCAAAAACTTAAAACACTACTTGACATTTTTACATAGAAGATTTTTTAGTGCTTGGCAAATTTAGAATACAGAAATAGCAGAAAAGAAATGGAATTTATATTCATGTTACCTGTGCTATTTTATATGTGAATCTGATCTAATTTTATGAGCATATTTTAATATTTTATTGAAGACACTACACATAACCTGTTTTTGAAGGTGTCTTTATTTTTAAATTAAACGGTTTACATTTTTACTTTTTATTTATTATAAATTTTTAAAATAAATGTTTATAGTTCCATAGGCTCAGGCACGTCAGCTTCCCATCCTATGTCAAATAATTCGGACAAATCTGCATCCTCATCACGTTCTTCTTCATCCTCAGGATTTAAATCATCCAAGGGATCAACATCCACTGATGTTTCAATTACGAGTTCAATGATGAGGTCAAAATCAACTGATTGCTGATTGTCGCTCATGTTGATGTTGTCTTTATCTTTAAAGAAAGATAACAACAATGAGATGTTGCAGAGTAAGAGACAAATCTCAGAGATTATAATAGTAAAATTGTTTAACAAGAGTAACATTTTGCAGCTATTATATAGCCATGTCCAGCGATGCTGAGCAGGTGAAGCCTATGTCTAATTTTTCAGTGAACAGGACTCATCTCTTCTTAACCTTGGATAAGCCTCACCGACTCTGTGTCCCCTGCACATACTTAAATGTAAAGGGGCAGATTTATGTTAAATGGCACATCCCCAGGCATGCACCAGTTAACGTGCACCGCTGCTCTGCCACCCATGGTGTGCCGCATTTACAATCAGATAGGAGAAAGCTACGTCAAAACCCTGCGCCTGCTTGAAGCAGGCAGAGGTCTTGACGCAACATTGTGGAGATGGGGCACCCCTGAGCCTTGCTGGAGCTGCATCACACGTGCGATACAACTCCAGCAATGCGCCACCTTTACGGCACAGATGCGTCACGCATCTGTGCCATTTTTGCCCCATGCTGCGCCGCATTGTAAATGCAGCACACCATGGGTGGCGGAACAGCAGCGCAGGATGACTGGCACATCCCTGGTGATGCGCCAGTCATCATAAATCTATCCCTAAGCTTCTTATCTTGTTAGAGATGAACCGCCATATGTATCATCAAACTATTTTGCATTTCCTAAATAGCGAATTTTAAGGGATAAATAGCGATTCTTTACCATTCCTAATTTGCGATCAGCAAATTGCTAATTGCAAATTACCCATTCATTTCCATGGGCCAGGAGGCCCATAGGAATGAAGGTGCAATTTGCGATTAGCAATTAGCTCATCGCAAATTAGGAATTTTTCCAAAGGTGCAGGGGTGTCTCAAGAACACCCTGCTGCACACCTGAAAAAGAAATTTGGGGGCATATGGCGCACATACATGCCCTAAGGGCATGTATGGGCGTCATATGGCACCTTTTGTTTTTTGGAAAAAAAGCTTTTTGAAAAGAATTCGCAAATTACCACCAACTAGAAGTTGGTGGTAGTTTGCAAATCCTTAATGGCATTTTTTGCATATTTTTTGTTTGATACATTGCATTTAAGGAATCGCAAAATTTGCAAATCCTTCAGTGCAATCGCAAAATAAGGAATAGCAAATTGTGCTATTCCTTATTTTGCATCAAACTTGTTTGATACATACCATTTGTCTAATTAGCATTCGCAAAGGCCGAAATTCGCAGAATTTTGACCTTTGCGAATGCTAATTAGCTTGATACATATGGCCCCAAGTGAGGCCTGTCTTGCAACATGGTGCATCTTTTGCTTCACTGCTGCATCGGTTTCATGTGGCACGTTTTTTTTACACCATGACACATCTGCCTAAATGCATAAATTTGTCGCCTCATAGCAAATCTTTTGCACCGCCGCTGCATCAGAAAAGTGACGCACAGTGGCGCAAAAGAGGCATACACCTATCATAAATCTGTCCCTAGCATTTTAAATGATTAATTCAGGATGACGATAAGGTGTGGCCTATCAAGAGGTTTGTTTAAGGTGAGGCCTACTCAGGATTGCAGATTAAAGTTACGCTTGATGAAGAATACAGAGGAGATTTTAAGGAATAAATACCGATTCTTTACCATTCCTAATTTGCGATGAGCAAATTGCTAATTGCAAATTACTCATTCATTTCCATGGGCCAGGAGGCCCATAGGAATGAAGGTGCAATTTGCGATTAGCAATTAGCTCATCGCAAATTAGGAATTTTTCCAAAGGTGCAGGGGTGTCTCAAGAACACCCTGCTGCACCCCTGAAAAAGAAATTTGGGGGCATATGGCGCACATAAATTTTAACAACATTCCTTTACCTCAAAAACGATTTTCAAGTCATAATTTGAAAACACTGCCCACGGGGAAATGACTTAAAATGTCCTTAAGACACATGAAAGTGTTTTTTTAAAGCCTTTGCAAGTTTTTGGGTCACTTTTAACATGGCTATGTAACTCAAACAGTCAAAATCTAAATTTACCATGCACAGGTGGGACCATATTTACAAGGAATGTGCCCCACGGGGAAAGGTCTTTTAATGTAATATGGGAAAAATGACATCAGAGACACTGAAATGCCTTATAAAGAAGCATACACCATTATATCCTTGTCATAAATTTACAAACCATTCCTTTTCCTTTTCCCCAAAAACGATTTTCAAATCATAATTTGAAAACACTGCACATGGGGAAATGACTTAAAATGTCCTTAAGCCACATGAAAGCGTTTTTTGATTGCCTTTCCAGCATGGTTGGGTCACTTTTAACATGGCTATGTAACACAAACATTCAAAATCTAAATTTGCCATGCACAGGTGGGAGCATATTTACAAGGAATGTGCCCCACGGGGAAAGGTCTTTTAATGTAATATGGGTAAAATGACATCAGAGACACTGAAATGCCTTATAAAGAAGCATACACCATTATGTCCTTGTCATAAATTTAAAAACCATTCCTTTTTCCCAAAAACGATTTTCAAATCATAATTTCAAAACACTGCACATGGAGAAATGACTTAAAATGTCCTTAAGACACATGAAAGCGTTTTTTGATTGCCTTTCCAGCATGGTTGTGTCACTTTTAACATGGCTATGTAACGCAAACATTCAAAATCCAAATTTGCCATGCACAGGTGGGAGCATATTTACAAGCAATTTGCTCCACAGATAAAGGTCTTACATTAAAATGGGAAAAATAACATCAGAGACACTCAATTGCCTTATAAAGAAGCATACACCATTATGTCCTTGTCATAAATATTATAACCATTCATTTTCCTCAAAAACGATTTTCAAGTCATAATTTGAAAAGACTCCACAGCTCCTATGCACAATAACACCCTGTCAGTACTAATACTTCACATTCCAATTACATTTTCTCAAAGAAACAAAATCTTCTCTGTTATAAACTCACAAGTACCTGTCTGAACTTAAACCCACCAGTGCCCTATCTCTACTGATATATTTATTTTTTATGCAAATTACAGCAATAAAATGGAAGGTGAGCAGAATGTTTCCTTCGAAATTGTTCTGGAGAACAACACAGAAAAAGATATTGAGGACAATGATGACTCAGATTTCATGGATGAATCACGGGACCATGAATTAGTTCAATGTGTAGAATCTGTGGATCATTTACTTCATTATGATGACGGTCAAATGTGGGAAGTTATGTTCACTCAACAAGAGGACATATCGGACAGTCAAATGCTAGACGTTCTATTAAATTTTGAAAAACAATCCGAAAAATAAAATTGTATGTAATATTAAAAAATTGTTTGAGTCTTTAATCATTTTTATATGTAATTCATAGACTAGTTAAATGTTAGAAATGTTATTAAATTTTCAAACACAATCACAATAATAAATAATTGCTTAAAAAATAAAAAAATTAAAAAATAATCAACAAAACCAACAATCAATTAACATACAGTATTTGAAAAGTCTATCATTCTTTTTTCCTTATAGTACGCTGCCCAGAATGCTTCCCGGTTCGCGAACCGGGCGCTACCCACGCAAAAAAAACAAAAAAAAATTATTTTTTTTTGCCCCGCGGGGCCCTTTTAAAGCCTCCACATTAAACCTAGGGGGTCAGGGAGGATCTACTATGCCCCTTTATGGTCATTTCCCCCTTTGTTTTGGCCTCCTCTTGTCTCTCAATCCTACCGAGAGACAAGATGGCGGCCGCTCCGGACTGTTTAGAATGTTGACAGACACCGGAGAGCCAATCAGCTTCGCTGCCCGGTCCGCTGTTACAGATATATATCTTTTTTTGAACGTTAATTTCTCAAAATCCACTGCAGCACATATATTGAGACCTAGCAAAGGCACATCGGGCTACCAGTCCCTACAATTTTGCCAAGTTTCGTGGAAATCCATTCAGCCGTTCGGGCTAAAAGTGAGGCCAACCGCCCTATGGAAAACTCAATGTTAAAAACACGTTTTGGGACCCCCCTTTTTTCTCGGCCCCCCCTTGACGAACCCCCCCCAAATTTCCAGGGGTTGCTCAGAAACAAAATGTCCCATTTTCCAGAAAATTTCAGCCAATTCCGTCCACAAACCCCAAAGTTATTAGACATAGAATTTTCAAAAATCCCATAGGGAAAAAATCCTAACTATATATATCTACTGGCGACCGCCAGTAGGTAATATATATATATATATATATATATATATATACTGCAAGGCTCGCCTTCAACGGGACGAAAAGACGAGGAAGACCCAAATTTGGTGCAAGTTTTTAAATATTTATTTCTGTGCTTGCCATATCGTCACGACACGTTTCGGCAGATCCCTGCCTTGATCACATGACAACAGTGTCGTGAGATACACCTCTATTTAAAGTGATAGTGCAAAAATAGGCATAAAAGAAATACTGTCAGTATTTTCTCATTTTACATTTCTGTGAAATACATAATCCAAGAATCTGTCAGCGTTTCTTAATTAGACAATGAATGTAAAATACATAATACAAAATTATTATATTTTTAGACAATGGTTTAAAGTGACATCCATGCTTAAATGCGGTAGCTTTTAGCTTCTATATATCGAATGGCCAAACTCCTAATAGTGTGTAGCTAATTTTGCAATTTTGCTTTCAACTTTAACACCTCACCTCTGTCAATATCAAACATGTACCTTATATCACATTTGATATCTAAACCATCATTGTATGTATTTAATCTAAATGCCTATACAATATACACAGTGCATCCCTAGAACCCAACCCTTGACTGAATTATTTCTTGTGTTATTATTTTATAATTGTTTTCTTATTTTATTTTTTTGTTTTTTTGTTATAAAACTAACAAACAGAACAGTGCTCCCTAAACGTGTGAAATACATTAAGACAAAAAAGTCATCCAGGCACTTACGTGCAGCCAAAACTATTACAGAGACCACTATAGCTTAAATTAAGCTTGGAACGTAGGAAACCAGGTTTCCCTTATTTTGGATGATAAGATTTCATACTTATAGTCATGAAAGATTCCCACAATTAATCAATTATGCCAACCAGTAAACAATTAATTAATTCATCCATAAATACAGTACAAACCTTTTTAAAATCTCGTTATAATCATAAGCTATAGTATCAAAAATATACCTTTCTATATACAATAAGAACAATGTTAAAAGGAATTCTGTATTTCATTTCTTATATACATAATTTGATAATGTAATAATCCTGATGGCATACTTTTTCAAACAGGTAGGATGGAAATGGAATGTCATAGTACCTACTCTTGTGTGTCTGTATATGTTTGATCTATTAATCCAGATAAGTGTACAGATCCTCACTCATATTTAAACCATTCGGTTGTTTCGTATCCAATAGAAGAATATAGTGAGTCTCTAATCTACGCAACATCCCTTCTCTGTCCCCTCCTCTTCTTTGCATCGGTACCGTATCTAACAGGAAATATCTCAGGTCTTTGGGTTTGCCAGCATGTACGTCATGGAAGTGACGGGCCACCGGGTAGCTCTGATCATTGTTATTGATTGCCCTTATATGCTGTAATATACGTCTATGGCCCGGTACCTTGGAACTCCCTACGTATTTCAAATTACAGCTGCACTCTAAAACGTATACCACTTACTCACTTTTACAAGTAAGATGGTGTTTGATACTTTGTGGTGTCGTGCTGAAGGCAGTAAGATAAGAGGTCCTATTCACTCCATATGTGCACGCTTTACACTGAGGGCATTTGTAAAATCCCTTCCGTGCCAAAGATAGACCTGTGGAATCCTTATACTCAGGACTACTCTTTACCAATATGTCAGCCATGGAGGTGGCCTTACGATATGTGATTGCAGGAAACTCTGGAAGATAACTACCTATCACAGGGTCATCCTTCACCACATGCCAATTACGCTGGATGATTTTGCGTAAATCCTTGTGCTGTCTGTTGTAAGTCAGAATCAGCCTAGGGGGTCCATGAGTTGTTTGAGCATTGGCAATCTCTGGTTACCTGCGATTGACCGTACTTTCCATGAGTTCCTCCCTTGGTTTAACAATGGATTTGGCGATTGCGGCATCAATCACTTTTGCACCATAGCCCCATTCTAAGAACCTGGCCTTGCTATCCTGCTGATGCTTTTTGAGTTCCTCCTCCTTGCTGCATATCCTACGTAGCCTAAGCATTTCCCCAGACGGGATGCTGTGTATAAGGTGTCTGGGGTGTGCGCTGGTTGCATGCAGCAACGTATTCCCTGCTGTCTCCTTTCTAAACAAGGTTGTACATATGTTGTTGTCAACTATATTTACTGACACATCCAAAAAGGATACCTGACAATTGCTTATGTTGTGCGTCAAATGTAAATTAATGTCACTGATGTTGATCTCTCCAATGAAATCCATGGCTTCTTCTCTAGTACCTTTCCACACAATTATCAAATCATCTATGTATCTTAGCCACAATACAATTTTTTCAGTATATGTATCCGTGTATTGCCTCTTGAGGACCAGTTCTTCCCAACAGCCCATGAAGAGGCAAGCGTAGCTGGGGGAAAAACTGGCCCCCATTGCTACCCCTTGCACTTGGCGATACATTTGCTTATTAAACAAAAAGTAATTGTGTTACAAACAGAAAGTTAATAGGTCCATAAGCATTCTGTTGTGTTCTGCAAACTCCATATTCCTTTTACTTAGGAAATATTTCACTGCCCTTAACCCGTCTTGGTTCCTGATGCAGGTATACAGTGATGACACATCTAGGGTGATGAGATAATATCCATCTTGCCAATTGATTTTGTTAATCTTGGATAAAAAATCTCCTGTATATATATATATATATATATATATTTAACATTCATGAGCTTTTTAAAAACAATCACTGGATGATGTCATCACAGATGTCATGAGCAATGTCATCAGTGATGTCACTGACCATGTCATGAGTGATGTAATATGGGAGGTCGTAACAGTGCATTGTGGGGGATTGAGTTATATTTAACTCAAGTAACTATAACAGCTGATTTTCTTGGGTTTTATATGAGTCAAATCTGACCCTAACTATAATGTCCCTGTTACCTTTGTTAAAAAAATAAAAAAAAAATAATAAAAAAAAAATATATATATATATATATATATATATATATAATGAGAAAGGCTGCTGTGACAGCCAAAACTTTTCTCTTCAGTTCCGAGGAAATAAAGGAAGCCCTATACCAACAGCCTCGAGTGCGTGCCTTCTTCTTCTTATATATATTTATATATATATATTTGAAAACGCTCCACGATCCAAGGAATGAAGCGGCACACCAATTCACAACGAGTGATTTATTTGCAAAGTATCAACACATTTCAGCCAGGACGGCCTTTGTCAAGTTACCCAAGCTCTTCCGGGTCCACCATGAAATAATCGTGATGTCATTAAGTACATAGAAAAGTTACAGCAGCATGAAAAATATACAAAATTCAATTACAATTCATTGGAATTCCATCAGCATTACTAAATTTATACCCATTGCAGTGTTATCTAACCATGGTGCTATTAATAAATTCCTTTAAAAAAATTAATAGTACCAAAGAATTTCTGAATTGAATCATCGTGACAATGTCGTCCATTAACATTATATGCCAGAATCCATCGTATTTAACACATTGTATTATTATCCTTATGTTTTGGAACTTCTTGAATGCATATAGCCTATCCGATATAAACATTACGTATCTCTGATGCCCGTCAGCATAGGAACACGATTGCGGCATTTCCGATACTCAGATGCTGGCGGTCACGTGATTTGGATCAAGGAGAGGTATAACCAGTCATGCGCATCATGCGTATTTGAAATACCCAACCTCTCAAAAAATGAACCATTGCACACCCATGTATTTTAAAAAGTTAAATAATTCCAAATTTGATAACGCACATCCTGCAGTTATACTTAACCACAACGTTAACCTTACAGCAATATCATGATATCGATATGACTGGCAAATGCCCCATACTTTTTATTGACCTGGAGGACAGGCTTGAAATAGACAAAAATAGAAAAAGGAGAAAGGGGGAATAAATGAAATGCTCAAAAATATGTGCATACCAACTTCTCATCCGCGTACGAAAAGATATGTGAAACAATATATATACATAAATATAAATCTAGGAAAGGGCAATTGGGTACCTAACCATTCTTCACATATAGCATGGACTGCAGCCCAACAGATATCGGAACCTAAGCTAATGGACAGGTCAATAGGCCGCCTATTTTAAATGACAAATATCTCAACTTAATAATGATACAGGGTTGCTATTTATGGATACAATTCCGGGCCAGTGACCAAAAGTATACGGTACCTAAAGCCCCCACTTCTGACCCAATTTGTATGTGCACCCAATCTAAAAACTTAAATTAGAGGTAAGTATCCTGTAACTTAGTGCCTCCTGTGTATTTGAGACCACGAGGACACTCTAGTAGGTACACTACAAATTCTGTGGTGCAGGTAATAAATTTACCAATTGATCTTTCCCTTCCATCATGAGTTTTGTAGCTTTTGCAGTAAATAGTGTATTTACAGGCTTTGCAAGAATTGCATTTATGGAAACCCTGTGTAACTTGTAAACATGATGTTGCTGGTTCTGAGTGCTGATAGATTTGTACTAATTAATCCTTCAGTGATCTCTGTCGATTGTAAGTTATTGTCGAGGAATTTCCTAGAGTTTTACCAAATATTGGGTCTGGCTGGATGAGGCCCCAATGCTTTCTCATGATGGTTCTAAGTCTGTTGTATCTGGCATTATAGGTAGTTATCATGCGGGGTTACCTCGCTCCTGGAGGCCTTGCTGGCCCGGGGTACCGCACCCCCCCCCGGGGCCGGCTCTTACAATGTCCCCTGGTGCCCACCCCCGGGAAATTGCTGTTTGCTATGACAGGATGGGAGCACTCCTCCATCCTGCCATAGCAAACACTGCTTTTGTTTTTGGAAGCCACGTCCCCCGGGTCCAAAAACCAAAACAGATTGCTTTTGCACAAGGGGAGCTGCATGTCAGCAGCTCCCCTTATGCAAAAGCAATGTCGGCTCCCGGGATCGTGGGGGTATTGGGGCTCCACCCCACATTCTCCAACTGTGAGGTCAGGCCCCGGGGGACATGACTCCCTTCCCTCTAAGTGAAAAATAAAAAACACAAACAGGACGGCCGGGGGAGGGGGGTATCCCCGGGGCCATAATTGGCCTGAAGAGGCGCGGCCCCCCCTCCAAATAATTAAATAATGAAATATAAAAAATGTCTGGACATGCCCCAGGGTATGGGGTCTGTGGGGTGGAAATTGTCCTCGGGAGGGGGGCCACCCAGCCCCCTTCCTAATTCTTTTTTAAAACATTTATAAAAAGGGGTCAGGCTCTGAGTGATGGGGTCCCCAGGGCCAAAAATGTAAAAGAAGGGGGTCCACACAGCCCCCTTGTTAAAATAAATATTTTAAAGAAGCTGGCATCTCACCGGAGGCCACGCCCCCTTTCTCCACCACTCGGCAAACGTGAACCCTGGCGCATTGTTAGTTGGGGAATTAATTCCCCTTGAATACTGAGGGTCCCTGGGGGCCAACTAGCCCACCAGGTACCTGCAGTAAGTTCCACGCAGCTGGATTGCAGAGAGGTGGTCCGAGGCCATTCCCTTTTTTTACACCACTCTGCAAATGCGCCTCTTGGTGCACTGCTGGTGGGGCGATGAGGTCCTCTTGTGTCCTGAAGACCTCAGGACACCAGTGGAATTCATCCCCCGAGCAGCAGTGTGCCAAGAGGCGCATTTGCAGAGTAGTATAAAAAGGGGGCAACACCTCGGACCACCTCTCTGCAATCCAGCTGTGTGGAGCTTACTGGAGGTACCTGGTGGGCTAGTTGGCCCCCAGGGACCATCAGTATCCAAGGGGATTGTATCCCCTAACTTAGAACGCGCACGGATGCACATTTCCAGAGTGGTGGAACGTGGGCGTTGCCTTTGTCCAACTCTCAGCAATCCCACTGTGTGGGGCTTACTGGAGGTAAGAGTAGGCTAGTTGGCCGCTAAAGGACCTCCAGCAGTAAAGGGGACTACAATCCCTATCCAAGTGCGCCAAGGAGCCCGTTTGTAGAGTGGTGGGCAAAGGGGCCGTGGCCTGCTCTGAGAACTTAGCAATCCTGCTGTGTGGGACTTACTGGTAGGAGTGGGTGGAATTTGCTTAGTTGCGCTATGCAAAGCTCTGCGAAACGGTAAACAATCTCTGCGAACATGCAGAATTGCTTGTTCCGTTCATTCGTGATGCTTTTTTCCTGTTCACGAACGCTGTCTGAATGCTTGGGGAGAAATATCTCGCGAACGCGCATTTTGGAAGCGCAAACAAGCAAAAAACTCTGCAAAGCTGCGGGTCACAGAATTTTGGGCAATTCTGCGTTCTCTGCGGAACGCAAAATTACCCAACGGAATGGAATTTGCCACCCAGGCCTACTTACTGGAGGTAAAAGGAGGGGTAGTTGGCACCCAAGGATGTCCTTGGGCGCCAACTACCCCTCGTATTACCACCAGAAACTCCCATACAGCGTTATTGCTAAGATGTCTTCAGAGACCAGGCCCTCCTTTCTCCACCACTCTGCAAACACGCCTCCTGGCAGTCTACGGGATGGGGGATGAAGTCCAATTTACTCCTGAAGGACTTTGAGAGTCAAGAAGCCCTACTGGTACCTCCTGTAAGCCCTACGCAGCAGAATTCCTGAGCGCTTGTTGGAGGCAAAGCATCCTTTCTCCACCACTCTGCAAATGCGACTACCAGTTAAACAAGTGTTTGTAAAGTAATAGGTTTTGCATTTGCGAGAATTAGAGCTATTGGCATTGTAAATGCTAAAGTTTTTTACAAATGTTTTTTGGAGTGGAGTGGATGGAAGTTGTGTATAGTGGGATTATGTGGTATGTTGCGCAGTGAAATTATGTGGATAGAAAGTATGTGGCATTTAGCATATGGGAATTATGTAGAGTGGGATTATGTGATATGGAGAGTAATTATGTGGTATGGTAGTCTGTGTTGTGGAGTGGTAATCTCAGGCTTAGTCTTTCTCATTTCTATAGAAGCTCAACTATGAACTCAGTGAGACAAAAAAAGATGTAATCACTGAGGAGCACTTGTGGCCCTATTCAGAGGAATGAGCAGGGCCACTGGAATTATGTGACTGTTTGGCTGCACCGATTTACGCACATTTATGCATTTTCTGCATTAGGCACATAATTCATTATCTGCATTCGAATCTGCAGATATGAACAAAAAAAGCATGTTTCCAGCTCAAACGTTACCAAAAAGGAAGCGACAAGTGTTACAGTGTGGTGGGAGGCCCTTTGCAAACCTAGAATGGTCACCTGTTACATATTGCTAAATGTGGGTGTTAACTTGGTACTAATGGTGTGCAAGCCACTCTTGCTTTCCTCTTTCTGCATGTGTGATGCTTTTCTGCACGTTTCTTTCTTTTTCTGCACTTCTCTTGACCTCATTATGCAAATCTCTTGTACTTTCTGCACCTCTCTTCCCTCTTTCTGTACGTCTGTTGCCTCTTTCTGAACCTCATTTGTTCTATCTGTATCCCTCCTATGCCTTTTGGCACCCTTTTTGGCTCTTTTGGTATCTGTATTCCTTCTTTCTGCACTTCTTTTGTTTCTTTCGGCACCTGTCTTGCTTCTTTCTGCACTCTTCTTGTCTCTCTCTCTCTACTCCTCTTCCCTCTTTCTACACTTATGCTGCTTTTTTCTGCACTTATCTTTTATCTCTGTGCACCTCACTTGCCTTTTTCTGTAACTCTCTTGCCTGTTTCTGCACTCCTCTTCCCTCTTTGTGCAACTTTCTTGCCTCTTTCAACACCTCTCTTCCCACATTCTGCACCACTCTTGCCTCATTCTGTACCCCTGTTCCTTCTTTCTTTACCTGTCTTGTGTCTTTTTGCACCCTTTGTGCCTCTTTCAGCACCTCTGTTACTTCTTTTTACAGTTCTATTCCTTTTTCTGTACCCCTCTTGCCTCTGTGTGCACCTCTCCTACCCCTTTCCACACCCCTCTTGCCTCTTTTTTCCACCTCTGTTGGTTCTTTCTGCACCTCTTTTGCTTTGTTCTGCACTGCCTGGCTTCTTCCTGCACCTCTGTTCCAAAACCTTTTGCCTCTTTCTGCACCTCTCTTATCCAAGCCTGCCCACCTGTTCCCTCTTTCTGTACCTCTTTTGCCTGTTTCTGTAACTCTTTTGCCTCATTCTGCAGTTCTATTGCCTCCCTCTGTACCTCACTTGCCTCTTTTTGCACCTCTGTTAGTTATTTTGTACTACTCTTAATTCCGCACCTCTCTTGAAAATGTCTGCACTCTTCTTTCCTCATTCAGAACCTCTCTTGCATCTATCTACACCTCTGTTTCCTCTTTCAGCACCTCTTGTTGCTTCTTTCAGCAATTGTCTTGCTTCTTTGATGTCATCAGTGATGTCATTTGAGATGTCATCAGTGATGTCATCAGCAATGTCACTGACCATGTCATGAATGATGTAATATGTGACATCATCAGCAGTGCATAGTGGGGGTGAGAGTTATATTTAGCTCAACTAACCATCACAGCCGAATTTCTCAGGTTTTGAACGAGTGAAATGTCCAACTAACTATAACGTCCCTGATAGCTGCTTTCAAAGCCATATAGTCTCTAGACAAGGTCTTGCTGAAGTCTTTGGTTCCAGCTGGAAAAGCTCCAAGCGGGAACAATTAATATTTTGGGCTCTCTGAGGGTCCTTGCCTCACAAAGACACTTTTTGTGCCTTTGCCTGATCAAGAGTCTTCTTTTGGACTGAGCATGTTTTATAAAGCACAAAACCCTTCAGTGAGAAAAACCTGCAGATACATTTAATGAATTTGCATCAAAATCAGACACTTTTGTCACAAAGTCCCATTCACATTGAAGGTTCTCGACATCTTAGACAGCCAAATATTTTCACAATGTTTCAGAGTTTTTTACAAAAGTTCAGCTGGACACAGCTAAGAATCTGAAGACCTCAGGGACATAAATTAATTAGGGGTTTAAACTTATTCCAGCAGGGTCCATTCCCAGTCCTGTTGCAATTGGTTACCTTGGCACTTCATTGAAAAGGCCTCTTACAGCTTTTTGTGTTCCCTGTAGCCACACTACAGAGCAAACAACTGTTCCTTGGTGTGCACTTCTCTATACTAGAAATAATTCGGAGCAGGTCTAGTGCTGTAGGTCTCTTCACGGATCTCAAACAACTGATGCAGTCCTTCTTTTCCTCCACACATCCAGAAAGTGTTCTGAGGAGTGATGAGTGAAGAGCTAACTTTGTAGGGTTCACTGGCCACTTGGTGTGGGTGCTCCTTAACCAATGAGGAAAAAGTTCCTGGGGGCAAACTTTCCTACTTTTGCAGCATATCCTTTTTGCCTTATTGCAAACTATGCACATTGTACCATTCTGAGGGAAATTCGAGATGGCACAGGCCTGCTTCTGAAGGGAGCATAAAGGTCAGCCAGAAATGTGTTTAATGAAATGAGCATTAGTTATCTCAACAACCTCAAACTACTCTGGGACAAGCTCCCTCATTCACTGTGCTGGGGTCCATCTGGCTACACTGATCCTAAGGAACAAAGTCTGTCTCTTGTTCAAGTCTATCAAGGTTCCATTTCTGTTCCTTTCAAGATGATGAAGTTCTACGACCTTCCTAGCTGCCCTTTCTGAGTAGCTATGCATCACACTCTCTAAACTCAGCCCATCTTGTCACCAAGACAAAGCCATTGTCTCTGCTCTCGGTCAATTTTCACACCTCATTATGGGCAGGCACAGGTGAGGCAACTGCTGGCAGGCAAAGGCAATTTTGTAAACAAGAGCTTCAAGCAGATAAAAGGCAACACTCTGAAAGTATTTTTCCAAATTATTTATTAATGGTCTAACTTCACCATTGAACTGAAATTTTTATAAAATTCAAAAAGTGTGTTTGAACCATTTTTCTAGCTTGTATCAAACTCAATGGATCAGAATAATTTTTTTATATGTGCTCTGGTTTTTCTAAACGGAGCCTTTTAAAGAAGCGTTCTGGAGTTTGTTCCTGGAAGGATATGGTAACATTACATTTCGGATTATCTGTTTAAATACCATGCACCCTAATATGTAGTTTACAATCCTTACACACAACCTCTGTAGTTTATCCCTCTTATTCCTTGGTGACAAATCTGTTTTCCCTCCAAATTTCTCATTTGCTCTGTGCCAAGACCTGTATGTTAAAACAGTGCACCCCCAGCCACCATTTTGTGTTCACAAGCCAGTGAAACCAGCCACCCTGCCCCCCCCCCCCCAGCAACAGGGATATTCTGCATCAGAGGGTGCTTCTGTGAGCTGCTTAAACTGTGTTTACCAGGGCCTGTGCACTTCGTTTTTTGGCCAGCAGAGGGAGTAAAGTGTTAATCAAACAGTATTGTTAGATTTCAAGTTAGTGAGGCCTTTACCAGCAGTAGTCTAAAGTGTGGATTGAGCCTGTCTGTCTCCTAGGAGATTCTGAACAGGAAAAGCAGCTCCCCAGCTCCCACCCCCAGGCCAGCAGATCATTGGCTATTCAGCTACCAGGCAAGTCTGCGCCCTCCTCTCTCGTCTGCCCAGGCCCCATAAGGCCTTGCTGGGTGCCCCCCAAATCATTCTTCTCCATCTTGTGAGTTGCAGCCTACCTGTGCCCCAGACTGCAGTGAGCAGATTCCAGAAAGGGGTAAGGAAACAGACTAGTGCTGTCTCTTCCCAAAGCAAAAAGTTGTTTAAAAAACGATTTCCCTTTCTGTGATTACTGTCTTTGCCTGTGGTTGTTACAGTTTAAAATTGTAGTTTTGACCTGCCTGTGATTACCCTTTATCACATGTTTTGTGTTTTAAACTTGTGTTTTTTCCCTGCCCATGATAGCTCCCATTTAACGTGTTGAGTTGTGGGATTTGAAGTCCAACCTTTGTAGTTTATCCCTCTCATTCCTTGGTGACTAATCTGTTTTCCATCCAAACTTCTCCTTTGCTCTGTGCTAAGACCTGTATGTTAAAACAGTGCACCCCCAGCCACCATTTTGTGTTCACAAGCCAGTGAAACCAGCCCCCCTGCCTCCCCCTCCCAGCAACAGGGATATTCTACATCAGAGGGTGCTTCTCTGAGCTGTTTAAACTGTGTTTACTAGGGCCTGTGCACTTCGTTTTTTGGCCTGCAGAGGGAGTAAACTGTTATTTAAACAGTATTATTAGATTTCAAGTTAGAGGCCTTTACCTGCAGTAGTCCCAAGTGTGGATTGAGCCTGTCAGTCTCCTAGGAGATTCTGAACAGGAAAAGCAGCTTCCAACTCCATGGCTAGCAAACCTTGTCTGAGGTGTCTGGGACATTATATGGTCTGCTAGTGGTTGGTACATGCGTACACTGATTGGTGGTTGTATCTGGTGTTTCTATTGGATTAGGGTTGATGTCCTCATTGGTTGGGTATTCGAGTGTTCTTATTTGTTTCTTGGTCTGTGATTCAATCATTGTAGGGTTGGGACTAGGGCTAGAGTTAGGATTTCAATTGGAAGTAGGGACTAGGGGTTCCTATGTTATTGGTTTTTAGGAGTAGGGTGGGACTAGGACTAGGGTTAGACCTTTAATTGGAAGTAGTGACTAGGGCTTCTGGTGCGATTGGTTGCTCGACTAGTTTTGGGACTAAGAGTAGGGTTAGGCTTTCTATTGGAAGTAGGGACTAGGGATACCTGTGCCATTGGCTGCTTGGACTTGGGTTGGGACTACTAGTAGGGCTAGGGCCTTTATTGGACGTACAGATCAGGGTTTTTGATCTGATTGGGTGCTTGGACTAGGGCTAGGATTGGCTGTAAATTCCTGATCTCCTATTGATTCTAGATTTTAAGCTAGTGTTGTGATTGGATAGTGTTAGGGCTAGGGTTCCCATTGGCTGAAGAGGTCACCTGATTACTAGGGCTATAAAAGGCCAGGCTTAGGGCGTCTCAGCCCGTGCGTCGAGGTTAAGGGCGGAGAGGACAAGGGCAGTTGCCTGTTTGATCCTGTTCGAGACTGGTCGGGACTAGGGCTAGAAACTATGCCAATTTTCCCATTTAGCAATACCCAGCCCACACCATCCACATCCACAAACAGAGCAACACACTCGCACCAAATGTACACCTTGCACAACACTATGCACAGAGTAATGTACCAGCATGCACCACAATAAATAAGCAATTGTTTTCACTATAGATATGTACCTATCTTTGCGTATTACTTTGTATAAATATGTACAATAATATTATGTTAAGAGGAAAAATAATAATAAAAAATAAATAAAAATCATATTTGGTCTACATGTTCATACTTCCATTGTGCATCTATGTACCTTCCATGTACTTGGATCTGTGTCTCTGTTACTTTTCTCCTGAAAAAGCATATCCAATGCACTACCCTATTTCTCATCCTGTGCTTCTATCAATATCTTTAAACTACATATACTTACCTCCTCTATGTATCTATATACTTTCAATGTGTACTTATGGATCTATATATTTAGCACTTTCTTCTAATTTAACATTTCCAATGCACTACCCTATTTCTCAGCCTCTACTTCGCTCAATATAGCTTCTAGCTCAACCTTCTGACTCATCCTAAACTTCTTTCTATAATTCCTTCCAATGCACTACCCTATCTCTCATCCTATACATCTATCAATACATCCTCTAGATTCACCCTCTCATTTATCCCAAACCCCATACCACTACTATGATCGCCAAAATAACCCTGTCTACACTCTCTTCTACTCTACCCCCTTGCATCATCTAACACCTCTTTTTACTATACCGATCCCCTAAAACAAACCTTTCTAAACTCTTCCCTCTGACTCCTCCCCTCCAAAACTCCTTTTTACTCATCCAAAAGCCTCCTCCTACTGCTAAGACCTAAAAAAATCCTTCACTCTTTTATCCCTCCACTATCCTTTTCAATCAAAATTAACAGACTAACATGTTCACTTCTCAAATTCCATATTCAACTATAGTAATATACTACCCAAATAACTGAATAACATATCCACAACTCAAATTACTTCATATGTATACTATACTAATTTTCAACACTAGTCCTTTATGGGATCCGGAGTGACGTGGTATTCGCCAGAAAAGCGCTTCAAAACCCATCAGGGAAACAAGTGCTAAATGAATGCAAATCTTTCTTTCCCTTTAATCCCTCTGCTATTCTTCTCACTCCAAGTAACTGACTAATATTCACCACTGAAAATATTTCACATTTCACCACATTAATTCACCACTAATCCTTTATAGGCTTCCTGAATAGTGTTCGTCAACAAGCGCTACCTTTGTCCTCCTCTATCCTTCTGCTATCATTCCAAATCCAAATAACTGACTAACCTATCCACCGCTTAAAATGTACTTGCATGTTTCACTATACTAATTCAACACTAATCCTCTATGGGTCCCGGAGTAGCGTGCTACTCGCCGGAAAAGCGATTTGACGCCTCGTCAGGGGTAGTAGGTGCTATATAAATGCAATTACAATACAATTGTAAGGGTTGCTTTGACAGGTCATACTGTAGGTTTAAAATGCAACAGTCAGGCTACACTGGCAGGCCTGAAGCCATGTTTTTCTTGTCACATTAGCGGATGTAACTGTGAGAAGTTGGCCTGGCATATGTTGTCCACTATTCTACTGGGCACCTTGCACCAGACCAAATGACCCTTATTCAAGGTAGGTCAAAGACAACCTTTATAGGAAGGAGCCTTCAGGCTAAGTCTTGGAGGAATGTAAAGCAGCTTGTTTTACAAGTCTTTAATCTCATGAATGACCAAATTAAAGGAGAACCATACCAGGTATATATATAAATTATATGTATTTATTCTAAACACATTCAACTAGACTCTTCAAGAGGCTAGAGCCAAAAGTACACACGGTAAACTTAAAGCACACAGTAAATTAGCACAATATACGTTGAGCCCTAGGGGCATACCAAACCATATAATATGAAAGTGGTATAAGAACCACGTCTTGACTAGATACAAGGCCTAGAGCCTGTAGATCGCTGGGGCCACAAGGAACCACCCAAGGGAGTGACTCAGGGGACCCACGGAGGACGAGTGTAGTGTGAGAACACAGCCGCGAATCACCATTAGCTTCTATGGAGAAAGTCGCGGCTGGAAATTTAACATAAAGCACACTTAGGAGAGGTCTTTGAGCAAACCCCTTTAGACTTAGGGGGTTCTAGAGTCAACTCCCATGGGAGAACCGGAGTACTCGAGTTACCTCACCCAGGGAAGCCGGGTGCATAGTTGTCTTTTGGTGTCGGGAATCCTCGTCGTTCCGAAGGTGATCTGTTGCAAAGTGCTGCTGCCATCGTAGAGGAAAGTGTCCTGTGTGATCCAAGCCTGGATCAAAGATGAGAAGAACCTGTAAGCAGAGGGGACAGAGTCTGGGAAACTTGCCAGTGACCAGGGGCACGATAATCGAATGCCCACCGATGTCGGGTGATTTCAGCCACAAGGACCAGGAGGTGTCGACGACAACCAAGATCTGGATTCAAGCTGTCCCACAAAGGATGTAGAGTGCTACAGTGTCAGTGCCCAGAATGGACCCAACAAGCCTTGGCAACAGCAACCCATGTAGGAATCAATTAAATGCTCCAGTGCAGACCAGCAAGGTCAGAGGGACTCACCATGCAGTGGGGCGTCGGGGCACATCTGGAGCAACCAGGTGGGCCCAAGTAGAATCAGAGTTGCCCTCACAAGGACCCACCAGTCGATGGACCAGGGATCAAGAAGGAGCCTCAAGCAGAAATTCAAAAAGCAGTATCACGGAACACTTGTGGAGTGTAGGCCCCCAATCTTTGGTACAGATGGTGCTTGGGGCTTGCACTGCAAGGAGCCCAAAGCAGAACTTCAAGAGATGTCGAGAAGTTAATGCACTGGCAAATGTACACGGTGTCCAGGAGTTCTGGTGCCACGTCACTTGTGAGGGCTGTGGTTCTCAGCTTTGCTGGGGACTTGGGTCAGCCTCTGATAAGTCTGGAAATCCTCTTCCTGTGTTGCAAATACTTTAGAGTCTGGCAGGAGCTTTGGAAATGCAGGCCGGCAAGATGCTTCGTTGGTGCCTGCCAAGCAGGGGAGTCACTCCTTGACCCCTCCTCTAGTCTTTAGTAGAGCATCAAAGTTCCAGGATTCAGTTTCAGAGTTTCATCCATGTGTAATCTAAAGTCCTGTAGGGGTTCCTTAATTATGCTAAAGAAAGGGGTTGGACATACTCTGGGGACCAACCTAAGGGAGGGTCTGGAAAGAGGGGTGAATACACCCATTTCCTTTGTCCAGTTTCACGCCACAGCAGGGGCGATAGTCCCTGCAACTGGTTTGAACTGAGATATGCACAGGGACACTAAATGTACCCCCAGTGCAGACTTTCAAAACACTCATGGAGTGCACCCACCTAGCCCCAATGCACAAAAGCCTGTCTGGGAGGTGGTTACACCACCCTGTGACAGGAAACCTATTGCCCAGGCCTCCCCTGCAGGGGATTCGGTCAGCAGCAGGAGGCCAGGCTCATGTCTGTGGCTGCAGCATCCATTTTGTGATGCCATGGCTCTTTTAAACTGTTACCGGGTAGTACCTATGCTCTTAGTGCCTATTGTACCATATATTAGGGACTCACAAGGGAACCTCAGTAACCAAACTGGAGTGTACCTATAGTACATGCAATCAATTTAGAGAGGAAGCAGCTAGGCTGGGGTCCTGGAAAGCAGGGCCCCAGCCAGACTAAAGTGGAAAAACAGTGAAACACCAGCAAAAAGTGGGGGTAACCATAGTAAGAAGATCCTACTCTCCTACAGTAACAATAAGCACTGCGGTCAACATGTGACAATTAACTTTCCATGCTAAGGGTGCATTTCTGCACCATTTAATATGGCCTTATTGGAAAGTTAAATATTTCCATTTTTTAGTGTTTAGACCACCTGCACGGAATCTGATCAGCAGCGTCCCAGTAAAGAGAGGAAATAAAAAGCAGAATCATTTTAATAAAATGTGAATTATCAGTCAAAAAACAGTACTTTCTAACAAGCCACCCCAGATGAAAGGTGAGGAGCAACTCAGCCTTGGCAGTTCCCATCATCTAAGCGTAAAAACCTGGAAAAGCCATTTGCATTGATGTGGTCAGTTCCTGGTCTGTGTTCCACTGTAAAGTCCAAACCTTGTAGGGAAATAGACTACCTCAACAGTTTTCAACTCTCCTTTCTTATCTACACGATGTACCTGAGACACATGTGGTAAGTTTGAATGCTGAAGTGATTCTTGAACAGCTAGGGTCTCTGATTCTTCAGTGACAAACCACAGCAAAGACCTCTCTCTCAATGGTACTCCAACGCTGCTCTCCAGGAACTAATGCCTACAGATAAAGTTGATAAGTCAATCCTGAAACGTATGCTTCAACTGTAACAACACTGGCCCAATACACTGTTCTGAAGCATCTACGTGGGACATAAAACCATTGCTGGAGGCAGGTGCTTTGAGGATGGATGCAGTGCAAAGCATCTCATTGAGGGTGCTAAAAGGTCTTCCCACCCTCTTGTGCTTCTTCTTAGTATTCAGGTCTGTCAAGGTGACCTCAATTATGCAATACTCTACCTCTTGACATACCTCTTCTAGTATTATGTCAGAACCAGGAAACATCAGACTTGATTCTGAGTTTTAGGCGGCTCCCAATCCACTAAGATCTGAATCTGGCACTTGTTAGGTTTGATAGTCAGTCCTCCTTGTTGCAGGGCTTGAAGTACCTCACTGAGGTGAGTCGGTGAGTCTGCCAGGTGGCGCTAAAACAGCAGGTCCATTCAGATATGCTGGACTAAAAGTATCCTCTCAAAGACCAGTCGTTGACCAGCTTCTTAAGAGTTGCAGGGGTATTCTTCAACCCAATGAACATCACTTTGAATTGAAAGTGATCCTCAGTCAGGGCAATATTCCAGTACCCAGTGATCAAGTGAAATGTGCTGAGGTACTAGCAACCCCTAATCTCAATACAAAGCCTGAAATGTCCTGTATGTGTTCCTTTGACTATTTCTCCAATTCTGCTCGGACCAGATTTAAATGATTTCTGACAGAGTGCCCATACAGAAGCTCAAAGGGGCTGAAGTGTACTCCTTTCTGTGGCACCACCCTACAGGCAAACCAATAACATGGCATAACAAGATGTCCCACTTCCGTAAGAATTTCTCAGATAATCCAACGATACATAATAAAACTAAGTTGCTGTAAAGAGCATTTCATATAATCATATTTTTGCATAACTAGTCCCTGATTTACCTAATTAGACAGTGGGATAAAACTCATATGTTTTCCCTCAAATCTCTAAAATCCCTTTTCGGTTATACATATGTGTTTTTGGTGGTTGAACCCGATTTTTGGCGGCTGTCAGAGGGAAGTCTCATTCATCTGGGTGTTGGTCTGAAAGTGTATTGGTGCTATGGCTAAGAGGATTAGGCATAGACATGGACCCACCTGACTATATGAGCCTTTGACTATTTCAGATATTTCGTTTTTCCCATATTTATTCCTTCGAAATGAATAATGCACAAATCGATTTCCAGCGATCTCTCTCTAAAGTCACACTCATTTATCAGTAATTGCAGTAAGAGTGCAAGCGGGCAAGCGGGCTCAGACGTTTGTAATATCTACCTGAGTCCTTCTGACCTAACCTCTCAGTGGAGTAAACATTTCTCTCCTTCAGCAAAGGGGAGTTGAAAGTATATTATTATTAGGAATCATTTTTATTATGTTCAACAGTGGTGTTGCACTGCTTTATTTTTATCTTTAGACTGGAACCATTTTCACCTCATAGATAAAATATGCAAAGAAAACTAGCCTTTAACACAGTGGGAAAATATCAAATTAACTAAATGTTGAAAACTATTGACTCTGTCTTTTTCTTCACTGGAGTGATTTATATCGCTTTACAGTAATCAATGCAAGATCAATACAGTTGTATCCCTTATGCTTACATCATCATTATGTCTAATGTTTGTTTCAGTTTACATAAAGGTCCTTTAAAGCTAGCAGAAAAACTGTAATAAAAAGTAAATGGATACACCCCATCAATAACAAAAGAAAGAGCGGTGGGAAAATCAATACATATGTAGACAGATGACATAAGTGAAAGCTCTGAGAACGAAAATGTACCGAAGAATGCAAACAGAAGTGGCCAAAATGTAATTATCAGCTTTTTATAATATGCAAGCATTTTACATTCCAAGACATCCAGGGGCCACAGGAACGTCTAGCATCCGGAACCAACACTTATTTGAGAACATAAAGGTACAAATGCTCTGTAAGAACGCTGAAAAGCAAGCTAGATTTAACCGAGAGACATATGCAGAGAGAACATTGACACCATATTCTTGTATTCTAATACATTTTATTTAAGACTTTTTCTATGGCACCCAGTGACTAGGATATTCTAACATTTAGCTTCAATAAAGTCCAGACATAAGCGAAGTATATTTGACTTGCAATGGCTATCAAAGATTCTCTTTAGTACTCGGGGCAAAAGAGCTTGCGGTGTAGGATTTATGCACAGGCCTAATAGCACAATAAATTGGAGACTTTATAAAGGGCACATTTCTATGGACGCAATGGAAACTGGAGCAATTCTTCTTGTATTTACAATTTGTCAGGTAATGGTGGAGAAACATAATTTGATTTGATTAAATAAAACGAATTCATCATGGAAAGATGCAAAGGTTCTAGTACTAGGATCACACAAAGAATTGTGGGGCATATTACCAAGCAATAGCGATAATTATCGCTATTGCTTAGTTAGAGACAAAAATTTACCGCTGAGCTGCGGCGATAAAAAACGGCCGCAATGCATGAATATCGCTGAAAAGTCAGCGATATTCATGCATTATCGAGCTAATGCTTTTAGCCATGTTATCCACCTCCCATTGGATAACATGGCTAAGAACTGCTCAGGACAGGTGTTAGCTTTTGGAGATATTCGCGCTTAGCGCGAATATCTCCAAAAGTTGGTAATAGGAGATAGCGATGTTAGCGACTGTTTCCAGTCGCTAACATCTTGGCACACCCACTTTGCATGTCATTAGTGATAAATATCACTGACATGCAAAGTGGGGCCCAAGATGGTCGCTATCTCCTACTAGCTGTCGCTAACTGGTGTTAGTGACAGCTAGGTAATAGGGAGATAATTTTATCTCCGCTTTCTTGGCTTTTAAAGCCAAAAAAGCGAAGATAAACCCCCTTGACAATATGCCCCTGTATCTTTAACCCCCAGTTTTTGTCATTTTTTTAAGACAACAAATAAGGAACTAGGGGGAATATTACCAAGGCAGGTGAAATGAAATGATCGCCGCTTTTAATTTCATCGCCCTATTAGCAAGCTGTCGCTAACATCAGTTAGTGACAGCTTTTAGGTGATAGCGAGCGGTCTGGGGCCCACTTTGCATGTCAGCAATTTTTATCGCTAATGACATGCAAAGTGGTAGCGACTGAAAGCAGTCGCTAACATCGCTATCGCCTATTATCAACGCAGGCGTAGCGACAAAAAAATCGCACTAAGCGCGAATGTCACTGAAAACTAACCCCTGCTCAGACCAGTTCTTAGCCTGTATATCCAATGGAAGGTGGATATTCAGGCTAAGTCCCTATTAGCGATAATGCCTGAATATCGCTGGATTTCCAGCGATACTCACACATTTCGCCGCTATCGCCGGATATTTTATCACTTTGGAGATAACCGTTGCTAATAGCACATTATCTCTGCGATAAAATCCGGCGATCAAAAAAATTACGCTAAGCTTATTTAGCGATAAATATCGCTAGTTGTTGATAATATGTCCTTAGATGACAGAAACAGTCCACTGGAGGCAAGAACTGGAATCTCAATTTGCACCTTTTCTTGCTACTAGTGTACTAAGTAAAGGAGCAAAACAAAAAAAGGAACAAATTGCCTTATCTAAAAATTAACAGAAAGAGATACAGTATGTGTCTTATGCTTTAAAAATGTGAAAGATGAAACTGAGCTTGAGGTAAAATCAATTTCAGTTTTTCATGAAAAGCGCAGAAAAAACGCAAATCTATTTTTCTTGAAAAAGTGGCTGATTTTGAAAAAATGGGCAAATGTAGCTTAGCAACCAAAGCTGCAGTTCTGTTTGCACTATGTGAGAGACCAGCACCAGGCCATATTTACTAAATCTGTCCGGCTGCTTCTATCTTCTTCTGCACTTGGGCATAAACAGGCTGCCTAGTGCCACTCACACCTTCCCACCATAGGGCAAAGGTGTTTATGTTCTCTCTTGTTTCGTTTAAGCACTGGAAGGATACCATTTCACTTCCAAATCCTATGGTTACAAAACCTTTATAACATTTTATACATTGGATATGCACTGTATAGTGTAGCATTTGTGCAATGAGAGAAAGGTTTGGAAAAATGCATACATTTCTCTTACTTTTTACCTGCCTCCGTACAGTGCTATTTTTTATTAATAGTCAGTCCTAACAAGCATTGAAGGTCTCTTTTGCATCAAGACTGATAGGGCGCACGGGACAGCTAGCTCAGTTTACCAAATCACCTGGGCCCATAATACATTCATACTTTGAACTATCAGTCCTGCTTGTGATTTACTAATTATTACCCTATCAGTACTTTGAGCCCTTTCAGACTTATACCTGTAAACCACGACTTACCAATCCTTGTCACCTTTACTATAAGTCCTAGGGATCGAAAAGGGAGTTAGCATAAACAGGCAATATTTAAACACATTTACCTTTCCTGTAATAACCTCAGACTCGGGGAAAGTTTTAAAAGCATTATCTATGCAAGATTTTCTGAGTCAAAAGGAAAGAGGCCACAATATCGTGACCATAAATTTTACAAGCAAGAATATAATCAATAGGACATAAAGTTTGTAAGAAATCACAGTAACACTTTTAAACATCGGTACCTGGGAAGGGTGAGAAAGGGAAATAGCACAAGGACATACTACATGGATTATATTTATCTAGAATGGTGCAATGACCAATCCTGGTCACGGGCTGGGGCAAAAAGACCAGGGCTAGGCTTTCGACTAATCAGGTGCCCACGGGACAAGACAGTTGCAGATCAGGACAGGTGACCTCATCTAAGTGCAACACCAGCGTCACACCCCCCTCTCTTAGCAAGTCAATCAGTACCCCGACTGGGTAATCGATAATTTCTCCCAACACCTCGATTCTTCTGACAGTGTGCTCCTCCAGCACCTCTGCTCTCGATCTCCTATAGCATGCGTTGGGTCAGTGACAGGTCAGATATTGGGACAAGTCAGACAATTTCTTTATCTAAACCTACCTTAGATATACCATTTCAAGGGCAATGTACCACCCCTTAATGTTGCAAATCTATGTGTTCCTCTTCAGTGATTGGTCAGAAAGACGAGGAGAGGTCATTACACCATACTAAGATGAGATCATTTCATTATTGGTTTCAGTTGATTCCGGTTACCGCCCATAATTTATTTTCCCATGCACTTTTATTCCACCCGGCAATACTGTTCAACAAATGTGATACATTTTATATAGATTCAGTTCCTCCTGAGGTCAGAAGGGCATTTTCTCATAGACATCGTGGGTAAGATGATTCTTGGCTGTGGTTCAATGCCAATGCTTCAGCAACTTCAGAGCTAGATTGCGCATGCGCAGCTTTGTCCAAGATGGAGTTCGCATCAGTATTCAGGCCCAAGTACGAGCTGTCAGCAAAGTCCAATAGAAACATATTAGAATACAAAAATAAATGAATGCACTGTATACCACTTATCTCTACTCCAAGCTCCATTACTTTATTTTAACTTTTGCATTAATAGTTAAGCAGAACGAACAAGCGTAATACAAGCAGCAGCATAAACATTAGCATGTGAGGTTTGAAGCGGCCATTTCTGGCACTAGTGCGCAGAAGCGAGAAGTTCCCACCATAAGCAGGAGTCCGTTTGTACCACATAGATGCGGCAGACGCATGGGCAGTAAAGTTCACGCGTTTTTGTCGGCCATTTTAAGACACTCGGGTTAATGTTTGTAAAATCACATATGCAAGCTTCCCCAGCTTACTAAAAATGTCGTGAATTGCAAATATTAGTAAACAAAACTTGTTGATTAATATATTATATGCTATTTCGAGAGGGCTGAGTCCAGGCAAGTTTTGGTATATGTGAAACCTTGCTCCATCAAGACAATGGGTGGTGGCTATGGAACGCCCATGTACCACCATAGAATTCCCCCTTGAGGCAAAGTAGCACAAAGCAGTGCAAAGCACCATTTCCACTACTTTAAGGCAACTTTCCAGTTCGAAAAAACTTGTGCTGGAATGTATTTTACCAAGATGTTTTACCAATTTTGGCAATTCGCATGACTTTGGAGTCTTGAGAAGTCTACCCCTAGGTTTTACAGGGTCTGTGGTTAATTTATAACCATTTGTCTTACTTAAAGATGTTTTCAGCTTTGCAAAGATGCTTATAACTTCTGTAACAGCTGGTCAGCATTTGTTTGTTTTGCTCCATTCAGTATTACAGAAGGAGCAAAATAGTTCAAAATTAATCTGGTCTACAAAGGGTACCTGTTTATCGGAATTGCACATTTAAAAAAAGTACGTCTACTTCATTTTATAAAATGTACCAATGTAATTCAGTTCTCAGTTCAGAAATATTAAGTTGATTTAGGTCCTTCAATTAGGGTAATATAACGCAAATCTATGTTACTTATTGGTTAGTTAGATGCAATATGAATTTCAGAAAGGTTTCTCTAGAATTGTCCAGAATAATTTGCTCTTACCGTCAAAAATAGTGGAATGCTGCTCACTTTAAAATGAGATTCTATAATCAGTTTTTGTAAGTTTTAAAATATGTTTATTCGTTAAGGAATTAAACATAGTACAGTAATAAAAAAATAGTACATAAATGTAGAAAAACATAAATGTAGAAAAATACAAGTAAAATATTTGAAAAAATGGCAAAAGAAGGAAACAATAAGGGGGATAGAAAGTTAAAAAGAGGGGAGAGAAAATATAACATCTATGTTAGTATATCTCAAAACATGACATCTATGCATAAGTGACCTGTATTAAATTGGTCTATGGTAACAATATAAACATAAATTGGGTAATAAGAACAACAGTATTTACAAAATTCAAGAGGGTTTGGGTACTTCTTCAATGTTACTTCTTCAGGTTATGTGAAGATAGCTTTTTAGCTGAAGTGGTTAAGAATTCTGTAATGGGTGCCCAAAGTATTTCTCTCTTAGTAGCACGTGTGTGACGATGTACATAGGCTCTATCTAATCTATGATTGTAGCAAACTCCATACCACCATGCTTGAAAATATACCATAAAAGTATCTTTCCATGAGTTACTAATCTGTTGAAAGGCAACAGCTATGAGCAAATCAATGGTATATAAAGTAGTAGGAGGGGAAGACCAGGCTTCAGAAATACTACCTAGAAAAATATGTGTGAAAGAAAAAGGGATGCAGCAGTGACAAATAGTGTTAACTTGTCGCCAAACATGGGTCCAAAAGGCGTGAATGGCTGGACAATCAAAAAGCATATGTTTGAGGCCAGCAAAAGGGGCTTTACATGACCAACAAGTAGGAGGGATGGTAGGGTCAATCTTATGTAATCTGGCTGGAGTAATGAGAAGTCTATTGGAAATGAAAAATAAAGTTTAAGTAGTGTTTGCTGCTCTAGATGACTTCCTTGATTTAGTCCAGATTTTATTCTTGTTGCTGCAGGTGCAATATCTCTGACTGTAGGGGAGGAACTTGATTGGCCAGCCCCTGAACAGAGTCCACACGTTGATCCATGAGAGTAACCTTTTGGTCAATAGCGGACCAGTTTGATTCAAGATTTTCGAGACGTGTATTTGTATCTTCCATATAAGGTTTGAGAACAGGAATTCCCTCCAACAGCAATTACATGGAGATTGTCACAGAAGAGTTAGAAAGAGAGGGTGGGTCTTTCTTGAGACGTTTACATGTTACAGACAATGAGGCAGCAGGAATTTTAGAAGATTGTTTTCATGTATTGTAAGACACAGAGGGTTACATACCTCCTGTGGCAGCACAGCTTGAGCCCATTTCATCCATGTTGTTTCCCAATATGGTAAAAGTATTATAATCTTCTAGTGAAGTAGAACTAGAAGGAGTAATAGTGCCACGATTGGAGCGTGGTTTTGACATGGAGAATAAACCAAACAGGCACACCATGAATATAAAGAGGCAAGATGAGGAAAACATATTGACCAAAAGGTTCAGAGGCGAACAAGAAAACAAAATTGCAGTAGAGTATTCCCCAGAAAGCGCTATATATTATATAGGATACATGAGGGGAAATAGAAAGTCATAATTTTGAGGCAGGATATGAGGCTGCTAAACACCAAAGGATGTGTAGGGCATGAAACTGAAAATAGCCCTAAAAAGCTCTGGCTACTTGAGGCACAAGACTGGATAGAGAGCACAGCATGAAGGGAGCTTCTGTTGGCCAATGTGAAAAAACAAAATGGTGGTCGCGAGTATTATCGCGGCATCAGATCATAAGAAATAGTGTCTTTAGCACTCACCTAGTAATGCGGCAAAACAGCAAAAATATGCCCTTTATCTTCATAGAACGTTTCTTGCATTAGGAAGGTCTCAAGACTGGATAGAGAACGCAGCCTGGGGGGAATGTGGCCGCGAGAATTATCGTGGCGTCAGGTCATGCGAAAATGGGGTCTTTAGCTCTCACCTAATAACACGGCAAAACAGCGAAAATATGCCTTTAATGTTCATAAAACGTTTCCTGCAGTTGGAAGGACCGAGGAGCTCAGGATATCGCCAGGAAAGAGATCACATCCTCATCCTGTCATGGAGCTCCGCTTCAGGTCCGCCTTCATCGTTGTCGCCAAAGCCATGGCCCTATAATCAGTTTTAACTTCATCAAGTATCAGTTTAAGTTCACATAGCTTCAATTTACAACATTGTTTAGACTCTAGCAGTACAGAGCAGGCTACAACTTGGTTTAAAGTTCACAAAGGGTTGAATCTCTGATTTCTATGTTAATGATTGGCCATGTTGGCATTCATATAAAACAACTTAAGCTTCTCTTTCTCTATATTCACGCTGTTCAATTTTATTAGACATAATCTGGTTATTCTGTAATCATTATTCCTAAATGTACACCCTAATATTACTTTATTATTTTAACTGGATTATTTTTAGGTTGTTGAATAATTGTACCTCTCTACCGCCCCAGGGCATCTCTTAGAGTTAGCATAGAACTTACCTTATGCTATCATTTGGATTACAACTGTTGATTGTATATATAAATATTTCTTGCCACCATCTTAGCGCTTTCTTGGGAATTTCTTAAAAGTCCATTCAGAAGCCTGTGGTTTACATGAGTTATGGAATGCTTGGTGTGCAATGCATACAATACCTGGTTAGTTTGAGTGATTTTGTATATTTGAACCAGAACATTAACTCACTTTTTAACTGTGGTTTTTCATTAAAATTTTTTTTTAATGGTACAGTTTATTTTCGACCCAATTGCAGATAAACTTTAGTCACACATGCATGATGGAAGTTGGCCTCAGGGACTGGCTTGTGGCTAGGTCAAGTGTCCAAACAATTGTGGGCATGTACCAATCATGTGTGCCTAAACGTCTCTGCTCACAGTTGCTGCTGAGCATTACTTGTGATTCTCTGATCTCCCTCATTTTTTTCCTCCACCCCTCTTTTTCCAGCAATGTCACATTTTAATTTGCAAACCAGCTGCAGTTTTCTGCTTGCCAATTACTCGAGATTTCATTGTTGTGCTGAGCCTCAGCTAGGCCTACCAGTGCAAGGGGTTAGCCCTTCTCTGCACAAGTCCTCAGACCATTAGAATAGAAGTTGGCACAGAAACTGGAATATAAAACAAAGTATTTATTAACCTCATGGAACTACATTCACACAACACCCTTCGGTAGTGTATGAAGTAGCACACTGAACAGAAGGAACATGGTCCTTTTATACTCACACAGGGGCTCAGAAGAAGGCAGTAGAAGTACAGAAGAGGTGGTTTACATACATAAAAGGTCATACAGAAATGCACAGTCAACAGTAGGGCGGAGCTTAGCAGTTTACTAATTGCGGTGAAAATACCCTGACAGTTACAGACTAAGACATATGTGAACAGTTACAGTTTCTTCTGCGCAAGTGCAGAGTAGCTGAACCTAAATATAGTCTGTCCATAAGCAGAGTAGGAGAGTAAATGAAAGCAAGGAAGGACACAGCACATGGTGAGCACATGGCAGACAAGATGCCTGCGAAAAAACAAGATGGCTTCAGCTAAATGCTAACCCCGATCGCTGCCAAATTACAACATCATCACTTCCTAGTCCTTCTACCATTGTCCTATGTCAGACACTTGTTATAGTGTCTCTTCTTTTCTGGGAACTTCAGCCAATCACAGTTGTCAAAAAATTGAAATGTGATTGACACAGGTCACAAATCATTGAATCATAACTTTACATGTCAAAGATATACAAAAGTGTTAGCACATTCGAACCTACTTATTTTCATCAACTCAACAAATGTGTGCTTGGTAATACCATTCTACTGTCATTCCGTGTTTGCTGTAAATCTATTTAGCAGTTTTTGTTATAGGCGCAAGCACAAAAACCTGGTGGATCAAACAAAAATTGGCACAGCTACCATGGGGACATAGATCTTTATGGTATGTATTTACACAGATGTGTAGTGTGTAATATGGTAATAATTACTATCATTGAGTACGAGGAGGGGCCGCAAATCATGAGAAGAGAGACATTTGTAATTACAATTAGATTATACTTTCAATTGAAAGACAGTTATAGTTTTCCTAATAATTTTGGAACTGTTTGATGAATTTGAGTGAAACATTCCAAAGGACAAGAATGTCAACTTTAAGTTCTCCGTGACACGTTTCATGCAGATCAGTTAAGAGGTTGCCTGCCTTCAAATAGGAGGGTCCCAAAAGAGGCATTTAACATTTATTTAACATAGGAATATTCGTTGCTCAAAACCGAAAATACAGATGAACAAAATTATACCAATCTTGGAATACAAGAAAAAGTTTACTCAAAGAAGTGATGCGAATCTGTTCAATATTCACACGAAATGAGCATTTCAACAAAAATGCTGCTCTGTGCATGATGTGGGTAGGTTTTAGAGATAGCTGGGTAGTTAATTTGAATATCCTTTGTAGATCTGTAAATCTTTGGGGGATTTGCAAACCAAGCAAAAAAAGTAAAGGCACAGAATTGGATGAGAGAACTTTTCCCCCCACGGTGTATGCGGATTTGCAAAGCCTGTTTTAGATTTGTGAATCTTCCATGCTCTGTTTGGCTGTCCATCACGAAAAAGTTCAGTTCACTCGTCATTGCACTCGCAAGGAGCACCATGTTGAGAAAAAGAAAAAGGGTTAAGAGGCAGGATGGAACTTTCCTGACCCCCAGCACTAAACTGAGGTGACCAAAAAGGACCACTTTGGTAATAAAATATAAAATATTTATTACAAAAACGAGCTTTATGTCTGGATTCGCAAAGAACCTTATTGGAATTGAAATGGTATATGTCACTTTTTTGACTGGCGGTTTTTTGGCCAGTGAAGGTTCTTCACTTGCATTTTAATGGAGTCTGTATTATGGACAATTCAAATGTCTAGGGGGCATATTACCAACAACTAGCGATAATTATCGCTATGTTGGTTTAGCGGCGATATTTTTATCGCCGAGCTGCGGCGATTTTTATCGCTTAGGAACCTTGCTATTATCAAGGTTTATCTCCTAAGCGATAAAAATCGGCCGAAATGCATGAATATCGCTGAAAAGTCCGCGATATTCATGCATTACCGAGCAAATGCTCTTAGCCATGTAATCCACCTACCATTGGATAACATGGCTAAGAACTGCTCAGGGGCAGGTGTTAGCTTTTGGAGATATTCGCGCTTAGCGCGAATATCTCCAAAAGTTGGTAATAGGAGATAACGATGTTAGCGACTGTTTCTAGTCGCTAAAATCTTGGCACGCCCACTTTGCATGTCATTAGTGATAAATATCACTGACATGCAAAGCGGGGCCCAAGATGGTCGCTATCTCCTACTAGCTGTCGCTAAGTGGTGTTAGCGACAGCTAGGTAATAGGGAGATCATTTTATCTCCGCTTTCTTGGCTTTTAAAGCCTAAAAAGCGGAGATAAACCCCCTTGATAATATGCCCCTTGGTGCTTTATTGTTCCCTCTTAAAAGAAAGGCATTGAGTAAATGGCCAGCGTCTTTGAAGAAAGATGGAGGGAAATGAAGGAGAAGCATTGTGATCATGTATAGTATTAATTGGTGTAATCATGATCCTCATGTTATCTGACCAGCTTCACCAGAATATGTTGAGGGGAAACCGCATTGTAGTTTTCTCTTTGAATTCATTTAGGATTTTCTTCTTGTTTAAGTTGAAACCAGAACGCATGTTACTAGAGAAGTAAGTATGGGACAATCTGTCTTAAGCTAACTTGCTTAGGGGTAGGCATTTTATTTTTCCTTGATTCAGCTGATAAGTGTGATAAAGTTTTATGGGTCATGTTTGAGAAGGAAGATCAGGCTCTAATGCTGGGGATAGCTGAAAAGTAGAAGGTTGTCATCAGAATACTAAGTTAGCTCATATTCTTGACTTTTAAAATTGATACCTTTGATCTCTTAGCCTCAGTCGAAACAGCTCCAAAGTCAAAATTAAAGTAAAAAAAGAGATTTTGTGTTGTTATTAAGTTCCCTTTTGTACTTTCAGTTTGAATAATAGTGTGCCACTTATTAACACTGAAGACTGGAGACTAGTGTAGGGAATTTAAGTACAATGTATAACTTTTGTAGGATGATAATGCCACTAAAAACCTCTGAAGCAAAAGTCCTATCACCTTCTTATTAAGGTCTTCTCTACATCAAGCACAAAGACACATCATTTGTTTTGTTTATCTCCCTCATACATACATATGATGTTGGTTAAGAGCTGCCCTCAAGATGCAGAGTATGTGTTTTTGATAAATCTGACTTTTCTGGGCAGATTAAGTGATGACAGAACAGGAGTTAGTCCTTTAGCAAGAATCTTGGCTAGAATCGTACTGACTGCATTGATCACAGGGATCGAGATTATAATTCTTGGTCAGCTGAGGGTCTTTGCTTTACCTCTGAATAATGCAGATTGCTGCTTCATTAAAGTACCCCCGCCGACTGTGTATGTTTGTCAAATGGTTGACTAGCAAAAGTATTTTTGGTGTCACTTTTCCTTGGAGAGAGCAATACAACTCAAATGGCAGGTCATTTGGTGCAGGGTTTTTTCTTTTGAGGGCACATATCCAGGCTTTTGAGAAGCTGGTTGCTAGCAATTTCATTTCAATATATATCCGCGAGTTCTTAGCAGCAGTGAAGAATGTCACATATTTGTTGGGTTAGTGACTGTGTTTTTGGGTGTTGGCTTTCAGAGAGTTCCATAAGGGTTGCAGAATCTCAGGTTATTTAGTTTTATCTCCCTAATGTGATTCAAAATAGGGAACATTTTGGACTTTCTCACTCAAATGAATGTTTCTCTCTGTAGTCCCTTCAGTATGATTCTTTGTGCTGATTGTGTTTAAGATTTAATCAAATGTAAGGGTGCATCGTTAGTTCAAAATTCATATTAAGGAAGGTTCGGTACATGGAAGATTCATCATCCTTTATTAACTAGTCTCCAAAATGCAAAACGTATTTGTGAATGTTATTTGTGTACTATATGAGCAAAGGTAGCCCCTAAAAAATACTTCAAAGGTCAAACAGCTGGGGGGAAAATTACAAAAGATGCAGAATATTGCTCCCTCGTGACCTGTATTGCTTCCTAGTGGGCTGACTAGAGCTCTAAGAGATGTCCATCATGGAGCTGATTGAATCATACATGTAAACATAATCATTTACACATTTTTATTATATTTTAATGCATTTATTTTTAAACTTCTGGTTCATATTAATACAAAGAGAAAACATTATCTAATTATACATAATTAAAATCATATTTATGGACCCACAAGTTATTCATGATTGCAAATATACTATTACTTTACATTATAATGCATCAAATATAACTTGCATCCCGTACCAAGATCCTTTTGAGAACTATATAGACAACCATAGAACAAAAATGATACTGACATGTCATTTACCCTCTATGTATTCAAGCACATGCAACCATTTTGACCTCATACACAACAACTCACACAATCACTTCACACACTTAAGCCCCAACCACATTAGCATACACCTCTGGACTTGGCGGAGAGAAACTTAAAACAATATCCGCCATGATGTTGTCAGTTGGGTGTTCACAACAAACAGTTCGATGCACGTTTCGGTAGGAATGACAATAACCATCCACCTTTGTCAGGACCACTCACGTGTCTGATTGTAGGTGAGTGTTGGGGGGTATCTGTAGATAGATGGACATAACATTGTCATATGGACAGCCAAGCACAAAATCTCATCTTAATAATCATTTCTTTATATATATTTATATACAGGCTTATGGTATTTATACCAACCAGATTGAAGCCTTTGGCAAATAAAAAGAAGATCTGTGCATAAGGCCAAAATTGTGCTTTTTCTGAGATACAACACCAAAAAAGTGGGAAATTGTGTAACTTCTTAGAACACAATGCCCAGGATGTGCAAATTCATGTGATAAACCAACCTTCAGTATCCACTCTACCTTATAGTACTTGCTTTTTCTTACAAAATTCAACCATGGTGGTAGGCTGGGAAGGTGTAGAGAAGATCTCAGAACGGTGCGTAAGTCTGCCCAGGAAACGCACCAATGTATAAGGAGTACTAACTGTAATGGGTTCCTTGCTGGTTACATTTCATCACTGCCAGAAAACCTGGTCTAGACACCCATATGGAGAAGATGGGGGGCAGCTGAATGAAATGTATAAAGCCCAATAAAGTTCAGTAGATGGCTTTCCTATTTCAACTGGTCCTACAAGTAGCAAAGATAGACCATTGGAAATCTAAAGACAATGGGGGAGAGAAGGAGTAACAGTAAATAAATGTATTTTTTTTAAAGTACAATATAAGAACATAGGTGATAGTTTTAATTTAAGTGCTCACAGGCCTTGCTAATTATGAGCTTGTGTCTGGATATACCATGAAATGTAGCTGCAACCTAGTGTGCAGAGAACCCGACTAAGAATGTTGCCGTACCTAGACAAATAAAACACTTGGGTCACCATTCCATTCTGTCGGTGTTGGCAACTAAAGTAATATAATGCCAATCAGATAACGTGCCATGAGCACCGCCTGAGTAGGGTAATTGTTCTTTTATTTTATTACTTTTTGCCTTCTGTCAATGATTGAAATACAAATCACCATCCGAATCGAAATCTCAACATCAGATTATATCAATGTACTACATAAACGTGCATTATATATACGAGAAAACTAGTCAAAAAGAGACTCAAATGTTATGTTACCAGTATGACCCAACACCTTGTCAAAATAAGTGAGCCAAGTCTCCGGCCTCCAACCAGGAGTTTTCCTAAGATGCTAAGTGGGTAAAAATTAGAGCAGCAGCATAGAGCCACCAGTATAGACAGGCTCTATGTTGCTTCCTGTTAGCTGTCTGACAGCAGCTCTGCTGGTTTTGTTACAAACATTTTTTTAAGCGCTGCTGCTGCGCTTGCCTGCACGGCTCTTCTCTCGCCTGTGATGCACCAAGGGCAGTGGCTCAGGTTTTGTTCTATTATTAACTGTTCAATTAATTGAAATCTTTACAGTAAAAAAGATCAGTACAAAAGATCAGTACAAAAAGGTAAAAACTGTGATTCAAAACCTTAATACTGGTTAAAATGTTGACGTCCCTCCTCAAGACCCGTATAGTCTTTCCCCAGCATGTGAGCACGTGTTATTGATGCCCCATTTGTTCCCTGAAGATGATCTGGTATGCAGGGTTCTTAGACTGCCCTTTGTAGCGCAGTAAGTGTCTCTCAGTGGGTGAAATTCTCTTGGAGAGCATGCAAGGAGGGCACTGTTGATTCAACACTGGTTCGTCATTGAGAAAACCCCTTAGCTTTCCTCCACAGAGATTACCATGCTCTTCCCCAGGGTATCGCTACTTTCGTCAGTGGCTCGGGTGAATAGTTCCACCGGGATATGCAGGCTCTCTTTTGCTTCCTTTCTTGCTGCCTGACAGCAGCTCTGCTGTTTTTTTTTAAAGCGATGCGGCTTCGCTTGCATGCACGGTTCTTCTCCTGCCCATGAGGCACCAAGGACTGTTGCTCGGGCGTCCGCCTGAAGTGAAGTTCACAATGAGGCGGGCCACAGTGCTAGCGGGCAAAAGTTATGGATTTGTTTCGGTTTGAGGTCCATACGTGCCTGCCAGTAATAAACTGTCTCCTCTGAGCAGTTTAAATATAGACATCACGCTGAGGAAGCCCTGGCCTCTCCCGCATCTAGAGGTGAACGAGAGACGCCATCTTTCTTCTCCAACCGACTTAGCTCCAAGCGTGTCCCTACTACTCCGGTAGTACCATGCCCCCTCCCCCAAGATAGTATTGGGCCACAAACAGAGCCTGCTTGTACTTTGCAAAGTATATGCGTGTTGTAAGCGTGGTGGGATAGGCATTGAAGCTGAAACATCAGTAAGTCTTTACAGCCACCTTTAGTGATGGCTCAGTTCTCAGCACAAGTTTGTTCTCACACTTGTAGAAGCGATCATTATGTTAGGGATCGGCGGCGCTAGTGGAAGCGAGTGTATGAGGCTGAGCTCTCAATGTGATCAGCCTTAGTTAGCTAAGAAATGAAGACTGTATATTAAATCTAAACATGTAACGCAGCTAAATGTTGTAAAGCAAACAGAGGCGAGTATCCCAATTTGATTTATAAAAGGCAAAACACTTATTGTTAAACATGCTGTGAACAAAAGAACAGTTGGGCATAATATCAAGGAGGGCGATAAGAGATTATCACCACTTTAGCGGCCGTTTTCGGCCGCTAAGCGGCAATAATTCTATTGCCTATTAGCAAGCTGACGCTAACAGCAGTTAGCGATAGTTTATAGGCGATAGAGAGGGGTTTGGGGCCCGCTTTGCATGTCAGCGATATTTATCGCTAATGACATGCAAAGTGGGCGTACCCAACCTGTTAGCAACTAAAAACAGTCGCTAACATTGCTATCGCCTATTATCAACGCAGGCGTAGCGATGGAAATATTCACATTAAGCACGAATATCTCCGAAAAACGCCTGCTCAGACCAGTTCTTAGCCATTATATCCAATAGGAGTTGGATATTATGACTAAGACCCTATTGCAATTAATGCGTGAATATCGCTGTATTCTCAGCAATATTCACGAATTTCCCCGCTATCGCTGGATATTTTAGCGCTTTAGAGATAAACGTTGCTAATAGCACATTATCTCTGCGATAATATCCGGCGATGCTTGGCGCTAAAAAAAAGTCGATAAGCCCATTTAGCGATAAATATCGCTAGTTGTTGGTAATATGCCCCAGTGCCCTTTCCAAGGATGTTCACGGTTTGTTATGTAATTGGTGAATAAAAAACGTTTTTAGCGCAGCATTTCTAAGGATATTCTGTTCTAGAAAAAGGTTCAGCTGTTCACCTATCACAGCTTTTGATCTCCCTAACCTTTGTTTCACCAATAAATCATATTTAAAATATCATTTGTATAACAAACAAGGCTTTTCGTTTTAGTTCTTCATCCATTGGTTTCTTAAAAATTTCATTCACATTGTGCTTTCACACATCACAGTATGCAGCAATGGACAATATGTCAGCCTACTACACCCATTGCCCATTTTGCATCAAAAGAGAGAATTCTCTCCAATAATATCTGCACTGCAGTCTGATCACAAGCGCGCTTTAGTGTCAGGGTTCTGTGCTTGGACTGCTGAGATACTGCTATATTGAGGTAACTTTCATTACTGCCTCACTGTTGGCATATAACATTCTGAAGCACTCTGTCACGCATTCGATATGCATACTGTGCAAATGTCACCTTATCACAGTTATGCTGTTAACCTTGCAAGGGTTGGGAAGTCGTATTATCAGATTAAAACTCCAGCGCACATGCTTTTCTATACCACTATTTTAGTTAATGTTCTCGGACGGTTCTATGTCATCAGGTGCTCTGAGTTACTGTCCTATGCCTACCTTTAACTATTCATTACTTTCAGTTGAGTTAGTACAATTGATTTAGCTGAAATAAATTAACACTACTAGCACCATAATGCAAGAAAAAAATTAGTATTGCTTTCTTCAGGGAGTGCGTGCTCTGCTGATGAGGGGTTGTCACGTGGCCGCAGGAGATTCACCTGGATAAAAACAAAGGGGCATATTAACAAGAACCTCGTTAAAATTATCGCCGTTTATATTTATAGAATTCCAATAGAAGCCCAGGTTAGATGTCCTCCTTCATCTAACCTGGGCTTCTATTGGAATTCCAAAACACATATTAGCAAGCCCATTATCGCCGTTGTAGCGACAGTTTCCTGCCGCTAAAAATGCGATACTTTTAACGAGGTTCTTGCTGATATGCCCCAAAGTTTTCTTTTTTTTCTGTCTCTCAGCAGAAGACCTTTCCTGCAGCAAACAGCAAGAGCTCATTGAGCGCGACTGCAAGGTAAATTGGGGGCATATTATCAAGAATGGCGATTAAATGATCGCCGCTTTAGCGGCAGGAAACTGCTGCTAAAACGGCGATAATGGGCTTGATAATATGCCCTTGTGAATTCCCATAGAAGCCCAGGTTCTGGTGTTAACATGGGCTGCTATGGGAATTCACAAGGACATATTATCAAGCCCATTATTGCCGTTTTAGCGGCAGTTTCCTGCAGCTAAAGCGGCGATAATTTTATCGCCGTTCTTGATATTATGTCCCTACGTGTTGTGTATTTCAGGGTAGTGGACTTAGAAATACAATGTAGATAAGTGCTGGATTCAAATTTGCCAGGTATTTTACCTTAAAATAGAAGCAACATGCATACAACTGCCAGCAAGGGTTTTGCATCTTTTACATGCAGTGTTTTGTACATTAACCTTTCTATCGGAATATAACATTTCATTCACGTTTGCAATTCCTTCCTCCATACTTAAACAAAAAAAATCTTAAATTGTAGTTTATCGGTACCGAGGTTTTAGGAACTGCCTTTCCAAGCACTCTCTCATGCATTCAATATACATACTGTGTAAATGTCGCATTATCTGTATTATCAAATTAAAACTCAAACACACTAAAACACATTGTCATTTACAACGCCAATCGCCCGATCAAATGCGAGACCTATTGCATTGCAAATGCTCGTTACTTTATTGGTAACGTTTGTAAAATACACGCACTTATAATGCATCAAACACAAGTGTTGAGCTGTCGCGCAATCAAGGGGATGCAAGAACATTTTAAGATGGATGTCACTCCTGTTCAAGGAGTTAACCTCTCCATGTGTTCAGGTCAGAATATCACTCGGTGTCCTCGATATTAGCCAGCATAAGATTCAATTTTCTAGAATTAATCAGACATAATTCAAAATGCCTATTACGGTTTGGCATCAACCTCATACAGTGTGTCCGGTCAACCATATGATGTTCCATTCTCTTTTATGTAAATCTCGATCACCTTTGCAATTCCCACAACCAAATTTTAAAGGTTACCTTTATTTATGCTAAATTAGATTTTCTCACAAAGGACACAGATAGCACGGACAGAGGCTATTTATTATTATATGATTAATTCACAAGAAAATGGCATCATCAAGGAAATCATTTTTAAGGTCACTACATTGCTAGTGAGTTTGACATCAAAGAGAAAAAACTGATGCCACTATTAGACAACATAGTTCATTTAGCTTAGATTTTTGGACACATGACTTTTCAATAGCAAACACATTTCCACTTACTGAGCCCATAATGCATAATTGAATGCCATATCATAAAATACAGTTTTTTTAGATGATAGGCGTAGCTTATTTGAAACAGTTTTTGATTGCTGAAACAATCCATTAATCATATGCAGGAATCAACATACATTGATCAACTTTACTTCTGTTGTACATAGACTTTGTAACACTCCCTGATCTCCATGAATTCCTTTGGGTCCCATGTATGAAAGATTTGAGGCCAGATGTACGACCCCAATTTGCACGCGCAAACAGGTTTGCGACCCATTTGTGTATGCAAAATGTGAATGGGCTATGTACATTTCCTACATAGTGAGTCACAATTTATTTGCAACTTGCTCTTTAGGAATTGTGAGTCGCCCCTTCCTAATAGCGACCGCAACCCCACGTATGAATGTTTTGTGACCGCAATTGCAAAACACTTGCAAATTACCACCCTCTTCAAGAGGGTGGTAATGCAGTCACAAATTGCAAGGGGTCTACCGGGGACTCCTCTTCCATTTTGTGACTGCCTATAATTTTTTAAGGGCAGGCAGTGGTCCCAGGGTGCCCTTAATAAAATTTAACAAAAGGTTTCATTTTCATTTTTTAAATGCATCCTGTTTTCCTTTAAGGAAATCGGGATGCACTTAAAAAAAGAAAAAAGACTTTATTGAAGGAAATCCCAGACATGGAGGTCTGCTGAGCTCAGCAAGCCACCATCCCTGGGAGGGCCAGCCATTCCCAATGTTGTCATGGGGTCACAAATTGCGACAGGCTCATTAATATTCATGAGCCTCGTAATTTGCGACCCCATTGGGTATCGAAACAGTGTTAAACACAATGTTGAACATGGCAAATAGTGCCTCGCAAATGTGACCCAATTTGTGAGGCGCTGTTTGTCAGGTGGTACATCTGGCCCTTGGTGCCATATGTAAGAAATTCCAATTTTTCCTTTCCTAAATAGCGAATCCCAACAAATAGCTATTTAGGAAATGCAAAATGAAATGTACAGTGATAGAGATTTCCTAATAGACATTCCTACATAGGAGGAATGGCTATTAGTTAGGAAATCTCTATTTAGGAAATGCTGAACCCTCGGTTCTTATGGGCCTAAAGACCCATTGGTACGAATGGTTATACATTTCCAAATTTGCAATTTCCTAATAGAAAATTGCAAATTTGGAAATGCAAAACCAAGGGTGCCTATTGGCCTAAGGTCAACCTTGAAGCACCCCAAAAAGTGGTGAACATGTAAAGCGCACAAATATCCTAGGGGCACGTGTGCAGTACATGGCACTTTATTGAAGGTGGAAGTCATTAGAAGCAAAATATGGAAATTAATTTTGAATTAGTGTGTTTTTCTGTTCTCTGTGGCAAATGAATGATGTTTTTAGCCAGTTATGAATGGGACTCTGTTTAAGTGATAACATTTTACCATACCAGCAACAAATCAGAGTTTACATGACGTGCCATGGTGGACCCCTTCCTTTACTGGCAGATGTAGCATCTGAGGTTATTGGTCTGTTTGTAAAGTACTGGCCACCAATAGCATTGCTGCAATATTGAAATTTTAGCAGCCTCTATATGTGCATAAGCCAGACCCTCATGTGCAGCTAGAATTAACCCCAATCTGCATTCATTGTTATGTATTACTCTATACTCCACTCCTGAAATTTGAACATGAACAGTGTTCTGTGCATGTAATTTCAGAGGAAAGTCTTTCAGCGGGTGTGTGTCAGAACAAGTTATTACTGTAACCGCAATAGTGCGAATTGATGCTTTTGCGGCTTCATCAGCTTCATCAGCCATTGAATTCCCTGCAACGTGAACGCCACATTGATGGTTCAGTCTTTGTATTACATGGTCCGCTGCAAATATTCTTTCACCTTCACCACCTGTTCCCAAAGCAGCTGATGCTTTACTGTGCAGCCCTTTGAACCTCTGAATCCTTTCTGGCTCCATTAATGTAGGTACTCATTATATGACTGCATACAATAATACAAATCACACACTATATGTGTGGGAATTCCAGCATCGATTTTCTGTAGTGCCAGTACCAGAGCCTGCAGTTCTGACAGCTTTACGGTGCAATCACCTAGTGACTAGGTGTAGGTTTTCTCAGGATGAATTCCTCCATCATGCATTTTACAACTGGGCATGCAGATGACTATTGGTGCTTCATCCCCACAGCACGATGAGCAGAACCATCAGTATAAATGATGTAGTAAAAGCATTCTAGAGTCATGATTGTTTTAGGCAGAGGATATTCTTGTTCATGCTGCAGGAATGCTTGTGTTTGTAGTGTATAATCAAATCTGTAAACTGCATCTGTTGCAGTAAGTGAGTTAACACATTGTATCCATTGTGGATGGCCAGATTTAGCATTTGGAAGGCTTGCTCTGGTGACAGCCTCCAGGGTCAGTCATTCTCTCACCACAGCAGTCTGTACTGATGTCAGTATTTTTTCAGTAGATGCAAAACACATTTAAGCATTGGTACATGAATGTGATTTATATGCTATTGGTACTGTGTCACCTTCATTGAATGTGGCATATGTGTACCCTGATGTATCCTCGATTACATGGATCGCCAGGTTTGTAGTGTTTACAGGTTTGTGTAGGTGTTTGGCAACTATCATGACAGCTTGACTAGAACATAACATATCCATGTGTTCCTGTGTTCAGTATGTGCTTGGAAAATCTGCACGTATCAAGTCATAGAATGGCTTTACTTGTTCTGCGTAGTTTGGAATGTATGTTCTGAAAATGTAGAAATCTAAATGGGGATTGTAATCTTTTTAGAGTCACTGGAGGTTAAAGCAAAGCACATAAAAAAAAAATGGGTTTCTAGGCGTTTGTCCTCACTTGACAACTTATATGCCAAAATTAGGACACAGAGATGGGTGATTTGTAATTTTTTTTAATTAAATTTATAGCCTATGTGAGAAAACCCCGAGAATATGCAGTCCACTCTGGTCAAGTGTTCCATAAGGTCAATGTCCCTCAAATATATGTCATCGACATAGGACAATGCCTAATCACCAAAATGATAAAGTATAAAGTAGTTACGTAATTCTGCTGAGAACAGACCAGGAAATTCTTCTATCCTTGGGGCAAACAGCAGAATAGTTTCTGTGAACCTATAGCCCTAAATGCTGTCAAATATCTGACTCTAGATTAACACACAATGTTATTCTTTAGTGTGGCAGTGTTTGTGTTTTGTCCTTCAAATGTGTGAGCAGCTGTGTTTATATGTCTGTAATCCAAAACTAGACGCATGAATGATCTTTTTTTCATCACCAGAAAAAAAGGATTGTTCATTGAAGAGGCGCAACTTTATATTACACCTTGGTATTTAAGTAGTTCTCGCATTTTCCTAACTTGTTTGTTGGCTTTGTTTTTTATTGGATATTGTCTTTGAGACTGTGAGGTTGTTCTCAATGGAATGTCCTACCCCTCACTTTTTTTACTGTGAGGCTCACCTAGGTTTTGTGCAGGAGCGAAGTGGATGGAATAGATGCTAGGTCCCTACTTCCCTCACCCACCTCCTTAGTCAAACAAAAGAAAAAGAAAAAGAGTAAAGGTAGGGAAGAGAGGGAAACAAAACAAGGGAAGGGAAAAGGAGAAGAGTCCACTGGTCTGTCCGGTGTGGTGTCGCAATGTTTCTTAATGGGAAAGGACACAAACGTAAATGTGCTTTTTAGAACTAGGAGACTGCAGTATAGACGTTTGGCTACTCTAGGGATCTACCAGCTGAATGTCCTGCCACTTTTATTTAGGAGATATCAACCAACTAGAGCATGAGACTCACACAGTGTATCTAAAAAGTAAACATACATGTGTTATTCATAAGGACTGCAGAATTCAACCTCTAAACAATGATAAGGGTGAAACATACCACCATTTGGATTCACCAGACCCATGAAAAACTATACATATCATTTGAAAACTAGTAGAAAACCAAAAAACGTATTTTCCTACTCAGGAGAACAAACACGGAAAATAAATGTGGCATAAAGAGGTGCACGGTCGGAATGAGTAAAATTTCCAATCGCCAGATCTTAGCCATCCAGATCGCTCCAGGGGTGCAACCGTACTTACAGTACAACCTGAATAGCTATGAGAAATATCTATTGACTAGGTTCCGTTTTAACAACTACCCTCGTCTCCTTACTTTCCTGAAGCAGAGCGATTGGTCCAAAAATCTATCACTGTGTCCCTGTGATGAAACATCAGAACAATCTTCACTGCATATAGTATTTTTTTGTAGATACTACGAGTTTCCACGAAGGAGATGAATTATCCCTCTCCTGAAACTCTTGGGTTTGCAATGTTGTCATCCTGCGTTCCTTGCAGTACAATTTTTAGACTCTGAGCTCTGTGCTAAATCAATTGCTTGTTTTCTGAAGGCCTGTATTAAATTTCGCCATTGCTTTGATTAATTTCTAATGCACTAGCACTTTGATCAGTAAGTAATAATACAAACTTTGATTCCCTAGTACTGTATAAATGTCTGTATGTAAAAGTATTTCCGATTTCTTTTTATCCACGTCTTTAAAAAAAAAAAAAAAAAAGTTCTTACATTACGAAATGTTTTTTTTTTTAATGTGCTTTTATGGTTTCCAAAAAAGTATGGAACCCGAATAAAGAATATTGAACTGAACTTAGTAAGTACATGCAGGAATAAGTGGGTAAAATCAATCTCTCATTTGTATTGTACCAAGAAATGTGAAGCAATTGTGAATCAAGGCAAATTCAGGGCTGAGAATACACTCCACAACAATGAAGGAGCAAAGAATCAGATAAGTATAAGGATTGCCACAGGATACTTAAATAACTTTTATCCTTCCTTAGCCAAGAATTATTATTATTAATGCATTTTGTAAATCGCAAAGCTACCTCCAACGGAGGTGTCCCGCCGCTGACAGCGAGTTGTGTGGGGGAGGTAACCTGGTGAATAGGCTGCAGGGTGAGGCTCTGAGGTAGACTAAAGAGCCAGGTTTTAAGATTCTTCCTCAGTTTTTAAAAACGCTTTATTCGGTATGCAGTGCACAACCATATAAGCAATTACAAATACACATGTTAAAATCATCACAAATACATAAATATTAATCATATTGCCATATTATTAGTAGAAAGAATGGAGACCAAGACATCTGTCTCTTACAGCCCAAGCTAGATGTCATCATCATTCTAAGTCTGAAGTAATTCTGATTTCAAGTAAATTGCTGAAATGGCAGGTATTCTTAACGATGAACATCATGTGCAAATAATGCAATAAAGTGCTTTATTCACTCTAGGCTCGACAACGTGCAAATTTCGCTTTTAAATACCATCAAGAGTTGCAAATTACACAGATTACGCCGTACGCAGCCCTACATGTTCCAATTTCTGCAGAGTGCAAATTCCGGTGGATACTTCCTTTAATGACCAAGTAAAGTGCATTGTAAGTTTCATTATAAGTTTCCTACTACAGCATATAATCTAAAGAGTGGAATACAGTTTAAACTAACAACCTAAGATGCATTAAAACATCTCTTATCTAGGATAAAAACATCATATATCAATTTTTTTTTTATTGTTTTTAAAATAGGACTAGGCTTGATCTACAGGTTTGTTCGGTGCCGTATACAAAATTTTAAAAACCTTGTCATATTTACAGCAATAAGGTCCGATTCCAGCATTTGAAGAACCAGAAAGGCAGGGCGGCACTGACGGAGACCCAACATTTTTAATATCGGGATCAGGCAGCGTTTTCTGGGATCAGAATAAAATTTAAAGAAAAGAGTTACATGGAGAAGGGACTGGTTGAGGTACCATCACACAGACATTGGGTTAGCTGCTTAGACCAGTCGTTTGGAGATGGAAAGGTTACAAAACGATCAAAGATATTTAATCTAAATCTAATCAATAAAAATGTGTCAAAGCTAGATAGGTTCAAAGTTAAGTAAGGCTGAATCTTAGCAGTTGTTTGGATTGACAGTGAGTTCTGAACAGAGATTTTGTTCACTTCAGCAGACAGTCGGAGATTGGGTAAGTGGTTTAAACATTCATTCCTTAGCGACTTTCTTGAGATCCTGGCCATTTCTAGGGGATTATAATAGTAATACTGCAGGCCCAAATCACAGAAGAACTTCTTAACATATTGTAGCCATAGGATCTCATGAACGTGTTCTAACTTAACACAATCTTTCACGATTGCTTGAGTGAACGTTAATTTATTAGATGTCCATATACGGTGCCATAACAGGACTGGTTGCATCCGAATGATATCGGAAATATAGGGTACACCCAGTTCTAAATGGCAACTGTATGTTGACATACTTTGTGGTACTGCAAGTAAAAATCTTAAAAAGCTATTTTCAACCTTTTGAATGGATTCAGCCTGCACATGTCCCCAAACTCCAGCCCCATAAATGGCTGTGCTAACGCATTTGGCATGGTAGATTTGGAGCATCTCTTTAGGGGGTCTTTTTCCGAGCCTCTGTGTGAATGCTACTAGGGCCATTGTAGCTTTAAGGAACTGCAACTTTCTGACCTCAATTGCCCTTTTCCAAGTACCCTTTTCGTCTATGACCACCCCCAAGTAGGGATAGGTTGGAGTGTGGTCGATCCTGGAATTACTTATATAGATGTTGTTTCCCTTTCGTAACTTTTTACCAGAGGTCATTATGAAGGTCTTTTTTATATTAATGTTTAGATCTAAGTGCAACATGAATGCATTATAACGATTTAGGGAGCGCTGCAGTTCAAGGGGAGTGTGGGCCATGATGACCGCGTTGTCCGTGCGGGGATTGGGCGGTTCTGGGCTAGAAGAAGGTCCTGGCTCCCCTCCAGCATGGCTGTTTCCAAACCGTTTGTATATAATGTGAAAAGGAAGGGAGCCAGGACACAGCCCTGTCTTACTCCCCGCTCCGCTTTGAAAAGTGAGGATAACTGGCCCCCAACGCCATATCTCACACTTGCAGTTGCGTTTGAGTAGATTTCTCGCAAGTAGTTAACCAGGAGCTTGTCGACTCCCATTTCTATCAAGATGTCCCAGAGTTTTACATGACCCACGCAGTCAAACGTTGCAGTGAGGTCTACGTATGCCATGTATATTCTGCCGCCCTTCGTATATACATACTTGCCTCTAAGTAGCGCAAGGTTTAGGACCTGTTCAATGGTGCCGAGACCTTCCTGAAAGCCATACTGGAGGTCAGATATGATGTTGTTATCTTCCGTCCAGCACTGCAAACGTTCTAATAGGATTTGGCACACCACCTTTCCCTGCAAATCAAGTAAAAAAATAGGGCGGTAGCATGTTGGGCTGTAGCGGATACCCTTTTTAAAAACCGGAACCAAGATGGACTCCAACCAAGAGTCCAAGAGTCCAACCTTTCCAGTAGCTTCTAGGACCCTGAGTAACAATGGGGCCCATAGATCCATATTAAATTTGTATAGATCCACTAGGACCCCATCCGGGCCGGGGCCTTCCCTCCTCTGCTTGCCTTCAGGGCTAGCTCAACTTCGGCCAGGGTAAAATCTAGTGCCAATGAACTAGGAAGTTCAGTTGGGTTATCAGGACCTCGCCCGAAGCTATCAAGAATTTGAGTAGTCGGCTCCGTGAGTCTTAACATCTGGGAGAAAAAGGCTATCCATTCGTTTTCAGTAATTGTAGCTTCTATGTTGCTGCTCTCTCTTGTGCCCGAAAGGAATGGTGAATTATTAGCCTCCCAAAATGCTGTGCTATCATTAATTTTACAGCTATTGTGTAAGGCGACCCAATGTTCCTCTTTTAATTTGTTCCTTCTATGCCGATGTGTTTTATTATATGTTTGCCTTAGTTGGATAACCTCTGTCCTATCGCTGGGAGATTTTTTGAGGGCTACTTTAAGAGCAGAGTAAGCTTTGGAACAAGATGAATTAAACCAGCTGGTCTTAGATTTTCTTTGCCCTTTTGGAGTAATGGTTAGAGCATCATTTACCAATTTGGTTATTATTTTAAATTGTCTATAATCTCTTGATGGGATGAACTCTCTGTCAGGCATAGACTAACTGCTGTCTTAGACGCTCTGACGACCTTGTCTGTTACTCTTTCAGGATCAGTATGAGTCCACTTTATTGCGTAGCCATTTAATCTATTCATAGTGAGGTTTTCATCCTGAAACAATGTCTTTGGCTTTTTCCGACCTCCTGTCAATTGCATGGTCACGGAGATGGGAAAATGATCGCTAAATACGCAATCATGCGTTGTGAAGTTAGTAATGAGGTTGGAAGTACTGGTTGCCATAAGGATTAAATCAATGCAGCTGGACGCTCCTCTGCCGTTAAAAGTGGGACTTAAACTATTGGCAGGTGTTAACAGCTCGTTAGCAAAAGCAAGTTGGAAGAGTAACATTGTCTCATTCATGCACTCCCCTTTAAGGGAGTGGTGAAAATGGGTAATGTTGTTCTCTTGGGGGTCCAGAAGGCCGCAGGTAATATTATTATTTCTCTCACATAATGATAAGTTAAAATCACTGCCCCACATAATTGTGGGATTTTTCCCGTGATTGATGTTAATATAATCTAAGAGAAAGTGACGTATTTCCTTCAGTGTCTCCACTAGAGTTGTTTCCTGTAAATTATTGTAGAAATGTACTACCACTATGTAAACAGTTTTATTTGCAGTTATTAAAATTATCTAGTAGTTCTCCTCATTTATTAGGGAGCTAGTTTCTACAGCTTGAATTAGGTTGGAAACATACACCACTAACCCACCTTTGGCTTGCACTGAGGCTGAGGTAAGTGCCGGAGAAAAGAATGTTTTATAGCCGTTTAAATGAATAGGTAATACTGCCAATGTCTCCTGAAAACAGAGGATGTCATAACACCGCACAAATGTTATCCACCCTTCCTGATTAATCTTAGATCGGAGACCGGCAATGTTCCAAAATATTACACTAATAGCAAACTCTCCCAAGGTTTCGACCACTATCTGGGAAGATGGGTTTAAAGGACTTCTCTCTTTAGTGGGGGTACTACTAGTTAGGGAAACCACGGCTAATTCTGGGTGTTTTGTTTCAGAGAGTCTTGAATGATTTATTTTATGATCGGGTTAGGTATTGGCAGCTCCTGAGCCTGTTCTGTGGGAAGCGGGACAGAGTTGGAGGGCAGAGTCAGAGAGTTTACCAGGAGTAGATTATCTCGGGGGGGGGGTCAGGGACTGTTGGCCATTGCCCGTCACTTCTTGCTCTCTCGGAGTTGGCACAGGCAGATCTTATTGGAGAAATTGGTTGTCAGTCCACCTCCTCTATTAGTGACAGAAGTTCGAATCTGTTCAGCGTTAAAATAGAACCATTGGCTTTCGTGGTAGGATTGGAACCCGGTCTATAGAAGAAGCCAAGTGGGACAGGGAGGATTGCTGTAGATGAAGTCAGTGTTTCCTCCTTATCAGCGAAGAGAGAGCGAACAATTCTTGGGGTATTGAAATTTATGACAATACAGTCACCCTGGATACTTTTTTGGGACGGACAAACCCATCCTACACTCCGGACCATAAGAATTTGATTGATGTTCTGGGGGTGGAAATGCTTGTATTTAACTAGCCAGTCCACCGCTTTGTTCCGGAGGGAAAGCCAGGATTCAGACACTCCTGGTTTTAAGGGTGGAACACCCGTCAGTACAAGGACATAGGGACATGATGCAGGTGGCAAGTTTAAGGAATCTGTGTTTGGTTGAGCCCTACTATTGGGAGGATTGACGTTCGCCTTTTTCTGCCCAAGGTTAGAGGGATTCTTCTCCCTGCCAGTAGCCTTCGGTGTGGTGCCCCCAATGTTATGATTTTGATTCTCTTGTAGCGATAGCGTGGGGAAACCAGGCCGATCAGCTTTATTAGGTTGATTGAGTGGATCCCTTAAAGGCGGTGCGATATTATTTACACTGGGGGTCAAGTTGGGAGCTTCTAATCGGGCTCTAATTGAGTCGACACCGCTTTCATATGGGCCATCTTGTTCTCTATGCAAGCACATTTTTCATCAAAAAGAAAAGAGAAAAGAGAGGCCATTTCACCAAATTTTTGTTGTAGGATGTTTTTTACAAGAACTTCCATGTGATTCCCTACGTTTTGCAGGGTTACATACGAATTGTCAGTAAAGGGACCTAAGTGAGCTACAGAGTGGAATTGGCTTTCGTCTGTTTGGGTTCCCAGTGAGCAAGAACCAGCCCCAACTCGCACCTTTCCTTCCTTCAGCAATTTGCCTCCCTTCTGTTTAGGGCCCGTGACTCGACCTTTCTTTTGTTTAGTTTGACCCCGAATCTGGGGACCCTTCCCTCTTGGGGTGGGAATAGCAGACTGCCTTTCTTGTAGTTCAGGTGATATTAATAAAGAGGAATCCACAGGCGAAGGAGAAAAAGTTAGGGAGGGAGTATTGTTCAATAGTAAAGAACTATTAGGATCCTCCTCCCTTGTAGGTGGAAGTTGTGATGGATCGAGTGAAAGTCTACGCTCTGTTAGTTGTATCTCGTGGTTAATTAGAGATTCAGCTCTTAGTAGGTATGCATCTAAGGTGCCCGTGGTATTCTTACGTTTCTCCATCGGTGGTAAATCACTAAACAAGTCTTAACAATCAGTAGATGCTATGAGTTCTGGGATTGCAGGGCAAAAAGCAAAACTCTTAATGCAACAACGTAGAGGTAAACAACCACTGTTATGTCCAGATTATAAAAGTTCTTACCAGGGCTCTTAATGGGTTCACCTATATGATAGCGCCAAGGGACCGGGCCCTGCCCTGCCTCAGTCAGCCCCGGACAGCCACAGAAGGCCTGCCCTTTGCCCGGCGCACGGCCGCACGCGTCCTGCGGTGCGGGAGGCACAAGGCGTTGATGTAGGGCTGGAGGGAGGAGCTGTGGCACACACTTGTTGGTCCCTTTCACTTGTGGGACAGGTAGTCCTTCTTTTTCCCTGCTCCTCGATCCGCAGCGTCTGCCGCGAAGCGGGAGGTACAAGGCGTTGATGTAGGGCTAGAGGGAGGGGCTGTGGCACACACTCGTTGGTCTCTCTCACTTGTGGGACAGGTAGTCCTTCTGTTTCTCCTCTCCGCGATCCGCAGCGTCTCCCCCGAAGCGGGAGGTGCAAGGCGTTGATGTAGGGCTGGAGGGAGGGGCATTGGCACACACTTGTTGGTCCCTTTTACTTGTGGGACAGGTAGTCCTTCTGTTTCCCTGCTCCGCGATCCGCAGCATCTGCTGCGAAGCGAGAGGCACAAGGCGTTGATGTATGGCTGGAGGGAGGGGCTGTGGCACACACTCGTTGGTCCCTCTCACTTGTGGGACAGGTAGTCCTTCTGTTTCTCCTCTCCGCGATCCGCAGCGTCTCACGCGAAGCGGGAGGCGCAAGGCATTGATGTAGGGCTGGAGGGAGGGGCTATGGCACACACCCGTTGGTCCCTCTAACTTGTGGGACAGGTAGTCCTTCTGTTTCCCCACTCCGCGTTCCGCAGCATCTCCCGCGAAGTGGGAGGCACAAGGCGTTGATGTAGGGCTGGAGGGAGGGGCTGTGGCACACACTCGTTGGTCCCTCTCACTTGTGGGACAGGTAGTCTTTCTGTTTCCCTGCTCCGCGATCCGCAGCGTCTTCCTAAATATCGGTTCGGAGTTGGCCTTTCGGAGATGCTCCGACATGGAGTTCCAGAGAGAGGCGGATATGAAAGAAAATGAGCAACCGCCTAGTCTAGCTTTTTTTAAACATGGAATAGATAGGAATCTCTGGTGATTCGATCTCAGCGTCCTCTTTTGGATATATTTGGGTAATCTTAGTTTTAAGTATTTAGGGCCAGGGTCACTGGTGGACCTCAAGGCCAGGGTCAGAGTCTTGAACTGGAAATTCTTTTTTACAGGCAACCAATGTAGGCTCCGTAGATCTAGGGAGATGTGGTGGTGGAGAGGTACATTCCTGATGAGCCTGGAGGCCGCATTTTCAATGACCTGACGCTTTTTGATGAGGTAGTCTGAGAGATTCAAGTATTGACTGTTGGTATAATCCAATTCAGAGGTAATTAGTGCGTGCACCACTGTTTTCCTGCAGTCCATTGATATGAGATGTAAAAATCCCTCTAGGGTTTTCAGCTTCCAGATGCATGAGGACAAGACTTGGCCTATCTAGGAGGAGGATCAAGTTCCGTAGTCCACCAAAGGCTTTTGGGGGTGATGGCTGGTTAAAAAACACAACTTCTGTTTTGTCTGTGTTCAATTTTAAACATTTGTCTGTCATCCAGGAAGAAATGTTGATCAGACACTGTTTAAAGTTAGTAAAAGCAGCAACAGAGTGAAAACACCAGCTGGGTGTCGTCAGTGTAGGAGACTACCCTGACACCATGATATTCGATGATTAAGGGAAGTGGGGCAAGGTAAACATTAAAAAGGGTTGGGCTAAGGGCCGAGCCATGTGGGACTCCACAGATAAGTGGGCGGGTGGTGGATACGTGAGGACGTAGACAGATTTTCTGGGATCGGCCTTCGAGAAAGGAACGGAACCAAGTTAGGACAATGTCCCCTACTCCCAACTGCTCTAGCCTCTCCAGAAGGATTAGGTGTAAGACAGTGTAAAATGCTGCGGACAAGTCGAACAGCACTAACATAGAGTAATTGCCATGATCCAGGGTTTCACGTATCGTTTCTGCCACTTCCAATAGAGCTGTCTCTGTGCTGTAACCAGCCCTGAATCTGGACTGGGAGTCATGTAGCAAGTTGTTCGAATCAAGGTATGCTGAGAGTTGTAAAACATTATTTGGGGTATAGGGTAAAAATGACAGCACCTATCTATATTATTATCTATGTATTAGGGTGGTGTGGGTGCCAAGGACCTGAAGCTAAATACCCCTAAGCTTCCGAGGGAATAGAGCCCACAAAATACAAAAAGGTAGCCTTTGTTTGTGCAAGAGAAAGAATAAAGGACTTTTTAAGCCTTGCTGAACAGACTCTATGAGAACTTTATTACACTTGTTAAGTTTATTTGTTGACTCTTGTTGGATAGTGCCGGACCATATTGTTTTTTTTTATGCTGAGAGTTGTTTCTGCACTTCCTTTTCCAATATCTTGGCCGGAGCTGGCAAGAGGGAGATCGGCCTGTAGTTCTTTAGTTGAGTCGGGTTAGCATCTACTTTTTTTAGAATGGGCTGTACTAATGCAGTTTTCCAGATAGATGGATAGGTGCCTGTGTCTAATGAAGTGTTCCAGATCTGGTTTAGTGGGGGCTTCAGTGATGGGGCAATTGAAGTAAAAAACTTGGCTGGACACGGATCAGTCAGCGGTTCAGATTTCACTTTAACAAGTTAAGGGAGACTTCAGAGCAGAACTGGTGGAATTTACACCAGGTGACTGATCCGTGTTGTTTAGGCGGGGGAGGATTTTTTGTAGGAATAAATGCCAAATATATTGCTTGGATTTTATCCTGCAAGAAGCAGGAGAGGTCCTCACGCAAGGCGGCAGAAGGGGCAATGGTGCATTTCAAGGCCTCTGGCTTGATAAATCCTTGGTCAATCCTAAAAACTTCTTTGGTAGAGTTGTCAGAGGCGGTGATTTGATCAGCCAGAAAGTCCCTAATGGCGTGGCATTTGAGTTTTAAAAATTGTTTTAATGCTGCTCTGTAGGTGCTCTTAGTCTTAATGTCATTATTTTTCCGCCATGTCCGTTCCAATTTTTTACAGAGACTTTTCTCTCTACGGAGTTCGTCTGTAAAACAGGGGGTGGATGGTTTGGTTCTAATCATTTTCGTATTTCTAATCGGGGCCACTTTGTCAAGAGCCATGATTACTCAGTCATTGAAGGAAGAGGCATCCCGGCTGGGTTCCCCTGTAAGCAGCAGAGGGGTGTTTGACAGTACCGGTCCCATTGATTCTAGTGAGACTTTCCTCCAATTTCTTTTTTCTTCATATTTATTTTTCACTGGGTCTTTGTGGCTTAGACCGATGATAGTGAATGGAATTAAGCTATGATCTGACCATATAAGTGGGACAAGATATGCTACCTTTAAATTTGGGATATTAGTAAAGATAAGGTCAAGTAGATGACCAGCTTTGTAAGTGTAACCATTTGGGTAATGTTTAATCCCATTAGGGAGCTAAGAGGCTAAGGGACAGTTATCATTGTCCATGTGGACATTAAAGTCACTCAGGACAAAGAACTTTGCGTGTCTCAGTGAAAGATCAGTGATCAAATCGCACATCTCCAGCAGTTCAGACGGCTGAGAGTCTGGGGGCCTGTGATGGAGCGGGATAGAAAACAGAAATCTGTTTAAACCCGTGAAGTCACACTTCCATAAATAAATTAATAATGCTAACAATTTGTGCTGTGTGTATAATAATTCAACCTAGTTTAAAGTTGCATTTTCACAGAACACGCGGGAAACTAACATGTGTGCTCATAAATGTGCATTATGTTGCATTCTTATGTATGTGGAAAATAATAAATTAATTTTGTCTATTGTCATGTCATAACTAATAGCAGCTGTTTTTAAAATAATGGCATGTGCTTATTTTGCTTCCCTTGTCTATGTGGTGTCACTATATTCTTTATAGGTGCATAAAGAACCCTGCTGGATTTATGAAGACTGGTAGATATAAAATGCTGCTTTATTTGTGCTTTACTGCTAGGTAATTTAGACTAATGGGTTAATTATTAGCAATGATGGGAGGCAACAGAACAAACTGTATTTCTTGCATTAATTATTCTTTGTGTTTGTTTATATAATAGTTTTACAAGTGAAGCTTAGAGATGGCTGCAGGAAAATAGTACCCTTTTAAAAGTGACGCAGGGACAGTGGCGCAGAAAATTGACGCTTTCTGAAAGAGGCCTAATGATGAAAATGGCTCAAGTGAAAATAATTCTGAAAGGATGGAAAAGGCCTCTGAGCTTTTATTTTGAAAGGTTTTGGATTGAACTGCTAAAAAGATGACTTTTTGGAGAAATTTGCTAACGTTTGCTAACGTGCCACGGGAGTTCAGAGCTGACTAAGCTCAAGGTTAAAAGGAAACTGTCGCTACAAAATGTAGCAGCCTAAAGAGAAGCTGCCAATACTTCTAAATGAACAATGGACTAGTGAATTTGCCCGGGCATGTAAGAAGGAGGTGTCACAGTTTACTGTGGTACGAGGTGGCTCAGCCAATGGAGAACTAGAATTCGTCTGCTGGAATGTGAAAAATAGTTAGCTCAGCTAAATTAGGGTATAAGAATAGGTTCAGAGAACACATAGTTGGCTTACGCTCGAGAAAATCTGGAGGACGATGTTATGCTGATGGACTTTACACGTGAGGACAGGAGTTTTTATTAATTACTTTATTACTAGGTGATGAGGGTAGAGACAGAGATATAGTTAGGATTTTGGAAAATGCTTAATTTTACTTATTCCTGCTAATGAATAATAATTCTTGATTTATGCTCTTTTTATTAATACTGAATAAATCTTTCTTTATGACTTTTTCTAATGCTTGTTTAATAAAATACCAAAACCTAAGTTTTTCTAGATGTGTTAAAATAAACTTTCTAAAATGACAAGCTGGTCTTGATTATTGCAGATGGTTTAAACAACTATATTTAGATCTTATCGCCTCATGATTCAAGCGCTCTATTGTTGTTATGGGCCTAGTGTTGTAGTGTAAGTTTTGTGGTAGTAGATAGTGTCATTTGTGCAATATTTTGGTGAGAGCGCTGGATCAATTTCTGGTAGCCATCGGACGGTTTATATATGTTGTTTTTGACATACATGTTACATGCATGATACATATATGTTGGTAAATTCATAGGATTAAATTTTAACACATGTTGAGTTTGTTTATTTTGTGCTATGTGTGTACCGGTACAAAAACTGTGTGATGAGAAGGTAGTCATGCAGAATATCTGATCTGTTTCTGTGATATCGCCGAGTATCACTGTTGGTATCGCCGTGTACCAGAAGTATTGTCGCCGTGCAATACAGTGTTGTCGCCGTGCAACACAGTTTTAGGGCTAGGTGTGAATCTTGTAATAGTGAGGGTTTTCTAAGAAATTAGAGCAGCATGAGAATAGGGACAAAGCGCCTTCCATAAAACTCACTGTGATAAGAGTATTAGTTATATTCGAGCTTGAGTGAAGGGCAGGGTAATGTCGGTGCATGATTATCTATAAACAGGTGAGAGTCCTGTACGGGTACATGTTTTATATCTATAAACAGGTGAGAGCCCTGTACGGATAACGGTGTTATTTTGCTAACGGTGCATGATTTCTATAAACAGGTGAGAGTCCTGTACGGATTTCATGTGTGTCTGAAGTTAGGGAATTTTCAGTGTGAAAGTGCGTGATTGTTTTGTAAGGTATGTTCAAGTGGAACTCTTAGATACTGTCACTTCGCGGTGCGTTCAGAGGAAAATGAGTTCATATTCTTACGTGTTAGAAGGGTAGGGTAAGAGTTGCTCTACTGGCAAATGTAAATTATCCTTAGTGTGAATAGCGCCGACTATTCCGAAGTGTGGATACTTGAATGTATGTAAACTATCCTAATTAGAGAAGCAGACAGATGTGTTTCGTTTTTTATGTATTCACTAAAATGTAACAAAAGTAATTCTAAGGTACTTAGGAAAGTTCAGGATAAAGTCTGTACCATTCTAAGACTTTTTATGATGTTGTGCAGTGTTTAAATACATTTAAAAGCTCTGCACGTTAATAAAATTCAAATCAAAAGTGTTCAGCATAGTTGAAAAGTATAAAAAGGTGAACTGTGCTATTTTAAAACATTCAGGAGCATTTTAGAATGTTCTATGTTAATTAGGCTATAATTAAGATATTCCACGTTGTTAAACATTTTTAAGTAAGTAAAAAGTGATTAGTATTCATTTTATAAACATTCCACACTTTAAATATAATAATAAATTGTTCTCCGTAGTTTAAATTCATTAAAATGTGCCCCGATCGAAAATTGTAAGGGAGGGGCTGGTTTTGCGAGTGAAACAGCGTGTAGGGAGAGACAGAAGCTGCAGCAGCTGCCTACGTCAGAATTGCCGCGCTCGGATTGGCTAGAGCGTCAGCATTGTTAATGAAAAGCTGCTCTCTGATTGGTTGTTGCTCGATGTTAGATTAAAATAACCACTGACTGCCGAGAAAGTGTCTCACTACTCCCAAATTTCCCTCAATACATTAGCTATATGGTTTAAAACAGGGCTGATATGTGTGGCAAGAAATTATAATAATATTCTATAGAGGAAGGGCTGTTTACTGTATGAGAGCGAAAAAGGGGAGAGCCTGCAGCCACAGCTCCTGCATGCGTCAGAGCTTGCCGCGCTCTGATTGGTTAATATGTTTGAAAGGATAAAGCAAAGCAGTGTTCTTATTGGCTGAGGCAAAGTGAAAGGCTGCGTTGTGATTCGCTGTCGGCGCTCCTGTGTTTTTAGTGGTTGCCTGCCGAACATTTTATGTACAATTTATAAGTGTCCCCAAGTTTATAATACACACACAAAAATAGTAATAAGCCCCCGTTTAGTTTCTTTGTTGGAGGCGCTGTTGTAGAAAGGAGAAGTGTATTTGGAGCATTACAGTAAAAGTATTCCCAGATTGACTGAAGCGTTACTGTGATGCTGTAATTGGCTAGGCGTCCGTTTTGTTCTAAAGATTAATGCGTGCCATAAGCATAGCGCACTGCGTTGCAAACAAATTTTGTGAGGGAGGGGCTGTTTGCCGAGAGAGAGGAGCGAGTGGGAGAGAGAGCTGCCTGCAGCGGCTCCCTACGTCAGCCGCCGTGCTGTAATTGGCTAAAACGGCCCGTCGCGTCATAGCCAAGGCCGTGTCTTCACGAGGGAACAGCGCTTCCATTTGTGGAAGTCCCGTCGCGTCATCAAGGAGCAGTGTCCTGATTGGCTAGAAGTGCCGCAGCGTCACAGCAGAGCTACGCTGTGATTTGTTGTGGCTCTCTAGATATCACAGCAAAGTCGCGCTGTGATTTGTTAAAGCGCTGTTATATGCTAAAAGAATTTAATGTCCCCGCTTTGGTTTCCTTTCAGGTGCACTATCATATAAAATAAAGCGTGTTGCTGCTAAAATGAGAAACAAGCGTTGCGCACTGTATTGTAATTAAAGAGACTGAAGCGCGAGGGAAGGTGCATCCTGATTTGCTAAGGCGCCCGCAGTGTCAGAGCAAGGTGGTGTTCTGATTGGTTAAAAGCGCTGTTGCTTCAAATATAAATGCCAAGTATATTATAAAAAGTAAATATTCCTGCTTAAAATTCCTTCCTGGTCACGCTATTGTTTTAGAATTATAACTGATATGGGCTGGGCGAAAGATTGCGCGCTGTGTTGAGATCGTATTTGTTTAGAGAGAAGGGACTGATTGGAGTGTGAGAGCTAGAAGGGAAACTGCAGCAGAAGTGACTGTGATTGGCTGGGCGTTCCAAGAGAAGTGTTGTGATAGGCTAAGTGTTGTAGCAGCCACACTGATTGGCTCAGGCATTTGTTATGTTGATAATTATTGTTTATTTCAGCAGAGTGTTTGGTTTCTTGCGCTAGTAGTACTCAGAGCTTCGTTTTGAAGTGAGTTGTGTTGTGGGAGGTGTGCTTGATGAGTGCTTGGGGATTAAGGAAGTGATCTGTGTTGTTCTTTATAGGTTCCTCTTTGATCCTGTCTGGCTGCTGGTTGTGACTCATCTTGTACTGCAGTATATATATATAAGATAAATTAAAATTCAAAGGGGAATGTTTTTAGAGTGAATTAATAGTAGGGAAAAAGGATTTTATAGAGTAATTAAATTAAATAAATAAATAAATATTTCCAAGCATTTTTGTTAGTTATTGTATTAATTCCTGGTGTAATTATAGTATCCATTAAGCTGCATATAAACGATAAGCAGCAGTGTAGCAAAAATTCTGTTCAAAGGTGGTCGCGCGCGCAGAAATATAATATTAAAAAGTATATGCAGTCCTTGTTCTGTTTAGGTGGTTCTGTCTGTTATTTGATTTATTGATTAGATTATTACCAATAATGTTTTAGTTAATTTACATTTTTACTGTCTAAATTTAAAAGCAATTAGATTAGGTTTTCTTTTTACAGGTATATGATGCAGAAGGTGTGTAAGTGAAAAATAAGTACAATTAAAACACATGTGATTATATGTTGGTATTATTGTTATAAATAAATATTTTGCGTTGCTGTTTTTCCAAATTGATATTTTTCTTTACAGGTTAATTATAATTAGTGATACAGGTAAATTAGGAGAAATATTAAATTGACCAAGTTATAAGAATTTTCTACACCTGATAGTGTTAAATTAATTAATTAATTGATCAACAAGCGTTGCAAGGCAAATTTAAAGAGTACATTTACCAAGTTAACTAAAGAAAATGTCTTCCTTATATAAGAAAATGAAAAAAGTTGTTGCTAAATGTGAGAATAAATTAAAGATTCCAAAATTAGCGAAGATAAATAATAAAGGCGTCAGAGTAGAAAATATAGATCAGTGTAAAAATGATGTTGTAAATACGGATCAGAACAGAAATTCAAGAAGACCCCCAGAACAGATTAATGTAACGCCAAAAGTGTCAGATCAAACTGATAAAGTGCCAGTTCAGAATTTTATTAAAATTGATGCGATAGAAAATCATGATGAAATGTCTGGTACATCTGGAATTAATATTCCTGATTATGTAAATTCATCAAATGATTTAAAGGAGTCCATGAAATATATGGAAACAGAGATAGTGCCTACACTGGGAAAAGATGAAATTAATTCCGCAAATTTAAAGGTCCCATTAACTGAAAAGGTTTATTCTATTGTACTTGAGATTGAACTAGTAGGGATCAAAATTCAGCAAGAAACAGAGATGACTTCAGTTCTGGTAAGTGAGAAGTCTGACATTGACCTAATTGAATTGACACAGTCAGACGAGTCAAAATTATGGTCAAATGAAAAGGAGATTGAGATAAATGAGCTGAATGAACAGCTACAAATACAGCGACAGGTAATGGTTCAGCAGAATGACACGGCTTCATTGCCATTACAAATTTTTGTTAATGAACAGACAGACAAAACAGATACAGGATTAAATAAAGAACAGGAAAACAGTCCAAAAGGATTAAATGCACTTCCAGAATATTGGTATGAAAATGATGTTCTTTTGAGTGAAGACATCAAAGTAAAGGATACAATTGATCAACAGATTAAAACTTTGACTTCTGTAGGTTCACTTTTCAGAAATGCAAATTTAATTAAAAGATTGATTGATGATATTCAATTGGCAGAAAGGTTTGCTGTCGTGATATGTGCAGCATACAAAATGAATGATGAACATGCTTTGAGTTCACTAATACTAACATCTGTAGTTGAAACATGGCAGGTAGTCAAAGGCTTACAAAATGAAGTAACTCATGAGGAGAAAAACACATGGTTGAGAAACACATGGTTGAGTGCAGATTTTAGACAGCGAGATGAGGATGAGATTTGGATACACAAAGATGACAGAGTAGTTTTACCAAATAGCATAATTATTGACATGGACAATATGTACCATAAAATCGTAGAATTTCTTTACCAAAGGTGTCTGACATATCAGCAAGTGAACACAATTAATAGAACAATTGTGAGATTGGGAACAGAATTACAGGAGAGTGGTTCATTGACCAGATTACAAATGGATTTCTGTGAGATGGCATTACATGAAAAACTGTGCTACATTTTTGTGATTTTCTGTTTTATTACAAAATGGATTGAAACATTTCAGATGCGACATGATGATGAAATTACGATTACAAAGTTATCAGATAACAGAAAACATATTGAAAACAGATTGCTCCATTGTACAGATAGAATAGAAATTTCAGGTGTTGAGGAGCATGAGAATGTTATTATAAAAGACAGAGATACAAAAATGTGCCTAGCTGCAGGTACAAAGTGGACAGATATCCTTCCACTTGTTTTGATGTTTCTGAGAAACATTACTGATAAAAAGAGTCCACGTGAGATTATGATGGACAAGGTCATGAGACAGACATTTATACCAGAGAAAAGAATGATGCCTATCAATGATAGCATCAAATTGGAGAACTGCAGGAATTTATCAGATGAAATGATTACTGTGTCTGATGAAGATGAAACTGAAGTGCAAACAAGAGAAAAAGAGCAAGTATTTGATCTGTTACCAGGTAAAAGGATCAGGAAAAAGGTTCGTCTAAAAAGAAATTCACTAGTGCCAAGGTGGCAGAAAAGGAGGCTAGTCAGTCTTGTCACAGCAAATGCAGAGAAGTGCAAAGGACTGAAGAGGTGGATTGACACTGGCCATACTTTTCGTGTAACTACACCTGAAAATCCTGATGAGGATAGTGTCACAATTGCTGATTCAGATTCTGAAGAAGAGCCTGAAGAGAATCCAGATCTTGAAGATCGACAAGTTGGTCGACATCTGGAGAACACGAAGAGAAAACAAGCCTTGATTGAAGAAGACTTGAAAGTTGTGACTGAAGACTCAGAAAATGATGGAAATGTGCCAGAAAAAGAAGCAGAAGAAGAATGTGATCAGATTGTGATTCAAGACCAGGAGAGTATTGAAAAGCAGAAAAGTAGCTCTGAAAGCAGGAACAAGAATTCTGAAACTGGGAAGTTGAAGGTAATTGTAGAAAAAGAAGAAAATGAATTGCCAAGTACCAGCTACAAAGATGACGTTCCTAACGGAGTGAAGCTGCCGAGTAAAGAAGTACCTGAGTCTGAAGTTGAAAATTTCTGACACTGAAACTGATGAGAATGACGAAGATTCTGAAATAAGAAAATTCAGAAAAGGAGCTTGGAGAACAGAATGTAATGTGACCAAGCAAAAGAAGAAATTACCAAGAAAATGTGATAACTGGACAGGAGAAAATGAAGGCCTAAAATTCAAATTGAGATACAGATCAAAGGAGCAGATTGATGAGATATCAAGTCAAAAAGATTCTGTAAAGAAAAGTGAGGCAGGAAAGAAAATAGAAGTGATACCTGTAATGGAGGTAAATAGTTGCAGTCAGAAAAAGATTGAAAACAAAAGTGACAATGATTGAAGTACATACCTGTTAAATTTTAGGTTTTCTGTTTTTGGCATAAGGCTGAAGAAAATGTGTTAGATGACACAAGGTCGAAGAAATTCTGTTAGCTGAAAAATTAATTTGTGACATTAGGTCGAAGAAAAACTGTTAGAAGGTTTAAAGAGTATAAAAAAAAAATAAAAAAAAAAAAATTTGAAAAAGGGGGGTGTTAGAAATTTTTAGAAAATTTAGGTAAAATTTTTAAAATTTTTGTTTTATTTTTCTTTGCAAGCTTAATGAAAATACATTCAACAAGCTCAAGATGCTTAATTTTAAAAATGTTGTAAGATGTCTCTAATATATATGCTCCTAATAATTCAGCTTTGGTTAATTTAGGTTATTGTTCTTTTTGAAATTTACAAGGAGAAGTTTTAGGTTAATATGACAAGCAAGATAATGACAATTTATTAGTTATAGTTTTTGCAAACACATTTATTGAAGCTTAGTTGTATGTTACACAAGAGAAAGAAATAGAACTAAAGGGGTTTCTTAAAACTCAATATGAGAATTGTAGATAAACTGATGAGATAAGTCTTTAGAAATACTAACACAGGTGAAATTGAATCATGTTCATCTTAGATAAAATCTTTGCTAAAATATTGGGTGGTGGTGTGGTGATTTGTTAATCACCAGATGAGGGAGTTGATGGAGCGGGATAGAAAACAGAAATCTGTTTAAACCCGTGAAGTCACACTTCCATAAATAAATTAATAATGCTAACAATTTGTGCTGTGTGTATAATAATTCAACCTAGTTTAAAGTTGCATTTTCACAGAACACGCGGGAAACTAACATGTGTGCTCATAAATGTGCATTATGTTGCATTCTTATGTATGTGGAAAATAATAAATTAATTTTGTCTATTGTCATGTCATAACTAATAGCAGCTGTTTTTAAAATAATGGCATGTGCTTATTTTGCTTCCCTTGTCTATGTGGTGTCACTATATTCTTTATAGGTGCATAAAGAACCCTGCTGGATTTATGAAGACTGGTAGATATAAAATGCTGCTTTATTTGTGCTTTACTGCTAGGTAATTTAGACTAATGGGTTAATTATTAGCAATGATGGGAGGCAACAGAACAAACTGTATTTCTTGCATTAATTATTCTTTGTGTTTGTTTATATAATAGTTTTACAAGTGAAGCTTAGAGATGGCTGCAGGAAAATAGTACCCTTTTAAAAGTGACGCAGGGACAGTGGCGCAGAAAATTGACGCTTTCTGAAAGAGGCCTAATGATGAAAATGGCTCAAGTGAAAATAATTCTGAAAGGATGGAAAAGGCCTCTGAGCTTTTATTTTGAAAGGTTTTGGATTGAACTGCTAAAAAGATGACTTTTTGGAGAAATTTGCTAACGTTTGCTAACGTGCCACGGGAGTTCAGAGCTGACTAAGCTCAAGGTTAAAAGGAAACTGTCGCTACAAAATGTAGCAGCCTAAAGAGAAGCTGCCAATACTTCTAAATGAACAATGGACTAGTGAATTTGCCCGGGCATGTAAGAAGGAGGTGTCACAGTTTACTGTGGTACGAGGTGGCTCAGCCAATGGAGAACTAGAATTCGTCTGCTGGAATGTGAAAAATAGTTAGCTCAGCTAAATTAGGGTATAAGAATAGGTTCAGAGAACACATAGTTGGCTTACGCTCGAGAAAATCTGGAGGACGATGTTATGCTGATGGACTTTACACGTGAGGACAGGAGTTTTTATTAATTACTTTATTACTAGGTGATGAGGGTAGAGACAGAGATATAGTTAGGATTTTGGAAAATGCTTAATTTTACTTATTCCTGCTAATGAATAATAATTCTTGATTTATGCTCTTTTTATTAATACTGAATAAATCTTTCTTTATGACTTTTTCTAATGCTTGTTTAATAAAATACCAAAACCTAAGTTTTTCTAGATGTGTTAAAATAAACTTTCTAAAATGACAAGCTGGTCTTGATTATTGCAGATGGTTTAAACAACTATATTTAGATCTTATCGCCTCATGATTCAAGCGCTCTATTGTTGTTATGGGCCTAGTGTTGTAGTGTAAGTTTTGTGGTAGTAGATAGTGTCATTTGTGCAATATTTTGGTGAGAGCGCTGGATCACCTGTAGACCAGTAGACCTGCCACAGCGAAAGTGGGGGACATTTTAATGCTGAAGGACATTGCTTTAATTTGTCTGGTCTGATCAATTCTTTTATGTCAAATCTCCCAATGGTCTCTTAGGATCACAGCAATCCCCTCCCCCTCTTCTGCTGTCTATCCGGTTAGCTATGATTATTTTGTAGCCTTCTGAAATAGCCAGCAGTATATCCGGGATGGAGCAGTCCTTCAACTATGTTTCAGTGAGAAACATGAGGTCAAGAGTTTTTGATTTGAGTGTTAGCCAAATGTCATCTCTGTGTTTAGGGAGAGATCGACAGTAGATTAGACAAGCGTTAATAATGGGCCCATGGGTTGGTGTAACAACTTTGAACAGTGTTTCTGTATTGATGTACTTGGGACTGTGCCTTATTAAAAGAAAAGGAGCATGCATTACAATACCACTCTTGGCCAACATCACCTTGTTTAATGGTGCTAGGACCGAGGTTAGTTTGTATGTTGCAACCTCCCATGGACAACTCCAGCAGTTCATGCCTAGACCAGACAGTTGTTGGAGTATAGTCCGGACAGGCAGCGTGGCTGGTGCTGGACGTGGCCCGTAAGGGCGCAGACGGGCGCAGACGGGTGCAGACTGGCGCAGACGGGCTTGCCTTTGGTCGCCAGCGGCGCGCCCGCTGGGCGCATCCTTTGTCCCATCCGCTTTAAGTGGGCAGCGAGCGTCACAAAGCTCCGCCCACTACGGTGTCACAGAGCAGCTGATCTGCGTTCAGCTGCCAACCCCGCCCTCTACACAAATGGCAGCCTGCAGATGTGGACCGGAGCGAGTGGCAGTGAAAAGTGCAAAGTGCAAATAGGCTAAAAGGGTTTTTAAAACACAGTCTTCTTAAAAGTAAAGCGCTATGCCCCCAAAGAAATTGCCCAGAGTCGGTAGCCGCAAAGCAGTCCTACCATAGCTCGCTGCGCGTCCGCTGTCCCATCCGCTTTTAAATGGGCAGCACGCGTGACAAAGCTCCACCCATTATGGCGTCACAGAGCAGCTGGTCTGCGTGTAGCTGCCAACCCTGCCCTCCACACAAACGCAGCCTGCCGCGGTGGACCAGAGCGAGGGGGAGTGAAAAGTGCAAACTGCAAATAGGCTAAAAGAGTTTTTTAAACACAGTCTTCCTAAAAGTAAAGCACTATGCCCCCAAGAAATTCACCACAGTCGGTACCTGCAAAGCAGTCCTACCGTAGCCTGTAAAATTATGGTTCTTTAAATACCTCCTTTTCTTGTGCTTAATTATGCAGGTACCGGAATCTGCAGTGTTAGGAAATGCTGCTCAAAGAGAGAAACAATAAGGCTGGCTGATGAGAGAGCTCCAAAGCTGGACTATGCCTAAAAGATGACGCGGCAACCCGGAAGCAACAGAGCTCTGAGGACGCCAGGAAACGAACACCAAAGACATCTCCACTCTCCAGCACTGATTCAAGTATGCAGGTAAGTGCAGGGAATAAACTGGGAATACAAGGGAGGCCTGGCGAGGGTCCATGATGGAACGTGAAGCAATTCTCCCTTGCGGACCTCTCCCATATTATGTCCTCAAGCGCCGCCTTCGCCAGCTGATGGCAGGCAGGGCTTTTGCAGGAGGCTGTGGCTGTAATAGGAAGCGCTGCTATGAGTAGCACGGCACAACACTCATGGTTGCGCTATCATGCAGGAGCTAGCGCTAGAGCCCACACCTTTCAAATTCAAATTCAAAATGCTTTATTCGGTATATAAAATATAACCATATAGCAGACAATAAAATTATACATTGTAGAACATTTGAGGAAATACAGTTACCATACTGTACAAGGGCATGGGATTAGTCTCCGCAGACAAGATAAGTTTAAACATTTTACAGGTGTGCAAATTTCGCAATAGTCAATCTTGCCTTTTTAGGGATAGTTACGTTAGTTCATATAATTGTTAATTTAAAAATCATCTAAAATATATAGTCCCAATTTATAAAGTGCAATATTAAAGTGACCTATGCTAAGGACATTAGTCCAAGTTTCATCTAGAATGTACAATTCTGATTCAAAAAGTATGATTTTAAAGTGACCTGTGCTAGTAACAGTATGCAGACACATTTCTCTTTATAAAGGAATCATATAATTTATAGTCATACAATAATGGATTTTCTTCTTGAGACATATTTTAAATTATAAGTAGCTACATAAAAACATATATCCGTACTGTTTAATTCAAACATTAACCGCAGAGCATCTTTAGTTGTTTTGTTATTATACTTTAAAAATATGGGCTTTAAATACAATTTCCTTAAAAAAGTATACAATTTACAGAAAATCATAAAATGGCAACAACTCTGTTTAGATATCCCATCGCATGGGCAAGGTAAGATGCTGTTCCGTCCGATATGGGGGAAGGACACTAGGTGGTGCACAGTGCCTAACCTCAACCGCGTCAACTTCTTGTGACGACTGTCAAATAGTGCTGGAAACCTTCTTTGACATTATGGGGCTGATTCACAGAACTAACTTAAGACAAAATCCTAAACTTACTACACTTGGTATTCACAGAAGTTAGGATTTTGTCTTAAAACAGACTTAAGACAGAATCCTAACTTAAATCTGTCTTAAGTCTGTCTTAAGTCTGTCTTAAGACAAAATCCTAACTTCTGTTAATACCAAAAGTAGTAAGTTTAGGATTTTGTCTTAAGTTAGTTCTGTGAATCGGGCCCATAGTTCTTGATAAAATGCATATGTACGTTGATTTGCGTATTCAACAGCCCTGGCCTTCTCTACATGTTCTAGAAAGGAATCCTTCAATTCTTTTTTTGAGAAGGGAACACCCAGTTCGATATTTAAGAAAGGGTCCAAGTCAAAAACTGACTTGTACCAGAACCGGATGTGCCTAAGCCAAGGGATACGCATGCAATATTCCAATTTTAGGCAATCCTTAATTACGCCTTGGGTGAATTCTGTTTCGGGTTTGGACCATATGGACCGCCATAAGGACAATGGGCGTAGGGCAGCTAGATCCCTAATATAATGTAATCCTACTTCCTTATGAATGATCTCAATAGAGTCAGATGCAGGGGTACATAGTAAGCGATTTAGAAAAAGATTTTCCTGATCTTGGATCAACCTACAACTGTTAGTATTATGTCCCCATACACCTGCCCCATAAAGTGCAGATGACAAGCAACTCATGATATAAATATGGATCATCTCTTTTATTCTGCGGTTGCCCAGTTTGGCAGCAAATCTGAAGACGCTGTTGGTGTTCCTAATCATTTTTAGCTGAACACTCTCCTGTTCACTGGTCCATCCCCCATCACCGGAAAAAGTAATCCCAAGGTAACAACATTTCTTAACTGATTCTAACCTAGCATTTTCTAAAAAGAAGGTTCTGTTTTGTCTAGTCTTCTTCCCACATGTCATTGTAAAAGTTTTATCTTTATTAATTAACAATTTCCGTTTAGCTATAAATGAATGAAAATTGTCAATAAGGCGTTGCAGGCCATTTTGGGCGCGTGATAGAAGGACCACATCATCTGCGTAAAGCAGAATTGGGATGGGCTTACCATCAATTAAAGGTGCATCCACGGTGGATTTTCTGAGTATTGCATATATCTCAATAATAAAGAAAGAAAACAAAAGTGGTGCTAAAACGCATCCTTGCCTTATGCCTCTGTTAACTTTAAAATACAGGGTGCACTCACCGTCCAGGCCATAACGCACCTTGCATGTCAATGTTTCATATAGTCTGGCCAGAAAATATATAATCTCTTTTGGTGCGACCATATCTAATAAATACCTTTCAGTATAAATGTTTAACTCATTCTGGAAGTAGGTTGGAAAAGGTTGTTAAAATTACTGTTTCTCCATTTGGACAATCTATTACAAAATCTAGTAGCTAATCCTTTGCATCCAGAAGAATATCGTACCCTTGAGAGAGTTCCTCCCAAAAGACAACATTAATGAAGGGGTACATCCCCCTCCAACTGTAGTAGTCTCCATATAAACGATGTGGAACACTTAACCTGGTATCTGGTGTTTCCATCGTGATATACTCAATCAGCTCTACTCCCTCTAGATAATCCATCACATTCTAACAAACTATAATAACGTCTGCTGCACTGTTCAGCATTGTCAATGCCCGTTCCCTGTTCAGAAGCAGAGTTCTCAACATCCAGGGAATGCCTGACCTTAAGTCCAGCTATCCTCATATTCTTGAATTGAGGTTAGATGTTCTAGGCTTTTCTTCTTGCTTAATTATGTAGTGAAATGAGCGTTGTGAGTCCTTTCTTGGTTTCATGTGCTCTTCTGATCTGTGCTCTAACCATCTTCCTCTCTCCGAATGTTTATCGGATCAAACCTGGAAGGAAAGATAGGAACGTGTATCAGTATCCTGATACCTGTCAGGCGGTTTAACATTATAAAGATTAAGCAATTTATTTATAACATTTCTCAGTGTTCTCCTGTGCAGGAAACCCACCCCATAATTTAGTTTTATCCTTGTTTTTCTTATTGTCCCACTTCTTCTTTGTTGATGAGTAGGATGCTTGCTTAGAGTTATCCTTTTCAGAATTACTCTTTAATTGTGGTTTCCCAGGTCTGGCCCCCAAATTATCTCTACTCAGTGTAGCATAGGTTTCTTCGACTTTTTGGTAATTCACACTCCTGCTCTGCGTGAGTCAAATCCTTTAGGCTTTGGCTTATAGCTAATGCATATAGCTAATGCTGCTGCTCAACATTATGGTGGAAACAGTGGCAGAGTTGCCCATCAGTTTCATCCTTAAGTCCAGGGCAAGTGCTGCTGGGTACTCATTCTGAACATGTTTCAATACTTCAGGTAGAGCTGCTAAAGAAGGGTTCTGGTATACACTGCAGCAAGGACCATACCCCAAGTAGTTCAGTACTCTACAGGGGTAGCCATCCCCATCGGCAAGTAGATTGTGAACATTCTGCTTTTTTCCTGCAGGTATTGGAAAACACTGCTTCAAGCTGAATTATTTTTCTGTCCAATACAAAGGGTAATTTCTTCCCTCTTGGTGAAAACCTTTCCCATAACTACATTCAGTATTTGTGGGTTAATGCCCGGTGTGACCAATTGTGCTGGTGCAGCTTGAGCAGTCCACACAGGAGCAAGTGTTAATGTTTGCATCATGAACCATGCAAGGCATCTGTATATAGTTACTAGATTATTGTATAATCCCATAGCTGAGCTGCGGTCAAATTGTAAATACCGAGATGCAGTGTGTTTCCAGTTAAAGCTGGCCGCGTCACCCCCTCATTTTGTATGGTGTGTGGGAGTGTGCCTTTTAACTAATTAATATATTCTTGGCAAGAGAGAAGAACCTCTGTTGCCTCATATAGTGTGCATTCAGCTGGAATTATGTGTGAAATACTCATGTTACATCATCTGCAGCTGGGAATGTAACACAAGAATGAAACAGCTCTGTTCTATAAGCTTAATTTGCTTCTACCACGAAGGTAACGTCCCCCACCATCTAGTGTGAGACCATTGTGTAGTAGTTTCTGAGTGATCACATATCTGCAGTTCCCAGAAATGTTTTGTGCCATGTGTGCGTAACTGAAGTATAGTGTCCGCTAACACTGTGGTAATTAGATCCTTTCAAGCTTGAATTACCAACAGTCAATACTTGTGGTATACCTACTCAGCTGAGGAGGCTGAGGAGGATAATCCTTACAATGACTGCTGTCTCTGGTTAAAAGGTGTTTAAGGATCTCTGGGAAGGCACAATTGAACTTCTCAGTTGATCAATGCAAAAAAAGAACACAATGTTGGCACCATGTTGAGTAGCTTCCACCAATCAGTAGGAACTGCGCATTTGTGGACAACATTAACTTTAAGATGTTGCCAGACTGATTCCGTAAACACCCACAGGATATGTTGTCCCTTAGACGAGCTATCTCACAGTACAACCATAAGTCCCATAAACCTAGACAGGGGGCAAACAGTTCTAGTGACCATTTAACATGACAACCTTTCATTCATACACTCATGATCTCATTGGCTCAGAGAAATATGCAAAGAATACTCAGTGGGAAGTTTTCAATGTTTATTGAACTGAAGTGATTTTTGTATAGAATATATGTGCTGCAATACTCAATAGACAGAAGCAGATGAAAGTTATAATAAAGGTCGAGACAGTGAACAGAACAAAAAGTTCCACCATCATGCTGAGACAGCGTATATCTGCATTCAAATGAAATAATATAGCAATCTTGTATTATGCAGACCCTAACCTAAGTGTCTAGAGTGTTTGTGAATGTTCTTCCAAGAAACCCCTTAATGGATAATCTAACCCAATTACCTGGTGGGTAAGAATGTAGGACACCATCTGGTCACAAGCTGGACTCCCCTCTCCGAAATGTCAGTCAGCTGCTGGATGAAAGCTTCAGCATGTAGGGACCTCTCAAAATTAGGAGCAGTGCCTCCTATGACTATGAAACCACACTAGCCCCAGATTCTACTGGGGAAGGGAACTAGAGGCACAACAGGGTGATAGCGACCGGCCAGCCTCCAACACAAAATGTTATACACAAATAGGGCCGCTTCCATGAGAATGACCTAAAAGGTGCTCAGGGGCGTTATGTGTATGTGAGTGTGGATATGTCACAAAAAGTTTAGGACTGGCCTCACACACCACCTGGTGTCATGCTTCATCATTGGCCAGTTCTCGCCCTCTAAAAACTTGGTTTGATAGAGGGCGGGCATACACCTGATGACAGGGATGCAATTCTAACTAAGTGGGGTCCCAAAGTGAGTGAGGGAAATTAAAAGCCATTACAGTTACCTCACTTAATTTTAATGAACTAGGTGACTGTATGGTCTATAAAAACAAGTGAGTGGCGAAATGGGAAGAGTTATGAACCCCTCGCCGTATATAATTGGGTCAACATGTTTCTGCCTTGTGTCAACAGTGGTACATGGCATTCATCAGGACCAAAATATTTTAATATATAGAGTGCTCCACTCTTACCAACCCTGTGGTTAGAAAAACCTACGGTGGGGTGACCTTTGTCACTCTCCACTGTCTTGGGGTCTTTGGGGTCTTTGGTACCCTGTGAAAAAAGAGAAAAACATACCCAACAGCCATCAGGAATTAAGGTCATTCATGAATAGGTAAACACCATTCCAAACATTTTAAGTGTGTGTGGTTTTAAGTGTGTAACACATGTCTGTCATACGTGGATACACAAGTGAAAATAGCACAAGGGGAGAATAATCTCACACATCTTACCCACAGCCTTTACGCTATGTACTTCATGGGAGGGGGAGTAAAGGAAAGCCCCTGTAGTCAAATCTTATAGAGGTAAACACAAGTTATCAGCAATAGAAGCATGACTCAAAGGTGGAACAAATACGGAACGATATTCCTTCTAAACATGCATTAATTGTACATTCACACCCAAATGGCTTACTTTGTCAATGTGCGCTTTCCGCTGTGTCACCTAGCTGCACTCCTCCCCGGTGATGATTAAACCCGGAGGAGGCAGTCGTTTAAGTAGTGCCCTTCATTTGTGAAGTTGTGGGGAGGGTCCGACTTTCATCATCAACTGTAACCATCTGTGTGGTTTCCGGTGTCCTAGTAAGTGCCCGGTTTTGGTAATGCACAGAAAGCCTGACCTGTGTGTAATGTGTCGCTCCGGACTACGGGAATATCCGTTGTCCAATCAGCCGAATGTTTCAATAACTCGGAGTGCCTGATCCTAGGTGTCCTACCAGGGAGGATCTTAAAGAAAGGAAGTTGATGTCTGTCCCAAGCATCTTGCAACCGGAAATCAGGCATGCGTATTGACTTTGCCGGTGCGATATCTGCCCCGAGTCGGAAAGGCAGTATAACCCTGGTGTTAAAGGGATCTATATGATAACTACTAAACATAAAAATATGTGAATTTATGCCCTTGTAATGTTGAATACATAAATAAAATAAAAAGTAAAAGAGAATTGGGAACTTTAGGTGTTGCCTATAGGGTAGCGCAAATTGGGTCTATTGGCAACTCTAATTATTAGGAAAGAGTTTTAGGACACAGAAGGGCCAAACTAAACTCTGGAGTCTGGCCCATTTATGGACATACCGAAGAAATTAGGTGTCCCTACTGTTCAGTACTGGATCGTGTTGTACTAATTTGAGTTTGTACTAATGTGCTGTTTGAAGCCAGGTCATTTCATCATTCAGACCAACAACCCACGAGCGTAAAACGGAACACCTAGCGTTGCTCTCTTATAAACAGAGCTGGCGTCAAGTCAGTTTTACGTTTGCTCAGGACCTCCAGGACCACCAATTTTATATCAGTGTCTTTGTGGTTTGCCTCAAGGCAGTGTGTGGTTAATTTGGTGTTGGATTTACCGCATATGATAGTACTGCGATGTTCGTTCACTCTGGTTTTTATTTTTCTGGTGGTCATGCCCACATATCTGAGATTGCATGGGCATGTCAGTAAGTAAACAACCCCCTCAGTATTACAGTTGCTGACATTTTTTAACCGCCATGGTTGGCCTGTTCCAATGTCCACTTCCTTAGTTGTGTATGTTTGGGGGCATGCTACACAGTTACCGCATGAGAAGTGACTGTATAGTCTTGGTTGGCTCCAGAGTGTGATCTGGTCTGTTGTTTCGTTCCGATGTGTCTGTGCCTGGACCAGATCATTGCGTAGGCTCCTGCTTCTTTTGAACACAAAAAAGGGAGGTTTCCAGCGTTTGGCTGCACTGTTCAAAATAGGCCATTTATTTATGATGATGTTTTGGACCAGATTCGATACTGAAGTATAGATAGTGACACAGACTATCCTATCTGTTTTTTCTTTGTTGGTGGTCTCCAGGAGAATCTCCCGATGGTTGTACGTGGCCCTCTATTTTGCCTTCTTAACCATTCTTGCAGGACAGTTGCGATCCAGCAGTTTCTTTTCCAGTTGGTCAGCTTGTTCTCTGAAAGTATATACATTAGAGAAATTCCAGCGTATTCAGAGGAATTGCCCCACAGGGAGGTTTTGTCTTAGTGCCCTTGGGTGGAAGCTCTCGTATAGCAGTAAGCTGTTTTTATCAGTTGGCTTGTTGTGTACTTTGGTACATATACTTCAGTGCCCATGGACGTGCCTGAGATTTGATAGTATATGGTGCCTTCAAAATCAAAAAAGTTCTCAGTCAGAGCCATTTCCGCACACTCGAGGATGAAGTGTCCCGGGGTAGTTTATATCCACTCCATATTAAGTAAGATCTGTTCAATTACTGCCAGAGTGCGTCTCTGCGGGATACTTGTGTAAAGCGCCTCGATAGTTATGAGTATGTCTTTGGCGCTGTTTAATTCCAGGTCCCATAAGTGGCATGGGACATCTTTTGTGTCACGTAGATATGAATTAGATTTCTGAACAATTGGTTTTAGGAAACAGTCACAGTGATCCAATGCCGCACACAATAGGTCTACCGGGTGGTGGTGTTATACCCTTGTGGATCTTAGTTAGGGTGTAGAACCTGGGTGTACGGGGGTTATCATTAGTCAACAACTCAGCTTCATGTTTCGTGATCCAGTCATTGGAGACCGCCTCATTCACCATGCTTTTGATTCTGTTCATGAGACGGTTAGTGGGATTGCTGTTGTAAACCTCATAGCTGTTAGTATCATTTAACAGTCTGTTGCAATCCTCCTGGTACATCGTCAAGTTCATGAGCACGGTTGCGCCCCCCTAACTCTGAGTATACCCGGAAAAAGATGTTCGTATATAGAAAAAAGCATCCTTGCCTTAGGCCGAGATTATGATAAAGCTGCCATTGTTTGTATTGTACAGATAGCTGTGTCCTCATATGGATATAAATATCAAATACATTTCTACAACATATGCATAGGTCTTGTACAAAATTTCAAGGCAATATGATAGTGCTCTTGCCAAGTTAATTCAAATAAGCAAGGTCTGTGTTTCCAGGAACCTAACTCAAAGTGTCAGAAATGTAAATGTATGTCAAAAGTTATTGTGAAAAGTGAAGGCAACTTTCGGAAAGATCTATGTACATGTAAAAAATGGCAATATTTCCCACTGTGCATAACTGGGAAACAATGCACCTCTTCCAAGCTTATGACTTTGGTCAATTTGCTCATACACCTGTACTTGCAAACATCATTATACTTTATAGCTGGGTTCGACATCTGAAGTGCTTGATTAACTACCTGCAGGACTTATCAGATAGAATGGCAAGGGTGCCCTATATCTCCTATGTCCATGCCCATTTCAGAACAGAACCTAGAAGGAATTAAACAGAAACAAAGTTTGCTGTAGAGCATCATATTTTTCTACTTTTAACTGTCATTTTTACTTGTGATTTTATCCCAATTATGCTATTTATAGTAACCCTTGGCGGCCAGCTACGCTCGCAAAGTTTTCGTAGTTTGTGCTACTTCGCGCTGTGCAAAATCGCATAGCGTAGTGTAGTTGGACTTTTTTTGCTCGCTTGCGGTCCTCAACGTCAAGTTGGCGACCACGAGCGAGCATAATGACATCTCAGCGAGACTTTTCCTCGTTCGCGATCTGCAACATCAAGTTGGCAATCGCAAACGAGGAAAATAAACCTTCCGGCGAGATTCTCAACGCGGGGAGGTCAGGTTTCTCATTGCGAGTGGTCGCGTATGCTCGTGACCGCTCGCGATGAGAAACTACCAGTCTGTGTTGAGAAAGCTGCAGCTCGAGTAAAAATCTACTCGAGCAGCAGAAAATGACAGCTCGCACTGTGCGAGATGCTGTTTTCAATGATTGCACAGTGCAGACAAGCATCCGGCACTGTGCAATCATCGCGAACAGCTTACTACGCAGTTCGCGTAGCGCTACGCGTATCTTGCGTAGTGCGAAGTGCAACTACGCGAACTACGCCCAGGGTTAATTTATATTAGAATATTTTATAGTATTTTTCCACTGTAACTATTTCATTTTATACCAATGAGGACAACAATAAAAATCGTACAATTTATCATGTGTACTGTATGGTTCCTTTTGGTGTAGTTTCCGATTTCCACACATAAATAAAAAAAAACAGTTTTGATTTTTTTTCCCGCTTATATATAAAGTATGATGAGATTGCTATTTTTTATAATGCTGGAAGTGTAGTCAGTGTTTGCTGGTAATCTTTAGTTTAGTTTGGTTTAGCCATTTGTAGAGCGCCTGGTTACACCACCGGGGTGTCCCTGCGCTAAAACGGTCCCTCTGAAGGTCCCTCTCTATATTGATGTACACATGACATTAATAATAAATTATAATAATCATAATGGTAATAATAATACATTGTTATAGTGTCAAACCATGGGATCAAACTGTTACTCCCGTCATATTCAAGTTTAAAAAATAACTGCAGTGATTATACTGTGCTGGACATAACAAGTGAATTTACTGTGTACTGGTTGTGAATTATTCACATGACACACAGACAGTCTTGTGGCCTACCAAGTATGAGAACAAACTATTTTTAACAAGGAATGGATGTGATTCTAAAAGAAAAACATAATGCTTAGGCTTTGCTCAGGAACTTTCAAGCCATATCATATGTGAAAAGGCAAAAATCTCTATTTCTCAAGGCATTGTAATTTTAATCAGCCAATGCAAAATTTACCAGCTCCTTTAGAATTGCAAGGTATGCTGCAACCACATGAGGCCAGTGTACTTCACTAAGAGTTGGAAATCAGGATTGAAATTACAAATTCCCTATTTATTTCCTATTTTTATTCATGACGCTCTTTTAGATCCATAAACATGAACACCAGATTCTAAATCTTATTAATTAGTGTTATGACAGACCAACAGTGGGTAGCAAAAGTTGTTACTCACAGGTGCAACTTCATAATTGAATTCTAGGTTGCTCTGACAGGCCTTCCTGAGAACCTTTTAGTTAAGTGCAGGCCAATTTCTTTTTGCATTTGGAACAGCAAGGAGAAATTACATTATGTATGGATCCACATTACTCCTCTACCCCCAGTGGAGCAGTTGAAAGCAGGTGATTTTGAGGACCGTACATAACATAAAGTTACACTTTGGTGAAATGTGAATCACAAGGATGTTTTTCACATAGGGGTTCTGAGTGACATCATAGAAAACATTAGCTTCACTCTCGTCGTCTATTTGACGTCACTTACATCCCATGGTGAAAAACATCCCCGTTTTTCCTGTTACCCACCTACAGCTGTGAATATGTCTCTCAGATAGATATTAGTGAGAATATCAGATTGTGAATCCAGTTACTAGTTGCTTAGGTTTTGCACAGTAGTAGTAGTTCTGTTGTCGGTACATCATAGTGCAATGCACGCTGGATATGCACAACCTATTGAACCCGGTTCAGTCTCACTTCCGGCTAAAACACAGTAGCAAATCAGTACTGATGGTGGCCCTTTATTGCCTCACAGTGCTGGAGGGCCAGGGTAAGACCTCTGTCATGGTCCAATCGTACCTGTCTTCCGCATTTGATACTGTCTTGCACATGGTGCTACTTCAATGCAAAGGTGACACAGTTATTCAAGGTCTGGTATTTTCATGAATCAGTAGCTACCCGGGACACAGAGTGCAAGTAGTAAATCTTCCCTCTGTTAAGTTTGAAATTGAATCTATGAGTACCTGGATTTCCCAGCGATCGGCCTAGAGCCACACTTTATTTAACATCCACGGGTGTCCTTTTGCTCATATGATCTGTTCATTTGGCCTACAAGGGGTGAGGTATGCCAATAATATTAAAATTATTTTCTCTCTTAATGGCATAGATCAAGCCTGCTTTCAAGATTGTATGTCAGATGATGTGCAGTGGATGGATCGGAATTTTCTGAAACGAAACACTTTCAAATCTAAGATTTTGCTCTTTGCAGGGGCCAATCCACTACAGGGATCACCCCACTCCTGACCCCCTGATCTTGGTCCTGTCCCTACCCTGGCTGGTATTGATTGTAGGCTGAACTTTAATCTGAATAATAAGTTCTTCTCGGCAAACCATGTCTTCAAAGTCTCTTCAACATGCTACTTCCAGATGAAACTTCTTTGTAAAATTACTATGTTCCTTCATTCTAATCCTCCTCGGTAGAAGTACCCTTGAGCCACCATCTTCAGTTGCCTCTATAATGGTAATGCAATTTTCTTAGGGCCATTCAATTACTTGAAACAATGATTTCAGGTAATTTAAAATTCTGCAGCCAAGCTTGTTTTACAACTCCCTCTTTGTTTCTCTTGCTGTTCGTCCCTGGAAAAACTATATTGCCTTTGATCGTGCAACTAATTCTTTTCAAAGCCAGTTGCCTCACATTTCAAGCTACCCATAATGCTGATCCAACTTACCTCAGAAAAAATATCACTTAGTATTTGCCTTCTTGCGCTCTCTGGTCTGCAGGCTGTTGAGTCATAGCTGTACCTTGATATCAACATGTCATGTGTAATAGAAGAGCTCTCTCCCACCTGGCACTAAAATGCTGGAACTCTCAGCTTGCCCATGTGAGACTTCAGGAACATCTAGTGTTTTTTCGCAAAGCCTTGAAGACCAGTGTCTTGCAATATGAGGGCTCTTAAATGCTTCAATCACACAAATATTGATGGGAGGAATGTTTCCAAATAATATAAACACTGGCAATTGCTAGGGGTAGAATTAAAACCCATTGTTTTCCACCCACTGTGCCACTCTAGACAAAGGCCTGTATTCATACCAGGACTGACCCTGCTCTTCGATGGAACAGTCCATCCAGAACAGCCTGGCAAGACCCACTTCAGAAGGGAACATAAGCAACCCCAATGGTTTTGGCCTCACATAAATGTATCCCCACTGTTCTCTACAGTTGACCTAGTGTCAATATCACCATTTGTTGTTTGTCATTCTCTACAAATAGAATTACATTTCATTATATTACTTTCTTCCCTTGTGTTCCCTAGCCTGGGTCCACACTCCAGAAACCTGATCAAGGCAGCAGAATGGCAGCTGGCTATCTCACCCTCCTTCCATCAATCTTGGATCTCCACAAACCTAAGCGATGAGGGAGAAATTGAACTGCTTTCTTTCACGGAGAACTGTTACATTCCATGTCAGCTGTGGGTCTCTGAGGCATGCGCTGACAGGGAAAATATGCTGACCAGTGACTCTCACAGAGAGGCTGTCAGCCTGGCACTGACTTTCCACTCTCAATGTAAGAACACGTAGAAAACCTAGCTTTAGACAGCGAGGGGAGGTTATGAGGATGCAAGATAAGAGTTTATTCATTGTGTGGAACAAGGATGAGGAAGGGAAATGTTCAGAATGTAGTGCTGGAAGGTGGCAGAGTGGCAACAATTATTATTTTTGTATTGAGGATAAGTGAGGAGATGGTAACAGGACACAAAGTAGTTTTGTTAATGTATGTTATTTTATGTTATACTGGATTTATAAAGCGCACAGCTACTCAAAGTATCCCGGCGCTAATTCCAAAGAAAGCCCACCACAATGCCAGGGCCTCAGAAAAGCCTTCTTCTTGAAAGCTACGGGGTCCAACACCCTCCTGAGGGCCAGCGGAAGCTCATTCCAGGCAAGACCTGCTTTGCGGGTGAAAGAACAACCACCCAGCCTGTGCCGATTGAAACGAGGGTTCTGTATTAAGAGTTGGTCAGAGGAACGCAATTGCCTGGAAGGTTTATAAAAGGCAAAGCGCTTCTGAAGATAGAGCGGACCCAACCCATACAGGGTCCGATGGACAATGGACAGAATTTTAAATTTCAGGCGAGACTCTACTGGGAGCCAGTGCACTCTGTCTAGCAGAGTCCCAGGAAGAATCTCGCTGCCGCATTCTGGACTACCTGCAGCATCCTGGTCAAATAGCCCGGACATCCCACCAGGAGAGCATTGGCATAGTCCAGGCGGGAAAGGATCAGAGCCCAAACAACCGTCTCTTTGGCGCCACCTGGCAAGAGGGGAAGAAATGTCCTCAGAATTTTCAGGGTGCCAAAGCATGTCCCTGTTAGCTTCTTCACCTGTGTTGCAAAATGTAAATTTTCCTCAAACCAGACACCCAGGTTTTTGGCAAGACCCTTCTCAGTCAAAGGGGGCGGGAAGTCAGGTGGCCACAGCCTAGTTCTGAAATCCATAGGAAATGAGACAAACAGGAGAACCTCCGATTTTTCTTCATTGCACTTTAACTGTGCATTAGCCAGCCAGCGAAATACAGCTGCGCCGTGATGACCGAGTCCTCACCCCGTTTCCAGGAGAACAGAAGCTGCGTATCATCCACATAGGCCATCACCTTAGCCCCCAAGGACTCCGCCAGATAGACCAGGCTTCCAGCTTGACTCCTTTATTCTTGCGCTGCTTATATGAGCAGGGGAAGAGAGTTTGGAGGGCATATATCGCATAAAATGTAAAATGTGTAACTGTGAATAAGCAGGGTTTTTTCACTTAAGGATTCTGTGACATATCATAGCCTACTCACGTTTCGCTGCTATTTGATGCTACTCAGAACCCCTAAGTAAAAAAACATTCCTATTATTCAATGTTACCCATCAATAAAGGTATACTTCTTAAGGGACCCTAAATTGTACTGATATAAACTGCATTGCCAATTCCGAACTGACAGAGTTACCAGGTACTACACTGGGCGACTTCGATTGAGGGCCATTGCCGGTATAAACAAACGTATTCAATGCACCCTAGGTAATTTCATATATTTTGCCTAATTTTGACTTCATATTTTATCAGAATTATCAGTTCTGGCCCACTAGGCTGTGCTCTACATTCTAACTCCACCACTTCGGTGCACCACAGGCTCGGCAGGGCTTCCATTATATTATATTATACATGCATTTCATTTCCTAGTAACCACCTAGTTGGGACAATATCTAATCTTTGCCCAACATGGTAAGAACTTGATCAACATCCAGCCTGGAGATTTACATACATTCCATAAACTACACATCCCACCAGCCTCTGGGTGTTTGTGGTCTGATCTCCTATCAGCTGGGCTTCTGCACTCGAAACCCGGCTGAAATACATTTCCCGGCATGCCCCGGGCCATTTCCAGAAAGCGGTCGTGTGGCAACCACCTACCTACCCTTTATCTACTTCCTGGACCGGAATCCCCTTTACCCGCGGTCCTGCCCTTAGACACACACAACGGCTACTCTGTACCATCCCAGCAGTAAGTCAGAGAACCATACTGTGTTTACTAGGGACTGTGCACTTCGTTTTTTTGCCAGGAGAGGGAGTAAAGTTTTATTCAAACAGTATTGTTAGATTTCAAGTTAGTGAGGCATTTACCTGCAAAAGTCCAAAGTTTGGATTGAGCCTGTCTGTCTGTTAGGAGATTTTGAACAGGAGAAGCAACTCCCCAGCCCCCAATCCCAGGCCAGCAGACCCAGGACTGGGGATTGGCTATTCAGCTACCAGGCAACTCTGAGCTCTCTCCTCACACCTGCCCAGGCCCCTTAAGGCTTTGCTGGGTGCACCCCAAATCATTCTCCTCCATCTTGTGAGTTGCCGCCTACGTGTGCCCCAGATTGCAGTGATCAGAGTCCAGGAAGTGGTAAGGAGGCAGACTAGTGCTGTCTCTTCCCCAATTTAAAAGTTGTTAAAAAAACGATTTTCCCTTTCTGTGATTACTGTCTTTGCCTGTGGTTGTTACAGTCTAAAATTGTAGTTTTAACCTGCCTGTGAGTGCATATTGTATCACCGGTTTTATGTTTTAAACTTTTGTTTTTTCCTGCCCATGATTGCTTCCATTTAACATGTTGAATGGTGGAATTTGCAGTCCAAACTCTGTAGTTAATCCCTCTCATCATTCCTGTTGACAATTCAGTTTTCCCTCCAAATTTCTCATTTGCTCTGTGCTAAGACCTGTATGTTAAAACAGTGCATTCCCAGCCACCATTTTGTGTTCACAAGCCAGTGAAACCAGCCCCCCTGCCTCCCCCCCCCCAGCAACAGGGATATTCTACATCAGAGGGTGCTTCTATGAGCTGTTTAAACTGTGTTTACTAGGGACTGTGCACTTCGTTTTTTGGCCAGGAGAGGGAGTAAAGTTTTATTCAAACAGTATTGTTAGATTTCAAGTTAGTGAGGCCTTTACCTGCATAAGTCCAAACTGTGGAATGAGCCTGTATGTCTCCTAGGAGATTCTGAACAGGAGATGCAGCTTCCAACTCCCTGGTCAGCAAACCTTGTCTGAGGTCGCTGGGACATTATTTGGTCTGCTAGTGGTTGGTACATGTGTACACTGATTGGTGGTTTTATCTGGTGTTCCTATTAGATTAGGGTTGGTGTCCTCATTGGTTATGTTTTTGAGGGTTCTGATTGGTTTCGGGGTCTGTGATTCAATCAATGTAGGGTTGGGACTAGGGCTCGGCTTAGGATTTCTTTTGGAAGTTGGGACTAGGGCTTCCTATGTTATTGGTTGTTGGGAGTAGGGTGGGACTAGTAATCATTGCAGCACATGTATTTTACACAAGAGTCCAGTTGCTTCAATAAATATTTGAAATGCCAATCTGTGAAATTCTTGTATTTTACTTTCGGCATGCCTGAGTTACTAATGAAAGGGTAAGAGCTGCTTCCACAATATCCTTGGGGGAATTAGGGTTGTCATGTTCTGAGGCTGCAAGATACCATCCTGTGCCCTGTAAGGTTAGGGATTAGATGGCTGTAGGAAGCGGGCGCTTGATAAGGTATACCAAAAAGAGGGATGCCATGCAAAGAATGAAGGTTTTCCCTTACTAGTGGGCAGGGGTTTGCCCTAGCAATCCCAAGGTGCTCTTTTAGGGGGTAGTGCGGTTGAGTAGCCCTAGGCTCCTGAGAGAGGAGGGTTAGACATCCATTGCACACACACAGCCAATAAATGATACACATGACTGAATAAGGAGATCCTTACCAACTTGTAAAAATAATACCTATATTTATATAACTTTAGGCACCAAGATCAACAAAATCAGGAAAGTACTTGTAAAAATAGCAGGTTTGAAGAAAACTGTTTTTTGATATTTTAAATCATAATTGAAGCGCTTTATTGCAATGTTAACCTAGGAAGGAAATATAAGGTTCATAAGATCACTTAACTACAACTTACAGGACCCTTCCCTGGGACTTAAGGTGAGTATGGGGTAAGGTCCAAGGCATTACCAGCAGGTCACCCTGGGAGGCACTGGGGTGTACAGGAGTATAGGTGAGTTTTTCACAATCTGTAATTTTGATACTTTAAATCGTAATTTTAGCACTTTGCGGCAATGTTAACCTATAGAGGAAAAACAAGTATTGTACTTGGGCACGCAACAGCGACTTACAGGACCAATCTTCTGGACTTAAGGTGAGTATGGGGCAAGGTCCAAGGCAGCACCAACAGTTTACTTGGCAGCACTGGGACAACCGGGTGCAGTGATGCCTTACAGTGTCTCGTGTGCCACTCAAGTCTAGGGGAATTGGTCAACCAGAAAAGAGGCTGCAGGCTCAGACTGGGGGACCAGTCGGGCTGAGACAACAAGGAAGCTTAGGCCTAAAGATGATTAGGGACATGGGGACACCTTTGGTCTTCTTATCCATGTGCCAGGCAGAAAGGTGCAGAGGTGTCCTTAGAAGTCGGATTTTTGTCACTGGAATCACTTGCGGTAAAGGGGGCCTGGAAGTTGAGGCTGCAGGAGGTGTCAGGAAATTCACAGTGGGCAAATCCAAGGTGAGCTTTGTCTCAGAGTGCCTGGGAATCCCACTGGCACCATTGGCTCACTTCAAATCAGTCTAGGAAGAGTGGATGCAGTGGTGCTTTGTGTCGTTGGATTTTTGCAGATCTGGAGTCTCACAGTCTTCTTTTGGGTGACAGCTGAATGCAAAGACGCAGCTCTGCTGCTCCACAGAAGTCCCTGGTCCTTTGTTGAAGACAGACAGGCCTCGCAGGGTTTGGAGGCACAGAAGCTGGAGGACTAGCTGACTTTTGGCACACTCTGTAGGGAACAACAGAGAGGCCGGCGAGGCTGGAATTGGGTCAGTTGCTTCTTCCACAGTCTGTGCTTCTGAGGCTCTCTATAAGTCAGCAGGAATCTGATTCGCTGGTGCCAGGGTCTCCCCTACATACTGAATTTAAGTATGCCCATTGGCAACTACTCTACACTCCCTACACACACACACTCCCTACACACACACTACCTACTATTAGGGCCACAACTCCCACTATATGACCACCTCCTGTTAGAAATTAGCATAACCCTGTCCCAGAATTTCCAAGTTAGCCATCACCAAGATGGATAACTTTGAAAAGTCACCTCCAGTTCATGCGGCCCGCCTTAGGGGTGGCTCTAGCCTGAGGATGGACACACATATCTGACTAGCCAATATTCTCGCCTGTCCAGGTGCCAAATAGCTCTGGACAATGGTTGGCTTCCTCTCCTAAGAGAGAAACCAGTTTCAAATACCAAACGAAGATGTGCTCTTTGACGCTCCCTTGCCTTTTAATGTTAATCTGGACAATATCCTGTGGGAGAGGTGAAAACAACCCCTGCCTGAGCAGGCTTGGTTTTTGGCCTCCTAAGAGCAAAGGCCCTCAAACTTGGGGGTAGAATCTTGTCTCGGCTGGCAGGCTGACTAAAAACAGTCAGCCAGCACACCAGTACCAGGTAGGTTTTCAGAAGACACCTCTAAGGCATCCTATGTATTACCAAATCCGACACTGGCATCAGTGTGGGTTTATTAATATGAGATGTTTGATACCAAATATCCCTATTTTTGGTGAAGCCATCATTTAGCTGAGGAATGCATTTTCACCGGTGTCTAGCACATGCTTTTAAAATGGCTTCCCTGATCACTTGTACTGGCAGTATTCCAACTGACCAGTAAGGGGGCATATCTGCTCATGGAGTTATGCCCTCACATGTAGCATAGTGCACCCTGCCTTAGGGAGGTAAGGCCTGCTGTAGGGAGAAATTACTTATACTGCATTCAGTGTCAACAGGCAGAGAACAAAGAATGTGTGCCATGTCGTGTTGTCACTTTTATCGGCACCAAGATACGCAGCCTGCAGTTGCAGTTTGCATGAGCTTGGTGAGGGGGTTCCTTAGGATTTTAAAATTCATTCTGCAGCCCTTGAGGACCCTCTTTTGTACCTCAGGTGCTAGGTACCAATTACTAGGGACATACAGAGGGTAGTAAAGTTATATCCAATTGAGGGAAACAATTGCACAGTATTACAAAATAGATCTGGCATTGGAGACATGGTTAGCAGGAAACCAGTGCACTTACATTCGAAAACATATAAAAAACCAGGCAAAAGTGGTAGTGATTATGTTAAAAGGGGCACTTTCCTACAATGACGCCCTGGGCCCGATTCACAGATCTAACTTAAGACAAAATCCTAAACTTACTACTTTTAGTATTCACAGAAGGCATTTAGTTGAAGTAAAGTTAGGATTTTGTCTTAAGTCTGTCTTAAATCTGTCTTACGTCTGTCTTAAGTCTGTCCTAAGTTTGTCTTAAGTTTGTCTTAAGACTGTCTTAAGTCTGTCTTAAGTCTGTCTTAAGTCAAACGTATGTCAAACGTAAGACAAAATGCTAACTTAGCTGAAGTAGTAAGACAGACTTAAGACAGAATAAGGACAGACTTAAGACAAACGTAGGACATACTTAAGACAGACTTAAGACAGACCTAAGATAGACTTAAGACAGACAAACGTAGGACATACTTAAGACAGACTTAAGACAGACCTAAGATAGACTTAAGACAGACTTCAGACAAACTTAAGACAAACTTAATTCAGACTTAAGACAAAATCCTAACTTTACTACTACTAAATGCCTTCTGTGAGCACCAAAAGTAGTAAGTTTAGGATTTTGTCTTAAATTAGTTCTGTGAATTGGGCCCACTGTGAGCTAGCCAGGAATTAGGTCAATATAGTCTGACTGTATGTTTGGACTCAGTCCCACATAGTATTGATGCTTATTTTGCCCAAACACACAGTCTTACTGAGAAAGTAGGGACTGTACAACATGGCACCACATATATTCTAGTTTGGGTACCTATTTAATTGGTCTCCCAAGTAATTGCGTAAAGTGCGTAAAGACCCTACTCACCAGTATACTGGAGACTTCCGTGGTGTTGTGTTAGGAAAAATCCTCCTCAGCTAAATAGGAAACCCCTGTTTTTGTCTGTAGGTTGTTCAAGCCTGAACCTTTCAAAGGATCACCCCTCATAGTTACCTTCTCTGAATTCCATAAATTAACATGGCTAATACAGCACCTGTCAACATACTGATAAAATGCAGACATGTAGTAACAACTGCTACGACAACATTGACTCACCCTTGCGGGTGGGGATGTTACCTTCGTGGGTGAGGCATATGATATGTACAGAACAGAGGTATTCTATTCATCGGTAACATTTTCGGCAGTTAATGTATAATCATGACATTTTCACAACTATGCCGTAGCTGTAGTTCCCAACAACTATGCAGCTTATGAAGAAAATAAAAATTCCGTTAACATTCCAGAAACATGCAAATTGGTTCCAAGGCACCCTGTCACATGCAAGAGACGATATTAGACTAGGTCCCCTCAGCAATGAAGCAGCAACATGGGCCATCTTAGCTGGTTACACACCTTTCACAGACACAGTAAACTTTTTAGCACCATTGCTATGCACACTATACATAGGAATAGTTAGATTATCCAGCGGTTTGACACAGTTCATTATGCAAACAATGAAAATAAACCCATCGAGGAATGTTCAAGTTGCACAGATGCATTTTGCAATGCCGGCGATTAGTCTGGTATCTATTGACTATTTATTAGATAATGGGAAAAGTTCAGATCAGATGGGATAAAATTCCTTTTGGGATCGCACAAACAAAAATCAGCTTAAAGCGGTATTTCCCCATCTGGGACCTCAAAATGAGCATAGAATGCTCACAACATGTCTTCTATTAGGGATGGTTCTCCCAAGAGACGGCTGCACCTCTTGAGGCACATTATTTGCTGCAGTGTATACCACAACACATGGTACAAACTCCTGCTATTCTGTCAGAGTACTCAAACAGATTCAAAATGGTACAGGGCAAGCCCCGGCCCTGGATTTGGGGATGAAGCTTATTGGAAATGATGCCACATTCTTATAAAATATCTTAAGTAACATTAAAGGGAAAGAGCAGCTTTGGCAGCATGGCAGCATCTCACATAAATTCCACAAGTGGATCAAGAGCGAAAATTACGTAAAATAATTGCTGAAACCTATACATCCATTAGTAGAGATGATATGGGATGCAGACCTAGTAAACCACAGCTTAAGGATAATTTTGAAAAGAATAACTCAATTCAATTCAATTCAGTAGGCTTTATTTGATTATTATAAAACAATCATAAAAGCACATAAAAGCATTAAAACATGAATATTTCATTACAATTAATTGGCAACAATCATGACATTAAAATCAATGTTAAAATAACATACTCTTCCTAGCAGCAACTGATCTTAAGATACAGGTTGCAGTAAAAAAAAAACAGATATCTGGCTCATGTAATAAAAACAGCAAACTCATTGCAGGATTCACAGTTAAAGTGCCGTGCTTTTTGAACAGGGGTTTAAGGAAAGCGATACGGAGATGCAAATACAAATCACATATGAGGAGAAAGTGCAAAGTGCTCTGTTTTGTGACGCCGTCACATGGACATGGGGCAGCAGGATACTTTTTAATACATGAGAATGCAACAAAATGATGAACAATGCCTAGTCTCATTCTCGTAAGAACAAATCGGTGTGAAGTTTTAGTTACCGCACTTAGGTATTGTTGGAAGCCCTCAGCATCCACATATGATGTATACAACTTATAAGTTATTAACTGCCCAGTAATATTTTGGCGATCATGAGCTTTCTTCCTCAAAAAATTATGTTTTATATCCTTTTTGGGATAACACTTGCACCGCTGGGGTTTTCCATAATATTTATTTTAAATCTGTCCTTAAATGTTGACACTACATATTTGAGCCATGGGATCTTTAAACAGTTGTCTGTAACTCAAAGCAAGCACCTGAGAAAAAATGCTAGGATAATAAAAAGAATAATAAAGAAAAAGCTAAACCACTGGGTGGATTGTCTTCCCTGGAGTTTCATGAAAAGCGATATAATTCGTGCAAAGGTGATACAATTAAACAACCTGATAAGTATCAGTATACCGATATATATCCTTCTTGTTCCTTTCAGGAACCATCTAAAGAACATTCGGATAGATAAAGATTATCAGATCACAGGTCGGATAAGTATGTGAAGTCACAAAAGGACTTCCACCGCTCTTCTTACATCACCATTAAAAAAGAGGGCAAGCAGCCTCAATTAAAGCTGAGATAAAAGTTCACATGGCACACATATTGAGGACTCTACTTCTGAATTTGGAGTGGGCTCTGAATCTGCTAGGCAGCACAGCAGAAGTCATGATAGTTCACCAGAATCTTCAAGAACATCTGGCCAAAGTAGCTACTAGTGAGCGGTTTCAGGTAGAAACATGGGACCAGAAACTTAGTATTCCAAGTGAGTTGTATGAACTACACCTTCAAATGGAAAGCAATATACCTCACACTATTAATATTCTCTTTTTGGGGGAGTCTATCATTTGGATATGACATTCTCTTGGTTGAAAAGGATTTGCCTCCTGAGTTTATTTGACAAATCCCACGAGAGGGGAAGTGTAATATTACCATCCTTCTCAGACCTTGATCCAGAATCAGCTAACATACTAATGCCAAGGAGTAAGCTCTTGCACACGCCAGGTATTGTTCCGCAATCATGAGGGCTGGGACGAAGGATCCCCTTACCATATTATGCCAATAAGGCCAAGTCCAAAAGTGAAACTACAATACCCTATTAAACATGAGGCTAAACAAGAGGTTAGAGAAATTCTCACACAACTTAAATATCAATGTGTAATTGAAACATGCCCCTCCAGAATGAACACTCCTTGGTTTCCAGTAATGAAACCAGATTATTCATAGCGATTAGTCTTAGATTATAGACAATTAAACAGTGCAACACACACATTTGAAGTTCAAAACATGCATGGCTTGGCACTAATAAATAACAATGCACAGAAAGTATAAAACCACATTAGACATTTCAAAAGGTTTTTTTCTGCCAAAACATAGCACCTGAAATTGGGTATTTGGCTTCATTTAATGACCTTGGGTCTCCAAAAACAATTTCCTCGATTGCCAAAAGGGTATGAGAAAAGCCCAGGCCTGTTTTCTACCCTTGTATCAGAACTATTACAGAACTTTGACATTGAAGCATTGTCCTATGTTGTTGACATATATCTTACAGATGATGACTAACAAACATACCTGGCCAGAGTAGATTGCATAACTCTAGGATTTGCTCACATGGGCTACAAATTCAGTTTGAAAAAAATCTAAAATTGCCTATCTGAGTGTTCGGTGCTTGGGATATGAGTTGTCAAACAAAGGCAAAAGCTTAGCAATGCACTTCCTAGAGAAACGTGTACTTTTAAAACCACCAAACACAATATAAAAGCTCCAATCATTATTGGGTACTCTTGATTTTCATAGAACATGCACACAAGATTATGCACAATAGTAAGTAAGTAAGTAAGTACAGGTAAAACCCTTTTATGATCTGATCCATCCAGACTTTTCAAGCATACATTGGACATAAGTACATACAGATTTTGAGTGCAGTAAAACCTGACATGCTAGCTGCAAAACACTTACACATACGTGTAAACACAACAAATTTGGATTTGCATAATTGCAGGGACCACCAGATATTCATATGTCACTTTCAACGAAGGTGACACAGTTCCAGTTGCATCTAAATCACATTTATATTCCAATGCAGAGAAGCATCAGTTCAGACTGCTGTAGTGAGAGTAAGATCATTGACTCAGTCTTAGAGGCTGTCACGGAAGCCAGTGTTCCCAAAGTGAAAGCCATACATCTTAGATTAAGACAGAGGGGCAAGTTACTAAAAGCAACAGATGTAGACTACATATTTGATTGTACACTACATATACAAGCCCAACTTCAATATGAACGTGAATAACTGCTGTGCAATGAAATAATACCTCTGAATCAGTATAACTTTATAATCCATGCTGATCGTTCTGCCTATCCTGCAGTCAGAACAAAACATCAATACTCAGCCACTTGCCACTTGCGCAGCAGTAAAGGCTGAAATGAGATTTGGAGAATTCCAATCTCTAAAAACTTTCTCACAGTCACTAGGCACAGTCAGCTGATCAAAAAGCTCTAATTCTGGCACTACAGAGTACCATCATCAACATCAAACTTTATTTGGTCATTACGACCATCAAAGTATAGAGGCGTGCAATACAGTCCATCAATAGGAGAAAGATTTCCATGTTAGGTATTGTGGGCCAAGATGGATGACATTATTTATATAAAAGTAAAGCATAATAAAAACCAAGCAATTAAAAAACAGAAACAGGTTGATAAAAAAAACTGCAACAAAGTAAAACCATGACAAGCTAAAAACACTTAAAAAATATGGAGCGGTAAATGTACATAAAGTGCTAATGTATAATGCGCAAGAATACAATATTGCACAAATTCTCAGTAATTGTGGCATGAATTAAATATTAATATGTAAACAAAATATCGGATGTGTTATACATACTGAATGAAGATTAATATTTGATCTGAAAGTGTGCTAAATTCATTTTTAGCATCTGCCTCCTGATAAACCACATTCTCCCCAGGAATTTGGCCACTGCACCTACTATTAGTGGCCTTGTATAAGTTCTTAGGATACGTATTGCCTCTAAATGGCTACGGGGTCCTAGTTGTATACAGGGAGGGGCTAACCATTTAGATCTTGAGTTTTTGTACAGAGGGCATGCAAAGAGAATATGCTGGATTGTCTCCACTATCTCAAAGCAACATGGACAGTGGCAAAGTGCGTCGGAAGTGCCCCTGTTCTATGACGCAGTAAAAGAATTCAAGGGGAGACATCCATATCGAAATTGGATAAATAACTTCCTCTCTTGCGGAACAGTAAAGAAATCCATATAAGGTTTATACACACTAAGCATCTTAAACTCCATAAATGCTATTGTGAGTGGACCTCCTATTGCATATTTGGCAGTTCTCTCTGCTACCCATTTCCAGTAATAAGACTTAACCAACTCTCTGCTGGGCAATAAGCTGGGATCCGTTACTACCCAAAGGTTTTCCAGACCTAATTCAAAAAGCAAGGTTTTGATGTTACAAAACTAGCCAATCTTTCTGAAACAATCCAGCTTGTGAACCTCTTCAGTAGCAATCACGTAGTGGAGAAGCTCAGATGTTTTTTTAATGCGGAGACAAAAGAGAAGCGGGCAAAGCCTGACCTTATCCACTATCGTAGTTCTACCTAAATCTAACTTAAAGGAGTGAGTGGTGTACTCTGGGGAGGGAGCAGAGTGATCTTAAGGATTTGTTTTCAGTAAGAAAATCCACCAGAATATCAAATCCCCAGATTTCAGCTCCATACAGGGCCGAGCCAACCACCTTCTGGTCATATATCTGAAGCGGGGCTGCGATCGGTCTAGTTTGTGATGTCCTATGTTCTAAAATTAAGGCCCCAGAAGTCTTCCTCTGCTGTAGGATTTGCTTCGAAATATATTGTTTCTATGCAATTTTCTCTGTGAGAGTTACACCAAGATATACAATGGAATCCACCGATTCCAATGACATCCGCCCCAATGTTAATTTCCATTTGAAAGATTTGTGGGGATTCATTAGCAGGAGTTTTGTTTTTGAGGTGTTGACTTCTAAGCCTCTCATCTCACAGAAAGACATGAAGCGATCTAACAGCAGTTGAAGAACCCCCTGGGTTTTAGAGACTAATAGGGTATCATCCGCAAACAGCAAAGTAGTTGTTTTGCCACTCTCCAATGAGGAAGCATCTGTGTTGACTTCAGATAGGTGTTTCACCACCCAATTTATAAAGAGCAAACATAGGTGGGAGCTAGAACGCAGCCCTGCCTCACCCCTCTTACAACACTTATTGAATACAGATTTAGAGTTCCCCACACTTGTAGTGTGTGACTCACAGTATTGTGTCCAGTCTTACAGTGAATATTTGCACAATTCAAGCCAGAATGGATTAAGCGACTTAAAAGGTAATACTATACAACACAAGTTGCTTTGGAGAAAAGTGGCAAATCTTAAAGCTAGCTTGCCACAGGCTCATGTTATCCGCCCTCTGATTTCTCAACGTGTAGAAAAACATGTTGCTGGGAATTCATTGGCTGTTGAAGCAGCAAAGTCAGCAGTGAAAACTGCTGTTGTAGCTGCAGTGACTCATTCCAGTTCGATGATAGATGGAGACATCATAACGGCTGTCACAGCTTCGTGCAGTGGAACCTCCTTCCCAAATAATTCCCAGTGAAATACTCCTATCTACTGAGTGCGCAAAACATTTTGTTTACTCGTCTTCCCTGACTGCGGTGAAAGAGTAATTAGAAATTTAAACTACAGGCCAGAATTAATCAAGGCAGCATATGAGGGTCTGCATCTGCTCATGCTAGGGTAGTGGCTACAATTTAATTATAGTAGCAACGCTATTGTTGATCATGTCTTTACTACAAACTAAGGACTATGTCCTTAAATGTGACATTTATCAACAAATAGTTTTCCTCCACACCACGACCACCACATACACCTCACTTAATATCAAAGAAACCTTTGACCTGCATTTATCTGGACCACTGTGGGCCATTACACAGTGATGACTCATAGAAATACATTATGTTAGCAATGGATTCCTGCCCTCAAATCTTATGGGTATGACCACAGTGATTGGCCGATGCTCGAACTGTTATAAAGGACTTGCAAGTCTTCATTGGGAAATATGCAGTAGCCTCATTCCATTCTGACCATGACCTAGTGTTTGCCTCTAAGGGTTACCGGGATATTATGGGTTCCTTGGGTGTGGCTGTGCACTATTTCTCCCCTTAACATCCTGAGGTAAACATGATTGCAGTGAGTTAAATAACGCAGTCTTTAAGAGGTAGAGTATTATGTTCAGGTCCACGTCATTGTTGGATCCACCAGCTGTATGGGGTGCAGAAAGCTTTAAATATTCTGCCAAGAAGATCCTTGTGTGGTCGGACTGCCTTTGAGATCCTGTTTGGGGTCATGATCAAAGTTCCAGAACTGGGCAATCCAGGTACATTGGTGATGGAAATGCCTTTTGATTTCAGTGAATGTTTAGCTGTCTCACAGGAACTGAAAGATTTATGGGTCGAGCAAAGCCATGAGCTCCAGAAATGTTCTGCCGCTACCAAGGTGAAAGGGCAATCAGCAATTCCTGGCTGGATTCAAAATATCAGGGATCTAGTTCGAAAGAAACTTGTGGACAAGAAGGACTTCAGCTTAGTTTACAGGTGCCAATGCCAGTCCTGACTGTTGACAGTACCAGAACTGCACTTTTACCACCCCTTGCTGGTTATAAACACAACAGAGTTGTATCTATAGATCTCATCAAAACACACAATATGGCCAGTACCACCTAGCCGGCCACGAGGGCTCCTGGGTAGTTACCCGCCTCCTCTCACTAACTTACAGGAAATCCGGCAACACGCTTTAATCAATACTGAGGTTTCGGCACCCCAGCTGGGGACATCTGACACTGAAGTCTTGCTACTTACAAACATTGTTGCCGATTTCACAAGTTTTAATACAACAAACTTGTTTATTTTGAACCATTAATTGAGTTAACTACCAGTTCAGCACAACCTCGTGAGACCCCTGCCTTTGTCCAAACTCCTTCTGGCTATTTTTTTGTCATTGATGACTTTGTTTGATTCATCAGACCCATCACTGCATGAAACTAATGCATTTGTAATTTGCCTCATAAAAACATACTTGATTTCCATTTAGATTTCCATTTTGTTGCTTGTCAAAGGTCAAATAATCTTTATTTTGGCCCAACAGTCATAAATGAACATGCTTAAAATACATAAAAACAATATGACATTAAAATCTTAGTTACAAATTACAATGCATTTAAAAAAATGGGCAAAATACATTATGAAAAAGGGCCAAAATAAAATGCACATAAGAAAATTAAAGTACACATAGATGGAAGAGCACAGATCATCAAGTGGACACTTTTTTTGCCTTAACTTCCACATGCACATCAGGTACCTTGAGTCAGCAAAGATGATACACTGCCAGGCACCACTTCTAAGGATTCTAAATGAAATCTTGTAGTTCCTAGTCCCCAAGTTGCGACAAACTGGCCATCTTGACCCCCAGGTACTTAAACACTCAAACAGGTTCCAAACTTTCACCATTGAGGGTGGGATTCGAATGGGGTGTTGGGCAAGGGTAGAATATCATATATTTGGTTTTCTGAGGTCTCCAATCCCTACTGCCTGAAGAAAGCCCCTAACCAATCCAAAATACCCATAGGATATTTGGATAGCAAAAGGGTATCATCCGCAAACAATAGGGCTGGGATCTTGACCCTCCCAAAGGACTGATCATCACCCTTATATAAAACCAGATAGAATACTGAATTGTCAATGTAGAGGAGAAAAATGAGTTGGGGCCAACAAACACTCCTGCCTCACTCCCCAATTAACAGGATATGGTCAGTTAACTTGCACTGAGGACCACATCTAACTTGTGAGTAGTTCTTGGAGTGTAGCTTAATAGTGACTTTTAAGAAATAAACAGGGGCTGTATCTCCATCAAAACCCTGCCTGTCCCCACTGACGCTGCGGACCATGTTGTGAGGTGCAGGCCAGCAGTCAGCATTTGTGCACCATGGACTTGCTGTGCTCTGCCCTTTCCCTTTGCTGCTTGGCCGACTGTGCTACAACCGGCAGACCCCCTGGAGTTAGGAATCTGCTGAGTCCTGCCCAGGCAATCCCAGCCAAGAGCCTGGAGAAGGGAAGGGGCCACCCAGGCACCATGAGTACAGGAGCTGTCCAAGAGTGTGACCTGGACCAACACTCTGCTTGGGTGAGTCAGCAGCACTGTGCTGCACCCCTCTCCCCATCGCATGCACTACATGGGGCCAACAATGCCTCTGCTCTGGGAAACAGACTGCTGGAGTTTCCCTGAACGCTGTATCTGTGGTTCTAAGGATCATCCTTCCTCTGTCAATCTCTGGGCTCCTCCAACCACATGGCCTTTAGGCACGCTAGTTCAGCATGGCAGCAAAGACCTGGGTGAACACGAAGCGCCGTAGTCCTCTTCAATACTTCATCAGTCCCTGGAGCAGATTACGTGAGTGAAGTGCAATGTAAAACCTAGGCCCTGGTTCAGTGAAGGCATAACTGCAACCCCTCTTACACTTGGACTTGTTGTGGCACATAATCTGCGAGCCATGAGCTCCGTCTGTGTATGCATCCCCTTGCCTCCTTCAGCTTTCAATTGTTATGCTTGGAGGCAATAGGTGAACCCCACTCTCTCCTTATCAGTGAATGGTGATGACGCTCCTTGTTGTACTACCTCAGCGATGCTCCATACTGACCTGCCTCTCCTACAGTACTCTGAGGAGCCTATTCTCATGCCTGGACCTCTTGTGTCTACCTGGGACTATTGATAATGTACCATGACCTGCCGGTCTTAGAGCTTGATGCCACACTCTAAACCACCACACAGTGCTGTTCCCTTCTCAAGGCTGCGGTCAGGCTTGGGTGCAATGAACCGCTTCCTGTCTCTGCTCCACTTCTGCTCTGCTCTGGAAGAGACCCTTGTCGGAGCGGTCCAAGATGCCATTGGCAATGCCCAGCAAACCCTTGGCTAGCCACACTCTCTACCGTGTGCAGCGAAGTCATGGCAAATGGGCTGTGTCTCCGCCGCAAGTGTTGTGTAGAGTTTCCACGCCAAGGAAATGGGTAAAGACAAGCCTACCCACCCAGCGACCTCACAGAATAGAATAGAGCAATACACCACTGGACCTGCAAATTGCCATCATGGAGACTCACTTTTTCAAAACTCTAGAGTCAGCCTGGTTGTGATTCACAGAAGAGTAATTCTTTGGAGCTCATGTGGAGACCTCACAGCGTAGCTCTAGATCCACTGATCCTGCGGGGAGCATACTGACCCCTAAGCCGTATAGATGCCACACTCACTCCCCGAAGAGACGCCACACCAATTGCTCCAAATTGCCCTTCAGATCTCCTCAAATCCATGAACATTCTCCTTCTCTATCACATCACCCCGGGCTTATGATGAGGGGGAACAGGATTTGGACCGGGAACCTCACCTGGATGCAACATCTTCATTACCTGCAAAAAACCAAAACAGACACAGATCTCTCTAAAAGTCCCGCATTGTAAGTCCTCCGCTCCTTAATGTTCACGGAACATGATTACTTTCTTAATTGAACATTGCTCCACTTATGTCGATGGCAGTACCCTATGCGTCAACTATTGAGGGGTCCAGTACTCATGATTCCCCCTCTATTTATGTTCATTTCTGTCCTAGTTTTCATTTTTAGGGTGACAGATGCTTCTGGGATGGAAGCATGGGTGGGGAGGGAGTTCAGATGGGGATTCAGTACAATATTACTGTTGATCAGTTGGTAATATGAGCTTGTTTTATTGCTTGTCTTAGCTCCTGCCCGCAGAGAAGACAGTGTGTCTCTATGGTGAGTGTCTACACTCTGCATGCAGCTCTTGACACCATTCTCCATTACCTGTCTAAGATCCTCCTGGATCTTCCACAGGGGATGACTAATCAGTGGGAACTTCAATGCAGTCTCCATCTCTGAGGAGGATGCCACATGACCTCCCTTGGTATCCAGGCCTTGAAGGAAGAACTGCAAATATACTTCCACAATAATGAGGGGTTGGTTGCTGCTAATGGTGTTGGGCTTCACCTTTGCCCAAAACGCTGCAGGAACGAAGTATGGCCCTACACACCACCTGCACCCCAAGGCTGCTCCCTGAATACAACACAACAAGCAGACAATTGAGTGCATGGAGAGAGAAGGAAAAATGATCCAGGAGACTGTTAAGCGCTAATTGGACCACCCCAGAGAACGGTACTGCCACACTAGGTCCGCACCTGGAAAACAAAAACACCAAATTACCTGACTGCTCTAACTCACACAAAGAACTCCCACTCCCCTTATCTATGACCATGCAACAACAGCAAACATAGACATGACTCTTACCAGTCCATGGTGTCAGCGTAGTCCCACTGGGGAGTCAATGCAACCCTCTCGTGTGATATAGGGCTGAAATGTATTCAAGGGGAATGGTAAAATTAGGCAGCTCCCAAACGTGTCTCCAAAGTAATTCAGGGGGAAAAAAGTTTGTACATAGACATAAAAAAAACCCTAGTGATTTAGTACATAGTCCCAAGAAGCTTAAAAACGTGTAGGAAAATAACAGGACCGAGCGTAGCAGCCGCTACCTTCGTTTGACTCCAGACGCGGAAAGATCCAAACTTCACACAACGAAGTGGACAGATTCCAAAAGACGCGGAAGCAGGAGGCGCGTCTTCGTTACGCGCTGAACGGCTTTCCAGGTTGAGCCGATAGACACATCCACGAACCACCGGATTCCATGGGGGCAAGCCCAAAGGGTATCGGAGCCCCGAATACCCTAGCTGAAAGGTCAGTGCCCAGGACGAAGGTAGCACCGGCAACACAGAACACGGGTCACAGAATGGGGGGGTGGGGGGAGGGGCAGGAACGAACGAAACCAATCCAATGGAAAGGAACACGTAGAAAGGTGACAGCAGACAAAACTCACGAGCCCGTGAGTGAAATGAAGCAGAAAACCTCTGCTAACAGGAACCAGACCTGGAGTAGAATCCCAACACTGAAAAGAACCTAACAAATGGCACCCTCTTATATTTGCCAGTAAGGCAAATATACAGGGGCTTACTAAGGGGCATATTTGCGTAGAGGCGTGCACCTGCTCTCTTCACATCACTCAGTTGGTGGTGGGCACTTTCTGGCTAGAGCGAAATCTTAAGACGATGATGCCTCCAGACAACTGAATCTTCTACATGAAGGAATTTGCCTCCAATCCCTGGAAGGTGGCAAGCATCTTTGGTGTCCCACAATAGACAGGATCTACGGGTGGGGAGACAGTATGGGAATCGTGCTGGAGATCATCAACAAACACAGTAACTCCTTCTATACCCTCCCTGAGATTACACCAGCATTTGCCCGCTACTACCATGATTGATACACCGCTCCTCTGGGAGAGACACAACCTTTTCTATTCAGTTTTCTCGAAAACGTTCCCCCTCTCCTGCCTCTCTCTGATTGAGGCTCAAGTATCAGATGATCTCATTTCAGCCCAGGAGGATGGGAAAACCTTGTGGGTGGTGGCTCCTGGGAAGACTCCCAGTCCTGATGATTTTCCTGCAGAATGCTACAGGGGTAAGTCCTAATATCCTGCCCCCACAACTCCTAGAACTCTATAAGGAAGTTACAATCAATCAATCATAGCATTTTTAAAGTGCACTACCTACCTGTGAGGGTGTCAAGGTGCTAGGGGGGGAGCTGCTACTGTTCGAAGAGCCAGGTCTTGATGAGTCTTCTGAAGGTCAGAAGGTCTTTGGTCTGCCGTAGGAGGATGGGGAGGGTGTTCCATGTCTTGACAGCGAGGTGGGAGAATGATTTGCTGTCGGCGGACACTCTTCAGAAGCAGGGGACGGTGGCGAGGGAGCGGTCTGCAGAGCGGAGCTGGCGGGTGGGGGTGTAGAGGCTGAGACGGCAGTTGAGGTACGCTGGTCCGGTGTTGTGGAGTGCCTTGTGTGCTTGGGTGAGGAGTTTGAAGGTTATCCTCTTGTTGACAGGGAGCCAGTGCAGGTCTCTCAGGTGGGGTGTGATGTGGCTGCGGTGAGGGATGTTGAGGATCAGTCATGTGGAGGCGTTCTGGATGCGTTGGAGCCGTTTCAGTAGTTTGGCCGAGGCTCTGCGTAGAGGGTGATTCCCTAGTCCAGTCTACTGCTGACGAGGGCCCGGGTACCGTCCTTCTCATTTCGGTGGGGACCTACTTGAAGATCCTGCAAAGCATGCAGAAGGTGTTGAAGCAGGAGGAGGAGACGGCATGTTGACCTGTTTCGTCATGGAGAGAGAGGACTCGAGGATGACCCCTAGGTTGTGTGTGTGGTTGGTGGGTATTGGAGGTGTTCCCAGTGCGGTCGGCCACCAGGAATCATCCCAGGCCAAGGGGGTGGATCCGAGGATGAGGACCTCCGTGTTCAGCTTCAGTCGGCTGTTCCTCATCCAGTCGGCGACGGCCTTCATTACTTCATGGAGGTTGGTTTTGGTGGTTTGGGGGTCCTTGGTGAGGGAGAGTTCAAATCCTGCGAAGCATGCAGAAGATGTGGAAGCAGGAGGAGGAGACGGCGTTGACCTGTTTCTTCATGGAGAGAGTGGACTCGAGGATGACCACTAGGTTGCGTGTGTGGTTGGTGGGTATTGGAGGTGTTCCCAGTGCGGTCGGCCACCAGGAATCATCCGAGGCCAAAAGGGTGGATCCGAGGATGAGGACCTCTGTCTTGTCCATGTTCAGCTTCAGTCGGCTGATCCTCATCCAGTTGGTGACGGCCTTCATTACTTCAAGGAGGTTGGTTTTGGTGGTGTGGGGGTCCTTGGTGAGGGAGAGTTCAAAGCCTGCCACTCCTCATACCACGGACATGGTTTTGGGCCTTGGATAGGGGAGCAGCTTCCTTTGAAGAATAACCATGAACTCTTCCCGGGCCTACTTATTTATAGACCCCCAGGGACAAGATCCTCCATCATCAGTTCCCTACAGACCTATCTGGAATCATGCTTAGACACTGACTCATTTACGGTGTTAGGCGATTTTAACTAATTAACATTTGAGCTGGTGCAGAGTGAGGTGAGGCGTTCCCCTTGGTCAGCAATGATGCTGCTCAGTCATCATGCTACCATCAAGTGTCAGAACAAAAACACAACAGCAGCAATACTGTATGTATGACATTTTTCCTAATTTATAGTAATTGCAGTGACAGAAAAAATATTTGTGGGTCCTGAAGAAAGCCAGGAAGACTATTTCCATGTGGCTGAAACATGTCGACCATGGGAACAGTGACTAATCCCTAACTGTTCCATTTCTATTTTTTCACTTATCACATCGATATTAATAGGAAAACATATGAGACACTGCAAAGAAGGGTAGAACACCATCTCTATGGTTTATCCCTTTTTAAGAACACTTTTTCACAATTTGTTTGCACTGCTTAAAAAAAGATTATCTCAAATCACCCATCCTCTTTTAACACAATCTCACTTGCTTTTCCTTCTATAAAGAGTCACACAGAAGGATACAACTCTTTGTCTATCCTCTCTGATTACCAAGAGAGGTGGTTAAGGGTTTTTATGGATCCCAGATGATGACACTGGGCACATGATTGTGTATTGATGAGATACCAATTATCCTGAGGTGATTCTGTGTTTTCTTTTCTTGTCTTTTGTAGTTCTTCTTTTGCTTTCATTTGCACACTCAGCATCATAGCGAGTTGTGATAGTGCCAAACGGTATATATCTAGAGAAATATACTTAGCATCTTTCTAGTCTTATGGGTTCCAATTGTTTTTTTGTGTATTTGAATTTGGGGGCATTGAACCTACATGAGACCCTAAAACTTCCTTCAGACCCCTCTTTATGATATTTGACAGATAAATTAGCCGGTTTTGGGCTGAGCCAGATTGTCTTGGAGCCAACACACCAAGCAGGCCACACACTGGATGGTATTGTTACCAACAATCAATTGTTGAAGTGAAGTGAAGAGTGTACGACCATTACCTTGGTCAGACCACTCTGCAGTCCACTTCATTGTTAAGATTTCAGCTACCAACAGTTGTCGCAGTAATAGACCCCCTTTGGTCAAAAAACGCTCTTGGACACTAATCCAACAAAATGAATTGATCACAGCACTGGTGGAGAAGCCCCCAATCCTGACAGATTCTAAAGTGGCAGCAACTAATTTTGACAACTGGCTCGGCCCTGCAGTAAATAAGCTATCACCTGAAGTGATGAAGCACTCTAGGAGAAGGTAAGTTTCGTCTCCCTGGTATTTGACCGAGCTCAAACAATTTAAAATCAAATGTAGACATAAGGAACGCATTTAGAGATCTGAATACGGTATGGTAGATAGGAAAGACAACTGCTGAGCCCTAGAGGAATATATGATTGGCAGAAAACAAGCTAAAGCAGCTTATTTTACTGCCAAAATTCCCGGGGCCACAAATTCCTCAAAGGAATTATTTAAAACTGTAACTGCTTTGTCGAGGTGTCCGCAAGATACTGGATTTGTACCAGACCACAATTATGTGGACAAATTGGCTGTTCTCTTCCTGAACATAGCAGAAGTGCGTGGGAGAAACTGCCTAGAGGGACAGGAAGATAAGGTATCCCAATGGAGTTTAACTCAGTGCTCTGCATTAAGAGAAGAAAAAGTGGTAGACATATTGTTGCAAACAAAATTTGGGTCTCCACTTGATCCCTGCCCCCCACACATCTTACATCTGGTGCCGGAGCAGATCAGCGCATCCCTGGCCCCATTAATAAATCAAATCACAAGCTCAGGGGTCTTTCCTTTGAGCTGGAAAAAGGCTTGTATCCAAACTATATTAAAAAAACCTACGCTTGATCCGATGGAGACTAAAAACTACTGCCCTATCTCCTACCTACCTTTACCCTCTAACATTTTGGAGAAAGTTATTGTTTCTGAACTGATGGCATATCTAGATCTAAATAGCATCATTGGTTCCACTCAGCATGGCTTTAGATCTCGGCACTCTACTGAGTCAGCCCTGATCATGGCAACAGAAGAGATCCGCAAGGTGATGGATGGAAGTGGGAGGGACGCCCTTATATTACTAGACCTTACTGCAGCCTTCGACACGGTAAATCATGCGGAATTAGTACGAAGGCTGCAGGCTGTCTGTATTAGTGGTAAAGCCTTAGCCTTACTAACATCATTCTTGTCATCCAGGGAATAATTAATTCACTGGGATGGACTTCAGTCAGAAATGTTTACTCTCCCAGGTGGAGCTCCCCAGGGTTCGGCCATGTCCCCGACTATGTTTAATATATTTGTTGCCATTTAGCCAGATTAATAAAAAGCAACAGTCTTATGCTTGTGTCGTACGCGGATGACACACAGCTAGTGGAGTCCGTAACGCAAAGTGTGAACACAACAGCTGAACATTTTTGCAACTGACTTACAGCACTGATGTCCTGGATGAACACCAACTTCTTAAAACTTAGGGGCCGATTAGGATGGCGGTTTTTCCGCATCCTCCGGGCCGGCGGAAGTGTCCGCCGGCCTGGAGGATGCGGAAAAACCGCGGCGGAGACTCCAAAGACCCACCGCCAAATTAGGATGGCTGGTGGGTCTGATAATCTGTCCGCCGCTTTTCCGCCGCGGTCGGAAGGCGACCGCGGCGGAAAAGCACTAACATGTCTGGTGGTGTCTATCAGACACCGCCAGGCATATTAGGATGTCTGAAAATATATGCTTTTCCGCGGCGGCTTTACCGCCGTGGAAAAGCATACGGACCTTCACTTCGGGGGCCCGTTGCGGGCCCCCTGGGTGAAGGTGGGGTGGGGGGTGCACATGGGGGGTACCTATGGTACCCCCCTGCATTTGCGTGCACAATGCAGCAGGCACCGCGCGGTGCCTGCCGCTTTGTGCACGCAAATGCTGTGATTGGATTTTTTACATTGCGGCGGGTGCAGCTTGAAGCTGCACCCGCCGCAATGTTAGAGATAGAGGATGTGACCGCCACCCTGGCGGTCACATCCTAATTTGATCGGAGGGAACGCCGCAGCCCATGCGGACGTTCCCTCCTCCTCAGGGGTTGCGGACGGACTCAAGTCCGTCCGCGATCCTAATCGACCCCTTAATATAGAAAAAAACGAGGTTGTAATGTTCGGTCAGAAACCATCAGTTTGGAGCCCTCTGTGGTGGCCCTCTGAAGCCGGAACATGCCCTGCTCCCGTGTCCCAGGCTGGGAACCTAGGCTTTTCGATGTTAATGTTAATGTTAATGTTAATGTTAATGTTATATGATCTTCTATAGCGCACGGCTGCCCCAGCAAAGAGGCGTCCCGGCGCTTTCCAGAAAGGAAAGAGAGTACGCCACAGCAGATGGAACAGTGGTAATCACAGAACGCCGCCGTCTAGCAGAAGAGATGGGGTTTTTGACCTTTCTAAATGACAAGAGATCAGTTATTCCACAAATCTGGAGGGGCAGGGCATTCCAAAGCTTAGCTGCAAGGTACCAGACGGAGCGACCTCCCATCCGGGATTGGTTAACACGGGGGACTACTGCCAGATTCTGGCCCTCCGAGCGGAGTGTACATCGAGGCGTGTCTGCGGTCAAGAGTGGGCATAACATGGGTGGAGAGGCAGTTTTCAGAATTTTTATTGCGAGGCATAGGGTCTTGAAATGAATCCTCTTCTCCACCGGAAGCCAGTGGAGTTTGGTGAGCGTACTTGCCACCGAGTGATGTCAGGGGAGACCTGTCAAGGCTCTCGCTGCTGCATTTTAAACTCGTTGCAGCCTTACTCTCTCCGCCTTAATTGCACAAAAGTGACCCAGCACCCTTCAAATGTTAATACAGTATCAATGCAATTTCAGCAATATATATTCACAAACTTCAATTATTCTTATCGCTGTTCTCCCCAGAAGTCCAAAGTCAAGTTTCTTCATCAGAAATGATTCTTTTATTCACAAATGATGATTAAAATCAATAGCCAACGCGTTTCGTCCGAAACCAGACTTCTTCAGGGCTATATAAAAAAATACAAGACATAAAATATTTACATATAAGAAGTTGCAACAAATTTACAATATATACACATATCAACTCATATTTATATGAGCAATAGAAAAACCAGACAAAAGATCTAATTACAATTTATCCATATCAATAATAAGTATTGCAAACCTATTCAGGGGAGAACAAACTGAAAAACTAATATGGTCATCATTTAGACACTTATTCAGTGTCAACAACAAATATCTAGCAATGTTGCATTTGTAGGTATATTGACATTCCAATGCAATTTATACTTGTTGTATGCTTTACATCTGTCTTGTCATAATTCTTAAAAAAGGGCAAACAAGCTAATTCAAATCTAATTACATTTCTGTATACTAAGCATATACCTTGATCAAAATTCTTTATAAAGCATAGTTTCTTGTTAATCTTCACACAGGAAGGTTCAGGTAATATGTAAATAAATTATGCATGTTTGATACTCAGTATATATGATTTGAAAATAAAAATATATAACAATTACATCAAGAGCCGCAAATATATGCTTCCTTTATTCGTATTCATGTATTACCTAGACAAGTTCTCGAATGTGTATTGTTCTATATCACCAACTAATAATCCCATGATAGAGTTACAAAACATGGGATTCAAAATTCTATTTGAAGCGATTTTATATCTCGTTTAATTAAGTCCGTCACGCATTACCGAGTCTATGAGCCGAACATATCCTTTTTATTACTTACTACATGGAACGAAGAAATCGTCATGGTTCCATGGTATGAATAGTTCAAGTTTTGATAGTTTATAGAAAGTAAAGGCCTAAAAAGAAGAAAAAGAAAAAGAAAAAAGGATAGGGTAGTAAGCCTAAATGTAAAAAAAAAAATTGTATTCATTTTTTTTAGTAAATGTTGCACATTCATTCCAATTGATGAATCAAATTAATTTATGTAGATGGCATTATCACCATCTACTACCTTTAAAATCAATCAAATGAGCATCATGTTTGGATAGGATCAGTATTCAGAACACTCAACTAGTCAGGTCTCTCAAATTTGATACGTCTAATTATACAACAAGTGGCGGCCATCTTGGTCTAGTCAACATACTTTCAAGAGGATAACGTTCTATCACAAGCTAATGTCTGAGACAACATTATTGAATTAGACAATCTATATGGGTATATTCAATGATCAAGGGTCAAAACATACGTGAATCTCCGAGCACGATGTACCCTTTTTCTAAAAAACAGTCACTAATCATAACGAGATTATAGAGTATACGCAAATAGAAAAACACGACATTTGTTATTGCAGCAAAATGGGAATGAAAAAAGAGAGAATAATCTTCCCAATGACCATATTGTTAATCCAAATGGACTCATAAACTAAGTATTCATAATCATATAGATAAATGTAGCCGTAGACAGTCATAGTTTTCGATAGAGTTCAAAACTCACCAGAATGGCAGCCATCTTACGTTATTCATAAGTGCTGCCGGACAATCTTACAATTTAAGAGTTCAGAACAGTATATTTCTATATTCAATAGTTTGATAAATATACAAAGATATCACTAAGTAGAACAGACTTCCCAGACCAGAGTAAAGGTCCATTTCTAACGACAGCTTACCGCAAGAGAGTGTCGGCGTGTAGTAAGGCGTCTGGTCATCTGGTTCAAGAAAACGTTCTAAACCGGGTGTTTATATACCCCACCGGACAATTACTAACAGCCAATTATCAAATAAATTAGTCAATTAACTTCAATATTAGTTGACCCGTAATGACGTATATGGTCTATGGACAAGAGCCGCCATCTTTGAATGGTCAAAAGGAATAAAGATAATATGGAAATCAAACTCAGTGTGTCTAGGACACATTTATGATATCGGATTACCAATGTCGCATTAACGACTGGTAAAAAGTAAATAATTTGAATAAATGTTGGCCACTGTCTACGAAGATTTCACTCAGATGTAAAACGTATGTTATTTTTCAACACGGACCGCCATCTTGGATCGGTCTAACAAATTAAGGATTCATGATAATGGAGCAGGGTAGATATTTAATGCTCTCAATGCAAAATCATTGACATAGGGCGATTCTCACATCTTGTTCAGATATGGAACAATTATTATCTTCAAAATACGGATCGTCATTTCAGAGTGATCCAATAAATGATGGTTTCATAATAATCGCACCACACAAGCATCTAATGCTCACAATGCAGAATTAATAGCGTTGGTCATTTATCACATCTTGCTCAAATATAGAGCGTATATTATCTTCAAAAAGAGGTCCGCCATCTTGGAATGGTCTAGCAAATGAGGGTTTCATAATGAACGAACACTACAGATATCTAATGCTTTTAATGCAGAACCATTGACAATGGACATTTCTCACATCTCGTTCAGATATAAAAGGTATAATATCTTCAGAGAGTGGACCGTCATATCAAGGTGGTCTGACAAAAAAGGGATATTTGCAGACTTTTAAGATCCTAAAGGAACGTCGTTCTACAGAAAATGATTAAACTCATTGTTTATATTTAAACCATGGTTCACTGATCTCAATCTACAAATCCAAGATGCCTTTAATTGTCTCAGATATGTAGTCCTATCCCCACCTCGGGTGTTTAGGGAGACACTATCGATTGCATGAAACCTAATCTCCTTTTCCAAGGGATGGCATTCCAAAATGTGTTGTGCCACCGGACTGCGTATTTCATTATGTCTTATGTTTCTAAGATGTTCCGGAATTCTGATTTTTAAGCATCTGATGCTACTGCCCACATAAATCATATTACACTGACAGATAATCAAATATATAACAAAAGTTGTGTTACAATTTATGAATGTAGTAATCACATGTTTCTTAGATCTATTGTAGCTAAAGCTTCCCACCTTGTTAATCTCATATTTGCATACTGAGCAATTGCCAAATACAAAAAATCCTGTTGGTTTCTCTGATAACCAAATAGAAACTCGTTGTTTTGGTGGTTTTACATAGCTGAGGCAAAGAATATTTGTGAATGTTGTTCACTTTTTATAGACAACTTTAGGTTTGTCTGGGATGATATCTGCTGGGAGTGTGTCTTATTTTAAAAGGTGCCAGTGTTTCCTTAAGATGTTATAAATATGGTTGCTGTACATACCATATTCTGTTATGAAAGCACATTAATTTACAGAGGCATTTGTATCCTTTTTGGGTTGTTTAACCATTGTATCACATCGTTTCTTTTTTCTGATCTTGCTCTCAGCTTTCATGATATCACCTTTGGCATAGCCTCTTATTGAAAAGTCATTTTTCATTCTTTCAATTGTCTTATCAAAGTTGACATCTTCACTGCAGTTGCGACGTGTGCGTATCATTTTGCCATACAGAATGGCTGCTATGGTGTTTCTAGGATGGCAACTGGTCGCATGTAATACTTGGATTACACCATCCTTTATATACAGTTTTAAATCTAGGAACACAATCTCCCTTTTGGAGTGGTTGATGGTCAATTTGATATTGCGATCAATGTTGGACTGAGTGCAGATCCCTGGGGCACTCCCTGTTTGATAGAATGTTCTTTAGAAAGAAATGGAGGAGTGGAGACACGCAATTATCTTCCAGACAGAAATGCCTTAAACCAGTCCAGGGCCTGCCCCGATATTCCTGCCTCCTTTGTGGTGGCCCTCTGAAGCCGGAACATGCCCTGCTCCCGTGTCCCAGGCTGGGAACCTAGGCTTTTCGATCGACAAAGATCTAACGATTGTCCCTCAGATAAACCAAGTGTCCTCAGCCTGCTTTTCTACACTGAAAGTCCTACGTAAGATCCTTCCTTTTATCCCTTTCTCTCTGAGGAAAACAGTGGTTGGAGCTCTAGTTCTATTAAGAGTAGACTACTGTAATGCTCTTTACCTGGGAGCAGGCGTAAGTCGGATCTCTAAACTTCAATCAATCGAAAATGCAGCAGCACGAGTATTGCTTAATTTCCCCAAATACCATCCTACTACATCCACCAGCATAAAGTAACTTCACTGGCTTCCAGTAAGACAGCGGGTGGATTTCAAAGCTCTTTGCTTAGTGCACAAAGCCCTATATGGAGATTGGGCAGAGGATTTACAATCATTATTTCCTCATTATGCGCCATTACGCAACATAAGATCTACTGATACTGGACTGGTACACCTCCCCAAGATAAAAAGAGTAAGGTAGGGAGGAAAATGCTTCTCATTCCAAGCAGCTAAATAGTGGAACTCCTTCCCCATACAACTATGACTTCAGTCCAGCAGGACGCTCTTCAGGAATGATATAAAAATATGTTTTTTTACCCGACTCTTAAATCTGTCAACTGTTTCGGTTTGCACTCACCTCAGCGCCTAGACGCCTTGGCAATAGAGTGCTTTATAAATATTCAGTCAGTCAGTTTGTGTGGCACATCTCCAGGGCCTGCCTATATATCCACATTGTCAAGGAGGCTGCAGCCTGGGGATGGCTAACCTCTACCTCGATTACTTAGCGTCACATCTCCTAGCCATCCATGGCTGGTTTACTGGTTTATTGGGGATGGTAGGACCCCCCAACATATTAGAGCTATCCCTTCTGGGATTCCGTCAAATTCTATCCATGCTTTATGTTTTCCCCATCCCTAACTCCACCTCTTCGATAACCAAAACAGCCCTTCAAGCTTTGAGGGCAGCTTTACGACACATTTGGAAACCAAACTCATGCAACAAACACTCCTTTGGCATGGTACATGGTTGAGGGAGGTGGTGACATTACAGGGCTTTTGGCACTGGGATCTTATTGGGATTTCACAACTCAGGGACATCTGGTCAGGGGCACACATGCAATAATTTCAAGAACTTCAAGCCACTTATGCGCTTACATAGTTCTATAAGTACCTTCAATTGAGACACGCCCTTCAGTCTGATGTCCCGGAAACCATCTCTCTTCCTGAGTTCAGCCCATTTGAGGTCAAACTTCTGATGGATGATCTGGGCAAAGGCAGAATCTCCAAAATCTATTGTACTTTAATTTGAATACTCCAGGCACTCGTGACCATCTCAGAAACCAATGGAAGGTTTGGGTGGGACCCCTTGAAGATGATGACTATTGTGATGCGCTGATGGTGCCAAGGGTTATGATAAGTTCCTCCATGCTGCAGGTGATTCAAACCTATTACCTCGATTGTGCCTATCTCCCCTCAGCCAAGCTCCATAAAGCGGGACCTTTCCCTAACCCTACATGTCCCAGCTGTGCGGCACTCCTGACAATTTCTATCACATGGTTTTCACTGTGCCCTGTGATAAAAAAAACTCTGGACTGGAGTCATGGGAGAACTATCGGAGGTGCTTGGATGGGCGGTCCCCTTCTCCCCTTTAATGCTTCTGTTGTGTGTCTTAGGGGGATCTGGGGGCACAATCTCTGATCAATCCTTCTTGGGGAGAGACCTTACGGTCACCAAACATGACATCGCCACTCACTGGAAGTCCCCTTCTCCTCCCACCCTTTCACACTGGCTCTGAGGGGTGGATTGGTGCGCTCAGCAGGAAAGCTGATCTACGAGGCCAGTAGTTGTCCCCTTAAGCATGGCCAAGGGTGGGGAAAATGGCTGGGTATATAAGTTTGTGGTTTTGACTAGAGCCAGGAGTGCTGATGTTGTTTTTGTTTTTTAACACTGTATTGTATCAACCGAATGCCAAAGCCTTGAGCAGATGCTGTATATCGTTCTCAGACAAAGTATTAGTGTGTCATATGTTCTTATTTTCCTCTGCAAAAAATTCAATAAAATCTTTTTATAAAAAAATTATGCTCTGGGGACTAGGTTGAAAGCAGATTGAAGGTGTACAAAGAGACGGCCTCTCCTAAGGGACACGTACTTCCAATACAGTAATTAGAGAAATAAAACCTGGACAATTGTGCCTATGACATCTCTAAAGCTGTCTTGCAATAGGGTTAGGGCATCAGCATCTGTCATCCATTAGTTCAGCCTGTTCAGAATAATAAGGCTTAACTCTTTTTGTGCATTATTAATGAGACTAATTGGTCTATAATGAACTTCCTTTTGTGTTGTATTGGTTTTGTGATAGGATTCTTTTTGCTTCTGAATAGACGCTATCTCCCAGAGTGTATTGCTGTTGAACTGGTTACTGAGGGATTGAGTTATCAATCTTCATCACACAACGTGTGAAGAGACGTGTGCTTTGTGAACATTTCAGCATGTATTGTCATTGACGGAATTGTTTAGTATAAGGTACCACGGACCTACAGATACTATACAATTATCATATGTATTTAAAGTCTCACTAAGTGATATCATTTCTCCTAGTAACATCTCTGATGATTGGGATTTGAATACGGTAAAATCTAAACTTGCAATGCTAGAACATCCGATTGCATTTGATTCTGAAGATATATATAGTGGAACATCTAATTATTACAAAATGTTCTGTTATAGATATGCAATGATTCACACACAGGGAGAGATCAAGGGCTTTGGTGGGCTCACGCCTGCCCTTACTCACGTAGCATACCACTATTGCATGATGCCCTGCAATTTTGCTCTCTGTCCGTTTGGCTTGTGACAAAAGTGAACTGGCTCGGTGTGAAACAATCCCTACTGTCTACTGGTGCTACCAACTGACATCCCTGTACCGAGGCAATTCCAAGAAAGGGATGAGGATAGCTCACTCATGTAATATGACATGCTTCATCATTTGCCACCTCATCCCACCCTGGTAAGATGGTACTACCTCTCCATGTTCGCATGATTCCGAAGTCAGAATATAGGGGATGTGGTTGTTCATACATGCCTAAAAACAAAACAAAACAGTGGTGTCACAACAGAGACTCTGGAACCCCCCCACTGATCGCCAACCATGTGGTGGGTGTGAGAGATGCAAGTTCACCAAAAAATGCCATTGTTCGAGTTGGGGCTACCCACACCATGGAGACTTAAACACTTCACCAATTGTAACACAAGCAACGTGCTTGATGTATTACAGTGTCCATATGTACTGCTCTACATAGGGATGACCTCAAGGTAAAAAACGGAAATGTGTAACAGAACACAGAATCACAATCAAGTGCAAAAAAGACAATGCAAAATCGAACAACAGCATGCGGCAGATGACACGCAGTGGTACTTTATAGAGAAGTTGGAACAGAAAAGAACAGACATAAACAAAGCATTGCTAAGGTTTAAACAATGTTGAGTGTTCCGCTTATGTACTGACTCACTAGGGCTGAATGATGATATGCCCTGGGGAGCATTAAGCAGAAAAACAGAGCCAGGTCATGCAAATGCATAACACAGAGTAAATGAGCATTTCAGACATTGCTGTATATAGATGACATTAAATATGATAATTCTGAGATCATATAAACACTCATATTTCTTCTCCTACCCCTGAATATTTTCTAAGATAATACTTATTAGAGCTATACCCACAATACACTTATGATGTTCTATATACATTAAGAGATGAAAAACATTACCGCATAGGTGACATTAAATATGATAATACAGAAACAATATAAACACCCATATCTCTCCCCCTCCTCTCCCGGAATATTGCTTGGGGGGAAACTTGCCAGCAATACACCTATGACTAATACTTGGTGTTCTATACACATTAAGAGATAAATAACAGCTTTCTTGCATTTAACATTTTGAACAACACTTGATGGTATAATATGCTAATTTTGATGTTGTGGCCCTACTTAAACCTACTGTTAGCCTTCCAATCAACTGCAGGGTAAAAAATAAGTAAGTAAGCAACCAACATGGGACTACAGGTCCCAGGATCCTCCAGGCATCACTACGGCCACAGGGCTAGTACACTAGAGAGTCCAGAAGTATACGCAAATGTGCTTGCAATGCACCAGTGCACCACATGCACTAGGCGCAGACACACCCTCAGGAAGGGAGATGATAATTACATCTCTATTCCGAGCTGGGTGCCTGCACTGCTCAACAAACACTGGAGTGGGACCGGAATCGGAGGAGTCAACACAAGCACTCCATTTAACTGCATGTTTATAATCCCGCTGCCATCATAGATTGGGTCTTCAAGCCCACCAACAACTCACATAAGTGGTACACATTAGGAGGCAAACATGCATACCCACGGGCCTTTAAAAAGGAAAGATTTAGTGACTGTGGGTCATTGTACCAGTCAGCTCTTCGTATGGACACAGTAGGATCACAGTGGGCTCTCTCCCTTGACAAACTGAGTAAAACAATGTTTAAGCACACAGGATGACCAAAGCATACCCCGTGGTGCCAAAGGAATGAAGGTCTCTCTGTTACAAGTGACATGGCTAGTGTTTGTTTGTCCTACTTTTCTACCCAAAAAAATCTAGTTGATGTGCATCGCCCTAAACAACCAGAGTGTGACAACAAGAGAGGCTCACCCCGAACGGACCTTGCAGCAATTAGCACAATATAACTAGCTAAAAACATCTGCCATTTTTCCCACAAATTTCATGTGTCACAAATGCATGTCATGTCTTTGAATGTTTTATATCACCTCTTTACATTTGATTATTCTCTAACTTTGTTAGGTTCTTTTAAACATGAAGTCTGAATATATGACTATTAGGCTTCTCAGAGTCTACAGTATAGAACAATGCTCTTTGGAACTTTCTCCCTCTTATACATGTATTTTATTGATTTCTTACTGCTACAATCTTTTATGTCAATTCCCAAGTAAATCTACCAAAAAACTTAATTTAAGAGATAGGTCCTCTCTATTGTTCACATCTATGGGTACCCTGCATTAACCCCTTGTGGTGTAGGGACACATAGACTTTGTCCTGATGAATGCCTTAGAATTTTAGGCTAGTTAATGGCAAAACATACTGGCACGACATTTTTCACTCAGAGATGCATATAGTTTATTAAAGCAGTATATGTCTCCTGATTTTACCCTTTGGTATCTTTTAATAGGTTTAGGATACTAACTTAATAAAGGAAACATTATGGTTTTTCCTAAGTCCTTTTTAATTAAAAAAAAACGGATTAGAGTATTATCCAGAAAAGATAAGTAATATCTAATAACCCTCTCAGGCCAGCCCCCTTCTGAGGCCGAGTCCGCCCTGGTAATACCATCCTAGCAGGAAAGGATGAGGTGGCAAATGATGAAGCATGCGCGTATCAAGAGAGAGAGAGAGGACTAGGTAGCTAGTCCTTGTCCCCGAGGGATTATATGTATTTATCAAAGGAGACTAGCTCGATATGACCGGTTGTTTAAAAACTCAAGTCGGTTTTGTCATGGGCACCTTATTGGTGCGATCATGAAGCCCTCACACACCAACCTAGTTGGTGGCATGCTTCATCATCGGGCCCACCCAGTGACACCTAGTGTGTCCCGGGTGTGCTGCGACGCCTGATTACAGCAGAGCTGGTATGTTACTGAGAGTGCAGTGTAGGGTGTTAGGTGAAGTGTCGGTTAAAACGGCTCGGCGAGGGTCCCAGTACCCGAGGGTAAATTACATTTTAATAACTGGGCCACCGTCAGCCTGTTGCACCACCGTCGATCTACTGGAAAGCCATGTCATTTTATGATAGATCATTTTAAAGTCTCTAGAATATGTTTTGGGCACTTCTCTGTTGCAGGCACTTGGCTCACCCACACAAGTGAAGTACCATTTTTATTGGAAGACCTAGGGGAATGCTGGGTGGTAGGGCATTTTTGTCTTCCCCATGATCTCACATATTTCCCACACAGATATAGGAGGAAAATATGATTTTATTTAGCTAAATTTGAGGTTTGCAAGGTATTCCACATAGGAAAGCCTTGGGGATGCACAAAAGTCAAACCTCACTGGACTTCCCCAGCTGTCTAGTTTTCAGAAATGCATCAGTTTGATAGGTTTACCTAGAGGGCCACTGATCCTTGGTCCAAAAGCACAAGTGACTCCCTCGCAAAACCAGTTTGTTTTGTGATAGATCATTTTTATGTCTCCAGAATAGTTTAGGGCCCTTCCCTGTCACGGACACCTGACCCACCAACACAAGTGAGGTTGCATTTTTAGTGGGTGACCTAGGGAAACCAGGGTGGTAGGAAATTGTGATTTCTTTCTAATTGTGGAAGAATATGACAAAGTAATGTAAGAAAAATGTGTAACTTTAGACACAATTTGAGGTTTGCAGGGCATTGTGGATAAAAAAGTTTGTTGGGATCCACGAGAGGCACACCACCTTCTATCTCCTGGGATTTTAGTTTACTAAAATAGCTCGAATATACAACTTGGCAGAGAAAGACAAAGAAGACAAATATCACTGCCCATCCATCTATTCTCAAGTACACACACATACTGGATGGATTCGGCATGAGAGTGAGCAAAAAATTCAAACTGTATATTTCTGTTACAAGTTATTTCACAAGAATGAAATACACTGTTAATAACTGAAAGTTCCAGAAACTGAACCAATGATTCCCAGCTCATGAGCTGTAAAGCTACGTCAAGTCACCAACTGCTTTACAGTCAGTTCATACACCTTTCATACATCACATGCAAGACCATTCACACCACCAGTCGTGGTCCCAGCACATTACAACACTCACCTCTACAGACAATATACACCCTGACAGAGCAAGGCAGAAAAAGACCAATATTTCTTCACACTTATCTATTGCTCACGTACATACACATACTGGTTGGATTTGGCTTGAAGGTGCGTGAAGGTTTAGAGCGTAAAAATGTAATAACAAGAAATGTCACAAAAAATATACACTGTTAACGAATGAAAGGTAAAAAACCTGAACCAAAGACTTACAGCCCGTGAGCTTTAAAGCTGCGGCAAGGCACCCACCACTTAACAGGCCATTCACAAGCCTTTCTTATGTGACACACACAAACAATTCACACTGCCAGCTGCAACCCAGCACATTACAACACTCACATCAACAGACAGCGCCATTCAAGGGCCCATCATTTTCATATGTGCACATGACTGACACAGCAATCACCTTCTGGTGGTTGACTAAGTGTGTGTAATGGCGTTTGGCTAGCAGGTTATGTATTGACCAACAGCAAGTCACTACTCACACACTTTCAGTCAAATGCCAGTCCATACAAACTGGCAGCCAACTGCCAGTCCATGCACACCACCAGCCAAGAACAAATCCACGCACACCGCCAGCCAAGCACCAGTCAACACACACTGCCAGCCTAACACCAGTCCACGCACACCACCAGCCAAACGCAAGTCCACGGACACTGCATCACATTTTTTATTCAAAAAGAAAGCACAAACCAATTGGTAATAGATTCAAAACTTTAACTACTAGCACAACATCTTTAACTACATACATCACACTGAGGCCAACCATGAAATCTGAACAAATAATATAAAACGATACAGACCAGTTAGTTTACTGTTGCAACCAAAAACCCATTTCTGTGTGGTACAATTTAAAACATGTGGGCACACACAGCCCAGGCTTAAAAGGACAATAAGGGCCGTTCATACGCTCTCTCCTTCTGAATAATTCTTCGGTAACAGGCTCTTCATTTCGTAGCAGGAAGGTTTTGTTTGACCTGGGGAGGAATATGATAAGGAAAGTGGCGATCTTTTAACCTAATTAATCAGCAAGAAAAAGTCTATCTAGATGTGTGGGGGGAGGAGACCCAAGGGTGTATGTAGTATGATGTATTTAAAAGGGTAGGATTTACCTCTTTTTGAAAGCCCTTACCCACCAACCTAGTTGGTGACATGCTTCATCATCAGGCCCACCCGATGACACCGAGTGTGTCCCGGGTATTCTTCTATGCCTGATTACAGCGGAGCAGGTATATTGCTGAGTGTGCGGTATATGTGACATGAAAAAGTAAAAGGTTAAAAGCTGTCCGGTGATCCCAAGAAAAATTACTTCATTGTTTGGGCCTCCGACAGTGTTAAAAAGCAAAGCCTTGGATGTGGGTGGAGTTGTATTTATGGAACTCCTACATCCGTGGTATGGTCTACATGTTTCAGCCAGGCCTTGAAATATGACTGACTTTCTTCAGGACTTATATGAAGGGTGGTGAGCTATGATACAATTAGTGAAACAGAACATAAACTATGTGTTGCATGTGCTAAGGTGCATTATATGTAAGAGTGGATTTCCCTCTCAGGACAATACTGTACAAACAAAACATACGAGACTTAGAGACACACAAGATGCAGTTTTTAGCATGATTGCGAACAAACGTGTGATAAAAATGTTTGCCGTCTTGTACACGTGGTTGCGGGATTAGCGGTGTGGTGGTAGATTTATCTGTGAAGAACCAATATATGTGCTACAAAATATTGGGAGAAACAAAGTGGTGAGAAAAATATAAGGCAAGTATTTCTCACACAAACATTTTGTTGCTAGAGCCCCATGAGTTTCCAGGCAGGGGTGCTGGCTGTACAGAAGAAAAATGAAGAGAGGGAGTGGGGGTTGGCGCACTGGCCAATGGTTGAGATCTGCAAAGGAAAGGACTTACCGGGCAGTTGCTGCGTGCCTCAAGGTTGACTTACTGCTATAGTGTCCAGGACCCTCCCGTCAACCTGTTGTTGCTGCCATAGATCTCCGGTGATACTGAGGCCGGGTTCGGGATTCGTCTTAAGTTTAATTCCTGCATGGACCGGTGTTGTCAATTAGCTTGTCTTGCGAGTAGCGTCTAAAGAAAAATGAGGGAAATACAGAAAGGGCTCTCGTCCCCATGCAGTCAGCGGAATATGTGTAGGCTCAGCAGCGTGGTGATGACGCGTTTGATGGTGGTCATAGCGACCAAGTGTGTTCTGAACTCAGCAGCGTAGATGCTATGCTCGTGGTCATGGTGACCATTTGTCCGCATGGTAGTAGGAAGATCTCGGCTCCGCAGCAACATGATGACACTTGGTGGTCATGGTAACCATGTCTACACATGCAAGGCAGCCGGTTACGGGACCTCTGTGCTAGTAGTAGCGGCTTGGCAATAGAGATAAATGGTGCAACTATGTTTGCCCTAGTGATGAACTAAGAAGTAGGTGATGTATTAATTTATTAAGGAAAGAGTCACTTGCTGTGAGCTTGGTAGCGTTGTCTTGACGTGTACGTTGGTGGTTATGATAACCATATTAACACATGGGGCGGCTGGTTGCGGGGGGGCCTCTGTGCTAATTGGGGAGAGAGCTACGCATTGGCGATTTGCAATAGAGATTTATATTGTGACTATCTACGCCCTTGCAATGAATTTAACAAGTGGGTCACATGTTGTTCTGCCCGTGGGGTGTCTGGTGGGATACAGCAAGTAACGCACAAGGGAAAACATGAAGGGGTGCACTGGCAGATCTTAAGAGGGGTAACTGACAGGCTGGCACTACCCAGACGGCCAGGTGCGTAGGACATCACATGGTGGTGCATGGCTTGTATTGACACTGTCTATCCAATAGTTCAAACTGTGCCATTGGATAGAGTCATGTAACCCATGAATGTGAGTGGATAGGCGGTAAATCCAACGCTGTTCTTTAGTTAATAAGAATTTGTCATTGTTCTGTGGTGCTTGGGGGAAGTGCTCGATCACTGTCCAAGACATGTCATTTGTGGTATGTCCTGTCTGCAGGTAGTGGTTGGTTAAGCACCGTACAGTGCTTCTATGTTCAACAATCCTGGTGCGTACTTTACGTATTATCATGCCTATGTATTGCAATGCGCATGGGCATTCTATGAGGTTCGCAACATTGGGGGAGTTACAGTTGGTGTGATGGCGTTGTGTCCAGGTCTTGTTGGTCAAGCGGCAAACACTAAAGTCGTTACATGGATAGTGTCCAGTTACTGGAGGGAGGCCCCATGTAGAGAGGACTGTGTGTGGCATGGGGCTGGGTTGTGTCCTAGGTCTAGTGTTGACCACATGGTCTTTTAGGCTGCTGTTCCTATTGTGGGCAAAATGTGGGGGAGCCCAGTCTCTGGTGCCTGAGTTGATGATGCACCAGTGTTTTCGGATGATTTTCGACACTTGATTGGATGCTGTGTTATAGGTGGTGACGCATGCCAGAGGGGGGTCTTGTTTGGCCAGTGTATTCTCCTCCAGGAGTGCCTCACGGGTTTGGTTGCTGGCTCTTTTCTTGGTTGTTTTAATGATTTTGTTGGGAGAGTCACGCTTGTGTAGCCTAGACGCTTGTGCCGTACATTGTTCAATGTAAATCTTTGTCTTGCTGCAATTTCGGTGGATCCGCAGGAACTGGCCAAAAGGAAGGTTCTCCCTCAGTGGTCTCGGGTGGAAACTCTCAAACCGGAGTAGGGAATTTCTCACTGTGGGCTTGTAGAACGTCTTGGTTTTGAGGGTGCCTGCCTCAGCTGTTATGTGTAGGTCTAGGAATGCTAGTGTTCTAGGGCTGTAGGTGCTGGTGAATCTGAGGTAGGGGTCTCTCTGGTTGAGCCAGTTGAGAAAAAGTGACAGGGACCGGTCCATTCAGGGATGATACTTAAGACGAATCCCGAACCCGGCCTCAGTATCGCCAGAGTTCCATGGCAGGAACAACAGGTTGACGGGAGGGTCCTGGACACTATAGCAGTAAGTTGACCTTGAGACACGACCACGCAGCAAATGCCCGGTAAGACCTTTCCTTTGCAGATCTCAAGTATTGGCCAGTGCGCCAACCCCCACCCCCTCTCTTCTTTTTTCTTCTTTACAGCCAGCACCCCTGCCAGGATACTCGTGGGGTTCCAGGAACAAAATGTTTGTGTGAGAAATACTTGACATATTTTTCTCACCACTTTGTTTCTCCCAATATTTTGTCACTCACTGTACCGCATATATCGGTTCTTCACAGATAAATTTACCACCACGCCACTAATACCGCAACCACATATACATGACAGCAAACATTTTTATCAGACGTGTTTTCGCAATCATGCTAAAAACTGCACCTTGTATGTCTCTATGTCTAGTATGTTTTGTTTGTACAGTATTGTCCTGAGAGGGAAATCCCCTCTTACATATAATGCACCTTAGCAAGTGCAACACATAGTTTATGTTCTGTGTCACTAATTGTAGCATAGCTCACCACCCTTCACATAGGTCCTGAAGAAAGCCAGTCATATTTCAAGGCCTGGCTGAAACATGTAGACCACACCACAGATGTAGGAGTACCATAAATACAACTCCACCAACATCCAACTCCTTGCTTTTTAACGCTGCGGGAGGCCCAAAAAAGAAAGTAATCATTCTTGGGATCACCGGACAGCTTTTAACCTTTCATTTTTTAACGTCACACACACCACACACTCAGAAATATACCTGCTCTGCTGTAATCAGGCAAAGAAGCACACCCGGGACACACTTGGTGTCATTGGTTGGGCCCGATGATGAAGTATGCCACCAACTAGGTTGGTGGGTGAGGGCTTTTAAAAAGAGGTAAATTCTACCCTTTTACATACATCATACTACATACACCCTTGCGTCCCCTCCCCCACACATCTAGATAGACTAGTTCTTTCTGATTAATAAGATTACCTTAGGGCATTTGGACTAGTCCTTCTTTCCTCTCTCTCTTTTTGATATATAAATGATCTTTCAACCTAGCCACATCCTTCACCACTGCTTCTCTAGGAACTCTGCATTGTTCCACTACAAAAAGGCTGCCTATCAGAGACTGCTACAACTAAGCAAATCTCATATTTGACTCTGGACAACAATCCTTAAATACAATAAAAGGATTGAAGTTGCTAAATGGAATAAATGGATAGCCAACTTCTTACGCCAAACATACGCCTTACGAACGGCAGTGTAAGGTTCCAACCACCAATCTACTCTATCTCAACCACCTATGCCCTTTTTTTAGTTTAAAATGCGCACAGGTTTTCACACTTCAGCAACCTTATCCCAAACATTCACAGGTGAATGTTAGACCTGGCACCATCGCGGTGGCTCTCCCTTTCATTTTTTGCTGTTGCCTCTTATGTTTTTGCTGGGTTTAGATGCTTTAGGGCACCCTGCCACTGCTGTTCAGTGCCACAGTGCAAGTGCTCCCTATTGTAAATTGATGTATGGATTAGTGACTCCATGATTGGCTTGATTGGTTTACTTGTCTGACCCTAGTACAGTGCACTGAGTGTGCCCAGGGTTTGTAGATCCAGTGCTGCTGGTGAGCTTGCAGCACTGGTTGTGCCACCCACTGGAGCAGCTTGTAGAGTGTGTCTCAGGCCTGCCATTACAGGGCCTGTGTGAAGTCTGGTACTGCCATGTTGACTGGGCAATTGCACCCACTTGCCAGTCCCTAAACCTTTCCTTTTGTATATATTAGTCACCCCTATGGTAGGCCCAAGGGCAGGGTCAATTGTAGGTAAAAGGTAGGACATGCCCTGATGTGTGTGGCATGTCCTAATAGTGAATTACAGCCATTTTCTTTTTTCACTATTGCAAGGCTACCTGTTTCCCATAGGCCAGAATAGGCAGCTAGATTATTACAATTTATAATCCTAACTGACTCAAGGAACCAGGTAGAAATTCAGGTTTAGTATGCTTGAACTCAGAATGATATAATACATCTTTTAGTGAAGTTGGTTTTAACAATCTGTGTTTGAAAATAACACTTTTGGAAATTAGGCATTTTCTTGACTACTTATCCAAACCTGCCTCTGCTAGGTTGTGTATTCATTGTCTGGAGTTTGAGTGACAGGGGCTGGGGGATTCCAGGAGACAGGGTGAGTCGTCACAGAGCTGAATAGAGAAATCCGCGTGCAGATGGGAGGGAGGAGTTGCACCTGGGACCTGAATAGGGCTGTGCCTTTCCTCCACAATGCTGGCTCCACCTCCTGTGGTGTGTCTGATGTCCCTGGCCTGAACTGTTAAAGGAAGAGAAGGAGTCCTGTAAGCAAGGTGCTCCAGGACCGACCAGAACTGGTTTGTCCTAGGCAAAGGCCTCTCTGCCATCAGAGAACAAAGGGAAAAGTAGTATAAATATTGGGACCCAGACACAAGAACTTTAGATCACTTCTGGGAATCAGGATGAACCTTTGCTGAGGAGAGGAACCACGATGTTGAAAGAGGAGACTACTCCTGTGGGGTGTGTTTGGGGGTTGGCCTGCAGTGGTTGATTCATTACCAAAGAGAGGAGAAAAGGACTGAGTGTGCTTTCTATCAACTTGATGAAGAATCTCCAAGTGGTTGAACTAGAGCTTGCCTCCTGCCTGAAGTCTCAGGGATACAAAACGTCACCAACCAGCTCCTCCCTGAATTCCCTTGTTGGGAATTGAAGTGCCTGCTGTTGCGCTGGGCCTTCTGAGAGACTGTGTGTCGCTGGGAGCTGGAAACACGGCGCAACTACTAGCAGCGTGTCGCAGACACTGCCACTGTCATTGTATCACTGAGGAAACGAGACGCCGCTGTCATCATCTCATCGCCTAAGCGTGGTGCATCGCCTGAGAAGTGGGACGCTGCCCCATAGGTCACTGTCGCATCACCGTAGAAGCGCCTCGCAGGGCCTGTCGCAGCTCCAAAGATCATCGAGTCACCGCACGGATGTCGGGCATGCACGCATCACACCAACGTTGTTGCATCGCAACCAAGATGCCATGTAGTCGCATCGCACAGGAGAGCAGTAAGAAACTGAAGCATCAACTCCCCACACATTAAGAAAGCGAGCATCAACTCCCCTGCACAGCAGTAAGGAACCGAGGCATCCACTCCCCTGCGTGTAAGGCACACACACATCACCTGCCCTGCGACCCTTTTGTTTTCTTTGCGTTATGCATTCAAGGTACATTGAGAGTATATTGTCACATTTGCAACTTGAGAGAACTGAGCTATTTTATAACATTTGAAAGTCTATTTTTGAGTACAGTATTGTGGATTTTTGTTGTTTGGTCTTGTGTTAAGTCTATATAAAAATACTATTTTTATAATACAACCTGTGTGGTGTCCATTTGTAGTGTTCTCACTGTATTACTGTATGGGTTCACAAATGCTTTACACACTACCTCTGAGATAAGCCTGCCTGCTCGTGCCAAGCTACCAAGGGGGTGAAAAGGGGTTATTTTAGGAGTGTAGCCCCTTACCCTGACTAGACGCAAGGGTCCCTATTTGTCACAGGTACCTACCTATACCAACTAGGGACCCCAAAATCTAGAAGTGAAGTACTGTCATCATGGATTATAGTCAGCATATAGCCATCTCTCAGGTCAGAAAATGTTACAGCTTGAAGTTCATCACTATGCAAGGCACTCCACTGTCTCTTCTCAAGTTTTTTTTACAAGCACGCTCTTTTGGGTAACGTTTACTATTTAGAGCGGATTGTGCCACACGTATCAGTGTCTACTTTGAAAAATTCCCTGAACAATGGCACACCAATGTAAAAGTTATTTATGTACAAATGGTGACCTTTGTTAAAAGGTCCTCTACCAAGTTCCAACACATGTTTCTCTTTAACTCCAAAAGTGGATGGACAACCAGTGGGATCATTTCTGGAACTTCTGTTGGTGTGGATCCTGACATTATAAACATATCCAGTACTACTCTCAAAAAGCATGTACATCTTAGCTCTATAACATGCCCTCTTGCTAGGAATGTACTGCCCAAAATCTAATTAGCTTGTGAACAGGACCGAATACTCATCCGCAGCTATTTATTTCCCCGGCACATAGATCTCTGAACATTGCTCTACAAAGTGATCAAGGACAGGCCAAACCTTAAAAAGACGGTCACAATCAGGGTGATCTTGTGGCAACACTAAAGCATTATCAATAAAATGCAACATCTGAAGAAGAAGCAAATACCGATTAGGACTCATGATCACAGGAAATATAGCCTTTGCCATTAAGGGACAAGTAGACCAATATGAAGACAGGTACAGCTTCCTTATCAGGCCCATCGAAAAAGTTAAACCCAAGAATGTCGTCAACTACAATAGATTTATTGGAGTCCACTAGTTGCTCTAGAGTGGGGCTTAAGTCTGGCACTGTTGTCCCTCAAATACTGTTCAGCATACAAATTAGTCTGCCCAAAAATCTTATCCAAAAATACATCATCCATAAACAACTGAAAACAAAAAAAATTATAGGCAAAAGAAATTCACAATTCACTCTACACTGTGCAACACCACTATAGGAAGGCAACATTAGCTGCACCAGGTTTGGGCCAATACAGAGTCCAGCATTTCCAATTGTAAGCCATACTGCCCGAGGCTGCAACCCAGATGCCACTTACTGCACTATTGGCACACCAAAGTCTTCCTCTAAAAGTGGAAATTTGTTGTACTTTGTATAAGAAGACACTTGTTGTCTGGGTGTAAGTTTCTTGAAGTCTTCTTTAATAATCCATGTCTAGCAACATCAAACAGGGATCATGCAAGTACAACTGTAATTCAGCTCTAGTAACTCCTATGCCAGCTCCTGCCAGCCCCACCAGGAGCAGCCTGCCTAGCTGCTCAGCCCATCTCCAACTGTCACACACTCATCCACACAGGCACCCAGGCATTCCATTCATCAAAGTCACCATCTCTTGCTCTGGCTGAGCAGCTAGGAAGACCTAGGGTGATTTACATAGCCATGTAAATCTCAGGATACAACATTATCCCTTTCCTTTAAAAATGAAAACAATCAAATAAGAAAAAGCCTATACACAATACAATAATGTTCAAAACCTAGGGACGAAAAAGAATTTAAAACATCACCAAAGGAAGAACAAAGCAAACTAGAAAAGAAGGGCATTATACGGCATAGTATAAACATGCATCAAATTCGCCCCTCCTCCCTAATGAAGGTTGTAAAGATTCATTAAATAAACAATGAAAGTTGTTAAAATTCATTAATTAAAAATCATCACACATTTGCAGATAGGGAAGGAACAATGTAAAGAAATATCACAAATGCAGCTAACAAAGACACCATCCTTTCCCAAAAACACAAGAGATGAAGGGTGTAATACCCCACAATGAACACCCAAACTCAGAAACCAACATCAAGGGTGAACAAACAGTACTGAAGCACGTGTACCACAATATGGACCACATAAAGAGTACACACACACAGTGAAGCGCAGGGCGACTTACACACAACAACATTTGAAGCGCGGGGCGACTTACACAGAACAACATGTGACGCACAGGACGACTTACACACAACACACCTGAAGCGCAAGACGACTTACACAGGACAACACGTGAGGCACAGGGCGACTTACACACGACAACATCTGAAGTGCAGGACGACTTACACAGGACCACAAGTGAGGCGCAGGGTGACTTACACACAGGACAACATGTGAGGCGCGGGGCGACTTACACACATACAAACAAATCAGACGTGCAGCGGAATGCGACTTACCAACACCAAACAAGAGGATAGGGACCACCCACCACAACCAGAACCACCTTAAACTAAGAGAGAAACAGTGACGACCACCCACCAGGAGACTAAGATGCTGCACACTGTAAATAGCCCAAACAAAAAACTGTGGCATCACAACAAATTAGATGTGCTGTAAAAAGAACATACCAAAACTTAAACTATAAGCTGTGCGTACACAATATTCCCTCGTAAAAACTCAATAGGGCTTACGCGACACACCGGAAGTAAATACCTAACCCAATGTACAAAACCCATTAAAAGTATGGCTGACAACAAAAAGCAATTAGACCCAAAATGAGAGCAAAACATCTGGTGGGATAAACATGAACATTCCAGTGCTGTACAAAACTTAACTAACATGGGATTTGGCGTTAATCCACACATATTTTCCCACATACACAAAAACGTTGACTAATCCCTCAAACAGACACTTCAAGTTTTGAAAAATCAGCTAAAAGACAGCCAGTCTCTTGAAAACGTCGGTACTTGTTCTGAAAGTGAAGAACACTGTGTTAAATCCGGACTCTCCACACGCTGGATTCTGGAACCTCATAACATGTTTCTGCTGAATACCTTTATATTGCTGAGGATGACTTTCACTTTTGCCACAACTAAGAAACTGCTACAAAGCAGACACTAGAAAACAGCCTGCGCCACTCTGCCTGTTGCGCTTGACACACGACGAATTGTTCATTTTTTTCCCAAGGTCATTCACGTACTAGGTGTCAGCTCACGCTAATTCCTGTTTGGAAATTACGAAATGAAGCACCAATTGGAGAAATGTACAAGACCAAGATGGCGGCACGTATTTTATGTAATCCCGAGTGGCTCACGGTGCATACATGCACCACAGGATCTTTACAGTAGGAAAGCAGCGCCTAATTCGAAGTAGCACTGCACGTCAGAAGAAAGATGACGCAGGGCGGAAGAACTCACACGCGACGTGAAGAAAGAAGAACGTAGGCACGCGAGTTGCTTGGCTCGTGCTCTCCTTTTATTCAAATCCAGGGTGGCAGTTGAACAGAAAATTGCGCAGCACTTTAAAATCCTCAAGGCTAATGCCCAAAGTTTATATCAGTTTTTGTACAGCTCTCCTGGTCTCTAAACTAAAAACCAGTAGCAGGATCCTGTCATCCTTCGGCGCTCTGTTGTACATAGGCGCTGATGTTTCACAGGACCACTGACACTGCGCTTGCAGATCGCATAAATTCAAATGGAATTGCTCAGAATAAAACCAAACTTCCAGACAAAATAAATAATGTCCATACTTGTATTAACCTTGTGCTATAAAACGCCAGTGTGGCTGATCAAGATTTAACGCCAAACTGTATTGAAGCATACCATTCCTGAATGGCACATGTGAAATTCATCACATCACTTAGACAAAACACACAATACTTTATGCCAAGCACAGGGGCGGCTCTAGGGTCATGGTGGCCCTGGGTAGGGAGCGTAGGTAGGGGGCCCCGGAAGAGGGGGTCCGGGCGGGGTAGAGCGTGGAGGCCAGTAAAGAGGGGGGGGGCAGGGTGTTTAGAAGTGGAACCGCCACACAAATATGTATGCATCCTCAGAGGATAATAATATTAAGGATATATATTGGTGTGGTGGCCCCTGGGGTTTGGTGGCCCTGTGCAGGTGCACAGCTTGCACATGCCTAAGGCCGGCCCTGCCAAGCAGTATTTCCAAACTGACAAAGAAATCTGATGCAGAAACTGCTTTCCATGCGCAATGAAGACAGCGAACATGGCACAACCACACCGCTCCTGTGTGGTACAAGTGAAAACATTAAATGAGTTAGACCATAACTCATCTCTTGAACAGCGACAGGAGCTCCTTACTTCACAGAGTTAGACCATAACTCTAATCTTGATCAGCCACAGTTCCCTTGCACATGTACATCCATACAGCAGTCTCTAAGGGAAGTGGTAGGGTAAAAGTCACTACATTCATACCCTAACTACAAACAGACCATACCTGTGGTCTTGTCCATGGAGTAAGATTAGGCAACCGGTTGGGGCCGTCCGATGACAGGACACTGGTGGGGCTAACTTGCCTTTTACTCCATACTTTTCTTTCCTTTTTTTTTCTTCAAGTTACGCTGGTTACAAAGTGTTCTTAGGAGTCTCTGGATCTGTGTTCAGACCTTAAGTATGTTTGGGTCTTGGTCCTTGGTCCTAGTCGGCAAAAATATGTTGTACTTTATATAAGAAGACACTTGTTGTCTGGATGTAAGTTTCTTGAAGTCTTCTTTAATAATCCATGTCTAGTAACATCAAACAGGGATCATGCAAGTACAACTGTAATCCAGCTCTAGTAACTCCTATGCCAGCCCCTGCCAGCCCCACCAGGAGCCGCCTGCCTAGCTGCTTAGCCCATCTCCAACTGTCACACACTCATTCACACAGGCACCCAGGCACTCCATTCATCACAGGCACACCAACATTCCGTCACCATCTCTTGCTCTGGCTGAGCAGCTAGGAAGACCTAGGCTGATTTACATAGCAATGTAAATCTCAGGATACAACACACTTCATCTGCAATGAGAGTGGCTTCATCATCAGATGATTCCTCCCAGAAATTCACCGCCAGAATCCTTGCAATCCTCCTCTGCCTCAGATGTAGAGTTAATCTCATAATCATGGTCATAAGAAAGATGCAAAAAGTATACCAACAACCTGCCGAGCAGTCGTCCCATAGCTAGCCATAATCCTTATCAGGAAAGTAACTTGACAAACAAGTCAACAATACCCAACACTGTGTAAAATACATAACAAAGTGTGAATTTATATATAGCATACAGCAATTGCATAGCATATAGCAATTGGAAGCTAAAGCCAATGAATACAGAGTGCTCAAAGACCTATATACTGTAAAACAATACCACTCACTTACCAAAGACAGCTAGACTCACCAACACATACTCTGCACGGACACAGCAAGAACCAATGATATCTCACTAGAATAAAATAAAGAAAGAAAATTACATACAAAGAAACACAATACAAATGGCGCACAAATACAAGGAACATTTCAGACACATTCAAATACAAGCTAATTAGGCTGATATTATTACAGCATTCCCCCCAAAAACATGAATGCAGGTCATCGATACTCATTTGGAGTAAACAGTATAAAAATCGTTTTCTTACCAAACACTTGCAACTGCACCAGCTGCAGATCTACCAGTGCCAAAACTGCAAACATCAGCTTGCACTAGAACAAAAAGGAGAAATAAAACATTATGATCAACAATGATGACAAACAATAGCAGTTAACATTATCAAACACTATGAAGTCTGCCCATCACCATCCAAATGCCAGCCACACACACCACACAAGCCAAGCGCCAGTCCAACACAGTCAGTCAAACGCAAAAACACCCGAGATCATCAGCCAAACTACATTTCACACATAGACTTTCCCTGGTGGTCTAGTGGTTTCTGCCCCCCAACCCCCTTGGGGGCAGATGGGCCAACAAATATGGCTGATCTGAAAACAGCCAGAACATTCACCCCAAAAAGGGGAGTGTCACTTGCCCATGGGGCCACTACCCAATTTGTTTTTCATCAGATAATAAGAATTCCTGGTGGTCTAGGGGCTCAGATGGGCATACAATTTAAGGCTGATCTTCCGCCAAGGGGGGATATACAGCCCAAATATTAGGCTGCAAAAAGGGAGCAACTCTTTCTTAAGGGGTTGCTCCCTGTAATCATAATAAACATAAGACCCCAGGCTTCTAGAGGGTCTCAACCACCACGGGACTAGACAGGCTGAAGAAACAGCCAATCTAGCCCAGGGGAGTAGGAAGGGGGCACAGATCAAATCCCTGAGGTTTAGTGGGTTTTGAATCCCCTGGGAGGCAGATCAGCCAAAAAAGCAGATGAGACACAGTTCAAATATGACCCACAAATAACAGGAAAAAACATCCCCGTGCCTCGGGTGTTGCTTCCTACTCCACAATTGCCGCCCCCCCCCGATCGTGGAGCAGGAACTCACTCTTTACAGACACAGGGGGAAAGCCTTTTTCTCATGTGTCTGTATTTCTGACCCCCCCCCAACCCCCCCCAGAAGGACTCACCAAACTGAGGCCTCTCCCTGGACACACTGTGAGTAATTGTCTTCCAGCACGACCCTGGCTGAACTTGATGAGCTCTGTGTTCTGAAGTCATAAGATTGCCAAGTGGAGGTGGTCAGGGGTGACAGCGGAAGTGCTTGTGCTGCCATCTTTGGTGGGGGCAAGCGGATGGGTTCCCAAGGGGGGAGTGCCAGCTCTTGCCCCGTGGGAAGGTGTCTGGACATAATAGTTACATCCTCAGCACAGGGTCGCCTTGGCCAAAGATGTAATGATTGTAAAAAGAGAGAGTTTTCCCATAGGAACCCAGAAAGGACCGGGAAATATCACAACCAACAAAATAATTTCCTTTCTGTGTATTACAATTTAGACCATTGGTCTAAACAAATGTTGTTGTTTATGAGACATATTAGTACCTAAATTGTAATACACAGAAAGGAAATTATTTTGTTGGCAAAGATGTAATGATTACATCCACTGCAAAGAAGGGGTTAGCCACTTTTTACCCCCAAACCCCTCCTGTTTTGAAGTAACTATTTCCTATTTTTCAGCTACTCCCCCCTCTCCCTTCCACATTTACTACAACAATGTATCCGTACGTCTGGGGAAGTAGCCACACACAGGACAAAGATCTCATAACAGAAAAGATAGGAGAAGTGAAGACCAACACACGGCCATTTGTGATAGTATTTTATAGTACGTGAGTGGTATTTTTGTGGTACTACTAAACGTACAGCAAAGTGCAGTTTGAGAATGGTTCCCAGTATGCTGCAAATGCTTACATGCACAAGCAACTTTGAAATACCACCTTTGTAGATTTTAAGAATCTCATGTCATTTGACATCTTTACCTGCAACTTGAGTCCTGTACCTAAAACGCATTTATTTGCACCACCAAACACAGAAAGGGAGAGTAAGAAAGGAACGTAATGGGTATAAAACAAGACTGAGATGTTCATCTCGTAGGTGAGTGAATTGAGTATATTTTACCAAAACGAAAGCAAGAGCACATCATATTCAATTACATAACCCATCAATATGTGGAAAAATGCAACACCTCGATCTACAGCAGATCTGACTAAAGAAAAATGAAGCAATATCAATCTAGACACAAAAATGTATAAATACACGGCCTATCATTTAACATTTTAGAAGCACACCAAAGGCCAAGAAATCAATCTAAATATTATTTCCATCATATTACATGTATATCCATTTGATGCAATCAGAACCAGGCATAGAATGTCATCAATTAACCACACCAACGTCCCTTCTTCATTTACTGCAGCATCAATCGTGAGGAAAACCAGGTATCACTTAGTGGACGGTCTGCAGGTGTCCAATCGATGCTGCCAGTTTGCATCCTGATTAAACATGAGCGCATCATCAGTCAACTCCACTTTATTAAGCACTGTGCAGTTTAAATTTGAAATATGATAACATTAATCAGTTGCTAATTATTTTGGTTTCAATTATGTCTTATTTGGTAATTTGATTATGATTAACTATGCTTTTCCACGCATGATGTGCATGCAGGATACAGAACCGGTTGTCCTTCACCCATTATAGCCCTATTTAGCACCATTTTGTTTTGCTGCTCCACTGGCAGAAATTACTGAAGGACACCATAGAGACATACAAATCTATCTCTTTTCCCCTGTACACCGAAAAAGCCTTGCAGGCAGAGGTTTCAGTTCAGCACATTCATTACCTTTTAATTGCTTCCAAATTGCATTGTGACCTGTCCCGTCAATAGCAGAATCTATCTCACAGGAAGAAGCACAATTTGGGCGTCTCTTTTGGTAAAAGCTTTACTAGCAATTTCCATGTTTTCACTTATCAAACTTCACAGAGGACACGGTACCGCGCAAAGGACAGTGCTATTTTGGGATGTTTGTCAATAACATATTACCCTTGTTTTGATTTTTCAACCTACTTCTCGGGTTAAACAGAAGAAATAGACATGTTGATTTTTTTACTTAAGTTACAGATTCAGATGCAGTACAAAATATTACACAAATCTCTATTTTCTACAGAATTACATTGGACCCTTTCAATGTCAGTGTTGTATGAGGATTTCCCTAAACAATACACTTGCATTCAAAGTCAAAGCGGCTTCGTGTATGTTGGTTAACATTTCACACCAATGCAGAGAATGGATATGCATGAATACCCTTTAGGCTGGCTCACAGCAGGCTCAGCGCCACAGAACATGTCTTTCCAACCACTGTGAAGCCGAGGGTTAGAGACAAAGGCTCCCTGAAAGACTTATTTAAATGCATTTTTCCATGAGCTACACAATACGCCGATTAACAATAGAGGAGTAACGGGCACATGCATCATTGTTTGTTTTTGCGATTCCTTATTTGCGAAAATTAAGGAATCGCAAATAAGGAATCGCAAAAAGCAATGCATCAATTTTTTCGCAATTTTTATGCGAATCGGTAAAAATCGCAATTTTTACCGATTCGGTATAAAATTGCGATTTCTTATGTGCGAATTCGCATATTGCGAATTCGCAAATAGCGAAAACGCGCACATGATGCATCTCATAGTGATTGTAGCCTGGGAGCCTGGAGAGTAATTGCAGCCACCTGGTGCATTTTTTCAAAGGCTGGAGTGTCTTTTGTCAGTTGGAGCTGGTTTCTGTCCCTGGAGGAGGCTGTGAACTGCTGCTGTGAAAATGGCTTCTGAAAATGGTTTGGAAGACCCACAAGCCAGAAAGAGGAAAGTTAAATTTAGCGAGAAGGAACTTGAAATTTTAATAGAAGAAGTGACTGCAAGGCAGGAACAGCTGTTTGGGAAGCTGTCCCTCAAGGTTCCTGAGGGGATTAAAAGAAAACTTTGGCTTGCCATTCAAGCTAAAGTGAATTCTGTGGGCGTAGCACATAGAGATATTAATAACCTTCAAAAAAGATGGTATGACCTGCGAAGTCGTGCAAAAGAAAGGTTAGCCACCCGCATCAAGAGTGCCAAGAAAACTGGAGGTGGAACAGCAAGGGACAGGCCAAATACCCCCCTTGAGGACCTTGTGGAAGGGACCCTTACCCCTGAGGCAGTGATTGGAGTCATTGATATTGATACAGCTGCGCAAGCTGGCACTTCTCAAGGTAAAGTGAATTTTATTTTATTTAAAACTCTCATTTGCTTTTCAATGACATGTAGAGAGGATGTAGGAGATGCTTTCTTTGAAATGCATGTGGAGTTTCTACAGGTTATTGGGATCGGGGTCTGTCAAAGTGATTTTGATTGCTGAATGCAGTGCATCATGGGACTTGTAGTCTATGCTAACTTGCCAAGTTACTGGAAACACAATTACAGATTACAAAAATTAGAAACTTCACAGGAAGCTGAGTAAGCTATCAGGCTTAATGCACCTTTATTAGTCAATGGAAGCAATTTATTAAATGTACTTTCACAGTCATTTCACTTATAGTAATACACTCTTTGCACTCTCTTAATACTAGATGCAGATCTGGGAACAGACTTCATTGAATATGCAGAATCTTTCACTGAAGAACTGCTTTGCACAGCCACAAATAATAATGATCCACAATCATCTCCAACAATACAAGGAAGAAATAGTAGGCAAAAAGTGCGTCAAATTGCAGACTCAGAGAGTAGTGAGCCATCAAATGTCCCTGTTGCTGGAGATAATTCAGCTGCAACTCCAGCATCACAACCCAGACAAGGTAGAAGACAACAAAGATTGCAGCATTTCTTCAGGCGCAGGCCACGTCCAGCACAGCATAGAACCAACTTAGATGAATACACCAGTGGTACTGCTCTTGAGTCGAAGCTTTTGAAAGTACAACGTCTGCAGGGGAAAGACATAAGGGTTTTGAAAGGAAAAATTAGCCACATTAGTGAAAACATCAGTGGCATCAGTAAGTGTCTCAGTAAAATGTCTAATGTCCTGGAAAAATCCCAAATGGTGATAGGAGACAAATTAGACCGAATGACTGCAGCCTTAGAAAAGATAAGTGCAGTAATGCAGGAACAACATGGTCATCAATCATCTAACTCTAGCACATCATTCTTAAATATGCAGTCATGTTGCAGGTCAATTAGTAGGATGTGTAACAACACTATGCAACTTAATAAGCATGCATTTTGCATGCAGAGGGACATGAGTAAATGCTGTGAGGAGATTACCTCAGGGATGAAGGCACTTCAAAGTTTTGCCAAAAACATGCTAGGAATGCCAACAGCAGGAAAGTCATTTGAACCAGGAGTCACAGAAGTTTGTTCAACAATGAATGCTGATGGAAATGCTTCTGAAGTGTGTGAACGCCGTAGCAGCAGACAGAAGGGGAAAGCTAGCACTAAAGGCATTGCAAAAGTAATTGTTGCCAGTAAGGCTTTAGGTGTGCGCAGTAGAAAAATTTGAAATTTCTTAATATGCTACTCTGAAGATTGACATCATAAGACTTCAAGTAAATATGTGTTTGTCACCAAAGGCAGAAGGAAAAATTATAATTTTTGAAAACTTGCATTATGATGTTAATAAAATCAACCATTTACTTTACATTTCAAGTTAATAAAAACAAGTTTATGGCATCAGCATAAAAAAGTAAGTGTCATACCTTTTTTAAAAAAAATGTTCGGTAACTTCTGCCCTCCTTCTCCTCCCCTCTGCTGCATCTGGACCATGTACTCTTGCTTTTAGGTTGGTGAGGTTGGTTATCAATGTTTGGGAGCACATCCTCTACATTTAATTCAAGACCTCTCTTAATGGCTACATTATGCAGCATGGCACAAACTGCAACAATTTTGCATCACACTTCTGGACGGTATTGCAAAGCTCCTCCTGTTTTGTGTAATATGCGAAATCTTGACTTCATTACACCAAAAGTCCTCTCTATAACATTGCGTGTTGCAATATGCGCATGATTGTACTGCTGCTCTTTGCGGGTACTTGGATTGAGATAGGGTGTCAGTATGAATGTTCTCACACTATATGCACTGTCACCTGTGGCATTTATAAAAGAAATACAGAAAAATTCAAGGACATGTAAAGTATATCATGCCAATTGTTAATTGCACCCTGCAAGTCTTCCATTAGGAAGGTGAGCCATGGGGTTCCTCAGGGCTCTAGTTTGAGCCCTACTTTGTTCAACATCTATATGGAACCCCTGGCTCACGTAGTGGAAGCGTTTGGGGTGGCCATTGTCAGTTACGCTGATGACACCCAACTGATATTCAAGCTTACGCCCGACCACAGTGATGATGCCACTAATTTCTCCAACTGTCTGTCATCAGTGGCATCATGGATGAACAACAACTGCCTGTGCCTAAATGGCGAAAAAACAGAACTGCTAGTGGTTGGGAAAGCAGTATCTGCCTGGTCTCATGAGTGGTGGCCCACTGAATTGGGCTGCCCTCCTACTCTGCAGATTTTTTTTTTTGTGTTCGCAAGGATTTCTGCCAGTTCGCGAGGGTTCTGTACCAGTTCGCAATTGCGAACTTACTTGTCGGCTCGCAACGGCCGCGACTATGTTGTTTCTACATCTGGTTCATCATCACAGGTTCACAGCACCCTCTGTTTCACCACTGCCACCCTCTGGTACACCCATGCCACCCTCTGGTACATCACTGCCACCCTCTGGTTGGTTTATCACTGTAGATTTTGGGGGTGAAAAAAAGCAAGCACACGTGCCCTGCTTCAACTGACATGAATTAATTTGGGGTTGATTAATGTGTCACTGAATTTAAACTTCCAGTCTGGCTGGCACCTGCTTCCTTATCTGTAATTTGCTGAACTCTGAAGGGGCCCCTCAGGAAGCACTACAGGGAATGTTTACTAATGATAAGATTGAACTTTTGCACCTGCTGAGTGCTTTCAGTTTTGTCTGTAATTGCTTTCTGTTGCAGTGTAATTTTTTTAACAGGACCTTTGTTGTATACTTGTAGCTATTCTCTGAGCCAGCTGTGAGGGTCAGAGCAGGGTCATAGAATAGTTGCAAGTAGACAAATGAACTCTGAAGGGGCCCCTCAGGAAGCACTACAGGGAATGGTTACTAATGATAAGATTGAACTTTTGCACCTGCTGAGTGCTTTCAGTTTTGCAAAAATCCAAATATCCAGCAGTTATCCACAAAAGTAATCCTTCCAGGTCAAGATCCAAATCAAAGTGACCAGCACATGAAGAAAGCACTGGGAGGAGCCTGGTGGACAGGAACAGGAAGTTGGAGACTGTGGGGCACTTCCTTCCTTCCACCCCCACCCCCCAAAATGGACTCCTTGCAAAGAAAAAGTGCAGGCAAATGTCAACCTGAGGAGTTATTCTGATAAAAATCATAATTTTCAAGGTTTATGCTGCCTGCTGGTGGATTTCTTGTGCGAAATTGCAAATTTTGCAATCTCGCAATTGCGAGATTGTCGCTGCCCGCCGCATCTACGTGTTCGCAAGTATTTACTCCCGCGAAATTGTATAGTATTCTAGTTGGCAAGTGCGACCAAGCAAAAAATCCACATCGCACGGATTTTACGAATTTTCGGCAAGTTTTCGAGAGTTCGCGGATTGCGAATTTACCGAAAATCCGCAAAATCCGCGAGCGGAACGGATTTTACGCCCATGCTTAGTGACTGGTAGGTGTCTCAGCGTACTGAGGGTCCTTCGGAAGGTTTTAGATCTCCTCCCTATTGGTGCCAGAAGGACCATCGTCCATGCCTTGGTGACCCCCCACCTTGACTATGGGAATGCCCTGCTAGTAGGCTTGACTGTGAAAGGCCTCCACCAACTTCAGTGTGTTCAGAACGCTGCTGCACGCCTTGTGCTTGGGCTTCCTCGTAGAGCCTCTGGGAAGACCGCGCTGGCCAAGCTTCATTGGCTCCCAGTCAGGGAACGGATTAAATTTAAAGTCCTCTGTTTTGCACATCGTATCGCACAAGGTAAAGGCCAGATTATCTAAAGAACCTCCTTAGTATACATCGGCCCATCCGGAATTTAAGATCTTCCGGCACGATGTTGCTCAAACTTCCCCGGGCCAGGATGGGTGGCCGCTCATTCAGGTATTTAGCCTCCAAACAGTGGAACGAACTCCCGCTCCATCTTCTAATGGAACCTTCGGAATCTAGATTCAGGGGTAAACTAAAGACATTCCTGTTCCCCACTATGTAACTTTTCCCTCCAATGGCTCTACTAACATCTGCCTCCTGAAATCCTAGCAGCAATTAGCGTGGGGACACACTGTTCTCTGTGTAACCAGGCGCTCAACAAATGGCTTATTATTATTTTTTTACTGATAATTTCAAATACATGCCAAGCAAATATCCATCTCCAAAAAAGCCAGCCTGCAGTTGTGTATAGATAGCACTATGCCTGAATATGTAGGAATCATGGGCACTTCCTGGATAGCTAGCAACCAAATCTGTGATGACTGTTTTTGAATTGCAAATAGCTTGAATATTGAGAGAATGGTAACATTTTCTATTGCGAAAAATGTACTCATTCTCTGATGGTGGACAAATTGGAACATGCGTGCCATCTATGCAACCTATGACATGAGGAAAATGTGCCATGTTGTAAAAGTCCAATTTAGTTTGCAGCAATTCCTGCTGAGAACTTGGAAAGGTAATGTAATGCCTAATCCTTACTAACATGGCATTTAAGAAATCATTAAAAAATCTGGAAAGGGAACTCTGGGACACACCACCAGCTATGGCTATGACACCCTGAAAAGATCCAAAAGCAAGGAGATGGAGGGAACACAATACCTTGACATGGGTAGGAATGGCTTGGGTCCTACGTGTTGGTCTCTGTAAAATAGGGTCCAAATCTGCTATTAACTCCAAAATAGAATCAATATTAAGCCTATATTTATCATAAATTTCAGCCTCTGTCTGTCCTAACAACGTAATGCGCACTCTAAAAATCCTTTCATTGATCCTCCTTCTCCTTAAAGCTGCTGCCCTTATCCTTCTCCTAAGCGCTACTGCAATCACTGCTGCCATTGTGTGAAATTTTGCAAAGCATTTTGGGAACCCTTATATACCACTTTCATCAATCACACCTGTTTCTGTAAAAAAAAAAAAAAAATTACCACCAGGTCAGAGTCATTCTAAAAATAAGAATTCCAAATTGCGAATTCCAGAAAAATCGCTATTTGCGAATTTTCATGCATACACAATTGCACTCTAGAATAGCGATTTCTTAACATTTGCGAAAAATTAAGAAGTCGCAAACACAATTGCGATTCCTAAAAATGCGAAAATGACCATTACAGATAATGCATCCCAAACACTGAAAATGCATTCGCAAATGGGCTAAAATTGCGATTCGCTCCGATTGCGAATGCATTTTCAAATGATGCATGTGCCCGCATGAGCGTTGACTGACGATCCGTCCTCCTCCCTCCCTGCTAGAAGTACTCGTAACGAAAACATTCAACTAGATCTGTGGACTGGGGAGAAATAACAGGACTCACTTAGCTCAAAATCGAGGTTCTGGGGTATGCTATTTGGGAGGATGTGGAACCCTCATACACGTTTCCTCATTACGTGGCATATTTACAACAAATTTGACAAGCCTGGGTTAGCTCCAAAATGCACACCTGCGTTTCTCCCTGCGCTGACACTAAATTCAGCTGTGTAGCGCCAACGCAGGCACCCTTGCACCATAGTGAAAGGGTGCCTGCGTTGAGGGAATAATTGTTTACTTGCAGGAAGGGACATTTTCCTTCACTTAAACAATCATTGACAGCGTTTGCTGTTTCTGTGTGTGCTGCAGAAATTTAACATTTCTCCTCGTTTCGCCATGTTAAGACCAGGTTTTCCCTTGTCTAAATTTAGGCACTGCTTCATATTTACGCCAATCTTGTAAATATGGGGCGCGTCAAAATCAATGGGTGTTTAGACTGAATGCCCACTTCAAAACCCATTGCCCACCTCTTTCATGCTAAGTATAGCGTAAAAGGGTATTTACAAGGTAGCGTTAAGCCAGGTGAAGTGGCTTAACGCCACCATGTCAATAAGGCGAAGCCCCTATCGCCACAGAAACGTCTTTAAAAGTGAGGTTCCTCTGGTGATAAGGGTGAGTAAATATGCCCCTAGGTTTCCACTTCTCACCCTAGACCTGGCTGGTGTCTGGTCTGGGCTCCTAGTCATTCGAAGTTTTTGCGTGCATTTATTTTCATATTGAATGATAATTAATTTTATGTTTCAGCTAATATTTCACTATAAACAATGTCACATTTAATAAACTGATTATTATAAAACTTAAAAAAATATTTTAGATTTTTGCTTACGTCAGACGTACAAACGTGGCACTACAACATAAAACACAAATTGGCTAATAATTTAGAAAATGTGTCATTGTATCCTATGATGGACCTTGCTCACTTGTGGAGGACCACATATACAAATAATGTCATTAAGTATATGTTTTTAAATGTAAAAGTCATCCACTAAAATAAAAGCAGTCTATGGGCCTGATTACGATCTCGCTGGGAAAGCTTTCCAAATGGCTTGGATTGGGAATGCCTTTCAAACGACTGGTACGCAAGCAGTCCGAACAATGGAGCACGATGCAATGAGGGTCAAATCCAAATGACTTGCATGGATCACAATACGGATGAGCGACTTGTACGGAACACAATCCGTCCGAGCAAATCCCCTGGAAACGAAGCCAATGCAACTGACTTGTATGCCAACGCTTCAAGATAGCTTAGCATGCATGGGACACACTCGGAACACCCCGCAAATACATGATTAAGCATCCGGCATCGTCAACAGAACGTGTCGGTTTTGATCAATACTGTACAACAGAAACAGACAGAAAATGGACAAACAAGCATTAACAATGCAATAAAAAAAATCTAATCATCAACCGCACCCATAACTCCATGTAAATAAAGGCCCGAAATAATGACCATGATCCTTAGCTAAATTCAAACAACTGACAGGACATAGCCACTGATTCACTGCTCTCTGCCACATACACTCACACTTCACCTACCACACAACCTGCACACATCTAGCACCTTTGCTCGACTACACTCTCAAACCTACACTCATTTACACATAAACACTCACCCTCACCTTCAAACTTACCCACACCTCCATCTCCAGCACCATCCCTCTCCATGCCCCCAAAGACGAATCCCAAGTTCATAGAGAAGGACTTGGAAGAGATGGTATATGAAATTATCAGATTAGAGCCACAGTTATTTGGGAACTTAGTCCAACAGACCCCTTGTCCCAGAGAAATAAGATGTGGGACAGGATGGTAAACAGGGTCAATGATCAAGCACCTTGCCTGCGCACAATGTATGATATCAGGATCAGGTACTATGATGTGCGAAGGAGGGTCAAGAAGCTGCTTGCCAGAAACCATGCCCTCAATCAGCGGACCGGCGGTGACCCTCCTGCACCACCTGTCATACCATGTCATTCACCCACCTTCCCAGCCAGCCCAGAGCACACCTGGGACCAGGCATTCCCTGGGAGTGAGTGGAAATGTACTGCCAAGATGGCTGACACTGGGGACAGGTGTGAGGAGCACAAGGCCTTAATGGGAGTTGTGGGCAAATCAAACATCAGGCCACTGTGTCAACCATATTGATGGTACTTCAGTCCATTCACTCTCAGTGACTGTATATTCTGTGTGCTATTTGGTCTGGCTGGGAAGGTTTGTGAAGGGAGGGTATGATGGGACTCGAAGTCAGTGCAAGTACTCATCCTCCCACATAGCACAACAAGACCACCAACAACTGTGCTCAACTCAGTGATTGGAAAAGTATTGGAAAGGTGGCTGATACTGTGAAATTGGCTTTGCTGTGACCCAAACTTACATCATGGCCTTGTGCTCCTCATACCAGTCACCAATTTTACCGATCATGCTGGTATTCCATTCCATTCACTCTTGGGGAATGCATAGTCACAGGTGTGTTGCTTGGTCTAGCTGGGAAGTTGTATGGAGGACAGGGCCTGATGGGAGTTGGAGTCATATCACACATCCCCACACACACTGAAAACAACCAGTTTATCAGGATCAATGGCTACCAGACTGTGAATGGAAGTGCCCAAGCAAGATGGCTGACACTGTTGCATGGTGTCATGTGCACAAGGCATTGTTGGGAGTTACATACAAGTCCTACATCATGCAGCAGTGTCAGCCTCTTTCCCACTACACTACTCTCACTTTCAGTGAAACTGTGTCTATGAGGAGTACGCTGGCTGGGTGGTATGAGGGGTGCAAGTCCCAGCAGAAGAACACAAGCACACAAACTTCTCTACCTCAAAGCTAAGAGCCAATGGAGGACAAGGCCTATATACATATTTTAATCAAGCACAACCACAGCAGTAACACAATCTGCTACTCACAGATATTCCCAGATTCACAATGAGATGAGAACTAGGAGCACATCCATCAAAATACTATCCAAAAATGATAACATACATACCAGACTGTGAGTCATCTTTTGTAGTCACCAATGTGACTGCAAAAGATGTGCACAAAGCCCAGCACACATACAAATTGTGCAACACATTGAGAGAGGAGGAGTACGTATGTCATTGACAAAGCACAGATGTGGGAAAGACCAACGCACCTGTGTCATCCACAGTGTGTCACTAAACAGTCAATGTCTATGTACTTGTAAATTCAAATAAACACATCATTTCCATGTATGCATAGAGCTGGACATTGTCAGCAAACCCCATCTGTTAAAAAATTACAATGTCCTCAGAAAACATAGGTCAGCATCTGTGCTGATGGAGGACAATCTTTGTATATACTCTCATCCTAATGTAAAATAGCAGATGTAATGTGTATGAGTCAATGAGCTGTGGAAAAATATAACAAACATTGTGTCTCTCACCTACCCACAGGGCGTGCTGGGAACACTGCTGGAACAGAACAGGACACGCAGTCCCAGACTCTGGCCGGCCCTTAGCTCGCCGGTGTTAAGGTCTCTCACCCCTCTCTGGATGATGATGAACTACCTGGCACCTCCGGTGTGGGTCAGCCTCCATCGCCAGAAAGTGTACCATCTGCATTCCCTGTTACCGCTCCTGCAACAGCTGACAACACCCAGATGACCACTACCCACACGGAAACACAAAGCGATGGAAACAACGAGAGCACAGTAACACAGGGCACTCTGGAGTTGGTGGACAACGACATCACTATCAGCGATGAAGGAGGCTCAGTGCTGTCTGTGCCTGCAATTACTGGCCCTGCTCGTGTGGGTAGGGGTGGTGGGAGGGGGCATAGGGACAGATGCCATCATGTAGCTGGTGCTGCTGATGAAGTTGGCCCACATCTATCCCGCATTCTTAATGTATACCAGAATTGCACCAGAGACTCTGTCCAGGTAGTTGAGATCCTCAGGAACATGCAACAGCAGCATACTGCACATCATGCTAAAATGGAGTCACACAAGTCCAAAATGGAGTCACAAATGTAAAAAATAAATGATCTGACATTGATGCACAGGAACATACTCTCCCGCCTCCACCAGATTGCCAACAACATGACCTCACCTCCCTATGTGCACACTACATCTGGTGCTTCTACATCTACAACGGCCACAGGGAGGGATGTGGACTCTGGCGGAGAGTCCCCTGCACAGCAGCAGCCTGCACCAGAGGGTCCACCAGAAAAAAATAAGATAGGTCATCCGAAGTAGGACACATGAGTGACTGATGGCTACACAGAACCCCCAGGAAGTGACAACCTGCTCCTAATATCCTCCATTGTGTGCCAAGCGATCACTTTGTTGACTGACACTGAACTGTCCCACATTGGATGAAAGGTCTACGTTGACCCAAGGACTCAAATGACTGTGGACTTGCCTTTGAAAAATTCATCTACTGGCACTACCATCTCCTCTCTGAATTTTGGCCATCATATTTTGTACAGCACTATCCCATTTTGTGTACATCCACCCACACACTGAAATAAATTACTTTTCACAGAATACTTGCTTATGTCATGACTGAAACACAATTGTACAGATTGAATTGAGGCACAAACATGCAAATAATGGAATGTCAATGACATTGGCCGAGAAACAGCTTCAGGAATTAACCTACCGGCTTGTAAATAAATGTAACCTGACACATCCGGGATACACACAAGCAGGTCATCACAACCTCCATAGTACATGGTATTGATCCTCATTGACCCTACTGTTGTAAAATAAAACACCATTTCAATGCACAAACAACATACATTGTCAGATACACAGATCATCAATGCATATGCTCAATATGTAAATGAATGTTGGATGTGTGTAAACAGACAAGGCACACCTCACTGTGGAGCACAGGTTTATTCCACAAGAACTACCTGGTGCCCTCACACAAAATGAGACTACATCACACTGTGAGAAAAAGCACAAATGAACAAACATTGAGTATCAGTTCTGAAGTGAATGTGTGGCACGCAATCTAGATCCAAATTAAACTTGCAATGTGTGGCTGCATCATGGGTCTGTGAGTTCACAAGTCTCCAGACAACTTCAAAAGGGCTCTGGAAAGAAGATACATAGAACAGTCAGGAACTCATAAATCACTTGCCCACATCTCAAGAGACTTATCAGAATCACAAATTTGTCACTGTGAATACCAGCTAGGATTCTTGTTAGCACTGCACCAGTGACACTACAAACTTACTTGACCCTAAAAAACTAAGATGATCATGTTAAGTAGCATACACTCACCTGCATACAAACATATTGTACACCAGATGCACATAATGCTACAAAAGTTATTTGCCCACTCCTCATTGTATAATTACACTCATATGAAATAGTTGGTGAATAGCTGTCTCCGAACATCATCTTCCTCCACCTCCTCCTCCTCATCACAGGCAGCAGGTCCCAGTCCTGGATCCTTCCTTGGTGGCAGCTGCTGGTCTCCATCATCTTGTACGAGCGGTATCTCATTCCTCACTGCCAGGTTGTAGAGCATGCAACAAGCAGTGATGATCTTACACACCTTTAAGGGTGCATATTGGCGGGCTCCTCCTGTAAAGTCCAGGCAACGGAATCTTGTCTTCAGAAGTCCGAATGTCCGCTAAACCACTCACCTGGTCTGACCATGTGCCTTATTAAAATGAACCTTAACAGGGGTGACAGGGTTCCGGAGTGGTGTCAGAAACCACGCATGTTGGGGTATCCAGAGTCTCCTACATTGAACACAGTAAAGACTTCAGTTGTCTGAAAACAGGGTACAACCTGACATACAAGCAACGCACCACATAGACAGACAACATGACCTACTAACAAGCCAGGCATGCTCATGTCGCAGCTGAGACATCAAACAGAGATGTCACTATTTCTCATTATGTAGGCATCGCATGCTGATTCTGGGAAAGGTGCACAGACATGGGAGATCATCATGTCAGGCAGACATACAACCAGGACATTTATGGAGTGCTAATGCTTCAGATTCCTGTAGTTTGTTTATTGGCTTGTGGTGGGATCAAAGCGACATGTGTTCCATCAATGGAGCCAATGACATGTGGCATCCGCCCCAATGCATAAAAATGCCCGTGGATGTCTGTCAACTGTCTGGTGTTGGGAACTTGATGTTGAGGTCAAGAAAATTTAACATTGCCTCCAACACATCCCGAAAGCACAAAGCTGAACATTGTCTGGGACATCCCACCAGCATTTGCCACAGTATACTGGAAAGACCCTAAGGCAAAGAAAATGTATGGCCGCAATTACCTTCACCATGGGGGTCAGTGCAAAGGGATATGGGCGTGCAGACTGCAATAGTGGGGCCAACTAGTCTGCCAACTCCACAATGAGTGGCCTTGTGAAGCGGTATCGGCTGATGTAATCCCATTCTTCCATGGTCTGGAGGTCAGGGAAGGGCCTGTGGACTGCCGGTCTCCTGCAGTATCTACGTTACAAGTGTAAACACAGTTGTGTAAGTGTGTAAATGTAGGTGTACTTATATAGCGCAAACCTGTCACCCAAAGGGCATCCTGGCGCTTGCTTAGGGAACCCGTCCTGGTATTCCCCTGTGAGAAACCCCGGCAGGGTGTCCACAAGGTGAAAGCCAGGCATCCCACCGCGAGGGGCCATAGTGGAGATTAAGCAAGCTATTGCCCAGAGTTGCAGAGTGTGACCCCGTGATTCGAGTAGGCACCGGAGCGAGAATTGTCGAGTCCGTGGAATTTTTTTAGCCCGAGACCCGCCGAGGCGGTGAATCGAACCCTGGTCCACGGTCGATCTCAGCTTCCGGGTCTGCCGCCTCTAACCACTGAGCCACGCTTCTCCACAGTTGAGGTCACTTTTCAATGTGCAAAGCAACATTCAATTGCACACACAAAACATTCAATCTGGACAAAATTAAGGTAGAGACCAAAGGTTGAGCCTAAATAAAAAGCACAGCAATGTGACCCTTAACATACATGTCACCAAGCTATGGTTTGGCACCAATTACAGTGCTGTACCGAACCTGGTCACTGGTGTCCATCACTGTACAAGTGAGCAAGCATCACATACTCCGCAACCACCAAACAAAATATCCAAGATATAGGTCTGTAACAACTATCACATGGTTGAAAGGTACACAGAACTGAATCAGGTAATCCCTGATATGTGGGACACATGAAACAGCCAGCGGGTCTCCATGTGAACCATGGATACCACTGTCACACAGAGGACACTGTCATGATGTCATGTCTGACAAACAGGTACAATCACATACACAGAATATTGACGATGTGAGGCAGGCATTTATTTGGCAGTCATCCAATACTCACATGACAAACGCAAGCTGATGTGCCAGCTAAATATCATGGTACCAAAATTATGAAGTGTCAGCATTGTGAAAAACTTAGACACAGTAGATTTACAGACAAAAACATTTACACAATGTACATTCTGGCACACAGTCAACCAAAGCAGTTTATATGTGTGGACATAACATGTCTTCCCCAGGGACTATGTATAAGCTCAGGAGTGTGTTCTGTGAAGTGTACTCTCAATGTTGTGAAGGCCCTCACAAACAGTGTGTTGTGTGCCCCTCAAGCTTGACTCCTGATGGGAGTGTCGACTATCAAGCCCAATGTCCAATATATCATGTTAATCACTGTCCCCACACATGTAATACATCAGAACATAACGTTTTTCACCACTGTCTGTCCTGCTGACCGATTAGTGGAAGGACACAGTACCCGCATTCGAACCGAGCGGGACGCCACCTTTGGCTGTTGCTTGTAATGGTGAACGACGCAGGTGAGTATTCAAAGGACGCACCAGCAGCATCCGAACAGAGCCGGATGCACTCATTGGCTGTTGCTTGTAATGGTTAACGCCGCGGTGAGGATCCAAAGAAGGCGTCAGTCACATCTGAACCGATCCAGATGCACACACTGTCAGTTGGTTGTAATGGTGAACAATGCGGGTGAGTATTCAAAGGACACAATAGCGCATAGAAACTGAGCCGGACTCGTTGGCCGTCTTGGTTACAGACCTTGTTTCATTTTGTGTACAAATCACGTGCAGTCAGACTCGGTAACCTTCCATCACCCATGTATCAAACTCAATAGGGGGCCGATGCGGATATTTTCTGAATGTTGCGGTAGGCATGTTGGATGCTAGCAATGTAATGGAATTCACAAACTTTGGAGAATGCAAACAACTTGGACCTATCGCTTTGGACGCATGGAGCTGAGTCTGCCTCTGCTGCAGAGATATAAGTCTGTCTGTTCCTTAGAGACTTCACTTAGCTGCACTACCTGCATCTTTCATGCACCTCCCCGTCTCTCTGCTGTTGTCTCTACATTACCTGGGATCTATCATAGCACGTACTGTGGAGAGGGTCCTCACATTCACCAACGAGGAGAACCAGGCCCTACTGAACAGCCTTTGTCCTGTTACTGGTTCTCAACCAGCCAATACTGCAGGAGCGAAGATAAATCCCACTCCTCTCCCTTAGCACCTGTCGCCAACACCACCAATAATTATAGTGATGGCAGGCTTGTACATGGAAGAAGGTGGGGAACAAAACACAAATGTTCGGATATCCTTGGACCAACAATCAGAGACCAATGGACCCCAAGACACCTGAAGAAGGTGAGAAGAGAAAAAAAGGAATAGGTTAACTCCATGCATCCATGTACATACGTGCTTGTGTAGGCATAATTTGCTGGGTAACCACAAGAAATCTCTTACCCTCTTAAAAAGGGTCCAACTGCTTCTCTATATCTTTAGAAAACAATGTTATTTTAAATCCTTGTACAATTCTCAGTGCCAGTATCCTCATGGAATGTATTTGCAATGTCCATGTATACCATCACATACACCTCCTCAGTTATATTTCCATAAATTCGAAAACAAGAAGAGAAGGGGAAAAACGCCAAATGAGGAACGACAAAAAAAAACCTTCATCTATATTCATCAGAACTTGAAGGGAATTTGGGTGCACCCGCTTTTGCCACAAATATAACATTGTGGCGGGACAACAAGCTCCACAGCGTTGTCCGTGGAACAAGAAAAAAGGAGGGGGAAAGGCATAGAACAAGAATCTCCCAGAAAAAACGCAGTTGCGTTACCCTGACGGTTGATTCTGCCTCTTATAGGATCGCCTTCAGTGGCGACTAGCGTGGTACCAAAAATGACCAAACACAGAACCACAAAACAATGAGGAAACACGTAAATCAATACTTTTATCTTTTCCAGTCCTCAGAAAACGCCAGCAATATCCCAGTACGGGTCCCGTATCCTGAGAAGAAAGACGAAGCACCTTGCGAGTAACTCCATAAACCGGAAGTCAGGCAATCCGATACCAATAGGAAACCAGAAAGAATCCGGAAGCACAGGGAAAGACATTCTGGGTCACAGGACCGGGTCAGAAACCAAGCGCTGACCCAATGGGAGCAACACATTTTAACTGCTCCCATGCTCCGCCCAAATCAAGCATGCACATCAGGATTGCAGGAGAAAGTGGAGAAAAGGTAAAGAAACCTACAATAATTACCAACAGCCTCCTTCCACAGTACAGCGAGCTGTATGGCAAACCAGGGCAGCAGGTGAGTGGTGATTACTCTGCCTTTTCATTGACCATGTGTAAAACCATGCACTACTAGCATTTGTATTCCCAAAACCAAGCATGCATACAGAGTTCATGTACGTTTGACAGTGTGTAGATTTGGGTTCTGGCCAGGTACAGTGCTGTAGAAGGGTGTGCACCTGGGTTGACTTCTCAGCACTGTTCTTTTGGTTTTGAGGGATAATTGCACACAGGACAACTGCTGGTGATGCCACTTGCCTACCTCTTAGACATCCTTGCCATTCTGACCATAAACTATGTGTACAAGTGTGTAACGCAGAAACATGTTGCATGTGGAGTAATGGACTGTCACCATGTCATCCTTATAGATTGACTCTCATCAGAAGGCAGAGATCTGGCAGACCACTGCCAGAAGAGGTGACAGGACATCATTGGCTTGACACGGAGGATTGCAAGGGTCCAGCTGAAGCTGTCACCTCCTCGCAAAAGGGGCGGATGCCCAACCCTTCCCCCCCACATGCTAAGGATGCTGGTGGTGGTCTTCCCTGACCTGGCTGGGCAATTGAAGGCCTGACAGCAGCAAGGAGGGGGTGAGTGTGCGCTATTTTGTACAACTATGTTTGCTTTCTGTGTCCCTTAGGGGTCAGTCCAAATTTTGCAAATAATATAGCCTTTATTGCTGTGCGCTTGGTCTCGTCCCCAACCTCTAATGTAAGAACTGTGCCCTTCCCTACTGTACCCTCACAACAATAGGGCAACACAATTTTCCCCAAGGAACTGGGTATAATCAATAACACAGAAGATGATCCTTGAGAAATCATTCACCTTATCAATTATTATTTAGAGGTTGTCACAGTCGTGAACATAATTTCTCAGAACACGAGACAAGTTTCATCCAAAATGCTTCTTTTTATCTTAAATTCAATTCGGTAAACTTTATCAAAAAAAATTGTGAAGAACATAAACACATTATTCAGATCACATCATATGTGGCAACCTAATAACTACTGTCTTAGTTCATATAGCATCCACATTAGTATCTTACACCTTACGTTCAATGGTATGGACAGTACGAATAAATCGCTATACATTACAAACAGTGCATGATTTTCTCATAATTCATTCTGTTTCTATTGATAACTTTGTAAACACAAACGGTGTAATGGAGTTGACGTTTCGGTCTCAAACAAAATCAATTCCACGAGACCATCCTCAGGACGATAGTCGTTGCACTATGAATCTAGCATAAAATATATAATATCAATGAAGTTACAAAAACTCATTTAGAAACCACCTCAAGTTCAAAGTATCATCTGCTTACACCTCAACAAAAACAAGTGTACCACAAATACTACACATCATGTCTCCGAATTTATACAAATGGTGAACCAAGCCCCGTGTTCAAATCCAGCAAGCCTGTAATCACCAGGTGACCCTAATCACTTATAAATCCTCAACCAACACCAAAAACATGCTCAGCAAATACCAAGTTTTACTCACTAAAGCGCCAGATGTCCCTCAGTCGCTTTATCCTAAAAAGATAACCAAATCTTTAAAATCCATGTTCACGAGTGATTCCTGCTCCATATTACCAATCACCCCACACGAGGACACTGATTCTCACCTCTCGTATGATAACGTTCACTAGAAGTATATCATGTCACTCAACACTTATAGTGTTCTTCAATTTATTCTACAAACCAAAAAACATAAAACAGTTAAAATTCTAGCTATGGTTTTATACTGCTGTATAATAACATAGCTGTATAGTAAAGCCCCCTTAGGGTCGTTTACTTACTTATTTACGGGAGCTTGAGCAAATCAATCAATCCCACACTCGACAGTCCGGAGCGATCAAGTCCGCGTTCAAAATCATAGGGTTTGACCCTTTCCATGTACCCTGTCAGCATGTCGTCTGCGTTAAACCGTGGTGGCCATATTGAAGGTACAGTCGGACCGCTGTATTAAATTAAAACACATAGAAATCTTACCAATGCAGCCTACTGGAATATCCCCAAAATATAAAGTAGGCATGCGTTTCCAAAGATCACCCCTCCAGGCACTAAATCCTTGGGTATACAAACCCACTATTCTCCTTCAGTTACTGCATGTATGCTGCCACGATCACTGGTGCAATTCACCTGTGGGGCCTTGATCTCTAGCTCTTTTAGGCTCAGTTTGTGAGCCAGAAGAAGTATATTTTCTGCCAGGGCTCTGTCAGCTTTCTTATCCTACAATTCTATCTTCACATTTTGACATTTGTAGCTTGAATTCCTCTCCTCCCTCCTCTTGGCCAGTTCCTCCAGGGATAGGCTGTGGGCAGAGACACTGCTTCCTGCTCTCACAGAGAGTTCTAATTCAGGGATTTGTCCCTCAGCTGCTACAGGTGGTTCATCTGAAGAGCGTTTCTTTTACTCTCCTACTCCATCATTCTCCTTGGACCGCGCCACTGCCCAGGCCCTCAGCACATTTTGAAACTCCACATTCTTGATTTGCAAGCTCAAATTCTATGGCTTCAGTTCTCAAATTAGCTTGGGACATGATGTTAGAGGATTAAAAATAAAAAACTGCAATTCCTGAAAAATTTGAAATGGCCTTCAAATTGGATGGGTAGTGTACACCAGGTTACTGTATGCTGTACAAACACAAGCCTTATCTTCACTGCTGATCACTAATGTTAGAAATGCTTTGTAGAGTATACAACCTGTCCAAGCAGTAGTCAAAAGTCTTTATTTTGGTTTTACAGTACCATAAAAGAAAGAAGGACATAGATCTTGCATGGCAATAATCAGAATAAAAGGCACTGTAGATTAAAATACTTCCTATACAGGCTTTTGATCATTTAAAAAAAAGATAAAAATTAGGATAAAAAGCTTATCACTAATATGTACGTAGTGCAAATATAAGCATATTTCAATATTTAAAAGATGTGTCCTAACATCAAAATTAAGATAGCGAGCAATCCAAATATTTACAATCCAAAGTGCTAGTGCAAAATACATGCCCGTCTGTTCAGATCATTTGGGTTTCAATTCATTTACTTCCTTCAAGTCGATATGGCCCTCCTTCTAATGGACCATGATTTACCCAGGGATTTTGCTGTTGCAAAAGCACAGAATGGTCTCGCTTCTGACTTAAGAATACATAGGGCTTCTTTATGACTATGTGTCCCTAAGTATCTACATACAGGGGTAAGCCAGTTCCTTCTGGGTCTGGTCTAGGCAGGGCAAGCAAAAAATACATGGCCTATTGTTTCTTTAGGGCAAGGGTAAGAAGGAAAGCCCTTGGGCTGTGTTATATTTGTCCTCCAGGTATTAGTGAAGGCATTGATAGGAAGGCAACTGTGTCTAAATTGAATGTACGAATTCCTATCTTCTGGCACTTTTATTAAATCAAGGAAGCTAGATTGAATATCAAAGAACAGGTCAGTTAAGCAGCCATGTCATGTATTCATAAAGTTATTCTGTTCTACCAAAGCCCAAAACTGTGATTTTAGTGTGTCCCTAGACTATGTGGGAGGGTGACCTTCTAGCTCCTTGGGCACATCTATGTCCGCCCGGATGGTATTTATGTAGTTGATAACCCAATGTTTTGGTTTTTGTCCGGGGCAGAAACTTCATTAAAAGCAGATGCATAGGACATCAGTTCAAGCAGTAGTCATAATCCCAGTAGGGTAAGCCACCACACAAAATAAATTATCATGCACTCACCCTCTGGTTGCTGAGCACAGAGCAGTCAGGCAAACTCAAACGACAATGTGTAAAATATTTGTGAAGCACTTAAACAATAAAACTGTGAAAGCAACATAAAAATACTACCCGACAGTTTAGAAAAATAAAGTGCGATTTTATAAATATACCAAAAACAATAAGAATATTTTCATTATACGTTCAAAGAGTCAGAAGAGTGCTTATGTGAATTATCGAGTCGCATTAGGCCAGGACAAAGTGAAGAAATGAGGCTGACCGAGCGAAGCGTGGGCCAGCAGGGGGGACTTCCTTGAATCCGCAGAACAAAAGTACCTTTGATCCAGATAATGTCAAAGTACAAAGCTATGTGGATCATGCTGTGAACGAGATGCGTAAAGGCCTTCTACATGACTGTGGCTATGCACCGAGCCTCCTACACGTAATAGTAAGAGTGTGCTGATTCTGGGCCACAATGAGGCAGAGAGGCACCAAATTCAATGTGAATGTGGGTAAGGAGGTTTTCAAGAACCTTAGGGTCTCACTTACAAGGGTCCTGAACTGGAAAGGCAACATTTGGCAGGACGGACCCACAGCTTGTGGAGTCCAGGTGCAGATACAGGTGGTTCAACTCTTTCATATCCCTGAGTCGTGGGAACAGGAGGCAAGCCCGCAAGCTGTTGGAGTCACTCTGGTTTCAAGTGATGCAGGTCCAGTTTAGCGAAGCAAAGCAGTAGTACGGCAGCATAACAGTCCTTTTAGCAGCACCACGGCCATTCTTTCTGGTACAGTGTACTGTCTTGGTAGCGTCAGAGAGCTAGTATTTATACCCAAATGTGCCTTTGAAGTTCAGCTGAATTCAAAGGAAGGTCTTTTAAGTACACACAGGCCCTTTCCTCTTATCCTCAGCTCCAGGCTATCAGTAGGGGGTAATCAGCCCTTTGTGTTGGGTTAGTCCACTACCTATTGAAGTGTAAGTGTCCACCTTTCCCTACCTTCCTGCCTAGGAAGAGCCATCAGAATACATATGTATGTAGATGAGTATTCAGACATAACTAGCCTTCCTGTGTTAGAGGCTGCCTAGTGTAAATGTACAAAGTGTAGCTGTCACACAACCAAGGTCTGTACTGGAGATAGGCTGCAAGGCACACAGAGCTCTGGGAGAAAATACATATTCACTTTCCAAAAGTGGAATTTCTAAAATAGTAATGCTAAATCTATTTTTACCAGTAAAGAGGATTTATCATTATCATTCCAAAGATATAAACATGAACTAATTATTCCTTCTAATCAGGAATTACAACTTAAAAGTGTATTAAGGAATTCCCAATTTTAGACTATGAAAGGAGCAGACCTCACAGTAGTGGAAAATGAATTTAGCTGTTTGTCAGTACCAGGATATACAAATCATAAAAGTGCATGTTCTATCTTTTCCTTACAATACACCCTGCCCTTAGGGTTGTCTAGGGCCTCCCTTAGGGATGAGTAATGTGTAAGAAAATGGAAGATTAGGGTTTGGCAAGTAGTTTAACTGCTGCGTCGAAGTGGCAGTAAACTGCCCACACAGGCCCTGCATTGGCCTGAGGCCTGAGACATGGTTAAGGGGCTATTTATGTGTGTGGCACAATCAGTGCAGCAAGACCACTAGTAGCATTTAATTTTAAGACCACGGGTACATTTAGTGCACTTACTAGGGACTTATAAGTAAATTAAATATGCCAATTGGGGGTTAACCAATATTACCAAGGTTAGGGGAGAGAGCACAATCACTTTAGCACTGTTTAGCAGTGGTGAGGTGTGCAGAGTCCTAAGCCCAGCAAAAATTATGTCGGACAAATGGAGAGTGTCAGGCAAAAAATTGGAGGAAACCACCGTAAGGATGTCAGGTCTAACATGTATGTTTCAAAATGTAATATAGATCCATGAATAAGGACCAGAATCACCATTTTATATTTTTAAATTGAAATTCCTATTGTTATTTTAACTCTTATGCTTGTAAACCAACATTTGCAATGATAATAATAATATATTATTTCTATGAAAATATGGATATGACCATTTCAATTATAAATATGGACTTCTTCAAGGCTTTGTTTCAAATCCTTCTTAATGCTAGCACTGTGCTGGTGTGTATATTGTAACTTACACATCAATTTCTTTCTAGAAAACTTGCTCACTAATTCCCCTGAAGTTGGACCCAAGCACCCCAATTCATGCAATGGGCTACTGTATAGAATGAGCAAAGTACTGTTCAAAATGTTTTCAGGAGGGGGCGTGGCTTGAACGCCGAGGCGAAATGGCAGACCCTGCCTGAGCTCCGTGACTTGGCCGACCTCTTGCTCATTTGGAGCTGCTTCTGCGCTGGTATTTTCCTCCGGAGTGCCGGTCCTCGTCGCTGGAACATTCGGTGAATCTCCGGACCGCAATTTGAATCACGACTACCTCTCTGGGCACAAGTTATGGATTTCGGATATTTTTCCTTCAATTGAGACGCGGGCGGCCGCCATTTTGGGTCACTGAGCCCGCGTCTCCTCAACTTCTCCGGTAATTTTCTACATGCTGCCCTTCTTCTATTTTTTTAATTTCTTCTTCATGCTGCCCTCTCTCCAGCCCTTTATTTACTGACATTGCACTTATGGACAATTCTGGGCAAGCTGTTTCTCGAGTGGCACCACTGAGCTGAGCCGCGGGCGGCAACTATTTCGGGTGGCTGTACCTGCATCTCCTATTTCACCTGTTACTTTATTTCATTGCTGCCATTCGAGGCTGAAAATATCGGCAGCTTTGGACTGTTTTTTGGGCAAGTTGTTCCTCAGTGGCACTAATAACTGGCCATATGTTTTGTTTTCCATTTTTTTGTGGGGAAGGCTCTTGGTGCTATATGGAGTGTTGCCTTTGTTATGCTGGTCTAGTGCAACGATTAGGATTTGCAATGACCCTATCTCCTATGCTCCTAGCCCTCCCCTGGTAATAGGGCATTATTTATCTTTCTTGAAGGGTGGGTGGCCACCTTTTTTGGTCGCTGAGCTCATGCTTCATTTTTCACTCCTTTAATATGCCATCACCATTATTTTATTGATATAATTCCTATACTTCTACTTCACACTTGTGCCACTTTATTGTATTACGCTAAAATCAACTAAGCCATCGTCTGTGTTCTCTTTGAAGAGCTGTTTTGGAGCATTTTGTACCTCTCCTTCCTTGATTTCCATCTTCTCAATCCATTTCTATTGGGCGTTTGAGTTGGATAATTCGCTTCAATGTCCAACGACTCTCATTCTGCCAGATCTTCTGCCACGGGCATGAAATCAAAAAGGCAAAAGAAGTACCCGCCTTCTCCAATTCATTCTTCATCAAATCCAGTTTCAGACTCCATTTTGAATAAAGTACGAGGTCTCCAACCCTTTATGACTGCAACAAACAAAAATTAAAACAAATAGAGGAAAGATGGATCATCATGGTAGGCAAAGTATTGGATCTGAAGCAATGGGTTAGCGACATTCAGGATATTTCTACAAAGATACCAATGCTAGAACAGGAAATTCATAAGCTAAAATTGCATACAGAGGACCTTGAAAATAGAAATCATAGACATAATTTACGCCTTTACAGCCTTCCGGAAAATGTTGAGGGGTCTAACATGGTGCTGTTCCTTCAGAAGTTCCTTCTTGAGCTCTTGGACCTTCCATCTTCTCCTCACCTCCTCAATATACAAAGAGCTCATCGTTTGGGACGCCTTATCACCAATCCTACGATACCTCGTGGAATCATCATGCTTTTTTGGAGTTTATTGAGCTAATGACTATTTTGAAGGCAGCCAAACTCAAACAACGTCTTATTTGGTCTGGACATAATATCTACATTTCACAAGATATTTCCAATGCAACTAACGCTCGCCGTAAGGAATTCCTTGCTGTGCGTCCTCAAATGAGACAACTCAATCTTCAATATGGAATTCTTCATCCATGCCTTTGCAAAGTTACACACGATGGGCGCTCACACTCCTTTGATGATACCGATAAACTCAAACTTTTTCTTCATGGCTTTTCCTCCAGTGGAATGGATACAAATCCCTGATTTTTATTTATTTTTTGCTTTTCAACTTTTAGCTCTTCAGAATTGTCCTAATAACCTAATTTGTCTTGCTTTACTCATGTCTTTCTGACATTACTTATCTTTTTTCCCTTCTAATCTCTATATTGTTCTTTCCCTTTTGTCTCCTTTTGATTGCCTTACTCAATTTCACTTTTCTTTTCCTTGTGGTTCCTCCTCTCCTCTATCTCATCTCTTTTTTTGTGATCCGCCTTGCCTTGTGCCACTATGCTTCCTCTTCATTGTCTTCTCTTTTTACAGATCTGGTTGTTTTACCTTGATCTGTCTGTTCATCTTTCTCTTCCTGCTGTCTTTCTTTCTTATTCTCCTCTTTCCCTCTCGTTTTCACTCTCCCTTTCTCCCCATCCTTATTATCTCATATTCGTCTCCATTGTCCATGCATTCGTTAACTGCTATTTCTCTAAAAAGTCTCTTTTCTTTTCTATACATTCTTCAGTGTTCTTTGTTATTGTTTTAGGGTTAATGTACCCTAGTACTGTGGGTTTTGTTGATGATTTGTCCTCATGTTATTTTTCCGTTGGGTGTGTTCTTTTTTGTAGTCTCCTCCTTGAAGTGTATCTACTCCATATGTCTCCCATCCTCCCAACCCTCCATTATGTGTAACCTTGTTACGTGGAACGTCCGGGGTCTTGGAAATCCAGTTAAACTACAAAAGGTATTGTCACATTTATCTAAACTTAATTCCCAAATTGCTTTTCTTCAAGAAACTCATTGTACTGATGTAGAATCGATAAAGTTGAAAAGACAATGAGTGGGCCAAGTTGTTTTTTCTCCCGCATCCAACAAAAAAGGGGGTGTTGCCATTTTATTTCATAAATATTTATCAGTTCAAATTCTATCAACTCTGAATGATGATGATGGTCGTTAGGTAATGGCTAAGATTGTGATTCAAAACAAAACATTAGTTTTGTTAAATATTTATGGCCCTGTTAGACCTGATCCCAAATTTTGGAGTGATGTTAAAAATCTTTTTTCCTCAATTAACTGCCCTAATATTATTGTTGCTGGTGAGTTTTACCAATGGTTAGACCCTTTCTCTGATAGATTGTCCAAATGTAAATTTCAACCTGATAAATTTCATAAATCCTTCCAATCGGCCATTGCCTCTCGTCCATTATATGATGTTTGGAAAACCTGTAATCCTGATTTACTTGAATACACCTTTGTTTCAAATATGAATCATACTCGTTCTAGGATTGATTACATTTTGGTCAGTAAATCCCTACTTCCATCTATTAAAAAATTTGAAATTGGATCCATTTTTATTTCAGACCATGCACCTGTTTACGCTGTTTTAGATCTTTCACTTACCTCCTCAAAATTTAGCCGTTGGAAATGTAACACCTTCTTATTATCTGATTCAGCTTTTATTAAAGAAGTCACTACTTTTATTAACAAATTCTTTATTTTTAATAATCCATTAGATACCTCCATTCCTAATAACTGGGATGCTTTTAAATCTGCTCTCCGTGCGTTTACTATTTCTTATGTTTTAAACAAGAAGAAGGCCAACAAAAACAAATATGAGGATCAACTAAGTAAAATTAAAGGATTAGAGCAGAAATGTTTTACATCTAAGTCTCCTAATGCCCTTCATGATTTAATAGCAGCAAAAACTGAACTTAATAAATTAGTAACACATGAAGCATGTAACATTCTGCTTAAGATTAAATCTAAATATCATGGAGGTCAAAATAAAGCGGGTAGGATGTTAGCTAACTGCTTAAAAGTCAAATCTGAACGTAAAATCATTGGCCCTATACTCAACGAATCTACTAAAAAACTTGTCTCATCGGATGAAGAAATTGCAGAGGGCTTTCATGAATATTATCAATCTCTTTATTCGGATGACACATTCCCCTCCACTCAAAATTGAAATAATTTTTTCTCATGTCTCCCTTACCCACCATCTCTCCCTACTGAATTTGATGCATTGGAGAAAGATATTACTCTTCAGGAAATTATCAATGCTTTTATTGCTGATGCCAGAGCTTCTGAGTCATTTATGGATGCCTTAATTATTATAATTCCCAAACCTGACAAAGACCATTCTTATTCTAAAAAATATCATCCTATATCATTAATTAATTATGACTGTAAATTTTTTGCTAAGATCCTTGCGTCCCGCCTCGACAAAATCATTCCTCTTTTGATCAAAACTGATCAAGTTGGTTTTGTGAAGGGCCGATTAGCTTCCGACAACGCTCGAATGTTCACTAACATCATTTCCCATAGCAAAAAACGTAGGGATCCCCTTGCAGTTCTATCCTTAGACGCTGAAAAAGCATTTGATCATATTAATTGGCAATTCATGTTTCAAACTCTACAATGGTTTGGTTTTGGACCCTCTTTTATCTCCTACATTAAACTTTTGTATTCATGTCCTCGAGCCAGTATTTTTGTTAATAACCACTTCTCCAAATTTTTTTCCTTATCTAGAGGTTCTAGACAAGATTGCCCTCTTTCTCCTTTATTATTTATCCTATGCCTTGAACAGTGCTTAATTTGTAAAATATGAAGTGCAGGTGCTCAAATCTTTGTGGAAGTCCACGCCTACTTTTTTCTGGCTCCACCCACTTCCACCGCTGGCTCCAAACACTTCCTATATTAGCTCCACCCACATCCTCAAATGGCACTGCAAAAAGTCAGATGAATTTCAGCAAGGGAGCCTTCCTCATAGTAAGGTTTTAATAGGAGGTTTCCCTACCCTGTGAACATTGTGAAAAGGATTAAATCAATAGTGCATTACCTACGTCTACTCTATGGGCTCATTTATTATGTGTGCCAGCCGGGGTGTGTGCAACTATTTACCGGTAGAAAAGAAGGCAATCAACCCGTTTATTTAACATCTTTTCATGGCACATTTGATTCACTGGCCACACTAAGTTAAGAAGAACTGTTAGGGAAGGAATGGAGCCGGAGGAGGATACTTCAAGCCTAGGGCTCCATCCTCCTTCTGTCTGGGGGTGATCCTGGCCCTCCCACCTACCCTGCTGCCAAGGACTTGTCGCCTCGCCAATGTGGGTCCACGCACACTCTCCCTGCTGTCCTGAGTTGGTGATGTGGGGTGGTTATCCTCTGGGACAGGGTGGGTGTTGCAGGTGGCACTGGTGGCGGTGGTGGTGGGCACATAGGTCGTAACAGCAGGGTTCTGCTGTGCAGTTGGTGTTACTGCAGAAGTGGTGGTGGGGAGGATGGGGTCCTGGCACCTGTTGCTCCCTGACACATCAGATGGGCCAGTCTCGACCTCATCGTCCTGAGAATCCAGGGAGTCTACATCTGATAGTCCATGTAGCGTGGGGGACACTGGCTCTGCAGGTTGCTGGTATTGTCCTCTGAAGTAAGTTCTTGGTCACCTGTGGATTAGATGGGAAATGGTCATTGCAGTGCACTCCACAAGCTTTGTGTTAGCTGTGTGTCATCCACTGTTTGTACAGTACACAATTGACTGATCATCACATTGTTTGCTATGTGCACTACTGTGCCTGCTGACATGATGCATTACTTGTCCATGGTGTGAGGTATCAATGCATACCATGCAACTTGTGCAAAAATCATGTTCTCAGGGACCTGTTGCCATGTAGGGATCAGCACAACATGTTTTAATTGTTGACTCCTTGTTGATTTGTCCGACCTGGCAGATGTCACATCTGGCTATGTACCGACCATTGTATTCTCCTGCATACCTTTGTCCTGTCATGTGCATATCTTGATTTATAACCCCACACATGCTTTCACAATTTTTGAAATGGTCCTTGTTGGTTGGACCCAATGGCAATGCACTAATCAGTGAGTGCTGTGCATGATTGTGCCCAGTCTTTCTTATACCTGTGCATTGTTGTGTCACACTTTGGTAGCTGTGACAGTTCCATTTGCTTACCTGTGTGCACACTGTGCATGGCAAGGGGGGGTCGATGTGCATATTTGTGCAATGAGAGGTATGGTGTTGCCATATGGCACCATTTCCTTTGTGACATATGTGTGGGTGCATGTACTGGCTACTTACCTATTACGTTCTCACATTTGGCTTTGTAACGTGGCACATCTGTGTGTGCCTGAAGGAGGATTACATTCTGCTCAGTGGTGTCGTGAGACAGAATAATATGTCTACCTACCTAGTAATTTGCTTGAAGTGGTCCATTATATGCCACATGCATATGTGTGGTATGGAGTGCTCCATCTTGCTGTACTTGGGGAACAAGTGTACATGGTGGGAGTAGTAGTGCAGCATCCCACAAACAGACACCCTCCCAGGGAAGATGGCTACATACCTGTTAGTTTGTTGAGGGTAGTGTGATGGCTGACACATGCTTCTGGGTGGGGTGGAGGAGTGCTCCATTCTGATAGGGTGTGGGCCAGGGGGCATGGTGGGAGTAGGGGTACAGTCCTCCCACACCCAGACACCCTCACTGTAAACTCCCGAACCGATTCAGATGGAAACCATTCCCAAACCCATTTGCACTGGAAGCTTTCCAAATAGCATCATAATCTGGCCCTATATCTTTGTAAGAATTGTGAGAACTTTAAGTCATTTGATTGATGACATAGATAAAACACTTGATTCAACACTCATCTGAGACAAATGTCTACTTTTCACCATGTCAAGGATAAATAAGCACACATCCAGATATACATCCGAAATAGTATAGTCTGAATTGATCTCCTTTTACCTCATCCGTTCCTAAGGAAACATCTGGGATGCACATAATCTATGTCAGACATGCCTAAACATATGTCAGAAGTTCCAATTTTGTAGATTTAGTATATCAGGGCTACTGCTTGACCATTTGTCAGGAGAGATCCTTCACCCAGATTATGGCATGCCATTCTGCCAGAGACAGTCTTAACTACTGACAGCACAATTCACACATTTCACATTTACTACACCTCACCTGAAGCCGACAAAACTAAGTCCCAGAGGAAGTCCGCTATAGCAGCTTGTGGTTGCCCTTCACAGGGAAAACTGTCTTCTTGCGTCTGCTGATAAAGACAGCCGTTGCTGTCAACAAGTTGTGCAGTGTGTCTCTTCTCCCTAAGAAACTCCAGTCTACAAGTTGCTCTGCCTTCCATGCACTATTAGTGTAGTGCATAGAAGTAGATTTTAGGGTGTTAGGTTCTAGATAAAATGTTAACCATGTCAGAAGCTTTCATTTTATTCTTGTCATACAATATTGTTTATATAAAATACTGTGTAGTTGTTTTAAACATGCTGAGCAACAGATTGTTCCTCTAGTAATTAATACCTTTTACATATAAATGTTCATTCTTCTTAGTGCAGTGGGTATGTGATATTGTGAATAACGAAATTTGTCTTTTACTGTTACCATGTTATCCCTAATCCCTTCATGGGGACTGTTAGTAACACCAAAAGCAATAACTGTATTTTAATAACACTGTGAGTAGCGTTCTGTGGGGCTACAATAACACGTCTTTCATATTAGTCATTCGTGCATTGAACCAATTTCACCAGTGTCACCAGTGGGTGGGAAATCACACCTTGTTGTGTCACGTAGTTCCTAAAAATACATAGGTCCTGCATGTTTGTTGGACAACATAAACTAAGGGATTGATGTCTAGACTGTTTCCGACCCTGACAGGATATGTCAGCCTATATACCAGCTCATTCACTATGCCACTATAAGCCCCCAGACCCTACCAAGGAGCGGATAGTTTCTGGCAACCATTGAACTTGAGAACCCATGACCCTTCAGGGATTGTGGAAACAGTACAGTACTTTTTTTGCTCTGTCAATCTTGGTCACTCAGTCTCAGAGAGATACACAGAATAAAAGCTGGGAATGTTATCAACAAGCATGTATTGAACCCGCACTAGTATAAAACATGTTTGCTGTGACAGTCAATAGACAGAAGCAAATGTACGAGACTACAAGCACAAACAGAGTAAACAGTAGATACATTTCTACCATGGTGCTAAGCAACGAATATATGCAGGCCTATATAAAAACAGTAATCTTCGCATACTCCTACTTGGCTTATCCCACCTAAATGCACCTCAATGTACCTAGCATGTATGTGGGTGTGAAGCCAAGAATGCACTAGGAAAGAGCCAACCCCATTACCTGATGGGAGAGAATAAAGGACCCTATCTTGGTGTCAAGACCCCAAGTTCCTCGAGAACAGTACCCTCAAAAGACCCACCTTCTGGCAGCCCCCAACTCTGTGTCTATATTTCCAGAGGTTCAGGATGGCCAGATGAGGGGAGGGAAAGGGAGGGTACTGTGGGTAGGGAGATCTGTTACGACACACCAAGATGAGGTGAATACACAATCCTTAGTTTGATAATTGGAAATACAGCTAAACCATGATTTAACCCAGTACCTGTGAAATAAAATGAACTTGTTTCTGTGGATAACTCCTTTCTGTTACTTCATTTAGACTGCCATGGAAATTAGTTCTGGACTGCCAGGGAAATTAATTCTGGAGCATTCTCTTTATATAGTTCCACTCTTGACAAACTTAAATATCTTATTTTGTAGTTTCACTAAGCCTTAGGTTATATTCCATCTGAGACTAAGTAGCTTGCATCATTCAAGAAAAGAAAAAAAGTGGAATAATAATGGTCCAAAATCCCTGGTAATGAAAGTCTCTCTAAAAGTTACATAGTATTCATTCAAGAAAGAACTGTGAAATCTCTTCTTCAAAATTCGAAATAAAGCTGTCTTCTCAGTTTCCTAAATAAACAGTTAAGCATCCAGGAGCGCTTTTCAATTGTTTGAATAATCACTGTCTTATATAACTTAGTAATGCGCTATTGTCAGAACCATTAATCTCTGATATTCTCTTTCTTCAGCGAAGTTCAAGAGGTGATGTACGCGGGATCCAAAGAACGAAATCGCCCAACTTCAGCTTTAAATAGCGCAAAAGATTCTTACCTGCATTTCCTAAAATGTGGCCTTGAATAGTCAGAAATCACAGCGATCGCAGCAAACTCCCCGCAGAGGCGCAGAGAGAGAACAGGAAAGGCACCACTCCTCGTCGGAGCCCAGAATAATCCACACCGAGCGGATGAGTGTGGTCCCTTTTAAGGTGCAGGAAACATCCTACGGAAGCAGTGCTTAATTTGTAAAATATGAAGTGCAGGTGCTCAAATCTTTGTGGAAGTCCACGCCTACTTTTTTCTGGCTCCACCCACTTCCACCGCTGGCTCCAACCACTTCCTATATTAGCTCCACCCACATCCTCAAATGGCACTGCAAAAAGTCAGATGAATTTCAGCAAGGGAGCCTTCTTCATAGTAAGGTTTTAATAGGAGGTTTCCCTACCCTGTGAACATTTTGAAAAGGATTAAATCAATAGTGCATTACCTACGTCTACTCTATGGGCTCATTTATTATGTGTGCCAGCCGGGGTGTGTGCAACTATTTACCGGTAGAAAAGAAGGCAATCAACCCGTTTATTTAACATCTTTTCATGGCACATTTGATTCACTGGCCACTCTAAATTAAGAAAAACTGTTAGGGAAGGAATGGAGGCGGAGGAGGATACTTCAAGCCTAGGGCAGGGGCTTTAACTTCTTAACTCCACAGAATCCCGGCTACAACACTACCAGTCATGGTTAATTGCCCATTGAGAATAATGTTGCAAAAATTTTGTATTGAGCAAAGGTAAACTATGTCCGTGTGCAGCTGCCATTTTACGGTATATACATGCATCTACTTTTCGGCGCTAAATATGTTTGCAAGCAAAAGTTGGTCTGCACCGCAGTAAGTGTATCTGCAGTTTTGCACTGACTCAAAAGAGAGGTGTAAATCTGACCCTAAAGAATATTCCAGAGCTTTGATCATTATAGTGTGTGTGTCAAGCAGGGTATTGAAATGGAGATCACACCTAGTGGCAGAGAACATGAGTAAACAAGCAGGCAGGCTAATCATAAAGCATGCCTAGGGGCAATAAAACAGAGGTACAAACATTGGAAGTAAAACACACGGTAAGCAGGGCAACGAATACTAGCAGAAGGAGCAAATCAGAGAGCATAGGCATGGATCGTGAAACACGATACAAGTATTGGCAGTGAAACTGAGGTTCACAAGTTGGAGAACTGAGAGTGCCGAGGCAGAGTGGGTGAAAGAGAGAGGTAAGGATAATTAAACAGGCAATATGAGGACAGTGAGTATGAGACAGAGCACAGGCTGGCAGGAGCAGAAGAAAGAGCATATTCAGTGGAAGTGAAAAATAGCACAGACAAGGGCAGTGGAACAGTACACAGACATAAGTGAAATAGCACAATCAGGAGAAGAGAAGTAGAAAGCACGGTTAGGGGCAGAAAAAAGAAGAGCACAAGTATTGGCAGTAAAAGAGAGCACCTTTACAGGCAGTGAAGTAAAGTACACACACATGGTGGAGAATAAGATTACCCTGTCGTGGACAGTGAAATAAAGAGGCTAAATGGGGCAGTGAAATAGGACACAAGTGGGAGAATTGTGAGGGATTAACAGGCAAGATCAGTAAAACACTAAACAATCTAGGGCAGTGAAACAGAATAGTCAAATGTATCGAGAGAGAAAACAGACACGGGCTGTGAACCAGAGAGCAAAAAGGTGTGACTAAAATTCGCTGGCACAGGTAAGAAACACATGGCACAGGCAAGAGGCAGCGGGTCAGAAAGATCATGTAAGAGGGGGCAGTGGAACTCAGAACACAGGATGATGAAGTGAAATAGATTGCATAGGGAGAGGCAGTGGGATGCAGAGCACTGCCAGGGCAGGAGTGCATAAAGAGCACGGGCAATGAATGTGAAACATACAACACTGGCAGGGACAGTGAGACACATGGCACATGGAGGGGCGGATGAAAATTGGGCACTGGAAGCAGAGGTGAAATAGACTGCACGGGCAGAGGTAGTGGCACGCAGGGCAAGGAAGTGACAGAGTGCCTGGGTAGGGAAGTGTACAGATTGCACAAGCAGGGATAGTGAAACAGTCAGGGCAGTGCAGCAGAGAGGACGGGCAGTTTGGCGCCGGTGAAGAGCACAGATAGGGGATGGGAGACAGCACAGGCAGGGAAGTAGGCCAGAGAGCTCATGAAGGGGAGTAAAATAGATTGCACGGGTAGAGGCAGTGCCACCCCTATCACACGCATCACACCCATCAGATGACACCATTACAGAGGAGCAGGCCACCTGCAGCACTCGGTTTCATGCAGACGAATGTGCCAGCCAAGCTCTGCCTGGTGTGAAGGGCACTCACAAAAGAGATACAGTTTTGTTCTGCCGTGTTTATCTAATATTCAAGAAAATGTCACAGAAGGGCTTTACATGCCCGACTTATACACAGACATATTACCCACATATGAGCATTGATAGTGTAAAATCAGGGGCCTTCTCTCGTCACGTATAGACACTTTTGCATCATTTAATGAACAATAGGGCCTCCTTCAACATTAATTAATGGGCCATTAGCAGAAGGCGTAAAAGGAAAATATGAACATCCTGCTTTTCATGGCATGATTTAGTGAAAGCTGAGTCACTATTAGTTTTAGCACCGAGGGAGGATTTCATACTAAGTCCAAACAAGGCAGGGCGTGGCAGAGCTTCGCCGCCTTTCACTTTAAACCCGGGCCGACCGCAGCATCAAGGCTTCTTTAAAGAACTTAACCTCGGCCGTCCGGCCCTGGCCTTCTGATATAAATAAATATAAATAATAGTATTAGGTGAACCATTTCCGTTCCACCGTGGGGCAGCGCAGGCCAGGCACACAGTGGTGCGTCATCGAATCTTGCCCGAGTCCGACACGCCACCATGCTGAAATAAAATAAATGGAGGCACTGCTTGATGACTGATGCTTATAGCGTGCGCTGCGAACTACTTACAGTTACGCTCCGAGGCACTGCCTTTATTAACTAATGGGCCCGCAGCCTGGTGCTACTGCTGCCCTGCAGCCTGCCCTCAACATGGTCGTGCTGACGTCCCGATGACTCGTTGAGGTGCAGGGGTGCTGCCGGGCGTGGCAATTGGAAAAAAGTCCACGCGCAGCTCTCACAACCAAATCCAGCCTAGGCCCAGCCCAAATTGCGCAATCAGTGTCTGACTCCCACCCACCACCCGGCAACACTGAACTAACGGCCGCCATCACCATGACCACCACCATCACACATATATTATTTATGCACAGATGTCTGAAATCATGCAGTATTATTTGCTCAATCAGTCTCCGGCTCACACGTCACAACGAAACACTCACTGGGACCCGGGAGAGATCGAGAAGTTACAGCAGCACTCTGCGCCGAGTCCGTTTGCTTTAACACCATGCAAATTCTGACATCCTGTCATGCCGACTTGTCACCTATTGTAGACCCGGCCCTGAAAAGTAAGTGCCGGTGCTAAGCACCGGCAAGCACCGGCACAAATTAAGCACTGGCCTTGAACCATTCTTAGAACGTATTTGGGCTAACTCTTTGATTACTGGCTTCAAATTTACATCTGTTGAAATTAAACTATCTGCTTATGCAGATGATATTTTGATATATATGTCTAATCAGGTTGAATCCCTCCCATATTTTATGAATGAAGTCCAACTCTATTCCTCTATCTCTGGTTATAAACTCAATTTATCCAAAACAGAAGTTTTACACTTAAACTCCACTTATTACCAATTTATGTTCAGTGATGCTAATTTTACTTGGTGTCCCTCCAAAATTAAATATTTGGGCATTTGGTCCTCGTCAACTTTAAATGATACTATTAAAAACACATTTAATGCATTAATGAAGAAACTTCAATCACTTCTCTTATGGTCTCCCTTATTTCTGTCATGGTGGGGTAGGCTGGATACTATTAAGATGATGATCGCTCCTCATGTATTGTACATAGTATCTATGCTTCCTATTAAATCCCTAATTTATAATTCTCCCGAATAAACTCTATTTGTATAAATTCTTGTGGAATAATAAACACCCACGTATTGCTCTAACCAAACTTACTCGACCTAAAAATGAAGGTGGGGTCCGCTTTCCTAACTTTAAAGCATATCACTCAGCTTTTTTGATTAAACAATCTTTTTCATTAGCTTTTGATTTTCTGCACACTCCTGTTCCCAGATGGATCCTTTTTGAACGTTCATTATTAAAAGATTTTTCCTTTCAACATATTATTTTTATGTCAAATTGTACCTTTCTGTCCAAGAACCCCATTTTGAAATACTCCCAAACTTTACTATATAATACTTTTTCTAAGGATCTGACTCCTCTTCAATGTTTTTTATCTTCTATTGTTTGGTATAATACATTTCTTAAGTATGAGGGCAAATCTTTTTACTACAAATACTGGAAGGAAAAGGATATCACTTTTGTTTATCAATTTATCCATAATTATTCTATTATCCCCTTTCATGAATTACAACTATGTTATCAATTGCCTGACTCATTTTTACATGAATATAATATCATTGTTACTGCAATACAATTTCATTTAGGTACATTTTCACTTCCTCCTGACTCACCATCCTTAAACCCTTCCTCTCCTTTATATTCTTTATTTCCAACCCACAGACCTAAAGCCGCTTTTGTATATAGGTTACTGTTATCTAATGTTACTGCTCATCCTAAATCCACTATTGAGATTGCATGGGAAAATGATCTGTCTGTCTCCCTCCCTGTTGCAACCTGGGAGAAACTGTGGTCTAAGTTGTTTAAAGTTTCTGCTGCTGCACGTATAACTCAATCTTTGTATTTTATTTACCATAGAGCTGTTATTACTCCTGTTAGCATTTGTAAGTTTTCTCCAACCTCTTCCCCACTTTGTTGGTCCTCTTCTAGTGAAACAGGCACGTTAAAACATCTACTATATGAGTGTCCCTCATTTATTGCTTTAGCTTTTAAGGTAATTTTATCATCCTTGAAAGACAATTCTAAATTATAATAATTATTTTCTTGGTGGAATTTTATTTGTGATAAACATAGGATTGCTACTGTTTCCTCTTCTTCTGTTTCTCGAAAAATCAAATCTGATCTCCTTTGGCTTCCTTTTACTACTTACCTCTCTTCTAACCCTCCTATACGTCAACTCTTTTTCTTTATATTATCATTCTCTATCTTTGTCACTATTCCTTGCTTTTCATCCTTTCTTCCTCTTTTCTTTTCTTCTTTCTTTTTCTTTCTCTCTCTTACTATCACTTCTCTTTTATCTCTTTCTTATCTCATATTTATCTTATGTTATATGCCTGATTGTTTATTTTATTTATGTAAAATATGCACTTTTTTGGCCTTTGTTTGTATTTGAAAAATCATAATACAAATTTCTCAAACAAAAAAAAAATGTTTTCAGTATTGCTGATATATTTTCCTGAGTCTGAGTTTGTGTGCTACAAACACAATGTCCGTTCAGCAGTATGTTCCCAAGATTGACTATTAAAAATTGGAATACTTCTATTTAGTAGCCCATTGCATGCATCGGTGTGCTTGGGTCCAACATTAGAGGATTTAGGGCCCGATATAGGTGGCATTACCGGTCGGTAACGGCCGAATTCGGCCGTTACCGACCCGTAAATGGGTCATTGAGATGTAGGGGACCATTTTTACAGAAGTGGTAAATTTCCTGAATCGGTAAATTTACCGATTCTGTAAAATACCGATTCGGTAAATCTCACATGTAGGTGGCACTGCAAACAGTGCCACAGGCCTTTAGGAGTCGGTATTTTACCACCCAATCCAATTGGGTGGTGAAATACCGAATCCAGGTGTGCATGCACATCTGTGCATGCACACCTGTGTCATGTGACACACAGACATGCCCTTAGGGCATGTCTGTGTGCCACATGGCACACAAGCCTGTAATTGGGGTGCCAGAGGGTGTCAAAGTGACACCCCCTGCACCCTTGCAAAATTTGGTATTTACCGATTTGGTAAATACCGATTCGGTAATACCCTTTGATTCCTATGGGCTTCAATGCCCATAGGAATCAATGGGCATTACCGATTCGGTATTTACCGAATCGCTAAATACCGATTCCTTCCGATTCGGTAATTGTGTAAATAAAATTACCTACATCTGCCCTCCTCTTTTTTACCACTTCTTAAATACCGATTCGGTATGAATCGGTATTTAAGAAGTGGTAAAAAAGATTTACCTACATCGGGCCCCAAGTGAGCAAGTTTCCTAGAAAGAAATTGACATGTCATTTATAATATAAGCGGGGTTTGAGATAAAGGGGGAGACCCAAAACATGTTTCCCCCATGTTAATTCCCATAGGACCTTTGCACTAACCTACAGCCCGAACTGCTGGAAGGAATTGCACAAAATGTAGCAAAAAGGTAGTTTTTTTTCACAGATCATACTTTTTGTGATTTGGTGAATATCCGTTCAGTATTTTTGGCGATATTAACCAGAAAACAAATTTCTATATATAGGGACACAGATGTACGTGCTAAAGCAAAGTCCTGATTGGCTGGCTGCACCTTCACAGAAAAGCTGTGGCCACCGTTTTGTTTGTTGGAAAATAGTCCCCAGGGCTAAACGTTTCTGTGCAAAGTGAATAAAGGGGTCAGGGAAGAGGTACCCTGACCTCATGGATGTGTAACAGGGTCCCAGAGGGACCCATAAAAGCCAATGAATTGTGTTATAAATTCCAGGGATACCCCGTGGTGCTCAGTATAACCTTCATTCACTCTGGAACTGTGGATCCTGACCCAGCTCATCAGATGCCCAGTCCCCTTTGTCCACCACTCTGCAAAGGTACCTCCTGGTGCACTACAGGTTGGGGGATGAAGTCCCCTTTGATGCCAAGGGTCTTTGGGGGCCAAATACCCCTCCTGTTACCTCCAGTAAGTCCCACAGAGCGGGATTGTTGAGAGATAATCGGAGGCCATGCCTCCTTTCTCCACCACTCTGCAAACAGTCCTCCTGGCGTTCTACTGGTTGGGGAATGATGTCCACTTGGGTGATGAGAGTCCTTAGGGGGTCAGGAGCCCCTCCTGTTACCTCCAGTAATTTCCACAGAGCAGGTTTGTTGAGAGGTCCTTGGAGGTCAAGCCTCACCCACTTTCTCCACCACTCTGCAAACTTGCCTCCTGGTGCACTGCTAGTGGGGGAAGACGTCCCCTTGGATGCTGGGGGTCCTTGTGGACAAACAAGCCCTCTTGGTACATCCAGTAGGTCCCACAGAGTCTGATTGCTAAGAGGACTTTGGAGGTCATGCCCCCTTTATCCGCCACTCTGCAAATGCACCTCCTGGTGCACTACTTATTGGGGGATGAAGTCCCTTGTAAACTATGAGTCCTTTGGGGACAAGAACTCCTCATGTTACCTCCAGAAATTCCCGGCGGAATTTCTGAGAGGTTGTGAAGGCCTCGCCTTATTCTCCATCACTTAGCAAACATGCCTTCTGATGTATTACTGGTTGGGGGATGAAGTTCCCATAGATGTTGAGGGTGCTTGGGGTGAAGAACCCCTCCTTTTATCTCCAGTAACTCCCACACAACATGATTGCTGAGAGGTCATCAGAAGCTCTGCCCCCTTTCTCTACCACTCTACAAATTCACCTCTGGGTACTTTACTTGTTGGGGGATGAAGTCCCATTGCATGCTGAGAGTCCTTGGGGGCCAAGAACCCCTCCTGTTACCTCCAGTAAGTACCACACAGCAGGACTGCTGAGATCTGGTCAGAGGCTATGTCCCTTTCTCCACCACTCTGCAAACGCACCTCCTGGTGCACTACTATTCGTGGGAAAAAAGTCCCATTGTATGCTTTGGGTCCTTGGGGGGCCACAAACCCCTCATGTTCCCTCCAATAAGTCCTAAACAGCAGAATTGCTGAGAGGTCATGGATCCCCGCTGCCTTTCTCCACCACTCTGCAAAGGTGCCTCCAGGTACACTACTAGTTGAGGGATGATGTCTCCTAGGAATTTGAGGGTCCTTGCTGTTACTTCCAGTAAGTCTGACACAGCAGGACTGCTGAGAAGTCATTGAAGGCCTGCCCTGTTTCTCCCTTATTCTGCAAATGCGACTCATGGTGTACTACTTGTTGGTGGATAAAGTTCTATCATATGTTGAGGAAACCTGTGGGCCAAGAACCCCTCCTATTACCTCAATTATGGCACAAAAAGCAGGATTGCTGAGAGGTCATTGGCGTCCCCGCCCTCTTTCTACATCACTATGCAAACGCTCCTCCTGTAACACTACTGGTTGGTGTAAGATGTCCCCATGTATGATGAGGGTCCTTGGTGGCCAAAAACCCCTCCTGTTACCTCCACTAAGTCCCACACAGCCAGATTGATGAGAGCTCATGGGAGGCCCACCCCCTTTCTCCACTAGTTAGGAAACAGAATTTAAAAAACCTAATATGTCATCATTGATGTTACTGACCATGTTTTGAGTGATGTAATATGTGAGGTCATAAGCAGTGCACTGTGAGGGTATAAGTTATAGTTAGCTCAGGTAAATATAATTGCTGAATTTCTATGGTTTTGAACAAAGGACATCTGGGACTAACTATAATATCCCTGTAACTTTTGTTTTTTTCAGTGAATTTCTAAGTTTTTTAATCTATTTTCTAACTATAACATCCCTGTAACCTTTGTTTTTTTCATTGAACATATATAATGTATGGTACTATACATTACCCACCAACTATGTAGTTATAGTTAGGACGTTGACTTGCCTATATCTTTGGCGCCGTTTAATGAATCTTTACGAAATTTTCCTAAAAAGTGCCCCTGTGAATCTTGTTGGGCATGGAAAGATTCTGGGTGATCCATCAAGTGGGGGCAGATAAAAAGAGTGGGGTAAAACAAGTGTGTTTCCCATGTTCATTCCCATAGACTCTTAAGACATTTGTATAGCCCGAACAACTCAATTGAATTAAATACATTTGGCAGAAAAGCTGGCTTTTGGTCACAGATTTTCCTTTTTGTTACTTGATGTACATCCGTTCAGTAATTATTGAGAAATTTAAGGAAATCCAAATTTGTTTATCTGTGATCGTAGATAGTTCTCTATGAATTACCGATGAATTGCGAATGCATGCGCCAACGGGAATGCAGTGATTGGCCGTCCGCAACCTGAGCAGAGAGTCCAGGCCACCATTTTAGTTTATACAGACAGTCCCCAGGGACTGAAATTATGGAACTTGGAATAGGGGTTAGGTTGGATGTTTTCTGATGCCATGAGAGGAATATAAGGTTCTTTCAGAGTCTCCACATATGTATAGTATGTTGCTAAACAGGATTTATTTCAGGCATGATAATGGTGAATTTGTTGCAACCATCAGCACAGCCTTTCCTTGTAACATCACAATGAATTCACAAACATCGTCACAAAAAATAAAAAAATACATTCACAGGCCCACTCAGACAATGATGCACCCATTCACAGACCCACTGAAAGACTCATGCACCCACTCACAAACCCACTTAGATTTATGCATCCACTCACAGACCCACTGATATACTTTCACACTTTATTTTATTTATTTTAATTATTTATATAGCGCAGCTGATACCTTGCAGGCTTCCTGGCGCTGGAAAATACTTTACTGAAGAAGAGACCGAAGTATGTAAAGGCGGGGAGGTCTAGGGGAAAAGCCAGGTCTTAATGCACTTCCTAAATGGAAGCAGGTGAGGGATCTGGCGTATGTCAATGGGCAGGCTGTTCCACAATTTGGCAGCTGCGACCCTAAAAGATCTACCCCCAGTTCTGGCTTTGTTGTATCTGGGCACCCTTACCAGATAGGCCGAGGATGATCGCAGATCTCTGGTGGGAGTATACCACAGAAACAGGGCTTGCAGGGGCCTGGGCCCGAGTCCATGCAGAGCCTTGAATACAATGCAAAGGGACTTGAAAGCCACCCGCTGCTTTAGGGGTAGCCAGTGCAGTTCGGCCAGTGCCGCTGTGGCCGAGGACCTTCTCGACCAGCCCAGAGCCAGCTTGGCCGCGGCTGATTGAATTCGTTGCAGCCGGTCCAGTAACGTAGCAGGGGACTCAAGGAGCAGGGCGTTGCAGTAGTCAAGGCGACTCAGAATCGTACACCTGACTACCAACGCCCGGGCTTGTGCAGGGAGAAGTGGCATAATTTTTCGCAGGGAGCGTAGCAAAACCGTGCAGATCCCCACTGTTTTTGCCACCTGGGTTTCCATACTCAGTTTGTTGTTGAGCATGACCCCCAGGTTGCGGACCGAGGAGACAGGTTTAGGTTTCTCCCTTGTCTCAGGAGGCCAGAAGTCATTCGGGAACTGGCGAGGTAAAGTAGTGCCAGCACAAAACAGAACCTCTGTTTTGGAGGCGTTAAATTGAAGGGAGTTCCTATGGAGCCATCCAGCCGTTTCTCTAAGACACTCATGGAAGGAGGTCAGAGAGATAGAGTCTTCTCCTTCCCAGGAGAGAATGAGCTGGGTGTCGTCTGCATAATTAATTGTTTTTAACCCGAATGACTTAATTAATGTGATCAGTGGTTTAAGGTACACATTAAAAAGGATGGGACTAATGGAAGATCCCTGGGGAACTCCCTGTGGCACCGATGAGAAGGCGGATTGGAATGGGGGGAGGGAGACAGCCTGTCTCCTGTCCTGTAGGTAAGAGTGGAACCAAAGTAAAGCTGTGCCTTCCACACCAGCTTCCCTGAGTCTCAGCAGCAGCGTCCTATGGTTGACCGTATCGAATGCGGCAGACAGGTCCAGCAGTATTAGTACTACTGGCTGGCCCCTGTCTGCACGCATGCGAAGATCCTCCATGGCTGTTAAAACCGCGGTTTCGGTGCCGTGGGCAGGGCGGAAACCGAACTGGAGATCGTCTAGAAGGTTGTTCTGCTCAAGATGAATGGAAAGGCAGGAACTGACCCATCGTTCCACTACCTTCACAGGGAAAGGCAGTAGGGAGATGGGTCGATAGTTAGAGAGACAATCTGGGCTCAGAGAGGGTTTCTTCAAGAGCGGAGTGACAAGCGCCTGTTTCCATGGGGTTGGAACGTAGCCACATTGTAGAGACTGGTTGCATATTTGGCGCAAGATGCCAAAAAGTTCTGTTCCAGAGCTTTTCCAAATTTTTGGAGGCAGAGGGTCGAGCGGGGAACCCGAGGTGATTCCGAGTGCCAGATTTTCAAACTCGGGTTCAGAGATCTTAGAAAATTCTCGCAGACTAGCCGTAGAGCCGGAGGAACGAAGTGACAAGTCATAAGGGCCAGTGCTGGCTCCCTGAGTGTTGGCATCTCCCAGTAATGGGGGGGACTTCAAGTTTTGAATAATGATATTGATTCTATTAATGAAAAAAGTTGCCAGATTATCGCAAAGGGCTTGGGTGGGAGGCTGCGTCGACGTGGCACAGTCTGGGTGAGTTAGATTTCTAAGTATTTGAAAAATACTTTTTGAGCTGTTGGTGGCGTTGGTAATAGTAGAACAGTAGTAATTAGCCTTTTCTTGGACAATGGCAGTTTTATACGCCCGAAGGTTGTCTTTCCAGAGAGTTTTATTGGAGTCAAGATAACCTTGCCTCCATTTTCTCTCTGATTGTCTGCAGGCCAGCTTAAGGGCTCTCAGTGAGTCGTTAAACCAAGGGGCGGCTGCTCTTCTCCTTGGTTTGCATTTTTTCAGAGGGACGAGACGTTCTGAGGTATTGGTGATCTTAGTGCAGAAGGACATATAGTTGTCCTCCACCGACCGGGCGGTGGAGAAGCTGTCTTCCACCTCGAATACGGGGCCGGCCAGTCTCCGTTTATCTAAGGCTTTCCAATCTCTATACAGATGGTCAGGTGCGGCACTGGGTGACGGTTTGTTGGCTCTGCCGCTGGCTATGTGAAATTTGATAAGCGCATGGTCGGTCCAGCACATAGGCAGGATGTCGCTCAGGAAAACTAACTGGGGGGAGGAAAAAATTAGGTCGAGCTGATTTCCAGCCGAGTGTGTGGGTTTCCTGACCAGTTGAGAGAGTCCCATGCCTTCGCAGGAGAGTAAGAGATTGTTTAGAGCAGAGTCCAGACTGCCATTGGGCCAGAGGTTAAAATCACCCAGAACAATCAACTTGTTGTGGGAAGTGGCCATATTGGTAAGAGTCATAAGGAGCGACTGCTGCTGTGCGGAATTAAAAGCTCCCGGCGGGCGGTAACATATTACAGCCGTAAAGGTTATTCCGGAGAGACAGTTGATCAAAAGACCAAGTATTTCCGTACCAGCCACTGGGTCCATGTCAAGTGTTTTTATGGACCAGGAGGCTCTGTAAATTATGCCAACTCCACCACCCCGACCCTTGGGTCTAGGGAGATGCAAGATTTTAAAATCTTGTGGACATGCCCAGTCTAGATCTATATTACAATCGGAGTGGGTCCAGGTCTCAGTCATGAACAATACGTCAAGGTGGTGATTCTCAATAAGCTGAGAGATTTCATTGGCGTGTTTAGGCAGTGACCTGACATTCAGCAGGCCGCCCATCAATAGACCTTTACAAGCAAAGTCATATAGAGGAAAGGCAGTGTCTGCGAAAGAGAGTTGGCCTTCATGAGCAAAGTCTCTAAGAAAGAGTAGAGACTCACGTGTCAGATACGGAAGGCTGGTAGTGGGTGAGAGGGCAGGAGCATCGGGGATCGCTGCGATCACTGCCGAGGCGCGGACTTCGGCGCGCATTCGTCGCGCCCGCTGCGCTCGTCCGCTGCGCTTCCGACAGAGGCTCATGATTTATAGACGGTGTCGGTGCGTGGGGGGGAGGGCGTGGCCAGGCGCGGTGGGCGTGTCTGGCGGCGACCAGGAATGGCGTCAGGACGCGATGTGCTCTACGAGCGAAGCGACAAGCTGTCTGCCGCTGAGCTGAAGCACAGGTAGGGCCAAGGTATTTACACAGTGCAAAAGGTCTTAAAATCACACAATATACACAAAGAATAAAATTTTAAAACCAAGCGACTACCGGCTTCCGCCTCAGTAGTATTTCAAGTTGTCAATGAGCGCTGGCGCTTTGGCGCGTAATTTATACCAATTGGGCGGGGGGGGGCGTGGCCAGGCGCGGTGGGCGTGTCTGGCGGCGACCAGGAATGGCGTCAGGACGCGATGTGCTCTACGAGCGAAGCGACAAGCTGTCTGCCGCTGAGCTGAAGCACAGGTAGGGCCAAGGTATTTACACAGTGCAAAAGGTCTTAAAATCACACAATATACACAAAGAATAAAATTTTAAAAGCAAGCGACTACCGGCTTCCGCCTCAGTAGTATTTCAAGTTGTCAATGAGCGCTGGCGCTTTGGCGCGTAATTTATACCAATTGGGCGGGGGGGGGCGTGGCCAGGCGCGGTGGGCGTGTCTGGCGGCGACCAGGAATGGCGTCAGGACGCGATGTGCTCTACGAGCGAAGCGACAAGCTGTCTGCCGCTGAGCTGAAGCACAGGTAGGGCCAAGGTATTTACACAGTGCAAAAGGTCTTAAAATCACACAATATACACAAAGAATAAAATTTTAAAAGCAAGCGACTACCGGCTTCCGCCTCAGTAGTATTTCAAGTTGTCAATCTGACTCACAGACCGACTTAAACACTCATACACTCACTCAAAGACCCAAATCCTGCCTGGTTTCTGATGCAACTTTGACTGAAGTGCTAACCAGGTCCCCAGTACTAATGTTCTCTCCACAAAACCACAATTGATACAACTTTAACACCCCTTGAAAATTCCTAGTGTATGGTACCCCTGGAATCTAAGGCATTGTGATGGAAGAGGGTCCACTATGGCTGCAGCACCACTTGTGCCCCCTTAGGGACCTCACACCAAATCCACACAAACTGCAATTGTAGGCTGTGTGTCTTGGTGCAGAGAAAACTGAAGAGACAACCTGGCACACAGCCCTCTGTGCCATGCCCACATATACTGCATGAGGTATAGGTAAGTCACCCATACCGCTGGCCTTATAGCCCTAAGACAGGGGTCACTATATCCTGTGTGTGGACATATCTGCATGAGCAGGTATGACCCTGCAATATCTAAGCCTTTCTTGGATATTGTAAGTGCAGTGGGAAGATATAGAAAGTGCTTGGGCTGGATACTTGTCATTACGAGTTTCCAAGCTCACAGTACCCTAAGATATTTGGTACCAAACATCATGTCTTAATAAATCCTTACATGCCAGTGTTGGATTTGTGATTAAATGAACATAGGGGAAACTTTAGAAAGTCCCCAAAAAACCTACCAGGCACTGGTGTGGTCTCTGACTATTCTTAGCCAGCCTGCCACCACCAGACACGTTTCTGACCTCATGGGATGAGAGCCAGCGCTCTCAGAGACCAGGAGCAAAGCCTGCTCTGGGTGGAGGTGCTTTTCACCTCCTCTTAAGGCCAGGATGGTCTTGCAGAGCGGGAAGCTTCAAAGGTGATACCACCTTTGAAATGAAATCCAGGAATAATGGAAGATGCCAACCCCCCCTTTCCTGCTCCACATTTGGGGTGAGAACAGGTGGGAAAAGTAGTTAAAGTAGGAAGTGTGCCCACATTCAGCCATCACCACCCCTAAGTTGGGGCAAGTGATGTGTACACAACTTTTCCAATTCTCTACTACTGCCAGCTCCATTTGGTATGTAAGAGTCCATTGGTAACTGTTACACTTATGTTTTAAGCCACATAATTCACCAATCACATAAGCTGTGGGTATAACTTAAAGCACAATAATTTCTGCTTAAAAGAAGAGAGATACCATTTTGAGTTTCATTAAGTTACTCATATATTTCCAGACCCCTATGACAGCACTCCATAGAATATACCACTCATAGTGCAGCTGACATACATGTTTACAAAAGATGTAGCCTGTCTCTCACCCACTCACAGAGTGAGAGAGGGACTGTACATTCACTCTCATACCTAGAAACCCCTTATGTGTGCAGCAATATGAAAGGCAGTTGCTGACACATTAACATACCCCTCTAATACCTAACACAGACATTGAATTATACGTTTGGCTATGTACATACACATTTAGAGAGCCATAGTAGTACTAAAACAGACAGTCATATACCGGAACATTTAGTTAAACAACTCTTGGCACTCCTGTAGGTGGAATCTTATACTTATTCAGTTAAGTAGGCAAGTACTGACACAACCTAGTTTTCGATTCAGATAATTAATCCTTTAAACGTGGGTGAGGGCTACTAGTGTAAACTCTTTTTGTGCATTATCACTGCCAGCTCAATTTGGTATATAAAATCCCTTTGCAAACTGCTAAACCCATGTGTTAAGACACATAACTCACCTGTCACATAAGCAACAGGTATACTACAAAGTATGAAGCTTTGTACTTAAATGAAGAGAGATATCTTTTTGAGTTTCACTGTTACGTATGCATTTCCAGACCCTATGTCTGCACTATATAGAGTATACCACTGATAATGCAACTGACAAACATGTTTCTGAAGGATAAAGCTTGTCTTTCACACACCCACAGAGTGGCAATGGGACTATATATTCACTCACATACTCAGAAAGTACTTATGTATGAAGCAGTGCAGCAGCATGAAAGACAGTTGCAGACAGACCTACATAAACCTCTTATCTCTAACGCATGCACTGAGGTATTAGTTTGGCTATGTACATACAGATTTAGAGAGCCATAGTAGTACTTAAACAGACACTCACACCAGTTAAACATTTCATGGCACTGCTGTAGTTAGACTCATACACTCAGTTAGATATGTAAGCAAATACTGACACAACTGTGTCATTCATCTAGACAAATCGTCCTTACAACAAGGGTCAGGCCTACTATTACAGACTCTGCCTGTGTCACTACCAGACTCACTCTGCATGTAAAAACAGTTTGTCAAGTCTTAATTCCATGTTTTAGTAGACATAACTCATCTCTGAGATATGCTGTGGGTATGTCATAAAGCACAGTGCTTCGTGCTTAAAAGAGAGATATATCGTTTTGAGTTTCATTAAGTTGCTCATGCTTTTGCAGAGCCCTATGCCAAACACTACCTAGGTTGTACAACTGACATACATGTGTCTAAAGCATACAGACTCTCTCTCGCCCAGTCACAGAGCAACATTGGGAGTTCTACATTCACTCACATACTGATAAACTGCTTATATATGCAGCAACATTCCCTAACACAGGCGCTAAGGTATTCATCAGGCTGCTTACATACACAGACATTTTATTGTATGGTTAATTACAACCGTGACAATTTAAACATTTAAAAGAGACATGTTATACAATATACAAAGCACAGTAAAAAAAACAAAAAAACAGCAGAACATTATAAATCCAACTGACACAAATAGCTGTTAGAAAATAATGCATGTCAATTGCATGTAAGCAAAAATGCACAGTGCATGTTGTCCAAAGTGTGAAAATGTTTGGTAATAAGTTTAGCTTTAAATAAACAAAACACTGGCAGTCATCAATCTTCTCGAGATTTATTTGTTTTTTGTAAGAAGATTCTGCACCCCTTTGAAGTATTTGCCTAATATTCCCAATTTGGAAGAGCCCATACTACTAAAAATCTAGTTTGTGGCTTTGTTACAAGTCCTTATGCCATGAGTTAAACAGAGTGACATTAATAGTAACCGTATATAGTGGAGCAACGTCGGGCAGCAACATAGTAAGTGAGTAAAAGTTTCAGATTTGTAGCCGCACAGCCTGCACTTAACAGTGTTGGAAAGAAGCAGCCAGTTTGAATTAAAGTCTTTAATTTGCAATGCCATTCCTTCCGGCCAGTATTTGGGTAAGGCAGACTTTCCTGACTGCGTAATTAAGATATGGTTGTGGCTGCAGGCCAACATGACAATCATTAATGTGTGAGGTTGCTAGGGCATTTAATAGTAGATGGACTTGATATTTTCCACATCCACAGTCTTTGTGAGGAGTTTATATCCAAGAAAAGATCTTCAATATCTTTGCCTCATTCAATCAGTCCCTAGCAATCCCTCCCCAGGACCCCAAGGTTCCCCAGGAGGAGGCGTTTGTGTCCTTCAATGCTATCTCTATGAATGCTATCCCTGATGAAAATGCAGCTGTGTAAATCGGGGTCCCCGCTGGACCCGGGTCCAGCCCAGTTGCTTAGCTCTCTCGCCCTCCTCATTACAGCCCCACTGAATTCAATCCAGAACTCGTCCTTACAAACAGGTCTGTTCCCCACATCTTGGAAACATGCCATGCTGATTCCAATTTTGAAAAAAGCTGATTCCGATCCTACAGGGATCAGTAACTACCGTTCTATCTCTCTCCTTCCTAAACCAGCCAAGGTACTAGAGAAAGTTGTGCAAGAACAACGTGCTGGCTACCTTGAGTCTAGACAATTGCTTCATGATTTACAATCCGGATTCTGGTCCGGTTACAGTACCGAGTCCGCTCTGTTGGAGGTGACTGAGACTATCCGAGAATGCGTGGATGCAGAGGAGGAGGCCATGTTGGTGCTCCTCGACCTGTCCGCGGCTTTCAATACTGTTTCCCATGCCCTTCTGATTGATAGACTATACAATCTTGGGATACGGGGTACTCCCCTTGCCTGGAATAAATCTTTTTTTTAGTGGTCGTACTCAACAGGTCCTCCTACAACCTTTTGTCTCTGAGAAAAAACCACTCTGCTGCGGTGTATCTCAGGGTTCCGCACGGAGCCCACTATTTTTAATGTCTATCTACCTCCTTTGGCTGAGGTAGTTGAATCATGGGGGTCAGAGTAATCTCCTATCCTGATAACATTCAGCTTGTGTTTTCTTTTAGAGATCACTCTGATGTTAGTTTTGCCAATTTCAGATGCTGACTGGGTAACATTGAAACTTGGATGACTCTCAATACTCTCAAGCTCAATGCGGATAAAATCGAGGTGCTGTTTTTCAATCAAAGTGCCCCACCTCCTCCCTTTCTGTGGTGGCCATCTGAGCTTAACCCTCCCCCGGTACCGGTAAACTCAGCTAGGAATCTGGGTTTCCAATTTGGCAATGAACTGTCGTGCAAGACTCAAATTAATGAGGTCACCTCTGCGTGATTCAGCAAACTTCGTATGATCAGCAAAATTCTCCCTTTCCTGCCTCTGGACTCACATAGGACCGTCATCCATGCTTCTATTACATATCCCTTGGAGTACGCTAATAGCTTTTTTGTGGGAGCCCCAGCCTATCTGATCAAACGTCTGCAGATTGTACAGAATGCTGCAGCAAGGCTGATATGTAACATCCCTTATCGTCACTCAATAGCCCCTCATCTACTGAAATTACACTGGTTGCCTGTGACTAACCGCATCCAGTTTAAGTCCTTGGTCCTGGCTTTCGGGGTGCTAAAGGCAAGGGCCTGCATATCTGAGATCCTGGCTCAAGCTCGTTCAGTTCGATCGAGCTCTCAGATCGAATCTTCACCGCCTCCTCCGCCCTCCCCATTTCCACTGTTCCAGACTGGGGGGGCAGAGCTTTTGCCGTTGTGACTGCTAAATTATGGAATAGCCTTCCACTCTGCCTACGGTTGACTGAATCTGAATCTCTGTTTCGGCGCAACTTAAAAACCTGGTTGTTCTCCAACCTATAGCCTCACTAGTTACTCTTGCTGCTCCTAGTCCATAGCGCTGTGACACCCCCGTCGGGGGTAGCTGCACGCTTTTTAAGCTTCAAAATAAATGAATAAATCTGTTTTTCAGTATATTTTTCACTGCAGTGTGCATGAGCGATGGGATGCTTAGTGCCGTCAGGACTATTTGGAGGGTGTCTGCTGCCTCCATTAGGTAGGTGGTCCAAGGACTGCTTGTGGTTTTAAATATGTTTTGAAGGATAACTTCAAGGTGCAGGGCGTGGCTGAGATGCATCTGTGATAGTTTTTTAGAAAGGCTTCCATGTTGGCCCGCAATTAGCCTTCCACTCTAAATTGGGGTCTCACCACAGATCCCCTGACGTAATGCAGCAACCTGAACAACCTCTTGTAAACTTTTAGGTGTAGTTTTTCCATGGTTTTAATTAATTGTCCCGGGAAGGCCTCACTGCCATAAGTAATTTTGGATGGTAAAACGGCCCTGAGCACTTTTCATTTTGGGGCTGAAGTGGGGCCTCGGAAGGCGTCATTCAAATGGCAGAGCCTGGTGGTAACTGATGCAACCTTATCCTTGAGATGACTCAAGTGTGTTTTAAGACAGCTATTTGCCAAGAGTCAGATGCCCAGATTGGTTGTAAGATGTTGCTCCTGTTATTTTTAGGGGGTCGAGGGACCAGTGACGATTTGATAGCTTGTGCATCTTCCCTAAGGACATCACCTTTGTTATTGAGGCATTTGCAATCATCTTGTTTGCCATGTTGTATGTGTGAAGGGCTTTTAGGGCTCTCTGGATCCCTATTTTGGAGTGGTCAAGCAAAACAATGTCTCCCGCATACTGCAATATCGTGATCTTGGCCTTTCCTATTTTTGGAGGAATTAAATTGGAGTGGTTTAAGGCCGAGGGCATGTCTGTTGTATAGAGATTAAATAGCATTGGAGCAATCCTTGCTTAAACCCTTGATTCGTGTTGATCTTCCTGGTTAGTGTGTTGTCTGACAGCTTGACCCTCACCCAATTTGATGTGTACAGCAATATGATAGCATTAAGCAGATTGAAATGAAGGCCTAACGCCTGGAGTTTGCTCCATAAATTGCCCCTATACACTAGGTCAAATGCTGAGGAGTAGTCAATGGAGCATGCATAAAGAGCTAATGACTTCTGGCTGTTCACCTGATGGATGAGGTAGGAAAGAGACTAAGCTATCCAGTGTGGCAGGTGATCTGAATTCTGTTTGACAAAATGGAATGATCACATTAGTTGTTGCCCTTGACTCAAGATGTTTTAAAATGGCAGAGGTGTATATCTTGGCTTCAATGTCCAACAGAGCAATCGGGTGAATATTGATGGGATTCTGTCTTATGCCCTTTTTTAATACTGAGTGCAGTATTGAACCTCTCCTACTATCAGGAACTTGCCAAGAACTAAACAATTTGCAGAACAGTGGAGAGAGTATTGTGGGCAGCAGTACTAGGTCATCTTTAAACAATTGAACCGGGAGCCTGTTTTGGCATGACGCACCTGATGCTCTTGTTTTGTGAACAGCTTTTTGAATGACTCAAGTTGCATGCTTGGGGTCGCATCCCTTTGGTTCACAGCAGAGCATAAGATTTCGAGTGAGAAAGTACTCGGTTGTTCGACTATGTATAGTTTTTTTACATACAGGGTCTACATAGCTTTGTTGATGGCATTACATCGATGTCGTCCTGGCGTGTTTTGTTTTTAATATGTCTCCATAAGTCAGACTTATTTCGCTTGTTTATATGTGAGAATACGTGTTGCCACTCCTCGTCCTAGCTTATTGTACCAGCCATACCAATTGCTTATGTTGTTTTCTAGCACCTTGCGGTTCCTGTTGCAAAGCAGCATTGATTTGTTGATTATGGGTTTTGTAGATTGCTTTAGTCAGCCAGTAGGTGTATACTTTAAATGTGAAATCTCATAGTACGTAATGAAAACATAAATGTACTTATTTGTTGATTTTTGGGCATCAATTTCTACTTAAGACGAGTGACCTAAAATGCCATTAAAAAGTCAGAAAAGAAAGAAACTGAAGCAAAGATACTATAGCAGACAAAATGGTAAAAGAGAAAAGAGCTGCTAGTAAGAGAACAAAGACATTTCTTAATACAGTTTATACACATCTGTGCAGGCAGCTTAATTAAGTAAATAAAAAACAATGTTTGAGATCAATTAAGTTAGAATGTTACGTAATAAAGTAATTCATTATCTAAGACTTCATATGAAGTAATATAAAAGAAGAAGAGAAGCTGTTAGACAAACAGAATATGCTGAGGCTGTAGTTGATAAGGCCTTTGCTTTCAAGAGGGAGGAATTTATTTTGATTCTAACCAAAATGAGGATACTGGATAAAATGACATCTAAAAGGAAAAGAAGCGAAAATAAAAGACTTGTTAATAGAAGTTACTTTTAAAGTTTTCAGTGGTGAATGATAGCATACTTTCAGTGCTGAGTCTTTTTTATGATGAAAGCTATTTCCAAGAGAACACATTAGTGCATGCATTTGAAGAATCTGGACGATGTTAAGAGATTAAGGATGGTAGTCCTATTCCAAAAGAGGTGATGTACCTAGAAACGTAGAGGAAGTTATAGCTGAAGAGGTACAGGGAATGCATAGACATGCCCCTGTATATAAATGGGACTGTAGCAGTATTTGTAATATTCAATTCAGCAGGAATCTATTGATATATTGAGATGCTTCCTACACAAGTTTTTCAAACAGAAGTCAAAAACTGAAAATATTAGCTTTGCAGGAATTAGATATACACATGTCCAGGGACATTCACTTGCATGTCTACCAATGAAAGTGTGCCAACGCACCTTTTATCATTTCAGAATGTTAGCTGTAAACTATTCACAAATCCAAACATTAGTTCAGAGACTTTACTAATTCAAAATTCCTGCCCTATGTTTAGGAGAAATGAATAGAGATCTTTTGCATGGTACAGTAGCAGAGGTTGAAAGGTTTGTGATGATCTTCAGTTCAGTTTCTTTGGTCCTGAAGAGGAATGCAGGGAAAATGAAGATTTGGTAACTGCAGGTGGACTGGATCAGGACACACATATTACTGTTGAAAACTTTCAAGAAGAGATTTAAAAATTTAACACAGTCTGTTCAGAGTAACCTAACTGTGTTTTTATATGTTGTCGACACACTCATTACAAAGTTAAACTTTTTATGTTAATGTCTTTGAAAACTGAAGAAGAGAACAGAGAGGAGTGGCAAGAACCTGCAGCTTACTGTTCGAAATTACACACAGAGCTTAACCAATTCTGGAACCACAGAAGGACAGGAAGCAAGACCTTTGAGTTGAGGTTATGGTCAGACACATATGCCTTGAAGTTGTGCAAAAAATTAGAAAGTGAACATGTTATTTTATTTGGTTTAATATATTTTATACTAGCTGTACCCAGCCACGCGTTGCTGTGGCTCAGTCGAGTTAAATGGAAGAGAAAGAAAAGAGTAAGCGCACGTTTCTAATATGTTTAATTTCACAATGCTTGTGGGTATACAATATGTTTTTGTGCCTATTGTCTCTATGCGTCCCTTGTAGTTGTTGCGTTAAGACGAGTGACCTAAAATGCCATTAAAAAGTCAGAAAAGAAAGAAACTGAAGCAAAGATACTATAGCAGACAAAATGGTAAAAGAGAAAAGAGCTGCTAGTAAGAGAACAAAGACATTTCTTAATACAGTTTATACACATCTGTGCAGGCAGCTTAATTAAGTAAATAAAAAACAATGTTTGAGATCAATTAAGTTAGAATGTTACGTAATAAAGTAATTCATTATCTAAGACTTCATATGAAGTAATATAAAAGAAGAAGAGAAGCTGTTAGACAAACAGAATATGCTGAGGCTGTAGTTGATAAGGCCTTTGCTTTCAAGAGGGAGGAATTTATTTTGATTCTAACCAAAATGAGGATACTGGATAAAATGACATCTAAAAGGAAAAGAAGCGAAAATAAAAGACTTGTTAATAGAAGTTACTTTTAAAGTTTTCAGTGGTGAATGATAGCATACTTTCAGTGCTGAGTCTTTTTTATGATGAAAGCTATTTCCAAGAGAACACATTAGTGCATGCATTTGAAGAATCTGGACGATGTTAAGAGATTAAGGATGGTAGTCCTATTCCAAAAGAGGTGATGTACCTAGAAACGTAGAGGAAGTTATAGCTGAAGAGGTACAGGGAATGCATAGACATGCCCCTGTATATAAATGGGACTGTAGCAGTATTTGTAATATTCAATTCAGCAGGAATCTATTGATATATTGAGATGCTTCCTACACAAGTTTTTCAAACAGAAGTCAAAAACTGAAAATATTAGCTTTGCAGGAATTAGATATACACATGTCCAGGGACATTCACTTGCATGTCTACCAATGAAAGTGTGCCAACGCACCTTTTATCATTTCAGAATGTTAGCTGTAAACTATTCACAAATCCAAACATTAGTTCAGAGACTTTACTAATTCAAAATTCCTGCCCTATGTTTAGGAGAAATGAATAGAGATCTTTTGCATGGTACATAGCAAGATGTCTGGGGTAGGGTCTGTTCGGCCTTTCAATTAAAAACATGCACGTATTGTACACGCTTGTATTCAAATCCAACGTTGTGTTTCTTTAAACACGTGCTAATGTTGCAAAGTGAACAAACTCCTCCCCCCTCCCTCCACCCACTTCCCGGTCTGCCATCCTAATACCAACTGTCCATCCTAATATATGTAGACTATTGTCTCTATGCGTCCTTTCTTAATGTTGCAAAATGAACCAACTCCACCCACTTCCCGGTCTGCCATCCTGACTCCAACAGTCCATCCCAATATATGTAGACTATTGTCTCTATGTGTCCCTTGTAGTTGTTGTGCAGCAACCAGATCGATAGGGTCTGTTCGGACTTTCGATTAAAAACATGCGCGTATTGGACAAGCGCATATTCAAATCTAACGTTGTGTATATATAAACACGCGCTAATGTTGCAAAGTGAACCAACTCCTCCCCCTCCCTCCACCCACGTCCTGGTCTGTCATCCTGACACCAACTCTCCATCCTAATATATGTAGACTATTGTCTCTATGCGTCCTTTCTTAATGTTGCAAAGTGAACCGACTCCTCCCCCCTCCCTCCACCCACTTCCCGGTCTGCCATCCTGAGACCAATTGTCCATCCTAATATATGTAGACTATTGTCTCTATGCATCTCTTATTGTTGTTGCGCAGCAACCAAATCAATAGGGTCTGTTCGGCCTTTCGATTAAAAACACACCCGTATTGGACACGCGCGTATTCGAATCCAATGATGTGTATATATAAACACGAGCTTAATCAAATCCAAAGTTGTGTCAAAATTTCAAAGCAATCTGTGAACAACTTTCAGAGATTTAAGATTTTGAACAAACGAACATTGTCATTTTTATGTGTCTGTTCTGGCTTTCGATTAAAAACACGCACGTGTTCAACACGCACATATTGGAATCCAACGGTGTGTATATAGAAACACGAGCATATTAGAAGCCAACGGTGTGTCAAACTTTCAAAGCAACCGGTGAAGTACTTTCGGAGATTTGCGATTTTGAACAAACAAACATTTACATTTTTATTTATATAGATGCTTAAATAACATTGGTGTATTGGAAATAAATTGTAAGCATGATTAAGGCCTTCAGGTTTTCTTCATGAGTGCTGCCACACCCATTTTCCATGTGCAGTACTCTGCTAATTGATGATGAGTAATACACTCTTCATGAGTAACATGTGTCAAATAATTATATGTAAGCATGACTAAGACCTTCAGGTTTTCCTCCACATGTGCTGCCACACCCGTTTTCCATGTGCAGCACTCTGCCAATTGATGATGAGTAATGCACCCAGCATGAGTAAACCCCACCCGTCCCACAGCTATTAAAATGAGCATCTCCCTAGCAGAAAAGCTTAGCCTTATTATTTCTCCTGCTTACCTGCATTCCAACGCGTTGATGTGGCTATGGTTCCTTGACTCATCTTCTCCATCTGGAGTTCATGTGCGTCATTCACTCTTCGGGTCCGGTGGCATTGGTAACCTTCCAGAGTCCAGCATCGCTTCCGGATTCCCTCAGCAGCTAATCAACAAGAAAAACAAAAGAAAGAGGCCAAAGTTCACAGCAAGGTATTTCCCCGTGTTCGCGTCTTGCGAATTTGGTCACAAGATTTAACAGGTACTCTTTATTTATACTTTTACTCGCAAACTGCAATCGGAGAACATTTAATTCCAGGACAATCAAGAATTAAGTTCAGACTTATTGGAGTAGGACAATTGTTGTTTCTTTTGCATTTTAAAGAAGGAGGCTTATTTGAACAAGAACTATGTTATCAAAAAGTGAGTTATTGACAATTACTCTTTGAAATATTATGTGAGACAGTTATACCAAGAATTAAGCTTGTGTAAAAGTTGACATGCTTAGCATAGGTGTAATTAAGAAACACTATCAAAGAATGTCTTTACAAATGATTGGATGAACAGCAATGATTTATAAGAGTTGCAACCTTTATTAGAGAGGTATTAATAAAATAAGGCATTGACCGTATCTTAATATTATTCACTAGTTGATATATGAGTAATCTGAATCCAGTGTTTCAACCTTTATTTTTTTATTGTTTAAAGACAAAAGCACAGTGCCACAAAATAGTGCCAAAATGAAGCTGAAGGCAGAAGCTTGCCGCTTGCCAGTGCACCAGAAGTACTACGAACCAGAGGTCGCAGCGTCTTTTTGCTTTTTTTATTTTGTCCCATTCCCCTTTCCCCTGGTATTCTCCCTTGGCGCAGAGTGTTTTAATAACTTTTGCGGAGCCAGGATCTTGGGGGTATTGGGATTCAGCATCGTATCTCCCCAAGGAAACAACCTGATTTTCAGGTAATTGTAACCTAATGGTTACTTATTTGTAGAGGAACGCTTTGATTGTTCCACATGACAAGTTATATGTAAGTACTGTTACGATAATTTGGAGAATAATAAAATGACAGATAGATCAGTCCATAACAAGTTCAAACTAGTTTCCATTCCACAGGAACTTTAAGATCTAAATGTGTATAATTCAATTCTTATACAGTCTATACATCCATTCCAAGCTATTGCCCGTATGGAGTCACAGAATGGGAAGTTACCACCAACAGACTTTCAGAATTGTCTTAAAGGTAGAGTTGTATACTTGCCTTTAGATTTCAAGCAGAATAATGAAACTATAGGAGGGCACAGAGATTTTGAAAAGGACTTATTATTCTAGTCAATGGTTTACCTACCAAGAGTAAACAACTATGGCAGGAGTTAGTGGATGTTAGTAAAGTAAAGAAAGCAACATTATATCCGTTACAAAATAATATTTATTATAAAAATGTAGATACTCTTCAAGATATAACACATATGGTGGGTGACTCGATTGTCATCAAGAGGTTGGATTGAAAAGGTGGATTGATACCGATCAGAGGAAATGTATGAACACTACAGTATCCACCCTCTATATTTGTAGTTTAGGAGGTACTCCCATATATTGGGACCATGTAATGACCTGTGACTACCATTGTTTTAATTGACTTTAGGTGTTTTGATTTATTTTAGCTTGGATGTATGACATCATTTTTTTATGCATGTGTACTCTTCTTTATGATTTCTTTTGTGTCTCCTCGTAGCTTTAAAGTGGGAATGGTTGTATTTTACAGCCTTGCCAGGAACAAAATGTATGGGATGTGCATTTGAAAGCATGAGAGAGAGAAAGGTGTGGAATGTACTCCTCTGTCTTGAAATGCAGTTTTACATGCAATGGTGCTCAAATATGCATTATGTTTTACATTGGGAGATGAGGTTCATAGTTTTTATAGGCAGTAGTGCACAAATGTGCATTATATTCTACATTGGGAAATATTGCTTGCACATATATATATATATATATATATATATATAGATATGTATGTATGTATATATATATATATATATATATATATATATATATATATATATATATATATATATATATATATAATTCTTCATTGTGTGGAAGGGGACACATGTTGAAGCCTGTAACTGTATCGATCACATTAACAAAAATGAACACATTCTGCTGAACTTTTGACCCTGTAACCACCAATTTCCTAGACATCACAGTGTTTATAGAAAGAAGGGTTAGTGAAACATGTCTATTGAGGAAAACAACAGTGGGCAACACACTGCTACATGCCTTGAGTTTCCATCCCCATCACACCATCTCTAGTTTTCCCTATGGAGAATTTTTGAGGATCCATATAGCATGTAGTTCCAACTCTACCCTGGCATGCGCACAACAGGCTGCTAAGAAAAGGCTGACAGAGCGAGGCTATGATCCCAAGAAATTGGATATTGCTATGAAAAAAGCAAACAAAAGGGATAGACCTGAATGACTAAAACCTGTGACAAGCTCCAGTGATGCAGTTACAGTCCCATCGGTTAGCACCGAGGAGACTGAAAGAGAGGGTGGGTCGGGGAAAGTGTCTTGCAGGTTTATTTTAATGTACAGCAAACAATCAAATGCCATCAAGAAAATCATCAATTGCCAATGGACAATTATGCTTACCGATGCCACATTACAACAGGTACTTACCAGTAAACCTAATTTCACTTACCGTAAGGCTTACTCGATGCGCAGTGATTTAGTCAAAACCAGTTCGAAAATAAATACCGAAAGCAGTTGGCTCTTCCCAAAAAATGGTTTCTTTAAATGCAGCACCTGTCGTGCTTGTAAATTTGGGGTGAACACCACATCGTATACCACTGCTTTTTCGGACATTCTTATTACACTGACAGGTCACTTCACTTGTTGCACTGAGTTCACAGTGTACGTGTTAAAATGTATCTGCGGATTACAATATGTCCAAAGCACAAAACTACAGGTTTTTACATGCATACTGCAACATCTTCAGGTGACTGTCAACTCAGACCCCACTTATCCAGTGGCGAGAAAGTTGGAGCACAGTAATATTCTCAATGTGCTCCAATATTTTGTCATTGACAGTGTCCCCACCAACAAACATGATGGCAATTGGGAGAAGAGTTTCAGACAGTTAGAGACCCAGTACATCATTGAACATGACACCAAAGCCCCAAGAGGTCACAACATTTGCGAAGATTTGCACCATTACCTGTAGTGACATGGCCATGTTGTTATCACTTTGGCCTTGCCTGTTTTTCATATACTTTTTATACTCAACATTGGTTTTAATGTTTTAGTCTCTGCTGTTCGTCCAGTTTTATGGCTTTCTACCATTTATTTATATGCTTCATATGAGTTCGTGGTTTTAAGCTAATTATTGGCGTATTTTGCACAGAATCAAACATTGATTTAGTCACTGAACTAAGCTTTGACACCATGAGATGAGTTGAGATATAGCTTCTACAATCAGAATTGCTTTGCCCAAGATGGATCTATTGGGTCCATCTGGCGGGCTCCCCAGGTGTAGATTTACATGACATTATATAGAAGAATGACTAAGAGCACAATATGAATTAGGGCACACATTTATTAGGTGTTCATTTGATGCTGGTTTCTCTGTATTGTGTTTATCTTTTCTAAATCATTTTTTTTACCAGATGGGATCTTTGCACTTTTTTGCACTTAGCACTTTTTCACTTTAAGGCTGTCAACTAGAGGCATGGCAACTAATGTTCTTAATGGTTATATTTTACATTGATATACTACAATTGAAATGCATAGGATTTTTTGACTGCTCTCGTGTGCTGCTCAATTATATCAAGTATTTGTACTGTAAATTAATTTGTTTGCACATAGTCATTCCAGGTGTACCCAGGATCATGTATTGTGACTTGTTTTTAATCATTCAGCAATGTCTACATGTCATTTATTATCATGAGATTTTTGGAAGTATAAGGGTGATTTAGAGCTAAAGAATGATTGGACATTTGATTCTATTCCCAAAACCTGTGATTTTTTAGATTTTTTTGATTTGCATCATTTCAACTTGACAAACATCCTGAAGATATATGTATGAGATTGCTGATCTGGACTAAGCATTTGAGCAGTTATTACGCGCATTTGATGTTTACAAAGTGTACATCTTTGTTGCCAGTGCCCCCCAGTTGAGCATTCGAAATGTGTGTAGTATTTTTACTATGTCTGACGTTATTATGCCCGACTTTACGTCAAACTAGGCACCTTCAAGGTATCAATATGCCTTCACTTGCTCTAGCAAGACACAGTGGTTCGGAGCAGTTTGACTATCTATTTGTCCGACATTGCTCGCTACAGCAAGTACTGAAGGAAGCCGACCCTCCAGCTAACACACTGATTGAGAGGCTGTCCTTTCTCTCGCTGAGAATCCAGCTCCAGTGTTTCCAAGCTCCCCTCGCAGGGTGTTGGGAAATCGAGTCCGGGACAGAGATACCAGACCTATTTCATTCTAAAACTAAGATACCGAGCTGATTAGACCCTAAGAGAAATCTTGGTTAGATTCTTGGCAAAGAAAAACTAAACCTATGTTACACCACACTTACTCCTTCCCGTGTACTAAACTTATGTTAGGTACATTGGGGTAGGCGTATTTTAGAAGCACCAGTTGAGTACTTTTAGCCATTGTTATTTATGTATGTATTTATATATGGTTTAGAAACTATAAAATGCTCTTACAGTATTATTTTATAACATTGTTCTCGTTGTACGCATTATACTTTGCAGTCTGCATTACGTTTGTAGCAGTTCACTTTACTTGCATGAGAAAGAAGACTGTTCAATAAAACCTTTTATTGAAAACACCCATCCCTCTATTTCTCTCCAACTCTGAAGAAATGAAGCATGCACGAGTGACTGAGTGAAATACTTATCTATTGTTTCCGCGACTCTAGAGATACATTTCTTATTCTTGGGAAACAAAGTTGTCATGTTTATGCGGTTGTCAGAAACGAATCCCTTCCTGTGAATTCGAGAAAGTTTCTAGTGACCTCTGAGCTAGCTGGCACTCACTATTAAGTTTAGTATATAGAGACCTAGTCAACCTCAGACCTACGTCTAAACTATAGGATATACTATTCCAATGCGCAGAGCCTCTTGGGAATATAGGAACTACACTACAATTTTGCAGCCCTCTTAGGTCAAGAGGTAATAAGTTCCATAATTTTGGAATCAGGTATGAGAAAGATCTGCCTCCCCATCTGGATTTTTTAATTCTGGTGGTGCGGACGAGGTGTAGATGAGAGGATCTTAGTGGTCTGATGGGGACATGTGCCGAGATCAGATGTCTGAGTTTTTCTGGGCCTTTATTATTTACAGCCCTGTGAGCGATGCACAGGGATTCAAACTTTATTCTTGCAGCTACTGGTAGCCAGTGTAGTTGTTTTAGGGAGTTTCATGCTGAGGTGCCTGTGGAGATTGAGCAGTAACCTAGCCACTGTGGTTTGTACCGCCTAGTGCCTCTTGATCACATACGTGGGAGAACCCAAATAGAGGGAGTTCCCATAGTCCGGACATGAGACTATCAGAGACTGAGGAACGTTTTTCCTGAGCTGCTCCGGTATAAGATCTAGTATCTTTCTGAGCATTCTCAGGAGTCCAAAGCAGATACCAGACAGTTTATAGGCCTGTTGGCTCCTTGAGAGGGAGCCATCCAGCCAGATGCCTACGTTTTTACCACTAGTTTAGGGAACGATGGGTTGCCCATACAAGATGGCCAGTTATTCAATGGCCTGGGAATTGCCCTGTTGCCTAGAATCATTTGCTCTGTCTTTTTGCTGTTCAATTTTAGGTAACAATTTGACATCCAATTGGACAGTTTGTTTAGGCAGGGACCCAATTGAATTTTGCCTTGGTTATGATCTTGGGACAGAGAGACAATCAACTGGGTGTTATCAGCATACGACACTCCTAGTATGCCAAACTCCTGCATGATGGTGGACAGCTGTCTTACATATATAGTAAAAAGAGTGGGGCTAAGGGAAGAGCCCTGTGGCACTCCAAATTGTATAGGCAGGCTATCTGAAAGACAGTCTTGATCCATAACTTGGAGAGACCAGTCATCCAGAAAGGATCTTAGCCACTCCATCGCTTTGTCCTGGATACCTATTTCCCTAAGTCTGTTTTTAAGTATTGCGTTATTGACGGCACTAAGGTCAAGCAATATCATGGTGACTGATCCTCCGTTGTTTTCGCCGCATTTGCACGGCTCTATCGGCCGTTTTGGGGCTTTTGAAGGGCTTGGAAGTTATTTTCACGGCGGCCATCTTTGTGAGGGCAAGAGCGGTGGGAGCGCTGTAGTGTCCACATAAAAGGAAACAGCAGTCTCCCGCGCTAGCGGTCGCGTTTGCGGGAGCGCCGTCCCTAGCGCCGGAGTCTGGCCAGAGTCAGCCCGTCTGCGCCCGTCAGCGCTCCGGTAGCAGACGGGGCAGGACGGCTGGCTGGCATTTACTTCTGGTTGGTGCCTTAATCTTCTCAGCTTCAGCTATGTGTTTCTCTTACTCGTCAGAGACCTTCTTAAATATCCGTCCTCCGGTAGGTCGCTGCCACTCTGTCTTTCCTGGTTGCCGTGCCCTTAGAAAAGGCTGCACTGAGTGCGGATGGCGCTTTCCTATACACAACAAGCCGAAACTGATTTATCAACCTATCACTATCACTTGCCTACTCCTTAACACACGCTCCTTAGGCTGTCATGCGCTAGATATTTGCAATTTGCTCGATAACTCTAATATATCCTGCCTTTTTCTCACTGAGACTTGGCTTAGTGATACCTCGGCCCCTGACTTAGTTAACGCCATCCCACTTAATTATTCCATCATCAGGAGGGACAGAACATCTGGGCGCGGGGGTGGTGTGGCTATCATAGTCAACAACCAGCTACACTGCACTACCTTCTCGATAGACAATATTCAGGACACCGAGGCGCTCGGCTTCACACTTCATCTGTCTCCCCACCAGGCATGTACCGGCATTCTCGCATATAGAACTCCCGGTCCCTTAGGCTCTTTCCTGGATGAATTACAGGTAGCACTTTCAGTCCCATGTCTTAAATCGGAACATTGTTTACTTCTAGGCGACCTAAACATACACATGGATGAGGCCACAAATCCTGACACAATAAAACTTATGGAGGTCACAACAGCATTAGGACTTATACCTTTTATTCACGATCCCACGCATAATAAGGGCCATACTCTGGACCAAGTTTTTTCCACCGTCCCTATTAATGTACTTGCTCCTCAGCCAGTATTATGGTCGGATCATTACTTAATTTCTTTTTTCCTATTAAGTACCCCTCCTCCTAGACCAAATCCCACCATCTCTGCTAAACGACTTTCCAGGCCTTTTCATCTGCTCTCTAATGAGATGCTACTACAGGCCATGTCATGTTCACCGTGTACCTTGTCAGGTAATGTGGAAATCGATCTAGCTCATTACACTGAATGGCTCACGACTATACTGGCGGATCTCGTGCCTGCGAAAGCCGCTAAACCCGGAAACAAACGTCCTTCCGCTCCTTGGTTCACATCTCAGCTCAGAGAAGCCCGGCAAAACTGCAAGAGAGCAGAAAGAGCCTGGAGGAAAGACTACAAGCCTCTTGAGAAAGAAAAATTTAAAAAACTTAACTAGATCCTACCACAAGTTGATTTGGAGTGGAAAAAAATCTTATTTTGAACGTCGGATAGACGAATCTGAAAACTCCTGTAAGGAAATCTTTAAAATTGTTAAGGATTTTACTTCTCTGTCCCTGGGTATCTCTGCTCAGTCTCACTCAGAACCTTGGCTGACTGAACTGGCACATTATTTTGTAGATAAAATAACATCTATTCAAGCCTCTCTTGCTATCTACTCTAAACAGCCTCAGGATGCTGCTCTTGGTGCCCTCTCCTCTTCACAACCCACCCTCTGGGAATTCCCGCAGCTGAGCCTTGCTGCTTCATTAGACCATCTGACAGGCTTGAAGTCGGGCTCTCCTCTAGATCCCTGCCCGGTCTCTTGCCTCAACAAAATAGCCCTTGTGCTAAATGGCCCCATCAATTCCATTCTTAATTCCTCACTGTCTTCTGGCATTGTCCCCCAGGCGTGGAAGAGTGCTCTCATCCTTCCACTCATAAAAAAACCAGCTTTGGATCCCATTATACATGCCAACTACAGGCCTATTTCTCTCCTCCCCGCTCTAGCGAAGGTGGCGGAAAGACATGTGCACAGATCTATCTCTGATTTCGTCGAGAATAACAATCTGTTGCACACTACCCAATCTGGGTTTCGTGCGAATTACAGCACAGAGACCACGCTACTTGAAGTCACCACCGCCATTAGAGAGGTCTTGGATACTGGAGGAAAGGCCATGTTGGTCATGTTGGACCTGTCGGCGGCGTTCGACACCGTTCCCCATGATACCCTCCTAACTCGACTCTGGGATTGTGGTCTCCGTGGGACGGTGTGGAACTGGCTTAAATCATTTCTAGCTAGCCGTCGACAAACGATCTGGGCGCCACCTCACTCCGCAGCTATGGCAACTCTGGAAGTGGGGGTCCCTCAGGGGTCTATTCTTAGCCCCCTGCTCTTTAACATCTTTCTGGCCCCCCTTGCAGAGGTTGCGGAGTCGTTCGGCGCTCAGATCGTGTCGTACGCTGATGACACCCAGCTCTTGCTCACATACGACAAGAATGAGGTATTCGATGGGATCCGTATCAGAGGCTGCCTAGAAGCAGTCTTTGATTGGTTCAAAAGACACGGCTTAAAATGCAACTCCGATAAAGCGGAGCTGCTCTTTTTTGGATGTGTCTCGGAACCAAACTGGAAAAGTTGGTGGCCACAAGACCTGTTTCCACCTGCAAATGCAAGTACCAAGGCTAAAAACCTAGGTATCATTGTTGACAATGAGTTAACCTTTGGGCCTCAAATATCCTGTCTCTCCGGGAAATGTTTCGGGATCCTGCGGATGCTCAGGAAATTCCTCCCCCTGATTTCTATGAACCATCGAAGGATCATTGTCCAAGCACTTGTCGGGTCGCGATTAGACTATGTAAATGTCCTCTATTTAGGACTCCCTAAATATCTCGTGAGGAGACTTCAAGTAGTCCAAAATTCAGCTGCCAGGGCTATTTATGGACTTCCTAGACGAGCTAGTGCGTCTGACTTGTTGAAGGAATTGCACTGGCTTCCTATAGCCAAGAGGGCTCTCTTCAAAAGCCTGACACTGACCTACAAGGCCCTTCACGACTCAGGCCCTAGGTACATTAGGAAGCGTCTTGCTCTTTACAAGCCGAGCAGAGCCTTGCGATCTGCCTCCTTGTCAAAAATGGTCGTTCCGTCCATCAAGCGAACCAGACAAGGGGGACGCTCCTTTCATTACCTGGCCCCGCGCGCTTGGAATGAGCTTCCCATTTCTCTCAGACAGGCCCCTAGTCTGATGTCTTTCAGAAAGGCATTAAAAACCTGGCTTTTTACCAGTTAACTTTGCTGTTCCTTTTATTCTGCAGTTATGTTCCTCTACCTAAAGGACTTCTTCGCCAAAGCGCCGGGACACTCCTGCTGGAGTAGCCGTTGAGCTATAGAAGAACCCAAATAACATAACATAACATAACAGTATGGCTTTAAGTTCCTCGGTAACTACCAAGAGCGCTGCTTCTGTACTATGAAGGGCGCGGAAACCCATCTGCGAGGGTTGGAGTAGCTTGTTCTACTCTAGATAGTTGACTAGATTCTGATTGACATGCCTTTCCAGGAGTTTACCAAGGAGGGGAAGAAGCAAAATAGGTTGTAGGTTACTGAGTATGTCTGGATCTAGATAGGATTTATTTAGGAAAGGTCTTATTATTAAGTATGAGCGCAAAATTCGTTCCGCTAGCGGATTTTGCGAATTTTCGGTAAATTCGCGATCCGCGAACTCCCGCAAATTTACAGAGAATTCGCAAATCCGCGAGCGGCGGATCCGGGCGCAAAAGTTGAAGCCTTGTCTGTTGTAAATATTTTACGATGGCGCCGGCAAGCTGCCAGCGCCATCCTAAAATAGTTACTAAGTTAGCTTCAACAGGAAGCTCTAATAGATAAAATAAAGCTGCTTTATTTTATCTATTAGAGCTTCCTGTTGAAGCTAACTTAGTAACTATTTTAGGATGGCGCTGGCAGCTTGCCGGCGCCATCGTAAAATAGTTACACCATGCCCTTCCTGTGACCAGGAGCTTCTGTCTCTTCATCTACTGCTCTGATCGGTCTCAGACCTTTTATACAAACAAGAAGCATGTGCACTGATGCACTCGCATGGAAGCCCCGCCCACACACTCACGGTGTGCACCGTCTTCCCGCCATTGACCCACTATGATGGACAGCTCACCCAAGGGACCCCTGCGCCCTTCTGGGCGATTGCATAGTAACACACACATGGTCGCTGGAACTAGTTGAAGCTCAAATTGAGTGACTCATTCATCAGCCCAAAAACAATCGTGCGCGTCATCGAGGCTGGGCAGGTGTGCCTTCTTCCCAAATCTACCGTAGAAAATCAGCTGTGATGCTGGATAGAGGCCTTTGTATCCTTGAATTTCACGAGCGCAATCCCTTTGATGTTCGTGTGACCAGGAGCTTATGTCTCTTCATCTACTGCTCTGATCGGTCTCAGACCTTTTATACACACAAGAGACATTGTGCACTCGCATGGAAGCCCCGCCCACACACTCGCGGTGTGCACCGTCTTCGCGCCATTGACCCACTAAGATGGACAGCTTACCCAAGGGACCGCTGCGCCCCTCGGGGCGATTGCATAGTAACACACACATGGTCACTCCAACTAGTTGAAGCTCAAAATCAGTGACTCATTCATCAGGGCAAATCCGCAGATCCGCAAATCCACAAATCCGCCGATTTTGCGGATCCATGATCCGCAAATCCGCAAAATCCGCGGATCGTGGATCCGCAAAATCCGCCCATGCTTACTTATTATGGCATTTTTCCAGACTCGAGGGACCGACCCTGAGTCAAGGGATTTATTAAGAATCTTCACTAGGGGGGAAGAATATCCTCAGTCATCTTAAGAATAGCGTGTGGAGGCACAGAGTCTAATGGGGAACCTAATTTGATGGACTTGAGCAACTTGACGGTAGCTTCATCCTCAAGCCTAGGAAAATGTGTTAGACTAAGGGTGGAACTGGAACGCTATCTACGAGGGGCTCTTCTTGAGCGGACTGGGTGGTATTCTGAAAGAACCCATAAATATCCATCAATTTTGTGAAAAAAGGATGCTATTAGATTGCATCTTTCAGTCGTGGCTGCTAGAGGACCTACGGTTTCATGGAGAGTAAACATATTTTTAACTACTTTGAAGAGTTCCTTTGGGGAGTCGAGTGCTTGGAAGATTTTCTCCTTGTAGAATTTAGCATGTGCCAGTTTACGGAATAGATGTAAACCAATAATACAACTTGATTAATTTGATGGCGTGAATATTCGGATCATCATCATGGTGAGCTGAAGTTCATGTTGAGAAACCTAGGAGCACCAACTAAGTTTCTAACACTCAGTTGTGCAAAGTATGCATGGGATTACCTGCTTCAATTCTTGTGAGAAGCAAACTCAAACACAACTGACATCAATCTGAATACACCAGGAGAACTTTGCTCTCTGGACCCTGCAAACATTCTCAGAAATTTTAAATACAGGTTTCCTGCGATGATGGCTTTCATCTGCAGCAAAATGTATCCTACTTTTGGCAGGTAACTGATTTCTTTTGGTGCAAAGAGTGCCAAGCAAGGGTTGCTGTCATGGTTAAAGCATGCCCCAAAATTTAGAACAGACACTGATGACTTTGTCTTGTCTTTCATACAACAGTAACTGACATGTGCAATCCCAAAAGACAGTGCTGACAACGACGTGAGACAACATGCTCTACAGTTTCAAACTCATGGATGTGGGAAGTACTGTCATCAAAAATACAGATATTGGAAGTACTGTATTTAAAGACGGAATGTCATATGTAGAGTTGTTGTGAGTTAGAACATTGTCCAGTTTGTATTTGATTGGTTCTGATGAAAAGAAAGCTAGTGCCGATGCAAGCTGTGTAAGAGACTACAATGGGTTAAGAACTGTATACACACCTAATTAAGGCCACCACCCTTCTTATGAGAAACAGATAAACTGTCCAAAATTGAAAATTAAAAACAGTGTATACAGATGCTGATGAAAAGAAAGGACATAAGGACAATCAAGAAGCTGTTAAGAAGAGAAAACAGGTAAATGATATTGTAGGCTACCAGTTGGAAAGCAGTTCAGGTGTCAACAGCTATACAAATGTTCCTCTCAATCTATTGTTTTATTTACCCAAAAATCAAGGGGGGGAACGGATCCTTCCCCCCCCTTGATTTTTGATTAACCCTAAGGAGACTGAATGGATCAGCACTCTTCCTCCCCCCATTGATTGACTGTGATCAGCAGCGTGCAGCTGTGGGAGAATTTCAAAAGAGATTCACAAGTGAGCTAGCTCACATGTATAACACATTCCCCTTGGTAATCCACCATGGCGGAAAATTTTGGACTCAGTTACACTACTGAAGAAATTTACGCAATACTTTCCAGACCTCCCCTGCTCATGGAAGGTGACCTTTCTCAGACTCTGTCTTCCACCACAGAGTGGGATGCACCCTGCGAAGCGAAAAGAGAACAAGTCAGAACAGCCGTGCACGGCATCATAATGACAGAATATCTCAGAGTAAACGCGGCCCCCAGAGGACTATGGGTGACGAACGCCCATCGCATATTTCTGAAAGATTTAGCCTCCAGGAAAGATTGGTCAACCATTTCTTGGAAGTGCACCAGGGACTATTTAGTCCTGATCATAAAAACAGCCACCAAACTGACGGACGAACCTATGGTGAAGATTGAAATCTTGGAAACCAAATTGAATAATACGGTCAATATCACCATTTATAAGAACCGTCTGGATGAAATACATAAAGAGATGAAAGACACCCAAGAGTACCTCACGCAAACCAAGTTGCAAAAACTGGCTAAAGAACTAAAACGATTCTCATTAGAACGTATACACCCATATAGTAGTAAGGAATATAAACCAAATGACAATTCCTCAAACTATAATTCGAACAGTATCTCTTCTAACGTAAGCTCTGATCAAAGTGGAGACGAGTTTCCCAATCGTGGTAGAGGCAATTTCCAAAATAGGACAGGAAATCGCTGAGGCTGCAATTTTTGGCGACCTCCCTATTTTCAGACGAACACTCAAGGGATACCGTTTCATCCATTTAATCCCCACTTCCAAGGATGGCCTAATCCATACTTCCAGATGCCACCCCATATGAACCAACAGATGCAACAACAAGCAGGTCAGAACTACCAACAAGGGATGCCTTTTTTAGGGAATGGCCAGTCAACCCAACGGACCAGAAAAAGGGGAGTAACATGGTCCGACCAAACCAGACAAGTCCAGACAAGGAGTGCGACTAGAGCCAAAACAGGGTACACAGAGGAGGAAACGTGTATGGAAATAGGAGATAGAAAGCATTTGTGAACTGGGGAATGGCTGGAGTAGATGATGCTGAGAAGGGTTAACAAATAGAGAGAGATTGGAAGAGTATGGACTGGCCACATGCTTAACCAGGGAGTTGTGAAAAGGGGAAGAGACAGGGAGGGGTACAGCATTTTTGGTTGGCAGTGGTGGACAGATAAGGATAGCGGAGAAGGTTGTCTAGGAGAAAGGGTGAGGAAGAGCAGATACAAATGAGCAGTATTAAGTGTGGACAAGAAAGAAGGCATAGAGACATGGGTAGGTAAGGTAACCGGAAGAGAAGAGGAAAGGAGAGCAACAAGGCACAGTACAACAGGTGTAGGTGGAGAAAGAATAGCTGTCACCAAATATTAAGGGCAGAGCCAAGATGAGCTGGAGACATTTAAGAAGATGGGTGTACGAGGAAATGACTAGGTGCAAAGGATAGTAAGGGGAAGGAAAAAAGTGGTGGTGCAGAGAGGATGGGGGCAGGGAATTGGGATTAAGGGATAGACTCCGCTATGGGAGAGCATCTAAGGAGCAGAGAGATTAGTAGGGTGACGTGAGCTACAGAGACATAATGGCTGAGCAGGTGTGCAGGATGGATGAAAGGGGGATGGGGCAGAACACGTTGGTCAAGTAGAGGGGAATGCTAAGAAGTGAAGCAGAGGAGGTAGAGGTAAAGGAGTGGGGAAATGGTAAATTAGATGAAGGTAGTAGATGAAAGGATACAGAGAAACAGTGAATATGATTGGAGAGACGAAGAAGTTGGGCTGAGAAGGGAATGCAGAGGGGGTAAAAACAAGGGAGAAAGAATATCGAGAGCAAGAGAGGGGTGTGAGAAGACAAGGCGACAGAGCGCAGAAAAGGAAATGGGAAAACTGTGATGAGAGAGGCTATGCTGCAGAGATTCTTGTCTAATTGTATCTTCCGTGTTATATGAATGATAGTGACTGTGTGGTTTTGGTGTTTGTGTTTCCGTGTTTGTGCGTGTTTGTCCGTGTGTGTGCATGTTTGTACGTGTGTTTACCCATGCGTGATTCAACTGATTTGCATTGTAGTCCTATGGAGTTGGTGAAAATCAGTGAAGTGTGTAGTGTTGCGGCTGAAGTTTTAAAGCTGCGTAGCTCTTTCTGCACCTATATTTGTTAATTTTGAAAAAAGTGTTGTAAAATTTTTTTTTTTTTGATGGGATGGATTTTATTGAGGATAAATACTTAGAAGAATACCAGCAAGGATTTGTAGGAGGTGATGTTCAGGAAAATAGACCTGCAGGACAGATCAAACAAAAATAGTTAGGGATTCGTACTATGTCAGCACTAAACTATACTGACCTTGAAGTTTACACCAGGAGCTATATAATAATCAAAAAGAGGAGGGCATACTGAAGGAGTACATTATATTACCACTGACCGTTTTAAGCATGTTCTAGATGAAATTCCAAATGTAACATTATTTTGTAGACCTAACCTATTAATTCTACATGATTTGTTTTGTTAAATAATTTTTATTAAAGATAAATAACACAGTAGTACATATATAATATTGCGTTCAGATGATGAGAAAGTATACAGTTATACATTAATAACGTCTGCTAATAAGTGAATTAAAAATATAAGTTCAATAGATTGTATTACACTTGTATTGACACTCCTAAGAATTGACTGATAAACTACACATAATAAAAATAGCACTGAACTTTAAACTGGTATACTGAGAACCTGTGAAAATATGAGAAGGCAACAATATAAGAAACCATTTTTTTTTTAAAGAGAGAAGGATAGATAAAAGAGATGGAGAGAGATAGGAAAAGGAGAAGCTAGATAAAAGGAAAGGAAAGAAAAGGAAAAGAAAGACAATATCGGATATAGAGAAAGAAGTTAAATAGAAGGTGAAGTCGATGACAGATAAGCCATAATAGATCAGATTTAATTTGTGAATGAATTGAAGCATGAGGCACAGAAGCAATTCTATGTTCATCACATATTAAATTTCACCAGAGTAAAAAAGATATCTTAGAGTTGTCTTTCCAACATGTTAATATAACCTTAAAAGCTAGAGCAATAAATAGATCAAATAGAATTGATTTGGAGGAAATTTGATCAAAATCAGGCAACATAGTACCTAAAAATACATTGTGGATGTTAAATTGAATACTATAATAAAAATCAATATACATTTTGACCAAACAGCTTTCCAGAAAGCATAAACTTTAGGACAATAGTAACGTAAAATTATTAAAGAACCTTCAGCAGTGAGACATGACCAACAAGATTTTGAGACTGACTGGTTAAACTTATGTAAAAGTAGGGGAGTAATAACAACTCTACTGTAAATAAAATATAAGGATTGTGTGATATTTGCACCTGTAGATGTCTTGAAGAGTTTTTGCCAGAACTTGTCCCATTGAGAAACAGATAGTGTTTGGGATAGATCCTGTTCCCATTCTAGCTCAATATTTGATTTATTCCGTGTGCAATTAGTTATAGATAAAGTTTTATATATAAACGAGGCACTAGGAATAGTGTCAGAAGAACCTTTATAAAAGGGTGTATCAGGTGTGAATGAAGTTGAAACTGACAGAGAAGTAAAATTCTGGAGATAGTTCTAGAGTATTGGGGCTAAACTGTTATATTGCTGAATACATGAATCAGGTAGATTAAAGGTCTCTTGCAATTGATGAAAGGGTACAATCATATTATTGACAATCATTTGATTGACATGCAAAAAACCCTTTTCTTTCCAATGTTTGTAGTAAAATATTTTGTGACAAAATTTAATGTGTTTATTATACCATAATGAGGAGGCAAGGAAACATTGATATTTATCAAAATTCTTAAAGAAAGTTGTATGTAGAAGATATTGAGAATATTTCAAAATTGGATAGTTGGAAATAAAAGTACAATTAGTGATGAAAACAATATCCTGTAATGAAATTTCATTTAGCAATGAACATTCAACAGTAACCCAAGAGGGTTTAGGTAAATCCTGATGATCTTTAGACATAGCATAAAATTGATGGATCAAGAAAGCAGTATGTAATTTAAAATCAGGGGATCTGACCCCCCCTCAGTTTGGGACAGGTAACTTGAATAGTGCAATGCGTGCACTTTATTATTCCAAAGAAACTAAGAGCATATAGAATTAATCTGTGTCAAATATTAATTGGAAATTTTGAATGGTAACATTGATAATGTGAAAAGTATCTGTGGAGCAATCATCATTTTAATTGTATCAAGTCTCCCCCACCAAGACAGAAATAAACGGGACCAAGAGGACAATAAATTGGGAATCTTAGGTTTTAGAGCATTAAAGTTATGTGTATCACGAATATTAGAGGAGAACCATGTGCCTAAGATTTACTTTTTTGAGGACACCATGTACAATTTTTAGAATCAAACATATGTCTATAGCATGAGGAGTTTAAAGGTAAAATCTCAGTCTTGGAGAAATTTAGTTTATAGCCTGAAACATTAGAGAATGATGACATTTCATGTAAAATGGGGGAAGAGAAGTAACTGGATTGGACATAATAAGAACATCATCTGCGTATGCAGAAAGTTTAATTTGGTGGGATTTCAAAGTAAAGCCAGTAATAAGAGGATTATTTCTAATACATTCAAGAAAGGGTTCCAAACATAACAAGAAAAGTAGTGGTGAACGGGGACACCCTTGAAGTGTGTCTCTCTGTAGCGAGAAATATGGGGTAAAAAGACCATTAACAAAAACACATGCTTTTGGATCTGTATACAATAATTTGATATATGAAATACATTTTGTGCCGAATCTAAACTATTGTAAGGTGTGTAACATGAATTCGCAATTAATTAGATCAAAGGCTTTTTCTGCATCCAAAGATAATGCAGCTAGGGGAAAGGGATATTTTTTACTAAGAGTGAAAATATTAGAAAACATTCTGGCATTATCATAGGCTAAACATCCTTTGATAAAGCCAGTTTGATCTGGGTTAATGAGAAGAGGAATAACTTTCTCCAAACAGGAGGCCAAAATCTTTGCAAACATTTTACAATCATAATTGATTAGTGTTATAGAGCGAACATTTTTGCAGAAGGAAGGGTCTTTATCTGGTTTAGGGATAACAATAATAAGGGCTTCTAAAAAAGAATCACAGGCCTTAGAATTGGATATGAATGAATTAAAAAGCACTAATAATTTAGGTGCAAAAATTGAGGAAAAGGCTAAAAATAATTTGACTGAAAAGCCATCTGGGCCTGGAACCTTCGATTTCTTCAAGGATTTGAGGGCATCAGATATTTCTTGAAGAGAAATATCCTCCTCTAGTGGCAAAAAGATATCCGGGAGAGATTTAGGTTTAGGAATATCTCGGAAAAAAGATATGAAGTCTTCTTTAGAGGGATTGGTAGTTTCTGTGTATAGGACAATGTAATATGATTGAAATGTACTAATGATATCAGAATCAGATGAGAGGAGTGTATTGTTCGATTCTGCATGAATAGGGCCAATGGTTTTACGTTCTGATTTGATTTCTTAAATCATTCACTAGCATTTTTCCTGCTTTGTTTTGGCCTCCGTGAAATTTCAATTTAACCTTAAGAAGGATGTTACAGGCGTCTACAGTGGCAGTTTTATTTAGGGTGGATTTAGCTTTAATTAACTCTTGGAGTGATGATGGGGACTTGGAAGAGAAATTCTTCTGTTCTAGAGTTTTGATTAGTGTTAGTTTTTTTTTTATATTTGGCATTTATTAGTTTTCTTCTCTTTGAAGAATACGCAATAGTGACAGCTCTAAAAGATGCTTTGAATGCATCCCAATTATTATGGATTGAGGTATCTATAAAGTTGTTATTTGCAAAAATTTAATTTATAAAGGAGTTCGCTTCTGAAATAAAGTGCCATCTGATAAAAGGTGATTGGTAAATCGCCATTGGTCTTGTTTGCATGTGGTGATGGATAGATCGATATAAGTAGATACGGGAGCATGGTCAGAAATAAAAATAGATCCAATTTCTGATGAGTGGAGACAAGGCAATAATGATTTGGAAATTAAAATGTAATCAATACGGGACCTGTTGTGGTGTACAGGAGAATAGAAAGTAAATTCTGAGGCATCAGGATTACATGTTTTCCATGAATCAAATAAAGGACGAGATGAAATAGCAGATTGGAATGATTTGCGAGTTTTGTTTGGTTTAAATTTACATTTGGATTTTCTGTCTGAAAAAGGGTCCAGCCAATTATTAAAGTCACCACCAACCATTACGTTAGAAATAGATATAGTTAATCGTTTCATTTTTATAGATTGCCAAAATGCCGGATCTGTTTCAACAGGCCCATAAATATTGAAAAAAGTAATTTGCATTTTATTGATAATAGTATCAACCAGCACCCAACGAACATAAGGATCACATTCTGATAATAATATTTGGGCATTAATTGATTTATGAAATAGTATAGCAACACCACCATGACTATCCGAAGCAGGAGAAAAAACAATTTGATTAACCCATTGGCATTTGAGTTTAAGGGATTCTAGATCATTGCAATGGGTTTCCTGTAAACAAGCAACTTGGGTGTTAAGTTTAGCTAAATGAGACAATACCATTTGACATTTGACAGGATGACCTAGACCATGTACATTCCACGAGACCACATTAACTATGATGTTGGGTTAGGTGATACATGAGGAAACAGGAACACAGAACTGCATAATTAACAAGGAAAAAGGAAAAAAAAAAAAGGTTTATTATGTGATGTGCAAAAAATGTTGTTAAAAGTAAAACATATACCAGAAAACAAGACGGAACTACAGCAAGACCAACAATGAGAAAAGATGATAGGTCTAGAGGGAGAAGAAAGAAAGGAGAGGAGGAAGAAGTGTAGGAAAGAAAAAAGAAGAAGACAGAATAAGAAATAAATAAACAGATCAAGGAATAGATTCCAGATATGTGGAGAAAAGTATGGCCCCAGTGTAGGAGGGCATAGTGACGCCGAAGAACACGGACAACGGTGATAAAGGATAGATGAAATGAGAACCTCATAAATAATTAGATAACAATGATAAAATCAAAGAGCTTTAACAAAATGGAATTTTAGGAGGAGCATAGTGACCTTGAAGGACACGAACAACGATAATAAAAAACAGATGAAGTGAGAACCACATAGATAAGAAAGCAACAGTGACTAATCTTAGAATTTTAATAAAGTACAACGTTTATAATCCTATTAATAAACATTGTACTAGAAAAACTGTCAAATTGGTGATCCTGAAATATAAGAGAAGTCAAGCATTTGTATCCATGCCATGGGAGGAGAGATTATGAAGAAAGAGTTTAAGTTTATCCGGATCATCAAAGGAACGTGACCGACCATCATGTGTAATTTTACATAGGCACGGGTGAAGAATTCCATATTGGATATTAAGTTGTCTCTTCTGGGGGCGTAGATTAAGAAATTCTTTGCGTCGGGCGTTTGTTGCATTAGAAATATCTTGAGATATGAAGATATTATGACCTGACCAGTTAAGACAACATTTAAGTCTTACAGCCTTCAGAACTTGTATAAGCTTGGCGGATTCCAAGAAATGCATTATGATTCCACGTGGTTTGTTAGCAGTAGGATGAAGACGACCCAGCCGATGTGCTCTTTGTATATTGAGAGGATTTGAAAATGCCTGAAGATCTAGTAACTCTGGAAGCAATTTCTGAAGGAATACCACCATATAAGGACCTTCAAAATTCTCCGGAAGTCCATACAAGCGCAGATTATTTCTACGATTGCGATTTTCAAGATCCTCTGTGTGGATTTTTAACTTGTGGTTTCCTGTTCTAATGCTGGAATCTTTAAGGAAACATTTTGTAAGTCGCTTACATGCTGTTCGAGTTCCAAGACTTTTCCTTCCATAACAATCCATCTCTCCTCAATTTGTTTTAGTTTTTCATTGGTCGTGGACATAAAAGGTTGGAGGCCGCATACCTACTCTAATATAGAGTCTAGAACAGGATTTTGTGAGGAGAGAATAGGAGACCGTGGATCAATTTTATGTCTTTTCAGCTTAGCACCAGAGGAGTAAGATCCCGCAGTATGAAGATCAGTAGCCATTGTGAAGATAATGAAAGACTCGTCGTACAATGCACAGTGTTTGATAAATTTGTCTAAAAAATATATAGAGGAAAATATTTCTTGTATTGAGTACGAAGTTATATTATTATCATAGTTCACAACAAGTGACATACATTAGAATAAAAGTATTGAGTAGTAGTAAGATAGAGAATCTCCAAGAAAACATAACAAAAATATCCCATCAGGCATGAGCTGAGGAGAAAAAATTACCCCAAAAAATGGTCACAAAATGCATCTGAAGACAATATTCAATTACCACATGTTGCTACAGGTGACGGATACAAAAGAGACCTTATTTGCACCTGCATGAGTAGATGTAAGTAAGCAAAAAAGGAAAAATTTGCTGTAATATAAAGTGGCGAGAACACTAAATGATGTTAGTGACAATGGTGGTTATGCTGTGGTGAGGTTTCTTCTGATATGGGCTGTCACCTCAACCATTACTTAGAAATGTGGTCTCTCATACTACTCGCTTCTAACAGAGTAGATAAAACATGTGGTATTGCAAGCAAACAACCATCTTCATTGCAAAAGCAATAAGTGTGCCCCTTGCAAAGTAGTGAAAAGAGTCAATACGGCGTTTTTGGGGCGTGCAGTCCAAATCTAATTATTTTTTGCAAAGTTTCCAGTAAGGTTCTTGAGTAATATTTCCAATAATAGTTCTCAGCACTAGAATGTTGCCAAACACTAAATTGAGGAGTAACAACTGTTGCAGAGGACTAGGGGAAGGTCGGAAGCATGTTTTCAATAAAGCTGGCATGGAGAAAGAGGACGCGAGCGCCGCGTTTCAAAATGGCGGGTGCCCGTGACTTGCTGTGGTGAAATCACCGCTGCGGCGTATGGGCTCGTATTATGTTGGAAAATGCTCTTCATTTCAGGAAGTTTAGTATACATAGCTGCAGTTACTACAGTACATTTTTACAACAGTAAGCTGTGCTTGCCACAGTCAGAATGATGCAGTACCTATAGGAGAATTAACTATACAGAGGCCTACTTGATCTCACGGCATTAGGTTGAATCAATAATTTGTTTCCATTCTAACATGGGGGCATATTATCAAGCACGGCAATTATGGGCTTGATAATATGCACTTGAGAATTCCAATAGAAGCCCCATGTTGACACCAGAACAAGGGTTTCTATTGGAATTCTCAAGGGTCTATTATCTAGCCCATTATCGCCGCTTTATCTGCAGTTTTCTGCCGCTAAAGCGGCGATAATTTTATTGCTGTTTCTTTATAATATGCCCCATAGTTTGTTCTCATGAGCACTGACTGAATGACTTCAATTTTCATGGTCCTTTTAATAGGATCATAACTATCTCCACTGAGGGAACTAAATAATTCTTTATTACCTAATATAGTAATAACTGGGACTTCAATTTCAATAAAATAGAAATCTAACATAACACCGTCAAACGATTTCCAAATTTCAAACTAAGAAGAAGTAAATGTATTATTATACAACAGTGTTTTAGAAAGTTTTACATAGAGATTCTCTGTCAGAAATGTAAATAGATAAGTTTATTTACTATTGTATATATTTATTCCTTCATCTAGGTGTAACTTTCCACTTTTTTTGCAATTCACGATTTCTAAGTGGGGTAGGTAAACCTAGGTGTAGGCTTACACATCTCCACCACTCAAAAGAGGGACTGAGCCTTCTAGAAAAGAAAATTACGAGTGCTACCAGAAGGTTTTCACCTGTTGGTGCAGCTCTCCATAAGGAAAAAAATAGGAACATTTTACAGAATATATTATCTAAAAAAGGACAATATCTTAGCGTTTATGTAATACATAAACAGTTTTCATGTATTTATTATTACCCTGGAATTCATAAAATCATACTCTATAACTTAAACATTATCTCATCAAATGAAATGCATATTAACAAAACAAAATGATTATCCATTTTCAATATGAAATTTTAAACAGCAATGTAAAATAATACCCATATTAACATTCTTAATTGTATTTAAGATTTAGTAAATGCTTTTTGCAATTCACGATTTCCAAGTAGGGTAGGTAAACCTAGGTGTAGACTTATACATCTTCACATCTTCACCCCTCAAACAAGGGATTGAGCCTTCTAGAAAAGAAAATTACGAGTGCAAATTTACTACCAGACGTTTTTCACCTGTTGGTGGAGTTCTCCATAAGGCAAAGAATAGGAACATTTAATAGAATATATTATATAAAAAAAGAAAATATTTATGTGTTTATGTTAAACATTCATTGTTTTCATATATTTATTATTAACCTGGAAATCATAAATCATACTCTATAACTTAAATATTATCTCATCAAATTAAATGCATATTAACTAACAACATAATTATACATTTTCAATATAACATTTTAAACAATAATGTAAATAATACCCTCATTAACATTTTTAATTGTATTTAAGATTTAGTAAACGTTTTTTGCAATTCACAATTTCCAAGTGGGGTAGGTAAACCTAGGTGTTGACTTATACATCTTCACCCCTCAAACAAGGGATTGAGCCTTCTAGAAAAGAAAATTACGAGTGCAAAGTTACTACCAGATATTTTTTTTAAATGTTGGTGAAGTTATCCATAAGGGAAAGAATAGGGACATTTAATAGAATATATTATCTAAAAAAGGTAAATATTTTCGTGTTTATGTTAAACATTCATTGTTTTCATATATGTATTATTAACCTGGAAATCATCAAATCCTACTCTATAACTTAAAAATTATCTCATCAAATTAAATGCATATTTTTCTTTTTTTTCTTTTGCAGAGATTTATATAGCGCGAACTAGACCCGAACTGAATCAGGTATCAGAGCGCTTTACATAGCACCAGTTACGTTACATGAGGACATGCATTCATTTTAGGCACGGGGAGATTAAATGATTTGTCCAGAATCACAGGAGGTTTTTTGGCGTCGTTACTGAGACTCGAACCCAGATCCCCAGGTCCGAGGTCGAGCGCCCTAGCTGTTAGGCCAACTCCTCTCCCCTAAATAATAACTAACAAAATAACTGCATATTTTCAAAATAACATTTTAAACAATAATGTAAAATATTGCCCTTATTAAGATTTTTAATTTTATTTAAGGTTTAGTATATGTATTTAGAAGTTATGTATTTGAATCATTTAATATTTAGTTTACACTTATTAATTAACCAACAATACCTATATATTTAATCTCTTACTACTTACATATCTATATATATATATATATGTATAGATATATGTTTCATATTAAATGCTGAACTATTTACATTTATGAATACGCACACACATACACATAATCTACACATCTAGATATGTAGATATCTATATATTTGTATCTATCTCTCTCGGTATCTCTTTCTTGCTCTCTCTCTTGCTATACACACACACACACACATATATATATATATATATATATATATATATATATATATATATATATATATATATATATATATATATATATATATGTATAAGCAAATGTCCCAATAGTGAGAGGAGCTCTGTAGCTGGTGCCGGCGGCGAGGTTCAGGACACCCTCGCAAAATACCTCTCAGCAAAATCGTTTCAATAAAGAAACACGCCGCACACTACTCCATAGGTTAAATTCTTGGGTTTATTTTCTGTAGGATCCCCACCTACGCGTTTCGGACAACAATCTGTCCCTGGTCACGGTACAAACATTAGTCCATCATCACTTTCCACCTTTTATACCTGTAGTCACCACTTGGCAATTAAGGGGCATTGTGGGCACAGTAGTTTTATGGATTGGTTTCATTCCAAATCATGCACCATAAAGGCCGGATCCCAGCATTTTCACGACACAAATAATGCTCAATTAATTGAATTAAATGATGAAAGACCATGACGCTGGGTGCAGTCCTTACGGACTGTTAATGATGTGGCTGAGTATGCTCACATCTTAAAGCGCCAATTTCATCTATATTTTATAATCTTAGTAGTGGACTGAGTGTCCTTATTATCAATGAGGGCTAAGTGCCTATGAGTATACATTGAGTCGCTCCATGCTGTGGATCAACAGTAATTACGATGCCTGAATAATTAAAATCAAAATCTTTTTGCTACTTGTCACACACATTGAATACAAGTTGCTAGGCTTGATAAACACAGAAACTTCTTTGTTACTACAAAATTTCATTTCTTCATATCCTACGAGAATTATGGACTATAGTGCTTATTTAGTCGAACAAAGTATTGATGCTGGCATCAAATTTATAAATGTACATAGAGTTCCTCATCGGCGTTGAGACCCCAAGGGCTTCTTGTTTTGAATCTGATTATTAGCTTTGACTCAAGCCTTCTCAAGTTGGTTACTCTATCACCACCTCTCTCATTCTCGCCAACCAACGCTATTCCTGAATACTTCATGTCTTTCCAGGTTTTCCCTGGATGTGAGTTCAGGTGTTTAGCTGTTGCGTAGGTTTGGTCATTGTTCTGGATTGCTCTTGTATGTTCAAGAATTCTCTTCTTTAAAGGGCAGATTGTCGAGCCAATGTACTTTTTTCCACAGAAACATTGAATTAGATATACTACAAATTGTGAGTCACAAGTGATTTTGTTCCGGATGTCAAAAGTCCTGCCCCTGGGATCAGTGAGTGATTTCAAATTTAGGCCAATCTTACAGGCTTTGCATGTCATGCATTTACTGAAACCCAATTGTCTCTTTTCCAACCAACTTTGAGTTCTTGTTTGTTTGAAGTGGCTGTTAACTAGAGTATCACGGATTGATGGAGCTTTGCGATATGTTACAAGTGGATTATCGCCGATCAGGCTGCCTATATCATTGTCTTTTTTTAACACATTCCAGTATTTTTGCAGCACTCGCTTGATGTTGTAGCTTTCCTTGGAGTATGTTAGTACTAATCGCGGTTGATCATTTCCTTCATTCTGTTCAATTGGACTCTGTTTTGTTATTAGTGTTTCTGCTCTGGTCTTGGCTCTTGCTTTTTGTTCTCCTTTGATTATGTCAGCATGTTTATATCCACGCTTGGAGAATCGATCTTTTGTCTCTTTAAATTTGTTCTCCATTTCGGTTTCTTCCGAGCAATTCCTTTTCATTCTAATAAATTCCCCATAAGGGATGCTCTTTTTTAGTGAGGTGGGATGGAAGCTGCTTCCATGTAACACACTATTTGTAGAGGTTGCTTTTCTGAATACAGTTGTTTCCAGTCTATTATTTCTGACATAGACTTTGGTATCAAGAAATTCTATTTCTTCTTTCTGTATGTTTGACGTAAACTGTAGTCCAACTTCATTCTCATTGAGGATTGCAATGTATTCCACCAGTTTCTGTTTGGTCCCCTTCCAAAGGAGGAACAAATCGTCTATAAATCTTAGCCATATAACCACGTCCGTGGTATATGGCTCATTTTCTTCTCCCCAAGCTATGTGTTTCTCCCACCAACCCATAGTAAGGTTCGCATAGCTTGGAGAGAAGGAAACACCCATGGCACATCCGCAGGTTGGTCTGTATACTTTTTTGTCAAAGGTGAAAACGTTATTGTCTAGGCAAAAGGTCATCATATCAATTACCATGTTGGTATGCCGTAATTCTGATATTGGTTTTTGACCCAGAAAGTACTTGGTTGCTGTCAGTCCGATGTCCCGCTGGATAGAAGTATATAACGAGACAACATCTATTGTTGCTAGCCAGTAATCAGGTTGCCAGTTCACTCCCATGATGATTCTCAGGAAGTCCCCAGTGTCTTTAATGTAGGAACTTAGAGTTGGAACAAGGGGTGCCAGGAAGTAGTCCACATATGAAGATACATTTTCACACAATGAGCCACAGCTTGATATTATTGGTCGGGCAGGTGGTTTAACTAAAGTCTTATGTATTTTCGGGAGAAAATATATAGTAGGCATTATTGGATGTGCAGTTGTTAAAAACTTTTTTTCTTCCATGCTTAGGAGGCCATTTTCTTGCCATGTTTGTATGCATGAATGCAGTTTATACATCATGATTGCCGTTGGATTCTCCCGTAAGACTTCGTAGTTATTTACATTGTTTAATTGGCGATTAGCTTCTTCCACGTAGTCTCTTTTGTTCTGTATCACGATATTACCTCCCTTGTCCGCTGGTTTGATTTCTATCAGGACATTCGACTGGAGATTCTTTAGAGCTATGCGTTCCTTTTTTGTAACGTTTTCCTTTTTGGTGTTGATGAGGTTATTCATAGTTTCAAGTTCTGCCACAACTAGATCATGAAAGACATCTATGCGATTGCCTGGATGCAATACAGGACAGAATTTCGATTTGCTCTGCAGAGTGGTTTTAGGACGTATTCCAATTTCATGACCCATTTGGGAGAGTATTTGAGTGTTAGTCAATTCCGTTGGATCCATTTGGTGCGCTAGCTCATAGGCTGTTTGTAGGCTGTTTGCATCCGCTACTGCCATTATTCCAAATTCATTATTGTGAGCTTGTTCACTAGCTGGGGTTGTTGGTCCTGCACGCTTGTTTTTTTAAAAGAATTTTTTAAGTTTCAATTTGCGCACATATTTATATAAATCGATCCGTGTTTCAACTTGGTCCTGATGTTTGTCTGGACAAAAAGATAATCCTTTGCTCAACAAGGTCTCCTCCGGTTTGGTTAAGATGTAATCTGATAAGTTGATTATCAGTCTTGGGTCTGATTTTGATGTTTCTTTTACTTTTTGACTGTCCTGTTTCGGAGAGGATATCTTTGATATTTTTCCTCTCCGGGTTTTCCTCCTTGGGTGGGGTTTGCCATTCGTCCCCTTCCACCTCCTCTCACTGATATGTTGCCACGACCCCTTCCCCTTGGCTTTGGGGTTTGTTGATCTCTGTGGAGCATTTCTAGCTCCTCTCCAAAAGTAAGTCTTTTTGGCGGCACTCTATTTTGTTCTCCTTTGCTCACTTCAGACTCTGTTTCACTCACAGTGGTATCATATTGTGCATTTCCTGATACCGCATTTGGCTGTTTCAATGCGTCGAAGCGTTTTGCAAAAGTGAATATTGTGCCATTAGCGAAATCAGCCTCATCACGTTTAAATTTCCGCTGTTTGCGTTCCTGGATTTCGTTGTCATGCCTATCCAGGTTTTTATCCATGTTTTTACGTAAGTTATTGACAATTTCCTCATCTTCCCCTGTTGCCTGTATCTGGTCCTCCAACTCTTTTATTTTGATATGTAGGTTGTCAATATCAATTCTGGCATGCTTCAATATGATTAAGATCATTTTTCTTGAACAGTCCATAATATTTAAACCCCACTCTTCCAGCATTTCTCGGCTGGTATCCGGATGATTGGGTAGGGTGAATATGCGTAGTCCTCTCGGAATTAAACCAAGTTCTGTATATTTATCCAAGGTCAGAATTTCCCAGCTTTTTGAGATTTCTTTTCTCTGTAATTTTTCTAGTTGCTGGAATAGTTGTTTAGTTGTTGGTTTTGCGTTGGCGCCAGTTATGTTTTTACTCGCCATTTTATTGGGCCCTGCAGCGCTTTTGGTGAAGATGTTCTCCGCTTTTTCTGCGCGTTTGGCTGTTCTTTGTTCCATAGTGAGAAATGGCGGTATTTGGGATACGTTGTAATAGTAGTTTGTTCAATTGTGACTTATATCTTTAGCTTCGTGACATATGTTTGTTATGCGGGGAATTTTGTGCCGGTTTTAGACTTCACGGAACATCAGTGTTCCTCCCTCTTCAGAAAATAATGTTAAACCAGGAGTAAGTGAATCGCTGTTCCCAATGTTGAGAACAGACACAATAAAACGCTTCAATCGTTTGACAGCGTTTGTTATTGTTTCTCTCGCTGCAGCTTCTGGGCGCACATTCACGTTAAACACAGAGCTCGTCACTTACCGGGAGTCTCCCGTAGCTGGTGGTGCCCTCCGGCACATCCAGTCGGCGCTCGACCGGTGACAGCGCAGGTTCCTTTCGTTGTGTGTCTCTTGTTGGCTCCGCTTTGGAAAGAGAAAACCCTTCGGAAAGACGTCAGATCTCGTTATGATTCGCCGTTAGTGTTGGCAGGATCTTTGTAATCCACATAGGGTTTGCACAATATCGATCGATTTTTCAAACAAGCGAAGCAGTGAAGCTGGGCTCCCTCTCACGGAAAGTTCATGTATAAGCAAATGTCCCAATAGTGAGAGGAGCTCTGTAGCTGGTGCCGGCGGCGAGGTTCAGGACACCCTCGCAAAATACCTCTCAGCAAAATCGTTTCAATAAAGAAACACGCCGCACACTACTCCATAGGTTAAATTCTTGGGTTTATTTTCTGTAGGATCCCCACCTACGCGTTTCGGACAACAATCTGTCCCTGGTCACGGTACAAACATTAGTCCATCATCACTTTCCACCTTTTATACCTGTAGTCACCACTTGGCAATTAAGGTGCATTGTGGGCACAGTAGTTTTATGGATTGGTTTCATTCCAAATCATGCACCATAAAGGCCGGATCCCAGCATTTTCACGACACAAATAATGCTCAATTAATTGAATTAAATGATGAAAGACCATGACGCTGGGTGCAGTCCTTACGGACTGTTAATGATGTGGCTGAGTATGCTCATATCTTAAAGCGCCAATTTCATCTATATTTTATAATCTTAGTAGTGGACTGAGTGTCCTTATTATCAATGAGGGCTAAGTGCCTATGAGTATACATTGAGTCGCTCCATGCTGTGGATCAACAGTAATTACGATGCCTGAATAATTAAAATCAAAATCTTTTTGCTACTTGTCACACACATTGAATACAAGTTGCTAGGCTTGATAAACACAGAAACTTCTTTGTTACTACAAAATTTCATTTCTTCATATCCTACGAGAATTATGGACTATAGTGCTTATTTAGTCGAACAAAGTATTGATGCTGGCATCAAATTTATAAATGTACATAGAGTTCCTCATCGGCGTTGAGACCCCAAGGGATTCTTGTTTTGAATCTGATTATTAGCTTTGACTCAAGCCTTCTCAAGTTGGTTACTCTATCACCACCTCTCTCATTCTCGCCAACCAACGCTATTCCTGAATACTTCATGTCTTTCCAGGTTTTCCCTGGATGTGAGTTCAGGTGTTTAGCTGTTGCGTAGGTTTGGTCATTGTTCTGGATTGCTCTTGTATGTTCAAGAATTCTCTTCTTTAAAGGGCAGATTGTCGAGCCAATGTACTTTTTTCCACAGAAACATTGAATTAGATATACTACAAATTGTGAGTCACAAGTGATTTTGTTCCGGATGTCAAAAGTCCTGCCCCTGGGATCAGTGAGTGATTTCAAATTTAGGCCAATCTTACAGGCTTTGCATGTCATGCATTTACTGAAACCCAATTGTCTCTTTTCCAACCAACTTTGAGTTCTTGTTTGTTTGAAGTGGCTGTTAACTAGAGTATCACGGATTGATGGAGCTTTGCGATATGTTACAAGTGGATTATCGCCGATCAGGCTGCCTATATCATTGTCTTTTTTTAACACATTCCAGTATTTTTGCAGCACTCGCTTGATGTTGTAGCTTTCCTTGGAGTATGTTAGTGCTAATCGCGGTTGATCATTTCCTTCATTCTGTTCAATTGGACTCTGTTTTGTTATTAGTGTTTCTGCTCTGGTCTTGGCTCTTGCTTTTTGTTCTCCTTTGATTATGTCAGCATGTTTATATCCACGCTTGGAGAATCGATCTTTTGTCTCTTTAAATTTGTTCTCCATTTCGGTTTCTTCCGAGCAATTCCTTTTCATTCTAATAAATTCCCCATAAGGGATGCTCTTTTTTAGTGAGGTGGGATGGAAGCTGCTTCCATGTAACACACTATTTGTAGAGGTTGCTTTTCTGAATACAGTTGTTTCCAGTCTATTATTTCTGACATAGACTTTGGTATCAAGAAATTCTATTTCTTCTTTCTGTATGTTTGACGTAAACTGTAGTCCAACTTCATTCTCATTGAGGATTGCAATGTATTCCACCAGTTTCTGTTTGGTCCCCTTCCAAAGGAGGAACAAATCGTCTATAAATCTTAGCCATATAACCACGTCCGTGGTATATGGCTCATTTTCTTCTCCCCAAGCTATGTGTGTCTCCCACCAACCCATAGTAAGGTTCGCATAGCTTGGAGAGAAGGAAACACCCATGGCACATCCGCAGGTTTGTCTGTATACTTTTTTGTCAAAGGTGAAAACGTTATTGTCTAGGCAAAAGGTCATCATATCAATTACCATGTTGGTATGCCGTAATTCTGATATTGGTTTTTGACCCAGAAAGTACTTGGTTGCTGTCAGTCCGATGTCCCGCTGGATAGAAGTATATAACGAGACAACATCTATTGTTGCTAGCCAGTAATCAGGTTGCCAGTTCACTCCCATGATGATTCTCAGGAAGTCCCCAGTGTCTTTAATGTAGGAACTTAGAGTTGGAACAAGGGGTGCCAGGAAGTAGTCCACATATGAAGATACATTTTCACACAATGAGCCACAGCTTGATATTATTGGTCGGGCAGGTGGTTTAACTAAAGTCTTATGTATTTTCGGGAGAAAATATATAGTAGGCATTATTGGATGTGCAGTTGTTAAAAACTTTTTTTCTTCCATGCTTAGGAGGCCATTTTCTTGCCATGTTTGTATGCATGAATGCAGTTTATACATCATGATTGCCGTTGGATTCTCCCGTAAGACTTCGTAGTTATTTACATTGTTTAATTGGCGATTAGCTTCTTCCACGTAGTCTCTTTTGTTCTGTATCACGATATTACCTCCCTTGTCCGCTGGTTTGATTTCTATCAGGACATTCGACTGGAGATTCTTTAGAGCTATGCGTTCCTTTTTTGTAACGTTTTCCTTTTTGGTGTTGATGAGGTTATTCATAGTTTCAAGTTCTGCCACAACTAGATCATGAAAGACATCTATGCGATTGCCTGGATGCAATACAGGACAGAATTTCGATTTGCTCTGCAGAGTGGTTTTAGGACGTATTCCAATTTCATGACCCATTTGGGAGAGTATTTGAGTGTTAGTCAATTCCGTTGGATCCATTTGGTGCGCTAGCTCATAGGCTGTTTGTAGGCTGTTTGCATCCGCTACTGCCATTATTCCAAATTCATTATTGTGAGCTTGTTCACTAGCTGGGGTTGTTGGTCCTGCACGCTTGTTTTTTGAAAAGAATTTTTTAAGTTTCAATTTGCGCACATATTTATATAAATCGATCCGTGTTTCAACTTGGTCCTGATGTTTGTCTGGACAAAAAGATAATCCTTTGCTCAACAAGGTCTCCTCCGGTTTGGTTAAGATGTAATCTGATAAGTTGATTATCAGTCTTGGGTCTGATTTTGATGTTTCTTTTACTTTTTGACTGTCCTGTTTCGGAGAGGATATCTTTGATATTTTTCCTCTCCGGGTTTTCCTCCTTGGGTGGGGTTTGCCATTCGTCCCCTTCCACCTCCTCTCACTGATATGTTGCCACGACCCCTTCCCCTTGGCTTTGGGGTTTGTTGATCTCTGTGGAGCATTTCTAGCTCCTCTCCAAAAGTAAGTCTTTTTGGCGGCACTCTATTTTGTTCTCCTTCGCTCACTTCAGACTCTGTTTCACTCACAGTGGTATCATATTGTGCATTTCCTGATACCGCATTTGGCTGTTTCAATGCGTCGAAGCGTTTTGCAAAAGTGAATATTGTGCCATTAGTGAAGTCAGCCTCATCACGTTTAAATTTCCGCTGTTTGCGTTCCTGGATTTCGTTGTCATGCCTATCCAGGTTTTTATCCATGTTTTTACGTAAGTTATTGACAATTTCCTCATCTTCCCCTGTTGCCTGTATCTGGTCCTCCAACTCTTTTATTTTGATATGTAGGTTGTCAATATCAATTCTGGCATGCTTCAATATGATTAAGATCATTTTTCTTGAACAGTCCATATTATTTAAACCCCACTCTTCCAGCATTTCTCGGCTGGTATCCGGATGATTGGGTAGGGTGAATATGCGTAGTCCTCTCGGAATTAAACCAAGTTCTGTATATTTATCCAAGGTCAGAATTTCCCAGCTTTTTGAGATTTCTTTTCTCTGTAATTTTTCTAGTTGCTGGAATAGTTGTTTAGTTGTTGGTTTTGCGTTGGCGCCAGTTATGTTTTTACTCGCCGTTTTATTGGGCCCTGCAGCGCTTTTGGTGAAGATGTTCTCCGCTTTTTCTGCGCGTTTGGCTGTTCTTTGTTCCATAGTGAGAAATGGCGGTATTTGGGATACGTTGTAATAGTAGTTTGTTCAATTGTGACTTATATCTTTAGCTTCGTGACATATGTTTGTTATGCCGGGAATTTTGTGCCGGTTTTAGACTTCACGGAACATCAGTGTTCCTCCCTCTTCAGAAAATAATGTTAAACCAGGAGTAAGTGAATCGCTGTTCCCAATGTTGAGAACAGACACAATAAAACGCTTCAATCGTTTGACAGCGTTTGTTATTGTTTCTCTCGCTGCAGCTTCTGGGCGCACATTCACGTTAAACACAGAGCTCGTCACTTACCGGGAGTCTCCCGTAGCTGGTGGTGCCCTCCGGCACATCCAGTCGGCGCTCGACCGGTGACAGCGCAGGTTCCTTTCGTTGTGTGTCTCTTGTTGGCTCCGCTTTGGAAAGAGAAAACCCTTCGGAAAGACGTCAGATCTCGTTATGATTCGCCGTTAGTGTTGGCAGGATCTTTGTAATCCACATAGGGTTTGCACAATATCGATCGATTTTTCAAACAAGCGAAGCAGTGAAGCTGGGCTCCCTCTCACGGAAAGTTCATGTATAAGCAAATGTCCCAATAGTGAGAGGAGCTCTGTAGCTGGTGCCGGCGGCGAGGTTCAGGACACCCTCGCAAAATACCTCTCAGCAAAATCGTTTCAATAAAGAAACACGCCGCACACTACTCCATAGGTTAAATTCTTGGGTTTATTTTCTGTAGGATCCCCACCTACGCGTTTCGGACAACAATCTGTCCCTGGTCACGGTACAAACATTAGTCCATCATCACTTTCCACCTTTTATACCTGTAGTCACCACTTGGCAATTAAGGTGCATTGTGGGCACAGTAGTTTTATGGATTGGTTTCATTCCAAATCATGCACCATAAAGGCCGGATCCCAGCATTTTCACGACACAAATAATGCTCAATTAATTGAATTAAATGATGAAAGACCATGACGCTGGGTGCAGTCCTTACGGACTGTTAATGATGTGGCTGAGTATGCTCACATCTTAAAGCGCCAATTTCATCTATATTTTATAATCTTAGTAGTGGACTGAGTGTCCTTATTATCAATGAGGGCTAAGTGCCTATGAGTATACATTGAGTCGCTCCATGCTGTGGATCAACAGTAATTACGATGCCTGAATAATTAAAATCAAAATCTTTTTGCTACTTGTCACACACATTGAATACAAGTTGCTAGGCTTGATAAACACAGAAACTTCTTTGTTACTACAAAATTTCATTTCTTCATATCCTACGAGAATTATGGACTATAGTGCTTATTTAGTCGAACAAAGTATTGATGCTGGCATCAAATTTATAAATGTACATAGAGTTCCTCATCGGCGTTGAGACCCCAAGGGCTTCTTGTTTTGAATCTGATTATTAGCTTTGACTCAAGCCTTCTCAAGTTGGTTACTCTATCACCACCTCTCTCATTCTCGCCAACCAACGCTATTCCTGAATACTTCATGTCTTTCCAGGTTTTCCCTGGATGTGAGTTCAGGTGTTTAGCTGTTGCGTAGGTTTGGTCATTGTTCTGGATTGCTCTTGTATGTTCAAGAATTCTCTTCTTTAAAGGGCAGATTGTCGAGCCAATGTACTTTTTTCCACAGAAACATTGAATTAGATATACTACAAATTGTGAGTCACAAGTGATTTTGTTCCGGATGTCAAAAGTCCTGCCCCTGGGATCAGTGAGTGATTTCAAATTTAGGCCAATCTTACAGGCTTTGCATGTCATGCATTTACTGAAACCCAATTGTCTCTTTTCCAACCAACTTTGAGTTCTTGTTTGTTTGAAGTGGCTGTTAACTAGAGTATCACGGATTGATGGAGCTTTGCGATATGTTACAAGTGGATTATCGCCGATCAGGCTGCCTATATCATTGTCTTTTTTTAACACATTCCAAAGCCTGTAAGATTGGCCTAAATTTGAAATCACTCACTGATCCCAGGGGCAGGACTTTTGACATCCGGAACAAAATCACTTGTGACTCACAATTTGTAGTATATCTAATTCAATGTTTCTGTGGAAAAAAGTACATTGGGTCGACAATCTGCCCTTTAAAGAAGAGAATTCTTGAACATACAAGAGCAATCCAGAACAATGACCAAACCTACGCAACAGCTAAACACCTGAACTCACATCCAGGGAAAACCTGGAAAGACATGAAGTATTCAGGAATAGCGTTGGTTGGCGAGAATGAGAGAGGTGGTGATAGAGTAACCAACTTGAGAAGGCTTGAGTCAAAGCTAATAATCAGATTCAAAACAAGAAGCCCTTGGGGTCTCAACGCCGATGAGGAACTCTATGTACATTTATAAATTTGATGCCAGCATCAATACTTTGTTCGACTAAATAAGCACTATAGTCCATAATTCTCGTAGGATATGAAGAAATGAAATTTTGTAGTAACAAAGAAGTTTCTGTGTTTATCAAGCCTAGCAACTTGTATTCAATGTGTGTGACAAGTAGCAAAAAGATTTTGATTTTAATTATTCAGGCATCGTAATTACTGTTGATCCACAGCATGGAGCGACTCAATGTATACTCATAGGCACTTAGCCCTCATTGATAATAAGGACACTCAGTCCACTACTAAGATTATAAAATATAGATGAAATTGGCGCTTTAAGATGTGAGCATACTCAGCCACATCATTAACAGTCCGTAAGGACTGCACCCAGCGTCATGGTCTGTCATCATTTAATTCAATTAATTGAGCATTATTTGTGTCGTGAAAATGCTGGGATCCGGCCTTTATGGTGCATGATTTGGAATGAAACCAATCCATAAAACTACTGTGCCCACAATGCACCTTAATTGCCAAGTGGTGACTACAGGTATAAAAGGTGGAAAGTGATGATGGACTAATGTTTGTACCGTGACCAGGGACAGATTGTTGTCCGAAACGCGTAGGTGGGGATCCTACAGAAAATAAACCCAAGAATTTAACCTATGGAGTAGTGTGCGGCGTGTTTCTTTATTGAAACGATTTTGCTGAGAGGTATTTTGCGAGGGTGTCCTGAACCTCGCCGCCGGCACCAGCTACAGAGCTCCTCTCACTATTGGGACATTTGCTTATACATGAACTTTCCGTGAGAGGGAGCCCAGCTTCACTGCTTCGCTTGTTTGAAAAATCGATCGATATTGTGCAAACCGTATGTGGATTACAAAGATCCTGCCAACACTAACGGCGAATCATAACGAGATCTGACGTCTTTCCGAAGGGTTTTCTCTTTCCAAAGCGGAGCCAACAAGAGACACACAACGAAAGGAACCTGCGCTGTCACCGGTCGAGCGCCGACTGGATGTGCCGGAGGGCACCACCAGCTACGGGAGACTCCCGGTAAGTGACGAGCTCTGTGTTTAACGTGAATGTGCGCCCAGAAGCTGCAGCGAGAGAAACAATAACAAACGCTGTCAAACGATTGCAGCGTTTTATTGTGTCTGTTCTCAACATTGGGAACAGCGATTCACTTACTCCTGGTTTAACATTATTTTCTGAAGAGGGAGGAACACTGATGTTCCGTGAAGTCTAAAACCGGCACAAAATTCCCCGCATAACAAACATATGTCACGAAGCTAAAGATATAAGTCACAATTGAACAAACTACTATTACAACGTATCCCAAATACCGCCATTTCTCAATATGGAACAAAGAACAGCCAAACGCGCAGAAAAAGCGGAGAACATCTTCACCAAAAGCGCTGCAGGGCCCAATAAAACGGCGAGTAAAAACATAACTGGCGCCAACGCAAAACCAACAACTAAACAACTATTCCAGCAACTAGAAAAATTACAGAGAAAAGAAATCTCAAAAAGCTGGGAAATTCTGACCTTGGATAAATATACAGAACTTGGTTTAATTCCGAGAGGACTACGCATATTCACCCTACCCAATCATCCGGATACCAGCCGAGAAATGCTGGAAGAGTGGGGTTTAAATAATATGGACTGTTCAAGAAAAATGATCTTAATCATATTGAAGCATGCCAGAATTGATATTGACAACCTACATATCAAAATAAAAGAGTTGGAGGACCAGATACAGGCAACAGGGGAAGATGAGGAAATTGTCAATAACTTACGTAAAAACATGGATAAAAACCTGGATAGGCATGACAACGAAATCCAGGAACGCAAACAGCGGAAATTTAAACGTGATGAGGCTGACTTCGCTAATGGCACAATATTCACTTTTGCAAAATGCTTCGACGCATTGAAACAGCCAAATGCGGTATCAGGAAATGCACAATATGATACCACTGTGAGTGAAACAGAGTCTGAAGTGAGCGAAGGAGAACAAAATAGAGTGCCGCCAAAAAGACTTACTTTTGGAGAGGAGCTAGAAATGCTCCTCAGAGATCAACAAACCCCAAAGCCAAGGGGAAGGGGTCGTGGCAACATATCAGTGAGAGGAGGTGGAAGGGGACGAATGGCAAACCCCACCCAAGGAGGAAAACCCGGAGAGGAAAAAAATCAAAGATATCCTCTCCGAAACAGGACAGTCAAAAAGTAAAAGAAACATCAAAATCAGACCCAAGACTGATAATCAACTTATCAGATTACATCTTAACCAAACCGGAGGAGACCTTGTTGAGCAAAGGATTATCTTTTTGTCCAGACAAACATCAGGACCAAGTTGAAACACGGATCGATTTATATAAATATGTGTGCAAATTGAAACTTAAAAAATTCTTTTCAAAAAACAAGCGTGCAGGACCAACAACCCCAGCTAGTGAACAAGCTCACAATAATGAATTTGGAATAATGGCAGTAGCGGATGCAAACAGCCTACAAACAGCCTATGAGCTAGCGCACCAAATGGATCCAACGGAATTGACTAACACTCAAATACTCTCCCAAATGGGTCATGAAATTGGAATACGTCCTAAAACCACTCTGCAGAGCAAATCGAAATTCTGTCCTGTATTGCATCCAGGCAATCGCATAGATGTCTTTCATGATCTAGTTGTGGCAGAACTTGAAACTATGAATAACCTCATCAACACCAAAAAGGAAAACGTTACAAAAAAGGAACGCATAGCTCTAAAGAATCTCCAGTCGAATGTCCTGATAGAAATCAAACCAGCGGACAAGGGAGGTAATATCGTGATACAGAACAAAAGAGACTACGTGGAAGAAGCTAATCGCCAATTAAACAATGTAAATAACTACGAAGTCTTACGGGAGAATCCAACGGCAATCATGATGTATAAACTGCATTCATGCATACAAACATGGCAAGAAAATGGCCTCCTAAGCATGGAAGAAAAAAAGTTTTTAACAACTGCACATCCAATAATGCCTACTATATATTTTCTCTCGAAAATACATAAGACTTTAGTTAAACCACCTGCCCGACCAATAATATCAAGCTGTGGCTCATTGTGTGAAAATGTATCTTCATATGTGGACTACTTCCTGGCACCCCTTGTTCCAACTCTAAGTTCCTACATTAAAGACACTGGGGACTTCCTGAGAATCATCATGGGAGTGAACCGGCAACCTGATTACTGGCTAGCAACAATAGATGTTGTCTCGTTATATACTTCTATCCAGCGGGACATCGGACTGACAGCAACCAAGTACTTTCTGGGTCAAAAACCAATATCAGAATTACGGCATACCAACATGGTAATTGATATGATGACCTTTTGCCTAGACAATAACGTTTTCACCTTTGACAAAAAAGTATACAGACAAACCTGCGGATGTGCCATGGGTGTTTCCTTCTCTCCAAGCTATGCGAACCTTACTATGGGTTGGTGGGAGAAACACATAGCTTGGGGAGTAGAAAATGAGCCATATACCACGGACGTGGTTATATGGCTAAGATTTATAGACGATTTGTTCCTCCTTTGGAAGGGGACCAAACAGAAACTGGTGGAATACATTGCAATCCTCAATGAGAATGAAGTTGGACTACAGTTTACGTCAAACATACAGAAAGAAGAAATAGAATTTCTTGATACCAAAGTCTATGTCAGAAATAATAGACTGGAAACAACTGTATTCAGAAAAGCAACCTCTACAAATAGTGTGTTACATGGAAGCAGCTTCCATCCCACCTCACTAAAAAAGAGCATCCCTTATGGGGAATTTATTAGAATGAAAAGGAATTGCTCGGAAGAAACCGAAATGGAGAACAAATTTAAAGAGACAAAAGATCGATTCTCCAAGCGTGGATATAAACATGCTGACATAATCAAAGGAGAACAAAAAGCAAGAGCCAAGACCAGAGCAGAAACACTAATAACAAAACAGAGTCCAATTGAACAGAATGAAGGAAATGATCAACCGCGATTAGTACTAACATACTCCAAGGAAAGCTACAACATCAAGCGAGTGCTGCAAAAATACTGGAATGTGTTAAAAAAAGACAATGATATAGGCAGCCTGATCGGCGATAATCCACTTGTAACATATCGCAAAGCTCCATCAATCCGTGATACTCTAGTTAACAGCCACTTCAAACAAACAAGAACTCAAAGTTGGTTGGAAAAGAGACAATTGGGTTTCAGTAAATGCATGACATGCAAAGCCTGTAAGATTGGCCTAAATTTGAAATCACTCACTGATCCCAGGGGCAGGACTTTTGACATCCGGAACAAAATCACTTGTGACTCACAATTTGTAGTATATCTAATTCAATGTTTCTGTGGAAAAAAGTACATTGGCTCGACAATCTGCCCTTTAAAGAAGAGAATTCTTGAACATACAAGAGCAATCCAGAACAATGACCAAACCTACGCAACAGCTAAACACCTGAACTCACATCCAGGGAAAACCTGGAAAGACATGAAGTATTCAGGAATAGCGTTGGTTGGCGAGAATGAGAGAGGTGGTGATAGAGTAACCAACTTGAGAAGGCTTGAGTCAAAGCTAATAATCAGATTCAAAACAAGAAGCCCTTGGGGTCTCAACGCCGATGAGGAACTCTATGTACATTTATAAATTTGATGCCAGCATCAATACTTTGTTCGACTAAATAAGCACTATAGTCCATAATTCTCGTAGGATATGAAGAAATGAAATTTTGTAGTAACAAAGAAGTTTCTGTGTTTATCAAGCCTAGCAACTTGTATTCAATGTGTGTGACAAGTAGCAAAAAGATTTTGATTTTAATTATTCAGGCATCGTAATTACTGTTGATCCACAGCATGAAGCGACTCAATGTATACTCATAGGCACTTAGCCCTCATTGATAATAAGGACACTCAGTCCACTACTAAGATTATAAAATATAGATGAAATTGGCGCTTTAAGATGTGAGCATACTCAGCCACATCATTAACAGTCCGTAAGGACTGCACCCAGCGTCATGGTCTTTCATCATTTAATTCAATTAATTGAGCATTATTTGTGTCGTGAAAATGCTGGGATCCGGCCTTTATGGTGCATGATTTGGAATGAAACCAATCCATAAAACTACTGTGCCCACAATGCACCTTAATTGCCAAGTGGTGACTACAGGTATAAAAGGTGGAAAGTGATGATGGACTAATGTTTGTACCGTGACCAGGGACAGATTGTTGTCCGAAACGCGTAGGTGGGGATCCTACAGAAAATAAACCCAAGAATTTAACCTATGGAGTAGTGTGCGGCGTGTTTCTTTATTGAAACGATTTTGCTGAGAGATATATATATATATATTACCTACTGGCGGTCGCCAGTAGGTATATATAGTTAGGATTTTTTCCCTATGGGATTTTTGAAAATTCTATGTCTAATAACTTTGGCGTTTGTGGACGGAATTGGCTGAAATTTTCAGGAAAATGGAACATTTTGTTTCTGAGCAGCCCCTGGAAATTTGGGGGGAGTTGGTCCAGGGGGGGCCGAGAAAAAAGGGGGGTCCCAAAACGTGTTTTTAACATTGAGTTTTCCATAGGGCGGTTAGCCTCACTTTTAGCCCGAACGGCTGAATGGATTTGCACGAAACTTGGCAAAATTGTAGGGACTGGTAGCCCGATGTGCCTTTTGTAGGTCTTAATATATGTGCTGCAGTGGATTTTGAGAAATTAACGGTCAAAAAAGATATATATCTGTAAGCGCGGACCAGGCAGCGCCCCGGTACGCGTACTTTTCGCGTAACGGAACTTCGCGTAGCGAAGCTGATTGGCTCTCCGGTGTCTGTCAACATTCTAAACAGTCCGGAGCGGCCGCCATCTTGTCTCTCGGTAGGATCGAGAGACAAGAGGAGGCCAAAACAAAGGGGGAAATAACTATAAGGGGGCATAGTAGATCCTCGCTGACCCCCTAGGTTTAATGTGGAGGTTTTAAAGAGGTCCCGCGGGGCAAAAAAAAAAAAAAAAATTTTTTGTTTTTTTTCGTGGTTAGCGCCCGGTACGCGAACCGGGAAGCGTTCTGGGGAGCGTACTACAATGAAAAATGAATGATAGACTTTTCAAATGCTGTATGTTAATTGATTGTTGGTTTTGTTGATTATTTTTTTTTTTTTTTTTTTTTTTAAGCATTTTTTATTGTGTTTCATAATTTATTAAACTTTCTAACATTTCATTGTCAGAAATTTCATTATTATCATGGAATATACATTGTAGTCTCTCAGGTTGTAAAATGTCCTCATTTGCAAGGAGGTTATCTACTGCTTGTACACATTGCAGTAGTTCTTGGTCCCAAGTTTCATCCATAAATTCAATCTCATTTGGATCAATGATTTCTGTGTTGGACTCTGGAAGGACAATTTCAAATGAAATTTTTTGTTCACTTTCCATTTTCCCTGAAATTTGCATAAAAAAAATATATATTAGTAGAGGTAGGGCACTGTTGGGATTAATTTTAGATAGGCAGTTTTTAACAGTGAATTTATCTTTGGGCAGTGTATAGTATCAGAGTGGAAGTAGGAATATAAAAAAGTGTATCTAAATTTATAAGTACTACAGAGGGATAGTATATAACTAACAGAAAAAGTTTGCCATATTAACTTAAAGTGCACAATATACTTCAGTTTTAAAAATAACAACTTACCTTTAAAAAGAAGTTGAAGTTATTAATGAAAATCCTATTGAAATGTACACCAGGAAGTAGTAGTCAAAATGGCTGTGTTTCCTTGTCTTCCTTTATATATATTCGGGTACATAACCAATCAAATGTCAGGTAAAAAAAGTAGAAAATGAAAGTAACATTTTAATTGGTTGTCAATTCCAACACTTCAGATGTGTTTTGTGAAGTAATTTACCTCACGGTATTTAGAGAGGTCTACAGGCTAAATGGCTAAATGGAATTCCAATCAAATTTGTGAAAATGGTAGGGATTGGTATGTAGTATGAGCTAATCTATATTTGGTGAAATTGTCTCAAGTGGCTTTTGTGTGAACTACTTTCCCACCTTTTTTGATGGTGCGCTTCCCAGGAAGCGACCCGGTACGCGAACCGGTGAGCGCCCCGGTACGCGAACCTTAAGCGTAACGGGAGTCCACCATTTTGTGTTTCGGTCGAATTAAGATACAAGATGGAGGGCAAATAATGTTCAGAATAGGTAGAAGGGGGCACGGTAGACTTATCTTGACCCCCTAGGTTTTGTGAGGGTGGCTGAGGAGGCCCATATGTGCGAAAAAAAAACATTTTTTTAAAAAATTTCGCGAGGTTAGCTCCCGGTACGCGTACCGGGTAGCGCCCCAGGGAGTGTACTTTGTTGAAAATTAGTGAAAAAAGTTAGAGTAAAATAATAATTGTGAGTGATTAGATGTAGGGTAGCTCTGAGAAGAGCTTTTGGGTTTATGGTACATTTAGGTACTTATAAGTAGGTACCAATGCACATTCTTAAATTCAGAGTGAAAATTCTGTTGCCCTCATCTGAGAAGTGAACTCCATCTCCTCTGTAGATATCTTGCATGTAGTAACGCAAGTTATTGTTGTACAGGGAGCCCATTCCATGGTCTCTCATGTAAGCTGAAACAGATTTGTTTACATGCTTCCTCGACTTCTCAATTTGTGGACAAAATTGGTTTGACCACCTCCATTTCTGTCTTTGGCATATATTTGAATATACCAAGGCAGTCTGAGGAAAAAGTGCCATTAATTGCTCAAAGGTGTCCTTTAAAAGCATTTCCAGACCTACACCAGTCAAAGTGCCCAAGTCATTACCTCCACAGTGCACAATTAACAGGTCAGGTTTTGGCAAATGCATAAAGGTTTTCACCAATGGTATCAATTGGTGACATTTTAATCCTCTGTGGCCAAACCACTTAATTTCCACATCTTGTAAATTGAGGTTAGGTAAATTCCTGCTTTCAACGTACCTTTGAGCCCAGTGAATATAACTATGACCAACAATCCAGACAGAAAACATGGTGAGAGAAGGTTCTCCTGCAGTCAGATGAAGTGTGGCAATGAAATGGCAGTTGAAAAAATGAGAGTTTGAAATGAAAAAAACTATGGAGTTTCTGTGTTCATGAAGCAGTAACAGTGATTGGTGGATTTTGATTGATGAAAACAGAAAGTTAGGGTGTACAGATGTGTTGTTTGAGAGATGTATTTTGAGTGGTCAATAAAAAATCATTAAATGAAAGAAAGCACTGGATATGCAGGTGCACTGAGAGTTCAGAGTTCAATTGCAACATTGTTGTGTGAACTTGCAAACACCAGAGTTTCTCCAAGAGGTGGTTGCTATGGAAAATAGGCAGAAATGGCAGAGGGGGGAAGGGTTTTCATTTGAAAAAAAGTGAGGGAAGAGTTTTGATTGGGTGACATGAGAAATATGTGTGAAGAATTACAGCATTTCTGTGCTTTTGATAGCTGCAGACTCTGGAGTGCATACCTTTTGCTCTGCTGAAGACAAATTGGTGTGTTTCTTAGACTGTTTTCAAACTCAAAGTATTTGCTAAGGTGAGAAAATATTTCTTTATTTTAGATAGAGAATAGTGTGCTTTAAGGAGAAAATTATGATTTATGTGGCGCAAATTGCTTGTAAATATGCTCTCACATGTGCATGGAAAAATTTGATTTTGAATGTTAGTGTTATATAGCCATGTTAAAAGTGACCCAACCATGCTGGAAAGTCAATCAAAAAATGATTTCATGTGTTTTAATGACATTTTAAGTCATTTTCTCATGTGCAGTGTTTAGAAATTATGATTTGAAAATCGTTTTTGTGGAAAAGGAATTGTTTTTAAATTCATGACAAGGATATAATGGTGTATGGTTCTTTATAAGGCAATTGACTGTCCCTGATGTTATTTTTCTCATTTTAGTGTAAGACCTTTCTCTGTGGCGCAAATTGCTTGTAAATATGCTCTCACATGTGCATGGAAAATTTAGATTTTGAATGTTTGTGTTAAATAGCCATGTTAAAAGTGACCCAACCATGCTGGGAAGGCAATCAAAAAACGCTTTCATGTGTTTTAATGACATTTTAAGTCATTTTCCCATGTACAGTGTTTAGAAATTATGATTTGAAAATCGTTTTTGGGGAAAAGGAATTGTTTATAAAATCATGACAAGGACATAATGGTGTATGGTTCTTTATAAGGCAATTGACTGTCCCTGATGTTATTTTTCTCATTTTAGTGTAAGACCTTTCTCTGTGGCGCAAATTGTGTGTAAATATGCTCTCACATGTGCATGGAAAATTTTAATTTTGAATGTTTGTGTTACATAGCCATGTTAAAAGTGACCCAACCATGCAGGAAAGCCAATCAAAAAACGCTTTCATGTGTTTCAATGACATTTTAAGTCATTTTCTCATGTGCAGTGTTTAGAAATTATGATTTGAAAATCGTTTTTGGGAAAAAGGAATTGTTTTTAAATTCATGAGAAGGACATAATGGTGTATGGTTCTTTATAAGGCAATTGACTGTCCCTGATGTTATTTTTCCCATTTTAATGTAAGACCTTTCTCTGTGGCGCAAATTGCTTGTAAATATGGTCCCACCTGTGCATGGAAAATTTTGATTTTGAATGTTTGTGTTACATAGCCATGTTAAAAGTGACCCTACCATGCAGGAAAGCCAATCAAAAAACGCTTTTATGTGTCTTAAGGACAATTTAAGTAATTTTCCCATGTGTAGTGTTTTGAAGTTATGATTTGAAAATCGTTGTTGAGGTAAAGGAATGTTGTTAAAATTTATGTGCGCCATATGCCCCCAAATTTCTTTTTTAGGGTTGCAGCAGGGTGTTCTTGAGACACCCCTGCACCTTTGGAATAAATTCCTAATTTGTGATGAGCAAATTGTTAATCGCAAATTGCACCTTCATTTATATGAGCCTCCTAGCTCATGGAAATGAATGGGTAATTTGCAATTAGCAATTTTCTCATCGCAAATTTGGAATGGTAAAGAATCGCTATTTATTCCTTAAAATTCGCTTTTTTGGAAATGCAAAATAGTTATATGATACATATGGTGGTTGATGTCTAACAAGATAAGAAGCTTAGGGATACATTTATGATGACTGGCGCAATGAAGTAGAAATCACTTACTTCATTGGTAGGCCTTTACATGAATTATCTCCTCTGTATTCTTCATCAAGCGTAACTTTAATCTGCAATCCTGAGTAGGCCTCACCTTAAACAAACCTCTGGATAGGCCACATCCTATTGTCATCCTGAATTAATCATTTAAAATGCTAGGGACAGATTTATGATAGGTGTATACCTCTTTTGTGCCACTTAGAAAACATTGTCCATGGGGAAATGACTTAAAATGTCCTTAAGACACATGAATGTGTTATTTTAAAACGTTTGCAATTTTTTTGGGTCACTTTCAACATGGCTATGTGACTGAAACAGTCAAAATCTAAATTTGCAATGCACAGGTGGGAGCATATTTACAAGGAATGTGCTTCATGGGGAAAGGTCTTATAATGTAATATGGGAAAAATGACATTAGAGACACTGAAATGCCTTATAGAGAAGCATACACCATTATGTCCTTGTCATAAATTTGCAAACCATTACTTTTCCCCAAAAACGATTTTCAAATTATATTTTGAAAACACTGCACATGTGGAAATTACTTAAAATGTCAATAATTCAAAATTTGCGATTCCTTAAATGCAATGTATCAAAAAAAAAAGATGTAAAAAATGATATTAAGGATTTGGAAACTACCACCAACTTCTAGTTTGTGGTAATTTGCGAATTCTTTTCAAAAAGCATTTTTTTCAAAAAAAAAAAAGGTCCCATATGACGCCCATACATGCCATTAGGGCATGTAGGTGTGCCATGTGCTCTCAAATTTCTTTTTCAGGGGTGCAGCAGGGTGTTCTTGAGATACCCCTGCACGCTTGAAAAAAATCCTATTTTGTGATGAGCTAATTGCTAATCACAAATTGCAACCTTAATTCCTATGAGCCTCCTAGCCCATGGAAATGAATGGGTAATTTGCAATTAGCAATTTGCTCATTGCAAATTAGGAATAGTAAAGAATTGCTATTTATTCCTTAAAATTTGCTATTTAGGAAATGGAAAATAGTTTGATGGTACATATGGTGGTTCATCTGTAACAAGATAAGAAGCTTAAGGATACATTTATGATGACTGGTGCAATAAAGTGCACATTACTTACTTCATTGGTAGTCCTTTATATGTATTATCTCCTCTGTATTCTTCATCAAGCGTAACTTTGATCTGCAATCCTGAGTAGGCCTCATCTTAAACAAACCTCTGGATAGGACACACTTTATTGTCATCCTGGATTAATCATTTAAAATGCTAGGGATAGATTTATGATAGGTGTATGCCTTTTTTCTGCCACTGTGCGTCACTTTTATGATGCAGCGGTGGTGCAAAATATTTGCTATGAGGTGACAACATTAAAAATTGATGCATTTAGGCAGATATGTCATGGTGTAAAAAAAAAACGTACCACATAAAACCCAATCAGCAGTAATGCAAAAGATGCACCATGTCGCAAGACAGGCCTCACTTGGGGCCATATGTATCAAGCTAATTAGCATTTGCAAAGATCAAAATTCTATGAATTTCGGCCTTTGCGAATGTTAATTAGACAAATGGTATGTATCAAACAACTTTGATGCAAAATAAGGAGTAGCAAAATTTGCTATTCCTTATTTTGCGATTGCACTGAAGCATTTGTAAATTTTGTGACTACTTAAATGCAATGTATCAAACAAAAACTATGTAAAAAATGACATTAAGGATTTGGAAACTATTGTGGTAAATTAGTGGTAATTTGTGAATTCTTTTCAAAAAGCTTTTTTTCAAAAAAACAAAAGGTGCCATATGACGCCAACACATGCCCTTAGGGCATGTATGTGTGCCATATGCCCCCAAATTTGTTTTTCAGGGGTGCAGCAGGTGTTCTTGAGACACCCCTGCACCCTTGGAAAAATTCCTACTTTGTGATGAGCAAATTGCTAATCGCAAATTAAACCTTCATTCATATTAGCCTCCTAGGCCATGGAAATGAATGGGTAACTTGCAATTAGCAATTTGCTCATCGCAAATTAGGAATGGTAAAGAATCGCTATTTATTCCTTAAAATTCGCTATTTAGAAAATGTAAAATATTTTGATGATACATATGGCAGTTCATCTGTAACAAGATAAGAAGCTTAGGGATAGATTTATGATGACTGGCGCATCACCAGGGATGTGACAGTCATCCTGCGCCACTGTTCCGCCACCCATGTTGTGCTGCATTTACAATGTGGCGCAGCATGGGGCAAAAACGGCACAGATGCGTGACGCATCTGTGCCGTAAAGGTGGTGCATTGCTGGAGTTGTATCGCAAGTGCGATGCAGCTCCAGCAAGGCTCAGGGGTGCCCCATCTCCACAATGCTGCGTCAAGACCTATGCCAGCTTCAATCAGGCGCAGGGTTTTGACGCAGCTTTCTCCTATCTGATTGTAAATGCGGCACACCATGGGTGGTAAAGCAGTGGTGCACATTAACTGGTGCATGCCTGGGGATGTGCCATTTAATATAAATCTGCACTTTAACATTTGAGTATGTGCAGGGGACACAGAGTCGTTGAGGCTTATCCAAGGTTAAGAAGAGATGAGTCCTGTTCAGTGAAAAATTAGACATAGGCTTCACCTGCTCAGCATTGCTGGACATGGCTAAATAATAGCTGCAAAATGTTAATCTTGTTAAACAATTTTACTATTATAATCTCTGAGATTTGTTTCTTACTCTGCAACATCTCATTGTTGTTATCTTTCTTTAAAGATAAAGACAACATCAACATGAGCGACAATCAGCAATCAGTTGATTTTGAACTCGTAATTGAAACATCAGTGGATGTTGATCCCTTGGATGATTTAAATCCTGAGGATGAAGAAGAGCGTGATGAGGATGCAGATTTGTCCGAATTATATGATATAGGATGGGAAGCTGACCTGCTTGAGCCTTTGGAATTATAAACATTTATTTTTAAAATTTATAATCAATAAAAAGTAAAAAGGTAAACCGTTTAATTTAAAAATAAAGACACCTTCAAAAACAGGTTATGTGTAGTGTCTTCAATAAAATATTAAAATATGCTCATAAAATTAGATCAGATTCACATATAAAATAGCATAGGTAACATAAATATAAATGTCATTTCTTTTGTGGTATTTCTGTATTGTAAAATTGCCAATGACTAAAAAATCTTCAAATTAAAATGTCAAGTAGTGTGTTATGTTTTTGATCACTATTACTGATTTACTGTTTGATAATAATGTTTATTAACATTTTTTATTATATTTTTCCTCAGATTCAACTGCAGATCATTTCAAGATTTTAATATGCCTACAATACAAAGACAGATAAAGGCTGCAAAACGTCAAAGACAGCAGGAGAAAAAAAAAATGCAGCAGTCCTCTAACAAAAAGATTTCTCAAGCCACGAAGAAAGCACCGGGTAAGAGCTCTAAATATTTCATAAGAAATATTTGTAATAAAAAAAATATTACTACAGAAAATGTTTCAGTCCATAACACGAGGAGTAAATCAAATGGAAAGAAAAGGACAATGGAAAATCTTACTGCTAGAGCAAGAGATAAATCTGTGCATGATAGTAGAAGGAAACAACTGTTTAGGGAGATTCGTAAACGAATGTTCCGCAACAGGATAATTGGCAATTTGTTAAAAAATATTAAGACAGGTCAACAGAAACTAGTTTTTTATAAGAGAAAAAAAAAAGTTGAGAAAGTTATTGATCAGGCATTTGAAATTAAACGTAAGTTATTTATTTTGATAATCAATAGAATTAGGAAGCTAAACAAGGCAATTTTTGATTTCAAAAGAAATAGTAGATGGAAGAGAATAGTTAATCGTAGTAATTTTTGTGAAGTTTTTTCTGGAGAATGGATGCATAGTTCAAGCTGTGAGGCATTTTTTAATGAAGAGAGTTATTTCCAGGATAATGATTTGGTGCATGCAGTTGACATCAGTGGTCGTGCTTATGAAGTGAAAGATGGTTGTCCAGTTGAAAAAGAAAAACTTGTGACAACAGAGGCAGAAGAGTTGTTAGGTAATGAGGTTTTAGGAAGACGTGCTAAGGGTCCTGTGTACACCTGGAAGTGTAGTAGTATTTGCAGTGTGCGACAGGATTCCATCAATTTGCTTTGTGATTTTGTACGGTCATTTAACAAAAAAAGTTTGAAGCAGAAAATGAGGTTGTTGCAAGAATTAGATCCTTGCAGAGTAAGAGAAGTGACAGGTTTGCATGGTCATTCACTGGCTTGTCTTTCCAGGAGAGTATGCCAGAGTGTTTTTCATCATTTCAGGATGCTAGCAGTGCATCATAACAAAGTGAGGAAATTAGTTAGAATGTTGTATTATGCTAAGAGTCCAGCAATTATGCTGAAACAATTATGCGCTGCTCTTTTGCATGGTTCTGAAATAGATGTGAAGAATATATGTGAAGAAATTGAGTTTTGTTACTTTGGAAGTAAAGAGGAGAATGTTGAAATTGAGCAAGAAGTAGAGGGTCATTTGGAAGATAGTGTACATGTTTCCAGTACAGATAATTTCCAGAGGGAAATTGCGACGTTTGACATGAAATCAAGTGAGAGGCCTAATTTCACTTGTGTGTGTTGTAGACGCACTTATTATAAGAATCAGACTAAGTTAGTGGATTTATATGCAAAAAGTGAAAGGGAAAATAATAGTGAATGGAAGGATTTTGCAACATACTTGATGGTAGAAAATTGTTTTGATTTGGGATTGGATCAACGTGTGTGTACTTATTGTTGTAACAAATTAAAACAAAACCAGATGCCTGCTAGAGCAGTTCATAATAATCTGGAATTGGTTGAGATTCCTTCTGAATTGAAGGACTTAAATACTTATGAATCTATTTTGATTCAAAGTATCCATCCCTTTCAGGCTATTGTAAGAATGGAGCCAAAGACAGGGAAATTGCCTCCATCAGATTTACAGAGAGGATTAAAGGGAAGAGTTGTTTATTTGCCTCTAGATTTGAAGAAAAACATTAACACAATTGGAGTAGAAAAAGTGGAAGAGGAACCTCTGGTTATCTTAGTTAATGGGGTTCCGACAAAGAATAAGAAAATATGGCAAGATTTAGTAGATGTTAGGAAAGTTAAAAAGGCAACATTGTATTTGAAAAAAAATAATAAATACTATAAGAATGTATATGTTGCAGAAGAGGAAGTAAGTGAGGAAGAGGATAGCGATTTGTGTGCTGGTCAAATTGAGAAAGTAGAACCCTCTACTAGTGAGGAAATATATGAACATTATAGTGTTCATCCTTTGCATTCCAAGGAAGTCATGGGGAATGCTATTGAGTTGTTTCAAATGAAACAAGCCAAAGGGAGTCCCATTAGTGTTTGGGAGGAAAGTTTGGAAGCTCGGTGTTTCCCACAGCTTTTTCCAACAGGTCAGGGAGGAAGATATGATGAGCGACCTCATCAAATTCCTGCTTCTGAATACCGGACTTTGCGATTGTATGCAGGAGATGCTAGGTTTCGACAATGCATTCCTTATTTGTTTCATCTCCTGTTTGAAAGCGATCTGTCTGGACTGTCATATGCAGTGAACCACATCTTGAAAAGTGGTATACACATGCAAAACATCTCGGCAAGTGATTTTATGGATAAAGTGAATGTCCAAGATAGTATTTTGGATTCTCACCTGATTAATCTCATGGCGTGTCAGCGTGGTACTAATGAGTACTGGTACCGTCGTCATGGTGATTTAAAATGTATGCTGAGGAACTTAGGTACTCCCACATGGTTCCTCACTCTGAGTTGTGCCGAGTATGGCTGGGAAGACTTACTTCAATTTCTACGAGAGGCAAATGCTAACGTAGATAACATCGAATTCAAGACACCCGGAGAACTGTGCTCTTTGGATCCAGTCAATGTATGTAGGTACTTCAATCATAGATTTGAAGCTATGATGTCTTTCATCATGAATAAGAAGAATCCACCTCTTGGAGAGGTGTTGGATTTCTTCTGGAGAAAGGAGTACCAAGCAAGAGGTGCTCCTCATATACATATGTTGTTGTGGATCAAGGATGCACCTAAATTTGGAACGGATCCAGAAGACTCAGTGATGAGTTTCATCCAACAGTATTCTACGTGTGCTGTTCCAAACGCAAAGGAGAAGAAAAGCCTAAGAGAAAAAGTTCTGCGTTTCCAAAGCCATCGATGTGGAAAGTACTGCCGTCGTAAATTCCGAAACAAAGACAAGTTCTACACCAAATGTCGTTTCGGCTTTCCACGACCGGTGATTTCTAAAGGAAGAGTAAACAGTTTGATGTCTTCGCTGCGACATAATGTGATGAAGAAATCACCTAAAAACACATACAATTTGAAGAGGAATGAAGAGTCCAAGTACATAAACGACTACAACCCGGTGATTTTGTCCATGTGGAATGCTAACATGGATATACAGTTTGTGGCTGATAACTGTATGGCTGTGGCTCGGTATGTGACGTCTTACATCACCAAAAAAGAGAAGACAGAATTGAAGGATATGTGGGAGGACATTTCCCATGAAAAGAGCCTCAGCAAGAAGTTGTACAGTTTCAGTCTGAAGATGTTGTCGCATCGAGAAATCGGAGCGTACGAATGTTCTGACCGGTTGTCTTCAGCAAGTCTCTATGCCAAGTCCAGGAGTATCGTTTGGGCGAGTCTTAGTCTTGCTGCAACGCGTAATCGAGTTCTCAAACCTGTGCGGGAAATTGAGTATTTGGCGGAAAAGGAGCCAAACAGTACCGACATTTTGAAGACAAACATGTTGGATACATATTATCCAAATCGAAGCAGTCACCTAGAGAATGTTTGTCTGTATGAGGTTCTGCAAAATTACATATTCAAGAGGAACATCAAAGAAGATACTGAGAAAGGAGTGTATGCTGTAATAGGAAGTGAGGGATGTCTGGTCAAGCAAAGAAAATGCCACTTGATAAACCATCGAAAATTGAGTGGCGAATCTCCTGAAAAAAAGGAGTTTTTCTATTTAGCACTTTTGCAACTTTTCAAGCCTTGGCGTGCAGAAGAGGAACTGCTTGGAGATTTCCTCTGTTACGAAGACTCTTTCAATGCCGCCAAGGAGACCATAGAATGTCCTGCTTTTCCCAAATATGTAGAAATGTTGAATGCGGAAATTGAGCAGGAAGCAACGATTGCAGCCGAGATTGCCAGAGACAGTTCTCAGGACAGTCAGAGTTCTGCTTCATTGAGTCAGGATCCACTAGGAGGACCTCTTATTGAAAATGAAGCTGCCACTGCTATGAATGAAGTGGAAAGAGCCATGGCACATGCTCAAGAGGATGCGGTTAACTTAGAAGAGTTGGAAAGGCAACTCAACGTTGAGCAGAGGAAAATATATGACGAAGTTACCATGCAAATTGATCATGGATTAAGTCATGATAAGAAAGAGTGCTCATGTACGTCGTTGAAGCCTGTCCGACTGTACGTGAGTGGAGAAGCGGGAACTGGAAAAAGTTTCCTCATTAAAGCAATTTCATGCTATTTGCAGGAAAGGACAGAGTCATCGCTGTCTTGTGTTGTCACTGCTCCAACTGGACTGGCAGCACATAATATTAAAGGGATTACTTTACATCGTTTACTGATGCTGCCAGTGGAGCATGACAACAAATTAGAATATCACAAGCTATCTGGAGATGCTTGTTTTGAAGTTTCAAGAATCTTGAGGAAAATGAAACTTCTTATCATTGACGAAGTAAGCATGGTTTCCAATGTCATGCTTGCCTTTGTGCATTTGAGGATGCAAGAAGTTCTCAAAACAGAGTATGATGTGTTATTTGGTGGCAAACACATCATTGTTTTCGGAGATCTTCTGCAGCTGACACCAGTGAAAGGGCAACCTGTGTTCAAAATGCTCACGCATGAAGATACCAGGAAGTGCCTAGGCAGCATTGGCAACGTCAATATATGGTTAAACTTCAATTATGCTGAACTGCATGAAAATATGCGTCAGGCGAAGGATGAAGTTTACAAGACTATTCTACAAGATGTTAGAATTGGAAAAGTGACTGAGCATGGGAAAGAAGTTTTAAATGCACGATTACTGTCAAATTTATATCCAGAACAAGATGTTGTGCCTGAGAATATTTTTCAGAAAATTACTGAAAAGAAATCTGGAATATGTTTGATGCCAACTCTTGCAGAATGTGCCAAATTTAACAACAAAATGTTGCATTTAGAAAAGCAAGAGATTGTGAAACTGGAAGCTATTGATAGAGTAGAGCATATGGGATCAACAATTATTTTGTCTGAGAATCTGAAAACTAAATTGGATTCATTAGAGAAGAGTATATCTAAAACTGCAGGTTTTGAAAAGACTCTGAATGTGTGCTTGAACTGCCGTATAATTTTAAGAAGGAATTTACATGTTGAAAGAGGTCTGGTAAATGGATCAATGGGTAATGTTGTTGATTTTGTGAAATACAGAAATAGAGATGGAATTGAATTTTTAAAAATTAAATTTGATGGCATTGAGGAAGTACAGCTAATTGCTCGTTGTTCTGCTAGATTTTTGCTTGTAAAAGACTTATATGTTCGCCGTAAACAGTTCCCTGTTTGCTTGGCATATGCGGTGACAATCCATAAATCGCAAGGTTTAAGTGTAGACAGTGCATTGGTGAATATTGGCAGTTCTGTGTTCAAGGAGGGTATGGCATATGTGGCATTGTCACGAGTTAGAACTTTATCGGGATTGTACTTGATTGAGTGTGATGTCAGAAACATTTGTGCAGATCTAGATTGTGTTAAGGAATACAATAGATTAAGAAGAGAGTATGCGCCACATTTGCCTCAGTTTCCTTTGTTTGAGAAACGTCTGGTAGGCCGGAAACGAAGAAATGAGAACAATACTGGGGAGGTTGTAGCAAAAAGACAAAAAGTGAATGAACCTAAAATTACAAGCAGAAACAAAGAGGATTCTGTTGAAGATGTTGTTGGTTTTCAGTTTGAAAACAGTTCTGGTGTCAACTGCTATGCTAATGTAGTAATTAATGTTTTGTTTTCTCTAAAAAATGTAAAAGAAGAGATTGTGGTCAATTCTGATCAAAGATTTTGCAGTTTGTTAAATTCTGTGTTAGAGAAATGTACCACTGATAGAAGAAACATAGAAAGTGTGTCTGAAATTAGAAATCTGTTAGATAGATGTTCAGGCCAAACACAATTCTCTCAAAATATTCAGCAAGATTGTCAGGAGTTTTTAATGTATATGCTTGATGTATTACATGCTGAAGGTGTAGATGTAGATCAGCTGTTTGGGCTTTCTTATCAATGGCAGCATGACTGCGAGAACTGTATGGTATCAAGTACTACTAGTGTAGACTCAGAAAGATTTATATATTTAACTTTGCCAGACAGTAAATCAGTCTCCTTTAATAAGCTAGTAAAAGCTGCTAATCACAACATGGAGTGTAGCCAATGTAAATCTGAAATGATGTCCACATTATTTATACGAACATATGGCCAGTACGTCATTTTAATGTTCCAACGATGTAGGCCTGATGGAACAAAATTGACAACTTTAATAAAAAATTTTGTAGCTTCGCAGTTGTCAATATCAGGAAGGACTTTTGTAACTACAGCAATTATATATCATGACGGCCCTTCAATAACATCAGGACATTACACAGCTTATTTAAAGTCTAGAAATGGCTGGTCATTCTGCAATGATTCTGTTTTAATTTTCAAAAAAAAATTGCCGTATGACCTTAAAAACTCTTACCTGGTGTTTTTAAAACCAAAATTTTAGGGAAATAATCTCGGGATGTGCTCTGTGGAATTTCAAGAAGTTCTAATGGCTCCTACACAATTTGGCCTTGAGGATAAGTGTAGTTCAGAGACATAACTTCTAATCATAGGACTGGACATCATGGAGATATATGTGCACTTTGAATGAGTTCAGAAAAACTGTTTCTTTTCATAAGCTAATTGAAGCAGCCAATAAAAACATGGAGTAGAGGGAATGTAAGTCTGCAATGTTGTCTACTGTTTTACATTGCTTTGTGATTAAAAGTGATGTAGAGAATTAAATAATTGTAGTACTCATAGAGGTAGTGTAAGTCTGCTTCATATTAAGCAGTATCAGTGTCATAGGAAATGTAGAACATGACTGAGCAAGAAGGGGAAGATATTACTATTCCAGGATTGTGAAAATGATCTTCAACATTTTAATTGTGAAAGTTGCGGAAATGCCAAATGATGGGATTGGCTTACAAGAAATCCAAGAGTTATAAATATCTCTGACTAGATTTGGCCTTGTGGAAAATAGTGGTAGAGAGCAAGAAGTCATTTATTGCATGTAACGTGTTTTTAAAAACGATGGAGGTTTTCTTTCAGAAAGTGGCGGGCTGAAAGTAATAACAGCACAAAAGAGTGTAAGCTGTTCATAGGACATCCTTGGACGTCATGGAAAGTAAGTTAACTTTAAGGAGTTCTGAATTTTAATTTCTGATGTTGTATGGGTTTTTTAAACACAAACATTTTGATTGTGTTTTTTTTTCCCCGCTGTTACATGATGAATACCTTCAAGTCACTGTTTTTAGTGAATTTTGATACATTCTGAGAACAGCAAAAATAAACCATTTAACATGTATAATTAATTCTGTACTGTTTGCATTTATGATGTATATGTAGAACTGTGTAGGAGGCATGGAGAAGGTGAGTTTTCTGTAAGTGTTAAATTTATTGCATGCAGTGCTGCACTTCTACGTATTCTTTCATATGCTGGACTACATCTGCACAATGAGATACCTAAGCAAAGGAAACACAAGTGATGTGATTGTGAAATGAGCAAAATAAATTGCACATATTTCAATTACATCACCTGTGTTTCCTATCATTATGAATCACATTGTGCAGATCAAGTTTAGGTCTGTCCAGGGAAACATAGGAGGTTTCTACTTTGTTGAAGAGTGCAGTGGACATGACTCACTTAATTGGTAGACTTTCACAGATATTATCTCCTCTGTACACTTCAACAAGTGTAAATCTCATATTGAACTCTGAGTAGGCCTCACCTCAAACAAATCTCTGGATAGGAGACATGTTATTGGCATCCTGAAGCGACACTTTTCTGAAACAAGAGCAATGCAAAAGATGCACCATGTTTTAAGATAGGCCTCACTTCATCTGCATCAAGATACTGTTAGTTTAAAATGTATATCTTTAGGATTGTGTAGAGGACCTGGAGAAGCAGAAGCTTCTGTCAGTGTCAAAGTTGTTGAAAAACTATTTGTCCTTCAATATTTTCCCTTGTCTTTTGTAATTTTTAAATACATGTTTTAATATTTTTCAAATGTTGGTTCTCTCTTTCACAGATTGAAAGTATAAAAATAAAATGTGATTAATTTAACGGCAATTACAAGGTAAATAGTTGTACTCTTTTCGTTACATTTCTATCACATTCACCTACTATTAGATCCACTGCTTCACTTCTTTAATCCTCAGTTTCCTGCCTTTGCTACTTTCCTCATTCCTTTCTCTATTACCTACTTACTCAACTCCTTCCACTCTTTTTCTCAGTCCCTCTGTTCTCATAGTTCCTCAGTCTTGTTCACTCACTCCATCTCTATTACTCTTAGTGTCTGTGAATTACTTTCCCACCTTTTTTTTTGGACCGCTTCCCGGGAAGTTGCCCGGTTCGCAAACCAGCAGCGTTATGGGAGTCCACCATTTTGTGTTTCGGTCGAATCAAGATACAAGATGGAGGGCAAATAATGTTCAGAATGGGTAGAAGGGGGCACGGTAGATGTATCTTGACCCCCTTGGTTTTCTGAGGGTGGCTGAGGAGGACCATAGTTCTTCACTCTTGTTCACTCTCTCTGTTTCTATTAATGTCACTGTTTATGACTGATCATAAAAAAATTTTTAAAAAAAGAACAGTAACTATAAGGGAAGGAAACAGACAGTTATGTTAAAAGAAAGACAGCTATAGGGAGTAAACTAAGGATACTGTTACCTACAATCCACTGCTGTTGATGTTACTGACCATGTCATGAATGATGTAATATGTGACATCATCAGCAGTGGATTGTAGGTAACAGTATCTCTTGTTTACTCCCTAACGCTGTCTTTCTTTTCACATAACTGTCTGTTTGCTTACCTTATACTTACTGTTCTTTTTTTTTAAAAATATTTTTTTGGGTTAGCTTCCGGTACGCGTACCGGGTAGCGCTCCGGGAGCGAACTAAGAGAAATAGAGGTTGGCAGAGTTCCAAATATTCTACCAATTTTTTTATAATGGGGAGTTAGTTCTGAAAAGAACTTTTTTTTTTATGTTTTTGTTGTTTTATATTTTTTTTAGTATTTTTAGAACATTTTTTTACTTTTTTTGTATTTTCTGAACGTTGTTAAAAAATTTTTGGTTTTTTTGGGGGGGGGGAAACAAAAACGATCCATTGTAAAGGGCTCAACAGGAGCAACAAAAAAAAAAGAATTTATTTTTTGGGGCGTTTCGGACAAACATTAACATGATTTGGAATAGCTCGTAAAATCAAACTGATGCTACTTTCCCTGTAGCAGATGAAAGCGCCACATTCCACGCACACTTGCTTTACGTGCCCAAACAACATTTGGATGTTTGCGATCATCTCCCTCGCCTCTGGTCCCGACACCTCTGGGACAACCGATCTTCTTGCCATTGGGAGGGGATTTTGTTGTTCGTCACGTAGCTGGGCAGCACTATAATTATTTGGGTGCCACCTACTCATATGCCGATGCATAGTGTGATTGCCGTAACTGTATTTTTTATCAGTTCCCCTTGACAATCTATCACCGCATATACGGCAAAACACGTAGCGTGCATTCACTTTTTTTTGCCCCTCAGGAATTCTATAGAATTGCCAGATGTAATTCTCCTTTCGATTGTACCTCCTGGGCTCCTCTGGCAAAAACTCAGGCTCTTCCTCCTCTTCCTGTTCTTCCTCTTCTTGCAAAATTACTTCTGCAGGTGGTCCTCTCTTTCTTGGATTTGGTGGAGGTGGTGGGTTAGCACCAGCTGAAGCTACTAATGAAGCCATCTCAAAGTCTAAATAAAGGGTCTTTCTCTCACCAAGATGAAAGTCAGAGTGAGGAAAGAAGGAGGGGTTTTCATCATTTGGGAAAAACAAAAGTTCTAAACCAATGAAAAGTGTTCATTTTAGATCACATGACCTAGTATTACATCATTAGGAAACCAAAAGTGAAATGAACCAATGAAAAGTGTTATTACCGAGTCACATGACCTGCTGTGTTTACGTTACGCGGTCGGCGCCGCGCCGCGGATCGCTTCCGGTTCGCGTACCGCTACGCTTCCGGGTACGCGAACGTAGCACGTAATATGACGTATTACGCGAGAACGCGAAACGTCATGCTGACGCGAAGCGTCACGATGTTGTTTTGTAACGCGAGAGGTGCGCAAAAGGAACGTTTACCGGTTCGCGTACCGGGTCGCGCCTCCGGATTGAGCTAACGGGAAGCTAACCGGTACGCGTACCGGGAGCGAAACAAAAAAAAATTTAAAAAAAATTGTATTAAAAACATGTAAAAAATATTTTTCTATTTAAAGAATAATACATTGTAAAGGTTTTGATATTAGCTATTAAAAAACCAATGAAATTCACTGAAAAAACCATAGGTTATAGACCATATATAGTTAGGAATTAGCATTTACAAAACCTTGAAAATTCACTGAAAAAACCATAGGTTATAGACCATATATAGTTAGGGATTAGCATTTAAAAAACCTTATTTTACTCACACAAAACCATTGAAATTCCATATATAGTTAGTTGTACTAACTATATATCACGCACCCGCAATCCACTGCTGATGATGTCACATATTACATCATTCATGACATGGTCAGTGACAGCACTGATGACATCACTGATGACATCTCAAATGACATCACTGATGACATCACTGATGACATCTCAAATGACATCACTGATGACATCACTGATGACATCTCAAATGACATTACTGATGACATCACTGATAAAATCATTTATGTGATAATACGATGAACCTCTTCAGACTCTAATATAAACACAGACTCACAGATTGTCACTCATCCATGAAGTTACACACACACCTAGACAGTCATGCAAACAATCAATCACACCTCCATTTCCTTAACTATACAGTTAAACACACCTTACTTATTCAAACATATACTAAGACATATTTACTCACTTATACAATCCTGGATACAAGTTCACAATGATCCATACAGCCACTCACACATTCACTGGCTCTTATGCACAGTTATTTATATATGTCAACTCTCACATGTATTGTATTTTACATATGTACTTAATTTGACATATAGCACTGAGATATCTATTCACTCACCAATACAGTCATGCACACAGTCAACCGCCCATACAGCTGTTTCCAACATGCACTTTTGAACCCATACATCTATGCACAGAGTCATACACTTCCCAGCCACCCACACACACACTCAGTCTCCCATACAAATGCTTGGGCAACCAATCAATAACCCATATAGTTACTCATATAGCTACTGATCAACACATGCAGCAGTTTACAGAACAACAGACATAATGATGCACAAATTAAGACAGTTTAGTCACTAACCCATGCACTCAGTGAGACACATTTAATCACTCACTCATACATTCAGTCATGCACCTACTAAATCCTTCGTCCAGACACTTATACATCGACTCATTCATAAATATGTAAGACATATTTTAACTTTACAGAAAAATACAGTCACTGGATTTTGTCATCAGTGATGTCATCAGTGATGTCATTTGAGATGTCATCAGTGATGTCATCAGTGATGTCATTTGAGATGTCATCAGTGATGTCATCAGTGATGTCACTGACCATGTCATGAATGATGTAATATGTGACATCATCAGCAGTGGATTGCGGGTGCGTGATATATAGTTAGTACAACTAACTATATATGGAATTTCAATGGTTTTGTGTGAGTAAAATAAGGTTTTTTAAATGCTAATCCCTAACTATATATGGTCTATAACCTATGGTTTTTTCAGTGAATATATATATATATATATTACCTACTGGCGGTCGCCAGTAGGTAGTTATAGTTAGGATTGTTTTCCATAGGGTAATCGCAACATTCTATTGGGAATAACTTTGGCGCCGGTTGAGGAATCTGCCTGAAATTTTCCTCAAATTTGCCTCGCGGCTCTCCGCTCCTCCCCTGAAAGTGTGGGGGGCATTCCTCAAGCGGGGGCCGAGATAAAAGGGGGTCCCAAAACGTGTTTTCCCCATGTTAATTTCCATAGGTAGGTTGGACTCACTTTTAACCCGAACGGCTGAATGGTTTTCCACCAAACTTGGCAAAATTGTAGGGACTGGCAGCCCGATGTGCCTTTGCTATGTTTAAAGATATGTGCTCCAGTGGATTTTGAGTAATTTAGGTTCAAAAAAATATATATATCTATAGCCGCGCCCCGGTACGCGCACCGGGGAGCGCTCCAGGCACGCCACGCGAATTGCGCACGGAAAGCTGATTGGCTCTCGGGTGTCTGTCAACATTCCAAACAGTCCGGAGCGGCCGCCATCTTGTGTCTCGGTAGGATCGAGACACAAGAGGTGGCAAAAACAAAGGGGGAAATAACCAAAAGGGAGCAGGGTAGACCCCCCCCTGACCCCCTAGGTTTGATGTGGGGACCATAAAAGGGTCCGCGGGTAAAAAAAAAATTTTACTTTTTTTTTATATTTGCGGGGTGAGCGCCCGGTACGCACAACGGGGAGCGTACTTTGGTGAAAAATAGTGAAAATAATAGTGTAAAATAATCATTTTGAGTGATTACTGGTAGGGTAGCTCTGAAAAGAGCTTTTGGGTTTTGTGGCTGTTTTAGGTACCTACAAGTACGTCACACACACACCCTCACACACAACCCCACACCCCCACACCCACACACTCCCCAGACACACCTCACATACGCACACCTCCACCCACACCCAAACACCCCACACCCCCACACCGACACCTTACACATCCACACCCATACCCACACATCCCACACACCCACACTCACACGCACACCTCACCCCCCAACACACACGCACACACAGATACCTCACAGACACACCCTACACATCCCACACACACACGTCCCCTCCCCCCACACACACACACACACACACACCTTACTGACACACCCACACATCCCACACATACACACACATCCTACACACATACCCCCTACACCCACACATCCCCCACACACACCTCACCCACCCACACCCCCACCTACACCCAAAGACCCCACACACCCACACCCACACACACACCCACACCCACACACACACCTTACACACCCACATCCCCACCCACACCCACATACCCCACACACCTACACACAACTATACACCTCACCCCCAGACACACACACACACACACACACCTCACAGACACACCCCACACATCCCCCACACACACCTCGCCCCCCACACATGGGGAAAACTTAGTGGAACAGTAAAATAATAATTTAAAGTGCTTAGAGGTAGGGTAGCTCTGAATAGAGTTTTTGTGTTGTGTGGGTGATTTAAGTACCAACATGTAGGTACCAATGCAAAGTCTTAAATTCAATGTACACCGTTTTTTCTGTAGATATCTTGCATGTTGTTACAGAAGTTATTGTGGAATATGGAATCCATACCATAGTCTGTCAGGAAAGCAGAAACAGATCCTTTAAGTACTCCCTGAGAAGACCTAGGGGGTCATGGGTAGTCTACCCTGCTCCCTTATGATGTTTTAAAATTGCACATTATACTGTAAGTTTCACTTTATACTATAATATAAACATAATCATGTTGGTACTATTTCATGAATTACATATAAAAAAGAATAATGTCTAGAGCAATTTTTAATTAATAAATAAAAATGTATTGCTCTGATTTTTCAAAATTTAATAACACTTCCAACATTATTTCATCAGAAATGTCCTCATTTTCACTCCATGATTCGATTTCTTCCACACAATTAACTAATTCTTCGTCTAGAGACTGATCCATAAAGTCCAAGTCTTCCTCAGGATTGTTTTGAAGAACTATTTCGAAAGAAATATTTGCTTCTCCTTCCATTTTCCTGCTGTAAATTGTATTAAAAATAAATATATCAGTAGAGTTAGGGCAGTGTTGGGTTTAAGTTCAGACCGGTAGTTCTGATTTTTTAACAGTGAAGTTAACTTTGGGCAGTGTATGGTATCAGGCAGGAAGTAGAAATATAAAAAAGTGCCTGTGAAGAAGCGTAAGTAAATTCATAATTATAGCAGAGAAGCCTAAGTCAATCAATAAATATAACAGAGGAGCCTATCTCTATCTATAACTATAGCAGAGTGACAGTAAATAACTATCAGAAAACGTTTTTACAAATTAACTTAAAGTGCCCCTTACAAATTAACAACTTACTTTACAGAGAGGTGAAGAAGAAAAAATGCGAAAATCCTTTCAAGACGTACCTCAGGTAGTTGTAGTCAAAATTGCCGTGTTTCCCTCTCATTTTTCATTTATATTCATGTACATAACCAATCAAATGTCAGGAAAAAAAAGTAGAAAAAGAAAGTAACATTTTAATTGGTTGTAAATTCTAACACTTCAGATGTGTTTTTGTCATGTAATTTACCTCAGGATATTTAGACAATGCTACAGCTCAAATGGCTCAATGGAATTCCACCAAATTTGGGAAAATTGTAGGGATTGGTATGTAGTAGGGCCTATCCTATATTTGGTGAAAGTGTCTCCAGTGGTTTTTATGTAAATTAACTTTTAAAAATTTTGGGGAGCGCTTCCCGGTGCGCGCCCCGGTACGCGTACCGGTAGCGCTACGGAAGTCCTCCATCTTGTTTTTCGGAAGAATTGAGACACAAGATGGAGGACAAACAACGTTGGGAATGGGTAAAAGGGGGCACGGTAGACACTCCCTGACCCCCTAGGTTTTCTGAGGAGGGCTTAGGAGGCCCATATAGGCCCAAAAACCCCTTTTTTTAAAAGAAATTCCGGGGGGAGCGCGTGGTACGCGCACCGGGAAGCGTACCGGGGAGCGTACTTTGGTGAAAAACAGTGAAAAAAGTTAGAGAAAAATAATCATTTTGCGTGATCAGAGGTAGCGTAGCTCTGAAAAGAGCTTTTGGGTTCTGTGGCTGATTTAGGTACCTACAAGTAGGTTCCAATGCACAGTCTTATATTCAGGAGGAATATTCTATTCCCCTCATCTGAGAAGTGTACACCATCTCCTCTGTAGATATCTTGCATGTTGTAACGCAAGTTGTTGTTGTATATTGAACCTATTCCATAGTCTCTCATGTAAGCAGAAACAGATTTATTCACATGTTTCCGTGCTTTCTCAAATTGTGGACAAAATTGGTTGGACCACTTCCATTTCTGTCTTTGGCATATATTGGAAAATACCAAGGCAGTTTGAGGAAAAAGTGCCATCAATTGTTCAAAGGTGTCCTTTAAAAGCATTTGCAGACCTACCCCAGTCAAAGTGCCTAAGTCATTTCCACCACAAAGCAGAATTATGAGGTGAGGGTGTGGCAGATGCAAAAAGGTTTTCACCAATGGTATCAATTGATGACATCTCAATCCTCTCTGGCCAATCCATTTAATGTTCACATTTGGTAAATCAAGGTTGTGAAAATTTCTGGTAGCTGCATACCTTTGAGCCCAGTGGATATAGCTATGTCCAATAATCCAGACAGAATACATGGTAAGAGGAGGTTCTGGTGCAGTCAGATGAAGAGTGGAATTGAAATGGCAGTTGGAACAGAAGGAGTTTGCAACAAAAAAAACTGTGGAGTTTCAGTGCTCTTGAATCACAAGCAATGATTGGTGGATTCAGAAAGTTGAAAACTGAAAGTTAGGGTGCATGGTTCTGTTCTGTGAGAGAAGTAATTTGAATAGTTAAGAAAAAGTAATTTAAAGAAACATTGCACCTCATAAGCTGGGGTATTGAGATGTCAAACATCCTTGCTGAGTTCATTTGCAACATTGTAGAATCAACTTTTAACCCTGAGAGCTCAGTGAGGAGGGAGTTGCTATGGTAACAGGTAGAAAGGGCTCAGGGGAGGGAAGGGTGTTGGTTTGAAAATAGAGAGGGACGACTTTTGATTGGTTACCATGAGCAATATGTGTGTAGAATTAGAGGTTTTCTGTGCCATTAATGGTTGCAGTGCCTGGAGAACATACCTTTTGCTCTGCTAAAGAAATATTGGTGTGTGTATCTGACACTGTTCTCAATCTCCCAAAGCATTTGTAAAGGTGAGTTATGATTCATTCAATATAGAAAGAGAGTTCAGATTAAGAAGCATATTGAGTTTCTTTGCTGTTGGTTTCTGTGATGCTTTTTGAAAATGCATGGTTTCAATATTTGCAAGATAGAGGATTTGTATTTTGTGAAATAGTCATGTTTCAGTAGTGAAGTTGAATGGTTGTACATAGGAGCTGTGCTCTGTATCTAAAATGTTAATTGAAAAACGATTTTAGTGCAAATCAATGAGTTTCAGTAGTGAAAGTGAATGCTTGTAAATAGGATCTGTGCTCTGTTCCTAAAATGTTAATTGAAAAACGATTTTAGGGCAAATCAATGGGTTTCAGTAGTGAAAATGAATGCTTGTACATAGGACATGTGTTCTGTTCCTAAAATGGTAATTGAAAAACGATTTTAGTGCAAATCAATGGGTTTCAGTAGTGAAAATGAATGCTTGTACATAGGACATGTGCTCTGTTCCTAAAATGTTAATTGAAAAACGATTTTAGTGCAAATCAATGGCTTTTACATTTTTAAGAAGGAATAAATAGTGTGTGCATAATTACATAAAAATATTTGAATCTTTTACAAACATGTCACCTGTGTTACCTCAGATTGGGAAGTATACTGAGTTTCTTTGCTGTTTATATGTGTCATTTTTTGGGTAATGCTTGGTAGGAATGTTTGCAAGAGAGAGGAAATGTATTTTGTAAAATAGTGAGTTTTCAGTACTGAAATGGAATGCTTGTACATAGGATCTGCAGTTAAGGGGCCGATTATGATGGCGGACGGACCTGAGTCCGTCCGCCACCATAGAGAAGGAGGGACCGTCCGCAGGGGCAGCGGCGGTCCCTCCATGCCAATTAGGATGTGACCGCCACCCTGGCGGTCACATCCTGTATTTTTATCATTGCGGGGGGTGCTGCTTGAAGCAGCACCCGCCGCAATGATAAAAAAAGTAAGTTGTGCATTTGCATGCACAAAGCGGCAGGCACCTCGCGGTGCCTGCTGCTTTGTGCAGGCAAATGCAGGGGGGTACCATAGGTACCCCTCATGTGCACCCCCCACCCCCCCTTCACCCCTGGGGGCCCGCAACGGGCCCCCAAACACAAATCCGTATGCCTTTACACAGCGGAAATGCCGCCGTGTAAAGGCATCTTTCCGCACTCATCCTAATATGGCTGGCGGTGTCTGATAGACACCGCCAGCCATGTTAATGCTTTTCCGCCGCGGGCGGAATCCGCCCGCGGCGGAAAAGCGGCGGACAGATAGTGAGACCCACCAGCCATCCTAATGTGGTGGTGGGTCTTGCAAGGCTCCCCGGCGGATTTCCCGCATCCTCCGGGCCGGCGGTGGCTTCCGCCGGCCCGGTGGATGCGGGAAATCCGCCATCATAATCGGCCCCTATGTTTGTAAAATGTTATTCAAAAAACGATTTGGGGGCAAATCAATTGGTTTTAGATTTTTGAGAAGAAATAAATAGTGTGTGCATGATTACATAAACATATTTGAACCTTTCTCAATCATGTCACCTGTGTTACCTCAGATTAGGAAGCAGACTGAGTTTCTTTGCTGTTGGTTTGTTTCATTTTTTGGGAAATGCTTGGTAGGAATGTTTGCAAGAGATAGGAAATGTATTTTGTAAAATAGAGACTTTTCAGTACTGAAATGGAATGCTTGTACATATGACCTACACTGTGTTTCTAAAATGTTATTGAAAAATCAATTTTGGGGCAAAGCAATTGGTTTTAGATTTTTGAGAAGGAATAAGTAGTGTGTGCATGATTACAAAAAAAAATTTGAACCTTTCACAATCATGTCAGCTGTGTTACCTCAGATTAGGAAGCACACTGAGGGCCTTATTTATGAAAACAGTGATGCGTCCTTTTTCACTGCGCACTCCTTGTGACACCAATGATGCGTTATATTTAATGTATGACGCATCATGTTGCAAGGACTTACAGATAAGTCAGTATTTCTGATGTATCTGTAAGCGTAAAAGTGACGAATTGCTGGAGTGTGTCACAAAAGTGACGCAACTCCAGCAATGCATCCTTTCACATGGGGAAAGCCCCATGTGAAAGCGTTTGCCTCAGTCTTACGCCTGCTGTGAGGCAGGTGCAAGATTTTGACGTAATAGTTTCCTAAAACTGACGCAGTGAAATCTCATAGATTTCACTGTGTCACTATTACGAGGCTTTTTGCGGGGGAGTGCCCCCTCTGTGTACATTACACCTGACAGAGGTATAATGTGACGCAGAGGTTTAAAAAGTGACGCATCTACATACATGCGTCACTTTTTAAATATGGCGTAACAAGGCACATGTTTTATGCCGCTGATGCGTCACAAAAAGTGACGCATCAGCAGTGCAAAACTGACGCATAAATGAGTCTCATCTTTTATTGCACACTACTCCAGTTTAGTCTTGTCCACTGCACTCTTCGACACAGGTGTCAATTTGACTCTTTCACAATGATGTTACCTGTGTTAACTCAGTGTAGGAAGGACATTGAGTTTGTTTGCATAGAGGAATTGTATTTTGTAAAATTGTGAAGTTTCAGTAGTGACATGGAATGCTTGTACATAGGACCTGTGCTGTGTTTCTTAAATGTGATGTCAAAAACGATTTTGGGGACAATGAATGGCTTTTAGATTTTTGAGAAGGAATAAATAGTGTGTGCATGATTAAATAAATATATTTGAACCTTTCACAATAATGTCACCTGTGTTACCTCAGATTAGGAAGTAGATTGTGCAGTTGAGGTGAGGCATGTCCAGAGGTACAGAGGAGGTGAGGTCTATGTTCAAGACTGTAGAGGGAGAGAGGCCTTTTCTGGGAAGCATAGGTGGTGAGGCCTGTGTCTAAGAGTGCAGTGGACTAGACTTCATGAAGCCTATCCCCTACTGCACTCTTAGACACAGGTCTCACCTTCTTTGTACCTGTGGACAGACATCTCTCCCACTACACTCTTCAATACAGGTCTCACCTCTTCTGCACCCCTGGAGAATCCTCACCTGATCTGTAACCCTGAATAGACCGTTTGCTTTTTGTCATTGCTTTGTTGTTTGGTAATAGTGGTCTATAATGTGCTATTTTTTTCTTTAACACAGATTGAAATCAAGATTTCAAGAGTAAGGAAAGATGCCTTCAAGGGAAAGGAGAAGAAAAGATGATAAGCGCCAAAAAACAAAAACAGCAATGGAATTACAGCATTCTTACTCAACAAATACTTCAAAAAACAGGAAAAAAGCTCCTGGTAAGACAACTAAGTCTTTCTTACGGAACATATGTAGATCAAAAGAAATCTGTACATTGTCTTCCACATTACCTTGAATTTCTGTCTCAATTTCTACACTGTCCTCTTTTTCACCAAAATAACAAATCTCAATTTCTTCACAAATCTTCTTCACATCTAATTCAGTTCCATGCAAAAGAGCACTGTTTAATTGTGTAAGCTTAAGTGCTGGACTTTTTGCATAATACAACATTCTCACTAATTTCCTCATTTTGGTATGATGCACTGCTAACATCCTAAAATGATGAAAAACACTCTGACAGACTTTTCTAGAAAGACAAGCCAGTGAATGCCCTTGCAAACCTGTGTTTTCTCTCACTCTGCAAGGATCTAAGTTTTGCAACAACTTATTTTTCTGCTTTAGACTTTTCTTAGTATATAGATCCAAGGTTTCGTCAATGCATTCCTTATTTGTTTCATCTATTGTATGACAGTGACTTGTCTGGGCTTTCGTATGCAGTAAACCATATACTGAAAAGTGGAGCACATCTGCAAAATGTTTCGGCGAGGGACTTTATGGAGAAAGTGAATCTGCAAGATAATATTTTGGAATCTCATTTAATCAATCTCACGGCATGTCAGCGTGGTACAAATGCGTATTGGTACCGTCGTCATGGGGAATTGAAATGTATGCTAAGAAACTTAGGAACTCCTACATGGTTCCTCATTCTTAGCTGTGCCGAGTATGCATGGGACAACTTACTTCTATTTCTACGAGAGGCAAATGCAAATATACAAAATATAGAATTCAACACACCTGGAGAACTGTGTTCTTTGGATCCAGTGAATGTATGCAGATATTTTAATCATAGATTTGAAGCTGTGATGTCTTTTATTACCAACAAAAAAAATCCTCCCCTTGGAGAGGTTTTGGATTTCTTTTGGAGAAAGGAGTATCAAGCGAGAGGTGCTCCTCATTTACATATGTTGTTGTGGATTAAAGATGCACCCAAATTTGGAACAGATTCGGATGAGACAGTGATGAGCTTCATTGAAGAGTATTCAACATGTGCTGTTCCGAAAACTACCGAAGAAAACAGTTTAAGGCAACAAGTTTTACGCTTTCAATCCCATCGTTGTGGAAAGTACTGTCGTCGAAAATTCAGAAACAAGGACAAGTTCTACACAAAATGTTGTTTCGGCTTTCCACAATCAGTGATTTCTAAAGGAAGAGTCAATAATTTGATGTCTTCTCTACGACATACTGTGACGAGGAAATCACCCAAAAATACATACAATTTAAAAAGAAACGAAGAGTCCAAGTACATCAACGACTACAACCCAGTGATTTTGTCCATGTGGAATGCTAACATGGATATTCAATTCGTTGCTGACAACTCTATTGCTGTGGCTCGATATGTGACGTCTTACATCACAAAAAACGAAAAGACAGAACTGAAGGAAATGTGGAAGGACATTTCACATGAAAAGAGTCTATGCAAGAAATTATACAGTTACAGTCTGAAGATGTTGTCGCATCGAGAAATTGGAGCATATGAATGTTCTGATCGATTGTCATCAGCAAGTCTCTATGCCAAATCTAGAACCATCATTTGGATAAGTCTAGGTCTTGCTGCAACACGAAACCGAGTTTTGAAATCTGTACAAGAGTTAGAGTATTTGGCGGAGAAAGAACCAGAAAGTACAGATATTTTGAAGACAAACATGTTGGATACATACTATCCAAATAGAAGTCCTCACCTTGAGAACGCTTGTCTCTATGAAGTTCTTCAAAGCTATATTTATAAGAGGAACATCAGAGAAGATATCAATAATGGAATATATGCTGTCATTGGATGTGAAGGATGTCTAGTGAAACAGAGAAAAGGTCATTTGATTAATCATCGAAAATTGAGTTGTGAAAATCCAGACAAAAGAGAATTTATGAAGACTCTTTTAATGCAACGAAGGATACCATAGAATGTCCTGTTTTTCCAAATTATCTGCAAATGTTAAATGAAGAAATAGAGCAAGAAGCAACAATTGTTGCAGAGATTGCGAGAGACAGTTCTCAAGACAGTCAGAGTTCTGCTTCATTGAGTCAGGATCCACTAGGAGAACCAATTATCCAAAATGAAGCTGCCACTGCCATGAATGAGGTGGAAAGAGCTATGGAGCAAGCTCAAGAGGATGTAATTAATTTAGAAGATTTGGTGAAACAATTAAACCTTGAGCAGAAACAGATAAATGACGAAGTCACAGAACAGGTTGGACATGGATTGAGTCATGAGAAGAAAGAGTGCTCATGTACATCATTTAATCCTGTCCGACTGTACGTGAGCGGAGAAGCGGGAACTGGAAAAAGTTTTCTGATTAAAGCAATTGCAACTTATCTGCAGAAAAGGACTGAATCACCGCTGTCTTGTGTTGTTACCGCTCCAACTGGGCTGACAGCACATAATATTAAAGGGATTATTTTACATCGTTTACTGATGCTGCCAGTGGAGCATGATAACAAATTGCAATACCACAAGCTATCTGGAGATGCGTGTTCTGAAGTTTCCAGAGTCCTGAAGAAAATGAAACTTCTTATCATTGATGAAGTAAGCATGGTCTCAAATCTAATGCTTGCTTTTGTGCATTTGAGAATGCAAGAAATTCTTAGAACAGACTATGATGTCTTATTTGGAGGAAAACACATTATTGTTTTTGGAGATCTACTGCAGTTGACTCCAGTGGAAGGTCAACCAGTGTTTAAAATGGTCACGCATGAAGATACCAGGAAGTGCCTAGGAAGCATTGGAAACGTTAATATATGGTTAAATTTCAAATATGCAGAACTACTCCAAAATATGCGGCAGGCAAAGGATGAAGATTATAAAAATATTTTACAAGATGTAAGAATCAGAAAAATAAGTCAGCATGGGAAAGAAGCTTTACATGGACGATTAATTTCAAATTTGTACCCAAATGAAAACATTCTTCCAGAGAATATTTTGAAGAAAATTAACGAGAAGAAATCTGGCATATGCTTGATGCCTACTTTGAAAGAATGTTCCATGTTCAACAACAAAATGTTAAAGTTAGAAAATGAAGAGATAGTGAAGCTGGAAGCTAGAGATAAAATAGAGCATATGGGAGCAACAATTATTTTGTCAGAAAATTTGAAATCAAAATTGGATTCATTAGAGAAGACTATATCTAAAACTGCTGGTTTTGAAAAGACTCTGAATGTGTGTTTAAATTGTCGTATCATTTTGAGAAGGAATTTAAATGTTGAAAGAGGTCTGGTAAATGGAGCAATGGGTCATGTTGTTGGTTTTGTGAATTACAAAAATAGAGATGGAATTGAAATTTTAAAAATTAAATTTGATGGCATTGACGAAATAGAACAAAGTTGTCGTTGTTCAGCTAGATTTTTGCTTATAAAAGACTTTTATGTTCGCCGAAAACAGTTTCCTGTTTGTTTGGCATATGCAGTGACAATTCATAAATCTCAAGGTTTAAGTGTAGATAGTGCTTTGGTGAACATTGGAAGTTCTGTGTTTAAAGAGGGTATGGCATATGTGGCATTATCACAAGTCAGAACTTTATCAGGATTGTACTTGATTGAGTGTGATGAAACAAAGATTTGTGCTGATCTAGATTGTGTTAAAGAATACAATAGGTTAAGAAGAGAGTATGCTCTACATTTGCCTCAATATCCTCTGTTTGAAAAACGTGTGGTAGGCCGAAAAAGAAGAAATGAGAATAATTGCAGTGAGGTACTAGCAAAAAGACAAAAAGTAGATGAAACTGTAATTGTAAGGAGAAAGAAAAAGGATTCTGTTGAAGATGTTGTTGGATTTCAGTTTGAAAACAGTTCTGGTGTCAACTGCTATGCTAATGTAGTAGTTAATGTTGTTTTTTTTCTTCAAAATCTACAAGAACAGATTGTTGAAAATCGGGATCAAACATTCTGCTGTTTATTGAATTCTGTGTTTGAGAAATGTAGCAGTGATAGAGCAAAAATAGAAAGTGTTTCAGAAATTAGAAATCTTCTAGACAGATGTTCTGGTCAAAATCAATTTTCACAGATAATTCAGCAGGATTGTCAGGTATTTTTAATGTATATGTTTGATGTATTCGAAGATGAAGGAGTAGATATAAAAAATCTTTTTAGCTTTTCTTATCAATGGCAGCGTGACTGTGATAACTGTACTTTATCAAGTAGTACTAGAATAGACACTGAAAGATTTATATATTTGAGTTTACCAGACTGCAAATCAGTGCCTTTTAATAATCTCGTTAAAGCAGCTGATCACAATATGGTGTGTACCCAATGTAAGTCTGCAATGCTGTCCACATTATTTCTACGAAGTTATGGTCACTATGTCATTTTAATGTTCCAACAATGTAGACCTGATGGAACGAAATTGACAACTTCTATTAAAAATGTTGTGGCTTCTCAATTATCAATTTCAGGAAGAACGTTTGCAACTGTAGCTATTATTTATCATGGCAGTCCTTCAACAACATCAGGGCATTACACATGCTATTTAAAAAGTTGTAAAGGTTGGACCCTTTGTAATGACACTCATTTGACTTTAAAACAACGTTTGCCTTTTGACTTAAAAAATTCATACCTAGTGTTTTTACAACTAAAAATTAAGTAAAGGTAATTGGCCTATGAAGACGGGAGCAGTTAATAAAGGTTAGTTTGCTGTTTAAAATTATATTCTGAGTAAAAGTGATCAAGATAATATAAAAAATTGAGTTGTCATATAGGTACTGTAAGTGGATCTCATAGTAAGTGATATCAGTATTATAGGAAATGATGAACATGAGTGAGTCAGAGATAGAATTACGAAAATTTTAATATTGTCAAAATGTTGTTTGAGTCTTTCTTTCAGAACGTCGGAAAAACGGTAATTTTAGAGTTTGTTTTAAGTAATTTGAAAATATACTGATACATCTGACACTATTTGGCCTTAAGGAATGGTGAAGGAATGAGTAAAGAGTCATGACTGAATAAAGGAGTATTTGAAAATAATGAAAATATTTCAGATGTTTTTGGAGCTTTTCTTCTAGAAAGTTGATGAAATTGATTTTTTAGAGTACTTTCCAACGAGAAAAGGACCTTCATGATATACTATTTGGCCTAAAGGAAAATTAAGTGAATCAAAGATTAGTGTACATTTGTCATTTGTCAGTATCTAAGTTTTTTTTTTAAACACAATCTTTTAGATTCTGACACTCACTTTCTTTTTTCTATCCTCTTTCAGCTCTTTTTACTCACTTATAATGTCTTTCTCTCACTTTCTGTAACCCCCGTTCCTTTACTCCACTTCTTTCACAACCCCTCATTCTCATTTTAACTATCTGCATCCCCTCTCTCCCTTGCATAACTTTTCAGCTTTCAGCCTCTCTGCTTTACTTCCCTTTTCTGTATTTTCCTCCTTTGCTCTTTAAGTAATTCCTCTTTACTCACTCAGCAGTATTGTCGCACTCTATCACTATAAATCACCCACTCTCCCTCGCTTATCTTTGTTTACTCTTTTCTTTTGACCTCTTCTCTCTATTTTTCGTTCACTACCTCTATGTCCTCAGTACCTCACTCTCCTTGTGTTATGTTCACTTGTGTTTATCTACCTTCTATCATTTCTTTTATAACAACTTCACTGCTCCTCTCTCATTGTTCTTCATCCCATTTCTTTTTGTTTGGTTCCATTACTATCCCTCATTTCCTTTCAGTACCACTGTTTTAGTGGTCTTCTCCTCTGTTTCCTTTTTTTGCTCCCTTACTCATTTCCTTTGCTTACTCATTGTACTCCACCTCACTCAGTTTTTCTCTTAGTGTGTTCTCTTAGTGTGTCTGTCTACTAACTTCCTCACTCCATTTCCCTCAATCATTGTATATTATCCTCTCTCCCTTCACTTACTCTCAGTTAGCTTCTATTCCTCATTCTTCTCAATGCATCCTTAATTAGACTCTTTTCCGTCTCTGTCATTATCTTTTTACTTACTACTGTTTCCTGACTTAGTTTTGCTAACTCACATTGTTTTAGTATCTTTCTTACCTACAGTTCATTTCTCTGTTCTTCTCTTCCTCTCTGTCAGTGAATCTATATGCCTTACTCTTACTAATTTGCTCTCCTTCTATTTCTTTTTCTCTCTTTCTGTCCTTCACTCTTACTTTATTTCTAAATACACTGTTATGCTTTTTAACCTCTTCATTTGTATCTTTTAATTTAAAATACACATTTTACTAATTATAACTTATTTTTTCTTCTCTCTTTCACATATCCAAAGTGTAGTAAAAAAATGTAATTAAAGTTACATTTATTATATGGTAAGTGTGACTAAAAAAATGTAGTTTGTCATCACCCTTTGCTTTAAGCTCACTAATATTTTCTCCACCAACCTCACTCCTGTTTCTTTACTCTGCTTCCCTCACTTATTCTTATTCTCCATGTTTACTCCAATTTCCCTATTTCCCCTCTCATATTCAACTTCTTTCAGTCCCTAGTCTTTACTTCACTTACCCTCTGTTCCCTTCCTTTGCTTCTTCACTCATTCTGTTTTTCTTAATTATTTACCTTACTCCTACACACACACCTCATCCCCCTCCCAACACATACACACACCTCTGACATACACCCCACACACACACCACACACACACCTCATACACACGCAGCCCCCACACACACTCCTCACACACACACACACACACATTCCATACACACACTTACATCCCACACATATACCCCCCACACCCACACATCCCTCACACATATCTCACACACCCTCACCTCCACCCACACCGAAACACCCCACACACCCACACCCACAGACAGACCTTACACACCCACACCCCGACCTACACCCACTGACTCCCTATAAGTCACACACACTGCATTACTTACCTTTCTTTGCTGTTTCACTCAGACCCATTCAAGCACTGTTTCCTTTACTCTCTCTGTCCCTTCTCTTTGTCACTCCTCATGTCTTATCCTAATTCAATTTTTCACCCTCTTTCACCCCTCTTTTCTTACACTCACTGCTCTTTTCTCACCCTCCCTCACCGTTGTTCATTAATCCCGGTTCCGTCACTACCCTTCATTCCCCATTTTTTACTGTCCTTTCTTTTTCTTTCAACACCCGCTCACATACTCCCACTATTTCTACTTTAGTCTTCTTCCTCTCTCTTCCCTTCTTTCACTCCCTCATTCATTTTACTTTTCTCACTTTCACCCTATTACACCTTCTCTGTTTTTTACTATGTAATAAACAATCCCTCTGTGTTTCTCTCTCTAGCTCTCTTTCTCTTAACATTACTCTCTTTGAGTTCTTCCCTCATGCTAACTCCTTTATTAAATTTTTTTTTCTTTTTTTTGGGTGCGCGCCCCGGTGCGCGTACCCTGAGGTAAAAATAATTGACAGAGATTCTTTAAAAATATAGGTTTATTTTTATAAATTAAGGGTAGTTCTAAAAAGAACAGTTTTTTTTCTTCTTTTTTTGTTTTATATTTTTTTTAATGTTTTTTTGAACATTTTGTACTTTTTTTGGCTTTTCTGAACAGTTTTATATATTTTTTGTATTTTTTATGGGGAGAAACAGAAAAAGGGAATTGAAAATGGCTCAACTGGAGCAAAAAACAAAAAACTGAAAAAATTAGGGTTTTTTGGGGCAATTGAGGTTGTCACCAGCAAGGACGATGAGCTTTACGCTCTTTTCACCATAGGAGATGAGCTTACCACAATAAATACATGTTACTCTAAAATCTTCAAATCGTTGTTGAATGCAAGGCATCGTCTCCGTTGTTTCTGCTCCCGATGGAGTGGGTTGCTTTCTTTTGGAGGTGGTCCTTGAAGACTGGGGGACGTTTCTGGCCAGTTCCCTGATCTCTGCAGCAGCATAGTTGTTTGGATGCTTGCGGGTCATATGTCTAATCATGGTATTATTACCAAAAGAATATTTTTTGTTTGGGTTGCCCCTTGAGAGTTTCATGCCACAGATTAGGCAAGTTACCTTGGCCGCATTGACTTTTCTCTTGCCCTCTGGGTTTGAAAAAAACTCCCATACAATGTGTGGCCTTGGCTGGTATGGGGTATTGTCTTCAGCCAGCCATCTTCTCCTCTCCTCCTCTTCCTCTTCCTCCTCCTCCTCTTCTTGACCACCAATGTACTGTTGTGGTGGTCCTCTTGGTGGTGGTGGTGCAGATGCTCCAGCTGCTGCTGCTACTGTAGCCATTTTAAAGTACAAAATAATTCTCTTCGTTGTTGAAACAGGTCTTCCTCAGTCAAAGGACAAAGTCAGAATAAGGAAAAAAGGTGGAGTCTTTCATCATTTGGAAAACAGAACTGTTCTTGACCAATGAAAAGTGTTATTTTCAAGTGACATGATCCGGGCTTTCATCATTTGGAAACCAAAACTGATCTGCACCAATGAAAAGTGTTATTTTTAGATCACATGACCCGACGCGCTTACGCTACGCGCCCCGAGGCGTGCTCGTAGTCGCGCTCCGGGGCGCGCCTGGGGGTGCGTAGCGTAAGCGTGTCAGGACGTTGCGCGATCGTATGCGCTCGCGTGCTTCCGGGTGCACTTACCCAGTGCGTCATATGACGCATCACGCGGTTACGCAAAACGTCACAATGTTGTTTTCGTTCGTGGGAATAGCGCTAACGGGACGCTCCCCGGTACGCGCCCCGGGGCGTGCCGTAACATTGCACTTACCCGTGCGTTCACCGGTACGCGCCCCGGGAGCGCCCCAGGGCAAAAAAAAAAACATAATTATACAATATAAAATTCGTTATAAATTGTTTTACTTTTTATACCTATAGAGATTTGCTATTAAAAAAACATTGAAATTCACTGAAAAAACCATAGGTTTCACACCAGTTATAGTTAGGAATTAGCATTTTAAAAAACCTATTAAATTCACTGAAAAAACCATAGGTTTCACACCAGTTATAGTTAGCTGGAAATTTTACTCGCATAAAACCATTGAAATTCCCACGTTATAGTTAGTTGGACTCACTATAACTTGCGCGCCTGCAATGCACTACTGATGACATCACATATTACATCACTCATGACATGGTCAGTGACATCACTCATGACATCACTGATGACACCATCCTTGTGACAGAGTGACAGACCTCCTTTCACTGTAATGTAACCCTTGAAGCACATATTCAATAATAGAAACTAAAATTTTCAAAAAAATGGAGATACCCCTACCAGTAACAACAACCAATTCAATAATTCCACCATCTATATACACATCCACTTATTCACCAACATTTCTATATAGTCACTCATACATATACTCACTCATCATATGTAGTGATACACCTATACATCCTGATACACACTGACAGTCATCTAAAAGATACTCTGACACATACTCACACATGCAAATAAACTATTGAACATCCATTTATTTGCATATACAGCTATACACACACTACCACTTTACTTCTAAGGAAACTTACACGTACTTACTCTCTCAAACAATCACTTATAGAAGCACATACTAATTTAAACAGGAACTCTTAAAATCCCTCACTCTCACATATACTCACTTATATACATCAATATTCACATATACTAGATTAAAACATATATAGTTACTGATAAAGACACTTGTGAGATAGTCATTCACTCACTAACACACACATATACACACTCATCCACCCATACAGTCCTGCACATATGCTGTCTTCAAAACACATACAAAGAGAGAGTCAGTCATTCATGCATCTATGTGCTAAGTAATACCCCCACCAAACCATACAAACACTCGTACTGATACTAAGAAAAACATCTAATAACCCATATACATATACATGTACCTACTCACCAACCAATGCAGCCACTTATACAGAAAGTGAAACAATAATACATATATTTAAATATTTAAACAGGACTCACTAATATTTATTTTTCAGAAAGACACACATTCACTGGATGGTTTCATCAGTGATGTCATGAGTGATGTCACTGACCATGTCATGAGTGATGTAATATGTGATGTCATCAGCAGTGCATTGCAGGCGCGCAAGTTATAGTGAGTCCAACTAACTATAACGTGGGAATTTCAATGGTTTTATGCGAGTAAAATTTCCAGCTAACTATAACTGGTGTGAAACCTATGGTTTTTTCAGTGAATTTAATAGGTTTTTTAAATGCTAATTCCTAACTATAACTGGTGTGAAACCTATGCTTTTTTCAGTGAATATATATATATATATATATATATATATATATATATATATATATATATATATATTCACTTAAAAAACCATAGGTTATAGACCATATATAGTTAGGGCTTAGCATTTAAAAAACCTTATTTTACTCACACAAAACCATTGAAATTCCATATATAGTTAGTTGCACTAACTATATATCGCGCACCCGCAATCCACTGCTGATGATGTCACATATTACATCATTCATGACATGGTCAGTGACATCACTGATGACATCACTGATGACATCTCAAATGACATCACTGATGACATCACTGATGACATCTCAAATGACATCACTGATGACATCATGACACACCAATACCAGTTACTACATACGCACTCACTGATTCCTACGTCTACACACACATTCACTCATTCACCCATACAATCACTCATACATACAGTCACTCATTATTACAACACTATCATATGCACTCATACACCTATGCAGACACTCACACACTGCCACTCATCCATGGAGTTACTCACACACCTAGTCAGTCCTGTAAAGAATCAATCACACTTCCATTTCCTCATCTATACAGTTAAACACAGAACACCATACTTCAGTGACATCACTGATGACATCACTGATGACATCTCAAATGACATCACTGATGACATCTCAAATGACATCACTGATGACATCATGACACACCAATACCAGTTACTACATACGCACTCACTGATTCCTACGTCTACACACACATTCACTCATTCACCCATACAATCACTCATACATACAGTCACTCATTATTACAACACTATCATATGCACTCATACACCTAGTCAGTCCTGTGAAGAATCAATCACACTTCGATTTCCTCATCTTTACAGTTAAACACAGAACACCATACTTTTCACACATATACTAACACATACTTACTCTCTTATACAATCACTGATACAAGTACACATTGATATGCACAGAGTCACACACCTCCCAGCCAGCCACACATACACTCAGTCTTCCATACATCCACTCATTCTTCAATATGTAAAACATATTTAAACTTTAGAAAAACACACAGACACTAGATGATGTCATCAGTGATGTCATTTGAGATGTCATCAGTGATGTCATCAGTGATGTCATTTGAGATGTCATCAGTGATGTCATCAGTGATGTCACTGACCATGTCATGAATGATGTAATATGTGACATCATCAGCAGTGGATTGCGGGTGCGCGATATATAGTTAATGCAACTAACTATATATGGAATTTCAATGGTTTTGTGTGAGTAAAATAAGGTTTTTTAAATGCTAAGCCCTAACTATATATGGTCTATAACCTATGGTTTTTTCAGTGAATTTTCAAGGTTTTTTAAATGCTAATTCCTAACTATATATGGTCTCTAACCTATGGTTTTTTCAGTGAATTTCAATGGTTTTTTAATAGCAAATATCATAAGCTGTCGAATGTCAAGTACGTGGTAAGTAAAAACATTTTCGTGTTTATGCACACTGATCTGCTTTGAATGCTGCCCCCCCTCCCCCTCATTTCTATTAGGAGTACTCTCTCTTTGCAGATAGTGAAGGGTAGTTAACGCAGGCCTTTGCCCCCGTTGTAATCCGTCGTGCCTGCTTCTCTCTCCATTTGATTGATTGTTATCCAAGCATTTACTGTTTTAGAATTGGTTCTCTTTGGTTCATTCTCTATTTACAAACAAGCACAGAGTCGCAATACTCTGTTTAGTCTTTGCAGATAGCGAAAAATCGTGTAAAAAAACAAAAGGAATCGAGCAAAATCAGTAGGCCACTAATGGGATCTCTTTTTGACCTCCCTAAAATAGAAACATTAGGAACAACCCCTCATGACAAACACGAAACTATTGAGATGAACTGAACTCCACACCATGATGGCTGCAATACAGCTCGGCTCCGCCACCCACCCCGCCCAAAATAACGATAAACTCTATGCAAATATTACAAATATATACAACACACCAGCAAAGTAACAGGGTAAAACATTTTATTAAACAACTATTTACATAACTATTTTATACTTTTTGTTGCCCGATCCGGCTAGCTCAATCGATCGAGCATGAAACTCATGCACTCTGATGGTTCAAAGTTTTGAGGAGTGCTTGTAACACTGTCTGAAGCCTATTTGCACTTGCTTCAGCTTCACTATTGTCAAAGTAAAGTGGGGACTGTTTGAGGACGTGACTGCATTTGTGAACAATGTAATGCGGTGCCACCCTGAACCGCTTGACGGAGGCCCCCGAGGGACGGTGTGATGGCGCGGACTCGGAGGGGGCGCTTGGCTCCGGCTCCCTCCCCAAGTCGTGTTCTCCTGGTGTAGCCTGAGATCGCCCCCGACATAGGTGGCCGGCTCCCGGGATCAAGCGGAACTTTTTGCCTTTTGGTAACTCTTCCATTCTTGACCTTGTCCCACAATCCGTTTCACCTAAAGACACGCTGTAGTGGGGCGCCCCTTTACCATTTCAGTTGCCATTCCGCCCGCTTTTGCTACACTGTGCCTCTTCCGCTATTCAGCTGTTTACCGCCCGCTCTTTCGACTACAGCGTCTCGCTCACCATGTAGTTGAGTTGCTCCCGCTCTTGTGGTGCAGCGATAGCCGGCTGCCACAGTACTCTCAAAATGGCGGCCGGCTCTTCAGATTTGGGCGTGGTCCACTAAAATTGCCCTGCGACACCTTGGAACTCGGACGCTTGTCTGCTAGAGATTGGGCTCCATTCTCGAAAGCGTCCCCTCAGCCTTGAAGATTCTACAAAAGTCTTGGGGGCCCCCGACTCCCGCAGGCTTCTGGTGGAGAGCGGCTAGCATTATTGCTCGTCGAATGGCCACGACGGAGCTACGAAATGGTGGTGCTCTCATGCTAACGCCAGCTTCAGTCTGAAACATCCAGAAACACTGTAGACTACCAATTCGATCAGTTCCGGTAGCGCCCCAACGTGACCCGGTAGAGAAGAACTAGCCCTCCCCTCTTTCACTGATGGTTCTTGTTGCCTGTCCCTTCTGTTGTCATTTAACAGAACTATTTAGCCTGCTGAAAGGGGTTGTGTTCCGACCGCTGGTTGGTGGAGACATTTTGACTATATTCTAGACCTGCGTTGTCGCGTAATGCGTCATATGACGCGCCGCGTTAGCGCATCCGGAAGTGATCCGGGGCGCGACGCGCAGCGCGTAACGTAAGCATAACAGGTCATATGACTTGTTAATAAAACTTTTCATTGGTTCATTTTACTTTTCTTATTCTAATGATGCTTTCGAACATTATTTTTTCTTAAATATATGTTATAATGTTCCAGGCTAATGTACTTTCCCGGAAAATTTACAACTGTCCTGCAAGTAAAATATATTCCTTTTTCGAGAAAAAGGGCGTTTCTTCGTCCCATGACGGAGCCGTTGAGCAAAAGAGGGTCGGCCTGCTGTCTTAGTCGCCGATACGCATGAATATCAGATTCTTATCGATCACTTTATGTTGCAGGAGTAGAAAACACAACAGTCCTTGACCATTTATCTTTACTGCGTTCCTGCGTATTATACCTTTTACCCTTCATGTAATTGGACTGCTTTATTTCACTTGCCTTTTACTGATTCGAAAACAGTGACTATTATTAAAAACTTTACCAATGTATATACTACTACCATGTTTTCTTTTAAAAACCTTTATTGTGAAAATGTCATTATACAAATACGGGCCTATAACCACGTGGGCCGGCCACGGAGCAAACTGTAATCGTATATGATGAGTAGACATTTACACTGTAGAGGAACGTAACGGGCGGGCCATTAGGTTGCAAGAACTAAAGTGTCTAACAGTTGCGGAATCGGTGGACGTACATTTTATAATTAAAATACGACAGGGCCACTTACAATAAAATTATCTAGATATACATTTGCGGGCAAGTACCATGGGTGACGTTAATTCGAACTTTCAATAGTACAGTAATCAATAACACATCAGAACTTAATATCAATAGGGATATCGAAATATTCAATCTATTCTCGTCCCCGCCCGCCATGTGCTTCAAAACTGCATACGTAACTCGTGATATCAAGGTTGTGCAACCAGTACACAACAAGGAGTTACGAGTCCCATTTATTCCGGCGCCATTTTGGGCGAGGACGGGCAGGTCCAGGATATAGTCAAAATGTCTCTACCAACCATCGACTATGATGATGTTCATATGCTGTATTTATTATAGTAACACTCATCTGTCCACATGAAATTAATTTGCCACAATCTAAACATGTCATTTTAATCTTTCCAAAGTTCTTCTAAATATTTGGGATCGTTTCCCTTGCCTCTGATGCTGTCAGTGCCACTTCTTTGATGAATGTACTGGCAGGTCAGGGGTTCTCCTCCAAATCTCTCTTTTATGCAGCACTATAATTAATCGGTGCCACCTCTCCATATGACGATGCATGGTATAGTTACCATAACTATATTTTTTTTCAGTTCCTCTGGAGAGTACATCGTGGCAGATGAAGCGTGTAACGTACCGGGCATTTACCTTTTTTTGCATGTAGAGGAAAGGAAAAAAAATTCGAGCGTCCGAGTTCTAAGGTGTCCCAGGGCCATTTTAGTGGACCAGGCCCAAATCCAAAGAACAGGCCGCCATTTTGAGAGTCCTCTTGCAGCCGCCTGTCGCTGTAGCATCAAGAGCGGCCGAAACTCAGCTGAATGGCAACTGAAACGGTAAAGGGGCGCCCCACTACAGCAGACGAGCCTCCACCTAGGAAGGCCCGTTCACGCCGCCTCCCCCCCCCCCTTCGGGCACCCCACGCCGTTATTCGGAGCAGGATTGTAGGATGGCCACACCAGTACGGCAACTTGCTAGACACCACCTCGGTGCCTACCGAATCTCAGCGCCTTGTGGTGTCTTCTATTCAGAAAACATTGTTGTGCTGCCTTCGACCTGTTCGCCGCAAGTGCGCACGCAACTCAGCTGCATAGCTTGCTAGACACCACCTCGGTGCTAACCGAATCTCAGCGCCTTGTGGTGTCTTCTATTCCGAAAATATTGTTGCGCTGCCTTTGGCCCCATTCGCACATCGGTCCGCTACTGACGCCATCTCACAGGCCAACGGGGCGCCCCACGCCGACTTTCAGCATTGTAGGATGGCCACACCAGTGCGACAACTTACTAGACACCACCTCGGTGCCATCCGGATCTTGGCATCTCAGCGCCTTGTGGTGTCTTCTATTCAGAAAATATTGTTGCGCTGCCTTTGGCCCCATTCGCACATCGGTCCGCTACTGACGCCATCTCACAGGCCAACGGGGCGCCCCACGCCGACTTTCAGCATTGTAGGATGGCCACACCAGTGCGACAACTTGCTGGACACCACCTCGGTGCCATCCGGATCTTGGCATCTCAGCGCCTTGTGGTGTCTTCTATTCAGAAAATATTGTTGCGCTGCTTTTGGCCCCATTCGCACATCGGTCCGCTACTGCCGCCATCTCACAGGCCAACGGGGCGCCCCACGCCGACTTTCAGCATTGTAGGATGGCCACACCAGTGCGACAACTTGCTGGACACCACCTCGGTGCCATCCGGATCTTGGCGCGTTGTGCTGCCTTCGGCCTATTCGCACATCGGTCCGCTACTGACGCCGCCTCACGTGCCAACGGATTTTCTACGCTTTTTATACCCTATGCCGCATAACAGGTCATGTGACTTGTTTATAAAACTTTTCATTGGTTCATTTTACTTTTGGTTTCCTAATGATGGAAGGCTTGATCATATGACCTAAAAATAACACTTTTCATTGGATGAAAACTATTTTTTTTTCCCAAACGATGAAAGCCCCACCTTGTTTCTGGATGTTTCAGACTGAAGCTGGCGTCAGCATGAAAGCACCACCATCTCGTGGCTCCGTCGTGGTCCTTCCGCGAGCAATCATGGCAGCCGCTCCCCACCGGAAGCCTACAGGAGTCGGGGGCCCCCAAGACTTTTGTAGAATCCTCAAGGCGGAGGGGACGCTTTCGAGAATGGGGTCCAAGACCTAGCAGACAAGCGTCCGATTTCCAAGGTGTCCCAGGGCCATTTCAGTGGACCAGGCCCAAAAAGGAAAGAGCCTGCCGCCATTTTGAGAGTCCTGTGACAGCCGCCTATCGCTGCACCGCAAGAGTGGGCGCAACTCAGCTGAATTGCGGATTTTGACACAGTGGACCAAAAGCGGACGGAATGGCAACTGAAACGGTAAAGGGGCGCCCCACTACAGCAGACGAGGCTCCACCTGGGGAGGCCCGTTCACGCCGCCTCCCCCCCCCCGGGGCGCCCCACGCCGTTATTCGGAGGGCGGCAACTCAGCTGAATTGCGGATTTTGACACAGTGGACCAAAAGCGGACGGAATGGCAACTGAAACGGTAAAGGGGCACCCCACTACAGCAGACGAGGCTCCACCTGGGGAGGCCCGTTCACGACGCCTCCCCCCCCCCCGGGGTGCCCCACGCCGTTATTCGGAGGGTGGCAACTTACTGGACATCACCTTGGTGCCATCGTTCTGCTGCCTTGGAACTATTCGCACAACAGACCGCTACTGATGACCCACCCCCCGCGACGCCCCACGCCGGATACCGAAATCAGTGCGGCACCCAGGTGATGTTGCCTTGGGACTATTCGCACAACCGACCGCTACTTCCTTCTTTTTCCCTAAAAATGTTTAAATGTTTTTACTGTTTTTGTTTTGTTGTATATATTTATAAGTTATTAAAGTTTTATAATCCTACTACTTTGTTGGAGTGCTATATATTTTTAATGTGACACATAATTGTAAAAACTTTGATGTACAAAGAGTCATCCCTGGAATCTTCCGCTTCAGGCTCGGTCCCCTCCACAATCTCAATACAGGATGGTTTTCAGATAGTAGGAACGCGTGTGGTGTGACGGATCTCATCGGGTGTGGGCCTTGATCTACTATAACTCCTTTGAAGAGGGGTAATTCTTTACAGCTGGGGCCATAAACTACATCTGCAGGGCTAGCTGATAGCCTGGGACCGGCCTGGACAATCGGACACAGAGGAAGAGGAGTGTCAGAGGGTGCGGTAGTGAATAGGGCGAAAGGGAGGTGTCGGGCGGGCACAGGGTGTGATTCTCAGGGAAGAGCAGCGCAGATGGGGGGAGGTTTATTGCCCATGCATAAGACAGAGAGCGGGGGTGATCAGTGCCTGGGGGAGATGCTTGCGAGGGTGGGGAGCCATGCTAAGGATCGACAGCGTGCAGAGAGTGGGTCTGGTCAAGTCATCTAAAATGGCTGCCGTGCACGACAAAAGTGTGGCATTTGAAAAAAGGCAAGATGGCGCAGACAATGTTTTTCAACACTTCCTGATTTCCTTCGAATCGAACGTTAACAGACGTTGGGGCATATTACCAAAGTTAAGCGATATTTATCCCTAACGATGCTTAGCAACGAATTTTTTACCGCTAAGCATCGTCAGAAATTATCGCAGATAAACCTTGCTATTATCAAGGTTTATCGCAAATGCGATAAAAAACGGCCGCAATGCATTAATATCGCTGAAAAGTCAGCGATATTCATGCATTACCGAGCTAATGCTCTTAGCCATGTTATCCACCTCCCATTGGATAACATGGCTAAGAACTGCTCAGGGCAGGTGTTACTTTTTGGAGATATTCGCGCTTAGCGCGAATATCTCCAAAAGTTGGTAATAGGAGATAGCGATGTTAGTGACTGTTTCCAGTCGCTAACATCTTGGCATGCCCACTTTGCATGTCATTAGTGATAAATATCACTGACATGCAATGTGGGGCCCAAGATGGTCGCTATCTCCTACTAGTGGTCGCTAACTGGTGTTAGCGACAGCTAGGTAATACGGAGATAATTTTATCTCCGCTTTCTTGGCTTTTAAAGCCAAAAAAGCGGAGATAAACCCCCTTGATAATATGCCCCGTTATCTCTCCCACACTACCGGTCCCCCTGGGCTTAAACGCCGAGATGGTAGGGACTGCATCCCGTGAAGATAGGCCGAGACGTCACTCAGCAGAAAAAAAAGTTTAAAAAAAGTCTATAAACATACAATAAGTTAAAAGTCAATCATTCTTCATTCCTTGTAGTACGCTCCCCAGTCCGCTTCCCGTTACGCTAACCGGGCGCACCCCCTGACCCTATGGGGTCAGGGAGGATCTACTATGCCCCCTTATGGTCATTTGCCCCTTCGCTTTGGCCTCCTCTTGTCTCTCGATCCTACCGAGAGACAAGATGGCGGCCGCTACGGACTGTTTGGAATGTTTACAGACGCCGGAGAACCAATCAGCTTCGCTTCACAAAGCTCCGTAACGCAAAAAGTACGCGAACTGGAGCGCTGCCCTTTCCGCTGTTACAGATATATATCTTTTTTTGAACGTTAATTTCTCAAAATCCACTGGAGCACATATATTGAGACCTAGCAAAGGCACATCGGGCTACCAGTCCCTACAATTTTGCCAAGTTTCGTGCAAATCCATTCAGCCGTTCGATTATTATTATTTATTTATTTTTTTGCCCCGCGGGGCCCTTTTAAAACCTCCACATCAAACCTAGGGGGTCAGGGAGGATCTACTATGCCCCCTTATGGTCATTTTCCCCTTCGCTTTGGCCTCCTCTTGTCTCTCGATCCTACCGAGAGACAAGATGGCGGCCGCTACGGACTGTTTGGAATGTTTACAGACGCCGGAGAACCAATCGCAAAAACAACAAGTGATGGACTGAATGTGGATCAATGTCGCACACTCCCCCAGTCAAAAGATCTGGGCCCAAATCCATCGTTTTTTTGCACTCCACACCACCCTGGGTTAGACAATGGCGATATGCAAATCAGCTCTGACCCTGTTGCCCCATGGGAACAGTCCAGTCCGAACTACAAAAGCCATGTCCTTCCCAGAACGGAATCAAGCATCCGAGGACCGGACCGGTTTCGAGGTAACACCTCTCTTCAGCCCGGCTAGCTTGACTCCAAGTGGTGTGGAGTGCCTGGGACCCACGTCTGGGCATCCCCAGCGCACTTAGGGCGGCAATTGCAAAAACAACAAGTGATGGACTGAATGTGGATCAATGTCGCACACTCCCCCAGTCAAAAGATCTGGGCCCAAATCCATCGTTTTTTTGCACTCCACACCACCCTGGGTTAGACAATGGCGATATGCAAATCAGCTCTGACCCTGTTGCCCCATGGGAACAGTCCAGTCCGAACTACAAAAGCCATGTCCTTCCCAGAACGGAATCAAGCATCCGAGGACCGGACCGGTTTCGAGGTAACACCTCTCTTCAGCCCGGCTAGCTTGACTCCAAGTGGTGTGGAGTGCCTGGGACCCACGTCTGGGCATCCCCAGCGCACTTAGGGCGGCAATTGCAAAAACAACAAGTGATGGACTGAATGTGGATCAATGTCGCACACTCCCCCAGTCAAAAGATCTGGGCCCAAATCCATCGTTTTTTTGCACTCCACACCACCCTGGGTTAGACAATGGCGATATGCAAATCAGCTCTGACCCTGTTGCCCCATGGGAACAGTCCAGTCCGAACTACAAAAGCCATGTCCTTCCCAGAACGGAATCAAGCATCCGAGGACCGGACCGGTTTCGAGGTAACACCTCTCTTCAGCCCGGCTAGCTTGACTCCAAGTGGTGTGGAGTGCCTGGGACCCACGTCTGGGCATCCCCAGCGCACTTAGGGCGGCAATTGCAAAAACAACAAGTGATGGACTGAATGTGGATCAATGTCGCACACTCCCCCAGTCAAAAGATCTGGGCCCAAATCCATCGTTTTTTTGCACTCCACACCACCCTGGGTTAGACAATGGCGATATGCAAATCAGCTCTGACCCTGTTGCCCCATGGGAACAGTCCAGTCCGAACTACAAAAGCCATGTCCTTCCCAGAACGGAATCAAGCATCCGAGGACCGGACCGGTTTCGAGGTAACACCTCTCTTCAGCCCGGCTAGCTTGACTCCAAGTGGTGTGGAGTGCCTGGGACCCACGTCTGGGCATCCCCAGCGCACTTAGGGCGGCAATTGCAAAAACAACAAGTGATGGACTGAGTGTGGATCAATGTCGCACACTCCCCAATCAGCTTCGCTTCACAAAGCTCCATAACGCGAAAAGTACGCGAACTGGAGCGCTGCCCGGTCCGCTGTTACAGATATATATCTTTTTTTGTACGTTAATTTCTCAAAATCCACTGGAGCACATATATTGAGACCTAGCAAAGGCACATCGGGCTACCAGTCCCTACAATTTTGCCAAGTTTCGTGCAAATCCATTCAGCCGTTCGGGCTAAAAGTGAGGCCAACCACCCTATGGAAAACTCAATGTTAAAAACACGTTTTGGGACCCCCCTTTTTTCTCGGCCCCTCCTTGACGAAACCCCCCCCAATTTTCAGGGGCTACTCAGAAACAAAATGTTCCATTTTCCTGAAAATGTCAGCCAATTCCGTCCACAAACGCCAAAGTTATTAGACATAGAATTTTCAAAAATCCCATAGAGAAAAAATCCTAACTATATATACCTACTGGCGACCGCCAGTAGGTAATATATATATATATATATTCACTGAAAAAACCATAGGTTATAGACCATATATAGTTAGGAATTAGCATTTACAAAACCTTGAAAATTCACTGAAAAAACCATAGGTTATAGACCATATATAGTTAGGAATTAGCATTTAGAAAACCTTATTTTACTCACACAAAACCATTGAAATTCCATATATAGTTAGTTGCACTAACTATATATCGCGCACCCGCAATCCACTGCTGATGATGTCACATATTACATCATTCATGACATGGTCAGTGACATCACTGATGACATCACTGATGACATCTCAAATGACATCACTGATGACATCATCCAGTGACTGTGTGTTTCTGAAAAGTTTAAATATGTTTTACATATTGAAGAATGAGTAGATGTAGAAGTGTCTGGATGAAGGATTTATTAGGTGAGTGACTGACTGTATGAGTGAGTGATTAAATGTGTCTCACTGAGTGCATGGGTTAGTGACTAAACTGTCTTAATTTGTGCATCATTATGTCTGTTGTTCTGTAAACTGCTGCATGTGTTGGTCAGTAGCTATATGAGTAACTATATGGGTTATTGATTGATTGCCCAAGTATTTGTATGGGAGACTGAGTGTGTGTGTGGCTGGCTGGGAGTTGTGTGACTCTGTGCAGATCAATGTGTACTTGTATCAATGATTGTATAAGAGAGTAAGTATGTGTTAGTATATGTTTCAAAATGTAAGGTGCTCTATGTTTAACTGTATAGATTAGAAAATGGAAGTGTGATTGATTATTTACAGGACTGACTAGGTGTGTGAGTAACTCCATGGATGAGTGACAGAGTGTGAGAGTCTGTATAGGTGTATGAGTGCATATGATAGTGTTGTAAAGATGAGTGATTGTATGTATGAATGATTGTATGGGTAAATGAGTGAATGTGTGTGTAAACATAGGAATCACTGAGTGCGTATGTAGTAACTAGTATTGGTGTGTCAATGGTTTCAAAAATTATACTCTGTATTTAACACTGGGTGTAACAGAGGTTATATTAAAGTGTGAGGAGATGCATTGTATTGTCACATGAATAATATCATCAGTGATGTGGTCATTGATGTCAAATGAGATGTCATCAGTGATGTCATCAGTGATGTCATTTGAGATGTCATCAGTGATGTCATTTGAGATGTTATCAGTGATGTCATTTGAGATGTCATCAGTGATGTCATCAGTGATGTCATTTGAAATGTCATCAGTGATGTCATCAGTGATGTCACTGACCATGTCATGAATGATGTAATATGTGACATCATCAGCAGTGGATTGCGGGTGCGCGATATATAGTTAGTGCAACTAACTATATATGGAATTTCAATGGTTTTGTGTGAGTAAAATAAGGTTTTCTAAATGCTAATTCCTAACTATATATGGTCTAAAACCTATGGTTTTTTCAGTGAATTTTCAAGGTTTTGTAAATGCTAATTCCTAACTATATATGGTCTATAACCTATGGTTTTTTCAGTGAATTTCATTGGTTTTTTAACAGCTAATATCTGTAGCTGTAAAATGTATTCTTCTTTAAATCCAAAAATATATTTTATATGTTTATTAATAACTTTTTTTTTTATATATTTTTTTCTTCGTTCCCGCTTCGCGAATCGGGAAGCTTCCCGTTAGCTGACCTTGATGCCGCGAAATAGACCGCGAGCCGGTAAACGTTTCTTTACCGCAACTGCCGCGTTAGAAAACAACATCATCACGCCTCCCGTCCGCATGACGTTTCGCGTTGTCGCGTGATACGTCATATGACGTGCTACGTTAGCGAACTGGTACGCTTACCGAGTCGCAAAGCACAGGTTTCTGGAAGCAAACCGGGAGGCCCTGCAAAGCGCGTAACGTAAACACAGCAGGTCATGTGACTTGGTAATAACACTTTTCATTGGTTCATTTCACTTTTGGTTTCCTAATGATGTAAGACTAGGTCATATAATATAAAATGAACACTTTTCATTGGTTGAGAACTATTGTTTTTCCCAAATGATAAAAATCCCTCCTTCTTTCCTCACTCTGACTTTCATCATTGTGAGAGAAAGACCCTTTGTTACCAGTGAGCAATGGCTTCTTTAGTAGCTTCAGCTGGTGCTTCCCCACCACCTCCACCACATCCAAGGAAGAGTGGACCACCTGCTCAAGTTATAATTCAGCAAGAAGAGGAAGAAGAGGAACAGGACGACGAGCACGAAGAGAGGCACTTTTTGCCTGAGGAGCCCAGGACGTCTCACCGGAAAGAAAACTTAATTTAGCAATTTTTTAAAATTCCCAAAGGTCAGAAAAAAGTAAATGCAAGATACGTAACTTGCCTTATATGTCAAGATAGACTGTCCAGAGGGACCGACAAAAAATACAGTTTCGGAAACTACACAATGCATCGCCATATGACTAGGTGGCATCCTAACAACTACAGTGCTGCACAGTTTCGTAACGACCTAGATAATCTCCCTATTATGGCCAGAAGATCTGTTGTACCGGAAGTTACTGGACCAGAGGGCAGGGAGATGGTGCCAAATATACAAACAAGATTTCGTGAAGTAAAACAAGTCTGCGTACATTGCAGTGGATTCATTTGCTACGGAGAAAGAAGCATCACTCTGATCAACAGAGCTATTGACTATCATATGCAAGTTTGTACGAAACGCCCCAAATAATAAATTCTTTTTTTTTGTTTTGTTGCTCCTGTTGAGCCCTTTACAATGAATCGTTTTCGTTGCCCCCTCCGAAAAAAAACAAAAAAAAACATAAAACTGTTCAGAAAAATTCAAAAAAAGTAAAAAAATGTTCAGAAAATTAATAAAAAAAATATAAAACAACAAAAACAATTAAAAAAAAAGTTCTTTTCAGAACTACCTCCCCGTTATTAAAAAATTGGTACAATATTTGGAACTGTGCCAACCTCTATTTCTCTTAGTTCGCTTCCCAGTTCGCTCCCCGGTACGCGAACCGGAAGCGAACCCAAAAATGTTTTTTAAAAAAAAGAACAGTAAGTATAAGGGAAGGAAACAGACAGTTATGTTAAAAGAAAGACAGCTATAGGGGAGTAAACTAGAGATACTATTACCCGTAATCCACTGCTGATGATGTCACATATTACATCATTCATGACATGCTCAATGACATCATCAGCAGAGGATTGCGGGTAACAGTATCCCTAGTTTATTCCCTATAGCTGTGTTTCTTTTAACATAACTGTCTGTTTCCTTCCCTTATACTTACTGTTCTTTTTAAAATTTTAGATCAGTCAGAAACAGTGAAAGTAATGAAATATAAAAGACTACGTAGAATATGAGCACTGTATGCAACAACTTTGACACTTACAGAAGCCTCACCTTCTCCATGCCTCCTACACAGTTCTACATGTACATCATAAATGCAAACAGAACAGAATTAATTATACATGTTAAATGGTTTATTTTTGCTGTTCTCAGAATGTATCAAATTTCACTAAAACAGTGACTTGAAGGTATTCATCATATAACAGCGGGGAAAAAAAAACACAATAAAATGATTGTGTTTAAAAAACCCATACAACATAACAAATCAGAATTCAGAACTCCTTAAAGTTAACTTACTTTCCATGACGGCCAAGGATGTCCTATGAACAGCTTACACTCTGTTGTGCTGTTATTACTTTCAACCCGCCACTTTCTGAAAGAAAACCTCCATCGTTTTCAAAAACATGTTACATACAATAAATGACTTCTCGCTCTCTACCACACGTTTCCACAAGGCCAAATCGTGTCTGAGCCATTTATAACTCTTAGAATTCTTTTAAACATATCCCGTCATGTTGTATTTCCGTAACTTTCACAATTAAAATGTTGAAGATCATTTTCACAATCCTGGACTAGTAATATCTTCCCCTTCTTGCTCAATCATGTTCTACATTTCCTATCACACTGATACTGCTTACTATGAAGCAGACTTACACTACCTTTATGACTAGTACAATTATTTAATTCTCTACATCACTTTTAATCACAAAGCAATGTAAAACAGTAGACAGCATTGCAGACTTACATTCCCTCTACTCCATGTTTTGATTGGCTGCTTCAATTAGCTTATAAAAAGAAACAGTTTTTCTGAACTCATTCAAAGTGCACGTATTTCTCCATGATGTCCAGTGTTATGGTAAGAAGTTATGTCTCTATACTACACTTATCCTCAAGGCCAAATCGTGTAGGAGCCATTAGAACTTCTTGAAATTCCTCAGAGCACATCCCGAGATTCTTTCCCTAAAATTTTGGTTTTAAAAACACCAGGTAAGAGTTTTTAAGGTCATACGGCAATTTTTTTTTGAAAATTAAAACAGAATCATTGCAGAATGACCAGCCATTTCTACACTTTAAATAAGCTGTATAATGTCCTGATGTTATTGAAGGACCATCATGATATATAATTGCTACAGTTACAAAAGTCCTTCCTGATATTGACAACTGTGAAGCCACAAAATTTTTAATTAAAGTTGTCAATTTTGTTCCATCAGGCCTACATCGTTGGAACATTAAAATGACATACTGGCCATATGTTCGTATAAATAATGTGGACATCATTTCAGATTTACATTGGCTACACTCCATGTTGTGATCAGCTGCTTTTACTAGCTTATTAAAAGAGACTGATTTACTGTCTGGCAAAGTTAAATATATAAATCTTTCTGAGTCTACACCAGTAGTACTTGATACCCTACAGTTCTCGCAGTCATGCTGCCATTGATAAGAAAGCCCATACAGGTGATCTACATCTACACCTTCATCATGCAATACATCAAGCATATACATTAAAAACTCCTGACAATCTTGCTGACTATTTTGAGAGAATTGTGTTTGGCCTGAACATCTGTCTAACAGATTTCGAATTTCAGACACACTTTCTATGTTTGTTCTATCAGTGCTACATTTCTCTAACACAGAATTTAACAAACTGCAAAATCTTTGATCAGAATTGACCACAATCTCTTCTTTTACATTTTCTAGAGAAAACAAAACATTAACCACTACATTAGCATAGCAGTTGACACCAGAACTGTTTTCAAATTGAAAACCAACAACATCTTCAAAAGAATCCTTTTTGTTTCTGCTTATAATTTCAGGTTCATCAACTTTTCGTCTTTTTGCTACAACCTCCCCAGTATTGGTCACATTTCTTCGTTTCCGGCCTACCACACTTTTCTCAAACAAAGGATACTGAGGCAAATGTGGCGCATACTCTCTTCTTAACCTATTGTATTCCTTAACACAATCTAGATCCGCACAAATGTTTGTGACATCACACTCAATCAAGTACAATCCCGATAAAGTTCTAACTCGCGACAATGCCACATATGCCATACCCTCCTTGAACACAGAACTGCCAATATTCACCAATGCACAGTCTACACTTAAACCTTGAGATTTATGGATTGTCACCGCATATGCCAAGCAAACAGGAAACTGCTTACGACGAACATATAAGTCTTTTACAAGCAAAAATCTAGCAGAACAACGACCAATTAGCTGTACCTCCTCAATGCCATCAAATTAAATTTTTAAAAATTCAATTCCATCTCTATTTCTGTATTTCACAAAATCAACAACATTACCCATTGATCCATTTACCAGACCTCTTTCAACATGTAAATTCCTTCTTAAAATTATACGGCAGTTCAAGCACACATTCAGAGTCATTTCAAAACCCGCAGTTTTAGATATACTCTTCTCTAATGAATCCAATTTTGTTTTCAGATTCTCAGACAAAATAATTGTTGATCCCATATGCTCTACTCTGTCAATAGCTTCCAGTTTCACAATCTCTTGCTTTTCTAAATGCAACATTTTGTTGTTGAATTTGGCACATTCTGCAAGAGTTGGCATCAAACATATTCCAAATTTTTTCTCAGTAACTTTCTGAAAAATATTCTCAGGCACAACATCTTCGTCTGGATATAAATTTGTCAGTAATCGTGCATGTAAAGCTTCTTTCCCATGCTCGGTCACTTTTCCAATTCTAACATCTTGTAGAATAGTCTTGTAAACTTCATCCTTTGCCTGACGCATATTTTCATGCAGTTCAGCATAATTGAAGTTTAACCATATATTGACGTTGCCAATGCTCCCTAAGCACTTCCTGGTATCTTCATGCGTGAGCATTTTGAACACAGGTTGCCCTTTCACTGGTGTCAGCTGCAGAAGATCTCCGAAAACAATGATGTGTTTGCCACCAAATAACACATCATACTCTGTTTTGAGAACTTCTTGCATTCTCAAATGCACAAAGGCAAGCATGACATTGGAAACCATGCTTACTTCGTCAATGATAAGAAGTTTCATTTTCCTCAAGACTCTTGAAACTTCAAAACAAGCATCTCCAGATAGCTTGTGATATTCTAATTTGTTGTCATGCTCCACTGGCAGCATCAGTAAACGATGTAAAGTAATCCCTTTAATGTTATGTGCTGCCAGTCCAGTTGGAGCGGTGACAACACAAGACAGCGATGACTCTGTCCTTTCCTGCAAATAACATGAAATTGCTTTAATAAGGAAACTTTTTCCAGTTCCCGCTTCTCCACTCACGTACAGTCGGACAGGCTTCAACGACGTACATGAGCACTCTTTCTTGTCATGACTTAATCCATGATCAATTTGCATGGTAATCTCGTCATATATTTTCCTCTGCTCAACGTTGAGTTGTCTTTCCAACTCTTCTAAGTTAACCGCATCCTCCTGAGCATGTGCCATGGCTCTTTCCACTTCATTCATAGCAGTGGCAGCTTCATTTTCGATAAGAGGTCCTCCTAGTGGATCCTGACTCAATGAAGCAGAACTCTGACTGTCCTGAGTACTGTCTCTGGCAATCTCGGCTGCAATCGTTGCTTCCTGCTCAATTTCCACATTCAACATTTCTACATATTTGGGAAAAGCAGGACATTCTATGGTCTCCTTGGCAGCATTGAATGAGTCTTCGTAACAAAGGAAATCTCCAAGCAGTTCCTCTTCTGCACGCCAAGGCTTAAAAAGTTGCAAAAGTGCTAAATAGAAAAACTCCTTTTTTTCAGGAGATTCGCCACTCAATTTTCGATGGTTTATCAAGTGGCATTTTCTTAGCTTGACCAGACATCCCTCACTTCCTATTACAGCATACACTCCTTTCTCAGTATCTTCTTTGATGTTCCTCTTGAATATGTAATTTTGCAGAACCTCATACAGACAAACATTCTCGAGGTGACTGCTTCGATTTGGATAATATGTATCCAACATGTTGCTCTTCAAAATGTCGGTACTGTTTGGCTCCTTTTCCGCCAAATACTCAATTTCCCGCACAGGTTTCAGAACTCGATTACGCGTTGCAGCAAGACCAACACTCGCCCAAACGATACTCCTGGACTTGGCATAGAGACTTGCTGAAGACAACCGGTCAGAACATTCGTAAGCTCCGATTTCTCGATGCGACAACATCTTCAGACTGAAACTGTACAACTTCTTGCTGAGGCTCTTTTCATGGGAAATGTCCTCCCACATATCCTTCAATTCTGTCTTCTCTTTTTTGGTGATGTAAGATGTCACATACCGAGCCACAGCCATACAGTTATCAGCCACAAACTGTATATCCATGTTAGCATTCCACATGGACAAAATCACCGGGTTGTAGTCGTTGATGTACTTAGACTCTTCGTTCCTCTTCAAATTGTATGTGTTTTTAGGTGATTTCTTCATCACATTATGTCGCAGCGAAGACATCAAACTGTTCACTCTTCCTTTAGAAATCACCGGTCGTGGAAAGCCGAAACGACATTTGGTGAAGAACTTGTCTTTGTTCCGGAATTTACGACGACAGTACTTTCCACATCGATGGCTTTGGAAACGTAGAACTTTTTCTCTTAGGCTTTTTTTCTCCTTTGCGTTTGGAACAGCACACGTAGAATACTGTTCTATGAAACTCATCACTGAGTCTTCTGCATCCGTTCCAAATTTAGGTGCATCCTTGATCCACAGCAACATATGTATATGAGGAGCACCTCTTGCTTGGTACTCCTTCCTCCAGAAGAAATCCAACACCTCTCCAAGAGGTGGATTCTTCTTATTCATGATGAAAGACATCATAGCTTCAAATCTATGATTGAAGTACCTACATACATTGACTGGATCCAAAGAGCACAGTTCTCCGGGTGTCTTGAATTCGATGTTTTCTACGTTAGCATTTGCCTCTCGTAGAAATTCAAGTAAGTCTTCCCAGCCATACTCAGCACAGCTCAAAGTGAGGAACCATGTGGGAGTTCCTAAGTTCCTCAGCATACATTTTAAATCACCATGACGACGGTACCAGTACTCATTAGTACCACGCTGACACGCCATGAGATTAATCAGGTGAGAATCCAAAATACTGTCTTGGACATTGACTTTATCCATAAAGTCACTTGCCGAGATGTTTTGCATGTGTATACCACTTTTCAAGATGTGGTTCACTGCATATGACAGTCCAGACAGATCGCTTTCAAACAGGAGATAAAACAAATAAGGAATACATTGTCGAAACCTAGGATCTCCTGCATACAATCGCAAAGTCCGGTATTCAGAAGCAGGAATTTGATGAGGTCGCTCATCATATCTTTCTCCCTGACCTGTTGGAAAAACCTGTGGGAAACACCGAGCTTCCAAACTTTCCTCCCAAACACTAATGGGACTCCCTTTCGCTTGTTTCATTTGAAACAACTCAATAGGATTCCCCATGACTTCCTTGGAATGCAAAGGATGAACACTATAATGTTCATATATTTCTTCACTAGTACAGGGTTCTACTTTCTCAATTTGACCAGCACACAAATCGCTATCCTCTTCCTCACTTACTTCCTCTTCTGCAACATATAAATTTTTATAGTATTTATTATATTTTTTCAAATACAATGTTGCCCTTTTGACTTTCCTAACATCTACTAAATCTTGCCATATTTTCTTATTCTTTGTCGGAACCCCATTAACTAAGATAACAAGAGGTTCCTCTTCCACTTTTTCTACTCCAATTGTGTTAATGTTTTTCTTCAAATCTAGAGGCAAATAAACAACTCTTCCCTTTAATCCTCTCTGTAAATCTGATGGAGGCAATTTCCCTGTCTTTGGCTCCATTCTTACAATAGCCTGAAAGGGATGGATACTTTGAATCAAAATAGATTCATAAGTATTTAAATCCTTCAATTCAGAAGGAATCTCAACCAATTCCAGATTATTATGAACTGCTCTAGCAGGCATCTGGTTTTGATTTAATTTGTTACAACAATAAGTACACACACGTTGATCCAATCCCAAATCAAAACAATTTTCTACCATCAAGTATGTTGTAAAATCCTTCCATTCACTATTATTTTCCCTTTCACTTTTTGCATATAAATCCACTAACTTAGTCTGATTCTTATAATAAGTGCGTCGACAACACACACAAGTGAAATTTGGCCTCTCACTTGATTTCACCTCAAACGTCGCAATTTCCCTCTGGAAATTATCTGTACTGGAAACCTGTACACTATCTTCCACATTACTCTCTTCTTCTTGGTCAATTTCAACATTCTCCTCTTTACTTCCAAAGTAACAAAACTCAATTTCTTCACATATATTCTTCACATCTATTTCAGAACCATGCAAAAGAGCAGCGCATAATTGTTTAAGCATAATTGCTGGACTCTTAGCATAATACAACATTCTAACTAATTTCCTCACTTTATTATGATGCAATGCTAGCATCCTGAAATGATGAAAAACACTCTGGCATACTCTCCTGGAAAGACAAGCCAGTGAATGACCATGCAAACCTATCACTTCTCTCACTCTGCAAGGATCTAATTCTTGCAACAACTTCATTTTCTGCTTCAAACTTTTCTTATTAAATGACCGTATAAAATCACAAAGCAAATTGATGGAATCCTGTCGTACACTGCAAATACTACTACACTTCCAGGTGTACACAGGACCCTTAGGACGTCTCCCTAAAACCTCATTACCTAACACCTCTTCTATCTCTGTTGTCACAAGTTTTTCTTTTTCAACTGGACAACCATCTTTCACTTCATAAGCTCGACCACTGGTGTCAACTGCATGCACCAAATCATTATCCTGGAAATAACTCTCCTCATTAAAAAATGCCTCAGAGCTTGAACTATGCATCCATTCTCCAGAAAAAACTTCACAAAAATTACTACGATTAACTATTCTCTTCCATCTACTATTTCTTTTGAAATCATAAATTGCCTTGTTTAGCTTCCTAATTCTATTGATTGTCAAAATAAATAACTTACGTTTAATTTCAAATGCCTGATCAATAACTTTCTCAACTATTTTTTTTCTCTTATAAAAAACCACTTTCTGTTGACCTTTCTTAATATTTTTTAACAAATTGCCAATTATCCTGTTGCGGAACATTCGTTTACGAATGTCCCTAAACTGTTGTTTCCTTCTACTTTCATGCATAGAGTTATCTCTTACTCTAGCAGTAACATTTCTCATTGGCCTTTCCTTACAGTTTGAATTGCTTCTCCTTTTCTGGACTGAAACATTTTCTGTAGTAATATTTTTTTTACTAGAGATATTTCTTATGAATGTTTTTGTACTCTTACCCGGTGCTTTCTTGGTGACTTGACAAATCTTTTTGTTAGAGGACTGCTGCTTTTTTTCATTCACCTGCTGTCTTTGACGTTTTGCAGCCTTTCTCACTCTTTCTTTGCTTGGCATCCTAAAATCTTGAAATAATCTGCAGTTGAATCTGTGGTAAAATATAATAAAAAATGTTATTAACCACTATTACCCAACAGTAAATTAATAACAGTCATCAAAAACTTAACACACTACTTAACATTTTTACATAGAAGAATTTTTTGTACATGGCAAATTTAGAATACAGAAATAGCAGAAAAGAAATGGAATTTATATTCATTTTACCTGTCCTGTTTTATATATGAATCTGATCTAATTTTATGACCATATTTTAATATTTTATTAAAGACACTACACATAACCTGTTTTTGAAGGTGTCTTTATTTTTAAATTAAACGGTTTACATATTTACTTTTTATTTATTATAAATTTATAAAATAAATGTTTATAGTTCCATAGGCTCAAGCAAGTCAGCTTCCCATCCTATGTCATACAATTCTGACAAATCTGCATCCTCATCACGTTCTTCTTCATCCTCAGGATTGAAATCATCCAAGGGATCAACATCCACTGATGTTTCAATTACGAGTTCAATGATGAGGTCGAAATCAACTGATTGCTGATTGTCGCTCATGTTGATGTTGTCTTTATCTTTAAAGAAAGATAACAACAATGAGATGTTGCACAGTAAGAGACAAATCTCAGAGATTATAATAGTAAAATTGTTTAACAAGAGTAACATTTTGCAGCTATTATTTAACCATGTCCAACGATGCTGAGGAGCAGAGGAGGTGAAGCCTATCTCCAATTTTTCACTGAACAGGACTCATCTCTTCTTAACCTTGGATAAACCTCACCGACTCTGTGTCCCCTGCACATAATTAAATGTAAAGGGGCAGATTTATATTAACTAGCACATCCCCAGGGATGCACCAGTTAACGTGCACCGCTGCTCTGCCACCCACGGTGTGCCGCATTTACAATCAGATAGGACAAAGCTACATCAAAACCCTGCGCCTGCTTGAAGCAGGCATAGATCTTGACGCAGGTAGGCTGAAAGCTAAAGCAACAACTAAGTGTCGTGTGCAGAAGTTGCAAAAAAGGAAAAATGGCATTTAAACCAGTAATGAGCCCATGCTAACTTAACACAGAGTAAAGATATCCAGGATCTACATCAGTTTGGGGTTCACGAACCTGGCAGGTACAAGGCACTGAGGCTTTGCACCGTGCATGTCTCATCCCAAATCATATGTTGTTTGTGAATGAAACAATTTCCCAGACCAAATGCTTTGGATTGGCTACTTCTAAAAAATTAAACACCCCTACTATCCCGGAGTTACAGGAATATGATGGTTGGAGTAATTTTACTTGTTGTCCATTAAAGATTTACAGGCCCTACTCCGTAATTCTTCCTTTAACATTTCCAGTATAAATCCAAAAGGTTGACTGCTTTGGCAACGTGCCTTATCCACGGTTTAATAACGCTGCCTTTTGCTTTATATAAGTTTTCAAATTGTATGAAATATATACCAATAGGTCGTTATTAACCTTTAGGTAGTGGTTTTCTTCATGAGGTCTGGTCGCTTCCATACACATACAGATTTTCAAAGATGATCAAGAAGTTTATCTGAATGGAGAGGAATGCACTGAGACGCCAGATCATTCACTAATGTGTAGGCACATACAGTTACACGGTTCATGCAACAAACACCGACCAAATATGGCTTGCGTGTTACAAGGCGCGCCAGTTCCTGCTATCATCCCCACGTTCAAGTTGTTGGAAAATGGTAGTTATTTGATGCTCAATAATGAAGATTGTTCTGGGTTAATTAAAAGTATTCCTTTTATCGTAACAGTAAGTGAACGGGTTATTTGCTGCAGAAATGTTCTATTTCCTCCCACACATGAACATAGGGAGTTTTCAATGTGGCCACAAATACCAACCTTGGGAGCACATTTCAACGGCATGGCAAGAATAAGAGCTCTTTTGTCTCAGAGAGAGGTGGCCTTGACTTCGGCCCGTGAAACTTTCGTGCTTCACATAGCGAACACCCGTACAGAGGTGCAGACCCTTTTAAATACAGATTCGCCTTTCCATTTCAGCAAGATGGTTCGGACTATCTCTAACGCGTCCTCCACAAAGGGCCTGGCGCACTTTTTTAAAGTTGTTACCAGTGGTCTCGTGACTTCATTTGAGAAAATCTTTGGAATCATCCCTGCTGTCTTTCATTCTATTTTTTCCACTGTGCTTGGTGGATTCCCATTTTTACTTGCATTACCAGCGGACGCTCTTGTGCTTTTTTACATTTTTAAATATGGATGTCCCTCCTGTGCAAGCTCCCGCCCTGCAGCTGCTGACGCTGTTCCGCAATCGCATGCTTGAATATTATGGCACAATGCCGTTGGCGATATTAAGCACGGCATATGGATTATCTTTTCGATTCTCCTACTTCACCTGTGTCCAGCCTTTATTTCACTGCCTGACCTGTGATTTCGATTGGGCCATTGATTTGTGTCTCTGCGGACCGGTTTCTCCTGACGTCGACTTTAATCAGCTGATGAGTCCTATCATTACTCACGAGTTGGTTTGTCCTGGCGAAAGGATTATGGCTGTGGCATTGATCCATGGACTAATTGGTCCCTGGAATTTACTGGCGGCAACACAGTCTTTCTTGGAACAGAGCTTTCTTGAAAACCCACCGAGCTGTCCTCTGATGGTGATAGAGGATCCGGTGCTGGGAGAGCACGTATGTTCTTTTCCGCTTTTAAATTGGATGGCTGAACTCTTTTCGGATGAAGACGGTGACTTCCTATTAGAGGCTGTTGCAGCTTATTTTGCATACACAGTTATGTCATAGACCTTTTTCATGTTTGATATGCTGAGTACTAGCATTTCATTGACAATTCATTGACTTATTTGTCAAGTTTTTATTATTTAGCTTGCCTATTGGCTTAAGCCTCGATAAAGTAGTTGGCTGTTTTATTTTTCTTTAGCATTAAATTTTCCTAGTTTTTAATGTTTTACCTTGCGGACCGTCCACATATAAAGTTGCAATCTGCTCTCATGAGATGGCACTTCTATTATCTTATTCAGTTCGTTTCCGGATCATGGGGAGGTGTCATGTAGATCCTGGATATCTTTACACCGTGTTAAGTTAGCATGGACTCATTACCGGTTTAAACGCCATTTTTCCTTTTTTGCAACTTCTGCACACGACACTTAGTTGTTGCTTTAGCTTTCAACCTAATAGTTCATCGTGATTTACATGAGAATAATATGTTATTGCTCTACTATCTGCTTTACTTGTTAAACTATATCTGTACAGCGAGTGCTGAAGTTTCAAGAACAACACGATACAGAATTGTTATGAGGTCTGATCTCCACGACTTCATACTCATAACATAAGTGCAGCTTCTGCCAATTCTGGGCATGAGGCGGGTTTTATATTGCTTTGCCGAACACACATACACAACACTTGATGCGGTTCACATGAAGAGAGAGCTGGTGTATGCTGATGTGATTCCTTCAAATCTAAGACACTAAAGTATGGGCACGCCCTAAACCAACACAAAGAGACCTTCTTAGCAAATAATATAATATGTGTATTAGGGAGGGTGAGATATAAGCAGCCGCGGGCCGTGGAGGGAGTTACGGTGGGGCAGGGAGGCGGGGAGGGGGAGGGGCAGGGTGGAGCCCTCTCCACCCTGCCCCTCCCCCTCCCCGCCTCCCTGCCCCACCGTAACTCCCTCCACGGCCCGCGGCTGCTTATAAGTGTTGCTAACTCTTATTCATTTACAGCATGTTAACATACTGTCACCATTCACTTTTTATGTACTAGTAACTATGCTGGTAATTTTGCTACTGATAATATGTGTACTTGTATTATCTAAGATACTACGCCTGAGAAGACGGCATTAGTAAATAAACATTTCAAATACACATGTGTTCTTCTTAACTCCATGTTCTGGTTTCTAAGAAATATATAACGACCGACTGTTCATGAGTTCCACGTATCCTGAGGTACTATAAGTTCATATTCTGGATTGTCTAAACATTGAGAGTTTGTTATATCCAATGTGACACTGTACCTAGCTTGCTAAGGGGTTTTTGATTACTAAGGTGAGTTTTGGGGCACCCTAATTCGCCGAGGTTCCAATCCTCTGTCCACAGTTCTGTGTGAGAACAGAAACCCTGCGACAGGGGCACCCCTGATCCTTGCTGGAGCTTCATCACACTTGCGATACAACTCCAGCAATGCGCCACCTTTACGGCACAGATACGTCACGCATCTGTGCTGTTTTTGCCCCATGATGCGCCGCATTGTAAATGCAGCACACCATAGGTGACGGAACAGCGGCACAGAATGACTAACACATCCCTGGTGATGCGCCAGTCATCATAAATCTATCCCTATGCTTCTTATCTTGTTAGAGATGAACCGCCATATGTATCATCAACGTTTTTTGCATTTCCTAAATAGCGAACTTTAAGGAATAAATAGCAATTCTTTACCATTCCTAGTTTGCGATGAGCTATTTGCTAATTACAAATTACCCATTCATTTCCATGCAGCAGGAGGCCCATAGGAATGAAGGTGCAATTTGCGATTAGCAATTACCTCATCGCAAATTACAAATTTTTCCGAGGGTGCAGGGGTGTCTCAAGAACACCCTGCTGCACCCCATAAAAAGAAATTTGGGGGCATATGGCGCACATAAATTTTGAAAACATTCCTTTACCTCAAAAACGATTTTCAACTCATAATTTGAAAACACTGCACATGGGGAAATGACTTAAAATGTCCTTCAGACACATAAAAGCGTTTTTTGATTGCCTTTGCAGCATGTTTCAGTCACCTTTAACATGCCTATGTTTGATGTTTGATGTTTGTGGTTTTTTGTATAGCGCTCTGTCACTCCATGGAGCATCCTGGCGCTTTATTTTTCATTGCTGACCCGTGGTAAGATGTTTCGACTGTGTTTGGAACATTTGAGTATAATCAGACCAAAGTTTTACATTTGGATTCTGGGAGTCCGTATATCCAAGTTTTTAAAGATTTTTTGAAGGTCTGTTCTGATGTTATTAAACGGAGGTCTGTAGGGAGTGTGTTCCAGGCTTTGGCCCCCAGAACTGCCAGTGATTTTCCTCCCTTGGTGGTGAGTTTAAACTTGGGGACAGTAATCAAATTGGCTGTGGCTGATCTGAGTTCTCTTGAGGGATAATACCTATGGAATCTATCATTTAGGTATTTTGGTCCTTGTTTGTGAAAACACCTAAATGTAATCACAATGACCTTAAACAGGATCCGCTTCTGAATAGGAAGCCAATGCAGCTTATTTAGGGCCGCTGATGCTGATGATCTTCTAGGCAGCCTTAGGACCAGTCTCGCTGCCGCGTTTTGAATAGTCTGTAATTTATATAAGGTAGATTTTGTAGCTCCAGCATACAGACTATTACAGTAGTCAATTTTGGATGTTATTAAGGCAACTGCTACTGTTCGGCGAGCGGGCAATGGTAGATAGTCAAAGAATTTGCGTAGCCCCTTCATTATGTTAAAACAGGCAGCTGCTATTTCTTTACATTGTTGCTTGAAGGAAAGCAAATTATCAAATTTTATGCCCAAATTACGAGTGGCATTGATGGTATCTGGGGGGGCTTCTGCATCGGGTGGCCAACAGGTGAGTGGGGAAAATAAGTTGTTTTTTCCAAATGGTATAATCTCTGTCTTTGCAGAGTTGCATTTCAGATGGTTTTCATGCATCCACTTAAAGGTTGCCGTTAGACACTCTTTTAGGTCTTGTTCTGCTTTAGCTATATCTTTGTCCAGAATCAGGACCAGTTAGGTGTCGTCGGCGTATGCAACTGTATTCACATTGAAAGATGCAATAAGGCTGATCAGAGGAGCCATATACAAATTAAATAAGGTGGGTCTCAGACTGGAGCCCTGAGGCACCCCTGAGCCAATCTCCTTCTCCTTTGAATAGAATTGTCCTAACCTGACAATTTGTTTTCTATTTAAAAAAAAAATTGTAAACCAATTCAACACGGTGCCCCCTATACCTGCCTCTGCTAGACGATGTAATAATATGGTATGGGACACCGTGTCGAATGCTGCTGACAGGTCGAGGAGGACAAGGACAGCCCTGCCCCCCTGGTCTAGTGCAGTTCTTATGGTTTCTGTTGTAAATATTAGAGCTGATTCAGTGGAGTGTTTAGCTCTGAAACACGCCTGGTTTGGATGTAGGATGTTATAGGTTTCCAGGAACGTTGTTAACTGTCTATTGACCAGGGTTTCAGTGCATTTGCACAATGCGGGGAGTTGGGAGATCGGTCGTAGGTTAGTTAAGACAGATGGATTGTGTAATGTCTTTTTTTGTAATGGCTTTACAATGGCTGTTTTCCACGCATTGGGTACTTCTCCAGATTGCAGTGAGGAGTTGATGATGTCATTTATCATGGGGCATACTTCCTCTTTAATAGCCTGAATTAGTGAAGGGGGACAGGGATCAAGTGGCGATCCAGATTTGACTTTTGATAAAACTTTCGAAGTGTCTGTTTCCTCAATCACGTCAAAAGTATTCCATCTAACAGTTATCCCATGGTTATTTTCCTGCAGATTATGATCTTTGTTGTCCATAATTGCCGGGAAAATTTTGGTAATATTTACAATTTTTTGTTCAAAGTAATCTGCAATATCATTGCAGAAACTTTGTGATGGTGGAATCTCATGAGATAGTGTTTTTGGGTTTCTAAAACTTGTGACTATACGAAAAATTTCTTTTTGGTCATTCTGTGAAGTTTCTATTTTGTTGGTAAAATACGTTGTTTTAGTTTTTTTTATAAGTGCGTGGTAGTTCTGCCTGGCAGTTTTAAAATTGACCTGATCTTCTTCGTCATATTTTTTTCGCCATTTGCGTTCGAGTCTGCGAACAGTGCATCGTGTGTCTTTTAGTTCTTTTGTGAACCAGGGAGCTGATGTTTTCCCCTGTTTTGAAGTGGATTTTTTATTATTTCTTCCTGACGTTAATTTCTCCCCTATGGTTATCATCCATTTATCATAATTCCGATTATCTATGGTAGCATTTCCTACTGTCTCTGGTTTATTTTCTCTAACCCAGTCTTGTAATTTCGGGTGTTCAATTATTTTGGTCCAGCAAGGGGTTGGCTTCTCAGCTCTACATTTATCAGGTTTTGACATTTTTATTTCTTCCGTTTTAAGATAAAAACTAATACAATTATGATCTGTCCACGTTTGGGGTAGAGGGGTAGAGACATGTATGGACTTCAAATTTGTACAGATACAATCCAACACATGGCCCGCTATATGTGTGGGCTCTTTTGTAAGAATTGTGAGCCCCAACACATGCATGATATCTGTAAAATATAGTGCGTTTGTATCATTTGCGCAGTCTAGATGGAGATTTAAGTCTCCCATTAAGGTGAAGTTAGCGGCCTTGAGTGTCATATTTGTAAGTGCTTCTCCTAGACTTTCTAAAAAGCGGCTGGCTTGTCCTGGTGGGCGGTAGATTAGTGCCCCTGAAAAGGAAAAGGAGTCATGTGCTTTCACATTAAAAGCGAAACATTCCGCGTCTTTTATTTCCGGTAGTTCTTGAATGTGGCATGAGAGAGTTTCTCTTTGAATAATAGCTATCCCTCCCCCTCTTTGTATAGTTCTATCCATTCTCTGTATCGTGTATCCAAGTGGGAGTGCACATACAATATCTGGGTTTGACCAGTTTTTTAACCATGTTTCCGTGACCATAAGACAGTCCAGATTATTATCAGTAATCAGATCGTAAATATGTAGGGCATTTTTACACATGGAACGTGCATTAATTAATCCTCCTTTGATGGATTTGTAAGTAATTTTCGGAGTATGTTTTACATAGGATTGTAGTGTTTGTTTGCACGTGATACATGAGATCGGTCCTAGCCAGCTATCTACTGATATGGTGTGATGACATTTGTTGTTGTTGGGTTTTAGGGATAATTGTTTTTCACTGGTTAGCTGACCTGTATGCATTTTATAATGAGTTGGACAACGCCCACAGCCACTCCGCCCGTCCTTGGCGCGGACGGGCGCAGACGGGCTGACTCTGGCGTGACTCCGGCGCTGGCGAGGTGCGTCCGCTGCACGCGTCCGCTGTCGCGGAGAGAGACCTTCTTCTTTTGTAGGGATGGCTAGAGCGCTGACCCAGCTGCCGCCTCCCACTCAAGATGTCTGCCGTGGATTTTCCTCTCAACTGTAAATAGCAAGGACCCCCTGGGTAGTAACAATCTATAGACTCCTAGGGCAGGGTAACAACATATGCGAAAAAATCCTAGGACGTCTAGGTATATAGGTGTACAGATAAGACAGGCCAGTTATCAAGAAGGAACAGTAGGGGAGGATGAACGAAGTTGTATAAAAAGTATATTTTTATTTTGTATATTTAAAAATCATATTAGAAATGACTGGGGGTCAAACCAATATGACGGGTATTAAAATAGCTTTGTCAAAATTCCATACAATAATCATAACGAGTTAACATAAAATTCATAGTACAAAAAATAGAGAAATATATTAACAAAAGCATACAGATAATCACATCAATAATAAAACAAGCATAGGAACTCGACGCGCGTTTCGGCAGGGGACCGCCTTCTTCAGGAGACACAATTTTAATTCCTGAAACACAGTTTAAAAGAAAATCTATGTTATCTAAACATCCATAGGATTTATAGTGACAACATATACAGGTATCATTACAAATAAATTTAAAAGCCTCCATTCCTGACTTGAGGACTGACCTTGACTATTGTTATGTACACTTAAAGCCTTTGATGGGCAATATATTTTGTCAATTGTACAGTATCTGACTCATTCAAGGCTCCCGTACCTTGGTTTATTACAATAACGATTACAATAACGAAAAATAACCTTAGGTCTCATTCTAAAACACTAAAGTAGAATCACTTCTAGGTTTTTGTATATCGGAATGAGTCTTTGTAGTTCATAGCATCTGGTAAATTTATAACATGGTGTTCCAAAATAACTGATTATTGCGAGAATAAAACAACATTACAGATCTAAAGCAATAATGCTCAATTCACAGGGTATACTCACAAAGGTAGATTTCTATCCGTACAGCAAGAACACCCAAGGAGAGTCTTCATACAAACGTGATGCGTATATGGAATAGGTATTGGTAGAGGGATTCCTAATGATGAAATTCGCATTTTTAAAGGGTGCTCGTATCGACTTATTACTCTTAGTAGCAAACACATATGGCATACCAAATTGCTCTTGACATGTGGAAGGCCCTACAGGACTAATTTTTCACATGATGATGGAACAGAGTATTGTGCCTATTCATACACATAGCACCCACTAGATAACTCGGTCTTATAGTACTAATCATATCACATGTACCAGATAGCATCTCAGGTGGTTACAGGAAACTTTCAGGTACGATCTATTTACTACCAGGAAAACAGGGGGGAGCGATGGTGAAGGAAGAAGGGACAGGTATTGACTACATAACACTGTTAAATAATATAGTGCACCATAAAGCGAAAGAAATGGTAGTGTCAACTATGTACCTTATGATTCCATGAACGATGGATGAAAATTGCTGACGAAGTTATTCATTAAATAAACACTTGATGGCCATATTCGAGGTGTCCTAGAACAATGGGTACCGGAAAAACACTATGGGTAAAAAGCGGAGACAAAATAGGATAGACTCATTCCTCATATATTATGACCATGGTCCCTGCAATGGTAACTGCAGTGGTCTAGAAATGAATGTATAAAAATAAAGGAAGATATAGTAGTTACCTATAGCTAGAGCCTACATTAGATGGTAGACTTGACGCTTGAAACAAGGTCGCTGTTGATGGCACCTTATCTCGTTGTTAGTTAAACAGGCTCTAAAGAAACGAATTTCAGATTTGTAAGTTATGTTTTAAAACGTCTTGGAATTAGTAGCATACTGAGGTACTACTCTACACATCTGTGTAGTATTGGCTATACTAACTAGTCACCAATTGATTTTTGGTTAAGATTACCTTGGTGTATCTTAAAGCGAAGTAGTGCCTGTGTTCGACGCAATTCTGAGTGGTGGCTTTAAAATCGCGCCTTGTAATGTGGAAAAATAAAACACTCTGAAAAAAATAAAGTCAGAGTGCTCAATTAGTTGCTAGTAGCTCAAAATTGCGTTATTGTAACAAATTACTGCACAACAGAAAGCTGGTAGCGATCTGAACGTGCTTCCGATCTCTCCTATGGCCAGGGCTTACCGTAATGTGGCTCGATACTGGCGGACAGCAAGATGTAGCTGCTTCGTCTTCCGGCGTGTGGGGGTTCGTCCTCCCTAGCGATACAATGGATCTAGCGTTGGAGAACTTCCGTATTTAAAGGAAGTATTTAGCGCGCGAAAAGATCGCGGAGGATGCTGGTAGTCAGATCGAAGAAGGACTATGTTCTCACAACTCGATCCTGATTCAAAATGGCGCTCAAGAAAACCGCGAACAGTATCTATAGTTCGAGGATTTTCTTATATTTAATAAAAGGTTGCAATTGCAATGCAACGTTAGAAATATATATGGAGGTGGGACGGCTACATCAAATCGTATAATGCGATAGAACAAAAATTATATGGCATGTACCAATTAACTCAAACTAAGTTATTAGTATTAATTAATTGTTACCACGATGGCACATAACTACATTGCCCAGGTAATGAGAAGTACTACATATATTGTTTATATATATGGTAGATATATTTATACAGAGGTCAATTAACAACAACCTTCCGGTTAAAGGTACTTTTAAATGTTCAGCCTGTAAATCCTGCAGCAACATCATCCAAGGTGAGTCTTTCGAACACAATGGCTGTCACACCTCTGCTACTGACATGTGGAATTGCAAGACTACTAACTGTATATACTTTATCTTGTGCCCATGCCAGCTGGGTTACGTGGGTGAGACTTCTAGGTCCGTACAAACAAGGCTGACAGAACACAGGTCAGCCATTCGGACCAACAAACAGCTAGCGCCCTTAGTTAAGCATTTTTCTGAAAATAATCACGCCCCAGACGATTTTAAGTGGCGCATTTTGGAGAAAATCAGACTCCCCAGTAGCAAAGGAGGTGATCAAGTCAGGAAAAAGAGGGAAGTATTTTGGATCTTTTCCCTTGGGACTTTCAAGCGAGGTCTCAATGCTGAAATTCCCTGGGAAAATGCCATCCTATAGACACTGCAGTTTTTACTTTCGGAAATAACCTACGTTGCTGCCTTCCCGACTGAATTCTCTATAGTTTTCTCATAATCTTAGATTACCCTTATCATGAAAGCAATATTATTCACGAACAAATTAGGATATCTTTAGCTCTGGATGTCCTAAAGGTAACATTTGTAGCCATCTTTGTATTGTATACACAATGGATTATATTCCTTATGGATTATATATCCTATACCTCGAGTTAGGTGATATCGGTTCCAAATATGGATTGTTAATGAATTTCGTTATGTTTATCTGATATATCTACCATATATATAAACAATATATGTAGTACTTCTCATTACCTGGGCAATGTAGTTATGTGCCATCGTGGTAACAATTAATTAATACTAATAACTTAGTTTGAGTTAATTGGTACATGCCATATAATTTTTGTTCTATCGCATTATACGATTTGATGTAGCCGTCCCACCTCCATATATATTTCTAACGTTGCATTGCAATTGCAACCTTTTATTAAATATAAGAAAATCCTCGAACTATAGATACTGTTCGCGGTTTTCTTGAGCGCCATTTTGAATCAGGATCGAGTTGTGAGAACATAGTCCTTCTTCGATCTGACTACCAGCATCCTCCGCGATCTTTTCGCGCGCTAAATACTTCCTTTAAATACGGAAGTTCTCCAACGCTAGATACATTGTATCGCTAGGGAGGACGAACCCCCACACGCCGGAAGACGAAGCAGCTACATCTTGCTGTCCGCCAGTATCGAGCCACATTACGGTAAGCCCTGGCCATAGGAGAGATCGGAAGCACGTTCAGATCGCTACCAGCTTTCTGTTGTGCAGTAATTTGTTACAATAACGCAATTTTGAGCTACTAGCAACTAATTGAGCACTCTGACTTTATTTTTTTCAGAGTGTTTTATTTTTCCACATTACAAGGCGCGATTTTAAAGCCACCACTCAGAATTGCGTCGAACACAGGCACTACTTCGCTTTAAGATACACCAAGGTAATCTTAACCAAAAATCAATTGGTGACTAGTTAGTATAGCCAATACTACACAGATGTGTAGAGTAGTACCTCAGTATGCTACTAATTCCAAGACGTTTTAAAACATAACTTACAAATCTGAAATTCGTTTCTTTAGAGCCTGTTTAACTAACAACGAGATAAGGTGCCATCAACAGCGACCTTGTTTCAAGCGTCAAGTCTACCATCTAATGTAGGCTCTAGCTATAGGTAACTACTATATCTTCCTTTATTTTTATACATTCATTTCTAGACCACTGCAGTTACCATTGCAGGGACCATGGTCATAATATATGAGGAATGAGTCTATCCTATTTTGTCTCCGCTTTTTACCCATAGTGTTTTTCCGGTACCCATTGTTCTAGGACACCTCGAATATGGCCATCAAGTGTTTATTTAATGAATAACTTCGTCAGCAATTTTCATCCATCGTTCATGGAATCATAAGGTACATAGTTGACACTACCATTTCTTTCGCTTTATGGTGCACTATATTATTTAACAGTGTTATGTAGTCAATACCTGTCCCTTCTTCCTTCACCATCGCTCCCCCCTGTTTTCCTGGTAGTAAATAGATCGTACCTGAAAGTTTCCTGTAACCACCTGAGATGCTATCTGGTACATGTGATATGATTAGTACTATAAGACCGAGTTATCTAGTGGGTGCTATGTGTATGAATAGGCACAATACTCTGTTCCATCATCATGTGAAAAATTAGTCCTGTAGGGCCTTCCACATGTCAAGAGCAATTTGGTATGCCATATGTGTTTGCTACTAAGAGTAATAAGTCGATACGAGCACCCTTTAAAAATGCGAATTTCATCATTAGGAATCCCTCTACCAATACCTATTCCATATACGCATCACGTTTGTATGAAGACTCTCCTTGGGTGTTCTTGCTGTACGGATAGAAATCTACCTTTGTGAGTATACCCTGTGAATTGAGCATTATTGCTTTAGATCTGTAATGTTGTTTTATTCTCGCAATAATCAGTTATTTTGGAACACCATGTTATAAATTTACCAGATGCTATGAACTACAAAGACTCATTCCGATATACAAAAACCTAGAAGTGATTCTACTTTAGTGTTTTAGAATGAGACCTAAGGTTATTTTTCGTTATTGTAATCGTTATTGTAATAAACCAAGGTACGGGAGCCTTGAATGAGTCAGATACTGTACAATTGACAAAATATATTGCCCATCAAAGGCTTTAAGTGTACATAACAATAGTCAAGGTCAGTCCTCAAGTCAGGAATGGAGGCTTTTAAATTTATTTGTAATGATACCTGTATATGTTGTCACTATAAATCCTATGGATGTTTAGATAACATAGATTTTCTTTTAAACTGTGTTTCAGGAATTAAAATTGTGTCTCCTGAAGAAGGCGGTCCCCTGCCGAAACGCGCGTCGAGTTCCTATGCTTGTTTTATTATTGATGTGATTATCTGTATGCTTTTGTTAATATATTTCTCTATTTTTTGTACTATGAATTTTATGTTAACTCGTTATGATTATTGTATGGAATTTTGACAAAGCTATTTTAATACCCGTCATATTGGTTTGACCCCCAGTCATTTCTAATATGATTTTTAAATATACAAAATAAAAATATACTTTTTATACAACTTCGTTCATCCTCCCCTACTGTTCCTTCTTGATAACTGGCCTGTCTTATCTGTACACCTATATACCTAGACGTCCTAGGATTTTTTCGCATATGTGGATTTTCCTCTCTACTGCTCGGTAAACAGCCCTGAGATCGGCTGTAACCGACGAGAGTGCAGGGGGAGTGATTATAGGGGCGGGGTGAGTACAATTGCTATCGCAGTGCTTTTCACGAAAAAAAAGCAATTTTTAAAATATCGGCGTCTAAAAATGACAAGTGGTGTTCATGTGCCCTCCGCTATCATTCAGCGTCAAAAGCCCACAAATAACACAAAAATTCAGCTTTTCTACTGCTACCTCCCGGCTCAAGCCTCAGGAGGGGTCCAAAAGTTACACAAGTAGTGATAATATCAGCGCAATGAAATCTCGCGTCTGAAAACCCTGGCCTCCTTTTGTAGGGATGGCTAGAGCGCTGACCCAGCTGCCGCCTCCCACTCAAGATGTCTGCCGTGGATTTTCCTCTCTACTGTAAAGCAAACATTCAAAATCTAAATTTGCCATGCACAGGTGGGAGCATATTTACAAGCAATTTGCTCCACAGACAAACTTCTTACATTGAAATGGGAAAAATAACATCAGAGACTCTCAATTACCTTATAAAGAAGCAGACACCATTATGTCCTTGTCATCAATATTAAAACCATTGCTTTTTCTCAAAAACGATTTACAAGTCATAATTTGAAAACACTCCACAGCTCCTAAGCACATAAAAACCCTGTCAGTACTAATACTTCACATTTTCTCCAATTACAATTTCTCAAAGAAACAAAATCTATTTGTAAAACACTTGAGACAAAGCAACATTTGAAAAACACAACTTTCTTCATAATTTTCTCCTTAAAGCACACTATTTTCTATCTAAATTAAATAAATCTTTTCTCACCTTAGCAAATACTTTGAGTTTCAAAACAGTCTCAGAAACACACCAATTTGTCTGCAGCAGAGCAAAAGGTATGCACTCCAGAGTCTGCAGCTATCAAAAGCACAGAAATGCTGTAATTCTTCACACATATCTCTCATGTCACCCAATCAAAACTCTTCCCTCACTTTTTTTCAAATCAAAACCCTTCCCCCCTCTGCCCCCTCTCTGCTTTTTCTGCATAGCAACCACCTCTTGCAAGACCTCTGGTGTTTCCAAGTTCACACAACAATGTTGCAATTGAACTCTGAACTCTCAGTGCACCTGCATATCCAGTGCAATCTTTCATTTAATGATTTTTTCTTCGCCACTCAAAATACATCTTTCAACGAACTCATCCATGCACCCTAACTTTCTGTTTTCAGCAATCAAAATCCACCAATCACTCTTACTGCTTCATTAACACAGAAACTCCTCAGTTTTTTTCATTTTACACTCTCATTTTTTCAACTGCCATTTCATTGCCACACTTCATCTGACTGCAGGAGAACCTTCTCTCGCCATGTTTTCTGTCTGGATTGTTGGACATAGTTACATCTATTGGGCTCAGAGGTACGCTGAAAACAGGAATTTACCTAACCTCAATTTACAAGATGTGGAAATTAAGTGGTTTGGCCACAGAGGATTAAAATGTCACCAATTGATACCATTGGTGAAAACCTTTATGCATTTGCCAAAACCTGACCTGTTAATTGTGCACTGTGGAGGTAATGATTTGGGCACTTTGACTGGGGTAGGTCTGGAAATGCTTTTAAAGGACACCTTTGAGCAATTGATGGCACTTTTTCCTCAGACTGCCTTGGTATATTCAAATATATGCCAAAGACAAAAATGGAGGTGGTCGAACCAATTTTGTCCACAAATTGAGAAATCGAGGAAGCATGTAAACAAATCTGTTTCAGCTTACATGAGAGACCATGGAATGGGCTCCCTGTACAACAATAACTTGCGTTACTACATGCAAGATATCTACAGAGGAGATGGAGTTCACTTCTCAGATGAGGGCAACAGAATTTTCACTCTGAATTTAAGACTGTGCATTGGTACCTACTTATAAGTACCTAAATGTACCATAAACCCAAAAGCTCTTCTCAGAGCTACCCTACATCTGATCACTCACAATTATTATTTTACTCTAACTTTTTTCACTAATTTTCAAGAAAGTACGCTCCCCAGAACGCTTCCCGGTTCGCGAACCGGGCGCACTCCACGCAAAAAAACTAAAAAAACGATATTTTTTTTTTTGCCCTGCGAGACCCTTTTAAAGCCTCCACATCAAACCTAGGGGGTCAGGGACGATCTACTATGCCCCCTTATGGTCATTTGCCCCTTCGCTTTGGCCTCCTCTTGTCTCTCGATGCTACCGAGAGACAAGATGGCGGCCGCTACGGACTGTTTGGAATGTTTACAGACGCCGAAGAACCAATCAGCTTCGCAAAGCTCCGAAGCGGAGCGCTGTTACAGATATATATCTTTTTTTGAACGTTAATTTCTCAAAATCCACTGGAGCACATATATTGAGACCTAGCAAAGGCACATCGGGCTACCAGTCCCTACAATTTTGCCAAGTTTCGTGCAAATCCATTCAGCCGTTCGATTATTATTATTTTTTATTTTTTTTGCCCCGCGGGGCCCTTTTAAAACCTCCACATCAAACCTAGGGGGTCAGCGAGAATCTACTATGCCCCCTTATGGTCATTTGCCCCTTCGCTTTGGCCTCCTCTTGTCTCTCGATCCTACCGAGAGACAAGATGGCGGCCGCTACGGACTGTTTGGAATGTTTACAGACGCCGGAGAACCAATCAGCTACGCTTCACAAAGCTCCGTTGCGCGAAAAGTACGCGAACCGGAGCGCTGCCCGGTCCGCTGTTACAGATATATATCTTTTTTTAAACGTTAATTTCTCAAAATCCACTGGAGCACATATATTGAGACCTACAAAAGGCACATCGGGCTACCAGTCCCTACAATTTTGCCAAGTTTCATGCAAATCCATTCAGCTGTTCGGGCTAAAAGTGAGGCCAACCGCCCTATGGAAAACTCAATGTTAAAAACACGTTTTGGGACCCCCCTTTTTTCTCGACCCCCCCTGGACGAACCCCCCCCCCAATTTTCAGGGGCTGCTCAGAAACAAAATGTGCCATTTTCCTGAAAATTTCAGCCAATTCCGTCCACAAACGCCAAAGTTATTAGACATAGAATTTTCAAAAATCCCATAGAGAAAAAATCCTAACTATATATACCTACTGGCGACCGCCAGTAGGTAATATATATATATATATATATATATATATATATATATATATATATATATATATATATATATGAGGTACGTAGTACTCCCAAGTCGAAGTATTCAGCAACGGCAGTCACTGTCGAACAGAAAACAGGAGCAGCGAGACCCAGGAAAAGTGCAAATATTTTTATTGAGTGCTAACCCAGCACCAGTCCGCCATGACGCGTTTCGGCTAGAGATAGCCTTGATCACATGACAAGCGTCAAGAGGGCTGATCACCTATTTAAAGTGCAAAGTGCCATCACGTGTTATGGAAACAAAGAAAATACTGTCATGGTTTCCAATGCGATTAGAGTATTGCATAACGGCATGAATGTCCAAATTAACACATGTATATATACCCAAATAGTTATTGCAGGTAATAAGAAATATCTGGTATGCATGGTTATCATTCATCTACAAAACCAGCTATATACTTCTGGCATCTATTTACAAGAGTCAACATGGCAACGGCTATATCTAACTTTTAAAATGATATAAAAGCTAAAAGCCAATAAATAGTCATACATATATTTAAAATATAACCATTAAAATCACCAAAACTCTGTATAAAACAAAATAGAAATTAAGGTTCCGTTTGTCATGAACTCCTAATTTAATGCAATAGTGCCCCAGTGGGCTAATGATCCTGCAGGCCTATGTTGAGTATTGTACATGTGCAAAATACGCAATTTACTTAAAACACAGTGATGGTATGAAGTGCTCCCACTGTTAGTGCTATAATTGAATGGTGAATTAAAAATAATGGTCATGGAGATGAACAGGGAAATAGTTAATACTCATCAAAACAGTTTCATATATTGAGTCACATCGCAGTTGTAAAGGTTAAAACTTCATATACACAAACGCTCTAAGTGGACATAAAATAGATGCACATAACCATGTCGATGGCATTGAATGGACATTAAGATCTAGAGATAGGTGTGGCAATCCTCCCCAGTGTTAAGACCCTGTGGTGCCTTGGTGTCTAATAGGATTATGTACCGGGTCTCCAATTTCCGCAAAAGAGACTCCCGATCACCACCTCTCCGTTGGGGAGGAACACAATCTATCGCAAAATATTTCAGTAGGGAAGCGTCCTTTCCATGTTTACTTTCAAAATGCCTGGCTACCGGGTACGTAGCATCTGCATGAGTAATTGCTCGCAGATGTTGTAGTATCCGCTTATGTACCTGCGGTCGGGTACTTCCCACATACCTCAGCCCGCAAGGGCATTCCAGGACGTAAACAACATACTCTGATTTACAGTTTAGTTTCTGTTTGATTTTGATTGGAAAGGGAGAAAGAGGAGTCATCACCTCTGTTTTACTAATGCCATGTTTGCATGCTTTGCAACTCGAGCATCTCAGAAAACCTTTACTGCCACTGAGCCATGAGGCTGGAGCTACCTCGGGGCTGCTGGACACAAGACTGTCCTGCATAGCCCGGGCCTTGCGGTAGGTTATGCTAGGCTGAGGGCACAATTGAGAACCTATAATTGGGTCACTGGAGACCAGGAACCAATTGTCCTTGACTATTTTAAAAATGCTTTTATGTTGACTGTTGTAAGTCATTATTAGTCTTGTCTCCTCACCAGCCCTATCAGTTGGAATTTTGGGTCGGACACTTCCTGAGCCCAGGAGTGTGGTTCTATCTATCTTGTTGGCCCTGACCATTGCACTGTCAATAGTTGCTAGTTTGTAGCCTCGTTGCAAAAACCGTCCTTTACAGAGGGATTGTGCCATCCGGCAGTCCTGTTCATTGCTGCAGATTCTCCGAATTCGCAGCATCTCCCCAAAAGGGATGCTGCGGATCAGATGTGCAGGATGTTGATGTCATTTGAGATGTCATCAGTGATGTCATCAGTGATGTCACTGACCATGTCATGAATGATGTAATATGTGACATGATCAGCAGTGGATTGCGGGTGCGCGATATATAGTTAGTGCAACTAACTATATATGGAATTTCAATGGTTTTGTGTGAGTAAAATAAGGTTTTTTAAATGCTAATTCCTAACTATATATGGTCTATAACCTATGGTTTTTTCAGTGAATTTTCAAGGTTTTGTAAATGCTAATTCCTAACTATATATGGTCTATAACCTATGGTTTTTTCAGTGAATTTCAATGGTTTTTTAATAGCAAATATCATAAGCTGTCGAATGTCAAGTATGTGGTAAGTGAAAACATTTTCGTGTTTATGCACACTGATCTGCTTTGAATGGTGCCCCCCCCCCCTCATTTCTATTAGGAGTACTCTCTCTTTGCAGATAGTGAAAGGTAGTTAACGCAGGCCTTTGCCCCCGTTGTAATCCGTCGTGCCTGCTTCTCTCTCCATTTGATTGATTGTTATCCAAGTATTTACTGTTTTAGAATTAGTTCTCTTTGGTTCATTCTCTATTTACAAACAAACACAGAGTCGCAATACTCTGTTTAGTCTTTGCAGATAACGAAAAATCGTGTAAAAAAAAAGAAAAGGAATCGAGCAAAATCAGTAGGCCACTAATGGGATCTCTTTTTGACCTCGCTAAAATAGAAACATTAGGAACAACCCCTCATGACAAATACAAAACTAGTGAGATGAACTGAACTCCACACAATGATGGCTGCAAAACAGCTCGGCTCCGCCACCCACCCCGCCCAAAATAACGATAAAGAGCGGCTGCCATGATTGGTTGCGGAATGGCCACGACGGAGCTACGAAATGGTGCTGCTCTCATGCTAACCCCAGCTTCAGTCTGAAACATCCAGAAACACTGTAGACTACCAATTCGATCAGTTCCGGTAGCGCCCCAATGTAACCCGGTAGAGAAGAACTAGCCCTCCCCTCTTTGACTGATGGTTCTTGTTGCCTGTCCCTTCTGTTGTCATTTAACAGAACTATTTAGCCTGCTGAAAGGGGTTGTGTTCCGACCGCTGGTTGGTGGAGACATTTTGACTATATTCTGGACCTGCGTTGTCGCGTAATGCGTCATATGACGCGCCGCGTTAGCGCATCCGGAAGTCATCCGGGGCGCGCAGGGCGTAACGTAAGCATAACAAGTCATGTGACTTGTTAATAAAACTTTTCATTGGTTCATTTTACTTTTCTTATTGTAATGATGAAAGGCTTGGTCATATGACCTAAAAATTACGCTTTTCATTACTTCCGAACATTATTTTTTCTTAAATATATGTTATAATGTTCCAGGCTAATGTACTTTCCCGGAAATTTTACAACTGTCCTGCAAGTAAAATATATTCTTTTTTCGAGAAAAAGAGCGTTTCTTCGTCCCATGACGGAGCAGTTGAGCAAAAGAGGGTCGACCTGCTGTCTTAGTCGCCGATACGCCTGAATATGAGATTCTTATCGATCACTTTATGTTGCAGGAATAGAAAACACAACAGCCCTTGACCATTTATCTTTACTGCGTTCCTTCGTATTATACCTTTTACCCTTCATGTAATTGGTCTGCTTTATTTCACTTGCCTTTTAATGATTCTAAAACAGTGACTATTATTAAAAACTTTACCAATGTATATACTACTACCATGTTTTCTTTTAAAAACCTTTATTGTGAAAATTTCATTATACAAATACGAGCCTATAACCACGTGGGCCTGCCACGGAGCAAACTGTAATCGTATATGATGAATAGACATTTACACTGTAGAGGAACGTAACGGGCGGGCCATTAGGTTGCAAGAACTAAGGTGTCTAACAGTTACGGAATCGGTGGACGTACATTTTATAATTAAAATACGACAGGGCCAGTTACAATAAAATTATCTAGATATACATTTGCAGGCAAGTACCATGGGTGACGTTAATTCGAACTTTCAACAGTACAGTAATCAATAACACATCAGAACTTAATATCAATAGGGATGTCGAAATATTCAATCAATTCTCGTCCCCGCCCGCCATGTGCTTCAAAACTGCATATTTATCTCGTGATTTCAAGGTTCTGCAACCAGTACACAACAAGGAGTTACGAGTCCCATTTATTCCGGCGCCATTTTGGGCGAGGACGGGCAGGTCCAGGATATAGTCAAAATGTCTCTACCAACCATCGACTATGATGATGTTCATATGCTGTATTTATTAGAGTAACACTCATCTGTCCACATGAAATTAATTTGCCACAATCTAAACATGTCATTTTAATCTTTCCAAAGTTCTTCTAAATATTTGGGACCGTTTACCTTGCCTCTGAAGCTCTCAGTGCCACTTCTTTGATGAATGTACTAGCAGGTCAGGGGTTCTCCTCCAAATCTCTCTTTTATGCAGCACTATAATTAATTGGTGCCACCTCTCCATATGCATGGTATAGTTACCCCAACTATATTTTTTTTCGGTTCCTCTGGAGAGTTCATCGTGGCAGATGAAGCGTGTAACGTACCGGGCATTTACCTTTTTTTGCATGTACAGGAAAGGAAAAAAAAAATCGAGCGTCCGAGTTCTAAGGTGTCCCAGGGCCATTTTAGTGGACCAGGCCCAAATCCAAAGAACAGGCCGCCATTTTGAGAGTCCTCTTGCAGCCGCCTGTCGCTGTAGCATCAAGAGCAGCCGAAACTCAGCTGAATGGCAACTGAAACGGTAAAGGGGCGCCCCACTACAGCAGACGAGCCTCCACCTAGGAAGGCCCATTCATGCCGGCTCCCCCCCCCCCTTCGGGCACCCCACGCCGTTATTCGGAGCAGTATTGTAGGATGGCCACACCAGTGCGGCAACTTGCTAGACATCACCTCGGTGGTAACCGAATCTCAACGCCTTGTGGTGTCTTCTATTCAGAAAACATTGTTATGCTGCCTTCGACCTATTCGCCGCAAGTGCGCACACAACTCAACTGCATAGCTTGCTAGACACCACCTCGGTGCCATCCGGATCTTGGAATGTCAGCGTCTTTTGGTGTCTTCTCTTCAGAAAATATTGTTGCGCTGCCTTTGGCCCCATTCGCACATCAGTCCGCTACTGACGCCATCTCACAGGCTAATGGGGCGCCCCACGCCGACTTTCAGCATTGTAGGATGACCACACCAGTACAGCAACTTGCTAGACATCACCTCGGTGCCATCCGGATCTCGGCGCCCCACTGCAGATGAAGTGCCTCTCAACTATGAAACCACCACGGTGACATCCGGATCTTGGCGCGTTGTGCTGCCTTCGGCCTATTCGCACATCGGTCCGCTACTGACGCCATCTCACAGGCTAATGGGGCGACCCACGCCGAGTTTCAGCATTGTAGGATGACCACACCAGTACAGCAACTTGCTAGACATCACCTCGGTGCCATCCGAATCTTGGCATCTCAACGCCTAGTGGTATCTTCCATACAGAAAATATTGTTACGCTGCCTTTGGCCCCATTCGCACATCAGTCCGCAACTTAGACATCACCTCGGTGCCATCCGGATCTTGGCATCTCAGCGCCTTGTGGTGTCAGTCAGAAAATATTGTTGCGCTGCCTTTGGCCCCATTCGCACATCAGTCCGCTACTGACACCATCTCACAGGCCAACAGGGCGCCCCACGCCGACTTTTACCATTGTACGATGGCCACACCAGTGCCACAACTTGCTAGACACCACCTCGGTGCCATCCGGATCTTGGCATCTCAGCGCCTTGTGGTGTCTTCAAATCAGAAAATATTGTTGCGCTGCCTTTGGCCCCATTCGCACATCGGTCCGCTACTGACGCCATCTCACAGGCCAACGGGGCGCCCCACGCCGACTTTCAACATTGTAGGATGGCCACAGAAGTGCGACAACTTACTAGACACCACCTCGGTGCCATCCGGATCTTGGCGCGTTGTGCTGCCTTCGGCCTATTTGCACATCGGTCCGCTACTGACGCAAACTCACAGGCCAACGGGGCGCCCCACGCCGACTTTCAGCATTGTAGGATGGCCACACCAGTGCACCTTACTAGACACCACCTCGGTGCCATCCGGATCTTGACGCGTAGTGAAGCTGCAGCAGCTGCAAATAAGCTTCAGACAGTGTTACAACCGCTGCTCAGAACTCTCAACTATGACACCACCTCGGTGCCATCCGGATCTTGGCATCTCAGCGCCTTGTGGTGTCAGTCAGAAACTATTGTTGCGCTGCCTTTGGCCCCATTCGCACATCGGTCCGCTACTGACGCAAACTCACAGGCCAACGGGGCGCCCCACGCCGACTTTCAGCATTGTAGGATGGCCACACCAGTGCGGCAACTTGCTACACACCACCTCGGTGCCATCCGGATCTTGGCATCTCAGCGCCTAGTGGTGTCTTCTATTCCGAAAATATTGTTGCGCTGCCTTCGGCCCCATTCACACATCGGTCCGCTACTGACGCCATCTCACAGGCCAACGGGGCGCCCCACGCCGACTTTCAGCATTGTAGGATGGCCACACCAGTGCGGCAACTTACTAGACACCACCTCGGTGCCATCCGGATCTTGCCGCGTTGTGCTGCCTTCGGCCTATTCGCACATCGGTCCGCTACTGACGCAAACTCACAGGCCAACGGGGCGCCCCACGCCGACTTTCAGCATTGTTGGATGGCCACACCAGTGCAGCAACTTACTAGACACCACCTCGGTGCCATCCGGATCTTGGCGCGTTGTGCTGCCTTCGGCCTATTTGCACATCGGTCCGCTACTGACGCAAACTCACAGGCCAACGGGGCGCCCCACGCCGACTTTCAGCATTGTAGGATGGCCACACCAGTGCTGCAACTTGCTGGACACCACCTCGGTGCCATCCGGATCTTGGCGCGTTGTATTGCCTTCGGCCTATTCGCACATCGGTCCGCTACTGACGCCGCCTCACGTGCCAACGTATTTTCTCCGCATTTTATACCCTATGCCGCATAACAGGTCATGTGACTTGTTTATAAAACTTTTCATTGGTTCATTTTACTTTTGGTTTCCTAATCATGGAAGGCTTGATCATATGACCTAAAAACAACACTTTTTATTGGATGAAAACTTTTTTTTTTTCCCAAACGATGAAAGCCCCACCTTGTTTCTGGATGTTTCAGACTGAAGCTGGCGTCAGCATGAGAGCACCACCATCTCGTGGCTCCGTCGTGGTCATTCCGCGAGCAATCATGGCAGCCGCTCCCCACCGGAAGCCTGCGGGAGTCGGGGCTCCCAAAACTTTTGATGAATTCTCAAGGCGGAGGGGACGCTTTCGAGAATGGGGTCCAAGACCTAGCAGACAAGCGTCCGATTTCCAAGGTGTCCCAGGGCCATTTCAGTGGACCAGGCCCAAAAAGGAAACAGCCTGCCGCCATTTTGAGAGTCCTGTGACAGCCGCCTATCGCTGCACCGCAAGAGTGGGCGCAACTCAGCTGAATTGCGGCTTTTGACACAGTGGACCAAAAACGGACGGAATGGCAACTGAAACGGTAAAGGGGCGCCCCACTACAACAGATGACACTCCACCTGGAGAGGCCCGTTCACGCCGCCTCCCCCGGGGCGCCCCACGCCGTTATTCGGAGCAGCATTGTAGGATACCAAAACCAGTGCGGCAACTTACTGGACATCACCTTGGTGCCATCGTTCTGCTGTCTTGGAACTATTCGCACAACAGTTTGCTACTGATGACCCACCCCCCGCGACGCCCCACGCCGTTATTTGCTGGGTGGCAACTTACTAGACATCACTTTCGTGTCATCTAGATTTCAACGCGTTCTGCTGCCTTGGAACTATTCGCACAACAGTTTGCTACTGATGACCCACCCCCCGCGACGCCCCACGCCGGAAATCTGGACGTTGTGCTGCGTTGGGACTATTCGCACAGCCGACCGCTACTTCGTTGTTTTTCCCTAAAAATGTTTATATGTTATTACTATTTTTGTTTTCTTGTATATATTTATAAATTATTAAAGTTTTATAATCTTACTACTTTGTCGGAGTGCTATATATTTTTAATGTGACACATAATTGTAAAAACTTTGATGTACAAAGAGTCATCCCTGGAATCTTCCGCTTCAGGCTCGGTCCCCTCCCCAATCACAATACAGGATGGTTTTCAGATAATAGCAACGCTTCTGCTTTGACGGATCTCATCGAGTGTGGGCCTTGATCTACTATAACTCCTTTGAAGAGGGGTGATTCTTTACAGCTGTGACCATAAACTACATCTGCAGGGCTAGCTGATACCCTAGGACCAGCCTGGACAATCGGACACAGAGGAAAAGGAGTGTCAGAGGGTGCGGTAGTGAATAGGGCGAAAGGGAGGTGTCGGGCGGGCACAGGGTGTGATTCTCAGGGAAGAGCAGCGCAGATGGGGGGAGGTTTATTACCCATGCATAAGACAGAGAGCGGGGGTGACCACTGCCTGGGGGAGATGCTTGCGAGGGTGGGGAGCCATGCTAAGGATCGACAGCGTGCACAGAGTGGGTCTGGTCAAGGCATCTAAAATGGCTGCCGTGCACGACAAAAGTGTGGCATTTGAAAAAAGACAAGATGGCGCAGACAATGTTTTTCAACACTTCCTGATTTCCTTCGAATCGAACGTTAACAGACGTTGGGGCATATTACCAAAGTTAAGCGATATTTATCCCTAACGATGCTTAGCAACGATTTTTTTACCGTCAGAAATTATCGCAGATAAACCTTGCTATTATCAAGGTTTATCGCAAATACGATAAAAAACGACCGCAATGCATTAATATCGCTGAAAACTCAGCGATATTCATGCATTACCGAGCTAATGCTCTTAGCCATGTTATCCACCTCCCATTGGATAACATGGCTAAGAACTGCTCAGGGCAGGTGCTAGCTTTTGGAGATATTCGCGCTTATCTCGAATATTTCCAAAAGTTGATAATAGGAGATAGCGATGTTAGCGACTGTTTCCAGTCGCTAACATCTTGGCATGCCCACTTTGCATGTCATTAGTGATAAATATCACTCACATGCAAAGTGGGGCCCAAGATGGTGGCTATCTCCTACTAGCCGTCGCTAACTGGTGTTAGCAACAGCTAGGTAATACAGATATAATTTTATCTCCGCGAAGCGGAGCGCTGTTACAGATATATATCTTGTTTTTGAACGTTAATTTCTCAAAATGCACTGAAGCACATATATTGAGACCTAGCAAAGGCACATCGGGCTACCAGTCCCTAATATTTTACCAAGTTTCGTGCAAATCCATTCAGCCGTTCGATTATTATTATTATTTTTTTTTTTTGCCCCGCGGGGCCCTTTTAAAACCTCCACATCAAACCTAGGGGGTCAGCGAGGATCTACTATGCCCCCTTATGGTCATTTGCCCCTTCGCTTTGGCCTCCTCTTGTCTCTCGATCCTACCGAGAGACAAGATGGCGGCCGCTACGGACTGTTTGGAATGTTTACAGACACCGGAGAGCCAATCAGCTTCGCTTCGCAAAGCTCCGTAACGCGAAAAGTACGCGAAGCGTGGCGCTGTTACAGATATATATCTTTTTTTGAACGTTAATTTCTCAAAATCCACTGGAGCACATATATTGAGATCTAGCAAAGGCACATCGGGCTACCAGTCCCTACAATTTTGCCAAGTTTCGTGCAAATCCATTCAGCTGTTCGATTATTATTATTTTTTTTTTTTTTTGCCCCGCGGGGCCCTTTTAAAACCTCCACATCAAACCTAAACGGTCAGGGAGGATCTACTATGCCCCCTTATGGTCATTTGCCCCTTCGGTTTGGCCTCCGCTTGTCTCTCGATCCTACCGAGAGACAAGATGGCGGCCGCAACGGACTGTTTGGAATGTTTACAGACGCTGGAGAACCAATCAGCTTCGCTTCACAAAGCTCCGTTGCGCGAAAAGTACGCGTACTGGAGTGCTGCCCGGTCCGCTGTTACAGATATATATCTTTTTTTAAACGTTAATTTCTCAAAATCCACTGGAGCACATATATTGAGACCTACAAAAGGCACATCGGGCTACCAGTCCCTACAATTTTGCCAAGTTTCGTGCAAATCCAGTCAGCCGTTCGGGCTAAAAGTGAGGCCAACCGCCCTATGGAAAACTCAATGTTAAAAACACGTTTTGGGACCCCCCTTTTTTCTCGGCCCCCCCTTGACGAACCACCCCCAAATTTTCAAGGGCTGCTCAGATACAAAATGTGCCATTTTCCTGAAAATTTCAGCCAATTCCGTCCACAAACGCCAAAGTTATTAGACATAGAATTTTCAAAAATCCCATAGAGAAAAAATCCTAACTATATTCACAGAAAAAACCATAGGTTATAGACCATATATAGTTAGGAAATAGCATTTAGAAAACCTTATTTTACTCACACAAAACCATTGAAATTCCATATATAGTTAGTTGCACTAACTATATATCGCGCACCTGCAATCCACTGCTGATGATGTCACATATTACATCATTCATGACATGGTCAGTGACATCACTGATGACATCACTGATGACATCTCAAATGACATCACTGATGACATCACTGATGACATCTCATTTGACATTACTGATCACATCACTGATGACATCATTCATGTGATGATACAATGAACCTCTTCAGACTCTAATATAACCTTAGATACACTCAGTGTAAACAGACACTCACAGACTGTCACTCATCCATGGAGTTACTCACACACCTAGTCAGTCTTGCAAAGAATCAATCACACCTCGATTTCCTCAACTATATAGTTATACACACCTTACTTATTGGAACATATAATAACACATATTTACTCTGTTATACAATCCCTGATACAAGTTCACAATAATCCATACAGCCACTCACACATTCACTGGCTCTTATGCACAGTTATTTATATATGTCAACTCTCACATGTACTGTGTTTTACATATGTACTTACTTTGACATGTAGCACTGAGATATCCATTCACTCACCAATACACTCATGCACACAGTCAACCGCCCATACAGATGTTTCCACATGCACTTTTGAACCCATACATCTAGTGAATCAACTGCTCACACATCTATGCACAGAGTCATACACCTCCCAGACACCCACACACACACTCAGTCTCCCATACAAATACTTGGGCAACTAATCAATAACCCATATAGTTAGTCATATAGCTAATGATCAACACATGCATCAGATTACAAAACAACAGACACAATGATGCACAATTTAAAACAGTTTAGTCACTAACCCATGCACTCAGTGAGACACATTTAATCACTCACTTATACAGTCAGTCATGCACCTACTAAATCCTTCATCCAGACACTTATACATCCACTCATTCTTCAATATGTAAGACATATTCTAACTTTACAGAAGCATACAGTCACTGGATGTTGTCATCAGTGATGTCATCAGTGATGTCATTTGAGATGTCATCAGTGATGTCATCAGTGATGTCACTGACCATGTCATGAATGATGTAATATGTGACATCATCAGCAGTGGATTGCAGGTGCGCGATATATAGTTAGTGCAACTAACTATATATGGAATTTCAATGGTTTTGTGTGAGTAAAATAAGGTTTTCTAAATGCTATTTCCTAACTATATATGGTCTATAACCTATGGTTTTTTCTGTGAATTTCATTGGTTTTTTAACAGCTAATATCTGTAGCTGTAAAATGTATTCTTCTTTAAATCTAAAAATATATTTTATATGTTTATGAATAATTTTTTTTTTAAATATTTTTTTTTCTTCGTTCCCGCTTCGCGAATCGGGAAGCTTCCCGTTAGCTGACCTTGATGCCGCGAAATAGACCGCGAGCCGGTAAACGTTTCTTTACCGCAAGTGCCGCGTTAGAAAACAACATCGTGACGCCTCCCGTCCGCATGACGTTCCACGTTGTCGCTTGATACGTCATATGACGTGCTACGTTAGCGAACTGGTACGCGAAGCGAGTGCCAAAGCGCAGGTTTCTGGAAGCAAACAGGGAGGCCCTGCAAAGCGCTTAACGTAAACACAGCAAGTCATGTGACTTGGTAATAACACTTTTCATTGGTTCATTTCACTTTTGGTTTCCTAATGATGTAAGACTAGGTCATATAATCTAAAATGAACACTTTTGATTGGTTGAGAACTCTTGTTTTTCCCAAATGATGAAAATCCCTCCTTCTTTCCTCACTCTGACTTTCATCATTGTGAGAGAAAGACCCTTTGTGATCACTGAGCAATGGCTTCTTTAGTAGCTTCAGCTGGTGCTTCCCCACCACCTCCACCACATCCAAGGAAGAGTGGACTACCTGCTCAAGTTGTAATTCAAGAAGAAGAAGAAGAAGAGGAACAGGAGGACGAGCACGAAGAGAGGCAGTTTTTGCCTGAGCAGCCCAAGACGTCTCACCGGAAAGAAAACTTCATTTGGCAATTTTTTAAAATTCCCAAAGGTCAGAAAAAAGTAAATGCAAGATACGTAACTTGCCTTATATGTCAAGATAGACTGTCCAGAGGGACCGACAAAAAATACAGTTTCGGAAACTACACAATGCATCGCCATATGACTAGGTGGCATCCTAACAACTACAGTGCTGCACAGTTTCGGAACGACCTAGATAATCTCCCTATTATGGCCAGAAGATCTGTTGTACCGGAAGTAACGGGACCAGAGGGCAGGGAGATGGTGCCAAATATACAAATGAGATTTGGTGAAGTAAAACACACCTGCGTATTTTGCGATGGATTCATTTCCTACGGAGAAAGAAGCATCACTCTGATCAACAGAGCTATTGACTATCATATGCAAGTTTGTCCGAAACGCCCAAAATAATAAATACTTCTTTTTTTTGTTTTGTTGCTCCTGTTGAGCCCTTTACAATGAATCGTTTTCATTGCCCCCTCCAAGAAAAACCCAAAAAAATATAAAACTGTTCCGAAAAATTCAAAAACAGTAAAAAAATGTTCAGAAAAATAAAAAAAAAAGTTCTTTTCAGAACTACCTCCCCGTTATTAAAAAATTGGTACAATATTTGGAACTGTGCCAACCTCTATTTCTCTTAGTTCGCTTCCTAGTTCGCTCGCTGGTACGCGAACTGGAAGCGAACCAAAAACAGTAAGTATAAGGGAAGGAAACACACACTTATGTTAAAAGAAAGACAGCTATAGGGGAGTAAACTAGAGATACTATTACCCATAATCCACTACTGATGATGTCACATATTACATCATTCATGACATGCTCAGTGACATCATCAGCAGAGGATTGCGGGTTTTTTGGCAACATGCCTTATCCACGGTTTAATAACGCTGCCTTTTGCTTTATATAAGTTTTCAAATTGTATGAAATATATACCAATAGGTCTTTATGAACCTTTAGGTAGTGCTTTTGTTCATGAGGTCTGGTCGCTTCCATACACATACAGATGTTTCAAAGATGATCAAGAAGTTTATCTGAATGGAGAGGAATGCACTGAGACGCCAGATCATTCACTAATGTGTAGGCACATACAGTTACACGATTCATGCAACAAACACCGACCAAATATGGCTTGCGTGTTGCAAGGCACGCCAGTTCCTGCTATCATCCCCACGTTCAAGTTGTTGGAAAATGGTAGTTATTTGATGCTCAATAATGAAGATTGTTCTGAGTTAATTAAAAGTATTCCTTTTATCGTAACAGTAAGTGAACGGGTTATTTGCTGCAGAAATGTTCTATTTCCTCCCACACATGAACATAGGGAGTTTTCAATCTGGCCACAAATACCAACCTTGGGACACGTTTCAACGGCATGACAAGAATAAGAGCTCTTTTGTCTCAGAGAGAGGTGGCCTTGAGTTCGGCCCGTGAAACTTTCGTACTTCACATAGCGAACACCCGTACACAGGTTTGCCTTTCAATTTCAGCAACATGTTTCCGACTATCTTTAACGCATCCTCCACAAAATCCCTGGCACACTTTTTTAAAGTTGTTACCAGTGGTCTTGTGACTTCATTTGAGAAAATCTTTGGAGTCATCCCTGCTCCCTTTCATTCCATTTTCTCCACTCTGGTTCGTGGATTGCATTTTTACTTGCATTACCAGCGGACGCTCTTGTGCTTTTTTACATTTTTAAATATGGATGTCCCTCCTATGCAACCTCCGACCCTGCAGCTGCTGACACTGTTCCGCAATCGCATGCTAGAATATTATGGCACAATGCCGTTGGCGATATTAAGCACGGCATATGGATTATCTTTTCGGTTCTCCTACTTCACCTGTGTCCAGCCTGTATTTCACTGCCTGACCTGTGATTTCGATTGGGCCATTGATTTGTGTCTCTGCGGACCGGTTTCTCCTGACGTCGACTTTAATCAGCTGATGACTCCTATCATTACTCACGAGTTGATTTGTCCTGGCGAAAGGATTATGGCTGTGGCATTGATGCATGGACTACTTGGTCCCTGGAATTTACTGGCGGCAGCACAGTCTTTCTTGGAACACAGCTTTCTTGAAAACCCACCGAGCTGTCCTCTGATGGTGATAGAGGATCCGGTGCTGGGAGAGCACGTATGTTCTTTTCCGCTTTTAAATTGGATGTCTGAACTGTTTTCGGATGAAGACGGTGACTTCCTATTGGAGGCTGTTGCAGCTTATTTTGCATACACAGTTATGTCATAGACCTTTTTCATGTTTGATATGCTGAGTACTAGCATTTCATTGACAATTCATTGACTTATTTGTCAAGTTTTTATTATTTACCTTGCCTATTGGCTTAAGACTCGATAAAGTACTTGGCTGTTTTATTTTTCTTTAGCATTGAATTTTCCTAGTTTTTAATGCTTTACCTTGCGGACCGTCCACATATAAACTTGCAATCTGCTCTCATGAGATGGCACTTCTATTATCTTATTCAGTTCGTTTCCGGATCATGAGGAGGTGTCATCTAGGTCCTGGATATCTTTACACCGTGTTAAGTTAGCATGGGCTCATTACCGGTTTAAACGCCATTTTTCCTTTTTTGCAACTTCTGCACACGACACTTAGTTGTTGCTTTAGCTTTCCACCTAGTAGTTCATCGTGGTTTACATGAGAATAATATGTTATTGGTCTACTATCTGCTTTACTTGTTAAACTATATCTGTACAGCGAGTGCTAAAGTTTCAAGAACAACACGATACAGAATTGTTATGAGGTCTGATCTCCACGACTTCATACTCATAACATAAGTGCAACTTCTGCCAATTCTGGGCATGAGGCGGGTTTTATATTGCTTTGCCGAACACACATACACAACAGTTGATGCGGTTCACATGAAGAGAGAGCTGGTGTATGCTGATGTGATTCCTTCAAATCTAAGACACTAAAGTATGGACACGCCCTAAACCAACACAAAGAGACCTTCTTAGCAAATAATATAATATGTGTATTAGGGAGGGTGAGATATAAGCAGCCGCGGGCCGTGGAGGGAGTTACGATGGGGCAGGGAGGCGGGGAGGGGGAGAAGCAGGGTGGAGCCCTCTCTACCTTGCCCCTCCCCCTCCCCGCCTCCCTGCCCCACCGTAACTCCCTCCACGGCCCGCGGCTGCTTATAAGTGTTGCTAACTCTTATTCATTTACAGCATGTTAACATACTGTCACCATTCGCTTTTTATGTACTAGTAACTATGCTGGTAATTTTGCTACTGATAATATGTGTACTTGTATTCTCCACCCTGCTTCTCCCCCTCCCCGCCTCCCTGCCTCACCGTAACTCCCTCCACGGCCCGCGGCTGCTTATAAGTGTTGCTAACTCTTATTCATTTACAGCATGTTAACATACTATCACCATTCACTTTTTATGTACTAGTAACTATGCTGGTAATTTTGCTACTGATAATATGTGTACTTTTATTATCTAAGGTACTACGCCTGAGAAGACGGCATTAGTAAATAAACATTTCAAATACACATGTGTTCTTCTTAACTCCATGTTCTGGTTTCTAAGAAATATATAACGACCGACTGTTCATGAGTTCCACGTATCCTGAGGTACTATAAGTTCATATTCTGGATTGTCTAAACATTGAGAGTTTGTTATATCCAATGTGACACTGTACCTAGCTTGCTAAATAGTTTTTGATTACAAACGTGAGTTTTGGGACACCCTAATTCGCCGAGGTTCCAATCCTCTGTCCACAGTTCTGTGTGAGAACAGAAACCCTGCGACAGGGGCACCCCCGACCCTTGCTGGAGCTTCATCACACTTGCGATACAACTCCAGCAATGCGCCACCTTTACGGCACAGATACATCACGCATCTGTGCTGTTTTTGCCCCATGATGCGCCGCATTGTAAATGCAGCACACCATAGGTGACGGAACAGCGGCACAGAATGACTAACACATCCCTGGTGATGCGCCAGTCATCATAAATCTATCCCTATGCTTCTTATCTTGTTAGAGATGAACCGCCATATGTATCATCAAAGTTATTTGCATTTCCTAAATAGCGAACTTTAAGGAATAAATAGCGATTCTTTACCATTCCTAGTTTGCGATGAGCTATTTGCTAATTAGCCGAATGTAGCCCAATGAAGCCCAATGTAGCCCAATGTAGCCCAAAGATGGCCGCCAGACACACAAAAAAACAAATGTAGCCCAAATATCAGCCAGATGTAGCCCAACTATAGCCCAGTGACAGAATGACCAATCAGCTTCGCAAACCTCCGTTACGCAAAGCGGAGCGCTGTTACAGATATATATCTTTTTTTGAACGTTAATTTCTCAAAATCCACTGGAGCACATATATTGAGACCTAGCAAAGGCACATCGGGCTACCAGTCCCTAATATTTTTCCAAGTTTCGTGCAAATCCATTCAGCCGTTCAATTAATATTTTTATTATTTTTTTTTGCCCCGCGGGGCCCTTTTAAAACCTCCACATCAAACCTAGGGGGTCAGCGAGGATCTACTATGCCCCCTTATAGTTATTTCCCCCTTTGTTTTGACCTCCTCTTGTCTCTCGATCCTACCGAGAGACAAGATGGCGGCCGCTACGGACTGTTTGGAATGTTGACAGACGCCGGAGAACCAATCAGCTTCGCTTCACAAAGCTCCGTTGCGCGAAAAGTCCGCGAACCAGAGCGCTAACCGGTCCGCTGTTACAGATATATATCTTTTTTTAAACGTTAATTTCTCAAAATCCACTGGAGCACATATATTGAGACCTACAAAAGGCACATCGGGCTACCAGTCCCTACAATTTTGCCAAGTTTCGTGCAAATCCATTCAGCCGTTCGGGCTAAAAGTGAGGCCAACCGCCCTATGGAAAACTCAATGTTAAAAACACGTTTTGGGACCCCCCTTTTTTCTCGGCCCCCACTGGACGAACCCCCCCCAAATTTTCAAGGGCTGCTCAGAAACATAATGTGCCATTTTCCTGAAAATTTTTGCCAATTCCGTCCACAAACGCCAAAGTTATTAGACATAGAATTTTCAAAAAACCCATAGAGAAAAAATCCTAACTATATATACCTACTGGCGACCGCCAGTAGGTAATATACCTACTGGCGACCGCCAGTAGGTAATATATATATATGTATATATATATATATATATATATATATATATATATATATATATATATATATATATATATATGTGTATATATATATATATTCACTGAAAAAACCATAGGTTATAGACCATATATAGTTAGGAATTAGCATTTACAAAACCTTATTTTACTCACACAAAACCATTGAAATTCCATATATAGTTAGTTGCACTAACTATATATCGCGCACCCGCAATCCACTGCTGATGATGTCACATATTACATCATTCATGACATGGTCAGTGACATCACTGATGACATCACTGATGACATCTCAAATGACATCACTGATGACATCACTGATGACAACATCCAGTGACTGTATGTTTCTGTAAAGTTAAAATATGTCTTACATATTGAAGAATGAGTGGATGTATAAGTGTCTGGATGAAGGATTTAGTAGGTGCATGACTGACTGTATAAGTGAGTGATTAAATGTGTCTCACTGAGTGCATGGGTTAGTGACTAAACTGTTTTAAATTGTGCATCATTGTGTCTGTTGTTCTGTAATCTGATGCATGTGTTGATCATTAGCTATATGACTAACTATATGGGTTATTGATTGGTTGCCCAAGTATTTGTATGGGAGACTGAGTGTGTGTGTGGGTGTCTGGGAGGTGTATGACTCTGTGCATAGATGTGTGAGCAGTTGATTCACTAGATGTATGGGTTCAAAAGTGCATGTGGAAACAGCTGTATGGGCGGTTGACTGTGTGCATGAGTGTATTGGTGAGTGAATGGATATCTCAGTGATACATGTCAAAGTAAGTACATATGTAAAACACAGTACATGTGAGAGTTGACATATATAAATAACTGTGCATAAGAGCCAGTGAATGTGTGAGTGGCTGTATGGATCATTGTGAACTTGTATCAGGAATTGTATAACAGAGTAAATATGTGTTATTATATGTTTCAATAAGTAAGGTGTGTATAACTATATAGTTGATGAAATGGAGGTGTGATTGATTCTTTGCATGACTGACTAGGTGTGTGAGTAACTCCATGGATGAGTGACAGTCTGTGAGTGTCTGTTTACACTGAGTGTATCTAAGGTTATATTAGAGTCTGAAGAGGTTCATCGTATCATCACATGAATGATGTTATCAGTGATGTGATCAGTAATGTCAAATGAGATGTCATCAGTGATGTCATCATTGATGTCATTTGAGATGTCATCAGTGATGTCATCAGTGATGTCACTGACCATGTCATGAATGATGTAATATGTGACATCATCAGCAGTGGATTGCGGGTGCGCGATATATAGTTAGTGCAACTAACTATATATGGAATTTCAATGGTTTTGTGTGAGTAAAATAAGGTTTTGTAAATGCTAATTCCTAACTATATATGGTCTATAACCTATGGTTTTTTCAGTGAATTTTCAAGGTTTTGTAAATGCTAATTCCTAACTATATATGGTCTATAACCTATGGTATTTTCAGTGAATTCCATAGGTTTTTTAATAGCAAATTTTTATAGTTTTAGAAAATAATAAATTTTAAATCGAATTTTATATTGTATAATTATGTCATTTTTTAATTTTTTTATTCTTTTTGGTGCGCTCCCGGGGCGCGGACCAGTGAACGCACGGGTAAGCGCAATCTTGCGGCGCACCCCGGGGCGCGTACTGATGAGCGTCCCGATAGCGCTATTGCCGCGAACGAAAACAACATCGTGACGTATTGCGTAGCCGCCACGCCTTGCGTCATAAGACACGTATCGCGTAGCCGCGAGATGCGTCTTATGACGCACCGCGTAAGCGCACCCGGAAGCGCATACGATCGCGCAACATAAACGCCCTGATGCGCTTACGAAACACGCCCGGGGCGCGTAGCGTAAGCGCGTCAAACCATGTGACTTTAAAATAACACTTTTCATTGGTTCATAACTTTTTTTTTCCAAATTGTGTGAAACCCACCCATTTCTCTCACTATTGCTTTGTACTTGGAGAGAGCAAGAGCTGTTCTGTGTACTGTGTTCATCTCCTACTTTTCTGATCTACAGCAATGGCTGCAAGAGAGTCATCCAGCAGTGATTCCGACGGATTTTTAGATGAGGACCCTCCTCAGCAGAAGAAAAAAGACCATTTCATCTGGAAATTCTATGACATCCCTGAAGGACAAAAAAAAGTCAACGCTCCAAAAGTAACCTGCAAAATATGTGGTAGTACTTTATCCAGAGGCAATCCTCTGAAAAAATATAGTTTTGGAAATGCTAATTTAATCAGGCATGTGAAAAGAAGACACCCTAACAACTTTGCCAGGGAGAGTGTCAGAGAGCTGGCACGGAATTTACCCACAGATGGCGGCAGCACCTCCACTGGTGGAGCAACACCTTCGGGACCACCCCGTGGAAGAATGGTCCCTAACATTCAGCCGGTGTTTGCAGGCATCAAATTTCTGTGCACGGAGTGTGACGAACTGCTCTGCTATGGGGAGCAGAGTGTTGAACTCATTGCCATAAAGAAACAGCAACACCACTGCCCTGCCAGTCCCTAAATTTTCAAATTTTTTTGCTCCTGTTGAGCAGTTTTGGAATCCCTGTTTTTGTTTTTCCCCTGACAAAAATCCCCCAAAAACATAAAATCGTTTTAAAAAGTCTAAAAAAATATAAAACAACAAAAACAAAAAAAAAGTTATTTTCAGAACTACCTCCAATTTATAAAAAAATGCTATTTTTTTTTTTTTTAAAGTGTCATTTTTTATCTCCATGGTACGCTCCCCCGTACGCTCCCCGGTGCGCGAAAATCGAATTTTTAAAAATTGTTTTTTTTTTTACCTGCGGGACCCTTTTATGGCCCCCACATCAAAACTAGGGGTTCGGGGGGTGTACCCTGCCCCCTTTTGCTCATTTCCCCCTTTGATTTTTGCCACCTCTTGTGTCTCAATCCTACCGAGACACAAGATGGCGGCCGCTGCGGACTGTTTCGAATGTTTACAGACACCCGAGAACCAATCAGCTTGCCGTGCGCAAGTCGCGTGGTGCGCCCGGAGCGCTCCCCGGTACGCGCACCGGGGCGCGGCTCTAGATATATATCTTTTTTTAAACCTAATTTACTCAAAATTCACAGGAGCACATATCTTGAGACCTAGCAAAGGCACATCGGGCAAACAATATCTACAATTTTGCCAAGTTTCGTGGAAATCCATTCAGCCGTTCGGGCTAAAAGTGAGGCCAACCGCCCTATGGAAATTAACATGGGAAAAACACGTTTTGGGACCCCCTTTTTTCTCAGCCCCCCCTTGACAACCCCCCCCCAAATTGTCAGTTGCTGCTCAGAAACAAAATGTTCCATTTTCCTGAAAATGTCAGCCAATTCCGTCCACAAACGCCAAAGTTATTAGACATAGAATTTTCAAAAATCCCATAGAGAAAAAATCCTAACTATATATACCTACTGGCGACCGCCAGTAGGTAATATATATATATATATATATATATATATATATATATATATATATATATATATATTCACTGAAAAAAACATAGGTTTCACACCAGTTATAGTTAAGAATTAGCATTTAAAAACCCTATTAAATTCACTGAAAAGTCATAGGTTTCACACCAGTTATAGTTAGCTGGAAATTTTACTCGCATAAAACCATTGAAATTCCCACGTTATAGTTAGTTGGACTCACTATAACTTGCGCGCCTGCAATGCACTGCTGATGACATCACATATTACATCACTCATGACATGGTCAGTGACATCACTCATGACATCACTGATGACACCATCCTGTGAATGTGTGTCTTTCTGAAAAATAAATATTAGTGAGTAATGTTTAAATATTTAAATATATGTATTATTGTTTCACTTTCTGTATAAGTGGCTGCATGGGTTGGTGAATAGGTACATGTGTATGTATATGGGTTATTAGATGTTTTTCTTAGTATCAGTATGAGTGTTTGTATGGTTTGGTGGGGGTATTACTTAGCACATAGATGCATGAATGACTGACTCTCTCTTTGTATGTGTTTTGAAGACAGCATGTGTGCAGGACTGTATGGGTGGATGAGTGTGTATATGTGTGTGTTAGTGAGTGAATGACTATCTCACTAGTGTCTTTATCAGTAACTATATATGTTTTAATCTAGTATATGTGAATATTGATGTATATAAGTGAGTATATGTGAGAGTGAGGGGTTTTAAGAGTTCCTGTTTAAATTAGTATGTGCTTCTATAAGTGATTGTTTGAGAGAGTAAGTACGTGTAAGTTTCCTTAGAAGTAAAGTGGTAGTGTGTGTATAGCTGTATATGCAAATAAATGGATGTTCAATAGTTTATTTGCATGTGTGAGTATGTGTCAGAGTATCTTTTAGATGACTGTCGGTGTGTATCAGGATGTATAGGTGTATCACTACATATGATGAGTGAGTATATGTATGAGTGACTATATAGAACTGTTGGTGAATAAGTGGATGTGTATATAGATGGTGGAATTATTGAATTGGTTGTTGTTACTGGTATGGGTATCTCCATTTTTTTGAACATTTTAGTTTCTATTATTGAATATGTGCTTCAAGGGTTACATTACAGTGAAAGGAGGTCTGTCACTCTGTCACAAGGATGGTGTCATCAGTGATGTCATGAGTGATGTCACGGACCATGTCATGAGTGATGTAATATGTGATGTCATCAGCAGTGCATTGCAGGCGCGCAAGTTATAGTGAGTCCAACTAACTATAACGTGGGAATTTCAATGGTTTTATGCGAGTAAAATTTCCAGCTAACTATAACTGGTGTGAAACCTATGTTTTTTTCAGTGAATTTAATAGGTTTTTCAAATGCTAATTCCTAACTATAACTGGTGTGAAACCTATGGTTTTTTCAGTGAATTTCAATGTTTTTTTAATAGCAAATCTCTATAGGTATAAAAAGTAAAAAAATTTATAACTAATTTTATATTGTATAATTATGTTTTTTTGGGTTTTTTTTTTGCACTGGGGCGCTCCCGGGGCGCGTACCGGTGAACGCACGGGGAAGCGCAATGTTATGGCATGCCCCGGGGCGCGTACCGGGGACCGCCCCATTACCGCTATTCTCGCGAACGAAAACAACATCGTGACGTTTCACGTAACCGCGTGATGCGTCATATGACGCACTGCGTAAGCGCACCCGGAAGCATGCGAGCGCATACAATCGCGCAACGTCCTGACGCGCTTACGCTACTCACCCCCGGGCGCGCCCCAGAGCGCGACTACGGGCGCGCCCCGGGGCGCGTAGCGTAAGCGCGTCGGGTCATGTGATCTGAAAATAACACTTTTTATTGGTGCAGATCAGTTTTGGTTTCCAAATGATGAAAGCCCGGATCATGTGACCTGAAAATAACACTTTTCATTGGTCAAGAACAGTTCTATAACTATAACTACCTACTGGCGACCGCCAGTAGGTAATATATATATATATATATATATTATGGTCCAGTGGAAGGCTAGTGAAGCCGAAACGCGTAGGCCGTCCGATTTTGCACGAAATTTTGCACATGGTGGGTAAAAACAAATAAAAGAACTGTGAAAAAGCTTACCTGCTGCTGTGCCGTGACTTCTGCCGGTGGGGAACCAGAGGGCAAGGAGATTCGAAGCAATATATATATATATATATATATTCACTGAAAAAAACATAGGAGACCATATATAGTTAGCTGGACATTTTATTGACATAAAACCAATGAAATTCCATATATAGTTAGTTGCACTAACTATATATCGCGCACCCGCAATCCACTGCTGATGATGTCACATATTACATCATTCATGACATGGTCAGTGACATCACTGATGACATCACTGATGACATCTCAAATGACATCACTGATGACATCACTGATGACATCTCAAATGACATCACTGATGACATCATCTAGTGTCTGTGTGTTTTTGTAAAGTTTAAATATATTTTACATATTGAAGAATGAGTGGATGTATGGAAGACTGAGTGTGTGTGTGGCTGGCTGGGAGGTGTGTGACTGTGCATATCAATGTGTACTTGTATCAGTGATTGTATAAGAGAGTAAGTATGTGTTAGTATATGTGTGAAAAAGTATGGTGTTCTGTGTTTAACTGTATAGATGAGGAAATCGAACTGTGATTGATTCTTCACAGGACTGACTAGGTGTATGAGTGCATATGATAGTGTTGTAATAATGAGTGACTGTATGTATGAGTGATTGTATGGGTGAATGAGTGAATGTGTGTGTAGACGTAGGAATCAGTGAGTGCGTATGTAGTAACTGGTATTGGTGTGTCATGATGTCATCAGTGATGTCATTTGAGATGTCATCAGTGATGTCATCAGTGATGTCATTTGAGATGTCATCAGTGATGTCATCAGTGATGTCACTGACCATGTCATGAATGATGTAATATGTGACATCATCAGCAGTGGATTGCGGGTGCGCGATATATAGTTAGTGCAACTAACTATATATGGAATTTCATTGGTTTTATGTCAATAAAATGTCCAGCTAACTATATATGGTTTCTAACCTATGTTTTTTTCAGTTAATTTTCAAAGTTTTGTAAATGCAAATTCCTAACTATATATGGTCTATAACCTATGGTTTTTTCAGTGAATTTCATTGGTTTTTTAAAAGCTAATATCTATAGCTGTAAAATATATTCTTTATTACGTGACGTATCACGTAGCCACGTGAGACGCCTCATGACGCGTCGCATAACCGTGACGTATCGGCTCTGCAGCGCAAACAAAACCCGTAACATAAGCGTGCCGGAGCACGCTTACAGATATATATATATTTTTTAACCTTAATTAGACAAAATCCACACGTGCACATATCTTGAGGCCTTGCAAAGGCACATCAAACAAACAGTCCCTACAATTTTGCCAAGTTTGCTGGAAATCTATTCCCTTCATTTTTTTTTTACTGTTTCTCTTGGTTTTCCCCTTGTTACGCTTACCGGGACGCTACCCGGTACGCGAACCGGACGCTCCAAAAACACAAGATGGTGGACTCCCGTTACGCTGCCGGTTAGCTGCCCGGTTCGCGTACTGGGAAGCGCCTCTACCGCGAAAAATCGCGGGGGACTTTAATATCCCCCTCATCAATCCTAGGGGGTCAGGAGGGGTTTACCTTGCCCCCTTTCCTTCATTTCCCCCTTCTTTTTTCACCACATCTTGTCTCTCGAACCTACCGAGAGACAAGATGGCGGCCGCTCCGGACTGTTTACAATGTTGACAGCTACGCTGCCGGTTAGCTGCCCGGTTAGCTGCCCGGTGAGCTGCCCGGTTCGCGTACCAGGACGCACCTCTACGGCGTAAAATCGCAAAAAAAGATTTATTTTTTATTTTTTGCCCCGCGGGGCACTTTAATATCACCCTCATCAATCCTAGGGGGTCAGGAGGGGTCTACCTTGCCCCCTTTCCTTCATTTCCCCCTTCGTTTTTCACCACATCTTGTCTCTCGATCCTACCGAGAGACAAGATGGCGGCCGCTCCGGACTGTTTAGAATGTTGACAGACACCGGAGAGCCAATCAGCTTTGCTTCACGAAGTTCCGTTACGCGTCAGGTACGCGAACCGGGGCGCTAACCGGAGCGCTGTCACAGATATATATATTTTTTAAACGTTAATTTCTCAAAATCCACTGGAGCACATATATTGAGACATAGCAGAGGCACGTCGGGCAAACCATATCTACAATTTTACCAAGTTTCATGTAAATCTATTCAGCCGTTCGAGCTAAAAGTGAGTCCAACCGCCCTATGGAAAAATGAATGTGAAAAACGCGTTTTGGGACCCCCCTTTTTTCTCGGCCCCCCCTTGACGAAACCCCCCCAAATTTTCAGGGGCTGCTCAGAAACAAAATGTGCCATTTTCCTGAAAATTTCAGCCAATTCCGTCCACAAACGCCAAATAGAATTTTCAGAAATCCCATAGAGAAAAAATCCTAACTATATATCGCCAGTAGGTAATATACATATATAAACATATATAATCTGCATATCTATATAAATATAAATATAAATGCATGCATACATATACATATATGCATACATATGCATGTTATTTACATGAAAGTTTAAAGACACTAATAAAAGCAAAGCTAAAAAGCCACCTCATTACAAACAGAATGGCTTTAACTTAAACGAGGGCGAGATCTATTGCATTTTCAATGCTTGTTTACTTTGGTTCTATCAAGAAGGCATTCAGTTGTGTCACACATTTGCCATAAATTCTGAATGTTAGCACTTTAGTTACTCATTAGATCACTGTAGTAAAGCTAGTGCTCACCAGGGAAGTCTGCTGCTAATCATGGTTTGCAGCCATTTTCCCGCATTTTTTATCCCGCAGACTTTCAGTCCGCATACCATTATCCCGCAAGGTCATTGACCTCGCATACCATTATCCCGCATTTTTTCAAAACGCATGTGCATTTATCGCGCATGCCTTTACAAAGAATTACGTTTTAAAGGCATGTATGGTAAATGCATTTGCGTTGTGAAAACCACGATGACGAGAGAGGTAAGTGGGTTTGTGTTAATTTTTTCGTGAGTTAGTGATTGTGTAGTGTAGTGTTGTGTAGTGTAGTGTTGTGTTAGTGTAGTGTTGTGTTGTGGTGGTTGTTTAGTGTAGGGTCATGCTGGGGGTAGTGTTTTAGGGTTTAGGGTTGTGTTGTAGTGTTTGCGTAGTGTAGGGTCATGCTGGGGCTAGTGTTTTAGGGTTTAGGGTAGTGTTGTAGTGTTTGCGTAGTGTAGGGTCATGCTGGGGGTAGTGTTTTAGGGTGTAGGGTAGTGTTGTAGTGTTTGCGTAGTGTAGGGTCATGCTGGGGGTAGTGTTTTAGGGTGTAGGGTAGTGTTGTAGTGTTTGCGTAGTGTAGGGTCATGCTGGGGGTAGTGTTTTAGGGTTTTGGGTAGTGTTGTAGTGTTTGCGTAGTGTAGGGTCATGCTGGGGGTAGTGTTTTAAGGTTTAGGGTAGTGTTGTAGTGTTTGCGTAGTGTAGGGTCATGCTGGGGGGTAGTGTTTTAGGGTTTAGGGTAGTGTTGTAGTGTTTGCGTAGTGTAGGGTCATGCTGGGTGTAGTGTTTTAGGGTTTAGGGTAGTGTTGTAGTGTTTGCGTAGTGTAGGGTCATGCTGGGGGTAGTGTTTTAGGGTTTAGGGTAGTGTTGTAGTGTTTGCGTAGTGTAGGGTCATGCTGGGGTGTAGTGTTTTAGGGTTTAGGGTAGTGTTGTAGTGTTTGCGTAGTGTAGGGTCATGCTGGGGGTAGTGTTTTAGGGTTTAGGGTAGTGTTGTAGTGTTTGCGTAGTGTAGGGTCATGCTGGGGGTAGTGTTTGAGGGTTTAGGGTAGTGTTGTAGTGTTTGCGTAGTGTAGGGTCATGCTGGGGGTTGTGTTTTAGGGTTTAGGGTAGTGTTGTAGTGTTTGCGTAGTGTAGGGTCATGCTGGGGGTAGTGTTTTAGGCTTTAGGGTAGTGTTGTAGTGTTTGCGTAGTGTAGGGTCATGCTGGGGGTAGTGTTTTAGGGTTTAGGGTAGTGTTGTAGTGTTTGCGTAGTGTAGGGTCATGCTGGGGTGTAGTGTTTTAGGGTTTTGGGTAGTGTTGTAGTGTTTGCGTAGTGTAGGGTCATGCTGGGGGTAGTGTTTTAGGGTTTAGGGTAGTGTTGTAGTGTTTGCGTAGTGTAGGGTCATGCTGGGGGTAGTGTTTTAGGGTTTAGGGTAGTGTTGTAGTGTTTGCGTAGTGTAGGGTCATGCTGGGGGTAGTGTTTTAGGGTTTAGGGTAGTGTTGTAGTGTTTGCGTAGTGTAGGGTCATGCTGGGGTGTAGTGTTTTAGGGTTTTGGGTAGTGTTGTAGTGTTTGCGTAGTGTAGGGTCATGCTGGGGGTAGTGTTTTAGGGTTTAGGGTAGTGTTGTAATGTTTGCGTAGTGTAGGGTCCTGCTGGGGGTAGTGTTTTAGGGTTTAGGGTAGTGTTGTAGTGTTTGCGTAGTGTAGGGTCATGCTGGGGTGTAGTGTTTTAGGGTTTTGGGTAGTGTTATAGTGTTTGCGTGGTGTAGGGTCATGCTGGGGGTAGTGTTTTAGGGTTTAGGGTAGTGTTGTAGTGTTTGCGTAGTGTAGGGTCATGCTGGGGGTAGTGTTTTAGGGTTTAGGGTAGTGTTGTAGTGTTTGTGTAGTGTAGGGTCATGCTGGGGGTAGTGTTTTAGGGTTTAGGGTAGTGTTGCAGTGTTTGCGTAGTGTAGGGTCATGCTGGGGTGTAGCGTTTTAGGGTTTTGCGTAGTGTTGTAGTGTTTGCGTAGTGTAGGGTCATGCTGGGGGTAGTGTTTTAGGGTTTAGGGTAGTGTTGTAGTGTTTGCGTAGTGTAGGGTCATGCTGGGGTGTAGTGTTTTAGGGATTTAGGGTTGTGTTGTAGTGTTTGTGTTGTGTAGGGTCATGCTGGGGGTAGTGTTTTAGGGTTTAGGGTAGTGTTGTAGTGTTTGTGTAGTGTAGGGTCATGCTGGGGGTAGTGTTTTAGGGTTTAGGGTTGTGTTGTAGTGTTTGTGTAGTGTAGGGTCATGCTGGGGGTAGTGTTTTAGGGTTTAGGGTAGTGTTGTAGTGTTTGCGTAGTGTAGGGTCATGCTGGGGTGTAGTGTTTTAGGGTTTTGGGTAGTGTTGTAGTGTTTGCGTAGTGTAGGGTCCTGCTGGGGGTAGTGTTTTAGGGTTTAGGGTAGTGTTGTAATGTTTGTGTAGTGTAGGGTCATGCTGGGGGTAGTGTTTTAGGGTTTAGTGTAGTGTTGTACTGTTTGTGTAGTGTAGGGTCATGCTGGGGGTAGTGTTTTAGGGTTTAGGGTAGTTTAGTTGTTTAGTGTATGCTAAAGGCATATTCGTTCTAAAAGTTTTCGTTATTTTAATTTTCGGCCCAATAGTACATGCAGGATTTTTTTTGCGGACTGATGGTATGCGGGATTTCGTTATATATTCGCTAATCATACTTTCTATGGCAAAATGAACCCCCTCATTTTGTTCCTTTTTAAATTAAATGTTTTAAGAGTTACCACTTTATTCCAATCAAGATGGCTTCAGGTGTGCCATACCTTTGTAATAAGTAGGACTGTTAGCACTCTAGTTGTTCTTTAGAACACTCTGGGACATTCTGTCATTGGGCTATAGTTGGGCTACATCTGGCTGATATTTGGGCTACATTTGTTTTTTTTTGTCTCTGGTGGCCATCTTTGGGCTACATTGGGCTACATTGGGCTACATTGGGCTACATTGGGCTACATTTGGGCTCCAACATATATATAGCCCAATGTAGCCCAATATATATTTTTCAAAGTTAATTTTAGTAAAAACCACTGGAGCCTATATCTTGAGACATAGCAAAGGCACATCAAGCTACCAGTCCCTACAATTTTTCCAAGTTTGGTGTAAATCCATTCAGCCGTTCGGGCTAAAAGTGAGGCCAACCGCCCTATGGAAAATTGCATGGGAAAAACACGTTTTGGGACCCCCCTTTTTTCTCGGCCCCCCCTTGACAAAACCCCCCCAAATTTTCAGGGGCTGCTCAGAAACAAAATGTTCCATTTTCCTGAAAATTTCAGCCAATTCTGTCCTCAAACGCCAAAGTTATTCGACATAGAATTTTCAAAAATCCCATAGGAAAAAAATCCTAACTATATATACCTACTGGCTATCGCCAGTCGGTAATATATATATATATATATATATATATTCAGCTCTTCCTCTGTCTGTGTTTCTCTCTCCCTCCCTCTCTCTCGCTCTTTCTCTCTCTCTATATAGATATATATATATATATATTCACTGAAAAAACCATAGGTTATAGACCATATATAGTTAAGAATTAGCATTTACAAAACCTTGAAAATTCACTGAAAAAACCATAGGTTATAGACCATATATAGTTAGGAATTAGCATTTACAAAACCTTATTTTACTCACACAAAACCATTGAAATTCCATATATAGTTAGTTGCACTAACTATATATCGCGCATCCGCAATCCACTGCTGATGATGTCACATATTACATCATTCATGACATGGTCAGTGACATCACTGATGACATCACTGATGACATCATCTAGTGTCTGTGTGTTTTTGTAAAGTTTAAATACGTTTTACATATTGAAGAATGACTGGATGGATGGAAGACTGAGTGTGTGTGTGGCTGGCTGGGAGGTGTGTGACGCTGTGCATATCAATGTGTACTTGTATCAGTGATTGTATAAGAGAGTAAGTATGTGTTAGTATATGTGTGAAAAGTATGGTGTTCTGTGTTTAACTATAGATGAGGAAATCGAAGTGTGATTGATTCTTCACAGGACTGACTAGGTGTATGAGTGCATATCATAGTGTTCTAATAATAACTGACTGTATGTATGAGTAATTGTATGGGTGAATGAGTGAATGCGTGTGTAGACGTACGAATCAGTGAGTGCGTATGTAGTAACTGGTATTGGTGTGTCATGATGTCATCAGTGATGTCATTTGAGATGTCATCAGTGATGTCATTTCAGATGTCATTAGTGATGTCATCAGTGATGTCACTGAAGTATGGTGTTCTGTGTTTAACTGTATAGATGAAGAAATGGAAGTGTGATTTATTCTTTACAGGACTGACTTGGTGTGTGAGTAACTCCATGGATGAGTGGCAGTGTGTGACTGTCTGCATAGGTGTATGAGTGCATATGATAGTGTTGTAATAATGAGTGACTGTATGTATGAGTGATTGTATGGGTGAATGAGTGAATGTGTTTGTAGACGTAGGAATCAGTGAGTGCGTATGTAGTAACTGGTATTGGTGTGTCATGATGTCATCAGTGATGTCATCAGTGATGTCATTTGAGATGTCATCAGTGATGTCATCAGTGATGTCACTGACCATGTCATGAATGATGTAATATGTGACATCATCAGCAGTGGATTGCGGGTGCGCGATATATAGTTAGTGCAACTAACTATATATGGAATTTCAATGGTTTTGTGTGAGTAAAATAAGGTTTTGTAAATGCTAATTCCTAACTATATATGGTCTATAACCTATGGTTTTTTCAGTGAATTTTCAAGGTTTTGTAAATGCTAATTCCTAACTATATATGGTCTATATCCTATGGTTTTTTCAGTGAATTTCATTGGTTTTTTAACAGCTAATATCTGTAGCTGTAAAATGTATTCTTCTTTAAATCCAAAAATATATTTTATATGTTTATTAATAACTTTTTTTTTTAATATTTTTTTTTCTTCGTTCCCGCTTCGCGAATCGAGAAGCTTCCCGTTAGCTGACCTTGATGCCGCGAAATAGACCGCGAGCCGGTAAACGTTTCTTTACCGCAACTGCCGCGTTAGAAAACAACATCGTGACGCCTCCCGTCCGCATGACGTTTCGCGTTGTCGCGTGATACGTCATATGACGTGCTACGTTAGCGAACTCGTACGCTTACCGAGTCGCAAAGCACAGGTTTCTGGAAGCAAACCGGGAGGCCCTGCAAAGCGCGTAACGTAAACACAGCAGGTCATGTGACTTGGTAATAACACTTTTCATTGGTTCATTTCACTTTCGGTTTCCTAATGATGTAAGACTAGGTCATATGATCTAAAATGAACACTTTTCATTGGTTGAGAACTATTTTTTTTCCCAAATGGTGAAAATCCCTCCTTCTTTCCTCACTCTGACTTTCATCATTGTGAGAGAAAGACCCTTTGTTACCAGTGAGCAATGGCTTCTTTACTAGCTTCAGCTGGTGCTTCCCCACCACCTCCACCACATCCAAGGAAGAGTGGACCACCTACTAAAGTTATAATTCAGCAAGAAGAGGAAGAAGAGGAACAGGACGACCTAGATAATCTCCCTATTATGGCCAGAAGATCTGTTGTACCGGAAGTAACGGGACCAGAGGGCAGGGAGATGGTGCCAAATATACAAACGAGATTTCGTGAAGTAAAACAAGTCTGCGTACATTGCAGTGGATTCATTTGCTACGGAGAAAGTAGCATCACTCTGATCAACAGAGCTATTGACAATCATGCTCATGTTTGTCCGAAACTCCCCAAACAATAAATACTTTTTTTTTGTTTTCTTGCTCCTGTTGAGCCCTTTACAATGAATCGTTTTCGTTGCCCCCTCCGAAAAAAAAACAAAAAAAATATAAAACTGTTCAGAAAAATTCAAAAAAAGTAAAAAAATGTTCAGAAAAATAATAAAAAAAATATAAAACAACAAAAACAATAAAAAAAAAGTTCTTTTCAGAACTACCTCCCCGTTATTAAAAAATTGGTACAATATTTGCAACTGTGCCAACCTCTATTTCTCTTAGTTCGCTTCCCAGTTCGCTCCCCGGTACGCGAACCGGAAGCGAACCCAAACATTTTTTTTTTAAAAAAGAACAGTAAGTATAAGGGAAGGAAACAGACAGTTATGTTAAAAGAAAGACAGCTATAGGGGAGTAAACTAGAGATACTATTACCCGTAATCCACTGCTGATGATGTCACATATTACATCATTCATGACATGCTCAGTGACATCATCAGCAGAGGATTGCGGGTAACAGTATCCCTAGTTTATTCCCTATAGCTGTGTTTCTTTTAACATAACTGTCTGTTTCCTTCCCTTATACTTACTGTTCTTTTTAAAAAAAAATTTTTAGATCAGTCAGAAACAGTGAAAGTAATGAAATATAAAAGACTACGTAGAATATGAGCACTGTATGCAACAACTTTGACACTTACAGAAGCCTCACCTTCTCCATGCCTCCTACACAGTTCTACATGTACATCATAAATGCAAACAGAACAGAATTAATTATACATGTTAAATGGTTTATTTTTGCTGTTCTCAGAATGTATCAAATTTCACTAAAACAGTGACTTGAAGGTATTCATCATATAACAGCGGGGAAAAAAAACCACAATCAAAATGATTGTGTTTAAAAAACCCATACAACATTACAAATCAGAATTCAGAACTCCTTAACCACATCGATGCTCAGCATATTCCCCTCCTATGCTGAAAATTGTTGATTCCCATTGTTTCATGACGAGCTGGGCTCGTCATGAGCTTGCGAGGAGGCTACACCATGAGGAGCCCAGCTCGTCATGAGTGTGGAAGGGGTTAAAGTTAACTTACTTTCCATGACGGCCAAAGATGTCCTATGAACAGCTTACACTCTGTTGTGCTGTTATTACTTTCAACCCGCCACTTTCTGAAAGAAAACCTCCATCGTTTTCAAAAACATGTTACATACAATAAATGACTTCTTGCTCTCTACCACAAGTTTCCACAAGGCCAAATCTTGTCAGAGCCATGTATAACTCTTGGATTTCTTGTTAGCCAATCCCGTCTTTTCGCATTTCCGCAACTTTCAGAATTAAAATGTTGAAGATCATTTACACAATCCTGGACTAGTAATATCTTCCCCTTCTTGCTCAATCATGTTCTACATTTCCTATCACACTGATACTGCTTACTATGAAGCAGACTTACACTACCTTTATGACTAGTACAATTATTTAATTCTCTACATCACTTTTAATCACAAAGCAATGTAAAACAGTAGACAGCATTGCAGACTTACATTCCCTCTACTCCATGTTTTGATTGGCTGCTTCAATTAGCTTATAAAAAGAAACAGTTTTTCTGAACTCATTCAAAGTGCACGTATTTCTCCATAACGTCCAGTGTTATGGTAAGAAGTTATGTCTCTGTACTACACTTATCCTCAAGGCCAAATCGTGTAGGAGCCATGAGAACTTCTTGAAATTCCTCAGAGCACATCCCGAGATTCTTTCCCTAAAATTTTGGTTTTAAAAACACCAGGTAAGAGTTTTTAAGGTCATACGGCAATTTGTTTTTGAAAATTAAAACAGAATCATTGCAGAATGACCAGCCATTTCTACACTTTAAATAAGCTGTACAATGTCCTGATGTTATTGAAGGACCATCATGATATATAATTGCTACAGTTACAAAAGTCCTTCCTGATATTGACAACTGTGAAGCCACAAAATTTTTAATTAAAGTTGTCAATTTTGTTCCATCAGGCCTACATCGTTGGAACATTAAAATGACATACTGGCCATATGTTCGTATAAATAATGTGGACATCATTTCAGATTTACATTGGCTACACTCCATGTTGTAATCAGCTGCTTTACCTAGCTTATTAAAAGAGACTGATTTACTGTCTGGCAAAGTTAAATATATAAATCTTTCTGAGTCTACACTAGTAGTACTTGATACCCTACAGTTCTCGCAATCATGCTGCCATTGATAAGAAAGCCCAAACAGGTGATCTACATCTACACCTTCATCATGCAATACATCAAGCATATACATTAAAAACTCCTGACAATCTTGCTGACTATTTTGAGAGAATTGTATTTGGCCTGAACATCTGTCTAACAGATTTCGAATTTCAGACACACTTTCTATGTTTGTTCTATCAGTGCTACATTTCTCTAACACAGAATTTAACAAACTGCAAAATCTTTGATCAGAATTGACCACAATCTCTTCTTTTACATTTTCTAGAGAAAACAAAACATTAACCACTACATTAGCATAGCAGTTGACACCAGAACTGTTTTCAAATTGAAAACCAACAACATCTTCAACAGAATCCTTTTTGTTTCTGCTTATAATTTCAGGTTCATCGACTTTTCGTCTTTTTGCTACAACCTCCCCAGTATTGGTCACATTTCTTCGTTTCCGGCCTACCACACGTTTCTCAAACAAAGGATACTGAGGCAAATGTGGCGCATACTCTCTTCTCAACCTATTGTATTCCTTAACACAATCTAGATCCGCACAAATGTTTGTGACATCACACTCAATCAAGTACAATCCCGATAAAGTCCTAACTCGTGACAATGCCACATATGCCATACCCTCCTTGAACACAGAACTGCCAATATTCACCAATGCACAGTCTACACTTAAACCTTGCGATTTATGGATTGTCACCGCATATGCCAAGCAAACAGGAAACTGCTTACGACGAACATATAAGTCTTTTACAAGCAAAAATCTAGCAGAACAACGAGCAATTAGCTGTACTTCTTCAATGCCATCAAATTAAATTTTTTAAAATTCAATTCCATCTCTATTTCTGTATTTCACAAAATCAACAACATTACCCATTGATCCATTTACCAGACCTCTTTCAACATGTAAATTCCTTCTTAAAATTATACGGCAGTTCAAGCACACATTCAGAGTCTTTTCAAAACCCGCAGTTTTAGATATACTCTTCTCTAATGAATCCAATTTTGTTTTCAGATTCTCAGACAAAATAATTGTTGATCCCATATGCTCTACTCTGTCAATAGCTTCCAGTTTCACAATCTCTTGCTTTTCTAAATGCAACATTTTGTTGTTGAATTTGGCACATTCTGCAAGAGTTGGCATCAAACATATTCCAGATTTTTTCTCAGTAAGTTTCTGAAAAATATTCTCAGGCACAACATCTTCGTCTGGATATAAATTTGTCAGTAATCGTGCATGTAAAGCTTCTTTCCCATGCTCGGTCACTTTTCCAATTCTAACATCTTGTAGAATAGTCTTGTAAACTTCATCCTTTGCCTGACGCATATTTTCATGCAGTTCAGCATAATTGAAGTTTAACCATATATTGACGTTGCCAATGCTCCCTAAGCACTTCCTGGTATCTTCATGCGTGAGCATTTTGAACACAGGTTGCCCTTTCACTGGTGTCAGCTGCAGAAGATCTCCGAAAACAATGATGTGTTTGCCACCAAATAACACATCATACTCTGTTTTGAGAACTTCTTGCATTCTCAAATGCACAAAGGCAAGCATGACATTGGAAACCATGCTTACTTCATCAATGATAAGAAGTTTCATTTTAATCAAGACTCTTGAAACTTCAAAACAAGCATCTCCAGATAGCTTGTGATATTCTAATTTGTTGTCATGCTCCACTGGCAGCATCAGTAAACGATGTAAAGTAATCCCTTTAATGTTATGTGCTGCCAGTCCAGTTGGAGCGGTGACAACACAAGACAGCGATGACTCTGTCCTTTCCTGCAAATAACACGAAATTGCTTTAATAAGGAAACTTTTTCCAGTTCCCGCTTCTCCACTCACGTACAGTCGGACAGGCTTCAACGACGTACATGAGCACTTTTTCTTGTCATGACGTAATCCATGATCAATTTGCATGGTAAGTTCGTCATATATTTTCCTCTGCTCAACGTTGAGTTGTCTTTCCAACTCTTCTAAGTTAACCGCATCCTCCTGAGCATGTGCCATGGCTCTTTCCACTTCATTCATAGCAGTGGCAGCTTCATTTTCGATAAGAGGTCCTCCTAGTGGATCCTGACTCAATGAAGCAGAACTCTGACTGTCCTGAGAACTGTCTCTGGCAATCTCGGCTGCAATCGTTGCTTCCTGCTCAATTTCCACATTCAACATTTCTACATATTTAGGAAAAGCAGGACATTCTATGGTCTCCTTGGCAGCATTGAATGAGTCTTCATAACAAAGGAAATCTCCAAGCAGTTCCTCTTCTGCACGCCAAGGCTTAAAAAGTTGCAAAAGTGCTAAATAGAAAAACTCCTTTTTTTCAGGAGATTCGCCACTCAATTTTCGATGGTTTATCAAGTGGCATTTTCTTTGCTTGACCAGACATCCCTCACTTCCTATTACAGCATACACTCCTTTCTCAGTATCTTCTTTGATGTTCCTCTTGAATATGTAATTTTGCAGAACCTCATACAGACAAACATTCTCAAGATGACTGCTTCGATTTGGATAATATGTATCCAACATGTTGCTCTTCAAAATGTCAGTACTGTTTGGCTCCTTTTCCGCCAAATACTCAATTTCCCGCACAGGTTTCAGAACTCGATTACGCGTTGCAGCAAGACCAACACTCGCCCAAACGATACTCCTGGACTTGGCATAGAGACTTGCTGGAGACAACCGGTCAGAACATTCGTAAGCTCCGATTTCTCGATGCGACAACATCTTCAGACTGAAACTGTACAACTTCTTGCTGAGGCTCTTTTCATGGGAAATGTCCTCCCACATATCCTTCAATTCTGTCTTCTCTTTTTTGGTGATGTAAGATGTCACATACCGAGCCACAGCCATACAGTTATCAGCCACAAACTGTATATCCATGTTAGCATTCCACATGGACAAAATCACCGGGTTGTAGTCGTTAATGTACTTAGACTCTTCGTTCCTCTTCAAATTGTATGTGTTTTTAGGTGATTTCTTCATCACATTATGTTGCAGCGAAGACATCAAACTGTTCACTCTTCCTTTAGAAATCACCGATCGTGGAAAGCCGAAACGACATTTGGTGTAGAACTTGTCTTTGTTCCGGAATTTACGACGACAGTACTTTCCACATCGATGGCTTTGGAAACGTAGAACTTTTTCTCTTAGGCTTTTTTTCTCCTTTGCGTTTGGAACAGCACACGTAGAATACTGTTCTATGAAACTCATCACTCAGTCGTCTGCATCCGTTCCAGATTTAGGTGCATCCTTGATCCACAGCAACATATGTATATGAGGAGCACCTCTTGCTTGGTACTCCTTCCTCCAGAAGAAATCCAACACCTCTCCAAGAGGTGGATTCTTCTTATTCATGATGAAAGACATCATACCTTCAAATCTATGATTGAAGTACCTACATACATTGACTGGATCCAAAGAGCACAGTTCTCCGGGTGTCTTGAATTCGATGTTTTCTACGTTAGCATTTGCCTCTCGTAGAAATTCAAGTAAGTCTTCCCAGCCATACTCAGCACAGCTCAAAGTGAGGAACCATGTGGGAGTTCCTAAGTTCCTCAGCATACATTTTAAATCACCATGACGACGGTACCAGTACTCATTAGTACCACGCTGACACGCCATGAGATTAATCAGGTGAGAATCCAAAATACTGTCTTGGACATTGACTTTATCCATAAAGTCACTTGCCGAGATGTTTTGCATGTGTATACCACTTTTCAAGATGTGGTTCACTGCATATGACAGTCCAGACAGATCGCTTTCAAACAGGAGATGAAACAAATAAGGAATGCATTGTCGAAACCTAGGATCTCCTGCATACAATCGCAAAGTCCGGTATTCAGAAGCAGGAATTTGATGAGGTCGCTCATCATATCTTCCTACCTGACCTGTTGGAAAAAGCTGTGGGAAACACCGAGCTTCCAAACTTTCCTCCCAAACACTAATGGGACTCCCTTTCGCTTGTTTCATTTGAAACAACTCAATAGCATTCCCCATGACTTCCTTGGAATGCAAAGGATGAACACTATAATGTTCATATATTTCTTCACTAGTACAGGGTTCTACTTTCTCAATTTGACCAGCACACAAATCGCTATCCTCTTCCTCACTTACTTCCTCTTCTGCAACATATACATTTTTATAGTATTTTTTTTTTTTTTTCAAATACAATGTTGCCCTTTTGACTTTCCTAACATCTACTAAATCTTGCCATATTTTCTTATTCTTTGTCGGAACCCCATTAACTAAGATAACAAGAGGTTCCTCTTCCACTTTTTCTACTCCAATTGTGTTAATGTTTTTCTTCAAATCTAGAGGCAAATAAACAACTCTTCCCTTTAATCCTCTCTGTAAATCTGATGGAGGCAATTTCCCTGTCGTTGGCTCCATTCTTACAATAGCCTGAAAGGGATGGATACTTTGAATCAAAATAGATTCATAAGTATTTAAATCCTTCAATTCAGAAGGAATCTCAACCAATTCCAGATTATTATGAACTGCTCTAGCAGGCATCTGGTTTTGATTTAATTTGTTACAACAATAAGTACACACACGTTGATCCAATCCCAAATCAAAACAATTTTCTACCATCAAGTATGTTGTAAAATCCTTCCATTCACTATTATTTTCCCTTTCACTTTTTCCATATAAATCCACTAACTTAGTCTGATTCTTATAATAAGTGCGTCGACAACACACACAAGTGAAATTTGGCCTCTCACTTGATTTCACCTCAAACGTCGCAATTTCCCTCTGGAAATTATCTGTACTGGAAACCTGTACACTATCTTCCACATTACTCTCTTCTTCTTGGTCAATTTCAACATTCTCCTCTTTACTTCCAAAGTAACAAAACTCAATTTCTTCACATATATTCTTCACATCTATTTCAGAACCATGCAAAAGAGCAGCGCATAATTGTTTAAGCATAATTGCCGGACTCTTAGCATAATACAACATTCTAACTAATTTCCTCACTTTATTATGATGCACTGCTAGCATCCTGAAATGATGAAAAACACTCTGGAATACTCTCCTGGAAAGACAAGCCAGTGAATGACCATGCAAACCTATCACTTCTCTCACTCTGCAAGGATCTAATTCTTGCAAGAACTTCATTTTCTGCTTCAAACTTTTCTTATTAAATGACCGTATAAAATCACAAAGCAAATTGATGGAATCCTGTCGTACACTGCAAATACTACTACACTTCCAGGTGTACACAGGACCCTTAGGACGTCTCCCTAAAACCTCATTACCTAACACCTCTTCTATCTCTGTTCTCACAACTTTTTCTTTTTCAACTGGACAACCATCTTTCACTTCATAAGCTCGACCACTGGTGTCAACTGCATGCACCAAATCATTATCCTGGAAATAACTCTCCTCATTAAAAAATGCCTCAGAGCTTGAACTATGCATCCATTCTCCAGAAAAAACTTCACAAAAATTACTACGATTAACTATTCTCTTCCATCTACTATTTCTTTTGAAATCATAAATTACCTTGTTTAGCTTCCTAATTCTATTGATTGTCAAAATAAATAACTTACGTTTAATTTCAAATGCCTGATCAATAACTTTCTCAACTATTTTTTTTCTCTTATAAAAAACCACTTTCTGTTGACCTTTCTTAATATTTTTTAACAAATTCCCAATTATCCTGTTGCGGAACATTCGTTTACGAATATCCGTAAACTGTTGTTTCCTTCTACTTTCATGCATAGAGTTATCTCTTACTCTAGCAGTAACATTTCTCATTGGCCTTTCCTTACCATTTGAATTGTTTATCCTTTTCTGGACTGAAACATTTTCTGTAGTAATATTTTTTTTACTACACATATTTCTTATGACTGTTTTTGGACTCTTACCCGGTGCTTTCTTCGTGACTTGACAAATCTTTTTGTTAGAGGACTGCTGCATTATTCCATGGTCCTGCTGTCTTTGACGTTTTGCAGCCTTTCTCACTCTTTCTTTGCTAGGCATCCTAAAATCTTGAAATAATCTGCAGTTGAATCTGTGGTAAAATATAATAAAAAATGTTATTAACCACTATTACCCAACAGTAAATTAATAACAGTCATCAAAAACTTAACACACTACTTAAGTATATAATATACTGAAGCCTATCTCCAATTTTTCACTGAACAGGACTCATCTCTTCTTAACCTTGGATAAACCTCACCTACTCTGTGTCCCCTGCACATAATTAAATGTAAAGGGGCAGATTTATATTAACTAGCACATCTTCAGGGATGCACCAGTTAACGTGCACCGCTGCTCTGCCACCCACGGTGTGCCGCATTTACAATCAGATAGGACAAAGCTACATCAAAACCCTGCGCCTGCTTGAAGCAGGCATAGATCTTGACGCAGGTAGGCTGAAAGCTAAAGCAACAACTAAGTGTCGTGTGCAGAAGTTACAAAAAAGGAAAAATGGCGTTTAAACCAGTAATGAGACCATGCTAACGTAACACAGAGTAAAAATATCCAGGATCTACATCAGTTTGGGGTTCACGAACCTGGCAGGTACAAGGCACTGAGGCTTTCCACCGTGCATGTCTCATCCCAAATCATATGTTGTTTGTGAATGAAACAATTTCCCAGACCAAATGCTTTGGATTGGCTACTTCTAAAAAATTAAACACCCCTACTATCCCGGAGTTAGAGGAATATGATGGTTGGAGTAATTTTACTCGTTGTCCATTAAAGATTTACAGGCCCTACTCCGTAATTCTTCCTTTAACATTTCCAGTATAAATCAAAAAGGTTGACTGCTTTGGCAACGTGCCTTATCCACGGTTTAATAACGCTGCCTTTTCCTTTATATAAGTTTTCAAATTGTATGAAATATATACCAATAGGTCGTTATTAACCTTTAAGTAGTGGTTTTCTTCATGAGGTCTGGTCGCTTCCATACACATACAGATTTTCAAAGATGATCAAGAACTTTATCTGAATGGAGAGGAATGCACTGAGACGCCAGATCATTCACTAATGTGTAGGCACATACAGTTACACGGTTCATGCAACAAACACCGACCAAATATGGCTTGCGTGTTGCAAGGCACACCAGTTCCTGCTATCATCCCCACGTTCAAGTTCTTGGAAAATGGTAGTTATTTGATGCTCAATAATGAAGATTGTTCTGGGTTAATTAAAAGTATTCATTTTATCGTAACAGTAAATGAACGGGTTATTTGCTGCAGAAATGTTCTATTTCCTCCCACACATGAACATAGGGAGTTTTCAATCTGGCCACAAATACCAACCTTGGGAGCACATTTCAACGGCATGGCAAGAATAAGAGCTCTTTTATCTCAGACAGAGGTGGCCTTGAGTTCGAAACTTTCGTGCTTCACATAGCGAACACCCGTACAGAGGTGCAGACCCTTTTAAATACAGATTCGCCTTTCCATTTCAGCAAGATGGTTCGGACTATCTCTAACGCGTCCTCCACAAAAGGCCTGGCGCACTTTTTTAAAGTTGTTACCAGTGGTCTCGTGACTTCATTTGAGAAAATCTTTGGAATCATCCCTGCTTTCTTTCATTCTATTTTTTCCACTGTGCTTGGTGGATTCCCATTTTTACTTGCATTACCAGCGGACGCTCTTGTGCTTTTTTACATTTTTAAATATGGATGTCCCTCCTGTGCAAGCTCCCGCCCTGCAGCTGCTGACGCTGTTCCGCAATCGCATGCTTGAATATTATGGCACAATGCCGTTGGCGATATTAAGCACGGCATATGGATTATCTTTTCGATTCTCCTACTTCACCTGTGTCCAGCCTGTATTTCACTGCCTGACCTGTGATTTCGATTGGGCCATTGATTTGTGTCTCTGCGGACCGGTTTCTCCTGACGTCGACTTTAATCAGCTGATGACTCCTATCATTACTCACGAGTTGGTTTGTCCTGGCGAAAGGATTATGGCTGTGGCATTGATGCATGGACTAATTGGTCCCTGGAATTTACTGGCGGCAACACAGTCTTTCTTGGAACAGAGCTTTCTTGAAAACCCACCGAGCTGTCCTCTGATGTTGATAGAGGATCCGGTGCTGGGAGAGCACTTATGTTCTTTTCCGCTTTTAAATTGGATGGCTGAACTCTTTTCGGATGAAGACGGTGACTTCCTATTGGAGGCTGTTGCAGCTTATTTTGCATACACAGTTATGTCATAGACCTTTTTCATGTTTGATATGCTGAGTACTAGCATTTCATTGACAATTCATTGACTTATTTGTCAAGTTTTTATTATTTAGCTTGCCTATTGGCTTAAGACTCGATAAAGTACTTGGCTGTTTTATTTTTCTTTAGCATTAAATGTTCCTAGTTTTTAATGTTTTACCTTGCGAACCGTCCACATATAAAGGTGCAATCTGCTCTCATGAGATGACACTTCTATTATCTTATTCAGTTCGTTTCCGGATCATGGGGAGGTGTCATCTAGGTCCTGGATATCTTTACACCGTGTTAAGTTAGCATGGACTCATTACCGGTTTAAACGCCATTTTTTCCTTTTTTGCAACTTCTGCACACAACACTTAGTTGTTGCTTTAGCTTTCAACCTAATAGTTCATCGTGATTTACATGAGAATAATATGTTATTGCTCTACTATCTGCTTTGCTTCTTAAACTATATCTGTACAGCGAGTGCTGAAGTTTCAAGAACAACACGATACAGAATTGTTATGAGGTCTGATCTCCACGACTTCATACTCATAACATAAGTGCAGCTTCTCCCAATTCTGGGCATGAGGCGGGTTTTATATTGCTTTGCCGAACACACATACACAACACTTGATGCGGTTCACATGAACAGAGAGCTGGTGTATGCTGATGTGATTCCTTCAAATCTAAGACACTAAAGTATCGGCACCCCCTAAACCAACACAAAGAGACCTTCTTAGCAAATAATATATTATGTGTATTAGGGAGGGTGACATATAAGCAGCCGCGGGCCGTGGAGGGACTTACGGTGGGGCAGGGAGGCGGGGAGGGGGAGGGGCAGGGTGGAGCCCTCTCCTCCCTGCCCCTCCCCCTCCCCGCCTCCCTGCCCCACCGTAACTCCCTCCACGGCCCGCGGCTGCTTATAAGTGTTACTAACTCTTATTCATTTACAGCATGTTAACATACTGTCACCATTCGCTTTTTATGTACTACTGACTATGCTGGTAATTTTGCTACTGATAATATGTGTACTTGTATAATCTAAGATACTACGCCTGAGAAGACAGCATTAGTAAATAAACATTTCAAATACACATGTCTTCTTCTTAACTCCATGTTCTGGTTTCTAAGAAATATATAACGACCGACTGTTCATGAGTTCCACGTATCCTGAGGTACTATAAGTTCATATTCTGGATTGTCTAAACATTGAGAGTTTGTTATATCCAATGTGACACTGTACCTAGCTTGCTAAGGGGTTTTGATTACTAAGGTGAGTTTTGGGACACCCTAATTCGCCGAGGTTCCAATCCTCTGTCCACAGTTCTGTGTGAGAACAGAAACCCTGCGACAGGGGCACCCCTCAGCCTTACTGGAGCTTCATCACACTTACGATACAACTCCAGCAATGCGCCAACTTTACGGCACAAATACGTCACGCATCTGTGCTGTTTTTGCCCCATGATGCGCCGCATTGTAAATGCAGCACACCATAGGTGACGGAACAGCGGCACAGAATGACTAACACATCCCTGGTGATGCGCCAGTCATCATAAATCTATCCCTATGCTTCTTATCTTGTTAGAGATGAACCGCCATATGTATCATCAAAGTTTTTTGCATTTCCTAAATAGCGAACTTTAAGGAATAAATAGCGATTCTTTACCATTCCTAGTTTGCGATGACCTATTTGCTAATTACAAATTACCCATTCATTTCCATGCAGCAGGAGGCCCATAAGAATGAAGGTGCAATTTGCGATTAGCAATTACCTCATCGCAAATTACGAATTTTTCCGACGGTGCAGGGGTGTCTCAAGAACACCCTACTGCACCCCTGAAAAAGAAATTTGGGGTCATATGGCGCACATAAATTTTGAAAACATTCCTTTACCTCAAAAACGATTTTCAACTCATAATTTGAAAACACTGCACATGGGGAAATAACTTAAAATGTCCTTAAGACACATAAAAGCATTTTTTGATTGCCTTTGCAGCATGTTTCAGTCACCTTTAACATGCCTATGTAACGGAAACATTCAAAATCTAAATTTGCCATGCACAGGTGGAAGCATATTTACAAGCAATTTGCTCCACAGACAAACTTCTTACATTGAAATGGGAAAAATAACATCAGAGACTCTCAATTACCTTATAAAGAAGCAGACACCATTATATCCTTCTCATCAATATTAAAACTATTACTTTTTCTCAAAAACGATTTACAAGTCATAATTTGAAAACACTCCACAGCTCCTATGCACATAAAAGCCCTGTCAGTACTAATACTTCACATTTTCTCCAATTACAATTTCTCAAAGAAACAAAATCTATTTGTGAAACACTTGAGACAAAGCAACATTTGAAAAACACAACTTTCTTCATAATTTTCTCCTTAAAGCACACTATTTTCTATCTAAATTAAAGAAATCTTTTTTCACCTTAGCAAATACTTTGAGTTTCAAAACAGTCTCAGAAACACACCAATTTGTCTTCAGCAGAGCAAAAGGTATGCACTCCAGAGTCTGCAGCTATCAAAAGCACAGAAATGCTGTAATTCCTCACACATATCTCTCATGTCACCCAATCAAAACTCTTCCCTCACTTTTTTTCAAAGCAAAACCCTTCCCCCCTCTGCCCCCTCTCTGCTTTTTCTGCATAGCAACCACCTCTTGCAAGACCTCTCACACAACAATGTTGCAATTGAACTCTGAACTCTCAGTGCACCTGCATATCCAGAGCATTCTTTCATTTAATGATTTTTTCTTCGCCACTCAAAATACATCTTTCAACGAACTCATCCATGCACACTAACTTTCTGTTTTCAGCAATCAAAATCCACCAATCACTCTTACTGCTTCATTAACACAGAAAGTCCTCAGTTTTTTTCATTTTACACTCTCATTTTTTCAACTGCCATTTCATTGCCACACTTCATTTGACTGCAGCAGAACCTTCTCTCACCATGTTTTCTGTCTGGATTGTTGGACATAGTTATATCTATTGGGCTCAAAGGTACGTTGAAAACAGGAATTTACCTAACCTCAATTTACAAGATGTGGAAATTAAGTGGTTTGGCCACAGAGGATTAAAATGTCACCAATTGATACCATTGGTGAAAACCTTTATGCATTTGCCAAAACCTGACCTGTTAATTGTGCACTGTGGAGGTAATGATTTGGGCACTTTGACTGGGGTAGGTCTGGAAATGCTTTTAAAGGACACCTTTGAGCAATTGATGGCACTTTTTCCTCAGACTGCCTTGGTATATTCAAATATATGCCAAAGACAGAAATGGAGGTGGTCGAACCAATTTTGTCCACAAATTGAGAAATCGAGGAAGCATGTAAACAAATCTGTTTCAGCTTACATGAGAGACCATGGAATGGGCTCCCTGTACAACAATAACTTGCGTTACTACATGCAAGATATCTACAGAGGAGATGGAGTTCACTTCTCAGATGAGGGCAACAGAGTTTTCACTCTGAATTTAAGAATGTGCATTGGTACCTACTTATAAGTACCTAAATGTACCATAAACCCAAAAGCTCTTCTCAGAGCTACCCTACATCTGATCACTCACAATTATTATTTTACTCTAACTTTTTTCACTAATTTTCAAGAAAGTACGCTCCCCAGAACGCTTCCCGGTTCGCGAACCGGGCGCACTCCACGCAAAAAAACTAAAAAAACGGTATATTTTTTTTTTGCCCTGCGAGACCCTTTCAAAGCCTCCACATCAAACCTAGGGGGTCAGGGACGATCTACTATGCCCCCTTATGGTCATTTGCCCCTTCGCTTTGGCCTCCTCTTGTCTCTCGATCCTACCGAGAGACAAGATGGCGGCCGCTACGGACTGTTTGGAATGTTTACAGACGCTTAAAAACCAATCAGCTTCGCAAACCTCCGTAACGCGAAAAGTACGCGAAGCGGAGCGCTGTTACAGATATATATCTTTTTTTGAACGTTAATTTCTCAAAATCCACTGGAGCACATATATTGAGACCTAGCAAAGGAACATCGGGCTACCAGTCCCTACAATTTTGCCAAGTTTCGTGCAAATCCATTCAGCCGTTCGATTATTATTATTTTATTTTTTTTTGCCCCGCGGGGCCCTTTTAAAACCTCCACATCAAACCTAGGGGGTCAGCGACAATGTACTATGCCCCCTTATGGTCATTTGCCCCTTCGCTTTGGCCTCCTCTTGTCTCTCGATCCTACCGAGAGACAAGATGGCGGCCGCTACGGACTGTTTGGAATGTTGACAGACGCCGGAGAACCAATCAGCTTCGCTTCACAAAGCTCCGTTGCGCGAAAAGTACGCGTCCTGGAACGCTGCCCGGTCCGCTGTTACAGATATATATCTTTTTTTAAACGTTAATTTCTCAAAATCCACTGGAGCACATATATTGAGACCTACAAAAGGCACATCGGGCTACCAGTCCCTACAATTTTGCCAAGTTTCGTGCAAATCCATTCAGCCGTTTGGGCTAAAAGTGAGGCCAACCGCCCTATGGAAATTAACATGGGAAAAACGCGTTTTGGGACCCCCCTTTTTTCTCGGCCCCCCCTTGACGAACCCCCCAAAATTTTCAGGGGCTGCTCAGAAACAAAATGTTCCATTTTCCAGAAAATTTCAGCCAATTCCGTCCACAAACGCCAAAGTTATTAGACATAGAATTTTCAAAAATCCCATAGAGAAAAAATCCTAACTATATATACCTACTGGCGACCGCCAGTAGGTAATATATATATATATATATATATTCACTGAAAAAACCATAGGTTATAGACCATATATAGTTAGGAATTAGCATTTACAAAACCTTGAAAATTCACTGAAAAAACCATAGGTTATAGACCATATATAGTTAGGAATTAGCATTTAAAAAACCTTATTTTACTCACACAAAACCATTGAAATTCCATATATAGTTAGTTGCACTAACTATATATTGCGCACCCGCAATCCACTGCTGATGATGTCACATATTACATCATTCATGACATGGTCAGTGACATCACTGATGACATCACTGATGACATCTCAAATGACATCACTGATGACATCTCATTTGACATCAATGACCACATCACTGATGATATCATTCATGTGACAATACAATGCATCTCCTCACATTTTAATATAACCTCTGTTTCACCCAGTGTTAAAAACAGAGTATAATTTTTGAAACCATTGACACACCAATACTAGTTACTACATACGTGCTCACTGATTCCTAAGTCTACACACACATTCACTCATTCACCCATACAATCATTCATACATACAATCACTCATGTTTACAACACAATCATATGCACTCATACACCTATACAGACACTCACACTCTGCCACTCATCCATGGAGTTACTCACACACCTAGTCAGTCCTGTAAAGAATCAATCACACTTCCATTTTCTACTCTATACAGTTAAACATAGAGCACCTTACGTTTTCAACCATATACTAACACATACTTACTCTCTTATACAATCATTGATACAAGTACACATTGATCTGTACAGAGTCACACACCTCCCATCCAGCCACACACACACTCAGTCTCCCATGCAAATACTTGGGCAATCAATCAATAACCCATATAGTTACTCATATAGCTACTGATCAACACATGCAGCAGTTTACAGAACAACAGACATAATGATGCACAAATTAAGACAGTTTAGTCACTAACCCATGCACTCAGTGAGACACATTTAATCACTCACTCATACATTCAGTCATGCACCTACTAAATCCTTCGTCCAGACACTTATACATCCACTCATTCTTCAATATGTAAGACATATTTTAACTTTACAGAAACATAGTCACTGGATGTTGTCATCAGTGATGTCACTGACCATGTCATGAATGATGTAATATGTGACATCATCAGCAGTGGATTGCGGGTGCGCAATATATAGTTAGTGCAACTAACTATATATGGAATTTCAATGGTTTTGTGTGAGTAAAATAAGGTTTTTTAAATGCTAATTCCTAACTATATATGGTCTATAACCTATGGTTTTTTCAGTGAATTTTCAAGGTTTTGTAAATGCTAATTCCTAACTATATATGGTCTATAACCTATGGTTTTTTCAGTGAATTTCAATGGTTTTTTAATAGCAAATATCATAAGCTGTCGAATGTCAAGTACGTGGTAAGTGAAAACATTTTCGTGTTTATGCACACTGATCTGCTTTGAATGGTGCCCCCCCCCCTCATTTCTATTAGGAGTACTCTCTCTTTGCAGATAGTGAAAGGTAGTTAACGCAGGCCTTTGCCCCCGTTGTAATCCGTCGTGCCTGCTTCTCTCTCCATTTGATTGATTGTTATCCAAGTATTTACTGTTTTAGAATTAGTTCTCTTTGGTTCATTCTCTATTTACAAACAAACACAGAGTCGCAATACTCTGTTTAGTCTTTGCAGATAACGAAAAATCGTGTAAAAAAAAAGAAAAGGAATCGAGCAAAATCAGTAGGCCACTAATGGGATCTCTTTTTGACCTCGCTAAAATAGAAACATTAGGAACAACCCCTCATGACAAATACAAAACTAGTGAGATGAACTGAACTCCACACAATGATGGCTGCAAAACAGCTCGGCTCCGCCACCCACCCCGCCCAAAATAACGATAAAGGGCGGCTGCCATGATTGGTTGCGGAATGGCCACGACGGAGCTACGAAATGATGCTGCTCTCATGCTAACCCCAGCTTCAGTCTGAAACATCCAGAAACACTGTAGACTACCAATTCGATCAGTTCCGGTAGCGCCCCAATGTAACCCGGTAGAGAAGAACTAGCCCTCCCCTCTTTCACTGATGGTTCTTGTTGCCTGTCCCTTCTGTTCTCATTTAACAGAACTATTTAGCCTGCTGAAAGGGGTTGTGTTCCGACCGCTGGTTGGTGGAGACATTTTGACTATATTCTGGACCTGCGTTGTCGCGTAATGCGTCATATGACGCGCCGCGTTAGCGCATCCGGGGCGCGCAGCGCGTAACGTAAGCATAACAAGTCATGTGACTTGTTAATAAAACTTTTCATTGGTTCATTTTACTTTTCTTATTGTAATGATGAAAGGCTTGCTCATATGACCTAAAAATGACGCTTTTCATTACTTCCGAACATTATTTTTTCTTAAATATATGTTATAATGTTCCAGGCTAATGTACTTTCCCGGAAATTTTACAACTGTCCTGCAAGTAAAATATATTCTTTTTTCGAGAAAAAGAGCGTTTCTTCGTCCCATGATGGAGCCGTTGAGCAAAAGAGGGTCGACCTGCTGTCTTAGTCGCCGATACGCCTGAATATGAGATTCTTATCGATCACTTTATGTTGCAGGAATAGAAAACACAACAGCCCTTGACCATTTATCTTTACTGCGTTCCTTCGTATTATACCTTTTACCCTTCATGTAATTGGTCTGCTTTATTTCACTTGCCTTTTAATGATTCTAAAACAGTGACTATTATTACAAACTTTACCAATGTATATACTACTACCATGTTTTCTTTTAAAAACCTTTATTGTGAAAATTTCATTATACAAATACGAGCCTATAACCACGTGGGCCGGCCACGGAGCAAACTGTAATCGTATGTGATGAGTAGACATTTACACTGTAGAGGAACGTAACGGGCGGGCCATTAGGTTGCAAGAACTAAGGTGTCTAACAGTTACGGAATCGGTGGACGTACATTTTATAATTAAAATACGACAGGGCCAGTTACAATAAAATTATCTAGATATACATTTGCGGGCAAGTACCATGGGTGACGTTAATTCGAACTTTCAACAGTACAGTAATCAATAACACATCAGAACTTAATATCAATAGGGATGTCGAAATATTCAATCAATTCTCGTCCCCGCCCGCCATGTGCTTCAAAACTGCATACGTATCTCGTGATTTCAAGGTTCTGCAACCAGTACACAACAAGGAGTTACGAGTCCCATTTATTCCGGCGCCATTTTGGGCGAGGACGGGCAGGTCCAGGATATAGTCAAAATGTCTCTACCAACCATCGACTATGATGATGTTCATATGCTGTATTTATTAGAGTAACACTCATCTGCCCACATGAAATTAATTTACCACAATCTAAACATGTCATTTTAATCTTTCCAAAGTTCTTCTAAATATTTGGGACCGTTTCCCTTGCCTCTGAAGCTCTCAGTGCCACTTCTTTGATGAATGTACTAGCAGGTCAGGGGTTCTCCTCCAAATCTCTCTTTTATGCAGCACTATAATTAATTGGTACCACCTCTCCATATGACGATGCATGGTATAGTTACCACAACTATATATTTTTTCGGTTCCTCTGGAGAGTTCATCGTGGCAGATGAAGCGTGTAACATACCGGGCATTTACCTTTTTTTGCATGTACAGGAAAGGAAAAAAAAATCGAGCGTTCGAGTTCTTAGGTGTCCCAGGGCCATTTTAGTGGACCAGGCCCAAATCCAAAGAACAGCTATCTCACAGGCTAATGGGGCGACCCACGCCGAGTTTCAGCATTGTAGGATGACCACACAAGTACAGCAACTTGCTAGACATCACCTCGGTGCCATCCGGATCTCGGCGCCCCACTGCAGATGAAGTGCCTCTCAACTATGAAACCACCAGAAAACGCTTGAGTCAGCTTTGTGTGAAGCCGCCATTTTGATTCAATCAATAGCGTCCCCCTGCACACATTCAGGGACCTGGTCGTGTCTTCAGGTCAAACGAATTTGGGACAAGATGCAGAAAGGAAAAGGAAAAAAGTTCCGCCGGACCCCGGGAGGTGGCCGCCTATGTCATGGGCGATCTTAGGCCACACCAGGGCAATAGTGAAGCTGCAGCAGGTGCAAATAAGCTTCAGACAGTGTTACAAGCGCTGCTCAGAACTCTCAACTATGACACCACCTCGGTGCCATCCGGATCTTGGCGCCTTGTGCTGGTTCCGGCCTATTCACACATCGGTCCGCTACTGACGCCACCTCACAGGCCAACGGGGCACCCCACGCCGACTTTCGGCGCAGCATTGTAGGATGGCCACACCAGTGCGGCAAATTGCTGGACACCACCTCGGTGCCATCCAGATCTCGGCGCGTTGTGCTGCCTTCGGCCTATTCGCCACAAGTGCGCACGCAACTCAGCTGCATAGCGAGTGAAACACCAAGGGGCGCCCCACTGCAGCCGAGGAACCTCCATCTTGGGGGCGACGCACAGCATCACATTGCTTTCCAATGCAGTCAGATCCTCAAACAGCCCCCACTGACTGACGCGAACTCACAGGCCAACGGGGCGCCCCACGCCGACTTTCGGCGCAGCATTGTAGGATGGCCACACCAGTGCGGCAAGTTGCTGGACACCACCTCGGTGCCATCCGGATCTTGGCGCGTTGTGCTGCCTTTGGCCCCATTCGCACATCAGTCCGCTACTGACGCCATCTCACAGGCTAATGGGGCGCCCCACGCCGACTTTCAGCATTGTAGGATGACCACACCAGTACAGCAACTTGCTAGACATCACCTCGGTGCCATCCGGATCTCGGCGCCCCACTGCAGATGAAGTGCCTCTCAACTATGAAACCACCACTGTGACATCCGGATCTTGGCGCGTTGTGCTGCCTTCGGCCTATTCGCACATCGGTCCGCTACTGACGCCATCTCACAGGCTAATGGGGCGACCCACGCCGAGTTTCAGCATTGTAGGATGACCACACCAGTGCAGCAACTTGCTAGACATCACCTCGGTGCCATCCGAATCTTGGCATCTCAACGCCTAGTGGTATCTTCCATACAGAAAATATTGTTACGCTACCTTTGGCCCCATTCGCACATCAGTCCGCAACTTAGACATCACCTCGGTGCCATCCGGATCTTGGCATCTCAGCGCCTTGTGGTGTCTTCTCGTCAGAAAATATTGTTGCGCTGCCTTTGGCCCCATTCGCACATCAGTCCGCTACTGACACCATCTCACAGGCCAACAGGGCGCCCCACGCCGACTTTCAGCATTGTAGGATGGCCACACCAGTGCGGCAACTTACTAGACACCACCTCGGTGCCATCCGGATCTTGGCGCGTTGTGCTGCCTTCGGCCTATTCGCACATCGGTCCGCTACTGACGCAAACTCACAGGCCAACGGGGCGCCCCACGCCGACTTTCAACATTGTAGGATGGCCACACCAGTGCTGCAACTTGCTGGACACCACCTCGGTGCCATCCGGATCTTGGCGCGCTGTGTTGCCTTCGGCCTATTCGCACATCGGTCCGCTACTGACGCCGCCTCACGTGCCAACGTATTTTCTCCGCATTTTATACCCTATGCCGCATAACAGGTCATGTGACTTGTTTATAAAACTTTTCATTGGTTCATTTTACTTTTGGTTTCCTAATGATGGAAGGCTTGATCATATGACCTAAAAACAACACTTTTCATTGGATGAAAACTTTTTTTTTTTTCCAAACGATGAAAGCCCCACCTTGTTTCTGGATGTTTCAGACTGAAGCTGGCGTCAGCATGAAAGCACCACCATCTCGTAGCTCAGTCGTGGTCATTCCGCGAGCAATCATGGCAGCCGCTCCCCACCAGAAGCCTGCAGGAGTCGGGGCCCCCAAAACTTTTGATGAATTCTCAAAGCGGAGGGGACGCTTTCGAGAATGGGGTCCAAGACCTAGCAGACAAGCGTCCGATTTCCAAGGTGTCCCAGGGCCATTTCAGTGGACCAGGCCCAAAAAGGAAAGAGCCTGCCGCCATTTTGAGAGTCCTGTGGCAGCCGACTATCGCTGCACCGCAAGAGTGGGCGCAACTCAGCTGAATTGCGGCTTTTGACACAGTGGACCAAAAACGGACGGAATGGCAACTGAAACGGTAAAGGGGCGCCCCACTACAACAGATGACACTCCACCTGGAGAGGCCCGTTCACGCCGCCTCCCCCGGGGCGCTCCACGCCGTTATTCGGAGCAGCATTGTAGGATACCAAAACCAGTGCGGCAACTTACTGGACATCACCTTGGTGCCATCGTTCTGCTGCCTTGGAACTATTCGCACAACAGTTTGCTACTGAAGACCCACCCCCCGCGACGCCCCACGCCGTTATTTGCTGGGTGGCAACTTACTAGACATCACTTTCGTGTCATGTAGATTTCAGCGCGTTCTGCTGCCTTGGAACTATTCGCACAACAGTTTGCTACTGATGACCCGCCCCACGCCGGAAATCTGGACGTTGTGCTGCGTTGGGACTATTCGCACAGCCGACCGCTACTTCGTTGTTTTTCCCTAAAAATGTTTATATGTTATTACTATTTTTGTTTTCTTGTATATATTTATAAATTATTAAAGTTTTATAATCTTACTACTTTGTCGGAGTGCTATATATTTTTAATGTGACACATAATTGTAAAAACTTTGATGTACAAAGAGTCATCCCTGGAATCTTCCGCTTCACGCTCGGTCCCCTCCCCAATCACAATACAGGATGGTTTTCAGATAATAGCAACGCTTCTGCTGTGACGGATCTCATCGAGTGTGGGCCTTGATCTACTATAACTCCTTTGAAGAGGGGTGAATCTTTACAGCTGTGGCCATAAACTACATCTGCAGGGCTAGCTGATACCCTGGGACCAGCCTGGACAATCGGACACAGAGGAAAAGGAGTGTCAGAGGGTGCAGTAGTGAATAGGGCGAAAGGGAGGTGTCGGGCGGGCACAGGGTGTGATTCTCAGGAAAGAGCAGCGCAGATGGGGGGAGGTTTATTACCCATGCATAAGACAGAGAGCGGGGGTGACCACTGCCTGGGGGAGATGCTTGCGAGGGTGGGGAGCCATGCTAAGGATCGACAGCGTGCACAGAGTGGGTCTGGTCAAGGCATCTAAAATGGCTGCCGTGCATGACAAAAGTGTGGCATTTGAAAAAAGACAAGATGGCGCAGACAATGTTTTTCAACACTTCCTGATTTCCTTCGAATCGAACGTTAACAGACGTTGGGGCATATTACCAAAGTTAAGCGATATTTATCCCTAACGATGCATTGCAAAGATTTTTTTACCGTCAGAAATTATCGCAGATAAACGTTGCTATTATCAAAGTTTATCGCAAATACGATAAAAACCGACCGCAATGCATTATTATCGCTGAAAACTCAGCGATATTCATGCATTACCGAGCTAATCCTCTTAGCCATGTTATCCACCTCCCATAGGATAACATGGCTAAGAACTGCTCAGGGCAGCTGTTACTTTTTGGAGATATTCGCGCTTATCTCGAATATTTCCAAAAGTTGATAATAGGAGATAGCGATGTTAGCGACTGTTTCCAGTCGCTAACATCTTGGCATGCCCACTTTGCATGTCATTAGTGATAAATATCACTCACATGCAAAGTGGGGCCCAAGATGGTCGCTATCTCCTACTAGCCGTCGCTAACTGGTGTTAGCAACAGCTAGGTAATACAGATATAATTTTATCTCCGCGAAGCGGAGCGCTGTTACAGATATATATCTTGTTTTTGAACGTTAATTTCTCAAAATGCACTGAAGCACATATATTGAGACCTAGCAAAGGCACATCGGGCTACCAGTCCCTAATATTTTACCAAGTTTCGTGCAAATCCATTCAGCCGTTCGATTATTATTATTATTTATTTTTTTTGCCCCGCGGGGCCCTTTTAAAACCTCCACATCAAACCTAGGGGATCAGCGAGGATCTACTATGCCCCCTTATGGTCATTTGCCCCTTCGCTTTGGCCTCCTCTTGTCTCTCGATCCTACCGAGAGACAAGATGGCGGCCGCTACGGACTGTTTGGAATGTTTACAGACACCGGAGAGCCAATCAGCTTCGCTTCGCAAAGCTCCGTAACGCGAAAAGTACGCGAAGCGGTCCGCTGTTACAGATATATATCTTTTTTTGAACGTTAATTTCTCAAAATCCACTGAAGCACATATATTGAGACCTAGCAAAGGCACATCGGGCTACCAGTCCCTACAATTTTGCCAAGTTTCGTGCAAATCCATTCAGCCGTAAGATTATTATTATAATTTTTTTTTTTTGCCCCGCGGGGCCCTTTTAAAACCTCCACATCAAACCTAGGGGGTCAGCGAGGATCTACTATTCCCCCTTATGGTCATTTGCCCCTTCGCTTTGGCCTCCTCTTGTCTCTCGATCCTACCGAGAGACAAGATGGCGGCCGCTACGGACTTTTTGGAATGTTGACAGACGCCAGAGAACCAATCAGCTTCGCTTCACAAAGCTCCGTTGCGCGAAAAGTCCGCGAACCAGTGCGCTAACTGGTCCGCTATTACAGATATATATCTTTTTTTAAACGTTAATTTCTCAAAATCCACTGGAGCACATATATTGAGACCTACAAAAGGCACATCGGGCTACCAGTCCCTACAATTTTGCCAAGTTTCGTGCAAATCCATTCAGCTGTTCGGGCTAAAAGTGAGGCCAACCGCCCTATGGAAAACTCAATGTTAAAAACACGTTTTGGGACCCCCCTTTTTTCTCGGCCCCCACCAGACGAACCCCCCCCAAATTTTCAAGGGCTGCTCAGAAACAAAATGTGCCATTTTCCTGAAAATTTCAGCCAATTCCGTCCACAAACGCCAAAGTTATTAGACATAGAATTTTCAAAAAACCCATAGAGAAAAAATCCTAACTATATATACCTACTGGCGACCGCCAGTAGGTAATATATATATATATTACCTACTGGCGATAGCCAGTAGGTATATATAGTTAGGATTTTTTTCCTATGGGATTTTTGAAAATTCTATGTCGAATAACTTTGGCGTTTGAGGACAGAATTGGCTGAAATTTTCAGGAAAATGGAACATTTTGTTTCTGAGCAGTGATGGAGCGAGATAGAAAACAAAATTTTGTTTAAACTCGCAAAGTCACATTTCCATAACATGAATAATAATATTAATGATTTGTGATATGTTGTACTAATACAACTTAGATTAAACTTTACACGTGGGGGGACTAACATGTGTGCTCATAAACGTGCATAATTGTTGCATCTTTTTGTTCGTGCAAAATAATAAAATAATTTATTGTTTTCGTTTTTGTCATTACTAACTGCTGCAAACTTAAAAGAAGCATATGCTTGTTTTGCTTTTCCTTGTCTGTGTGATGTCATTTCTACTATTATAGGTGCATATGGGTCTCATGGAATAACGGAGACTGGTAGATATAAACGCTGCTTTATTTGTTTGCAATGGCTAGGTAACATTTTGATTAATCGGGTGGGTTAAATAATTAGTAAAACTTGGGGTGGATACAGAATCTACATTATTTCTTACATTAATACTTTTCTTGTGTTTGTTTTATATTAGAAATCATAAGTTGCCTGCTTTTGGGCCTAGTCACTTGAGCCGCAGAAAAGAGCTGACATGTAATTCTGCAGAAAGTCACGAGACGCCCATTCTGAAATAAATTATTCGTCAAAAACTGCGTTCACAAAGCAAAAACTAATGTGCTGTCATCATTCTGTCGGACATGGCCAAGGTCGAAAGTGAACAATTTGTCAGTCCTTAACTTGGCATCCGCGGAAGTATAATGAAAGTCAATGGACGCTGCGAGAATGACTTTATACAATTGTTGCAATATGAGGAAGCTTCTGGCTTCACGTGGAAGGAACAATGGTCTCTATGAAATATGATTTAGTGGAACTTTTTGAAAACTGGGTGACATGTCACTTGTCACTCTCAGCCAATGGGACGTCGAAGATTTCTGAAAACTTTCCTTTGCGTAGTTTAGTTAGCGTAGAAAGGTATAAAAAGTCATGCCCTTAGGGATGGGCTGGCTGCTGCTTTCTGACTTTCCGATGAGGGTGATGTGCTGTTGGACTTTGCGTGGAGCACGTAAGAATCCTCAAAGAACTTTACTTTAATTTCTATCTATTTAGCTCAGTTAGGGAATTAGGTTTTAGAAATGCTAAACTTTATATATTCTCTTTAATTTTGATTTACTTGCTTAAATTGTATTTTCTCATATTTCTTTATAATCATGCTTGCTTTATTGCAAATAAAATTCATTTATAAAACTATCAACTTATATACCATAATTTAGTAAATAAAATCTTACTTTTGACAAACAAGCTGGTCTTGGTTATTCAGAAGTGTAGGTTACTATTAGCTAGATCACGTCGCCAATGGTGGTCGTTTAAATGGTCAAGTTCTATCCAAATGACAATATTCTTTCTGCAGATTTATAAATATATATATAGTTTGTAGATAATGTGTATATAGATTTAATCTGACCACCTGATTCAGTAGGCCCAAAATATGTCAGATTTATAAATGGGTCCATATTTAGTATAGAATTTTGTTTATAGGTTATGAAGTTGGGTAGCATTGTTTATGATATATTTTCTATAGGCCGCTGGATCAATTCTCTGGTAGCAGAAATTGATGGTTGCTAAGGGTAACCAAGGTAATATGTTGGTTGCTAAGGGTTACGTTATGGTATAGAAATAGGATCGATGTTTTAACACATGTTGAGTTCGTTTTTCGTGCTATCTGTAAGCTATACCGGTATAGATTGTGTGGCGAGAAATTAGTCACGCAAGCCATCTGTTCTGTTTGTAGTGATATCGCCGAGTATCACAAGAGGTATCGCCGTATACCATAGTGTTGTCGCCGAGCAGCACAGTTTTAGGCTAGTTGTGAATCTTGTATAGTGAGGGTTTTCTAAGAAATTAGAGCAGCATGAGAATAGGGACAAAGCGCCTTCCATAAAACTCACTGTGATAAGAGTATTAGTTATATCCGAGCTTGAGTGAAGGGTAAATTAGCGTCGGTACATGATTATCTATAAACAGGTTAGAGTCCTGTACGGGTACATGTTTCATATCTATAAACAGGTGAGAGTCCTGTACGGATAACGTCGTTATTTTGCTAACGGTGCATGATTTCTATAAACAGGTGAGAGTCCTGTACGGATTTCATGTGTGCTTGAAATTAGGGAAATTTCAGTGTGAAAGTGCGAGTTTGAATTGTATTTTATGTTCAAGTGGAACTCTTAGAACTTTCACTTCGCGGTGGGTTCAGAGCAAAGCGAGTTCATAATTATACGTGTTAGAAGGGTGGGGTAAGGTTACTCTACTGACAATTGAATATTATCCTTAGTGTGAATAGCGCCGTCTATTCCGAAGTGTGGATACTTGAATGTATGTAAACTATCCTAAATAGTGAAACAAACAGATGTTGTCTTTATAGTCATCGTTAAAAATTAATTTACACTGAAAAGTGTTCTTAAAATGGCGCTGTGAAAAGATTTTGTGAAGGAGGGGTAAGCGCCAGGAGTGAGAAACGAGAAACCGCAGCTGCTGTGTACGTCACAGAGCCGCGCTGGGATTGGGTGACCTACGTCACAAGCTATATTCTGATTGGCTCTTGAGTCTCTGACGGCCTGTGAGCTGATTGGTCCTTGGGAAAATCTCCAAATTTATTGGTTGAGCAGAAAAGTGACGTAGCTCAACTGTCATTGGCTTGTTGGTGTGTTTCGCGCACGGATTGGTTGTTGTACGGAACATCCCGGAAATATTTTACGAACGATTTTGTGAATTAGATTTAACTCTTAAAAATGAGTTATCATTTTAAACATGTTGAGAAAAAGTCAACATTATTTCAGAAGTTCAAGAATTTATTTTCACCTGACAAGAAAATCGAAACGCGAGGTGGTAAACTACTTCATAAGTATAAAACACCTGCAGCGTACATGGAAGGTGAATATGGATATCATACTGTCTTATGGTTCGATAATTGGAAACGTTATACTAAAAATGACGGTGTTTTAACTTGGCCTGATGATGGTTCATTTAATGTAAGAGTCTTAAGAAACTTACGAGAGAAAATGAATGCTCTTGTTCCAAAACCGAGACCAACTCAATTTGAAGCTTTAGTTGAGTGGGAAGACGAGATGTATCAGTTACAAAGAGAAGCTAGTGGAATTAAAAGACCTTCTAAAAATCCATCTTGGAAAAGAGAAACTCATGAAGATAGATTGCGAATGTGGAGACAGGGAAACATGAGTGAAGGATTGTATTTAATTCATGAAATGGTAATGGGTACTCCTACAGGGAAATCTATGGAAAGTGAATCTGAGGATGCAGTTATGGAAGAAATATATACAACTGCTAGAAAGAATCAACCTAATCAGCCTTTGAGACCTCCTAGATCATGGTCTACTCCGGTGGTTTCTACTGAAACTTCACCGAGTGCACCTCCAATTAATGAAGCTCCTAAACTTTATCCAAATAATTGTGAAATCAATGAAACTCCTAGAAGACCAGAATTCGAGAATGCTCGAAATGAAGGTAGACATTTTTCAATGACTCCAAGAGCAAGGGAACCTCCAAAAGATTATACAAGAGAGGCAAGAAATGTTGAAGATGTTGATTATAATGAATATATAAGATCAAAGGAAGAACTAATAAAAAGAATGACAAAAGGCATGGAAGCTGTGACAGTTCCTGTAACAATTGGTCCTGTTCAGCCTGTATTTGACCAAAGGGAAACAAACAAAACTGGATTAACTATTCCTTTAAATACAGAAATTCAAAAGGCTGCTGAAAAATTTTATTCAGATTTATCTGAAATAAATACTTCTAAATCAAGAATGCCTGATTTAACCTTTAATGAGGATTTATCTCCAAAAACACCAATGGGTGCTATATCAGATATAGGGAGTCCTGAAGTCAGGGTAACCACACCAAAACTAGATGTGGCCAAATTAAAAGCGAATATCGAAGAATTAATAATTGGAACAATTGGTCCAGATAGTTTAAATTACTATCGGGATGATGAACTACTGTTCATTTGCAAAAGCATTCAATGGAAAACGAAAAACAAATATGATCAACTAGAGGATCTAGCAGCAGAACTTGAAATCGATGTGAGTAAACAAAAGAATTTTGCAAAGCATTACAGATTAGACTTTTCAGAAAGTGACATTGAGAGTTTGAACTCAATGGGAAGAATAGTTCACATTAAAGATTTGATTGTCTATATCAAAAAGCTAGGAGAACTGAATAAATGGAGAGTAAAATGGACGAAAAAGAAGGAAGATGAAAGATTGGATAAATTGTCAAAACAATTTCCAATGAGAGAAATTGCAGGTGGAGGATATGTTCATGTCCCTTGGTCGAGACAGGACATTCTGTTATTTACAAATGACTTTCCAAAATTGAGGGAAAAACCAGTTGAGTGGTACAGGCAAGTTGATAGATTCATCAAAGTGTCAAAGGTTCTGTGGATTGATTTAGATGGATTTTTTGACATTGTCGTTCCATCTGATCTTTGGACAGAATGCAAAATATCGATTAGTTGGCCAAAAGCAGAACCTGAGCGAATTAAAGAAACAGGTGCTCCAAATCCACTTGTAATGGATTTTTATGAGAAAGTAATTGTTTGGATGAAAAACAAAATTCCACCCAAAGAAGTTGATTGGGTTAAAATAGAAAGAACAGAACAGGAAACAAAAGAATCAGTTCATTCTTTTTATGAAAGACTACTGTTAATTTTTAAACAATACAGTGGTTATGAAAAATTAGATGAAAAAGACATGAGTCATTTTGTCTATAGATTTGTTTATGGACTAAAACCTGAAATTGGAGAAATGATTAGAACTAGTATTGTCGGATGGCAATCACTATCTGTAGATGATATTCTAAGAAAAGCGAAGTATTGTAGCGATGAAATAGAAGTAAAACAGAAAAAGCTGAAGGAGAAAGCCATGTGGGCTCAGGTAAAGGTGGCTGAGCAACAGATTGCCAGCATGGGAAATAAGAACACTAATTTTGTTCAAACTGGAAATACAAACCAGATACAAGGAAAGTTTAAAGGTAATAATTTCCCAAAGAAATTTAGCCCAAAGATTGAAGAGCTGAAGCAAAGATTACCTTGTTTTAATTGTGGCGAAATTGGACATTGGAGGGACGAGTGTCCTCATCCTCCTAAAAACTTAAAGAATCCCTTATTGAATCCACAGATGCAGAATGGTGTTGACCTGCAGCGACAGCTACAGATGCAACAGGGGTTAAACGAATTTAATATTCAGCGACAGTTACAGCAACAGCAACAACAACAGATGAATAATCGTCAAGACCAATTGCCACAACCACCTTTTCCGAATTGTGGGGGAGTTCAAAAATATAATCCTAATGTGGGATTTCAGGGAAGTGAACAGGTAATAAAACCACAAAAACAGCAAAAGCAGCAAAGGGTTCAAATGCAAAATGCTTCACAACAATTTTTATTAGCAGAAAGTCAAGACAGCGATTCTGATGATTATTGTTGACGGTGCCCGAGAGAGGAGGAAGAGTGTGTTGTTGGAGCCACTCTTGAGGTTGACCAGTCTGGTCCTTTTGTAAATGGGAAAGTTAATGATGTAGACATCACTTTTCTAGTGGACACTGGTGCTACCCGTTCTACTGTTAGATCAGTGGAAATTGAAAACCTACCTCTCTCTGGGGATACCATCCAAGTTGTCGGAGTAAGTAATCAACAGATTAAAACTGACTTAACTGATCCAGTACCAGTTGAAATTGGAAACTACAGAGATAAACACAGATTTGTGGTTTGTAATAGTAGTCCAGTAAATCTATTGGGCAGAGACATCCTATGTAAAATGAATTGTAGAATATATTGTTCTCCTGATGGAGTTGAGTTACAAACAATGGAGGAAGATGGTTTATACAGAATGACAATGATGATGATAGAAGCAGAAGAAACAAAATTGTTTCCTGCATTTGAAGAAAAAGATCTACCTGAAGAACTCAAAGAAACAGTGAAATCTGAAATATGGGATTTTACTGGAAATGAGATGGGTCTGATGAAAAACGTAGATCCAGTAAAAAGTACATTGAAACAGGGAATAGAATTTCCAAACACTCCACAATATAAAATGAAAACAGAAACAATTGAAGGTATTACACCTATAATTGAAAAATTAATTAAGCAAGGTGTATTAAAGGAAATGAAGAGTAGCTCTTGTAATTCACCAATTATGGGAGTTAAAAAGTCTAACGGAACATTTAGAATCGTACAAGATTTGAGAAAGGTTAATCAAATCGTTGTTCCATGTTGTCCTGTGGTTCCAAATCCAGCAGTAATTCTATTTCAGATTCCACATGATGCTGAATGGTATACAGTCATTGACCTTTGCAATGCATTCTTTACTGTTCCCTTACATCCAGACAGTTATGAAATATTTGCTTTCAGATTCCAAGGTAAGACCCTCGGATGGTCAAGAATCCCACAGGGCTATACAGAAAGTCCTTCAATTTTTAACGAACTGTTAAAAAGATCATTAGAAGACCTAGACTTACCTGGTAGGTCTACGTTAGTGCAGTATATTGATGATTTGTTAATAGCTGCAAAGACAAGAGAAAATTGTGTAACAGACACAATAATTCTGTTAAATCGCCTTGCAGAAGAAGGACATAAAGTGTCCCCAGCAAAACTACAGTTTTGCAAACAAGAAGTAAAATATCTTGGTCACAGAATTGCAAAAGGAAAAAGACAAGTAACAATAGAAAGAATAAAAATGATTCAAGCAATGTTACCACCAAGAACACAAAGACAAGTCAGAATGTTCTTGGGAATGGTAGGTTACTGTCGACAATGGATAAGTGGATTTTCAGTAATTGCAAAACCACTACAAAGACTGACTAAGTCAGATGTAAAAGATCCAATTATTCTCAATGATGCTGAGATGGAATCTTTTGAGAACCTGAAAAAGAGCTTATGCCAAGCTCCTGCTTTAGGTATGCCAAATTATGAAAAAGATTTTGAACTGTATTGCAGTGAGAGAGAAGGATGTGCATTATCTGTGTTAATTCAGAGACATGGAAATTTAAAGAAACCTATTGCATACTTCTCTGCAGTTCTTGATCCAATTGCAAAAGCATTACCAGGTTGTTTGAAAGCAGTTGCAGCTACAAGTATCAGCCTTGAACAAAGTGAAGGAATCATTATGGGATTTCCTGTGAAAGTTTTTGTGCCTCATTCAGTTGAAATATTACTGACAAGAGGTAAGACACAACATTTAACAAGTAGCAGATTGACAAAGTATGAGAAAATCATACTGGGAGCAGATAATGTTTCGATTTCAAGATGTTTAAATCTGAATCCTTCTACATTACTGCCTGATTCTGAAATTGTTGATGACATTGAAACAGAACATGAATGTTTAGATGTCATGGAATTCTGTACTAAACCAAGAAAAGACATCAAAGACAGACCTTTGTCTGAATCGGATTTTGTCTACTTTGTAGATGGCTCATGCTTAAGATCCGAAGGAGGTGTCTTGAAAGCTTCATACTCAGTTTGTACAGTCGTAGATGTTGAAGAAGCATCATGTCTTGAAGGAGTTCGTTCAGCACAAGTGGCTGAATTGATTGCTTTAATTCGTGCATGTGAAATATCAAAAGATATAAGAGTTACCATCATTACTGATAGTCAGTATGGGTACGGAGTTGTGCATGATTATGGACAACTCTGGTCACAGAGAGGATACATGACATCAGCAGGATCACCAATTAAAAATGCAGTTTTCATTAGGAGATTAATTGAAGCAATACAATTGCCAAAGGAAATTGCCATTGTTAAATGTGCAGCGCACACTAGAGGAACTGATTATATTTCCAAGGGAAATGCCTTCGCAGATGAAACAGCAAAATACTGCGCAAGGAAAAATTATTCATACAATCGGGAGAGGAGTAAGGAAACTGATTCAAATTCATTAATGCTAACAACTGTTGTAGAAACATGGCATGAGATTAGAGATTTACAAAATGAAGCAGAAGATGAAGAAAAAGACTTGTGGTTAAGATCAGATTGTAGACCACGTGAAGAAGATGGAGTGTGGGTTTACAAAGATGGCAGAGTAGTCTTACCAAATTGTTTGATTGCTGATATGGCCAGATTATATCATGGTCCAGCACATCTGGGAAGAGATTCTATGGTCAGACTTTTCAGAGAAACATGGTTCAATACCAAATTTAGAACTATTGCTGAATCTTTTTGTCAAAGGTGTTTGTCATGCCAACAAATGAATCCAAACAGAAAATCAGTGGTGGGGACAGGAATAATTGGTCGAGAAGGTGGTCCCTTTACCAGGTTACAAATGGATTTCATTGAAATGCCCTTACACAATTGTTTGAAATATGTGCTTGTAATTGTATGCTTATTCTCAAGATGGGTAGAGGCTTTTCCTACACGACATTGTGATTCAATTACAGTAGCAAAACTAATGCTCAGAGAAATCATCCCAAGGTACGGTTTTCCAGTCACTATTGAGAGTGATGGAGGAAGCCATTTTGATAACAAACTAATGAAATTAATTTGCGAAGCTTTGAGCATTGAGCAGAAAATACACTGTGCATACAGACCAGAGGCATCAGGAGTAGTTGAACAAATAAATGGAACAATCAAAAACAGAATTGGAAAAATGTGTCTTGAAACAGGTATAAAGTGGACTGATGCTCTTCCACTTGTTTTGATGTCATTAAGAAGTACACCAGATAAAAAGACAGGTTTGAGTCCTCATGAAATTTTAATGGGAAGAGTTATGAGACAAGCATTTGTACCTGTAGGTAAACTGTTGAGCATAAATGACAGTGCAATTTTGGATTACTGTAAAAGGTTATCTGATATGGTAACTTCTGTGTCTAATCAGGTGGGAACTGAAGCTCAATCAAATGAAAAAGTTTTGACTCATGATCTGAGACCTGGCGATTGGGTCAGAACGAAAGTACATCGGAGAAGGAATTGTCTAGCTCCTAGATGGCAGAAACCTAGGCAGATAATTTTGATCACTACTAATGCTGTAAAGTGCAGAGGATTGAAACGTTGGATACATCCTAGTCATACTATTCCAGTACCAACTCCTGAGAGTTCTGATGTTGAAAGTGATACCACAGATGATTCTGATTCTGAGGCAGAAGGCAAAACAGAAGGTGAAATAATTCCAGATTCTGAAGATCGACAAGAAAGTCGACATCTGGAAACTGTGCCAGTGAATGGAAACCTGACAAGAAAAGACTTGGAAATAATTGAAATAGATTCTGAAGGTGAAGAGAATCTGTTAAAAGGAAAGATAACTGAAGATTCGGTTGTCTCCATTGAAGACAAAGAAGCTGAACAAAAAGAAGTTTCAGACCAGGAGAGTATCGAAAGGCAGAGAACAAACTCTGAAGTAAGGAACAAAAATCCGAAATCTGGGAAGTTGGAGGTAATTGAGGAAGAGGAGGAGAACGAATTACCGAGTACCAGTGATGGAAGACAAAGTGAAGTTCCTGAAGGAGTGAAATTGCCGAATAGAGAAGTTCCTGAGTCAATTGAAATTTCAGACTACGAAACTGAAGAAAGTGACGTGGAAGGTGAAAGTGAAAACAGAAAGAAAAGGACTTGGAAGTCAGAATCAAATAATTCTGAACTAAAGAAGAAGTACGTGAGAAAAGCAGACTACTAGCCAGGTGGAAGATTGAGAGTCAGATTGATCAAAAAGCCAATAGAACAAGTTGAAGAAATCAGTAGTCAAAAGAGTCCTGGAAAAGAAGTTGGAATTGGAAGGAAAATTGAAGTGATATCGAGAAAAGGGAAGAGAATAATAAGACCAAACCAAAAATACAAGTCTCCTGAGTGGACTTACTTAGTAATTCCACCTGTTATTGACATATATGATAGTAGTGAAGAAGAAAACGAAATCCAAGAAATTAGTGACAATGATTGAAGTACAGAAATATTAAATTGGCAAAAGGCTGAAGAAAATGTGTTAGTTGACACAAGGTCGAAGAAAAACTGTTTAGTTGAAGAAAACTTATATATGACATAAGGTCGAAGAAATCTTGTTTAGAGTTTTAAAAGAAAAAGAAAAAGAAATTTTAAAAGGGGGGTGTAAATATAAATTTAGAATTTTAAAATGTAATTTTATTTTTTTGAGGCTAAAACTAACCAAAAATGCCTTATGTTAAGGAGAGCACTTCAAAGTGTTCTGTTTTTAAAAGATGCTGTAAGATGACTCTGGTATGTCTGCTCATTTTAGTTCTGCTCTGGTTGGTTCTAGCTGTGATTATCCCTTTAGAAATGAATAGAGAATTACACAAAGTTAACATAACAAGCAAAGCTCTGGTTAGCCAAACTAAACATAGTGCGTCTGCAAAAGTTATTGATCATCAGCCTAACATTCATCAAGATAAATCAATTGGTGATTTTTCAAGTAATACATTCACAAAACTATTGAGTGAATATGTTAAGGTAATGGATGCAAAAGACTGCTATGTCTGTGTTAAATTACCTGCTTCTGTTTCTGAGGGAGTAACATATAACATGCTTCCTCTCACTTATGCTGTAACATGTAGTGTATTAACTAGTTTATTTTATCAAACTGGACGTTTAGAATATTACTATTCAAATTATGATGAAATTTTTGCTAATATTAAGATTGATAACGCTTTAAATAAGCATAAGAAAGCAAAACAAATGAGAGAATTTTTCCTTGTTACTAATGAACTCACTTACGAGTATGCTTACAAGAATAATCTAACATGTAAATTAAGTGCGGAAGGAAAGAAATTTTTGAACATGGTTGAGGAGAGAAGAGCAATTTATAAGAGGAATGAATTAGTCAAGCAGACTAAGTCAGTCTTCTGGCAGAAAGAGGATGAGAAATTAAATGGCAAAATGCTTGAAAATATTGCAATTCACATAGACAAACCTGTTAGTGGAAAACTTTGCATTAGAAGAGATAATACTCTTTTTGATAATTATTTTGTAGGTGCAAGTAACTGTGAAGATACTTATCAGATTCTGGGAGGTTGGGGATTTAAAGGTGGAAAAGATCCTATCTTTCCTGGGATTTATTTTGTTTGTGGTGACAAAGCCTACTACAACCTTCCAGACCATTGGTATGGAACTTGTTATGTGGGAATTGTTTTTCCTAAAGTGTTTCATGTTGACAGAGATTCAGAAGGATTGTTTAAAATTCATAATTATGTAAATAGAGTTAAAAGAGAAACTTTTACTGAAGTTCTGGGAGATATTTTTCAAGCTGTAATACCTTTTGTTGGTATAACCCTAAATGCAGGGAGAATCAGAAAATTGTCCACTATAGTTGATAGATTATCAACTGACACAGCTGATGGATTTCAATTAGTGAATGTTGAAGTTATTGCAATTAGATCTATGGTAATTCAAGACCGTCTTGCTTTAGACATACTCCTAGCAAAAGAGGGAGGAGTCTGTGGCATTTTACATGTTCAACATTGCTGTACATATATACCTGATGAAAGTAAGAATAATGAAATGTATATTAAGAATATTACACAAATGCATTCAGAGATAATTCCTTTAGAAGAAGAAGATTTTACAGGGAAACTTTCAAAAAGGTTTCAAGCAATTAAAAACTGGTTTCATAATATCGGAAGTTCAATTCTTGGCAAGATTCTGGCACCTTTGATTATAATAGTATTCATTTTTATTTTGACCAAATTAGGTTGTTTGTTACATAAAAGAAAGAAACAGTTGAAAGAAAAGAAAAGAATCTATAAACTCAGAAAAGAAGAAGAAAGGGAGATCGAATTACAGGAATTACATAGAGAGCGTCATGTTAATTGCAAAGATTATGCAGAAACAGACTTTTAGGTTTACTGATACAAATGAATTTGAATCGATTTCTTAAAAATTTAATTTACCAAAATTTTGAGTGCTGGTGTGGTGATTTGTTAATCACCAGATGAGGGAGTTGATGGAGCGAGATAGAAAACAAAATTTTGTTTAAACTCGCAAAGTCACATTTCCATAACATGAATAATAATATTAATGATTTGTGATATGTTGTACTAATACAACTTAGATTAAACTTTACACGTGGGGGGACTAACATGTGTGCTCATAAACGTGCATAATTGTTGCATCTTTTTGTTCGTGCAAAATAATAAAATAATTTATTGTTTTCGTTTTTGTCATTACTAACTGCTGCAAACTTAAAAGAAGCATATGCTTGTTTTGCTTTTCCTTGTCTGTGTGATGTCATTTCTACTATTATAGGTGCATATGGGTCTCATGGAATAACGGAGACTGGTAGATATAAACGCTGCTTTATTTGTTTGCAATGGCTAGGTAACATTTTGATTAATCGGGTGGGTTAAATAATTAGTAAAACTTGGGGTGGATACAGAATCTACATTATTTCTTACATTAATACTTTTCTTGTGTTTGTTTTATATTAGAAATCATAAGTTGCCTGCTTTTGGGCCTAGTCACTTGAGCCGCAGAAAAGAGCTGACATGTAATTCTGCAGAAAGTCACGAGACGCCCATTCTGAAATAAATTATTCGTCAAAAACTGCGTTCACAAAGCAAAAACTAATGTGCTGTCATCATTCTGTCGGACATGGCCAAGGTCGAAAGTGAACAATTTGTCAGTCCTTAACTTGGCATCCGCGGAAGTATAATGAAAGTCAATGGACGCTGCGAGAATGACTTTATACAATTGTTGCAATATGAGGAAGCTTCTGGCTTCACGTGGAAGGAACAATGGTCTCTATGAAATATGATTTAGTGGAACTTTTTGAAAACTGGGTGACATGTCACTTGTCACTCTCAGCCAATGGGACGTCGAAGATTTCTGAAAACTTTCCTTTGCGTAGTTTAGTTAGCGTAGAAAGGTATAAAAAGTCATGCCCTTAGGGATGGGCTGGCTGCTGCTTTCTGACTTTCCGATGAGGGTGATGTGCTGTTGGACTTTGCGTGGAGCACGTAAGAATCCTCAAAGAACTTTACTTTAATTTCTATCTATTTAGCTCAGTTAGGGAATTAGGTTTTAGAAATGCTAAACTTTATATATTCTCTTTAATTTTGATTTACTTGCTTAAATTGTATTTTCTCATATTTCTTTATAATCATGCTTGCTTTATTGCAAATAAAATTCATTTATAAAACTATCAACTTATATACCATAATTTAGTAAATAAAATCTTACTTTTGACAAACAAGCTGGTCTTGGTTATTCAGAAGTGTAGGTTACTATTAGCTAGATCACGTCGCCAATGGTGGTCGTTTAAATGGTCAAGTTCTATCCAAATGACAATATTCTTTCTGCAGATGTATAAATATATATATAGTTTGTAGATAATGTGTATATAGATTTAATCTGACCACCTGATTCAGTAGGCCCAAAATATGTCAGATTTATAAATGGGTCCATATTTAGTATAGAATTTTGTTTATAGGTTATGAAGTTGGGTAGCATTGTTTATGATATATTTTCTATAGGCCGCTGGATCAGCAGCCCCTGAAAATTTGGGGGGGTTTCGTCAAGGGGGGGCCGAGAAAAAAGGGGGGTCCCAAAACATGTTTTTAACATTGAGTTTTCCATAGGGCGGTTGGCCTCACTTTTAGCCCGAACGGCTGAATGGATTTGCACGAAACTTGGCAAAATTGTAGGGACTGGTAGCCCGATGTGCCTTTTGTAGGTCTCAATATATGTGCTTCAGTGGATTTTGAGAAATTAGCATTCAAAAAAAGATATATATCTGTAACAGCGGACCGGGCAGCGCTCCAGTTCGCGTACTTTTCGCGCAACGGAGCTTTGTGAAGCGAAGCTGATTGGTTCTCCGGCGTCTGTAAACATTCCAAACAGTCCGTAGCGGCCGCCATCTTGTCTCTCGGTAGGATCGAGAGACAAGAGGAGGCCAAAGCGAAGGGGCAAATGACCATAAGGGGGCATAGTAGATCCTCGCTGACCCCCTAGGTTTGATGTGGAGGTTTTAAAAGGGCCCCGCGGGGCAAAAAAAAAAAATAATAATAATAATCGAACGGCTGAATGGATTTGCACGAAACTTGGTAAAATATTAGGGACTGGTAGCCCGATGTGCCTTTGCTAGGTCTCAATATATGTGCTCCAGTGGATTTTGAGAAATTAACGTTCAAAAAAAGATATATATCTGTAACAGCGCTCCGCTTCGCGTAACGGAGGTTTGCGAAGCTGATTGGTTCTCCGGAGTCTGTAAACATTGCAAACAGTCCGTAGCGGCCGCCATCTTGTCTCTCGGTAGGATCGAGAGACAAGAGGAGGCCAAAGCGAAGGGGCAAATGACCATAAGGGGGCATAGTAGATCCTCCTTGACCTCTTAGGTTTGATGTGGAGGTTTTAAAAGGGCCCCGCGAGGCAAAAAAAAAAAAATAATAATAATAATCGAACGGCTGAATGGATTTGCACGAAACTTGGCAAAATTGTAGGGACTGGTAGTCCGATGTGCCTTTGCTAGGTCTCAATATATGTGCTCCAGTGGATTTTGAGAAATTAACGTTCAAAAAAAGATATATATCTGTAACAGCGCTCCGCTTTGCGGAGATAAAATTATATCTGTATTACCTAGCTGTTGCTAACACCAGTTAGCGACGGCTAGTAGGAGATAGCGACCATCTTGGGCCCCACTTTGCATGTGAGTGATATTTATCACTAATGACATGCAAAGTGGGCATGCCAAGATGTTAGCGACTGGAAACAGTCGCTAACATCGCTATCTCCTATTATCAACTTTTGGAAATATTCGCAATAAGCGCGAATAACTCCAAAAGCTAGCACCTGCCCTGAGCAGTTCTAAGGCATGTTATCCAATGGGAGGTGGATAACATGGCTAAGAGCATTAGCTCGGTAATGCATGAATATCGCTGAGTTTTCAGCGATATTAATGCATTGCGGTCGTTTTTTATCGTATTTGCGATAAACCTTGATAATAGCAAGGTTTATCTGCGATAATTTCTGACGATGCTTAGCGGTAAAAAAATCGTTGCAAAGCATCGTTAGGGATAAATATCGCTTAACTTTGGTAATATGCCCCAACGTCTGTTAACGTTCGATTCGAAGGAAATCAGGAAGTGTTGAAAAACATTGTCTGCGCCATCTTGCCTTTTTTCAAATGCCACACTTTTGTCGTGCACGGCAGTCATTTTAGATGCCTTGACCAGACCCACTCTGTGCACGCTGTCGATCCTTAGCATGACTCCCCACCCTCGCAAGCATCTCCCCCAGGCAGTGGTCACCCCCGCTCTCTGTCTTATGCATGGGTAATAAACCACCCCCCATCTGCGCTGCTCTTCCCTGAGAATCACACCCTGTGCCCGCCCGACACCTCCCTTTCGCCCTATTCACTACCGCACCCTCTGACACTCCTTTTCCTCTGTGTCCGATTGTCCAGGCCGGTCCTAGGGTATCAGCTAGCCCTGCAGATGTAGTTTATGGCCCCAGCTGTAAAGAATCACCCCTCTTCAAAGGAGTTATAGTAGATCAAGGCCCACACTCGATGAGATCCGTCACAGCAGACACGTTCCTATTATCTGAAAACCATCCTGTATTGTGATTGGGGAGGGGACCGAGCCTGAAGCGGAAGATTCCAGGGATGACTCTTTGTACATCAAAGTTTTTACAATTATGTGTCACATTAAAAATATATAGCACTCCAACAAAGTAGTAAGATTATAAAACTTTAATAACTTATAAATATATACAAGAAAACAAAAACAGTAATAACATATAAACATTTTTAGGGAAAAACAACGAAGTAGCGGTCGGCTGTGCGAATAGTCCCAACGCAGCACAACGTCCAGATTTCTGGCGTGGGTCGTCGCGGGGGATGGGTCATCAGTAGCAAACTGTTGTGCGAATAGTTCCAAGGCAGCAGAACGATGGCACCAAGGTGATGTCCAGTAAGTTGCCGCACTGGTTTTGGTATCCTACAATGCTGCTCCGAATAACGGCGTGGGGCGCCCCGGGGGAGGCGGCGTGAACGGGCCTCTCCAGGTGGAGTGTCATCTGTTGTAGTGGGGCGCCCCTTTACCGTTTCAGTTGCCATTCCGTCCGTTTTTGGTCCACTGTGTCAAAAGCCGCAATTCAGCTGAGTTGTGCCCACTCTTGCGGTGCAGCGATAGGCGGCTGTCACAGGACTCTCAAAATGGCGGCAGGCTCTTTCCTTTTTGGGCCTGGTCCACTGAAATGGCCCTGGGACACCTTGGAAATCGGACGCTTGTCTGCTAGGTCTTGGACCCCATTCTCGAAAGCGTCCCCTCCGCCTTGAGGATTTATCAAAAGTTTTGGGGGCCCCCGACTCCTGTAGGCTTCTGGTGGGGAGCGGTTGCCATGATTGCTCGCGGAATGACCACGACGGAGCTACGAGATGGTGGTGCTCTCATGCTGAAGCCAGCTTCAGTCTGAAACATCCAGAAACAAGGTGGGGCTTTCATCGTTTGGGAAAAAAAAAAAGTTTTCATCCAATGAAAAGTGTTGTTTTTAGGTCATATGATCAAGCCTTCCATCATTAGGAAACCAAAAGTAAAATGAACCAATGAAAAGTTTTATAAACAAGTCACATGACCTGTTATGCGGCATAGGGTATAAAATGCGGAGAAAATACGTTGGCACGTGAGGCGGCGTCAGTAGCGGACCGATGTGCGAATAGGCCGAAGGCAATACAACGCGCCAAGATCCGGATGGCACCGAGGTGGTGTCCAGCAAGTTGCAGCACTGGTGTGGCCATCCTACAATGCTGAAAGTCGGCGTGGGGCGCCCCGTTGGCCTGTGAGTTTGCGTCAGTAGCGGACCGATGTGCGAATAGGCCGAAGGCAGCACAACGCGCCAAGATCCGGATGGCACCGAGGTGGTGTCCAGCAAGTTGCAGCACTGGTGTGGCCATCCTACAATGCTGAAAGTCGGCGTGGGGCGCCCCGTTGGCCTGTGAGTTTGCGTCAGTAGTGGACCGATGTGCGAATAGGCCGAAGGCAGCACAACGCGCCAAGATCCGGATGGCACCGAGGTGGTGTCTAGTCAGTTGCCGCACTGGTGTGGCCATCCTACAATGTTGAAAGTCGGCGTGGGGCGCCCCGTTGGCCTGTGAGATGGTGGCAGTAGCGGACCGATGTGCGAATGGGGCCAAAGGCAGCGCAACAATATTTTCGGAATAGAAGACACCACAAGGCGCTGAGATGCCAAGATCCGGATGGCACCGAGGTGGTGTCTAGCAAGTTGTGGCACTGGTGTGGCCATCCTACAATGGTAAAAGTCGGCGTGGGGCGCCCTGTTGGCCTGTGAGATGGTGTCAGTAGCGGACTGATGTGCGAATGGGGCCAAAGGCAGCGCAACAATATTTTCTGACTGACACCACAAGGCGCTGAGATGCCAAGATCCGGATGGCACCGAGGTGATGTCTAAGTTGCGGACCGATGTGCGAATGGGGTCAAAGGCAGCGCAACAATATTTTCTGTATGGAAGATACCACTAGGCGTTGAGATGCCAAGATCCGGATGGCACCGAGGTGATGTCTAGCAAGTTGCTGTACTGGTGTGGTCATCCTACAATGCTGAAAGTCGGCGTGGGGCGCCCCATTAGCCTGTGAGATGGCGTCAGTAGCGGACCGATGTGCGAATAGGCCGAAGGCAGCACAACGCGCCAAGATCCGGATGTCACCGTGGTGGTTTCATAGTTGAGAGGCACTTCATCGGCAGTGGGGTGCCGAGATCCGGATGGCACCGAGGTGATGTCTAGCAAGTTGCTGTACTGGTGTGGTCATCCTACAATGCTGAAAGTCGGCGTGGGGCGCCCCATTAGCCTGTGAGATGGCGTCAGTAGCGGACCGATGTGCGAATGGGGCCAAAGGCAGCGCAACAATATTTTCTGAAGAGAAGACACCAAAAGGCGCTGAGATTCCAAGATCCGGATGGCACCGAGGTGGTGTCTAGCAAGCTATGCAGTTGAGTTGTGTGCGCACTTGCGGCGAATAGGTCGAAGGCAGCATAACAATGTTTTCTGAATAGAAGACACCACAAGGCGTTGAGATTCGGTTACCACCGAGGTGATGTCTAGCAAGTTGCCGCACTGGTGTGGCCATCCTACAATACTGCTCCGAATAACGGCGTGGGGTGCCCGAAGGGGGGGGGGAGGCGGCGTGAACGGGCCTTCCTAGGTGGAGGCTCGTCTGCTGTAGTGGGGCGCCCCTTTACCGTTTCAGTTGCCATTCAGCTGAGTTTCGGCTACTCTTGATGCTACAGCGACAGGCGGCTGCAACAGGACTCTCAAAATGGCGGCCTGTTCTTTGGATTTGGGCCTGGTCCACTAAAATGGCCCTGGGACACCTTAGAACTCGGACGCTCGATTTTTTTTTTCCTTTCCTGTACATGCAAAAAAAGGTAAATGCCCGGTACGTTACACGCTTCATCTGCCACGATGAACTCTCCAGAGGAACCGAAAAAAAATAGTTATGGTAACTATACCATGCATCGTCATATGGAGAGGTGGCACCAATTAATTATAGTGCTGCATAAAAGAGAGATTTGGAGGAGAACCCCTGACCTGCTAGTACATTCATCAAAGAAGTGGCACTGACAGCATCAGAGGCAAGGGAAACGGTCCCAAATATTTAGAAGAACTTTGGAAAGATTAAAATGACATGTTTAGATTGTGGCAAATTAATTTAATGTGGACAGATTAGTGTTACTCTAATAAATACAGCATATGAACATCATCATAGTCGATGGTTGGTAGAGACATTTTGACTATATCCTGGACCTGCCCGTCCTCGCCCAAAATGGCGCCGGAATAAATGGGACTCGTAACTCCTTGTTGTGTACTGGTTGCAGAACCTTGAAATCACGAGATACGTATGCAGTTTTGAAGCACATGGCGGGCGGGGACGAGAATTGATTGAATATTTCGACATCCCTATTGATATTAAGTTCTGATGTGTTATTGATTACTGTACTATTGAAAGTTCGAATTAACGTCACCCATGGTACTTGCCCGCAAATGTATATCTAGATAATTTTATTGTAACTGGCCCTGTCGTATTTTAATTATAAAATGTACGTCCACCGATTCCGTAACTGTTAGACACCTTAGTTCTTGCAACCTAATGGCCCGCCCGTTACGTTCCTCTACAGTGTAAATGTGTACTCATCATATACGATTACAGTTTGCTCCGTGGCCGGCCCACGTGGTTATAGGCTCGTATTTGTATAATGAAATTTTCACAATAAAGGTTTTTAAAAGAAAACATGGTAGTAGTATATACATTGGTAAAGTTTTTAATAATAGTCACTGTTTTAGAATCATTAAAAGGCAAGTGAAATAAAGCAGACCAATTACATGAAGGGTAAAAGGTATAATACGAAGGAACGCAGTAAAGATAAATGGTCAAGGGCTGTTGTGTTTTCTATTCCTGCAACATAAAGTGATCGATAAGAATCTCATATTCAGGCGTATCGGCGACTAAGACAGCAGGTCGACCCTCTTTTGCTCAACGGCTCCGTCATGGGACGTAGAAACGCTCTTTTTCTCGAAAAAAGAATATATTTTACTTGCAGGACAGTTGTAAATTTTCCGGGAAAGTACATTAGCCTGGAACATTATAACATATATTTAAGAAAAAATAATGTTCGGAAGTAATAAAAAGCGTAATTTTTAGGTCATATGACCAAGCCTTTCATCATTAGAATAGGAAAAGTAAAATGAACCAATGAAAAGTTTTATTAACAAGTCACATGACTTGTTATGCTTACGTTACGCGCTGCGCGCCCCGGATGACTTCCGGATGCGCTAACGCGGCGCGTCATATGACGCATTACGCGACAACGCAGGTCCAGAATATAGTCAAAATGTCTCCACCAACCAGCGGTCGGAACACAACCCCTTTCAGCAGGCTAAATACTTCTGTTAAATGACAACAGAAGGGACAGGCAACAAGAACCATCAGTCAAAGAGGGGAGGGCTAGTTCTTCTCTACCGGGTTACATTGGGGCGCTACCGGAACTGATCGAATTGGTAGTCTACAGTGTTTCTGGATGTTTCAGACTGAAGCTGGGGTTAGCATGAGAGCAGTACCATTTCGTAGCTCCGTCGTGGCCATTCCGCAACCAATCATGGCAGCCGCTCTTTATCGTTATTTTGGGCGGGGTGGGTGGCGGAGCCGAGCTGTTTTGCAGCCATCATTGTGTGGAGTTCAGTTCATTTCACTAGTTTTGTATTTGTCATGAGGGGTTGTTCCTAATGTTTCTATTTTAGCGAGGTCAAAAAGAGATCCCGTTAGTGGCCAACTGATTTTGCTCGATTCCTTTTCCTTTTTTTTTTTTACACGATTTTTCGTTATCTGCAAAGACTAAACAGAGTATTGCGACTCTGTGTTTGTTTGTAAATAGAGAATGAACCAAAGAGAACCAATTCTAAAACAGTAAATACTTGGATAACAATCAATCAAATGGAGAGAGAAGCAGGCACGACGTATTACAACGGGGGCAAAGGCCTGCGTTAACTACCCTTAACTATGTGCAAAGAGAGAGTACTCCTAATAGAAATGAGGGGGGGGGCACCATTCAAAGCAGATCAGTGTGCATAAACACGAAAATGTTTTCACTTACCACGTACTTGACATTCGACAGCTTATGATATTTGCTATTAAAAAACCATTGAAATTCACTGAAAAAACCATAGGTTATAGATCATATATAGTTAGGAATTAGCATTTACAAAACCTTGAAAATTCACTGAAAAAACCATAGGTTATAGACCATATATAGTTAGGAATTAGCATTTAAAAAACCTTATTTTACTCACACAAAACCATTGAAATTCCATATATAGTTAGTTGCACTAACTATATATCGCGCACCCGCAATCCACTGCTGATGATGTCACATATTACATCATTCATGACATGGTCAGTGACATCACTGATGACATCACTGATGACATCTCAAATGACATCACTGATGACATCACTGATGACATCTCATTTGACATCAATGACCACATCACTGATGATATCATTCATGTGACAATACAATGCATCTCCTCATATTTTAATATAACCTCTGTTTCACCCAGTGTTAAATACAGAGTATAATTTTTGAAACCATTGACACACCAATACTAGTTACTACATATGTACTCACTGATTCCTACGTCTACACACACATTCACTCATTCACCCATACAATCATTCCTACATACAATCACTCATCTTTACAACACTATCATATGCACTCATACACCTATACAGACACTCACACTCTGTCACTCATCCATGGAGTTACTCACACACCTAGTCAGTCCTGTAAATAATCAATCACACTTCCATTTTCTAATCTATACAGTTAAACATAGAGCACCTTATATTTTCAAACATATACTAACACATACTTACCTTGTTATACAATCATTGATATAAGTACACATTGATCTGCACAGAGTCACACACCTCCCAGCCAGCCACACACACACTCAGTCTCCCATACAAATACTTGGACAATCAATCAATAACCCATATAGTTACTCATATAGCTATTGATCAACACATGCAACAGTTTACAGAACAACAGACATAATGATGCACAAATTAAGACAGTTTAGTCACTAACCCATGCACTCAGTGAGACACATTTAATCACTCACTCATACAGTCAGTCATGCACCTACTAAATCCTTCGTCCAGACACTTATACATCCACTCATTCTACAATATGTAAGACATATTTAAACTTTACAGAAACATAAAATCACTGGATGTTGTTATCAGTGATGTCATCAGTGATGTCATTTGAGATGTCATCAGTGATGTCATCAGTGATGTCACTGACCATGTCATGAATGATGTAATATGTGACATCATCAGCAGTGGATTGCGGGTGCGCGATATATAGTTAGTGCAACTAACTATATATGGCATTTCAATGGTTTTGTGTGAGTAAAATAAGGTTTTTTAAATGCTAATTCCTAACTATATATGGTCTATAACCTATGGTTTTTTTCAGTGAATATATATATATATATATATATATATATATATATATATATATATATATATATATATATATATATATATATATATATATATATATATATATATATATATATATATATATATATATATGGTGATCGACAGTAGGTAGTTATAGTTAGGACCTAGTCTAGTTTCCATAGGTAAAGCCTTTTGTGTTTTGCTAATAACCTTGGCACATTTGACAAATCTTCATAACATTTTCATAACTAGTATACACCTGAGTTTAGCTGCTATATTGAATGTTTTGAGGGTATTCATCCAGTTGAGGCCCAAAACACGTTTTCCCCAACACAATTTCCGATTTGGATTTTAGACACGACTACAGCCTGTACTGCTGGACGGAATTACACCAAATTTGGCAGAAAGCTCACTCTTGGTCCAGAAATAGCTGTTTTGAAATTTGGTTTAAATCCCTTCTGAAGGTTTAGAGTTATTTAAGACAAAAGAAATATAGATTCGAAGAGCCAACAGATCTCATGCTGAGATCTAAATGGCTGCCAACACATCAACCAGGAAATGTTGACAGCCATCTTGGGAGTCAAACTCAGCTGAGTCCCAAGAAAAAAGCCCCCACAAAAACATAAGGAGGCAGGGTAATAATATCCTGACTCCTTAGGTCCTGGGAATTTTATTTTTCTTCCATTTTGGCACAATGTTGCGATGGCTCTGCTGCAAAAGAAAACAGCTTGGTTTTTACTAAAAACCAAAGGTTGCAAGGGAATTACAGTTAGGTTCAGATTTTACACACACAAAACCATACAAATTCAACAGTTATAGCTATATTTAGCTCAAGAAATTGTAGCCCGTGCCCTAAGATAACCATAACTTACGCTCTTGCCATGCACTGCTAATTACAGTACATATTATTTCACTAATGACATCTCCTATGAAATAATTAATAATATCACTGCAACTTTTCTAGTAAAATTATTGATGAGAAAACTGTTCATGGAGGGGCCTAAGTTATAGTTACCTTGGGGCATAAGTTATAGTTACTTGAGTTAACTATAATTCAAAAATGTAATTGTTTTCTATGTTCAGATGTTGTGTATCCAAATAACAGGTACCAACACCTCAAGAATTGTTTCTCCACATAGTTAATTCAAGCTAAAGCGTAACACATTTCGGCAGCTATTCCTGCCTTGTTCACACAAAATGGGAGCAATGGTTCTTGACCCATATATACCATGATACATAGTTTCAAGGTATCATAGATATAGTGAATATACTTGTGCCCTTTTGTTGAATTCAGTCTTTTTTCATTCTATCTTTGTGAAACTTTTAGCATTACACACTTTCTTTTTTTATAATGGTATTCCTTATTTGCATGTTCAGTGAAACAATGAAAGAAACACCTTTATGAAGTGCCTGTGCTGTGCAACAAAATAGTTTGCAATATTTATGTATCGCGATCCCTGAGTGCATATACACTTTAAAGTGCTAGTACAGTGCAAATTGTTGCATAACCATTCTATTTGTAAAATTTTGGGCCTCATTACGATGTTGGTCAGAAAGGCTCTTAATGGCATTCGGATTTTCCTAACCTGTGTTGAAACCCATGTTTCCAACCAACTCAGAAATATTTGTGACCAACTGATTATGATAGAAGGTAACCGTTCGGTCTTTTCCACTCGGTTCTGACCGGCATTCAGAGACTCTGGGTCAGTCGGAGCTGAATCTTGCAGGTCTATGGACCGAGTTTCTGACTGACATATTACGATGTTGGAATCGGACAGCCTTTCCGAATCGGTCTGCCTGACACAAAATGGTTGTTGGAAACTGACTTTGGGAACCCGTATCAGGCCTCTCTTCCCCCAGAGTCATCCGGTTGGGGCCCATGGAGGTACCCATGGTACCCCTGTTTACAACCATGCACAGTGTGACAGGCACCATGGGGTGCCACACTGATTCCGACAAGGGGTCGGTTGGAATGCTTTCTGACCAACAGCGTAATGAGGCCGTTAGTCATAATGAAGAATGGATATCGTATATATATATACAAGAACTGGCTAAGGCTTGTGCCTTTTTTGTACATGATGCTTTTTGGAATAGACAATGTGAAGTAAAATGTGAAGTAAAAATTGTGAAATAAAAATTAATTGAGTAAGATGCAATTTACTTAGAAAGTAAGCATGACACTTTTCTATGGTTTCTTCCTTCACACAGCATTGCATCCCACAACATGTTACTTCAGTAATAAATGCAGACAGTATTTAGCTTATTAGTAAATTCAGCTTAGAATTAACACATGAACATCCCCATAGGGTTTAGATGAATGTCAATTTTTCTGGAGAAATGGAGAGTTATCCCTACTGGGTGTTTTCTATTCCTCCAAAAACCTTAAAAGTTAATCTTGCTCCAAGTGGTATGTCCCTCTATAGTTTCTATTTCTTTCAAAACCATGGATGTGAGAGAGCATAAATTACATTCTAATCATGTATATCTATCCCATTTAATGTTATTATGCATACCATGTGGTCCATGCAGTTTCTTCCCTTCCCTTTTAAAAGGCCCCTAGCGCCAGTTCATGTTCAAATGCACAGACACAATTTTTTCACTTAAAGTGCATCGTGAATGTGATAAAGATGTGTTTCTCCAAATCTAACACTAAATTATGTCAATCTTAAATACTTTCTAGTGCATCTCATCATAAAACTTTATTTAGGTCTCGACACCATAAAAGTACAAATGCAATACAGAATCAATGACGTAATAGGCCTATTCCTTCAAGTTGCCATTATTTATTTCATTCATGTGCCTAGCAACAGGGTAACTCTTGTCACAATTTTTAACTGCTCTTAAATGCTGCAGGACCCTCACATGCACCATATGTATGGTGCTCCCCACATACATACTAGGATAGGAGCATTGCAACACATAAACAATATGGTGACTCCTGCAATTAAATGAATTGCATATCTTCAATGGAGTTTTTAATAAAAGTGATTAAGCTTCTTTTATGTTGAGACCATGTTGGCAAGCTTTGCATCTGTGGCATTTGAGGAACTAGTTAGTTCCTCAACTAGGCTAGTTCTCAGCCACAAATCTGATTCTGTTACCTCAGGGCTGCTCACATCCAATTTTTGTCGCATTGATTTTGTAAGTAGGGGTTTAATTGGGTACCTATTGCCCTATTATGGGATCACTCCTGACTATGTGTCAATGTCTGGTCAGTATTTCTCTCATTTTGTCATCCTAAGCATGGTACTCAGTAATCATTCTCAGCTCCATTTGAACCCCTCCCTTTTTGTTAGTTCCCTTTTGCAAACACAGAAATGTGTCTCTTGATGTTCCCTCTGCTTTATGCTTAGCTTATTCTAGTACTTGGGGACTGTTTCCTCTTTCAGCAAATCGTTCTTGCAGTTGAGCCTGGGCTTCCCTCAATGTTGTTAACTCACTGCAGTTTCTTTTAATCTGCAAATGTTCACACGTGATGCTCTGTTTCAATTTGCTAGGATGGCATCTATGTGAGTGTAAGATGGAACTTCCTGCAATAGGCTTTCTATGGGTTTTGGTAAGAAGTTTGTTATTTTTTACAAAACCCACTTAACCGAGAAAAAAAACTCTGAATACTGATACTGGTAGTGAGGTTCAGTGTATTGTTGTTCAACTCAGAGGTGCCATTCCACAAAATTACCAAATCATCTATAAACCTTGTCCAAAGGATGTTTTCAGACCATTCCCTGACATACTTGGCCGGAGCATCTGCCCCTCCCACCATTTCATATGGAGGTTGACATAACTCGGGGGAAAAGCAGGTGCCCATTTCAGTGCCCCTGACTAATACTGGGCGTAGTGTGAGTCGTGGGGCTAAGCGGAGCGCCACAGAGTTGATAACAAACTCCATGGTGCTCCATTTATTTATTTATTTGTTTGTTTGTATAGCGCTAGAATCGACCCCCAAAGCGGTATCTCTGCGCTTCAGTGAGATATGGGTGGCAGAATAACTCCAATGAGTTAGTAAGTAAGGAAGAGGATAGTCTTCAGCTGCTTTCGGAATTGAAGATGGTCCAAACATTGCCTCAAGGGCAGCGGCAGTTCATTCCAGTAACGCGGGCCAAGATGGGATAAGGCCTTTCCTCCCAATCTTGCTCTTCTTACTTGCGGCACCACAAGCAGAGATTTCGTATTTGAACGAAGTGATCTTGAAGGAGCATAGAAAATACATTTCTCAGAGAGATATAAAGGTCCTGAGTTAAGCAGTGCCTTGTGAATGGTACGGCAGGTTTTAAACTTGACTCTTTGATGAATAGGAAGCCAGTGCAATTTTATCAGAAGAGGGCGGGAGGGAGTCCTAGGGGGGACATTAAGGACCAATCGTGCCGCCGTATTATGAACCACCTGTAGTCTTGCCAATGAAGCCTCATTGGCAGAGACTAACAGGCCATTGCAATAGTCCAGGTGGCTTAATACAAGTGCCTGGACACGTGTTTTTTGGGAGGAGTCCGGTAGTAGGGGAAAACTTGATGGAGTAGGCCTATTGTATGGAAACAGACCCCAGCTGTTTGAGTGGCATGCTCTTTCAGCGTAAGTGCCTGGTCCAGCCTGATCCCTAGGTCTTTTACTGACATCTTAGGGATAGGAAGGGGGCCTAGATCTGTCGGCCACTATTCAGGAGTCCATAGAAGAGGTGCCTCTCCGGAGAGCATGATTTCAGTTTTCCCCATTTTGCAATGGAGGAAGTTGTTTCGCATCCAGTCAGATATCGCTCTCATCCCCTTGTAGCTCTGCCATGCCACCTGCCTCCCACCTGTCCTTTATTAACAATTGCTAAAGTTTAAAAAAAATAAGTTTAAAAGTACCTTACCTTATCTGCAGCATCTGCGTTGTCCCCGGCTGTCCTCCTCCTCTCTTCATCGCATTTGTGGCAAAAACTGTGCATGCGCGGGCACCCACGCATGCTCATTTCTCACAAAAAATGCGCATGCGTGGGCGCCCCTGCATGTACAGTTTTCACCTTGAACGAGATGAAGAGAGGAGGAGGCCAGCTGGGGATGCCACAGATAAGGTAAGGTGTGTTAAACTTATTTTTTCAAACTTTAGCAATTGTTATTATAGGGTGGGTGGGAGGTGGGGGCAGGCCAACTCTACTCCGTGTTCTCCACAAAACGCGGAGTATGCAAAACTCTGCACACTCCGCGGACAGAGCAGAGTTCTCTGCTCACAGTTACCCCTGACTTCCCTGTAGGTGTCTTTTCCATACATGAAGAAATTGTTCTTCAGGCACCACTCTGCCATTTTCACAAACATGTCTGAGTGCTGATGCAGGTAGATTGGTCTAGAGCCTAAGAAATACCTCATGCCTCTAAGTCCATCTTTGTAGGAAATACTCATGTAGAGGGAAGTGACAACTAGCGCCATTAAAACAAATGAATACTCCCACATGATGTCATAAATTCTTTTAAGAAAATCCCTTGTGTATTGTATGTAGAAAGGTGGATTACCTACATATTCCTGCAAAGTGTTCTATAAATCGGGAGGTAGTTGAAAATAAACTCCCTATGGCTGAAAGGATGGGTCTGCCTAGTGGGTTCTCATAGTATTTGTGAATTTTAGGGACCAGATATAATATTGGAGTTATTGGTGTGTCTACCTTCAAGTACAAGTGCTCATCTTGGGTGATTTAGCCTGCCCCTCTTCACTTTGATAACTCTGTATGATATCTGTTTTTAATCTCAAACAAATTTGTTTGTGACACCTTTGGACCATGAGCCTCCTCTCTTAACTGATGTTTTACCTCTTATTTGTACTTGTCAAGGGGCCACAGGACAATGTTCCCTCCCTTGTCAGACTGATGAATAAACATATATTTTCTATTTTTGATGTTATCAATCACCTGCCGATATTTCAACCCCTGGATCTTATTACCAATCTGGAAATTCTCACTTAATTTTATTGACAATGATTTTAAATCACTGATCACCAATTCATAATAAATGTCCAGTGAGTTCCTAGGGAAAATAGGTAGAAAACGCGATTCTGGTTTAAAGGGAATCTCTATGCTTCCAAAAATGTCAATTCATAAGGCATCCTCCCTTGCTGTGGTAGATGAGGGTAGATTCTCCCTTCGCTGTCTCTTTCAAGTTGTTCCAAGTTGTACAACAGTTCCATATCTGTGACGGCTAGATTGGTGTCTGGAGTCACTGAAATTGTTCCACCTTCCTTCTTGCCTTTAGTGTGAAAGAACTTTTTCAGTTTTAGTTTTCTCATAAACCTCAAGAGATCAAATTGTGTCTGTCCATAGTGGAAATTGGTCAGAGTACAAAACTATAGTCACAGTGAGATTATTCCCTCTTCTTCCTCTGAAAGTTCCAAATCCGATAGATTGACCGGTATACAACGTTTACAACGCAACTTTTACAACGCACTACCATTACAACGAAATTTTACAACGCAACATCCATTACAAAGCATACATTTACAACGCAGTCATTACAACGCATGACACTACAACGCACACCACTACAACGCATACCATTACAACGCAGTCATTACAACGCATACCATTACAACGCAAAACTTACCATCCAACACTTACCCTACTGTTGCACCCCCTCGAGTTAGAATAGTAATTTTAACCCCTACACTATCCAAAACTTTACCTACTGTTGCACCCCCTGGAGTTTTACCTTATATGCAATGTAATGTAATGCGTTGTAATGGTATGCGTTGTAAATGTAGTATGCGTTGTAGTGGAATGCGTTGTAAAGGTATTTTTTAAGAATTCGTTGTAATGGTATGCGTTGTAATGGTGTGCGTTGTAATGGATGTTGCGGTGTAAAAAATGCGTTGTAAAGGTATGCGTTGTAAAAGTGTGCGTTGTAACGTCATACATCCAGATTGACCACCGTTTGAGCATGTATCTTCCCTACTGCTTGTGCTGTCATGTCAGTTTTGCTTTGGCTCCGGATCTGAGCTTCATGTCTTCTACTTCTTCTCTGGTAGGCTTTCCTTTTCGTTGTGGGCATGATCTGGCATTGAGTGTGCAATCCATCCATAAAAAAGAGCTTCTTAATAACTGTTGGTAATTCTTGATTCTCTCTCCCACCTGCAGACAGTCCCATTCCTTCTTTCTTCTTCTATGTCTATATTTAGCTCAGAACTAAATTCAAAGTGTGTCTCCATTAGTGTCTGTCTGCCTTGTTTGATGCTGTAAGAGTTGTTTTGTTGTGAATTTTTGTCTGCGTATATTTTCAAAGCAAAGCACATTTGTGTTATTCTGTCCCCTTTGGTAGTCTATTCTGTCCCTTGTGAACTTCATTGTCTTACAGTCTTCAATTGTTTGCACATATTTTTTCAATTTACTCTCCAAATCTTTTTTTAAATTTCTGTATTACTTCTGGTTTGGAATGCTGACTCATCTCATGCTGAAACACCAATATTTTTCTCTATCCTGTTAGCCATACTTCCCAAAAATACTCAACATATTTTGAGATGATTCCACACTTTTTGTGGACTGTTCCTGCAGCATCTTCGGTTCCGGATTCTCTTAGGTTGTGGCTATCAATACCCTGCCAACTTCCTGATATTTCTCAAGTGATTTGCACTCAAATTAAGTCCCCACAATACTGAGGGGCCAACTAGCCCACCAGGTACCTCCAGTATGCGTCAGGGAGCTGCGTTGCAGAGAGGTGTTCAGAGGCCACACCCCTTTTACAACACTCTGCAACGCAGCTCTCTGGCATTTATTGGAGGTACCTGGTGGGCTAGTTGGCCACCAGGGGACCTCAGGATTGAGGAGCAATTAATTCCCCAACTTAAATCATCCTGCCATAGCAAACAGCAGTGTCCCATGGTGGACACCCCAGGACACCGCTGGAAATGGCCCTGGGGGGTGGTTGTCCCCAGGGTCATCACAGGGCTCTAGGAGGAGGGCTGCGCGGGCCCCGTCCCAACGTTGTTAAAGCTCCAGGGAGGTGGTGGTACCCGGGCTCGGGGGTCCGTAACAGACCCCCAAATTTACATATTAGTACCCCAGGGAGGTGGTGGCCCCCCCGGGGCATGTGGGTGGGCTCTAGCTTCCCACGGAATAATTACAGAAAGTCCCGGGGGTGGCGGTCCCTGGGGCTTGGGGGGCCTTTGAGACCCCCCATAACAATTTAAAAAGAAGCAACTATTTTTGGATATGCCCCCAGGACATGGCCTGCCCGGGGGCTAATTAATAACAAAGCAAGTTTTTTTTATTTTCGCAGCAGGATCCGCGGATCCTCTGTGCATCCCGCGATCTAAAAAAAAGTATATATATCTTTGGGGCCCTGGGGGTCCTTGTGGGATGCCCTAAGCAGGCCTAGGGGGGCAGGGTGTTTCTACCCTGCCCCCTTTTCTTATTTTGCGCCTTAGTTTTTCTGTTTTCTTGTGCCTCGTTTCTACCGAGGCACAAGATGGCTGCCAACACTTCCTGGTTTGGAGTGTTGACAGCCAATTAGCATGAAGCACGTGATCGGGAGGATGCGCGTATCCTTTGTGCCTCTATATGTCGATAGCTATTAAAGTTTAATTTTCTCAGCAGCTACTGAACGGATTTACACCATTTAAGGGCTTTTTCTGAACCAAGGGCTACCTTTTTTGCCAAATTTGGTGTATTTCCATTCAGTAGTTCGGGCTGTAGCTGTGTCTAAAGCTTCTAATGGTAAATTGCATGGGAAAAACAATTTTTGGGACCCCCTTTTTTCTCGCCCCCCGCTTGCCGGATCACCCCAAAACTTTCAAGATAGGAGCGTCCTGGAGCGGCCCGCGAGTTTTGAAAATGTTGCGAAGATTTGTCAAACGGCGCCAAAGTTACTGGGAATAGAATGTTGCAATTTTCCTATGGTAACTAGGTCCTAACTATAGCTACCTACTGGCGACCACCATTAGGTAATATATATATATATACATATATATATATTGCTCCAACTCGCCTTCAACTTCAACTCTACATGAACAGACAAGCGTGGACCCAGTTTGATAAGTGCATCAATTTATTTCGCCAATGCCGCCATAACGCTTTTCGGCAGATCCCTCCCTTGATCACATGACATCTCATTGACATTTTACATCGCTTTTAAAGTGCTAGTGCAGTGCAGCCTACAATAGACATAGAGAAAATATTTCATTTCAATTTGTTTCATGGTAAAGATAACAGCTTAAATGCTTAATTTCATTTCTAAATAAATGAGCATGAAAAATAAATATCTCATGCTAACAAATAACCGCATAAATGCACGAATACCAATGAGTTCATCATCTGTCTACAAAAATGTTACTTATTAGTGAAACCATTTTTAAGAAAATACTATGTGCAATTGTGTGTACAAGTGAAATTAAAATCATCAATAAAAACATAAGTCCTAAATTGACGATTCCTAATAAAGTGACTGTTGTGCTTAGTTGCCTTAAATTCTTTTAAAGTGCATAGAAATGGCCTCAGGATTAGTAATATTCAATTTTTTATCAAAGGTTGATCCATCAAAAAATCATTCATAATAACAAGTAGTATTAAAAATATACACTTTCTATTAAATGATTTCTAAAACCAATCCTAATACAATAAATATATAAATAACATCATCCTAAAATCCATTTCCAATCTAAAAGAATCTCAGTAGGTGGCGATAGTGGACGTGTCAATTCCATATATTTTAATGGTACCTATAAGCTGGGCAACAATTTTCAGTTAATCAGATTTTGCAATATGTTGGCTATAATGCAAATGTTCAAAAACACAAAGCTAGGTCAAATTTATAAGCAGGTGTACAGATCCTCGCTGTTATTTAATCCATGCGGGTGTTTAGAGTCAAATCTCAGGATATATACAGTTTCTAGACTCCTTAATCTGGATTCCCTGTCCCCACCCCTTTTAAGTGGTAACACAGTATCAATTACAAAAAACTTAAGATGTTTGGGATCACTGTTGTGACGGAGCTTGAAGTGCCGTGCCACAGGATAACTTTCATCATTGTTACAGATTGCACGAATATGCTGTAAAATTCGCTTATGTGCTGGTAGCTTGGTGCTTCCCACGTATTTCAGATTACAACTGCAGGTGAGCACGTATACTGCAAAATCAGTTTTGCACGTTAAGTGCAAATTGATTTTGCCAAATGCTGGATCATGTGCCGTTGTATAACAGGTGGTATTCTCCCCGTACTGGCATGCTTATATATATATATATATATATGCTATATATATACACCACACGCTCACCCTCGAAAGAATGAGCCCGACATGTGCTGGCTCCGACCAGGATTTATTCTGCATAAAATAACAGCAACAGTCCAGGAAACGCCAGGCAGACGCGTTTCTAGCGAGTGTCTTGCTTTCATTAGTGCCGGTTCTCGTTTCCTCATAGAGCCTCACACCTGGGGATAACCAGTGTCCTGAGCAAATCTCTGGCCACTCCTTTTGTAGATGGAAACTCCCCGCCTCCGCTTTCAGCAGTAATGCCTCCTGTGACGATGTCGAGACCAGAGGCATGCTGGTACTCCGAGTTCATGGTGTCAGCCCATACAGTGATGGCTGGCAAACGCCTAGTGGCTTGACTCGATGTTTCGCACACCCCCGCTCTCGTCCTCAGGGATATTCTTCGCAGTACCGGGCGGGGCCCCTGCACGCTACAGTCTCTTTCCCCAAAGCAGTAAGTCCAAGCAAAAATACTGTAGGACCACTTGGGGGGTGACACGATGTAGTTAGATACAGAATACCAAAGTTGCTGATTTTTCATGTCACACCAGATCAAGAGGGCATGTCGGTAAGCCAGGGAACAGCATACTGGCTATTTATATGCACCACACGCTCACCCTTGAAAGAATGAGCCCGACATATATATATATTCACACACACACACACATATATATATATATATGCATATCTATATAGGTATATATATATATATATTACCTACTGGCGGTCGCCAGTAGGTATATATAGTTAGGATTTTTTCCCTATGGGATTTTTGAAAATTCTATGTCTAATAACTTTGGCGTTTGTGGACGGAATTGGCTGAAATTTTCTGGAAAATGGAACATTTTGTTTCTGAGCAGCCCCTGGAAATTTGGGGGGGGTTCGTCAAGGGGGGGCCGAGAAAAAAGGGGGGTCCCAAAACGTGTTTTTAACATTGAGTTTTCCATAGGGCGGTTGGCCTCACTTTTAGCCCGAACGGCTGAATGGATTTCCACAAAACTTGGCAAAATTGTAGGGACTGGTAGCCCGATGTGCCTTTGCTAGGTCTCAATATATGTGCTTCAGTGGATTTTGAGAAATTAACGTTCAAAAAAAGATATATATCTGTAACAGCGGACCGGGCAGCGCTCCGGTTCGCGGACTTTACGCATAACGCAACTTCGCGTAGTGAAGCTGATTGGCTCTCCGGTGTCTGTCAACATTCTAAACAGTCCGGAGCGGCCGCCATCTTGTCTCTCGGTAGGATTGAGAGACAAGAGGAGGCCAAAACAAAGGGGGAAATGACCATAAGGGGGCATAGTAGATCCTCCCTGACCCCTTAGGTTTAATGTGGAGGCTTTAAAAGGGCCCCGCGGGGCAAAAAAAAAAATAATTTTTTTTTTGTTTTTTTGCGTGGGTAGCGCCCGGTTCGCGAACCGGGAAGCGTTCTGGGCAGCGTACTATAAGGAAAAAAGAATTATAGACTTTTCAAATACTGTATGTTAATTGATTGTTGGTTTTGTTGATTATTTTTAAATTTTTTTATTTTTTAAGCAATTATTTATTATTGTGATTGTGTTTGAAAATGTAATAACATTTCTAACATTTAACTAGTTTATGAATTACATATAAAAATGATTAAAGACTCAAACAATTTTTTAATATTACATACAATTTTATTTTTCAGATTGTTTTTCAAAATTTAATAGAACGTCTAGCATTTGACTGTCCGGTATGTCCTCTTTTTGAGTGAACATAAGTTCCCACATTTGACCGTCATCATAATGAAGTAAATGATCCACAGATTCTACACATTGAACTAATTCATGGTCCCGTGATTCATCCATGAAATCTGAGTCATCATTGTCCTCAATATCTTTTTCTGTGTTGTTCTCCAGAACAATTTCAAAGGAAACATTCTGCTCACCTTCCATTTTATTGCTGTAATTTGCATAAAAAATAAATATATCAGTAGAGATAGGGCACTGTTGGGTTTAAGTTCAGACAGGTACTTGTGAGTTTATAACAGAGAAGTAATCTATGGGCACTGTATGGTTTCAGGCGTGAAGTAGTACTATTAAAAAGTGCCTGTGAAGAAGCCTAAGTAAATTCATAATTATACCACAGAAACCTAAATCAATCCATAATTATAATAAAGAAGCCTTTCTCAATGTCTAACTCTTACAGAGGGATAGTATATAACTATCTGAAAATGTTTTCAAATTTATAAAATAATATCTCACCTTCTAAAAACAAGTTTAAGTTGTGAGTGAAAATGATCTTGCAATGTAGTTCAGGAAGTAGTAGTCAAAATGGCTGTGTTTCTCTCTCTTCCTTTATATATATTCAGGTACATAGCCAATCAAATGTCAGGTAAAAAAAGTAGAAAATGAAAGTAACATTTTAATTGGTTGTCAATTCCAACACTTCAGATGTGTTTTGTGAAGTAATTTACCTCAGGGTATTTAGAGAGGTCTACAGGCTAAATGGTTAAATGGAATTTCAATCAAATTTGTGAAAATGGTAGGCATTGGTATGTAGTATGAGCTAATCTATATTTGGTGAAATTGTCTCCAGTCGCTTTTCTGTAAACTACTTTCCCACCTTTTTTGATGGTGCGCTTCCCAGGGAGCGACCCGGTACGCGAACTGGCGAGCGCCCCGGTTCGCGAACCTTAAGCGTTACGGGAGTCCACCATTTTGTGTTTCGGTCGAATTAAGATACAAGATGGAGGGCAAATAATGTTCAGAATGGGTAGAAGGGGGCATGGTAGACTTATCTTGACCCCCTAGGTTTTCTGAGGGTGGCTGAGGAGGCCCATATGTGCGAAAAAAAACATTTTTTTTTTAAATTTCACGAGGTTAGCTTCCGGTTCGCGTACCGGGTAGCGCCCCGGGGAGCGTACTTTGTTGAAAATTAGTGAAAAAAGTTAGAGAAAAATAATAATTGTGAGTGATCAGATGTAGGGTAGCTCTGAGAAGAGCTTTTGGGTTTATGGTACATTTAGGTACTTATGAGTAGGTACCAATGCACATTCTTAAATTCAGAATGAAAATTCTGTTGCCCTCATCTGAGAAGTGAACTCCATCTCCTCTGTAGATATCTTGCATGTAGTAACGCAAGTTATTGTTGTACAGGGAGCCCATTCCATGGTCTCTCATGTAAGCTGAAACAGATTTGTTTACATGCTTCCTCGACTTCTCAATTTGTGGACAAAATTGGTTTGACCACCTCCATTTCTGTCTTTGGCATATATTTGAATATACCAAGGCAGACTGAGGAAAAAGTGCCATCAATTGCTCAAAGGTGTCCTTTAAAAGCATTTCCAGACCTACCCCAGTCAAAGTGCCCAAATCATTACCTCCACAGTGCACAATTAACAGGTCAGGTTTTGGCAAATGCATAAAGGTTTTCACCAATGGTATCAATTGGTGACATTTTAATCCTCTGTGGCCAAACCACTTAATTTCCACATCTTGTAAATTGAGGTTAGGTAAATTCCTGTTCTCAGCATACCTCTGAGCCCAATAGATGTAACTATGTCCAACAATCCAGACAGAAAACATGGTGAGAGAAGGTTCTCCTGCAGTCAGATGAAGTGTGGCAATGAAATGGCAGTTGAAAAAGTAAGAGTTTAAAATGAAAAAAACTGTGGAGTTTCTGTGTTAATGAAGCATTAACAGTGATTGGTGGATTTTGATTGCTGAAAACAGAAAGTTAGGGTGCATGGATGAGTTGTTTGAAAGATGTATTTTGAGTGGTCAAGAAGAAATCATTAAATGAAAGAATGCACTGGATATGAGGTGCACTGAGAGTTCAGAGTTCAATTGCAACATTGTTGTGTGAACTTGCAAACACCAGAGGTCTTCCAAGACGTGGTTGCCATGCAAAAAAGGCAGAAAGGGGAGAGGGGGGAAGGGTTTTCATTTGAAAAAAAGTGAGGGAAGAGTTTTGATTGGGTGACATGAGAGATATGTGTGAAGAATTACAGCATTTCTGTGCTTTTGATAGCTGCAGACTCTGGAGTGCATACCTTTTGCTCTGCTGAAGACAAATTGGTGTGTTTCTGAGACTGTTTTGAAACTCAAAGTATTTGCTAAGGTGAGAAAAGATTTCTTTAATTTAGATAGAGAATAGTGTGCTTTAAGGAGAAAATTATGAAGAAAGTTGTGTTCTTCAAATGTTGCTTTGTCTCAAGTGTTTTACAAATAGATTTTGTTTCTTTGAGAAAATGTAATTGGAGAAAATGTGAAGTATTAGTACTGACAGGGTGTTATTGTGCATAGGAGCTGTGGAGTCTTTTCAAATTATGACTTGAAAATCGTTTTTGAGGAAAATGAATGGTTATAATATTTATGACAAGGACATAATGGTGTATGCTTCATTATAAGGCAATTGAGTGTCTCTGATGTTATTTTTCCCATTTTAATGTAAGACCTTTCTCTGTGGAGCAAATTGCTTGTAAATATGCTCCCACCTCTGCATGGCAAATTTAGATTTTGAATGTTTGCGTTACATAGCCATGTTAAAAGTGACACAAACATGCTGCAAAGGCAATCAAAAAACGCTTTTATGTGTCTTAAGGACATTTTAAGTCATTTCTCCATGTGCAGTGTTTTTAAATTATGATTTGAAAATCGTTTTTGGGGAAAAGGAATGTTTTTTAAATTTATGACAAGGACATAATGGTGTATGCTTCTTTATAAGGCATTTCATTGTCTCTGATGTCATTTTTCCCATATTACATTAAAAGACCTTTCTCCGTGGGGCACATTCCTTGTAAATATGCACCCACCTGTGCATGGCAAATTTAGATTTTGAATGTTTGTGTTACATAGCCATGTTAAAAGTGACCCAACCATGCTGGAAAGGCAATCAAAAAACGCTTTTATGTGTCTTAAGGACATTTTAAGTCATTTCCCCATGTGCAGTGTTTTCAAATTATGATTTGAAAATCGTTTTTGGGGAAAAGGAATGGTTTGTAAATTTATGACAAGGATATAATGGTATATGCTTCTTTATAAGGCATTTCAGTGGAAATGAATGGGTAATTTGCAATTAGGAATTTGCTCATCGCAAATTAGGAATGGTAAAGAATCGCTATTTATTCCTTAAAATTCGCTATTTTGGAAATGCAAAATAGTTTGATGATACATATGGCGGTTCATCTCTAACAAGATAAGAAGCTTAGGGATACATTTATGATGACTGGCGCAATGAAGTGGACATCACTTACTTCATTGGTAGAACTTTACATGTATTATCTCCTCTGTATTCTTCATCAAGCGTAACTTTCATCTGCAATCCTGAGTAGGCCTCACCTTAAACAAACCTCTGGATAGGGCACACCTTATCGTCATCCTGAATTAATCATTTAAAATGCTAGGGACAGATTTATGATAGGTGTATGCCTCTTTTGCGCCACTGTGCGTCACTTTTGTGATGCAGCGGCGGTGCAAAAGATTTGCTATGAGGCGACAAAATTACAAATTGATGCATTTAGGCAGATGTGTCATGGTGTAAAAAACACCGTGCCACATGAAACTGATGCAGCAGTGATGCAAAAGATGCACCATGTTGCAAGACAGGCCTCACTTGGGGCCATATGTATGAAGCTAATTAGCTTTTGCAAAGGCCGAAGTTCTGTGAATTTCGGCCTTTGCGAGTGCTAATTAGACAAATGGTATGTATCAAACAAGTTTGATGCAAAATAAGGAATAGCAACATTTGCTATTCTTTATTTTGCGATTGCACTGAAGGATTTGCAAATTTTGCGATTTCTTAAATGCAATGTATCAAACAAAAAATATGCAAAAAATGCCATTAAGGATTTGCAAATTACCACCAACTTCTAGTTGGTGGTAATTTGCGAATTCTTTTCAAAAAGCTTTTTTTCCCAAAAACAAAAGGTGACATATGACGCCCATACATGCCCTTAGGGCATGTATGTGCGCCATATGCCCCCAAATTTCTTTTTCAGGGGGTGCAGCAGGGTGTTCTTGAGACACCCATGCACCCTTGGAAAAATTCCTAATTTGCGATGAGCTAATTGCTAATCGCAAATTGCACCTTCATTCCTATGGGCCTCCTGGCCCATGGAAATGAATGAGTAATTTGCAATTAGCAATTTGTTCATTGCAAATTAGGAATGGTAAAGAATCGCTATTTATTCCTTAAAATTCGCTATTTAGGAAATGCAAAATAGTTTGATGATACATATGGCAGTTCATCTCTAACAAGATAAGAAGCATAGGGATAGATTTATGATGACTGGCACAATGAAGTGGACATAACTTACTTCATTGGTAGGCCTTTACATGTATTATCTCCTCTGTATTGTTCATCAAGTGTAACTTTGATCTGCAATCCTGAGTAGGCCTCACCTTAAACAAACCTCTGGATAGGCCACACCTTATCGTCATCCTGAATTAATCATTTAAAATGCTAGGGACAGATTTATGATAGGTGTATGCCTCTTTTGCGCCACTGTGCGTCACTTTTCTGATGCAGCGGCGGTGCAAAAGATTTGCTATGATGCGACAAAATTACAAATTGACGCATTTAGGCAGATGTGTTATTGTTTAAAAAAACCGTGCCACATGAAACCGATGCAGCAGTGATGCAAAAGATGCACCATGTTGCAAGACAGGCCTCACTTGGGGCCATATGTATCAAGCTAATTAGCATTCGCAAAGGCCAAAATTCTGTGAATTTCAGCCTTTGCGAATGCTAATTAGACAAATGGTATGTATCAAACAAGTTTGATGCAAAATAAGGAATAGCAAAATTTGCTATTCCTTATTTTGCGATTGCACTGAAGGATTTGCAAATTTTGCGATTCCTTAAATGCAATGTATCAAACAAAAAATATGCAAAAAATGCCATTAAGGATTTGCAAATTACCACCAACTTCTAGTTGGTGGTAATTTGCGAATTCTTTTCAAAAAGCTTTTTTTCCAAAAAACAAAAGGTGCCATATGACGCCCATACATGCCCTTAGGGCATGTATGTGCACCATATGCCCCCAAATTTCTTTTTCAGGGGCTGCAGCAGGGTGTTCTTGAGACACCCCTGCACCCTTGGAAAAATTCCTAATTTGCGATGAGCTAATTGCTAATCGCAAATTGCACCTTCATTCCTATGGGCCTCCTGGCCCATGGAAATGAATGGGTAATTTGCAATTAGCAATTTGCTCATTGCAAATTAGGAATGGTAAAGAATCGCTATTTATTCCTTAAAATTCGCTATTTAGGAAATGCAAAATAGTTTGATGATACATATGGCGGTTCATCTGTAACAAGATAAGAAGCTTAGGGATACATTTATGATGACTGGCGCAATAAAGTGGACATTACTTACTTCATTGGTAGGCCTTTACATGTATTATCTCCTCTGTATTCTTCATCAAGCGTAACTTTAATCTGCAATCCTGAGTAGGCCTCACCTTAAACAAACTTCTGGATAGGCCACACCTTATCGTCATCCTGAATTAATCATTTAAAATGCTAGGGACAGATTTATGATAGGTGTATGCCTCTTTTGCGCCACTGTGCGTCACTTTTGTGATGCAGCGGCGGTGCAAAAGATTTGCTATGAGGCGACAAAATTACAAATTGATGCATTTAGGCAGATGTGTCATGGTGTAAAAAAAACGTGCCACATGAAACCGATGCAGCAGTGATGCAAAAGATGCACCATGTTGCAAGACAGGCCTCACTTGGGGCCATATGTATCAAGCTAATTAGCATTCGCAAAGGTCAAAATTCTGCGAATTTCGGCCTTTGCGAATGATAATTAGACAAATGGTATGTATCAAACAAGTTTGATGCAAAATAAGGAATAGCAAAAATTGCTATTCCTTATTTTGCGATTGTACTGAAGGATTTGCAAATTTTGCGATTCCTTAAATGCAATGTATCAAACAAAAAATATGCAAAAAATGCCATTAAGGATTTGCAAACTTCTAGTTGGTGGTAATTTGCGAATTCTTTTCAAAAAGCTTTTTTTCCAAAAAACAAAAGGTGCCATATGACGCCCATACATGCCCTTAGGGCATGTATGTGCGCCATATGTCCCCAAATTTCTTTTTCAGGGGTGCAGCAGGGTGTTCTTGAGACACCCCTGCACCTTTGGAAAAATTCCTAATTTGCGATGAGCTAATTGCTAATCGCAAATTGCACCTTCATTCCTATGGGCCTCCTGGCCCATGGAAATGAATGGGTAATTTGCAATGAGCAATTTGCTCATCGCAAATTAGGAATGGTAAAGAATTGCTATTTATCCCTTAAAATTCGCTATTTAGGAAATGCAAAATAGTTTGATGATACATATGGCGGTTCATCTCTAACAAGATAAGAAGCTTAGGGATAGATTTATGATGACTGGCGCATCACCAGGGATGTGCCAGTCATCCTGCGCTGCTGTTCCGCAACCCATGGTGTGCTGCATTTACAATGCGGCGCAGCATGGGGCAAAAATGGCACAGATGCGTGACGCATCTGTGCCGTAAAGGTGGCGCATTGCTGGAGTTGTATCGCAAGTGTGATGCAGCTCCAGCAAGGCTCAGGGGTGCCCCATCTCCACAACGTTGCGTCAAGACCTATGCCTGCTTCAAGCAGGCGCAGGGTTTTGACGTAGCTTTCTCCTATCTGATTGTAAATGCGGCACACCATGAGTGGCAGAGCAGCGGTGCACGTTAACTGGTGCATGCCTGGGGATGTGCCATTTAACATAAATCTGCCCCTTTACATTTAAGTATGTGCAGGGGACACAGAGTCGGTGAGGCTTATCCAAGGTTAAGAAGAGATGAGTCCTGTTCACTGAAAAATTAGACATAGGCTTCACCTGCTCAGCATCGTTGGACATGGCTATATAATAGCTGCAAAATGTTACTCTTGTTAAACAATTTTACTATTATAATCTCTGAGATTTGTCTCTTACTCTGCAACATCTCATTGTTGTTATCTTTCTTTAAAGATAAAGACAACATCAACATGAGCGACAATCAGCAATCAGTTGATTTTGACCTCATCATTGAACTCGTAATTGAAACATCAGTGGATGTTGATCCCTTGGATGAATTAAATCCTGAGGATGAAGAAGAACTTGATGAGGATGCAGATTTGTCCGAATTATATGACATAGGATGGGAAGCTGACGTGCTTGAGCCTATGGAACTATAAACATTTATTTTAAAAATGTATAATAAATAAAAAGTAAAAATGTAAACCGTTTAATTTAAAAATAAAGACACCTTCAAAAACAGGTTATGTGTAGTGTCTTCAATAAAATATTAAAATATGCTCATAAAATTAGATCAGATTCACATATAAAATAGCACAGGTAACATGAATATAAATTCCATTTCTTTTCTGCTATTTCTGTATTCTAAATTTGCCAAGCACTAAAAAATCTTCTATGTAAAAATGTCAAGTAGTGTTTTAAGTTTTTGATTACTGTTATTGATTTACTGTTGGGTAATAGTGGTTAATAACATTTTTTATTATATTTTACCACAGATTCAACTGCAGATCATTTCAAGATTTCAGCATGCCAACCAAAGAAAGAGTGAGAAAGGCTGCAAAACGTCAAAGACAGCAGGTTAATGAAAAAAAGCAGCAGTCCTCTAACAAAAAGATTTGTCAAGTCACCAAGAAAGCACCGGGTAAGAGTACAAAAACATTCATAAGAAATATCTGTAGTAAAAAAAATATTACTACAGAAAATGTTTCAGTCCAGAAAAAGAGAAGCAATTCAAACGGAAAGGAAAGGCCAATGATAAATGTTACTGCTAGAGCAAGAGATAACTCTGTGCATGATAGTAGAAGGAAACAACAGTTTAGGGACATTCGTAAACGAATGTTCCGCAACAGGATAATTGGCAATTTGTTAAAAAATATTAAGAAAGGTCAACAGAAAGTGGTTTTTTATAAGAGAAAAAAAAAAGTTGAGAAAGTTATTGATCAGGCATTTGAAATTAAACGTAAGTTATTTATTTTGATAATCAATAGAATTAGGAAGCTAAACAAGGCAATTTATGATTTCAAAAGAAATAGTAGATGGAAGAGAATAGTTAATCGTAGTAATTTTTGTGAAGTTTTTTCTGGAGAATGGATGCATAGTTCAAGCTGTGAGGCATTTTTTAATGAGGAGAGTTATTTCCAGGATAATGATTTGGTGCATGCAGTTGACACCAGTGGTCGTGCTTATGAAGTGAAAGATGGTTGTCCAGTTGAAAAAGAAAAACTTGTGACAACAGAGGCAGAAGAGGTGTTAGGTAATGAGGTTTTAGGAAGACGTGCTAAGGGTCCTGTGTACACCTGGAAGTGTAGTAGTATTTGCAGTGTGCGACAGGATTCCATCAATTTGCTTTGTGATTTTGTACGGTCATTTAATAAGAAAAGTTTGAAGCAGAAAATGAGGTTGTTGCAAGAATTAGATCCTTGCAGAGTGAGAGAAGTGACAGGTTTGCATGGTCATTCACTGGCTTGTCTTTCCAGGAGAGTATGCCAGAGTGTTTTTCATCATTTCAGGATGCTAGCAGTGCATCATAATAAAGTGAGGAAATTAGTTAGAATGTTGTATTATGCTAAGAGTCCAGCAATTATGCTTAAACAATTATGCGCTGCTCTTTTGCATGGTTCTGAAATAGATGTGAAGAATATATGTGAAGAAATTGAGTTTTGTTACTTAGGAAGTAAAGAGGAGAATGTTGAAATTGACCAAGAAGAAGCGGGTAATGTGGAAGATAGTGTACAGGTTTCCAGTACAGATAATTTCCAGAGGGAAATTGCGACGTTTCATGTCAAATCAAGTGAGAGGCCAAATTTCACTTGTGTGTGTTGTCGACGCACTTATTATAAGAATCAGACTAAGTTAGTGGATTTATATGCAAAAAGTGAAAGGGAAAATAATAGTGAATGGAAGGATTTCGCAACATACTTGATGGCAGACAATTGTTTTGATTTGGGATTGGATCAATGTGTGTGTACTTATTGTTGTTGCAAATTAAATCAAAACCAGATGCCTGCTAGAGCAGTTCATAATAATCTGGAATTGGTTGAGATTCCTTCTGAATTGAAGGATTTAAATACTTATGAATCTATTTTGATTCAAAGTATCCATCCCTTTCAGGCTATTGTAAGAATGGAGCCAAAGACAGGGAAATTGCCTCCATCAGATTTACAGAGAGGATTAAAGGGAAGAGTTGTTTATTTGCCTCTAGATTTGAAGAAAAACATTAACACAATTGGAGTAGAAAAAGTGGAAGAGGAACCTCTGGTTATCTTAGTTAATGGGGTTCCGACAAAGAATAAGAAAATATGGCAAGATTTAGTGGATGTTAGGAAAGTTAAAAAGGCAACATTGTATTTGAAAAAAAATATTAAATAATATAAGAATGTATATGTTGCAGAAGAGGAAGTAAGTGAGGAAGAGGATAGCGATTTGTGTGCTGGTCAAATTGAGAAATTAGAACCCTCTACTAGTGAAAAAATATATGAACATTATAGTGTTCATCCTTTGCATTCCAAGGAAGTCATGGGGAATGCTATTGAGTTGTTTCAAATGAAACAAGCCAAAGGGAGTCCCATTAGTGTTTGGGAGGAAAGTTTGGAAGCTCGGTGTTTCCCACAGCTTTTTCCAACAGGTCAGGGAGGAAGATATGATGAGCGACCTCATCAAATTCCAGCTTCTGAATACCGGACTCTGCGATTGTATGCAGGAGATGCTAGGTTTCGACAATGCATTCCTTATTTGTTTCATCTCCTGTTTGAAAGCGATCTGTCTGGACTGTCATATGCAGTGAACCACATCTTGAAAAGTGGTATACACATGCAAAACATCTCGGCAAGTGACTTTATGGATAAAGTCAATGTCCAAGACAGTATTTTGGATTCTCACCTGATTAATCTCATGGCGTGTCAGCGTGGTACTAATGAGTACTGGTACCGTCGTCATGGTGATTTAAAATGTATGCTGAGGAACTTAGGAACTCCCACATGGTTCCTCACTCTGAGCTGTGCCGAGTATGGCTGGGAAGACTTACTTGAATTTCTACGAGAGGCAAATGCTAACGTAGAAAACATCGAATTCAAGACACCCGGAGAACTGTGCTCTTTGGATCCAGTCAATGTATGTAGGTACTTCAATCATAGATTTGAAGCTATGATGTCTTTCATCATGAATAAGAAGAATCCACCTCTTGGAGAGGTGTTGGATTTCTTCTGGAGAAAGGAGAACCAAGCAAGAGGTGCTCCTCATATACATATGTTGCTGTGGATCAAGGATGCACCTAAATTTGGAACGGATCCAGAAGACTCAGTGATGAGTTTTATACAACAGTATTCTACGTGTGCTGTTCCAAACGCAAAGGAGAAGAAAAGCCTAAGAGAAAAAGTTCTGCGTTTCCAAAGCCATCGATGTGGAAAGTACTGTCGTCGTAAATTCCGAAACAAGGACAAGTTCTACACCAAATGTCGTTTCGGCTTTCCACGACCGGTGATTTCTAAAGGAAGAGTAAACAGTTTGATGTCTTCGCTGTGACATAATGTGATGAAGAAATCACCTAAAAACACATACAATTTGAAGAGGAACGAAGAGTCCAAGTACATCAACGACTACAACCCGGTGATTTTGTCCATGTGGAATGCTAACATGGATATACAGTTTGTGGCTGATAACTGTATGGCTGTGGCTCGGTATGTGACGTCTTACATCACCAAAAAAGAGAAGACAGAATTGAAGGATATGTGGGAGGACATTTCCCATGAAAAGAGCCTCAGCAAGAAGTTGTACAGTTTCAGTCTGAAGATGTTGTCGCATCGAGAAATTGGAGCGTACGAATGTTCTGACCGGTTATCTTCAGCAAGTCTCTATGCCAAGTCCAGGAGTATCGTTTGGGGGAGTCTTGGTCTTGCTGCAACGCGTAATCGAGTTCTCAAACCTGTGCGGGAAATTTAGTATTTGGCGGAAAAGGATCCAAACAGTACCGACATTTTGAAGACCAACATGTTGGATACATATTATCCAAATCGAAGCATACACCTCGAGAATGTTTGTCTGTATGAGGTTCTTCAAAATTACATATTCAAGAGGAACATCAAAGAAGATACCGAGAAAGGAGTGTATGCTGTAATAGGAAGTGAGGGATGTCTGGTCAAGCAAAGAAAATGCCACTTGGTAAACCATCGAAAATTGAGTGGCGAATCTCCTGAAAAAAAGGAGTTTTTCTATTTAGCACTTTTGCAACTTTTCAAGCCTTGGCGTGCAGAAGAGGAACTGCTTGGAGATTTTCTCTGTTACGAAGACTCTTTCAATGCCGCCAAGGAGACCATAGAATGTCCTGCTTTTCCCAAATATGTAGAAATGTTGAATGCGGAAATTGAGCAGGAAGCAATGATTGCAGCCGAGATTGCCAGAGACAGTTCTCAGGACAGTCAGAGTTCTGCTTCATTGAGTCAGGATCCACTAGGAGGACCTGTTATCGAAAATGAAGCTGCCACTGCTATGAATGAAGTGGAAAGAGCCATGGCACATGCTCAGGAGGATGCGGTTAACTTAGAAGAGTTGGAAAGACAACTCAACGTTGAGCAGAGGAAAATATATGACGAAGTTACCATGCAAATTGATCATGGATTAAGTCATGACAAGAAAGAGTGCTCATGTACGTCGTTGAAGCCTGTCCGACTGTACGTGAGTGGAGAAGCGGGAACTGGAAAAAGTTTCCTTATTAAATCAATTTCATTTTATTTGCAGGAAAGGACAGAGTCATCGCTGTCTTGTGTTGTCACCGCTCCAACTGGACTGGCAGCACATAACATTAAAGGGATTACTTTACATCGTTTACTGATGCTGCCAGTGGAGCATGACAACAAATTACAATATCACAAGCTATCTGGAGATGCTTGTTTTGAAGTTTCAAGAATCTTGAGGAAAATGAAACTTCTTATCATTGACGAAGTAAGCATGGTTTCCAATGTCATGCTTGCCTTTGTGCATTTGAGAATGCAAGAAGTTCTCAAAACAGAGTATGATGTGTTATTTGGTGGCAAACACATCATTGTTTTCGGAGATCTTCTGCAGCTGACACCAGTGAAAGGGCAACCTGTGTTCAAAATGCTCACGCATGAAGATACCAGGAAGTGCCTAGGCAGCATTGGCAACGTCAATATATGGTTAAACTTCAATTATGCTGAACTGCATGAAAATATGCGTCAGGCGAAGGATGAAGTTTACAAGACTATTCTACAAGATGTTAGAATTGGAAAAGTGACCGAGCATGGGAAAGAAGCTTTACATGCACGATTACTGTCAAATTTATATCCAGAACAAGATGTTGTGCCTGAGAATATTTTTCAGAAAATTACTGAGAAGAAATCTGGAATATGTTTGATGCCAACTCTTGCAGAATGTGCCAAATTCAACAACAAAATGTTGCATTTAGAAAAGCAAGAGATTGTGAAACTGGAAGCTATTGACAGAGTAGAGCATATGGGATCAACAATTATTTTGTCTGAGAATCTGAAAACAAAATTGGATTCATTAGAGAAGAGTATATCTAAAACTGCAGGTTTTGAAAAGACTCTGAATGTGTGCTTGAACTGCCGTATAATTTCAAGAAGGAATTTACATGTTGAAAGAGGTCTGGTAAATGGATCAATGGGTAATGTTGTTGATTTTGTAAAATACAGAAATAGAGATGGAATTGAATTTTTAAAAATTAAATTTGATGGCATTGAGGAAGTACAGCTAATTGGTCGTTGTTCTGCTAGATTTTTGCTTGTAAAAAACTTATATGTTCGCCGTAAGCAGTTTCCTGTTTGCTTGGCATATGCGGTGACAATCCATAAATCGCAAGGTTTAAGTGTAGACAGTGCATTGGTGAATATTGGCAGTTCTGTGTTCAAGGAGGGTATGGCATATGTGGCATTGTCACGAGTTAGAACTTTATCGGGATTGTACTTGATTGAGTGTGATGTCACAAGCATTTGTGCGGATCTAGATTGTGTTAAGGAATACAATAGGTTAAGAAGAGAGTATGCGCCACATTTGCCTCAATATCCTTTGTTTGAGAAACGTGTGGTAGGCCGGAAACGAAGAAATGTGACCAATACTGGGGAGGTTGTAGCAAAAAGACGAAAAGTCGATGAACCTGAAATTATAAGCAGAAACAAAAAGGATTCTGTTGAAGATGTTGTTGGTTTTCAATTTGAAAACAGTTCTGGTGTCAACTGCTATGCTAATGTAGTGGTTAATGTTTTGTTTTCTCTAGAAAATGTAAAAGAAGAGATTGTGGTCAATTCTGATCAAAGATTTTGCAGTTTGTTAAATTCTGTCTTAGAAAAATGTAGCACTGATAGGACAAACATAGAAAGTGTGTCTGAAATTCGAAATCTGTTAGACAGATGTTCAGGCCAAACACAATTCTCTCAAAATATTCAGCAAGATTGTCAGGAGTTTTTAATGTATATGCTTGATGTATTGCATGCTGAAGGTGTAGATGTAGATCAGCTGTTTGGGCTTTCTTATCAATGGCAGCATGACTGCGAGAACTGTAGGGTATCATGTACTACTAGTGTAGACTCAGAAAGATTTATATATTTAACTTTGCCAGACAGTAAATCAGTCTCCTTTAATAAGCTAGTAAAAGCAGCTGATCACAACATGGAGTGTAGCCAATGTAAATCTGAAATGATGTCCACATTATTTATACAAACATATGGCCAGTATGTCATTTTAATGTTCCAACGATGTAGGCCTGATGGAACAAAATTGACAACTTTAATTAAAAATGTTGTGGCTTCGCAGTTGTCAATATCAGGAAGGACTTTTGTAACTGCAGCAATTATATATCATGACGGTCCTTCAACAACATCAGGACATTACACAGCTTATTTAAAGTCTAGAAATGGCTGGTCATTCTGCAATGATTCTGTTTTAATTTAAAAAAAAAAATTGCCGTATGACCTTAAAAACTCTTACCTGGTGTTTTTAAAACCAAAATTTTAGGGAAAGAATCTCGGGATGTGCTCTGAGGAATTTCAAGAAGTTCTAATGGCTCCTACACGATTTGGCCTTGAGGATAAGTGTAGTTCAGAGACATAACTTCTAACCATAAGACTGGACGTCATGGAGAAATAAGTGCACTTTGAATGAGTTCAGAAAAACTATTTCTTTTTATTAGCTAATTGAAGCAGCCAATCAAAACATAGAGTAGAGGGAATGTAAGTCTGCAATGCTGTCTACTGTTTTACATTGCTTTGTGATTAAAAGTGATGTAGAGAATTAAATAATTGTAGTAGTCATAGAGGTAGTGTAAGTCTGCTTCATAGTAAGCAGTATCAGTGTCATAGGAAATGTAGAACATGACTGAGGAAGAAGGGGAAGATATTACTAGTCCAGGATTGTGAAAATGATCTTCAACATTTTAATTCTGAAAGTTGCGGAAATGCCAAATGACGGGATTGGCTTACAAGAAATCCAAGAGTTATAAATGGCTCTGACAAGATTTGGCCTTGTGGAAACTTGTGGTAGAGAGCAAGAAGTCATTTAATGTATGTAACATGTTTTTCAAAACGATGGAGGTTTTCTTTCAGAAAGTGGCGGGCTGAAAGTAATAACAGCACAACAGAGTGTAAGCTGTTCATAGGACATCCTTTGACGTCATGGAAAGTAAGTTAACTTTAAGGAGTTCTGAATTCTGATTTGTTATGTTGTATGGGTTTTTTAAACACAATCATTTTGATTGTGTTTTTTTTTCCCCGCTGTTATATGATGAATACCTTCAAGTCACTGTTTTTAGTGAAATTTGATACATTCTGAGAACAGCAAAAATAAACCATTTAACATGTATAATTAATTCTGTACTGTTTCCATTTATGATGTACATTTAGAACTGTGTAGGAGGCATGGAGAAGGAGAGGCTTCTGTAAGTGTCAAAGTTCTTGCATACAGTGCTCATATTCTACGTAGTCTTTCATATGATAGACTACATTTCCACAATGAGATACCTAAGCAAAGGAAACACAGGTCATATGATTGTGGAATGAGCAAAAAAATTTGCATGTTTTTCAATTATATTACCTGTGTTTCCTAACATTACACACCACATTGTGTAGATGAGGTTTAGGCCTGTTCCTGGAGACAGAGGAGGTCTGACATTTGTTCAAGAGTGCAGTGGACATTACTCACTTCGTTGGTAGGCCTCCACATGTATTATCTTCTCTGTATTCTTCAACAAACCTAAATTCCATCTGCAACCCTGAGTAGGACTTACCTGAAACAAATCTGTGGATAGGTTACACCTTATTGGCATCTTGAAACAATCATTTAAAATGTTAGGGTCGGATTTATGGTGGCCGTGCGCCTCTTTTGCTCCATTGTGGGTCACTTTTGTGTAAAAGATGCACCATGTTGCAAGATAGGTTTCAGTTCATCTCCAGCAAGATACCATCAGTTTAAAATGTATATAATTAGCATTGTGTAGGGGGCATGCAGAAGCAAAAGCTTTTATAAGTGTCAAAGTTGTTGCATGCATTGCTGCACTTCTAGGTACTGTTTAATATGCTGGACTACATCTGCACTATGAGATACCTAAGCAAAGGCAACACAGGTGATGTGATTGTGAAATGAGGAAAAGAAACTCCACATTTTTCAATTACATCACCTGTGTTTCCTAAGTTTATGAATGACATTGTGCAGATGAAGTTTAGGTCTGTCCACGGACACAGAAGAGGTCTGGCCTTTGTTCAAGAGTGAAGTGGACATGACTTACTTCATTGGTAGGCCTTCACATGTATTATGTCCTCTGTTCTCTTCAAACAACTCGAAATTTCATTTGGAACCCTGAGTAGGTCTCACCTCAAACAAACCTCTGGATAGGACACATCTTATTGGCATCCTGAAGCAATCATTTAAAATGTTAGTGTCTTGCGACACTTTTCTGAGACAACAGCAGTGCAAAAGATGCACCATGTTTTAAGATAGGCCTCACTTCATCTGCATCAAGATACTGTTAGTTTAAAATGTATATCTTTAGGACTGTGTAGGGGGCCTGGAGAAGCAGAAGCTTCTGTCAGTGTCAAAGTTGTTGAAAAACTGTTTGTCCTTCAATCTTTTCCCTTGTCTTTTGTAATTTTTAAATACATGTTTTAATATTTTTCAAATGTTTGTTCTCTCTTTCACAGATTGAAAGTATAAAAACAAAAAGTGAGTAATTTAACGACAATTATAAGGTAAATGTTTTGTATTCTTTTCGTTACATTTCTATCACATTCACCTACTATTAGTTCCACAGCTTCATTTCTTTAACCCTCAGTTTCCTGCCTTTGCTACTTTCCTCATTCCTTTCTCTATTACCTACTTACTCAACTCCTTCCACTCTTTTTCTCAGTCCCTCTCTTCTCATAGTTCCTCACTCTTGTTCACTCACTCCGTCACTATTACTCTTAGTGTCTTTGACTGATCACTTTTTCACTACTTGTTCATAATGCTTTCTCTGTGTAGTTGAAGCACACTAAGGGGCATATTATGAACACAGCCAATAAAATTATTGCTGTTTTTATTGGCAGAAAACTGGTGCAAAAGTGGTTTTAGCGGCAGTTTTCTGCCGCAAAAGCGGCTTTGGTGACATATTTCTGCCGATAAAAGCTGCAAAACTTGTATTGCCTATGTTGATGATATGGCTCTATGTTATTTACATTTCTTTGCTGTTTCAATTAATTTTTTTCTGTTATTTTTTGTTTTCTGTTTTCTATTTTTTCTCTCTGTTATTCCCCATGTTTTAATCTTATTTTGAACATTCGCTCACATTCTCCAAGAAACTCTTCTTTGTTATTGTTCTACTCTCTTTTTTTTCTTTCACTTCCTTATCTATTTTGTTTTCCACAATTATACCCTCTTCCGTCTTTTCTTCGGTAAATAGATCTATTAAACAGTATCTCTGGTTTACTCCCTATAGCTGTCTTTCTTTTAACATCACTCTCTGTTTACTTTCCTTATACTTACTCTTCTTTTTAAAAAAAAAAAAAAATTTGGGGTTCGCTCCCGGTTCGCGAACCGGGAAGCGAACTGGGAAGCAAACTAAAAGAAATAGAGCTTGCCAGAGTGCTAAACATTCTAGCAATTTTTTTTGAAAGGGGAGGTAGTTCTGAAAAGGACTTTTTTTTAATGTTTTTGTTGTTTTATATTTTTTTTTATTTTTTGAACATTTTTTGTTTTTTTTGTATTTTTTGAACAATTTTATATTTTTTTTGGTTTTTTTGGGGGGGGGAACAACAAAAAACAGGCATTGAAATGGGCTCAACAGGAGCAAAAAAAAAATTACTGTCTGGGGCGGTTAGGGCAATTATGATTGTTATAAGCTAGGTTGATGGAATTAATACTCATGTTACCACATGATATCAATGCACCGCAGTGCAGACAAGTATATTTCATATGCCCAAAATTCTCCTGGATGTTTGGCACGGTTTCCCGTGCCTCTGCTGCTGTCAATGATATTAACGATGTTGACCTGGCCACAGGAGTTGCTGTTGGGTTTTGTTCCATGTCACGTATTTCCGCCCGGCTGTAATTCAGTGGATGCCACCTGTTCATGTGCCTATGCATGGTATAGTTCCCATAGCTATACTTTTTATCAGTCCCTCTTGATAATTTCTCTTTGCAAATGAGGCAGGTGACATACCTCGCATTTACTTTCTTCTGCCGTGGAGGAATTGAAAAAAACTGCCAAATGAAACTGGCTTTCCTATGGGAAACCCGGGGCACCTCTTCCAAGAACTGTGGTCCTTCTCTCTCCTCTTCCTCTAGTTCTTCCTCTTCCTCCTCTGTGTTGGTGATGACCTGGGGAGGTGGTCCTCTCTTCCCATGAGGAGGTGGAGGTGGTGGTGGGGGTGCACCAGCTGAAGCAAGTACTGAAGCCATTGCTCTACTATGAATAAAGGTCTTCCTCTCACAATGATGAAAGTCAGAGTGAGGAAAGAAGGAGGGGTTTTCATCATTTGGGAAAAACAATAGTTCTCAACCAATGAAAAGTGTTATTTTTAGGTCACCTGACCTAGCCTTACATGATTATGAAAGCAAAAGTTAAATGAACCAATGAAAAGTTTTATTACCAAGTCACATGACCTCTCACGCTTATGTTACGCGCTGCGGAACGCTCCCCGGATCGCTTCCGGGTCGCTGCGCTTCGCGCCTCGGTTCGCGCTCCGGAGCACTTCCGGGTGCGCTAACGCGGCGCGTCATAAGACGCATTACGCGGCAACGCGATACGTCGCGCTTTCGCGAAGCGCCGCGGATCGCTTCCAGGGAGCTGCGCTTCGCGTCTCAGTTCGCGTACCGGAGCACTTCCGGGTGCGCTAACGCAGCGCGTCATAAGACGCATTACGCGACAACGTGATACGTCGCGCTTCCGCGACGCGTCACGATGTTGATTTCTAACGCGGCAGTTGCGCTAACGGAACGTTTACCGGTTCGCGGACCGGGTCGCGGCATCAAATTGAGCTAACGGAAAACTTCCCGGTTCGCGAACCGGGAGCGAAACAAAAAATATATTAAAATTTTTTTTTATTAATAAACATATAAAATATATTTTTGGATTTAAAGAAGAATACATTTTACAGCTATAGATATTAGCTTTTAAAAAACCAATGAAATTCACTGAAAAAACCATAGGTTATAGACCATATATAGTTAGGAATTAGCATTTACAAAACCTTGAAAATTCACTGAAAAAACCATGGGTTATAGACCATATATAGTTAGGAATTAGCATTTAAAAAACCTTATTTTACTCACACAAAACCATTGAAATTCCATATATAGTTAGTTGTACTAACTATATATCGCGCACCCGCAATCCACTGCTGATCATGTCACATATTACATCATTCATGACATGGTCAGTGACATCACTGATGACATCACTGATGACATCTCAAATGACATCACTGATGACATCACTGATGACATCTCAAATGACATCACTGATGACATCTCATTTCACATTACTGATCACATCACTGATGACATCATTCATGTGATAATACGATGAACCTCTTCAGACTCTAATATAACCTTAGATACACTCACTGTAAACATACACTCACAGACTGTCACTCATCCATGGAGTTACTCAGACACCTAGTCAGTCATGCAAAGAATCAATCACACCTCCATTTTCTCAACTATACAGTTATACACACCTTACTTATTCAAACATATACTAAAACATATTTACTCTCTTATACAATCCTGGATACAAGTTCACAATGATGCATACAGCCACTCACACATTCACTGGCTCCTATGCACAGTTATTTATATATGTCAACTCTCACATGTACTGTATTTTACATATGTAATTACTTTGACATGTAGCACTGAGATATCCATTCACTCACCAATACACTCATGCACACAGTCAACCGCCCATACAGCTGTTTCCACATGCACTTTTGAACCCATACATCTAGTGAATCAACTGCTCACACATATATGCACAGAGTCATACACCTCCCAGCCACCCACACACACACTCAGTCTCCCATACAAATGCTTGGGCAACCAATCAATAACCCATATAGTTACTCATATAGCTACTGATCAACACATGCAGCAGTTTACAGAACAACAGACATAATGATGCACAAATTAAGACAGTTTAGTCACTAACCCATGCATTCAGTGAGACACATTTAATCACTCACTCATACAGTCAGTCACGCACCTACTAAATCCTTCATCCAGACACTTCTACATATACTCATTCTTCAATATGTAAAACATATTTAAACTTTACAGAAACACACAGTCACTGGATGATGTCATCAGTGATGTCATCAGTGATGTCATTTGAGATGTCATCAGTGATGTCATCAGTGATGTCATTTGAGATGTCATCAGTGATGTCATCAGTGATGTCACTGACCATGTCATGAATGATGTAATATGTGACATGATCAGCAGTGGATTGCGGGTGCGCGATATATAGTTAGTACAACTAACTATATATGGAATTTCAATGGTTTTGTGTGAGTAAAATAAGGTTTTTTAAATGCTAATTCCTAACTATATATGGTCTATAACCCATGGTTTTTTCAGTGAATTTTCAAGGTTTTGTAAATGCTAATTCCTAACTATATATGGTCTATAACCTATGGTTTTTTCAGTGAATATATATATATATATATATATATATATATATTGCAGGCTCGTTCTCCGTCAGCTACCCCTCACTTGCGACCGGGTGCTGCTCAGGCGGGGTGACAGACACCACGCTGGTCCATCGGACCAAAGCTATATTTTGCACAGAAAGTACACAGCACTCGCAGGGACGAGTCCAATGATCTTTATTGGACAAAACACACTCGTATATACATATACACACAAACATATAGCCCTGAGCTCTGTTAACAAGGCCTAGGGCCAGTGCACTTTTAAAAGGTGTATAGCAATTAGGTGTAATTACAATTGGTTCTGACATCCTGCCTGTAAGTCCCTAGTATATGGTAGGGCATGTAGGTTTTGTGACCCCCGTTAATTTGATGCACTTAGGTGTGCATGACAGAGGTGTCTAAATTCGACTTTGGAATTACAATTACTTCCGAAGTCTTAAACTACCTTGTTTTGACATATGAGTCACCCTGCAGGTCTCCCTAGGTGCCCCAGTACAGAGTGCGTTGTTATCATAAACAAGCACAATATAAAATACATTTTATATGCTGTGATGAGGGAACAAACGGCCAATTTTGTTTTTCCCTATTGTAGTGTAGTAGCTTTATGGGATAACAATGAAAAGCTTTATTAAACTTTAATAAAGTATAACTTTTGGCAGGAGTGAGCTAAAACAATAATTCAAAGTATTAAACTAAAAGTATTACTTGCCAAATATTAAACTTGCCAAGGTTAAACTTATTATAACTTTTGCAGGAAAGTAGTTTCAGAACATGTTATTCAAAGTTACCTGAAATCAGTTCTGTAGCAGCCTCTTCTAATTGTTCAGCCATAGACAGGCTGAGCCAAGCTGCCTTGATTAGGAGCGAAGTGACCTGGGCTGAGACAAAGAGACTATCTGGTGGGAGGACCTCTGCTACTGCAGATGTCAGGACAGGAAAGGGTCTGGGTAGCCAAACTGGTCTTCAAAAGGAGAACAACAATGAGGACAGGAACCTGGCCCCTCCCACTACCTGCACTCCCAGCCATATTGGAGCAACTGTAATAGAATTAGGAGAGGGGCTGGAAGGGGAGTATAGAGAAATGTTAACCAGACATGTAAGTTACTCTAGGTGAGATTTTCTCCATTTTCATTTTTGTTGAGAAGTGCTTTCTGTGACATGAATATGCCACACTTGTAAGGAGGTTATCATCACAGAGGGTGGCACCCCAATTATATGGGGTGAACCTGCTGCACAATCTGGGCTTCACAAAAGAGGACTTTGCCTTGCTTTAAAAGGAGTGGACTCCCAGAATGCAACAGGTAGAAAAGACTTTCAAGAAGTCACCTGCATCAACTGCACCAAGACAAATGGAGTTTAAATGATTTTACCAGGTGCATCCTGGGAATTGTAGCCCCAAACCTGCAAGATGCAACTCAGAGCTGTTGGACACTTGGCTGGTATTGTGGACCCTTAAATGCCCAAAGTAGACCTTCTGGAAGGAGATACAGAAGTTTGGAAACATTTGGAAAAGACGAGTCAAAAAGCTTCATAATTTGACCAACCCCTATGACGACAATCAAGCCTGCAACATTGAACCGCGAGTTGGCCTGAAATCCAGGTTTAACCCCTGGAAAGTTCTGGAGCTCTTCACCATGGATGACAAGGACAAGGACCTACAGGATTCACAGAGGCATCTTGGTGAAGCAGTCCGCTGTTAATTGAACTGAAAGTCAGATTGCAGAGGAGGCTCGCTTGACGTTCAGGGAAAAAGAACCAAAAAAGTGACTAAGTGCAAATGAAAAATTATGACTGGCCCCCACCACCCAACATATCTGACTCACATTCCATTGCAGTCGGCCTGCAACTTTAATTTATTATTGGTCAAGTGCGAACAGGTAGTTCAAGTTGGCGCTATTCACTTTTTGGTACAAGAAAGCACATTTTTACATTTTAAAATTCATATCTCCGATTCCTTACATTGGATTATTGTTGTTTTGGTGTTATTTTAAAAATGGCAATATTTCATATTTTCATAAATTGATGTTGGATTGATATTGTGCCTTGTGTCTTATTTACTGTTTTTAGTGATATGCTTTACACACTTGCCTCCTAAGTTAAGCCTGACTGCTCGTGAATCAAGCTGCCAAGGGTTGACCTTGAGCAAGAAATGATTTATTTTGGACTTAACTGGATTTTTTGTTTGATTGTGGTCTACGATTTCTAGCTGTAGATATGGACCTGCACATACTAGAACATTATAGTTAGGCTCAAATTTCAAAGATAAAAAACCAGAAATTCATCAGTCATAGTTACCTCGCCTTACTATAACAAACACCCCCGCAATGCTTTGCTTATGACCTCACATAATACATCACTCATGACATGGTCAGTGACATCACTCATGACATCACTGATGACACAACTGATGACATTGTCCTGTGAGTTTGAGTATTCTCTCAAATTTTCTTTTGAGCTTATGATATTTCATAAGCTGTTTCACACGTAAAATTACTTCTTGTGATATAGTATAGTATTTGGGGGTAATTCTAACATGTGTGAAGTGAGATGCTGTATGAATGTTTCTATAACTATTTGAGGGCATGTGTCAGCTCGTGTATGTGTGTGCCATTATGTGCGTTAGTGTGTCTAAGGATGTCTGAGTGGGTTTCTGAGTGACTGTATAGGTGTTTGGTGGTTGTGTAAGTGACTGTATACCTGTATGCATATGTGTGGGAACAATATTTTTAGTTTATAAGTGTCAGTGTCAGTGGTTGTATGGGGTTCTGAGTGGACATGTCAGTGCGTGTTGTGTATAGCATATATTAGTGTCTAAGTTGTAATGTAAGTAGCTGTATTATGTTTGTGAGTTTATGTATCTGCGTTAGTGTGTGAGTTCTTGTGTAACTGATAGTATAAATGTGTGAGTTGCTGTCTTCTCCATTATATGTGCATGTGAGTGTGTTTTTGACTGGTTCTGTGAATGTGTGAGTGGGTTTGTGAATGGCTGAGTATGTATGAGTGGGTATGTAAATGTTGGTATGACTGAGTTACAGACGACCAATTACATTTGAGGCTGTCAGTGAGTGTGTAAGTGAATGGGTATCTTACTGGCTAAAAAGCTGTAGTATGTGTCTGAGTGTGTGCTACTGGTTGTCTGAGTGTTTGAGTGTGTATCCCTGTGACTCTGTAAGAAGTTGTATAGGCATGTCAGAATGTGAATAAGAGGTGGATTTTTTGTCGTTGGTTGTATAGGAATATCACTTGGAGCTGAAGTGGGTAAATAATTGTGTGATTAGCTCTAGGAGTGGGTATATGGCTGTTGTCATAAGTGATTTTGTTTGAGATTTCATCAGTTATGTCACTGATCATATCATGAGTGATGTAATATGTAGGTCATAAGCAGTGCATTGTGGGGGTGTAAGTTTTAGTTATGCGAGGTAACTGTAACTGCCGAATTTCTAAGGTTTTGTGTGTTTGAAATGTGAGCATAAATATAATGTTCCTGTAACCTATGGTTCTTTCAGTGAATTTCTAAAGTTGTTTAAATTATATTCATCCAATTATAATGTCCATGTAACTTTTGTTTTTTTCAGTGAATGTCTTACTTGTTTTTTATTTAATTTTCCTAACTATAATGTCCATGTACCCTTTGCTTTTTCCAGTGACTTTCTAAGGTGTTTTTACGTTTGATAAATAAAGTTAGTGTAGACATATTTGTTGGAGTATATATTTGCTTTTAACATTAATCATGCTGTTTATATTTTTTGCGACTTCACAAATCTACAGACCAGAGCAACAAATTTGTGAGATGAGACAGCCAAACCTGCCCTCTTGATTGGCCAGAAAAGCACCACACCTTTTTTTGAAACAAACCCCACCCTTAACCTGTTATTTCATATTAACCAATGCAGAGAGCTATACTGCTTCACATACATCTTCTGCTTTTCAGGTTTTCGGCTGCTCAGAACTCAAGTTTTCTGAATAATGGCTTAATCTAACTCTACCAGGGAAGAAGAGGATCCTGTGTTGCGGGGATACTGCTCATGCACAGAACTATGGGCAGGAAACCAGGACCTCAGTGAATTGTGCTGTACCAAAAAACTCACCTCAGTACCTAGAACTCCTATCCAACTAGCATCAGTGTCTCATTAGCTCTCCGTCCTACAGCGAAGCTACCAATGATTAGACAACCCAGAACATGCAACATAGGATACTCTCAGGAATGGTGGGAATCAAGAACACTCTTTCATTTTTATTCTCATACCAGTCCACAACATGAGTAATCAGAGACACAGAAAAGTTTCAAATGTTTATTTTAATGACGTGCTCTAAGATGCAGTATTTTTTCTAACAAAAGCATGCATATGATTAGAAATAAAACAACCAGCATTGTTACAATTCCATAAAACACAAAGGAAGAAATCATATTATAATGATAGTGGAAAGAGGCCTGATAGCGCCTTGTGAACCACCCTCCCCTGCTAGGAACTAGATTTTAGAATGATAGAAGGTCTCTTAGGCTTGAATGGGGAACCCCATACCTCCAAGATCAGCAGAAGTGAATCACATCACAGGATCTGCGAAGCTCTCTCTCACTGAAAAAGGTTTTTTCTCCAAGTGCCCAAACCATGCATGCAGTGCAATATTAAAGGTACTAGAATTTCATTTAGATGCAGCTGTGTTCATATTGTGTCTAGAGCGTGGGCCCATCAACCTGAATAAAAGCATACATTGTTATGGTGACCTTGAAGTCTTCTGCACGCAGTGTACAGACTAAGGTCACAATGTAAGTCGAGGGATGTTAAAAAAGCTGTTCTCATGGGAGGAAAATCAAGCAGTTTAACTTACAACAACAGTTACATGTAGTGTTGTGTGCAAGATCTGCAAAGTGGCATAAATGATGTTTAAACTTCTAATAAGCTTACGCTAACATAGCAATGTGTGCAAGCAGGGCCCTGTCTTCACTACAACCTCCCCTGATCAGAACACGTACAAGAAGGGAGGCAATTTAGGAACGCAGAGTTCAAGTTCGAGTGACAGAACCAAGTTCAAAATTTGCCAAACTGGATGATTGGAAGCAATTTGTTCAAAGCAGTAAGGAAAAATAAAAAAAACAAAAAGTGGCGGTATACTGGCCATCATGGAAATGGAAAAAAATAGTTTTTCTGTTTTTACGGGTACAGTACGCGTTGGAGATGGACAACTGCCAGTTCAATCCATCAGCGTATAGGCACAGTACGTTGCAACTGCCTCCAAGAGGAAGTCATTGTTATCATCAGAAAATAAGTCAGCCATCCACTTTAATAACGTGAAGGAACATACATGTTCTTCAATAGCACATCAGGACAGTTTGAGTGTTCTTAGATATAACTGCGTGCCAGGAAAGTCATGTGCAGTAGCACATATATTCCAATTCCCTAGGACTCCATGCGTCGCCTCAAAGACCATAATCCCGATACCAGAACAGTCCAACTCATGAGCTTTTAAGGGACTCATTAGTTGATTATAATCCGGGTTAGGAGACACTGTATTGCAGAGACACAAACCCAGAGCCCTTTCAAAACAGCAATTCAGGCATGGAAAACAGGTTGCACGCATGCGAAGTACAAAAATGGAAGGGTTATCCATAGGCTACACTCAAGGTGGCCAGAGGTAGCGTTCCATAGTATTCAAGCATCCGTTTGCAAAGCTGGAGCAGCTGGGGCAAGTTGTCTTGTGACACAGACTGTGCAGCCATTTTTAGCAAGCAAATCAACAGCAGTACACCGACAGCCAAGGCGAGAATTAATGGTAACTCGCCAAAGATGCTGGAAAAAATAGAATGAAAAAATGCCAGTGTCACACCAAATATTGTTTGGAATGAAGTCACAAGGCCAGAGCTTTACAAAAAATTGGCCAAACCAGTTGTTGACGAGGCATTGAATATAGTGTGAATGAAAGCAACAAAATGAAGTGGTAGATCAGTATATAAAAGCGCATGCACCTCAGTGCAGGTGTTTGCCATGTGAAGGACAAATGTTTCATGGGAAGAAGTAGGGGCAACTTCTTTTTGAGACAATAGAGCCCTTATTTGACTCATCTTCTTGAACTCTGCTTTCAAGGTCGGAATGGAAGGCTAGATGGACACATCAAGTTTCTCATGCGGGGCGGGAAAAGCACATTTTTACAGCAAACTACACGTTGAGAGACGGTCACAATTCACAGAATCCCTGCCAGCATACCGCAGCAATCTTCAATATTTAAAAGTAAATAGCTACCGTTAGTTAGCAACATGAAAGTTGGGGTTATTGGTGGGAAAGGATAACCCTTAAAATTTTGGTCTAAATTCAGATTTTGCGTATTACACGGGCCATGCAATTGTAGGTTCTTGCAACCCAGTGAGTGATCAGGTGTAGAAGTGCACTCCTCGCCCTTTAAATAAACTTCTTTACCCTCCCTCAGGCATCGAAAGGTAAATGGCAGAGACCAAACTTCATGGAGATAGGGGCTTCCGAATGGTTCATATCTGCCTATGGCATAGTGTTTCATATATTAAATGGATTTAAATAAGGGAAAGAACAGCGTTATCAACCCATGAATGAACCATACAGCTAGATTTGGCAACAGAAAAAGGTAAAGGTTCCAATTTTTCAATTTGCAAAAGTGAATATGCAACATCTTTCATAGACATAAATTGTTGTTTTGCAGTAAAATTAAACGGTAAAAATAGAGAAGACGTATTCATGTAATCACAAGGCACTTTCTCAGATTTTAAAGTTTGTAAAGTCCATGCAAACTGCATAATGGATCCATACTTGATTTTGACTATGGTACAAAACAGACACATCATCCTGCACTATATTCACAACAGATGAAACAAAATTATCTAATGTGTAAATTTAGGAAGAAAGAGTATTAATGCTATTATCAACAACTGCAAACACTTTTTCTAAATTAGCTTGATCAATAGCTCTCAATCTAGAAACAGTTCCAAATTGAAACAGTTTCCAAACTTTGTTGTAAATAGCATATATCCATGTTTTTGACCTGTCTCCCACAGGGCCTTTAACAAAGTCATTCAAACCAACCAGTCAATTTGGACAAATGAAGTTTAACTGACGCTAAAGTGGAATGTTTAAGCCAGTTCTGACATAGTTTGCCTACTGAATAGGTAGTAACAGAAAGGACATTTTCAAAACGGGGATCCACCCTAACCTGTGTATAGCCAGGGACCAGACCCAGAAAACGATGTTGGCATGAATCTGAACTTTTTTGCCATAATAACCAACCTTGGAGATCCAAGCTGGAAATATTAAAGGAGGAATTTATTAATAGGGACTGCAATTCATCAATGGACCTATTGGTGTAAATGTACCATGTAGGGTATTCCCCCAAATCAGGAATGGAAGGGGCATTTAACTTTTTAGATGTAGCCAATCCAAATCAAGTGGTTTGTGAAATAGTCAAGTTCAAAAACAACATATGGTTCGGGATGAGACATGCGTGATGGAAAGCTTCAGTGCCTTGCACTTGCCAGCTTTTAGAACCCCAAACAGATTTAAGATCAATAGTATCTTTCCACAGCTCATAGCCCCCTATAGCTAATTGATTGATAAAGGACTTCGAATAAAGTAATTTAGTGTGGGTAAGTCTAACTTTGGAAGAGGAATTAGCAGTCATATTAAAATAAAAGGCATCAGGATTGGATTGATTAAAATCAGTAAATTAAGTAAACTTTTGCAAAGGAGTTTTCGAGCTGCCTTCCATGGGAGCTGGACAATGTTCCCATTGTGTATAATTGACCACATTTCTCTATGTGTTTGCTTTATGTAGAAAGTTATTGCCATAGTGTTGGTAGCAGAACAAGTCTGCATAATGAGCTGAGTCTAAGTACAAATCTTCAGCATCAAAAGCAGCATAATATTTCAAATCAGAAACAAGAGCCTCTACGGCTTGGACATCTCAATCGTCATAGCGCATGTTTTGTTTTGCAACATCCCCCATTGAAACACAAAGAACATTGGGGACATTTATAAACTCAGTAGGGCAGTGTATCTGAAATTTAACAGCATCCCACACAATCCCTTCTAATACAGGTCAAGCTGTGTTGTTTACAAAAGTCTGGTCCCTCTTCGTGATGTGGGACGAGGAGTGGGGTGCCAAAGTTCCATCAATTAACCTAATTGCAGAGCTTTCTTTAACATAATGTCCATTTATTAGATGGAAAAATACAACTACAAATCCAACTGACATGAATAAAAAAATTGAAAAAAGCGCCAGCCAAATGTAAGTCCAACAGGGTATCAAAAACTGTCTTTTAAACCAAACAGCAAAAATAGAAACTTTCGATGGGGACCTCAATGTTGTAGAGTTAGTGTCAAATGAAAAGCTTGACTGGTCAACTGCACTTGTTTGCACACCAGGCAACAACACATCCGTGGGATACATGTACTGAATATTATCATAGGGATCACCAGCCGGTGGATTCAATAATGGATTAGTAACTATATGCATCTCGATGGCAACGTCAGGCCTGTTGGTATTCGCCGAAACTAAAACAGAATTTCTCAGCATTGCTGGACAAGAGACCGCCTGTGTCATGCTAAGATGAATTGGCCACTCGTTGTAATTTGACATTGTCAATGGAGATGTACCTGTTATTCTTGCGACCAGGAAGTGGAGGTAAAATGTCTGTTCTTGTACCCTGCACGCCAAGCACAGGAACTGGTGCAGGATATGAGGGGCCTAACTCCTTCTTGTTCTCCACCTTCTCACAGACCAGCTCACCGACTCGGTGTAGCCAGCCAAGTACCAGAATCTGAAGCGTGGCATCAGTTGTGGAGGGCAAGTGTTCCTTTGAAAGACTGTCAAGAGTCTCTTGTAGGTTCTGTAATACAGCAGAATGGTCATCAACGTCAAAGGGTGCGGCAGACGCTTCCATGTCTAGACCTTCGAGGTCCAGAACAAACATTTTGATGCCAAAGAGCTATCCCTGTGGGGTCCGCCCACCCAGAGACCTTCTAGGGAGATTATTAAGTGCACGTTGAACGCTATACAGATTGGCCAGCCAGTTCCTGCCAGTACCTAAAACCCTAGCTGTCAAGGATTGCTCTAAGTCATGGTTCATCCGCTCCACAACGGAATTGCCTTCAGGCCTGTATGGAGACGAAATTTGACCTGCATCCCCAAAGACCTCATGGCGTCCTTGTACTCCTTAGAGGCGAATGCTGTACCCTGATCTGAAAGGAGGGTGCCACATGCAAAAATTCCAACAAAGACACGCAAATCCCTTATGACAGTTCAAGCATCAGCACTACATTGCGGCCTGAGCCAAATAAAGCATGTGCACAAATCCACTGCAACTAAGATGTTCTTATACGGAGGAGAAAGGACCACAGTGATCTAAATAAATACACCCAAGTGGTTTATTAGATATGTACAGCTGTGTTTGAGGTGGACGCGCAGCAGTTGAAGGTTTGATCTGCTGGCAAATGTCACAAATAAGGACATAATCACGCATCTGTTAGTACAATCCGTGCCACCAGTAACGCTGCAGTAAGATAGAGACAGTTGCTGAAACGCCGGCATGAGCCGAGGCCATGCCCTCGTGAGCGGCTGTTATCAAGGAATGTCTGCGGTCCGCGTTGGGAATCAATCTGTCACCAATGTTGTTAATTCTCAATAATGGAACTTTATCAGGACTTAAATTATAAGAGTATTTAGAAGGGAAACCTCTGGGGTAATTACCTCCCTTCTCTGTTGCAGCAATGGTTGTCAAGATGTCATCATCAATCTTACTTTTGGAACGTGTAATTGCTGCTACTACATATGTCGCTACTGCTTTCTTCGCTGCGTCGTCAGCAAGACTGTTACCAACAGTGTGTAATCCTACACACTGGTGACCAAGAGTATGAATTACATTCAAGAGAGGCAGACGTTCTTTAAATTCTGCAACTCGAACCCAAAGCATTTTGTGTTCAATTGTGCTACCTTTGGAATCACAATATTTATTTGAGTCCAAAAGAATAACTTGGCATTGAAGGACTGAACACAGTAGTAAGAGTCACTTACAATAAGAGTAGTCACACAAGGATCAGCGTACTCCAGTGCAAGCACCAGCGCACGTAGCTCTGACAACTGGGCGGTACAGTCCCCTAATATCTGTGTGTGCACGACATCGGACCTGAACTCTCCATTTACTATGGTACCCACTACTATTGTGCAGGCTGCTGAATAAGAATGGTTAGATCCTGTCACCAGTTGCACTGAACCGTCAGTGATACAATGGTAATCCTCCAGTGGGCACAGGAGCTGGATGAACAGATTCATACTGCAAGTACTACTGAGTTTGCAAAGGGGAATCAAAAATAAAAGTGATATCCAGAGACGTCAAGAATGTGGCCCAGTGTATCCAATGAGGATGCAAAGCTTTTGAATTTGTTACACTGGCTTTCGTCACTGCCTCTAGGGCAGGATACAGTGTAACAACCAACATATGTTTCCGCAGAGACAGCGCTCTCCCTTTAAGAATCGTCATCTGCACTGCAGTCAAACTTTTTCAACAGAGGAAAATCACATTTCAGCCGAAGTGTACAAGTGTGACTTGTAAGCAATAGGGACTGTGGCTCCTTCATTGGCACAATTCTTATTACTAGGTTTGTGTGATTTTCACGAGTCAGTAAGTATTTAGATTCAAGAATATCAGACTGCAAATATTGCAGTATAGCTGAATGTTCCGGCTGCCAGCAAGATTTGGTAAAAGTTGGTTGTACCAAGTCATATAGCGGCTTGATACACAGGGCATATTCGGGAATGTAAGTATGGCCAAAATTCAAGATTGTAGTTTTTTCAGAGTTGTAGGAGCATGCAACTGTGCAGATGTCTCCAGGAAGTGAAGTGCTAAACCTCGACTTTTATTGTTGAGCTCATAGCCCCGGAACAACACTGTGTACTCTGCAATATGTGGTTTTGCAAAGTTAAATTTTTAACCAAAGTCCGCAAACAAAACAATGATGCGGTCAATGCAACACAGATGGGGCCATAATTTGTTGTCTGTGAGATAAATATCATCAACATACGAGCATGCATCAGGGTCAAGTCTCGTCTAACAGAGAGACTTTACGAGCGGCAAAGACGCCAAGGCTATTTTTGTAGCCCATGGCTAATTTTTTTAACTGTTTTTGTTTGCCGCCAGTAGTGAAAGCCGTCCATTGACTACTAAGAGAGGATAGGTTATGGCTAAAAAAAGCCATTGGATTTGTCAAGTGTGATCTTGAGCCGTTTTCTCACAAGACTATCCACAAGGGCAGAACTGTGAGTATTCTGTTCCACGCAAGTCCGACAATGAGAGTTCAAATGCCGGTAATCCAATAATAGGCGGTATGACCCATCAGGCTTGCTCACAGTAAAGAGGGGAATATTCATGGGTGACACACATATTTCAATCCCACCTTGATATTCCAATTGTTCAAGGATTTCTGCAACAGGAACCTTTGCTTCACACCGCATGGGATATTGGGGTTGAGGCTGTGGCATAGACAGCAATGGAAACTCATGTCTGGGCGAAAGTTTGTCCCATCCACATTGAGTACGGTACAAAGCTGGTGCAAGCACCTTAGCCCACTCTTCTGCAAATCTCAGCTCCTGCTCCTTCGGCACTATGTGTGGGAAACTAGGAAGGATCACCTCCTCCCATCTCAAAGCGGCCAAAATGAAAGGTGGGGGCCAGTCTGCCTCCGCTAACAAAATGTCATATGTAGATGTCAGATTTTCCCAAAATCCCTTTTGCTTTACACTGTATGTCACCTTCAATTAAAAGGACTATCTCATATGAATCTATGACATAATATCGACCACAAAAATATCGAAGTGCAAAAATATCGCAACAAAAATATCGAGGACAATAATATCGGGATCCTATCTCTAAAAAGGTAAGTACAAAAATATCGAAAATAATATATCGATGTCAAAAATATAGTTTTTTAGAAAATATCGTTTTTTTATATGTAAATAAAATGTAATATTAACAAAATAATACTTATAAATAGAATAAACATAGTTAAAAATATATTATAATATTTAAAATTAATAAATGATGTAAAAAAAACTAATATTAATAAAAATATAGTACATAGTATATACTTAATTAATTTTAACTCTAAAATATGTATTTTAATAACTTATAAATAAATTAACATATATTAAATTACAAATACATGTATATACATAAATTAATATTATAAATAACAATTATTAATAATGTAAAATTAATTAAAAAATGTACGTACATTTTGGATAGCGTACGGGTAAAAATTACTATTCCCACTCCAAAGAGTGTAACAGTAGGGAAAGTGTTGGATAGCGTAGGGGTAAAAATTACTATTCCAACTCCAAAGAGCGCAACAGTAGGGAAAGTGTTGGATAGCGTAGAGGTAAAAATTACTATTCCCACTCAAGACAGTGCAGCAGTATGGAAAGCGTTGGATAGCGTAGGGGTTAAAATTACTATTCCCACTCCAGTGAGTGCAATAGTAGGGAAAGTGTTGGATAGCGTAGGGGTAAAAATTACTATTCCCACTCCAGTGAGTGCAACAGTAGGGAAAGCGTTGGATAGCGTAGGGGTAAAAATTACTATTCCCACTCCAGTGGGTGCAACAGTAGGGAAAAAGTTGGTTAGCGTAGGGGTAAAATTTACTATTCCCACTCCAGAGAGTGTAACAGTAGGGAAAGTGTTGGATAGCGTAGAGGTAAAAATTACTATTCCCACTCCAGAGAGCGCAACAGTAGGGAAAGTGTTGGATAGTGGGAGGGTTAAAATTACTATTTCCAATCCAGAGAGTGCAACAGTAGGGAAAGTGTTGGATAGCGTAGAGGTAAAAATTACTATTCCCACTCCAGAGAAAGCAACAGTAGGGAAAGTGTTGGATAGCGTAGAGATAAAAATTACTATTCCCACTCCAGAGAGGGCAACAGTAGGGAAAGTGTTGGATAGCGTTGGGGTAAAAATTACTATTCCAACTCCAGAGAACGCAACAGTAGGGAAAGTGTTGGATAGCGTAGAGGTAACAATTACTATTCCCACTCCAGAGAGTGCAACAGTAGGGAAAGTGTTGGATAGCGTAGCGTTAAAAATTACTATTCCCACTCCAGTGAGTGCAACAGTAGGGAAAACGTTTGATAGCGTAGGGGTAAAAATTACTATTCCCACTCCAGTGGATGCAACAGTAGGGAAAAAGTTGGATAGCTTAGGGGATTAATTTACTATTCCCACTCCAGAGAGTGCAACAGTAGGGAAAGTGTTGGATAGCGTAGAGGTAAAAATTACTATTCCCACTCCAGAGAGCGCAACAGTAGGGAAAGTGTTGGATAGTGGGAGGGTTAAAATTACTATTCCCACTCCAGAGAGTGCAACAGTAGGGTAAGTGTTGGATAGCGTAGAGGTAAAAATTACTATTCCCACTCCAGAGAACGCAACAGTAGGGAAAGTGTTGGATAGCGTAGAGATAAAAATTACTATTCCCACTCCAGAGAGCGCAACAGTAGGGAAAGTGTTGGATAGCAAAGAGGTAAAAATTACTATTCCAACTCCAGAGAACGCAACAGTAGGGAAAGTGTTGGATAGCGTAGAGGTAAAAATTACTATTCCCACTCCAGAGAGTGCAACAGTAGGGAAAGTGTTGGATAGCGTAGTTGTAAAAATTACTATTCCCACTCCAGAGAGTGCAACAGTAGTGAAAAAGTTGGATAGCTTAGGGGTAAAAATTACTATTCCCACTCCAGAGAGTGCAACAGTAGGGAAATAGTTGGATAGCGTAGGGGTAACAATTACTATTCCCACTCCAGAGAGTGCAACAGTAGGGAAAGAGTTGGATAGCGTAGGAGTAACAATTACTATTCCATCTCCAGAGAGCGCAACAGTAGGGAAAGTGTTGGATAGCGTAGGAGTAAAAATTACTATTCCCACTCCAGAGAGTGCAACATTAGGGAAAATGTTGGATAGCGTAGGGGTAAAAATAACATACTTATAAATAAATGTTTTATTTTAAATAATAAAAATATTAACTATTAAATAAATATAAAACATTTACAAATACCAATACATAATTATTAAAAACATGTGAACAAAATATATTTATTTAAAAAATTATTAAAAATACCATTTCATAATATTTAATTAACAATTAATAAATAATTAACAATTTGATAACTAACCAAACTATTAATTAAAGAACATTATTACTTATTTACATTTAAATTACTTCCCACCCTATTCCCCTATAAACCCACAACCCACTACAAAACATAATTATCAATTAATCAATTAATTAAACATGTTTTGCAATTTTTTTAAAATATTTACCAATTAATTAATTTTAATTTATAATTCCTAATAATTATTAATTAATGTAACATAATTAAATTACTTCCCACTCTATTCCCCTATAAACCCACAAACCACTACAGAACATATTTATCAATTAATCAATTAATTACAATTAATTACCAATTAATTACAATTAATTACCAATTAATAAATATTAATTTATAATTCCTACTAATTAATAATTAATATTACATAATTAAATTACTTCCCACCCTATTCCCCTATAAACCCACAACCCGCTACAGAACATATTTATCAATTAATCAATTAATTAAAATGAATTACCAATTAATTAAAAATAATTACCAATTAATAAATATTAATTTATAATTCCTAATAATTAATAATTAATTTAACATTATTAAATTACTTCCCACCCTATTCCCCTATAAACCCACAACCCGCTACAGTACTAAAATACAAAATTTTATTAAATTACATAAAAATAAATTAAATACATAATAAATACATAATAATATACACAAAAATACTTTAAAAATCGATATTAGTAACATTAGTAACATCGAAATTATTAATATCGATATTACTGACATCGATATTTAATACTTCGATATTACTAATATCGATATTTAATTTATCGATATTACTTACCTTCTATATTTTGTCCCATCGATATTTAAACTTCGATATAATTGTATATCGATATTTAAATATCAATATTTTGTCTGCATACCATCTCATATAATATGTCAGGGGGAGCCACCCTAGTGTCAGCTGCTTTTACAGTGATGAACATGTCAGTTGCTGTCGCCTTCAGATATGGACGCAGTGCTTTCCGCAATATTGTAACCTCCACTGCGCTGTCAAGCAGCGTTAGCGCCTGTGTCAGGTTACGAAGGTGTGTTCTCACTATCTGTGGCATAGCTCGCGATTAAAGCAGCAACTTTCTTTTTCTGAAACTGGAGGAATTGACGTTGAGAGTCGTCCTGCTTGCCTTTACCGTCCATCTGGCTGGGCTGCTCACATCCTTGTGGGGCACCCCGGCCTCTGCTGCGTTCTTCTCCACCGGTTTGTGAGACCGATGTTTCCTGTAAAGAACGAGGAGAACGTTGATCAGGAACCTGAAACCAATCAGGTGACTTAATACTCGTGTGCCGCGCAAATCATATGTGCGCTTAGTAGACACATGTATTGGTGACGCAGGACGCGACCCTTGTTTCAGTTGATGCTTCCTCTGTTTTTTATTTTTCCAACTTTGTTTAGGAAAAATGTGTTGGTCGTCTTTATTAGACTTAGCCGTCTGAGTTTACGGTTGAGCTGCTCTTTTAGAAAAAGGCTTAACACTCAAACTATTCCGGCCAATGGTCTTATAAGCCTCCGTAATGATTTTCGGTAACTGCTGGGGTTGATCGCATCAGGGACATTGCGCAAAGCATTAGACACCTGAAAGTTTACCGCATTCTCGTGACATTAGCAAGGATGAGATGGGAACCTACGTCAAATACTCCGACAAGTCTCATTCCCAATTCAACAGCCGCCTCAGGACCATGTTGATCCTGAACACACTTGATCACGGAGGGCAGGACAGTCATAGACGGCGTGTCGAAGCATTTTGCATAGACTGGCGCAAATACTTTACCCCAGGTCTCACATTCTGTTACTTCTGCGACTAAGTCTTTCTGCAAACTAATGGTCAGAATCCTGTGTTTCTCAACAGGAGTCGTGTTAGGAAATACTGCTTCCAGTTGGTCATTCTCGGCAAACCAAAAAGGCATCTCGTCCTTATCTTGGGGGTGCTTGCCCATAAACGAATTAACCCTGACTGGACTCATTTTCATCCCAGCCTTCCAGCTGGTTGCGCCGCAGGTCCAGATGCTCCCACCTGGATGTTGCGGGAAATGTATTGCACTAAAGCCCTATACACCCAAACAACGGAGGCATAGAGTAATCGTAACTCTGCGATAGGGACTATCAGATAACATGGATGTGGGGTGAACTCGGCCAAGACTGGCCAAGTGGCACCTGGAATAGACAAGGGACCTAACCGAACCGTACAAATGGTGTTGGTGAGGGCGCCATTAAACCAAACTTGATGCTGCCAAGCAGAAAGCGGAACCTCCTTTGTCCTATATTCTGCATAATCCACAGGCACACCGTGTGTGCCTATTTATGGTATGTACGATGATCTGCATTCACAGCAGGAAACGGAACCCAAGAGTAGAAAAGCTCAAATGGGTAAGCCGCTTCTACACTAACCACAAAGACAACCGTCATTCCTTCAGCGAACACCCCATACTGATTTAGGTGATTGCGTAGTCGGACACGACTATGCTGAGCTATGTCAACATCAGCCATAAGGACACAGTATAGAATAAGCTTTCTAAATGAATTGTAGCAAAATGGGTAGTAAATCAAAGAACGATCCTTTTTAAAATATCAAGCTTGAATGAACCTAGAATTTATCCATATAGGTAGGTTAATATGTCACTACTGTCAACCGGAAACAGAAGTGGGGGTGTTGTGGACTGGTTTAAGCACTACTTGAGACTCTCAAACATAAGACCAAACGTTACGTGCACCATGTTGCAGGGATTCTGTTCATGCACAGAACAATGCGCAGGAAACCAGGACCTCATTGAATTGTGCTGTACCAAAAAACTCATCTCTAACCCCTATCTGACTAGCATCAGTGTCTTATTAGCTCTCCATCCTACAACGAAGCTACCAGCGTTTAGACAACCCAGAACATGCGACTTAGGGTCCTCTCAGGAATAGTGGGAATCAAGAACTCTCTTTCATTTTTATTGTCATACCAGTCCACAACGTGAGTAATCAGAGACTGGGAAAAGTTTAAGATGTTTATTTTAACGACGTGCTCTAAGATCCAGTATTTTTGCTAACTTAAGCAGGCGTATGATTAGAAATAAAACAATCAGCATTGTTACAATTCCATAAAACACAAAGGAAGTAATCATATTATAATGATAGTGGAAACAGGTCCTATAGCTTCTTGTAAACCACGCTCCCCTACTAGGTACTAGGTTTTATAATAATAGAAGGTCTCTTAGGCTTGAATGGGGAACCCCATTCCTCCAAGATCAGCAGAAGTGAATCACATCACAGGATCAGCAAAGCTCTCTCTCACTGGAAAAGGTTTTTCTCCAAGTGACCAAACATTCATGCTGTGCAATATTAGAGGCACTAGAATTTCAGTTAGCTGCAGCTGTGTTCATGTTGTGTCTAGAGCGTGGGCTGATCAACCTGAGTAACATCATACATTGTTATGGTGACCTTGAAGGCTTCTGCACACAGTGAACAGACTAAGGTCCTGAAGCAAGTCTAGGGATGTTAAAAACAAGCCGTTCCCATGTGCGAAAAATCGAACCATTTAACTTACAACAACAATTATGTGTAGTGTTGTGTGCAAAAGCTGCAAAGTGGCAAAAATGACGTTTAAACTTCTAATAGGCTTATGCTAACATAGCAATGTGGGCGAGCAGGGTCCTATCTTCACTACACCTGTCCTGGTCCCGGAGTATGAAGATCAGCAGAAACCTCCAGCCAAGAGACATTGTAAAGCATGGACATCTTTTACAGTCTCTTCAGGAGAAAACAAGTTGACGGCAAGGACTGTGAAATGTTCAATTTGCAGGAAAGAATTATCTTGTGGCACAAACAAAAAAGTAACGCCATGGCACCAGCTCTAGGTGGAAGCATTGAAAGATCATCCACAAAAAGTCTTAGTTAAGGATGGTACGTGAAAGGGAAACTAGTGCTGGTGCTTCTACATCTACAACCACTTTGTCTGCTTCCTCTACCTCAGAAAAATTGCTGTATCTGCTTTGTGTCCTAATCTAGGAAAATGAAAACCCATTGTATGAGTTGCCATATGCCAGCTGGGTTGAATACAACATCAAACGCAGAATAGTTGGATGTGATTAATAACCAGGCATGTCATTTATTTTTGCCCTTTGGATATTCATGTGTTAGAAAATGTTATATTCATGTGTTAGAAAATGTGTTGGTTTTCGTTATGTGTGTTTTTCTACAGTTTTGTACCTGTACAGTGTGAGAAGTTGGCCTGGTATATGCTGTCCACTAATTAACGTGGGCAGCTTGTATCAGTCCAAACAACCCTTCTTGATGATTAGGCTAAAGACAACCTTTATAGAAAGCTTGTATATAGTGATTTGTGGCCTGCCGCTGCAGGGGGCTACTCAAACTGCTCGGCGGCTTATGCTGAATGCTAGTGTTTTTACTTGTTTTAATCATTTATTCCTGCTGGTACTGGGGCTGCTGGGGTTTACTCCTTGGGGTAGAGGCTGATAGCTGGGGTGCAGAAGGGATTCCTCCGCACTCAGTCTCCCGCGTGACATCCTCCGCTCCTCTGATTGGAGGGGACCGTCCGTGCGAGAGGTCCCGCCTCTCTGGAAGGTAGATGTCTAGTCGGGGGCTGCACAGATAAAAGAAGAAGCTGAGGCGAGCGCGCAGCTTGTATATAGTGATTATTGGCCTGCCGCTGGAGGGGGCTACTAGAGCTGCTCGGCGGCTTATGCTGAATGCTAGTGTTTTTACCTGTTTTAATCATTTATTCCTGCTGGTACAGGGGCTGCTGGGGTTGACTCCTTGGGGTAGAGGCTGATAGCTGGGGTGCGGTAGGGATTCCTCCGCACTCAGTCTCCCCCGTGACATCATCCGCTCCTCTGATTGGCGGGGACTGTCCGTGTGAGCGGTCCCACCTCTCTGGAAGGTAGCGGTCTAGTCGGGGGCTGCACAGATAAAAGGAGAAGCTGACGCGAGCGCGCAGCTTGTATATAGTAATTTGTGGCCTGCTGCTGCAGGGGGCTACTCGAGCTGCTCGGCGGCTTATGCTGAATGCTAGTGTTTTTACCTGTTTTAATCATTTATTCCTGCTGGTACAGGGGCTGCTGGGGTTGACTCCTTGGGGTAGAGGCTGACAGCTTGGGTGCAGAAGGGATTCCTCCGCACTCAGTCTCCTGCGTGACATCCTCTGCTCCTCTGATTGGCGGGGACCGTCCGTGCGAGCGGTCCTACCTCTCTGGAAGGTAGCAGTCTAGTTGGGGGCTACACAGATAAAAAGAGATTATTATTATTATTATTAGAACAGTTTTGTATAGCGCGTGGTTACCCTAGAGCATCCCGGCGCGCGCGCAGCGGGCACACCGAATGCAAGCCCGTCTGCGCCCGTCCGTGCTAAGGACTCAGCGCCGGCCATGCTGCCTCTCCCTTGGCCTACTTGGAACCGGAGAAAGTAGGACACTCGCTTTGTTATTCTAGTGCAGAGCTCCATCGTATTAACAGAGAGGCTAGTTGTAGGGGAGCTCTCTATTTTGTGGAGACCGGCTCTCCACTGGCTGACCTCTTGGTTCAGGACTTACTGCCAAGTGGGCTTCTGAACGTTAGATCGTTGCCCAAGCACAGGGTTGAAATCCAGTTATTAATGGAAGTGCATGAGTTCGAAGTGCTGTGTATGACAGAAACTTGGACGCAGCCAGATTGCGAGGTCGATCTTGGTCTGGCCTGCCACCCTGGCTACAAGATCCTCCATAAGCCTAGATCAAGGAGGAGGGGAGAGGGGGTTGGGTTGATTTATAAAGAGTCCTTGAACCTGGCTACTATTGACATTGATGGTGTTGTAGGGGTTGAACTCTATGGGTTTGTAATTAAGAGTCCATGTGGCCAGTCCCTTACTGGGATTATTTGTTATCGTCCTCCGGGGCCATTTAGCGCGCAACAACAACATCTGTTATTGAAGATGTTTCCCAATATGGCAGCTACACACCGTAGACTGCTGTTTTTGGGCGACTTTAATCTTTGGGCGAATCGCCCCCTGGACACTAGTTTGGCCAATATTACTCAGTCCAGTGAGGGTCTGGGCCTTTTTCAACGAGTATCTATGGCCACTCATATTGGAGGGCATTTGCTAGATCTCATCTTTTCTGAGGATGAGCAAGTGTATATTGGGGAAATCCTACCCATGGACTGGACTGATCATTTTTTGATTAAGTTCTATATGAACACTGCCAATCTGGATAAGCGGGGAGGCAATTGGGTGGGTGAATTGATAGGTAGGGACTGGAAGGCTCTTTTGCGTAAAAGAGGTCAGGATCCGGTGTTTCAGGTTGAGGACTGTTTCTCCCCGGAAGTTCAAGTGGAAGAGTACTATTCCGCCTTCTGCTGGAAAATGTCCCTGGCTCTCGACTCTCGTGCTCCCCTAAAGAACCTTCGGAGCAGGGGTAGACCCTCTGCCCCTTGATTCAGCGAGGAGCTGAAAACCCTGAAACATGAATGTAAACAAGCTGAGAGGAAATGGAGGCATGGTTACCAGGATGTGGACAAGCTGTCCTGGAGATTAAAAATTGCAGAATATAGGAAGAGAATCAACAGGTCTAAAGCTGACCATTTTGACACCTTGATACTTAATGCCCCCAATAGTACTAGAAGCATTTTTAACATTCTTAACAGCCTGACCAACCCAGACTGCGTAAAAAACGTGATTTCTCCCTCTCAAAGTCTTTGTGATGATCTTGCTAGGTTTTTCCATGATAAAGTCAATGGCATTATCATGGATTTGGGCGGGGTCCCCCATTCCCCGGCCGGGATGACTGAGTCACTGCCTGACTTGGAGGATAGTTGCACTGTGGCTGCCGATGTCAACCTGGAGGCGGCTACCTTGGGCACTCTTTCTGAGTTTCCATCCTTGGAGCCTGAGGATTTTTGTAGGCTAGCTGATGGTATTGCATCTGGCTCTCCCTTTGATCCACTGCCTTGTAAGATTTGGAAAGAATTTAGAGCAGTGTTGTTCCCCACGCTTTGTTTGATTTGCAATCAGTCTCTCACTGATGGGGCGGTACCGACTTGGAAGAAGGCGTTGGTGACACCTTTGCTTAAAAAGCCCTCCCTCGATCCGGAGTGTCCTAACATTTTTTGACTTATCTCCCTCCTACCTTTCCCTACTAAAATAGTGGAACGGGTGGTGAGCAGCACGCTATCTAAATATTTAGAACAAGCTAAGCTTCTGGAGGTGGAACAGTTTTTGTTTCGACCGGCCCATGGCACTGAAACAGCTCTGGTTACCGTGATGGATGAACCAGGGCTTAACTTGTGCCGGCGCTTTCCGGTGTTTAGCACCGGCACTTATTTGTCAGGGCCGGGTCTATACCAGATTCCCACTGCCAACTAGCATCAACAGCGTGCGTCAAAAAATGAATAAAATCGAATGTTCCGAGTTCGTTAGATCTGCACTCTGTGTCTCCCCGTGAAGAGCTGAGCCATTTCCTATTTATAAGTCCATGCCTTCATTTTGTGTTGCGGTGGGTGGGGGCCTCTGATTGCCTTGGCTTTGGTCATGTGTGGGTGGCTGCAACATGCAGGGCGGCAGTGTGCATGCGTAACCTGTTTTAAATTCCACCGCCACGCCGCCAGCCCGCCTAATCAGGTAGCACACACGCAATGGCACTATTATTTGAAGCAGGAGGAGCGTGTTTTGAAGTGTGCAGCACCAGATTCAGGTAGGGATTTCTGCAATCAGTATCTAGTTTTACTGACAGACACAACTTTTTTTTTTATAAAAAAAGCAGACACATATCGTGTTCCAGAGATGCTTAATCCGCAGCAACGTTTAATTACGGAAATTAACATAAAGTTTTAGAGTGGCACCGACTTTCACAGCTCGACGGTTGAGCTCTCCCAGCAGGCCCCACAGGCTGCTGACCTCGCTCTGCAACTCCCACATTGCCCGCTGTGCCCTGGAAACTTGCTCGGTTCAGGACTTCTGTCTCTGTGAGCGCGCACTCAGCCATCTCTGTGCCCTTGCCTGGTGGGTTTCTTGTAAGTGTGTTGTTGGTTCTAGCTGCACGGAGGCATATATGTTTCATTGTTTTTCTGAATTGGTGCCCGTCCGTTTTCACGTACATCAGGAAGTACGTCTATGTGTAAAAGTGGGCATTTTTGTTGTTGGTCTGTGTTCATGATTTAAACATGCCTCAAAACATCTTGCTTCTCTTCCAGCCGGGTCCTGAGAGGGCCTGGTTGTGCAATGCCAAATTACCTATGATCGGAACATCATCTTCCCTCCCCCCCTAAAAAAAAAAGTCAAGCACTCATCTCCTTCAACTGCCGTTCCACGCCCAACTGAGTGTGGTGTAGAGGAAAATAACATCCAGGAGCCTCAAACTTTACTATATGTTCGGGCCTCAGTTCAGACGAAGACCAATGAATATTTATAAGGTACAAATATTCATTGGTCTTCGGCTGAACTAAGGCCCGCCTCTGGCGTTGGGGGTGTGGGGCTGGGGTTTTACAACCCTCCTGCACCAGTCCCTGCATAAGCAGCCGTTATGCCCAGAGTCCAACTCCTGCTCCTCACACAGGGTTATTATCCTCTGTTCCGCCCTCACACACCAGCGCCCCTTCTATGTTTCACACAGAGCGTTCCCTCCATTTCTCTCTGCCTGCCTCCCTGCATTGACGTGGTTATTAGCATCTATCGAGGGCACAGATTATAGGGTGCCTGTGCATGATGCTAGCAAAGCTGATGTGAAGTGACGACAGGGGCCAGAGCTGGGAGATTTGCTGAGTATCAGCAGTGCACAGAGACATCACTCTAAGAGAGGATCTGTACATTACAGGCGACAGCTGAGCATGACTGGCAAAAACGTAGGAAAGTAAAGTCACATACAGCATGCATGCAGAAATAAATGCACTAAGACAAATGCATGTACACAGGACATACATGAAAAGAAGCATAGACTCCCATGGACTCACAAACAAATTAGAGCTGTGTCTGCACACCTAAACAGCAAAGCAGCTGTAAATGCCACGTGCACCAATTCAACACACATGCAGGCACAAATTGGCAGCACATGCAGGCACACATACATTCTGCACCCATAGAAATACCGCATACCAGCGCACATACATACACAAAAAGCACCACCGACATTAGGGTGTTGTGTTGGGGGGAGAAAAAAACAGTGGGTGAAACAATTTATTTCTCGCATTGTTGAGAAGAAGGGGTAAACTGCTAGAGACAGTAGAGAGAAATCAAGAGACAGACACAGAGTGAAAGAGGATGCAAAGAAGAGAGAGACAGACCTAAAGAAATAAGGATGTAGATAGAGATAAAACGACAGAAAGAGATACAGGCACAAAAATAGAGAAAAGAGATACTTGGAGATAAAGTCAATGGAAAGCAAAGAGAAAAAAGACACAGGACGCACCTGTAAACCAAAATGTCATGCTTGGTGTGTAATGGAACTAACCTGAATGTAATTGACAACATAAGAGAGAGAATATATTGATAAATAAAGCAAGAGAGATGAAGCAAAATTGAAAGAAAGATTAAAAGCCAGAATGAGAGAGAGAGAGAGAGAGAGTGAGAGAGAGAAGCGATGGATGGTTAGAGAGAACGAGAGAGATGGAGCTAAGTAGAGCCAGAATGAGAGTGTGGCAGAAAGAGAGAGGGGTATAACTAGTAGGTTGAGCTAGAGAGAGAAAAAGAGGGACATAGAAATTAAGACAGATCGAAGTATGAGTACGTACACAGTTATCTCTACTATAACACTAGAACTGACTATTGAATATTGGAATGTAAAATCTTGTCCCGCTTTGGGGTAACCTAACATTTTGTCTGCTACAGGAATTTTTAAATATGAGAGAATGTTAATTTGCTTTGGCAAGTCATGCATTGTAGATTGCACTTAGCCCACATGAAATGACACGTGGGAAGCCTGCTTTGGCAGTGAATGGGATCTTTAATTTCTGAGTTTGAGTTGCATGGTCAATATTTATGTGTCACTTTCATAGTTATTTAGACTGTGTTTCTGTTTTATACTGTTTCTGCCAACATGTAACCTTGAGCCACAACTTTGGTTGATTTTGATTGCAGTGGCTCAGTTTATTTGGTGATTCACAATCCCAATCATGTGTAAAACATGGCTTGTTTAACATAGATGAGATGTACTTGCAAATTGTTGGATTGCATATTGCATTTAGGTTTTCAATTTGACCAATCTTTTGACTTCATACCAACGAAATATGAGTGTCTTCCTGGTCGAGGACCACACTGCTTTTTCTATTATCTGTCTTGTATCAAGACCCTGCTGGACTATGGGGTGAAAGAAAGCTTGAATACACAGCTACCTATGTTATATGACATCACTTTATTAATGTAATAGCTTCACTTTCACAATTGCTTTATTAACCTTCCAGCTTTCTCAAATTTGCTTGAAAATGCACCATTTGTCCAATCTTTTTTCAAAATTTTCTCGGAGAGAACCCCCCGAACCCACCTTAGGTTCTTCGGCACTCTCACCGTGCACTATGACACTCATTTTACACCTCACCACTTTCAAATGTCACCAGCCGCCACTGCTCTTTTGTAATCTGTCTTGTCTGTGATACAGAACTACATTTGGAAATGCAAGTTTAGTTCTATGTTTTTTACTATTTTGAATTTTAATAAATGCACATATATTGCTCCGGGAGTGAGTAATAGTAACAAACACAACTGGTAAATTAATTGCATTCACTGAATACTCAACTATTTATGATCCAAACCCCTTTGGCCACTGGAAGTGATAAATGCCTCATTCAAGTGTACTATATGATTTTTTTTCGCAGGGCGGGGTAAACTCGTAACAAAACCATACTTGAGCAAGTCTCTCTTGCTGAAATTCAGATCCAGTATTACATTCGGCATTCAGCAGTGCCAGTTGAGTTTGTGGGTGGGGACAATAGAACAAGGGGGCGGGGCAGGCGAGTAGTGGGTGGAGTCTGCAAAGTGGGTGTGGTCTCCCCCAAAAATGTGAGCACCTGCACTTCATTTTTTACAAATTAAGCACTGGGATGAACTTCGGGGGCGGGCAGACAGGGGGCAGGCAGCAGTACTTATTCTGCTTGACCTGTCTGCTGCCTTTGATACAGTTAACCGTGAAATCCTGTTGAGATGACTTAAAGAGGTGGGAGTGAAGGGCTGTGCCTTGAGGTGGTTTCAATTGTTTCTGTCAGGCAGGCAGCAGGCAGTCTCCCTCTCCTCTTTCCACATTGGTTTTACTAGTGTCCCGCATGGCGTGCCACAGGTTTCGGCCATCAGTCCTATTTTGTTCAATATCCACTTGAAACCCCTGATGACTGTCATCAAGCGTCACAATATTGAGATTGAGACACGCAAATAAATCTCTCTTTGGAGGGAGCCCAGTCAACCTCTCTTGATGAGTTTCACAGTTGCATGTGAGATACAACATTGTGGCTGAGAGATAACTCGCTGCAATTTAATGCGTCCAAGACGGAGCTGCTTTACTGCTCCTCGGAAAGGATTCCTCCTGGGTTGCCCAGCAATTTTTGGCCCTCTGATCCCTCCAACTTGTTTCAGCCTGTTAAGTCAGTCCGCAACCTGGGAGTGACATTTGACTGTCATCTCACCTTGGAGGCACATGTGACGAAAGTAGTAGGTTGTTGCCTGGCTATTATCTGTTCTTTATGGAAGATCTTTCCTTTACCTCCTCCTTTGGCACGCTCTTTGATAGCTCGGAGCATGGTACTTAGCAGGGTTGATTACTGTAATGCCCTCCTCCTTGAGTCACCACAGTTTCTACTTGCTAGGATGCAGAGGCTGCAGCCAACTGTAGCTAAATTAGTAATAGGTTGGTATAGAAGGTCCACCGCCTCTTTGGCTCTGGCGGAGCTGCACTGGATTCCTGTGAAATAAAGAATCCAGTTCAAATCACTCTGCCTGGTATTTAAGGCCTTGCATGGAATGGGTCCGACCTCTTTTCAAAGTAAATATGAGTGGTATGTTCCTGCTCGAACATTACGCTCATCTGGGGCAAAACTGATACAAATCTCTAGATTTAAAAAAGTTAGAGCAGGTGGTAGATCCTTTGAGGTCGCTGCTGCAAAGCTCTGGAACACCCTGCCTTTTGAGCTGAGACAAATCAGTGATCTCCTGCTATTTAGAAGGAATTTAAAAACATGGTTATTTCCTAAGATCTAGGGGTGAGCCTCAGTAGGTTCTGTAGGAGGTAGGCTATGTCAATTCACTATCAGCGCCAGGATGCCTGACAGGTGACAGTGCGCTCTAGAAATGATATAAAGAAAGAAAGCTATCCTAGTGGTAGCTGTGGAGAGCAGCCTTCAGGCTACTACTCAAAGAAATGTAAAGCAGCTTGTTTTACCTGATCAAAACCTCCTGAATAACCAAATGAAAGGAGAACCACACAATTTAATGCGTCCAAGACGGAGCTGCTTTACTGCTCCCCGGAAAGGATTCCTCCCGGGTTGCCCAGCAATTTTTGGCCCTCTGATCCCTCCAACTTGGTTCAGCCTGTTAAGTCAGTCCGCAACCTGGGAGTGACATTTGACTGTCATCTCACCTTGGAGGCACATGTGACGAAAGTAGTAGGTTGTTGCCTGGCTATTATCCGTTCTTTATGGAAGATCTTTCCTTTACCTCCTCCTTTGGCACGCTCTTTGATAGCTCGGAGCATGGTACTTAGCAGGGTTGATTACTGTAATGGCCTCCTCCTTGAGTCACCAAAGTTTCTACTTGCTAGGATGCAGAGGCTGCAGTCAACTGCAGCTAAATTAGTAATAGGTTGGTCTAGAATGTCCACCGCCTCTTTGGCTCTGGCGGAGCTGCACTGGATTCCTGTGAAATAAAGAATCCAGTTCAAATCACTCTGCCTGGTATTTCAGGCCTTGCATGGAATGGGTCCGACCTCTTTTCAAAGTAAATTTGAGTGGTATGTTCCTGCTCGAACCTTACGCTCATCTGGGGCAAAACTGATAAAAATCCCTAGATTTAAAAAAGTTAGAGCAGGTGTTAGATCCTTTGAGGTCGCTGCTGCAAAGCTCTGGAACACCCTGCCTTTTGAGCTGAGACAAATCAGTGATCTCCAGCTATTTAGAAGGAATTTAAAAACATGGTTATTTCCTAAGATCTAGGGGTGAGCCTCAGTAGGTTCTGTAGGAGGTAGGCTATGTCAATTCACTATCAGCGCCAGGATGCCTGACAGGTGACAGTGCGCTCTAGAAATGCTATAAAGAAATAAAGCTATCCTAGTGGTAGCTGTGGAGAGCAGCCTTCAGGCTACTACTCAAAGGAATGTAAAGCAGCTTGTTTTACCAGATCAGAACCTCCTGAATAACCAAATGAAAGGAGACCCACACAAGAGGTATATAAAATATATGTATTTACTAAGCACTTTCTACTAACCTCTATATGAGATTAGAACACAAGGCGCACATTACTTAATCAATAGAACAACAGTATATAGCACAATACACAGCTGGCTCCAGGGAGAGACCGGACCATGTACTAAAAACATGGTATAACAACAATACCAGAGCACGTAGAATCGCTGGGACCACAAGGAACCACCCAAGGGTGCAGTGTGTGAACACAGAAGCAAGTTCCGTACAACTCTATGGGACAGTCGCAGTTGAAGAATTGCAATTCAAGGACACTTCAGAGAGGACGTCAAGCAAACCCTTTTGAAATTTGAAGGTTCCAAGGCCAGCACCCTTGTCAGTACTGAAGTACCTGTGTTACCTATCCCAGGGGTTAAGTCGTGTCGGAAACCTTCGTCGTTTTCAATGGTGTGACTCAAAGTGCTGCTGCTGGAAAGATGAAAAGTGTCCGGTGGTATCCAAGCCTGGATCTGAGGTGAGAAGAACCTATAAGCAGAAGGGACGGAGTCACTTCAGAGTGACCAGGGGCTCAGTAGACGAATGCCCCCCGATGTCAGGTTCTTCAGGTGAGAATACTGGATGATTGACTCTACAGCCACGGGGACCAGGAGACGTTGACGACAACCAAAGTCTGGAGGTGAGCTGTCCCATGAAGGATGTCGAGTGCTGAGGGGTCCGTGTTCGGATTGAACACCAACAAGCTTTGGCAAATGCAACCCATGCTGGCAGAGGAAACAAGTCACGGTGAGGACCAACAAGGTCCTGGAGACTCTCCACGCTAAGGGGAGCCAGGGCACATCTGGAGCAACCAGACAAGCCCAAGAGAAATCAAAGTTACCTTCACAGGGATCCACAGGCCAACGGACCAGGGATTGCGTAGGGACCTCAAGCTGAATCACGAAGTACAGGCCCAAGGAGCACTCATGCATTGGAGACTGGAAATCTTCAGTGAAAATACTGCTTGGGTTCAGAGCTATACATAGTCCACAGCACACCCTCAGGGATTGCCAAAAAGCATAAGCTGCTGCAAAAGTACACTGTACACAGGGGTTCACGTTGCCTGGTCCCCACAAGGCATACTGGTCTCAGTATTGCTGAGAGACCAGATCGACCTCAGAGATGCTCAGGAACCCACCTCCTGTGTTGCAGAAATCTTCAGAGTCCTCAGGAGCACAGGAGATGCAAACCGGTCAGATGCATTAAGGTGCCTGCTTCAGAAGGAGGGTACTCCTTTACACCAAGAGAGATTCTTCTGGCGTCCAGCGTAGTGTAGATTGTCGAAGTACATTTCTGCTTGCAGAGTTTAGTCCAGGTAAACTCTAAAGTCCTGTAGTCAGGGTTCCTCTTTTATACCCAAGGAAGGGGTTGGACAAACTCCGGGGACCCACCTATGGGAGGGTCAGGACAGAGCCTGGGCGTAGTTTGTGTAGTCGTGCTACAAATAGCTATGCGAACTCGCACTTGCGCTTCGTGAGCTACGCATAGCTACGCAAGCGTGCATAGTTACTTGTCCCACACGTTCGTGATGAGTTTTTCTAGCTTGCGAACTCATATTGCATCTTTAGGAGTCTGTTTGCGTGCTCGGGGATAGTATCTCGCGAACTTAACCATTTGGTCACCTATGGGCGCTGCCATCTTGTTTTTCACCTGTCACACCCATTTCCGATGCCTTATTGGCTGTTCCGGGTCGCGTATAGCGTGTTCGCAATGCGCATTGCATGTTCGGAAACGCGTTTTACGTATTTGCGATGCTTTTTGCGTGCTCGTGGGAAATATCGCGCACACTTACCCACGCGGTCCCGACGGGCGCGGCCCTCTTGTTTTTTAACTCTATGCTATGGTTCTGGGGCCTGCTTTTCTATCCTCCCTCTATCTTTGCCATTCTTAGGTTTTACAATGTTTTTCTGATCTTTTTTATTTATTACCTATCCCTCTCTGTCCCTAAGTCTATATTTTGTATTTTATTTTGACTTTTTCTGCGTTTTTTCCACTTTTCCACTGTTTTACATTACTTTCTTCTTTATGCTCCTACTTCTTCCCCTAACTTTATTTTTTCCTTCAAAATTTTCTTTTCCGCCTCCCGCTCACCTCAGAACCATGCCTAAGGGTACAAATGGCTCCAAGTCCAAGGGCAATGCGCCTGCGCCCAAGAGCCGCCTGCCGTGCGGCAGACTGTGATCTGCAGGGGTGCAGGCCCGGGAGCTTTTTGGTGAGGCGGAGCTGGCCGACCTTGCTTTTTTTTGTGCAGTGCCATCTCCCCTTGACCTTGGCAGTAGGCGGCAGGCCTGGCTCCTGGTACGCTACCCAGGAACGTCACCGTCGGTGGGCGAAAGTGCACCGGGCAGTGTTTCCTCACTCAGGGGTCTGGCGCACCCATAACCAGCTGGCCCACCGGTGGTCAGACACCTTGGACTGGGAGCAGGACCTGCTGGATCTGCTAGGTGTCGAGGTTGTGGGGCTTGGTGAGTAGCTAATATTGTATACTACTACTATAAGTATTGTCTATATTTTTTTCTGAATAGAAAGAATACGGCTGCTTACATTGCAGGTAAATTACATTTCGAAATCTTCGGTGATTGTAGGACAGGTGCTTGGCGCTACTCTTACTTGTTTGCAACTTTGTGCTGGGTTGGGCTGATTATGTAGGAGTTTACTTAGAGAACTTCAGTTAGGTAATGCTATTGCTAGAGAGACTCTAGTCCTTCCTTTGTCCTCCTGTCACTTTGAAGAGATAGTGGTGGATGTATTGATAGCTTTAGTTAGTATTAGTTGGTAATTTTTTAGAGGTCAGCGTGACACATCCTCTCCTTCACTGAGTGCTGCTTACCCCAGTCCTTAGTAGAACCTTTTGTAGTTTGTTTAGTGAGTGGTAAGGCTTAGCACTGTCACCAGCTGAACAACAGACGCAACCAACCAACAATTTGGTGTACGCGCAAATTTATGTATGTTTCCTCCACCTATGCATTTTTGAGAACTAAAATTTAAATGCAGATTTATTGAACAATTGGCCCGTCTGGAATATGTGGCCCGTCTGGAATATGAGGTCAGGTGGTACATAGGCTTAGTTAGTATTCTGGAATCACAATGGAACACTGGATCAGTGTTCATAAATAATAAGTAGACGGTCCGTAAATCCCGCAATAATACTACTAGTTAATCTGATGAGATAGGTACATTTTATTGCAATTGTTGTTTCCTAAAATGTTTTTGAGCGTTTTTAAAAATATTTTATTTGTTTCACAGTACACCAATCATTAATGTTTGTCTCTTTCTTTATTATATCTTACATGATCAGTACCCAGGGGCAAAAAGACAGGGTCTTAGGTGGCGGGACAAGATCAAGATGCCTCCCAGGGCCAGGACCGCTCCTCTACCGAGGGGTCTGCTGCTGGCCCCAGTAAGTCCTCCAGTGGTTAATATTAATATTTATATTTCCCTAACTTTTACTCCACCTCATTTTTTCCGAACTATTTTTTCTTTTTCCTAATTCTATTTTTTCCTAAATTTTCTTTGATCTAGACTGTTTCTAAATTCTTGTTGTTATCCCAGCCTCTAACTGCCTCTGCTACGAGCCTATGACTCTGTACCACTACTATTAGTCTAGCTGTAGCTAAGTTTGCCCAGTTGTCCAGGTTTTAATTTAAGCTCAGATTCACCAAAAGCACTAGCCAAGGAGTCCAGTCCTTTCGGTTGTCCTCTTCTAGTCTTCTTAATCTTTCTTGAGGCTTTTTCGACAATGCCCACCAAGAAAATGGCATGTCCAACCAGATATTTGACTATTTTTGATAGGCTGCACTAGTGCTGTTGTGGGGATTCTGCACAGCCACATACAGAAGTATGCACAAGGAAATAGGATGTTGGTGATGGGAGGTTGGACCTTCCTCACACCTCAGTCAGAACCCACAATCGCCTGACCGACAAGCTATACTCTCTCATTAGGTCCCTGAAACCCCCCTGAAGATACCCAATGATCAGACAACCCCGAACATAATAACACCCTTTCGCTCACTCACTCGTGTAAGTCCACCACACCAAATACAACAGAGTCTATGTGTAAGTTCAAAAGGTTTATTGTCAACTAACAAGCTCAGTACGTTATTCTACAATTCAGTACTAATACTATACGAGCCTGCTCCAACAGCAAAATGCATTAGATTAAAACAATAAACATTGTTACAGTCCATCGAAGACAAACAATCTCTGTGAGAATTCTGGGGACCCCTCACCTTAGAACGTAGAAGTACTGGTTACATCATAAGCTATGCAAGGCTCTGGTTCGTAGAAGGGAATCTTCCGCCTGTTATGAGAAAATGGTGCGCGTTAGATAGTATATTGAAAGCATTTCTCAGTCATGCCAAAAAGTGTAGCATGTTGTGGCTAAGCAATACCAACTGACCAGAACTCCATAACAAAGTGGTTTGTATGAGCTCATGTGGGCTCAAAGGCATCACTCTTACACAACAAGCTGTGAGGTAACGTCACATGCACAAAAGACATAAAGCTAAAATGGTTGCATGGCTCAGGCTAACTTTACAAAGAGTAGAGTAGAGTAGAATGACCCTAGGGACCATAACACTACTAGTGTCTACTTCAATTTGGACTAGTGATGTATCTATGTTATGTTGTATATGATTGTATGTATTACATTTTTTTCCAATCTTGCACGTGAAAAAGAATAAATAGGGGGAGGAGTATATGGTATCCTACAAGTTTTTATGATTTTTCTAGGCGTACTGCCGACCACCAGTGCTGGGGCCGGCGGCGATGCGGCCATTCCGGAGGGAGCAGGAGATGCGGCAGCGGCACCTGCAGGAGCTAGTACAGGGGGTGAGCCAGCAGCAGTGGCGGGCGGTGGTAAGTTATATTTCTTACTTATTGATATTGCACTAGCAGGAAGGGTGTGCTGGACTCTCACTGTACTATTGAGGTTTAGTAAGTATGACATTGTTGTACTGAACGTTAGACAACCGTTGAAAAAAAACACCCTTTACTTAGCAATGGAATTAGCAATAGCATTAGCAGTGTGAGTTGAGTAACCAATGGCCTCTTCAATCAGACTCCAACTCAGCTGTAAAAGTTTTATGTAGAAGACTAAAAGTCAGATCAGATGACCTTGATGGATGTGCTGAACAAAAAGGGAAAGAAGGGTGGAAGGAAGAAGGACGGGAGAGATGTAATATGACTGGCAGAGAAGGGTATGTTGGAAGCATGCATAGAAGGATGATAGGAGAAATCAGATGCATGGGTTGTTGAAGGATGGGTGGAAGGTGAAAGAAAAGATGCCTGCCTGGGTGGGCGACACCGTATGGGTGGATGGGATAGCAATAATCGTCAGCGGTGTTTTGGTCACACCCAAAGCCAAGGCAAGCAAGGAAGGACGCATGGGTGGTTGTTGGTGAAACAAACTAATGTATGTTGAGAGATTAAGAAGTATGATAGACGTTTAATTTTAATGGATGGATGCCTGGATGTATTCATCATAGATAGCATAGGTGGAGACTGTCACTGGATGCAGACCAGAGTCTTAATTTGAAGAGAATGTAAAAGAAACTGCGCCCCAGTAGCAAAGCCCAGGGGAATATTATAAATGTTGTATTCTCAGAATACTCCTTTGACTCACTGTAGTTTGCAAGCCCATCATATACATATAAATCAATATTTTTTTTCTAATTTTGTTGGGGGCAGGCTTGCTCCCTTCATATTATCTAAATTGTTTACAGTTCGATTTCAAATTGCCGCTATCTTGCTGAATGAATTTCAAGCTCTAATTTTTTTTATATTTTTTATCAAATTTTAAATAGTTTTTTTAGTGTTTCTAGTTTTACTGGTTTTTATCTGGGGAGATGTGGCAGGGGGCTCTGAAGGTTAATTAGTGGGCATAAAATTGGTTTGTGGCACTGTAAATATTGCAATTGGAGAATTTAAGCCCTTTTTTAGTGATTAATTATTGGGGATGGTATTTGTTGATGTATTTATACATGTACTCATTGTTCTTGATACGTTTTTGTCCACAACGTTTGAGTATATACCACATTGATTAATTTGGGTTCATTATGGGATTTTTGTGATAAGCACATGCACTTTATTGATGCGCTTGACATCCGCTATTATGATATTTGAGTGAATATATTTTAGGCTCAATTTTAATTTCACTTTTGCACATTTGTTATTTGCACATCGCTCTCTCGATAGCAGGTATTATAGACTTTATTAATAGCATGTACTGTAAATTGTTTTAGTCTTAATTGAATGTGGGCACTTGCCCTTTATTAATGTCTTTGAGTGTAGTTTTTTTACTACTAATATATGCTATATTGAATATTTTGTGAATACACTCACTCATCGACACTTGATTAATCGTGGATTCAACTTCAGGAGTTTGGATTTGATTCAATTTTGGCGGAGTAACTGTCCCTCATTAAGGACCCTCTCTTCAAAAGCGGCTGGTGATTACAGTTTGTATCGCGTCGCAATACTTTGTTTTGACCCGGAAGGAGCTTTTTGTGTCCAGCCCCCTGCAGCCAGGAAGTGGTGTATTGGTGCCGTACCACGGGGGATCTTCTTGTCGGAGCTTGAGATTATCTGCGGAGTCGAAGGGACCCCCGGCGATCGTCTGGGCTTCGATAGAGGTGAGCCTTAAAGGAAACGCCACCCTCCGGAAGGCTATTGGCGGGTGAAGAGATTTTGTGCGAGAATATGTTGGGACCTGGTTTTTAGATCTTTCCGGGTTCCTTTTTGTGCATAACTATCCTCTTGGAATTTGTTGCTGTAATGGCAATGACAGCTGATGTGCTTAGAGATCGTGAACTTGTAGCGGATGCATTGTTTTTTTAACCTACCTGACACTGTGGATACAAACAAAGTGGTTGGTGGTATGGTGGATAAAAATGATGCCAAAAGTAAAAAAGGAAAAAGTTGGAGAAACTGCTTAGGACTGAGCTCAACAAATGGTGGGAGATGAAGTCCTTAGAAAAATATAAAGAGGCTGGCAGAGTACCTCGGGGTTTGAGGGTTCTCATTGCTCCATCTTTTAGAACCCCAACACCCTAATGCTGAAAAAATGGGCAGCCAATAATCTAGATGCATCCATGAATGTGGTGTGTATATTAATTAAATACGCCGAGATTGACAGATTGGAAATTGTGCGCCAAATTGATGCACTCAATACTGAACTCGACTCTATGGAACAAGAGGAGTATATCACTAAAACAAGAGATGAGATCAAGAAGCGCTTAGATAAGCATGAGAGCACTATCAAAACGCTTAAGGTTTTCAAGTTTGCTCGTGACCGAGCCGATTATGAACAAGGACACAATTTCACCTTTTTGAAGAAGTTTGAAAATGTTAAAAGGCAGGCACTAAGCGCAAAAGTTACACCTCCATTGCAGATGCAACAGGTTAATAATGTGGAACCTTGGAGACTGAGTTAAGTTCAGTTTTGAGCAGTACTGAGTCGGATGACAGTAATCTAATAGCTGGCCAACAATCAGTATGAAGTGGTTTTACCCCTTCTGAGGAGTTGGGGTTTATGATAGAGGACAGGCACCAACGCTGATGCCGAGAGATCCTCCGAAGCTGAAAAGCGGCGTAAATGAAACAAATGTTGCAAAGAGAGGAGGCAACAGAGGAGGCTTCACAAAGAAGAAGAGAGGAAGAGGAGCACCCCAAGCCAATTGAACTCTGCCAAGGCCCCCAATACTGTAACTGATAACACTGTTATTAATCTTACAGACCTTGATTTAGACTTAGCAGAAACACAACTTTTAGCTTTAGGTTTATCGTTTTGTCCTAAGAACAATTTTAAATATGTTCAATCTCGTATTGACGTATATAAATTCATACGTAAATTAAAGCTTATGAAGATTCATAAATTGAATGAATTTGCAAATGTTGCCAATACTACAATTGTTGATTCTTTTCCTAGCAAGAACGTGCGAATTTCTGATGTACCCATTTTGAAAGCTATGAATGTGATTGTTGATCCTGGTAATGAACCTCCTGCTGCCACTCAGGAAATACTGCAGTCTATGAGGGCTGCTAGTAGAAGTCCTGCTATTAGTCCATTTTGTCCCCGGTCTACATTTATTCCCATGATGCCTAGGGATGCACTTGATGTTTTTAATGATCGGATGTTTGAGGATTTGAAGAAATTAATAAGTCTATTGCTCTGAAGCAGAAACGTAGAAGCTATGCAGAGATTAGATATTCTACCCTCATGCGAAAAATCAGCGATCATGGTAACATCATTGTTAATAAGGCATATAAAGGGGAAAACATTGTTTTGTGGCCTCAAGATATGTACATCAAAGAGGCAGAGAGGCAGTTGAATGACCCCTGTTGTTATAGGATGGCTTTCTTTAATGAACTTAACCAAATGAAGGACTCTATACATACCCAATTGGCTCAGTGGAAAAGGGAGGGTCTTATAACCAAGAATGAATTTCCATATTTGAAAAAAACTACCCTATAACACCCATATTGTACCTTTTGCCAAAAGTCCATAAGGGTTTGTCTCCTATACCAGGACGCCCTATTATTTCTGCCCAAAACAGTTTATTTGAACCGATCACTAAATATGTTGATTTTTTCCTTCATAGTCATATGGAATCTTTACTATGTTACATTAAAGATACAGGACACTTTTTATCTAAACTGAAGGAGGTCACTTGGAATTCAGATTTAATGGATATCTGTTCATTGTATACTTCGATCAATCACCTGGATGGTTTGCATGCTATCCAACATTATTTGTCAAGTAGAGACGTCAAATTTTATGAACACGGTAAAATGCTAGTAAAGATGATTGAGTTATGCCTTAACAATAATTTTTTCCTTTTTAATAACGAGGTTTATCAGAAGCTACGGGACGTGGCCATGGGTGCAGCTACGCGTGTTTACACATGGGCTGGTGGGAGGAGCATGTCCTGGGTCGCGCCTTGGGCTCTGATGGAAACCCAGGCACTGGAATCATTCATTTTTTGCCTTTTATAGATGATCTGTTTTTAATTTGGCAAGGGTCTAAAGCTAGTGCAGAACTATTTGTGAAGACAATTAACAACAATATGCTCAATCTAGAATTTACTGCTACAATTAGCCAAGAAAGGGTTGAATTCCTGGATGTGGAAGTTTATATTTCTGAGAATGTCATTCAAACTAAACTCCACAGGAAGAGCACAGCAGTTAATTCAACCCTACATGCCTCCAGTGCCCATCCCCGCCACTTAATTAAGAGCATCCCCTACGGGGAGTTTTTGAGAATTCAGCATATTTGCAGCAATGAGAATGATTTAGAGCGATGCTTAAATGAGTCATTTCATAGATTTTTGAATCGTGGTTACAGAGAGACTGATTTTAAGAATGCACTTAACAAAATGTTTTTAACATCTGAAGCCTCGCCCCAAGTGACTAATACTGGAATTGTGCCATTGATGGGCCATGTGGCCCCTATGAAAGAGGATCCGACTTTGACGCAGATGTGACCTCCTATAGGCCGTTATCTATGTTGACGGTGGACTATAAGATCCTGAGCCGGATATTGGCAACCCGACTGCTGCCCTATATGACCACGTTGGTGCACGCTGACAAGGCGGGGTTTATCCTGACCCGAAACACATCATCGAATATTCGGAGGATGGTGCGGATTATAGGAGGGGATCACCTCGAGGCGCGGTTGCCAGCTACTCTGTCAGTAGATATAGAGAAGGCTTTTGATAGTTTGGAATGGGCCTTCCTCTACAAAGTGCTGGAGCGGTTTGGCGTGGGGGAACACTTTGGGGCCTGGACGAGGGTGTTGTATACCTCGGCAAAGGCTAGGGTACGGCTGGGAACAGTGATATCCGCCCAGTATCCAGTCCTGCGGGGGACGAGACAGGGATGCTCGTTGTCCCCTCTGTTGTTCGCCCTGGCGATAGAGCCCCTTGCAGTGAGGGCTAGATCAGGAATGTCCTACCGAGGGTTGTGGTTTCACGACATACCCCACTATATATCGTTAAATGCAGATGACCTGCTATTGTTCTTGGACAACACAGAAGACGCGTTGCAGGATGCATTGTCCCTGCTGTCGCAGTTTGGAGCACTATCGGGCCTGAGGGTGAATTGGCGTAAGACGTGCCTCTTCCTGTTGAGACCATGTGCACAACCTCCACTGATGCTTGGGATGATAAAGTGGGAACTGACATGTCTCACATATCTGTGGGTCCAAATCTATCATGATGCCACAGACATGCTGGAAGGCAATGTGGGGCGTTGTATTAGCGCCCTGAAAGGAAGCATGGCATTCTGGTCCACACTCCCTCTCTCGGTTGTGGGGAGGGTTGCCCTCCTTAAGATGGTGGCTTTACCTAGACTGCTTTATTTCTGGCCAATATAGGTCCCCCAGCTCATGTTTAAGGAATTTTGTTTACTGATCATTTGCTTTTTGTGGGGAAGTGGACGGCGGAGGGTAGCGCTGACAGCAATGATGCGTCCCAAGGCTGAGGGCGGGATGGCGGTTCCTGACCTCAAGCTTTACTATTTGGCGGCCCAGCTGCAGGTTCTAACACAAAGTGTCGCAATGGAGTTCAGGGGTATGGAGCAAATGCGAGGTGCAGGGATACAGAGGCATATCCTCTCGTACATAGTCTTACAACAAAAGCTTAATTTAGGAGACTTGACGATGGAGGAGAAAACCCTGAGGCTCTGTTGGTACAGGAGTCAGCACAGAGATGGGGTGGCTCTCCCATATGCTCCCGAGATTCCGTTGGGGATGCTAACGGCTCTGCCACACGGTGGGGACTGGTCCCCCCTCATGGAGTGGAAGCAGCTCGGACTCCAGGTGGTGGGAGACTTGTATGAGGATGGGGGCTGCTCTCGTTCCAGACCTTGCAGGAGAGGTCTCCCAGATGGCAGCTTCCTGATGCATGCGGCAGTAACGGCAGCCCTTCAGAAACATTGGAAGGGGGCAGACGGAACTGGTGACTACCATGGCTTGCCAATATGTCGTGATGGCAGCGGGAACCTTTAAGGCAGTGACGTGCCTTCAGTCTAGGATGTTACATGGTTTAAAACAGAAATGGGAGGTAGGCATAGGCAGGCCGATACCTGATACGGCATGGGGCCACATTATGCGGAGGACGTGGAAGGACAGTAGAATTGCGTGCTTTCAACAAGTGTAATTTTTTTTCTTGCACCCTGCGTATTTGACTCCTGAGAACATTGAGAAATATTTTCGGGTCCAAGATGCAGCATGTCCTAGGTGCCTCGAGCGAGGCGTAGAGTTAGAACATATGCTCTGGAACTGTCCGGCTTTGGGAAGATATTGGGTGGAGGTAGGGGACCTCCTTAACGAGGTCACAGATAGATATCTGAACTTTGCTATACCAGTGTGCCTGCTGCATTGGTTCCCACACACAACCAAAACCAAAGTTACCAGTAAATTCATCGATTTAGGCTTACTCGTGGCAAAGAGGGAAATTACTTGGCACTGGAAATCGAGAGAGGGGCCATCGCAAAAGAGATGGAGAACAGAGTTTTATAAATGGGCTAGTAGCGAGAGCTCCATTAGATTACGACAGGCCAAGCGAACGGCGAATGGAAAAGCTCTAGAACTTGCCAAAGCTTGGAACGCGTTTGTGCAGGCTCTACAAGAACTGCAGAGGGTGGAGGAGGATTGAAAAGTATGGAATATACATGTGACATTTAAGGAACAGTGGATAGTGTAATGAATATTGTCCCTATAGCCGATGGTATGTTATGATGTGTAAATCTGGAATATACCCACGCCAATTGCCACATGGGTAGAGGGATCCGGGGGTTCAGTTGGGAGTAAATTTGAAGATATATTTGATGATGCCAAGGGAAGTGGATGTTGTTGTGGTTTGTTTGCAGAACAAAATTAATAAAATATGTTTTAAAAAAAATAAAAAATGAAAGAGACAGTTAGATTAATTACGACTTATAGTCATGAGAAAAAGATTCGCAATATCCTTAAGTTTAACTGGCCTATTCTGAAGACGGATATTACTTTGGCACCATTACTGAGCGAGGTCCCCTGTGTTATGTTTCGAAGGGCATGAAGGGATGCTCTGGTCAAGACCAGCCCCGAGGTAGCGAAATCTTCAAATTGGCTCTCCAATCGTACAGGCTTTTTTAAATGCAGTTCATGCAGAGCCTGAAAGTTCGGAGTTAACAATAAGGAGTACTATGATGCTTTTAGTCAAGCAGCTATTAAAATCAAAGGTTTGTTCACCTGCAAAACAGATTATGCTGTGTATGTTTTAAAGAGTACTTGCAATTTGCAGTACATTGGGAGCACTAAGCTCCAGGTTTACAACCGCATTTTGCAACATTTAAGAGCAATTGTTAACTCCGACCCCAGCTATCCGGTGGCACGTCACTTCAAATTGGTGCATCAAAATAATCTCAAGGATTTGAGTTATTTTGTCATTGACGCGGTCCCAAGTTCTAAGAGAGGTGGGGATAGGGAACGTAAACGTAGACAATTGGAGAGCCATTATATCCTACTCCTCGATACCAAAATTCCGAATGGTCTTAACACAGGGAAAGATTTATACAATTTTTTATGAATTTTTTATGAATAATTATATTCATATTTATTGTATATTATAGAAAATATTCAGATTTCTGTAACCACACTCAATTTTCAATCAATTTTTCTAATTTTGTTGGGGGCAGGCTTGCTCCCTTCATATTATCTAAATTGTTTACAGTTCGATTTCAAATTGCTGCTATCTTGCTGAATGAATTTCAAGCTCTAATTTATGTACTATGAATTTTATTCAGGTCCTCTTTTTTATATTTTTATCAGATTTTAACTAGTATTTCTAGTGTTTCTAGTTTTACTGGTTTTTATCTGGTGGAGATGTGGCAGGGGGCTCTGAAGGTTAATTAGTGGGCATATGATTGGTTTGTGGCGCCGTAAATATTGCAATTGGAGAATTTAAGCCCTTTTTTGATGATTAATTATTGGTGATGGTATTTATTGATGTATTTATACATGTACTCATTGTTTTTGATAAGTTTTTTCCACAACGTTTGAGTATATACCATATTGATTAATTTTGGTTTCATTATGAGATTTTGTTTCATAAGCACATGCACTTTATTGATGCTCTTGACATCCGCTGTTTATGATATTTGAGTGAATATATTTTAGACTCAATTTTAATTTCAATTTTAATTTCACTTTTGCACATTTGTTATTTGCACATTGCTCTCTCAATAGCAGGTATTATAGACTTTATTAATAGCATGTACTGTAAATTATTTTAGTCTTGATTGAATGTGGGCACTTGCCCTTTATTAATGTCTTTGAGTGTAGTTTTCTTACTACTCATATATGCTATATTGAATATTTTGTGAATACACTTACTCATCAACACTTGATTAATCATTTATCGTTGATGAAAACTCTAAATGCAGTGGAAAGTGTATTGCTAATAAGTGTATGTCTTTACTGTCTATAGCTGGGTGGGAGGAGCGTGTGTAGACGTTCTGCACTTAAACTTGTTGGTCTCTGTATGCACCATGTGATCAAGACCAGGTTGCCCCGGTCGAAACGCGTTATGCTGCCAGAGTAAAAGAGGAATAAAGCACTTTCATTTGAAACCTGCACTGGAGTGGTCAGTACCTGTGTTTCTTGTACGTGGAGTTCGTGGATTCAACTTCAGGACTTTGGATTTGAAATATATATATATATATATATATATACATATTACCTACTGGCGGTCGCCAGTAGGTAGTTATAGTTAGGATTGATTTCCATAGGGAAATCGTAACATTCTATTTGGAATAACTTTGGCGCCGGTGGAGGAATCTGCCTGAAATTTTCCTCAACTTTGCCTCCTGGCGCTCCGCTCCTTTCCTGGAAGTTTGGGGGGCATTTGTCAAGCGGGGGCCAAGATAAAAGGGGGTCCCAAAACGTGTTTTCCCCATGTTAATTTCCATAGGGCGGTCGAACTCACTTTCAGCTCGAATGGCTGAATGGATTTTCACAAAACTTGGCAAAATTGTAGGGACTGGTAGCCCGATGTGCCTTTGCTATGTCTCAAGATATGTGCTCCAGAGGATTTTGAGTAATTTAGGTTAAAAAAAATTATATATCTATAGCCGCCCCCCGGTACGCGCACCGGGGAGCGCTCCGGGCGCGCCACGCGACTTGCGCACGGAAAGCTGATTGGCTCTCGGGTGTCTGTAAACATTCGAAACAGTCCGCAGTGGCCGCCATCTTGTGTCTCGGTAGGATCGAGACACAAGAGGTGGCAAAAACAAAGGGGGAAATGACCATAAGGGGGCAGGGTAGACCCCCCCTGACCCCATAGGTTTGATGTGGGGGCCAGAAAAGGGTCCCGCGGGTGAAAAAAACAATACATTTTTTTTCGATTTTTGCGGGGGGAGCGCCCGGTACGCGCACCGGGGAGCGTACCGGGGAGCGTACTTTGGTGAAAAATAGTGAAAATAATAGTGTAAAATAATCATTTTGAGTGATTACAGGTAGGGTAGCTCTGAAAAGAGCTTTTGGGTTCTGTGGCTGTTTTAGGTACCTACAAGTACGTCCCTTACACATACAACCCCACACCCCACACCCACACACTCCCCACACACACCTCACACACGCACACCTCCACCCACACCCAAACACCCCACCCCCCCACACCGACACCTTACACATCCACATCCACACCCACACCCACATCCCACACTCACACACACACCTCACCCCCCAACACACATACACACGCACACACAGATACCTCACAGACACACCCCACACATCCCACACACACACCTCCCCACCACACATACACACACACACCTCACAGACACATCCACACATCCCACACATACACACACATTCTACACACATACCCCCCACACCCACACACACCCCACACACACCTCACACACCCACACCCCCACCTACACCCAAACACCCCACACACCCACACCCACACACACACCTTACACACCCACATCCCCACCCACACACACATACCCCACACACCTACACACACCTATACACCTCATCCCCCCAGACACACACAACACACACACCTCACAGACACACTCCACACATCCCCCACACACACCTCCCATCCACACATGGGGAAAACTCAGTGAAACACTAAAATAATAATTTAAAGTTCTTAGAGGTAGGGTAGCTCTGCATAGAGTTGTTGTGTTGTGTGGGTGATATAAGTACCAACATGTAGGTACAAATGCAGAGTCTTAAATTCAATGTAGACTGTCTCATCTGTAGATAATTTGCATGTTGTTACAGAAGTTATTGTGGTATATGGAATCTATACTATAGTCTGTCAGGAAAGCAGAAACAACATGGAGACAGTAGATGAAAAAGCGATGTCAAATACACATTGGAGATAATAAAGTGGGAGAAAGGAAGTAACTATGAGCAAAATTACTATGTAACACAAAAAAATTGCACAGTATACTATAAGTCTCATATTATATTATATTCATTTTGGTACTATTTTATGAATTACATATAAAAAAGAATAATGTCTGGAACAATTTTTAATTATTAAATATAAATGTATTGCTCTGATTTTTCAAAATTTAATAAGACTTCCAACATTATGTCGTCGGGAATGTCCTCATTTGGATTACATGATTCCAATTCTTCCACATATTTCAGAAACTCTTCATCAAGAGACTGATCCAAAAAATCTGAATCGTTATTCTCTTCCTCTGGGTTGTCCTGAAGATCAAGTTTGAATGAAATATTACATTTATTTTGATCTCCTTCCATTATGTTCCTGTAAATTGCATAAAAAATAAATATATCAGTAGAGATAGGGCACTGTTGGGTTTAAGTTCAGACAGGTAGTTTTGATTTTTTAGCAGTGAAGTTATCTTTGGGCAGTGTATGGTATCAGGCTGGAAGTAGAAATATAAAAAAGTGTATATCGTAAAGACTAAGTAAATTGATATTTATACAAGACAAGCCTAACTCCATCCATATCTATAACAGAGAAGCCTATCTCAATCTATAACTATTACAGAGGGATAGTATATAACTATCAGAAAATGTTTTTCAAATTTACTTAAACTGCACGACATACTTCAGTTTTCAAAATAACATCTTACCTTTGAAAAAGAAGTTTAAGTTCTCAGTGAAAATCTTTTTGAAATGTACTTCAGGAAGTAGTAGTCAAAATGGCTGTGTTTCCCTCTCTTTCTTTATATATATTCATGTACATAACCAATCAAATGTCATGAAATAATAGTAGAAAATGAAAGTAACATTTTAATTGGTTGTAAATTCTAACACTTCAGATGTGTTTTTGTCAAGTAATTCACCTCAGGATATTTAGAGAGGGCTACAGGCCAAATGGCTCAATGGAATTCCACCAAATTTGGGAAAATGGTAGGGACTGGTATGTAGTATGGACTATTCTATATTTGGTGAAAGTGTCTCCGGTGGTTTTTATGTAAATTAACTTTAAAAAAAATTTGGGAGCGCTTCCCGGTGCGCGCCCCGGTACGCGTACCGGCAGCGCAACGGGAGTCCTCCATTTTGTGTTTCGGTAGATTTGAGACAGAAAATGGAGGACAAACAACATTGGGAATGGGTATAAGGGGGCGTCGTAGGCACTCCCTGACCCTCTAGGTTTTCTGAGGGGGTCTTAGGAGGCCCATATAGGCGGAATACATTTTTTTTTAAAAATTCGCGGGGGGAGCGCTGGGTACGCGCACCGGGGAGCGTACCGGGGAGCGTACTTTGGTGAAAAATAGTGAAAAAAGTTAGAAAAAGATAATCTTTTGGAGTGATTAGAGATAGGGTAGCCCTGAAAAGGGCTTTTGGGTTCTGAGGCTGATTTAGGTACCTACAATTAGGTACCAATGCACAGTCTTAAATTCAGGAGGAATATTCTATTCCCCTCATCTGAAAAGTGCACACCATCTCCTCTGTAGATATCTTGCATGTTGTAACGCGAGTTGTTGTTGTATATTGAACCCATTCCATAGTCTCTCATGTAAGCAGAAACAGATTTATTCACATGTTTCCGTGCTTTCTCAAATTGTGGACAAAATTGGTTGGACCAGTTCCATTTCTGTCTCTGGCATATATTGGAATATACCATGGCAGTTTGTGGAAAAAGTGTCATCAATTGCCCAAAGGTGTCCTTTACAACCATCTCCAGACCTACCCCAGTCAAAGTGCCTTGGTCATTTCCACCACAGTGCAAAATTATGAGGTGTGGGTGCGGCAGATGGTAAAAGGTTTTCACCAATGGTATCAATCAATGACATCTCAATCCTCTTTGGCCAATCCATTTTATGTGCACATTTGGTAAATCAAGGTTGTGAACATTTCTGGTAGCTGCATACCTTTGAGCCCAGTGAATGTAGCTATGTCCAATAATCCAGACAGGGTACATGGTGGGAGGAGGTTCTGGTGCAGTCAGATGAAGTGTAGGAATGAAATGGCAGTTGGAACAGTAGGAGTTTGCAAAAAAAAACTGTGGAGTTTCAGTGCTCTTGAATCACAAGCAATGATTGGTGGATTCAGATAGTTGAAAACTGAAAGTTAGGGTGCATGGTTCTGTTGTGTGTAAGAAGTAATTTGAATGGTTAAAAAAGTCATTTAAAGAAAGATTGCAGTGGATAAGCTGGTGTATTGAGAGGTCAAACATCCTTGCTCATTTGATTTGCAACATTGTAGAATAAACTTTTAACCCTGGGAGCTCAGTGAGGAGGGAGTTGCTATGGTAACAGGTAGAAAGGGCTGAGGGGGGAAGGGTATTGATTTGAAAATAGAGAGGGAAGAGTTTTGATTGGTTACCATGAGGAATATGTGTGTACAATTAGAGGTTTTCTGTGCCATTAATGGTTGCAGTGCCTGGAGAACATACCTTTTGCTCTGCTAAAGAAATATTGGTGTGTGTATCTGACACTGTTCTGAATCTCCCAAAGCATTTGTAAAGGTGAGTTATGATTCATTCAGATAGAGAGTTCAGATTAAGAAGCACATTGCATTGATTTTCTTTGCTGTTGGTTTGTGTGATGCTTTTTGAAAATGCATGGTTTCTATATTTGTAAAATAGAGGATTTGTATTTTGTGAAATAGTGATGTTTCAGTAGTGAAGTTGAATGGTTGTACATAGGACGTACTCTGTATCTAAAATGTTATTTTAAAAATCAATTTTAGGGTAAATGAGTGGGTTTCAGTAGTGAAAATGAATGCTTGTACATAGGACCTGTGTTGTGTTCCTAAAATGGTAATTGAAAAACGATTTTAGTGCAAATCAATGGGTTTGAGTAGTGAAAATGAATGCTTCTATATAGGATCTGTGCAGTGTTTCTAAAATGTTAATTGAAAAACGATTTTAGTGCAAAATAATGGGTTTTAGTAGTGAAAATGAATGCTTATAAATAGGATCTGTCCTCTGTTCATAAAATATTAAATAAAAAACGATTTTAGGGCACATTAATGGCTTTCAGTAGTGAAAATGAATGCTTGTACATAGGAACTGTGTTCTGTTCCTAAAATGGTAATTGAAAAACGATTTTAGTGCAAATCAATGAGTTTGTGCATAATTATATAAAAATATTTGAATCTTTTACAAACATGTTACCTGTTTTACATCAGATTGGGAAGCAGACTGAGTTTCTTTGCTGTTGGTTTGTTTCATTTTTTGGGTAATGCTTGGTAGGAATGTTTGCAAGAGATAGGAAATGTATTTTGTAAAATAGTGAGTTTTCAGTACTGAAATGGAATGCTTGTACTCCAGCAATGCATCCTTTCACATGGGGAAAGCTCCATGTGAAAGCGTTTGCCTCAGTCTTATGTCTGCTGTGAGGCAGGCGCAAGATTTTGACGTAACAGTGTCTTAAAAGTGACGCAGTGAAATCTCATAGATTTCACTGCGTCACTATTATGAGGTTTTCTGCGGAGAAATGACCCCTCTGTGTACATTACACCTGACAGAGGTATAATGTGGCGCAGAGGTTTAAAAAGTGACGCATCTACCTACATGCGTCACTTATTAAATATGGCGCAACAAGGCACATGTTTTATGCCGCCGATACGTCACAAAAAATGATGCATCAGCAGTGCAAAACTGACGCAGGGCCTCATAAATGAGGTTCATCTTTTTTTGCACACTACTCCAGTTTAGTCTTGTCCACTGCACTCTTGGACACAAGCCTCACCTTTTGTGCTCCCCTGGACAGGCTTCATCTCATCTGCACTCCTGCTTAGGTGCCAGAATCCTTTGCCTCACTCTTATGCCTGCTCTGAGGCAGGTGCAAGATTTTGACGTAACAGTGTCCTAAAAGTGATGCAGTGAAATCTCATAGATTTCACTGTGTCACTATTACAAGGCGTTTTGCGGAGAAATGACCCCTCTGTGTACATTACACCTGACAGAGGTATAATGTGGCGCAGAGGTTTAAAAAATGACGCATCTACCTACATGTGTCACTTTTTAAATATGGCGCAACAAGGCACATGTTTTATGCGCCAATGCGTCACAAAAACTGACGCATGAGTAGCGCAAAACTGACGCAGGGCTTTATAAATTAGGCTCATTTTTTTTTTGCACACTACTCCAGTTTAGTCCTGTCCACTGCACTCTTGGACACAAGCCTCACCTTTTGTGCTCCCCTGGACAGGCTTCATCTCATCTGCACTCCTGCTTAGGTGTCAGAATCCTTTCACATGGGGGAAAGCCCCATGTGAATTCGTTTGCCTCAGTATTATGCCTGCTGTGAGGCAGGTGCAAGATTTTCATGTAACAGTGTCCTAAAAGTGACGCAGTGAAATCTCATAGATTTCACTGTATCTCTATTACGAGGCTTTTTGCGGAGAAATGACCCCTCTGTGTACATTACACCTGACAGAGGTATAATGTGGCGCAGAGGTTTAAAAAATTGACGCATCTACCTACATGCGTCACTTTTTAAATATGGCGCAACAAAGCACATGTTTTATGCGCCAATGTGTCACAAAAAGTGACGCATCCGTAGCGCAAAACTGATGCAGGGCTTTATAAATGAGGATCATCTTTTTTTTGCACACTACTCCAGTTTAGTCCTGTCCACTGCACTCTTGGACACAAGCCTCACGTTTTGTGCTTCCCTGGACAGGCTTCATCACATGAGCACTCCTGCTTAGGCCTTATAATCTTTTTTTAGAATAACATTTGAAAAACAGAGAAAAGGTCATATGTATAAGCTTTTCATTACACTACTAAAATATTTTTGGTGCAAATTAATGAGTTTTACATTTTTGAGAAAGAATAAATAGTAGGACCTGCACTGTGTTTCTCAAATGTTATTGAAAAATCCATTTTGGGACAAATCAATGAATTCTACATTTTTGAGAAAGAATAAATCGTGTGTGCATGATTACATAAAAACATTTGAACTTTTCACAACCATGTCACCTGTGTTACCTCAGATTAGGAAGCACACTGAGCTTCTTTGCTGTTGGTTTGTGTTATTTTTTTGGTAATGCTTGGTAGGATTGTTTGCAAGAGAGAGGAAATGTATTTTGTAAAATAGTGAGTTTTCAGTACTGAAATGCAATGCTTGTACTCCAGCAATGCATCCTTTCACATGGGGAAAGCTGCATGTGAAAGCGTTTGCCTCAGTCTAATATCTGCTGTAAGGCAGGCGCAAGATTTTGACGTAAAAGTGGCCTAAAAGTTACGCAGTGAAATCTCATACATTTCACTGTGTCACTATTACGAGGCTTTTTGCGGAGAAATGACCCTTCTATGTACATTACACCTGAAAGAGGTATAATGTGGCGCAGAGGTTTAAAAAGTGACGCATCTACCTACATGCGTCACTTTTTAAATATGGCGCAACAAGGCACATGTTTTATGCCGCCGATGCATCACAAAAAGTGACGCATCAGTAGCGCAAAACTGACGCAGGGCTTTAGAAATGAGGCTCATCTTTTTTTTGCACACTACTCCAGTTTAGTCCTGTCCACTGCACTCTTGGACACAAGCCTCACCTTTTGTGCTCCCCTGGACAGGTTTCATCACATCTGCACTCCTGCTTAGGCCTCATAATCTTTTTTTAGAATAACATTTGAAAAACAGAGAAAAGGTCATATGTATAAGCTTTTCATTGCACTAGTGAAACATTTTTGGGGCAAAATAATGTGTTTTACATTTTTGAGAAAGAATAAATAGTGTGTGCATGATTACATAAAAAAATTTGACCTTTTCACAATCATGTCACCTGTGTTACCTCAGATTAGGAAGTAGATTGTACAGATGAGGTGAGGCATGTCCAGAGGGACAGAAGAGGTGAGGCCTGTGTTCAAGACTGTAGTGGGAGAGAGGCTTTTCTTGGAGAGCATAAGTGGTGAGACCTGTGTCTAAGAGTGCAGTGGACTAGACTTCATGAAGCCTATCCCCCACTGCAGTCTTAGACACAGGCCTCACCTTCTTTGTACCCGTGGACATACCTCTCTTCCACTACACTCTTCAATACAGGTCTCACCTCTTCTGCATCCTTGGAGAATCCTCACTTGATCTGTAACCCTGAATAGACGGTTTGCTTTTTGTCATTGCTTTGTTGTTTGATAATAGTGGTCTATAATGTGCTATTTTTTCTTAACACAGATTGAAATCAAGATTTCAAGAGTAAGGAAAGATGCCCTCATGGCAAAGAAGAAAGAAGAATGAAATACGGTTCCAAACAAACACAGCAACGGAATTACAGCACTCTTCAACAACAAATACTTCAAAAAACAGGAACAAAGCTCCTGGTAAGACCACTAAGTCTTTCTTACAGAATATATGTAGATCAAGTAAAAATGTTGGACAGCATGTAGAAAAAGAGAATGAGAGAGTAAATTTGAAAAGGAAGGAGAGAACCTCAAAGAATCCTACAACTGGAGCCGGAGAGAATAATATGTATAGGAATAGAAGGCAGAATCAGTTTAGAGACATTCGTAAACGAATGTTTCGCAATAGGGTGGTTTTAAATGTGTTAAAAAACATTAGGATAGGTAAATAGAGAGCTGTTTTTTTTAAGAAAAAGAAAAGTGTAGAGAAGATTGTTGATCAGGCTTTTGAAGTTAAGAAAAAATTATTTATTTTAATAATCAATAGAATTAGGACACTTAACAAGACAATTGATGTTTTCAAATCAAACAGTAGATGGAAAAGAGTAATTAATCGGACTAATTTTTGTAAAGTTTTTTCAGGAGAATGGATGCACAGTTCAAGTTGTGAGCCATTTTTTAATGAGGAGAGTTACTTCCAGGAGAATGATTTAGTGCATGCAGTTGACACCAGTGGTCGAGCGTATGAAGTGAAAGACGGTTGTCCGATTGAAAAAGAGAAACTTGTGCCTAGAGAACCAGAAGAGGTGTTAACTGATGAAGTTTTAGGGAGACGTACTAAGGGTCCAGTGTACACTTGGAAGTATAGTCTATTTGTAGTGTGCAACAGGAATCAATTGATTTGCTTTGTAATTTCTTACGTACATATAGTAAGAAAAGTCTAAAGCAGAAAGTGAAGTTGTTGCAAGACTTAGATCCTTGCAGAGTGAGAGAAAACACAGGTTTGCAAGGGCACTCACTGGCTTGTCTTTCTAGAAAAGTCTGTCAGAGTGTTTTTCATCATTTTACGATGTTAGCAGTGCATCATACCAAAATGAGGAAATTAGTGAGAATGTTGTATTATGCAAAAAGTCCAGCACTTAATCTTAAACAATTAAACAGTGCTCTTGTGCATGGAACTGAATTAGATGTGAAGAAGATTTGTGAAGAAATTGAGATTTGTTATTTTGGTGAAAAAGAGGACAGTGTAGAAATTGACACAGCAATTCAAGGTAATGTGGAAGAGCATGTACAGATTTCAAGTACAGAAAAGTTTGAGCAGGAAATTACCAGATTTAAGGTGAAATCAAGTGAAAGGCCGAATTTTACTTGTGTGTGTTGTCGACGAAGTCATTATAAACATCAAACTAGATTAGTTGATTTATACGTAAAAAGTGAAAAGATGAATAATTATGAGTGGAAGGATTTTGCAACTTATTTGTGGGTGGAGAATTGTTTTGATTTGATTTGTGATCAGCGTATTTGTAAATATTGTTATGATAAATTAAAACAGAATGCCTGCCAGAGCTGTTCATAATATTCTGGAGTTGGTAGACATTCCCCGTGAATTGATGGATTTAAATACATATGAGTCTATTTTGATTCAATGTGTCCATCCATTTCAGGCAATTGTTCGCATGGAGCCTAAGATAGGGAAATTGCCTCCTACAGATTTGCAGAGAGGATTAAAGGGAAGAGTTGTTTATTTGCCTCTAGATTTCAAAAAAAATATTGATACAATTGGTATGGAAAAAGTAGAAGAGGAACCTTTAGTTATTCTAGTTAATGGGGTTCCGACAAAGAGTAAGAAAATCTTGCAAGATTTAGTGGATGTTAGGAAAGTCAAAAAGGCAACGTTGTATTTAGTCAAAAACAATGAATATTACAAAGATGTATGTGTTGCAGCAGAGGAAACAGCTGCAGATGAAGACAGTGATTGTTCAGGAGGCCAAATTGAAAAAGTTGATGTGTCTAGAAGTGAAAAAATATATGAACATTATACGGTTCATCATTTGCATTCCAAAGAAGTAATGGGGAATGCAATTGAATTGTTTCAAATGAAAGCAGCAAAAGGAAGTCCCATTAGTGTATGGGAAGAAAGTTTGGAAGCTCGTTGTTTTCCACAGCTATTTCCAACAGGTCGAGGTGGACGATATGACGATCGACCACTTCAAATGCCTGCATCTGAATATCGAACTGTAAGATTATATGCTGAAGATCCAAGGTTTCGTCAATGCATTCCCTATTTGTTTCATTTACTGTATGAAAGTGATTTGTCTGGGCTTTCTTATGCAGTAAACCATATACTGAAAAGTGGAGCACATCTGCAAAATGTTTCGGCGAGGGACTTTATGGAGAAAGTGAATCTGCAAGATAATATTTTGGAATCTCATTTAATCAATCTCATGGCATGTCAGCGTGGTACAAAAGAGTATTGGTACCATCGTCATGGGGAATTGAAATGTATGCTAAGAAACTTAGGAACTCCTACATGGTTCCTCACTCTTAGCTGTGCCGAGTATGCATGGGACGACTTACTTGAATTTCTACGCGAGGCAAATGCAAATATACAAAATATGGAATTCAAAACACCTGGAGAACTGTGTTCTTTGGATCCAGTGAATGTATGCAGATATTTCAATCATAGATTTGAAGCTATGATGTCTTTTATTACCAACAAAAAAAATCCTCCCCTTGGAGAGGTTTTGGATTTCTTTTGGAGAAAGGAGTATCAAGCGAGAGGTGCTCCTCACATACATATGTTGTTGTGGATTAAAGATGCACCCAAATTTGGAACAGATTCGGATGAGACAGTGATGAGCTTCATTGAAGAGTATTCAACATGTGCTGTTCCGAAAACTATCGAAGAAAACAGTTTAAGGCAACAAGTTTTACACTTTCAATCCCATCGTTGTGGAAAGTACTGTCGCCGAAAATTCAGAAACAAGGACAAGTTCTACACAAAATGTTTCAGCTTTCCACGACCAGTGATTTCTAAAGGAAGAGTAAATAATTTGATGTCTTCTCTGCGACATACTGTGACGAGAAAATCACCAAAAAATACATACAATTTAAAAAGAAACGAAGAGTCCAAGTACATCAACGACTACAACCCAGTGATTTTGTCCATGTGGAATGCTAACATGGATATTCAATTCGTTGCTGACAACTCTATAACTGTGGCTCGATATGTGACGTCTTACATCACAAAAAAAGAAAAGACAGAACTGAAGGAAATGTGGGAGGACATTTCACATGAAAAGAGTCTAAGCAAGAAAATATACAGTTACAGTCTGAAGATGTTGTCGCATCGAGAAATTGGAGCATATGAATGTTCTGATCGATTGTCATCAGCAAGTCTCTATGCCAAATCTAGAACCATCATTTGGGTGAGTCTAGGTCTTGCTGCAACACGAAATCGAGTTTTGAAATCTGTACAAGAAAGAGAGTATTTGGCGGAGAAAGAACCAGAAAGTACAGATATTTTGAAGACAAACATGTTGGATACATACTATCCAAATAGAGGTTCTCACCTTGAGAACGCTTGTCTCTATGAAGTTCTGCAAAGATATATTTATAAGAGGAACATCAGAGAAGATATCAATAATGGAATATATGCTGTCATTGGATGTGAAGGATGTCTAGTGAAACAGAGAAAAGGTCATTTGATTAATCATCGAAAATTGAGTTGTGAAAATCCAGACAAAAGGGAATTTTACTATTTAGCTCTTTTGCAACTCTTTAAGCCATGGCGTACAGAAGAGGAACTACTTGGAGATTTTCTCTGTTACAAAGATTCTTTTAATGCAACCAAGGATACCATAGAACGTCCTGTTTTTCCAAATTGCCTGCAAATGTTGAACGAAGAAATAGAGCAAGAAGCCACAATTGCTGCAGAGATTGCTAGAGACAGTTCTCAAGACAGTCAGAGTTCTGCTTCATTGAGTCAGGATCCACTTGGAGGACCAATTATTCAAAATGAAGCTGCCACTGCCATGGATGAGGTTGAAAGAGCTATGGAACAAGCTCAAGATGATGTAGTTAACTTAGAAGATTTGGTGAAACAACTAAACCTTGAGCAGAAACAGATATATGACGAAGTCACAGATCAGATTGAACATGGATTCACTCATGAGAAAAAAGAGTGCTCATGTACATCATTTAAACCAGTCCAACTGTACGTAAGTGGAGAAGCGGGAACTGGAAAAAGTTTTCTGATTAAAGCAATTGCAACTTATCTGCAGAAAAGGACTGAATCACCGCTATCTTGTGTTGTTACTGCTCCAACTGGGCGGGCAGCACATAATATTAAAGGGATTACTTTACATCGTTTACTGATGCTGCCAGTGGAGCATGATAACAAATTGCAATATCACAAGCTATCTGGAGATGCGTGTTCCGAAGTTTCGAGAGTCCTGAAGAAAATGAAACTTCTTATCATAGATGAAGTAAGCATGGTGTCAAATATAATGCTTGCTTTTGTGCATTTGAGAATGGGTGCCGCTCGTGAACTGTGAAAGACTGTGGACTTGCTTGTGGCCGTATCTGGGGCACTTTGTACAGCGGAGCCCTTTGTGAATCCTTTTCTGTGACCTGGGAGCACACCAGCTCGGTCACCATCGCTGGGGGAGAGCCACAAACATCACCTGCCTAGGGAGCGGGACTGCGAGGTCCAGAAGTGCTTGCGCCGTCCACCGCGCGCACCTGGCTCCTCTTCCCGCCCCCTCCTCCCTCTGACCTTCTTGCAGGCTCAAATACTCCTCGCGGCCCCCGCTGGCGCGGGTGCCGCTCGTGAACTGTGAAAGACTGTGGACTTGCTTGTGGCCGTATCTGGGGCACTTTGTACAGCGGAGCCCTTTGTGAATCCTTTTCTGTGACCTGGGAGCATACCAGCTCGGTCACCATCGCTGGGGGAGAGCCACAAACGTCACCTGCCTAGGGAGCGGGACTGCGAGGTCCAGAAGTGCTTGCGCCGTCCACCGCGCGCACCTGGCTCCTCTTCCCGCCCCCTTCTCTCCTCCTCTATTTTAACCCCGCCCTGAACGCGAACGCGGGACGCGCACGGACGAAGAAGCGGGCGAAGACCGGGCTAAGAGCGGGCCGTTTGAGGCCGTTCGAGGACCGGAGAGACTGGACTGGGTCCTCCCACTTACTCCAGGTACTAACTTATACCCCCTTTCTAATTCATCACTCCTCTACTACTTCTTGGGCCCTCAAGAGCTATCTAGCTCATTATGAGTAACATGGAGACTAGGAGTAAAGCTAGCCTGGCAGCCAATGCCCCTACTACAACTGCCCCAAACCAAGGCAAAATTGATGATTATTTTTTGAAGGCCGGTTCCCTCCTGATTGACGATATCACCCTCCTGGAAAGACGAATCTCGCAGGAGATTGAATGGGTGAGAAGATCCTCGTTGGGGATCATTGCAATGTCGAAAACCCCCGAGGATAGGCGGACTGTAGGTAGTTCCCAGCTTGGCGCATGTGGGGGGGCGCATCGAACCACCAGTATAGATCTCTCTGAAGGAACAGTGAGTGACTTAGATGACATGAGGCTTTTGTCCCTCCCCCTAACACAAATTACCCAACCTCCAAATACCACAGAACCAAGGGAAGCCATGGAAATAAGCACTTCAAGTCCCCCATTTTTGGGGGATGATCTAGCTATTACTACCACTAATACCCCTAAGCTACCAAAGTCACCTAGTACAGAACGAGGGAGAAGGGAGGGTGCTATACAAAAGAGGAAGATTGGGAAACAGAGAAATAAGGACAGAAAAGGAAAGAAAACGAAGCAATATGCGGGGATAACACAAAATACAACTAGAACGGATCATAACAACCAGGAAAGAACATCGCCTAGGATAACAACTGATCCCCCCCAGGTACAGTCTAGGGATACTCCCACTGAATTGCCATCCCCTTCTGTGGAACATAACTCCGAGTCCACGGAAGAGGACATAACACTAGCGGACATTGGCCACCTCCTGAAATCAATCATAAGTCCCTTAGAAGCTCGCCTGATAAAAATGGAGGCGAGACTAATTAAAATCGAGAACACTGCCCTAAAAGTTATGGAGGGCTGGAAACCGGGTGCTCCCTGTTCCACACCCCGCCCCATGGATCCGAAACATAAGAACAATTTGGACCCTCTCAAAAGCTCAAAAGCAGCTGAGACAGGAACAACAACTCTAGCGGGGGATAAAAACTCTAAATCAACCAGCATTCAACCACCTAAACTAAAATCTAACTCGGCAACTCCAGTGACTTCAGGAGGCGCTATCAATAAACAAACTAGTGCTATCCAAAACCAAGTACCAACAGCAACTAACATAATTCAGACAAATGTGCAACACAAAAGTCCCCCAAAACCTCAGTTGAACACCATCCATAATCCACCTGACCCAAAAACGCTTCTAACCAACCCTCCAAGAACAGTCACTGTTAATCTTCCTCCGGAGGTAGCACCATATACTGCTATTTTAATTGGGGTTCCCGAATTGAAATCAGACTCTTATGAGACAGGGGAGTCGTTGAAAAATAAAGTAATTAACTGGCTCTCAATACATAGGCCGCTTCCTAGAGGCAAGACCAGTGATATCAGCATGGCAAGAAGAGTCTCATGGGTGGGCAAGAGTCCCAAAACAATTAGCGGTGACTGTATTCTGGTGAGTTTTAAAGAACCAGGTACAGTCCCATTTATTTGCGGTTCTTTTTTGGAGGACGAAGGGAGCACTATTCAACCAGCCCCCCTGTCGTTCTTCTATCCATCTAGTGATCATCCATCTAAGGCACAGAGGAGAGGTTACTATCCGGACCTTAGGGGAAACTGGGAGGGAAACCAGGAAAGGAGGAGAATTCCCTTTGACCACGTACGCCCACCCCCCATCTACCTTCCCACATACTGTGATTCACAGGGATGGGAAACTGTACAGAGAAGAGGAACGGAAGGGGAAATTATGAGAGAGAGGAGTCATGGCCCCCAAGATTTTACCAGCCACCTTTTTTATCACTGTCCAACCGCTATGACTGCCTAGAAACGGTGGATTGACAGCCGGCTTCCGTAGCAGGGGCAAAAGAGAGTTCAGTAGGCCCTAATCAAGGCTACTTAGTATCCCCCACTACCAGCGAGGAGAAAATCTGTAGAGGGACTCAAGACTCCCATTATGAACCTAATAAAAGGGAAAACACTCAAGAAACCTCGGCAATTGAGGTAGTTCAAATGGGCTCAGCCCCACGTACAGCTAATACCATCTCAAGGGCTAGCCAAGCAGCGACACGGATTGCCCCACTAATCCTAAAATTCCTCTCCTGGAATGTTGCAGGCATAAGTACCAAAATAGAATCGGACTCATGGGCTGAGCTAGTAGATCTAAAAAGTGTATGTCTCTTTCAAGAGACTTGGTCAAGAGAAGAGATACCATACAGGGGATTTCAGATTTTCTCAATCCCCGCTCTATGGGCTGGGAAAGGACGACCATCCGGAGGACTGGCAACCTGGGTTGCGTCAGACCTAGGATGTACAGCCTCAAGATACCCAGCAGACTCAGAAGATATACTGGCAGTATTATTGGAATGGCCAGGGCCTTTCAAACTATTAGTCATAAACATATATTACAGACCAGTTCAAACAGCGGCCACTTCTAAAACTATAGAGTCATTGTCGACTATTTTGGAAACCATCCCTGGGGATATGTCTTATCTAATAGGGGGCGACTTCAATTCACATTTCGAGCCTTTACCTGGCCTACTTGATGGACCCTCCCTAGAGGAGGATTCAAGTTGGCAGGTTCCCCAGACAGAGGCACCCCCACCCAGAGCCTGGACACCGTTGGCCGTTCAAATAAATACATTGAACCTTACCTTTGGTCTGAGAGCGGGCAACGGTCATACCAGATCAGACATTCCCTCTAAATGCACATTCAACAAGGCAGGTAGGCAAAGTAGACTGGATTACCTTCTGGTTCAAATGCAGGAGTGGAAAAGGGTATTGGATTTCAAAATAGTAGACAGAGATGACAGCGACCATAACGCCCTGGAGTTAGAATATGTCATCCCGCCCTTGGGGGAGACGGCACTATGCGCGCAGGAATCGAGAGGGTGGCACCTCCTGGAGAACAACCGAAGGCGGATAAGATGGGAAAAACTTGCCTCCAGTACCGAAAAGTTAGCCGCCCTCTATACTGGGATTATTCCCATTCTAGATGAGGCTTTTGAGTTATGGCGCCTTAACTCTACAAAAGACATCAGCGAGGATATAGCTCAGTTACATCTAAATCTAACCAAGAAGCTTGAGGCTGATTTTCTAAGCATTGGACGACCAAGAGCGCAGGGCGTACCTAAAAATACCTGGTACAATAACACCTGTAGACTGGCAAAGCGGGACCTCTTAACCTTGATAAAAGAGGGGGGCTCAAGGGAGGAAATTCGACTCAAAAGGAGGGCCTACAAATCACTCATAACCAACGCTAAAATTGAGTGGGACGTTCAACATTGGGAGAATCTATCGGAGTCCCTAGCTGAAAGGGATTCCCGTAGATTCTGGAGAATTATAAACCACGGAAGTGGGGATCTCCCCTCGGCTGTGGAACCAAATATTGCTCCAAACGTCTGGCTGGACCATTTCCAGCAGCTATATTCCTCTGACAACGAGGAGATAGCAATAATAAAACCCTCTACTCATAACACGCATAGTGCTGTCCCTTTCACCATTAAAGACATAAGGGTGGCATTAGCAGGGCTGTCCTCTGGAAAGGCCCCAGGACTTGATGGGGTGCCGGGTGATCTTTTTAAACAAGAACCTGATATTTGGGCACCCTATCTGTTGATATTGTTTAATGCAGTCCTGGGGGGGATGAGAATACCGGACACTTGGCTGGGAGCGGAGGTGGTCCCTATATTCAAAAAGGGGTCGCCCCTGCTTCCAGCCAATTACCGTCCAATTAGTCTCATCGATGTGACCCAAAAGTTGTTTGGTAGACTAATCCTTGATAGGCTCCAAAATTGGATGGATGAGACAGATATTTTAAGCCCTCTTCAGGCAGGATTTAGGAGGGGAGTCTCAACAGTCGATCAGTTACTTAGACTTAACATACTGTACTGGAATACAACACACCTAGAAGGGGGGTCACTGTATGCGGTCTTCGTTGATCTCCGTGCTGCCTTCGACCTGGTCCCACGGGCCAGGTTGTGGGCAGTACTGGCGGATATGGGTATCCCCGGCGATATACTGCACATTTTAATAAGGCTACATACAGATAATTACGCCCGTGTAAGATACGGAAAGGGTGGTAGGCTGACAGATAGGTTCCCTGTCCAACGAGGGGTAAGGCAGGGATGCGTGTTGGCGCCGACTCTTTTCTGTCATTTTACAAATGGGGTAATAGAACATCTGAGTAGGATCCCCAACGTTGATGCTCCACAATTAAACAACAGCAGGGTGCCTGCGATTATGTTCGCTGGCGACACCCTGCTGTTGGCAAAAACACCAATGGGGCTGCAGAGAGTTTTGGACGGTTTCTTGGACTTCTGCAACAAAAGGGGTCTAGAAATAAACCCATCCAAGACCAAATTCATGATTCTCAGCAAAAAACCCAAAAATTGCCCAAATCCCCGTCTGGGATCTGTAGTTTTAGAAAGAGTTCAAGTAATTGAGTACCTGGGCATTACACTTAATCAGTCTCTGACCTGGCAGCAACATAAAACAAAGGCCACTATAAAATTAATTCAGAGGGCGGGAGCTATTTCCAGAATTGCCAAGAAATCCTATCTTCGACCTCTGACACCGGCAATACACATCTACAAAGCGCAAGCTAGAGGAGGTATTGCCTATGGGGCAGAGCTATGGGGACACACATCACTACAAAATATCCAGGTCGCTGAAAATAATTTTATAAGACAGCTAGCGGCTCTTCCATCGAGTAGCCCCCTCCTCCCCCTGAGAATGGACTTGGCACTCCGCCCAATTACTGAAGAATTGGGCCTAAAACCTTTGACCTACTGGAGACGTCTGTGGAGCAGTCAGGATCTGGACCACTACAGAAGCGAATTACAGGAGTTGCTCAGGCTAATACATGTGTCCAAAATTCCTTGGTTAAAGTATATCCGGGACATGTGTACTACACTTGGAATCCCTGAGTTGTGGTGTAATCCTGAAACAACTGCTACAAACCTCCCAAGGAAAGAACTCTCCAGACTGTTTTATAATTTCATGCTTGAGAAAGCTCTGGGTTCAATCAGAGAAGGGTCTTTAAGGGACATTTTTACGAAAGCAAAAGACTCCTACAGACCTGAGTATGTTCTGGACGCCATGACCCCTGTGCATACAAGAAAGATTTTCCTGCAATGGAGATATGGCTCGCTACCACTGAGGGCCTTCACCAAATCCTGGAATGGTAACCTTGAGTTGGCCACACGCCCAGCATGCAATTACAAGCTGGAAAGTGACCTACATGTGGTTTTCTTTTGTGGAGCGTACAGCAAAATCAGGAGCTACTGGCTGGCTCCATACTTAAAGAACTTGGGCTTCCGAACCTATGCCCCAGCATATAGAGTACTAAAAACAGACTTATCACCTACAACCGTCTTTGCCATGGCGAAATTTCTGACGGCAATGTGGAGAGCACGCGCAAGAATTATAAAAGACTCCAATATGGCATCTTCTATTAACTTTTAAGTTTAAATCATATATTTCTTTTAGACTCCAATCATGGCTTTTTAAAACCTGTAATACAGAAATCGTCTTAATGTTTTATAGTATGTGTTTATCTTTTATGGTCTGAAATGATCGAAATAAAGATTATTTGAATTTGAGTAAGCATGGTGTCAAATATAATGCTTGCTTTTGTGCATTTGAGAATGCAAGAAATTCTTAGAACAGACTATGATGTCTTATTTGGAGGAAAACATATTATTGTTTTTGGAGATCTACTGCAGCTGACTCCAGTGAAAGGACAACCTGTGTTCAAAATACTCACGCATGAAGATACCAGGAAGTGCCTAGGAAGCATTGGAAACGTTAATATATGGTTAAACTTCAAATGTGCAGAACTGCTTCAAAATATGCGGCAGGCAAAGGATGAAGATTATAAAAATATTCTACAAGATGTAAGAATCGGAAAAGTAAGTCAGCAAGGGAAAGAAGCTTTACATGGACGATTAATTTCAAATTTGTACCCAAATTAAAACATTCTTCCAGAGTATATTTTTAAGAAAATAAACGAGAAGAAATCTGGCATATGTTTGATGCCAACTCTGAAAGAATGTTCCATGTTCAACAACATAATGTTAAAGTTAGAAAATGAAGAGATAGTGAAACTGGAAGCTGTAGATAAAATTGAACATATGGGAGCAACAATTATTTTGTCTGAAAATTTGAAATCAAAATTGGATTCATTAGAGAAGACTATATCTAAAACTGCTGGTGTTGAAAAGACTCTGAATGTGTTTTTAAATTGTCGTATCATTTTTAGAAGGTATTTAAATGTTGAAAGAGGTCTGGTAAATGGAGCAATGGGTCATGTTGTTGGTTTTGTGAATTACAAAAATAGAGATGGAATTGAAATTTTAAAAATTAAGTTTGATGGCATTGAGGGAATAGAACAAATTTGTCGTTGTTCAGCTAGATTTTTGCTTGTGAAAGACTTATATGTTCGCCGAAAACAGTTTCCTATTTGTTTGGCATATGCGGTGACAATTCATAAATATCAAGGTTTAAGTGTAGATAGCGCTTTGGTGAACATTGGAAGTTCTGTGTTTAAAGAGGGTATGGCATATGTGGCATTATCATGAGTCAGAACTTTATCAGGATTGTACTTGATTGAGTGTGATGAAACAAAGATTTGTGCTGATCTAGATTGTGTTAAAGAATACAATAGGTTAAGAAGAGAGTATGCTCCACATTTGCCTCAATATCCTCTGTTTGAAAAACGTGTGGTAGGCCGAAAAAGAAGAAATGAGAATAATTGCAGTGAGGTAGTAGCAAAAAGACAAAAAGTAGATGAAACTGTAATTGTAAGGAGAAAGAAAAAAGATTCTGTTGAAGATGTTGTTGGATTTCAGTTTGAAAACAGTTCTGGTGTCAACTGCTATGCTAATGTAGTGGTTAATGTTGTTTTTTTTCTTCAAAATATACAAGAACAGATTGTTGAAAATCGGGATCAAAGATTCTGTTGTTTGTTGAATTCCGTGTTTGAGAAATGTAACAGTAATAGAGCAAAAATAGAAAGTGTTTCAGAAATTCGAAATCTTCTAGACATATGTTCTGGTCAAAATCAATTTTCACAGAATATTCAGCAGGATTGTCAGGAATTTTTATTGTATATGTTTGATGTATTGGAAGATGAAGGTGTAGATATAAAAAATCTTTTTAGCCTTTCTTATCAATGGCAGCATGACTGCGACAACTGTACTTTATCAAGTACTACTAGAATAGACACTGAAAGATTTATATATTTGACTTTACCAGACTGCAAATCAGTGCCTTTTAATAATCTAGTTAAAGCAGCGGATCACAATATGGTCTGTACCCAATGTAAGTCTGCAATGCTGTCCACATTATTTCTACAAAATTATGGTCAGTATGTAATTTTAATGTTCCAACGATGTAGACCTGATGGAACTAAATTGACAACTTCTATTAAAAATTTCATTGGTTCTCAGTTATCAATATCAGGAAGAACCTTTGCAACTGTAGCTATTATTTTTCATGACGGTCCTTCTACAACATCAGGGCATTACACATGCTATTTAAAAAGTTGTAAAGGTTGGACCCACTGTAACGACATTCATTTGACTTTCAAACAACGTTTGCCTTTTGGCTTAAAAAATTCATACCTAGTGTTTTTACAACCAAAATTTAAGTAAAGGTAATTGACCTTTGAAGACGGGAGCAGTTAATAAAGGTTATTTTGCTGTTTAAAAATATATTCTGAGTAAAAGTGATCCAGGTAATATAAAAAATTGACGAGTCATATAGGTACTGTAAGTGGATCTCATAGTAAGTGATATTAGTATTATAGAAAATGATGAACATGAGTGAGTCAGAGATGGTTTTACAAATACTTAAATATTGTGAAAATGTTGTATGAGCCTTTCATTCAGAACATCGGAAAAAAGGTAATTTTAGAGTTTCTTAGGGTTAATTTGAAAATATACTCATACATCTGACACTATTTGGCCAAAAGGAAAGGTACAGGAATGAGTAAAGAGTCATGACTGAAAAAAAGGAGTATATGAAAATAATGAAAATATTTCAGATGTTCTTGGAGCTTTTCTTCTAGAAAGTCGATGAAATGGATTTTTTAGTGAACAGCAGAGTACTTTGCAACGAAAAAAGGACCTCCATGATATACTATTTGGCCTCAAGGAAAAGTAAGTCAATCAAAGATTAGTGTACATTTGTCATTTGTCAGTATCTAAGTTTTTTTAAAAAACACAATCTTTTAGATTGTGTTTTTCTTTTCCCGCTGTCATATGATGAGTAATTTGAACTCACGTTTTAAGTGAAATTCAATATATTCTGAGAACAGCAAAAATAAACTATGTAACATGTTGTACAAGTTATTCTTTGCTTTGGATTGTGTAAATTAAATTGTATTCCCATTCTCTGACACTCACTTTCCTTTTGCCTCTCTCTTTCAGCTCTCTTTACTCACTCACACTGCCTTTCTCTCACTCTGTTTCACACCCATTTGTTTACTCCACTTCTTTCACAAACCCTCATTCTCATTTCAACTGTCTGCATCCCCTCTGTCCCTTGCACCACTTTTCAGCTTTCAGTCTCTCTGCTTTACTTCCCTTTTCCGTCTTTTCCTCCTTTGCTCTTTTACTAATTCCTCTTTACTCACTGAGCAGTATTGTCGCACTCTATCACTATAGCTCACCCACTCTCCCTCGCTTATCTTTGTTTGCTCTTTTCTTTTGACCTCTTTTCTCTATTTTTCGTTCACTACCTCTATGTCCTCAGTGCCTCACTCTCCTTGTGTTATGTTCACTTGTGTTTATCTACCTTCTAGCATTTCTTTTACAACAACTTCACTGCTCCTCTCTCATCGTTCTTCATCCCATTTCTTTTACTCTGGTTCCATTACTATCCCTCATTTCCTTTCTTTCAATGTCTTTCTCTTTACTTTCATCACCAAATTATTTTCTCTCAGTACCACTCTTTTAGTCCTCTTCTCCTCTCTTTCCTTTTTTTGCTCCTTACTCATTTCCTTTTGTCACTCATTGTACTCCACCTCACTCAGTTTTTCTCTTAGTGTGTCTGTCTACTAAATTCCTGACTCCATTTCCCTCAATCGTTGTATATTATCCTCTCTCCCTTCATCCCTTCACTTTGACTGTTCTTCACTTACTCTCAGTTATCTTCTATTTCTCAATCTTCTAAATGCATCCTTAATTAGACTCTTTTCCGTCTCTGTTATTATCTTTTTACTTACTACTGTTTCCTGACTTAGTTTTGCTAACTCACATTGTTTTAGTATCTTTCTTACCTTCAGTTCATTTCTCTGTTCTTCTCTTCCTCTGTGTCAGTGAATCTATATGCCTTACTCTTAGTAATTTGCTCTCAATCTATTTCTTTTTTTCTCTTTTTATCCTTCTACCGTACTTTATTTCTCTTTCTGTGTCCTTCACTCTTACTTTATTTCTAAATACACTGTTATGATTTTTAACCTCTTCATTTGTATATTTTAATTTAAAATACACATTTTGCTAATTATAACTTATTTTTTCTTCTCTCTTTCACAGATACAAAGTGTAGTAAAAAAAATTAATTAAAGTTACATTTATTATATGGTAAGTATGACTATAAAAATGTATTTTGTCATCACCCTTTGCTTTAAGCTCACTAATATTTTCTCAACCAACCTCACTCCTGTGTCTTTATTGTGCTTCCCTCACTTATTCTTATTCTCCATGTTTACTCCAATTTCCCTATTTCCCCTCTCATATTCAACTTCTTTCAATCCCTATTCTTTACTTCACTTACCCTATGTTCCCTTCCTTTGCTTCTTCACTCATTCTGTTTTTCATAATTATTTACCTTACTCCTACACACACACCTCATCCCCCTCTCAATACATACACACACCTCTAACATACACCCCACACACACACCACACACATACCTCATACACTCAAAAAATCCCCCCACACACTCTTCACATACACACACACATTCCATACACACACATACATCGCACACATATACACCCCACACCCATACACTCCTCACACATACTTCACACACCCTCACCTCCACCCACACCAAAACACCCCACACAGCCACACCCACAGACACACCTTACACACCCACACCCCGACCTACACCCACTCACTCCCTATAAGTCACACCTACTGCATTACTTATCTTTCTTTGCTGTTTCACTCAAACCCATTCAGGTACTGTTTTTTATACTCTCTTTGTCCTTTATCTTTGTCACTCCCCATGTCTTATCCTAATTCAATTTTTCACCCTCTTTCACCCCTATTTACTTACACTAACTGGTCTTTTCTTACCCTCACTCACCGTTCTTCATTTATTCCGGTTACGCCACTACCCTTCATTCTCAATTTTTTACTGTCCTTTCTTTTTCTTTCAACACCCACTCACATTCTCCCACTATCTCTACTTTAGTCTTCTTCCTCTCTCTTCCCTTCTTTCGCTCCTTTAGTCATTTTACTTTTCTCACTTTCACCCTATTACACCTTCTCTGTTTTTTACTATGTAATAAACAATCCCTCTGTGTTCATCCTGTAGCTCTCTTTCTCTTAACATTACTCTCTTTGTATTCTTCCCTCATGCTAACTTCTTCACAAAATTTTTTTTTCTATTTTTTGGGGGGCGCGCCCCGGTACGCGTACCCTAAAAAATTGACAGAGATTCATTAAAAATATAGGTTTATTTTTATAAATGAAAGGTAGTTCTAAAAATAACTGTTTTTTTCTTCTTTTTGTTGTTTTATATTTTTTTTAATGTTTTTTTGAACATTTTGTACTTTTGTTGGCTTTTCAAAACAGTTTTCTTTTTTTTGTATTTTTTATGGAGAGAAACAAAAAACAGGGAATTGTAAATGGCTCAACAGGAGCAAAAAACAAAAAACGGAAACAATTACTGTTCTTTGGGGCATTTGTGATTGTCACCAGCAAGGACGACGAGCTTCATGCTCTTTTCACCATAGGCGATGAGCTTGCCACATGCAATACATGTGATTCTAAAATTTGCAAATCGTGGTTGTATACAAGGCATCATCTCCGTTGTTTCTGGTCCCGATGGAGTGGGTTGTGTTCTTTTGGAGGTGGTCCTTGAAGACTCGGGGATGTTACTGGCCAGTTCCCTGAGCTCTGCACGAGAATAGTTGTTACGATGCTTCCGGATCATATGTCGAATCATGGTATTTTTACCAAAGGAATATTTTTTGTTTGGGTTGCCCCTTGAGAGTTGTTCGCCACAGATTAGGCAAGTTACCTTGGCCGCATTCACTTTTTTCTTGCCCTCTGGGATTGAAAAAAACTCCCATACAATGTGTGACTTGGGCTTGTATGGGGTATTTTGTTCAGGCAGCCATGTTCTCCCCTCCTCCTCTCCCTCTTCCTCCTCCTCCTCTTCTTGACCACCAATGTACTGTTGTGGTGGTCCTCTTGGTGGTGGTGGTGGTGGTGGTGGTGCAGACGCTCCAGCTGTTGCAGCTACGGTAGCCATTTGAAAGTACAAAATAGTTCTGTCTCTATTGCTGAAACAGGTCTTCCTCAGTCAAAGGACAAAGTCAGAATAAGGAAAGAAGGTGTGGTCTTTCATCATTTGCAAAAAACAAAGTGTCCGGAACCAATGAGAAGTGTTATTTTCAGGCCATATGACCCGGGCTTTTCTCATTTGGAAACCAAAACTGTTCTGCACCAATAGAAAGTGTTATTTTCAGGTCACATGACCCGACGCGCTTACGCTACGCGCCCTGGGGCGCGCCCGTAGTCGCGTTCCGGGGCGCACCCGGGGGCGCGTAGCGTAAGCGCGTCAGGACGTTGCGCGATCGTATGCGCACGCGTGCTTCCGGGTGCACTTACGCTGTGCGTCATATGACGCATCACGCGTCTACGCCAAACGTCACGATGTTGTTTTCGTTTGCGAAAATAGCGCTAACGGGACGCTCCCTGGTACGCGCCCCGGGAGCGCCCCAGGGCAAAAAAAAATAAACAATTACATAATTATACAATATAAAATTCATTATAAAAAATATTACTTTTCATACCTCTAGAGATTTGCTATTAAAATACCTATGAAATTCACTGAAAAAACCATAGGTTTCACACCAGTTATAGTTAGGAATTAGCATTTAAAAAACCTATTAAATTCACTGAAAAAACCATAGGTTTCACACCAGTTATAGTTAGCTGGAAATTTTACTCGCATAAAACCAATGAAATTCCCACGTTATAGTTAGTTGGACTCACTATAACTTGCGCGTGCAATGCACTGCTGATGAGGTCACATATTACATCACTCATGACATGGTCAGTGACATCACTCATGACATCACTGATGACACCATCCTTGTGACAGAGTGACAGACCTCCTTTCACTGTAATGTAACCCTTGAAACACATATTCAAAAATAGAAACTAAAATTTTCAAAAAAATGCAGATACCCATACCAGTTACAACAACCAATTCAGTAATTCCACCATCTATATACACATCCACTCATTCACCAACAGTTCTATGTAGTCACTCATACATATACTAACTCATCATATGTAGTGATACACCTATACATCCTGTTACACACCGACAGTCATCCAAAAGATACTCTCACACATACTCACACATGCAAAAAAACTATTGAACATCCATTTATTTGCATATAGAGCTATACACACACTACCACCTTACTTCTAAGGAACCTTACACATACTTACTCTCTTAAACAATAACTTATAGAAACACATACTTATTTAAACAGGAACTCTTACAATCCCTTACTCTCACATATAGTCACTTATATACATCAAAATTCACATATACTACATTAAAACATATGTAGTTACTGATAAAGACACTAGTGAGACAGTCATTCACTCACTAACATACACATATACACACTCATCCACCCATACAGTCCTGCACATGTGCTGTATTCAAAACACATACAAACAGAGAGTCAGTCATTCATGCATCTATGTGCTAAGTAATACCCCCACCAAACCATACAAACACTTATACTGATACTAAGAAAAACATCTAATAACCCATATACCTACACATGTAGCTACACACCAACCCATGCAGCCACTTATACACAAAGTGTTACATTAATACATATATTTAAACATTACTCACTATTATTTATTTTTCAGAAAGACACACATTCACTGGATGGTGTCATCAGTGATGTCATGAGTGATGTCACTGACCATGTCATGAGTGATGTAATATGTGACGTCATCAGCAGTGCATTGCACGCGCAAGTTATAGTGAGTCCAACTAACTATAACGTGGGAATTTCATTGGTTTTATGCGAGTACATACATATATATATTCACTGAAAAAACCATAGGTTATAGACCATATATAGTTAGGAATTAGCATTTAAAAAACTTTTTTTTTACTCACACAAAACCATTGAAATTCCATATATAGTTAGTTGTACTAACTATATATCGCGCACCCGCAATCCACTGCTGATCATGTCACATATTACATCATTTATGACATGGTCAGTGACATCACTGATGATATCACTGATGACATCTCAAATGACATCACTGATGACATCACTGATGACATCTCAAATGACATCACTGATGACATCACTGATGACATCTCAAATGACATCACTGATGACATCTCAAATGACATCACTGATGACATCACTGATGACATCTCATTTGACGTTACTGATCACATCACTGATGACATCTCAAATGACATCACTGATGACATCACTGATGACATCTCATTTGACATTACTGATCACATCACTGATGACATCTTTCATGTGATGATACGATGAACCTCTTCAGACTCTAATATAACCTTAGATACACTCAGTGTAAACAGACACTCACAGACTGTCACTCATCCATGGAGTTACTCACACACCTAGTCAGTCTTGCAAAGAATCAATCACACCTCCATTTCCTCAACTATATAGTTATACACACCTTACTTATTGAAACATATACTAAAACATATTTACTCACTTATACAATCCTGGATACAAGTTCACAATGATCCATACAGCCACTCACACATTCACTGGCTCTTATGCACAGTTATTTATATATGTCAACTCTCACATGTACTGTATTTTACATATGTACTTACTTTGACATGTAGCACTGAGATATCCATTCACTCACCAATACACTCATGCACACAGTCAATCGCCCATACAGCTGTTTCCACATGCACTTTTGAACCCATACATCTAGTGAATCAACTGCTCACACATCTATGCAGACCCATATAGTTAATCATATAGCTACTGATCAACACATGCAGAAGTTTACTGAACAACAGACATAATGATGCACAAATTAAGACAGTTTAGTCACTAACCCATGCACTCAGTGAGACACATTTAATCAGTCACTCATACAGTCAGTCATGCCCCTACTAAATCCTTCATCAAGACACTTATACATCCACTCATTCTTCAATATGTAAGACATATTTTAACTTTACAGAAAAATACAGTCACTGGATGTTGTCATCAATGATGTCATCAGTGATGTCATTTGAGATGTCATCAGTGATGTAATCAGTGATGTCATTTGAGATGTCATCAGTGATGTCATCAGTGATGTCACTGACCATGTCATGAATGATGTAATATGTGACATGATCAGCAGTGGATTGCGGGTGCGCGATATATAGTTAGTACAACTAACTATATATGGAATTTCAATGGTTTTGTGTGAGTAAAAAAAGGTTTTTTAAATGCTAATTCCTAACTATATATGGTCTATAACCTATGGTTTTTTCAGTGAATTTCAATGTTTTTTTAATAGCAAATAACAAAAGCTTTAAAATGTATTTTTCTTTAAATCCAAAAATATATTTTACATGTTTTTAATACTTTTTTTTTTTAATTATATTTTTTGTTTCGCTCCCGGTACGCGAACCGGTTAGCTTCCCGTTAGCGCAATTTGGTGCCGCGACCCGGTCCGCGAACCGGTAAACGTTACGTTTGCGCAACTGCTGCGTTAGAAAACAACATCGTGACGCGTCGCGTCAGCGTGACGTATCGCGTTGTCGCGTAATACATCATATGACGCGGCAAGGTAGCGTACCCGGAAGCGAACTGGTACGCGAACCGAGGCGCGAAGCGCAGCTTCCCGGAAGCGATCCGGGACGCGGCCCAAAGCGCGTAACGTAAACACAACAAGTCATGTGACTCGGTAATAACACTTTTCATTGGTTCATTTCACTTTTCGTTTCCTAATGATGTAAGACTAGGTCATGTGACCTAAAAGTAACACTTTTCATTGGTTTAGAACTATTGTTTTTCCCAAATGATGAAAACCCCTCCTTCTTTCCTCACTCTGACTTTCATCTTTCTGAGAGAAAGACCCTTTGTTATTAGTGAGCAATGGCTTCATTAGTAGCTTCAGCTGGTGCTTCCCCACCACCTCCACCACATCCAAAGAAGAGAGGACCACCTGCTGAAGTTATTATTCAGCAAGAGGAGGAGGAAGAAGAGGAAGAAGAGGAAGAGCAGCAAGAGAGGCAATTTTTGCGTGAGGAGCCCAGGAGGTCTCATGTGAAAGTAAATTATATTTGGCAATTTTTTAGTTATCCCCAGGGCCAAAAAAAAGTCAATGCACGGTACATAACTTGCCTTATATGTAAAGAAAGCCTGTCCAGAGGCACCGAGAAGAAGTACAGTTACGGCAATTACACGATGCATCGCCATATGAGTAGGTGGCATCCTAACAACTACAGTGCTGCGCAGTTACGTGACCAACAAGATAATCCTCCTTCCATTGCCAGAAGATCAGTTGTGCCGGAAGTGACGGGACCAGAGGCGAGGGAGTTGGTCCCAAATATTCAGATGAAATTCGGGGAAGTGAAACAAGTGTGCGTGCATTGCAATGGGTTCATTTGCTACAGAGAAAGTAGCATCACTCTGATCAACAGAGCTATCGACAATCATGATTGTCCGAAACGCCCCAGACAATAAATTCTTTTTTTTTTGTTGCTCCTGTTGAGCCCTTTACAATGAATCGTTTTCGTTTCCCCCCCCAAAAAAACAAAAAAATATATAAAACTGTTCAGAAAATACAAAAAAAGTAAAAAAATGTTCAGAAAAATAATAAAAAAAATATAAAACAACAAAAACAATAAAAAAAAAGTTCTTTTCAGAACTACCTCCCTGTTATAAAAAAATTGGTAGAATATTTGGAACTCTGCCAACCTCTATTTCTTTTAGTTCGCTTCCCCGTTCGCTCTCCGGTACGCGAACCGGGAGCGAACCAAAAAAAAAAAAAAAAAAAAGAAGAGTAATTATAAGGGAAGGAAACAGACAGTTATGTTAAAAGAAAGACAGCTATAGGGAGTAAAGTAGAGATACAGTTTAATAGATCTATTTACTGAAGAAAAGATTTAAGAGAGTATAATTGTGAAAAACAAAATAGATAAGTAAGTGAGAAAAAAAAAGAGAGTAGAAGAATAACAAACAAGAGTTTCTTAGAGAATGTGAATGAATAATCAAATTAAGATTAAACATCGGAATAACAGAGAGAAAAAACACAATGCAGAAAAGAAGAAGTAACAGAAAAGGAATGATTGAAACAGCAAAGAAATGTAAATAACATAGGGGCATATTATCAACATAGGCGATAAAAATTTTGCTGCTTTTATCAGCAGAAATCTGACACTAAAGATGCTTTTGCGGCAGTTTTCTGCCAATAATTATTGCTTTTATCGGTAGAAAACTGCCACTAAAGCCGCTTTTCCGGAAGAAAACTGCTGCTAAAGCCACTTTTGCGGCAGTTTTCTGCCAATAAAAACACTGATAAATTTATTGCCTGTGTTGATAATATGCCCCTTACTGTGCTTGAACTACAGAGAGAAAGCATAATGAACAAGTAGTGAAAGAGTGATCAGTCAGAAAAAGTGAGAGTAATAGACACAGAGTGAGTGAACAAGAGTGACGAAGTATGAGAAGAGAGGGACTGACAAAAATAGTGGAAGGAGTAGAGTAAGTAAGTAATAGAGAAAGGATTGAGGGAAGTAGCAAAGGCAGGAAAGTGAGGGTTAAAGAAATGAAGTAGTGAAACTAATACAAGTTAAATGTGATAGAAATGTAACGAAAAGAGTACAAAACATTTACCTTATAATTGTCGTTAACTTAGTCACTTGTAATTTTTATACTTTCAATCTGTGAGAGAGAGAACAAACATTTGAAAAATATTAAAACATGTATTTAAAAATTAGAAAAGACAAGGGAAAAGATTGAAGGACAAACAGTTTTTCAATAACTTTGACACTTACAGAAACCTCTGCTTCTCCATGCCCCTACACAGTCCTAAAAATATACATTTTAAACTAACAGTATCTTGATGCAGATGAAGTGAGGCCTATCTTGCAATATAGTGCATCTTTTGCACTGCTGCTGTCTCACAACAGTGATGCAATGGCAGCGCAAAAGAGGTGCAAAGCCATCATAAAATTGCCCTTAACATTTTAAATTATTGTTTCAGGATGCCAATAAGATATGTCCTATCCAGAGGTTTGTTTCAGGTGAGGCCTACTCAGGGTTCCAAATGAAACTTCGAGTTGTTGAAGAGTACAGAGGAGATAATACATGTGAAGGCCTACCAATGAAGTAAGTCATGTACACTTCACTCTTGAACAAAGGCCAGACCTCTTTTGTGTCTGTGGACAGACCTAAACTTAATCTGCACAATGTCATTTGTAAACTTAGGAAACACAGGTGATATAATTGAAAAATGTGGAGTTTCTTTTCCTCATTTCACAATCACATCACCTGTGTTGCCTTTGCTTAGGTATCTCATAGTGCAGATGTAGTCCAGCATATGAAACAGTACCCAGAAATGCACACTGCATGCAAGAACTTTTACACTTACAAAAGCTTCAGTTTCTGCATGCCCCCTACACAGTGCTAATTATATACATTTTAAACTGATGGTATCTTGCTGGAGATGAACTGAAACCTATCTTGCAACATGGTGCATCTTTTACACAAAAGTGACCCACAGCGGAGCAAAAGAGGCGCACGGCCATCATAAATCTGACCCTAACATTTTAAATCATTGTTTCAAGATGCCGATAAGGTGTAACCTATCCACAGATTTGTTTCAGGTAAGTCCTACTCAGAGTTGCAGATGAAATTTAGGTTTGTTGAAGAATACAGAGGAGATAATACATGTGCAGGCCTACCAACGAAGTGTGTCATGACCACTGCACTCTTGAACAAATGTCAGACCTCCTCTGTCTCCAGGAACAGGCCTAAACCTCATCTACACAATGTGATGTGTAATGTTAGGAAACACAGGTAATATAATTGAAAAACGTGCAATTTTTTTTGCTCATTCCACAATCATATCACCTGTGTTTCCTTTGCTTAGGTATCTCATTGTGGAAATGTAGTCTATCATATGAAAGACTACGTAGAATATGAGCACTGTATGCAACAACTTTGACACTTACAGAAGCCTCACCTTCTCCATGCCTCCTACACAGTTCTACATGTACATCATAAATGCAAACAGTACAGAATTAATTATACATGTTAAATGGTTTATTTTTGCTGTTCTCAGAATGTATCAAATTTCACTAAAAAAGGTGACTTGAAGGTATTCATCATATAACAGCGGGGGAAAAAAACACAATCAAAATGATTGTGTTTAAAAAACCCATACAACATAACAAATCAGAATTCAGAACTCCTTAAAGTTAACTTACTTTCCATGACGTCGAAGGATGTCCTATGAACAGCTTACACTCTGTTGTGCTGTTATTACTTTCAGCCCGCCACTTTCTGAAAGAAAACCTCCATCGTTTTGAAAAATATGTTACATACAATAAATGACTTCTCGCTCTCTACCACACGTTTCCACAAGGCCAAATCGTGTCAGAGCCATTTATAACTCTTGGAATTCTTGTAAGCCAATCCCGTCATGTTGTATTTCCGCAACTTTCAGAATTAAAATGTTGAAGATCATTTTCACAATCCTGGACTACTAATATCTTACCCTTCTTGCACACTCATGTTCTACATTTCCTATGACACTGATACTGCTTACTATGAAGCAGACTTACACTACCTCTATGACTACTACAATTATTTAATTCTCTACATCACTTTTAATCACAAAGCAATATAAAACAGTAGACAGCATTGCAGACTTACATTCCCTCTACTCCATGTTTTGATTGGCTGCTTCAATTAGCTTATAAAAAGAAATCGTTTTTCTGAACTCATTCAAAGTGCACTTATTTTTCCATGACGTCCAGTGTTATGGCAAGAAGTTATGTCTCTGTACTACACTTATCCCCAAGGCCAAATCGTGTAGGAGCCATTAGAACTTCTTGAAATTCCTCAGAGCACATCCCGAGATTCTTTTCCTAAAATTTTGGTTTTAAAAACACCAGGTAAGAATTTTTAAGGTCATACAGCAATTTTTTTTTGAAAATTAAAACAGAATCGTTGCAGAATGACCAGCCATTTCTAGACTTTAAATAAGCTGTGTAATGTCCTGATGTTATTGAAGGACCGTCATGATATATAATTGCTACAGTTACAAAAGTCCTTCCTGATATTGACAACTGTGAAGCCACAACATTTTTAATTAAAGTTGTCAATTTTGTTCCATCAGACCTACATCGTTGGAACATTAAAATGACATACTGGTCATATGTTCGTATAAATAAGGTTGACATCATTTCAGATTTACATTGGCTACATTCCATGTTGTGATCAGCTGCTTTTACTAGCTTATTAAAGGAAACTGATTTACTGTCTGGCAAAGTTAAATATATAAATCTTTCTGAGTCTACACTAGTAGTACTTGATACCCTACAGTTCTCGCAGTCATGTTGCCATTGATAAGAAAGCCCAAACAGGTGATCTACATCTACACCTTCAGCATGCAATACATCAAGCATATACATTAAAAACTCCTGACAATCTTGCTGAATATTTTGAGAGAATTGTGTTTGGCCTGAACATCTGTCTAACAGATTTCGAATTTCAGACACACTTTCTATTTTTGTTCTATCAGTGCTACATTTCTCTAACACAGAATTTAACAAACTGCATAATGTTTGATCAGAATTGACCACAATCTCTTCTTTTACATTTTCTAGAGAAAACAAAACATTAACCACTACATTAGCATAGCAGTTGACACCAGAAGTGTTTTCACATTGAAAACCAACAACATCTTCAACAGAATCCTTTTTGTTTCTGCTTATAATTTCAGGTTCATCGACTTTTCGTCTTTTTGCTACAACCTCCCCAGTATTGGTCACATTTCTTCGTTTCCGGCCTACCACACGTTTCTCAAACAAAGGATATTGAGGCAAATGTGGCGCATACTCTCTTCTCAACCTATTGTATTCCTTAACACAATCTAGATCCGCACAAATGTTTGTGACATCACACTCAATCAAGTACAATCCCGATAAAGTTCTAACTCTTGACAATGCCACATATGCCATACCCTCCTTGAACACAGAACTGCCAATATTCACCAATGCACTGTCTACACTTAAACCTTGCGATTTATGGATTGTCACCGCATATGCCAAGCAAACAGGAAACTGCTTACGGCGAACATATAAGTCTTTTACAAGCAAAAATCTACCAGAACAACGACCAATTAGCTGTACTTCCTCAATGCCATCAAATTTAATTTTAAAAAATTCAATTCCATCTCTATTTCTGTATTTCACAAAATCAACAACATTACCCATTGATCCATTTACCAGACCTCTTTCAACATGTAAATTCCTTCTTAAAATTATACGGCAGTTCAAGCACACATTCAGACTCTTTTCAAAACCTGCAGTTTTAGATATAGTCTTCTCTAATGAATCCAATTTTGATTTCAAATTCTCAGACAAAATAATTGTTGATCCCATATGCTCTACTCTGTCAATAGCTTCCAGTTTCACAATCTCTTGCTTTTCTAAATGCAACATTTTGTTGTTGAAGATGGCACATTCTGCAAGAGTTGGCATCAAACATATTCCAGATTTCTTCTCAGTAATTTTCTGAAAAATATTCTCAGGCACAACATCTTGTTCTGGATATAAATTTGACAGTAATCGTGCATGTAAAGCTTCTTTCCCATGCTCGGTCACTTTTCCAATTCTAACATCTTGTAGAATATTCTTGTAAACTTCATCCTTCGCCTGACGCATATTTTCATGCAGTTCAGCATAATTGAAGTTTAACCATATATTGAAGTTGCCAATGCTCCCTAGGCACTTCCTGGTATCTTCATGCGTGAGCATTTTGAACACAGGTTGCCCTTTCACTGGTGTCAGCTGCAGAAGATCTCCGAAAACAATGATGTGTTTGCCACCAAATAACACATCATACTCTGTTTTGAGAACTTCTTGCATTCTCAAATGCACAAAGGCAAGCATGACATTGGAAACCATGCTTACTTCGTCAATGATAAGAAGTTTCATTTTCCTCAAGATTCTTGAAACTTCACAACAAGCATCTCCAGATAGCTTGTGATATTGTAATTTGTTGTCATGCTCCACTGGCAGCATCAGTAAACGATGTAAAGTAATCCCTTTAATGTTATGTGCTGCCAGTCCAGTTGGAGCGGTGACAACACAAGACAGCGATGACTCAGTCCTTTCCTGCAAATAACATGAAATTGCTTTAATAAGGAAACTTTTTCCAGTTCCCGCTTCTCCACTCACGTAGAGTCGGACAGGCTTCAACGACGTACATGAGCACTCTTTCTTCTCATGACTTAATCCATGATCAATTTGCATGGTAACTTCGTCATATATTTTCCTCTGCTCAACGTTGAGTTGTCTTTCCAACTCTTCTAAGTTAACCGCATCCTCCTGAGCATGTGCCATGGCTCTTTCCACTTCATTCATAGCAGTGGCAGCTTCATTTTCGATAACAGGTCCTCCTAGTGGATCCTGACTCAATGAAGCAGAACTCTGACTGTCCTGAGAACTGTCTCTGGCAATCTCGGCTGCAATCGTTGCTTCCTGCTCGATTTCCACATTCAACATTTCTACATATTTGGGAAAAGCAGGACATTCTATGGTCTCCTTGGCGGCAGTGAAAGAGTCTTCGTAACAGAGGAAATCTCCAAGCAGTTCCTCTTCTGCACGCCAAGGCTTGAAAAGTTGTAAAATGGCTAAATAGAAAAACTCCTTTTTTTCAGAGATTCGCCACTCTATTTTCGATGGTTTACCAAGTGGCATTTTCTTTGCTTGACCAGACATCCCTCACTTCCAATTACAGCATACACTCCTTTCTCAGTATCTTCTTTGATATTCCTCTTGAATATGTAATTTTGAAGAACCTCATACAGACAAACATTCTCGAGGTGACTGCTTCGATTTGGATAATATGTATCCAACATGTTGGTCTTCAAAATGTCGGTACTGTTTGGCTCCTTTTCGGCCAAATACTCAATTTCCCGCACAGGTTTCAGAACTCGATTACGCGTTGCAGCAAGACCAAGACTCGCCCAAACGATACTCCTGGATTTGGCATAGAGACTTGCTGAAGACAACCGGTCAGAACATTCGTAAGCTCCGATTTCTCGATGCGACAACATCTTCAGACTGAAACTGTACAACTTCTTGCTGAGGCTCTTTTCATGGGAAATGTCCTCCCACATATCCTTCAATTCTGTCTTCTCTTTTTTGGTGATGTAAGATGTCACATACCGAGCCACAGCCATACAGTTATCAGCCACAAACTGTATATCCATGTTAGCATTCCACATGGACAAAATCACCGGGTTGTAGTCGTTGATGTACTTGGACTCTTCGTTCCTCTTCAAATTGTATGTGTTTTTAGGTGATTTCTTCATCACATTATGTCGCAGCGAAGACATCAAGCTGTTTACTCTTCCTTTAGAAATCACCGGTCGTGGAAAGCAGAAACGACATTTGGTGTAGAACTTGTCCTTGTTTCGGAAATTACGACGACAGTACTTTCCACAACGATGACTTTGGAAACGTAGAACTTTTTCTCTTACGCTTTTCTTCTCCTTTGCGTTTGGAACAGCACACGTAGAATACTGTTGTATGAAACTCATCACTGAGTCTTCTGGATCTGTTCCAAATTTAGGTGCATCCTTGATCCACAACAGCATATGTATGTGAGGAGCACCTCTTGCTTGGTACTCCTTTCTCCAGAAGAAATCCAATACCTCTCCAAGAGGTGGATTCTTCTTATTCATGATGAAAGACATCATAGCTTCAAATCTATGATTGAAGTACCGGCATACATTGACTGGATCCAAAGAGCACAGTTCTCCGGGTGTCTTGAATTCGATGTTTCCATTTGCCTCTCGTAGAAATTCAAGTAAGTCTTCCCAGCCATACTCGGCACAGCTCAGAGTGAGGAACCATGTGGGAGTTCCTAAGTTCCTCAGCATACATTTTAAATCACCATGACGACGGTACCAGTACTCATTAGTACCACGCTGACACGCCATGAGATTAATCAGGTGAGAATCTAAAATACTGTCTTGGACATTGACTTTATCCATAAAGTCACTTGCCGAGATGTTTTGCATGTGTATACCACTTTTCAAGATGTGGTTCACTGCATATGACAGTCCAGACAGATCGCTTTCAAACAGGAGATGAAACAAATAGGGAATACATTGTCGAAACCTAGCATCTCCTGCATACAATCGCAAAGTCCGGTATTCAGAAGCAGGAATTTGATGAGGTCGCTCATCATATCTTCCTCCCTGACCTGTTGGAAAAAGCTGTGGGAAACACCGAGCTTCCAAACTTTCCTCCCAAACACTAATGGGACTCCCTTTGGCTTGTTTCATTTGAAACAACTCAATAGCATTCCCCATGACTTCCTTGGAATGCAAAGGATGAATACTATAATGTTCATATATTTCTTCACTAGTAGAGGGTTCTACTTTCTCAATTTGACCAGCACACAAATCGCTATCTTCTTCCTCACTTACTTCCTCTTCTGCAACATAAACATTCTTATAGTACTTATTATTTTTTTTCAAATACAATGTTGCCTTTTTGACTTTCCTAACATCCACTAAATCTTGCCATATTTTCTTATTCTTTGTCGGAACCCCATTAACTAAGATAACCAGAGGTTCCTCTTCCACTTTTTCTACTCCAATTGTGTTAATGTTTTTCTTCAAATATAGAGGCAAATAAACAACTCTTCCCTTTAATCCTCTCTGTAAATCTGATGGAGGCAATTTCCCTGTCTTTGGCTCCATTCTTACAATAGCCTGAAAGGGATGGATACTTTGAATCAAAATAGATTCATAAGTATTTAAATCCTTCAATTCAGAAGGAATCTCAACCAATTCCAGAATATTATGAACTGCTCTAGCAGGCATCTGGTTTTGATTTAATTTGCTACAACAATAAGTACACACACGTTGATCCGATCCCAAATCAAAACAATTTTCTACCATCAAATATGTTGTGAAATCCTTCCATTCACTATTATTTTCCCTTTCACTTTTTGCATATAAATCCACTAACTTAGTCTGATTCTTATAATAAGTGCGTCGACAACACACACAAGTGAAATTAGGCCTCTCACTTGATTTCATCTGAAACGTCGCAATTTCCCTCTGAAAATTATCTGTACTGGAAACCTGTACACTATCTTCCACATTACCCTCTTCTTCTTGGTCAATTTCAACATTCTCCTCTTTACTTCCAAAGTAACCAAACTCAATTTCTGCACAAATATTCTTCACATCTACTTCTGAACCATGCAAAAGAGCAGCGCATAATTGTTTAAGCATAATTGCTGGACTCTTAGCATAATACAACATTCTAACTAATTTCCTCACTTTATTATGATGCACTGCTAGCATCCTGAAATGATGAAAAACACTCTGGCATACTCTCCTGGAAAGACAAGCCAGTGAATGACCATGCAAACCTGTCACTTCTCTCACTCTGCAAGGATCTAATTCTTGCAACAACTTCATTTTCTGCTTCAAACTTTTCTTATTAAATGTCCGTACAAAATCACAAAGCAAATTGATGGAATCCTGTCGCACACTGCAAATACTACTACACTTCCAGGTGTACACAGGACCCTTAGGACGTCTTCCTAAAACCTCATTACCTAACACCTCTTCTGTCTCTGTTGTCACAAGTTTTTCTTTTTCAACTGGACAACCATCTTTCACTTCATAAGCTCGACCACTGGTGTCAACTGCATGCACCAAATCATTATCCTGGAAATAACTCTCCTCATTAAAAAATGCCTCACAACTTGAACTATGCATCCATTCTCCGGAAAAAACTTCACAAAAATTACTACGATTAACTATTCTCTTCCATCTACTATTTCTTTTGAAATCACAAATTGCCTTGTTTAGCTTCCTAATTCTATTGATTATAAAAATAAATAACTTACGTTTAATTTCAAATGCCTGATCAATAACTTTCTCAACTTTTTTTTTTCTCTTATAAAAAACCTCTTTCTGTTGACCTTTCTTAATATTTTTTAACAAATTGCCAATTATCCTGTTGCGGAACATTCGTTTACGAATGTCCCTAAACTGTTGTTTCCTTCTACTATCATGCACAGAGTTATCTCTTGCTCTAGCAGTAACATTTTTGATTGGCCTTTCCTTTACGTTTAAAATGCTTCTCTTTTTCTGGACTGAAACATTTTCTGTAGTAATATTTTTTTTTACTACAAATATTTCTTATAAATGTTTTTGTGCTCTTACCCGGTGCATTCTTGGTGACTTGACAAGTTTTTTTCTTAGAGGACTGCTGCATTATATCATTTACCTGCTGTCTTTGACGTTTTGCAGCCTTCCTAAGTCTTTCTTTAGTTGGCATGCTGAAATCTTGAAATGATCTGCAGTTGAATCTGTGGTAAAATATAATAAAAAATGTTATTAACCACTATTACCAAACATTAAATCAATAACAGTCATCAAAAACTTAACACACTACTTGACATTTTTAGTGCTTGGCAAATTTAGAATACAGAAATAGCAGAAAAGAAATGGAATTCATATTCATTTTACCTGTGCTGTTTTATATGTGAATCTGATCTAATTTTATGAGCATATTTTAATATTTTATTGAAGACACTACACATAACCTGTTTTTGAAGGTGTCTTTATTTTTAAATGAAACGGTTTACATTTTTACTTTTCATTTATTATAAATTTTTAAAAATAAATGTTTATAGTTCCATAGGCTCAAGCACATCAGCTTCCCACCCTATGTCATACAATTCTGACAAATCTGCATCCTCATCATGTTCTTCTTCATCCTCAGGATTTAAATCATCCAAGGGATCTACTTCCACTGATGTTTCAATTACGAGTTCAATTATGAGGTCGAGATCAACTGTTTGCTGATTGTCGCTCATGTTGATGTTGTCGTTATCTTTAAAGAAAGAGAACAACAATGAGATGTTGCAGAGTAAGGCACAAATCTCAGAGACTATAATAGTAAAATTGTTTAACAAGAGTAACATTTTGCAGCTATTATTCAGCCATGACCAGCGATGCTGAGGAGGTAAGGCCTATGTCCAAGTTTTCAGTGAACAGGACTCATCTCTTCTTAACCTTGGATAAGCCTCCCCAACTCTGTGTCCCCTGCTCATACTTAAATGTAAAGGGGCAGATTCATGTTAACTGACGCATTCCCAGGGATGCACCAGTTAATGTGCACCGCTGCTCTGCCACCCATGGTGTGCCGCATTTACAATGTGGAGCACCATTGAGTGAAAACAGCACAGATGCGTCACGCTTCTGTGCCGCAAAAGCAGCACATTGCAGGAATCACGTCGTAAGCGCAACATGTCTACTGCAATGCACAGGAGCAAGCCACACATTGCATGGTGCATCACTCCTTATGCCTGTTTCAAACAGGCGTAATGATTTGATTCAGCAATGCTATAAAGCTGAGTCAGTGATATCTTCTAAATTTCACTGTGTTAGTTTTACAGGGCTTTCTTGCAAATTAATGCATACCTTGCAACAAAACACCTATATGAAAACTGACGCATGTTTCATGTGGCACAGGACTTTACAGCATGACACATCTGCCTAGATGCATCAATTTTTAAATATGTCGCCACATAGCAAATCTTTTGCACCGCCGCTGCGTCACAAAAGTGACGCACAGCGGCACAAAAGAGGCACACGGCTATCATAAATCTGTCCCTAACATGTTAAATGATTGATTCAGGATGACGATAAGGTGTGGCCTATCCAGAGGTTTGTTTAAGGTGAGGCCTACTCAGGGTTGCAGATTAAATGGAGATGGGGCACCCCTAAGCCTTGCTGGAGCTGCATGGCAGTTGCGATGCAGCTCCAGCAATGCGCCACCTTTACGGCACAGATGCGTCACGCATCTGTGCTGTTTTTGCCCCATGGTGCGTCATTTGAGATGTCATCAGTGATGTCATCAGTGATGTCACTGACCATGTCATGAATGATGTAATATGTGACATGATCAGCAGTGGATTGCGGGTGCGCGATATATAGTTAGTGCAACTAACTATATATGGAATTTCAATGGTTTTGTGTGAGTAAAATAAGGTTTTTTAAATGCTAATTCCTAACTATATATGGTCTATAACCTATGGTTTTTTCAGTGAATTTTCAAGGTTTTGTAAATGCTAATTCCTAACTATATATGGTCTATAACCTATGGTTTTTTCAGTGAATTTCAATGGTTTTTTAATAGCAAATATCATAAGCTGTCAAATGTCAAGTACGTGGTAAGTGAAAACATTTTCGTGTTTATGCACACTGATCTGCTTTGAATGGTGCCCCCCCCCCCTCATTTCTATTAGGAGTACTCTCTCTTTGCAGATAGTGAAAGGTAGTTAACGCAGGCCTTTGCCCCCGTTGTAATCCGTCGTGCCTGCTTCTCTCTCCATTTGATTGATTGTTATCCAAGTATTTACTGTTTTAGAATTAGTTCTCTTTGGCTCATTCTCTATTTACAAACAAACACAGAGTCGCAATACTCTGTTTAGTCTTTGCAGATAACGAAAAATCGTGTAAAAAAAAAGAAAAGGAATCGAGCAAAATCAGTAGGCCACTAATGGGATCTCTTTTTGACCTTGCTAAAATAGAAACATTAGGAACAACCCCTCATGACAAATACAAAACTAGTGAGATGAACTGAACTCCACACAATGATGGCTGCAAAACAGCTTGGCTCCGCCACCCACCCCGCCCAAAATAACGATAAAGAGCGGCTGCCATGATTGGTTGCGGAATGGCCACGACGGAGCTACGAAATGGTGCTGCTCTCATGCTAACCCCAGTCTGAAACATCCAGAAACACTGTAGACTACCAATTCGATCAGTTCCGGTAGCGCCCCAATGTAACCCGGTAGAGAAGAACTAGCCCTCCCCTCTTTGACTGATGGTTCTTGTTGCCTGTCCCTTCTGTTGTCATTTAACAGAACTATTTAGCCTGCTGAAAGGGGTTGTGTTCCGACCGCTGGTTGGTGGAGACATTTTGACTATATTCTGTACCTGCGTTGTCGCGTAATGCGTCATATGATGCGCCGCGTTAGCGCATCCGGAAGTCATCCGGGGCGCGCAGCGCGTAACGTAAGCATAACAAGTCATGTGACTTGTTAATAAAACTTTTCATTGGTTCATTTTACTTTTCTTATTGTAATGATGAAAGGCCTGGTCATATGACCTAAAAATTACGCTTTTCATTACTTCCGAACATTATTTTTTCTTAAATATATGTTATAATGTTCCAGGCTAATGTACTTTCCCGGAAATTTTACAACTGTCCTGCAAGTAAAATATATTCTTTTTTCGAGAAAAAGAGCGTTTCTTCGTCCCATGACGGAGCCGTTGAGCAAAAGAGGGTCGACCTGCTGTCTTAGTCGCCGATACGCCTGAATATGAGATTCTTATCGATCACTTTATGTTGCAGGAATAGAAAACACAACAGCCCTTGACCATTTATCTTTACTGCGTTCCTTCGTATTATACCTTTTACCCTTCATGTAATTGGTCAGCTTTATTTCACTTGCCTTTTAATGATTCTAAAACAGTCACTATTATTAAAAACTTTACCAATGTATATACTACTACCATGTTTTCTTTTAAAAACCTTTATTGTGAAAATGTCATTATACAAATACGAGCCTATAACCACGTGGGCCTGCCACGGAGCAAACTGTAATCGCATATGATGAATAGACATTTACACTGTAGAGGAACGTAACGGGCGGGCCATTAGGTTGCAAGAACTAAGGTGTCTAACAGTTACGGAATCGGTGGACGTACATTTTATAATTAAAATACGACAGGGCCAGTTCCAATAAAATTATCTAGATATACATTTGCGGGCAAGTACCATGGGTGACGTTAATTCGAACTTTCAACAGTACAGTAATCAAAAACACATCAGAACTTAATATCAATAGGGATGTCGAAATATTCAATCAATTCTCGTCCCCGCCCGCCATGTGCTTCAAAACTGTATACGTATCTCTTGATTTCAAGGTTCTGCAACCAGTACACAACAAGGAGTTACGAGTCCCATTTATTCCGGCGCCATTTTGGGCGAGGACGGGCAGGTCCAGGATATAGTCAAAATGTCTCTACCAACCATCGACTATGATGATGTTCATATGCTGTATTTATTAGAGTAACACTCATCTGTCCACATGAAATTAATTTGCCACAATCTAAACATGTCATTTTAATCTTTCCAAAGTTCTTCTAAATATTTGGGACCGTTTCCCTTGCCTCTGAAGCTCTTAGTGCCACTTCTTTGATGAATGTACTAGCAGGTCAGGGGTTCTCCTCCAAATCTCTCTTTTATGCAGCACTATAATTAATTGGTGCCACCTCTCCATATGACGATGCATGGTATAGTTACCACAACTATATTTTTTTTCGGTTCCTTTGGAGAGTTCATCGTGGCAGATGAAGCGTGTAACGTACCGGGCATTTACCTTTTTTTGCATGTACAGGAAAGGAAAAAAAAATCGAGCGTCCGAGTTCTAAGGTGTCCCAGGGCCATTTTAGTGGACCAGGACCAAATCCAAAGAACAGGCCGCCATTTTGAGAGTCCTCTTGCAGCCGCCTGTCGCTGTAGCATCAAGAGCAGCCGAAACTCAGCTGAATGGCAACTGAAACGGTAAAGGGGCGCCCCACTACAGCAGACGAGCCTCCACCTAGGAAGGCCCATTCACGCCGGCTCCCCCCCCCTTCGGGCACCCCACGCCGTTATTCGGAGCAGTATTGTAGGATGGCCACACCAGTGCGGCAACTTGCTAGACATCACCTCGGTGGTAACCGAATCTCAACGCCTTGTGGTGTCTTCTATTCAGAAAACATTGTTATGCTGCCTTCGACCTATTCGCCGCAAGTGCGCACACAACTCAACTGCATAGCTTGCTAGACACCACCTCGGTGCCATCCGGATCTTGGAATGTCAGCACCTTTTGGTGTCTTCTCTTCAGAAAATATTGTTGCGCTGCCTTTGGCCCCATTCGCACATCAGTCCGCTACTGACGCCATCTCACAGGCTAATGGGGCGCCCCACACCGACTTTCAGCATTGTAGAATGACCACACCAGTACAGCAACTTGCTAGACATCACCTCGGTGCCATCCGGATCTCGGCGCCCCACTGCAGATGGAGTGCCTCTCAACTATGAAACCACCACGGTGACATCCGGATCTTGGCGCGTTGTGCTGCCTTCGGCCTATTCGCACATCGGTCCGCTACTGACGCCATCTCACAGGCTAATGGGGCGACCCACGCCGAGTTTCAGCATTGTAGGATGACCACACCAGTACAGCAACTTGCTAGACATCACCTCGGTGCCATCCGAATCTTGGCATCTCAACGCCTAGTGGTATCTTCCATACAAAAAATATTGTTACGCTGCCTTTGGCCCCATTCGCACATCAGTCCGCAACTTAGACATCACCTCGGTGCCATCCGGATCTTGGCATCTCAGCGCCTTGTGGTGTCAGTCAGAAACTATTGTTACGCTGCCTTTGGCCCCATTCGCACATCAGTCCGCAACTTAGACACCACCTCGGTGCCATCCGGATCTTGGCGCGTTGTGCTGCCTTCGGCCTATTCGCACATCGGTCCGCTACTGACGCAAACTCACAGGCCAACGGGGCGCCCCACGCCGACTTTCAGCATTGTAGGATGGCCACACCAGTGCTGCAACTTGCTGGACACCACCTCGGTGCCATCCGGATCTTGGCGCGTTGTATTGCCTTCGGCCTATTCGCACATCGGTCCGCTACTGACGCCGCCTCACGTGCCAACGTATTTTCTCCGCATTTTATACCCTATGCCGCATAACAGGTCATGTGACTTGTTTATAAAACTTTTCATTGGTTCATTTTACTTTTGGTTTCCTAATGATGGAAGGCTTGATCATATGACCTAAAAACAACACTTTTCATTGGATGAAAACTTTTTCTTTTTCCCAAACGATGAAAGCCCCACCTTGTTTCTGGATGTTTCAGACTAAACTGGCGTCAGCATGAGAGCACCACCATCTCGTAGCTCCGTTGTGGTCATTCCGCGAGCAATCATGGCAGCCGCTCCCCACCAGAAGCCTGCAGGAGTCGGGGCCCCCAAAACTTTTGATGAATTCTCAAGGCGGAGGGGACGCTTTCGAGAATGGGGTCCAAGACCTAGCAGACAAGCGTCCGATTTCCAAGGTGTCCCAGGGCCATTTCAGTGGACCAGGCCCAAAAAGGAAAGAGCCTGCCGCCATTTTGAGAGTCCTGTGACTGCCGCCTATCGCTGCACCGCAAGAGTGGGCGCAACTCAGCTGAATTGCGGCTTTTGACACAGTGGACCAAAAACGGACGGAATGGCAACTGAAACGGTAAAGGGGCGCCCCACTACAACAGATGACACTCCACCTGGAGAGGCCCGTTCACGCCGCCTCCCCCGGGGCGCCCCACGCCGTTATTCGGAGCAGCATTGTAGGATACCAAAACCAGTGCGGCAACTTACTGGACATCACCTTGGTGCCATCGTTCTGCTGCCTTGGAACTATTCGCACAACAGTTTGCTACTGATGACCCACCCCCCGCGACGCCCCACGCCGTTATTTGCTGGGTGGCAACTTACTAGACATCACTTTCGTGTCATCTAGATTTCGGCGCATTCTGCTGCCTTGGAACTATTCGCACAACAGTTTGCTACTGATGACCCACCCCCCGCGACGCCCCACGCCGGAAATCTGGACGTTGTGCTGCGTTGGGACTATTCGCACAGCCGACCGCTACTTCGTTGTTTTTCCCTAAAAATGTTTATATGTTATTACTATTTTTGTTTTCTTGTATATATTTATAAATTATTAAAGTTTTATAATCTTACTACTTTGTCGGAGTGCTATATATTTTTAATGTGACACATAATTGTAAAAACTTTGATGTACAAAGAGTCATCCCTGGAATCTTCCGCTTCACGCTCGGTCCCCTCCCCAATCACAATACAGGATGGTTTTCAGATAATAGCAACGCTTCTGCTGTGACGGATCTCATCGAGTGTGGGCCTTGATCTACTATAACTCCTTTGAAGAGGGGTGATTCTTTACAGCTGTGGCCATAAACTACATCTGCAGGGCTAGCTGATAGCCTAGGACCGGCCTGGACAATCGGACACAGAGGAAAAGGAGTGTCAGAGGGTGCGGTAGTGAATAGGGCGAAAGGGAGGTGTCGGGCGGGCACAGGGTGTGATTCTCAGGGAAGAGCAGCGCAGATGGGGGAGGTTTATTACCCATGCATAAGACAGAGAGCGGGGGTGACCACTGCCTGGGTGAGATGCTTGCGAGGGTGGGGAGCCATGCTAAGGATCGACAGCGTGCACAGAGTGGGTCTGGTCAAGGCATCTAAAATGGCTGCCGTGCACGACAAAAGTGTGGCATTTGAAAAAAGACAAGATGGCGCAGACAATGTTTTTCAACACTTCCTGATTTACTTCGAATCGAACGTTAACAGACGTTGGGGCATATTACCAAAGTTAAGCGATATTTATCCCTAACGATGCATTGCAAAGATTTTTTTACCGTCAGAAATTATCGCAGATAAACCTTGCTATTATCAAGGTTTATCGCAAATACGATAAAAAACGACCGCAATGCATTAATATCGCTGAAAACTCAGCGATATTCATGCATTACCGAGCTAATGCTCTTAGCCATGTTATCCACCTCCCATTGGATAACATGGCTAAGAACTGCTCAGGGCAGCTGTTACTTTTTGGAGATATTCGCGCTTATCTCGAATATTTCCAAAAGTTGATAATAGGAGATAGCGATGTTAGCGACTGTTTCCAGTCGCTAACATCTTGGCATGCCCACTTTGCATGTCATTAGTGATAAATATCACTCACATGCAAAGTGGGGCCCAAGATGGTCGCTATCTCCTACTAGCCGTCGCTAACTGGTGTTAGCAACAGCTAGGTAATACAGATATAATTTTAACTCCGCGAAGCGGAGCGCTGTTACAGATATATATCTTGTTTTTGAACGTTAATTTCTCAAAATGCACTGAAGCACATTTATTGAGACCTAGCAAAGGCACATCGGGCTACCAGTCCCTAATATTTTACCAAGTTTCGTGCAAATCCATTCAGCCGTTCGATTATTATTATAATTTTTTTTTTTTGCCCCGCGGGGCCCTTTTAAAACCTCCACATCAAACCTAGGGGGTCAGCGAGGATCTACTATGCCCCCTTATGGTCATTTGCCCCTTCGCTTTGGCCTCCTCTTGTCTCTCGATCCTACCGAGAGACAAGATGGCGGCCGCTACGGACTGTTTGGAATGTTTACAGACACCGGAGAGCCAATCAGCTTCGCTTCGCAAAGCTCCGTAACGCGAAAAGTACGCGAAGCGGTGCGCTGTTACAGATATATATCTTTTTTTGAACGTTAATTTCTCAAAATCCACTGAAGCACATATATTGAGACCTAGCAAAGGCACATCGGGCTACCAGTCCCTACAATTTTGCCAAGTTTCGTGCAAATCCATTCAGCTGTTCGATTATTATTATTATTATTTTTTTTTGCCCCGCGGGGCCCTTTTAAAACCTCCACATCAAACCTAGGGGGTCAGCGAGGATCTACTATTCCCCCTTATGGTCATTTGGCCCTTCGCTTTGGCCTCCTCTTGTCTCTCGATCCTACCGAGAGACAAGATGGCGGCCGCTACGGACTGTTTGGAATGTTGACAGACGCCGGAGAACCAATCAGCTTCGCTTCACAAAGCTCCGTTGCGCGAAAAGTACGCGCCCTGGAGCGCTGCCCGGTCCGCTGTTACAGATATATATCTTTTTTCAAACGTTAATTTCTCAAAATCCACTGTAGCACATATATTGAGACCTACAAAAGGCACATCGGGCTACCAGTCCCTACAATTTTGCCAAGTTTCGTGCAAATCCATTCAGCCGTTCGGGCTAAAAGTGAGGCCAACCGCCCTATGGAAAACTCAATGTTAAAAACACGTTTTGGGACCCCCTTTTTTCTCGACCCCCCCTGGACGAACCCCCCCCCCAATTTTCAGGGGCTGCTCAGAAACAAAATGTGCCATTTTCCTGAAAATTTCAGCCAATTCCGTCCACAAACGCCAAAGTTATTAGACATAGAATTTTCAAAAAACCCATAGAGAAAAAATCCTAACTATATATACCTACTGGCGACCGCCAGTAGGTAATATATATATATATATATATATATATATATATATATATATATATATATATATATATATATATATATATATATTACCTACTGGCAGTCGCCAGTAGGTATATATAGTTAGGATTTTTTTGAATAGGGATTTCTGAAAATTCTATGTTGAATAACTTTGACGTTGATGGACGGAATTGGCTGAAATTTTCAGGAAAATGGCACATTTTGTTTCTGAGCGGGGGGGTTTCGTCAAGCGGGGGCCGAGAGAAAAGGGGGGTCCCAAAACGTGTTTTTAACATTGAGTTTTCCATAGGGCGGTTGGATTCACTTTTAGCTCGAACGGCTGAATGGATTTCCACAAAACTTGGCAAAATTGTAGGGACTGGTAGCCCGATGTGCCTTTGCTATGTCTCAAGATATATGCTCCAGTGGTTTTTATGAAAATTAACTTTGAAAAATATATATTGGGATACATTGGGCTATAAATATGTTAGAGCCCAAATGTAGCCCAATGTAGCCCAATGTAGCCCAATGTAGCCCAAAGATGGCCACCAGAGACAAAAAAAACAAATGTAGCCCAAATGAGCCCAAATGTAGCCCAAATATCAGCCAGATGTAGCCCAGCTATAGCCAAATGACAGAATGTCCCAGAGTGTTCTAAAGAACAACTAGAACGCTAACAGTCTTACTTATGACAAAAGTATGGCACACCTGAAGTCATCTTGATTGGAATAAAGTGGTAACACTTAATACATTTAATTTGAAAAGGAACAAAATGAGGGGTTTCATTTTGCCATAGAAATGTTATATATATATATATATATATATATATATATATATATATATATATATATATATATATATATATATATATATATATATATATTCACAGAAAAAACCATAGGTTATAGACCATATATAGTTAGGAATTAGCATTTACAAAACCTTGAAAATTCACTGAAAAAACCATAGGTTATAGACCATATATAGTTAGGAATTAGCATTTAGAAAACCTTATTTTACTCACACAAAACCATTGAAATTCCATATATAGTTAGTTGCACTAACTATATATCGCGCACCCGCAATCCACTGCTGATGATGTCACATATTACATCATTCATGACATGGTCAGTGACATCACTGATGACATCACTGATGACAACATCCAGTGATTATGTGTTTCTGTAAAGTTTAAATATGTTTTACATATTGAAGAATGAGTGGATGTATAAGTGTCTGAATGAAGGTTTTAGTAGGTGCGTGATTGACTGTATGAGTGAGTGATTAAATGCGTCTTACTGAATGCACGGGTTAGTGACTAAACTGTCTTAATTTGTGCATCATTATGTCTGTTGTGATGTAAACTGCTGCATGTGTTGATCATTAGCTATACGAGAGGTTATATGTGTTATTAATTGGTTGCCCAAGTATTTCTATGGGAGATTGAGTTTGTGTGGGGGTGGCTGGAAGGTGTGTGACTCTGTGCATAGATGTGTGAGCAGTTTATTCACTAGGTGTATGAGTTCAAGAGTGCATGTGGAAACAGCTACATGGGCAGTTGACTGTGTGCATGAGTGTATTGATGAGTGAATGGATATCTCAATGCTACATGTCATAGTAAGTACATATGTAAAACACAGTACATGTGAGAGTTGGCATATATAAATAACTGTGCATGAGAGCCACTGAGTGAGTGGTTGTATCGATCATTGTGAACTTGTATCAGGGATTGTATAAGAGAGTAAATATGTGTTAGTATATGTTTCAATAAGTAAGGTATGTATAACTGTATAGTTGAAGAAATGGAGGTGAGATTGTTTCTTTGCATGACTGACTGGGTGTGTGAGTAACTCCATGGATGAGTGGCAGTGTGTGAGTGTCTGTATACACTGAGTGTATCTAAGGTTATATTAGAGTCTGAAGAAGTTTATCGTATTAGCACAAGAATGATGCCAAATGAGACGTCATCAGTGATGTCATCAGTGATGTCATTTGAGATGTCATCAGTGATGTCATCAGGGATGTCACTGACCATGTCATGAATGATGTAATATGTGACATCATCAGCAGTGGATTGCGGGTGCGCGATATATAGTTAGTGCAACTAACTATATATGGAATTTCAATGGTTTTGTGTGAGTAAAATAAGGTTTTCTAAATGCTAATTCCTAACTATATATGGTCTATAACCTATGGTTTTTTCAGTGAATTTTCAAGGTTTTGTAAATGCTAATTCCTAACTATATATGGTCTATAACCTATGGTTTTTTCTGTGAATTTCATTGGTTTTTTAACAGCTAATATCTGTAGCTGTAAAATGTATTCTTCTTTAAATCCAAAAATATATTTTATATGTTTATGAATAATTTTTTTTTAAAATATTTTTTTTTCTTCGTTCCCGCTTCGCGAATCGGGAAGCTTCCCGTTAGCTGACCTTGATGCCGCGAAATAGACCGCGAGCCGGTAAACGTTTCTTTACCGCAAGTGCCGCGTTAGAAAACAACATCGTGACGCCTCCCGTCCGCATGACGTTTCACGTTGTCGCGTGATACGTCATATGACGTGCTACGTTAGCGAACTGGTACGCGAAGCGAGTCGCAAAGCGCAGGTTTCTGGAAGCAAACCGGGAGGCCCTGCAAAGCGCTTAACGTAAACACAGCAAGTCATGTGACTTGGTAATAACACTTTTCATTGGTTCATTTCACTTTTGGTTTCCTAATGATGTAAGACTAGGTCATATAATCTAAAATGAACACTTTTGATTGGTTGAGAACTCTTGTTTTTCCCAAATGATGAAAATCCCTCCTTCTTTCCTCACTCTGACTTTCATCATTGTGAGAGAAAGACCCTTTGTGATCACTGAGCAATGGCTTCTTTAGTAGCTTCAGCTGGTGCTTCCCCACCACCTCCACCACATCCAAGGAAGAGTGGACCACCTGCTCAAGTTCTAATTCAACAAGAAGAAGAAGAAGAGGAACAGGAGGACGAGCACGAAGAGAGGCAGTTTTTGCCTGAGCAGCCCAGGACGTCTCACCGGAAAGAAAACTTCATTTGGCAATTTTTTAAAATTCCCAAAGGTCAGAAAAAAGTAAATGCAAGATACGTAACTTGCCTTATATGTCAAGATAGACTGTCCAGAGGGACCGACAAAAAATACAGTTTCGGAAACTACACAATGCATCGCCATATGACTAGGTGGCATCCTAACAACTACAGTGCTGCACAGTTTCGGAACGACCTAGATAATCTCCCTATTATGGCCAGAAGATCTGTTGTACCGGAAGTAACGGGACCAGAGGGCAGGGAGATGGTGCCAAATATACAAATGAGATTTGGTGATGTAAAACACATCTGCGCATTTTGCGATGGATTCATTTCCTACAGAGAAAAAAGCATCACTCTGATCAACAGAGCTATTGACTATCATATGCAAGTTTGTCCGAAACGCCCAAAATAATAAATACTTCTTTTTTTTGTTTTGTTGCTCCTGTTGAGCCCTTTACAATGAATCGTTTTCATTGCCCCCTCCAAGAAAAACCCAAAAAAATATAAAACTGTTCCGAAAAATTCAAAAACAGTAAAAAAATGTTCAGAAAAATAAAAAAAAAAGTTATTTTCAGAACTACCTCCCCGTTATTAAAAAATTGGTACAATATTTGGAATTGTGCCAACCTCTATTTCTCTTAGTTCGCTTCCTAGTTCGCTCGCTGGTACGCGAACCGGAAGCGAACCAAAAACAGTAAGTATAAGGGAAGGAAACAGACACTTATGTTAAAAGAAACACAGCTATAAGGGAGTAAACTAGAGATACCATTACCCGTAATCCACTGCTGATGATGTCACATATTACATCATTCATGACATGCTCAGTGACATCATCAGCAGAGGATTGCGGGTTTTTTGGCAACATGCCTTATCCACGGTTTAATAACGCTGCCTTTTGCTTTATATAAGTTTTCAAATTGTATGAAATATATACCAATAGGTCGTTATGAACCTTTAGGTAGTGCTTTTCTTCATGAGGTCTGGTCGCTTCCATACACATACAGATGTTTCAAAGATGATCAAGAAGTTTATCTGAATGGAGAGGAATGCACTGAGACGCCAGATCATTCACTAATGTGTAGGCACATACAGTTACACGGTTCATGCAACAAACACCGACCAAATATGGCTTGCGTGTTGCAAGGCACGCCAGTTCCTGCTATCATCCCCACGTTCAAGTTGTTGGAAAATGGTAGTTATTTGATGCTCAATAATGAAGATTGTTCTGAGTTAATTAAAAGTATTCCTTTTATCGTAACAGTAAGTGAACGGGTTATTTGCTGCAGAAATGTTCTATTTCCTCCCACACATGAACATAGGGAGTTTTCAATCTGGCCACAAATACCAACCTTGGGACACGTTTCAACGGCATGGCAAGAATAAGAGCTCTTTTGTCTCAGAGAGAGGTGGCCTTGAGTTCGGCCCGTGAAACTTTCGTACTTCACATAGCGAACACCCATACAGAGGTGCACACCCTTTTCAATTAAGATTTGCCTTTCAATTTCAGCAACATGTTTCCGACTATCTTTAACGCATCCTCCACAAAGTCCCTGGCACACTTTTTTAAAGTTGTTACCAGTGGTCTCGTGACTTCATTTGAGAAAATCTTTGGAGTCATCCCTGCTTCCTTTCATTGTATTTTCTGCACTCTGGTTCGTAGATTGGCATTTTTACTTGCATTACCAGCGGACGCTCTTGTGCTTTTTTACATTTTTAAATATGGATGTCCCTCCTATGCAACCTCCGACCCTGCAGCTGCTGACACTGTTCCGCAATCGCATGCTAGAATATTATGGCACAATGCCGTTGGCGATATTAAGCACGGCATATGGATTATCTTTTCGGTTCTCCTACTTCACCTGTGTCCAGCCTGTATTTCACTGCCTGACCTGTGATTTCGATTGGGCCATTGATTTGTGTCTCTGCGGACCGGTTTCTCCTGACGTCGACTTTAATCAGCTGATGACTCCTATCATTACTCACGAGTTGGTTTGTCCTGGCGAAAGGATTATGGCTGTGGCATTGATGCATGGACTACTTGGTCCCTGGAATTTACTGGCGGCAGCACAGTCTTTCTTGGAACAGAGCTTTCTTGAAAACCCACCGAGCTGTCCTCTGATGGTGATAGAGGATCCGGTGCTGGGAGAGCACGTATGTTCTTTTCCGCTTTTAAATTGGATGGCTGAACTGTTTTCGGATGAAGACGGTGACTTCCTATTGGAGGCTGTTGCAGCTTATTTTGCATACACAGTTATGTCATAGACCTTTTTCATGTTTGATATGCTGAGTACTAGCATTTCATTGACAATTCATTGACTTATTTGTCAAGTTTTTATTATTTACCTTGCCTATTGGCTTAAGACTCGATAAAGTACTTGGCTGTTTTATTTTTCTTTAGCATTAAATTTTCCTAGTTTTTAATGCTTTACCTTGCGGACCGTCCACATATAAACTTGCAATCTGCTCTCATGAGATGGCACTTCTATTATCTTATTCAGTTCGTTTCCGGATCATGAGGAGGTGTCATCTAGGTCCTGGATATCTTTACACCGTGTTAAGTTAGCATGGGCTCATTACCGGTTTAAACGCCATTTTTCCTTTTTTGCAACTTCTGCACACGACACTTAGTTGTTGCTTTAGCTTTCCACCTAGTAGTTCATCGTGGTTTACATGAGAATAATATGTTATTGGTCTACTATCTGCTTTACTTGTTAAACTATATCTGTACAGCGAGTGCTAAAGTTTCAAGAACAACACGATACAGAATTGTTATGAGGTCTGATCTCCACGACTTCATACTCATAACATAAGTGCAACTTCTGCCAATTCTGGGCATGAGGCGGGTTTTATATTGCTTTGCCGAACACACATACACAACAGTTGATGCGGTTCACATGAAGAGAGAGCTGGTGTATGCTGATGTGATTCCTTCAAATCTAAGACACTAAAGTATGGGCACGCCCTAAACCAACACAAAGAGACCTTCTTAGCAAATAATATAATATGTGTATTAGGGAGGGTGAGATATAAGCAGCCGCGGGCCGTGGAGGGAGTTACGATGGGGCAGGGAGGCGGGGAGGGGGAGAAGCAGGGTGGAGCCCTCTCTACCTTGCCCCTCCCCCTCCCCGCCTCCCTGCCCCACCGTAACTCCCTCCACGGCCCGCGGCTGCTTATAAGTGTTGCTAACTCTTATTCATTTACAGCATGTTAACATACTGTCACCATTCGCTTTTTATGTACTAGTAACTATGCTGGTAATTTTGCTACTGATAATATGTGTACTTGTATTCTCCACCCTGCTTCTCCCCCTCCCCGCCTCCCTGCCTCACCGTAACTCCCTCCACGGCCCGCGGCTGCTTATAAGTGTTGCTAACTCTTATTCATTTACAGCATGTTAACATACTATCACCATTCACTTTTTATGTACTAGTAACTATGCTGGTAATTTTGCTACTGATAATATGTGTACTTTTATTATCTAAGGTACTACGCCTGAGAAGACGGCATTAGTAAATAAACATTTCAAATACACATCTGTTCTTCTTAACTCCATGTTCTGGTTTCTAAGAAATCTATAACGACCGACTGTTCATGAGTTCCACGTATCCTGAGGTACTATAAGTTCATATTCTGGATTGTCTAAACATTGAGAGTTTGTTATATCCAATGTGACAAAGTACCTAGCTTGCTAAGGAGTTTTTGATTACTAACGTGAGTTTTGGGACACCCTAATTCGCCGAGGTTCCAATCCTCTGTCCACAGTTCTGTGTGAGAACAGAAACCCTGCGACAGGGGCACCCCCGACCCTTGCTGGAGCTTCATCACACTTGCGATACAACTCCAGCAATGCATTCGCCGAGGTTCCAATCCTCTGTCCACAGTTCTGTGTGAGAACAGAAACCCTGCGACAGGGGCACCCCCGACCCTTGCTGGAGCTTCATCACACTTGCGATACAACTCCAGCAATGCGCCACCTTTACGGCACAGATACATCACGCATCTGTGCTGTTTTTGCCCCATGATGCGCCGCATTGTAAATGCAGCACACCATAGGTGACGGAACAGCGGCACAAAATGACTAACACATCCCTGGTGATGCGCCAGTCATCATAAATGTATCCCTATGCTTCTTATCTTGTTAGAGATGAACCGCCATATGTATCATCAAAGTTATTTGCATTTCCTAAATAGCGAACTTTAAGGAATAAATAGCGATTCTTTACCATTCCTAGTTTGCGATGAGCTATTTGCTAATTAGCCGAATGTAGCCCAATGAAGCCCAATGTAGGCCAATGTAGCCCAAAGATGGCCGCCAGACACACAAAAAAACAAATGTAGCCCAAATATCAGCCAGATGTAGCCCAACTATAGCCCAGTGACAGAATGACCAATCAGCTTCGCAAACCTCCGTTACGCGAAGCGGAGCGCTGTTACAGATATATATCTTTTTTTGAACGTTAATTTCTCAAAATCCACTGGAGCACATATATTGAGACCTAGCAAAGGCACATCGGGCTACCAGTCCCTAATATTTTGCCAAGTTTCGTGCAAATCCATTCAGCCGTTCAATTATTATTATTATTTTTTTTTTTTGCCCCACGGGGCCCTTTTAAAACCTCCACATCAAACCTAGGGGGTCAGCGAGGATCTACTATGCCCCCTTATAGTTATTTCCCCCTTTGTTTTGACCTCCTCTTGTCTCTCGATCCTACCGAGAGACAAGATGGCGGCCGCTACGGACTGTTTGGAATGTTGACAGACGCCGGAGAACCAATCAGCTTCGCTTCACAAAGCTCCGTTGCGCGAAAAGTCCGCGAACCAGTGCGCTGCCCGGTCCGCTGTTACAGATATATATCTTTTTTTAAACGTTAATTTCTCAAAATCCACAGGGGCACCCCCGACCCTTGCTGGAGCTTCATCACACTTGCGATACAACTCCAGCAATGCATTCGCCGAGGTTCCAATCCTCTGTCCACAGTTCTGTGTGAGAACAGAAACCCTGCGACAGGGGCACCCCCGACCCTTGCTGGAGCTTCATCACACTTGCGATACAACTCCAGCAATGCGCCACCTTTACGGCACAGATACATCACGCATCTGTGCTGTTTTTGCCCCATGATGCGCCGCATTGTAAATGCAGCACACCATAGGTGACGGAACAGCGGCACAAAATGACTAACACATCCCTGGTGATGCGCCAGTCATCATAAATGTATCCCTATGCTTCTTATCTTGTTAGAGATGAACCGCCATATGTATCATCAAAGTTATTTGCATTTCCTAAATAGCGAACTTTAAGGAATAAATAGCGATTCTTTACCATTCCTAGTTTGCGATGAGCTATTTGCTAATTAGCCGAATGTAGCCCAATGAAGCCCAATGTAGCCCAATGTAGCCCAAAGATGGCCGCCAGACACACAAAAAAACAAATGTAGCCCAAATATCAGCCAGATGTAGCCCAACTATAGCCCAGTGACAGAATGACCAATCAGCTTCGCAAACCTCCGTTACGCGAAGCGGAGCGCTGTTACAGATATATATCTTTTTTTGAACGTTAATTTCTCAAAATCCACTGGAGTACATATATTGAGACCTAGCAAAGGCACATCGGGCTACCAGTCCCTAATATTTTGCCAAGTTTCGTGCAAATCCATTCAGCCGTTCAATTATTATTATTATTATTTTTTTTTGCCCCGCGGGGCCCTTTTAAAACCTCCACATCAAACCTAGGGGGTCAGCGAGGATCTACTATGCCCCCTTATAGTTATTTCCCCCTTTGTTTTGACCTCCTCTTGTCTCTCGATCCTACCGAGAGACAAGATGGCGGCCGCTACGGACTGTTTGGAATGTTGACAGACGCCGGAGAACCAATCAGCTTCGCTTCACAAAGCTCTGTTGCGCGAAAAGTCCGCGAACCAGTGCGCTGCCCGGTCCGCTGTTACAGATATATATCTTTTTTTAAACGTTAATTTCTCAAAATCCACTGGAGCACATATATTGAGACCTACAAAAGGCACATCGGGCTACCAGTCCCTACAATTTTGCCAAGTTTCGTGCAAATCCATTCAGCCGTTCGGGCTAAAAGTGAGGCCAACCGCCCTATGGAAAACTCAATGTTAAAAACACGTTTTGGGACCCCCCTTTTTTCTCGGCCCCCACTGGACGAACCCCCCCCAAATTTTCAAGGGCTGCTCAGAAACAAAATGTGCCATTTTCCTGAAAATTTCAGCCAATTCCGTCCACAAACGCCAAAGTTATTAGACATAGAATTTTCAAAAAACCCATAGAGAAAAAATCCTAACTATATATACCTACTGGCGACCGCCAGTAGGTAATATATATATATATATATATATATATATATATATATATATATATATATACATATATATATATATATATATATATATATATATATATATATATATATTACCTACTGGCGGTCGCCAGTAGGTATATATAGTTAGGATTTTTTTGAATAGGGATTTCTGAAAATTCTATGTTGAATAACTTTGGCGTTGATGGACGGAATTGGCTGAAATTATCAGGAAAATGGCACATTTTGTTTCTGAGCGTGCCCTGAAAGTTTGGGGGGGTTTCGTCAAGCGGGGGCAGAGAAAAAAGGGGGGTCCCAAAACGTGTTTTTAACATTGAGTTTTCCATGGGGCGGTTGGACTCACTTTTAGCTCGAACGGCTGAATGGATTTCTATGAAACTTGGCAAAATTGTAGAGATTGTTTGCCCGATGTGCCTTTGCTAGGTCTCAAGATATGTGCTCCACTGGATTTTGAGAAATTATCGTTCAAAAAAATATATATATCTGTGATAGCGTCCCGGTTGTTGTGTTGTGTGGGTGATGTAAGTACCAACATGTAGGTACCAATGAAGAGTCTAAAATTCAATGTACACCGTCTCCTCTGTAGATATTTTGTATGTTCTAATATGGGTTATTTAAATGTAAATGTGTGGAAAAGCACTTCATGCTTTAAAGCAATTGTATTTTTGAACTGATTGTTCTTTCCTCTTAGTCCTCCTCTTTGTTTTTTTTTCCCCCACACTCTTCTTCAGCATGATAGTTGATAAATTCGTTCCCTCAAAAAATGTATATACATAAAAAAATTATATTAAATACATATAAAATATATTTTTCCTTTAAAAGAAGAATACATTTTACAGCTTTTGATATTTGCTATTAAAAAACCATTGAAATTCATTGAAAAAACCATAGGTTATAGACCATATATAGTTAGGAATTAGCATTTACAAAACCTTGAGATGTCATCAGTGATGTCACTGACCATGTCATGAATGATCTAATATGTGACATCATCAGCAGTGGATTGTGGGTGTGCAAAATATAGTTAGTACAACTAACTATATAGGAGCAATTTCATTGGTTTTGTATGAGTAAAATGTCCAGCTAACTATAACACCACTAAAACTTATAGTTTTTTGAGTGAATTTCAAAGGTTTTTTTAAAAACTAATTCCTAACTATATAACTCCTGAAACCTATGGTTTCTTCAGTGAATTTCAAAGGTTTTCTTAAATGCTAATTCCTATCTATATAAGGCCTGAAACCTATGTTTTTTTCAGTGAATTTCAAAGGTTTTTTAAATGCTGATTCCTAACTATAAAAGGCCTGAAACCTATGGTTTTTTCAGTGTTTTTAAAAAAAAATTTGATTGGTTAACTGGCTTATTAAGTGTATCTTAGTGAAAACATGTATTAGGGAGTAATGTTTAAATATTTAAATATATGCATGAGTGATGTAATATGTGACGCCATCAGCAGTGCATTGCAGACGTGCAAGTTATAGTGAGTCCAACTAACTATAACGTGGGAATTTCAATGATTTTATGCGAGTAAAATTTCCAGCTAACTATAACTGGTGTGAAACCTATGTTTTTTTCAGTGAATTTCAAAGGTTTTTTAAATGCTAATTCCTAACTATAACTGGTGTGTAACCTATGGTTTTTTCAGTGAATATATATATATATATATAAAATTTCTATGGCAAAATGTAACCCCTCATTTTGTTCCTTTTCAAATTAAATGTATTAAGTGTTACCACTTTATTCCAATCAAGATGACTTCAGGTGTGCCATACTTTTGTCATAAGTAAGACTGTTAGGGTTCTAGTTGTTCTTTAGAACACTCTGGGACATTCTGTCATTGGGCTATAGTTGGGCTACATCTGGCTGATATTTGGGCTACATTTGGGCTCTTTTGTCTCTGGTGGCCATCTTTGGGCTACATTGGGCTACATTGGGCTACATTGGGCTACATTTGGGCTCTACCATATATATAGCCCAATGTAGCCCAATATATATTTTTTCAAAGTTAATTTTCGTAAAAACCACTGGAGCACATATCTTGAGACATAGCAAAGGCACATCGGACTACCAGTCCCTACAATTTTGCCAAGTTTGTTGGAAAACCATTTAGCCGTTCGGGCTAAAAGTGAGTCCAACCACCCTATGGAAATTAACATGGGGAAAACACGTTTTGGGTCCCCCCTTTTATCTCGGCCCCCGCTTGACGAATCCCCCCCAATCTTTCAGGGAAGGAGCAGGCCGCCGCGAGGCAAAGTTAAGGAAAATTTCAGGAAGATTTCCCTATGGAAAACAATCCTAACTATATATACCTACTGGCTATTGCCAGTAGGTAATATATATTACCTACTGGCGGTCGCCAGTAGGTATATATAGTTAGGATTTTTTCTCTATGGGATTTTTGAAAATTCTATGTCTAATAACTTTGGCGTTTGTGGACGGAATTGGCTGAAATTTTCAGGAAAATGGAACATTTTGTTTCTGAGCAGCCCCTGAAAATTTGGGGGGTTCGTCAAGGGGGGGCCGAGAAAAAAGGGGGGTCCCAAAACGTGTGTTTAACATTGAGTTTTCCATAGGGCGGTTGGCCTCACTTTTAGCCCGAACGGCTGAATGGATTTCCACAAAACTTGGCAAAATTGTAGGGACTGTTAGCCCGATGTGCCTTTGCTAGGTCTCAATATATGTGCTTCAGTGGATTTTAAGAAATTAACGTTCAAAAAAAGATATATATCTGTAACAGCGGACCGGGCAGCGCTCCGGTTCGCGGACTTTTCGCGGTACGGAGCTTTGTGAAGCGAAGCTGATTAGTTCTCCGGCGTCTGTGAACATTCCAAACAGTCCGTAGCGGCCGCCATCTTGTCTCTCGGTAGGATCGAGAGACAAGAGGAGGCCAAAGCGAAGGGGCAAATGACCATAAGGGGGCATAGTAGATCCTCGCTGACCCCCTAGGTTTGATGTGGAGGTTTTAAAAGGGCCCCGCGGGGCAAAAAAAAAAAATAATAATAATAATCGAACGGCTGAATGGATTTGCACGAAACTTGGCAAAATATTAGGGACTGGTAGCCCGATGTGCCTTTGCTAGGTCTCAATATATGTGCTCCAGTGGATTTTGAGAAATTAACGTTCAAAAAAAGATATATATCTGTAACAGCGCTCCGCTTCGCGTACTTTTCGCGTTACGGAGCTTTGCGAAGCTGATTGGTTCTCCGGCGTCTGTAAACATTCCAAACAGTCCGTAGCGGCCGCCATCTTGTCTCTCGGTAGGATCGAGAGAAAAGAGGAGGCCAAAGCGAAGGGGCAAATGACCATAAGGGGGCATAGTAGATCCTCCCTGACCCCCTAGGTTTGATGTGGAGGTTTTAAAAGGGCCCCGCGGGGCAAAAAAAATAATAATAATAATAATCGAACGGCTGAATGGATTTGCACGAAACTTGGCAAAATTGTAGGGACTGGTAGCTCGATGTGCCTTTGCTAGGTCTCAATATATGTGCTTCAGTGGATTTTGAGAAATTAACGTTCAAAAAAAGATATATATCTGTAACAGCGCTCCGCTTCGCGGAGATAAAATTATCTCTGTATTACCTAGCTGTTGCTAACACCAGTTAGCGACCGCTAGTAGGAGATAGCGACCATCTTGGGCCCCACTTTGCATGTCAGTGATATTTATCACTAATGACATGCAAAGTGGGCATGCCAAGATGTTAGCGACTGGAAACAGTCGCTAACATCGCTATCTCCTATTACGAACTTTTGGAGATATTCGCGCTAAGCGCGAATATCTCCAAAAGCTACCACCTGCCCTGAGCAGTTCTTAGCCATGTTATCCAATGGGAGGTGGATAACATGGCTAAGAGCATTAGCTCGGTAATGCATGAATATCGCTGAGTTTTCAGCGATATTAATGCATTGCGGTCGTTTTTTATGGCATTTGCGATAAACCTTGATAATAGCAAGGTTTATCTGCGATAATTTCTGACGATGCTTAGCGGTAAAAAATTTGTTGCTAAGCATCGTTAGGGATAAATATCGCTTAACTTTGGTAATATGCCCCAACGTCTGTTAACGTTCGATTCGAAGGAAATCAGGAAGTGTTGATAAACATTGTCAGCGCCATCTTGCCTTTTTTCAAATGCCACACTTTTGTCGTGCACGGCAGCCATTTTAGATGACTTGACCAGACCCACTCTCTGCACGCTGTCGATCCTTAGCATGGCTCCCCACCCTCGCAAGCATCTCCCCCAGGCACTGGTCACCCCCGCTCTCTGTCTTATGCATGGGTAATAAACCTCCCCCCATCTGCGCTGTTCTTCCCTGAGAATCACACCCTGTGCCCGCCCGACACCTCCCTTTCGCCCTATTCACTACCGCACCCTCTGACACTCCTTTTCCTCTGTGTCCGATTGTCCAGGCCGGTCCTAGGCTATCAGCTAGCCCTGCAGATGTAGTTTATGGCCCCAGCTGTAAAGAATCACCCCTCTTCAAAGGAGTTATAGTAGATCAAGGCCCACACTCGATGAGATCCGTCACAGCACACGCGTTCCTACTATCTGAAAACCATCCTGTATTGTGATTGGGGAGGGGACCGAGCCTGAAGCGGAAGATTCCAGGGATGACTCTTTGTACATCAAAGTTTTTACAATTATGTGTCACATTAAAAATATATAGCACTCCAACAAAGTAGTAAGATTATAAAACTTTAATAACTTATAAATATATACAACAAAACAAAAACAGTAAAAACATATAAACATTTTTAGGGAAAAACAACGAAGTAGCGGTCGGCTGTGCGAATAGTCCCAACGCAGCACAACGTCCAGATTTCTGGACGGCACCCAGGTGATGTTGCCTGGGTGCCACACTGATTTCGGCATCCGGCGTGGGGCGTCGCGGGGGGTGGGTCATCAGTAGCAAACTGTTGTGCGAATAGTTCCAAGGCAGCAGAACGATGGCACCAAGGTGACGTCCAGTAAGTTGCCGCACTGGTTTTGGTATCCTACAATGCTGCTCCGAATAACGGCGTGGGGCGCCCTGGGGGGGGGGGGGGAGGCGGCGTGAACGGGCCTCTCCAGGTGGAGTCTCGTCTGTTGTAGTGGGGCGCCCCTTTACCGTTTCAGTTGCCATTCCGTCCGCTTTTGGTCCACTGTGTCAAAAGCCGCAATTCAGCTGAGTTGCGCCCACTCTTGCGGTGCAGCGATAGGCGGCTGCCACAGGACTCTCAAAATGGCGGCAGGCTCTTTCCTTTTTGGGCCTGGTCCACTGAAATGGCCCTGGGACACCTTGGAAATCAGACGACTGTCTGCTAGGTCTTGGACCCCATTCTCGAAAGCGTCCCCTCCGCCTTGAGGATACAACAAAAGTTTTGGGGGCCCCCGACTCCTGCAGGCTTCTGGTGGGGAGCGGCTGCCATGATTGCTCGCGGAATGACCACGACGGAGCCACGAGATGGTGGTGCTTTCATGCTGAGGCCAGCTTCAGTCTGAAACATCCAGAAACAAGGTGGGGCTTTCATCGTTTGGGAAAAAAAAAAGTTTTCATCCAATGAAAAGTGTTATTTTTAGGTCATATGATCAAGCCTTCCATCATTAGGAAACCAAAAGTAAAATGAACCAATGAAAAGTTTTATAAACAAGTCACATGACCTGTTATGCGGCATAGGGTATAAAATGCAGAGAAAATACGTTGGCACGTGAGGCGGCGTCAGTAGCGGACCGATGTGCGAATAGGCCGAAGGCAACACAACGCGCCAAGATCCGGATGGCACCGAGGTGGTGTCCAGCAAGTTGCAGCACTGGTGTGGCCATCCTACAATGCTGAAAGTCGGCATGGGGCGCCCCGTTGGCCTGTGAGTTCGCGTCAGTAGCGGACCGATGTGCGAATAGGCCGAAGGCAGCACAACGCGCCAAGATCCGGATGGCACCGAGGTGGTGTCTAGTAAGTTGCCGCACTGGTGTGACCATCCTACAATGTTGAAAGTCGGCATGGGACGCCCCGTTTTGGCACGTGAGGCGGCGTCAGTAGCGGACCGATGTGCGAAAAGGCCGAAGGCAACACAACGCGCCAAGACTCGGATGGCACCGAGGTGGTGTCCAGCAAGTTGCAGCACTGGTGTGGCCATCCTACAATGCTGAAAGTCGGCGTGGGGCGCCCCGTTGGCCTGTGAGTTCGCGTCAGTAGCGGACCAATGTGCGAATAGGCCGAAGGCAGCACAACGCGCCAAGATCCGGATGGCACCGACGTGGTGTCTAGTAAGTTGCCGCACTGGTGTGGCCACCCTACAATGTTGAAAGTCGGCGTGGGGCGCCCCGTTGGCCAGTGAGATGGCGTCAGTAGCGGACCGATGTGCGAATGGGGCCAAAGGCAGCGCAACAATATTTTCGGAATAGAAGACACCACAAGGCGCTGAGATGCCAACATCCGGATGGCACCGAGGTGGTGTCTAGCAAGTTGTGGCACTGGTGTGGCCATCCTACAATGGTAAAAGTCGGCGTGGGGCGCCCTGTTGGCCTGTGAGATGGTGTCAGTAGCGGACCGATGTGCGAATGGGGCCAAAGGCAGCGCAACAATATTTTCTGACTAGAAGACACCACAAGGCGCTGAGATGCCAAGATCCGGATGGCACCGAGGTGATGTCTAGCAAGTTGCTGTACTGGTGTGGCCATCCTACAATGCTGAAACTCGGCGTGGGGCGCCCCATTAGCCTGTGAGATGGCGTCAGTAGCGGACCGATGTGCGAATGGGGCCAAAGGCAGCGCAACAATATTTTCTGAATAGAAGACACCACAAGGCGCTGAGATGCCAAGATCCGGATGGCACTGAGGTGGTGTCTAGTAAGGTGCACTGGTGTGGCCATCCTACAATGCTGAAAGTCGGCGTGGGGCGCCCCGTTGGCCTGTGAGATGGCGGCAGTAGCGGACCGATGTGCGAATGGGGCCAAAGGCAGCGCAACAATATTTTTGGAATAGAAGACACCAGAAGGCGCTGAGATTCGGTTAGCACCGAGGTGGTGTCTAGCAAGCTATGCAGCTGAGTTGTGTGTGCACTTGCGGCGAATAGGTCGAAGGCAGCACAACAATGTTTTCTGAATAGAAGACATCACAAGGCGCTGAGATTCGGTTACCACCGAGGTGGTGTCTAGCAAGTTGCTGCACTGGTGTGGCCATCCTACAATACTGCTCCGAATAACGGCGTGGGGTGCCCGAAGGGGGGGGGGAGGCGGGGTGAACGGGCCTTCCTAGGTGGAGGCTCGTCTGCTGTAGTGGGGCGCCCCTTTACCGTTTCAGTTGCCATTCAGCTGAGTTTTGGCCGCTCTTGATGCTACAGCGACAGGCGGCTGCAACAGGACTCTCAAAATGGCGGCCTGTTCTTTGGATTTGGGCCTGGTCCACTAAAATGGCCCTGGGACACCTTAGAACTCGGACGCTCGATTTTTTTTTCCTTTCCTCTACATGCAAAAAAAGGTAAATGCCCGGTACGTTATACGCTTCATCTGCCACGATGTACTCTCCAGAGGAACCGAAAAAAAATATAGTTATGGTAACTATACCATGCATCGTCATATGGAGAGGTGGCACCAATTAATTATAGTGCTGCATAAAAGAGAGATTTGGAGGAGAACCCCCGACCTGCCAGTACATTCATCAAAGAAGTGGCACTGACAGCATCAGAGGCAAGGGAAACGGTCCCAAATATTTAGAAGAACTTTGCAAAGATTAAAATGACATGTTTGGATTGTGGCAAATTAATTTCATGTGGACAGATGAGTGTTACTCTATAAATACAGCATATGAACATCATCATAGTCGATGGTTGGTAGAGACATTTTGACTATATCCTGGACCTGCCCGTCCTCGCCCAAAATGGCGCCGGAATAAATGGGACTCGTAACTCCTTGTTGTGTACTGGTTGCAGAACCTTGAAATCACGAGATACGTATGCAATTTTGAAGCACATGGCGGGCGGGGACGAGAATTGATTGAGTATTACGACATCCCTATTGATATTAAGTTCTGATGTGTTATTGATTACTGTACTATTGAAAGTTCGAATTAACGTCACGCATGGTACTTGCCCGCAAATGTATATCTAGATAATTTTATTGTAACTGGCCCTGTCGTATTTTAATTATAAAATGTACGTCCACCGATTCCGCAACTGTTAGACACCTTAGTTCTTGCAACCTAATGGCCCGCCCGTTACGTTCCTCTACAGTGTAAATGTCTACTCATCATATACGATTACAGTTTGCTCCGTGGCCGGCCCACGTGGTTATAGGCTCGTATTTGTATAATGAAATTTTCACAATAAAGGTTTTTAAAAGAAAACATGGTAGTAGTATATACATTGGTAAAGTTTTTAATAATAGTCACTGTTTTAGAATCATTAAAAGGCAAGTGAAATAAAGCAGACCAATCACATGAAGGGTAAAAGGTATAATACGCAGGAACGCAGTAAAGATAAATGGTCAAGGGCTGTTGTGTTTTCTACTCCTGCAACATAAAGTGATCGATAAGAATCTCATATTCAGGCGTATCGGCGACTAAGACAGCAGGTCGACCCTCTTTTGCTCAACGGCTCCGTCATGGGACGAAGAAACGCCCTTTTTCTCGAAAAAAGAATATATTTTACTTGCAGGACAGTTGTAAATTTTCCGGGAAAGTACATTAGCCTGGAACATTATAACATATATTTAAGAAAAAATAATGTTCGGAAGTAATAAAAAGCGTAATTTTTAGGTCATATGACCAAGCCTTTCATCATTAGAATAAGAAAAGTAAAATGAACCAATGAAAAGTTTTATTAACAAGTCACATGACCTGTTATGCTTACGTTACGCGCTGCGCGTCGCGCCCCGGATGACTTCCGGATGCGCTAACGCGGCGCGTCATATGACGCATTACGCGACAACGCAGGTCCAGAATATAGTCAAAATGTCTCCACCAACCAGCGGTCGGAACACAACCCCTTTCAGCAGGCTAAATAGTTCTGTTAAATGACAACAGAAGGGACAGGCAACAAGAACCATCAGTCAAAGAGGGGAGGGCTAGTTCTTCTCTACCGGGTTACATTGGGGCGCTACCGGAACTGATCGAATTGGTAGTCTACAGTGTTTCTGGATGTTTCAGACTGAAGCTGGCGTTAGCATGAGAGCACCACTATTTCGTAGCTCCGTCGTGGCCATTCCGCGAGCAATCATGGCAGCCGCTCTTTATCGTTATTTTGGGCGGGGTGGGTGGCGGAGCCGAGCTGTATTGCAGCCATCATGGTGTGGAGTTCAGTTCATCTCACTAGTTTCGTATTTGTCATGAGGGGTTGTTCTTAATGTTTCTATTTTAGCGAGGTCAAAAAGAGATCCCATTAGTGGCCTACTGATTTCGCTCGATTCCTTTTGTTTTTTCTAACGATTTTTCGTTATCTGCAAAGACTAAACAGAGTATTGCGACTCTGTGTTTGTTTGTAAATAGAGAATGAACCAAAGAGAACCAATTCTAAAACAGTAAATGCTTGGATAACAATCAATCAAATGGAGAGAGAAGCAGGCACGACGTATTACAACGGGGGCAAAGGCCTGCGTTAACTACCTTTCACTATCTGCAAAGAGAGAGTACTCCTAATAGAAATGAGGGGGGGGGGGCAGCATTCAAAGCAGATCAGTGTGCATAAACACGAAAATGTTTTTACTTACCACGTACTTGACATTCGACAGCTTATGATATTTGCTATTAAAAAACCATTGAAATTCACTGAAAAAACCATAGGTTATAGACCATATATAGTTAGGAATTAGCATTTACAAAACCTTGAAAATTCACTGAAAAAACCATAGGTTATAGACCATATATAGTTAGGAATTAGCATTTACAAAACCTTGAAAATTCACTGAAAAAACCATAGGTTATAGACCATATATCGTTAGGAATTAGCATTTAAAAAACCTTATTTTACCCACACAAAACCATTGAAATTCCATATATAGTTAGTTGCACTAACTATATATCGCGCACCCGCAATCCACTGCTGATGATGTCACATATTACATCATTCATGACATGGTCAGTGACATCACTGATGACATCACTGATGACATCTCAAATGACTTCACTGATGACATCACTGATCACATCTCATTTGACATCATTGGTCACATCACTGATGATATCATTCATGTGACAATACAATGCATCTCCTCACACTTTCATATAACCTCTGTTACACCCAGTGTTTAATACAGAGTATAATTTTTGAAACCATTGACACACCAATACTAGTTACTACATACGCACTCACTGATTCCTACGTCTACACACACCTTCACTCATTCACCCATACAATCATTCATACATACAATCACTCATCTTTACAACACTATCATATGCACTCATACACCTATACAGACACTCACAGTCTGCCACTCATCCATGGAGTTACTCACTCACCTAGTCAGTCATGTAAAGAATCAATGACACTTCCATTTTCTTGTCTATACAGTTAAACATAGAGCACCTTACATTTTCAAACATATACTAACACATACTTACCTTCTTATACAATCATTGATACAAGTACACATTGATCTGCACAGAGTCACACACCTCCCAGCCAGCCACACACACACTCAGTCTCCCATACAAATACTTGGGCAATCAATCAATAACCCATATAGTTACTCATACAGCTACTGATCAACACATGCAGCAGTTTACAGAACAACAGACATAATGATGCACAAATTAAGACAGTTTAGTCAGTAACCCATGCACTCAGTGAGACACATTTAATCACTCACTCATACAGTTAGTCATGCACCTACTAAATCCTTCGTCCAGACACTTATACATCCACTCATTCTTCAATATGTAAGACATATTTAAACTTTACAGAAACAAAAAATCACTGGATGTTGTTATCAGTCATGTCATCAGTGATGTCATTTGAGATGTCATCAGTGATGTCATCAGTGATGTCACTGACCATGTCATGAATGATGTAATATGTGACATCATCAGCAGTGGATTGCGGGTGCGCGATATATAGTTAGTGCAACTAACTATATATGGAATTTCAATGGTTTTGTGTGGGTAAAATAAGGTTTTTTAAATGCTAATTCCTAACGATATATGGTCTATAACCTATGGTTTTTTCAGTGAATTTTCAAGGTTTTGTAAATGCTAATTCCTAACTATATATGGTCTATAACCTATGGTTTTTTCAGTGAATATATATATATATACATACATATACATATATATATATATATATATATATATTTACTGAAAAAACCATAGGTTATAGACCATATATAGTTAGGAATTAGCATTTAAAAAACCTTTTTTTACGCACACAAAACCATTGAAATTCCATATATAGTTAGTAGTACTAACTATATATCGCGCACCCGCAATCCACTGCTGATCATGTCACATATTACATCATTCATGACATGGTCAGTGACATCACTGATGACATCACTGATGACATCTCAAATGACATCACTGATGACATAACTGATGACATCTCAAATGACATCACTGATGACAACATCCAGTGACTGTGTATTTCTGTAAAGTTAAAATATGTCTTACATATTGAAGAATGAGTGGATGTAGAAGTGTCTGGATGAAGGATTTAGTAGGTGCATGACTGACTGTATGAGTGAGTGGTTAAATGTGTCTCACTGAGTGCATGGGTTAGTGACTGAACTGTGTTAATTTGTGCATCATTATGTTTGTTGTTCTGTAAACTGCTGCATGTGTTCATCAGTAGCTATATGAGTAAGTATATGGGTTATTGATTGGTTGCTCAAGTATTTGTATGGGAGACTGAGTGTGTGTGTGGGTGGCTGGGAGGTGTATGACTCTGTGCATTGGTGAGTGAATGGATATCTCAGTGCTACATGTCAAAGTAAGTACATATGTAAAACACAGTACATGTGAGAGTTGGCATATATAAATAACTGTGCATAAGAGCCAGTGAATGTGTGAGTGGCTGTATGGATGATTGTGAACTTGTATCAGGGATTGTACAAGAGAGTAAATATGTGTTAGTATATGTTTGAATAAGTAAGGTGTGTATAACTGTATAGTTGAGGAAATGGAGGTGTGATTGATTCTTTGCATGACTGACTAGGTGTGTAAATAACTCCATGGATGAGTGACAGTCTGTGAGTTTCTGTTTACACTGAGTGTATCTAAGGTTATATTAGAGTCTGAAGAGGTTCATCGTATTATCACATGAATGATGTCATCAGTGATGTGATCAGTAATGTCAAATGAGATGTCATCAGTGATGTCATCAGTGATGTCATTTGAGATGTCATCAGTGATGTCATCAGTGATGTCATTTGAGATGTCATCAGTGATGTCATCAGTGATGTCATTTGAGATGTCATCAGTGATGTCATCAGTGATGTCACTGACCATGTCATGAATGATGTAATATGTGACATGATCAGCAGTGGATTGCGGGTGCGCGATATATAGTTAGTACTACTAACTATATATGGAATTTCAATGGTTTTGTGTGAGTAAAAAAAGGTTTTTTAAATGCTAATTCCTAACTATATATGGTCTATAACCTATGGTTTTTTCAGTGAATTTTCAAGGTTTTGTAAATGCTAATTCCTAACTATATATGGTCTATAACCTATGGTTTTTTCAGTGAATTTTCAAGGTTTTGTAAATGCTAATTCCTAACTATATATGGTCTATAACCTATGGTTTTTTCAGTGAATTTTCAAGGTTTTGTAAATGCTAATTCCTAACTATATATGGTCTATAACCTATGGTTTTTTCAGTGAATTTCAATGTTTTTTTAATAGCAAATATCATAAGCTGTCGAATGTCAAGTACGTGGTAAGAAAAAACATTTTCGTGTTTATGCACACTGATCTGCTTTGAATGCTGCCCCCCCCCCTTATTTCTATTAGGAGTACTCTCTCTTTGCAGATAGTGAAGGGTAGTTAACGCAGGCCTTTGCCCCCGTTGTAATCCGTCATGCCTGCTTCTCTCTCCATTTGATTGATTGTTATCCAAGCATTTACTGTTTTAGAATTGGTTCTCTTTGGTTCATTCTCTATTTACAAACAAGCACAGAGTCGCAATACTCTGTTTAGTCTTTGCAGATAGCGAAAAATCGTGTAAAAAAACAAAAGGAATCGAGCAAAATCAGTAGGCCACTAATGGGATCTCTTTTTGACCTCGCTAAAATAGAAACATTAGGAACAACCCCTCATGACAAATACGAAACTAGTGAGATGAACTGAGCTCCACACCATGATGGCTGCAAGACAGCTCGGCTCCGCCACCCACCCCGCCCAAAATAACGATAAACTCTATGCAAATATATACAACACACCAGCAAAGTAACAGGGTAAAACATTTTATTAAACAACTATTTACATAACTATTTTAAACTTTTTGTTGCCCGATCCGGCTAGCTCAATCGATCGAGCATGAAACTCATGCACTCTGATGATTCAAAGTTTTGAAGAGTGCTTGTAACACTGTCTGAAGCCTATTTGCACTTGCTTCATCTTCACTATTCTAAAAGTAAGTGGGGGCTGTTTGAGTACGTTACTGCATTTGTAAACAATGTGATGCGGTGCCACCCTGAACCGCTTAACGGAGGCCCCCGAGGGACGGTGTGATGGCGCGGACTCGGAGGGGGCGCTTGGCTCCGGCCCCCTCCCCAAGTCGTGTTCTCCTGGTGTAGCCTGAGATCGCCCCCGACATAGGTGGCCGGCTCCCGGGATCAAGCGGAACTTTTTGCCTTTTGGTAACTCTTCCATTCTTGACCTTGTCCCACAATCCGTTTCACCTAAAGACACGCTGTAGTGGGGCGCCCCTTTACCATTTCAGTTGCCATTCCGCCCGCTTTTGCTACACTGTGCCTCTTCCGCTATTCAGCTGTTTACCGCCCGCTCTTTCGACTACAACGTCTCGCTCACCATGTAGTTGAGTTGCTCCCGCTCTTGCGGTGCAGCGATAGGCGGCTGCCACAGGACTCTCAAAATGGCGGCCGGCTCTTCAGATTTGGGCGTGGTCCACTAAAATGGCCCTGCGACACCTTGGAACTCGGACGCTTGTCTGCTAGCGCTTGGGCTCCATTCTCGAAAGCGTCCCCTCAGCCTTGAAGATTCTACAAAAGTCTTGGGGGCCCCCGACTCCCGCAGGCTTCTGGTGGGGAGCGGCTAGCATGATTGCTCGTGGAATGGCCACGACGGAGCTACGAAATGGTGGTGCTCTCATGCTAACGCCAGCTTCAGTCTGAAACATCCAGAAACTCCGTAGACTACCAATTCGATCAGTTCCGGTAGCGCCCCAACGTGACCCGGTAGAGAAGAACTTGCCCTCCCCTCTTTGACTGATGGTTCTTGTTGCCTGTCCCTTCTGTTGTCATTTAACAGAACTATTTAGCCTGCTGAAAGGGGTTGTGTTCCGACCGCTGGTTGGTGGAGACATTTTGACTATATTCTGGACCTGCGTTGTCACGTAATGCGTCATATGACGCGCCGCGTTAGCGCATCCGGAAGTGATCCGGCGTGCAGCGCGTAACGTAAGCATAACAGATCATGTAACTTGTTAATAAAACTTTTAATTGGTTCATTTTACTTTTCTTATTCTAATGATGAAAGGCTTGGTCATATGACCTAAAAATTACGCTTTTTATTACTTTCGAACATTATTTTTTCTTAAACATATGTTATAATGTTCCAGGCTAATGTACTTTCCCGGAAAAGTTACAACTGTCCTGCAACTGTCCTGCAAGTAAAATATATTCCTTTTTCGAGAAAAAGGGCGTTTCTTCGTCCCATGACGGAGCCGTTGAGCAAAAGAGGGTCGGCCTGCTGTCTTAGTCGCCGAAACGCCAGAATATCAGATTCTTATCGATCACTTTATGTTGCAGGAGTAGAAAACACAACAACCCTTGACCATTTATCTTTACTGCGTTCCTGCGTATTATACCTTTTACCCTTCATGTAATTCGAATGCTTTATTTCACTTGCCTTTTACTGATTCTAAAATAGTGACTATTATTAAAAACTTTACCAATGTAAATACTACTACCATGTTTTCTTTTAAAAACCTTTATTGTGAAAATGTCAGTATACAAATACGGGCCTATAACCACGTGGGCCGGCCACGGAGCAAACTGTAATCGTATATGATGAGTAGACATTTACACTGTAGAGGAACGTAACGGGCGGGCCATTAGGTTGCAAGAACTAAGGTGTCTAACAGTTGCGGAATCGGTGGACGTACATTTTATAATTAAAATACGACAGGGGCAGTTACAATAAAATTATCTAGATATACATTTGCGGGCAAGTACCATGGGTGACGTGAATTCGAACTTTCAATAGTACAGTAATCAATAACACATCAGAACTTAATATCAATAGGGATGTCGAAATATTCAATCAATTCTCGTCCCCGCCCGCCATGTGCTTCAAAACTGCATACGTATCTCGTGATTTCAAGGTTCTGCAACCAGTACACAACAACGAGTTACGAGTCCCATTTATTCCGGCGCCATTTTGGGCGAGGACGGGCAGGATATAGTCAAAATGTCTCTACCAACCATCGACTATGATGATGTTCATATGCTGTATTTATTAGAGTAACACTCATCTGTCCACATGAAATTAATTTGCCACAATCTAAACATGTCATTTTAATCTTTCCAAAGTTCTTCTAAATATTTGGGACCGTTTCCCTTGCCTCTGATGCTCTCAGTGCCAGTTCTTTGATGAATGTACTGGCAGGTCGGGGGTTCTCCTCCAAATCTCTCTTTTATGCAGCACTATAATTAATCGGTGCCACCTCTCCATATGACGATGCATGGTATAGTTACCATAACTATATTTTTTTTCGGTTCCTCTGGAGAGTACATCGTGGCAGATGAAGCGTGTAACGTCCCGGGAATTTACTTTTTTTTGCATGTAGAGGAAAGGAAAAAAAATTCGAGCGTCCGAGTTCTAAGGTGTCCCAGGGCCATTTTAGTGGACCAGGCCCAAATCCAAAGGACAGGCCGCCATTTTGAGAGTCCTGTTGCAGCCGCCTGTCGCTGTAGCATCAAGAGCGGCCAAAACTCAGCTGAATGGCAACTGAAACGGTAAAGGGGCGCCCCACTACAGCAGACGAGCCTCCACCTGGCACGGCCCGTTCACGCCGCCTCCCCCCCCCCTTCGGGCACCCCACGCCGTTATTCAGAGCAGGATTGTAGGATGGCCACACCAATGCGGCAACTTACTAGACACCACCTCGGTGCCAACCGAATCTCAGCGCCTTGTGGTGTCTTCTATTCAGAAAACATTGTTGTGCAGCCTTCGACCTATTCGCTGCAAGTGCGCACGCAACTCAGCTGCATAGCTTGCTAGACACCACCTCGGTGCCATCCGGATCTTGGCGCGTTGCGCTGCCTTTGGCCCCATTCGCACATCGGTCCGCTACTGACGCCACCTCACAGGCCAACGGGGCGCCCCACGCCGACTTTCAGCATTGTAGGATGGCCACACCAGTGCGGCAACTTGCTAGACACCACCTCGGTGCCATCTGGATCTTGGCGCGTTGTGCTGCCTTCGGCCTATTCGCACATCAGTCCGCTACTGACGCGAACTCACAGGCCAACGAGGCGCCCCACGCCGACTTTCAGCATTATAGGATGGCCACACCAGTGCGGCAACTTGCTAGACACCACCTCGGTGCCATCCGAATCTTGGCGCGTAGTGAAGCTGCAGCAGCTGCAAATAAGCTTCAGACAGTGTTACAACCGCTGCTCAGAACTCTCAACTATGACACCACCTCGGTGCCATCCGGATCTTGGTGCGTTGCGCTGCCTTTGGCCCCATTCGCACATCGGTCCGCTACTGATGCCACCTCACAGGCCAACGGGGCGCCCCACGCCCACTTTCAGCATTGTACGATGGCCACACCAGTGCGGCAACTTGCTAAACACAACCTCGGTGCCATCCGGATCTTGGCGCGTTGTGCTGCCTTCGGCCTATTCGCACATCGGTCTGCTACTGACGCTGCCTCACGTGCCAACGGATTTTCTACGCTTTTTATACCCTATGCCGCATAACAGGTCATGTGACTTGTTTATAAAACTTTTCATTGGTTCATTTTACTTTTGGTTTCCTAATGATGGAAGGCTTGATCATATTACCTAAAAATAACACTTTTCATTGGATGAAAACTTTTTTTTTTCCCAAACGATGAAAGCCCCACCTTGTTTCTGGATGTTTCAGACTGAAGCTGGCGTCAGCATGAAAGCACCACCATCTCGTGGCTCCGTCGTGGTCATTCAGCGAGCAATCATGGCAGCCGCTCCCCACCGGAAGCCTGCAGGAGTCGGGGGCCCCCAAGACTTTTGTACAATCCTCAAGGCTGAGGGAACGCTTTCGAGAATGGGGTCCAAGACCTAGCAGACTAGCGTCCGATTTCCAAGGTGTCCCAGGGCCATTTCAGTGGACCAGGCCCAAAAAGGAAAGAGCCTGCCGCCATTTTGAGAGTCCTGTGGCAGCCGCCTATCGCTGCACCGCAAGAGTGGGCGCAACTCAGCTGAATGGCGGATTTTGACACAGTGGACCAAAAGCGGACGGAATGGCAACTGAAACGGTAAATGGGCGCCCCACTACAGCAGACGAGCCTCCACCTGGGGAGGCCCGTTCACGCCGCCTCACCCCCCCCCCCCGGGGCGCCCCACGCCGTTATTCGGAGGGCGGCAACTTACTGGACATCACCTTGGTGCCATCGTTCTGCTGCCTTGGAACTATTCGCACAACAGACCGCTACTGATGACCCACCCCCCGCGACGCCCCACACCGGATACCGAAATCAGTGCGGCACCCAGACATCATCTGGACGTTGTGCTGCGTTGGGACTATTCGCACAACCGACCGCTACTTCCTTCTTTTTCCCTAAAAATGTTTAAATGTTTTTACTGTTTTTGTTTTGTTGTATATATTTATAAGTTATTAAAGTTTTATAATCCTACTACTTTGTTGGAGTGCTATATATTTTTAACGTGACACATAATTGTAAAAACTTTGATGTACAAAGAGGCATCCCTGGAATCTTCCGCTTCAGGCTCGGTCCCCTCCCCAATCACAATACAGAATGGTTTTCAGATAGTAGGAACGCGTGTGGTGTGACAGATCTCATCGGGTGTGGGCCTTGATCTACTATAACTCCTTTGAAGAGGGGTGATTCTTTACAGCTGGGGCCATAAACTACATCTGCAGGGCTAGCTGATAGCCTGGGACCGGCCTGGACAATCGGACACAGAGGAAGAGGAGTGTCAGAGGGTGCGGTAGTGAATAGGGCGAAAGGGAGGTGTCGGACAGGCACAGATTGTGATTCTCAGGGAAGAGCAGCGCAGATGGGGGGAGGTTTATTGCCCATGCGTAAGACAGAGAGCGGGGGTGCCCAGTGCCTGGGGGAGATGCTTGCGAGGGTGGGGAGCCATGCTAAGGATCGACAGCGTGCAGAGAGTGGGTCTGGTCAAGGCATCTAAAATGGCTGCCGTGCACGACAAAAGTGTGGCATTTGAAAAAAGGCAAGATGGCGCAGACAATGTTTATCAACACTTACTGATTTCCTTCGAATCGAACGTTAACTGACGTTATCTCTACCACACTACCGGTCCCCCTGGGCTTAAACGACGAGATGGTAGGGACTGCATCCCGTGGAGATAGGCCGAGACGTCACTCAGCAGAAAAAAAAGGAAAAAAAAGTCTATAAACATACAATAAGTTAAAAGTCAATCATTCTTGTTTCCTTGTAGTACGCTCCCCAGGCCCGCGGGGCCCTTTTAAAACCTCCACATCAAACCTAGGGGGTCAGGGAGGATCTACTATGCCCCCTTATGGTCATTTGCCCCTTCGCTTTGGCCTCCTCTTGTCTCTCGATCCTACCGAGAGACAAGATGGCGGCCGCTACGGACTGTTTGGAATGTTTACAGACGCCGGAGAACCAATCAGCTTCGCTTCACAAAGCTCCGTAACGCGAAAAGTACGCGAAGCGGAGCGCTGCCCGGTCCGCTGTCACAGATATATATCTTTTTTTGAACGTTAATTTCTCAAAATCCACTGGAGCACATATATTGAGACATAGCAAAGGCACATCGGGCTACCAGTACCTACAATTTTGCCAAGTTTCGTGCAAATCCATTCAGCCGTTCGATTATTATTTATTTATTTTTTTGCCCCGCGGGGCCCTTTTAAAACCTCCACATTAAACCTAGGGGGTCAGGGAGGATCTACTATGCCCCCTTATGGTCATTTGCCCCTTCGCTTTGGCCTCCTCTTGTCTCTCGATCCTACCGAGAGACAAGATGGCGGCCGCTACGGACTGTTTGGAATGTTTACAGACGCCGGAGAACCATCCGGTCCGCTGTTACAGATATATATCTTTCTTTGAACGTTAATTTCTCAAAATCGACTGGAGCACATATATTGAGACCTAGCAAAGGCACATCGGGCTACCAGTCCCTACAATTTTGCCAAGTTTCGTGCAAATCCATTCAGCCGTTCGGGCTAAAAGTGAGGCCAACCGCCCTATGGAAATTAACATTGGAAAAACGTGTTTTGGGACCCCCCTTTTTTCTCGGCCCCCCCTTGACGAACCCCCCCCCAAATTTCCAGGGGCTGCTCAGAAACAAAATGTTCCATTTTCCTGAAAATTTCTGCCAATTCCGTCCACAAACGCCAAAGTTATTAGACATAGAATTTTCAAAAATCCTTACAATCACTTCGCTACAACCTCATAAATTAAAAATAAAAATGAATAATGTCTCAAACAATTTTTGATTTCTAAATATAAATTTATTCTTCTGAATTTTCATAATTTGAAAGAACTAGTAACATGTCCTCATCAGGAATTTCCTCTTCAATCATCTCATCAGGAATCTCCTCATGAAAAGTCTGCAATGATGATTCTTGTAACTCTATAGTCTCCAAACATTCGATAAATTCGCCGTCAAGAGATTGATCAAAAAAATCATTCAAGTCATCTCCTCCTTGTGAGAATATTTCATTATTGGTGCTGTCAATTTCAATAAATGTAGTGGATAATTCAAAAGAAATTGCCACGGTCTCTTCATTGTGATCCATTTTATTTTGAAATTTCTTGCTGTAAATTGCAGAAAAAAATAATCACTTTCATTTATCGTTTTTAGTAATACATAATATAAAACTAACTTTATCAAGTATTTAGTATAACAGAAGGACTGTAAATAAATAACAGAAAACATTTTTCAAATTATCTTAAAGTGTACAACATAGTTCCCCTTACAAATTAACAACTCACCTTTTTGAAAGTAGGAGAAGCGTTAGTACTGTGTAAATCAAACACCAGAAATTGAGCACCAAAAATTCCTCACAAATGTACCTCAGACAGTAGTATCACAAAATGGCTGTGGTTTCCTCTCATTTTAGATATATACATAGCCAATTAACTTTTATCACACACAAATACAAAACCAAAGTAACATTTTAATTGGTTCTAAATTTCAACACTTTCAAATGTATTTTCCCCATATATACATAACCAATTAACTTTCATCACACAGAAATACAAAACCAAAGTAACATTTTAATTGGTTCTAAATTTCAATACTTTCAAATGTGTTTTCCCCATGCAATTTTCCATAGGACATTTAGATACGTCTACAGCCTGAATGGCTGAACGGAATTACACCAAACTTGGCAAAATGGTACATCAAACCTAGGGGGTCAGGTAAGATCTACTATGCCCCCTTATGGTAATTTGCCCCTTCGCTTTGGCCTCCTCTTGTCTCTCGATCCTACCGAGAGACAAGATGGCGGCCGCTACGGACTGTTTGGAATGTTTACAGACGCCGGAGAACCAATCGGCTTCGCTTCACAAAGCTCCGTAACGCGAAAAGTACGCGTAGCGGAGCGCTGCCCGGTCCGCTGTCACAGATATATATCTTTTTTTGAACGTTAATTTCTCAAAATCCACTGGAGCACATATATTGAGACATAGCAAAGGCACATCGGGCTACCAGTACCTACAATTTTGCCAAGTTTCGTGCAAATCCATTCAGCCGTTCGATTATTATTATTTAATTATTTTTTTTGCCACGCGGGGCCCTTTTAAATCCTCCACATCAAACCTAGGGGGTCAGGGAGGATCTACTATGCCCCCTTATGGTCATTTGCCCCTTCGCTTTGGCCTCCTCTTGTCTCTCGATCCTACCGAGAGACAAGATGGCGGCCGCTACGGACTGTTTGGAATGTTTACAGACACCGGAGAACCAATCAGCTTCGCTTCACAAAGCTCCGTAACGCGAAAAGTACGCGAACCGGAGCGCTGCCCGGTCCGCTGTTACAGATATATATCTTTTTTTGAACGTTAATTTCTCAAAATCCACTGGAGCACATATATTGAGACCTAGCAAAGGCACATCGGGCTACCAGTCCCTACAATTTTGCCAAGTTTCGTGCAAATCCATTCAGCCGTTCGGGCTAAAAGTGAGGCCAACCGCCCTATGGAAATTAACATTGGAAAAACGCGTTTTGGGACCCCCCTTTTTTCTCGGCCCCCCCTTGACGAACCCCCCCCAAATTTCCAGGGGCTGCTCAGAAACAAAATGTTCCATTTTCCTGAAAATGTCTGCCAATTCCATCCACAAACGCCAAAGTTATTAGACATAGAATTTTCAAAAATCCCATAGAGAAAAAATCCTAACTATATATACCTACTGGCGAGCGCCAGTAGGTAATATATATATATATATATATATATATATATATATATATATATATATATATATATATATATATATATATATATATATATACATACATATATATTACCTACTGGCGCTCGCCAGTAGGTATATATAGTTAGGATTTTTTCTCTATGGGATTTTTGAAAATTCTATGTCGAATAACTTTGGCGTTTGAGGACGGAATTGGCTGAAATGTTCAGGAAAATGGCACATTTTGTTTCTGAGCAGCCCCCGAAAATTTGGGGGGGTTTCGTCTAGGGGGAGCCGAGAAAAAAGGGGGGTCCCAAAACGCGTTTTTCCCATTCATTTTTCCATAGGGCGGTTGGACTCACTTTTAGCTCGAACGGCTGAATGGATTTCCACGAAACTTGGCAAAATTGTAGATATGGTTTGTCCGATGTGCCTTTGCTAGGTCTCAATATATGTGCTCCAGTGGATTTTGAGAAATTAACGTTCAAAAAATTATATATATCTGTAAGCGCGCCCCGGTTAGCGCCCCAGTCCGCGTACCTGACGCGTAACGGAACTTCGCGAAGCGAAGCTGATTGGCTCTCCGGTGTCTGTCAACATTCTAAACAGTCCGGAGCGGCCGCCATCTTGTCTCTCGGTAGGATTGAGAGACAAGAGGAGGCCAAAACAAAGGGGAAATGACCATAAGGGGGCATAGTAGATCCTCCCTGACCCCCTAGGTTTGATGTGGAGGCTTTAAAAGGGCCCCGCAGGGCAAAAAAATAATTTTTTTTTTCCCGTTTTTTTTGCGTGTGGCGCGCCCGGTACGTGCACCGGGAAGCGGTCCGGGGAGCGTACTATGAGGAAAAAAGAATGATAGACTTTTCAAATATTGTATGTTTATTGATTGTTCATTTTGTTGTTTTTATTTTTTTATTTTTTATTTTTGTGATTGTTTTTCAAAATTTAATAGAACGTCTTACATTTGACTGTCCGAAATGTCGTCATTTTCAGTGAACATAACTTGCGAAATTTGAGTGTCTGAAATGTCCTCATTTTGAAGGAGGAAATCTACAGATTGTACACATTGTAGTAGTTCATGGACCTGTGATTCATCCATGAATTCAATGTCATTTGGTTCAATGTTTTCTTGATTGGTCTCTTCAAGGACAATTTCAAATGACACTTTTTGTTCTCCTTCCATTTTGCCTGAAATCTGCATAAAAAATATATATATATCAGTAGAGATAGGGCACTGTTGGGATAAATTTAACAGTGAATTTATCTTTGGGCAGTGTATGGTATCAGACTGGTAGTAGAAATATAAAAATGTGTATGTGATGAAACCTTAGTAAATTCATAATTATACAAGACAAGCCTAAATCCATCCATAACTATAACAGAGAAGTATATCTAAATCTATAACTATTACAGAGGGGTAGTATATAACTATCAGAAAAAGTTTTCCATATTAACTTAAAGTGCACAATATACTTCAGTTTTCAAAATAACATCTTACCTTTTAAAAACAAGTTTATGTTGTCAGTGAAAATGCTCTTGCAATGTACTTCAGGAAGTAGTAGTGAAAATGGCTGCGTTTCTCTCTCTTTCTTTATATATATTCAGGTACATAACCAATCAAATGTCAGGTAAAAAAAGTAGAAAATGAAAGTAACATTTTAATTGGTTGTCAATTCCAACACTTCAGATGTGTTTTGTCAAGTAATTTACCTCAGGGTATTTAGAGAGGTCTACAGGCTAAATGGCTAAATGGAATTCCAATCAAATTTGTGAAAATGGTAGGGATTGGTATGTAGTATGAGCTAATCTATATTTGGTGAAAGTGCCTCCAATGGTTTTTTGTGAATTACTTTCCCACCTTCTTTAAGGGAGCGCTTCCCGGTGCGCGCCCCGGTACGCGAACCGGCAGCGTTACGGGAGTCCTCCATTTTGTGTTTCGGTAGAATTGAGATACAAGATGGAGGGCAAATAATGTTCAGAATGGGTAGAAGGGGGCACGGTAGACGTGTCCTGACCCCCTAGGTTTTCTGAGGGTGGCTGAGGAGGCCCATATGTGTGAAAAAAAAAATAATTGCGTACCGGGTAGCGCTCCGGAAAGCGTAAATCGTGAAAATTAGTAAAAAAAAAGTTACATTTAAAATTTGTTTAGAGTGATCATAGTTAGGGTAGCTCTGAGAAGAGCTTTTGGGTATGTGGTAGATTTAGGTACTTATAAGTAGGTACCAATACATAGTCTCAAATTCAGGATGAAAACTCTGTTCCCCTCATCTGAGAAGTGAACTCCATCTCCTCTGTAGATATCTTGCATGTAGTAACGCAAGTTATTGTTGTAGATTGAGCCCATTCCATGGTCTCTCATGTAAGCTGAAACAGACTTATTTACATGCTTCCTTGATTTCTCAATTTGTGGACAAAATTGGTTGGACCACTTCCATTTCTGTCTTTGGCATATATTTGAATATACCAAGGCAGTTTGAGGAAAAAGTGCCATCAATTGCTCAAAGGTGTCCTTTAAAAGCATTTCCAGACCTACCCCAGTCAAAGTACCCAAGTCATTTCCTCCACACTGCACAATTACCAAGTCAGGGTTTGGCAAATGCAAAAAGGTTTTCACCAATGGTATCAATTGGTGACATCTTAATCCTCTGTGACCAATCCAGTTGATTTCCACATTTTGTAAATTGAGGTTGTGTAAATTTCTGTTATCAGCATACCTTTGAGCCCAGTGGATGTAACTATGTCCAACAATCCAGACAGAAAACATGGTGAGAGGAGGTTCTGCTGCAGTCAGATGAAGTGTGGGAATGAAACAGCAGTTGAAATAGTAGGAGTATGTAATGAAAAAAAGTGTGGAGTTTCTGTGCTAATGATTCAGTAGCAGTGATTGGTGGATTTTGATTGCTGAAAACAGAAAGTTAGGGTGCATGGATGAGTTATTTGAAAGATGTAATTTGAATGGTCAAGAAAAAATCATTTTATGAAAGATTGCACTGGATACGCAGGTGTACTGAGAGTTCAGAGTTCAATTGAAACATTGTTGTGTGAACTTGTAAACATGACAGGTCTTTCAGGAGGTGGTTGCTATGGAAAAAAGGCAGAAAGGGCAGAGGGGGGAAGGGTGTTGATTTGAAAAAAGTGAGGGAAGAGTTTTGATTGGGTGACATGAGAGATATGTGTTATGAATTGCAGCATTTCTGTGCCATTGATGGTTGCAGCCTCTGAAGTGCATACCCTTTGCTCTGCTAAAGAAAAATTGGTGTGTGTCTGAGACTGTTTTGAAACTCAAAAAATATTTGCTAAGGTGAGAAAAGATTCATTTAATTTAGATAGAGAATATTATGCATTAGGGATAAATTTATGAAGAAAGTTGTTTATTTAAAATGTTGCTTTGTGTCAAGTGTTTTACAAATAGATTTAGTTTCTTTGAGTTACATAGCCATGTTAAAAGTGACGCAAAAGTGGTGGAAGGGCTTTAAAAATACGCTTTCATGTGTGTTAGGGCATTTTAAGTCACTTCCCCATGAATGTGGGTAAATAAGTGATTTACTTGAAGTGTTTAAAAACGTTTTTTGAAATCAATTATGTTTCTTGATATGTACTGCTAGAGTTTCATAGGCTGCTTGAGGCATATTTACAAGGCCTTTGAGTCACTTTGATGTTATTTTCCCCATTTTAATTTAAGACATTTCCCCGTGGTGCAAAGTCCTTGTAAATACGCCCCCATGTGTGCTTGGAAAATTTAGACTTTGTTACTTTGAGTTACATAGCCATGTTAAAACTGACGCAAAAATGGTGCAAGGGCCTTAAAAATACGCTTTCATGTGTGTTAGGGCATTTTAAGTCAATTCCCCATGAATGTGGGTAAATAAGTGATTTACTTGAAGTGTTTAAAAACGTTTTTTGAAATCAATTAGGTTTCTTGATATGTACTGCTAGAGTTTCATAGGCTGTTTGAGGCATATTTACAAGGCCTTTGAGTCACTTTGATGTTATTTTCCCCATTTTAATTTAAGACATTTCCCCGTGCTGCAAAGTCTTTGTAAATACGCCGCCATGTGTGCTTGGCAAATTTAGACTTTGTTTCTTTGAGTTACATAGCCATGTTAAAAGTGACGCAAAAGTGGTGGAAGGGCCTTAAAAATACGCTTTCATGTGTGTTAGGGCATTTTAAGTCACTTCCTCATGAATGTGGGAAAATAATTTGTTTTTTTGATGTGTTTAAAAAGTTTTTTGAAATCAATTAGGTTTCTTGATATGTACTGCTAGAGTTTCATAGGCTGCTTGACGCATATTTACAAGGCCTTTGAGTCACTTTGATGTTATTTTCCACATTTTAATTTAAGACATTTCCCCGTGGTGCAAAGTCCTTGTAAATACGCCCCCATGTGTGCTTGGCAAATTTAGACTTTGTTTCTTTGAGTTACATAGCCATGTTAAAACTGACGCAAAAATGGTGCAAGGGCCTTAAAAATACGCTTTCATGTGTGTTAGGGCATTTTAAGTCAATTCCCCATGAATGTGGGTATATAAGTGATTTACTTGAAGTGTTTAAAAACGTTTTTTGAAATCAATTAGGTTTCTTGATATGTACTGCTAGAGTTTCATAGGCTGCTTGAGGCATATTTACAAGGCCTTTGAGTCACTTTGATGTTATTTTCCCCATTTTAATTTAAGACATTTACCCGTGCTGCAAAGTCTTTGTAAATACGCCGCCATGTGTGCTTGGCAAATTTAAGTACTGACAGGGTGTGCTTCTACATAGGAGCTGTGTTGTGTTTTCAAATTATGACCAGAAAATCGTTTTTTAAAAAAAAGAAATGCTTTATTGTGAGTAATGTACATTGCTCTGTTGCATACAGTCCTCATCTTCTGCGTACTCTTGGATATGCTAGACTACATCTGCACAATGAGATACCTAAGCTGAGGAAACACAGGTGATGTGATTGTGAATTGAGCATAAATATTTGCACGTTTTTCAATTACATCACCTGTGTTTTCTAACATTACGAATCACATTGTGCAGATGAGGTTTAGGTCTGTGCAGGGAGACAGAGGAGGTCTGGCCTTTGTTCAAGAGTGCAGTGGACATGACTCACTTCATTGGTAGGCCTGCACATGTATTATCTCCTCTGTACTCTTCAACAAGCCTAAATTTCATCTGCAACCCTGAGTAGGCCTCACCTCAAACAAACCTCTGGATAGGGCACACCTTATCGTCATCCTGAATCAATCATTTAAAATGTTAGGGGCAAATTTATGATGGACGTGCGCCTCTTTTGCACCGCTGTTGCGTCACTTTTGTGACGCAGCGGCGGTGCAAAAGATGCGCTATGTTGAGACATATTTACAACTTGACGCATCTAGGCAGATGTGTCACGGTGTAAAGTCCTGTGCCACATGAAACCTACGTCAGGTTTCATGCGGGCGTTTTGTTGCAGGGTGGGCATTCATTTGCATGAAAGCCCTGTAAAACTAACACGGTGAAATTTAGAACATTTCACTGAGTCAGCTTTATGGCATTGCTGAATCAAATCCTTACGCCTGTTTGAAACAGCCATAAGGAGTGACGGACCATGCAATGTGTGGCTTGCCCCTGTGCATTGTAGTAGACATGTCGCGCTTATGACGTGATTCCTGCAATGTGCCGCTTTTGCGGCACAGATGCGTGACGCATCTGTGCTATTTTTGTTCAATGGTGCTCCACATTGTAAATACGGCACATCATGGGTGGCAGAGCAGCAGCGCACATTAACTGTTGCATCCCTGCGGATGCGCCAGTTAACATAAATCTGCCCCTTTACATTTAAGTATGAGCAGGGGACACAGAGTTGGTGAGGCTTATCCAAGGTTAAGAAGAGATGAGTCCTGTTCACTGAAAACTTGGACATAGGCCTCACCTCCTCAGCATCGCTGGACATGGCTAAATAATATCTGCAAAATGTTACTCTTGTTAAACAATTTTACTATTATAGTCTCTGAGATTTGTCTCTTACACTGCAACATCTCATTGTTGTTCTCTTTTTTTAAAGATAACGACAACATCAAGCATGAGTGATAATGAGCAAACTGTTGATCTCGATATTATCATTGAAATTGTCATTGAAACATCAGTGGAAGTAGATCCCTTGGATGATTTAAATCCTGAGGATGATGAAGAACATGATGAGGATGCCGATTTGTCAGAATTGTATGACATAGGGTGGGAAGCTGACCTGCTCGAGCCTATGGAACTATAAACAGTTATTTTTTAAAGTTACTGGAAATGAAAAGTAACCATGTTAACCGTTTCATTTAAAATTAAACACAACTTCAAAAACAGCTTGTGTGAAGTGTCTTTAATAAAATAGTGAAATATGCTGATAAAATTAGTTCAGATTCACATATAAAAGAGCAAAGGTCAAATGTAGAAGCATTCTATTTCTTTCCTACTATTTGTGAGTACTAAATTTGCCAATGCACTAAAAATTATTGTATGTAGAATTGACAAGTAGTGTGTTAATTTTTTGACAACTGTTATTGATTTACTGTTTGGTAATAGTGGTTAATAAAACATTTTATTATATTTTACCACAGATTCAACTGCAGATCATTTCAAAACTACAGTATGCCATCGAAGCAAAGAAGCCGAAAGGCTACAAAACGTCAAAGACAGCAGCTTACTTCACGCTTGCAGCAGTCCTCTACAATAAAAAGTCGTCAAGTCACCAAGAAACCTCCGGGTAAGACAACAAAATCATTCATAAGAAACATTTGCAGAAAAAAAAATATCAGTACAGAACATGTTTTAGTCCAGAAAAAGAGAGCCAATTTAAACGGAAAGGAAAGGCCAATCAAAAATGTTACTGCTACAGCAGGAGATAACTCTGTGCATGGTAGTAGAAGGAAAAATCAGTTTAGGGACATTCGTAGACGAAAGTTTCGCAACAGGATAATTGGCAATTTGTTAAAAAATGTTAAGAAACGTCAACAGAAAGTGGCTTTTTATAAGAGAAAGAGAAACATTGAGAAAATTATTGATCAGGCATTCGAAATTAAGCGAAAGTTATTTATTTTGATAATCAATAGAATTAGGAAACTAAACAAGGTAATTTATGATTTCAAAACAAATAGTAGATGGAAGAGAACAGTTAATCGTAGTAATTTTTGTGAAGTTTTTTCAGGAGAATGGATGCATAGTTCAAGTTGTGAGGCATTTTTTAATGAGGAGAGTTATTTCCAGGATAATGATTTGGTGCATGCAGTTGACACCAGTGGTCGAGCATATGAAGTGAAAGATGGTTGTCCGGTTGAAAAAGAAAAACTTGTGTCAACAGAGGCAGAAGAGGTGTTAGGTAATGAGGTTTTAGGAAGACGTCCTAAGGGACCAGTGTACACCTGGAAGTGTAGTAGTATTTGCAGTGTGCGACAGGATTCCATCAATTTGCTTTGTGATTTTGTACAGACATTTAATAAGAAAACTTTAAAACAGAAAATGAAGTTGTTGCAAGAATTAGATCCTTGCAGAGTGAGAGAAGTGACAGGTTTGCATGGTCATTCACTGGCTTGTCTTTCCAGGAGAGTATGCCAGAGTGTTTTTCATCATTTCAGGATGCTAGCAGTGCATCATAATAAAGTGAGGAAATTAGTTAGAATGTTGTATTATGCTAAGAGTCCAGCAATTATGCTTAAACAATTATGCACTGCTCTTTTGCATGGTTCTGAAGTAGATGTGAAGAATATTTGTGAAGAAATTGAGTTTTGTTACTTTGCAAGTAAAGAGAAGAATGTTGAAATTGACCCAGAAGAAGAAGGTAATGTGGAAGAGAGTGTACAGGTTTCCAGTACAGATCATTTTCAGAAGGAAATTTCCACCTTTCAGGTGAAATCAAGTGAGAGGCCTAATTTCACTTGTGTGTGTTGTCGACGCACTTATTATAAGAATCAGACTAAGTTAGTGGATTTATATGCAAAAAGTGAAAGGGAAAATAATAGTGAATGGAAGGATTTCGCAACATACTTGATGGTAGAAAATTGTTTTGATTTGGGATCGGATCAACGTGTGTGTACTTATTGTTGTAAAAATTTAAATCAAAACCAGATGCCTGCTAGAGCGGTTCATAATAATCTGGAATTGGTTGAGATTCCTTCTGAATTGAAGGATTTAAATACTTATGAATCTATTTTGATTCAAAGTGTCCATCCCTTTCAGGCTATTGTACGAATGGAGCCAAAGACAGGGAAATTGCCTCCATCAGATTTACAGAGAGGATTAAAGGGAAGAGTTGTTTATTTGCCTCTAGATTTCAAGAAAAACATTAATACAATTGGAGTAGAGAAAGTGGAAGAGGAACCTCTGGTTATCCTAGTTAATGGGGTTCCGAGAAAGAGTAAGAAAATCTGGCAAGATTTAGTGGATGTTAGGAAAGTCAAAAAGGCAACATTGTATTTGAAGAAAAACAATAAGTACTACAAGAATGTATATGTTGCAGAAGAGGAAGTAAGTGAAGAAGAGAATAGCGATGTGTGTGCTGGACAAATTGATAAAGTAGAAGCCTCTAAAAATGAAGAAATATATTAACATTATAGTGTTCATCCTTTGCATTCCAAGGAAGTCATGGGGAATGCTATTGAGTTGTTTCAAATGAAACAAGCCAAAGCGAGTCCCATTAGTGTTTGGGAGGAAAGTTTGGAAGCTCGGTGATTCCCACAGCTATTTCCAAGAGGTCAAGGAGGAAGATATGATGAGCGACCTCATCAAATTCCTGCTTCTGAATACCGGACTTTACGATTGTATGCAGAAGATCCTAGGTTTCGTCAATGCATTCCCTATTTGTTTCATCTACTGTTTGAAAGTGATCTGTCTGGACTGTCATATGCAGTGAACCACATTTTGAAAAGTGGTGTAAAGATGCAAAATATCTCGGCAAGGGACTTTATGGATAAAGTCGATGTGCAAGACAGTATTTTGGATTCTCACCTGATTAATCTCATGGCGTGTCAGCGTGGTACTAATGAGTACTGGTACCGTCGTCATGGTGATTTAAAATGTATGCTGAGGAACTTAGGAACTCCCACATGGTTCCTCACTCTCAGCTGTGCTGAGTATGGCTGGGAAGACTTACTTGAATTTCTACGAGAGGCAAATGGAAACATTGAAAATATCGAATTCAAGACACCTGGAGAACTGTGCTCTTTGGATCCAGTGAATGTATGCAGATACTTCAATCATAGATTTGAAGCTACGATGTCTTTCATCATGAACAAGAAGAATGCACCTCTTGGAGAGGTGTTGGATTTCTTCTGGAGAAAGGAGTATTAAGCAAGAGGTGCTCCTCATATACATATGCTGCTATGGATCAAAGATGCACCCAAATTTGGAACAGATCCGGATGACTTAGTGATGAGTTTCATAGAACAGTATTCTACATGTGCTGTTCCAAACACAAAGGAAGACAAAAGCCTAAGAGAACAAGTTTTACGCTTCCAAAGCCATCGTTGTGGAAAGTACTGTCGTCGTAAATTCAGAAACAAGGACAAGTTCTACACAAAATGTCGTTTCGCCTTTCCACGACCGGTGATTTGTAAAGGAAGAGTGAACAGTTTGATCTCTTCGCTGCGACATAATGTGACGAGGAAATCACCCAAAAATACATACAATTTGAAAAGGAACGAAGAGTCCAAGTACATCGACTACAACCCAGTGATTTTGTCCATGTGGAATGCTAACATGGATATACAGTTTGTGGCTGATAACTGTCTGGCTGTGGCTCGGTATGTGACATCTTACATCACCAAAAAAGAAAAGACAGAATTGAAGGATATGTGGGAGGACATTTCCCATGAAAAGAGCCTCAGTAAGAAGTTGTACAGTTTCAGTCTGAAGATGTTGTCGCATCGAGAAATCGGAGCTTACGAATGTTCTGACCGGTTATCTTCAGCAAGTCTCTATGCCAAATCTAGGAGTATCATTTGGGCGAGTCTTGGTCTTGCTGCAACACGTAATCGAGTTCTGAAACCTGTACGGGAAATTGAGTATTTGGCGGAAAAGGAGCCAAACAGTACAGATATTTTGAAGACCAACATGTTGGATACATATTATCCAAATAGAAGCAGTCACCTCGAGAATGTTTGTCTGTATGAGGTTCTACAAAATTACATATTCAAGAGGAACATCAAAGAAGATATTGATAAAGGAGTGTATGCTGTAATTGGAAGTGAGGGATGTCTGGTCAAGCAAAGAAAATGCCACTTGGTAAACCATCGAAATTTGAGTGGCGAATCTCCTGAAAGAAAAGAGTTTTTCTATTTAGCACTTTTGCAACTTTTCAAGCCTTGGCGTGCAAAAGAGGAACTGCTTGGAGATTTCCTCTGTTATGAAGACTCTTTCAATGCCGCCAAGGAGACCATAGAATGTCCTGTTTTTCCCAAATATCTAGAAATGTTGAATGCGGAAATCGAGCAGGAAGCAACGATTGCAGCCGAGATTGCTAGAGACAGTTCTCAGGACAGTCAGAGTTCTGTTTCATTGAGTCAGGATCCACTAGGAGGACCAGTTATCAAAAATGAAGCTGCCACTGCAATGATTGAAGTGGAAAGAGCCATGGCACATGCTCAGGAGGATGCGGTTAACTTAGAAGACTTGGAAAGACAACTCAACGTTGAGCAGAGGAAAATATATGACGAAGTTACACACCAAATTGATCATGGATTAAGTCATGAGAAGAAAGAGTGCTCATGTACGTCGTTGAAGCCTGTCCGACTGTACGTGAGTGGAGAAGCGGGAACTGGAAAAAGTTTTCTCATAAAAGCAATTTCATATTATTTGCAGAAAAGGACTGAGTCATCGCTGTCTTGTGTTGTCACCGCTCCAACTGGACTGGCAGCACATAACATTAAAGGTATTACTTTGCATCGTCTACTGATGCTGCCAGTGGAGCATGATAACAAATTACAATACCACAAGTTATCTGGAGATGCTTGTTGTGAAGTTTCAAGAGTCTTGAGGAAAATGAAACTTCTTATCATTAACGAAGTAAGCATGGTTTCCAATGTCATGCTTGCCTTTGTGCATTTGAGAATGCAAGAAGTTCTCAAAACAGAGTATGATGTGTTATTTGGTGGCAAACACATCATTGTTTTCGGTGATCTTCTGCAGCTGACACCAGTGAAAGGACAACCTGTGTTCAAAATGCTCACGCATGAAGATACCAGGAAGTGCCTAGGGAGCATTGGCAACGTCAATATATGGTTAAACTTCAATTATGCTGAACTGCGTGAAAATATGCGTCAAGCGAAGGATGAAGATTATAAGAATATTCTACAAGATGTTAGAATCGGAAAAGTGACCGAGCATGGGAAAGAAGCTTTACATGCACGATTACTGTCAAATTTGTATCCAGAAGAAGACGTTGTGCCTGAGAATATTCTTCGGAAAATTACTGAGAAGAAATCTGGAATATGTTTGATGCCAACTCTTGCAGAATGTGCCATCTTCAACAATAAAATGTTGAATTTAGAAAACCAAGAGATTGTGAAACTGGAAGCTATTGACAGAATAGAGCATATGGGAGCAACAATTATTTTGTCTGAGAATTTGAAATCAAAATTGGATTCATTAGAGAAGACTATATCTAAAACTGCTGGTTTTGAAAAGACTCTGAATGTGTGCTTAAATTGCCGTATAATTTTAAGAAGGAATTTACATGTTGAAAGAGGTCTGGTAAATGGATCAATGGGTAATGTTGTTGATTTTGAGAAATACAGAAATAGAGATGGAATTGAATTTTTAAAAATTAAATTTGATGGCATTGAGGAAGTACAGCTAATTGGTCGTTGCTCTGCTAGGTTTTTGCTTGTAAAAGACTTATATGTTCGCCGTAAGCAGTTTCCTGTTTGCTTAGCATATTCGGTGACAATCCATAAATCGCAAGGTTTAAGTGTAGACAGTGCATTGGTGAATATTGGCAGTTCTGTGTTCAAGGAAGGTATGGCATATGTGGCATTGTCACGAGTCAGAACTTTATCGGGATTGTACTTGATTGAGTGTGATGTCACAAACATTTGTGCGGATCTAGATTGTATTAAGGAATACAATAGGTTAAGAAGAGAGTATGCGCCACATTTGCCTCAATATCCTTTGTTTGAGAAACGTGTGGTAGGCCGGAAACGAGGAAATATGACCAATAGTAGGGAGGTTGTAGCAAAAAGACGAAAAGTCGATGAACCCAAAATTATAAGCAGAAAAAAAATGGATTCTGTTGAAGATGTTGTTGGTTTTCAATTTGAAAATAGTTCTGGTGTCAACTGCTATGCTAATGTAGTGGTTAATGTTGTCTTTTCTCTAGAAACTTTAAAAGAAGAGATTGTGGTCAATTCGGATCAAAGATTTTGCAGTTTGTTGAATTCTGTGTTAGAGAAATGTAGCACTGATAGAATAAAAATAGAAAATGTGTCTGAAATTCGAAATCTGTTAGACAAATGTTCAGGTCAAACGCAATTCTCTCAAAATATTCAGCAAGATTGTCAGGAGTTTTTAATGTATATGCTTGATGTATTTCAAGATGAAGGTGTAGATGTAGATCATCTGTTTGGCCCTTCTTATCAATGGCAGCATGACTGCGAGAACTGTAGGTTATCAAGTACTACTAGTATAGACTCAGAAAAATTTATATATTTAACTTTGCCAGACAGTAAATCAATGTCCTTTAAAAAGCTAGTAAAAGCAGCTGATCACAACATGGAGTGTAGCCAATGCAAGTCTGCAATGTTGTCAACATTATTTATACGAACATATGGCCAGTATGTCATTTTAATGTTCCAACGATGTAGGCCTGATGGAACAAAATTGACAACTTTAATTAAAAATGTTGTGGCTTCGCAGTTGTCAATATCAGGAAGGACTTTTGTAACTGCAGCAATTATATATCATGATGGTCCTTCAGGACATTACACAGCTTATTTGAAGTCTAGAAACGGCTGGTCATTCTGCAATGATTCTGTTTTAACTTAAAAAAAAAAATTGCCTTTTGACCTTAAAAATTCTTACCTGGTGTTTTTACAACCAAAATTTTAGGGAAAGAATCTCGGGATTTGCTCTGAGGAATTTCAAGAGGTTCTAATGGCTCCTACACTATTTGGCCTTGAGGATAAGTGTAGTACAGAGTAAAAAGTTATTTTTGAGTTTGAAGTAGTTCCTGAAAAAAAAGAAGGTTTTCTTACAGAAAGTGGTGGGCACGGATTAGTTAAAGGACAACAGAGTATTCCCCAAAGCAAACGGTGTTCTTACCATAACACTTGACGTCATGGAAAAATAACTGCACTTTGAATGAGTTCAGAAAAACTGTTTCTTTTAATAAGCTAATTCAAGCAGCCAATCAAAATATGGAGTAGAGGTAATGTAAGTCTGCAATGGTGTACACATTTTTTGAACAAACTTTTGGTTATAATGTCATTTTAAAATTCCAACTATATAAACCTGATGAAAATAAGTTTTCAACTTTAATTACAAATGTTGTGGCTACACAGTTGTTGATTTTAGGAAGAACATTTCTAACTGCAGCTATTATATGACATGATGGTCCTTTGACATCATCCGCTTATTACACAGCTTATTGAAAATGTAAAAAAAGCTGATGTTTCGGAAATGATTCACATTGTCTATGAAACAATGTTGCCTTTTGACTTAAAAATATTCTTACTTTCTGTTTTCAGAAGAAAGAATTTAGGGTAGGTAACTGGCCTATAATGATTCTAGGAGTTGATATAATTTTATGTACTGTTTTAAATTGCTTTGTGATTAAAAGTGATGTAGAGAATTAAATAATTGTAGTAGTCATAGAGGTAGTGTAAGTCTGCTTCATAGTAAGCAGTATCAGTGTCATAGGAAATGTGGAACATGAGTGAGCAAGAAGGGTGAGATATTACTAGTACAGGATTGTGAAAGTGATCTTGAACGTTTTCTTTCTGAAAGTTGCGGAAAAAGAAAATGACGGGATTTGCTTAGAAGAATTCCAAGAGTTATAAATGGCTCTTACACGATTTGGCCGTGAGGAGAAGTGCGGTAGAGAGCGAGAAGTCATTTATTGTATGTAACATATTTGTCAAAACGATGGAGCTTTTCTTTCAGAAAGTGGCGGGCTGAAAATAATAACAGCACAACAGAGTATAAGCTGTTCATAGGACATCCTTCGACGTCATGGAAAGTAAGTTACTTTTGAGGAGTTCTGATTTCTGATTGGTTATGTTATATGGGTTTTTTAAACACAATCATTTTGATTGTGTTTTTTTTCCCCGCTGTTATATGATGAATACCTTCAAGTCACTGTTTTTAGTGAAATTTGATATATTCTGAGAACAGCAAAAATAAACCATTTAACATGTATAATTAATTCTGTACTTTTTGTATTTATGATATACATTTAGAACTGTGTAGGAGGCATGGAGAAACTGAGGCTTCTGTAAGTGTCAAGGGATGTGAGTAATGTACATTGCTCTGTTGCATACAGTACTCACCTTCTACGTACTCTTGGATATGCTAGACTACATCTGTACAATGAGATACCTAAGCTGAGGAAATACAGGTGATGTGATTGTTAAATGAGCAAAAATATTTGCACGTTTTTCAATTATATCACCTGTGTTTCCTAACATTACGAATCACATTGTGCAGATGAGGTTTAGGCCTGTCCAGGGAGACAGAGGAGGTCTGGCCTTTGTTCAAGAGTGCAGTGGACATGACTCACTTCGTTGGTAGGCCTGCACATGTATTATCTCCTCTGTACTCTTCAACAAGCCTAAATTTAATCTGTAACTCTGAGTAGGCCTCACCTCAAACAAATCTCTGGATAGGCCACACCTTATCGGCATCCTGAAACAATCATTTAAAATGTTAGGGGCAGTTTTATGATGGCCGTGCGCCTCTTTTGCGCCGCCGTTGCATCACTTTTGTGACACAGCAGCAGTGCAAAAGATGCACCATGTTGCAAGATAGGCCTCACTTCATCTGCAACAAGATACCATCAGTTTAAAATGTATATATTTAGGACTGTGTAGGGGGCATGGAGAAGCAGAGGCTTCTGTAAGTGTCAAAGTTGTTGCATACAGTGCTCACCTTCTGCGTAGTCTTTCATATGCTAGACTACATCTGCACAATGAGATACCTAAGCAAAGGAAACACAGGTGATGTGATTGTGGAATGAGCAAAAAAATTGAACGTTTTTCAATTACATTACCTGTGTTTCCTAACATCATGAATCACATTGTGTTGATGCCTCACTCAGTCTGTATCTGACACTCTTTCCTTCACTTCCTCTGCCTCCTCTCTCCCTCACTCTCTTTTCCTTATTCACCCTTTCCTTATATAGTTTACCTAACTCACTTTCTTTTAGTAGCTTACACAACTTCAATTTAGTTTTCTCTTCTATCCTTCTTTTCTGTCACTGAAAGTATCTTCTTTTTTTTCTCTTAGTAATTTACTCTATTTCAATTTCTTTTTGTCTCTGACTGTCTATCACCGTTAGTTTCTCTTTTTTTTCGGCATGTTTATCTCTAACTTTATTTCTTTGTAAAATTGGATGATTGTCAATCTTTTCCCTTGTCTTTTCTAATTTTTAAATACATGTTTTAATATTTTTCAAATTTTTGTTCTTTCTTTCACAGATTGAAAGTATAAAAATAACAAGTGACTAAGTTAACGACAAATGTTTTGTACTCTTTTAGTTACATTTCTATCACATTTAACTTCTATTAGTTCCACTGCTTCATTTCTTTAACCCTCAGTTTCCTGCCTTTGCTACTTCCCTCATTCCTTTCTCTATTACTTACTTACTCTACTCCTTCCACTCCTTTTCTCAGTCCCTCTGTTCTCATAGTTCCTCACTCCTGTTCACTCACTCCGTCTCTATTACTCTCACTGTCTCTGACTGATCACTCTTTCACTACTTGTTCATTATGCTTTCTCCCTGTAGTTCAAGCACACTAAGGGGCATATTATCAACACAGGCGATAAAATTATCGCTGCTTTTATCGGCAGAAAACTGCCGCAAAAACGGCTTTACCGGCAGTTTTCTGCCGCAAAAGTGGCTTTAGCGGCAGTTTTCTGCCGATAAAAGCAGCGATAATTTTATCGCCTGTGTTGATAATATGCCCCTATGTTATTTACATTCCTTTGCTGTTTCAATCATTCCTTTTCTGTCACTTCTTCTTTTCTGCTTTCTGTTTTTTCTCTCTGTTATTCCACATGTTTTAACCTTAGTCACTATCATACATCTTGTTTTATTCCTATTTACTTTTGCTCACTGTTTTCTTAACACTTTCCCTCAAGATTGTTCTTTTAGTCCGGTTCTATCCCTACCTCTTATTCCACATCCTTTACTATTTTTCTTCTTATTTTGAACATTCACTCACATTCTCTAAGAAACTCTTGTTTATTATTCTTCTACTCTCTTGTTTTTTCTTTCACTTCCTTATCTATTTTGTTTTTCACAATTATACCCTCTTCCATCTTTTCTTCGGTAAATAGATCTATTAAACAGTATATCTGTGTTACTCCCTCTAGCTGTCTTTCTTTTAACATTACTCTCTGTTTCCTTCCCTTATACTTACTCTTCTTTTTTTTTTTTCTTTTTTTTTCTGGTTCGCTTCCGGTTCGCGTACCGGCGCGCGAACCGGGAAGCGAATCAAAAGAAATAGAGGTTGCCAGAGTGCTAAACATTCTAGCAATTTTTTATAAAGGGGAGGTAGTTCTGAAAATAACTTTTTTTATTATTATTTTTGTTGTTTTATATTTTTTTTATTATTTTTCTGAACATTTTTTTACTTTTTTTGTATTTTTTGAACGATTTTACATTTTTTTTGTTTTTTTTTAGGGGGAACAACGAAAAACAGGCATTAGAAAGGGCTCAACAGGAGCAAATTTTTTTTTTATTTTTTGGGGCGTACAGAAATACACAGTCACTGGATGTTGTCATCAGTGATGTCATCAGTGATGTCATCAGTGACGTCATTTGAGATGTCATCAGTGATGTCATCAGTGATGTCACTGACCATGTCATGAATGATGTAATATGTGACAAGATCAGCAGTGGATTGCGGGTGCGCGATATATAGTTAGTACAACTAACTATATATGCGAATTTCAATGGTTTTGTGTGAGTAAAATAAGGTTTTGTAAATGCTAATTCCTAACTATATATGGTCTATAACCTATGGTTTTTTCAGTGAATTTTCAAGGTTTTGTAAATGCTAATTCCTAACTATATATGGTCTATAACCTATGGTTGTTTCAGTGAATATATATATATACATATATCTATATATATATATCTATCTATATATATATATATACATATATATATATTCACTGAAAAAACCATAGGTTATAGACCATATATAGTTAGGAATTAGCATTTACAAAACCTTGAAAATTCACTGAAAAAACCATAGGTTATAGACCATATATAGTTAGGAATTAGCATTTAAAAAACCTTATTTTACTCACACAAAACCATTGAAATTCCATATATAGTTAGTTGCACTAACTATATATCGCGCACCCGCAATTCACTGCTGATGATGTCACATATTGATGACATCACTGATGACATCTCAAATGACATCACTGATGACATCACTGATGACAACATCCAGTGACTGTATGTTTCTGTAAAGTTAAAATATGTCTTACATATTGAGGAATGAGTAGATGTATAAGTGTCTGGACGAAGGATTTAGTAGGTGCATGACTGAATGTATGAGTGAGTGATTAAATGTGTCTCACTGAGTGCATGGGTTAGTGACTAAACTGTCTTAATTTGTGCATCATTATGTCTTTTGTTCTGTAAACTGCTGCATGTGTTGATCAGTAGCTATATGAGTAACTATATGGGTTATTGATTGATTGCCCAAGTATTTTTATGGGAGACTGAGTGTGTGTGTGGCTGGCTGGGAGGTGTGTGACTCTGTGCAGATCAATGTGTACTTGTAACAATGATTGTATAAGAGAGTAAGTATGTGTTAGTATATGTTTGAAAATGTAAGGTGCTCTATGTTTAACTGTATAGATTAGAAAATGGAAGTGTGATTGATTCTTTACAGGACTGACTAGGTGTGTGAGTAACTCCATGGATGAGTGGCAGAGTGTGAGTGTCTGTATAGGTGTATGAGTGCATATGATAGTGTTGTAAAGATGAGTGATTGTATGTATGAATGATTGTATGGGTGAATGAGTGAGTGTTTGTGTAAACATAGGAATCAGTGAGTGCGTATGTAGTAACTAGTATTGGTGTGCCAATGGTTTAAAAAAGTATACTCTGTATTAAACACTGGGTGTAACAGAGGTTATATGAAAGTGTGAGGAGATGCATTGTATTGTCACATGAATGATATCATCAGTGATGTGACCAATGATGTCAAATGAGATGTCATCAGTGATGTCATCAGTGATGTCATTTGAGATGTCATCAGTGATGTCATCAGTGATGTCATTTGAGATGTCATCAGTGATGTCATCAGTGATGTCACTGACCATGTCATGAATGATGTAATATGTGACATCATCAGCAGTGAATTGCGGGTGCGCGATATATAGTTAGTGCAACTAACTATATATGGAATTTCAATGGTTTTGTGTGAGTAAAATAAGGTTTTTTAAATGCTAATTCCTAACTATATATGGTCTATAACCTATGGTTTTTTCAGTGAATTTTCAAGGTTTTGTAAATGCTAATTCCTAACTATATATGGTCTATAACCTATGGTTTTTTCAGTGAATTTCATTGGTTTTTTAAAAGCTAATATCTATAGCTGTAAAATGTATTCTTCTTTAAATCCAAAAATATATTTTATATGTTTATTAATAATTTTTTTTTTAAATATTTTTTTTGTTTCGCTCCCGGTTCGCGAACCGGGAAGCTTTCCGTTAGCTCAATTTGATGCCGCGACCCGGTCCGCGAACCGGTAAACGTTCTGTTAGCGCAACTGCCGCGTTAGAAATCAACATCGTGATGCGTCGCGGAAGCGCGACGTATCACGTTGTCGCGTAATGCGTCTTATGACGCGCCGCGTTAGCGCACCCGGAAGTGCTCCGGTACGCGAACTGAGACGCGAAGCGCAGCTCCCCGGAAGCGATCCGCGGCGCGTCGCAAAAGCGCGACGTATCGCGTTGCCGCGTAATGCATCTTATGACGCACCGCGTTAGCGCACCCGGAAGTGCTCCGGAGCGCGAACCGAGGCGCGAAGCGCAGCGACCCGGAAGCGATCCGGGGCGCTTTCCGCAGCGCGTAACATAAGCGTGAGAGGTCATGTGACTTGTTAATAAAACTTTTCATTGGTTCATTTAACTTTTGGTTTCATAATCATGTAAGGCTAGGTCAGGTGACCTAAAAATAACACTTTTCATTGGTTTAGAACTATTGTTTTTCCCAAATGATGAAAACCCCTCCTTCTTTCCTCACTCTGACTTTCATCATTGTGAGAGGAAGACCTTTATTCATAGTAGAGCAATGGCTTCAGTAGTTGCTTCAGCTGGTGCACCCCACCACCACCTCCACCTCCTCATGGGAAGAGAGGACCACCTCTCCAGGTCATCACCAACACAGAGGAGGAAGAGGAAGAAATAGAGGAAGAGGAGAGAGAAGGACCACAGTTCTTGGAAGAGGTGCCCCGGGTTTCCCATAGGAAAGCCAGTTTCATTTGGCAGTTTTTTTCAATCCCTCCAGGGCAGAAAAAAGTAAATGCGAGGTATGTCACCTGCCTCATTTGCAAAGAGAAATTATCAAGAGGGACTGATAAAAAGTATAGCTACGGGAACTATACCATGCATCGGCACATGAACAGGTGGCATCCATTGAATTACAGCCGGGCGGAGATACGTGACATGGAAGAAAACCCAACAGCAACTCCTGTGGCCAGGTCAACATCGTTAATATCGTTGACAGCAGCAGAGGCACGGGAAACCGTGCTAAACATCCAGGAGAATTTTGGGCATATGAAATATACTTGTCTGCACTGCGGTGCATTGATATCATGTGGTAACATGAGCATTAATTCAATCAACCTAGCTTATAACAATCACAATTGTCCTAACCGCCCCAGACAGTAATTTTTTTTTTGCTCCTGTTGAGCCCTTTTCAATGCCTGTTTTTTGTTGTTTCCCCCCCCCAAAAAACAAAAAAAATATAAAATTGTTAAAAAAATACAAAAAAAACAAAAAAAAAAAAATAATAAAAAAAAAAATATAAAACAACAAAAACATAAAAAAAAAAGTTCTTTTCAGAACTACCTCCCCTTTCAAATTGCTAGAATGTTTAGCACTCTGGCAAGCTCTATTTCTTTTAGTTCGCTTCCCAGTTCGCGAACCGGTTCGCGAACCGGGAGCTAACCAAAAAAATAAAAAAAAATAAAAAAAAGAAGAGTAAGTATAAGGAAAGTAAACAGAGAGTGATGTTAAAAGAAAGACAGCTATAGGGAGTAAACCAGAGATACTGTTTAATAGATCTATTTACCGAAGAAAAGACGGAAGAGGGTATAATTGTGAAAAACAAAATAGATAAGGAAGTGAAAGAAAAAAAAGAGAGTAGAACAATAACAAAGAAGACTTTCTTGGAGAATGTGAGTGAATGTTCAAAATAAGATTAAAACATGGGGAATAACAGAGAGAAAAAATAGAAAACAGAAAAGAAGAAGTAACAGAAAAAGATTAATTGAAACAGCAAAGAAATGTAAATAACATAGAGCCATATCATCAACATAGGCAATAAAAGTTTTGCAGCTTTTATCGGCAGAAATATGTCACCAAAGCCGCTTTTGCAGCAGAAAACTGCCGCTAAAACCACTTTTGCACCAGTTTTCTGCCAATAAAAACAGCAATAATTTTATTGGCTGTGTTCATAATATGCCCCTTAGTGTGCTTCAACTACACAGAGAAAGCATTATGAACAAGTAGTGAAAGAGTGATCAGTCAAAGACACGAAGAGTAATAGAGACGGAGTGAGTGAACAAGAGTGAGGAACTATGAGAAGAGATGGACTGAGAAAAAGAGTGGAAGGAGTTGAGTAAGTAGGTAATAGAGAAAGGAATGAGGAAAGTAGCAAAGGCAGGAAACTGAGGGTTAAAGAAATGAAGCTGTGGAACTAATAGTAGGTGAATGTGATAGAAATGTAACGAAAAGAATACAAAACATTTACCTTATAATTGTCGTTAAATTACTCACTTTTTGTTTTTATACTTTCAATCTGTGAAAGAGAGAACAAACATTTGAAAAATATTAAAACATGTATTTAAAAATTACAAAAGACAAGGGAAAAGATTGAAGGACAAACAGTTTTTCAACAACTTTGACACTGACAGAAGCTTCTGCTTCTCGAGGACCCCTACACAGTCCTAAAGATATACATTTTAAACTAACAGTATCTTGATGCAGATGAAGTGAGGCCTATCTTAAAACATGGTGCATCTTTTGCACTGCTGTTGTCTCAGAAAAGTGTCGCAAGACACTAACATTTTAAATGATTGCTTCAGGATGCCAATAAGATGTGTCCTATCCAGAGGTTTGTTTGAGGTGAGACCTACTCAGGGTTCCAAATGAAATTTCGAGTTGTTTGAAGAGAACAGAGGACATAATACATGTGAAGGCCTACCAATGAAGTAAGTCATGTCCACTTCACTCTTGAACAAAGGCCAGACCTCTTCTGTGTCCGTGGACAGACCTAAACTTCATCTGCACAATGTCATTCATAAACTTAGGAAACACAGGTGATGTAATTGAAAAATGTGGAGTTTCTTTTCCTCATTTCACAATCACATCACCTGTGTTGCCTTTGCTTAGGTATCTCATAGTGCAGATGTAGTCCAGCATATTAAACAGTACCTAGAAGTGCAGCACTGCATGCAACAACTTTGACACTTATAAAAGCTTTTGCTTCTGCATGCCCCCTACACAATGCTAATTATATACATTTTAAACTGATGGTATCTTGCTGGAGATGAACTGAAACCTATCTTGCAACATGGTGCATCTTTTACACAAAAGTGACCCACAATGGAGCAAAAGAGGCGCACGGCCACCATAAATCTGACCCTAACATTTTAAATGATTGTTTCAAGATGCCAATAAGGTGTAACCTATCCACAGATTTGTTTCAGGTAAGTCCTACTCAGGGTTGCAGATGGAATTTAGGTTTGTTGAAGAATACAGAGAAGATAATACATGTGGAGGCCTACCAACGAAGTGAGTAATGTCCACTGCACTCTTGAACAAATGTCAGACCTCCTCTGTCTCCAGGAACAGGCCTAAACCTCATCTACACAATGTGGTGTGTAATGTTAGGAAACACAGGTAATATAATTGAAAAACATGCACATTTTTTTGCTCATTCCACAATCATATGACCTGTGTTTCCTTTGCTTAGGTATCTCATTGTGGAAATGTAGTCTATCATATGAAAGACTACGTAGAATATGAGCACTGTATGCAAGAACTTTGACACTTACAGAAGCCTCTCCTTCTCCATGCCTCCTACACAGTTCTAAATGTACATCATAAATGGAAACAGTACAGAATTAATTATACATGTTAAATGGTTTATTTTTGCTGTTCTCAGAATGTATCAAATTTCACTAAAAACAGTGACTTGAAGGTATTCATCATATAACAGCGGGGAAAAAAAACACAATCAAAATGATTGTGTTTAAAAAACCCATACAACATAACAAATCAGAATTCAGAACTCCTTAAAGTTAACTTACTTTCCATGACCGCGAAGGATGTCCTATGAACAGCTTACACTCTGTTGTGCTGTTATTACTTTCAGCCCGCCACTTTCTGAAAGAAAACCTCCATCGTTTTGAAAAACATGTTACATACAATAAATGACTTCTTGCTCTCTACCACAAGTTTCCACAAGGTCAAATCTTGTCAGAGCCATTTATAACTCTTGGATTTCTTGTAAGCCAATCCCGTCATTTGGCATTTCCGCAACTTTCAGAATTAAAATGTTGAAGATCATTTTCACAATCCTGGACTAGTAATATCTTCCCCTTCTTCCTCAGTCATGTTCTACATTTCCTATGACACTGATACTGCTTACTATGAAGCAGACTTACACTACCTCTATGACTACTACAATTATTTAATTCTCTACATCACTTTTAATCACAAAGCAATGTAAAACAGTAGACAGCATTGCAGACTTACATTCCCTCTACTCTATGTTTTGATTGGCTGCTTCAATTAGCTTATAAAAAGAAATAGTTTTTCTGAACTCATTCAAAGTGCACTTATTTCTCCATGACGTCCAGTCTTATGGTTAGAAGTTATGTCTCTGAACTACACTTATCCTCAAGGCCAAATCGTGTAGGAGCCATTAGAACTTCTTGAAATTCCTCAGAGCACATACCGAGATTCTTTCCCTAAAATGTTGGTTTTAAAAACACCAGGTAAGAGTTTTTAAGGTCATACGGCAATTTTTTTGTGAAAATTAAAACAGAATCATTGCAGAATGACCAGCCATTTCTAGACTTTAAATAAGCTGTGTAATGTCCTGATGTTATTGAAGGACCGTCATGATATATAATTGCTGCAGTTACAAAAGTCCTTCCTGATATTGACAACTGCGAAGCCACAAAATTTTTAATTAAAGTTGTCAATTTTGTTCCATCAGGCCTACATCGTTGGAACATTAAAATGACATACTGGCCATATGTTCGTATAAATAATGTGGACATCATTTCAGATTTACATTTGCTACACTCCATGTTGTGATCAGCTGCTTTTACTAGCTTATTAAAGGAGACTGATTTACTGTCTGGCAAAGTTAAATATATAAATCTTTCTGAGTCTACACTAGTAGTACTTGATACCCTACAGTTCTCGCAGTCATGCTGCCATTGATAAGAAAGCCCAAACAGCTGATCTACATCTACACCTTCAGCATGCAATACATCAAGCATATACATTAAAAACTCCTGACAATCTTGCTGAATATTTTGAGAGAATTGTGTTTGGCCTGAACATCTGTCTAACAGATTTCGAATTTCAGACACACTTTCTATGTTTGTTCTATCAGTGCTACATTTTTCTAAGACAGAATTTAACAAACTTCAAAATCTTTGATCAGAATTGACCACAATCTCTTCTTTTACATTTTCTAGAGAAAACAAAACATTAACCACTACATTAGCATAGCAGTTGACACCAGAACTGTTTTCAAATTGAAAACCAACAACATCTTCAACAGAATCCTTTTTGTTTCTGCTTATAATTTCAGGTTCATCGACTTTTCGTCTTTTTGCTACAACCTCCCCAGTATTGGTCACATTTCTTCGTTTCCGGCCTACCACACGTTTCTCAAACAAAGGATATTGAGGCAAATGTGGCGCATACTCTCTTCTTAACCTATTGTATTCCTTAACACAATCTAGATCCGCACAAATGCTTGTGACATCACACTCAATCAAGTACAATCCCGATAAAGTTCTAACTCGTGACAATGCCACATATGCCATACCCTCCTTGAACACAGAACTGCCAATATTCACCAATGCACTGTCTACACTTAAACCTTGCGATTTATGGATTGTCACCGCATATGCCAAGCAAACAGGAAACTGCTTACGGCGAACATATAAGTCTTTTACAAGCAAAAATCTAGCAGAACAACGACCAATTAGCTGTACTTCCTCAATGCCATCAAATTTAATTTTTAAAAATTCAATTCCATCTCTATTTCTGTATTTTACAAAATCAACAACATTACCCATTGATCCATTTACCAGACCTCTTTCAACATGTAAATTCCTTCTTAAAATTATACGGCAGTTCAAGCACACATTCAGAGTCTTTTCAAAACCTGCAGTTTTAGATATACTCTTCTCTAATGAATACAATTTTGTTTTCAGATTCTCAGACAAAATAATTGTTGATCCCATATGCTCTACTCTGTCAATAGCTTCCAGTTTCACAATCTCTTGCTTTTCTAAATGCAACATTTTGTTGTTGAATTTGGCACATTCTGCAAGAGTTGGCATCAAACATATTCCAGATTTCTTCTCAGTAATTTTCTGGAAAATATTCTCAGGCACAACATCTTGTTCTGCATATAAATTTGACAGTAATCGTGCATGTAAAGCTTCTTTCCCATGCTCGGTCACTTTTCCAATTGTAACATCTTGTAGAATAGTCTTGTAAACTTCATCCTTCACCTGACGCATATTTTCATGCAGTTCAGCATAATTGAAGTTTAACCATATATTGACGTTGCCAATGCTGCCTAGGCACTTCCTGGTATCTTCATGCGTGAGCATTTTGAACACAGGTTGCCCTTTCACTGGTGTCAGCTGCAGAAGATCTCCGAAAACAATGATGTGTTTGCCACCAAATAACACATCATACTCTGTTTTGAGAACTTCTTGCATTCTCAAATGCACAAAGGCAAGCATGACATTGGAAACCATGCTTACTTCGTCAATGATAAGAAGTTTCATTTTCCTCAAGATTCTTGAAACTTCAAAACAAGCATCTCCAGATAGCTTGTGATATTGTAATTTGTTGTCATGCTCCACTGGCAGCATCAGTAAATGATGTAAAGTAATCCCTTTAATGTTATGTGCTGCCAGTCCAGTTGGAGCGGTGACAACACAAGACAGCGATGACTCTGTCCTTTCCTGCAAATAACATGAAATTGCTTTAATAAGGAAACTTTTTCCAGTTCCCGCTTCTCCACTCACGTACAGTCGGACAGGCTTCAACGACGTACATGAGCACTCTTTCTTGTCATGACTTAAACCATGATCAATTTGCATGGTAACTTCGTCATATATTTTCCTCTGCTCAACGTTGAGTTGTCTTTCCAACTCTTCTAAGTTAACCGCATCCTCCTGAGCATGTGCCATGGCTCTTTCCACTTCATTCATAGCAGTGGCAGCTTCATTTTCGATAACAGGTCCTCCTAGTGGATCCTGACTCAATGAAGCAGAACTCTGACTGTCCTGAGAACTGTCTCTGGCAATCTCGTCTGCAATCGTTGCTTCCTGCTCAATTTCCGCATTCAACATTTCTACATATTTGGGAAAAGCAGGACATTCTATGGTCTCCTTGGCGGCATTGAAAGAGTCTTCGTAACAGAGGAAATCTCCAAGCAGTTCCTCTTCTGCACGCCAAGGCTTGAAAAGTTGCAAAAGTGCTAAATAGAAAAACTCCTTTTTTTCAGGAGATTCGCCACTCAATTTTCGATGGTTTACCAAGTGGCATTTTCTTTGCTTGCAATCGAAAGGCAACAACCTAGGCAACTGAAATTTCAAACATATTAATGGTAAATTAAATGAACAATTGACTGAGACTGACTGTAAGACTTAAGGGTTTTTATTTAACAATTATACAATCAATAAATCATTATTAAAACACAATCATAAAAGTTAAAATTTCATACAAGATTTCTAAAAACAAATGAGAACATAAGTAATTATATCAATAACGAATCAGTGGCGAGAAATGAGTCTTTTCTTGACCAGACATCCCTCACTTCCTATTACAGCATACACTCCTTTCTCAGTATCTTCTTTGATGTTCCTCTTGAATATGTAATTTTGAAGAACCTCATACAGACAAACATTGTCGAGGTGAATGCTTCGATTTGGATAATATGTATCCAACATGTTGGTCTTCAAAATGTCGGTACTGTTTGGCTCCTTTTCCGCCAAATACTCAATTTCCCGGACAGGTTTGAGAACTCGATTACGCGTTGCAGCAAGACCAAGACTCGCCCAAACGATACTCCTGGACTTGGCATAGAGACTTGCTGAAGACAACCGGTCAGAACATTCGTACGCTCCGATTTCTCGATGCGACAACATCTTCAGACTGAAACTGTACAACTTCTTGCTGAGATTGTGGCATTGTGGAGATGGGGCACCCCTGAGCCTTGCTGGAGCTGCATCACACTTGCGATACAACTCCAGCAATGCGCCACCTTTACGGCTCAGATGCGTCACGCATCTGTGCCATTTTTGCCCCATGCTGCGCCGCATTGTAAATGCAGCACACCATGGGTGGCGGAACAGCAGCGCATGATGACTGGCACATCCCTGGTGATGCACCAGTCATCATAAATCTATCCCTAAGCTTCTTATCTTGTTAGAGATGAACCGCCATATGTATCATCAAACTATTTTGCATTTCCTAAATAGCGAATTTTAAGGGATAAATAGCGATTCTTTACCATTCCTAATTTGCGATGAGCAAATTGCTAATTGCAAATTACCCATTCATTTCCATGGGCCAGGAGGCCCATATGAATGAAGGTGCAATTTGCGATTAGCAATTAGCTCATCGCAAATTAGGAATTTTTCCAAAGGTGCATGGGTGTCTCAAGAACACCCTGCTGCACCCCCTGAAAAAGAAATTTGGGGGCACATGGCGCACATACATGCCCTAAGGGCATGTATGGGCGTCATATGGCACCTTTTGTTTTTTGGAAAAAAAGCTTTTTGAAAAGAATTCGCAAATTACCACCAACTAGAAGTTGGTGGTAATTTGCAAATCCTTAATGGCCTTTTTTGCATATTTTTTGTTTGATACATTGCATTTAAGGATTCGCAAAATTTGCAAATCCTTCAGTGCAATCGCAAAATAAGGAATAGCAAATTTTGCTATTCCTTATTTTGCATCAAACTTGTTTGATACATACCATTTGTCTAATTAGCATTCGCAAAGGCTGAAATTCACAGAATTTTGGCCTTTGCGAATGCTAATTAGCTTGATACATATGGCCCCAAGTGAGGCCTGTCTTGCAACATGGTGCATCTTTTGCATCACTGCTGCATCGGTTTCATGTGGCACGTTTTTTTTACACCATGACACATCTGCCTAAATGCATCAATTTGTAATTTTGTCGCATCATAGCAAATCTTTTGCACCGCCGCTGCATCAGAAAAGTGACGCACAGTGGCGCAAAAGAGGCATACACCTATCATAAATCTGTCCCTAGCATTTTAAATGATTAATTCAGGATGACGATAAGGTGTGGCCTATCCAGAGGTTTGTTTAAGGTGAGGCCTACTCAGGATTGCAGATCAAAGTTACACTTGATGAACAATACAGAGGAGATAATACATGTAAAGGCCTACCAATGAAGTAAGTTATGTCCACTTCATTGTGCCAGTCATCATAAATCTATCCCTATGCTTCTTATCTTGTTAGAGATGAACTGCCATATGTATCATCAAACTATTTTGCATTTCCTAAATAGCAAATTTTAAGGAATAAATAGCGATTCTTTACCATTCCTAATTTGCAATGAGCAAATTGCTAATTGCAAATTACTCATTCATTTCCATGGGCCAGGAGGCCCATAGGAATGAAGGTGCAATTTGCGATTAGCAATTAGCTCATCGCAAATTAGGAATTTTTCCAAGGGTGCATGGGTGTCTCAAGAACACCCTGCTGCACCCCCTGAAAAAGAAATTTGGGGGCATATGGCGCACATACATGCCCTAAGGGCATGTATGGGCGTCATATGTCACCTTTTGTTTTTTGGAAAAGAAGCTTTTTGAAAAGAATTCGCAAATTACCACCAACTAGAATTTGGTGGTAATTTGCAAATCCTTAATGGCATTTTTTGCATATTTTTTGTTTGATACATTGCATTTAAGAAATCACAAAATTTGCAAATCCTTCAGTGCAATCGCAAAATAAAGAATAGCAAATTTTACTATTCCTTATTTTGCATCAAACTTGTTTGATACATACCATTTGTCTAATTAGCATTCGCAAAGGCCGAAATTCACAGAACTTCGGCCTTTGCAAATGCTAATTAGCTTCATACATATGGCCCCAAGTGAGGCCTGTCTTGCAACATGGTGCATCTTTTGCATCACTGCTGCATCAGTTTCATGTGGCACGGTGTTTTTTACACCATGACACATCTGCCTAAATGCATCAATTTGTAATTTTGTCGCCTCATAGCAAATCTTTTGCACCGCCGCTGCATCAGAAAAGTGACGCACAGTGACGCAAAAGAGGCATACACCTATCATAAATCTGTCCCTAGCATTTTAAATGATTAATTCAGGATGACGATAAGGTGTGGCCTATCCAGAGGTTTGTTTAAGGTGAGGCCTACTCAGGATTGCAGATCAAAGTTACACTTGATGAACAATACAGAGGAGATAATACATGTAAAGGCCTACCAATGAAGTAAGTTATGTCCACTTCATTGTGCCAGTCATCATAAATGTATCCCTATGCTTCTTATCTTGTTAGAGATGAACTGCCATATGTATCATCAAACTATTTTGCATTTCCTAAATAGCGAATTTTAAGGAATAAATAGCGATTCTTTACCATTCCTAATTTGCAATGAGCAAATTGCTAATTGCAAATTACTCATTCATTTCCATGGGCCAGGAGGCCCATAGGAATGAAGGTGCAATTTGCGATTAGCAATTAGCTCATCGCAAATTAGGAATTTTTCCAAGGGTGCATGGGTGTCTCAAGAACACCCTGCTGCACCCCCTGAAAAAGAAATTTGGGGGCATATGGCACACATACATGCCCTAAGGGCATGTATGGGCGTCATATGTCACCTTTTGTTTTTTGGAAAAAAAGCTTTTTGAAAAGAATTCGCAAATTACCACCAACTAGAAGTTGGTGGTAATTTGCAAATCCTTAATGGCATTTTTTGCATATTTTTTGTTTGATACATTGCATTTAAGAAATCACAAAATTTGCAAATCCTTCAGTGCAATCGCAAAATAAAGAATAGCAAATTTTGCTATTCCTTATTTTGCATCAAACTTGTTTGATACATACCATTTGTCTAATTAGCATTCGCAAAGGCCGAAATTCACAGAACTTCGGCCTTTGCAAATGCTAATTAGCTTCATACATATGGCCCCAAGTGAGGCCTGTCTTGCAACATGGTGCATCTTTTGCATCACTGCTGCATCAGTTTCATGTGGCACGGTGTTTTTTACACCATGACACATCTGCCTAAATGCATCAATTTGTAATTTTGTCGCCTCATAGCAAATCTTTTGCACCGCCGCTGCATCACAAAAGTGACGCACAGTGGCGCAAAAGAGGCATACACCTATCATAAATCTGTCCCTAGCATTTTAAATGATTAATTCAGGATGACGATAAGGTGTGCCCTATCCAGAGGTTTGTTTAAGGTGAGGCCTACTCAGGATTGCAGATGAAAGTTACACTTGATGAAGAATACAGAGGAGATAATACATGTAAAGCTCTACCAATGAAGTAAGTGATGTCCACTTCATTGCGCCAGTCATCATAAATGTATCCCTAAGCTTCTTATCTTGTTAGAGATGAACCGCCATATGTATCATCAAACTATTTTGCATTTCCAAAATAGCGAATTTTAAGGAATAAATAGCGATTCTTTACCATTCCTAATTTGCGATGAGCAAATTGCTAATTGCAAATTACCCATTCATTTCCATGGGCCAGGAGGCCCATAGGAATGAAGGTGCAATTTGCGATTAGCAATTAGCTCATCGCAAATTAGGAATTTTTCCAAAGGTGCAGGGGTGTCTCAAGAACACCCTGCTGCACCCCTGAAAAAGAAATTTGGGGGCATATGGCGCACATAAATTTTAACAACATTTCTTTACCTCAAAAACGATTTTCAAGTCATAATTTGAAAACACTGCCCACGGGGAAATGACTTAAAATGTCCTTAAGACACATGAAAGTGTTTTTTTAAAGCCTTTGCAAGTTTTTGGGTCACTTTTAACATGGCTATGTAACTCAAACAGTCAAAATCTAAATTTACCATGCACAGGTGGGACCATATTTACAAGGAATGTGCCCCACGGGGAAATGTCTTTTAATGTAATATGGGAAAAATGACATCAGAGACACTGAAATGCCTTATAAAGAAGCATACACCATTATATCCTTGTCATAAATTTACAAACCATTCCTTTTCCCCAAAAACGATTTTCAAATCATAATTTGAAAACACTGCACATGGGGAAATGACTTAAAATGTCCTTAAGACACATGAAAGCGTTTTTTGATTGCCTTTCCAGCATGGTTGGGTCACTTTTAACATGGCTATGTAACACAAACATTCAAAATCTAAATTTGCCATGCACAGGTGGGAGCATATTTACAAGGAATGTGCCCCACGGGGAAAGGTCTTTTAATGTAATATGGGAAAAATGACATCAGAGACACTGAAATGCCTTATAAAGAAGCATACACCATTATGTCCTTGTCATAAATTTAAAAACCATTCCTTTTCCCCAAAAACGCTTTTCAAATCATAATTTCAAAACACTGCACATGGAGAAATGACTTAAAATGTCCTTAAGACACATGAAAGCGTTTTTTGATTGCCTTTCCAGCATGGTTGTGTCACTTTTAACATGGCTATGTAACGCAAACATTCAGAATCTAAATTTGCCATGCACAGGTGGGAGCATATTTACAAGCAATTTGCTCCACAGAGAAAGGTCTTACATTAAAATGGGAAAAATAACATCAGAGACACTCAATTGCCTTATAAAGAAGCATACACCATTATGTCCTTGTCATAAATATTATAACCATTCATTTTCCTCAAAAACGATTTTCAAGTCATAATTTGAAAAGACTCCACAGCTCCTATGCACAAAAACACCCTGTCAGTACTAATACTTCACATTTTCTCCAATTACATTTTCTCAAAGAAACAAAATCTATTTGTAAAACACTTGAGACAAAGCAACATTTGAAAAACACAACTTTCTTCATAATTTTCTCCTTAAAGCACACTATTCTCTATCTAAATTAAAGAAATCTTTTCTCACCTTAGCAAATACTTTGAGTTTCAAAACAGTCTCAGAAACACACCAATTTGTCTTCAGCAGAGCAAAAGGTATGCACTCCAGAGTCTGCAGCTATCAAAAGCACAGAAATGCTGTAATTCTTCACACATATCTCTCATGTCACCCAATCAAAACTCTTCCCTCACTTTTTTTCAAATCAAAACCCTTCCCCCCTCTGCCCTTTCTGCCTTTTTTGCATAGCAACCACCTCCTTGAAGGCCTCTGGTGTTTGCAAGTTAACACAACAATGTTGCAATTGAACTCTGAACTCTCAGTGCACCTCATATCCAGTGCATTCTTTCATTTAATGATTTTTTCTTGACCACTCAAAATACATCTTTCAAAGAACTCATCCATGCACCCTAACTTTCTGTTTTCAGCAATCAAAATCCACCAATCACTGTTACTGCTTCATTAACACAGAAACTCCACAGTTTTTTTTCATTTTAAACTCTTATTTTTTCAACTGCCATTTCATTGCCACACTTCATCTGACTGCAGGAGAACCTTCTCTCACCATGTTTTCTGTCTGGATTGTTGGACATAGTTACATCTATTGGGCTCAGAGGTATGCTGAGAACAGGAATTTACCTAACCTCAATTTACAAGATGTGGAAATTAAGTGGTTTGGCCACAGAGGATTAAAATGTCACCAATTGATACCATTGGTGAAAACCTTTATGCATTTGCCAAAACCTGACCTGTTAATTGTGCACTGTGGAGGTAATGATTTGGGCACTTTGACTGGGGTAGGTCTGGAAATGCTTTTAAAGGACACCTTTGAGCAATTAATGGCACTTTTTCCTCAGACTGCCTTGGTATATTCAAATATATGCCAAAGACAGAAATGGAGGTGGTCAAACCAATTTTGTCCACAAATTGAGAAGTCGAGGAAGCATGTAAACAAATCTGTTTCAGCTTACATGAGAGACCATGGAATGGGCTCCCTGTACAACAATAACTTGCGTTACTACATGCAAGATATCTACAGAGGAGATGGAGTTCACTTCTCAGATGAGGGCAACAGAATTTTCACTCTGAATTTAAGACTGTGCATTGGTACCTACTTATAAGTACCTAAATGTACCATAAACCCAAAAGCTCTTCTCAGAGCTACCCTACATCTGATCACTCACAATTATTATTTTACTCTAACATTTTTCACTAATTTTCAACAAAGTACGCTCCCTGGGGCGCTACCCGGTACGCGAACCGGGAGCTAACCTCGCTAAATTTTTTAAAATGTTTTTTTTTTCGCACATATGGGCCTCCTCAGCCACCCTCAGAAAACCTAGGGGGTCAAGATAAGTCTACCGTGCCCCCTTCTACCCATTCTGAACATTATTTGCCCTCCATCTTGTATCTTAATTCGACCGAAACACAAAATGGTGGACTCCCGTAACGCTTAAGGTTCGCGAACCGGGGCGCTCGCCAGTTCGCGTACCGGGTCGCTCCCTGGGAAGCGCACCATCAAAAAAGGTGGGAAAGTAGTTTACAGAAAAGCGACTGGAGACAATTTCACCAAGTATAGATTAGCTCATACTACATACCAATGCCTACCATTTTCACAAATTTGATTGAAATTCCATTTAACCATTTAGCCTGTAGACCTCTCTAAACACCCTGAGGTAAATTACTTCACAAAACACATCTGAAGTGTTGGAATTGACAACCAATTAAAATGTTACTTTCATTTTCTACTTTTTTTACCTGACATTTGATTGGCTATGTACCTGAATATATATAAAGGAAGAGAGAGAAACACAGCCATTTTGACTACTACTTCCTGAACTACATTGCAAGATCATTTTCACTCACAACTTAAACTTGTTTTTAGAAGGTGAGATATTATTTTATAAATTTGAAAACATTTTCAGATAGTTATATACTATCCCTCTGTAAGAGTTAGACATTGAGAAAGGCTTCTTTATTATAATTATGGATTGATTTAGGTTTCTGTGGTATAATTAAGAATTTACTTAGGCTTCTTCACAGGCACTTTTTAATAGTACTACTTCACGCCTGAAACCATACAGTGCCCATAGATTACTTCTCTGTTATAAACTCACAAGTACCTGTCTGAACTTAAACCCAACAGTGCCCTATCTCTACTGATATATTTATTTTTTATGCAAATTACAGCAATAAAATGGAAGGTGAGCAGAATGTTTCCTTCGAAATTGTTCTGGAGAACAACACAGAAAAAGATATTGAGGACAATGATGACCCAGATTTCATGGATGAATCACGGGACCATGAATTAGTTCAATGTGTAGAATCTGTGGATCATTTACTTCATTATGATGACGGTCAAATGTGGGAACTTATGTTCACTCAACAAGAGGACATATCGGACAGTCAAATGCTAGACGTTCTATTAAATTTTGAAAAACAATCCGAAAAATAAAATTGTATGTAATATTAAAAAATTGTTTGAGTCTTTAATCATTTTTATATGTAATTCATAAACTAGTTAAATGTTAGAAATGTTATTAAATTTTCAAACACAATCACAATAATAAATAATTGCTTAAAAAAGAAAAAAAAGAAAAAATAATCAACAAAACCAACAATCAATTAACATACTGTATTTGAAAAGTCTATCATTCTTTTTTCCTTATAGTACGCTGCCCAGAACGCTTCCCGGTTCGCGAACCGGGCGCTACCCACGCAAAAAAACTAAAAAAAAATGTTTGTTTTTTTGCCCCGCGGGGCCCTTTTAAAGCCTCCACATTAAACCTAGGGGGTCAGGGAGGATCTACTATGCGCCCTTATGGTCATTTCCCCCTTTGTTTTGCCCTCCTCTTGTCTCTCAATCCTACCGAGAGACAAGATGGCGGCCGCTCCGGACTGTTTAGAATGTTGACAGACACCGGAGAGCCAATCAGCTTCGCTACGCGAAGTTCCGTTACGCGTAAAGTCCGCGAACCGGAGCGCTGCCCGGTCCGCTGTTACAGATATATATCTTTTTTTGAACGTTAATTTCTCAAAATCCACTGAAGCACATATATTGAGACCTAGCAAAGGCACATCGGGCTACCAGTCCCTACAATTTTGCCAAGTTTCGTGGAAATCCATTCAGCCGTTCGGGCTAAAAGTGAGGCCAACCGCCCTATGGAAAACTCAATGTTAAAAACAAGTTTTGGGACCCCCCTTTTTTCTCGGCCCCCCCTTGACGAACCCCCCCCAAATTTCCAGGGGCTGCTCAGAAACAACAAAATGTTCCATTTTCCAGAAAATTTCAGCCAATTCCGTCCACAAACGCCAAAGTTATTAGACATAGAATTTTCAAAAATCCCATAGGGAAAAAATCCTAACTATATATACCTACTGGCGACCGCCAGTAGGTAATAGATATATGTATATATATGAAAACACAGCTCCTCCTCTGCACGCTCTGCGCTCGCAGCCCACGCTTCCACGCCATCAAGTAGAGGACCGGACCAGCAAGTCAGCAAGATGTAATTTTTTATTGCCACATCACCCACAAAACCAGCGACGCGTTTCGGGCCAAGGTGCCCTTGTTCACGCTGCAACATAGTTACGTTTGTAATGCTCTTTTATACACTTATTTTTAGAAAACGTCACCACCCTCTGGTGGTGACCTCCAGTGTTGCATGTGTTTATACAAACAGTGAAAAAGTACTATCGCTGCTGGTTATTTTATGTATATACATCTTTCTGTGTATAGCATTGCGTCTTACACAAACATAACTGGTTAAATCCAAGTAATTCTAAGAAAATTCTGACTATGTGAACCATTCTAAAACATGTACAAAAACAATTGTATTATTAAACATCACATATCCGGATTTCCTAAGAAAATATGTAGAAAGACTGTATGAATACAATACTTATGATTCCCTTATGCATGTGCAAATCTGAGCATTAGCAGCGAAAGATAAAGTGCAAACAAGTGAGAAAAAGTGCAAAGTGTATAAGTCAAAAAGTGCAAAGTGCAAGAGTAAACCGCATTACCATCGGAACAAGGATACCATAAAATTCCATACATAAAAAATATTTAGAATTTTCAATTTTCATAAATGTAAGTGTTGCTGAAATAAAGGTTCCTTAAGATCATAGATGGTAAAAAAAAGAAGTATCAAAAATGTATAAAAAGTTTAAAAATGGGCATATGTAAAAATAGTATCATACCCCATAATTAGGTACATGTCATGGCACAATCTAACTTGATCTAAAATACAGTAGAAAAAGTTAAAAGGCAATTCATAGTACACTGGTATAAACAATTCATATATAGATGTCAAAGTAAATAAGCTAAAAATTTCAATATACAGATACAAGCAATGGTATAGATCATCTTAATCCCCCAGCGCTCACTGCTCACCCAACCTTATTCTGCCACTCTTCTAAGTCTATTCTCTCCTAATAGGGAACCTAACTAGGAGAAAATTGTTATCAAGAGGAGAAGAGGAGATTAAATGAGTATAGATAGATTACTCATGACAATAACTCAGAAATGTCTGGGAATAAGCATTTAAATGTTATAAGTAATGGTGCATTTCTTCAATGTTATTGAGTCCATTTGGCCAACGGCTATCGAGATCCAAAATGAATCTGCTTTCCAATTTTCTGAGCTGGAGTTCCCGATCACCCCCTCTTTTGTGTGGCGGAACTGCTCCAATCACAAAGTAACTCAAGCATGAAAGGTCATTGTTGTGTGCCCTTTTAAAATGCCGGGCGACCGGATATGCCGGGTCACTATGTAAAATTGCCCGTAAATGCTGTAATACTCTGACATGCACCTGGAGCTTAGTACTACCAACATATCTAAGCCCGCAGGTGCATGTCAGCACGTAAACAGCATGGTCAGTTCTACAGGAAAAATTACCCAAAATAGGTTTGGCAATGGAGCTGAATGGGGTGGAATAATGCGAGATGGTAGTGCCAAATTTGCAAGCACGGCAGCTTGAGCATTTAAAGAAACCCTGCGCTGGTCGTAGCCAAGATTTTTTTGTTTTGAGCTCAGGGGCAGCTCTATCCAAACAGTTACCCTTCGTTTTCGCACTTCTGAAAGTTACAGTAGGAGAGGCCGGCAATCTAGTGTTAAGTACATGGTCACTGAGGACAATAGGCCAGTTTTTATTGATGATGGATTTAATTTTCCTTTCCTCTCTACTGAATGTAGTAATCAGGCGTGGGCATTCTACTGGAGGGTCTGTTATGGTAGGGGTTTCTTCAACAATAGTTATGGTAGGAAAAAGACTTTCTCTAGACCGAGATAAGGATTTATCAAGAGCTGCTTTTAGAATACCATCAGAATACCCCCTTGCTTTTAGTCGTGTCATAAGTTCTTTTAGACAGATTTCATAATCAGAAGGGGAACTGCAAATTCTCTTTAATCTCAAAATCTCACCATAGGGGATTCCTGCAATGGTGTGTCTAGGGTGCATGCTAGTTGCGTGCAGTGTAGCATTGCCTGCAGTAGATTTTCTGTGTAGGGTGGTTTTAAGGGTACCATTAGCGACATATACTTCAACATCTAAAAATTGGATTCTGTTTTTGTCGATATGCGCCGTGAAGTTGAGATTGAGACTGTTACAATTTATCTCATGTATAAATTCCAGGGCTTCCTCTTTAGTACCTCTCCAAGCAATAAAAATATTGTCAATGTACCTCAAGAAACAAATCACATGGTTGTCCATCCACCCTTTATGGTGTACACTGAGGACCTGCTCCTCCCACCAGCCAACGTGCAAGCACGCATAGCTGGGAGAGAAGCAGGCCCCCATCGCCACCCCTCTAAGTTGTCTGAATATTTCTTTGCCAAAAGAGAAAAAATTATTGTGGAGGCACCATTCCATGAGACACAGAATGACCTTATTGTGTTCATAATACTTAATTGTTCGCTTGGAAAGATAATGTTTCACTGCTGAAAGTCCTTGTCCGTGATCGATGCTTGTATAAAGCGCCTCCACATCTAATGAAATAAGCCACATATCCTTATCCCACTCAATCGCTGCAATTTACTAATAAAATCACTGGCATCACGTATAAAGCTAGGAAGTTGTTTTACAAAGTCTTGGAGGAAAAAGTCAATGTACTCCCCCACTTTTTCGCCCACACTGCCGATAGCAGACACTATAGGCCTTCCAGGCGTAGGTTGTACTGCTTTGTGTACCTTTGGGATAAGGTAAAGGGATGGCAAGACAGGAAAATCAATGCACATAAATTTGTTCTCCTCGGTTGAAATTAAGCCATCTCTTTTCCACTGGCTTAACATCTTGTGTAATTTATGTTTGGCATTGTCATAATCTTTGTGTGAGGCTCTTGCATAGCACAGGGGGTCTACAAGTTGACGTTTGGCCTCGCTGATGTAATCCTGTTTGGGCCAAATTACTAAATTGCCCCCTTTGTCTGATTTTTTGATCACGATTTCATGGTTGTCTACTAATTTTTTCATCAACTTGTCATAGGCGCATTTGATGTGTACCTCTTTTTTTCTTTTTTTATGATTGTTATTGACCATGGTGTGAAGTTTTTTAATGTTATTAGTGACGCAGTCATGAAAGATGTCTATTGTATCCTTCGGCATCAGAGGAATGTATTTAGATTTACTTTGAAAGGGCTCAAACCTGCACCTATTTGAAAGATGGATATTTTCCTCAGGTGGCTTTGAGTGGCCTCATCAGGATCAATTTCTACATTGTCGGGAGAATCAAGAAGGTCATTTGCATCCAGGAAAGTATATGTATCAGCTGCACATAGTTGGTTAATGCCGCCAGATACATTTTCTTCGCTCAAAAAGTCAGTTTTATTAAGTTTTTTGGCTGATTGTAAAGCAAAATGTTTTTTCAATTTAAGTTTCCTTATGAAACAAAATAAATCAACCCTGGTCATGGCATAGTTAAAACTCTGCACAGGCGAATAGTTAAATCCCAACGATAATAGTTGTTCTTCCGCCTTATTTAAGGTAACATTGGAAAGATTGATAATCGTGTTGTCCATTAACGTCGTTTCCCCCATGTTTTTTTCTTCTTTTTTTGTTGCTGTTGAGCTCCGGTGTTGTTTCCATTTGCGCCGTCGTGCTTTCCGACGTTGGTTCCTCCTCTGTCTGTTTGCGAATTGGGTTGCCATGACCTTAAGGTTTGAAGCCTCTCCTCCACTACAAAATCCATTTCTTGCTGGAGGTTGAATGTTTCCAGTCCTATTAAGTTTAAATCCGAGTTGGGAGAACAAGATGACAAAGAATCTATACTCGGTGCACTTATTATGGATGAAATATCGCTGCCACTTTCATTATTAGCGGCGCCTGATGCCATGATGTTAGTGCTTAAGGCAGGCATAGTGTTGACATTGCTGGAATTGCTCCCTGTAGCCTTTTTCTTTTTAGTATATGCCTGTCTTTTTGCTGTGTTGTATTTGCGTGAGAATGTAAAAATCCTGCCAAAGCGATAGTCGTCCGCGTCTCGAGTAAATTTGGTTGCCTTTCGTATCTTTATTTTTTCTTCATGTTTGCGTATCTGTTCATTCATGATGTCTGTGAATTTCTTTATTTCTTGTATTTCTGGGCGAGCATTGATTTCAGTTTCTAATGTTTTAATTTGCCCCAACAATTTTATACGATCACTGGCAGCATATTTGATCAGTATGCAAACTAGGTTCATCGAGGCAGCCAGATTGCTTTCTCCCCATTCCTGCAACATGGCCGGATCAGGATTGTCAAAACTTGGCGCCAAGAGAATGCGCAACCCTCGGGGAACACGGCCAACCTCTTCATATTTGCTTAGGGATTTATGCTCCCACCATTTAGTGCATTCTGCCTTCCGTAATTTCTCCAACTCCTTAAATAGCAGTTTTAAGTTCCTCACTTGTGCCGTATCAGCGCCGCTTTGTGATGGTGCCTTGTCATGACCTAAGGGGTTATCAGTCCCATTAAACATATTCGAAGCGGCTTCTTCCCGCACTCTGTCAACCTCCTCTTCGTTCATGTTGTTCGTTATGTTGTGGGTTTTAGATTGTGGCAGGCAAGTGTAATTTAAGTGCCTGTAAAGATTAATGCTGCTTAACTTCACCACCGGGTTATAATGCTGTAGCACTCACCGCTTATCGATGACGGGAATCCGCTCCGTTTTCCGCGTCCTCCGACGCGATCCAAAGGGGCAGCTTCAATCGCCAGCAGTATTACGGTACAATCACAGCTAACCCAGGGGCAGTCGCCGTAGTTCCCAACAGAGATCCAAAAGATGGCGATTTGAAGGCGGCTGCCGTCTTGCAGTGAAGGGGTCCGTTACGGAAGCAAATCGACTTCCGTTCATATATGAAAACACAGCTCCTCCTCTGCACGCTCTGCGCTCGCAGCCCACGCTTCCACGCCAGCAAGTAGAGGACCGGACCAGCAAGTCAGCAAGATGTAATTTTTTAGTGCCACATCACCCACAAAACCAGCGACGCGTTTCGGGCCAAGGTGCCCTTGTTCACGCTGCAACATAGTTACGTTTGTATATATATGTATATATATATATATATATATATTCACTGAAAGAACCATAGGTTATAGACCATATATAGTTAGGAATTAGCATTTAAAAAACCTTATTTTACTCACACAAAACCATTGAAATTCCATATATAGTTAGTTGTACTAACTATATATTGCGCACCTGCAATCCACTGCTGATCATGTCACATATTACATCATTCATGACATGGTCAGTGACATCACTGATGACATCACTGATGACATCTCAAATGACATCACTGATGACATCACTGATGACAACATCCAGTGACTGTATTTTTCTGTAAAGTTAAAATATGTCTTGAGTGGATGTATAAGTGTCTGGATGAAGGATTTAGTAGGTGCATGACTGACTGTATGAGTGAGTGATTAAATGTGTCTCATTGAGTGCATGGGTTAGTGACTAACCTGTCTTAATTTGTGCATCATTATGTCTGTTGTTCTGAAAACTGCTGCATGTGTTGTTCAGTAGCTATATGAGTAACTATATGGGTTATTGATTGGTTGCCCAAGTATTTGTATGGGAGACTGAGTGTGTGTGTGGGTGGCTGGGAGGTGTATGACTCTGTGCATAGATGTGTGAGCAGTTGATTCACTAGATGTATGGGTTCAAAAGTGCATGTGGAAACAGATGTATGGGCGGTTGACTGTGTGCATCAGTGTATTGGTGAGTGAATGGATATCTCAGTGCTACATGTCAAAGTAAGTACATATGTAAAACACAGTACATGTGAGACTTGACATATATAAATAACTGTGCATAAGAGCCAGTGAATGTGTGAGTGGCTGTATGCATCATTGTGAACTTGTATCCAGGATTGTATAAGAGAGTAAATATGTTTTAGTATATGTTTGAATAAGTAAGGTGTGTATAACTGTATAGTTGGGAAAATGGAGGTGTGATTGATTGTTTGCATGACTGACTAGGTGTGTGTGTAACTTCATGGATGAATGACAATCTGTGAGTCTGTGTTTACACTGAGTGTATCTAAGGTTATATTAGAGTCTGAAGAGGTTCATCGTATTATCACATGAATGATGTCATCAGTGATGTGATCAGTAATGTCAAATGAGATGTCATCAGTGATGTCATCAGTGATGTCATTTGAGATGTCATCAGTGATGTCATCAGTGATGTCATTTGAGATGTCATCAGTGATGTCATTTGAGATGTCATCAGTGATGTCATCAGTGATGTCACTGACCATGTCATGAATGATGTAATATGTGACATGATCAGCAGTGGATTGCGGGTGCGTGATATATAGTTAGTACAACTAACTATATATGGAATTTCAATGGTTTTGTGTGAGTAAAATAAGGTTTTTTAAATGCTAATTCCTAACTATATATGGTCTATAACCTATGGTTTTTTCAGTGAATTTTCAAGGTTTTGTAAATGCTAATTCCTAACTATATATGGTCTATAACCTATGGTTTTTTCAGTGAATTTCAATGGTTTTTTAATAGCAAATATCATAAGCTGTCGAATGTCAAGTACGTGGTAAGTAAAAACATTTTCGTGTTTATGCACACTGATCTGCTTTGAATGCTGCCCCCCCCCTCATTTCTATTAGGAGTACTCTCTCTTTGCAGATAGTGAAGGGTAGTTAACACAGGCCTTTGCCCCCGTTGTAATCCGTCGTGCCTGCTTCTCTCTCCATTTCATTGATTGTTCTCTTTGGAGCATTCTCTATTTACAAACAAGCACAGAGTCGCAATACTCTGTTTAGTCTTTGCAGATAGCGAAAAATCGTGTAAAAAAACAAAAGGAATCGAGCAAAATCAGTAGGCCACTAATGGGATCTCTTTTTGGTCTGGCTAAAATAGAAACATTAGGAACAACCTGTTGAAAATAGCAATGTGTATGTACATAAGCGGCGTTCATTTGTGTTCACAGTACCCCTTGTTGATTGTTTGAATCGAGCATTGAATTGTTCGAAGTTGGTTCTCTTAAGGATCTTCTCTGCCTGAAAACGAGGAAGAATAGGAATATTCTCTCTCCCTTTGCAGATAGTGAAAGGTAGGTAACGCAAACCTTTAACACGTCGTCCCTATTTCGTTCCTCATTGATTGATTGTTTGCCCGAACATTGACTGTTTGGGAATTGGTTCTTTTTGGAGGTATTCCCTGTTTGCAAATAAACGTAGGAAAATCTTTGCAAGTAGTGAAAGGGTAGGTAATGCGGACCTTTGTCCCCCGTTGTAATCTGTCATGCCTATCTACTCCCCACTGATTGATGCACCTGTTTCACCCGGACCATTTACTAGAGATAGGTCATCTGGCCCGACCAGAGAGCACCCCTAGTGAAAAGGACATATGCAATAACAACGAAGTGATCACTGTATCCTGTTAACAGAAACTTTAGCATGAAACAACCTGGAAAGAAAGGAATAGGAAAACGAAAATCAGTAGGCCACTGATGAACTTTTTATTAAATAACAAACAAAGAAACGATAACAATACGTAATGATAAAACCTATTATTGTCCTAGAAACAAGAAACGTTAGAAGTAAGCCCGTAATAAGAAACCTGAAAACAGTAAGAGAAACCAAGTGTGACATTGCAACGGCCACAAGGCAACGAGGGTTCATCGCCCCTCACTGCCCCAAAACGTGTCTGTCCCACCGCCTGCCACGCCCAAATAACGGCAAACTGGGAAAGATACAAGTCAGCAGACATCCGCCCCATTCTGGAAACTTTATCGGGATTGTACTTGATTGAGTGTGATGTCACAAACATTTGTGCGGATCTAGATTGTGTTAAGGAATACAATAGGTTAAGAAGAGAGTATGCGCCACATTTGCCTCAATATCCTTTGTTTGAGAAACAGGTTTCCGGCTACGCCCAGCCGGAAGCAACACATATAAGGCGGGTCCTGCTGCCAACCGTCGGCCAGGAGATCATCACGTAGGGTGTAGCCGGAGGAGAGGCCGAGGCCAGCGGGACCCGGCCAGGGGGATTGCTACGACCACCCTGGAGAGTTGCAGGGGGGGGGAATGTCCGTGTCCTCGACCCTCCCCTCTCTCTCCCAGTCCGGCCACCATCAACCAGAGGCCGAGGCCGACGGGATCCGGCCGCGGTGGCGGTAACCCTGGAGAATTGCAGGTTAGACCCTCTCTCTCCCAGTCTGTGCCAGCATCCATGGAGGGCCTGGGAGTGGAGAGGCCACTGCACGAAAGGCCCAGGAGAGGCACCACACTCCAAGGCCTGCCCCACCGGAAGAGCCAAGGAACCCGTTCATGGGGCCAGAGCAAAGGGCGTCCGGCCGCCATCCACCGGAGGTCCGGCCCAAAGACGGACGGGACATTTCTTCTTTCTTTTATAATGGCTGCGACAACACTGGGGGGGGGATGTCTTGCACATGCCTCCGACCCCCCCCCCTCGTCCTCATCGCCTGGTCCGGCCATAACAAATGTCAAGCGAGACGCCGTGGGGTGCACTGGGTGGGAGAGACGGTGCGAACAGGCCTCTCCCGCCTCCCCAGGTGGAGGCTTCCCAGCTGCACCCTCAGCCCTCCAGGCGCCCGGAAAAGGGTTCTTCCACTGTGGCGATGCTGCAACGTCTCGCCCGGCAGGGTGGAGCCCGTCCGCTCATTTGACCCCGCGATCGCCAGTAGCTACCGAACTCTCAAAATGGCGGTCGACCTGGCAAGAGCGGGCCCAGCATGAAGAAATGGCCCGGTCACTGGTTGGCTCCACCACCGTAGTCCTCCACGACCTTGAAGATTCTAGAGGAGCCGCGGGAGTCCCCGACCCCCTCAGACACTCCCGATGGGGAATGACTGCCATGATCGCCCGTGGAGTGACGAAACTGTAGCCGCGGGATGTCGGCGCTCCCATGCTGGCGCCAGCTTCAGTTTGAATGACTAGAAACCTGCAGACCTCAGTTCCGGTGAAAGCACAGTGTGACCCGGTAGGAAAAATTGTTGCACCCCCTCCCCTTTTTGACTGATGGTTCAAACCACCGATCCTTTCCTTTGCCCTTTTAACGGAACTTTGGACTGCCTCCCCCCCGCGGCGCCCCACGCCGTTATTTGCTGGGCGGCAACTTACTAGACATCACCTTCGTGCCATCCAGATTTCAGCGCGTTCTGCTGCCTTGGAACTATTCGCACAACAGACCGCTACTGACAACCCACCCCCCGGGACGCCCCACGCCGGATACCCAAATCAGTGCGGCACCCAGGCAACATCTTCTGAATTTTCATAATTTGAAAGAACTAGTAACATGTCCTCATCAGGAATTTCCTCTTCAATCATCTCATCAGGAATCTCCTCATGAAAAGTCTGCAATGATGATTCTTGTAACTCTATGGTCTCCAAACATTCGATAAATTCGCCATCAAGAGATTGATCAAAAAAATCATTCAAGTCATCTCCTCCTTGTGAGAATATTTCATTATTGGTGCTGTCAATTTCATTAAATGTAGTGGATAATTCAAAAGAAATTGCCACGGTCTCTTCATTGTTTAATTGTTTTTACTGTTTTTGTTTTGTTGTATATATTTATAAGTTATTAAAGTTTTATATTCCTACTACTTTGTTGGAGTGCTATATATTTTTAATTTGACACATAATTGTAAAAACTTTGATGTACAAAGAGTCATCCCTGGAATCTTCCGCTTCAGGCTCGGTCCCCTCCCCAATCACAATACAGGATGGTTTTCAGATAGTAGGAACGCGTGTGGTTTGACGGATCTCATCGGGTGTGGGCCTTGATCTACTATAACTCCTTTGAAGAGGGGTGATTCTTTACAGCTGGGGCCATAAACTACATCTGCAGGGCTAGCTGATAGCCTGGACAATCGGACACAGAGGAAGAGGAGTGTCAGAGGGTGCGGTAGTGAATAGGGCGAAAGGGAGGTGTCGGGCGGGCACAGAGTGTGATTCTCAGGGAAGAGCAGCAGAGCAGCGCAGATGGGGGGAGGTTTATTGCCGATGCATAAGACAGAGAGCGGGGGTGACCAGTGCCTGGGGAAGATGCTTGCGAGGGTGGGGAGCCATGCTACGGATCAACAGCGTGCAGAGAGTGGGTCTGGTCAAGGCATCTAAAATGGCTGCCATGCACGACAAAAGTGTGGCATTTCAAAAAAGGCAAGATGGCGCAGACAATGTTTTTCAACACTTCCTCATTTCCTTCGAATCGAACGTTAACAGACGTTGGTGCATATTACCAAAGTTAAGCGATATTTATCGCTAACGATGCTTAGCAACGAATTTTTTACCGCTAAGCATCGTCAGAAATTATCGCAGATAAACCTTGCTATTATCAAGGTTTATCGCAAATGCCATAAAAAACGACCGCAATGCATTAATATCGCTGAAAACTCAGCGATATTCATGCATTACCGAGCTAATGCTCTTAGCCATGTTATCCACCTCCCATTGGATAACATGGCTAAGAACTGCTCAGGGCAGGTGGTAGCTTTTGGAGATATTCGCGCTTAGCGCGAATATCTACAAAAGTTGGTAATAGGAGATAGATATCTTGCATGTTGTAATGCAAGTTATTGTGGTATATGGAACTCATACCATAATCTCTCAGGAAAACAGAAACTGATCCTTTTGGGACCGCCTGAGAAGGCCTAGGGGGTGAGGGGTACTCTACTTTGCCCCCTTTTCACGTTCCGAACTATTTTATTTTACTCTCTTCTGTAATTACACAAAATGGCAGCGATAAGATGCATCAGACACAGACAGTGAGAGAAAGGAGGCCGGAGATGAAGAAGAGATGTCAAATACACATTGGAGATAATATAGTGGGAGAAGGAAAGTAAATATGAGTAAACTTACCATGTAACATAAAAATGTTGCACTCTATACTATAAGTCTCATTTTATACTACAATCACTTCGCTACAACCTCATAAATTAAAAATAAAAATGAATAATGTCTCAAACAATTTTTGATTTCTAAATATAAATTTATTCTTCTGAATTTTCAAAATTTGAAAGAACTAGTAACATGTCCTCATCAGGAATTTCCTCTTCAATCATCTCATCAGGAATCTCCTCATGAAAAGTCTGCAATGATGATTCTTGTAACTCTATGGTCTCCAAACATTCGATAAATTCGCCATCAAGAGATTGATCAAAAAAATCATTCAAGTCATCTCCTCCTTGTGAGAATATTTCATTATTGGTGCTGTCAATTTCAATAAATGTAGTGGATAATTCAAAAGAAATTGCCACGGTCTCTTCATTGTGAGCCATTTTATTTTGAAATTGCTTGCTATAAATTGCAGAAAAAAATAATCACTTTCATTTATCGTTTTTAGTAATACATAATATAAAACTAACTTTATCAAGTATTTAGTATAACAGAAGGACTGCAAATAAATAACAGAAAACATTTTTCAAATTATCTTAAAGTGTACAACATAGTTCCCCTTACAAATTAACAACTCACCTTTTTAAAAGTAGGAGAAGTGTTAGTACTGTGTAAATCAAACACCAGAAATTGAGCACCAAAAATTCCTCACAAATATACCTCAGACAGTAGTATCACAAAATGGCTGTGGTTTCCTCTCATTTTAGATATATACATAACCAATTAACTTTCATCACACACAAATACAAAACCAAAGTAACATTTTAATTGGTTCTAAATTTCAACACTTTCAAATGTGTTTTCCCCATGCAATTTTCCATAGGACATTTAGATACGTCTACAGCCTGAATGGCTGAACGGAATTACACCAAACTTGGCAAAATGGTACATCAAACCTAAGAGGTCAGGGATGATCTACTATGCCCCCTTATGGTCATTTGCCCCTTCGCTTTGGCCTCCTCTTGTCTCTCGATCCTACCGAGAGACAAGATGGCGGCCGCTACGGACTGTTTGGAATGTTTACAGACGCCGGAGAACCAATCAGCTTCGCAAAGCTCCGTAACGCGAAAAGTACGCGAAGCGGAGCGCTGTTACAGATATATATCTTTTTTTGAACGTTAATTTCTCAAAATCCACTGGAGCACATATATTGAGACCTAGCAAAGGCACATCGGGCTACCAGTCCCTAATATTTTGCCAAGTTTCGTGCAAATCCATTCAGCCGTTCGATTATTATTATTTTTTTATTTTTTTTGCCCCGCGGGGCCCTTTTAAAACCTCCACATCAAACCTAGGGGATCAGGGAGGATCTACTATGCCCCCTTATGGTCATTTGCCCCTTCGCTTTGGCCTCCTCTTGTCTCTCGATCCTACCGAGAGACAAGATGGCGGCCGCTACGGACTGTTTGGAATGTTTACAGACGCCGGAGAACCAATCAGCTTCGCTTCACAAAGCTCCGTAACGCGAAAAGTACGCAAACCGGAGCGCTGCCCGGTCCGCTGTTACAGATATATATCTTTTTTTGAACGTTAATTTCTCAAAATCCACCGCAGCACATATATTGAGACCTAGCAAAGGCACATCGGGCTACCAGTCCCTACAATTTTTGCCAAGTTTCATGCAAATCCATTCAGCCGTTCGGGCTAAAAGTGAGGCCAACCGCCCTATGGAAAACTCAATGTTAAAAACACGTTTTGGGACCCCCCTTTTTTCTCAGCCCCCCCTTGACAAACCCCCCCAAATTTTCAGTGGCTGCTCGGAAACAAAATGTTCCATTTTCCTGAAAATTTCAGCCAATTCCGTCCACAAACGCCAAAGTTATTAGACATAGAATTTTCAAAAATCCCATAGAGAAAAAATCCTAACTATATATACCTACTGGCGACCGCCAGTAGGTAATATGTATATATATATATAATGTATGTAGTTATTGAGCGCCTTCCTCCGACTCCGAGGACCACTCCCTACCTATGTTAATTTATTTTTGAGTGTGTCAGCCAGCCTGCCATGTGGGGTGGCCTATCTGTTGGTTACACAATCAATCAAAACAAAGTACCTCATGTTGTCTCATATATAAGCAATTCTCATTGAATCAGGTATATAATCTGCCTTTTTGTAGTAGTCAGGGCAGGGTGAAAGTGAAATTGAGCAATTGGCCTTGATGTAACAGAGAGAGAATGGCCAGTGCCACCCGCAATAGAAAAATACGAGCTTTCCCACCTGCAGACGGTAGTAAATAAAACTAACATGAGTATGCATCATGACTCAAGTATGTTTGTCTTGGGCGCAAGCTGACTGAGCTGGCATGCCCGCTACAACAAGGTTATGTAATTTTGCTAAACTAGAGAGAAAAAGAAGACTGGTATACTGTGTACTGGAGTCCATAGTGCTAGTATAATGCCTGAAACTCTCACAAATGCCAAAGGCCGGGGAAGTGGGAGGACAGATACATACCACAAATGTTATGTACTGTGCTTGCTAGTGCTACTGCTACTATGCCACTATGTGTCGAATTAGTTTTGTGCAACTGTTTTCCTAAGAGTATTGGTAATAGTCTTTTTTTCTTTCTTGAGATATCTCCTTCAAAACCAACCAGGAAGGAGTTGGCAGCCATGGCCCGGCGCCGGAAACTGGAGGCCATCTGCATAGAGTACCGGGGGCTGGTGGCTCTGGTGGAGGAGGAGGAGGAGGCGGCAGCAGCTGCATCCTTCCCCAATGCCCGGGCCCCAGCCAGGCCCTTCAAGTAGTACGGCGCCGCAGTCAGGCAGTCTCCCGCTGCCGCATACCAACAATATCCATCACTACTGCTGCCCCCCGTGTATGCAATTGCAGGGCATATGCACGCTGCATGCTCCTCCGGAATGAGCGACTGGAGGAGGTGGTAGAGGAGCTCAAATAGAGGGTCAAGGTCCTGGAGATAGACATTCGAAGAGCCCGCCGCTAAAGAAAGACCCTGTTTAATTGCCATTTTTTTATAGGTTCTTTTGGTGGGTGGGAATTGGGCTTTGGGGTTTACTTTTTATGGACAATTGGACATTGGATTTTTAGGACTTTTTCGCTTTGGACATTGGTTGGGGTTAGGGAAAGAGGTGGGTCAGGTGTTGTAGGATTTTTTACATAGTTTATTTTTTGTTAGAGGATTAAATTATATATATATATATATACTTTACATACAATGAGATTAATGTTTTGTGGGTGAGGTTACTGTTTTACGTCACACTGTTTCCTTGCTGCTACAGGGCCACAGCCAGTGTTTGATTTAAATAATTGCTGACTTTGTAAGACACAAAAAGAAAGATGCAGTACCCCTCACTGAGTGACTTGTCCTACTAGTATTGTCAGTCTCTCCTCCTAGTCCATTATTATACCTCTCCCAACTACTTTTCATACCTGTGATTGATGTTTAAGTTAGGCACAGTGATGGCTGCATGATGAATCCGATGCAGGTTGGGTTTCCGAAGAGAATGGAGATGCCATGGTTGTGTGTGGTAGTAGACACTGACAGTAGCATTTACAAAAAAAGAAAATGAAACAGTCAGTCACCTGAGAGTGACCCTGGGAGGAGTAGTAGAGTGAAGTAAATAAAACATAATGGTGGCGGGGACAGCCTAGTACAAGAAGTTACAAACTGTAGTTGTCGAATGAGTCACTTAACCCAATCCTACTTCGTAACCTTTACTGCTGTGTGGTAGGAAGTTGATGAAGAATCCAATCAATGCCAGCAATTATGATGTGTTAGGTCCCTTTGGAAAATAATTGGCTGGCACATAGACTGAGCATGGGTGGGCAAGCAGAAGAAGATCCTCGCCCTGCCTTCAAATTGAATTAGTGTTGCTTTCACCAAATCTGCCCCATCAATCGTGTGATCAATTGTTGGTGTACATTTAATGTAGTCACATCACATCTCAATATAAATCACACAGCCCGGGGGGAGAGGATTAGGGTTTGATGAATGGATGTGAAGGGGGTTTGGGGAAAGGTTTGACAAAGAAAAACAGTACTCATGGACACAACAAAAGCAAAACACAATCTTGCCTGACAACCATGATCTTATTCAATAAATCTATAAAGTGAGAAAAAGGAAATGCATGCATGATGATGATGAAGATAACTTGATGGTTAATGATAATGAGTAGTACTTACTAAGAGCAAAGAAAATAAAAAAATAGTTGTAGGGATCAATTAGCAAACAAACAACAACACAACACAAAGTCGTAATGATTGAAGAGAAAAAAGGAATCAAAATAATTAAAAGACGAACAATGTATGATACTAAAGATACTGTAATACCCTGGTCAGATTGTGGAGTTGCATCTCGTCATTCCTCTTGGTCCTCCCTTCCATTGACGCTCTGTAGAACAATCTTGAGTGCCACTGCCTGACTGATGCGGATTGGTAAGGTAAGTGTGAGTTGTTTCTCCCAGTATAGCACAGGGTAAAGGCCGGCCTGTAAGTGTAGATGGTTTAGCAAAAGGGGTATTGAAAAATCAATGAATAAAAAAAGCATCAATTACAGTGGAGTGCAAGAAGAGAAGAGAGAACACTTTCAGACTGAGGTGGCTTGGATACACCCTGTCTACTCTTCTGTATACAGCATTAAGCTACAACAACAACACGACAGAACACACTGCACCGGGCTGTGACCAAACCTCCATTTAGCTTAGATTTCGACAGAGCCAGACAAAGGCATATACAGCAACCTAGCATTTTCAAAATAAAGGGACTAAATCAATGCGCCGCTGTCAGTCATACCACTACACACGACTCCACCACTACGTGGACATGTAGGTCTGCTGTGGTTCTGGTTGAATTGTTGTGTTTACCTTTTATGCTAGTTCATTAAATGCAGTTATTCCATCAATCATTTCTGATCCAACTAACTGACTGCGTGCAAAGATAGTATGGTCATCATTATGGTGTGGTACGTGCTGTTCAACTCCAACTCAGCCTGTAGTTACTCCAATTAAGTCCATACATATTCCATATTAAAAAATTGCAACGGATATTGGCCTGCTGCACCTGCAGTAGTAGGAGTACAATGTAGTTATTATTAAATAAACAAGGAAACATTGACTGTCACGTGAGTCACTTTTACTTTGTAGATTAACTAGTAGAGTTCGACTTCATGCACATTCGCTCAAGAGTCAGCAAGCATCCAATGCAAAGCATGCCATCATTCATTAATCATCATTACCTTTCTTGCTCTTCTCTTTGGCTGTCAGATCAGATGTCTAGTTCTGACAGGTGTGTGTTGTTTTTTCTAACGAGGCAGTGGCCCCTTTACTCCACATTAATTTTGAGTGTTGTTAGTCACGGTTTCGTTTTTCTTCTTATTCAGTTGTAGCACTTTGGTTCACATGGCTAGTACTGGGATGGGCCGTGGCCTGGGTAGCGGTCATTGGTGAATTGAGTTTGCAGAAATGTCAGCAAGTTTCTTCAAAGACTCTTGTCTTTCTCTGCCAAGTACCTTCTGTCCTTACAGTGAAGATCTTTGGATGCCTGCCAGTGCAGAGGATGTAGCATTCTGACAGTGATGAGTTCACTTTTGGATGCCTGTCCAAGTTCTGACAGTGAAGACAAGAGTTGTGGATGCCTTCAGACAGAGGCGGTAGCCTTCGGACAGTGATCAGTTTCTTCTCAGAAACAAAACGGAGAATAGCTGTAGTCATGTTTCACTTTTTATTGAGGTACTGTTAGAGGAAACATTTCTTTTACTATTTTCCATTTCCACCCAGTGTCTGGCTTGATGGAAATGTATTTAGGGCGAGCCCGGCAGATGGAGCAGGACTCTGAGGAGTGGAGGGGACAGTTAAATGCACAGACGTGCAACTCCAATAGGGAAATAAAAAGAGAAGACAGCGGTGATGGATTTGTTGTGATTTGATTAGAACCAGAAAGATAGATACACACACAAATAAAGGAAGGAAGATAGTAACAATTTGAAAGCCTAGTTGTCAGGGAAGAGGAGCTTGTCCTCAAACGCGGATGGTTTGGACAGAAGTAGGTCATGTAATCTACTACTTATGTCATCAAAGTCGCTCTCCTCTTCCTGTTGTGATTCTCGTATTTTGTAGTCTGGTGGTATAAAGTGCTGATTCATTTTGAACATGGTTAACCTCTCCATGCTTTTGGGCGAGAGACTTGTCCTTTTCAAAGTTACAATGCCACCAGCAGCAGTGAAAACATGCTCGGTAGAGACACTTGCGACAGGGGAAGCCAGTTACTTTATTGCCAGCTTGCTGAGCACTGTCCAGTGGCTTCTTTTCCCATACCAATACATCAATGGGTCTCTGTTGGGTCATCCAGATAGGCCTAGACCGGCCGCTCAATGCACAGGGGTGCTCCGATGTACTCGGCCTCTTTTGCCTTTGCATCAGCATTGGACTTACCATACCCCTTCCGTAGAAACCAATCAGTTGCCGATTGTACTGTGGATGATCCTGTTCTTGCTGTTGTTGATGTTATTGGTAGTATTGGTGTCGGTGACTGTTGGGAGGAAAACGTACTGACCTCAGGCTCAGAAGTAGAACTTGACTCTGGAATCTTCTCTGTAGTACTTGTTCTGGCCTGGGGCCTCTTATTACCAGCCGTTCATTTTCAAAGTCTGCTTGCTCCGCTATCATAGTTTTGTACTAGTCAACATCTGCTTCTGAAAAAGGAATTACTGCCTTACTGTTCAGAAATACTTCGTACCATGGATCCAAAATTGTAGCAGTAATGTAATGTGGATGTGACACAATGTTATTTTGAATCATTGTATTGTTAGATAAGCGAACGGCTAAGGATTCCACCAAATAATATGCGTCTTGTTTGTCATCCACACCTGCGTATGTTTCAGACACCTCCTTCAGCTGTTGCTCCAGCATATGCAACAATGGGATAGCTTGGCCCATAGTACAGCCCTCCCTGCTGACTTCACGTGTGAAGACCTCAAAAGGAAGTAGCATCTCTGTCAGGCATTTAACGAGGTGCCATTGGCCCATCTCAATGGTCATATCTTTCACAGTAGGATCCCCTCATCGTTTCATGACATAAGCATTGAGTGGTATGTACTGCTCAAACAGACGATCAAGCATGTAATAAGTTGAGTTCCAAAATGTTGGCACCCCCTGGATGTGTGCTTTGACTGGCATTTTATGCTCACGTTGAATGACCCTCAGCACCTTTCAGGCTTTAAAAGAATGGCTGAAATGTGTGCATGATCTTCTGCAGGTAGCCAGTAAGCTGCTGACCTTGTATTCATTTTTCAGAAAGTCTTGAACAACAATGTTAATTCAGTGTGCCAAACACGGGACCCTGAAATAGTCACCATCTTTTATGACCTTAACTACTTTACTGTCGTTGTCTGTAGCAACAAAACCAATGTTAGGACCTCTTGGGTGCAGCCACTCACAGACCTTGCTGTTAAACTCCTCCAAAATGTTTGCAGCAGTATACAATTTCTCCATGGCAAACATGGCTATACTTGCATGTTTGCGAGTGACATAAAAAATCTCAGCAGCGTCAACATCAGCAGATATCTGATCTCTAACCCCCACAAAAGACATTCCAACCAAGATAATTTTTTAGAGAACTGTACTGGAACATGGTTTTATTGAAAAGATTTGGTTGCTGTCCAAGTCCGTCTCTAACCACGGAGTTTCTGGAATTAAAACATTCTCCTGCTCTTGAGGGTTACTGGGACTGGATTACCGTCCCTGTGGATCGGAAGAAATATCATCAGTTTAGGGTTGGTACATTACCTATTAATACCTTCACGGCGAAATGGAGCGGTGGATGTAACACTAGTTGTCCTTTCGGTCCCACTCAACAAGAAAGTATTGGACATATCCTCTTTATTTGCCCCGAATATAAAGTCCCCAGGCAAACATGGTTAAAACCTATCTGTCTGCAGCTAGGTCTTAAAACAGGTTGTGAGTCCTTAAGGATTCTTCGAACTAATAACTCCCAGCCTGTGGTCGTAGCTGTTGCGAAGTTTCTGCACTGGATGTGGATAATTCGAGCTCGTAAATCATGTCCACATTGATAAATTGTGTGCTATTTTAAAGTAACTAAATGTGATCATGCCATCTAAATGTATATATAAGTTGTATGTGTAAACTCCAGAATTATTATTTGTCTGTTTTTTGTTTTTTTTAAACTTAAAATTTTGGTAATGAACTGTACATATTTTATATTGATGCAAAAACATATGAAACTCCTCAATTAATTTACTTAACTTATTGTTTTAATTAGTAATTGGAGGGTTGATAATTTGTCATAACCCTGTAAAGTTTTGTGGTACTATGATAATCTGCCGATTGATAAGCTAATGTATAAGTTCAATTGTGTTAATGTTTAATCCCCTTTATAATGTTGTCTTTTATGATCTCTAAAATCGAAATAAATACTTATGAAATTAAATGACATCCAGTATGCAGTGATGCACATGTAATCAGTGGCTTGGCAACTGGTCCACATGGCTGGTGGATACTATGAACAATACTCTGCTTCAAGGTTTTTCCAAGCAATTCCAGCACGTCTTGATGTAGTGCTGGAACAGCAACGTGGCCAAAATAGTAGCAGCTGTGAACCTGCCATTTTGGGAAGATGGCTGTCACAAATTCAAGAAAACCCACCCCTTCAACAAAAGAAAAAGGGAGAAGGTCCAGTGCTAACATTTTAGCCAGCTTCGAATTGTACAAGCATTCTATTGGGTGGTCGTGTTCGTACTGCCCCTCCAGCCTAAACATGTCGATAATGGTAGGCTGCATGGTTTTCCTTAGGCTCAATGATGCACTTGTTTTCATTGAGGTACTCCTTGCTGTCCCAGGCAGACTCTTACCCTAGTGCCACTGAGATGTTGCTGAATAAGATGTGGGCGATGATAACACTGCACTGCTGGGGACAGGGATACTTTGTGTACCACTACCAGAGAGACTGTCTCCCTGTCCTTCCTCTTCCACCGTGATTGGATCTACTACTTGTTTATCCCCACCAACATGATTGGTTACAGTTCTTATGTCGTGAAGGTGGTCCTTCCAGTCAATCATGGGGTGTTTTTTCAGATGGGTTATTTGGCCTCTGGTACCATAGTTTGTACAAAGCTTACCCCGACTAACAGAGGTATTACAAATGGAGCATATAGCAATGTTCTCCTCCTTTTCGCTAACCGTAAAGAAGTCCCAAACTGGGGAGCTTAACGTTTGCCTCCTGCTGGAGGTGACACTTCCAATACCGGATGAACTGGAGGGTGTGTGTTGAATTTGACTCTGTGCTGTACGACTACCTACTTCTACTGAGGTGGTGGTTGTACTGGAAGTAGTTCATTGCCGGGCCTTTGCTAATATAAATATGGAAGCTGTAGGTCGTGTTGGTGTTACCTGTGTTGGAGGTATGCGTGCTACATGCCTCGCAGCGATTTTGGATAGGGTAAGAATGTTGGTCTCCATCTCCTCGGGGCCATGAGTGATGTTCGTGATGACTAGCTCATCATCATCCTGCTGTTCTACTTTTCCTTGTTGGAGATTTGGAAGACAATGGATCTTCTGAATGAGTGGCTTCCTCTTCTTCTTCTTCTTCCTCTGCATGAGGCTCAATTTCCTGAACTGTCCCTACTTCAGGAGGAACAACAACTACTATTGCAGGCGGTGGTTGCGGCTGTGTTTCCTCCTGCGTTGATTGGGTACTACTTTGAGCTAGCGATACGTTTATATCAGGCTCAGCATCACTGCTTTCCACCATTATGCTGGCTACCGCTTCCACACTCATGTGCTTGGGCCTGTGTTGGTGGTTTGGGCCCACTGATGCGGAGGTGTTGCCCCCAACTTTCCCCCCAGACACCGCTGCTGCAGGCGTAATTTTTAGTTTCCCAAAAAAGGTGATGGGGGAACACCAGACTTAAGTGTCACTTCCTTCTTCTGTTCCTTCTTTTCAGCAAATTTTTTGGTTTTGAAGGACCTGGTACCTGCTTTCTTTGGGCCATCTTCTTCAGATGTCAGCAGCACTCAGTTGCACAAGTTGCCGAGATGTCTGGTCAGGTCACATCACACTTACAACAGCAGGACGTCTGCCTGGCAGGACAATGGGCGATGATGACAGACACCTCCTCCTCAGTCTTTTGTGCACCTAAAAGCAAAAAAGCCAGAAGAACATCAGTCAAAAGTGGAATTTGTTGTTCTTTAATTTTAATTACTAGTAGTGTACTGTGTACACTCAGGAAGAGTAAGAATAGCAAAAACAAAAGCAAAAATACAAATGTAGTAGAACCTGTTTGGCCTTAATTTGTGCATCATGTGGGATGGATGCAGCATCAGGGACCTGCAGATGGCAATGGGAATGGAAGCAGTAAGCCAAGAGGAACAATGGAAAGACACACAAGCCTATGTGGCAAAAACAGCATACTTCTAACTACCACCACAAAATCGTCCCCAGCCACATGGTCACTCATCACAGGCACAAGGCCCGGAAAACAATGAACTCAAGCAGGCCTATATCACTATATGGCCAGACAAAGGATGCCTATTACACAACACAGCTTTAATGCAAAAAAGAAAATCCGCATGGCTAAAAAGGTTGGAAAATTACACAGCAACACATAGACATGCAACCAAGGCATTTATTCAACCGACACCCAAAAAGTTAACTACACCCCAAAAAACACATTTTCCAATTCAATCCAATGCCATCCATGCCCTAAATGATGTTTAAATTCAACAGACACCATACAAACAGTTGCTTCATGAACCCCCTGATGAGTACCTCTGGGAGTCTGGGCCTACTGGCATACTAGTTTTGAGGCCTATGGCAAAAACCCAGTGGCTGGTCCCACACAATGGCTGCCACCACATGGCCAGGCCACCCACAACAACAAGAAAAGAAAGAGAAGACAGACAATGCAGGCATAAGGCAAAAGCACAATGCCTGACTTAACAAAATTGCCACCACCCACATGGCCAGGCCACCCACAATAACAAGAAAGGGAAAACAAAGAACAGGAACAGGAAGTTGGAGACTCTGGGGAACTTCCTTCCTCTTTAAAACAAATTGAAAAAAAAGAAAAAGGACTCCTTCCTCCAAAAACTACAGCCAAATGACAACTGTAGGAGTTTTTTGAGCCAAATGACCAAATTATCATTTTCGAGAAGGTTATATTCTGCTCAAGAGATATTCTTCGCCAGATTGCAAATTCTGCATGTTCGACATCATGATCTTCACAAAAGGTCGTTACCACACGCGTGCCAACGCATATTGAGCGTGCAAAGAAGGTAAAAAGTGTAACTTTGCGTTGTCGCGTACTGCAGAGTTGCCAGAAGTCCTGGAGCTGAAAGCCCAGGGTTACCAACTGCCTGAAAAGGCCTATTTATTTAATACACACCAAAAAAAAGTAATACCACCCCAAAAACCACATTTTGGAATTCGATGCAATGCCATCCATGTCCTAAATGATGTTTAAATTCAACAGACAACATAGAACAGTTGCCTCATGCACCCCTGATGAGTACCTCTGGGAGTCTGGGCCTACTGGCAGACTAGGCCACAAGTTTGGAGGCCTATGGCAAAAGCACAGTAGCTAGCCCCACAAAATGGCCTCCACCATATGGCCAGGCCACCCACAATAACAAGAAACTAAAAGCAGACAATGAAAGCCTATAGCAAAAGCACACTGCCTGCCTTCACAAAATGACTGGCACCCACAACAACAAGACATGCAGGCCTATATGGAAAGAGCAGCACACTACTAAATTACCACCACAAAAAGACCCCGAGCCACATGGTCAGTCACAGTCACAAAAGGCCATGGAAAACAATGAACTCAAGCAGGCCTATATATATGGCCAGACAAAGGAGGACTGCTATGCTAAACAACACAGCTTTAATACAAAATTGTAAAACACGAAAATCTACAGGGCAAAGAAAGGTTGGAAAGTTATACAACAACAAGCACACACACACATCCAACAAAGGTATTTATTTATTAACACACACCCAAAAAGTGAAATACACCCCAATCCACATTTAGCAAATCAATCCAATGCCATCCATGCCCTAAATGATGTTTAAAATGAAACAGACATCACAGAAACATGCACCCATGAGTACCTCTGGGCCTACTGGCTGAAATTACAATCAAAGAAAAACAACTTACTAGGCCCCTACTAAAAAAACAGGCCACCCACAACAATAACTGATAAATGATGAAAATCCCCCACCAATGTAGGTACAAACAATGCCCCAATCAAACAAACAAGTACACCAATTCCAATTTCCAACTTACTTGTGAATCTCAAATCCAAAAGTCCTCAAATCCAATCCAATAATATGATGCAGCAGACAGACACAAAAAGTGATCCTTCCAGCTCTAAAGCCAAATGAAAGTGAACAGCACATGGACAAAGCACTGGGAGGAGCCTGCAGGACAGGAATAGGAAGTTGGAGACTCGGGGGCACTTCTTTCCTCTTGGAAAAAAAAATAAAAAAAGGACTCCTTGCACAAAAAACAACAGCCAAATCACAATCTGAGTAGTTTTTTTTTAGCAAAATTATCATTTTCGAGAACGTTTTATGATGCTCCAGAGATATTGTTTGCCAGGTTGCAGTTTCTGCGTGTTCGGGATCGCGATCTTACCAGCACTGCCGCCAGAAGTCAGATCGTGTGTCCCAATGATGTGTCTGCGTTCACACATTCTCGCGGGATCGTGCAAGCGGATTAGAAATCTCATGGCGCACGTGAATGGATAGGAAAGCTCGTCGGCAAACGCAGAATCATGCTAAGGTGTTACAGCACGTGCGAGAACACATATTGAGCGCGCAAAGAAGAAAAACAGCTATGCTACGTTGCAGATTGCTTAGTATACAGTAACTTTGCGTTCTACGCGAATATCGAAGCTGCAGAAACTCTGCAAACTCCGCGAGTGTAGCATAGTTCACCACCCTGGTTTAGTGGTTACACTCATGTCCTTTGTCCAGTTTCACCCCAGAGCAGGAGCAAATGGCTCCTGCAACCGGTTTGAACAGGAGTATGCACAGGGACACCAAATGTGCCCTCAGCGCAGACTTTCAGGCATTCTCAGCGTGCACCCACTCAGCCCCAATACACTAAATCATGTGACAGGAAACCTATTGTCAAGCCTTCACCTACTCGAGCTCAGCTCAGCAGCAGGAGGACAGACCTGTGTCTGTGATTAGCTGCATACATTTTGTGATGCCCAGGTCGAGAAAGCTGGCATCGGGTAGGGCGGTCACCCACACTAGTGGTTCTACAAGGGAGGAACCATACCTCCCACACTCTAGTTACTGGTGTGGAGGTATGATTCCAAGGTGTTTAGCACCAAACACAACATGTTTCCAAGCAGCCGTTTTAAAGTTAGCATTTACCTTGAGGTTTATAATGCCCTTAAGTATATATGGTTTAGCTGCATCACAGACAACCCCGGAGAATAGATTCCGAAGGCTACAGAGGGGCTCTGCTCATGCAGGGGCACCCTCTCACACAAAACCCAGCACCCTGCCTTCAGGATTGATAAGGCCTGCCATAGGGGTGCCTGATAGGTTTATATGTGCAGTGATTTAGAATAGATATAGTTCACCTATATGAAAGTAAGGGGTTCATTCACCAACTTACACAGGCTGCAGTAGCAGATCTTTGGTGTCAGTTTGAATGGTCTCTCAGGGGTTGCATAATACATGATGCAGCCCCTGGGAGGCCTCTGGGGTACCTATGCAATGGGTACATGGTGTACCATATACTAGGGACTGATACCACAGTGTCCAATATGGAATGTACCTACAGTATATGCAATCAATTTAGAGAAGAAACAGCTTAACTGGGGTCCTGGATAGCAGGATCCCAGTCAGTCTAAATCGAAAACAGTGATACATCAGCAAAAAGAGGAGGTAACTGTAAGAAGCATATCCTACTCTCCTACATAGAGTTTAGCTCTATTTGGAACCACACCATCTAATCATAAAAGAGCTGTGTTTGTGTTTTTATTGCTGTAATGTATATTTGTTGTGTAACAGTGTGCCTGGGTGTGTCAGCATAAGAATCAGTGTGTGCCTGGGTGTGCCAATGTATGCATGAGTGTGTTCCTGGATGTGTTAGTGTATGCATCAGTGTGTGCCTTGGTTTATCAGTATATACATGAGTATGTGTCTGGGTATGTCAGTGTATGCATCAGTGTGTGCCTGAGTATGTCAATGTTTCCATAGGTGTGTGATTGGATGTGTCAGTGTAGGTATGGCTGTGTGCCTGGGTGTGTCAGTGCATGCATGAGTGTGTGCCTGGGTGTGTCCATGTATGCAGGACCGTGTGCCTGGGTATGTCAATGTAGGCATTAGTGTGTGCCTGGTATTGTCAGTGTTGCATCAATGTGTGCCTGGGTATGTCTGTATATGCATGAGTGTGAGCCTGGGTTTGTCAGTATATGCATCAATATGTGCCCTGGTGTGTTAGTGTATGTATAAATATGTTCCTAGGTATGTCTGTATATGCATCAGTGTGTACCTGGGTGTGCAGTGTATGCTTTAGTGTGTGCCTAAGTGTTGAGATTATGCATCAATGTCTGCCTGAGTGTATGCATGAGTATGTGCCTAGGTGTGTCAGTGTTAGGCTCAGTGTATTATTGGGTCTGTTAGTGTATGCATCAGTGTAATCCTGGCTGTATCAGTGTATGCATCAGTGTGTGCCTTCCTTTCTTTGTTAATACATGAGCGTGTGCATGGGTGTGTTAGTGTATGCATCAGTGTCTACCTGGATGTGTTAATGTAGACATCAGTGAATACCTGGCTGTGTTAGTATTATTTGAGTGTAGGCATGGGTCTGTTAGTGAATGCATAGGTATGTATCTATGTGTGTTGATGTATGCATAGGTGTGTGCCTGGGTGCAGCAAAGTAAGCATCAGTGTGTGCCTGGGTGTCTCATTGTATGCATAGGTGTATACCTGGATGTGTCAGGGTGTATAGAATACCTGGTTGTATTACTGGATATATTAGTGTTTGAGTGGTTGTGTCAGTGTTTCGATTGGTGTATGCCTGGGTATTGTTACTCTTTAGAAGTTTTTAATCTTCCTTTGGTGATCAATGTACTTTTGCTTACTTTCATCAAGTGCCCTCCATTTATATTTCCTTTTACTTTTTGTAAACATCCTACTCACTTTTATCAACCTTATATGCACTCATGCCTTTTCTAACAATCTTTTTTTTAAACTGCACCTTCATTAACAAACCTGTTAAATGTGTTTTTTGTACTCTATATTTGTTTCTCACTATCAGTTAAAATCTATTCTTGTTGAAAATGTGCAAAAACCAAGCACAAGAATGGCATACTACTCTCATACAAGGGAACCATTAATTGCAACCTTTTAAATTTTGCTTCGAAGGATACTCAGACAGAAAAATAATCACAACATCCCTTTCATATTTATTTCATTTTTTATTGATTGTGTTTTTTATAGCACAAACTTTGAAGTGCTTCACAGAGTATGCACAAGCAGGTGGTGAGTATCTGTATGGGCATCAGAGTGGGTACGAGAGTGTCTGTGTGTGTGAGTTGATGTGAGAGTGTCTGTGTGAGTGGGTGTGAGAGTGTCTGTATGGGCATCAGAATGGGTGTGGTAGTTGGTGTGAGTGTGTCCGTAGGGGTGTCAGAGGGTATGTGGGAGTGTCTATCTGGGAGTTATAAAGGGTAAAAGAGCCTGTATCTGACTGTGTTACTGGGTGTGAGAATGTCTGTTTGGGTAACACAATGGGTGTGAGTATATACATATATGCATTTTTGATTCACGGCAAGATTCAAGGGTCCATTGTGGGATTACATGTTGGGCTGCAATGAGCCCCACATCAAATCCACTGATCTCGTGTATGGCGAAAAAAAAAACAATTTCTCTGGCATTTTGTTGCCCATTGTACATGCTTTTCCCACATCTATAATGCAAACATGGGATCAGGAAAGCTCTAAACTTACCCCTTCATTTATTTTAGATGCTACTTTTCAGCCCCAGTGACCATTTCCCAATTATATAATGGCAACCGCAACTTTTCTGTTAAGTTGCAGTCAGGCAATCAGGACCTTGTTTAGGCTCGTGGATTTGCAGAGCCACCATTGTCCACATCACTAGATATACAAATGTGGTTTTCTTCCAATAGCTCAAAAACATTTTTAACCGATTTACACCAAATTGGACTAAAAGCTATCTTTCTGCCAAATTTGGTGCAAAGGTGACCAGCGATTTGGACTGTAGTCATGTTCAAAATTCCTTTGAGAAATTGCATGGGGAAAATACATTTTCTCTGACCCTACTTGATGAATCACCTAAATACTTTTAACACAGCAGCTGTAGTGAGTGGCGTACTAATTTTGAAATGTTGTGAAGATTTGTCAAACTGTGGCAGAGTTAAATAAATATAACATTGGCATCTTTAGACAAATCTTCAGAAAACTTTCAAAACACTTTCTCTTTTTGGTTCAGTTCAGCTGCTGTGTTGAAAGTTTTGGAGTGATCCATTAAGTGGGGGCAGAGAAAAAAGCGGGTCCCAAAACACGTTTTCCCCATGTTACATTGATGAGATTTTTCATTTTTTGAACCGCTGATCGGAATTAAACCAAATTTGGAAGAAAGCTAGATGTTAGTCCAGAAAGCGTGCGTTTTGATGTAAATCAATTAAGTTACTTCATAGATATTACCGTTTTAAAAATATTGAGATCTTGTGATATCAATTCTTGCAGTGGGCTCACAGATCCTACAAAAATTTGATTGGCTGCCAACACTTCAACCAAGAAGTGTTGGCAATCATCTTGGGACTCGGCTTCAAGCCGACTCCCACAAAAAAGTAATAAACAAATGAAAAGGGGGAAGGTTGGGAATACTCTGATCCCACCAGATATAGTGGGGGGGGAAACCCACAGGGCCCTCGATGGGAGTAAAAAGTATTTTTTTAATTAAATTTTTGCAGTGAATTTGCATGTGGACACCCTGATAAAAAGATGGGCAGTCTTACGTGCATCTTTTTATGAAGCCTCCAGGATGTCCAAATCTAGGCCTATAATCAAGAAGGGATGCTCATGGCCCCCCCCATCTAGACTTTTGGGAAGCCTCAGGGACTGCCACCTGCTTGGACAATGAACAATAATAATAAGGGGGGGCTCACTTGGCTCCACCGCATCTCCAGGGACCGCCTCCTCCCCACGGCACTTAACAATACCAATGGCGGGTCCCCTGAAGCCCCAGGGACCGCCACCTCCCCGGGGCACTTAACAATATGAATGAGGGGGTGGCCCCATGCTCTCAGAAAACTGGGACTGCCCAGGTCCTGCTGGGGTCCACGTGACCCTGTTCCTTAATTTAATAAAAAAATTAAATAGAGGAAAAGCCATGCCCCAGGGGATGGGGTTCCCGGGGCCATAATCTGCCAGGGGAGGGATGCCATGCGGCCCCCCCTTTCTCCATTTCTCAAAATACCTGGCCTCTGGGAATGGGGTCCCTCAGGCAAAAATGGCCCAGGGAAGGCAGGGCTCATGGCCGCCCTTCCTTTTTAATTACAACAATTACAGAAAAAGCTACCAACACAAAACTGGAGGCCCCACACCCATTCTGCACCACTCTGCAATCACACCTCTTGGTGCACTGCTGTTAGGGGGATGACGCCCCCTTGGATTCCGAGGATCCTTGGGGGCCAACAAGACCTCCTGTTACCTCCAGTAGGTCCCACACAATGGGATAGCTGAGAGGTGGTCAAATGTTACATCCCTTTCTTACCACTCTGCAAACACTCCTCCTGGTGCACTACTGGTTTGGGAATGAATTCCACTTTACTCCCTAGGGCCTCAGGACCAGAGTGGACCTTATTAATTCATAAATCAACCCATACATCCACTCACTCACCTATACAGCCACTCATACACCACCTCACACACTAATACAGCCACTGACATATCCACTCATACACCCATACAGCCACTCACACACTAAATCAGTCACCCATAGATCTAGTCACATACCTACTCAATCATTCATACAGTCAATCACACAACTACTTACCCTTAAAGTTATACACACACCTCCTCACCTACTCATGCAAATACTAACGTGTATTCATTCATCTATACAGTCACTGACACAAACACACTCCCTCATACAGCCACTCTCACATTTACTCACTCACATATCCCATCACTCACCTATACTGCTTTTCACATACCCAGTTACTCTCCCATATACCACTGACACATGCACTCACTCACCGACACAGCCATACACATACTCACTCTCCCATACAGCCCCTCACACACATACTCACTAACCCATACAGACACTGACTCGCCCATTCCCTCTTCCATACAGGCAGTCACACACACCCTCACCCACCCATATTGTTATATAACCAATCACTCACCCATATAGAAGCTCACTTACCCACTTACATACCCATACAGCCACATACACACCAACTGACAGACTGATACAGACATCTACACAACCAGTCGCTCACCCATATATTTACTGAGACACCTAATCACTCATTTATACAGGAGGTGGTTGTCCCCAGGGCTGCAGGGGGTTGTGTAGGGCCCCTGCATTTATTTTATAATGTTTGCCCTGGGGTGATGGTGGTCTTAGAGGGGCAGATAGGCCTAGCTGTCGCACCCACATACATATAGAGTCCCAAGAGGTACGGTCCCTGGGGCTTAAAAAATTCCATGAAGAGGGGCCCTGTGCACCCTCTCCTTTTTTAATTGTGCACATTCAAACACCTCCAGGAATTGTCCCACCAAGGGGCTCAATTACACAGAAGCTAATTTCAAGGATGTTGTTGTGAATTTGCGGTAAATAAAATGGGCAACCCAAACTGCCCTTGAGGGCTCGGGCAAAACAAGAGGAATTGGTAAATATGCCTTCAAGGGATTTATTTGGTTATGTAATTAGATTGTTTTATAGTAACATTTGAGAGCAAGATTAACTGTATGCTTGCTAATTGATTTCTTTCAAAAAACGTATTTCTTTATGCAATTTCTTCAAATGGGTAGAATACCGTCTAAGGCGGAACAATCTATATCATAGAAAGAAATGGTGTATAAAACAAGCAGAAACTGGTGTATATATGAAACTATTCACTTTTTATATTAGAATTTTTGTAAAGGGTACTCATATACAATACATGCAATGAAACAAGAAGGTAGTTATTCGACACTTGTAAACCTTCACTGTGACAATTGCCAACACTTTTTCTCAAAATAAGCCACAAATAAATATCAAGGAAAAAAGTGTGTAGGTCGATGTTTCGGACTCTAGTTTTGCATTAATGAGACCATCTTCAGGACTGTATAGTATTACAGTTGTGGACCCTATAATCAGTCAAAGCAGCTTGGCTTTATATCTTCAAAGTTTTGAGCTGGAAATGAGCTAATCTGTCTCATGTAAAACTTAGGAACGCCAAAGGAAGCATATTTGAGCTTTGCAGCGTGTCGTTAAAACTTTCTCAAACCGAGAGAGAGTCTAACGCGGTGAGCGTCGAGATGATCTAAGTTGTTTTGTCGGTCTTATTCAGTCCGATCAATGCATATCGACAATCTTCTACGTTATGAAATTGAGGACAGGACTCCGATGTATTATCGTTATTAAAGGCTCTACAGAAGGATTCAATCAATTCTTTTGTTCTCTGATTTGCGAGTCGTGATCGGGGGCGCATAAGGATTCCGTTGTGAATTTGCAGCAAAAAGTTTTAAAAGGATTGGAGTCGAGGTACTCCTACGGTGCCCCATTTTTTCACTTTTTAATGGTTTTTTGGGGGGACTCGGTTCAAGCCCAATCTCAAGATGGCTGCCAGCAATTCCGGCTTCAAGTGTTGGCACCCAATCAAAGTTCTGCATTTTCCTGCATGAGCTACAACTTAAACGCAAAGTCCCGGTGGCCACAGATATAACTAACTTCATTTTCCTAAATTGCTCAACAACTACTCCAAATAACAAAAAGGAGAATCTGGCCAACCAAATCTACCTTTCTACCAAATTTGGTATAATTCCGTGCAGCCCCATGGGAATTACATGGGAAATGCATCTTTTAATGACCCTCCTTTTTCTCGACCGTCGCTTGACAGATCACCTCAAAACTTTCCATGCACAACAAGAATCACTGGCACACTTTCTTGGGTAAATTTCATGAAGATTCATCCAAAGGCACCAAAGATATAGGCAAGTCACAAAGCTCTTTTTCTATGGAAACATGGTCATAGCTATAACTACCGCCTGTAGGTAGTTATAGTTAGAACCTAGTTTCCTTAGCAAAAACATTTATAGTTTTGCTAATAACTTTGACACTGTTTGATGAATCTTCACGAAATTTTCAAAACCAGTTTGATTCTCATTTCAGCTGATGTCTAGAAAGTTTTGGGGTGATATGTCCAGTGGGGCATGAATAATTGAGGTCCCAAACTGCATTTTCTCAATGTTAATTTCCATAGGGACTGTAGATACAACTACAGCCCAAACTGCTGGGCAGAATTACCCCATATTTGGTAAATGCTGGTCCAGAGCAGTGCCTTTTGGCAGTTTGGAATACATCCTTTTAGTAGTTTAAGAGATATTAACCAATATCCAAATTTGTATATCTGGGGTAGTAGATCCTTGGCAGATCCAACAGTCCCAATGCTGTAATCTAATTGGCAGCCAACACTTCCACCAGAAAGTGTGGGCACCCATCTTGTGACTCAGCTTCAGTTGCATCTCCAAAAAACCTGTAGATATGGTGATGGGGTCCCAGAGGGACCCTGCTGGGTTTTAAAAACATGTTTGTTTCAATTTTGCTCCCAAATTTCAGGTGCATCCGTTGGTTTGTGGCAAAATTGAAAAAAAGAAACAAGTGCAGTCTCCCGTCCTTGTTTTGAAATGAACTCCCAAGTGGGGGGTGGCCCAATTCTTAAACAAAGAGGGGGCACACAAGGCCCCCCTCCTCAGACTCTTTAAGCCCTGGGGACCATCATCTCCCAGGGGCTTTATTTTTAGAGAAGGAGGCGTGCCACGTGGACCCCCCCTCCTGGGCTTGGAAGAAGCAGAAGACCACCACCTCATCAGAGCCAAATCATTAAAATAACTGCCCATATATGGGTACAGAAACAACCACCTCCTCGGGTCCGGCCTGTGAAGAAAAAAGGAGGGGGGCCATGAGGCCTCCCTCCTGGAGTCAATAATAGCCATGGGGACCACCACTCTTCAGGGTTGGCTCCTGCTATATCCAGGTGTGCCCACCCCCAGGACATAGCTTTTTTCTCTGATCTGGTGGGAGCTTTGACACCTCCCACCAAGTCAGAGCAAACACAAACTCCACTCTCAGCAAGCAAGAGCTGCGAAACCAGCCATGCTTGCTGATCGAGGAGTTTTCGTCTGTTTTCCTGCACGCTGTCAACAGACAAAAGGATTGATCTCACATAGAGAGAGCCGCATGTTTAGCAGATACCTCTCTGTGAGAGCAATGCCAGCTTCCGCAGAAGGCGGGGAGCCAGCTGAGACCCAGAGGCCTGAAGGCTCCCACTGCGGTCTCAGTGAAGAGGAAGATGAGAAAGAGGAAAATCAAGGTCAGAAACGAGGTGAGAGGCAGAATAAAAGTCAGAAATGAGCAGAAAAAGCAGAATATAGGTCAGCAATGAAAAGAAAGAGGCAAGATAATGGTCAGAAATGAGCAGAAAGAGGCAGAATAAATGTCAGAAAGGAGCAGCAAGAGGCAGAATTAAGGTAAGCAATGAGAAGAAAGCAACAAAATAAAGGTCAACAACGAGCAGTAAGAGGCACGATAAAGGAGAGAAATGAGCAGAAAGAGGCAAAAAAGAGGTCAGAAAGGAGCAGAAAAGGGGGCATGGCCAAGAGGTCCGAAATGACGGGAGCGCTGGAGAACAGCTCCCATAGCCCAATACACACTCATCAAAATCCTGCCAGCATATCTTCACCAACTGAGCTCTGTACCTCAGGACAGTCCCCACATGACATGCGGAGGCTATCGGTATCCTTTTTATTAAGGTACATCCCAGAGAGATATTAGTGCCTCCATCGAGCTGTGCATCCTACGGCCCATGAGCAAGCATTGGAGTGCTGTGATGAGCGCTCGCCCTGGTTGCCTTGAAGGTCACACATTCAGGGAGCTCAATATATCGATGTTGCAATAAAAGGCCAGGGATATACCTGGAGTAAGGAGGGAGTTCGGGCCCAGCATACTGCCATTGGGGGGTGTTGTGGTGGAGCAGGGGATTGGATGTGAATCATATGATGCATATATGTGGGGTCAGCAATCCGGCCATGGGAAAAGATAATAGCATGTGCCTTCTACATTCAAGCGTAATGCAACAAGGGGCAGACACCCACTTGGTGCCAGGCAAACTGTGCATCCCCCATCCGGCCGTGCGGTCACAGCGCACCACTGGCCTTGGACTGCTTTATCATTATCCCCGTGGCGGGCCCCCTCAACCCGAGTGGCCCTTACTCCTACACGCGATGTGCTCGGTGCCAAGAAGCAATATTGAAGGGACGAGACACACACAGCTTCAGGGAAGAGAGCCCAGTTCAATGCACGCCCAGCCTGAGACAATAGGGCGGGGTGGAGGCTCAGAGCCTGGGCTTGATGACTTACTCTAGCAGGAGTAGAGATTTAAACATCAGGGGAAATGACTGTAACCCATACGGGACATGCCCCACCCATGGAGCAATTCTGGGAAATACACACCTGGCACAGCAGAAGCGAGCACCCCACCACACAGATAGTCACCTGAAGACTACAGAATCTGAAAGGTGAGATGCGGTTGGCCAGTTCCTAAACAATAACCTGCTGGGGCAATCAGGCCTCACAAACATATAAATGTAGTGAGGGGATGCCACGAGGTCTGACCTGGTTGGGCCATGGGCAAAAAGGCAGCACCTGTTAGTGGGAGGGTGCATCTCCTTCCGCAGAAGCGGTTAGACTAGATTCCGGTGCAGCCTGTGGTGGGGAGGTTCCCCTTACGTGCCTATTACAGTAATGCTGAATCTCTAACCTTCCCACACAACGACAATAGACACTAAGGATATGCTTTCAAATCCACATTCTCACTGGGGGTGGCACACAGAGATCCTTCTACCTCGGGCAACCCCTTGGATACATATGACAGCCTATTAGGATTCACAGCAGTCATGTCTAAAAATAAACCTACTGGTCCTGCTACTAAGCAATGCACAATGAGTAAGTTCAACGGTAAGGGCACAGAGATGACCATGACTACATCTAGCTGGAACTGCTTCCTGGAACATGTTGTACAGCTCATCGCAAACATTCAACCAAGAGATATGCTAGATGCCACAATCAGCGGGGTGGGTTTTAAAGTCATGCTACTGCTCCAAGATCTATGCAACGCAGTGTAACATCTTACCCAGGCTGAATCAAGAGTTTCTCGAGTAGAAGATGCAATCACTGCACTCCAAGGATAGGTAAACACACTCTAAAAATGTACACAAGGACTCAAATCTCAAGTAGAGGATGCTGTAGGTAGAGCTCGCAGAAATAATCTCCACTTCATGGGCTTCCCTAAAGGCTGAGGGGGCACGGACACTGGTGCATTCCTCGCCCAATAGCTCAAATCTTAGATCCCCCAAAACCCTGCATAATGATATTCCTGGACTACAGCAGGATAGTACAAAAGCAGCATCAGTCATTAACCGCAGCAAAAGCTTGCACATGGAAATTACAGATTCCTTACATGCTGCTCTTCTGACACGGCTGAGAGACAACAATCAAAGCCGTACAATGTTTTTTGACAGACCTGAGGAAGTGTTCCAGTGGACAGACAAAATCTGCCCAGTGAAGCCGGACATGCCTCCAACCCAGGACTCAGCCTCATCATCTTGTGACCCAAGAAACTGCAAAAATGCCAAGAAAGACAAATGACAACACAGATCAAGATCATCTTGGTGCACCAGATCAAGGGCAAACAAACAACCCGGGACCCCTGGCAGTTGATCATGGATGATACCAATAGTAGCAGACTCACAGAAACTGAAGCTACAAAGGAACGTAACATATCTGAAATTATATTAACTACCCTTGCAGGAGCACCCGAGCAAATCATGTAGACCTCCTCAGGACACTTGTTTGTAATAGGGAGTTTGAGGAACCATTAGTCAGGTTCTGGTACGTCCCTATTGCAGTGAGCGTAGTATCCCATCCACCACAGATGGGGAACGACCTTTACAACGCAACTATTACAACGAAATGCTATTACAACGCATTTTTTACAACACAAAAACTATTACAACGCATGTTATTACAACGCAAAAACTATTACAACGCATGTTTTTACAACGTAAAATTATTAACTTAAAAATATTAAAAGATTTTATAAAAAATATTAAATAATTATATATTATTTTTTAATAATATAAATGTTGTATATGTATTGAATATATGTTAAAATTAAATATAATAAAATGTTAAAATGATTTTAATAATATGTATTATTATTTATTTGATAAATGTGTTAGAATAAATTGCAAAGTATTAATACTCAGGTATTAATTGTTTTCTATATATAATATAATATAATTGTTTTATTATTTATTTGATAAATGTATTGAGAATAAATGATAAAATATTAATACTCAGGTATTAATTGTTTTCTATAATAATATAAAAAAAAATAATTAATCAAATATTTATTTTGTATTATATATAGAAAATAATATTTTTAAATAATTAAATAAATAAATAGTAATGTTTTCAGAAAAAATTACAAAATATTAATACTCAGGTATTAAATGTTTTCCATATATTTAATATAAGAACATTAAATTATTTTATTATTTATTTGAAAAATGTTTTCAGAATAAATTACAAACAATGAATACTCAGGTATTAATTGTTTTTTACAAAATATTAACACTCAGGTATTAATTGTTTTCTAAATATAATATAATATAATATAAGTATTTTAATATTTATTAGATACATTTGTTCAGAATACATTACAAAATATTAATACTCAGGTATTAATTGTTTTTTATTTATTAAATACATTATAATTTAATTATTTTAAAATTAATTATATTATTATTTTATTATTTATTTGATATTAATACTCAGGTATAAAAAATAAAATATTAATACTCGGGTATTATTTGTTTTCAATATACAATATAATAAAATATAATTATTAAATTATTTATTTGACAAATGTATTGAGAATAAATTACACAGTATTAATACTCAGGTTTTTCTTTTCATTAATATTTATTACATTAATTATTTAATAAAAAATATTTTCTATATATAATATAAAATAAATATTTTATTAAATATTTAAAAAAAAATATTTATAATACTGAGGTATATATTTTAATTATTAATTATTTTATTAGTAAAATTTAATGTTGGTTTTGGTGTAAATGTTTACATAAATGTTAATACAATTTTAATTTACTTTATATGTATTAAATAAGTACAAAATTATTATTTCAAAGATTATTTATTTATAAAATAATTTTAGAAAATATATATATTTTTTTAATCTTAATACACATATAAGTAAAACAATGTAAACACTTTTTCCCACGGTTTTACATTGATTTCAATGGGAGGTTTAGTCCTTCGTTTATTGAAATGATCGCTCCATAGTAACCTAACGGGATGGATTAGTAAGCAAGAAAAAGAATAGAAGGAGGAGAGAGAAAAAGAAAACAAGACCAGCATACAGGTAAGTGAAGAAAAACATTATTTTACATAGTGAATAAATCATTTAAAGAGTAAAATTAACAAAGTAAAAAAATGTAAAGACAATGACGTTTATTTTAAACTTGTTTTATTTTTACAAAAAAAATATATAAAAATATTTTCAATTTTTATTAATTTATTACATATTTTTTCACATTTTTTTAACAACGAATAATATGTGAAAAAAAACAATATAATTTATTTAATCATGTATAAATAAATAGTCCTTTGTTTATCTTGTTACATGTTGATGACGTTTTCACGTTGACGTCGACGTTAGCGGCCATTTTGGATAGCATCGATTGCTGGAAGCAGCTGGAAGCTGATCTGCGCTCAGGTAGGAAAGTTTATAAAGTTATTTTATAAATAAAAAATAGTATACGAACATATATATTGTAATGAAAGATTAAGGAGAGGTTGCGATAGTTATTTAATGATGTTTACAGTTTTTTTTTGCATGTCGACGAACATATTAATTGCATATGTCTACGTCGGGTTCTGTTACAAAAAAAGTTATGGATACAGAGTGAAAAAAAGTATATATTTGTGTAATGTATTGAAAACATTTTGAACGTTTCATAGTTTGAATAAAGTTTGAAATCTTTATCGAGTGATATTTTGAAACAGAAAAATAGAAAAGTTTATTTGTTTGTTTTTTCCAAAATTATTGATTTGTACAAAGTGTTTGAGAAATGAAACTGTTTACATCGGGTTGTTCGAAAAAAAAAAAGAGTCTGTTTTTTGGATTTGTGGTTTATTTTCTAACAACAAAAGGTGTTTAAGAGAAAAAAATGTATATTTCAATTTGTACGAACAAAAAACTTCTTTTTTTGGATTTGTCGTTTATTTCCTTTGAACGCAAGGTGTTTGAGAACAAAAACTGTTTATTTTGATATGTACGAAAAAAATTAGAGTCATGTTTTTGGGATTTGCAGTTTTTTCCTTTACAACGCTTTACATATTGGAATACTGCTTTTTTCGTGTGGAGGCGGTCATTTGCTGTATTGCTTTAAACATATTATTTTGGATTTGTTTTGGAAAATATAAGTTTGGAAATGTGATACTAGTAATTTAGATAGTGAGAAGAATATGAGTTAGGATGTGATATAAGATTAAAAGAAAATATTTGGTTTCTGATTGTGAACTATTAGAAAAATATAGTTCATCGAAAAATATTTCAGGTTTAAGGATATGTGTAACAAAGACATAATTCTTTAGAAAAACGTTATTTTTGGGTTTACAGTTAAAAAATTACTATTCCATATATTTAAAACGTTAGCAAATAGAATCGAATTGTATGGGATTCGATTATTTAGATAATTATGAGATCTAAACTAATAATGCAAATTAGAAAAATAAAGTAAGGTTATGATATTTACAAATATGACAAATATAGTCATATTACTAATTAATTGATTACAGTTTGTAGGATATCAAACAATTGGATCGAAAACAATCACTTTGGGAAAAAATAAGTGGTGAGAAAGGATAGAAAATTTGAATATTTACGTTCAAAATGTTTTCACAACATATTTGTACGACTTACAGTGTAATGAATATAATCAAAATTTGGGGAAAATAAGGAGATAAATAATTATTAAGGAAATTAAATGTTCTTTAGAATATGAGACATATTCCAGTTAAATTATCTTGGAACCCGAGAAATAATTTAAATTTTTTTTAAAAAAATAAAGTCAATTTAATTAAAATTGAAAAAATAATTTAGGTCAAAGCAGGAAAGTAAACATGTGGAAAATGATTAGAAATGTAATATGTTAGCTACATTTTCCAGGTAGTCTAATGCCACAGTCAACGAAAATTGTTGAAGTACTCCCAAAAGTCTCTCAGACATTTCCTTAGCTTGCTTAGAAGGTCGTGGATTTAGGCTACCTGTTAATGCTTGAGCAAGTCTAATTTCTTGAAAACTTTGCTCCTTCTTCAAAGTTTTCAAAAAAGAGTAGAAATTTGGATGATGTTTTCCAATTGTATGACTGATGGAGTTATGCCATCCCTCTATGGCATTGTTTGTTTTAGCACCTCCTTCCAAGCAGGTTGAGTAGCAGTTCCACCACTCCACATGGAAACGTGGCTTCCTCCTGCGACCCGATCGGCTTAGATGCCCAATCCATGTGTCTTCAAAGTAATTTAACAAGGGAGCCAATTTTTCTTCATTTTCGACATAATATTCTGATTCAGAAATTGCAGTGTAGTACTCGTCTACACTTTCAGGAGGTACAAAACAAAGTGCTGTTAATTTTTTTAATTCAAATTGCAGTTTACTATCTGAGCAGTAATCTGTAACCAGGGATGTTTTTTGTAACTTACGCCAATATGCCTGGGAAAAATGAAAAAAACACCCCTGAATTTGGGTATCCACGTACAATTTGTTGATCACATTGATCATAGTCAATTCGAAATCAATGATGATTTTCCGAGGACTTTTGCCAGAGGTTTTGTCTTTAATCACTGTTAAAAATTCAGTGTAGGTTGCAGATTGCTTATCTGGTAGTAAACTGTATACTAAGGGTACTACATTTGAGTTAATTTGAGCATGAATGCTGTAAATTTGAGTGAATGGATGGGGTGTACATTTAAACGTTCCATCCATCATCCAAATTTCAGTATTCTCTAACTTAAAAAGGTTGCGGGGAGTACTAAAAATTAAAATACGTTTAAGAGGGTTTTCATTGTCATAGAGTAAGAAAGGTTCATTAGAGAAAGACAGAGTAAGGTCATGAGGAATAGTTATGTCAGCAAAAGTTTGAGGAGTAACTGTGTGTGTGTTACTTGCCTGCTTTTTACGTTGAATAATTCTACGCAAATTGGGTATCATAGGCATGTTACAAGCAATATGTCCAGGGACATGCTGTGCAACCTCTCTTAATATTGAACCAGGAGTTTCATTGGAGGTGGATGCAATATCTTTCATCTCATTAATTGTTTGACGTACTTCAATCTCCATTGCAGAGGCAGAGTGGTTATGGTCAGTGGTATTTACTACGATGTCACCAATAGTAACCGCTCTGCCGCTGCAACGGGAAGAATAATATTTCACACACCTCCAATGTTTCCTTGGTTCACTTACTCTTTCATTACAATATATATATCCACAATGCTATAGAAGTCTGTTCCCTTTCCTTGATTTTATATAGGATGCTGTGGCCTGGCTTGACATTATCTGTTGAAGAAAAAAAATAAAGAAAATGTTAAAGTTTTATATATATATATATGTTTGATTTCATAGAAAATGATACATTTGTTGTGTTAAAATGAAATTTGAGAGTTAATTTAGTAATTGGCACCCCTATAGTATCCAGCAATTATCTTACTGTTGCACTTTCCTGGAGTTGGAATAGTAATTGGAACCCCTACACTATCCAGCACTTACCCTACAGATGCACTTTCCTGGAGTTGGAATAGTAATTGGAACCCCTACACTATCCAGCACTTGCCCTACTCATGCACTTTCCTGGAGTTAGATTATTAAGTGATACCCCTACACTATCCAGCACTTGCCCTACTGATGCACTTTACTGGAGTTGGAATAGTAATTGGAACCCCTACACTATCCAGCACTTACCCTACTGATGCACTTTTCTGGAGTTAGATTATTAAGTGACACCCCTACACTATCCAGTACTTGCCCTACTGATGCACTTTCCTGGAGTTGGAATAGTAATTGGAACACCTACACTATCCAGCACTTCCTCTACTCATGCACTCTCCTGGAGTTAGATTATTAAGTGACACCCCTACACTATCCAGCACTTGCCCTACTGATGCACTTTACTGGAGTTGGAATAGTAATTGGAACCCCTACACTATCCAGCACTTACCATACTGATGCACTTTCCTGGAGTTAGATTATTAAGTGACACCCCTACACTATCCAGCACTTGCCCTACTGATGCACTTTCCTGGAGTTGGAATAGTAATTGGAACCCCTACACTATCCAGCACTTACCCTACTCGTGCACTTTCCTGGAGTTAGATTATTAAGTGACACCCCTACACTATCCAGCACTTGCCCTAATGATGCACTTTCCTGGAGTTAGAATAGTAATTGGAACCCCTACACTATCCAGCACTTATCCTACTCATGCACTTTACTGGAGTTACATTATTAAGTGGCACTTTTACAGTATCAAGCATTTACTCTACTGATGCACTTTCCTGGTGTTGCAATAGTAAGAAGAATCCCTACACTATCCAGCACTTACCATACTGATGCACTTTCCTGGAGTTAGAATAGTAATTGGAACCCCTACACTATCCAGCACTTATCCTAATCATGCACTTTACTGGAGTTACATTCTTAAGTGGCACATCTACAGTATCAAGCATTTACTCTACTAATGCACTTTCCTGGTGTTGGAATAGTAAGAAGCATCCCTACACTATCCGGCACTTACCATACTGATGCACTTTACTGGAGTTAGAATAGTAATTGAAACCCCTACACTATCCAGCACTTATCCTACTCATGCACTTTACTGGAGTTACATTATTAAGTGGCACTTCTACAGTATCAAGCATTTACTCTACTGATGCACTTTCCTGGTGTTGGAATAGTAAGAAGAATCCCTACACTATCCAGCACTTACCATACTGAGGCACTTTCCTGGAGTTAGAATAGTAAGTTGCACTTTCTCACTATTCAGCACTTATCAGAATTTAACACTTTTTCTGTGTTTAATTAAAAATGGATATATCTATTTTTTGGTTAGAAATATGTGATTTACAGGTGATTTTTCTGATAAATTACCTCGGGTTTTTGCTGTTTGCTTCTTGCTGCTCTTCCTGGTCTTTTGGTTCCTTTTACTTCTTGGTTGATTTATTTGTGTGGTTTGGATGTTCTAGGTGAATTCTAAAATACAAAATCGAGATTGTATCAAATGTTTTACACATGTTTCATGTAATTTATTATTTCTTACATTTAATGCACTTTTTTGGAGTTAGAATAGTAAGTGGCATTACTACACTATCCAGCACTTGCTCTACTGATGCACTTTACTGGAGTTGGAATAGTAATTGGAACCTCTACACTATCCAGCACTTACCATACTGATGCACTTTCCAGGAGTTGGAATAGTAATTGGAACCCCTACACTATCCAGCACTTACCCTACTGATGCACTTTACTGGAGTTAGATTATTAAGTTGTACCTCTACAGTATCCAGCACTCACTCTACTGATGCACTTTCCTGGAGTTGTAATAGTAATTGGAACCCCTACAGTATCCAGCAGTTATTGTACTCATGTACTTTCCTGGAGTTGGAATAGTAATTGGAACCCCTACAAAATCAAGCACTTAACCTACTAATGCACTTTTATAGAGTTAGAATAGTAAGTGGCACTTTAACACTATTCAGCACTTACCCTACTCATGCACTTTTCTGGAGTTAGATTATTAAGTGACACCCCTACACTATCCAGCACTTGCCTTACTGATGCACTTTCCTGGAGTTGGAATAGTAATTGGAACCCCTACACTATCCAGCACTTACCCTACAGATGCACTTTCATGGAGTTAGATTATTAAGTTGTACCTCTACAGTATCCAGCACTTACTCTACTGATGCACTTTCCTGGAGTTGTAATAGTAAGTGGAACCCCTACACTATCCAGAACTTACCATACTGATGCAATTTCCTGGAGTTGGAATAGTAATTGGAACCCCTACACTATCCAGCACTTACCCTACTGATGCACTTTTAGGGAGTTAGACTAGTAAGTGGCACTTTAACACTATTCAGCACTTACCAGAATTTAGCACTTTTTCTGTGTTTCATTAAAAATGTATATATCTATTTATTTGGTTAGAAATATGTGATTTACAGTTGACTTTTCTGATAAATTACCTTGGGTTTTTGTTGTTTGCTTCTTGCTGCTCTTCCTGGTCTTCTACTTTTTGTTTCTTTTACTTCTTGGTTGATTTGTTTGTGTGGTTTGGATGTTCTAGGTGAATTCTAAAATACAAAATCGAGATTGTATGAAATGTTTTACACATGTTTCATGTAATTTATTATTTCTTACATTTAATGCACTTTTTTGGAGTTAGAATAGTAAGTGGCATTCCTACACTATCCAGCACTTGCCCTACTGATGCACTGTAGTGGAGTTGGAATAGTAATTTGAACCCCTACACTATCCAGCACTTACCATACTGATGCACTTTCCTGGAGTTGGAATAGTAATTGGAACCCCTACACTATCCAGCACTTACCCTACTGATGCACTTTCCTGGATTTAGATTATTAAGTGACACCCCTACACTATCCAGCACTTGCCCTACTGATGCACTTTCCTGGAGTTGTAATAGTAATTGAAACCACTACACTATCCAGCACTTATTCTACTCATGCACTTTCCTGGAGTTGGAATAGTAATTGGAACCCCTTCAAAATCAAGCATTTAAGCTACTGATGCACTTTTATAGAGTTACAATAGTAAGTGGCACTTTAACACTATTCAGCACTTACCCTACTCATGTACTTTCCTGGAGTTAGATTATTAAGTGACACCCCTACACTATCCAGCACTTGCCCTACTGATGCACTTTACTGGAGTTGTAATAGTAAGTGGAACCCCTACACTATCCAGCACTTACCATACTGATGCAGTTTCCTGGAGTTGGAATAGTAATTGGAACCCCTACACTATCCAGCACTTGCCCTACTAATGCACTTTCCTGGAGTTGGAATAGTAATTGGAACCCCTACACTATCCAGCACTTACCCTACAAATGCACATTTTCCTGGAGTTGGAATAGTAATTGGAACCCCTACACTATCCAGCACTTGCCCTACTAATGCACTTTCCTGGTGTTGGAATAGTAATTGGAACTCCTACACTATCCAGCACTTACCCTACTGATGCACTTTCCTGGAGTTAGATTATTAAGTGACACCCCTACACTATCCAGCACTTGCCCTACTGATGCACTTTACTGGAGTTGGAATAGTAATTGGAACCCCTACACTATCCAGCACTTACCCTACTCATGCACTTTCCTGGAGTTAGATTATTAAGTGACACCCCTACACTATCCAGCACTTGCCCTACTGATGCACTTTCCTGGAGTTGGAATAGTAATTGGAACCCCCACACTACCCAGCACTTACCCTACTGATGCACTTTCCTGGAGTTGGAATAGTAATTGGAACCCCAACACTATCCAGCACTTACCCTACTTATGCACTATTCTGGAGTTAGATTAATAAGTGACACCCCTACACTATCCAGCACTTGCCCTACTGATGCACTTTACTGTAGTTGTAATAGTAAGTGGAACCCCTACACTATCCAGCACTTACCATACTGATGCACTTTCCTGGAGTTGGAATAGTAATTGGAATCCCTACACTATCCAGCACTTACCCTACTGATGTACTTTTATTGACTTAGAATAGTAAATGTCACGTATACACTATTCAGCACTTACCAGAATCTAGCACTTTTTCTCTGTTTCATTAAAAATGTATATATATATTTTTTTTGTTCTAATTATGTGTTTAACAGGTAACTTTTATAATAAATTACCTTGGTTTTTTGCTGTTTGCTTCTTGCTGCTCTTCCTGAGGTATATTTTCAGTTTGACTCTTATTTGGAGGTTCTCAAAAGATAATTTTCAGTTCCTAAAATGAATGTAACATTTGTTTACTTATAAATTAGAAATATTTCAAAGATACTGAGAAGTTTATGATCGGTTTTTTGTTTTCTGAAATACATTTATATATCTAATAATTTTTAATAATTTACCTTGCGAAAATATTTGAGTTTTTGGAGAAACTGGAAACGATATTTTTCGTAAACCTAGTTGGTTTATCTATGTGAAGAAAATAAAATTATAGTATTGAATTATTTTTTACTAAGGTTTGTGTAATATTTATTATCGTATTTAGTTACATTACTAAAATAAATAAATTAATATCTGACGCTTTGACATATGTTGATTAGTTGACAACAAGCTTTTAATGAGAAGAAGCTTATGTATGAGTGTCACTTCTTTGGAGAACTGTTAGAAAATATAAATTAACTTTGTTTAAAAATACGTTTTCAGAATTTTAGCAAAAAATTACTAGCACATGAAAATCAAATATCGTTTGTATACAAATTTCTTTTATAGTTTCATTGGTATATTGAGAGATTTTTGAAAAGAAAAACGGGTATTTTATGAAATAATGGCTAATATGGTAATATTATTCGTGTTCTTTAAATTATGAATTTTTAAATGAAGGTGATTAAATGTTCTACATAAATATTTATTTCTTATATAATAAGTACTTACATTAAAATTCGTGAATAAACGCTATAAAGTTGGCTACTGCTGCTATGTAGTTCAAGAGGTCAGACAGTCATCAGTTCACGTCTGCTTACTCTGGGAGTTGATAATCAACTGAAAGTAAAATGGTGTCTTGCTTCTATTTATATGTTTCACTGAATAGCATCAATAATTTTTTTATTTACACCGTTACACTTCTAATTTTATACTAAGTGTTATAATGTGGAAACGTTAAATTTAAAATGTTTGTTTATGAAGTGTTCTTTTCTGAATTTCGTCCCGTTCTTGGCATCCATTTTGAGAGTTGTGTTTATCTTTAAAGTTATGGAAATAGATGATGGACTTCTTTTTTGAAATAACTCATTAAAATGGCGGATTTATACAAAAAATATAATAGCGTTGATATGTAATGTTTATTTGTCATTTTCATAATTAACTTTCTGGGTTTTAAGGACCGTTTTAAAAAAAAGAGAGTATTTTGTTCAGTAAAATTGGCGAATATTTATAAATGCGAGGAGTAATGTTGGTACTTGAGTATTAATTTTGTTACTCGAGTATTAATTTTGTAAGAAAGCGCTATTTCCTGACTATTTACGTGCACTTTACCTCTACATTGTAAAATACTTCCCCACTCAAAACCCCTAATTTCCCTGCATCCCGTGACAGATTTAATGCGTTGTTACTCGAGTATTAAAAATGTTACTCGAGTATTAATTTTATAAAAATCTGTATTTTCTGCTTATTTCCGTGCAGTTTATCTCCACATTTTAAAACACTTCCCCACCCAAAACCCCTAATTTCCCTGCATCCCGTGACATATTTTATATATGAAAAAAAAAAAATTTTTGCGTTGGAAAAGTATGCGTTGTAACAGTATTCGTTGTAAAAGTACTTTTCTATTAATATATATATATTGCGTTGTAATAGTAGTCGTTGTAAAATACTGCGTTGTAGTATACATAGCGTTGTAAAAAATGCGTTGTAAAAACATGCGTTGTAATAGTATGCGTTGTAACGTCGTACATCCCCACAGATACCTAATAGTTTCTTGATGTATTTGGGGTGGGGGTTGGTGTGGGTGGGGGATTAGTTGGGTAGGTCGGCTTAGTTCTGGATATTGTTTTATAAATGTTACTACAGAACATCTGATATATTGAAATAGTGTTCCCCCTATCAAATACACCCATGACTTCTTACACCACACATTCCGATGTCATCTGTCAGAGGGCAGCTTCCAGCTGGTAAGCTCAATTTAGTCACATGGAATGTCTTAGGCCTCATAGATAAGCTCAAAAAGGGAGCTGTACTTAAACAATTGAAATGCATGAGAACCGTCATTCTGCTCTTTCACAAGCTACATCTGATGGTAATAAGACACCATGTCTGGCACGCTTTGGCTTCATGCACATATTCCATTCAGGGTTCACTAGAGGCTCCAGAGGGGTCGCTATATTAATTCAGCGCGCATGGGTAAATCAGCAGGGCAGGTATGTCTTTGTACAGGGTACTGTGAGTGGAGATTCTATAGTGCTGGATAGTATATGCCCCCACCTCTAAATCAACCATTCATAGAAAGCATATTAGAAATATGGAGGATAGTAATGGAAAGCTTTGCCTAATAATTGGGTAGAGACTGGAACAGTGTGATCAATCGATGACAGATAGAGAAACACAACTCCACTTGGAGTACCAAAACAATCTCGCTTGGGCCCTCTGACTGAGATGTTGGGATGGACAGATACTTGGCGGCCCTACACCCCACTACACAAGGGTACACATTCTTCTCATCTGTTCATGGTTCCTTCTCTAGAAACGATTATCTTCATAACCAGTGAACATGTTCACAGAACACCATAAGTCAAGATTCTACCCAGAGGCCTGTCGCATCACTCCCAAATGAGACTGCAAGTATTAAGCGGTCCAAAACGGCCTCCCTTCCATTGCTGCCTCCCACCCTGGCACATGCAGAATCCACACTACAAAAAGTAATATACCTAAGGCTTTACTAGAATACTTCTCATTTAGTGAAGATACAAATTCTCCCTGTACACTTCTGGGAGGCAATGAAGCAAAGTAAATGTGGTTTCGATATAAGTCAGAAAAAACAGATGCTGCTGCAAATGTAAGCACAACTGTTGGAATTAGAGCAACTGGGCAGGGAAGGAGACAGGGCAGCATCTAGGGAACTGATAGACAAAGCTGCAAACACCTGGTATGTCATACAAACAGGATTTTTCAAAAGGGGGACAAATCCAGGAAACTCCTCCACAAATTGTGTCAAGGCACCCTGGAGCCAGTTCACACACAAGCATTTAAATCGCAAGGCGACACAATACTCACAGATCCAGTCACAGTAGCTCCCTTTTTCGACAAATTCTATAGATCCCTCTATACCAAACATGAAGTCCTAAAAGAATCCCAGGTTGAGGATTTTTTCCTTTAAATCCACCTTGGGTGCTCTCTGATGAGGCACGAGAGTCACGAGAGACTCTAGAAGCTCCAATCAACACTGAAGAACTAACCGCAGCCATTTTAGAAATGCCATCAGTGAAAGTGCCGGGGCCCAATGGGTTTCCTGGAAGTTCTTCAAAGCGTTTATGTCTATACTAGGACCCCGACATCTGGTTACCTCGACTGTGCTCTGAAAGATAAATGTCTGCCACCAGACTGGAGACATGCAGAAGTTTTAGTTTTCCTGAAGTCAGGTCACCCAGCTGAAATTTATTCAACATCCAGACCAATTTCACTTTTAGATTTAGAAGCCAAACTATTGGTGAAAGTGCTGACAAATAGGTTGATACCCCACCTGATTCATCCAGACCAAGCCAACTTTATGGCGCCAAGAGGGATTCACCACAATATTAATCGCGCACACAATGCAATTGCTGTGGCGGATATACTGGGCCGATCCACTGGCCTCCTTCTTGTAAATATCGACAAAGCATTTGATTCCGTTTGTTGGACATATTTGTTCATGTTGTTGAAACATTTAAATAGGGCCCCCAAATTCATAGCTCATATACAATTACTACACACAGCCCTAACGGGCTTCAATTCGGGTGGCGAGCGCAGCATCACACCAATTCCCTCTCCCCCCTTCCTATTTGCCCTTGTCATAGAACCATTGGCCACATGGGTGAGGTGTGATGACTTTGTGCGGAGTTTTGTGTGTTTGCCAGAGATATCAGACAGCATAGTACTATACGTGGATAATGTCCTTTACTTCTTCACAGACCCTCATAGATCTGGCCCGAGAGTCCTACAAATTAAGCATTTATTTGGTGAGACATCAGGCCTACACATGAATATGCTGAAATCATCTGTCTGGGCAATAAAGGAGAGCCTTGGGAATGGACGCTGAATAGAAGAGATGACAACAGCAACCAACGACCTACAATACAAAGTTTATCTATCAAATTCTCAATCAGTCTCATGAGAAAGAAATGTAGGTGCCTTGACAGACCGGGTTAAAGCAGAGGTACCCTCCTGGTCCAATCTCCCCCTTTCACTCTATGGAAGATCTGCCTTCTTCAAGATGGGATCGCCTCCCCACCTGTTATATCAACTACAATCCCATCCCTACCCAATTCCACTGACATGGTTTGTACAAATCAACACAATAGTGAGGCAGTTTTTATGGAGAGGAAACATAGCATGAGTAGCCCTTCCCATCTGCTTACAATCCACTTTCTGCAGTGGAATCGCTGCTTCTGATGTAAAATTATATCATGCAGCTGCGCATCTACAGATCCTGAATGAATGGTGGTATGGCTCGAGAAATGACCCAGCATACAGAGTGGAACAATGGATTATGGGTGTCACCTCTTTACACTCAGCCATAAAACAGATCAGATCCTAAAAAACTTCCCCTGTGACCAGGGTAGTGATTCTCGTCTGGCGACAGTCTCAACACCAGAGGGGCTGGTGGAACTGCATTACTAGAGAAATCTGTCATGGCGGACCTGCCCACTCCCTCAAGTGGTGGACCTTCAGGTATTCACACACTGGGACCAAATAGGGATCCCCATCATTGGAGACGTTATGAAGGGTTCCTTGTCCTCAAGTCCTTCCAAGAACTCCAAGTAAAATTTTCCATGCCCCACACACAGTAATCTACAATTACCACCCATATATCCGAGATTTAATCACTATTCCCGAGTTGAGCCCGCTAAAAGGCAAACTCCTGATGGGAGACCTTGGAGAATACTAAATCTCCAAAATCTATCAATCCCTGATCACGAATAACCCTAGTACCCTTGATGCCCTGCGGCAGCATGGGAAGTGGATGTGGGCCCAATTGATGATGACAATTGGACAGAAGCACTAGAATCACCCAGAGAGGCAGCGATCTTCTTCCGCTTAAAACTCATACAATTTAAACTTTTCCATAGGGTGTACTACACCAGGTGCAGACTATGGAGAACAGGGTTGATTAAATCCCCACAGTGCCTATGTTGCCATCAAGACAAAGGTACATTCCTACATGCGATATGGACTTGTGTGGCTCTAGATTGCTTTTAGCACAACGTAATAAACTAACTGGCGTAAGTGTTTGCATAGGACCTCGCCATATTCCCAGAGGGAATAGGGGGGAATAGATATAAGCGACACCGACTCATCCTGGGTTTAATGCTAGCCAAACTACAATATGGGTCTAGAACTTCCAATTTTCATGGCACATGGTACCTAGAAAACACAAAAAAAATGGCAAAGATGGGCAGATTATAGAGGCTTATCGCTGGACTCCTACATCACAAATGACATTTGGGCAAGATCAAGATAATTCAAATCTGGTCAGGGCCCCCTAATTAAAGGGGAAGGCAGGCATGAACAGGGTCAAGAACACATTGTTTTGATGCACAATGTTTTTTACAGTTTGGGTACCATTTGTATTAGTCTCTTCATATGTACAGCGGCTCTAACCGGTGAAAAAACTATAATTATTTATGTCTTTCAAAATGGATATGTATTTCTTCATTTCTATGGGTTACTCCTGTTTACTGCAGTGTATATGGTACAAAAATTCAATAAAATATGTTGTGGAAAAAAGAGGATAGAAACAAGCAGCAAGAGGCAGAATAAAGGTCAGAAACTAGCAGAAAGCAGCAAAATAAAGGTCAGAAAGGAGCAGAAAGAGGAAAAATAAAGGACAGAAATGAGCAAAACGAGGCAAAATAGTCAGACACACGCAGAAAGAGGCAGAATAGAGATCAGAAACAAAAAGAAAAAGGCTAAATAAAGCTCAGAAGCGAGCAGAAAGTAACAAAATAAAAGTTAGAAACAAGCAGAAAGAGGCAAAATAGAGATCAGAAGTGAGCAGAAAAAAGGAGAAAATGAGCAGAAAATAAACAGAACCCACTCAGGCAATCATGCACCCGCTCACAGAACAACTTGGATACCCTCACAGCCACTAAAAGACCATTCTCTCATGCACCCTTTCAAAGGTGAACTCAGACACATATCCCCATTCACAGGCACAGCCAGACACTCATGCACTTACACAATCACTACTACTCTCTCACCCACTCATGGATCAGCTCAGAGACTCATGCAATGACTCACAAACCCTCACAACAACTCACACACCCGCTCACATACCCACTCAGATACTCATAGACCCACTTACTGCGCACTCATACTCTCTCACACCCACTTACAAACCTACTCAGACACTCATACACCCATTGAGACACTCATGCACTCACTCACTTACTAAGGGACAGATTTACAAGCTGCTTGCACTGCCAGTGCATCCCTTTTTGAGACGCACTGGCAGCACAATTTTCTGCCCCATTTTACAAGGACAGGAAAAGCCACCTTGCGATTTCAGGCGGTATGAACTGCATTGGCTTGGATCTTTATTAGGCTTGAGGATGACAGAGATCGCTGCCTTTCCCATTGAGTCTGTCATCGCTCCACTGTCTTGGAAGGAGTTGAATAGACGCGTGAGGAGGGGGGCCAATTTGTGACAAAACATTTTATAAAAAAAGGGCTGGATAGCCATTGGGCCTGGGCGATTTATCTAGATTCAGTTTAGCGATGGTGGAGATAACCTCCTCTACTCGAATAGGGTTTTCTAAAGGGTCTGCTTCTGTCTTCGGGAGACGGGTAAAGTTGCTAGTCGCTAAATAATCCTTAGTTGCAGGGGTATCTTCCTGATTGGAGCACCATTGTCATTGAGTTGGAGGTAAGTCATGACCTTATCGCGTACTTCCTTCACAACAGCAAGGGAATGTAAATGGCCTAAACCCATCGGAGCGCAGGGAGAGTGAGACATGCGCATGATCCGATAGGGAGCTCACTGCTATTGAAGCGTCCTGTACCCTTGGGAGAAGTGCATTCGAGACCAAAAACATGTTTAGTCGTGCGTAGGTTTTATGGGCAGCCGAATAGTAGGAGTAGTTGTGTGTGTCAGCCTGGCGCAAGCGTCATACAACAAGCAGGCCATTCTCTGCTAGCCAGCGCTTCCCTTTGGGGGAGAGGGCTCCTATCTGTGTATGGTGTTGCCCTTATAGGTCCTTCTCATTATCCATAACTAGGTTGAAGTCTCCCCCTACTACTAATGCTGGGTCAGGAGAGGCCTGCCCTTCCGTTATGTGCCTGCGGAGGAAAGCTTCCTGCTGTGTATTGGGGGCATATATGTCAAGGAGGGTGAATACAGTGGGGCCCCATTGAATCCTAAGTGTTACACCCTCCCTTTGGACTCATAGAAGGTAGATAGGACCTTGCCCTCAACTTTAGCCCCCAGTAGTATGGCCACCCCAATCTTTTTTGTCACCTGAGGACCAAAACTGGCATGGAAAGCATCGAGAGAGCATTCGAGGAGTATCTTTAGCTAGTCGATGGGTCTCCTGAAGCATACAGATATCGCCCTTGGTCTCCTCGATGAGTGAAAGAATCGTGCTGCGCTTCGTGGGGTGGTTCAGGCCTCGGATATTAAGGCTGATAGTTTTCAGGTCCCTAGGCCTCAGCACTGGTGGGGAACATGCTTGCTGGTCTTCTATTACACAGGGGACATTGTGCAGAGGGCAGACTGGTGCATGCGTGGGCCCCTACGGGGAGGTAATAGTCCCTAAATGTGATACAGAAGATCCCCCTCCCCAAAAAAAGACAAAAACCCTAACAAGAACACAATGTGAAATGTCCAGCCTGAACAGGCGGAGTCCCAAAGGAGGACAGTCTTCGTAAGTGGCCTACGGAAAGACCACAGAAACTCCACAAAAGCTTGGGTCAATAAAGAAAAATAGGAGACTAAAGTCTGTCTCGTGTAGAAGATCAGGGGGGAACAAGCCTTTCAGTAATAGAATACCAGGTGGCATGCACGCCACAGAGGGAAGTCTAGGAAGTCAGGGTATGTAGACCACTTTTGTACTCCTCCGGCTTCATCACAGGACTACCATTCCCTTGATGTAGATTGGAATGCTTCACAGGGTGCACGGTGGGTCCTGGGTCTGGGAGAGGGTAGCGAGCACTGCATCTCGTTCTTTTGCCTTTTCCTCTGGGCTTGGATTTGTGGAGGTCGAGGGTTTGCCGACAGTCTGCGAGCGGGTAAGCTGTTTCCTTTCATGAGTTGAGGGACTGCCGTTTGGTGTCGGGGTCGTGCCTGCCGCAAGAACCAGTAGATTCATGATGTCAGGCAGGGAGAGCAGCTGCCTCAACTTCACTTGATGTTTAAAGATGATTTGGAAGAGGTGGCCCCACAAATATGGTATTCCCTTATCCCGGAGATAGGATATGACTGTTCAGAAATCTCTCACTTTGGCCAGAGTTGACGCAGCTAGGTCATCGAAGAGGGCCAGAGTGTGCCCCCGGAACTGAATTGGTTCAGCCCCCCTGGCCTTGCCTAGGATCAGTTCTTTGAGCTGGAAGTCATGTACGCAGACTAGGACATCGGGCGGGGGAGCCTTGCTACATCTCTGTAGCCCACTCGGTGGACATGGTCCATCTGGATCTCTTGCGTGCCATCAATGCCCAACATTTTCTGAAATAGGGACAAGACATAGACTCGCAGATACTCTCCCTCTGCCTTACAGGGTATTGCTCGGATGCGTATGTGATTCCTACGGGATCTGTTTTCGAGATCTTCCGCTTAGGCCTGGAGATCTACATTCTGGTCCCATAGGTGGAGGACCTCCTGCTGTAGTTGATGCATATCGTCTTCTCTCGCCAGTACGTGTTCTTCGAGGACGGCAACTCTTTCGCCTACTTCGTCGACGTCTCAGCGCACCTCCTTGAGATCTGATGCCAGCTGGCTCTTCAGCTCTAGTATATCCTCCTTGATGGCAGAGAATACTTCCAGCATGAAGGCCTTAGTTGCTGGGCTATCTGCCTCTGTGATCGAGTCTACGTGCCCCTGATTTTTGGAGAGTCCTTGGGATACCTCTGTTCTCCCGGGCTGCTTAAGCAAGAGTTCCTTGAGGGATTTCTCCTTTCTTGCGTGGGTTGAAGCCATTGTTGCACACCAATGTGTGGGAGGCGGAACGGGCGTGCCAGCTAGAAGCATCACTGCAGTACTCGTTATGGTGTCTCACCAGGAGTCCGGGTCTGGACCTGAGGCAGCATTGGGCAGGGCGTGTAGGGGGCTATCTAGGCTTCTGGGCTCTTTAGGCCACGCTGATACCTCCCGCGGGGCCCATCTCAGGGACACTTTACACCGTTGTTCTAGGCAGTCAACAGGGCGCCGTGCTGAAGGGCGTTGTAGGCCGGTCGCCACACCAGGGGTGCTCCCCCTCTGTGTGCTATTCTGTGTTGGGCCAGTCATGCAATGCGCCTCCGGGTCGGACCTCCACTGAGCCTGTGTGGGAGGGGAGCGGCGGCTCACCAAGACGCTGCTTTGCCAACTTCTCCAGCCCCAGGGTCGTTCAAAGAAGAGCTGCATGGGCGCGCCAGGAGGTGGAGGCTCTAGCGCCCAGGCAGTGCGCAACTCACCGGGTGTTGTCTGCTGTGGTCGGGTGAGAAAGTCCTGCTGCAGTCAGAATGGCCCACTTACTCCTACATCGCAAAAGGAAGGCATCAGCTGTTTGACTCGAGGGCTCCACGATCCGCTGCCAGTTTTCAGGAGCTACGCGGGAGCACTCAGGGGGCCAACCTCCGGCGCCTGGACACCACACTGGTCACAAGAGAGCCCTCAGTTGCTGGTCACAGGGCAAATCATCAGCGGCAGCCGTGCAACCAAGTCCCAATGCATCCAGGCAAAATGGCGGCTTTCCAGCAGGCCGCAATCACTGCCCAGCTCACAATCACTAGAGGCAGCAGGCTCCGGGGTACGCGCCTCCGGGCAGCGGTGTGAGCAGTCGCCTTTGTGGAGCGGGGGATCCGGCACCCTCCGGGCCTGCACTGCAACATTGGGGGCGTGGGTCATCCAGGCAGCGATCTTGCAGCCTCGGTCTCGGCCTCGGTTTTGACCATGGGTGCCCCAGAACCGTCTGTAGAACTGTCCCGCAAGCAAGCTCAGGCACACAGGATTTCGCCTCTGCGAGTTACCAGTGAGATCAGGAGGCTGTGTGCTTCAAAGTCCTGTTGATTGCAGTGCGTGGAATGGGGCAAATACAAGGCAAATAGATTGGTGGGGCCGGAGGACCAGAATTCCGCGTCCTACTGTTGTGCCATCTTGGCCACGCCCCTAAACAATCCTTTAAATAAATTACCTTTTACAAGTTCTATGTGTGCTAATAAAGCACACAGAAAAATTGGAAAATGACATTTCTGATTGTTTACGTGCAGGAAGGGACCCCTTCCTGCACATAAACAATCATCCCCGTGATGCAGGCATCCTTGCACTATGGTGCAAGGTGCAAGGGTGACTGCGTTGGCGCATGGCAGCAGTTTGTGCGCTAGCGAAGGGGAAAGCACAGAGATACAACATGCTGTTGTTAATATGTTGTATCTCTGCGCTTCCAAATTAAAGCAGCGCGGCGCAGCAAAATGAACTGCGGAGCTGCAGTAGTTTATTGTAAATCTGCCCCTCAGTGTCAAAGGTTAGTGGTACAGTTAGGAAATAAACATTGTACAAACCCAAAGGTTACAGGGACGCTATAGTAAGAAATTGAATTTGAAAAACTGTAGAAATGAACAGAAAAAAACAAAGGTTACAGGGACGTTATAGTAAGGAAATCGAATTTTAAAAAACCCTAGAAATTCACTGAAAAAACAAAGGTTACAGTGACGCTACACTTAAGCTCAGATGTCATTCTTACAAAACCAGTAAAATTCAGCAGTTATAGTTACCTGAGCAAACTATAACTTATGCCCCAGCAGGGCACCACTTATGACCTCAAATAATACATCACTCAAGACATGATAAGTAAATTCATTGATTACATCTCAAATGACTGCTGTAACACTTTTCGCCCAAAGTGGGATGGGTATGGGCAGATGTGGGTCTCTTGCTTACTGTGCCACTGGATTAAAGCTATCCTGGCTGAAGGGTGACATACCCTGAAACTAGTCCCAGGATGCTTGTTTTTGGTCCAGGAAGGACCTGGCCTGGCATTTCAGTTTGGATTGATCCCATGAGGTACAGGGTCAAGACTGATTTGCATATGGCTGGGTCCAAACTGGGGTGGCGTAGTGTGCAAAAGAACAATGGATGTAACGCAGATCTTTTGATTGGGGGAGAATGTTTGCATTGCCAGCATTCCATCCATCATTTGTTTGCTGTAACACTTTTCACCCTAAGAGGGATGGGTATGCCAAGACGTGGGTCCCTTGCTCACTGTGCCACTGGATTCAAGCTAGCCTGGCTGAGGAAGGGTGACATACCCTGAAACCGGTCCCAGGATGCTTTTTTTTCAGGTCCAGGGAGAACCTGGCCTGGCAGTTCCGTCTGGACTGTTCCCATGAGTCCCAGGGTCAAGACTGATTAGCATATGGCTGGGTCTAAACTGGGGTGGTGTAGTGGGCAAAAGAATGATGGATTTAACCCAGATCTTTTGACTGGGGAGAATGTTTACTTTGTCAGCATTCCGTCCATCATTTATTTGCTGTAACATTTTTCACCCTAAGTGGGATGGGAATGCCCTGACATGAGTCACTTGCTTACTGTGCCACTTGATTCAAGCTATCCTGGCTGAAGAAGGGTGACATACACTGAAACCTGTCCCAGGAAGCTTGTTTATGGTCAAGGGAGGACCTGGCCTGACAGTTTGATCTGGACTGTTCCCATGTGACACAGGGTCAAGAATGATTTGCATTGGCTGGGTCACCAATGGGGTGGCATAGTGGGCAAAAGAACAATGGATTTAACCCAGATCTTTTGACTGGGGGAGAATGTTTGCATTGTCAACATTCTTCCATGATTTGTTTGCTGTTACATCTCAAATGACATCACTGATGACATCTTCCACAGAACCTCTCACATACCCTCTCCCCATTCAACCTCTCATATGCCCACTCACACAGTGTTAGAAAGCACCTCTTTTGATATGGTTAGCCCCCCTTTTTTGCTTCATGCCTGGTGTGTTTTTGAACTGTAAGTGCACAGGGTCCCTGCAAACCAGGTTCTCAGTGCCAAATTTCTTTCGCTAAACTGTCAAATGATTGGTACAACGTTCAGTAACCCTGTAAGTCCCTTGTAAATGGTACCTCTGGTACCTAGGGCATGGACAGTAGAGAGGAATCACTGTGGCTGCAGTACAAAATGTGCCACTCTAGATACCCCTTACCAAGACCATGCACACTGCCACAGCTTGTTGCATGTCTTGGTTCAGAGAAAACCGTAGAGTCGACATGGCCCACAGCCCTTTGTGCCATGCCCTCATACACTTCATGAGATATAGGTAAGTTACCACCACAGCAGGCCTTACAGCATAGGTGCTCTATACTCTATATGTGAACATATTGGCATAATCAGATATAAACCTGCAATATCTAAGCAATTCTTAGAGATTATAAGTGCAAAGGAAAGACATAGAGAGTACATGGGATGAATGCTGGTCATTATGAGTTTCCTAGATCCATGATTCCTTAACTGTAACTTAAGATGCTTGGTACCAAACATCTCATCCTATTAAATCCTCACTGATGCCAAAGTTGGATTTTTTAATAAATGCCCATGGATGACCCTTTAGCGGGTCCCCTGAAAACCTATTAAGCACTGGTGTGGTCTGACTAGTCATAGCCAGCCTGCTACTACCATACATGTTTTTGTCCTTGTGGGGTGAAAGCCCGTGCTCTCAGTGGCCAGAAACTAAGCCTGCTCTGGGCGGAGGAGCTTTACACCTACTCCAGGCAGGAATGGTCTTCCAGAGCGAGAAGCTTGAAAGGCAATGCAGCCTATGAAGTACAGTCAAGTCTTCCCAGATATTGGGGATGTCAACTCCATTGGCTTGCTCCAAATTTGGTGGAATAACAGGTGGGACAATAAGTTAGATTAGGAGAAGTGTTCACATTCAGTCAGCACCACCCCTAACGTGTGGCTGACCATGTGGAGCGCTCTTTTGAAAATACACCATTGGGAAAACAACCTATCAGGGTTAGGGCAGTGCCCCTTCCCACAGGAAGTGGTCACTTAGAGGGTGTTGACACCCTAAAGGTAGGTGGCCCATTGCCCACTACCTGTCTCCACCATTAATACCCCTACATTTAGTATTTAGGAGGCATTGTTGGACCTTGAACTTAGGAGTTGACGGACAAGAAGAAGAAAAGGATGAAGAAAAGCTGTTGCCCAAGAACGGAAGCCCTGCTGCAGGGAGAAAATTGGCACCAAACACTGTCTGTAGACTCAAAGACTCAACAATCATGGTTGTGCAGTCTCGTCCTGAACCTGTGAAGACTTAAAAACTCCTTGAGCTCCTCCAGTCCTCAAGACATCACAGAGAACCTCCCTTGGAGTTAAGGCATCACCCCCTGTACACTGCAGGTACCGATCATGCTTAATCTGATTTGTCGACTTGCTGCTTCTCGGTGACTCCTGTGCAGCACCCAAATCAGAAGAGGTACACCAGCTCAAGCGGGTCAAATCTGTCTCTCCACCAAGTTTGGAGACATCAAGACTTTCCAGAGCTGCACTGAACCAATACCTGGGGTACTAATCTCCTTCAGCAAACAGCAAAACAAAGAGTCTAACTTCAAGTAGCCAAGAAGTAAGCACCCATCAAGGGACATCGAAACCCCTGAGACATATGTTGTGAGTGGCCTAAGTGTTCGGAGATTGGCTCTCCAAGTTGCCTGCTACTGACCGCAAGCACATATCGATGCATCGCACTCAGCTGACCTATCTGATCTGCACCCGACCTGACCAGCCCAAGTAACGATGACCCACCTGTGCTCCCATGGTCCTGAGGACCTTGCAACCTCCTAACGCAAGTGAAAACTCCCAGACTAAACTTTAAGTCCTTCTGTGCAGTGTCTTTTCAAGTGCCTCCCCTTGTTGTAACGCACCAGCTACCAACACCCTCAGCACCCTGCTTTAGACTGAAGCCGGGATGCTCCCAATCTTCTGCTGCTGGAACAATGGACATTGTCGTGCTATCGACCTAAAATGAGAAGGAGAAATTTGTGAGAGCAGTGCCTGATTGTATTTTCCACTTTTCTCAATTGACTTCATTGCTCACAAAAGTAATATATTTTGCGGACTCTAAAAAATCATAACATTAAAAGTACTTCCTTTAAAGCAACATTTTGGTCTTAACAATTGCATAATATTCAATGCAACTTTTGAAAATTGGTCTCAGATGTATTCTTGGATGTGTGTCTCATTTAGTGGTTCTGTGAGTACAACACATGCTTAACACTGCCCTCTGATAAACCTAACTGCTTGCCCACACTACCATAAATAGAGCTTAGTATTATCGATGTTTGCCTCTGTAAACCAACACAGACTCACTGGCCTCTCTGCAAAGTGTACTTAATTTTAGTACACTATATAAAGAGCCAGCTTTTTACATACGTCTGCTCACATACCCATACAAGTACTTACACAACCACTCATTTATCCATAGAGTCACTAAAAATACTCACTCACTCATAGAGTCTGATCATACAAAAAGTCACTCACCCATACAACCATTTACACAGCCACTCACTCACCCAAACAGCTACTAATATACACAGTTATTTACCTATAAAGTCACTCACCCACCCACTCACTAACTCATACAGCAATTAAGACACCCACTCACTCACCCATTCAGACGCTGACATACCCACTCACCTACCCATACAGCCACTCACTTATCCACCCATAGAGCCACTGACACACCGACTCACTCACCCATACAGCCACTCACACACCCACTAAGTCATTCATATGGCTACTCAGACAACCAATTAAACCCCCATACAGCCACTCATACACCCACTCACACACCTGTACAGTCCCTCAGACACCCATACCCAATCACTCATGGATACTGAGTCATAAAGCGACTCACATAAACAATGTTAAAAAATGAATCACTCATTAGTAGTACACAAGGTTGACTAATTTAAATGTTGTGGTACCTTAGTATACACATTTAACACATAAAAACATTTAGAAGATACTCACAATCACTGGTTAATGCCATCAGTGATATCATCACTGATGTCAGTTAAGATGTCAACAGGGATGTCACTGACCATGTCATGAATGATGTAATAATTGAGATCATGAGCAGTGTGCATCGCGGGGGCATCCGTTTTTTTTTTTATAGTTAACTCGGATAACTATAACTGCTGAATTTCACTGGTTTCGTTCTGGTGAAATCTGAACCTAACTGTAATGTTCCTGTCATCTTTGGATATATTATATGTATATTTGTATATATCCAAACGAAAGAAGCTCTCACGTGAAGCGCCACACACAGCGTGATTTTCAGTCCTTTATTGGTTGGGTTGCAGAACACAAGACCATGCCTCCACGGCAAAGATTCCATTGCCAAACGCGTTTCAGGCTCACTTGCGCTTGCTCACTGGCTCACAGGTAGGTTACAGCAATACAGTTTTCAATGCACTTGCAGCGTTTAAATAGTTACCACCCTTCTGGGTGTGTCAAGAAGTTGCATGCTAGTATATGCAGTCAAATATGTCTTTAGAAGGACTCGCTATAGCCTCAAAATATCTTTAGAAGTCTTTAAAACCCCCAGTGGGTTGCTGATGACAGGCACAGGTTTAATTCAGCATTACTTCCATCCAACCAACTGCTCACGCCGTTCTATCAGCGCCATTTGATCCCTGGTGCGGACCTGCCCAGATAAGCAGAGGGGCGCTTCTTGTGTGGAGTGGGCCGATACACATCCAAACGAAAGAAGCTCTCACTTGAAGCGCCACACACAGCGTGATTTTCAGTCCTTTATTAGTTGGACTGCAGAACACAAGACCATGCCTCCAAAGCAAAAATTCCATTGCCAAACTCGTTTCAGGCTCACTAACCCTTGCTCACTGGCTCACAGGTAGGTTACAGCAGCACAGTTTTCAATGCGCTTGTAGTGATAAAATAGTTGCCACCCTTCAGCGGGTGTCAGGAAGTTGCATGCTGGTTTTGCAGTCAAATATTCCTTTAGTAGGACCCTCTATAGCCTCAAAATGTCTTTAGATGTCTTTAAAACCCCCAGTGGGTTGCTGATGACGAGCACAGGTTGAATTCAGCCTTACCTCCATCCAATCAACTGCTCACGGCTTTCTATCAGTGCCATTTGTTCCCCAGCGCGGACCTGCCCTGATGGGAGTGTCAAGAAGTTGCATGCTGAGATATATATATATATATATTACCTACTGGCGGTCGCCAGTAGGTATATATAGTTAGGATTTTTTCTCTATGGGTTTTTTGAAAATTCTATGTCTAATAACTTTGGCGTTTGTGGACGGAATTGGCTGAAATTTTCAGGAAAATGGCACATTTTGTTTCTGAGCAGCCCTTGAAAATTTGGGGGGGGTTCGTCAAGGGGGGGCCGAGAAAAAAGGGGGGTCCCAAAACGTGTTTTTAACATTGAGTTTTCCATAGGGCGGGTGGCCTCACTTTTAGCCCGAACGGCTGAATGGATTTGCACGAAACTTGGCAAAATTGTAGGGACTGGTAGCCCGATGTGCCTTTTGTAGGTCTCAATATATGTGCTCCAGTGGATTTTGAGAAATTAACGTTTAAAAAAAGATATATATCTGTAACAGCGGACCGGGCAGCGCACTGGTTCGCGGACTTTTCGCGCAACGGAGCTTTGTGAAGCGAAGCTGATTGGTTCTCCGGCGTCTGTCAACATTCCAAACAGTCCGTAGCGGCCGCCATCTTGTCTCTCGGTAGGATCGAGAGACAAGAGGAGGTCAAAACAAAGGGGGAAATAACTATAAGGGGGCATAGTAGATCCTCGCTGACCCCCTAGGTTTGATGTGGAGGTTTTAAAAGGGCCCCGCGGGGCAAAAAAAAAACAAAATAATAATAATCGAACGGCTGAATGGATTTGCACGAAACTTGGCAAAATATTAGGGACTGGTAGCCCGATGTGCCTTTGCTAGGTCTCAATATATGTGCTCCAGTGGATTTTGAGAAATTAACGTTCAAAAAAAGATATATATCTGTAACAGCGCTCCGCTTCGCGTACTTTTCGCGTTACGGAGCTTTGCGAAGCTGATTGGTTCTCCGGCGTCTGTCAACATTCCAAACAGTCCGTAGCGGCCGCCATCTTGTCCCTCGGTAGGATTGAGAGACAAGAGGAGGCCAAAGCGAAGGGGGAAATGACCATAAGGGGGCATAGTAGATCCTTCCTGACCTCTTAGGTTTGATGTACCATTTTGCCAAGTTTGGTGTAATTCCGTTCAGCCATTCAGGCTGTAGACGTATGTAAATGTCCTATGGAAAATTGCATGGGGAAAACACATTTGAAAGTGTTGAAATTTAGAACCAATTAAAATGTTACTTTGGTTTTGTATTTGTGTGTGATGAAAGTTAATTGGTTATGTATATATGTCAAATGAGAGGAAACCACAGCCATTTTGTGATACTACTGTCTGAGGTACATTTGTGAGGAATTTTTGGTGGTGAATTTCTGGTGTTTGATTTACACAGTACTAACACTTCTGCTACTTTTAAAAAGGTGAGTTGTTAATTTGTAAGGGGAACTATGTTGTACACTTGAAGATAATTTGAAAAATGTTTTCTGTTATTTATTTGCAGTCCTTCTGTTATACTAAATACTTGATAAAGTTAGTTTTATATTATGTATTACTAAAAACGATAAATGAAAGTGATTATTTTTTTCTGCAATTTACAGCAAGCAATTTCAAAATAAAATGGCTCACAATGAAGAGACCGTGGCAATTTCTTTTGAATTGTCCAACACATTGATTGAAATTGAGAGCACCAATAATGAAATATTGTCACAAGGAGGACATGACCTGTATGATTCCATTAGATTGATTGAAATGGACAGCACCAAGAATGAAATATTGTCACAAGGAGATGACTTGAATGATTCCACTACATTGATTGAAATTGAGAGCACCAATAATGAAATATTGTCACAAGGAGGAGATGGCTTGTATGATTCCATTAGATTGATTGAAATGGACAGCACCAATAATGAAATATTGTCACAAGGAGGAGATGACTTGAATGATTCCACTACATTGATTGAAATTGAGAGCACCAATAATGAAATATTGTCACGAGGAGATGACTTGAATGATTCCACTACATTGATTGAAATTGACAGCACCAATAATGAAATATTGTCACAAGGAGGAGATGACTTGAATGATTTTTTTGATCAATCTCTTGATGGCGAATTTATCGAGTGTTTGGAGACCATAGAGTTACAAGAATCATCATTGGAGACTTTTAATGAGGACATTGCTGATGAGGACATGTTACTAGTTCTTTCAAATTTAGAAAATTCTGAAGAATACATTTATATTTAGAAATCAAAAATTGTTTGAGACATTATTCATTTTTATTTTTAATTTATGAGGTTGTAGCGAAGTGATTGTAGTATAAAATGAGACTTATAGTATAGAGTGCAACATTTTTATGTTACATGGTAAGTTTACTCATATTTACTTCCCTTCTGCCACTATATTATCTCCAATGTGTATTTGACATGTCTTCTTCATCTCCGGCCTCCTTTCTCTCACTGTGTGTCTCCGATGCATCTTATCGCTGGTATTTTGTGTAATTACAGAAGAGAGTAAAATAAAATAGTTCGGAACGTGAAAAGGGGGCAAAGTAGAGTACTCCTCACCCCCTAGGCCTTTTTAGGCGGTCCCAAAAGGATCAGTTTCTGCTTTCCTGAGAGATTATGGTATGAGTTCCATATACCACAATAACTTGCATTACAACATGCAAGATATCTATCTCCTATTACCAACTTTTGGAGATATTCGCGCTAAGCGCGAATATCTCCAAAAAGTAACACCTGCCCTGAGCAGTTCTTAGCCATGTTATCCAATGGGAGGTGGATAACATGGCTAAGAGCATTAGCTCGGTAATGCATGAATATCGCTGAGTTTTTAGCGATATTCATGCATTGCGGCCGTTTATTATCGCATTTGCGATAAACCTTGATAATAGTAAGGTTTATCTTCGATAATTTCTGACGATGCTTAGTGGTAAAAAATTGGTTGGTAAGCATCGTTAGCGATAAATATCGCTTAACTTTGGTAATATGCCCCAACGTCTGTTAACGTTCGATTCGAAGGAAATGAGGAAGTGTTGAAAAACATTGTCTGCGCCATCTTGCCTTTTTTGAAATGCCACACTTTTGTCGTGCACGGCAGCCATTTTAGGTGTCTTGACCAGACCCACTCTCTGCACGCTGTCGATTCGTAGCATGGCTCCTCACCCACGCAAGCATCTTCCCTAGGCACTGGTCACCACCGCTCTCTGTCTTATGCATGGGCAATAAACCTCCCCCCATCTGCGCTGCTCTTCCCTGAGAATCACACTCTGTGCCCGCCCGACACCTCCCTTTCGCCCTATTCACTACCGCACCCTCTGACACTCCTCTTTCTCTGTGTCCGATTGTCCAGGCTATCAGCTAGCCCTGCAGATGTAGTTTATGGCCCCAGCTGTAAAGAATCACCCCTTTTCAAAGGAGTTATAGTAGATCAAGGCCCACACTCGATGAGATCCGTCACACCACACGTGTTCCTACTATCTGAAAACCATCCTGTATTGTGATTGGGGAGGGGACCGAGCCTGAAGCGGAAGATTCCAGGAATGACTCTTTGTACATCAAAGTTTTTACAATTATGTGTCACATTAAAAATATATAGCACTCCAACAAAGTAGTAGGTATATAAAACTTTAATAACATATAAATATATACAACAAAACAAAAACAGTAAAAACATTTAAACAACGAAGAGACCGTGGCAATTTCTTTTTAATTATCCAATAGATTTATTGAAATTGACAGCACCAATAATGAAATATTCTTGTCAGTAGCGGTCTGTTGTGCGAATAGTTCCAAGGCAGCAGAACGCGCTGAAATCTAGATGGCACGAAAGTGATGTCTAGTAAGTTGCCGCCCAGCAAAAAACGGCGTGGGGCGCCGCGGGGGTGAGTGAGTCCAGTAGGCACCACAGCTATTCTTACCGGCATTGCAGAATTACTGCTGGGGACAATGCCTGTGCTGTAGCAGGGTCACAGCAGAAACAAAAAGGATTCTGTTGAAGATGTTGTTGGTTTTCAATTTGAAAACAGTTCTGGTGTCAACTGCTATGCTAATGTAGTGGTTAATGTTTTGTTTTCTCTAGAAAATGTAAAAGAGGGGGAGGCAGTCCAAAGTTCCGTTAAAAGGGCAAAGGAAAGGATCGGTGGTTTGACCTATCAGTCAAAAAGGGGAGGGGGTGCAATAATTTTTCCTACCGGGTCACACTGTGCTTTCACCGGAAGTGAGGTCTGCAGGATTCTAGTAATTCAAAGTGAGGCTGGCGCCAGCATGGGAGCGCCGACGTCCCGCGGATACAGTTTCGTCACTCCACGGGCGATCATGGCAGTCATTCCCCATCGGGGGTCGGAGACTCCCGCGGCTCCTCTAGAATCTTCAAGGTCGTGGAGGACTACGGTGGTGGAGTCAACCAGTGACCGGGCCATTTCTTTATGCTGGGCCCGCTCTTGCCAGGTCGACCGCCATTTTGAGAGTTCGGCAGCTACCGGCGATCGCGGGGTCACATGAGCGGACGGGCTCCACCCTGCCGGGCGAGACGTTGCAGCATGGCCACAGTGGAAGAACCGTTTTCCGGGCGCCTGGAGCGCTGAGGGTGCAGCTGGGAAGTCTCCACCTGGGGAGGCGGGAGAGGCCTGTTCGCACTGTCTCTCCCTCCCAGTGCACCCCACGGCGTCTCGCTTGAGATTTGTTATGGCCGGACCAGGCGATGAGGACGAGGGGGGGGTCGGAGGCATGTGCAAGACATCCCCCCCCAGTGTTGTCGCAGCCATTATAAAAGAAAGAAGTGTCCCGTCCGTCTTCGGCCCGGGCTTCCGGTGGATGTCGGCCGGACGCCCCTGGCTCTGGCCCCATGAACGGGTTTCTTGGTTTATCGGCTGCAGCCGGATCCCGTCGGCCTCGGCCCCCCGTCCGTTGGTGGTCGGACCGGAAGAGCATGTGGCGGGACTACCTGCAACTCTCAAGGGCCACCGCGGCCGGACTGGGAGAGAGAGGGGAGGGTCGAGGAGACATTCCCCCCCCCTGCAACTGTTCAGCGTTGTAAAGGCAATCCCCTGGCCGGGTCCCGCTGGCCTCGGCCTCTCCTTCGGCTACACCCTACGTTAGGATCTCCTGGCCGAGGCGTGGCAGCAGGACCTGCCTTATATGGGCTGCTCCCGGCTGGGCGTAGCCGGAACCCTGCCCCACCTTGGAAGTTTCCAGAGTGGGGGTGGATGTTCTACTGACTTGCATTTTCCCTAGTCTATCGATTTTTTTGGCGTGGCAGGCGGTGGGACAGCGAGGGGTGATTTGGTTTCTCTTACTGTTTTTCTGGTCTCTCACCACTGGCATATTTTAACGTTTTCTTGTTTCTAGGACATTAATAGGTTTTATCATTACGTTATGTTATCGTTTCTTTGTTCGTTGTTTAATAAAAGTTCATGTTCATCAGTGGCCTACTGATTTTCGTTTTCCTATTTTTTTCTTTCCAGGTTGTTTCATGGTAAAGTTTCTGTTAACAGGATACAGTGATCACTTCGTTATTATTGCATATGTCCTTTTCACTAGGGGTGCTCTCTGGTCGGGCCAGATGACGTATCTCTAGTAAATGGTCCGGGTGAAAAAGGTGCATCAATCAGTGGGGAGTAGATAGGCATGACAGATTACAACGGGGGAGAACGGTCCGCATTACGTACCCTTTCACTACTTGCAAAGATTTTCCTACGTTTATTTGCAAACAGGGAATACCTCCAAAAAGAACTAATTCCCAAACAGTCAATGTTCGGACAATCAATCAATCAATGAGGAATGAAATAGGTACGACGTGTTAAAGGCTTGCGTTACCTACCCTTCACTATCTGCAAAGGGAGATAGAATATTCCTATTCTTCCTCGTTTGCAGGTAGAGAAGATCCTTAAGAGAATTAACTTCGAACAATTCAATGCTCGATTGAAACAATCAACAAGGGGTACTGTGAACACAAATGAACGCCGCTTATATACATACGCATTGCTATTTTCAACAGGTTGTTCCTAATGTTTCTATTTTAGCGAGGTCAAAAGAGATCCCATTAGTGGCCTACTGATTTTGCTCGATTCCTTTTGTTTTTTTACATGATTTTTCGCTATCTGCAAAGACTAAACAGAGTATTGCGACTCTGTGCTTGTTTGTAAATAGAGAATGAACCAAAGAGAACAATCAATCAAATGGAGAGAGAAGCAGGCACGACGGATTACAAAGGGGGCAAAGGGCTGCGTTAACTACCCTTCACTATCTGCAAAGAGAGAGTACTCCTAATAGAAATGAGGGGTGGGGGGCAGCAATCAAAGCAGATCAGTGTGCATAAACACGAAAATGTTTTTACTTACCACGTACTTGACATTCGACAGCTTATGATATTTGCTATTAAAAAACCATTGAAATTCACTGAAAAAACCATAGGTTATAGACCATATATAGTTAGGAATTAGCATTTACAAAACCTTGAAAATTCACTGAAAAAACCATAGGTTATAGACCATATATAGTTAGGAATTAGCATTTACAAAACCTTGAAAATTCACTGAAAAAACCATAGGTTATAGACCATATATAGTTAGGAATTAGCATTTAAAAAACCTTATTTTACTCACACAAAACCATTGAAATTCCATATATAGTTAGTTGCACTAACTATATATCGCGCACCCGCAATCCACTGCTGATGATGTCACATATTACATCATTCATGACATGGTCAGTGACATCACTGATGACATCACTGATGACATCTCAAATGACATCACTGATGACATCACTGATGACATCTCATTTGACATCAATGACCACATCACTGATGATATCATTCATGTGACAATACAATGCATCTCCTCACACTTTAATATAACCTCTGTTACACCCAGTGTTAAATACAGAGTATAATTTTTGAAACCATTGACACACCAATACTAGTTACTACATACGCACTCAGTGATTCCTATGTTTACACACACATTCACTCATTTACCCATACAATCATTCATACATACAATCACTCATCTTTACAACACTATCATATGCACTCATACACCTATACAGACTCTCACACTCTGTCACTCATCCATGGAGTTACTCACACACCTAGTCAGTCCTGTAAAGAATCAATCACACTTCCATTTTCTAATCTATACAGTTAAACATAGAGCACCTTACATTTTGAAACATATACTAACACATAATTACTCTCTTATACAATCATTGATACAAGTACACATTGATCTACACAGAGTCACACACCTCCCAGCCAGCCACACACACACTCAGTCTCCCATACAAATACTTGGGCAATCAATCAATAACCCATATAGTTACTCATATAGCTACTGATCAACACATGCAGCAGTTTACAGAACAACAGACATAATGATGCACAAATTAAGACAGTTTAGTCACTAACCCATGCACTCAGTGAGACACATTTAATCACTCACTCATACAGTCAGTCACGCACCTACTAAATCCTTCATCCAGACACTTCTACATCTACTCATTCTTCAATATGTAAAACATATTTAAACTTTACAGAAACACACAGTCACTGGATGATGTCATCAGTGATGTCATTTGAGATGTCATCAGTGATGTCATCAGTGATGTCACTGACCATGTCATGAATGATGTAATATGTGACATCATCAGCAGTGGATTGCGGGTGCGCGATATATAGTTAGTGCAACTAACTATATATGGAATTTCAATGGTTTTGTGTGAGTAAAATAAGGTTTTTTAAATGCTAATTCCTAACTATATATGGTCTATAACCTATGGTTTTTTCAGTGAATTTTCAAGGTTTTGTAAATGCTAATTCCTAACTATATATGGTCTATAACCTATGGTTTTTTCAGTGAATTTTCAAGGTTTTGTAAATGCTAATTCCTAACTATATATGGTCTATAACCTATGGTTTTTTCAGTGAATATATATATATATATATATTCACTGAAAAAACCATAGGTTATAGACCATATATAGTTAGGAATTAGCATTTACAAAACCTTGAAAATTCACTGAAAAAACCATAGGTTATAGACCATATATAGTTAGGAATTAGCATTTAAAAAACCTTATTTTACTCACACAAAACCATTGAAATTCCATATATAGTTAGTTGCACTAACTATATATCGCGCACCCGCAATCCACTGCTGATGATGTCACATATTACATCATTCATGACATGGTCAGTGACATCACTGATGACATCACTGATGACATCTCAAATGACATCACTGATGACATCATCTAGTGTCTGTGTGTTTTTGTAAAGTTTAAATACGTTTTACATATTGAAGAATGAGTGGATGTATGGAAGACTGAGTGTGTGTGTGGCTGGCTGGGAGGTGTGTGACTCTGTGCATATCAATGTGTACTTGTATCAGTGATTGTATAAGAGAGTAAGTATGTGTTAGTATATGTGTGAAAAGTATGGTGTTCTGTGTTTAACTATAGATGAGGAAATCGAAGTGTGATTGATTCTTCACAGGACTGACTAGGTGTATGAGTGCATATGATAGTGTTGTAATAATGAGTGACTGTATGTATGAGTGATTGTATGGGTGAATGAGTGAATGTGTGTGTAGACGTAGGAATCAGTGAGTGCGTATGTAGTAACTGGTATTGGTGTGTCATGATGTCATCAGTGATGTCATTTGAGATGTCATCAGTGATGTCATTTGAGATGTCATTAGTGATGTCATCAGTGATGTCACTGAAGTATGGTGTTCTGTGTTTAACTGTATAGAAGAGGAAATGGAAGTGTGATTGATTCTTTACAGGACTGACTTGGTGTGTGAGTAACTCCATGGATGAGTGGCAGTGTGTGACTGTCTGCATAGGTGTATGAGTGCATATGATAGTGTTGTAATAATGAGTGACTGTACGTATGAGTGATTGTATGGGTGAATGAGTGAATGTGTGTGTAGACGTAGGAATCAGTGAGTGCGTATGTAGTAACTGGTATTGGTGTGTCATGATGTCATCAGTGATGTCATTTGAGATGTCATCAGTGATGTCATCAGTGATGTCATTTGAGATGTCATCAGTGATGTCATCAGTGATGTCACTGACCATGTCATGAATGATGTAATATGTGACATCATCAGCAGTGGATTGCGGGTGCGCGATATATAGTTAGTGCAACTAACTATATATGGAATTTCAATGGTTTTGTGTGAGTAAAATAAGGTTTTTTAAATGCTAATTCCTAACTATATATGGTCTATAACCTATGGTTTTTTCAGTGAATTTTCAAGGTTTTGTAAATGCTAATTCCTAACTATATATGGTCTATAACCTATGGTTTTTTCAGTGAATTTCATTGGTTTTTTAACAGCTAATATCTGTAGCTGTAAAATGTATTCTTCTTTAAATCCAAAAATATATTTTATATGTTTATTAATAATTTTTTTTTTAATATTTTTTTTTCTTCGGTCCCGCTTCGCGAATCGGGAAGCTTCCCGTTAGCTGACCTTGATGCCGCGAAATAGACCGCGAGCCGGTAAACGTTCCTTTACCGCAACTGCCGCGTTAGAAAACAACATCGTGACGCCTCCCGTCCGCATGACGTTTCGCGTTGTCGTGTGATACGTCATATGACGTGCTACGTTAGCGAACTGGTACGCTTACCGAGGCGCAAAGCGCAGGTTTCTGGAAGCAAACCGGGAGGCCCTGCAAAGCGCGTAACGTAAACACAGCAGGTCATGTGACTTGGTAATAACACTTTTCATTGGTTCATTTCACTTTTGGTTTCCTAATGATGTAAGACTAGGTCATATAATCTAAAATGAACACTTTTCATTGGTTGAGAACTATTGTTTTTCCCAAATGATGAAAATCCCTCCTTCTTTCCTCACTCTGACTTTCATCATTGTGAGAGAAAGACCCTTTGTTACCAGTGAGCAATGGCTTCTTTAGTAGCTTCAGCTGGTGCTTCCCCACCACCTCCACCACATCCAAGGAAGAGTGGACCGCCTGCTGAAGTTATAATTCAGCAAGAAGAGGAAGAAGAGGAACAGGAGGAAGAGCACGAAGAGAGGCACTTTTTGCCTGAGGAGCCCAGGACGTCTCACCGGAAAGAAAACTTCATTTGGCAATTTTTCAAAATTCCCAAAGGTCAGAAAAAAGTAAATGCAAGATACGTAACTTGCCTTATATGTCAAGATAGACTGTCCAGAGGGACCGACAAAAAATACAGTTTCGGAAACTACACAATGCATCGCCATATGACTAGGTGGCATCCTAACAACTACAGTGCTGCACAGTTTCGTAACGACCTAGATAATCTCCCTATTATGGCCAGAAGATCTGTTGTACCGGAAGTAACGGGACCAGAGGGCAGGGAGATGGTGCCAAATATACAAACGAGATTTCGTGAAGTAAAACAAGTCTGCGTACATTGCAGTGGATTCATTTGCTACGGAGAAAGTAGCATCACTCTGATCAACAGAGCTATTGACTATCATATGCAAGTTTGTACGAAACGCCCCAAATAATAAATTCTTTTTTTTTTTTGTTGCTCCTGTTGAGCCCTTTACAATGAATCGTTTTCGTTGCCCCCTCCGAAAAAAAACAAAAAAAAATATAAAACTGTTCAGAAAAATTCAAAAAAAGTAAAAAAATGTTCAGAAAAATAATAAAAAAAATATAAAACAACAAAAACAATAAAAAAAAAGTTCTTTTCAGAACTACCTCCCCGTTATTAAAAAATTGGTACAATATTTGGAACTGTGCCAACCTCTATTTCTCTTAGTTCGCTTCCCAGTTCGCTCGCCGGTACGCGAACCGGAAGCGAACCAAAAAATATTTTTTTTTTAAAAAGAACAGTAAGTATAAGGGAAGGAAACAGACAGTTATGTTAAAAGAAAGACAGCTATAGGGGAGTAAACTAGAGATACTATTACCCGTAATCCACTGCTGATGATGTCACATATTACATCATTCATGACATGCTCAGTGACATCATCAGCAGAGGATTGCGGGTAACAGTATCCCTAGTTTATTCCCTATAGCTGTCTTTCTTTTAACATAACTGTCTGTTTCCTTCCCTTATACTTACTGTTCTTTTTAAAAAAAAAATTTAGATCAGTCAGAAACAGTGAAAGTAATGAAATATAAAAGACTACGTAGAATATGAGTACTGTATGCAACAACTTTGACACTTACAGAAGCCTCACCTTCTCCATGCCTCCTACACAGTTCTACATGTACATCATAAATGCAAACAGAACAGAATTAATTATACATGTTAAATGGTTTATTTTTGCTGTTCTCAGAATGTATCAAACTTCACTAAAACAGTGACTTGAAGGTATTCATCATATAACAGCGGGGAAAAAAAAACACAATCAAAATGATTGTGTTTAAAAAACCCATACAACATAACAAATCAGAATTCAGAACTCCTTAAAGTTAACTTACTTTCCATGACGGCCAAGGATGTCCTATGAACAGCTTACACTCTGTTGTGCTGTTATTACTTTCAACCCGCCACTTTCTGAAAGAAAACCTCCATCGTTTTCAAAAACATGTTACATACAATAAATGACTTCTCGCTCTCTACCACACGTTTCCACAAGGCCAAATCGTGTCTGAGCCATTTATAACTCTTAGAATTCTTTTAAGCCAATCCCGTCATGTTGTATTTCCGCCACTTTCACAATTAAAATGTTGAAGATCATTTTCACAATCCTGGACTACTAATATCTTCCCCTTCTTGCTCAATCATGTTCTACATTTCCTATCACACTGATACTGCTTACTATGAAGCAGACTTACACTACCTTTATGACTAGTACAATTATTTAATTCTCTACATCACTTTTAATCACAAAGCAATGTAAAACAGTAGACAGCATTGCAGACTTACATTCCCTCTACTCCATGTTTTGATTGGCTGCTTCAATTAGCTTATAAAAAGAAACAGTTTTTCTGAACTCATTCAAAGTGCACGTATTTCTCCATGACGTCCAGTGTTATGGTACGAAGTTATGTCTCTGTACTACACTTATCCTCAAGGCCAAATCGTGTAGGAGCCATTAGAACTTCTCGAAATTCCTCAGAGCACATCCTGAGATTCTTTCCCTAAAATTTTGGTTTTAAGAACACCAGGTAAGAGTTTTTAAGGTCATACGGCATTTTTTTTTTGAAAATTAAAACAGAATCATTGCAGAATGACCAGCCATTTCTACACTTTAAATAAGCTGTATAATGTCCTGATGTTATTGAAGGACCATCATGATATATAATTGCTACAGTTACAAAAGTCCTTCCTGATATTGACAACTGTGAAGCCACAAAATTTTTAATTAAAGTTGTCAATTTTGTTCCATCAGGCCTACATCGTTGGAACATTAAAATGACATACTGGCCATATGTTCGTATAAATAATGTGGACATCATTTCAGATTTACATTGGCTACACTCAATGTTGTGATCAGCTGCTTTTACTAGCTTATTAAAAGAGACTGATTTACTGTCTGGCAAAGTTAAATATATAAATCTTTCTGAGTCTACACTAGTAGTACTTGATACCCTACAGTTCTCGCAGTCATGCTGCCATTGATAAGAAAGCCCAAACAGGTGATCTACATCTACACCTTCATCATGCAATACATCAAGCATATACATTAAAAACTCCTGACAATCTTGCTGACTATTTTGAGAGAATTGTGTTTGGCCTGAACATCTGTCTAACAGATTTCGAATTTCAGACACACTTTCTATGTTTCTTCTATCAGTGCTACATTTCTCTAACACAGAATGTAACAAACTGCAAAATCTTTGATCAGAATTGACCACAATCTCTTCTTTTACATTTTCTAGAGAAAACAAAACATTAACCACTACATTAGCATAGCAGTTGACACCAGAACTGTTTTCAAATTGAAAACCAACAACATATTCAACAGAATCCTTTTTGTTTCTGCTTATAATTTCAGGTTCATCGACTTTTTGTCTTTTTGCTACAACCTCCCCAGTATTGGTCACATTTCTTCGTTTCCGGCCTACCACACGTTTCTCAAACAAAGGATACTGAGGCAAATGTGGCGCATACTCTCTTCTTAACCTATTGTATTCCTTAACACAATCTAGATCCGCACAAATGTTTGTGACATCACACTCAATCAAGTACAATCCCGATAAAGTTCTAACTCGTGACAATGCCACATATGCCATACCCTCCTTGAACACAGAACTGCCAATATTCACCAATGCACAGTCTACACTTAAACCTTGCGATTTATGGATTGTCACCGCATATGCCAAGCAAACAGGAAACTGCTTACGACGAACATATAAGTCTTTTACAAGCAAAAATCTAGCAGAACAACGACCAATTAGCTGTACTTCCTCAATGCCATCAAATTTAATTTTTAAAAATTCAATTTCATCTCTATTTCTGTATTTCACAAAATCAACAACATTACCCATTGATCCATTTACCAGACCTCTTTCAACATGTAAATTCCTTCTTAAAATTATACGGCAGTTCAAGCACACATTCAGAGTCTTTTCAAAACCCGCAGTTTTAGATATACTCTTCTTTAATGAATCCAATTTTGTTTTCAGATTCTCAGACAAAATAATTGTTGATCCCATATGCTCTACTCTGTCAATAGCTTCCAGTTTCACAATCTCTTGCTTTTCTAAATGCAACATTTTGTTGTTGAATTTGGCACATTCTGCAAGAGTTGGCATCAAACATATTCCAGATTTTTTCTCAGTAATTTTCTGAAAAATATTCTCAGGCACAACATCTTCGTCTGGATATAAATTTGTCAGTAATCATGCATGTAAAGCTTCTTTCCCATGCTCGGTCACTTTTCCAATTCTAACATCTTGTAGAATAGTCTTGTAAACTTCATCCTTTGCCTGACGCATATTTTCGTGCAGTTCAGCATAATTGAAGTTTAACCATATATTGACGTTGCCAATGCTCCCTAAGCACTTCCTGGTATCTTCATGCGTGAGCATTTTGAACACAGGTTGCCCTTTCACTGGTGTCAGCTGCAGAAGATCTCCGAAAACAATGATGTGTTTGCCACCAAATAACACATCATACTCTGTTTTGAGAACTTCTTGCATTCTCAAATGCACAAAGGCAAGCATGACATTGGAAACCATGCTTACTTCGTCAATGATAAGAAGTTTCATTTTCCTCAAGACTCTTGAAACTTCAAAACAAGCATCTCCAGATAGCTTGTGATATTCTAATTTGTTGTCATGCGCCACTGGCAGCATCAGTAAACGATGTAAAGTAATCCCTTTAATGTTATGTGCTGCCAGTCCAGTTGGAGCGGTGACAACACAAGACAGCGATGACTCTGTCCTTTCCTGCAAATAACATGAAGTTGCTTTAATAAGGAAACTTTTTCCAGTTCCCGCTTCTCCACTCACGTACAGTCGGACAGGCTTCAACGACGTACATGAGCACTCTTTCTTGTCATGACTTAATCCATGATCAATTTGCATGGTAAGTTCGTCATATATTTTCCTCTGCTCAACGTTGAGTTGTCTTTCCAACTCTTCTAAGTTAACCGCATCCTCCTGAGCATGTGCCATGGCTCTTTCCACTTCATTCATAGCAGTGGCAGCTTCATTTTCGATAAGAGGTCCTCCTAGTGGATCCTGACTCAATGAAGCAGAACTCTGACTGTCCTGAGAACTGTCTCTGGCAATCTCGGCTGCAATCGTTGCTTCCTGCTCAATTTCCACATTCAACATTTCTACATATTTGGGAAAAGCAGGACATTCTATGGTCTCCTTGGCAGCATTGAATGAGTCTTCGTAACAAAGGAAATCTCCAAGCAGTTCCTCTTCTGCACGCCAAGGCTTAAAAAGTTGCAAAAGTGCTAAATAGAAAAACTCCTTTTTTTCAGGAGATTCGCCACTCAATTTTCGATGGTTTATCAAGTGGCATTTTCTTTGCTTGACCAGACATCCCTCACTTCCTATTACAGCATACACTCCTTTCTCAGTATCTTCTTTGATGTTCCTCTTGAATATGTAATTTTGCAGAACCTCATACAGACAAACATTCTCGAGGTGACTGCTTCGATTTGGATAATATGTATCCAACATGTTGCTCTTCAAAATGTCGGTACTGTTTGGCTCCTTTTCCGCCAAATACTCAATTTCCCGCACAGGTTTGAGAACTCGATTACGCATTGCAGCAAGACCAACACTCGCCCAAACGATACTCCTGGACTTGGCATACAGACTTGCTGAAGACAACCGGTCAGAACATTCGTAAGCTCCAATTTCTCGATGCGACAACATCTTCAGACTGAAACTGTACAACTTCTTGCTGAGGCTCTTTTCATGGGAAATGTCCTCCCACATATCCTTCAATTCTGTCTTTTTTTTTTTGGTGATGTAAGATGTCACATACCGAGCCACAGCCATACAGTTATCAGCCACAAACTGTATATCCATGTTAGCATTCCACATGGACAAAATCACCGTGTTGTAGTCGTTGATGTACTTAGACTCTTCGTTCCTCTTCAAATTGTATGTGTTTTTAGGTGATTTCTTCATCACATTATGTCGCAGCGAAGACATCAAACTGTTCACTCTTCCTTTAGAAATCACCGGTCGTGGAAAGCCGAAACGACATTTGGTGTAGAACTTGTCTTTGTTCCGGAATTTACGACGACAGTACTTTCCACATCGATGGCTTTGGAAACGTAGAACTTTTTCTCTTAGGCTTTTTTTCTCCTTTGCGTTTAGAACAGCACACGTAGAATACTGTTCTATGAAACTCATCACTGAGTCTTCTGCATCCGTTCCAAATTTAGGTGCATCCTTGATCCACAGCAACATATGTATATGAGGAGCACCTCTTGCTTGGTACTCCTTCCTCCAGAAGAAATCCAACACCTCTCCAAGAGGTGGATTCTTCTTATTCATGATGAAAGACATCATACCTTCAAATCTATGATTGAAGTACCTACATACATTGACTGGATCCAAAGAGCACAGTTCTCCGGGTGTCTTGAATTCGATGTTTTCTACGTTAGCATTTGCCTCTCGTAGAAATTCAAGTAAGTCTTCCCAGCCATACTCAGCACAGCTCAAAGTGAGGAACCATGTGGGAGTTCCTAAGTTCCTCAGCATACATTTTAAATCACCATGACGACGGTACCAGTACTCATTAGTACCACGTTGACACGCCATGAGATTAATCAGGTGAGAATCCAAAATACTGTCTTGGACATTGACTTTATCCATAAAGTCACTTGCCGAGATGTTTTGCATGTGTATACCACTTTTCAAGATGTGGTTCACTGCATATGACAGTCAAGACAGATCGCTTTCAAACAGGAGATGAAACAAATAAGGAATGCATTGTCGAAACCTAGGATCTCCTGCATACAATCGCAAAGTCCGGTATTCAGAAGCAGGAATTTGATGAGGTCGCTCATCATATCTTCCTCCCTGACCTGTTGGAAAAAGCTGTGGGAAACACCGAGCTTCCAAACTTTCCTCCCAAACACTAATGGGACTCCCTTTCGCTTGTTTCATTTGAAACAACTCAATAGCATTCCCCATGACTTCCTTGGAATGCAAAGGATGAACACTATAATGTTCATATATTTCTTCACTAGTACAGGGTTCTACTTTCTCAATTTGACCAGCACACAAATCGCTATCCTCTTCCTCACTTACTTCCTCTTCTGCAACATATACATTTTTATAGTATTTATTATATTTTTTCAAATACAATGTTGCCCTTTTGACTTTCCTAACATCTACTAAATCTTGCCATATTTTCTTATTCTTTGTCGGAACCCCATTAACTAAGATAACAAGAGGTTCCTCTTCCACTTTTTCTACTCCAATTGTGTTAATGTTTTTCTTCAAATCTAGAGGCAAATAAACAACTCTTCCCTTTAATCCTCTCTGTAAATCTGATGGAGGCAATTTCCCTGTCTTTGGCTCCATTCTTACAATAGCCTGAAAGGGATGGATACTTTGAATCAAAATAGATTCATAAGTATTTTAATCCTTCAATTCAGAAGGAATCTCAACCAATTCCAGATTATTATGAACTGCTCTAGAAGGCATCTGGTTTTGATTTAATTTGTTACAACAATAAGTACACACACGTTGATCCAATCCCAAATCAAAACAATTTTCTACCATCAAGTATGTTGTAAAATCCTTCCATTCGCTATTATTTTCCCTTTCACTTTTTCCATATAAATCCACTAACTTAGTCTGATTCTTATAATAAGTGCGTCGACAACACACACAAGTGAAATTTGGCCTCTCACTTGATTTCACCTCAAACGTCGCAATTTCCCTCTGGAAATTATCTGTACTGGAAACCTGTACACTATCTTCCACATTACTCTCTTCTTCTTGGTCAATTTCAACATTCTCCTCTTTACTTCCAAAGTAACAAAACTCAATTTCTTCACATATATTCTTCACATCTATTTCAGAACCATGCAAAAGAGCAGCGCATAATTGTTTTAGCATAATTGCTGGACTCTTAGCATAATACAACATTCTAACTAATTTCCTCACTTTATTATGATGCACTGCTAGCATCCTGAAATGATGAAAAACACTCTGGCATACTCTCCTGGAAAGACAAGCCAGTGAATGACCATGCAAACCTATCACTTCTCTCACTCTGCAAGGATCTAATTCTTGCAACAACTTCATTTTCTGCTTCAAACTTTTCTTATTAAATGACCGTATAAAATCACAAAGCAAATTGATGGAATCCTGTCGTACACTGCAAATACTACTACACTTCCAGGTGTACACAGGACCCTTAGGACGTCTCCCTAAAACCTCATTACCTAGCACCTCTTCTATCTCTGTTGTCACAAGTTTTTCTTTTTCAACTGGACAACCATCTTTCACTTCATAAGCTCGACCACTGGTGTCAACTGCATGCACCAAATCATTATCCTGGAAATAACTCTCCTCATTAAAAAATGCCTCAGAGCTTGAACTATGCATCCATTCTCCAGAAAAAACTTCACAAAAATTACTACGATTAACTATTCTCTTCCATCTACTATTTCTTTTGAAATCATAAATTGCCTTGTTTAGCTTCCTAATTCTATTGATTGTCAAAATAAATAACTTACGTTTAATTTCAAATGCCTGATCAATAACTTTCTCAACTATTTTTTTTCTCTTATAAAAAAACACTTTCTGTTGACCTTTCTTAATATTTGTTAACAAATTGCCAATTATCCTGTTGCGGAACATTCGTTTACGAATGTCCCTAAACTGTTGTTTCCTTCTACTTTCATGCATAGAGTTATCTCTTACTCTAGCAGTAACATTTTTCATTGGCCTTTCCTTACCGTTTGAATTGCTTCTCCTTTTCTGGACTGAAACATTTTCTGTAGTAATATTTTTTTTACTACAGATATTTCTTATGAATGTTTTTGTACTTTTACCCGGTGCTTTCTTGGTGACTTGACAAATCTTTTTGTTAGAGGACTGCTGCTTTTTTTCATTCACCTGCTGTCTTTGACGTTTTGCAGCCTTTCTCACTCTTTCTTTGCTTGGCATCCTAAAATCTTGAAATAATCTGCAGTTGAATCTGTGGTAAAATATAATAAAAAATGTTATTAACCACTATTACCCAACAGTAAATTAATAACAGTCATCAAAAACTTAACACATTACTTAACATTTTTACATAGAACATTTTTTTGTACATGGCAAATTTAGAATACAGAAATAGCAGAAAAGAAATGGAATTTATATTCATTTTACCTGTGCTGTTTTATATATGAATTTGATCTAATTTTATGACCATATTTTAATATTTTATTGAAGATACTACACATAACCTGTTTTTGAAGGTGTCTTTATTTTTAAATTAAACGGTTTAAATATTTACTTTTTATTTATTATAAATTCATAAAATAAATGTTTATAGTTCCATAGGCTCAAGCACGTCAGCTTCCCATCCTATGTCATACAATTCTGACAAATCTGCATCCTCATCACGTTCTTCTTCATCCTCAGGATTGAAATCATCCAAGGGATCAACATCCACTGATGTTTCAATTACGAGTTCAATGATGAGGTCGAAATCAACTGATTGCTGATTGTCGCTCATGTTGATGTTGTCTTTATCTTTAAAGAAAGATAACTACAATGAGATGTTGCAGAGTAAGAGACAAATCTCAGAGATTATAATAGTAAAATTGTTTAACAAGAGTAACATTTTGCAGCTATTATTTAACCATGTCCAACGATGCTGAGGAGCCTAGGAGGTGAAGCCTATCTCCAATTTTTCACTGAACAGGACTAATCTCTTCTTAACCTTGGATAAACCTCACCGACTCTGTGTCCCCTGCACATAATTAAATGTAAAGGGGCAGATTTATATTAACTAGCACATCCCCAGGGATGCACCAGTTAACGTGCACCGCTGCTCTGCCACCCACGGTGTGCCGCATTTACAATCAGATAGGACAAAGCTGCATCAAAACCCTGCGCCTGCTTGAAGCAGGCATAGATCTTGACGCAGGTAGGCTGAAAGCTAAAGCAACAACTAAGTGTCGTGTGCAGAAGTTGCAAAAAAGGAAAAATGGCGTTTAAACCAGTAATGAACCCATGCTAACTTAACACAGTGTAAAGATATCCAGGATCTACATCAGTTTGGGGTTCACGAACCTGGCAGGTACAAGGCACTGAGGCTTTGCACCGTGCATGTCTCATCCCAAATCATATGTTGTTTGTGAATGAAACAATTTCCCAGACCAAATGCTTTGGATTGCCTACTTCTAAAAAATTAAACACCCCTACTATCCCGGAGTTAGAAAAATATGATGGTTGGAGTAATTTTACTCGGTTGTCCACTAAAGATTTACAGGCCCTACTCCGTAATTCTTCCTTTAACATTTCCAGTATAAATCCAAAAGGTTGGCTGCTTTGGCAACGTGCCTTATCCACGGTTTAATAACGCTGCCTTTTGCTTTATATAAGTTTTCAAATTGTATGAAATATATACCAATAGGTCGTTATGAACCTTTAGGTAGTGGTTTTCTTCATGAGGTCTGGTCGCTTCCATACACATACAGATTTTCAAAGATGATCAAGAAGTTTATCTGAATGGAGAGGAATGCACTAAGACGCCAGATCATTCACTAATGTGTAGGCACATACAGTTACACGGTTCATGCAACAAACACCGACCAAATATGGCTTGCGTGTTGCAAGGCAGGCCAGTTCCTGCTATCATCCCCACGTTCAAGTTGTTGGAAAATGGTAGTTATTTGATGCTCAATAATAAAGATTGTTCTGGGTTAATTAAAAGTATTCCTTTTATCGTAACAGTAAGTGAACAGGTTATTTGCTGCAGAAATGTTCTATTTCCTCCCACACATGAACATAGGGAGTTTTCAATCTGGCCACAAATACCAACCTTGGGAACAGATTTCAACGGCATGGCAAGAATAAGAGCTCTTTTGTCTCAGAGAGAGGTGGCCTTGAGTTCGGCCCGTGAAACTTTCGTGCTTCACATAGCGAACACCCGTACAGAGGTGCAGACCCTTTTAAATACTGATTCGCCTTTGCATTTCAGCGACATGGTTCGGACTATCTTTAACGCGTCCTCCACAAAGGGCCTGGCGCACTTTTTTAAAGTTGTTACCAGTGGTCTCGTGACTTCATTTGAGAAAATCTTTTGAGTCATCCCTGCTTTCTTTCATTCTATTTTTTCCACTGTGCTTGGTGGATTCCCATTTTTACTTGCATTACCAGCGGACGCTCTTGTGCTTTTTTACATTTTTAAATATGGATGTCCCTCCTGTGCAAGCTCCCGCCCTGCAGCTGCTGACGCTGTTCCGCAATCGCATGCTTGAATATTATGGCACAATGCCGTTGGCGATATTAAGCACGGCATATGGATTATCTTTTCGATTCTCCTACTTCACCTGTGTCCAGCCTGTATTTCACTGCCTGACCTGTGATTTCGATTGGGCCATTGATTTGTGTCTCTGCGGACCGGTTTCTCCTGACGTCGACTTTAATCAGCTGATGAGTCCTATCATTACTCACGAGTTGGTTTGTCCTGGCGAAAGGATTATGGCTGTGGCATTGATGCATGGACTAATTGTCCCTGGAATTTACTGGCGGCAACACAGTCTTTCTTGGAACACAGCTTTCTTGAAAACCCACCGAGCTGTCCTCTGATGGTGATAGAGGATCCGGTGCTGGGAGAGCACGTATGTTCTTTTCCGCTTTTAAATTGGATGGCTGAACTCTTTTCGGATGAAGACGGTGACTTCCTATTAGAGGCTGTTGCAGCTTATTTTGCATACACAGTTATGTCATAGACCTTTTTCATGTTTGATATGCTGAGTACTAGCATTTCATTGACAATTCATTGACTTATTTGTCAAGTTTTTATTATTTAGCTTGCCTATTGGCTTAAGCCTCGATAAAGTAGTTGGCTGTTTTATTTTTCTTTATAGTGAACAAAACGGTTCTTAGCTTATTTCCAAATCAATAAACCAATGCTGTATAGAGACACAATGGAAAACTATACTTGTTATAAAATTTCCAAACCCAGCCGGGAAAGGATTTTATTTTATAAAGAAGCAATGTTCAATTCAGTAATACATTCATAATCACATGACACAAGCCTGTGTCGTACATGAAAAAGAGGGAAATAGAAAGATAGCATAAGGGTGAAAGGGGTGTCTATCAGGCAAAGAGCGAGAGCAAAGACAGGGTACTGTTTATAAGTAAAAAATCAATCACAGTATCGCCTGGAGTGGAACATAAACAATCTTATTGCTCAATGTTATAAATATGAAACCACTCATGGGTGGTTTCATATTTATAACATTGAGCAATAAGATTGCCCATTCATTTCCATGCAGCAGGAGGCCCATAGGAATGAAGGTGCAATTTGCGATTAGCAATTACCTCTTCGCAAATTACGAATTTTTCCGAGGGTGCAGGGGTGTCTCAAGAACACCCTGCTGCACCCCTGAAAAAGAAATTTGGGGGCATATGGCGCACATAAATTTTGAAAACATTCCTTTACCTCAAAAACGATTTTCAACTCATAATTTGAAAACACTGCACATGGGGAAATGACTTAAAATGTCCTTAAGACACATAAAAGCGTTTTTTGATTGCCTTTGCAGCATGTTTCAGTCACCTTTAACATGCCTATGTAACGCAAACATTCAAAATCTAAATTTGCCATGCACAGGTGGGAGCATATTTACAAGCAATTTGCTCCACAGACAAACTTCTTACATTGAAATGGGAAAAATAACATCAGAGACTCTCAATTACCTTATAAAGAAGCAGACACCATTAAGTCCTTGTCATCAATATTAAAACCATTGCTTTTCCTCAAAAACGATTTACAAGTCATAATTTTAAAACACTCCACAGCTCCTATGCACATAAAAACCCTGTCAGTACTAATACTTCACATTTTCTCCAATTACAATTTCTCAAAGAAACAAAATCTATTTGTAAAACACTTGAGACAAACCAACATTTGAAAAACACAACTTTCTTCATAATTTTCTCCTTAAAGCACACTATTTTCTATCTAAATTAAAGAAATCTTTTCTCACCTTAGCAAATACTTTGAGTTTCAAAACAGTCTCAGAAACACACCAATTTGTCTTCAGCAGAGCAAAAGGTATGCACTCCAGAGTCTGCAGCTATCAAAAGCACAGAAATGCTGTAATTCTTCACACATATCTCTCATGTCACCCAATCAAAACTCTTCCCTCACTTTTTTTCAAATCAAAACCCTTCCCCCCTCTGCCCCCTCTCTGCTTTTTCTGCATAGCAACCACCTCTTGCAAGACCTCTGGTGTTTCCAAGTTCACACAACAATGTTGCAATTGAACTCTGAACTCTCAGTGCACCTGCATATCCAGTGCAATCTTTCATTTAATGATTTTTTCTTCGCCACTCAAAATACATCTTTCAACGAACTCATCCATGCACCCTAACTTTCTGTTTTCAGCAATCAAAATCCACCAATCACTCTTACTGCTTCATTAACACAGAAACTCCTCAGTTTTTTTCATTTTACACTCTCATTTTTTCAACTGCCATTTCATTGCCACACTTCATCTGACTGCAGGAGAACCTTCTCTCGCCATGTTTTCTGTCTGGATTGTTGGACATAGTTACATCTATTGGGCTCAGAGGTACGCTGAAAACAGGAATTTACCTAACCTCAATTTACAAGATGTGGAAATTAAGTGGTTTGGCCACAGAGGATTAAAATGTCACCAATTGATACCATTGGTGAAAACCTTTATGCATTTGCCAAAACCTGACCTGTTAATTGTGCACTGTGGAGGTATTGATTTGGGCACTTTGACTGGGGTAGGTCTGGAAATGCTTTTAAAGGACACCTTTGAGCAATTGATGGCACTTTTTCCTCAGACTGCCTTGGTATATTCAAATATATGCCAAAGACAAAAATGGAGGTGGTCGAACCAATTTTGTCCACAAATTGAGAAATCGAGGAAGCATGTAAACAAATCTGTTTCAGCTTACATGAGAGACCATGGAATGGGCTCCCTGTACAACAATAACTTGCGTTACTACATGCAAGATATCTACAGAGGAGATGGAGTTCACTTCACAGATGAGGGCAACAGAATTTTCACTCTGAATTTAAGACTGTGCATTGGTACCTACTTATAAGTACCTAAATGTACCATAAACCCAAAAGCTCTTCTCAGAGCTACCCTACATCTGATCACTCACAATTATTATTTTACTCTAACTTTTTTCACTAATTTTCAAGAAAGTACGCTCCCCAGAACGCTTCCCGGTTCGCGAACCGGGCGCACTCCACGCAAAAAAACTAAAAAAACGATATTTTTTATTTTTGCCCTGCGAGACCCTTTTAAAGCCTCCACATCAAACCTAGGAGGTCAGGGAGGATCTACTATGCCCCCTTATGGTCATTTGCCCCTTCGCTTTGGCCTCCTCTTGTCTCTCGATCCTACCGAGAGACAAGATGGCGGCCGCTACGGACTGTTTGGAATGTTTACAGACGCCGAAGAACCAATCAGCTTCGCAAAGCTCCGTAACGCGAAAAGTACGCGAAGCAGAGCGCTGTTACAGATATATATCTTTTTTTGAACATTAATTTCTCAAAATCCACTGGAGCACATATATTGAGACCTAGCAAAGGCACATCGGGCTACCAGTCCCTACAATTTTGCCAAGTTTCGTGCAAATCCATTCAGCCGTTCCATTATTATTATTTTTTTTTTTTTTTGCCCCGCGGGGCCCTTTTAAAACCTCCACATCCAACCTAGAGGGTCAGGGAGGATCTGCTATGCCCCCTTATGGTCATTTGCCCCTTCGGTGTGGCCTCCGCTTGTCTCTCGATCCTACCGAGAGACAAGATGGCGGCCGCTACGGACTGTTTGGAATGTTTACAGACACCGGAGAACCAATCAGCTTCGCTTCACAAAGCTCCGTACCGCGTAAAGTCCGCGAACCGGAGCGCTGCCCGGTCCGCTGTTACAGATATATATCTTTTTTTGAACGTTAATTTCTCAAAATCCACTGAAGCACATATATTGAGACCTACAAAAGGCACATCGGGCTACCAGTCCCTACAATTTTGCCAAGTTTCGTGCAAATCCATTCAGCCGTTCGGGCTAAAAGTGAGGCCAATCGCCCTATAGAAAACTCAATGTTAAAAACACGTTTTGGGACCCCCCTTTTTTCTCGGCCCCCCCTTGACGAACCCCCCCCAAATTTTCAGGGGCAGCTCAAAAACAAAATGTGCCATTTTCCTGAAAATTTCAGCCAATTCCGTCCACAAACGCCAAAGTTATTAGACATAGAATTTTCAAAAATCCCATAGAGAAAAAATCCTAACTATATATACCTACTGGCGACCGCCAGTAGGTAATATATATATATATATATTCACTGAAAAAACCATAGGTTATAGACCATATATAGTTAGGAATTAGCATTTACAAAACCTTGAAAATTCACTGAAAAAACCATAGGTTATAGACCATATATAATTAGGAATTAGCATTTACAAAACCTTGAAAATTCACTGAAAAAACCATAGGTTATAGACCATATATAGTTAGGAATTAGCATTTAAAAAACCTTATTTTACTCACACAAAACCATTGAAATTCCATATATAGTTAGTTGTACTAACTATATATCGCGCACCCGCAATCCACTGCTGATCATGTCACATATTACATCATTCATGACATGGTCAGTGACATCACTGATGACATCTCAAATGACATCACCGATGACATCACTGATGACATCTCAAATGAGAAGCCAAGAGGGACTGAGAAAAGGAGTGGAAGGAGTTGAGTAAGTAGGTAAAAGAGAAAGGAATGAGGAAAGTAGCAAAGGCAGGAAACTGAGGGTTAAAGAAATAAAGCTGTGGAACTAATAGTAGGTGAATGTGATAGAAATGTAACGAAAAGAATACAAAACATTTACCTTATAATTGTCGTTAAATTACTCACTTTTTGTTTTTATACTTTCAATCTGTGAAAGAGAGAACAGACATTTGAAAAATATTAAAACATGTATTTAAAAATTACAAAAGACAAGGGGAAAGATTGAAGGACAAACAGTTTTTCAACAACTTTGACACTGACATAAGCTTCTGCTTCTCCAGGCCCCCTACACAGTCCTAAAGATATACATTTTAAACTAACAGTATCTTGATATAGATGAAGTGAGGCCTATCTTAAAACATGGTGCATCTTTTGCACTGCTGTTGTCTCAGAAAAGTGTCGCAAGACACTAACATTTTAAATGATTGCTTCAGGATGCCAATAAGATGTGTCCTATCCAGAGGTTTGTTTGAGGTGAGACATACTCAGGGTTCCAAATGAAATTTCGAGTTGTTTGAAGAGAACAGAGGACATAATACATGTGGAGGCCTACCAACGAAGTGATTAATGTCCACTGCACTCTTGAACAAATGTCAGACCTCCTCTGTCTCCAGGAACAGGCCTAAACCTCATCTACACAATGTGGTGTGTAATGTTAGGAAACTCAGGTAATATAATTGAAAAACATGCAAATTTTTTTGCTCATTCCACAATCATATGACCTGTGTTTCCTTTGCTTAGGTATCTCATTGTGGAAATGTAGTCTATCATATGAAAGACTACGTAGAATATGAGCACTGTATGCAAGAACTTTGACACTTACAGAAGCCTCTCCTTCTCCATCCCTCCTACACAGTTCTAAATGTACATCATAAATGGAAACAGTACAGAATTAATTATACATGTTAAATGGTTTATTTTTGCTGTTCTCAGAATGTATCAAATTTCACTAAAAACAGTGACTTGAAGGTATTCATCATATAACAGCGGGGAAAAAAAAACACAATCAAAATGATTGTGTTTAAAAAACCCATACAACATAACAAATCAGAATTCAGAACTCCTTAAAGTTAACTTACTTTCCATGACGTCAAAGGATGTCCTATGAACAGCTTGCACTCTGTTGTGCTGTTATTACTTTCAGCCCGCCACTTTCTGAAAGAAAACCTCCATCGTTTTGAAAAACATGTTACATACAATAAATGACTTCTTGCTCTCTACCACAAGTTTCCACAAGGCCAAATCTTGTCAGAGCCATTTATAACTCTTGGATTTCTTGTAAGCCAATCCCGTCATTTGGCATTTCCGCAACTTTCAGAATTAAAATGTTGAAGATCATTTTCACAATCCTGGACTAGTACAATTATTTAATTCTCTACATCACTTTTAATCACAAAGCAATGTAAAACAGTGGACAGCATTGCAGACTTACATTCCCTCTACTCTATGTTTTGATTGGCTGCTTCAATTAGCTTATAAAAAGAAATAGTTTTTCTGAACTCATTCAAAGTGCACTTATTTCTCCATGACGTCCAGTCTTATGGTTAGAAGTTATGTCTCTGAACTACACTTATCCTCAAGGCCAAATCGTGTAGGAGCCATTAGAACTTCTTGAAATTCCTCAGAGCACATCCCAAGATTCTTTCCCTAAAATTTTGGTTTTAAAAACACCAGGTAAGAGTTTTTAAGGTCATACGGCAATTTATTTTTGAAAATTAAAACAGAATCATTGCAGAATGACCAGCCATTTCTAGACTTTAAATAAGCTGTGTAATGTCCTGATGTTATTGAAGGACCGTCATGATATATAATTGCTGCAGTTACAAAAGTCCTTCCTGATATTGACAACTGCGAAGCCACAACATTTTTAATTAAAGTTGTCAATTTTGTTCCATCAGGCCTACATCGTTGGAACATTAAAATGACATACTGGCCATATGTTCGTATAAATAATGTGGACATCATTTCAGATTTACATTGGCTACACTCCATGTTGTGATCAGCTGCTTTTACTAGCTTATTAAAGGAGACTGATTTACTGTCTGGCAAAGTTAAATATATAAATCTTTCTGAGTCTACACTAGTAGTACTTGATACCATACAGTTCTCGCAGTCATGCTGCCATTGATAAGAAAGCCCACACAGCTGATCTACATCTACACCTTCAGCATGCAATACATCAAGGATATACATTAAAAACTCCTGACAATCTTGCTGAATATTTTGAGAGAATTGTGTTTGGCCTGAACATCTGTCTAACAGATTTCGAATTTCAGACACACTTTCTATGTTTGTTCTATCAGTGCTACATTTTTCTAAGACAGAATTTAACAAACTGCAAAATCTTTGATCAGAATTGACCACAATCTCTTCTTTTACATTTTCTAGAGAAAACAAAACATTAACCACTACATTAGCATAGCAGTTGACACCAGAACTGTTTTCAAATTGAAAACCAACAACATCTTCAACAGAATCCTTTTTGTTTCTGCTTATAATTTCAGGTTCATCGACTTTTCGTCTTTTTGCTACAACCTCCCTAGTATTGGTCACATTTCTTCGTTTCCGGCCTACCACACGTTTCTCAAACAAAGGATATTGAGGCAAATGTGGCGCATACTCTCTTCTTAACCTATTGTATTCCTTAACACAATCTAGATCCGCACAAATGTTTGTGACATCACACTCAATCAAGTACAATCCCGATAAAGTTCTAACTCGTGACAATGCCACATATGCCATACCCTCCTTAAACACAGAACTGCCAATATTCACCAATGCACTGTCTACACTTAAACCTTGCGATTTATGGATTGTCACCGCATATGCCAAGCAAACAGGAAACTGCTTACGGCGAACATATAAGTCTTTTACAAGCAAAAATCTAGCAGAACAACGACCAATTAGCTGTACTTCCTCAATGCCATCAAATTTAATTTTTAAAAATTCAATTCCATCTCTATTTCTGTATTTCACAAAATAAACAACATTACCCATTGATCCATTTACCAGACCTCTTTCAACATGTAAATTCCTTCTTAAAATTATACGGCAGTTCAAGCACACATTCAGAGTCTTTTCAAAACCTGCAGTTTTAGATATACTCTTCTCTAATGAATCCAATTTTGTTTTCAAATTCTCAGACAAAATAATTGTTGATCTCATATGCTCTACTCTGTCAATAGCTTCCAGTTTCACAATCTCTTGCTTTTCTAAATGCAACATTTTGTTGTTGAATTTGGCACATTCTGCAAGAGTTGGCATCAAACATATTCCAGATTTCTTCTCAGTAATTTTCTGAAAAATATTCTCAGGCACAACATCTTGTTCTGGATATAAATTTGACAGTAATCGTGCATGTAAAGCTTCTTTCCCATGCTCGGTCACTTTTCCAATTCTAACATCTTGTAGAATAGTCTTGTAAACTTCATCCTTCGCCTGACGCATATTTTCATGCAGTTCAGCATAATTAAAGTTTAACCATATATTGACGTTGCCAATGCTGCCTAGGCACTTCCTGGTATCTTCATGCGTGAGCATTTTGAACACAGGTTGCCCTTTCACTGGTGTCAGCTGCAGAAGATCTCCGAAAACAATGATGTGTTTGCCACCAAATAACACATCATACTCTGTTTTGAGAACTTCTTGCATTCTCAAATGCACAAAGGCAAGCATGACATTGGAAACCATGCTTACTTCGTCAATGATAAGAAGTTTCATTTTCCTCAAGATTCTTGAAACTTCAAAACAAGCATCTCCAGATAGCTTGTGATATTGTAATTTGTTGTCATGCTCCACTGGCAGCATCAGTAAATGATGTAAAGTAATCCCTTTAATGTTATGTGCTGCCAGTCCAGTTGGAGCGGTGACAACACAAGACAGCGATGACTCTGTCCTTTCCTGCAAATAACATGAAATTACTTTAATAAGGAAACTTTTTCCAGTTCCCGCTTCTCCACTCACGTACAGTCGGACAGGCTTCAACGACGTACATGAGCACTCTTTCTTGTCATGACTTAATCCATGATCAATTTGCATGGTAACTTCGTCAAATATTTTCCTCTGCTCAACGTTGAGTTGTCTTTCCAACTCTTCTAAGTTAACCGCATCCTCCTGAGCATGTGCCATGGCTCTTTCCACTTCATTCATAGCAGTGGCAGCTTCATTTTCGATAACAGGTCCTCCTAGTGGATCCTGACTCAATGAAGCAGAACTCTGACTGTCCTGAGAACTGTCTCTGGCAATCTCGGCTGCAATCATTGCTTCCTGCTCAATTTCCGCATTCAACATTTCTACATATTTGGGAAAAGCAGGACATTCTATGGTCTCCTTGGCGGCATTGAAAGAGTCTTCGTAACAGAGAAAATCTCCAAGCAGTTCCTCTTCTGCACGCCAAGGCTTGAAAAGTTGCAAAAGTGCTAAATAGAAAAACTCCTTTTTTTCAGGAGATTCGCCACTCAATTTTCGATGGTTTACCAAGTGGCATTTTCTTTGCTTGACCAGACATCCCTCACTTCCTATTACAGCATACACTCCTTTCTCAGTATCTTCTTTGATGTTCCTCTTGAATATGTAATTTTGAAGAACCTCATATAAACAAACATTCTCGAGGTGAATGCTTCGATTTGGATAATATGGGTCTTCAAAATGTCGGTACTGTTTGGCTCCTTTTCCGCCAAATACTCAATTTCCCGCACAGGTTTGAGAACTCGATTACGCGTTGCAGCAAGACCAAGACTCGCCCAAATGATACTCCTGGACTTGGCATAGAGACTTGCTGAAGACAACCGGTCAGAACATTCGTACGCTCCAATTTCTCGATGCGACAACATCTTCAGACTGAAACTGTACAACTTCTTGCTGAGGCTCTTTTCATGGGAAATGTCCTCCCACATATCCTTCAATTCTGTCTTCTCTTTTTTGGTGATGTAAGACGTCACATACCGAGCCACAGCCATACAGTTATCAGCCACAAACTGTATATCCATGTTAGCATTCCACATGGACAAAATCACCGGGTTGTAGTCGTTGATGTACTTGGACTGTTCGTTCCTCTTCAAATTGTATGTGTTTTTAGGTGATTTCTTCATCACATTATGTCGCAGCGAAGACATCAAACTGTTTACTCTTCCTTTAGAAATCACCGGTCGTGGAAAGCCGAAACGACATTTGGTGTAGAACTTGTCCTTGTTTCGGAATTTACGACGACAGTACTTTCCACATCGATGGCTTTGGAAACGCAGAACTTTTTCTCTTAGGCTTTTCTTCTCCTTTGCGTTTGGAACAGCACACGTAGAATACTCTTGTATAAAACTCATCACTGAGTCTTCTGGATCCGTTCCAAATTTAGGTGCATCCTTGATCCACAGCAACATATGTATATGAGGAGCACCTCTTGCTTGGTACTCCTTTCTCCAGAAGAAATCCAACACCTCTCCAAGAGGTGGATTCTTCTTATTCATGATGAAAGACATCATAGCTTCAAATCTATGATTGAAGTACCTACATACATTGACTGGATCCAAAGAGCACAGTTCTCCGGGTGTCTTGAATTCGATGTTTTCTACGTTAGCATTTGCCTCTCGTAGAAATTCAAGTAAGTTTTCCCAGCCATACTCGGCACAGCTCAGAGTGAGGAACCATGTGGGAGTTCCTAAGTTCCTCAGCATACATTTTAAATCACCATGACGACGGTACCAGTACTCATTAGTACCACGCTGACACGCCATGAGATTAATCAGGTGAGAATCCAAAATACTGTCTTGGACATTGACTTTATCCATAAAGTCACTTGCCGAGATGTTTTGCATGTGTATACCACTTTTCAAGATGTGGTTCACTGCATATGACAGTCCAGACAGATCGCTTTCAAACAGGAGATGAAACAAATAGGGAATGCATTGTCGAAACCTAGCATCTCCTGCATACAATCGCAAAGTCCGGTATTCAGAAGCAGGAATTTGATGAGGTCGCTCATCATATCTTCCTCCCTGACCTGTTGGAAAAAGCTGTGGGAAACACCGAGCTTCCAAACTTTCCTCCCAAACACTAATGGGACTCGCTTTGGCTTGTTTAATTTGAAACAACTCAATAGCATTCCCCATGACTTCCTTGGAATGCAAAGGATGAACACTATAATGTTCATATATTTCTTCACTAGTAGAGGGTTCTACTTTCTCAATTTGACCAGCACACAAATCGCTATCCTCTTCCTCACTTACTTCCTCTTCTGCAACATATACATTCTTATAGTATTTATTATTTTTTTTCAAATACAATGTTGCCTTTTTAACTTTCCTAACATCCACTAAATCTTGCCATATTTTCTTATTCTTTGTCGGAACCCCATTAACTAAGATAACCAGAGGTTCCTCTTCCACTTTTTCTACTCCAATTGTGTTAATGTTTTTCTTCAAATCTAGAGGCAAATAAACAACTCTTCCCTTTAATCCTCTCTGTAAATCTGATGGAGGCAATTTCCCTGTCTTTGGCTCCATTCTTACAATAGCCTGAAAGGGATGGATACTTTGAATCAAAATAGATTCATAAGTATTTAAATCCTTCAATTCAGAAGGAATCTCAACCAATTCCAGATTATTATGAACTGCTCTAGCAGGCATCTGGTTTTGATTTAATTTGCAACAACAATAAGTACACACACGTTGATCCAATCCCAAATCAAAACAATTTTCTGCCATCAAGTATGTTGCGAAATCCTTCCATTCACTATTATTTTCCCTTTCACTTTTTGCATATAAATCCACTAACTTAGTCTGATTCTTATAATAAGTGCATCGACAACACACACAAGTGAAATTTGGCCTCTCACTTGATTTGACCTGAAACATCGCAATTTCCCTCTGGAAATTATCTGTACTGGAAACCTGTACACTATCTTCCACATTACCCGCTTCTTCTTGGTCAATTTCAACATTCTCCTCTTTACTTCCAAAGTAACAAAACTCAATTTATTCACATATATTCTTCACATCTATTTCAGAACCATGCAAAAGAGCAGCGCATAATTGTTTAAGCATAATTGCTGGACTCTTAGCATAATACAACATTCTAACTAATTTCCTCACTTTATTATGATGCACTGCTAGCATCCTGAAATGATGAAAAACACTCTGGCATACTCTCCTGGAAAGACAAGCCAGTGAATGACCATGCAAACCTGTCACTTCTCTCACTCTGCAAGGATCTAATTCTTGCAACAACCTCATTTTCTGCTTCAAACTTTTCTTATTAAATGACTGTACAAAATCACAAAGCAAATTGATGGAATCCTGTCGCACACTGCAAATACTACTACACTTCCAGGTGTACACAGGACCCTTAGCACGTCTTCCTAAAACCTCATTACCTAACACCTCTTCTGCCTCTGTTGTCACAAGTTTTTCTTTTTCAACTGGACAACCATCTTTCACTTCATAAGCACGACCACTGGTGTCAACTGCATGCACCAAATCATTATCCTGGAAATAACTCTCCTCATTAAAAAATGCCTCACAGCTTGAACTATGCATCCATTCTCCAGAAAAAACTTCACAAAAATTACTACGATTAACTATTCTCTTCCATCTACTATTTCTTTTGAAATCATAAATTGCCTTGTTTAGCTTCCTAATTCTATTGATTATCAAAATAAATAACTTACGTTTAATTTCAAATGCCTGATCAATAACTTTCTCAATTTTTTTTTTCTCTTATAAAAAAGCACTTTCTGTTGACCTTTCTTAATATTTTTTAACAAATTGCCAATTATCCTGTTGCGGAACATTCGTTTACGAATGTCCCTAAACTGTTGTTTCCTTCTACTATCATGCACAGAGTTATCTCTTGCTCTAGCAGTAACATTTTTGATTGGCCTTTCCTTTCCGTTTGAATTGCTTCTCTTTTTCTGGACTGAAACATTTTCTGTAGTAATATTTTTTTTGCTACAAATATTTCTTATGAATGTTTTTGTACTCTTACCCGGTGCTTTCTTGGTGACTTGACGATTTTTTTTTGTAGAGGACTGCTGCTGTAAATGATGGACCTGCTGTCTTTGACGTTTTGTAGCCTTTCTCATTCTCTCCTTAGTTGGCATTCTCAAAATTTGAAATTATCTGCAGTTGAATCTGTGGTAAAATATAATAAAAAATGTTATTAACCACTATTACCAAACAGTAAATCAATAACAGTCAACAAAAACTTAAAACACTACTTAACATTTTTACATATTATATTTTTTAGTGCTTTGGCAAATTTAGAATACAGAAATAGCAGAAAAGAAATGGAATTCTTCTTCATTTACCTGTCCTGTTTTATATGTGAATCTGATCTAATTTTATGAGCATATTTTAATATTTTATTGAAGACACTACACATAACCTGTTTTTGAAGGTGTGTTTAATTTAAAATTAAACAGTTTACATTTTTACTTTTCATTTATTGTAAATTTTAAAAATAAATGTTTATAGTTCCATAGGCTCAAGCAGGTCAGCTTCCCACCCTATGTCATATAATTCGGACAAATCTGCATCCTCATCACGTTCTTCTTCATCCTCAGGATTTAAATCATCCAAGGGATCAACATCCACTGATGTTTCAATTACGAGTTCAATGATGAGGTCGAAATCAACTGATTGCTGATTGTCGCTCATGTTGATGTTGTCTTTATCTTTAAAGAAAGATAACAACAATGAGATGTTGCAGAGTAAGAGACAAATCTCAGAGATTATGATAGTAAAATTGTTTAACAAGAGTAACATTTTGCAGCTATTATTTAGCCATGTCCAGCGATGCTGAGCAGGTGAAGCCTATGTCTAATTTTTCAGTGAACAGGACTCATCTCTTCTTAACCTTGGATAAGCCTCACCGACTCTGTGTCCCCTGCACATACTTAAATGTAAAGGGGCAGATTTATGTTAAATGGCACATCCCCAGGCATGCACCAGTTAACGTGCACCACTGCTCTGCCACCCATGGTGTGCCGCATTTACAATCAGATAGGAAAAAGCTGCGTCAAAACCCTGTGCCTGCTTTAAGCAGGCATAGGTCTTGACACAACATTGTGGAGATGGGGCACCCCGGAGCCTTGCTGGAGCTGCATCGCACTTGCGATACAACTCCAGCAATGCGCCACCTTTACGGCACAGATGCGTCACGCATCTGTGCCATTTTTGCCCCATGCTGCGCCGCATTGTAAATGCAGCACACCATGGGTGGCGGAACAGTGGCGCAGGATGACTGGCACATCCCTGGTGATGCGCCAGTCATCATAAATCTATCCCTAAGCTTCTTATCTTGTTACAGATGAACCGCCATATGTATCATCAAACTATTTTGCATTTCCTAAATAGCGAATTTTAAGGGATAAATAGCGATTCTTTACCATTCCTAATTTGCGATGAGCAAATTGCTAATTGCAAATTACCCATTCATTTCCATGGGCCAGGAGGCCCATAGGAATGAAGGTGCAATTTGCGATTAGCAATTAGCTCATCACAAATTAGGAATTTTTCCAAAGGTGCAGGGGTGTCTCAAGAACACCCTGCTGCACCCCTGAAAAAGAAATTTGGGGGAATATGACGCACATACATGCCCTAAGGGCATGTATGTGCGTCATATGGCACCTTTTGTTTTTTGGAAAAAAAGCTTTTTGAAAAGAATTCGCAAATTACCACCAACTAGAAGTTGGTGGTAGTTTGCAAATCCTTAATGGCATTTTTTGCATGTTTTTTGTTTGATACATTGCATTTAAGGAATCGCAAAATTTGCAAATCCTTCAGTGCATTCGCAAAATAAGTAATAGCAAATTTTGCTATTCCTTATTTTGCATCAAACTTGTTTGATACATACCATTTGTCTAATTAGCATTCGCAAAGGCCGAAATTCGCAGAATTTTGACCTTTCCGAATAGTAATTAGCTTGATACATATGGCCCCAAGTGAGGCCTGTCTTGCAACATGGTGCATCTTTTGCATCACTGCTGCATCGGTTTCATGTGGCACGTTTTTTTTACACCATGACACATCTGCCTAAATGCATCAATTTGTAATTTTGTCGCCTCATAGCAAATCTTTTGCACCACCGCTGCATCACAAAAGTGACGCACAGTGGCGCAAAAGAGGCATACACCTATCATAAATCTGTCCCTAGCATTTTAAATGATTAATTCAGGATGACGATAAGGTGTGGCCTATCCAGAGGTTTGTTTAAGGTGAGGCCTACTCAGGATTGCAGATTAAAGTTACGCTTGATGAAGAATACAGAGGAGATAATACATGTAAAGGCCTACCAATGAAGTAAGTAATGTCCACTTTATTGCGCCAGTCATCATTAATGTATCCCTAAGCTTCTTATCTTGTTACAGATGAACCACCATATGTATCATCAAACTATTTTGCATTTCCTAAATAGCGAATTTTAAGGAATAAATAGCGATTCTTTACCATTCCTAATTTGCAATGAGCAAATTGCTAATTGCAAATTACCCATTCATTTGCATGGGCCAGGAGGCCCATAGGAATGAAGGTGCAATTTGCGATTAGCAATTAGCTCATCGCAAATTAGGAATTTTTCCAAGGGTGCAGGGGTGTCTCAAGAACACCCTGCTGCACCCCTGAAAAAGAAATTTGGGGGCATATGGCGCACATACATGCCCTAAGGGCATGTATGGGCGTCATATGTCACCTTTTGTTTTTTGGAAAAAAAGCTTTTTGAAAAGAATTCGCAAATTACCACCAACTAGAAGTTGGTGGTAATTTGCAAATCCTTAATGGCATTTTTTGCATATTTTTTGTTTGATACATTGCATTTAAGGAATCGCAAAATTTGCAAATCCTTCAATGCAATCGCAAAATAAGGAATAGCAAATTTTGAATTAATGACATTTTAACTCATTTCCCCATGTACAGTGTTTTCAAATTATGATTTGAAAATCGTTTTTAGGGAAAAGGAATGGTTTGTAAATTTATGACAAGGACATAATGGTGTATGCTTCTTTATAAGGCATTTTAGTGTCTCTGATGTCATTTTTCCCATATTACATTAAAAGACCTTTCCCCGTGGAGCACATTCCTTGTAAATATGCTCCCACCTGTGCATGGTAAATTTAGATTTTGACTGTTTGAGTTACATAGCCTTGTTAAAAGTGACCCAAAAAAGTGGCAAAGGCTTAAAAAAAACACTTTCATGTGTCTTAAGGACATTTTAAGTCATTTCCCCGTGGGCAGTGTTTTGTAAGTGGCGCAAAAGAGGCATACACCTATCATAAATCTGTCCCTAGCATTTTAAATTATTAATTTAGGATGACGATAAGGTGTGGCTTATCCAGAGGTTTGTTTAAGGTGAGGCCTACTCAGGATTGCAGATTAAAGTTACGCTTGATGAAGAATACAGTGGAGATAATACATGTAAAGGCCTACCAATGAAGTAAGTAATGTCCACTTCATTGCGCCAGTCATCATAAATGTATCCCTAAGCTTCTTATCTTGTTACAGATGAACCGCCGTATGTATCATCAAACTATTTTGCATTTCCTAAATAGCGAATTTTAAGGAATAAATAGCGATTCTTTACCATTCCTAATTTGCAATGAGCAAATTGCTAATTGCAAATTACCCATTCATTTCCATGGGCCAGGAGGCCCATAGGAATGAAGGTGCAATTTGCGATTAGCAATTAGCTCATCGCAAATTAGGAATTTTTCCAAGGGTGCAGGGGTGTCTCAAGAACACCCTGCTACACCCCTCAAAAAGAAATTTGGGGGCATATGGCGCACATACATGCCCTAAGGGCATGTATGGGCGTCATATGGCACCTTTTGTTTTTTGGAAAAAAAGCTTTTTGAAAAGAATTCGCAAATTACCACCAACTAGAAGTTGGTGGTAATTTGCAAATCCTTAATGGCATTTTTTGCATATTTTTTGTTTGATACATTGCATTTAAGAAATCACAAAATTTGCAAATCCTTCAGTGCAATCGCAAAATAAAGAATAGCAAATTTTGCTATTCCTTATTTTGCATCAAACTTGTTTGATACATACCATTTGTCTAATTAGCATTCGCAAAGGCCAAAATTCACAGAACTTCGACCTTTGCAAATGCTAATTAGCTTCATACATATGGCCCCAAGTGAGGCCTGTCTTGCAACATTGTGCATCTTTTGCATCACTGCTGCATCAGTTTCATGTGGCACGGTGTTTTTTACACCATGACACATCTGCCTAAATGCATCAATTTGTAATTTTGTCGCCTCATAGCAAATCTTTTGCACCGCCGCTGCATCACAAAAGTGACGCACAGTGGCGCAAAAGAGGCATACACCTATCATAAATCTGTCCCTAGCATTTTAAATGATTAATTCAGGATGACGATAAGGTGTGGCCTATCCAGAGGTTTGTTTAAGGTGAGGCCTACTCAGGATTGCAGATTAAAGTTACGCTTGATGAAGAATACAGAGGAGATAATACATGTAAAGGCCTACCAATGAAGTAAGTAATGTCCACTTTATTGCGCCAGTCATCATAAATGTATCCCTAAGCTTCTTATCTTGTTACAGATGAACCACCATATGTATCATCAAACTATTTTGCATTTCCTAAATAGCGAATTTTAAGGAATAAATAGCGATTCTTTACCATTCCTAATTTGCAATGAGCAAATTGCTAATTGCAAATTACCCATTCATTTGCATGGGCCAGGAGGCCCATAGGAATGAAGGTGCAATTTGCGATTAGCAATTAGCACATCGCAAATTAGGAATTTTTCCAAGGGTGCAGGGGTGTCTCAAGAACACCCTGCTGCACCCCTGAAAAAGAAATTTGGGGGCATATGGCGCACATACATGCCCTAAGGGCATGTATGGGCGTCATATGTCACCTTTTGTTTTTTGGAAAAAAAGCTTTTTGAAAAGAATTCGCAAATTACCACCAACTAGAAGTTGGTGGTAATTTGCAAATCCTTAATGGCATTTTTTGCATATTTTTTGTTTGATACATTGCATTTAAGGAATCGCAAAATTTGCAAATCCTTCAATGCAATCGCAAAATAAGGAATAGCAAATTTTGAATTAATGACATTTTAAGTCATTTCCCCATGTACAGTGTTTTCAAATTATGATTTGAAAATCGTTTTTAGGGAAAAGGAATGGTTTGTAAATTTATGACAAGGACATAATGGTGTATGCTTCTTTATAAGGCATTTCAGTGTCTCTGATGTCATTTTTCCCATATTACATTAAAAGACCTTTCCCCGTGGAGCACATTCCTTGTAAATATGCTCCCACCTGTGCATGGTAAATTTAGATTTTGACTGTTTGAGTTACATAGCCATGTTAAAAGTGACCCAAAAAAGTTGCAAAGGCTTAAAAAAAACACTTTCATGTGTCTTAAGGACATTTTAAGTCATTTCCCCGTGGGCAGTGTTTTGTAAGTGGCGCAAAAGAGGCATACACCTATCATAAATCTGTCCCTAGCATTTTAAATGATTAATTCAGGATGACGATAAGGTGTGGCCTATCCAGAGGTTTGTTTAAGGTGAGGCCTACTCAGGATTGCAGATTAAAGTTACGCTTGATGAAGAATACAGAGGAGATAATACATGTAAAGGCCTACCAATGAAGTAAGTAATGTCCACTTCATTGCGCCAGTCATCATAAATGTATCCCTAAGCTTCTTATCTTGTTACAGATGAACCGCCGTATGTATCATCAAACTATTTTGCATTTCCTAAATAGCAAAATTTAAGGAATAAATAGCGATTCTTTACCATTCCTAATTTGCAATGAGCAAATTGCTAATTGCAAATTACCCATTCATTTCCATGGGCCAGGAGGCCCATAGGAATGAAGGTGCAATTTGCGATTAGCAATTAGCTCATCGCAAATTAGGAATTTTTCCAAGGGTGCAGGGGTGTCTCAAGAACACCCTGCTACACCCCTCAAAAAGAAATTTGGGGGCATATGGTGCACATACATGCCCTAAGGGCATGTATGGGCGTCATATGGCACCTTTTGTTTTTTGGAAAAAAAGCTTTTTGAAAAGAATTCGCAAATTACCACCAACTAGAAGTTGGTGGTAATTTGCAAATCCTTAATGGCATTTTTTGCATATTTTTTGTTTGATACATTGCATTTAAGAAATCACAAAATTTGCAAATCCTTCAGTGCAATCGCAAAATAAAGAATAGCAAATTTTGCTATTCCTTATTTTGCATCAAACTTGTTTGATACATACCATTTGTCTAATTAGCATTCGCAAAGGCCAAAATTCACAGAACTTCGACCTTTGCAAATGCTAATTAGCTTCATACATATGGCCCCAAGTGAGGCCTGTCTTGCAACATGGTGCATCTTTTGCATCACTGCTGCATCAGTTTCATGTGGCACGGTTTTTTTACACCATGACACATCTGCCTAAATGCATCAATTTGTAATTTTGTCGCCTCATAGCAAATCTTTTGCACCGCCGCTGCATCACAAAAGTGACGCACAGTGGCGCAAAAGAGGCATACACCTATCATAAATCTGTCCCTTGCATTTTAAATGATTAATTCAGGATGACGATAAGGTGTGCCCTATCCAGAGGTTTGTTTAAGGTGAGGCCTACTCAGGATTGCAGATGAAAGTTACACTTGAAGAAGAATACAGAGGAGATAATACATGTAAAGCTCTACCAATGAAGTAAGTGATGTCCACTTCATTGCGCCAGTCATCATAAATGTATCCCTAAGCTTCTTATCTTGTTAGAGATGAACCGCCATATGTATCATCAAACTATTTTGCATTTCCAAAATAGCGAATTTTAAGGAATAAATAGCGATTCTTTACCATTCCTAATTTGCAATGAGCAAATTGCTAATTGCAAATTACCCATTCATTTCCATGGGCCAGGAGGCCCATAGGAATGAAGGTGCAATTTGCGATTAGCAATTAGCTCATCGCAAATTAGGAATTTTTCCAAAGGTGCAGGGGTGTCTCAAGAACACCCTGCTGCACCCCTGAAAAAGAAATTTGGGGGCATATGGCGCACATAAATTTTAACAACATTCCTTTACGTCAAAAACGATTTTCAAGTCATAATTTGAAAACACTGCACCCGGGGGGAAATGACTTAAAATGTCCTTAAGACACATGAAAGTGTTTTTTTAAAGCCTTTGCAAGTTTTTGGGTCACTTTTAACATGGCTATGTAACTCAAACAGTCAAAATCTAAATTTACCATGCACAGGTGGGACCATATTTACAAGGAATGTGCCCCACGGGGAAAAGTCTTTTAATGTAATATGGGAAAAATGACATCAGAGACACTGAAATGCCTTATAAAGAAGCATACACCATTATATCCTTGTCATAAATTTACAAACCATTCCTTTTCCCCAAAAACGATTTTCAAATCATAATTTGAAAACACTGCACATAGGGAAATGACTTAAAATGTCCTTAAGACACATGAAAGCGTTTTTTGATTGCCTTTCCAGCATGGTTGGATCACTTTTAACATAGCTATGTAACACAAACATTCAAAATCTAAATTTGCCATGCACAGGTGGGAGCATATTTACAAGGAATGTGCCCCACGGGGAAAGGTCTTTTGATGTAATATGGGAAAAATGACATCAGAGACACTGAAATGCCTTATAAAGAAGCATACACCATTATATCCTTGTCAAAAATTTACAAACCATTCCTTTTCCCCAAAAACGATTTTCCAATCATAATTTGAAAACACTGCACATAGGGAAATGACTTAAAATGTCCTTAAGACACATGAAAGCGTTTTTTGATTGCCTTTCCAGCATGGTTGGATCACTTTTAACATAGCTATGTAACACAAACATTCAAAATCTAAATTTGCCATGCACAGGTGGGAGCATATTTACAAGCAATATGCTCCACAGAGAAAGGTCTTACATTAAAATGGAAAAAATAACATCAGAGACACTCAATTGCCTTATAATGAAGCATACACCATTATGTCCTTGTCATGAATATTATAACCATTCATTTTCCTCAAAAACGATTTTCAAATCATAATTTGAAAAGACTCCACAGCTCCTATGCACAATAACACCCTGTCAGTACTAATACTTCACATTTTCTCCAATTACATTTTCTCAAAGAAACAAAATCTATTTGTAAAACACTTGAGACAAAGCAACATTTGAAGAACACAACTTTCTTCATAATTTTCTCCTTAAAGCACACTATTCTCTATCTAAATTAAAGAAATCTTTTCTCACCTTAGCAAATACTTTGAGTTTCAAAACAGTCTCAGAAACACACCAATTTGTCTTCAGCAGAGCAAAAGGTATGCACTCCAGAGTCTGCAGCTATCAAAAGCACAGAAATGCTGTAATTCTTCACACATATCTCTCATGTCACCCAATCAAAACTCTTCCCTCACTTTTTTTCAAATGAAAACCCTTCCCCCCTCTGCCATTTCATGCCTTTTCTGCATGGCAACCACCTCTTGGAAGACTTCTGGTGTTTGCAAGTTCACACAACAATGTTGCAATTGAACTCTGAACTCTCAGTGCACCTCATATCCAGTGCATTCTTTCATTTAATGATTTTTTCTTGACCACTCAAAATACATCTTTCAAACAACTCATCCATGCACCCTAACTTTCTGTTTTCAGCAATCAAAATCCACCAATCACTGTTACTGCTTCAATAACACAGAAACTCCACAGTTTTTTTCATTTTAAACTCTTATTTTTTCAACTGCCATTTCATTGCCACACTTCATCTGACTGCAGGAGAAGCTTCTCTCACCATGTTTTCTGTCTGGATTGTTGGACATCGTTACATCTATTGGGCTCAGAGGTATGCTGAGAACAGGAATTTACCTAACCTCAATTTACAAGATGTGGAACTTAAGTGGTTTGGCCACAGAGGATTAAAATGTCACCAATTGATACCATTGGTGAAAACCTTTATGCATTTGCCAAAACCTGACCTGTTAATTGTGCACTGTGGAGGTAATGATTTGGGCACTTTGACTGGGGTAGGTCTGGAAATGCTTTTAAAGGACACCTTTGAGCAATTGATGGCACTTTTTCCTCAGACTGCCTTGGTATATTCAAATATATGCCAAAGACAGAAATGGAGGTGGTCAAACCAATTTTGTCCACAAATTGAGAAGTCGAGGAAGCATGTAAACAAATCTGTTTCAGCTTACATGAGAGACCATGGAATGGGCTCCCTGTACAACAATAACTTGCGTTACTACATGCAAGATATCTACAGAGGAGATGGAGTTCACTTCTCAGATGAGGGCAACAGAATTTTCATTCTGAATTTAAGACTGTGCATTGGTACCTACTTATAAGTACCTAAATGTACCATAAACCCAAAAGCTCTTCTCAGAGCTACCCTACATCTGATCACTCACAATTATTATTTTACTCTAACATTTTTCACTAATTTTAAACAAAGTACGCTCCCTGGGGCGCTTCCCGGTACGCGAACCGGGAGCTAACCTCGCTAAATTTTTTAAAAAATGGGTTTTTTTTCGCACATATGGGCCTCCTCAGCCACCCTCAGAAAACCTAGGGAGTCAAGATAAGTCTACCGTGCCCCCTTCTACCCATTCTGAACATTATTTGCCCTCCATCTTGTATCTTAATTCGACCGAAACACAAAATGGTGGACTCCCGTAACGCTTAAGGTTCGCGAACCGGGGCGCTCACCAGTTCGCGTACCGGGTCGCTCCCTGGGAAGCGCACCATCAAAAAAGGTGGGAAAGTAGTTTACAGAAAAGCGACTGGAGACAATTTCACCAAATATAGATTAGCTCATACTACATACCAATGCCTACCATTTTCACAAATTTGATTGAAATTCCATTTAACCATTTAGCCTGTAGACCTCTCTAAATACCCTGAGGTAAATTACTTCACAAAACACATCTGAAGTGTTGGAATTGACAACCAATTAAAATGTTACTTTCATTTTCTACTTTTTTTACCTGACATTTGATTGGCTATGTACCTGAATATATATAAAGGAAGAGAGAGAAACACAGCCATTTTGACTACTACTTCCTGAACTACATTGCAAGATCATTTTCACTCACAACTTAAACTTCTTTTTAGAAGGTGAGATATTATTTTATAAATTTGAAAACATTTTCAGATAGTTATATACTATCCCTCTGTAAGAGTTAGACATTGAGAAAGGCTTCTTTATTATAATTATGGATTGATTTAGGTTTCTGTGGTATAATTATGAATTTACTTAGGCTTCTTCACAGGCACTTTTTAATAGTACTACTTCACGCCTGAAACCATACAGTGCCCATAGATTACTTCTCTGTTATAAACTCACAAGTACCTGTCTGAACTTAAACCCAACAGTGCCCTATCTCTACTGATATATTTATTTTTTATGCAAATTACAGCAATAAAATGGAAGGTGAGCAGAATGTTTCCTTCGAAATTGTTCTGGAGAACAACACAGAAAAAGATATTGAGGACAATGATGACTCAGATTTCATGGATGAATCACGGGACCATGAATTAGTTCAATGTGTAGAATCTGTGGATCATTTACTTCATTATGATGACGGTCAAATGTGGGAACTTATGTTCACTCAACAAGAGGACATATCGGACAGTCAAATGCTAGACGTTCTATTAAATTTTGAAAAACAATCCGAAAAATAAAATTGTATGTAATATTAAAAAATTGTTTGAGTCTTTAATCATTTTTATATGTAATTCATAAACTAGTTAAATGTTAGAAATGTTATTAAATTTTCAAACACAATCACAATAATAAATAATTGCTTAAAAAATAAAAAAATTAAAAAATAATCAACAAAACCAACAGTCAATTAACATACAGTATTTGAAAAGTCTATCATTCTTTTTTCCTTATAGTACGCTGCCCAGAACGCTTCCCGGTTCGCGAACCGGGCGCTACCCACGCAAAAAAAACAAAAAAAAAAATTTTTTTTTGTTTGCCCCGCGGGGCCCTTTTAAAGCCTCCACATTAAACCTAGGGGGTCAGGGAGGATCTACTATGCCCCCTTATGGTCATTTCCCCCTTTGTTTTGGCCTCCTCTTGTCTCTCGATCCTAACGAGAGACAAGATGGCGGCCGCTCCGGACTGTTTAGAATGTTGACAGACACCGGAGAGCCAATCAGCTTCGCTTCGCGAAGTTCCGTTACGCGTAAAGTCCGCGAACCGGAGCGCTGCCCAGAGAGCGCTTACAGATATATATCTTTTTTTAAACGTTAATTTCTCAAAATCCACTGAAGCACATATATTGAGACCTAGCAAAGGCACATCGGGCTACCAGTCCCTACAATTTTGCCAAGTTTCGTGGAAATCCATTCAGCCGTTCGGGCTAAAAGTGAGGCCAACCGCCCTATGGAAAACTCAATGTTAAAAACACGTTTTGGGACCCCCCTTTTTTCTCGGCCCCCCCTTGACGAACCAGCCCCCAAATTTCCAGGGGCTGCTCAGAAACAAAATGTTCCATTTTCCAGAAAATTTCAGCCAATTCCGTCCACAAACGCCAAAGTTATTAGACATAGAATTTTCAAAAATCCCATAGGGATAAAAATCCTAACTATATATACCTACTGGCGACCGCCAGTAGGTAATATATATATATATATATATATTACCTACTGGCGGTCGCCAGTAGGTATATATAGTTAGGATTTTTTCTCTATGGGTTTTTTGAAAATTCTATGTCTAATAACTTTGGCGTTTGTGGACGGAATTGGCTGAAATTTTCAGGAAAATGGCACATTTTGTTTCTGAGCAGCCCTTGAAAATTTGGGGGGGGTTCGTCAAGGGGGGGCCGAGAAAAAAGGGGGGTCCCAAAACGTGTTTTTAACATTGAGTTTTCCATAGGGCGGTTGGCCTCACTTTTAGCCCGAACGGCTGAATGGATTTGCACGAAACTTGGCAAAATTGTAGGGACTGGTAGCCCGATGTGCCTTTTGTAGGTCTCAATATATGTGCTCCAGTGGATTTTGAGAAATTAACGTTTAAAAAAAGATATATATCTGTAACAGCGGACCGGGCAGCGCTCTGGTTCGCGGACTTTTCGCGCAACGGAGCTTTGTGAAGCGAAGCTGATTGGTTCTCCGGCGTCTGTCAACATTCCAAACAGTCCGTAGCGGCCGCCATCTTGTCTCTCGGTAGGATCGAGAGACAAGAGGAGGTCAAAACAAAGGGGGAAATAACTATAAGGGGGCATAGTAGATCCTCGCTGACCCCCTAGGTTTGATGTGGAGGTTTTAAAAGGGCCCCGCGGGGCAAAAAAAAATAATAATAATAATAATCGAACGGCTGAATGGATTTGCACGAAACTTGGCAAAATTGTAGGGACTGGTAGCCCGATGTGCCTTTGCTAGGTCTCAATATATGTGCTTCAGTGGATTTTGAGAAATTAACGTTCAAAAAAAGATATATATCTGTAACAGCGCACCGCTTCGCGTACTTTTCGCGTTACGGAGCTTTGCGAAGCGAAGCTGATTGGCTCTCCGGTGTCTGTAAACATTCCAAACAGTACGTAGCGGCCGCCATCTTGTCTCTCGGTAGGATCGAGAGACAAGAGGAGGCCAAAGCGAAGGGGCAAATGACCATAAGGGGGCATAGTAGATCCTCGCTGACCCCCTAGGTTTGATGTGGAGGTTTTAAAAGGGCCCCGCGGGGCAAAAAAAAAAAATAATAATAATAATCGAACGGCTGAATGGATTTGCACGAAAGTTGGTAAAATATTAGGGACTGGTAGCCCGATGTGCCTTTGCTATGTCTCAATATATGTGCTTCAGTGCATTTTGAGAAATTAACGTTCAAAAACAAGATATATATCTGTAACAGCGCTCCGCTTCGCGGAGATAAAATTATATCTGTATTACCTAGCTGTTGCTAACACCAGTTAGCGACGGCTAGTAGGAGATAGCGACCATCTTGGGTCCCACTTTGCATGTGAGTGATATTTATCACTAATGACATGCAAAGTGGGCATGCCAAGATGTTAGCGACTGGAAACAGTCGCTAACATCGCTATCTCCTATTATCAACTTTTGGAAATATTCGAGATAAGCGCGAATATCTCCAAAAAGTAACAGCTGCCCTGAGCAGTTCTTAGCCATGTTATCCAATGGGAGGTGGATAACATGGCTAAGAGCATTAGCTCGGTAATGCATGAATATCGCGGAGTTTTCAGCGATATTAATGCATTGCGCTCGTTTTTTATCGTATTTGCGATAAACCTTGATAATAGCAAGGTTTATCTGCGATAATTTCTGACGGTAAAAAAATCTTTGCAATGCATCGTTAGGGATAAATATCGCTTAACTTTGGTAATATGCCCCAACGTCTGTTAACGTTCGATTCGAAGGAAATCAGGAATTGTTGAAAAACATTGTGTGCGCCATCTTGTCTTTTTTCAAATGCCACACTTTTGTCGTGCACGGCAGCCATTTTAGATGCCTTGACCAGACCCACTCTGTGCACGCTGTCGATCCTTAGCATGGCTCCCCACCCTCGCAAGCATCTCACCCAGGCAGTGGTCACCCCCGCTCTCTGTCTTATGCATGGGTAATAAACCTCCCCCCATCTGCGCTGCTCTTCCCTGAGAATCACACCCTGTGCCCGCCCGACACCTCCCTTTCGCCCTATTCACTACCGCACCCTCTGACACTCCTTTTCCTCTGTGTCCGATTGTCCAGGCCGGTCCTAGGCTATCAGCTAGCCCTGCAGATGTAGTTTATGGCCACAGCTGTAAAGAATCACCCCTCTTCAAAGGAGTTATAGTAGATCAAGGCCCACACTCGATGAGATCCGTCACAGCAGAAGCGTTGCTATTATCTGAAAACCATCCTGTATTGTGATTGGGGAGGGGACCGAGCGTGAAGCGGAAGATTCCAGGGATGACTCTTTGTACATCAAAGTTTTTACAATTATGTGTCACATTAAAAATATATAGCACTCCGACAAAGTAGTAAGATTATAAAACTTTAATAATTTATAAATATATACAAGAAAACAAAAATAGTAATAACATATAAACATTTTTAGAGAAAAACAACGAAGTAGCGGTCGGCTGTGCGAATAGTCCCAACGCAGCACAACGTCCAGATTTCCGGCGTGGGGCGTCGCGGGGGGTGGGTCATCAGTAGCAAACTGTTGTGCGAATAGTTCCAAGGCAGCAGAACGCGCCGAAATCTAGATGACACGAAAGTGATGTCTAGTAAGTTGCCACCCAGCAAATAACGGCGTGGGGCGTCGCGGGGGGTGGGTCATCAGTAGCAAACTGTTGTGCGAATAGTTCCAAGGCAGCAGAACGATGGCACCAAGGTGATGTCCAGTAAGTTGCCGCACTGGTTTTGGTATCCTACAATGCTGCTCCGAATAACGGCGTGGAGCGCCCCGGGGGAGGCGGCGTGAACGGGCCTCTCCAGGTGGAGTCTCATCTGTTTTAGTGGGGCGCCCCTTTACCGTTTCAGTTGCCATTCCGTCCGCTTTTGGTCCACTGTGTCAAAATCCGCCATTCAGCTGAGTTGCACCCACTCTTGCGGTGCAGCGATAGGCGGCTGCCACAGGACTCTCAAAATGGCGGCAGGCTCTTTCCTTTTTGGGCGTGGTCCACTGAAATGGCCCTGGGACACCTTGGAAATCGGACGCTTGTCTGCTAGGTCTTGGACCCCATTCTCGAAAGCGTCCCCTCCGCCTTGAGAATTCATCAAAAGTTTTGGGGGCCCCGACTCCTGCAGGCTTCTGGTGGGGAGCGGCTGCCATGATTGCTCGCGGAATGACCACGACGGAGCTACGAGATGGTGGTGCTCTCATGCTGACGCCAGTTTAGTCTGAAACATCCAGAAACAAGGTGGGGCTTTCATCGTTTGGGGGAAAAAAAAAGTTTTCATCCAATGAAAAGTGTTGTTTTTAGGTCATATGATCAAGCCTTCCATCATTCGGAAACCAAAAGTAAAATGAACCAATGAAAAGTTTTATAAACAAGTCACATGACCTGTTATGCGGCATAGGGTATAAAATGCGGAGAAAATACGTTGGCACGTGAGGCGGCGTCAGTAGCGGACCGATGTGCGAATAGGCCGAAGGCAATACAACGCGCCAAGATCCGGATGGCACCGAGGTGGTGTCATAGTTGAGAGTTCTGAGCAGCGGTTGTAACACTGTCTGAAGCTTATTTGCAGCTGCTGCAGCTTCACTACGCGCCAAGATCCGGATGGCACCGAGGTGGTGTGTAGCAAGTTGCCGCACTGGTGTGGCCATCCTACAATGCTGAAAGTCGGCGTGGGGCGCCCCGTTGGCCTGTGAGTTTGCGTCAGTAGCGGACCGATGTGCGAATAGGCCGAAGGCAGCACAACGCGCCAAGATCCGGATGGCACCGAGGTGGTGTCTAGTAAGTTGTCGCACTTCTGTGGCCATCCTACAATGTTGAAAGTCGGCGTGGGGCGCCCCGTTGGCCTGTGAGATGGCGTCAGTAGCGGACCGATGTGCGAATAGGCCGAAGGCAGCACAACAATATTTTCTGACTGACACCACAAGGCGCTGAGATGCCAAGATCCGGATGGCACCGAGGTGATGTCTAAGTTGCGGACTGATGTGCGAATGGGGCCAAAGGCAGCGTAACAATATTTTTTGTATGGAAGATACCACTAGGCGTTGAGATGCCAAGATTCGGATGGCACTGAGGTGATGTCTAGCAAGTTGGTGTGGTCATCCTACAATGCTGAAACTCGGCGTGGGTCGCCCCATTAGCCTGTGAGATGGCGTCAGTAGCGGACCGATGTGCGAATAGGCCGAAGGCAGCACAACGCGCCAAGATCCGGATGTCACCGTGGTGGTTTCATAGTTGAGAGGCACTTCATCTGCAGTGGGGCGCCGAGATCCGGATGGCACCGAGGTGATGTCTAGCAAGTTGCTGTACTGGTGTGGTCATCCTACAATGCTGAAACTCGGCGTGGGTCGCCCCATTAGCCTGTGAGATGGCGTCAGTAGCGGACCGATGTGCGAATAGGCCGAAGGCAGCACAACGCGCCAAGATCCGGATGTCACCGTGGTGGTTTCATAGTTGAGAGGCACTTCATCTGCAGTGGGGCGCCGAGATCCGGATGGCACCGAGGTGATGTCTAGCAAGTTGCTGTACTGGTGTGGTCATCCTACAATGCTGAAACTCGGCGTGGGTCGCCCCATTAGCCTGTGAGATGGCGTCAGTAGCGGACCGATGTGCGAATAGGCCGAAGGCAGCACAACGCGCCAAGATCCGGATGTCACCGTGGTGGTTTCATAGTTGAGAGGCACTTCATCTGCAGTGGGGCGCCGAGATCCGGATGGCACCGAGGTGATGTCTAGCAAGTTGCTGTACTTGTGTGGTCATCCTACAATGCTGAAACTCGGCGTGGGTCGCCCCATTAGCCTGTGAGATGGCTGTTCTTTGGATTTGGGCCTGGTCCACCAAAATGGCCCTGGGACACCTTAGAACTCGGACGCTCGATTTTTTTTTCCTTTCCTGTACATGCAAAAAAAGGTAAATGCCCGGTACGTTACACGCTCCATCTGCCACGATGAACTCTCCAGAGGAACCGAAAAAAAATATAGTTGTGGTAACTATACCATGCATCGTCATATGGAGAGGTGGCACCAATTAATTATAGTGCTGCATAAAAGAGAGATTTGGAGGAGAACCCCTGACCTGCTAGTACATTCATCAAAGAAGTGGCACTGAGAGCTTCAGAGGCAAGGGAAACGGTCCCAAATATTTAGAAGAACTTTGGAAAGATTAAAATGACATGTTTAGATTGTGGCAAATTAATTTCATGTGGACAGATGAGTGTTACTCTAATAAATACAGCATATGAACATCATCATAGTCGATGGTTGGTAGAGACATTTTGACTATATCCTGGACCTGCCCGTCCTCGCCCAAAATGGCGCCGGAATAAATGGGACTCGTAACTCCTTGTTGTGTACTGGTTGCAGAACCTTGAAATCACGAGATACGTATGCAGTTTTGAAGCACATGGCGGGCGGGGACGAGAATTGATTGAATATTTCGACATCCCTATTGATATTAAGTTCTGATGCGTTATTGATTACTGTACTGTTGAAAGTTCGAATTAACGTCACCCATGGTACTTGCCCGCAAATGTATATCTAGATAATTTTATTGTAACTGGCCCTGTCGTATTTTAATTATAAAATGTACGTCCACCGATTCCGTAACTGTTAGACACCTTAGTTCTTGCAACCTAATGGCCCGCCCGTTACGTTCCTCTACAGTGTAAATGTCTATTCATCATATACGATTACAGTTTGCTCTGTGGCAGGCCCACGTGGTTATAGGCTCGTATTTGTATAATGAAATTTTCACAATAAAGGTTTTTAAAAGAAAACATGGTAGTAGTATATACATTGGTAAAGTTTTTAATAATAGTGACTGTTTTAGAATCATTAAAAGGCAAGTGAAATAAAGCAGACCAATTACATGAAGGGTAAAAGGTATAATACGAAGGAACGCAGTAAAGATAAATGGTCAAGGGCTGTTGTGTTTTCTATTCCTGCAACATAAAGTGATCGATAAGAATCTCATATTCAGGCGTATCGGCGACTAAGACAGCAGGTCGACCCTCTTTTGCTCAACGGCTCCGTCATGGGACGAAGAAACGCTCTTTTTCTCGAAAAAAGAATATATTTTACTTGCAGGACAGTTGTAAAATTTCCGGGAAAGTACATTAGCCTGGAACATTATAACATATATTTAAGAAAAAATAATGTTCGGAAGTAATGAAAAGCGTAATTTTTAGGTCATATGACCAAGCCTTTCATCATTACAATAAGAAAAGTAAAATGAACCAATGAAAAGTTTTATTAACAAGTCACATGACTTGTTATGCTTACGTTACGCGCTGCGCGCCCCGGATGACTTCCGGATGCGCTAACGCGGCGCGTCATATGACGCATTACGCGACAACGCAGGTACAGAATATAGTCAAAATGTCTCCACCAACCAGCGGTCGGAACACAACCCCTTTCAGCAGGCTAAATAGTTCTGTTAAATGACAACAGAAGGGACAGGCAACAAGAACCATCAGTCAAAGAGGGGAGAGCTAGTTCTTCTCTACCGGGTTACATTGGGGCGCTACCGGAACTGATCGAATTGGTAGTCTACAGTGTTTCTGGATGTTTCAGACTGAAGCTGGGGTTAGCATGAGAGCAGCACCATTTCGTAGCTCCGTCGTGGTCATTCCGCAACCAATCATGGCAGCCGTTCTTTATCGTTATTTTGGGCGGGGTGGGTGGCGGAGCCGAGCTGTTTTGCAGCCATCATTGTGTGGAGTTCAGTTCATCTCACTAGTTTTGTATTTGTCATGAGGGGTTGTTCCTAATGTTTCTATTTTAGCGAGGTCAAAAAGAGATCCCATTAGTGGCCTACTGATTTTGCTCGATTCCTTTTCTTTTTTTTTTACACGATTTTTCGTTATCTGCAAAGACTAAACAGAGTATTGCGACTCTGTGTTTGTTTGTAAATAGAGAATGAACCAAAGAGAACTAATTCTAAAACAGTAAATACTTGGATAACAATCAATCAAATGGAGAGAGAAGCAGGCACGACGGATTACAATGGGGGCAAAGACCTGCGTTAACTACCTTTCACTATCTGCAAAGAGAGAGTACTCCTAATAGAAATGAGGGGGGGGGGGGCACCATTCAAAGCAGATCAGTGTGCATAAACACGAAAATGTTTTCACTTACCACGTACTTGACATTCGACAGCTTATGATATTTGCTATTAAAAAACCATTGAAATTCACTGAAAAAACCATAGGTTATAGACCATATATAGTTAGGAATTAGCATTTACAAAACCTTGAAAATTCACTGAAAAAACCATAGGTTATAGACCATATATAGTTAGGAATTAGCATTTAAAAAACCTTATTTTACTCACACAAAACCATTGAAATTCCATATATAGTTAGTTGCACTAACTATATATCGCGCACCTGCAATCCACTGCTGATCATGTCACATATTACATCATTCATGACATGGTCAGTGACATCACTGATGACATCACTGATGACATCTCAAATGACATCACTGATGACATCACTGATGACATCTCAAATGACATCACTGATGAGATCACTGATGACATCTCATTTGACATCAATGACCACATCACTGATGATATCATTCATGTGACAATACAATGCATCTCCTCACATTTTAATATAACCTCTGTTTCACCCAGTGTTAAATACAGAGTATAATTTTTGAAACCATTGACACACCAATACTAGTTACTACATACGTACTCACTGATTCCTACGTCTACACACACATTCACTCATTCACCCATACAATCATTCATACATACAATCACTCATCTTTACAACACTATCATATGCACTCATACACCTATACAGACACTCACACTCTGCCACTCATCCATGGAGTTACTCACACACCTAGTCAGTCCTGTAAAGAATCAATCACACTTCCATTTTTTTTGTCTATACAGTTAAACATAGAGCACCTTACATTTTCAAACATATACTAACACATACTTACTTTCTTATACAATCATTGATACAAGTACACATTGATCTGCACAGAGTCACACACCTCCCAGCCAGCCACACACACACTCAGTCTCCCATACAAATACTTAGACAATCAATCAATAACCCATATAGTTAATCATATAGCTACTGATCAACACATGCAGCAGTTTACAGAACAACAGACATAATGATGCACAAATTAAGACAGTTTAGTCACTAACCCATGCACTCAGTGAGACACATTTAATCACTCACTCATACATTCAGTCATGCACCTACTAAATCCTTCGTCCAGACACTTATACATCTACTCATTCTTCAATATGTAAAACATATTTAAACTTTACAGAAACACACAGTCACTGGATGATGTCATCAGTGATCTCATCAGTGATGTCATTTGAGATGTCATCAGTGATGTCATCAGTGATGTCATTTGAGATGTCATCAGTGATGTCATCAGTGATGTCACTGACCATGTCATGAATGATGTAATATGTGACATGATCAGCAGTGGATTGCAGGTGCGCGATATATAGTTAGTGCAACTAACTATATATGGAATTTCAATGGTTTTGTGTGAGTAAAATAAGGTTTTTTAAATGCTAATTCCTAACTATATATGGTCTATAACCTATGGTTTTTTCAGTGAATATATATATATATATATATATATATATATATATATATATATATATATATATATATATATATAGTTATATGGATAAATATGTATATGTGTATATATATATATATATATATATATATATATATTACCTACTGGCGGTCGCCAGTAGGTATATATAGTTAGGATTTTTTCTCTATGGGATTTTTGAAAATTCTATGTCTAATAACTTTGGCGTTTGTGGACGGAATTGGCTGAAATTTTCAGGAAAATGGAACATTTTGTTTCTGAGCAGCCCCCGAAAATTTGGGGGGGTTTCGTCAAAGGGGGGCCGAGAAAAAAGGGGGGTCCCAAAACATGTTTTTAACATTGAGTTTTCCATAGGGCGGTTGGCCTCACTTTTAGCCCGAACGGCTGAATGGATTTCCACGAAACTTGGCAAAATTGTAGATATTGTTTGCCCGATGTGCCTTTGCTAGGTCTCAAGATATGTGGTCCTGTGAATTTTGAGTAAATTAGGTTTAAAAAAAGATATATATCTAGAGCCGCGCCCGGTACGCGTACCGGGGAGCGCTTCAGGCGCGCCACGCGACTTGCGCACGGCAAGCTGATTGGTTCTCGGGTGTCTGTAAACATTCGAAACAGTCCGCAGCGGCCGCCATCTTGTGTCTCGGTGGGATTGAGACACAAGAGGTGGCAAGAATCAAAGGGGGGAAATGAGCAAAAGGGGGCAGGGTACACCCCCCTGACCCCCTACTTTTGATAAAAGGCTCCCGCGGGTGAATTTTTTTTTTTTTTTAAAATCGATTTTCGCGGGGGGGAGCGCCCGGTACGCGCACCGGGGAGCTTACGGGGGAGCGTACCATGGAGATTAAAAATGACAGACTTTTTTTTTTAAAAAAAAGCTTCTTTTTATAAATTGGAGGTAGTTCTGAAAAGAACTTTTATTTTTTATTTTGTTGCTTTATATATTTTTTTTGTTTTTGTTGTTTTATATTTTTTTTAGACTTTTTAAAACAATTTTATATTTTTTTGGGGATTTTTGTCAAGGGAAAAACAAAAACAGGAATTGCAAAACTGCTCAACAGGAGCAAAAAAAATTGAAAATTTAGGGACTGGCAGAGCAGCGGTGTTGCTGTTTCTTTAGGGCAATGAGTTCAACACTCTGCTCCCCATAGCAGAGCAGTTCGTCACACTCCGTGCACAAAAATTTGATGCCTGCAAACACCGGCTGAATGTTAGGGACCATTCTTCCACGGGGTGGTCCCGAAGGTGTTGCTCCACCAGTGGAGGTGCTGCCGCCATCTGTTGGTACATTCCGTGCCAGCTCTCTGACACTCTCCCTGGCAAAGTTGTTAGGGTGTCTTCTTTTCACATGCCTGATCAAATTAGCATTCCCAAAACTATATTTTTTCAGAGGATTGCCTCTGGATAAACTACTCCCACATATTTTGCAGGTTACTTTGGGAGCGTTGACTTTTTTCTGTCCTTCAGGGATGTCGTAAAATTTCCAGATGAAATGGTTTTTTTTCTTTTGCTGAGGAGGGTCCTCATCTAAAAATCCATCTGAATCACTGCTGGATGACTCTCTTGCAGCCATTGCTGGAGATCAGAAAAGTAGGAGATAGAGTAGGCAGAACAGCTCTTGCTCTCTCCAAGTACAAAGCAATAGTGAGAGAAATGGGTGGGTTTCACACAATTTGGAAAAAAAAAAGTTCTGAAGCAATGAAAAGTGCTATTTTAAAGTCACATGGTTTGACGCGCTTACGCTACGCGCCCCGGGGCGCGCCCCGGGCGTGTATCGTAAGCGCATCGGGGCGCTTACGTTGCGCGATCGTATGCGCTTCCGGGTGCGCTTACGCGGTGCGTCATAAGACGCATCTCGCGGCTACGCGATACGTGTCTTATGACGCAAGGCGTGGCGGCTACGCGATACGTCACGATGTTGTTTTCGTTCGCGGCAATAGCGCTTCCGGAACGCGTATTAGTACGCACCCCGGGGCGCGCCGCAAGATTGCGCTTACCCGTGCGTTCACCTGTCCGCGCCCCGGGAGCTTACAAAAAAAAAGTCTTAAAAAAAAATTTATTAATAAACATATAAAATATATGTTTGGATTTAAAGAAGAATACATTTTACAGCTACAGATATTAGCTTTTAAAAAACCAATGAAATTCACTGAAAAAACCATAGGTTATAGACCATATATAGTTAGGAATTAGCATTTACAAAACCTTGAAAATTCACTGAAAAAACCATAGGTTATAGACCATATATAGTTAGGAATTAGCATTTAAAAAACCTTATTTTACTCACACAAAACCATTGAAATACCATATATAGTTAGTTGTACTAACTATATATATCGCGCACCCGCAATCCACTGCTGATGATGTCACATATTACATCATTCATGACATGGTCAGTGACATCACTGATGACATCACTGATGACATCTCAAATGACATCACTGATGACATCACTGATGACATCACTGATGATAACATCCAGTGACTGTATGTTTCTGTAAAGTTAAAATATGTCTTATATATTGAAGAATGAGTGGATGTATAAGTGTCTGGATGATGTATTTAGTAGGTGCATGACTGACTGTATAAGTGAGGGATTAAATGTGTCTCACTGAGTGCATGGGTTAGTGACTAAACTGTTTTAAATTGTGCACCATTGTGTCTGTTGTTTTGTAATCTGATGCAATTGTTGATCATTAGCTATATAACTAACTATATGGGTTATTGATTAGTTGGCCAAGTATTTGTATGGGAGACTGAGTGTGTGTGTGGGTGTCTGGGAGGTGAATGACTCTGTGCATAGATGTGTGAGCAGTTGATTCACTAGATGTATGGCTTCAAAAGTGCATGTGGAAACAGCTGTATGGGCGGTTTACTGTGTGCATGAGTGTATTGGTGAGTGAATGGATATCTCAGTGCTACATGTCAAAGTAAGTACATATGTAAAACACAGTACATGTGGTAGTTGACATATATAAATAACTGTGCATAAGAGCCAGTGAATGTGTGAGTGGCTGTATGGATTATTGTGAACTTGTATCAGGGATTGTATAACAGAGTAAATATGTGTTATTATATGTTTCAATAAGTAAAGTGTGTTTAACTATATAGTTGAGGAAATGGATGTGTGATTGATTCTTTGCAAGACTGTGAGTGTCTGTTTACACTGAGTGTATCTAAGTTTATATTAGAGTCTGAAGAGGTTCATCATATCATCACATGAATGATGTCATGAGTAATGTCAAATGAGATGTCATCAGTGATGTCATCAGTGATGTCATTTGAGATGTCATCAGTGATGTCATCAGTGATGTCACTGACCATGTCATGAATGATGTAATATGTGACATCATCAGCAGTGGATTGCGGGTGCGCGATATATATAGTTAGTACAACTAACTATATATGGAATTTCAATGGTTTTGTGTGAGTAAATAAGGTTTTTTAAATGCTAATTCCTAACTATATATGGTCTATAACCTATGGTTTTTTCAGTGAATTTTCAAGGTTTTGTAAATGCTAATTCCTAACTATATATGGTCTATAACCTATGGTTTTTTCAGTGAATTTTCAAGGTTTTGTAAATGCTAATTCCTAACTATATATGGTCTATAACCTATGGTTTTTTCAGTGAATATATATATATATATATATATATATATATATATATATATATATATATATATATATATATATATATATATATATATATATATATATGTTCTTTACCATACCAAACTTTCCCATTCAAAGAAGGCGCTGACTCCGTGAATCTCAGTTCAAAACGTTTATTCCATGTTCAGTTGCTGCTCAGACGCGTTTCGGCGGCTTGCTCCCGCCTTGCTCACTAACATCTGTATTGCTAAATCTTAGCCTTTTTATACATTTTACTAAAGTCATGTGATACAATTCTCTGCCATTTGACTGGCTATTACTCTGTCAAACATGGACCCACCCAGTGAATTACCATAACTAGTTGATGACTATGCACATTCCATTGTTCTATGTTAGTCTTTCTTCACTAGTTTTATGTAACACTTGAAAAAACGTCCTTTAGAAATTTATACAATTCAATACATAAAATAAAATAAACATATGCCTTCCCATTACCACAAGTTTCCCAAACAAATGTTTTTGACCCTTTAAATACAATTATTTACAATTATTGTTGTCCCTTGAAATATGTCATTTATGCACGAGATGCCTACTAGGATGAGTCTGTTTTTCATATATGTTATTGTGGGTTACTGCATACTCATCCCATGAGTCATTGAATAGGCCTATCCAGACCTCCCATGTTCACCTAAAATCACAATACAACATGTGTCGCTCTGTAATTGGATGCGCACACTCGCGCTTCTGCCACAAAGGTTTCTCTGCTTTAGCAAACCGGTGATTAGTATTTTCACAACCCGCGCCGCTGAGACTGCCTGATACATCTACTCGAGGTGAGTGTGTGATTTATGTCTTTCTGCCCGCTTGTGAGAGCGCTCGGAAATGCGGCCTGCATACTTTGTTTATTCATCGTTTTTGGCCATCTCAGCTATATATATATATATTCACTGAAAAAACCATAGGTTTCACACCAGTTATAGTTAGCTGGAAGTTTCACTCGCATAAAACCATTGAAATTCCCACGTTATAGTTAGTTGGACTCACTATAACTTGCGCGTGCAATGCACTGCTGATGACGTCACATATTACATCACTCATGACATGGTCAGTGACATCACTCATGACATCACTGATGACACCATCCTAGTGACAGAGTGACCCATCTCCTTTCACTGTAATGTAACCCTTGAACATATATTATAAAATAGAAACTACATTTTTCAAAAAAATGGAGATACCCATATCAGTTACAACAACCAATTAAGTAATTCCACTATCTATATACACATCCACTCATTCACCAACAGTTCTATATAATCATTCATACATATACTATACATACAGCTAACTATAACTGGTGTGAAACCTATGGTTTTTTCAGTGAATTTAATAGGTTTTTTTAAATGCTAATTCCTAACTATAACTGGTGTGAAACCTATGTTTTTTTCAGTGAATTTCATAGGTTTTTATAATAGCAAATATCTATAGGTATGAAAGTAATAATTTTTATTACAAATTTTAAATTGTGTAAATATTTTTATTTTTTTATTGTTTGCCCCGGTACGCCGGGGCACGTACCGGTGAACGTACGGGTGAGCGCAATACTACGGAGCACCCCGGGCCGCGTACCGGGGAGCGTCCCGAGAGCGCTTTTCCCGCGAACGAAAACAACATCATGACGTTTCGCGTAGTCGTGTGACGCGCCGCGTAAGCGTGATGTATCGCGTAACCGCGTGATGCGTTCTTTCGGCGCGCTGCGTAAACGCACCCGGAAGCGCTCCGTGGCGCGACCCGGAGCGCGAAACGTAAGCGCTCCGGGGCGCGTAACGTAAGCGCGTCGGGACATGTGACCTGAAAATAACACTTTTCATTGGTTCCCAACTTTTTTTTTCTCCAAATGATGAAAGCCCCCTCCTTATTTCCTCATTCTTACTTTCTTCTTTCAGAAAGCAAGAGCTATTTGTGAGCAGAGAAATGGCTTCAGTAGTAGCTGCAGCTGGTGCACCCCCACCACCACCACCACCACCCAGAAAGGAAGGTCCACCACCCCAGATCCTTCCAGTAGTTGAAGAAGAGGAGGGAGAAGATGATGAGGAGGAACAGCCTAGGATATTCTTGCGGGAAGAACCTAGGGAAAGGCATGTGAAAGTGCATTATATATGGCAGTACTTCTCCATCCCTGCTGGGCAAAAAAAGTGAATGCCCCACATGTCACCTGTTTAATTTGCAACCAAGTCCTCTCCAGGGGCAACCCAAATAAAAAGTATTCCTTTGGGAATTATACAATGATCCGCCACATGGAGAGGTGGCATCCTAACAATTTGGCACAGGCTGAGGTACGGGACATGCTTCAGAAGAACAGAGATCGTCAGGCCAGCACCTCCACAGGTGAATTTTCGGTTGCAGCAACAGAAGGGTACGAAACAGTGCCAAACATACAAAAAAAATTGGTGTATTAAAGATGGTCTGCATTTTTTGTGGAAAGACCCTCTGCTACGGGCAACTAAGTATTTCCCTCATTAATGATGCTGTAGACAACCACCGCTGCAGCAAGAAAAGAAAGCAGTAGCTTTTTTTTTTATTTGTTGCTCCTGTCGAGCCACTGTTAATTCCCAGTTTTTGTTTCTTCCCTAAAAAAATATAAAATAGTTTATAAAAACAAAAAAAAACACAAAAAATCAGACAAAAAATATATAAAACAACAACAACAAAAAAAGTTCTTCTCAGAACTACCTCACATTTATAAAATTAAAACAATATTTTTAAAGGATCTCTGTCAATTTTTTCTCCTTAAGGTACGCGTACCGGGGTGCGCCCCCCCCCCCCAAACAAATAAATAAATAAATTAATGAAACAGTTAGCATGAGGAAAGGACACAAACAGAGTTATGTTAAGAGAAAAAGAGCTACAAGATGACCACAGAGGGATTGTTTATTACATAGTAAAAAATTAGAGAAGGTGTAATCGGATGAATGTGAAAAAAGTAAAATGGCTAAAGGAGCAAAAGAAAGGAAGAGAGAGGAAGAACACTAAAGTAGAGATAGTGTGAGACTGTGATTCGCTGTTAAAAGAAAAAGAAAGGACAGTAAAAAATGGAGAATGAAGGGTAGTGGCTGAATCACGATAAATAAAGAACAATGAGGAAAAGTGAGGAAAAGTGAGAAAAGACCAGGTAGTATAAGTAAAGAGAGGTGAAAGAGGGAGAAAAATTGAATTACGAAAACACATGTGGAGTGACAAAGAGAAAGGACAAAGAGAGTAAAGGAAACAATACCTGAATGGGCTTGAGTAAAATAGCAAAAAAAGATAAGTAATGCAGTGTGTGTGACTTATAGGGGGTCAGTGGGTGTTGGTTGCAGTGTGGGTGTGTAAGGTGTGTCTGTGGGTGTGACTGTGTGGAGTGTTTCGGTGTGGGTGGAGGTGAGGGTGTGTGAAATATGTGTGAGGAGTGTATGAGTGTGGGGTGTATATGTGTTCGATGTATGTGTGTGTATGGAATGTGTGTGTGTGTTTCAGGAGTGTTTGTGGGGGGATTTTTTGTGTGTATGAGGTGTGTGTGTGGTGTGTGTGGGGTGTATGTTACAGGTGTGTGTATGTGTTGGAAGGGGGATGAGGTGAATGTGTAGGAGTAAGGTAAATAATTAAGAAAAAGAGAATGAGTGAAGAAGCAAAGGAAGGGATTAGAGGGTAAGTAAAGTAAAGAAAAGGGATTGAAAGAAGTTCAATATGAGATGGGAAATCGGAAAAGGGGAGTAAACATGTAGAATAAGAATAAGTGAGTGAAACAGAGTAAAGACACAGGAGTGTGGTAGATTAAGAAAATGTTAGTAAGCTTAAAGCAAAGGGTGATCACAAACTACATTTTTTTAGTCATAATTACCATATAATAAATACTTTTTTTAACTACACTTTGTATCTGTGAAAGAGAGAAGAAAAAATAAGTTATAATTAGTAAAATATGTATTTTAAATTAAAAGATCCAAATGAAGAGGTTAAAAATCATAACGCTCTATTTAGAAATAAAGTTAGAGTGAAGAACACAGAAAGGGAAATAAACTAAGGTAGAAGGACAAAAAGAGGGAAAAAGAAATAGAAGGAGAGCAAATTACAAAGAGTAAAGCATATAGATTCACTGAGAAAAAGTAAAAAGATAATGACTGAGACAGAAAACAGTCTAATTAAGGATGCATTTAGAAGAATGAGGATCACAAGATAACTGAGAGTAAATGAAGAACAGTCATAGAGTGAAAGGATGAAGGGAGACAGGATAATATACAACGATTGAGGAAAATGGACTGAGAAAGTTATAAGGTAGACACACTAAGAGAAAAAGTGAGTGAGGTGGAGTACAATGAGTGAGAAAAGGAAAGGAGTAAGTGAGCAAAAAGAAGGAAAGAAAGGAGAAGACGACTAAAACAGTGGTACTGAGAACAAATAATTTGGTGATGAAAGTAAAGAGAAGGACATTGAAAGAAAAGAAATGAGGGATAGTAATGGAAAGATAAGCTAAGGAGAGTGGGTGTTTTATAGTGATAGAGTGCAATAATACTGCTGAGTGAGTAAACAGGAATTACTAAAATAGCAAAAGATTAAAATACGGAAAAGAGAAGTAAAGCAGAAAGACTGAAAGCTGAAAAGTTATGCAAGGGAGAGACGGGATACACACAGTTGAAATGAAAATGAGGGGTTGTCAAAGAAGTGGAGTAAGGGAACGGGGGTTACAGAGAGTGAGAGAAAGACATTATAAGTGAGTAAAACGAGCTGAAAGAGGATGGAAAAAGGAAAGTAAATGTCAGAGAATGGGAATAAAATTTAATTTACACAATCCAAAGTATAAAATAACTTGTACAACATGTTACAAAGTTTATTTTTGCTGTTCTCAGAATATATTGAATTTCACTTAAAAGAGTGAGTTCAAATTACTCATCATATGACAGCGGGAAAAAGAAAACACAATCTAAAAGATTGTGTTTTAAAAAAAAACGTAGATACTGACAAATGACAAATGTACGCTAAAGTTAGATTGACTTACTTTTCCTTGAGGCAAAATACTGTATCATGGTGGTCCTTTTCTCGTTGGAAAGTACTTTGCTGTTCACTTAAAAATCCATTTCATCGACTTTCTAGAAGAAAAGCTCCAAGAACATCTGAAATAATTTCAATATTTTCATATACTCCTTTTTTCAGTCATGACTCTTTACTCATTCCTGCACCTTTCCATTTGGCCAAATAGTGTCAGATGTATGAGTATATGTTCAAATGAATTCTAAGGCACTCTGAAATGATCTTTTTCCCGACGTTCTGAAAGAAAGGCTCTACAACATTTTCACAATATTTAATTATTTGTATAACCATCTCTGACTCACTCATGTTCATCATTTTGTATAATACTAACTTTACTTATTATGAGATCCAATTACAGTACCTATATGACAAGTCAATTTTTTATATTGCCTGGAACACTTTTACTCAGAATATATTTTTAAACAGCAAAATAACCTTTATGAACTACTCCCGTCTTCATATGCCAATTACTTTTACCTAAATTTTGGCTGTAAAAACACTAGGTATGAATTTATAAAGCCCAAAGGCAAACGTTGTTTGAAAGTCAAATGAGTCTTGTTACATTGGGTCCAACCTTTAGAAGTTTTTAAATAGCATATGTAATGTCCTGATGTTGTAGAAGGACCATCATGAAAAATAATAGCTACAGTTGCAAAGGTTCTTCCTGATATCGATAACTGTGAAGCCACAAAATTTTTAATAGAAGTTGTCAATTTAGTTCCATCAGGTCTACATCGTTGGAACATTAAAATGACATAGTGACCATAATTTTGTAGAAATAATGTGGACAGCATTGTAGACTTACATTGGGTACACACCATATTGTGATCAGCTGCTTTAACTAGATTATTAAAAGGCACTGATTTGCAGTCCGGTAAAGTCAAATATATACATCTTTCAGAGTCTATTCTAGTAGTACTTGATGAAGCACAGTTATCACAGTCATGTTGCCATTGATAAGAAAGATTAAAAAGATTTTTTATATCTACTCCTTCATCTTCCAACACATCAAACATATACATTAGAAATTCCTGACAATCCTGCTGAATTATCTGTGAAAATTGATTTTGACCTGAACATATGTCTACAAGATTCCTAATTTCTGAAACACTTTCTATTTTTCCTCTGTCACTACTACATTTCTCTAACACAGAATTCAATAAACAGCACAATGTTTGTTCTCGATTTTCGACAATCTGTTTTTGTAAATTTTGAAGAAAAAAAACAACATTAACTACTATATTAGCATAGCAGTTGACACCAGAACTGTTTTCAAACTAAAATCCAACAACATCTTCAACAGAATCATTTTTCTTTCTGCTTACAATTACAGTTTCATCTATTTTTTGTCTTTTTGCTACTACCTTACTGCAATTACTCTCATTTCTTCTTTTTCGGCCTACCACACGTTTTTCAATCAGAGGATATTGAGGCAAATGTGGAGCATACTCTCTTCTTAACCTATTGTATTCTTTAACACAATCTAGATCAGCACAAATCTTTGTTTCATCACACTCAGTCAAGTACAATCCTGATAAAGTTCTCACTCGTGATAATGCCACATATGCCATACCCTCTTTAAACACAGAACTTCCAATGTTCACCAAAGCACTATCTACACTTAAACCTTGAGATTTATGAATTGTCACTTCATATGCCAAACAAACAGGAAACTGTTTTCGGCGAACATATAAGTCTTTCACAAGCAAAAATCTAGCTGAACAACGACAAATTTGTTCTATTTCGTCAATGCCATCAAATTTAATTTTTAAAATTTCAATTCCATATCTATTTTTGTAATTCACAAAACCAACAACATGACCCATTGCTCCATTTACCAGACCTCTTTCAACATTTAAATTCCTTCTCAAAATAATACGACAATTTAAACACACATTCAGAGTCTTTTCAAAACCAGCAGTTTTAGATATAGTCTTCTCCAATGAATCCAATTTTGATTTCAAATTTTCTGACAAAATAATTGTTGCTCCCATATGCTCTATTTTATCTATAGCTTCCAGTTTCACTATCTCTTCATTTTCTAACTTCAGCATTTTGTTGTTGAACATGGAACATTCTTTCAGAGTAGGCATCAAAAATATGGCAGATTTCTTCTCGTTAATTTTCTTAAAAATATTCTCTGGAAGAATGTTTTCATTTGGGTACAAATTAGAAATTAACCGTCCATGTAAAGCTTCTTTCCCTTGCTGACTTATTTTTCCTACTCTTACATCTTGTAAAATATTTTTATAATCTTCATCCTTTGCCTGCCGCATATTTTGAAGCAGTTCTGCATATTTGAAGTTTAACCATATATTAATGTTTCCAATGCTTCCTAGGCACTTCCTGGTATCTTCATGTGTGAGCATTTTGAACACAGGTTGTCCTTTCACTGGAGTCAACTGCAGAAGATCTCCAAAAACAATATTATGTTTTCCTCCAAATAAATCATCATAGTCTGTTCTAAGAATTTCTTGCATTCTCAAATGCACAAAAGCAAGCATTATATTTGACACCATGCTTACTTCATCAATGATAAGAAGTTTCATTTTCTTCAGGACTCTTGAAACTTCGGAACACGCATCTCCAGATAGCTTGTGATATTGCAATTTGTTATCATGCTCCACTGGCAGCATCAGTAAACGATGTAAAGTAATCCCTTTAATATTATGTGCTGCCAGCCCAGTTGGAGCGGTAACAACACAAGACAGCGGTGATTCAGTCCTTTTCTGCAGATAAGATGCAATTGCTTTAATCAGAAAACTTTTTCCAGTTCCCGCTTCTCCACTCACATACAGTCGGACAGGCTTAAATGATGTACATGAGCACTCTTTCTTCTCATGACTCAATCCATGGTCAACCTGTTCTATGACTTCGTCATATATCAGTTTCTGCTCAAGGTTTAATTGTTTCACCAAATCTTCTAAATTAATTACATCCTCTTGAGCTTGCTCCATAGCTCTTTCCACTTCATCCATGGCAGTGGCAGCTTCATTTTGGATAATTGGTCCTCCTAGTGGATCCTGACTCAATGAATCAGAACTCTGACTGCCTTGAGAACTATCTCTCGCAATCTCTGCAGCAATTGTTGATTCTTGCTCTATTTCTTCATTCAACATTTGCAGATAATTTGGAAAAACAGGACATTCTATTGTATCCTTCGTAGCATTAAAAGAGTCTTCATAACAGAGAAAATCTCCAAGTAGTTCCTCTTCTTCTCGCCATGGTTTAAAGAGTTGCAAAAGAGCCAAATAGTAAAATTCTCTTTTGTCTGGATTTTCACAACTCAATTTTCGATGATTAATCAAATGACCTTTTTTCTGTTTCACTAGACATCCTTCACATCCAATGATTCCATATATTCCATTATTGATATCTTCTCTGATGTTCCTCTTATAAATATATCTTTGCAGAACTTCATAGAGACAAACGTTCTCAAGGTGAGGACTTCTATTTGCATAGTATGTATCCAACATGTTTGTCTTCAAAATATCTGTACTTTCTGGTTCGTTCTCCGCCAAATACTCTATCTCTTGTACAAATTTCAAAACTCAATTTCGTGTTGCAGCAAGACCTAGACTCACCCAAATGATGGTTCTAGATTTGGCATAGAGACTTGCTGACGACAATCGATCAGAACATTCATATGCTCCAATTTCTCGATGTGACAACATCTTCAGACTGTAACTGTACAATTTCTTGCTTAGGCTCTTTTCATGTGAAATGTCCTCCCACATTTCCTTCAGTTCTGTCTTTTCTTTTTTTGTGATGTAAGACGTCACATATCGAGCCACAGCAATAGAGTTGTCAGCAACGAATTGATATCCATGTTAGCATTCCACATGGACAAATCACTGGGTTGTAGTCGTTGATGTACTTGGACTCTTCGTTTCTTTTTAAATTGTATGTATTTTTGGGTGATTTTCTCGTCACAGTATGTCGCAGAGAAGACATCAAATTATTTACTCTTTCTTTAGAAATCACTGGTCGTGGAAAAGCGAAACAACATTTTGTGTAGAACTTGTCCTTGTTTCTGAATTTTCGACGACAGTACTTTCCACAACGATGGGATTGAAAGCGTAAAACTTGTTGCCTTAAATTGTTTTCTTCGATAGTTTTCGGAACAGCACATGTTGAATACTTTTCAATGACGCTCATCACTGTCTCATCTGAATCTGTTCCAAATTTGGGTGCATCTTTAATCCATAACAACATATGTATGTGAGGAGCACCTCTCGCTTGATACTCCTTTCTCCAAAAGAAATCCAAAACCTCTCCAAGGACATCATAGCTTCAAATCTATGATTGAAATATCTGCATACATTCACTGGATCCAAAGAACACAGTTCTACAGGTGTTTTGAATTCTATATTTTGTATATTAGCATTGTCCTCTCGTAGAAATTGAAGTAAGTCCTCCCATGCATACTCGGCACAGCTAAGAGTGAGGAACCATGTAGGAGTTCCTAAGTTTCTTAGCATACATTTCAATTCCCCATGGCGACGGTACCAATACTCGTTTGTACCACGCTGACATGCCATGAGATTGATTAGATGAGATTCTAAAATATTATCTTGCAGATTCACTTTCTCCATAAAGTCCCTCGCCGAAACATTTTGCAGATGTGCTCCACTTTTCAGAATATGGTTTACTGCATAAGAAAGCCCAGACAAGTCACTTTCATACAGTAGATGAAACAAATAGGGAATGCATTGACAAAACCTTGCATCTTCAGCATATAATCTTACAGTTCGATATTCAGATGCAGGAATTTGAAGTGGCCGATCGTCATATCGTCCACCTCGACATGTTGGAAATAGCTGTGGAAAACAACGAGCTTCCAAACTTTCTTCCCATACACTAATGGGACTTCCTTTTGCTGCTTTCATTTGAAACAATTCAATTGCATTCCCCATTACTTCTTTGGAATGCAAAGGATGAACAGTATAATGTTCATATATTTCTTCACTTCTAGACACATCAACTTTTTCAATTTGGCCTCCTGAACAATCACTGTCTTCATCTGCAGCTGTTTCCTCTGCTGAAACACATACATCTTTGTAGTACTCATTGTTTTTGACTAAATACAACGTTGCCTTTTTGACTTTCCTAACATCCACTAAATCTTGCCAGATTTTATTACTCTTTGTTGAAACCCCATTAACTAGAATAACTAAAAGTTCCTCTTCTACTTTTTCTATACCAATTGTATCAATATTTTTTTTCAAATCTAGGGGCAAATAAACAACTCTTCCCTTTAATCCTCTCTGCAAATCTGTAGGAGGCAATTTCCCTATCTTAGGCTCCATGCGAACAATTGCCTGAAAAGGATGGACACATTGAATCAAAATAGACTCATATGTATTTAAATCCATCAATTCACGGGGAATGTCTACCAAGTCCAGATTATTATGAACAGCTCTAGCAGGCATTCTGTTTTGATTTATTTATCATAACAATATTTACAAATACGCTGATCAGAACTCAAATCAAAACAATTCTCCACCCACAAATAAGTTGCTAAATCTTTCCACTCATAATTATCCATCTTTTCACTTTTTGCATATAAATCAACTAACCTAGTCTGAATCTTATAATGAGTCCGTCGACAACACACACAAGTAAAATTCGGCCTTTCACTTGATTTCACCTTAAACCTGGTAATTTCCTGCTCAAACATTTCTGTATTTAAAATCTGTACATTGTCTTCCACATTACCTTGAATTGCTGTCTCAATTTCAACACTGTCCTCTTTTTCACGAAAATAACAAATCTCAATTTCTTCATAAATCTTCTTCATATCTAATTCAGTTCCATGCAAAAGAGCACTGTTTAATTGTTTAAGCTTAAGTGCGGGACTTTTTGCATAATACAACATTCTCACTAATTTCCTCATTTTGGTATGATGCACTGCTAACATCCTAAAATGATGAAAAACACTCTGACAGACTTTTCTAGAAAGACAAGCCAGTGAATGGCCTTGCAAACCTGTGATTCCTCTCACTCTGCAAGGATCTAAGTCTTGCAACAACTTCACTTTCTGCTTTATACTTTTCTTACTATATGTACGTAAGAAATTACAAAACAAATCAATTGATTCCTGTTGCACACTACAAATACTACTACACTTCCAAGTGTATACTGGACCCTTAGTACGTCTCCCTAAAACTTAATCAGTTAACACCTCTTCTAGTTCTCTAGGCACAAGTTTCTCTTTTTCAATCGGACAACCGTCTTTCACTTCATACGCTCGACCACTGGTGTCAACTGCATGCACTAAATCATTATCCTGAAAGTAACTCTCCTCATTAAAAAATGGCTCACAACTTGAACTGTGCATCCATTCTCCCGAAAAAACTTTACAAAAATTAGTCCGATTAATTACTCTTTTCCATCTATTGTTTGATTTGAAAACATCAATTGTCTTGTTAAGTGTCCTAATTCTATTGATTATTAAAATAAATAATGTTTTCTTAACTTCAAAAGCCTGATCAACAATCTTCTCTACACTTTTCTTTTTCTTATAAAAAACAGCTCTCTGTTTACCTTTCCTAATGTTTTTTAACAAATTTAAAACCACCCTATTGCGAAACATTCGTTTACGAATGTCTCTAAACTGATTCTGCCTTCTATTCCTATACATATTATTCTCTCCTGCTCCAGTTGTAGGATTCTTTGAGGTTCTCTCCTTCCTTTTCAAATTTACTCTGTCATTCTCTTTTTCTACATGCTGTCCATTTTTTTGTTCAAAGTACATGTGTTATGTAAGAAAGACTTAGTTGTCTTACCAGGAGCTTGGATCCTGCTTTTTGAAGTATTTGTTGTGGAAGAGTGCTGTAATTCCATTGCTGTTTTTGATTTTTGGCGGTTACATCCTTTTCTTTTCCTTTCCCTAGTGGGCATGTTTGCTTACTCTTCAAATGTGGATTTCAATCTGTGTTAAATAAAAAAATAGCACATTATAGACCACTATTATCAAACAACAAAGCAATGACAAAAAGCAAACAATGTATACAGGGTTACAGATCAGGTGAGGATTCTCCAGGGGTGCAAAAAAGGTGAGGCCTGTATTGAAGAGTATAGTGGAAGACAGCTCTGTCCACAAGTACAAAGAAGATGAGACCTATGTCTAAATCCACTGCACTCTTATACACAGGCTTCACCACCTATGCTTCCCGAGAAAGTATTGAGTTATATAGTTATATAGAATTGTATTTTGTAAAATTGTGAAGCTCCATGTGAAAACGTTTGCCTTAGTCTTATCCCTGTTGTGAGGCAGGTGCAAGATTTTGCCTCAGTCTTATCCCTGCTGTGAGGCAGATTATTGTAAATAGGATCTGTGCTGTGTTTCCTAAATGTGATGTCAAAAACGATTTTGGGGAAAATAAATGTTTTTTACATTTTTGAGTATAATGTGGTGCAAAGGTTTATAAAGTGACGCATCTACCTACATGCGTCAATTTTTAAATATGGGGCAAAAAGGTACATGTTTGGGCTTTCCTGGGGAGCGTAGGTGGTGAGGCTTGTGTCTAAGAGTGCAGTGGACTAGGCTTCATGAAGCCTATCTCTGCTGCATTCTTAGACACAGGTGTCAATTTGACTCTTTACAATGATGTTACCTGTGTTAAGTCAGTGTAGGAAGCATATTGAGTTTGTTTGCATAGAGGAAATGTATTTTGTAAAATTGTGAAGCTCCATGTGAAAGCGTTTGCCTCAGTCTTATCCCTGTTGTGAGGCAGGTGCAAGATTTTGTCTCAGTCTTATCCCTGCTGTGAGGCAGATGATTGTACATAGGAACTGTGCTGTGTTTCCTAAATGTGATGTCAAAAACGATTTTGGAGAAAATTAATGGTTTTTACATTTTTGAGTATAATGTGGCGCAGAGGTTTAAAAAGTGACGCATCTACCTACATGCGTCAATTTTTAAATATGGGGCAAAAAGGTACATGTTTGGGCTTTCCTGGGGAGCGTAGGTGGTGAGGCTTGTGTCTAAGAGTGCAGTTGACTAGGCTTCATGAAGCCTATCTCTGCTGCATTCTTAGACACAGGTGTCAATTTGACACCTTGCATCCCCTTCTCCTCCTTGTTGCCCTGTTTTGTTTTGTACTTTGGTACTGGATCTCAATGTATCCCTGCGGCTGCTTTTGAGAACTTCCACTTCTTCCCCCAATGTCAGTCTAATGTTGCTCAGTGCCGATCTTACTCCCATAGTATTATCAGATTCTGATCCACTTTCAGCGGCGGAGCTAAAGTCTGAGGCAGATGGAAGTTCCTCAGGCCCTCGCTCCGCATTGCCTGTACCTCCACGTTTATTCACCGTTGCCACCCTCAGTGAATTATATCTTTTGGCAAACGTGAAGATTTGCCCGTTTGTGTAGTCGTCCCTGTCCCACCTGAACTTATAGCTTTTTCTGTTTTTAATTTTCTCCTCCTCTTTTTTCAGGCGTGCAATCATGTCATCCACCAATTTGCTTTTTTGTTGTGGATCCCCCAGTAATTCTATATCTTTTTCCAGCGCCTCAATTTTATCCTGCAACAGACTCCTGTTGATTATGGCACACTTCACCAAGACTTCCATTAGTCGACGCGAAGAGTCCAAATTGCACTCCCCCCACTCCGCCATCATGTCAGGGCTGGGGGTCTCGTTGCTTGGCGCTAACATTATTCGGAGGCCCCTCGGTACCCTGCCCACATCCAGATATCGTTGGAGGGACCGAGCCTCCCACCATTTCGCTTGTTCCTGCTGTTTTAATTTCTCCAGCACCCTTAGACTATCTCGCAGCCCTTTGCTTTGGTTGCTGCTGCTGGTTTCCACATTAGTCGCCTCGCTGGCTCCCTGTTCGTCCGGAGCGTCTGAAAACAGCCCCGCTGCCGCCAACTCGCGATCTTTAAGCATGTCTGCGGACATTGTATGGCTTTTGTTTATTAATGCACTACGCACGTTCGCTCTCAAACGGTCAAATACCGAGAGGCTTACCGCGTTGTGCTGCACACTCCCCGCCTGTTAAATGCTGATTCCTCTGGGTCCTATCTTCACTGCCTCCACGTCGTTGCGCCACTGGGTCCCCACCTTCCGATCTTCCCTCTCCGGGTTTCACCAGTGGTAGGAGCCTTCAGACGACCGTCGCAGTTGCAGAATGTGTACACCTGGTTCTACAGCTCACAGGGGCCTTCGCTTCTTCATCCGGGCTACGGATTCACAAAACAGTGCCCCGGGGGTCCCCGCCAGCGAACACCACAAATATATATCTTGTGGGCTCACCTGATTTCCTGTTCTCTGGATCTCTGCTTTGAAATAAATATATATATATATATATATATATATATATATTCACTGAAAAAAATACAGGTTTCAGGGATGTTATAGTTAGTTGGACATTTCACACGTACTAAACCAGAGAAATTTGGCCGTTATAGTTAGTTGAGCTCACTATAACTCTTGCCCCCAATGCACTGCTCATGACGTCACATATTACATCATTCATGACATGCTCAACTAACTATAATGACCGAATGTCTTTGGTTTGTACGAGTGAAATGTCCAACTAACAATAATGTCCCTGAAACCTGTGGTTTTTTCAGTGAATTTCTAAGGTTTTTTAAATGCTAATTTCTAATTATAAAGTCCCTGAAACCTATGTTTTTTTCAGTAAATTTCAAAGGGATTTTAAATGCTAATTTCTAACTATAACGTCCCCGAAACCTGTGGTGTTTTTCAATGAGTTTTAAAGGTTTTTTAAATGCTCATTTCTAACTATAACGTTCTTTAAACCTATGTTTTTTTCAGTGAATTTCAATGTTTTTTAAATGCTAATTTCTAACTATAACGTTCCTGAAATGTATGTTTTTTTCAGTGAATTTCTAAGGTTTTTTTACAGGCCACGCCTTTTTCTCCACCACTATGCAAACATGCCTCTTGGCATGTTCTCAGTTGGGGCATAACCTCTCCTTAAATACTGAGGGTCCCTGGGGGCCAACTAGGCCACCAGGTACCTCCAATAAGCCCCACACAGGTGGACTGCTGAGAGTGGTGCAAGGCCACGACCCCTTTTTATACCACTCTGCAAACGCACCTCCTGGTGCACTGCTACTTGAGAGATGAAGTCCACTTCAGTACTGAGGTACTTAGGACACTAGGGGACTTCATCACCCTACCAAAAGTGCGACACAAGGCCCTTTTGCAGAGTGGTGTAAAAAGTAGGCCTTGGTGGTAAATTCTGTTCCGCTCGCAGAATTTGCAAAATGTGGGTAATTTTGCGTTCTGCAGAGAACGCAAAATTGCCCAAAATTCTGCGTTCCGCGACTTCGCGTTCTCAAAATGCATGTTTGCAAGATATTTCCCCCTGAGCACACAAACAGCAATTGCGAACAGGGAAAAAGCAGCCCGAACTAGCAATTACGCATGTTCGCGAAATTTCTGCATGTTCGACGAAATTTTTAACCATTTCGGAGAGATTTGTGTAAAGCGATTACGCAAATTCCGCCCACCCCTAGTAAAAAGGAGGTAAGCCCTGTACCACCTCTCAGTAATCCCACTGTGTGGGACTTGCTGGAGGTTCCTGGTGGCCTAGTTGGCCGTGGGGACTCTCACTAGCAGTGAGGCATTATTCCCCCAACACAGAGCGGACCAGGAGGTGGGCTTGCAGAGTCATGCAGGGAGGGGGCAGGGTCTCTGGTGAGTTGCTGTTTAAAAAAAATATATATTTTATGGGAGGAGGCCACATGGCCCTCTTCCCTGGGCCACTTCTGGCCCCGGGGACCCCATCCCCCAGGGCCTTGTCAGCCTTGTCGTTTAAAAAAAAAACAATTGGGGAGTGGAGCCACGTGGCCCCCCTCCAGAGGCAATTCCCCCATCCCCCGGGGCCTGGCCAGCCTTCTTTTTTATTTTTTTGTTTGGAGGGTGGCCGCATGGCCCCCCTCCTCAGGCCAATTATGGCCCGGGGAACCCATCCTGGGGGGCCGGCCTTCCCTTTTTTGTATAATTAATTTTACCGGGAGGGGGTGCTGTGTGCCTCCCTCCCCAGGGCCAATAGTGGCCCCGTGGACCCCATCCCCCGGGTCCTGGCCAGCCTTCTTTTTTAAAATAATATTTTATGGGAGGGGGGCCGAGTTGCAGACCCCAATGACTCCGCAGTCCCTGCCGGCTCCCCGCCTCCTGTGGGAGCCGGCATTGCTTTTGGGCAAGGGGAGCTGCTGACATCCAGCTCCCCTTGCTCAAAAGCAATTCTGCTTCACTTCATGGAAGCAAGAGCAGGTTTCCTGCTCTCGCTTCAATGAAGCGAAGCAGAGTTTGCTATAACATGGCGGAGCCGTGTTCCTGCCCTGTCACAGCAAACAGCAATGTCCCACAGTGGGCACACCAGGACATTGCAGGAGCCAGAGTGGGGGGCCCCAGGGCCATCAAGGACTCCAGGAGGTGGGCAGCGCCCCCCTCCCATCATTTGCATAGCCCCGGGAGGTGGTGGTGCCCGGGGCAGTGCAGGGAGGGGCAGGAGCCCCTCCACACTTATTAATTGTATTTCAGCATCGGGGACGAAGCCGTGAGGCGAAACACGTCTGCGGGGGGTGTGGGGTTTGTAATAAAGCACGTTTTGCTAGGATACCAACGTGCTCTCTGCTTCCAGTGTCGACTGTGCTGATAGTGTTGGGATATATATATATATATATATATATATATATATATATATATCCAACACTAGTTGCCTGCGATGTAGAATTAAAACAAGGTACAGTCACGGCTCTCACTGGAGCAGGACACAACACTACAAGGACCATTGGGCCTTGCTGAGGCCACGCACACCGGGGAGGTGGTCTGGGAACATTTAAGTGGTTCTGCCTAAACCGCCGTAATTGCACCCAGCATCCAGCCTCTTTGATGAAGTGTTTATCTAACAAGAAACGCGTCAGACATTGCTGGACTTTGATGTGGTGAAAACCTGCTTGTTTTCCTGTTTGCTACCTGCAACAAACATTAAATGTGGTTATTCCGGACCTGTTTGGTGGTTTTCTTCATCTCAGGCAACTAGTGTTGGATAGTTTGGCGGCTTACCTGAGCCGGGTCGAGAGCCCCGGTGCTGTCAGCACTCCTGCGGCGACGCCACAAGACGCCGTCATAATGGGAACGGGTCCCACTTGTTGCAGGACAATAACAGCGGCGGGGGCACCAGCATGAATTTCACAACCCACTGGGGTTTAATGTTTTAATACTGCAAGGTACAGTCAAGGCTCTCACTGGAGCAGGACAAAGCACTACAAGGACCATCGGGCCTTGCTGAGGCCACGCCCACCGGGGAGGTGGTCTGGGAACATTTAAGAGGTGCTGCCTAAACCGCCGTGATTGCACCCAGCATCCAGCGTCTTTGAGGAAGTGTTTATCTAACACGAAACGCGTCAGACATTGCTGGACTTTGATGTGGTGAAAAACCTGCTTGTTTTCCTGTTTGCTACCTGCAACAAACATTAAATGTGGTTATTCTGGACCTGTTTGGTGGTTTTCTTCATCGCAGGAAACTAGTGTTGGATATATATATGTATCGCTCCAATTTCCTCCCCCGTCACGGAAATAATGGTCGCACTCACAGGGCAGAATTCAAATTATTTATTGCACAGAACGCGTTTCGGCGTGACCGCCTTCCTCTGCTGTAAACCCTACAAAAAACAAAGAGCGCCATTTTATTTACAGAGCGCTCCAGCGTTACTCGCCACCAGTCATAAAAATAGGACTGCATTTTCAAACTATCACACATAGTAGTAATGGCGCCATGATGGAACTTGCAATAATCTCCCTGATTTGTCAATTTAAATTCAAGTAAATTAAACATTTGACATAATTCTTGTTCATTGTGTCCAATAAAATTAGATTATTTGTAAACTCAAATATATTCAAAAGGGTCATTTAGTACATCTCATGTCCAAACATCATTATTAAATGATTTAACTAAATTGACAATTTATTAAATTAGCAGTTAACACATTATTTGTCCGTGTATATATATGTATATATGAAAGTCGCTGCTTTTCTCTATCTCCGTTTTCAAGAAGTAAGCAGACACGGACCCAGGAATCAGTGCTTAGAATGCTGGTTTATTTGCAGCCATTACGCGTTTATATAAATGTTGATAGTGAGTCAGATAATGACTCGCAAATTCACCCTAGCACAAGAATTGGATTGTATGCGCCAGGACCGGAGGCAGACTCTCAGTTCTGGTGTCAGAAATGCCAATACAAGCAAAGGGCAAACAGGAAACGCAGCGCAAGGCGGAGATGCCACAAACAAAGACAATGGGAATTCAAAACAAACCTACAAAAAACAGCGCAAACAATGAAAACGCAAGTAAGTAATATAACATTGCGAAATGACTCACAAACTGTCATTAATCTTACTAATGTAACACTGCCACAGAAAGAAAATGACATTCTGGCTTTAGGTCTTTCTTACAGCACTAAAAGTAATTTTGATTATGCAGGGACTCGTGTAGATATGTACAAGTATGTTCGCAAACTCAAGCTTCGTAACTACTACGCAACTCACAAATTCGATCCAAAGGCATCCTCTATAACACCAAGTTTAATTTGACTCATACTAGACTCCTAGTCATCGCCTCCCTTTGCTCTGTTAAACATCTGATTGTTGTGATTTCGTTAGAATCAAGTGAAAAAGATGTTAAAGCAGAGATGCTGTCCAAATTTGGGCTTGGTCCAGTTGTTTTTACCAGTGCAATTTTATCCAGGTAACCACTGAAGGAGCATGTGTGACTAAGCAATGTCACAATGGGAATAACATGCCTTAATAACAGTTACTGAAATATTTCTTAAAAGGTGAACTAAAGGTATCCTGATTAACAACATCGATTACGATTACTGATTTTGAAATCGAACATAGAAAAGAAATGCGTCACCTCTATGTGACTGTCTTAGAAAAGCAATGTACCACCTCTGTGTGACTGTCTCATAAATGCAATGTGCCACCTCTATGTCACTGTCTTACTTTCTGTCTTCTGCAGGTACGAGGCCGCACCGTCAAGCTACAGGGAAGGAAACGTAAGGGAAGTCAGGGTGCCCATTTTCTAAAATTTGACTTAAAATACTATTTGTAATCACAAGTTATTTGCAAAATAAATGCTAAGAAAAGGTTTACAATATCTACCATGAATCATGTGTGCGTGCCTCTGTTGCTCAGGTGCCCTATGTATTTTACAATATGGGAATGCGGGTCAGGGTGAATATATCACACTTGTTATCTGTTCATTCGTTCTATTAAAAGCTGAGCTTTATGCCTGCTGTGCCTGATATTGAATGCCGAGTGAATATAAGCATGCACCTGTGGTGTGCAGAGAATGATAGCACTCCTGGCAGCAGAATAAAAATAAGAGATATGCATGCATGCCAAGCACAGAGCCTTAATTCCCAAACACCTGAACAGGATGAAGAAATCTCTGCTACAAGCACCAGCGTGAGCCGCCCATCAGCAGCACCATCTACCTGAGCTTAAGGAAAGGATTCTCCGTGTCTCAGTCAGAGCCAAGCTTTGGTTGGTCCCTGCTGACTTCAGAGGATTAATGAAACAAAGAGCTTTCATTTATAAAATTTCATTTGGACAATACAACGTCGGCTGCATGAAAAGCCTGGGTTTTTGTATATCACAATGCTTTGGATGACATGAAAATGTGGTTCTCTGAACACCAGGCAGCAATGCTGCATTTAGTTTAACTAGTATTTCAGCGATATATCTTTTTCATGCTGAGGATTAAGGGTAACTGTGGAGCAGTTCTATTTTCTTTACCCCTTCGTCTAAAGAAAAACAGAAGAAGAATTCGGGTACAATTGATATATAAACATTCTGCCAAGTGCATGACCTGCTGCTGTCCTGGCCAGAGCAATAAGCCCGGGTCTACTTATCTATCCACATCATTGTTTGCTTGCGTATTTCTGAAACGTTTATTCACAAGCCCCTTGCGCCGAAGGGGCGTCACTTTTTCCTATAGAAAAAGTGTCGCACCGGTAGTGCAAGAGGCTTGTAAATAAGTCCCAAAGGAACATTTACTTTCAATGGAATGTGATTCGTTGAAAGAGAACAAATGTGTGTGAGGAAGTTTAGAGCGGACGCCGCAGTGCCACAGTATAAGTTATGGATATCTGGAATCTAAAAACGCTTAGGACTTCAGGGGAGCTTAAGGGAGAATTGGGAAGTTAAGGGGCGGTGAGAGTCAAACAGGATGAATCAATTGCTAGAGAAGCTACGTAGAAACAGTTGGCATGGCATGTGCAGGGTTCCGGCCTTTGACGTGGGGAGTTACCTGCAAAACGCACCAGGTGATGGACGGAATGTTGCACATTGGCAAAAAATTCACCCCCAGTCACAGATCTGGGTTTAATCCATCGTTATTTTGCTCACCAAGCCACCCCAGTTCAGACATGGCATATGCAAATCAATCTTGACCCTGTGCCTCATGGGAACAGTCCAGCCCGAAAAGCCATGTCTTCCCTTGACCGGAATCAAGCATCCTAGGACCGGTTTCTGGCTATCAGCCGTCATCAGCCAGGATAGCTTGACTCCAGTGGCGTGGTGAGCACGGGACCCACGTCTGGGCATACCCTTCCCAAATAGGGCGAACAGCAAAACACACAAGGTGATGGACGGAATGTTGCACATTGGCAAAACATTCACCCCCAGTCACAGATCTGGGTTTACTCCATTGATGGATTTAGGCCCAGATCTCTGTACTGGCGTGAATGTATGACCTTGGCATTGTTCTGCATTCTGTCCATCAACTGTTTTTTTGCATTTGTCACCCCATGTAGGACTGGTATGCTCAGACGTGAGTCTCGTGCTCTCCCTGCCACTGAAAGTATGAAACCAGTCCTAGGATGCTTGTTTCCAGTCCAGGGAGGACCTGGCTTGGCAGTTCGGGCTGGACTGTTCCCATGGGGCACAGGGTCAAGACTAATTTGCATGTAGCTGGGTTCAAACCGGAATGGCATGGTGAGCAAACAACGATGGATTTAGGCCCAGATTTCTGTACTGAGGTGAATGTATGACATTGTTCTGCATTCTGTCCATCAACTGTTGGTTTTGCATTTGTCACCCCGAGTGGGACGGGTATGCTCAGACGTGAGTCCCATGCTCTCCATGCCGCTTGAATCAAGCGTGCTCTCCATGCTGCTGGAATCAAGTTATCCTGGCTGGTGAGGGCTGAAAGGCCAAAACCGGTCCTAGGATGCTTGTTTCCAGTCCACAAGCTATCTTGGCTAGTGAGGGCTGAAAGCCCAAAACCGGTCCTAGGATGCTTGTTTCCAGTCCAGGGAGGACCTGGCTTGGCAGTTTGAGCAGGACTGTTCCCATGGGGCACAGGGGCAAGACTGATTTGCATATGGCTGGGTTCAAACTGGAATGGCATGATGGGCAAAAAAAACTATGGATTTAGGCCCAGATCTCTGTACTGGGGTGAATGTATGACATTGTTCTGCATTCTGTCCATCAACTGTTGATTTTGCGTGGGAAGTTACCTACCTATGGTGGGTTGAATGTCTACCTTTGGGCACGTGAGAGGGGCTTTTGTCTGAATACAGCGACATTAGGTAACATTTTTCCTCTCAATAGATGCATCATGGTGCTTCTGCCACTTACTAGAATATGGTACCAGCTGTTTTAAATGCACCTACACAACTACATTCAATAAGAAATGCAAGTACTGCTGGGTGTTGTATTTGCTTTTCCCTCAAAGCCAACCACACTCGGGACCTTTATACTTTATCCAATGGGAAATTTTAAGGACCCAACCCTGAGGCAGTGAAGATTTCCTGCTGCAGAATGTCCCATGGACAGCAGAGAATCATGCACTGAGCATGCAGCACTCCTGTGCACTAATGTATGAGGTGTATTTGAAGTGGTCAAGGGTTGGTGTGGTGGGTATGTGTGGATTTGGTGGAGGGGGTCAAAGAATGTGTGGCGTAGGGCTCTGGCTTATCACCCTTACCTGGGAGGGGGTGGGGGGAGGGAACTTTGGACTTTACCATGAGGCTGGGGCTCAACGCAGGATATTTGAATGTATTATACTTATTTATTAAAGGCTTATACATACTAGCAGTTGAAAGCGTATCATATAGTGTGCTTGCAAATGGGATTAGCACAAGATGAGAAATGGCTGTCAAGTGCCTGTCAGCCCTTTGATGCCTTTACGGGACGTTAATGGAAGCAGGATTAATTTCCTTATGCCACAAAGCTCTCCTACAGTGGGTCTTTTTTTTAAAACCTGAGTGGCTTTAAATTTTATAAACTGTGTAAAGATTAAGGAACTTTGGCAAAGCTATTTTTCTAGCCTTGGAGAGCATGGCATTTTTAAAATTGTTTATCAACATACACATAGCAATCAAAAGGACTTCTCTTTTTGGTCGGCTATGCACATGTGGTCAGGCAAAATGCTGTCCATCACAATGCAAGACAGTTAGTAGGTGAAATGAGTTGACCCATTGCCCCATGCTGTATGCTTTGGTGGGTCAAGGCAAACTGAGAGTGACATTTGAATATACCAATAAATGAAAAGGGCTGACATAAAGCCCTTATATAGGTTTATATGTATACTCTTTTAGGCATTTTTTTTCATATGAGGCTGGAGAGATAGCTAGAGCTGTCTCTAGTACAGACCTGAAATACAAAAATATATAAATGTCCTTAGCTGACCAGAAGAAATTAAAGTATATGCTGCAATTGTGAAACCGTGTTTGCAAAAAAGGATAAGCTGGAAAAAGGTTTTTCCTTCCTCAGAATAAGATATTTCTTTGCTGACCTGCTGATTACTTTCTTGGGGAAAAAGCAAGCAGTGCATGTAAAGAGAGAACCTGTTCTATTCTACCTTCTACATTACTGTGGTGCCCTGATTTCCACCTGTTTATGATACTTTTACTTGTGACTGTTTGTAAAAGTTTCCATTGACTCTCTAATAGCCTCAGCCCTATTATTTTAATTAATGCGATCTTCATAGTTAAAGAAGCTAGGTCACACTTGGTATTACTGCGCCTCTGCTAAAGTCCTGCGATTGAGGATGTCCAGTGATGGCTCATGTTTTCGGGAGAATTATGACCTTGCAATCCTTTATAGAGCACATTTTTTAAAGGTTTGAACAAAGTCCTGATACAAATCAATACATGTTTTAATGAGCAAACCAGTTTCACTAATGTGTGTGACATAAGTCATTCTAACTATTGGCCTGGTTTTAGAGTTTGCGGATGGGCCACTGTCACTCAAAAGTGTAAATTTGCTCAAAGGTTTAAGCTACCTTTGTGAAATAGGCCCTGGGTGTTCAATTAACTAAGAACAGTGTAAAACAGTATTTGGACATCCTAAAATATTTACTAATGTACTCTGGCAGCCCACAAGGAAAGCCCAGGCAGCAACACTCCAAGAAAGCTAGCTGGTTCACTTCCACCCTCCACAAGTCCAGATGCACCTGCAGATGACTCAAGAAGAGACAGAGGAACCACAGAATCCCAGAAACCCACACTACCTTCAGTTCTGCTATCAACGCACACCACCTCCTCCTTAAATCCACAAAGAAAGTGGCCCTCCAAGACAGAATAAGCACCAACACGCACAATGGCAAAGAACTCTTCACCATCATCAAGGAGATCAACAGGCCCAACAGCGACACCACAGACATCCTGCCGTCCCAAGATCTCTTCAACAAACTCAGCACCTTCCTCGACCACAAGATCAGGGAGATCTATGACAGCTTTGACACCCTAGACCCTACCATTTTTCCTCAAACCGTACTCAACCACGCTGCACCCCAACAGACCGTGCTCTGCTGGACTGCGCTCGCAACAGAGGACATACTCAAGACCATATATAGCATCCACTCAGGAGCCCATCAGATCCCTGCCCATATCTCATCTTCCAGAGAGTCGCCATGGCCCCCCAACTTTTCCACACCATAACTGTTCCATTGAAACTGCCACCTTCCCCCATGACTGGAAAGATTCTGAGATCAATCCCCTGCTGAAGAAGCGGACCTCATACCCGACAGAACCAAAGAACTTCAGGCCCATCGCCCTCCTTCCCTTTCCAGCTAAGATCATCAAGAAGACCATCAACGCCCAACTCCTAGAATTCATAGAAGTGAACCACTTCCTGGACACCTCCCAATCAGGCTTCTGAAACAACCACATATCTCACTCCTCACCACCACTGATGACATCTGGTCCCTCCTCGACAGGATGAGACAGCTGCCCTTGTGCTGCTGGACCTCTTGGGTGCCTTCGACACCGTCGCCCACTGCACCCTAATCATAAGATCCCACGACACCGGCATTTGCAACAAGGTACTGGACTGGATCCACTCCTTCCTCGCCAGCCAGACTCAGTGAGTTAGACTACCATTGTTCCCCTCAGAACCTGCAGAGATCAGCTGCAGAGTACCCCATTGTTCCTCCCTGAGTCCTATCCACTTCAACATCTACATGCCCCCCCTCGAAGCCATCATCAGAAGCCACAGACTCAACATCGTCTCCTACGCGGACGACACCCAGCTGATCCTCTCCCTCAAAAATGAACCCACAACTGCCAGAACTAACTTCCACAGTGGAATTAAGGTTGTTGACTGCTTTTACGAGAGGTTGGCTAAGCAACAAGGGACTTATCATAGGCCCTTAGATGCATTGTTAAATCATCTTCGTCTATACTTTCTACAAAATAAATAGACATATAAATCTCAAATACGAGTCTAAAGATGCAGTGTTTAGATGCATGTTTTAGGTCTTATTTAGTTATTTTATAAACTGTAGAGATTCTGGAAATATCAAAATCATATTTGATATTTTGGATACATTTGATTTTACCGATAGGTGAAATGGCTGGTTCCATAAGAATCTTTCCTAACATGTATCATCACATTTACCCACAGACAGATAATGGGTGAAATCCTTTGATACATCAGCCCCCCTTTTCAAGTGAATCAGTATTGATTGTAAGTGAATTGACAAACACCCCAGGCTTTAAACATTCAATGTTAGATGTAGTGACAGGTATATGTGAAAAGAATGTTATCACCAAGCATCTGAGATAGTGGTGGAAACATGACTCCAGATTTTTAGTAAACATGGAATGCAGTGTCACATGGAATGCTGGTGAAAAAAGTTCCTACCTAGTTCAATAAATAATGGAGTGATAGTATTAGTATTTGTATTTGCAATGCCTTGAGAAAGTCTGGGTGGTGACGAAACGTGTGTTGGCTGTTTAACGTTCTTTGCAACCAGGACTGGGTCACTATCTCCATCATTGTAAAGAGGGTTGACTGTGTTATCCAGACTAAAGCGCCCAAGTCCTAGCAATTTCTAGTTGTTACACTGATATTTATCAAAAAAATTAATGAATGTCTTGATAAATGTAAAGTCCTGTGTTTGCTGTGTCAAGAGGATTTCTTCTGTTCTATTTTGCTAGGTTGGACAGAACTGTGTAATCAATTGATCTTTAGTATTTTGAGTGACAGAGTTTCTCTTGTTGAAAGACAACTGTCTCAAGCTCAACTCTGACAAGAGCAAAGTACTCATACTGAGATGTAGCCCATCTACCTGGGACGACTCTTGGTGGCCAGCCGCTTAATGACCCCCTCCCACCCCAACAGACCATGCATTCAACCTAGGCATCATATTGGGTTCATTGCTCATAATGAACTGCCAAATCAATGCAGTTTCCTCAGCCTGTTTTGAAAGACAATCAGATGGACCCACACAGAAACCAGAAAGACGGTCACCCATGCATTCATCATCAGCAGACTCAACTAAAGGCAATGCAGTCTATGCTGGCGTCACCCAGAAACAGCTGAAGAAACTACAGAAAGTTCAGAACGCTGCAGACATACTGGTCCTCGATATTCTCCACCTCACCCATGTCATGCAACACCTCCAACAACCCCACTAGCTCCCAGTCAACAAGAGAATCACCTTCAAGCTCCTCACACATGCCTACAAAGCTTTCCACAACAAGGGACCGGCATACCTTAACAAGCCAGACAACTCTATTCCACCCAATTCGCCCTAGCCTCCATCCCCAGGATCCACTAGACCATAACTGGAGGCAATCATTCTTCTACCTCTCCTCCAAGACCTGAAACTCCCTGCCCCTTCACCTAAGGCAATTTAAGAAGGACCTCAAGATCTGGCTCTTCAAATGACCTTCCACCCAGAGGCACCAGGAGCCCCCCTTCTCCCCCAACACCTTGAGACCCTCACAGGTGAGTAGCCATGCTTTATAAGCCCCTGATTGATTGATTGATACTCATACAAACAGTCGTAATTGTGCTTCTGGAAAGCTGATCTGGTTTCTTGGCCCTCTATTTTACCTTTGAATTTTTCTTTATGCATATTACCCCTTTAAAAGTTCTCAATGGTGTACAATACTACACTCTCCAAAGCCTAGCCAACTATGCAAAAGTACATTTTTATATTTTTTTCTTATCCAAGGGAAATATATTTTCTTTAAGGAGAAAGCTCTTCCCCTACACCACAAACAAATCTGGGTGTCATTGATTCCTATCCCTAAACTAGAAGGGGTGTTACTCCATAAAAAAGGATCACTGTTCATAAATGTACGTCTGTGTCCAAAAATGCACTTGAGAATTGTGAAATGTAACTTGCTGCTATGTAGCACATGTATGATTTAGCATTGAAATTTAAAGACGGCTTTAGTCAACAGAGATCCCCATGTTGCACAGAATAACCAGGTGAAAAACTCAGCTACCTGCCAATTTCTCTTTCTAAATACATTACCAATTTAGGCTAAGCTTTCTCTCAGTTAACACAGACATTACAGATCTCAGACACCAGGAAAGAACAGAGCAATTGGACCCTTTCTCATAGTAAGCAGAAGAGGCAGCTGTTAAGTCACACACGACTGACAATATAAATTATACATAGCAAACCTGTCCCAAGGGTTACACCACTTCTATTATATCCCTGGTCATCCTAGATCAACAGAGTAAATTGTTGAAGATCACACAGGGTATCGGACACAGCTGGAACTTACTGGTGAGTCAACCAAAATGGCATGCGCTATTTCCAGAGAGACCCTATGAAATGAATGTGAATTAATCATGCTCCATTTGTTAAATTGAAAATCAAGGGTTATTTAGAACTAATCTATGGGGGGGATCTTGTTCCTTAAACCTTCATTTTGTTAGATCAGTTAGGGTTCAAAAAGATATTAAAACGCAAGAATAATAAAAAGGGATATCATCCACTAAACCCAAAGGAGGGCATGGGTTGCATCAAGTGACAGGTGGCCACATCCCAGAAGTCTCTACCAAGCAGTTGCATTAATTCATGACAATGGAGCCAGTAATTGACATTAGCAATGAATGACATTGTCACATGATCCAATAACCTAGAATTGATAGCCTGCCCCGAAAATAGCATGGCCCTTGGGGGCTCTAGGTTCAAGAAGTGAGGTCATAAGTCACTTAACAAGAAAATAATGGCAGTCCCGAGCCTGACCTGGAAGTCCCTCCCCAGAAATGACATCTCCCAACATACCCTGGTTCATAAGTGGTTTCCCCAAACGTTCTGCCCCTGGGGTATTGCATCACCCAGGTGGACCTTGAGCACTTGAGGTGACCCCAATGCACTACAACCCAGATATGATATCACCCATCCCCTTTGAAATATAAATAACTCCTCGTGCCCACCTACATTGGTGCAGCATGTTGTGATATAGGTAATGTAAATATCAGTACATTCAAGGGCCCTAAAGTAGCTGTGGGTGAAACATTCTGCTCTGTGGGTGAAATATTCTGCTCTGCTGGCAGTTCGGAGAGTTTTGTCCTCTCTGCGTTCTGCTTGTAACACTGATACTCCACCAACCGCCACGCGTGGGAGTTTTTTATTATGCACAGCTTGCTAAAATTAAGTTGGTGAGCAAGAATTGGCATCGCATGCCAACATTTTCAGGCAATAGAACAGCACCCAGCGAGATTTTCTCAGCACAGCAGTCTTGGGAAGTTGTTACTGTTCGCAGTGAGAAAATATACTTGAGTGGCAGCAGAGAAGCAGTGCCCTTTGGCACGCCATGTGGTGCAGTTTGGGCTGATTTTGTAGAGTGACACAAGCTCCTGGCACTAAAATCAGCACGAGCAGCGTGATCTACCGAATTCTGCCCGCTCGCGGAACTCTGGGGAATCACTCAGAGATTTTATGTAACTCCATGGAATTTCATGGAGTGAAACTCCGTGAGTTCCACCCACCCCTACCCAAAAGCTTTGCTCACCACTAAAGTCATTGCACAATGTGTATGCCTGTATACCATCCCTGCAAATGCATTGCACATGAAGACCTCAAGAAGGAACTGAGTTTCACAAGTTCTTAAATCGGTTTGTGTATGAGTGAACATACTTGGATTTACTATTATTAACCATGGATAGCTTATGCTGTTGTAGGTACTATGTTAGGCTTAGTAATACAAATATGTGTGTGTGTGTGTGCATGTGGATGTGTTTGTTTCATTGTCTACATCTGTTGTATGGGTGTGTTTGTGTGAGTTAGCAGGTCTGCAGGTGTTTGAGTAGGCTTTGATGATTTTCAGAAAACATTAAAACATCACCCGTGATGCATAAATTATTGTAATTAAACATAAAACTAAACACTGAACAGCCAACCATGCACTAAAGAATGAAAGCAAGACATTGTTATTAATTCTTTCACATGGAGAACTGGTAAGACATTCCTCTGCCTTTTTTATCTTATCTAAAACCTCAAAACGGTTAGGGACTTATTCACAAAGGGCCTCAGTACTTGTGGTGAGCCCTGTAGTTATGGCGGGGGCCTGCAATTATAGTGGGACCTCTGAAATGACAAACTGCAATGTGGAGGTCCCGCTACAACTGTGCCCCCCACCACAACTGCGGGGCCACTCCCACAAGTTCGGAGGCCCATTGTGAATCGGGCCCAGAGTTTCTTAGACTGACATCAATCTGGCTGTAGAATAGGGCTGCATGATGAAATATCAAACAAAAAATGAATTGGTCGGCAACAAAAATATTGCCCAAAAAGTTGAGGACACAAACATCAAGGCCACAAATGCTAACTTACATAATTTAAATACTTTGTATGTAAAGTCAGAAATACTAACAACAAAAATACAAACAACCACAGCATCAAAAAATAGGTGAGTATATCAAATTTTAACCATTATACACTATATGGACTTTAAAAAGTAGGTTCAAGCTTATGATATTACAATTTAAAAAGAATACATTTATGATAGAAACATATATAAAAACGTATTAACTAACATTATATATTAAAGTATATAATAATGGCAAAAAATAAAATGATCATTTAAATATAAATGATAAAAATAATTAGGAGTACAAACACTAAAATTAAATACTGTATACATAAATTAATAAATAAAATCATAAAAAAATAAAAAGTAACTATTAAAAAAATCTAGTAAAAAAACAGAATACTTCAAAGGGTCAAAATACCTACTCCCACTCCAACATATGTAGCAATAGGGAAATGTTTTAGACTTAGTGGGTGAGGGAACTAAAGGTATACTCTGTGATATTCTGGCATGGATTAGTGAGAGTAAGCATTAATGGGGCTATTGGACCTGACATCCTTAGAGTGGTCTACTGCAAACTTTATGCCTACTTGCCTCGTATTTTTGCTGGTTCTTTTTGTTTACCTTAGGACTCTGAGCCCATTACCACTGCCAACCAATGCTAAAGTACTTGAGCTTTTCCCCCAAGACATCATTTGATAGGTATCCAAAATTGACACATTTAATTTACCTGTAAGTCCCTCAGTACAGTTGTGAGAAGCTGGCTTAGAATATGGTGCATACTTATGTAAGTGGGCACCCTGCCCTAATCCAGACAACTGTTATGGTGGTTTTAGTGGTCTTGGACAAAGTTAGAAAGCTCTCTAAGTTGTAGCTGTGGAGAGCAGTCTTCAGGCTTAGTCCAGAAGGAGTGTAAAGCAGCTTGTTTTACCAGAACATAATCTTATAGGAATAGACTGAGTGAAAAAGAACCACACAGTGTGTTTATAAAAATATGTATTTATTATATGACATTCACTAATAAATACAAATATCTCCTGCCCGGATATATACACAATGCACACAATACTTAGCAATAAAAACAGGTAAGTAACCCAAATACACAGTGGTTGCCAGGGGGAGACCAAACCATACACTAAAATATGTATATGCGAACCACGACTCAAGTTAAGACTATGCCCAGAAGACATAGAAGTGCTGGGATCAAAAGTACCACTCGGGGTAAGTAAACAGGAACCCCACGGAGGCCTTGTGCAGAGTGGGACCACAACCGCGGGCTCAATACAAGTCAATAGGTACATCGCTGTTGCAAATATTAAGAAGAAGGACCCTTCCCAGTAAACCCTGAAGAAACCCCCATAAAAGAGAGAAGGCTAGAGAGTCACCCCACCCACCCTTGGAAACCCTATTAACCAGGATACCTACACTAGGGAAGCTGGGTGCATAGGTATGAAGTGGTATTGGAAAGTTTTCTCTATTCTCTTTCTATTATTTTTCCATTCCTGTCCAGGACCATGGCAAAGGGAGCCGGGAAGAAGGAGGGGAAGGGTCCCGCACCCCTCTACGCGGCTCCCTTGCGGGCGATTAAGGGGGGAGCAAGTAGTAACCAGGGAGATCTTCAGCGCGGTGGAGGTGGCCGCACTGATGTTCCCCAAGACCGTGGCAGCAGGGGGCAGGGTATGGCCTCCGGGAGCGTTGCCAACTGTGGGATAAGGTGTGCTGGGCCACACGTAGGGAGTCAGGGGTCCGGCGCACCTACCATCAGGCGACGCACCGGTGGGCTGACCTACTTGACCGGGAGCAGGACCTGCTCCACCTGCTAGGAGTGGAGATCCCTGGCCTTGGTAAGTAGCTATTTAATAACTACTTTGTTTTCTTCTGCTCTGTGTTATATTGCTAATATATGTTTCCCCGAAGAGCAAGAATGCTGCAGATTTGATTACATTGCAGATAAACTAATGTTTAAATAGCTTCTGTGATTGCAGGTGCTCGCCTACTCAGTGGGGTTGCTCCAATGCTTACTTGTTTGCACCTTTGTGCTCATTTGAGCAGAACTGCGTAATGCTAGAGAGACTACAGACTCAAGTCTAGTCCTTCATTTGTACTCCTGCTGCCACTAAGAAGAGATAGTGGTTGAGTATATTATGACTTGTTATTTAGTAGTAGGACATTTTTTAGTGGTCTGCAATCATGATGACGGACTGTGTCTGTCACGTCGCTTGATGCTGAGTGCAGGCAGTCGTAATAGAACCTTTTTGTTGTTGGTTTAGTTAGGGATTTACATAACTTTCCAAGTTGACGGTCTGCAAATCCAGCAATACTGTACTATCTATCCTAGTTGACCAGATCAGATAGGTCAATCAATACATGTAGTGCAATTGTTGGTAATTTGTTTCCCTGAGGTAATTTTAGATTGTGGTCAAAGGAATCAAATATTTAAAAAAAACAATCATCCATGTTTGTGTTTATTTCATGATCATCAGCACCTCCCATGGGAAGACCACACCCGAGACTCCGGCGGAACAAGGTGGGCAGGATCGGTCCTCTGCAGGCTCTTCTGCTGACCCCAGTAAGTTGTTCTGTTGTTAATATTAATAATTATACTTTCCTAACTTTTACAGCTCCTATTCATTCCAAACTGTTTCCTAATTCTATTTTTTACAAAATAGTCTTTGATCTTCTTGTAGACTGTTTCTACATTCTTATCCTGCCTCTATCATCACTCTGTGCTACTACTATTTACTATTTTTATTATGAGTCGGTCTGTGTAGGTAGCTAAGCTTGCCCAGTCGGCAAACGGTGTTAAAAAAACTCTGATCCAGCAATAGCTCTAGAGCCACTGAGTGCAGTCCTCTGGGTTGCCCTTGCTGTCTATTCCAGTCTTCTTAATGTTAGTGCTTTGACAATTTCCAACAACTAAATGTAAATGGCCACCAAGAATAAGCTAGTAGTTGGCTTTTTGATTTGATAGTAGCACATACCATACCGCTAGTGTTTCAGGGACTATTCTGCACATACAGAAGTATGGACAAGAGAAATAGGACATTGTTGATGATAGGTGCAGTTCGACTTTCCACATGACTCAGTCAGAACAGAAGTTGAACCCCCAATCCCCTGACCGACTATCTAGTGTGTCTGACCAATGATTATACGACCCAGAAGAACAGAAGAAGACTACCGAGCCCCGACCTATCAGAGTCAAGGAAGCATGCTTGCAAAGTGCAGTAGTGCAAATGCAAACTCTTCCGCTCACTCACTCGTGAACCAAAAACACACACTGTTTTTTAGTTTTAAAGTTTTATTTTCAAATAAGAAATAAAAAAACAATTTCTTTATTTTTAATAGCGCAATATTCCCTGTGAGCAGTGGTGATAGATGAAGATAAAGTTTAAACATCCTTCCCTAGTATATACTTCAACTTAACACATCTGGGGCCAGATGTAGGTAAATCTATTTTACCGACTCATAAATACCGAATTTTACCGATTCGGTATTTATGAATCGTAAAATAGAAAGAGGGAGATGTAGGTAAATCCAGATGTGCATTTACCGAATCGGTAATATTCGGTATTTACCGATTCGGTAAATACCGACCGGTAATGCCCATTTATTCCTATGGGCTTTGAAGCCCATAGGAATGAATGGGCATTACCGATTCGGTATTTACCAAATCGGTAAATACCGAATTTCACAAGGGTGCAGGGGGTGTCACTTTGACACCCTCTAGCACACGCAAAACAGGGTCGGGTGCCATGTGGCAGGCATACATGCCCTAAGGGCAGGTCTGCCTGTCATATGGCACAGGTGTGCATGCACACGTGCATGCACACCGGAATCGGTATTTTACCATCAAATTGAATTTGATGGTAAAATACCGATTCAGTAAGGCTTGTGGGACTCAGTAGAGTCCCACCTACATATCAAATTTACCGAATCGGTAAAAATACCGATTCGGTATTTTACAGAATCAGTACATTTACCGATCGGTAAATTTACCGATTCTGTAAAATGACTGGCCCTACATCTCAAAATCCAATTACCGGTCGGTAACGGCCGAATTCGGCCGTTACCGACCGGTAATTGGCCACCTACATCTGGCCCCTGATTATTAATAGTAACTGTGCGGGACACGGGAGCCCTCACCTTATTGGAACTTCAAGTCCTCCTGGTGGTGATGATGAGGAGTAGCTGGTTCTGTCTGTAATTAGAAAAATGCTGCACGTTAAAAAGCAAGCATTCATCAGTAGTGCCAACAAGTGTTGCATGTTATGGCTAACCATATAAGTTAACACTCTCCCCAAAACCGTGACTTTTTTTCAGTTCCAATAATTAAAAATTGTTAATGTATTATCATTTTCCCTTCCATTACAAGACGAAATAGGGGCTGGTGTATGGCATCTAAAAATATGACATGTTTCTTTTAGGCGTTATCACAGCATCGGATGCGGCACTTCCCACCACCAGTGCCGGGGCCAGCAGCGCGGAGGGGTCCACTCCTGGGGCGGATGTGGCGGCGCCACAAATGCCACCAGGAGGAGCTGCTGCGGGGGGTGGCTCAGCAGCGGCGGACGGTGGTAAGTTATTATACTCCTTACTGATTGACATTTTAGAGTAGGCTCGCAAAGGGGTGTATGATGTACTGTACTAGTAGAAGTACACTGTACTGTTATGAGCAGTTACTAATTTAGAACTACATTTTTGCCAATTACGGAGAAGACAGTCACCCTTGACTTAGCCATAGCATTAGCACGGTAGTTCTCGAGTAAGCAATGGCCCCCTCTATTTGACATTAACTCAGCTGTGAAACTTTTATCGTGAAGCCAAGTCAGATCAGATGAACTTGAGGGATGTGATGAACTAAAAAGGAAAGAAGGGTGTAAGGAAGGACGAGTCGTAACATTTATGACTGTAAAGAATGATACGTGTTTCTGAATGCATGCAGAGGTGGCTGATAGGAAGGAACCAGATGCATGGCTGTTTGAAGCAAGGATGGTTGGAGGAGAAAGAAAATATGACTGTGTGGGTGAATCAGAAAATGCTTGGGTGGTGTGCGTTGCAATATATCATTTGGGTGAAACTGAAATGCAAGTCAAGACGGTGGTTTACCAAATAAAATGAAAACAGGTACAGTCGAGACATTAAGAATGATAGACGTTTACTTTGGAAGCCTGAATGGTATCTTCTTCCTCATAGATAGCAGAGGTGTATGTAGAGCAGACGCTCAGTGGAGAAAGAGTGTTACTTTGTTTGAACAGCATGTCCGTACCACAGTAGCAAAGCAGAGGAAATCCAAATACTAGAAGTTGTGATTGTTCAGAAATTCTCCCTTGACTAAAGTAACAGTACAGTAGTTTACTTTGCAAGCACAGCATATATTGTGTATGTATTGTAAAGTTGACAAATATATCAAGTCAAGTCCCTTGACTCCGGCAATTATGGGTACTGCACTGACTCCCTATGTTAATAATTTTCTTTCAGCTGTGTCAATCATGGGTGGACTATCGCTGTTGTTCACTCAATCTATCACAACAAAGCACCTGAAGTCATCCACCATATAAGCAAAGATCATATGATCGGCTGGATACATGATCAGAATTGATTAATCTTCATTTTCCTTTTGTAGTAGTACTGAAGGCCCGGGGGGGGCAGTGTGAAATATAAATCACATTGAGCAGTAGCCCTTGATGTAACCGAGTATGGCCAGCGCCACCCCTATAGAAAAGTAAGAGCTTCCCTATCCCCACCTGCATGTACTGCTTGAAGTAATGCAAGTCTGCGTCATCATGGCTTGTGTTTGTTTTTCTTGGGTGCAAGCTGACTGAGCTGGCATTATGCCGGCTACCACAAGTTCACGTACAAGTAATTTCTTTCGCAAAACTAGAGAAAAAAAGAAGAAGACTGGTGTACTCTCTGATTCTCTGACTCTGTAGTGAGTCCATAGTGCCGCCAGTAGAATTCCTAAAACTCCCACTAATGTTACAGGCCTACAAAGGCGGCGGAAGATACATGCCAAATTGTTATACTGTGCTTGCAAATTGCTAGTGTTACTGTGAGACAACTTTCTGTTGAATTATTTTGTGTTATTGTTAAAGAGTATTGGTTACAGTATTTTTCTTTCTTTCTTCATATAGATGCTCCACAAAAGCTCACCCAAAAGGAGATGGCTGCCCGGGCCAGGGCCCGGAAACTGGAGGCCATTTGTGCGGAATATCGCTGGCTGTGGGCTCAGGAACAGGAGGAGGAGGCGGCAACAACTGCATCTTCCTCCAGTGCCCCCCTGGTCCACCAGCCAGCAGCCTCCAGTACCGTGCCGTGGTCTGACAGCCTCCCGCCGCCGCCCCTCAGCTGCAACAACACCAGCAGCTGCCCCCCCCAGAGCCTGGATGGCACGCCTGCGCCGGCTACGCCGCCGTGTGGACTACCTGGAGCGCACGGTGGAGAAGCAGCAGCACCAGCTTCGGGACCTCCGCAAAGAGCTGCGGGACCACCTGTCCACAGGACACCGCCGGAAGTGACTGTGTCCCTTGCCCTTTTTTTAAAGACTGTTGGGGGGTGGGAATTGGGAGTTGGGGATTCTGAGGGACTTTTTGTGGGACATTGAAATAGACAATTGTTGGGGTTAGGTAGGGGGTGGTTTGGGTCTTTGGACTAGTTTATTTTTGTTAGGGTAAATATATATTTATTTATTTTACATACTTCCACATAGTGTACGCCAGCATGAATTATCTAAAACATCCAAAAATTTACAAACGTACCACTAACAGAGTTAGTGAATTCAATTGGCCTACTAGTACTTTAATTAGTAAAGTACTAGTAGGCCAATTGAATTCACTAACTCTGTTAACTACTGTCAGTCTCTTCTCTCCTCCGAGTCCTAGCCCATTATTCTACCTCCCCAAAATGATTATCTTACCTGTGATTCGTGTTTGAGAATAGAGCTAGGCACAGCGATGGCTGCATGGCAAAATTTGCCCATTAAATCCATCCAGGACACAAATTCCATTGTTGTGGTGGTAGTAGGAGTGGTACCGGTGGTAGTAGGAGTGGTACCACACTAGCAGTAGCAGCATATGAAAAACAAAGAAAAAAAAGAGACATTGAGTGGCCCGAGAGGAGTATTAGAAGGAACAGTATATTTGTAGCCTAAGCAATGCTGCAGAAGTATAGGAAAAAAAATTGCATGGATGATTATGCCTACAACAAGAACAATGACACAGCAGCGTAACAAGTCTTGACGTGTAGGAGGATGATGTTGATAATGGATCCAATCGATGGTGGGCATGAAATCCAGAATTGATTTAAAATAGTAAAATACTCATTGGTGTTTTAAGCAGAATTACAATATCCTACGATTCATCTAGCTGCCTTAAAATTGAATTGAGGGGGTTGCTTGCACTTTATCCTCCCCAGCAAGTGTGTGGAATTATTACTGTCATTTAGTCACACCTCAATGAAAACTACACTGCCTGGGGGAAGAGGGTTAGGGTTTGAAAATTGCATGGGAATGGGTTTTTTTGGGAACGTTTTGTGGAGAGAGGAAAAAAAAACACAGCATGGACAAACAACAAATGAAGAAAAACAAATCTTTGGATACGAAGATATTCATAAATCTTTTAAGTTACATAAAGGAAGTGCATGCATGAAGTTGTTTGCTAAATGGATGGTTCAATTACTGAAAAGTAGTACTAACAACAACCTACTAAGTAGTAATAAACTATTAGACAGTACAGGGCTGCTGTAATTACACAATTTCACTCAGAGAGAGAATGACTTAGAAGTACATTACATTAGTTTTAAAAATAGCAAATAAAGTTATGAAATAGCTGTAGGGATGAATTTGAAGCAGAGAGTCCCACTCATAGAAGTTCACAACAATAAGTTATTTAAAAGATAAGGAGAAGTGAAGAGGAAAGGATACTGTAACTGTATGTTGTTGTTGTCCTGTTCAATTTGGGAAGTTGAATGCATCCAGCCATTCCTCTTATTCGTGGTACTCCTCCATTCCATCTGATGCTCCGTCAATCAATCTTGGTGACCAGACACACTGTCCACTGCCTGCCTGGCGGATGCGGAATTGCGGATTGATGTTGTTCCCATGGCACAAGGTAAAAGCCGGCCTGCAATTGTTGATGGAAAAACAGGAAGGGATATTAAAACAGCACTGAGAAAAAATATAAGGTATGGTGTGTAGTGCAAAAATAACACTTTCAGAAGCAACAGTATTACATACAGGCATAAGTGCGTACTCTAAGTCTCCTTTTCAAGGATATTAATTGCACACAGCAGGCCAGGGCCATGCAGACGGTCAAGGCAGGCACCACTGAGTGAACCACCCTGATGATGTAGCATACCTCTTTGACACAGACAGACAAAGCATATCTAATTTTACGCAGCAAGCCACATAGCCACAATTTTACATGAACTGCTGTCTGGTCTCTGGCATACACTACACTGGCTCGACCACTCCCATACCACGACTAGACAGACATGTAGGTCTGCTGTGGTTGTTGTTGACTTGTGGAGTAGTGTGGCTCACTGGTTAGAGGCGGCAAGCCTGAGAGCAGAAGTCAGCCTGGGACCAGGGTTCAATTCCCGACGCGGCAGGGTCGTGGACCTTGGTCAGCGGACTCGATAATTCTCGCTTCAGTGCTTATTCTAATCAGGGGTTCCACTCGGCAACTCTGGGCATTAGCTTGCCTAATCTCCACAACGGCCCCACCAATTCCGGGGATGCCTGGCTCCACCTTGGGGACTCCCAGCAAGGGACCATCCCACAGGGAAAGCCAGGACGGGTTCCCCAGAGATATACAGCGCCGGGACGCCCCGTTGCTGGGGCAGCTGTGCGCTTTACAAGTATACTACATTTACATTTACATACTTGTTTACCTGTTGTTGTTTGCCACTCACGAAACGGCCAAATTTCTTTCGTAAACCGACAATGATGATGATCCATCCATCCCAATGAGTGACTGTGGAAAGAATAAAGATAATATGTAACTTTACTCATCAAGACTCATCATCATTATGGTATGTTATTGGCAAACTCAATGTTGTCTACACACCGAGTCCAAGGAAATTTTCCATATTGAAAAATCCAACGTAGTGGCTGGCCCCTGTAGTAGAAGTACAATTTGTATTAAACAAGGTAACAGAGTACACTTGAGTTACATTTAGTGTGTAAAAGATTAAATAATCATAACAGAACACATAGATAGGATTCACTTCATGCACAACAAACAACAACTGCTTTCATCAGAGCCAGACAGCCAGTGTTGTCCACCACTGCATGCCATCTCATCATTCATTACCTGTTCCACTTGTCATCATCTTATTCTTAAGTGAAGGGCCACAGGCCAGCCCCTCGTGTCAATTTCAGAAGGTGCAGTCAACATAGTGAGTCATTCCAGTCCCACTTCTTTTGAGGGGACTCGTGTACGAACTCTAGATTCTGCGTAATCCAGCCATCTGCCTTGAGGGAAATGGATAGGGGGAGTCTGGAGGAGGAGGATAGAGGAGCAGACTGAGTTGTGAACTTCAGGAATGCAGACAGTGGCACCTTCAATATGGAAAATAAGACGAAGACCGTGCTGCTGATGGATTTGTTGTAATTAAAGTTTTGTTGTGATAAAAGTTGCAAATCAAAGAAAGACACACAGAAATAAAAGTCAAAAAGGACGGAAGAAAACAAAAAGTAAGTTTGTCAAGCCTCGTTGTCAGGGAAGTAGAGCTCGTCCTCAAACTCTGTGAATTGAACATAGAGTAGGTCAGCTAACAGAGAAGAGCTTCCGTCACCTAAGTTGGTGTCCTCTTCTTCCTGCGTGGATTCACAGATTTTGTAATCTGGTGGTATGAAGTGCTGATACATCTTGATCTTTGGTAACCTCTACACATTTTTGGCCGAGAGGCGGGACCTTTTTGAAGTGACAATGGCACCAGCAGCACTGAAAACTCGTTCCGAAGTCACGCTTGTGAGTGGGCAAGACAAATAATATATAGCCAGCCTGCTGAGCAGTGGCCAGTGAGGCCTTTTCCCATACCAATACACCAATGGGTCACGATCAATGTAGACCTCTGTTGGGTCATCCAAATAGGCTTGCACCATCCACTCAATGGCCTCCCTGGGTGGTGCTCCACTTTGCGTTCCATGTGTTTCCTTTGCATCAACACTGGAGCGAGCAAACCCTTGCCGAGTTATCCAATCCGCTTCCGACAATATTATGGCTGGGCCTGGTGCGGGTGATGATGACGAGGATACTGTTGCTGCTCTCGGTAACGGCTGTGAGGGAAAGTGAGTGCCTTCTGCCACAGAAGTGGACCTTGACGCCGGATGGCCTGCTGCTTCAGTAGTACTTGTGGTGTTTCCTTCAATTTCCTGCCGCTCTTTTTCGAACCGAGTGGCTGACACAGCTAGCCAATGTTTGTACTTTGAAACATCTTCTTCATCAAAAGGAATTAATACTTTGCTGGTCAGTGCCTTTTTGTACCGTGGATCCAGAATAGTGGCACACATGTAATGTTGTTCTGAATGTATTTTTTTAAGCCTTTCATTGACAAGTAGGCGGCTTAATAAGCTCTCCGCCAACCGATATGCGTCTTGTTTGTGAACATCAGCTTGGAACGTTGAAGACACCGCCTTCAGTTGTTGCTCTAGCATGAACAAGCTTTGCCCAAACTACAGTCCTCCCTGCTGACTTCACGGGTGAAGACCTCAAAAGGACAAAGCATGTCTGTCAGGCTTTCAACTAGGTCCCATTCCTCCGGCTCTAGCCTCATGTCTTTCATAGGAGCAGACCGTATGTTAATGCTATTGACATACTCATTGATTACTTTGTACTGCTCAAACAGACGTTCAAGCATGTAGAAGGTTGAGTTCCAACGTGTTGCCACCTCCTGGATAAGTCCTTTGACTGGCATTCCACGGCTACGTTGAATGATCCTCATCTCCTTCCGGGCCTTAAAAGAATGGCTGAAATGTGTGCAGATTCTTCGGCAGTTGGTCAGTAACTTGCTGACTGGCTTTTCTCTTTTCAAGAAATCTTGAACAACAATGTTAATGCAGTGTGGCAAACACAGCACTCTGAAGTAGCAACCATCATGCATGGCCTTAACTATATTAATGCCATTATCCGTGGAAACATAACCAATCATGCAACTTCTTGGCACCAGCCCTTTAGAGACCTTACTCTTAAACTCATCCAAAATGTTTAATGCAGTATGAGATATCTCCATTGCAAACATGGCTACTGTTGCATGTTTCCAACTCGCTTTAAAAATTGTGGCATGGTCAACACCTGTAGACATCTTTTCTCTAACCCCTGCAAAAGAGACCCAGTGTGCAGTGATGCACATGTAATCCACGGATTGGCAACTGGTCCACATGTCTCTTGTCAGGTGGATAGTGTGAACAGCACTCTTCTGCAAAGCTGACCCAATCACTTCTAGCACATCTTCATGTAGTGCTGGAACCGCAACTCTGGCAAAATAGGACCGGCTAGGAACCTTCCATTTAGGGAAGACTGTTGCCACAAATTCTAGGAAACCCACCCCTTCCACAAAAGAAAAAGAAAGAATGTCAAGCACTAGCATTTTAGCCAGCTTTGCGTTATACAGCCGTTGGGTGGTTGCGTTAAAATGGCGCCTCCGACCAAAACATGCTTTTAATGGTGGTATGGACCATTTTCATATGTGATGATGATGATCCAGACTTCTTCAACCCAGTTAGGCTCATAGATGTACTTTTTCGCATTGGTGTCTCTCCAAGACTCTTAGTGTGCCTCATACATGTTGCTGGGGTAGAGGGTGTGGGCGCTACCACTGCAGTGCTGCTGCCAGGGGTACTTGGTGCACCAGAAAAAATGTATGTCGCTTCTTCACTTCCCCCCTGCACGATCAGCCCCTCGTCATCATAAGATGCAATTTCAATGGATACATTTGGATTTGTTGTACTTGTGTATTCCTGGATCTTCCTCATGTGCGCCTCCCAAATGATTGTGTGGTGTTTTTGGAGATGACCTCTCTGGCCTCTGGTACCATAGTTGGTACCAAGCTTACCCCGACTAACTACAGTTTTACAAATTGAACAAACAACCATGTTTTCCGCCTTTTTGCTAACACTAAAAAAGTCCCAAACTGGGGACTGGAGATGTTTGCTGGTGGTGGAGGTGCTACTTTCAATGCCAGATGAAGTGGAGGATGGGTGTGGCTGAATTTGACTCTGTTGTGCACTTACAGCACCACTACTTGAGGTAATGGAGGTCGAGCTGAATGGAGGTCCCTGCCGGCCCTTCTGACGAGAAAATATGGAAGTTGTAGGTCGTGTTTGTGTAGTAGTTAACTGCATTGGTGGTGGTACCAGTGCCACGCCACCCACATCACGCTCAGCAGCATTTCGAGATAGGGTAAAAGTGTCTGTCTGCTGCATGCCTACTGGGCCTGGAGTGATGACTGTGATGACTGGATCGTCATCAGACTGTTCATAAGCAGCAGAATACACCACTTCTTGTTCGTCGTCATCATCACCCATAAGTGGAAGCCTTGCGGGAACCTTCCATTTAGGTTTAGCTACCTTTGTCGGCTCATGGTGTGCCTCACTCTCAGACTGCATTGGTGGGTTCCAATCAACATCAAGATCATCAGAAAGAAGGGGGCTTGAAGAAGAACTTGTAGTAGCCCTCCTTGACCTTTTTCTTGCTTGGGATCTGGAAGACAATGGATCATCATCAGGAGGAGTGGCTTTCTCGGATGATACCTCTGCTTCAATCTCGATTTCCTGATGTGCCCCTACTTCTGGAGGAACAAGTATTGTGGGCAGTTGTGTCGCTTCATGTGCCTCTAGTTGCGCCTCTCCTCGCGTCTCTCCAGGCGCCTCTCCATGCACCTCTCCATGCGCCTCTCCATGCGCCTCTCCAAGCGCCTCTCCATGCGCCTCTCCATGCGCCTCTCCTTGCCCCTCACCTTGCGCCTCTCCTTGCACCTCTCCTTGCGCCTTTCCTTGCACCTCTCCTTGTGCCTCTCCTTGCGCCTCTCCTTGCACTTGTACTAGTTGCACCTGTGGTTGTTGTTGCAGCTGTGGTTGTTGAACACTCGTCAAATGAGTTACACCCTGCGTTGATTGGATGCTACTTTCTTGCGATGAGCCAACATCACTGGTCGATGGTGATTGAACAATTAAAGTGGCTGCCTCTGCAGCACTCATGGACTTGGACCTAACTTGACGTGGTGGCACTGAGCCCAATGAAGCGGAGGTGCTGCTCCCAGCTTGGTCCCTGGCGGACCCCATTGCTACAGGCGTAGTGTGAAAAAAAAAAAAAAAAATAAAGTGTCTGTAGGCACACCACTCTCCTCGGTAAGTGGCACCACTTGCTTGTTCTTCTCCTTCTTTCTGGCAGTGGCACTGGCAACTTTCTTGGTAGAGGAGCTCCGGCCACCTTTCTTTGGGCCTATCTTCTTCAGATGTCAGAACAGCAGGCCGCAGTTGCACGAGTTGCAGAGTTGTCTGTGGCCACACGTGACGTCACGTAACGTTGGGCTGCACACACCCATCAGGACTTCTTCCTGGCACTGATGATGAACGATGACTGATTTGTGGTTCTTCTCGGGTGCACCTAAAAGCAAAGAAAGCCAGAGGAACATCAGTTAAATAAATGTTGCATATGTCGTGCTTCAATTAATATTTGCAACTAGGCATTTATTTTTACAACACACCCAAAAACGGAAAGACCCAAAATAAAAATTGCAATTCTAATAAAAAATGGATCTTTACATTAATAGAAGAGACACCCCACAGAAAGACTTGGTCCATGCACCACTGAGTATCCCTGGGCATAATGGATGAAAGCAAGGCAAACTGGGTGCAGGCCTGAGCACACTGCCTGGCTTCAAAACCGCCCCTTGAGCCTTGACCCCCACCACATGGCCAGGCCCTGACTGTACCAGGCCTCAAAATGGCCCCCACCCACATGGCCAGGCCCCAACAACACCCCAAAAAGTAAAAAAACACACATAAATCACCCCCAATCCAATGCCATCCATGCCCTCAATGATGTTTAAATTGAAGACACCCGACAGAAAGACTTGGTCCATGCACCACTGATTACCCCTGGGCATAAAATGGATGAAAGCAAGGCAAACTGGGTGTAGGCCTGAGCACACTGCCTGGCTTCAAAATGGCCCCTTGAGCCTTGACTCCCACCACATGGCTAGGCCCTGCCTGTACCAGGCCTCAAAATGCCCCCCACCCACATGGCTAGGCCCCAACAAACACCCCAAAAAGTAAAAAAAACACAAAAATCACCCCAATCCAATGCCATCCATGCCCTCAATGATGTTTAAATTCAAGACACCCCACAGAAAGACTTGGTCCATGCACCACTCAGTACCCCTGGGCCTACTGGCTAGTGTGGCTTTACAGGCACCCCAACATAAAAAAAAAATCACATATAACAGTGAGCTAAAATTCCATGACATAAAAGAGATTTAAGTTCAACCAAACTCACAGAAACAGTTGTATAATGCACCCATGACTAACCCTGGGCCTACTGGATACTGTGTCTACCCACAATATATTTTTTTTTAAGTTGTGAAAAAGTTTTAAAATTGTAGTTGCAGCAACTGCAATGCCCCAAACAAACAACACCAACTTACTTGTAAAATCCCAAATCCAAAAGTGATCCAAACTCCAAATTCCAAAAAGTCCTCAAATACAAATATCCAGCAGCAGCCATAAAAAGTAATCCTTCCAGCTCCAGATCCAAATGAAAAGTGACCAGGACATGGACAAAGCACTGGGAGGAGCCTGCTGGACAGGAACAGGAAGTTGGAGACTCTGGGGCACATCCTTCCTCCCTCCCCCCCAAAAATTGACTCCTGGCACAAAAAAGCGAGCTGTTCAAATCTCCCGCCGGAAGTAAGCTGTGCGCCGCATCTACGTGTGTGTAATTTTTTAGTCCCGCGATGCGTGATCGAGGGCCCTTATCACGTACTCGCATTGTCAAACTCTCGCTGTGCAAGATGGCGGGCCGCAATGACGTACTCCCTGTCGAAAAACTCCTGCGCGATCACGCAGCAAGATCCAAAATGGCGCAGCACACGCAAACCGGGAGAAAAACAACTCGGCGAACTTAGAATCACGGTAAGTCAACCCCACGCGTGCGATATTGTATTTTTCATGCGTGACCAAGCAAAAAAATCCGCCAGCTTGCGAATTGCGGATTTTTGGGCAAATTCGCGCAATTCGCGGAATGTGAATTTGCCAAAAATCCTCAAATTCCACGAACGGAACGGATTTTACGCCCATACTTACTGGTAATGCTGTGGAAGACCAGGAGCTCTGCACAAGCTGTATCATGTCAGATGTTGGGAGTTGAGTGGTCGTGTCCGTCGGAAGCACAAACCAGCCTTAGCAACAGCACCCAATGTGGAAAGTGAAAAATGGGCAGTGTCAGGACCAGCAAGGTCCAGGTGACTTACAACAAGCAGGGGAGTCACAACAGGCCCTGAGCAATCAGGGTAGCCCACTGAAATCAGAGAAGACCCTCACGAGGACCCACAGACCAGAGGTAGAGGATTCGCAAAAGGACCTCAAGCAGTTCACTAAAAATGCAGGCTCACGGTGCAAGCAATGTGGTGAGGATGAAGATCTTGATCACAGGTAATTCCTGAGATTTGGGCTACTTGGAGCCCGAAGATCTTGGAGGAAGGAAGCCAACAAGCCTTTGCAATAGCAAGTCGATGCTGTGCACAGGGGTTCAGTACCTAGAGCTCTGACAAGGGATACTGGCCTCAAACTTGGTGAGAGGACAGGGCAGGCCTTGAGGGATTTGAAGAACCATAACCTGTGTTGCTGAGTATTTCAGAGTCTGTGGGAGCCCAGGATCAGCAGACCAGTCAGCTTTGTTGCAGTGTCTGAAGATGCAGGGAAGTGACTCCTTCACTTCAAGGGAGATTCCTTCAGGTGCCTTCGATGCCCACAGGCCTTGGAAGGTCCTGCATGGAGCACTGGCAGGGACATTTCAGCAGAAGAGCAGGGCAAGGAGATCAGGAGCAGCAGGAGTCTTTCCAGTTGCAGTTTTGATACCCAGAGCGAAGTCCAGCAAAGTCCAGATTGACCAGACAGTCGAAGAAGAAGTGGTGTCTTGATATGAATCTTGTCCCACAACGAATCTAGGGACTCACCTAGAGATAAGCCTTTAAGTACCCTAACAAAAGGGTTGGGACGATTTAGAGTTCACTCCTAGGAGAGGGGTTTGACAGTGGGGAGGATACTCCCATGTCCTTTGTAAAGTTTTGCGCCAGAGTAGGAGCCAACGGCTCCCTGACCTGGTTTGAACTAGACTATGCAAGGAGGGCACCAAATATGCCCATCAAGCAGACTGAGTGGCGCTGCCAAGCGCTCCCACCTGGCCCCACTGGACTAAACCCTGTCTGGGTTGTGGTCACACCACCCTGTGACAGGATACCTATTTTCTGCATTCCTGTGCTCGAGCTTGGCTTAGCAGCAGGTGGGCAGAAGCATATTTCTGGTTGGCAGCAGCCATATTGTGCTGTCTTGGTCTAGAAGACTGGTACTGTGAGCACTGAGTGCCTCCCAGAGGAGCTTTACAGTGCATGGAGTCATATCTCCCACACCGTTTATGGTGTTTGAGGTATGATTCCAACATGTTTGAAACTGAACATGACAGGGTTCATTACAGCCTGCTTATAGATGGTCACTCATCGCGTAATGATGCATGGCCACTCTCTATATCATAATGGCTGATGCACTTACAACCTGGGAGAATGGACTACGAAGGTTGTAGGGGTGTTATGCTCCTGCCGGGGTACCCTCACTCTTAGAACCGCGCACACTGCCTTCACGATTGAAAGGCTTGCTTCAGGGATGACATTATAGGTTTTAAGTGCAGTGACCTTAGATATAGGGAAGCCTATATTTGTTGTAAGGGGTGCTAGCACCAGCTTACACAGGTTGCTATGGCAGGCCTGTAGTTATTTATTATTTATTTTATTTTTGACATTTGTAGAGCGCGGCGAATACCCTACGGCGTCTCGGCGCTAGACCGATCATTTGTTTCATAGTTGTGCCGATGGTTTCATTGATTAAACAGCCAAGTCTTTACAAGTTTCCTAAACTGAAGGAGAGAAGGACTCATCTTAATGTGTTGAGGAAGTGTGTTCCATAGTTTAGGAGCAGCCACAAGGAAACGGCGGTCACCCCCATGACACCGTCTTTGATCGAGGAATAACTAATTGGTGCAGCTCCGAGGATCGAAGATGTCTGCGGGGAATATAACGTTTTAGTTGATCCTTTAAAGTATGAGGTCCTTGGTTATTGAGTGCCTTATAAACTATACATAAGGACTTAAACTTTATTCTATTTTTGATGGTAAGCCAATGGTATTGTCTTATCGTTTCTGAAATGGGGTGAAATTTAGCTGTACCAGAGAGCAAGCGTGCCGCCGCATTCTGTATGGACTGCAGCTTGTTTATGACCCTAACCTGAGCATCAAGAAAAAGTCAGTTACAGTAGTCTAGTGAAGACAGGACTAAGGAGCATACCAGTGTTTTGATTAACGCCTCTGTAAGAAAAGGGCTAATCTTTCTTATCATTTTTAGTTTGTAATGGGCCGTTATCGCAACTTTATTTGCATGGTCCATAAAGCTGAGACCATTGTCGAATATGACTCCCAGATTCCTGACCTTTGATGTTGGGATGGGGGGTGTACCAAAGGCCGGTGGCCACCAACATGAAGGCCATTCTGGGAGGAGAGGTCCAAAGATGACTACCTCAGTCTTCTCTGAGTTGAGTTTGAGACAGTTTGTGGCCATCCATGCTCCTATTTCGGTCATTCCATTTTTGAAGTTGTGGGCAACCTGTCCTCCATCACCCTTAATAGCCAGTACCAGCTGCGTGTCGTCTGCATAAGATGTTAGGCTCATCCCATATGCTCTCATGACATTTGCAAGGTCCGACACATAGATATTAAATAGTGTCGGACTGAGGGATGAGCCTTGGGGGACACCGCATGGCAATGTGAGTTGAGCAGACTGGAACGGTCCAAGGGTGACTGCTTGAGTTCTCTGAGCTAGGAAGGATGCAAGCAGATCTTTGGCAGAGTGACTGATGCCTAGCCTTCCGACACGATTGACCAGAGTGTTATGGTCGACCGTGTCGAAAGCTGCTGACAAATCCAATAAGACTAAAATACCAGTCCCGCCTTGATCCCGTATGGCCCTGACGTCGTCAGCAGCCTTGATAAGGACGGTTTCGGTCCCATGAAATCTCCTAAAGCCGTACTGAGAATCGTCCAACAAACGATGTTTATCGAGGTAATCTGAGAGTTGGGAATTCATTGCCTTTTCGGCCAATTTGGCCAAAAACGGTAGACTCGCAATGGGCCTGTAATTTTTAAGTTCATTTTTATCTAGGCAAGGTTTTTTTAATAAGGGTTTCAATAAAGTTTTCTTTAATAAGTTAGGGTAATTCCCTGAGGAGAAGATGGAGTTGCAGACTTGTGTCAGCGTTGGTATAATTGAGTCCAGGACTGGTGGTAGCACTGAAAAAGGGCAGGGGTCTAGGGCAGGGCCTGTTTTTATTGTAGAGACTATGCTTTTTATGTGGTCATCTGTCAATTTCTGGAAGCTAGTAAAAGCAATAGTCGGATGTGGAGAAGATGGAGCCACGTTCGTCATAGATGGTTTAGATGTGAAAGCTTGAAAAATATCGTCCACCTTAGTAAAGAAAAATTTTGCCAAGGCCTCACAGAGAGCTTGTGAAGGAGGGGGAATAAGGTCGGGGGCGTTTTCTGCCAATGTCTTAGTGATATCATATAGACGTTTACTAGAGTTTTTGGCATGATCGATTTGATTGGTATAAAATATTTTTTTTGCTTTAATGATCATGGATTTATAAAGTGCCAGAGCATCTTTATAGGCTTTCTTGCTTGCTATATCGTAGGTTTTTCTCCAGCATCTTTCCAGGTTCCTATTGATTTGTTTTTGCTGTCTTAACTCGTCGGAGTACCATGGAGCAGTCGGTTTTGATCTATTCCTGGACAAAGTTTTAATGGGAACGGTAGTCTCGGTTGCCTGAGCAAGCCAGGTGTAAAATTGTTGTGTAGCCTCGTTGGGGTCGATGGATACCGCTGGCCTGGTATTGTCCAACTGTATTTTCAGCTCAGTTGGATTGATATTCTTCCAGTCTTTAAAGGGGGCATGGTCTATTGTGGCGGGTTTCTTATTTTGCAGAGAGTTGGTGGTGAGCTTACCGAATATGGCATAGTGATCGGTCCATGGCATTGGACGGATGTCCGTTATGTGGAGGCCGTCCACATTGGAGAATATAGCGTCTAGAGTATGGCCTGCTAAGTGAGTGGCCTTAGCGACTAATTGTTTCAGTCCCAATGTTTCCATGTCCGCTATAAAAGAGGCTGTATCAGTTTGGTCGGCCTGGTCTAAGTGAAAATTAAAGTCACCTAAAACAGTTAGCGTGTTTTCTGTACCTAAAGTTTCCACCATTGTAGTAAGATTGGCAAGGAAACCAGTTTTTGTCCCTGGAGGGCGGTAAATCAATACTCCCTTGAAACTGGATAGTGAGCAAAGCTTTATTCTAAACTGTAGTGCTTCACAAAAGGTAGAGGGAATAGGAGTGGTTCTGACGGTGAAGCGGTCTCTAGCTATAATAGCTAGACCACCTCCTTTTTTCCTTGCTCTATCTTGCCGATACGCTTTGTAACCGCTAGGAACCGCGGTGACCAAGTCTGGGTCTGATGACTCATTCGTCCAGGTTTCGGTAACAAAAAGAATATCAAGCTTGTTATCAGTAATAAGATCGGCTACTTCCTGGCTATGTTTACATAGAGAGCGGGCGTTGATGAGAGCTATTAGAAACGATTGGTCTATGATGTTGGGCGAGTACTTAGAGTGTACAATAGATGCATGTAACGGGATAGAATAGCTGCAGTGTGGGCAAGTCAGACAAAGATCGTGTGCGGTGTTTGAGGGATCACGTCGTGGGCAGTTTAAGTCGGCCGATGGTCTGAGTGCTAATAGGGTAGTACGCGAGTAAGAGAGGTCTGAGGTACAATGCAATCGGCCAAGGGGTATGGCCCTCGGCCCGGTCCCGGCGCGGACGGGGGCAGACGGGCTTGCCTTTGGCGCGCCTTCGGCGCGCCGTCGGCGCGCCCGCTGCGCGGACGGGAAAGTCTAGTGCCCTTATACATGGGGAAGTGTGAGGAGGGTGGGAGGGGTCCAACGACTACACCGCCACCCTTACCTCGCTCAAGATGGCTGCTGAGGTGGGTGAAGTGAGGTGTCAGCGCGTGAGACACAGCGCTGTGGACTGTGGACTAGAAGGGCATATGTGGGACCTCGAGGCGACGCTACTCTCGCGCCGAGGTGAGCGCAATATTTTAAAACAGGCTAATTAAAATATCTACAATTTTTAAAACACGCTATTGTAAATCACAGCGTCAATCAGTGCACAAGATTAGGCAAAGAGCCCCCGGCTTCCGCCTCAGGGGAGAAAGTGAAACAAATGTTACAGTTTGAGTGGTCTCCCATGGGTGGCATAATACATGCTCCAACCCATGGGGGACTCCTGGTGTAGCTATGCCCTGGGTACCTCGTCACCATATACTAGTGACTTATAAGGGTACACCGGTATCCAATCTGGGATGTATCTAAGTACTTAGCACAATACGTTTAGGGGATAAAGCACAGAGACTGGGGTCCTGATTACCAGGACTCCAGTCAGAGTAGTCAGAAACAGCATATCACCAGTCAAAAACTGGGGGTAACCATAAAAGAAGATCCTACTTTCCTACAACAATGTACTACATGTACCCAGGGCCTGTACATTAAATACCACTAGTGGGACTGTAGCACTGCTTATGCCAACCACTCAAGTAGCCCTTAAACATGTTTCAGGCCTACCACTTCAGAGCCTGTGTATGCAGTTTACACTGCCATGCCTTAAACTCCCCTTTAATTACATATAATTCACCCCTAAGGTAGGCCCTAAGTTGTCTATAGGGCAGGCTGCTATTTAACTAAAAGAAACAACATGTACTTTTAAGTTGTATATGTCCTGGTAGTAAAAATTAGCCAAACTCATTTTTCACTTCTATAAGGCCTACCCCTCTCATAGGTTAACATTAGAAATTCCTTATTACACTTTACAAGCTATAATTCCTGATTGAGAGGAGCAATCTGTTTCATGCTATTAGAATGGTAATGATAAATACTTTTTACTGGATATGTCAAATGTATCATTACTCTTCTAAAAATGACACTTTTAGAAAGATTACATGTTTCTGTTCTTAGCCCTGTGTGCCTGCAGCCTGTCTCCAATGCATGTCTGTGGTGGGTCACAGTTTGCCCTTGTGCACAGAAAGGGAAGATTAGGTATGACTGAGTGGCCTTTCATATCCTGATGGGTCATCCTGAGCAGGATGGGATGGTGGAGCTGACAACTTACACCTGAATAGACTGTATCAGGTCCCTCACAAAGGGCTCCATACCCCTTGTAGTGAATCGGGCCTATAAGTGGTAAAGTGCACAGAGTCCTAAGGCCAACAAATATAAGTTCAGCAAAATGGAGTAGGAGAGGAAAAACATTTGGAGGAAGAACATCCTACAGGTGACAGGTCCAACAATCAGCTTTAAGGTTTTAAGAGTTGGTATCATATTAGTTTATGAAGACTTTATTGTTCTGTATGTTTTCAGTATTTCTCCTTATTTTTCAAGTTTTCTTTCTTTAATGAAATACAAAGAGAAATAGAGTACATGGCCTGACAGTTCTGGCTGAACTGTTCAGGCTGGACTGTGCCCATCTGGTCAGAGTCAAAACTGATTTTCACATGGCTGGGTCCAAACTGAGGTGACACAGTGTGCAAAATAATGATGGACTGGCCTTCGGGCCGAGCAGTTACCAATGGCTAAGATTAACTCAAGCATTCAATCCATCACTTTGTTACTTAGTCCAGTTGGGGCAAGTGCACTGTTATGGAGGCTGAAGGGAGTACAGAAGGCTCCCAGAAAAAATATATGAAAAGCAACCCTATGTTTCCTGGGGTGTATGTGGTGTTTACAAGCATTCCCAGAGATGGAGCTTTTGCTCTTCAGCTGAAGAATGTAGGGATCCCTACTGTTTGGTCTTATGAATGCATTATGTGCCCTCAAGACATCCTATTGGCGATATTTCCACATTTCGTTTTGTGAACATTTATGTTACAGGCACTAGGCTGAGACATACAAATGGGGCAACATTTTCATTGGAACATGTGGGGGAATGATAGGTGGTAGGACTTTTCTGTATCTTTCCAGATTCCGTAATTTTACAAAACATAAATGTGGTAATTAAATCCTTGTGGGATCCACATGAGACTCCCCCAGGTGTCAGTTTTCCGAAAGAATCTGGGATTGGTAGGTTTCCTCAGTTCGCAGCCAACCCAAGCCCCAAAATGCAGCCATTCAACATGGCACAGGGACAAATTGATATTTAGCCACACTTTGGTAACCCATATGTAAAAACAACACCCAAAAGAACCAGAAATTCCTCTCACAAGTCATTGGGATTTTGATTCTTTGGTCTCCAGGAGAGCTGAAAGACTGTTAAGGATTCCGGGGTGAGGATGATAGGCTTAAATTCGGATGGGCCAGGCCACAACCTATTATTTCATGAAATATATTCGTGGCATATAGTGGGCATTCTGCCCACATGGCCCCCCTGCATGCATATTAAGGTCCACCTCTCCAATCTAGCAGACTTTTATGTGGCCACAGGGGTGCAAAATGGCTCTATTACACCCGTTGAATTGTGGGTATGGCTCTAAGCCACAGTGTGCCTTTGCATTCTTTTGGATTTTTTGGTGCCATTTTGAAATGTCTGGTGTCTAGTGGGCTTTTTGCCTTCTGGGGCCTTCCCTCTCTGTCCCTTGGGTGTTTAAAAGACTGGTTTGCCTCTTTTGGGGTGGGGGGAGGGACCAATTCCAAAGTGGGGCTCTTTAATTTTGTCTTTTATGTGTTATGTTGCCGTATTGGAATCCCTGGCATCTAGTGGGCCTTCTACCCCACATCCCCAAGGGGACTTCTCAGTCTCCAACCTTCTAATTTCCCCAAGGTGGGACTAACTTGCCTCTTCTTGGGTGGAAGAATGTGTAGGTGCCTGGGTAGGCTGCCCCCATACTTCTGATTGCTTTGATGCAATTTTAATGGTATCTAGAGGGCTTTCTGCCTACTAGGGGGCAGATTAAGAACAGTTAACTCAATCTGAGCCTTTCTGGGTTTGGGGCATGGCCAGAGCATGAATAACTGTTTTATCCTTGCCTGTCCCATGGTGGGCTTTCAGGCCCATGGGACTGATTGGGCCAAAGCATCCAATCCGTTCTCAGGGGGGGAGACTGATTTGTCATTTGTAGGGTGGGGCATATGTCTGCGTGTAGTGGGCCTACCCCATCCTTTTTTTTCTTTTTACCTGAGTTCTAGAGGGCTTTCTAACCCCCCCTGAGGGCAGAATGGAGGCAAACCCCCAGCTGCCCCCGGGAAGGCTGAATGAACGTTGAGCCTTGTTTTGGAAGGGGATGCAGCCCTGCCCAGGGTCAACCACCAGTCCCTAATCCCAGGTGTCTAATAGACTTTCTGCTCCTTGGGGGAAGCAGATTGGGGAAAAACACTCAACTTGTCTACCAAGGGGGGTAGAAGAAAGACTGCAGTGCCCTTTTTTGTGATGGGGACAGTGTGCGGTAGACTGCCCACACCCATTTGCTATATTATCTTTTATCATTCATGCTCTCTAGTGAGTTTTCTGACCCCTAGGAAGCAACCTGGGTGAAATTCCGCACTCTGCCACCCCAGGTCACAGAGACTGTTCTGCCATTGTTTTGGGTAGAAGAATGATTCTGCATCTGGTGGTGTAACTCCCAGCTGCAGATCGGGGCAAATTCCTAACCTGCTCCCTCCAGTGGGTACATCATTACTGTTGGAGCCTTTTTATGAGATAGAGCACTCATTCCTTCCTTTTTTCAAATTATATCCTGCTGTCTACTGGGCTTACTGCTCCCATTGCGGACGACTGGGGGTTAACACCTTCCATCTGCCGGGGGTGCAGAAAGAAAGTTGTTCCATGTGACAAGAAGGGCATTAACCTATTGTCAGGGAGGCCCCTCCACCTCAAACACTAATTCATGAAGTCTAGTGGGTAGATTTGTGATGGGTATTGCCCCCTTGCTCCGATACCAAGCAGGAATTCAATAGGGCAGCATACCATTACAAAAGGGACATTCTTCCCTTTCCCGTGATACTTCTCCCCCAACTAAATCTATGCTTGAGAGGCTGAACTATCACCATGAGGACCGATGCAGTGAAATTAAAATCAGATCTGCTGTGGTAGATTTTACCCAGAAGTCTGACTTGAAAAGAGAAAAAGGGAATTCCTCTGGGTCTGTACCAGAGGGTTGCTCTGCCATTCCTTCATATTCATAGCACCCGATTGAGAGTATTATGGATGTGGAAGCCACGTCCATAGTTTCCAGAGGTTAAAATACATCATAGTTGTTTACAGTCAGTGTTCATAAATCAACGTATTTTTAAGGTAGAAAAATATGCAACAATCAGATGAGTAGTGTCACAAAAAAAACAAGAAATGGACTCAAAGATCTACATTAGTTCTTCTTTTTCTTTGTAGTAGACTTCTCAATGTTGGTATCAGCTGTACATTCAGAACAAACAACCTGTAGTGGATGTTGTTTGGACGGCTGTTGATCAGGTGCCAGTTTGATGATGTTTGTCAGTGGCAGCCATGTGTGGCACTATAGATCTCTTTATAACTATGCCATCATGACATTTATAGGTGTGTTTGTGGCATAAGGTATTCTTTGGCCATGAATAACAAAATATTTGTGATCAACAATGCATACAATGTATAAATAATTGATTAAAGGTACACATAATCGACGTGACAATCACAATACAAGTATACTGTCAATACATAGGTAAAAATAATTTTAAAAATGTATGCAGATCGTTATACACAAGTTTGTTGGAAGGTGTCTTTGCTAAGGCAATCAGATCATTGGCTTTAAATACATTATATTTAAAACACAAATGTTTTAAAAAAAAAGCTTCTCAGCTTCCCTCATTGGCTTGCAGGGGCAGATGAAAAAAAACCATGCTCAATATCTTGTATCCCATGTTTACAGACTTCACAAGTTCCAGTCATATCTTCTTTATCGAACGAATGCTTCTTAAAATTTTTAAAAGGTAAAATACCCATTCTGAGCAAGATTAGAAAGAACGTAGTACTTTTTTCAAAAATAAACGAACAATTTTATTTCTGCTTACTACTATAAGGTTTATATATTTCTAACTGAGAACCATGTGTAATGTCCTGTGTTTAACACAGTCTAGCTACCACAGTTTTTACAAAACAATTTTAGAGATGCAGGTGTCTGTAGCTGCAAGTGAGCAATAGAAAATGGTAATTTTACTGGCACAATCTCAAGATCACCATAAAAGGCATCTTGTAATGTGCCTTCTGGTGTGTGAAGTAGATTGTAGACCCATCTAATCACATTTGCCAAGGATCTGGTGTAGGCACTAAAAGAGGGAAAGCTTCAAGCGTAATGCTTGGACAGTAATCGCTTGACTCAGGGATTCTAACTTCCATAGAATCTTCCCTTTGAATACATTTAAAACAGATCATTTTCTTGTGGGAATATATTCGAGGGCATAAGACAAAATGGGAGGAAGCTTCACCTGATAGATTTCTAAAAGTGTTTTAAAATGTGGTCTGCCCGAGGAGCAATAAAAACCTTTTAAAAAACACCAATGTGAGAAGTTGCCTTAAGACATATGTGAGAGATATGGGAGGTACTTCTAAGGGCCTAAGAGAAGACCCTTCCTAAATAGGTATATGTCGGTACCACCAATCCAGGCCTTCCACCCAACCTCCAGTTAAAAGGGCAGTACTGTCTCTTTCATCTAAAGGGTACTACCTTGGTTTTAAAAATATTTATCTTCAGGAAGTTATCCTCCTCTTACTCAAAAAGGACAGCCAGATTCTGCTGAAGACCAAATTGTGTACGGTCAAAAATAACCATGTCATCAGTGTACATTAAAATAAGCACATTTTGAAGAGCATTTTGTGGAGGGAAAATTTGATGGTATTAAAACAGGCTGGTAAATCTCTAAGGAATAATGAAAACAAAAGTGGGGCTAAAATACATTCCTGCTTCAAGCCATTGTAAGTTAAAATCTTAGAAATCAATCCCTTGTTCCCCCAATTAAAAATCTGCTCCAAGTGGATGCATGTAGTGCAATGATCAGTCTTAAAAAGTCATTAGGGTATTCCCAATCTTAATATTTTTTTCAAAGGTTTGGTCTATCGGCCCAATCAAAGGCAGTAGAGAAGTCAATGAACACTGCACATACAACTTGTGACTTAGACACTACATACTTATCAATAACAGTTTGCACTATTGTGATATTATAAGTCACTGAGAGTTTGGGTCTAAAACCCACCTGGACTAGTGGTATCACACCTTTCGAGTATGCCCCATCTTTGACGTGGTCCAAAATACTTGAGGTGAAAATCTTTCCTGTTGCATCAAGTAGTGCAATTTGATGATAGTTACATGGAGAATGGTGGTATCCTTTTTTATGCATAGGAACTTCTAAACTTCCTGTCCATAAACTTGGAATTTGCCCTGTTGCTTAACAATGAGAAACGAAGGAGGTAAGAAGACTACTCCAACCTTCTGGATCACTCTGCAATACTTTTATGGACATCTAATCGGGGCCAACCGCTGCAGACGATCTTGCTTCCCTTATATACATCTTGATCTGTTTCTCAATTAGAGATATTATATGCCTATTCAGCTCAACAGATGACTTTGGGAGCTTTTCGCCATCCGAGGCAGAGTTAATTCCACACCGTTCAAAGAAGTATTTAATAAAATATGTCTGCAGGATGGGTATTGCAGTTGGATTTTTCCTGCAGCTGTACAAGGTACCCACTGATTATTTGGTTGCATTTTGCAAAAATCTGTTTAAAAACAGTATTTAAGGGTGAATTATTTTTCCAAATTAAAGTAGTGGCGATGGGGTGTAGCTACTATCCTGAAGTAGAGAATTTGTATTTATCTTTATTTGAACAGAAATGGGTCTATGGTGATGATAACACATTCAGAGATTGCATAAAAACCCGGTACGGTTATATTGTTGATATATATATATGATCTGGGATGGTGCCGCAGAAGCATTGGCACAGTTTCTTGAATGGCTCAACCACAGGACATAGAATCTAAGATTTACTGTTTCCTCTATCCAACAAAAAAATCAATTTCCTGTTTTTTTAGGATGAACATAAGAGCTAGTAAATTTAAGTCAGTCTATACACCAAACCTATGGACTGCAATACATTATCGCATTTCAAGAGTGGCCACCCAAGATCACTTGATGAAAATTGACAGTAGGGCCAGTTCCTCCGGATTCGTAGAAACTGTACTATAAAAAAGGATGACTTTTATAATGCTGACAATGTAGGCAAGAAATATACCTATGAAAAGAGGCTATCCCAAGAAGCTCTTCAAATCCTCTTAAAATGGGCTTGGTTCACCCCTCAAAGAAATAGGTAAATGTTATCAAGGTTCAGTCTTTCAAAACCATTATTTTCCTTCAAAAGAAGTGAAAATATATGACTTCACAATGCCAGAAGTATGAAAAGACATAAAGAGCATACTAGGCCTACCCTCCATATCAGTGCATTACAGATGCCAAGGATGCACAGCATGTCAATTTACTAATGACACCAAACCTCTGGATAGTATGTCCATCATGGGTCACGCATCAGATGCCGTACACAAGGGACCACATTATTTGAACACTATAAGACAATAAAACATTCAGAAAATTCTTTAAATTTGCTTGTCCTCTTCGTAGAACAACATAATATTAGATGAGGGTCTATAGCTCCCACACTGTCTAATATAGAAGCCTGAATAATTTAGAAATTCTTTACAGCGATTACCAGGTTTAGTAATGCAGATAACATGAGGCCATAAATCAAAACATTGAGTTTAAAATCCTTTGATTATCACTCTAATATACGATGTAGAATGCTAGGAAATACATTCTTCAACATGCATTTGGAAGGATTTAACATGGCTGAAATGCAAAGACCTTTACAATTGGAGGAGTCTTTGCAGATAAAAAGGACTTTGAACTAATTAAATTAGATTGCACGAGCAAGAATCTAATGGAGGCTTCTTCACCTCACTCACTGACATTTAGGACTACCTCCAGGTGGATTATAAATTTAAGAATCACACAAACAACTACATGCTTAAAGAAAAAAAAGAGTACAATGAGGGATAAGACACAAAATATTTTCTGAAATGTGTTTATGTTTTATATTGAGAATATATGTGTACATATGTCATTTAATGTATGTCAATTGTCCAGATTAATAAAATCTGAAGAAAATGTAATACATATGTTGTGTGGATATGAATTTACCTTAAAGAAATGAAAAGACAAGAGGCGTTTGGCAAAACAGGAACAAGTTGGTTTAATTAAACACAGCAGCTGGGAGAGTTTTGACAGACTGAGGAAAATCTCATGGTGTACGAAATTTTTACTGGTTTTATACACATCTTAGAAGCATCATAAACCATTTTCTGCATTATTGTATTACAGTCCCTACATCATGAATAATAATAATAATAATAATAATCCGCATTTGTAAAGCGCACAATCACCCGTTAGGGTCTCTAGGCGCTGGGGGCCGTTGGGAAGATTAAGCAAGCTATTGCCCAGAGTCACATGGTGCTGGGCTAACCTGCCGCCGCGGCCGGGGATCGAACCGTGATCCCCAGATTCCAGCGTCAGTCGCCCTGGCCGCGGCGCCACACCTCTCATTGCTTTTACTGGTAACAGGGTTGTTGCTGGTACATGGATTATGGCATAAATTGACATTGCTACTGCCGGTATAATTTCTGTTGTGTAGACATAAATTATGACATATTTTGACATTGTACTTATGAGCATTCACATTTTCATATGTGCACAGTTTATGGCATACGTTGGTATTACATTTATTGATATTGTCATTGTTAGGCCTGCACACATCATGGTACTAATTGACATTGTATTTACCCATTCCATCACATACCTTTCCATTGGGCGGTGTGAATAAATTATGTTTGACCTGTTGATAAATCGTATATATTCAGATAGACAATGATGAATTATAATTTCATTGTGAGACAAATACCATAAGCCCTGATCTCTCCCAATAGTTTTCCTTGTTTTAAATGTTCCGACCAACCATTGTTCTCACTGAAGGCTTGTGAAGTCCCTTCTGTAGAAAGTGTTGACAAGAGTGTAGATAGTGAGCCATGCTGCCTTGGAATAGCTGTCAAAAATGGGTATAAGATAAATATGATGTTTAAAAATTCATACTTCAAAACAGTAATTTAATGTAATGATTATAATTCCTTTGTCAATTTTGAACACATGCATTAGATTTAAAAAATAATAGGATTTCAAATAAAAAAATACATATTTGTATTCATTGCCTTCTGTGAGCAATTATAATAATATATGAACACATATGCCGTTTAACAGTTTAGAGAGAATTATCCCTAAATAAAGAAAGTTGCGGATTTAGCAGTCACTCTGAAGTCTTTATTCTTCCGCTGCTGGATTGTTTTTAACCAGATCCTTTCTATTTACTATAGCAGAAATATTCCATATGTCCACAAATGTTGCATTATGTCATGTTTGTTCCATTGATGCAAGGATATTTGGAGTTTTTTCGGCAATAACATACATTTATTGAAGATGGCTGACAAGTTTAATAGGGAATGAATCAGTTGCATTCATTATGATCACACAAATCCTGGACAAATGTGATTATATGTTATGTTTATTCCATAGACACAGTTATATTTGGAGTCTCTCTAGCTCTAAAAAACATTCCATTAGCCACGCCAAGGCTGCTAACTATGATACATAAAGGATTGAGTACATTTCCCAGTTTCCCCAGGAAGCTTTCCACCTTCGTTCCGCTGAGAAAGCGTGCCTCGCCAACTCACTTTTCAAGAAGCTTTTAAATGACATGCATTCTTTTATGTAGAACTGTATGCTGCTGTTGCTGCTGATGTTGTATTCCAAGAAAGACATGAAGAGTTACATGGTACAGACTAAGTTAAGCGACAGTTCAAGGGTATAACAGTCCCTGTGTCCCCTTTTTCATTGATTTTCTTAATAGAGTGTCTTTTCTGTGTCTGATGTTTCCAGATAACTTCCTCCAGGCCCATAGGAATGAATGGCAATTACCGAATCGGTAAATACCGATTCGGTAAATACCTAATCTTACCGATTCGGTAATGTTTACCAATTCTTTTACTACATAGCATTTACCAATTCTAAAATACCAAATCGGTAACATTTGGTATTTTAGAATCGGTAAATGTATTTACCTACATCTGGCCCTTAGTCTCAGAAAGTTTAAGCAAAGTTGTACTTGACTTTGAGTTATATACTACATGCCACAGTGATCATGTAGCCCTTTTTGTGCTGGTGGGCCTGGGGGCCCCAATTACAATCTGCCCCACCCTGGATTAAATTAGAACTAGGGTGGAAAAATGGATACACAATTAAATGAACTAAGATAAGCACCCTCAATTTGTTCACAATTATCAAGGAGAGCAACAAGAGGATGCTATATGCCTCGACCCTCTAGCAGAGGCGTATAAGATTAATCTTGCCTTTATTGATCTATCTGTGGAAATTAGGGAGTCCCTTTTAAGACCTGCCAGATCCTCCCAGCCAAAGCCTTATGGCTAGTTTGATGCTCCATGCACAAAAGCCCACACTGCCCTACAAAAGGCCTTAATGTTAGAACTCGAGCTGTGGGGTCAATTTAAAAAGCAAGAGCACTTTATAAATCCATCAGGCACTTAGAAAAAAACAAATTGAGGAGGAAATTTGGACAGCTCTCCTAAATGCCAGCCAAATGAAAGACAGCATGACCTTTGTAAGGTGATAAATGAAGCATTCCTTAGTTATCCCTCAGCCCCGTTCATCAGAACCCTTATTCCAGCTGATACTTCGGCTGAGCACTTTAGCATGATCTATATTAATCATTCAACTTTATTAAAGGCCCGAATTGATAAGAGAATAAGGAATAATACGGAGGTAATTAGCTTACCCTCAGCCTTTGAGCTCCCCAAGGTCTGTAGAGCACTTGTGGAAAGTAAGAAGGGTAAGATGCCAGGTCCAGATGGGGTCCCACTTGACATTTACTTGGATAATTCTGACTTTTGGGCAACACTTCTAAACATTGTGTTCGATGCTGTAGCAAAAGTAAACCCCTCACCCACTTGGAACAGCTCTGTAATCTTTCCCATCCATCAGAAAGGGGATAAAGCTCATCCCAAGAACTACAAACTGATTTCTGTCATGGACACAATAGCAAAAGGTATGGGTCATATTCTTCTACACAGATTGGGAGAATGGTTTGCTGAGAACAACATCTTAACCGATACCCAGTATGGCTTTAAGAAAGGCCTAGGCACTGTTGATTAGTGCCTAAATTTAAACCTAGATATCGGTAAATATACAGTTGTTAAAAAGGGGCTACTATGCTTGTCCTTTATGGATTTGTCAGCAGCCTTTTGGTTGTGTCAGACATTCGAAATTATGGTCAACCATGTTTGAGATTGGAGTTTGTCAGGGTATCTTATCTTTTATAGAATATCTCTATAGAGGGAACGTGGCCTGTGTCTGATATGGTAAAGACGGAGACTGCACAGAAAGGTTTATGATACACAAGGGCACAAGACAAGGATGTGTCCTGTACATTTTTTTATTTTCCCTCAATATAAATAGATAGATCATTTTTTGAAGGAGAGAGCGAAGTATATCCATTATTTTGGAGAGTGTCCTTTTCCCATGTTACTGTACATACACAGATGATGCAGTTTTAATAGCTGGAACAGGGAGAGGGCTTCAAACTTTAATTGACTAATTTACTGCATTCATGAATGAGTTAGTTCTGAGGGTTAACAAGTGTAAAACATGTATCAAGGTCTGTGGTCCTAGATTACTTTTACAAAACCTCTGTATTTTATCAATAACACCAAGATTATGTTTACCACACCCTTCTTCTATCTAGGAGCTTTATTTGGCATGAATTATAATTGGAAAACAATGCTTGCAAATTGAAAAGCCCTATTTGGGAAATCCATCGATGGTATACATTCTTTCTGTAAAATACTGGGTACAAAATCACTAAAAGAGCTTTCCAAGTTCTATACTAGTAAATGCATGGCAATTGCAAAATACAGAGCCGGCATTTGGGATATGTCCAATATAAAATCTCTACAACAAGTGAAAAATAATTTTGAGAAAAAAACTATTGGCGGTGCTGCATAGTTGCGCTAATTCCATGCTGAATTGGCTATCCCTTTTATCAACGATAGAATTAAATTACCCCCCCTTGTAAATTGGTATTCTGTTTTTACGAATACAGTTGCTAAAGATGTTACAGAGCTGCAAAGTAGAGTGGCCGAAGCGGAGGAGATGGTCACGGCAGTAGCTCAGACTGTAGAGACACATGAACAACAACTTCATGATTGCCTTGCTAAGATCGAGGACTTGGAAAACAGAGAGAGGCTTAATAATTTGAGATTGTTTAGGGTACCAGAGGGAAACAAAGATTCGGAGCCCCGAGGCTTTGTTGTTCCACTTCTCCAGAAAGCATTTCCTGATTTATCAGGTTGGGATTGGGACTGTCAAGTTCAAAGAGCACATAGGCTCCCTCTTACCATACAAAAGGCCAATACCCGATACCCTCACCCCGTATTGTTTTTTTGTGGTAATTTTTTGTTGAGACAAGCACTGTCCTTTAAGGCTCGTCCTAATGCCCCAGTGGCTGTGGATTCTCTATTGATATTTTTTAGGTCAGACTACGGAAAGAAGATGGAAATAATTAATGGATCCATTTAAGGCTGCTGGAGACCAGGCGTTTCTTCAAGAACCGGCTAAACTGAAAGTTGTGAAATCCACTTTTTTTTGTTTCAGCAATAGAGGCTAAATTGGCACTGACAAAGTGGCAGACTGTATAACTGGGTAGCTGGTTATAATTACCTGGAGCTTGCATGAGCAGCCCTGATGGTTTACCTATAGCTCGGATGGTTGGACACTTAGTTCCATGGGCAGCAGGGCTGTTGTACTATATGATGCTATGAGCGCTGCTTTTTGTTTATTTTTTGCTCTTCTTCCTTTCATTATAGGGGGTTAGTAGGGTTACTAGTAGGGTGTAGGGAATAGGATGTAAGTTTATAGACACTTATTGTCTGTTTATGATGGGTCAGGAAGGGCTGGGCTTGGGCCGTGGAGACGCTAGCTGCCATTTTCAGCGGCTGCTGTTTTGGGCGGGGGTGAGTCCTTCTGTGGGAAGTGGGGAGGATGGCCATGAATAAGGCAGGGGAGGGTGTTGCAAGGGGGGTGGGGTATTTAAAAAGTGGGAGAAAACATCAAAAAGAAGAGTGTTGCTATATACATGAACATGCAAGAGTGATAGGGATCGCTATGTTATTGTTTTTTATTATGTTTTGGCGGGTGTTATTAAACAGATATGGCATTATTAGATGTTTAGCTTGGAATGTAGCTGGCCTGAATAGGGGATCCAAAAGGCGAATAATCCGGGAAGAGCTTAAGACATATAAACCCCATTTGGCACTTTTGACGGAAACGCATTTAGCCTATAAAGATCGGCGTCTTTTGGAACAGCTTGGTCTAGAGATAGTTGTATGTACTTCTCAAAGTATATCGATTAGGGGAGCCGCTATCTTAGTGTCGAAAATGCTTGGGTGCCAAGTTCATAAAGTTTTATCAGATCAAAGGGGAAGATGGGCTATTGCTTTAATAGAAATGAATGGTGTTATTTATGTTTTTTGTGTCCTATACGGTCCAAACGTTGCCAACCCAACTATATTCGATAATATTTGCTTAGAGTTAGCCGGCTGGCAGGGGGCGATGGTAGTCGTGGGGGATTTTAATTGTGTTATTTCTTGTGGGTAGACTCCACTAGTCTACTGCTGAATCCAAGAATGACAAAGGTGAGAGCTTCTATCTTGGAATTGGCAAGATTATTCTCTTTGCAAGATGCTTGCCAGGCTTTACACTTAAATAAACCAGGCTATACGTATTACTCAGCACCACATCGTCAATACTCAAGAATTGATATGGCCTGGGTCTCAGATACTTTATTGGTATTAGCAGATATGGAGATATGCCCTAAAATTACGTCTGATCATAACCCCATAATCTTTTCTCTTCAAACAAAAACTGCTATTAATACTGCTTGATTATTTAAGTTCCCTAGGCATCTGGTAACAAATGCGGAATTCGGGACCTTTATTGGTAAACAAATCTCTGATTATCTCATAGATAACATTGGTTCAACCTCACTTTTGACTGTATGTGAGGCTATGAAAGCATACATTTGGGGAGCGAATAAGCAGTTTATATATCAACAGAATAGGGAACGGAAGGCCAAGTTAAAGGATGCGTTTCAAAAGCCTATTATTTGTGAACTAGTGCATGCCGATACAGTCCATTATCAAAGGACAGAACAAGACCATTTGTATTGACTGCTTTTGGAGCAGAAGGCAGTCATAAGCAGTGTATTAATGGAAAAAATAGCTGCCTGTTTCATTAAACAGAAGACATTACAATATGAATATGGTGATAGGATTGGGACAGTCTTGGCTCATCAACATAGTCAGCTCAAACTAAGATTAAGGCTATAAAAGGGGAGGGTGGTGTCCTTTTTACGGAACCCGGGGAGAAAGCTAACCAATTTTCTACTTTTGATCAGCAATTATACACTCCGGAAGTAAGCTTGAATATGACTGATATGATTAATTATTTGCAGCAGAGCAATCTACCGACTTTGACTGAGGAAGAATCCCTCTCTTTAGAACAGGAGGTTACAGTAGAGGAAGTTTTGGATACAATAGGGGGCTTTCATTAGGCAAAGCTGCAGGCGATGATGCTTTCCCTGCTGAGTTTTATAAGCACTTTAAAAACCATCTAACTCTGCTAATGCGCAATGTTATTTCCCAAATTGGTAGGACAAGACAAGTACCTGATTCATGGAATATCGCTAATATAGTTTTCTCCTTAAAGAAAGATAAAGACCCTGAAGAACGAGCCTCGTACCATCCTATCTCTTTAATTAACGCAGATGCAAACGTGTTCGCCAGGATATTGGCCACACGGTTAGCCCCGATGATGGCCAACTTGGTTTCTCCCCAGCAGCATGTGTTCATCACCGGGAGAGTTACAATTGCCCATGTTAATACAGCAATAGCTGCCTTTGATGCGGCGGGGAAGTTAAAAATTCAACTAGGCATGATATTATTGGATGCAGAAAAAGCATTTGACTTGGTGGCCTGGGAGTATCTTTGGGCAACACTTTTGGCATTTGGGATTAAAGAGAAATTTCGAAAGCTGATAGCTGCTAAGTATAGGGACCCGAAAGCTAAATTACTCTATGCTAAAATTCAAATCACACCTTTTTCTATTAGGCACGGTACGAGGCAGGGCTGTCCCCATTCACCCCTTTAATTTGCTCTTTACATAGAGCCATTTATTCTGACACTTTTGGCTAATTATGCAATGCCCCCGCTGAATATTGAGCAACGCTCTCTAAATTTGACGGCAGATGCCGATGATATAGCTATGTTTACTGAGAAACCAAGGGAGGCTACAGAAACATATAGACAGAGAGGCAAAACAATTTGGGCGTTTCTCCGGGTATAAGCTAAATCGGAATAAAACTCAAGTTTTGTTGAATTTTTAGCCGGAGGGTGTAGTAGAAGGTGTTTGTGAGAAGGCTACTTATCTGGGGGTATATATTTCTCCTAAAATTGAGCTAATACATTCTCTAAACAATTTTTTTTTTGAATAAAGTGGAAAAACATTTAAAGGCATGACATAAACTACCATTAAGTGTTTTAGGCAGATTAAATGTCATTAAAATGAAGATACTCCCCAAATTTCTTTTTCTTTTTAGGTCTAATCCTTTGCGTATTCTGAAGGTTTTTTTTAGAAAATTAGATAGTGTTCTCAGTAGTTTTATGTGGAGGTATCGGAAGGCAAGAAGGGCTGTAGGATTAATGAAACTTCCTTACAATCAGGGAGGGTTAGACCTACCCGATTTTAAACTCTATTTTTTTTGGTTTTTATTGGGCGTTTGCGGAGCCTTTTGAATCCTGAGTTAACGGAGGCATGGCATTGGATGATTTTGGGTGCTGAGAGCAAGATATTTCTCTATCGCATTAATGACTACTTTAAACGCGTATGGTTTAAGACCATACGGAACTCTGTTTATATATGGAAAAATATTGAGACAAGACTCTCTCTTCCCTTAATGGGGCAATCCAATGCTGCCCGGCATTTATCATGATAAGACAGCCCTTCAATGGGCCAAATATGGGGTAAATCTTTTGGAACAACTGTTTGATTGCAATGATATGAAGACATTCGAAAATCTCTCTGTAACATCTAATATTCCACAATGACTTTTCTTTAAATATTTACAGGTTAGAGACCATCTGGTTCGGAGGTTAGAAATACGGACGGTTAGCGGGGCTAGTTTGTGGGAATTTATCTATGGCCAGAATCAGCAGGCTACTATTAGCAAGGCATATCAAATGTTGTGTCAGAATAGGGCAGATGGGTCTGAGAAACTGGCGCTTAAATGGAGTGAGAATTTGGGGGAGGCTATTACTATTGACAAGATGAAGATAGCTTTTGATAATATTTCCCGATTTGTACACTCAACTAATCTACAACTGCAGTAATTTTAGACACTGTGTCGTCTTTATTATACACCCCGGAAAAAATTGCTCGATGGTCTCCAGCTGGGAATATATGGGCTGGGCCTCAGGGAGGGGCTTGTCAGATTTGTCCTAAATGGGTAACATGCAGCAGACATTCTACACATGTTTATGCTCTGCCCTTTGTTGAAGGGGTTCTGTGATAAGATCCTGGAGACTATCTCGAATAGATTAGGTGGGGATTTTAGGTTGTCAATAACAGAAAGGATGTTAGGATATGGAGAAGATGCTGGGCATAATGGCCCTATATTGTCAATAATGATTGTAGCTGTACGACTAGCGATAGCTAGAGCATGGTTATCTCCAAAATCACCTACGAAGATGGAATGGTGGTTAATTCTTAAAGATTTGGGGAAAGAGAGAAGGATTTGGCTAAAGTTAGGGGGAGTTCAGGCTCTCCAGAATATACATCTGTCTGGGGGTCCTAGAGTAGGAGAGCTTTAAGACATCTTGCTTTTAAGCTAAGAAATCACACTAATGAAGGTATCGCTCATAGAAAAGAAGCTTAGTAAGGAATGCTACTGTGGAATACTGTATATATGCTTGTGCCAATTTTTTATCTATGCTATACAAGAACGCCACCTGCAGACATCACCAGCTCATCAGACTGGCCAAGAGATCTTCCTTCAAAGACCGCCTGGACAACAACGCACACGACAGCAAAGAGCTCTCCAACCCCAGCGCCAACGACATCCTGCCCTCTTAAGACCTGTGCGACTCTCTGGCTACCTTCTTCCACCGCAAGATCGCCGACATCCATGAGAGCTTCAACACCACGACCACCCCAACCACGCCAGACACCACCCCTCCTACAAACGCCAATCGTCTGACCTCCTGGTCCAACGTCACCGACAACGAAACACGCAAGGTCATGAACTCCATCCACTCAGGATCTCCGTCAGACCCATGCCTACACCACGTATTCAACAAAGCAGAAGCAGTCATCGCACCCTAGCTGCGGAAGATCATGAACATCTCATTCGAGACAGCAACATTTCTGGATAGCTGGAAGCACACTGAAATCAACGCCCTCCTCAAGAAGCCCATGGCAGACCCCAAGGACCTCAAGAACTTCCGCCCCATCTCACTGCTCCCGTTTCTGGCAAAGGTCATCGAGAAAATCATCCACATGCAACTGGCCCGCCACCTCGAAGACAACAACATCCTAGACCCTTCCCAGTCCGGATTCAGACGAAACCACAGCACTGAGACAGCCCTCATCACCGCTACAGACGACATCAGACGCCAACTGGACAACGGCAAAACAACAGCCCTGATCCTCCTGGACCTGTCAGCTGCCTTCGACGCGGTCTGCCACCTCACCCCAAAAACACGCCTCCAAGAAGCCGGAATCCAAGAGAAGGCCCTCGACTGGACCACGTCCTTCCTCTCCGGCAGAACCCAGAGAGCCCGCCTCCCACCCTTCCGATCCAAACCCTCCAACATCATCTGCAGCGTCCCCCAAGGCTCATCCCTCAGCCCGATGCTGTTCAACATCTACATGACGCCCCTCGCACAAGTGGCCCACCAACATGACCTCAACATCATCTCCTATGCCGACGACACCTAGCTCATCCTCTCCATCACCAAGGACCCACATACTGCAAAAATCAATCTTCACGAGGTATTGAAGGCCGTCGCTGACTGGATGTGAAGCAGCCGTCTGAAGCTGAACTCAGACAAAACCAAGGTCCTCATCCTCGGACCCACCCCCTCAGCCTGGGACGACTCCTGGTGGCTGACCTTACTGGGAGCAGCACCCACACCCACCGACCACACACGCAACCTAGGATTCGTCCTCGACTCCTGCCTCTCCATGTCGAAGCAGGTCAGCGCCGTCTCCTCCTCCGCATGCTCTGCAGGATCTACAAGTGGATCCCAACTGAAACACGAAGAACGGTGCCACAGGCCCTCGTCAACAGCAGACTGGACTACGGCAAAGCACTCTACGCAGGAATCCCAGCAAAGAACCTGTGCCGACTACAACGCATTCAAAATGCCTCCGCCCGACTGATCCTCAACATCCCCCGCCACAGCCACATCTTCTCCCACCTGAGAGACCTACACGGGCTCCCCGTCCAGAAGAGGATCACCTTCAAGCTCCTCACCCACGCACACAAAGTACTCCACAACGCCGGACTGGCCTACCTGAACAGGAGACTCAACTTCTACACACCAACCCGCCAGCTCCGTTACGCCACCCTCGCCACCGTCCCCCGCATCCAACGAACGACCTCTGGTGACAGATCCTTCTCCTACATCGCCGCCAAGACCTGGAACGCCCTTCCTACCCACCTTCGGCAGACCCAGGACCTACTCGCCTTCAGAAGACTCCCCAAGTCCTGGCTCTTCGAGCAGTAGCGCCCCCCCAGCGCCTTGAGACCCTCGCGGGTAAGTAGTGCACTCCATACATTTTCTGATTGATTTATTGATGTCCTATGTCCAAAATGGACAGCAATGCTTCGTGCTCACCAGGTTTTATTTCAAGCTGCTTCGGCTGATGGTCGGCTTTTCTGCCAGCTGTTTCCCTTTATCTGACCTGAGCCTTTGATCCTGCAGTCAGTCCAGTCGATGCTCCATATATTGTTTTTTGTTATTTTTATCAAACTCCTAGGAGGAAAATTGTATTTGCCTTTTCTCTAAAGTTTTAATTTTCAGCAATGCAGACCTGCTCTTCTGTTCCTACAGCAACTTCATATCCCTTTCATATTTGGCACGGTTGAATCTTTTATTTTGCATATACTAAAAATGAGGAAAAATGTAACTGTGTAATACTTAATGTATTCAGTATTTTGTACACAGGAGCAATTTGTCGTATTTTATCTAATGTATACACTGCAATTGTTTTATTCCTTTTAATCCTTAAACATGACACTCTGTGTATTCAGCATTCACAACAGCCCTTTGATGTATGTTATCCAATTGTATGTACTCTATTTGTTTTGAATGTTCATACCAACCATTGTTCTTGCTGAAGGCTTGTGAAGTCCGACTGCAGAAGATGTTGACAAAAGTGTAGTATCTAAACCATGTTGCATTGGAATATCTGTTAAAAATGGATATAAGATACATATTTAGTTAAAAAAATACATAGGTAAATCATATTTCAAAACAAATAATTTGCAATATTCTTAGTTTAATGTCGTGATCATAATTCCTTTATATGTTTTGAACAAATACATTAGATTTTCAAAATAATAGGATTTTAAAAAACTATTATTATATGCATTACCTACTTTAGAAAATTATAGTAAACATAAGTGCAACTATTAATTTATTTTTGAAATCTAGATATTACAGAACAGAGCATCAAATTAATTGTAAACTTGATTTTCCTGAAGACTGTAGATAAACATTTCTTTTATGAAGGAAGTACACATGAAATAAGTGTATTCCTAATGATAGATACATAATTATGTATTTATTATTTTAGGCAATCATAATTCATATTGCATTATGATTATTTTAAGTGAATAATAGCAATTAAATTAATAATATCACCGTGATTTAGTTGAAGGCATATGATTTTTTAAATGTATAATATATAATTTAATGCATACATTTGTATATATTGTCATCAAGTATTATATAGAATTAATTTAAATAACTGAAATATTGTTTCAAATTATGTTTATTTATTACATTTAATAAAATATTTTGCAAAAAACGAATAATTTAGTTTTATTTATATATTTATATATTTTGTATTAACATTGCATTGAATATATTTTTATAGGTAAAACGTGAAAATAAGGTAATATAATTTATTTTCTGTCAACTTTTGATTTAAATTCCTGACTCCACTATTTTCTATTGGTGGGTTTTGCAGGACTAATGGTGGCCACATTTGGTGCTCTAGCACAGAGCTGCAGTACATTTGCTACTGGTTTATGACAAGTATAACTGTAAAACTGCAATTTGTGAATAGCAACGAATTACTCTTTTGAAGATGGTGCATGACACTCTGCTTAACCCTACCTAAACTGTTTGTTACTCCTCCCTGAGCCACTTTCATTTATTTGTAAGTGTTCCCAATTTTCCTGCCAATCCCCAATGTCCTTTCCACAATTACCACTAAAACATATACCTACGAGGTGAAGATTCCCACACATGAAAGATAGGAGAGGCAGAACTCAGACTTACACATATAGGTTCGTGAATAGCATTTTGGAGCATGTTAGCATTTGGATTGTAAAACTACTAAATAAAGTTTGGAAATAGGCCCCATTTTCTAACAATATGGACATACTGACCTTATAAGGCTTATATTGCAGTGGCCTAAAGACAAAAAATATATGTGTTTCTTGTTCAGAAGAATGATTTCATTACATTTGTCATTTTATATAATAGAATATTATGACAAGCAAAATTAATCACATTACAAGATAAAGTAATTGTACTATGTGTGTATTATTTTAAAGAACTAACAGCTATACTACTAATCCTTTTGTAAATATCAACAGAGGGTATATTTTCATGACATTTACTCCGTCAAATATACTTCCTACAATCATTCATTCCTTTGTTTTAAGAACAAACAACCAATATGATTAAGATAGTTATAGTTCTAACTATTGAGGATTTAAAACACTACATACACACATTTGCAAATATACATTTGTGTACAATAATTTAAATAAAATAAATTATTGATGTTAGGAAATAATTAAATGCATACTGATTGTATGTTCTATGAACTAAACTGCCCTTCTATGTCACAACTAGGTCCCACTTATGTAAGTACATCTGCTTGACAACTAGAACTCTGATTTGATTTTGCATGGGACAATGTTATTATGTAAATCTTAGAAAGCAATGAAGTATTTTTATTGAACCACAATGTTCAATGTTCCTACTGTTGATTTTTAAGACAGAACATAAATTTGCATTTCTATTTGCAGTAACAACATTTAATGGTTATTTCAAAGTGATGGAGATTGTGCCCATATCATTTCCTATCAGTCCAAAATTATTATCATGTTATTTTTTAAATGAATGTAAGATAAAATGGTAGGACTAATGGCTATATGCATAAAATCTTTTTTCTGTTTGCAAACAGCAGATTCGCAGAATCGGGCCATTTGCAACAGAAAAAAAGGTTTTTAAAATGTACTAAAGCCAAATTACAATCCAGTAAACTGTTACCGAATCACAATTTGGGGTTGCAAATCGGTATTTGAAAGAGGAGTGTTTTGGGCGTTCGTGCCTAATACTGATTTGCAGAGACATGTAGGGCTTCGCAAGCCCTCTTGACAGTTCCCCGCTTCCGAAGGAAGAAATGGGGAGGCTCAAAGTTTTCCACCCTCGCACCAATTCTATGGAATTCCTTGCCTCCAGAGCTTAGGTCCATACCTTTCTACCCCCAATTCCGAAAAAAACTCAAGACCTATCTATTTACCAAAGTTTTTAGTTAGATCACTTGTTCTCCTGTTATCATTTCTTTTACCTCTCTCATTCCCACCCCTGGAGGTTTGTCTGTTTAGCGCCATGAAACCGCTGGTGAAAGAGCGCTTTATAAATAATTTTAAATTCAAAAATTCAAATTCATGTATGAATGTTTTGTGACAAAATTATGGTTAAAAATACATTCATTTTTTACTGATTCCCCAAGAGTGATAGTAACCGTTCACACATGGGGACGGGTCCCCAAGAAACCCCTTCCCCTTCGTGAATGTTGATACAAATATTTTTTAAGAGCAGGCAGTGGTTCCATGTACCATTACGAATTCTTAAAAAATCAAGCGTAAATGTTTAATTTTTTTCTTTTTAAATGCATCCTGCTTTCCTTCACAGAAAACAGGCTGCCTTTAAAAAAAAAAGATTGCTTTATTAAAATGTAATCAGAGACAGAGTGGTCTGTGATGGTTTCAATTCCCAAGGGTCACAACAGAAACCTGCCTTATTGATATTTATGAGGTAGGTCTATTGGTGAATCACTATTTTCAACTTCTATGTTTCCATACATTAGGAATTGTGATTTACCAATTGCGATTCACAATGAATCCCTAAATTCTGTACATGCAGTACTGTGTTATTTATATTGATCAAAGCTGCAGGGTGCAACAGAGCATGGGTAATGGTGCAGGCAAATTTTGTAAAAGGAACAAAGGGTGAACGAAATGCTGAACAAAGCAAATATTCACCCCCAGTCACAAAGATCTGGGATTAATCCATTGTTCTTTTGCTCACCACGCTACTCCAGTTTGGACTCAGCCATTTGCAAATCAGTCTTGACCCTGTGCCTCTTGGGAACAGTCCAGCCCGAACTGCCAAGCAGATCCTCCCTGGACAGGAATCAAGCATCCTGGGACCAATTTTGGGCATCACCCTCATCTGCCAGGCTAGCTTGAATCCAGTGGTGCAGTGAGCAAGGGACCCACAAGGGACCCACATCTGGGCATACCCTTCCCACTTAGGGCGACAAAAGCAAAAGGAACACATTTTGTAGCATTGTGTTGTGTCATTTAAAAAATGTTGCAATGCGGCACATTTACATGAATACGGTGCACCCCTGTGTTTTCTCTTTAGCTCGCACTATAAATAGCCACCTAGCACCAACACAGACACCCTTGCGTCATAGTGCAAAAGTGCCCGCATTACAGGTATGATTGTTTATGTGCATGAAGGAACACCAATAATGGTGATTTGTTACTTCTATGTGGGTTTCATTCTACATAGAATTAGCAAATCCCAATTATTTAAATACCAAGTGCACTATTATGATGTGACCGCCCATGGGGTGGTCGCAAACATCAATTTCACAATAGAAGCTTGTGCGGGGGGTGGAAAAGGCCTGCAGCACAATAGTTCACTCTGAAATTATGTTTTGAAACATCCCTGCACTGTGTGGCAGGCACCTCACAGTGCAGCGATGTTATGGGGGGCACAAAAGCAGGCACGGCCGTGCAGGGCGTTATACCGGGGGGGTGACGTCAGGCGGGGGAGGGTCAGGGTGGAGGGTTGTAAAATGCGGGATATGGACCATTACAGATAAGTACCGGGAAAAAAAAAAGAATTTTGTTGCCCGGGCTGCATCACATTTGGCGATGCAGCGCAGGTAACGAAATTCTTTTTTTTTTTTTCGGTACCTACCTGTAATGGTCCATATCCCGCATTTTACAACCCCCCACCTTGACCCTCCCCCGCCTGACGCCACCGCCCCGGTATAACGCCCTGCATGGGACGTGCCTGCACAAAAGGAGCTCCCATGCTCAAATGCAGAGGGCCACAGGAAAAGGGGCCCCTGCTAGAGGCTTCCAATGTCACCTTCTGACAGCCTTTCCATGTCGTAAAGGCTACATGGAATTGCTGTTGGAAACCAACATCATCATCCAGATGGCAGAACCCGTCAGAACCACGTCAGAATCCCTTTGCAGGTTTAAACTCCAACCGGCACCATACTAATACAGCGGTCAGACTTTAAACCTACCATCTCGGGTGGAAACCCTTTGACGGCTGGTCGGAGGCTTTCTGCCTGACATTGTAATCAGGCCTTATGTGTTAATGAGGACATGGACTTATTTACTCACCCAAAAGACATATACATTTGAAAATGTTGTGAATTTTGGAATTGGGGAATGAGAGAAGGTGGCCTTAGGAGTATTGTGTACATTGAGCCAAATGAGTACACATGTGGGATCGCCTGTTGCTTTAATGTTTTGCACATGTAAACAGTAAAACCACTTAACTAACTAAAAGGTTATCGATTTTTAACATTGGTCCAGAAAAGAAGCTTTAGCCCTCCTAATATAGAGACATTTTTATAGCTTATTTTCTTTTGTCCACCCCACCTTCAAAGCTCATTAAGCCTCTAGTGTGGAATACTTCCAATACCTTTTCCTTCCATGCAGGAATTGGGATAGAGGAGCCTAGGAGACCCATTGCATGCTGGTGGGACTGGAACAGGGCCAGACTGGGAACCCAAAGTAGGCCTGGCAAATTTTGTCAGATCACCCCCCATATGGTACATTTATCACTGGAGTGATCTTATCATTTTCACTGTTGCCTGAAAACTTCTGGATATACAAGGAACTCTGCAGCGGGAGATTTCAAAACTGCTGCACTGCCACCAAAATCTGCCCCCTGTAACAAAAGCAGGTCGCAACCTGCCAGCCTCCTGGGGAAATGCATGATGCCCAGTCCGGCCAGTCCGGCCATGGACTGGAAGTAGAGGGAACGGACTTTAGATGCAAATGATTCTATCTCATGAGTATGTCATCCTGTGAGCATCAGTCACTGAATCCAGCATTCACCCTAAACTACTAATCTGGTCCACATTTCCTTACACTGACTGTTAGGTATGCTTTGCACCTGAGATCTGAACAGTTTTCGTTCTACTCACACAATTTCATCATCTATTACAGTTTGTGCCTTTTCAGACAAGCACGGGGCTCTTTTGCTTGTCAATGCAGTAGCCTCTGTTGTGGAGCAACAGAGGTATGTGGTGTGAGTGGCAAATGGTTCAGTTTGTATGTCATTTTTTTATAGGGGAGGCAACATGTATTTGTAATTGGTAGATGTACATCAGGTATATTTTGACGGAACATCTGGTTAATTTTTATGGATCTCTGACGTATGCTTTGCTATCCACCATTCGCATTCTCTGTCACAATGGCTTGGTGCAAAATTCAAATTCAGATTCTGATGTTCCACTACAGGAATGTTGCTAGACATATGACCACCAACAGAAGGAGGTTGACCCGCCAATGGAGAAAGGACCACCAATAGATTTAACTTTGCCTTGACAGAAAATAACCTTAAGTATACAGAACGGTCATCTGCTAATCTGACAGACCACAATATTCCAACATGGCAGAGGAATAGTGTCCGAATAAGACGAAATCTAAATGAGGTCATATGCCTTTACCTAGCTACTATGAAATACATTTGGCTTCAATACAAAATATTCTGAACTTCTGAATGTCTCTTGTTATTCTTTAACTATTATTTCCCCCAGCATATTTGAACAGTAGAAAGATGTGCTCAGCGTTGTACAGCAGAAAGTTAGAGTAAAATAAAAATAACAAAACCTCTATAAAGAGCCATATTTCTTATCCTGCCATCACTTCCGGGGGTTCATTCTGTTAGGAAGGACAGGTTGAATCAATTTTCTCATAGTTTGGAACATTACTGACTCTCGCTCTGGTTGAGCCTTTCTCTCATCCAAAAGCAGCACCTATATTCGACGGTACAGATTGTTCACAGGCAGAGATTATGATGGCCTTTCTAATCAGACACGTTTAAATACGTAAGGTATTATTCTAACATTCAACAAAAATCTGTATCACAGGATATATGGAGAGAGAAAAAAAGGAATTCTAAAAGCAGCAGTGCATTAGCATAATCCTTCCGTTTTGAAATAAATTAATTTTACAATTTCCAGAGGGTTGCAAACACCTTCAATTCATAGAAATAGTCACATGATTCCTACTCACTCATATGATCTTAGCTGGGAAGGAAAGAAATGAACTGCGTATCAGAATTTATTTCAGGCTTAATTGATTGTTAAGGGATATTAAAATGTAGTCATGCTCTGGGGAACACTGTCTGAGCAATAAACTAATCCTTTCTCAAGATGTGCACTGTTTGATGTACATTTCTGAATATGGAAACTGGAACCTATATTAGGTTTGCGTCTTAGAAATTCTTTCTGACCTACCCCTTGTGATGTGGTCAAAAAGTTTCCAAAGTTCAGCTTTCTTCTAATTACACAGGTATGCATAATTTATTTGTGGTAATCGACAAGAAAAAGAGGAAAGCCTTTGCAATTTAGCCTGGTGAAATTTCCCAGTAGAACAAAAATGCCTTAACCACAAACACAGTGATTAAAGCATTGTATGGGGTTATTGTTTGATGGCTTTATTTTATGTTAAATTGTATTTAAGTGATTGTCGGAACTGTACTCAAGTGTATTGGCAAACCTCTACTCTACCAGCAGCAATACCATTCAGATATTTTATAGCACAAACATGCTTTTTGTGCGTTTACGTGAAAAGATTTGTTTGACATTATAATGTACATCCTTGTTGCTAGCCACAGGCCCCTAGAGTGCAACTAGAAGTCTAACCACATATCTCTCTGCTCATATCTGTTTTAACATTACGAATTGATTTCCTTCAGTTTGTATAAACATATTTATCGGAATATGGAGATTATGTAGTAATGGAATACATTTGAGGCAGAAGAGGACACATAAAACTGTAAAACCACGTATTTAACTGAAAGGTTATTAACGTACACCTTTGGATTTTTATTACAGTACCCCAAATGTACATTTTTATCATTCAATGAATCAATCATTTATAAAGCTCATCACTATCATCCCTAGGGGTATCTTGGTACTGAGGGTGCTCTGCCTCTGTCAAAAAGCCAGGTTTTGAGTTTCTTCCTGATGTCCGCCAGGGCGGGTGTTGTTCAGAGGTGGAAGAGTAGGTTGTTCCAGGTCCTGGCGGCAATACAGGATCAACTTGATTATGAAACAGAAAAAAATGTGTTGAAGAAATAAAAGCCTTCTAAGGGGTTCACTGATACACCTGGTCCGTTGAACCAACAAAGAAGACATTGGCACGGAAGCTGTGATATAAAAACAATGCATTTATTAACCACAGATGATGGAGACTGTGTCATACGGTACCCTAGGGCCACTGTAGGAGCCAGTCTAGGGAGTACAGAGAACAGGGGCCTTATATATGCATAGGTTACATAGTCAGCATAAAACCAAGGGCAGGTCCTGGCACATGCAAGCATTGTTTTTCACTAATATGGGTATACAAAATTTGCTTGCTCAACAAAGTGGGAGGGGAGACTAAACTGAACACATCAGTAAGAATAGCCTGACAGTTCTATACTAGGAGCAGGTGCATTCTACTAGCCTCTCTGGGCATGTGCAAGGCTCTGGAAGAGGGAGGAGAAAGCACATGGCAAGCACATGGCTAACTAAGATAGCTGCCAAATACAAAATGGCTTTCAGCTCATGCTAACAGCGATTCCTTCAATCTTTAACAGTGTCGCATATGATGTATCTGTAATGCAAGCTAATAAATGGCCAGGAGAAACCCACAGACAGAGACCAATGATGTCCCAATATTGCCTTGTCTGTAGCTTTTTACAAGCCTAATTAGCAAATCCACCAAACCCAATGAGTTTTCATTCTCCAGTTACATTTGAGTTATTAGCAAGGAGCTATGATATGGATATCACTGCAAGGAGAACTGCAGAATGTGGAGTTGGGCAGGCATGAAAGTGCCATGACACGACATTCCAAGACCTTTACTTTATTTTGTTGGGGGCATTCATATAGCTAAACTAAGGTCCTGTGAGGTAGGGGGTGAATTTCTAACTAGAGTGATAGGACCATTAGCAAGTAATCCATTTGTACAGAGTGCTTACCAAGACCCGTTATATCATTCTGGGGATAAATGAATATGATAAAATGTAGATTGCCATATGTCAATGTCCTTCTGTATTAGAGGGAAAGAGTATGTCAATTCATTTAGCTAGTGCTATACATATACAGAAGAGGTGAGTAGTAAAGGTACCTGCATTCTATTCCTTCATGAAATATAAAAGGGATGGAACTTTTAACTAGTTCTTAATATCAGGTGGTAAACGAACAGTCTTCCAATTTAAAAGGGCTTGCATACATCCGATCGGAGCTTTGGAAAACTTCCAATGTTCTTAGAGATGGCAAGTTCTTTGCACCCTTCCTTTATTTTTTTGCAAATTGAGACACATTCTTAAGGTTTTGAGTCCTGTTCCTTGCCCTCTTATACTGCCGTACAAATATCTTCGTATTTTCTATATTTGGCCTAAAATATACACTTTAGTGAATTATTTTCTGGACAGTTTTTTCTCCCTTCAAACCTTTACATTTAGCTCTTTTGCCAGCTGATTCTCGTTGATGTCCTACAATACTGTGAGCAATGCAGGGTATGTGGCTTCAGTAAGCTTCTACCCTTCCCACAAAATCTTCAAGATGAAGAATCAAGGGAAATCCTGCATGCTGAGGCTGAGTCTATGAGTAATTTTCTTCTTTTTCATTCTTCTGCTATTTCTTTTTCTTCATATTATTATTATTATTATTATGATTGATAATAATAATATTAACAATAATACTACTACTACTACTACTACTACTAATAATAATAATAATAATAATAATAATAATAATAATAATAATAATACACAATCATATAGTCACTTTCCCTCAAAGGTTCAGTTTCCAATCTGGACGTACTCAATGTGAAAGTGAGATTTGCCTCAATGCTCTTACAAATGTAAAAGAAAGGCGTTTTACATTGTGCACTCTGATAAATGGATAGAGTTCTACATTGTGAGCTTTGTGAAATACACCATAGGTGGGGGCACTGAGAAAGATTTTTACACAGAACCCTAGAAGGCTAGAATAGTCTACACTGTGTACATTTGTCATTTTAGGTTTAATATTTGGGTGTAATACCTTTTTGTAATGAAGCAAATGAGTCAGTAGTATATAAAAATCAGAACATTTGTAAAACGCACTACTTACCCGAGAACGATCTGCCGCCGGAGGTCGCTTTTTGGATGTGGGGGACTGTGGCGAGGTCGGTGGAGCGTAGCTGGTGGGTGTAAAAGCTGAGTCATCTGTTGAGGTATGCTGGTCCGGTGTTGTGAAGTGCCTTGTGTGCATGGGTGAGGAGGTTGAAGGTTATCCTACAGGGAGCCAGTGCAGGTCTCTCAGGTAGGGTGTGATGTTACTGCAGTGGGGGATGTCGAGGATCAGGCATGTAGAGGCGTTCTGGATGCGTTGAAGTCGTTTCAGGCATTTGGCCGAGGCTCCTGCGTAGAGTGTGTTTGCGTAGTCCAACCTGCTGCTGACGAGGGCCTGGGTGACCGTTCTTCTCGTTTCAGTGGGGATCCACTTGTGGATCTTGCGGAGCATGTGGAGGGTGTTGACCCAGGAGGAAGAGCCGGCGTTGACCTGCTTTGTCATGGAGAGGGTGGAGTCGAGGATGACCCATAGATTGCGTGTGTGGTTGGTGGGTTTTGGAGCTGTTCCCAGTGCGGTCGGCCACCAGGAGTTATCCCAGGCCGAGGGTGTGCATATGAGAATGAGGACTTCCGTTTTGTCTGAATTTAGTTTCAGTCGGCTGTTCTTCATCCACTCGGTGACAGCTTTCATTCCTTCGTGGAGGTTGGTTTTGGCAGCGTGGGGGTCCTTAGTGAGGGAGAGGATCAGCTGGGTGGCATCGGCGTAAGAGATGATGTTGAGGTCATGCAGTCGGGTGACATGGGCGAGCGATGCCATATAGATGTTAAACAGCATTGGACTCAGGGATGAGCCCTGGGGTACGCTGAAGATGATCTTGGTTGCCTAGGAGTGGGAGGGGGGAGGCTGACGCTCTGTGTTCTGCTGGAGAGGAAGGAGGTGGTTTAGTCCAGGGCATTCTCTTGGATCCCAGCATGGTGGAGGAGTGTGCGTAGTGTGTGGTTGCAGACCGTTTCGAAAGTGGCTGACAGGTCCAGGAGGATGAGGGCCGTCATTTCTCCGTTGTGAAGCAGGGCCCTAATGTCATTGGTGGTTATGAGGGCAGTTTCGGTGCAGTGGTAGCTGCAGAATCTGGACTTGGATGAGTCCAGGATGCTGTTCTCCTCGAGTAGCAGGTCAGTTGTTTGTTGATGGTCTTCTCGATGACCTTCGCCGGGAATGGGAGCAAGGAGATGGCCGGAAGTTCTTGAGGTCCTTAGGGTCCGCCTTGGGTTTCTTGAATAAGGCGTTGATCTTGGCATGCTTCCAGCTCTCCGGGAAGGATGCAGTCTTGAAGGAGATGTTGATGGCTTACCGGACATTGGGTGCAATGGTGTGCTGGCTTTGTTGAAGATGTGGTGTCGGCATGGGTCTGACAGAGATCCGGAGTGGATGGCGTTCATGATTTTGATGTTGTCATTGTCATTTTGTGTTGTTCCAGGAGAGCAGGCGGTCAGTGCAGATGGTGGTCATGGGGCAGGGGTCTCAGTGGTTGTCGGGGGGTCGTGGCATTGAAGCTGTCGTGGATGTCTGAGATCTTGCGATGGAAGAAGGTGGCAAGTGCATTGAACAGGTCTTGCGAGGGTGGGATGTCGTTGGTGTTGGAGCTGGGGTTGGAGAGTTCCTTCACATTGTTGAAGAGCTCTTTGCTTTTGTGCGCGTTGTTGTCTAGGCGGTCTTTGAAGGAGCCCTTTTGGAGGATATGATATGGTGATGGTGTCTAGGGGTGGCGATCTTGTGAGCACCGTGGCAGTCCGGTGTTCATTAACGGTGCTATTTTTTCTCTAGCTTTCTGCACGTTTGCTTGGAGGCCTGGAGGTCTTCAGTGAACCAGTTGGCTTTCTTGCTGGTATGGCTGTTGGAGGGTTTCTTGAGCAGGGCGAGGGTGTTGGCGCAGTCGTCGATCCACTGTCTGAGGTTGTGGGTGGCGGTGTCGGGGTCAGTGTGCGTGGCGGGTGGGCTCCAGGTGAGGTGGTGGTTAGGTGGTCTTCAGTGACTTTGCTCCAGCAACGGCGAGGTATCTGTTGGGTGCATTGGTGCATGGTGGGTTTCCGGAAGGTGAAGTGGATGCAGCGGTGGTCGATTCAGTGGAGTTTGGTGGTGTGCACAGGAAGACTAGGTCCTAATCCAACCAACTAAAACTGCTTCTCCTCAGTTCTAAGAATAGCAGAATTACATCAGTACATTCTATAAGACATAAATGCATTCCAAATGACATCGCAAACATGGAAATAGTAAGACAGTTCCATAACTAAACATTTCATGTAACAAAGCTTTATTAACAAAGTGAAGTGTACAAATTACCAGGTGTCTCTTTTTTTAAAACTAAACAACTAGAGAAAAAGATAAATAAAATAACCTAAGTCCAAGATATAATGTTTTTGTAAAAAGCAATTGCCGTCAACAGAAACCCTTTCCTTCACAGACTCACCCGAATATATCCCACTGGTTCTACACAGTCAGCATTCAAAATGCTTCCACTGGAGTTTTTACCATCCAGAGGGCTTCCAGTGGAACTTCCAGAACAATCACATTTTTCACCATTCTCATTAAACCACACACCACCATTTTCCAACCTTTCTTGCTCAAACAAATACTCCTGGCTAGGCTTGAGAACTATTATAGCACTTTTGTTCCAGCAGCCTTTGTCTTTTAGCAGGAAAGCAGAATCAGTAACTCTTTCCACCATGAATGGCCAGAAAAGTTATAAGAACATTTGCACTGTAAGGTATGTTTGATAATACGCACCCAATCACCAATTTAAACCACCTTACGTCTGACTGTATGACAGGTATTATGGTAAGATTTACCAGTCAACTTATGTTATCTCTAGCTTTAGCAACACAACTCTCCAAAGTATCACCTTTCACGTTTTCTCCAAAGGCAGGTGTCACAAGTGTCTTACCTTGCCTACCTCTCATCAAAAAGTATGGAGGCACTCCTGTACTTGTATGGGGAGTAACATGATAACTCCAAATCTTTTCTCTCAAAAATTCAAATTTGTCCAGTTTGCTTGCCAATGCTGATTTAATCCCTTCGTTTATTTAATTATTAGCCCTCTCACTTGACTATTTGCTTTTGGACAATAAAAAGACACCTTTTCAGAACAGACTCCAAATCTTTTAAGAAAACTTAACATCTTGGAAGAAACAAATTGCACCACATTGTCAGACATAAGGACACTGGGTGCTCCTTCAATTTGGAAAATGTTATGTCAAAAAACATATAACTTCATCTGTATTGGGATTTTCAACAAAAGTATGATCGACTTGGAAAAATGATCAATAACACTATCACAAATCTACTCTGCCCACCCAAGCAATCATAGGGTCCTGGAAATCAATAGAAATTCTCTCCCAATGTCGAAGAGGTACTGCTTGAACAGCTAAAGACTCAGAAGAAACCTTCCAATGTTTATCACATCTAACTTATTCTTTACAGTTATCAACAGACAACTACAGCATCCATCCCAGGCCCCCAATAATGTAGCTTGCATATTTTTTTGTACCTGAAACTCCAGGATGCCCAGAATGAGCTAACTCAACTAGCTTGTTCATAACACCCGCAGAAGTTACAAATAAACCATGACTCAGCAACATATCATTTTCAATGCTAAGCTCTCTAGAAACCTGAGCTAAACTCCATAAACAAGGGTCTAAGGGGCATATTAGCAAGAAATTTGTTACAATTATCACTGTTTTAGCGGCAGGAAACTGCCGCTAAAACAGCGATAATGGACTTGCTAATATGTGTTATAGAATTCCAATAGAAGTCCAGGTTAGATGTTCTGCATATCTAACCAGGGCTTCTATTGGAATTCTATAACGCATATTAGCAAGCCCATTATCGCCGATAACAGCGATAATTTTAACAAGGTTCTTGCTAATATGCCCCTAAATTCATGCTGGATGGCCAACAACTAACCACAAACTGTTTGACTTTGGCCAAAACACTATCCTTGCATGCAAATTCAATCTATTAACGCTCTGAAATGACCAAATTACAAGAACTCAAAGCATACATCAGTGCGACAACAAATTAATGCTGATCAATGACCTCCCCCTCTGACCCTTCATCGGGAGGAAGTCTAGACAAACAATCCATTGTGACGTTTTTCCCTCCAAGAATGTGCTTAATTTCAAAATTAAATTCCTGTAACCTCGCAATGAGTTTCACTAACCTAGAGGAAGCATTGCCTGAAGAGGCGGCTTGTGATCAGTCACCAGAACTAATGGACGCCCCCGAAAAAAGTTCTTAAACTTTTCCACAGCCCACACACCCACCAAGGCCTCCTTCTCAATAGTACTGTCAGGTTTTTCTGCTCCACAAATACCTCTAGAGATGAATGATATAACTCTTTCCTTGCCATCCACCATTTGAGTAAATACTGCCCCTAAACGAATGGCACTGGCATCAACTGTAACATAAGATTTACCATTAGGATCAAAGGTATTAAGTCCAGTTGCCTTTGCGATGAGTTTTTTAACCTGTGCAAAAGCCTCATCATGTTCTGAAGTCCAAACAAATGCTACTCCCTTTTTAAGAAGTTGCCTTAAATGTTCTACTACAAGACCATAATTCCTCACAAACCTAGCATAGTACTCTCCCAAGCCTAAAAAGTAGCATAAAGGGTCCTTGTTCTGTGGTTTACTAGCTTTGTATAAAGTGCTAACAAGATCTGCCTTGGGGAAAATGCCATTACTAGTAATCCTATGACCTAAGTAGTCAATCTCATTCACCAAAAACTTGCACTTGGCGGTACTTACCGTCATCCCTTTACTTTCCAACACTTTAAGCACTTTTTTCCAATATGTTGTTCTGCTAATCGCATGTTTCTGCAAAAATCAAAATGACGTCTTGAAAAGCCTGAACTCCTCCCAATCCCTGAAGCAACTTCTCAATTAACTTCTGAAAAATGCTGGCCTCTGTGGCCAGCATAAACGGCATTCTCAAAAATCTAGAACCGAAACGGAGTAAAGAAAGCAGTGAGAACTCTAGATGTATCATCAAGGACCACCTGATAATAGGCAGATTTAATATCAATCACCGAAAAATACTTTGGTCTATTGACTGCCGCTAATATCTCCTGTATTTTTGGCAAGGGTTAAGTATCCACTACAATATTGTTATTCAATGAACTAAGGTCCACACACAAATTCAAGCGTAATAACAATGGCAGAAACCCACTCAGAACTGTCCGTAGGTTCAATGATGCCATCAGCACACAAGGCATCTAAATGAGATTTTAAGTTCTGACGCATACCTAATGAAACCATACGAACCTTATGCTAAAGAGGTGTAGCTTCTTTTTTAAAATTTCATTTTGGGAGTGAAACCTTTAACTTGACCAACTTTGTTTTGGAAAACAGTTTTGTGTTTGGCTCCTATATCCTCCACACTTGACCTCTCAACAATCACACTTTTAATAGAAATGTCTCCCAACCGAATAGGGCAATCCGTACCCAGACACAAAATGACTCCCAACTTTCCAAGATCATACCACCCTACAATGTTTTTACCATCAATAGCCACATAGATCTTTGTAACCACATTGTGCCCTTTAAATTCCAGATTCTCTTCAAAATACCCCAACATGTGAATTTCAAAATTACCAAATGCTATGGGATTAATATTCGTTTGTTTTAACTTGACGTCAACCCAATTGTCTTTAAAATAAACATTAGACAAAATGGTAATGTGTGACCCCGAGTCAGCCATAAATTCGGTAGTCACCTTTCCAATCTGTACAACCCACAATAGCGCTTTGAAAGGAACCCCAACATTACTGACTGTGCAGTCAATTGATGGATTATAGACAGTAAGGAGTAAGTTCTCTAAATCATACTCAACATTCTAAATAGTATTCACCATTGTATTTGAAGCTGCTTTTAGTGCCCTGCACACACTCTGACAATTATACATTTCTTCCTTAAAGAAGGACAATCAACACATTTAGCTAAATTCATCTTTGACCCACATCTATAACAACTAGGTTTACTTCCCTTTCCCACTTCTGTTTTGACTGAGCTCTTAACAGACTGAATTGTACATGCAGGAGAACAAGCTGTATTTTTGTCAGTTGTAATGGCTCTGGCAGATTTAATAGATCTTTCAGTACCTTTTGCTCGGGCCAGAATATCTGCCAACGTAGGATTACAACAGGCTAATAACCTTTCTTGCACTTTTTTAAACTCACAGTTAAAGACAAATTGGTCTCTTATGCAGTAATCAACGTTGGCTACAAATTCACAATTGACAGCTAACACTCTAAGCGCTGCAACATACTCCTCAACTGATTCATACGCATGTTGTTTTCTTTTGTGAAAGCTGTGTCATTCTATCATAACGTTAGGCTCTTCTTCACACTACTTCTCCAATCTTGCTACTGCTTCCTTAAACACATTCCACCCATCACCTTGACCTCTTGGTGCAGTTATAGGAATCACATTTTCAAAAATGTCTATGGCTGCTATACCCAAAAAACTAAATAAAGTCGCTTTCTTCCTGTCTGGAGAAAAAACATTATCATCAATCCCCACAAGGTAATTTTCAAAAATGTTAAACCATTTTTTCTACCTAAATTTTAACTTACCAGGGACCTGTAAGAAAATTGCAGGTTGATTACAGAATTGCAAACTTCCCATGACTCTGTAATATACCTTTGCACAGAGAGAAATGATATATATATATATATGTGATCAAGGGCTTCAGGGCCCGAAACGCGTCATGGCGGACGGAGTGGTGCACACGTTGAACTAAACTAAGCAACTCTACCTCTTTGGGTCCGTTTCGTTTTTCTGCGCCTAAAACCGAAAAAAAGCTAAGAAAACGAAGTTCCGGTAATATATATATATATATATATATATATATATATATATATATATATATATATATATATATATATATCTAACAATGTAACGGCAAAAACACAGTTCTTGAAAATAGTGCAAGAAAACAATATGTTCCCTGTCAAGATTCAATAAGCACCAAACACCTAAGAGCTGGACATAATATATGCACCTTCCATGAGTACTTGCAATAAGTGTGCATATCCTTGTGAAATTTAAGCAAAAAAAACAAACCAATGAAGTGTGTCCATCACTGACACAGAACAAAGAAGATAAGCTCTGATACTGAAGCAGTGTGCGCACCATTGAAATTAGGGGTGGACGGAATTTGCAAAATTCACTTTTGCAAACTATCACGAAAATTTTAGAAATCTCTGCGATCACGCGGAAATATCGCGAAGATGCTGACGTTTTTTTTCCGCCCGTTCGCGGTATTTTCTGCGTGATCGCGTTAAAAATGTCTCGCTAACTTAACCATGCGGTCGTTTATGGGCGCAGCCATCATGTTTTCAATTGTCCTGCCCGCTCGCGCTGCTTACTTCCTGTTCCGGGTCATGCAATGCATGCTCGCGTCCGTTTGCGTTTCCTGTTCGGGAACGCTTTTACGTGTTTGCGCCACTTTTTGCGCGCGAACTTGCGCACGTGGTCGCAATGGGCGTGGCCATCTTGTTTTACACTCTATGGTATGGTTCTGGGGCCTGCTTTTGAATCCTCCCTCTATCTTTTCAATCCTTTGTTTCTAGAAACTTTTTAAAAATATTTTTTTACTTATTATTCAGACTAGTTTCCTAATTCCTAACTAATTTTGTTTTTGACTACTTTTTCTGTTTTTTAGCTTTTTTTCACTCTTTTTCTATTGCCTGCTATTTTCATTTCTTTTACTTTCTTTTTTAATTTTATTACCTTTTCTTTCCCGCCCTACTCTCCCCAGAACCATGTCCAAGGGTAGGGCTCGCCACAGCCAGAGCCGCGACTGCCTTGCTTGTGGAAGGCTGCGCCCACAAGGGGTGCAAGCACGGGCCTTATTTGGGGAGGTGGAGTTGGCTGCACTCATTTTCTTTGTTCAGCGCCACCTCCCCTTAACCCTGGCAGCAGGTGGCAGGCCTGGGTCCGGGTACAGGCTCCGGGAGCGTCGGCAGCGGTGGGGGAAGGTGCGCCGAGCAGTGTTCTGTTGCTCTGGGGTTCGGCGCACCCAGGCCCAGCTGACGCACCGGTGGTCCGACATCCTGACCAGGACCTGCTGGACCTGCTAGGAGTGGAGGTCCCGTGACTTGGTGAGTAACTATTTAATTACTACTTTGTGCTCTGTGTTATATAATTATATTGCGAATATCTTTTTTTTTCCAACTTGCTAAAATGCTGCTGCTTACATGACAGGTTAATTATCACGTTTAAAAGTCTTCTTTGATTATTATGACACAGGTGCTCTTCTGCATTACTTCTAATCTTACTTGTTTGCCACTTTGCATTTGCGCTCACTTAGCGTGATTATGTAAGAGTTTATTTTAGAGAAATTAAGTTACGTAATGCTATAGTGACTCTAGTCCCACTTTGTCCTGTCACTAGGAGATAGGGGCGGATTGATATTTAGGTTTAGTTACTTTGTAGGAGTTTGTAATTTTTTAGTTGTATGCATGATGCCCCCCGATAGTACCCTAATCTTATTAGAACGTTTTCTAGTTTGTTCAATGAGTGGTAATAGGCTTAGCACTAGCAGAACATCAGCATCAATCAATCAACCAAAAATTTGGTGTATACAAAAATGTAGGCATGTGTCCTCCATTTGACCATATGCATTGTTGAGGACTAAAAGAAGTGGAAATGCATACATAATGTACAATTGGCACACATGGAATAGGTGGGCTAGGTCAGGTGGTACGTCGGTCTTAGGCTTAGTTAGTATTCTGGAATCAGAAGGGGAGACTGGATTAGTGTTGATAAATAGTAAGTAGTTGATCTACGAATCCCCTGATACTACTTGTTGACCAGATGAGATCGGTCAATTTAGTTATTGCAATTGTTGTTTACATAAGTGTTTTTTGACCGTTCATTAAAAATATTTTATTTGTTTGACACCATCCATCAATGTTTTACTCTTTCTTATATCTTTCCTGTTCAGCACCCAGGGGCAGGCAGACAGGGGCGCAGTCGGCGGGATACCCTTACCGAGATCAAGAGGCTCAGGAGGACACCAACGCGGGCTCTTCTGCTGGCCCTACTAAGTCTTCTTGTTATTAATAACAATTCTTATTCCATAAATTTTACTGCACCATATTTTTCCCGAACTATTGTTTCCATTTCCTAATGCTATTTTTTACCAACAATTATCCTTCGATCTGTACTGTTTCAAAAATCTTGATATCCCTGCCTCTGCTATGATGACTCTCTGTACTACTACTACTATTAGTCTTTCTGTACTATAGTAGCTAAGCTTTCCCAGTTGGCCACTCTTTATTTAAAATGTTTTAAATAAAACTCAGATTCACCAGTAGCTCAAGCTATTGAGTCCAGTCCTTTGGGTCGTCTTCTTGTACTACTTCTAGTCTTATTGATCTTGAGTCTTTGTTAATCTTGAGGCTTTGACAATTCACACCAACAAATGACCAACCAGATTTATTTCTATTTTCATATGATAGGACAAACTACTACTGTTGTAGGGATTTTGCACATACAGAACTTTGCACAAGAAAATACGATGTTGGTGATGGGAGGTTGGACCTTCCTCACACACCTCAATCAGAAGTTCTGAATCAACCACAATCCCCTGCCCGACTAGTTATAGTAGTGTCTTGTCATAACTATTAGCTCTCCGAACCCTCCCCCCAAGATACCCAACAAGTAGACAACCCAGAACATAACACACCCAACCTCTCATTCGTGGAAGCAATGCACTTGCACACCCTTCCTTGCGCTCGCTCTCTTGTGTAAGTCCACACCAAATACCACCAAGTCTATTTAAGTTCAAAGTTTTTATTTTGAATTGACAAGCTCTGTACGCTGTTCTATAATGGAGCACCAACAGGAACATCAATAACATTAAAACAATAAACACTGTTACACTTACTTACATTAGGGAAATAAATCATGATAACTGAACAGTGCTTAGACAGTAGCAGTATGAGGTCATGTGGGCTCAAAGGTGTCTTATACAACAAGTTGCAAGGTAACGTCACATGTGCAAAATTAAAAGACACAAAGGTAAAATGGTTGCATGGCTCGGGCTAACTAAGCAAAGGCTATAATGACCCTAGGGACCATATATAACTGCTAGAGTCTACTCTACTACTCCCTGATTTGTACTAGTGATGTATGTTATATACTATTAACTCATTTTTTAATCTTGCTACTGACCAATAGGGGAAGGTGTAATTGACGCCTAAAAAATGTATTATGTTTTCTAGGCGCACTACAGACGACCATTGCCGGAACCAGCTTTGAAGGCAACGCGAAGGGAGAGGATGCGGCAGTTGCCGATGCCGATGGAGCGGTAGGGTGAGTGCCAGCACCAGTGGCAGACGGTGGTAAGTTAGATTCATAATCCTTAACTAGTGACATTACACTTACTGCAAGGGTGGACTGTATGTATACTGTACTGGTGAGACTTAGGGCCCCATTAGGATGGCAGGCGGATTGCCCCCGCCGGGACAGCGGTAGTCACTGCCGGCTCGACAGGGGCAAACCTCCCGCCATCCCTGTAGAAAAGATATTACAATGGCTGGGGGGGGTCCAAGGCATGTGGAGTATGCTTGGGGGTCCCGTTGAGGGCCCCCATGGAGGGTACCTATGGTACCCCCGTGCCTTTCAAAGCACAACGTGGCAGGCTCTGCACGGGGACTGTCACGTTGTGCTTGGAAAAGCACAACATGTATTTTTAGCATTGCGGCGAGCGGTGCTTTTAGCACTGCCCGCCACAATGTTAAAAATATGGGATGTGCCCGCCACTGTGGCGGGCGTATCCTAATTACCTCCACGGGACCCCCGCCCTTATGGCGGGCGGTCCCTTTTAGCATGAGGATGGCTTGCTTCCTAATGATGCCCTAAGTAAGTAAAAGTTGTTGTGAACGTTTGAAGAGTGAAGAAATACACCCTTTAATTAGCATTAGTAAATGCACTAGGGGTGGAAGTATTGAGTAACCAATGGCCTCATCTATCTGTGATTTCAACTCCGCTTTGAAAGTTTTATGGAGAAGACTAAAAGTCAGATCAGATCACCTGGTGTTGAACTAAAAAGTGAAAAACGGGTGGAAGGAAGAAGGACGGGCGAGATTTAATATTTATGACTGACAGAGAGAAGGATAAGTGTGATGCAAGCATGCAAATTGCAAAGGTGGCTGATTGTAAAGAATCTGATACATGGTTTGTTTAATGCCTGAAAAAAATCTTGCAAATGTTAAAGCCCAAGCAAGTGGAAGGATAGATACATACCACAAATGTTATATACTGTGCTTTATAGTGCTACCATGCCACTAGGGGCCCGATGTAGGTAAATCTAATTTACCGATTCATAAATACCGAATTTTACCGATTCGGTATTTATGAATCGGTAAATTAGATGTAGATAAAAAATCGGTAATTTTTACCGATTCGGTAGGATTCGGTATTTACAGATTCGGTAAATACCGAATCGGTATTTGCCATTGATTCCTATGGCCCATAGGAATCAATAGCAAATACCGATTCGTAAATTACCGAATCGGTAAAATTACCGAATTGACAGGGGGAACAGGGTGTCACTTTGACACCCATTTGCACCCCTGTTTCAGGCTTGTGTGCCATGTGACACACATACATGCCCTTAGGGCATGTCTGTGTGCCACATGGGACAGGTGTACATGCACAGATGTGCATGTACACAGGGATTCGTTATTTACCATCTAATAGTATTACATGGTAAATACCGAATCCTGAATGCCCTGTAGCACTGTTAACAGTGCTACATACATTTGAAAATACATATTCGGTAATTTTACCGCTCGGTAAATTTACCGAATCGGTAAAATTTACATATTCGGTAAATTTCCCGATTCTGTAATTTTACCAATTCGGTAAAATTAACGATTCGGTAAAATTACCGAATATGTATGTTTTCTGCACACCTACATAACAATGTCCAAATACCGGTCGGAAACGGCCGAAAATCAGTATTTTCGGCCGTTTCCGACCGGTATTCGGACACCTACATCTGGCCCTATGTGTATAATTAACTTGTCTTACTGTTTTTCTAAGAGTATATTTTACAATTGTCTTGTTTTTTTCTTTTTGATATACCGCGTCGCACAACTAGAAGAGGAAATGCGACATGTCCTCCAGAGACAATTACGCCACACATAGACCCTATCTATTTCCCCTTTTTTAATTCTTGTTTTGGTGGGTGGGAATCGGGCGTTGGGGTTTTGGACATTTGGACTCTGTTACGGACATTAAAAACATGTCTATTATTAATTATTCCTCACCCAAACTTCTCTTACCTTTGCTTGATGTTTAACTTAGGCACAGCGATGGCTGCATGATGGTTTCCTTTTACTAACATTTCATGATTGTGGTGGTGGTGGTAGTAGTAGTAATATTAGACACTGGCAGGGCAGCAGCATTTTCAAAAAAGAAAAGGAGACCTCAGTCTCATTGAGAGACTGTTCGAGGAGTAGTAGAATGAAGTACAGTACAGAACTTACAGAGCAACAATAATATGCAAAAATATTGTACAACAAAACATAATGGTGGTGGGGACAGCCTACTAGACAGAGTTACGAACTATAGTTGTGTTGAGTCACTTGACTAGGCCTACAGCATAACAGTTACTGCTGTTTATGAGGATGACAACAAATTCAATTAATGATGAGGTATATGTTCCGTTGTTAAAAATCACCTCTAAAATATATTGCTCATGGGTGGGCAAGCAGAAGAAGATCATCGCTCTGCCTTGAAATTGAAGTACTGTTGCTTTTTCCACATCCGCCCCAGCAAGCGTGTGATTAATTATTGGTGTACATTTAATTTAGTCACACCTCAAAAGGTCACACAACCCGGGGGAAGAGGGTTAGGGTTTGTTGAATGGATGGGAAGGGTGTTTGAGGAAAGGTTTGACAGTTAAAAACAGTACTTATGGACAAACAACAAACGGCAATCTTTGTAGACTACCATATCCATATCAATATGTTAAGGGAGAAAAAGGAAATGCATGCATGATGATGAATGATAAGGAGACCCAACACAAATTCAAGGAAACCCACCCCTTCCACAAATGAAAAAGGGAGAAGGTCCAGTCATAAAATTTTAGCCAGCTTTGCATTGTACAACAGTGCCGTTGGGTGGTTGCGTTGGAACTGCCCCTCCAACCTAAGCATGCTCTCAATGGTAAGCTGGATTACTCTCCTTTGTGGTGCTGTTGTTTTCATTAGCCCACTGAGGCTCAATGACGCAGTTTGTCTCATTGCGGTACTTGGTCGCCTTGATGTCTCAGCCTGACTCTTAATGCGGTGCCACTCAAATGTTACTGAGGGAGGATGTGGGTGGTACCACTACACTACTGGGGACAGGGCTCGAAATGTGTCCCTCTTCTTCACCTCCCACCGCAATAATATCTTCCCCTGATTCTTCCTGACCAACTTCAGTGGGTTGAGTTTTTCTACTTTGTTTTAAGTGAAGTAGGTGATTCTCCCACACGATAGTGTATTCTGAGATGACTTGCTTGGCCTCCGGTACCATAGTTTGTACCAAGCTTACCCCGCCGAACACCTTGTCGACAAATTGAGCATATAGCAACGTTCTACTCGTTAGTGGTAACGGTAAAGAAGTCCCAAACTAGGCAGGAGAACTTTCTGGCACTGCTGGATGTGCTACTTTCAATACCAGATGAACTGGAGGGGGTGCTTGGAATGTGACTCTGGGCAGCTACACTGTGACTTTTACTACGACTACCTACTGAGATGGTTTAGCTGGATGCAGGTCCCTGCCGGGCCTTGGAAAATATGGCAGCTGGAGGTCGTTTTGGTGTAACCTGTGTTGGTGGTATCCCTGCTACATCCTGCTCAGTAGCAGCCTTTCTGGATAGGGTGAGAATGTCGGTCTCCATCCGCTTCGGGGCGGGAGTGATGTGTGTGATGACTGGCTCGTCTTCATCAACATCATCCCCCTCTTCTACATCGACCTCCGTGCATCACTCTCAGACTGAGATGGTGGCGGCCAAGTGACATCACGATCATCAGAAGCGGGGCTTGAAGAAGAAGATGATGGACTAATCCTCCTTTTCCTTGCTGGTGGTCTGGAAGGCAATAGATCTTCAGAATAAGTATGGGCGAAATTTGCGAATTCGCGTTCCGCGAAATCCGCAAATTAGCAAAAATTTTTTTTGCATGTTCGCAGGCTTTTTGCGTGTTCGCGGGGCTTTTTGCATGTTCGCGGGATTTTTTCAACGCGGCTACTGCGAGGTTACCCATGCGGTCGTACGTGGCTAGTTGCATGCTCGCGTTGTGCAATTGCGTTTTTGTGTCCGCAACCAAGCAAAAAAATCCGCAAGCTTGTGAATTGCGAACTTTTTGACATATTTGAGCGATTCGCGGTACGCGAATTTGTCAAAAATTCGCAAATTCCGTGAGCGGAACGGATTTTACGCCCATGGTTACTTCAGAAACAGTGGTTTGCTCCACTTTGTCTGCAGGAAGCTCGATTTCCTGAAATGCCCCTACTTCTGGAGCAACAACTACTATTGTGGGCTGTTCTTGCGGCTGCTGCTGCTGTTCTTGCGGCTGCTGCTGCTGTTCTTGTGGCTGCTGCTGCTGTTGCGGCTGCTGCTGTTGTTGCGGCTGCACATTTATCTGCTGAGTGTCCATCTGCATTGAGTGTGTACTACTTTGCGATAATGACATTTCAATATCGCTTCTCGTTAGTATACTGGCTACCTCTGCGACACTCAAGGGCTTGGGCCTAGGTTGGTGGGGTTGGACCGCTGGTGCGGAGGTGCTGCTCCCAGCTTGGTTTCCGGACAACGCTGCTGGAGGCGTAACTTTTTTGGACCCAAAAAAACCATTGTCCGGCATACCAGTCGTGGTTAATGGCACTTCCTTTTGCTGTTCCTTCTTCTCACCAGCAACTTTCTTGGTACTGGACCTGGTACCTATGTTTGGGGCCATCTTCTTCATCAGCTGTCAGACAGGACGCAGGTGCACAAGTTGCAGAGATATCTGTGGTCACACGTGGACGTGATGTGGTGAGCAGCAGGACTTCTGTCTGGCAGTACAACGGGTGATGATGATGACACCTCCTCCTCTGTCTTTGTGTGCACCTAAAAGCAAATAAGCCAGGAGAAGTACATCAGTGAAATGTTGCATTTGTTGTTGTGGTTCAGTTACTTACTGTACTAGTGCAAACAAAAGATATAGTCTAGCCATTTCTGAGACTTTGTCAACATGGGATATGTTATACCACTGTGTACACACACTACACTCTCAGGAAGGATAGGAAAGAGAATAAGAACCACCAAAATAAAAATGTAATGGAAGTTGGGGTGGACCCTATTTTCCATTAAATTCTTTGAGCATCACATCATTCATGGAGCTGCTGCTGGCAAAGGGGGTGGATGGATGGAAGCAGTAAGCCAATAGGAAAACCATGCAGGCCTATATGGCAAAAGCAGGACACTAATAAGTCCCAACACAAAAAAGGCCACCCTGCCACAGGGACACTCACAAATCACAAGCAACAAGCAGGGGGCCTGGGAAACATCAGGAGCTGACAAAAGGCCTATAAAAGCCAGGCAAAGGATGCATGCCAAAGCACACTGCTCTGCCTTTTTAGTGCACCAAAATGCAAATATGAAAATTCACAGGCCCCAAAAAGGTCTGCAGGGTGTGCATGCTTTGCACACCAACACACACCAGACACACACAAGAAAGGCATGTCTTTAAGATGCCCAACATCAGAAAGCCCACCCCTAAAATACACTTGCCAACTCAATCCAATGCCATCCATGCCCTAAACGATGTCTACATTCAACAGACCACACAGAAACACTTCATTAATAATGCTGTGGCTACCTGCTCTGAGTCAACTGGATGAAAGAAGCAGGCCTCTTGGCAGACAACAAGGCCAGACAAGCTTGCAGGCCTATGCTTCAAAATGGCCACCAGCAACATGGCCAGGCCCAACAACATCAGAAAGCAAACCCCAAAAAATCACACTTCCCAACTCAATCCAATGCCATCCATGCCCTAAATGATGTCTAAATTCAACAGACCACACAGAAACACTTGATTAATAAAGCTGTGGCTACCTGCTCTGAGCCTACTGGATGAAAGCAAGCCTCTTGGCAGACAAGGCCAGAGAAGCGTGCAGGCCTAGGCTTCAAAATGGCCACCAGACACATGACTACGCCCAACAACATCAGAACCCCCCCCCAAAAAAACACACTTCCTAACTCAATCGAATGCCATCCAGGACCTAAATGATGCTTGAAAATGAAATACATTAAAAAAACACCAAAGGAACAGTTGTTTCATCATGCACGCACCCATGAGGCCATGACTAGCTCGGGCCTACTGACTACTAGTCTACTACCCACAACATTTAAAAAAAAGGAATGATAGTTACCAAAATTAAATTGTAGTTGCAACAACTGCAATGCCCTCAATCAAACAGACACAACAACCACTTACTTGTAAAATATCCAAATCAAAAATCCTCAAATCCAATTGCAATGATGCAGCAGACACAAAGAGTGATCTTTCCAGCTCAAAATCCAAAGGTAGAATGATCAGGAGATGGACAAAGCACTGGGAGGTGCCTGCTGGACAGGAACAGGAAGTTGTAGATTCTGTGGCACTTCCTCCCTCTCCCCACCTTTTTAAAAAAGGACTTCTTGCACAAAAAAGGACAGCCAAATGTCAATCTGAGGAGTTTTTTTATCCAAATCATCATTTGCAGAAGGTTTTATGCTGCTAAATATGATATTCTTCTCCGAATTGAAAATGTTACATGTTTGAGTTCTCGAGCTTCACATTACTTCCGCCAGATGTCGATGGCGTGTCCAAAATGACGCGATTGCGTTCTCTCGCTCCCTGTCGCGTTGGATATGGCGTGTTCGGGGTCTCTCGCTCCTTGTCGCTTTTGATATGACGTGCTCACATCCTCACGCTCTCTCTCGTGGTGGAGAATGACGTGTTCGGGTTCTCTCGCTCCTTATCGCGTTCGATATGACGTGTCCACGTCCTCACGCTCGCGGTGGAGAATGACGTGTTTGAGATCTCATACTCTCACGGTGCATGATCGCGAGACGAATGACGTGATCGTGAGACGAATGTCGTGATCGCGGGCGCAAACTCTCACGAGATAGCTAAAATGGCTACCAACAATTTAACGAGCTGGTATTGGTGAAGCATCTAGTAAACAATTGAGTGTAGCTGCATATTAAATTTATTAAAGGGGGTACCACATCTGTGTGTGGTTAGAGAATTGCAACAAGGAGACAGAACCTCTTGGAGGGCCTATATTTCTTTCAACATTGAATATATCCTAAATGTTTAGTCAAAAGATGCCAAAAAAAGATCTTTGAAATGTTATTCAAACATGGAACATTTTTATTAGACTATTTTGTCATTTTTTTTTTTTTTTTTTTTTTTTTTTTTTTTTTTTTTTTATATATAATAAAATTTTTTTTTTTTTTTTATTTTTTTTTTTTTTTTTTTTTTTAAAGACTCATATATAAAAAATACATTGCATTATCATTTCACAAATCAACATTTTACATACATTTGTATCATACCAAAAATGCCCTCTAGTAACAATTGATCCTATTGATCAGAGACACAAAAACACACATTTGTCACACAATATCAAAATATAATAATGAACATACCTAACAAATACAGCTAAACAAAATTATACAAGACATTGACTAACATAAGTGGTAGCTCTAAGGTGTATTTGAGAGGGTACGTATAGGAACCTAGATGGAGTGGTTCTGTTGGTTATGATGTACTTGACCAAAGCGTATCCAAGACAGGGGTGTTGGGCCGACGTACGTTTCGGTGGAAAGCCACCTTCCTCAGGGCCAAAGACAAAAGACTAACAGGCAAGTGACACAAAATCTTTAAAATATGAGGGCAACATACAAAATTCTATGTTTTGAAGAGGCTGCATATATAAATGTTTAAGATTCTTGCTGGACTTTTTTGAAGTGTGTGCTCAGAATGAGAGGCCCATGCCTCAAGATTTCCTTAATTTTTTGGAGCCACCCGGGGCGTTTTCTCAGGGCAGTTAGGTAGTTTCTGTTAGGAAGTACACGATGTATTGTCAGTAAAACCTTAGGGAGCTTCGTTTAGGGCGCCATGATCTGATTAGTAACGTTGTGTTTCTTGCATGCAGCGCTTCCAAGGGTTCAGTTCTTCAATAGGTGGATGACCGTGTCTTCTTCTAAACGAGCTACTGCCACGACCGGGGGTTCTGTGGAAAAAGTTCCGCTGTGGTTAGAGAATTGGACAGAGTACACAAAAGATGATGGTGTTTAGGCATTTCCAGAACATGGTACCTTTAATGGTAGAATTTTGTACAATTTGAGAACACGCATGAATGAATTAGATCCCAGACCTAGATTAACTGAAGCTTTTGAGCGAGATAGACCTAGAAGCGACAAAAATTGGAGTACATTTTTTCCCAGATTTCCAAAAGAGACAAGAGATAAACAAATGAAGAAATGGAGACAGTCTATGTTAGTAGAAGGATTATATCCTGTACGGATTTTAGAGGAACCATCAGGAAGCAAATGCACAAATAAAACGAAAAATATAATGACTAGTGGTGAATCAGATCATGACTACTTGGGGGATTTGTTAATGAAAAGTCTGCCACCTTTACATGAAGAGGCAAATATAGTTAACCCTAGCGCCGCGTTCTTAAAACCACCTTTGGTTCCACAAGTAGTGCATGAAACTTCGTTAGAAAAAGTGCTACAGGAGAGGGAACGAGAAACCATAAATAAACAGAGGAGTGAATTAATTCAGAAAATGTCATAGTTAAATATGAGTCCTGAAGCCTTGACCATTCCGGTAACCATAGGTCCTGTTGTTCCATTATATGGAGAAAAACAGTCCTGTCCTAAACCTCCCATTCTGAGTACACCTGTAGTTTCTATATTTGCTATAAGTTGTGTTAAGTTGGTACCTTGTCAGGTGCCAGGACGCTCCTTTGCTGGAGCATCTGTGCGCATAATAAATGACCTTAACATAACATAACATAACAATCTAGAAAAGAACGCTTGATAATTGATGATCAAGTAAGTGAATGCGAGTCAGTGATTTCCCTGATGGATTTACCTATAAGAGAACCGGTGGGTGACTCGATCAGAAAAAACACTCCTGGAAGCTCTAGAGAGATATGCATGGAAACATCCTCAGGTACAAGAAGCGCTACTGTAGTATCCCCGGAAGAGATAGAGAGATGGTCCTGAGAAATAGAAAAACCAAAATCTCAGCCGAAGGAATTGGATATTTTTAAATTAAGAGTTGAATTAGAAGAAATGATGGCTGGAAATGTGGGATTAGAAAGGTTAAACACTCTCAGTGAGGACGAATAGTTTATATGTTGAAGAATCACTCGAAATACTAAAACATGTCATGAAAAATTAATGAGTTTGGCTTCTGAAATGGGAATTGATATTGGAAAATGTAAAGTTTTACAGAAACCTTACAGAGCTGAATTTTCCTACAGAGATTTAGAAAACATGAATGTGTCAGGACGTAAAGTGCAGATCAAGGAGTTATGCACAAATGGGGTGATTTAGACAAATGGAAAGCTACATGGGCAAAGAAAAAGGAGGAAGCTCAAGAGAAAAACACTGCAAATTAATATTTATTAAAAGAACCAGACAAAGTGGAAAGGTTGTGCCCGATGAGAGAAGTACCTAGAGGAGGTTATGTGCATGTCCCATGGACCCGACAGGATATTTTATCATTTACGAATGATTTCCCGAAACTCAGAGAGAAACCGGTAGAGTGGTACAGACAAGTCGAAAGATTTGTAAAGGTTTCAAAAGTACTTTTAAAAGATTTAGATGGGTTGTTTGACATTGTAGTTCCTGCAGATTTATGGACAGAATGTAAGATCACTATTGATTGGCCTAATGACGAGTACCCAAGAGACCCAAAGACAGGAGCACCATCAGATGATGTGATGAAAAAGTATCATCTAGTCACATAACATTTCCGAAAGGGAAAGTACCCCCGAAAGAAACCGATTGGACAAGAATAAACAGAACTACCCAAAATAAAGATGAATCACTACATGCATATTATGAACAACTTTTACAGGCATTCAAGCAGTACAGTGGATTGGAAAGTATTGACATGAAAGACATGACACATTTTATTTATCGATTTGTGTCAGGATTAAAACCAGAAATTTCGCAAATGATTAAAGATCATAAAATCTGTTGGCAGGCAACCCAGTAGATGAAATACTTAAGTATGCAAAATATTGTGGGGATGAAATTGACAATAAACGAAAGAATTTAGAAGAAAAGGTAATGTGGGCACAGGTAAAATTAGCAGAGCAACAGGAACTCCAGTTAAATCAATTGAAAAATAATCAGAATCAAGGAGATGGAAATAGGGGTAAACCAAGAGGTAAAATGAACAGAGAGGAGGCCAAGAAAAAAAGTCCTTGTCATGGGTGCGGATAATGGGGCACTGGAGGAACGAGTGTAAAGCTGTATTGAGTAACAATGTGCAAAATGATAATTTGAATCCACAGACGCAGAATTGGGTGTCAAGGAAGTCACGTCAACAGGTAATACAGAACCAGTTACCACTTGCACCTATGCCAGATTCTGGGAGCCAAGCAAATTACAAGGTGGATACCACAAATTGGGAGGGAAGTGGAAGGAGAGACGCAGTGACATCACAATTTCTTTTGAGTTAGGCCTTTTTCGGGGAAGATAGTTATTGACGGTGCCTGAGAGGGGAGGATGAGGAGTGCGTGCTTGGCTCATTCTTGCCGGTAGATTAGTCAGGTCCGTACATTGAGGGAAAAGTAGAGGGAAATGATGTTACCTTTTTGTTGGATACTGGTGCCAGACAATCAACTCCAGCACTTGACCTGAATCCAGGTGAATGGGTAGTGATAAAGGAACATACTCGAGAATCTTGCCTAGCACCAAAGTGGGGAGAGCCACATCAAGTGATATTGGTTACTACCACAGCTTTAAAGTGCAGGGGAATTCCAAACTGAATCCACGCGAGTCACATCAAGAGGGTGACCGAACCAGATAAAAATAGAGACTAAAGGTTGTGGAGCTGAGGGGTCTCAATAAGTTGTTCCCAATATAGTTGATGAGGAACAACCGAGCACCAGTCAGGATGAATGGATTCCAGTAGTCGACATACCTGCAGATTTTGTGAGAACCAGAAATCAAACCTATCTAGATAGACAGAGTGATAGTGAGGATGAGTCAGGAATAGAAGAATGTACTCAGATTACAGAAATCCAAGTCAAAAATATTTCTGAGGAGGACCAGATAAGGAAAGATCGGTGTACTCAGACATTTGAAACTCCGGCCAGTACTCCAGAGTCTGAGGAGGGAAAGATAGGTATTAGGGCGAAAGCTCAGGCAGAAGACAATCAAGAAATCCAAAGACCTGAGCAGGACCAGATAGGGGTAGAAAAAGGTGTTCAGGAAGAAGAAGGCGAACAAAGTCGTAAGTCAAAGTCAAGTACAGCAAACACCTGAACAAGGCCAGATTAGTATCCAGGCAGAAGAAATAAAAATAAGACCTGGACCAAGACAGAAAGAGAGGAATTCAGAAGCTGACAGAGAACAAGTAGTGCAACAACTGAATGAAAATAAAAGAGAGTCAAAGCACAGTGCCAGCTAAAAGACTCAGAAAAGGAGATAAGTGGACTAAAACAATAAATGAAGAACCAGAGCAAGTAAACAAAATAGCAAGCCAAGCTGGACCATCCACAGAGCAACGCAAAAGGAGAAGTCTACAAGTTTAAAGGACCTAAGTGGACCTACGTCATACTTGAAGATTTCAGAAATCTAGAATTGAGTGATGACAAACTGATTGTTGATCATACTGACGAAGAAGTGAGACCAATTTGAGAAAAGAAACACAGGTTATAGTCTGTGAAAAGGTTACAAAGAGGGGATAAAATCTCCTTAGTCAGAAATGGCTGATTATAATGTTAATGGAAGACCGAAAAGAAATTGTCTAAAGACATGTTGTAGAATATGCACATGTAGTATAGTAATAGTAGTTATAGTATGGTTTGGATTGACATTAGCTATACCTTACCTAATGAGCAAAGAAATGCAGAATAACACTAATATACCTGAGCAAGTAGGTTCACCTAAGACAATAGATACAAATACACATGAGAAAGCAGTTAGTCTTAAGCAACATGGAGTAGATTTAGAAGCACTAGATGAGGGAGACTTACATTATAGAAGAGATAGAAATAAAACTCATTTAAATGTATTTGCTAATTTGTTAGTACATTATGCAGAAGCTATGGAAATCAGTGATTGCTACGTGTGCATGAAGTTGCCCACATCGGTAGCTGAAGGGGTCACTTACCATCACTTACCACTGACCTATGGTATTTCATGTAGCATTTTAGCTAGTTTATTTCATAGAACTGGAAAGTTACAGTATTATTGTTCTAATTTTGATGTAGTCTTTTCTGAATTTCCTTTACGTAGAAATCTAAATCGTATTTCTAGTACAAGAGACTCTACTCACTTTATGGGTGATTATTTTTAAACAGTAGGATCAATAGATATAGCCAAGGCTCACAAAGATACTCTAACATGCATTTTACAAGAGAAAGAAAAGATGTTTTTAGATTTAGTCGAGAAAAGGAGACAGGATTTCAATAAGAAAGCATCTGATCATAAACAAAAGATTCCTAAATGGGCTGAAAATAAAGAGTTTACATCTAATGGCAAGACTCAAGCTGCTATGTTGCTGGATTTTAAAAAGAAAGGAAAACTCTTTAGAGAGAAAACAGACTATTAACAATATATTCATTGGTTCATGTGAATGAGAACATAATTTCAAAGTTATTAGGGGTTGGGGTTTCAAAGATGGCATTTATTACATTTGTGGGACCAAAGCCTATTTTAAATTGCCCGATCATTGGTACAGGAGTTGCTATTTTGGAATAGTATTCCCAAACGTATACCATGTAGAGAAAATCACTGGAAGCAAAGAAGAAACTAATGGATTAACTCGTAGTAAAAGAGAAACATTTGCTGAAATTGTAGGTGACATATTTAGTGCAATAATACCTTCAGTGGGAGTGGTTCTGAACACTCAAAGAATTTGCAAATTGTCAACAGTGGTAGATCGCTTATCAACTAACACTGCTAGTGGATTTTTGATGATCAATACCGAGGTAGTTGCGGTAAGATCAATGGTTTTACAAAATCGACTTGCTCTTAATATATTATTGGCAAAAGAGGGCGGAATCTGTAGAATGCTGAAGACGCAACATTGTTGCACTTACATTCCAGATGAAAGCGTAGAAAGTAAAAGGTACGCGAGAATTATTACCAATTTGAGAGAAGAATTGAAACCACTGGAGGTTGACAGTGCATGGGAGAGACTGATTAGTGGTCTCTCGTCAATAGGTAGTTGGTTCACTAACGTAGGAAAAAGTTTGTAGGTAAAATACTGATGCCAATGATGGGAGTAGCACTACTGACTTTAGGGATAATAATTTGTTGAAAATGTCGCAAACATAAAAAGACATATAAAGTAAATCAGAAAGGGAAGAAAAGAAACTTCAGTGAAATCGAGCTTGAAGAATTAAATGGGGATTTGTACAAAAAGATGAAAAATTTCCACATGAACAATGGTGAAAAACCTAAAAGAGTGTTTGAAAGAAATAGAAATGAGTAAATGTTCAAAAGTTGGAATCTGTTTCTGTAATATGTGATGATATAAAATATCATCAAAGAGGGGATTGAAGGAGCAAGATTTCACTCAAAAAGAGACTTGCTGGTAATCAGACCTCTCAAAATAAACTGTAATACACTAATAAACATGTTTTGTCTTATTAACAAGGCAAAACATGACATTTCTTTTATCTAGGGGAAGCTTTCCTATGTGCTTTTTTACTAACCGTAACTCGAGTGTCCTAAAATGGCCGCCGCAACGCGGGAACTTTTCTGCGCATGCATCTGTTATACTCACGTGACATGACGTATTTTTAAGCTTGGTGGGAAATCTTTGCTAAAGATGGCTGCTCTTTGTTCTCATGCGCTAACGCTTGCATTGCTGATTTTACTAAGTTGTTTGTTCTGCCTAATCCCTAATGCTTTAGTTAAAATAAAATAATGGGAATAGAGTAGAGATAAGTGGTATACAGTGCATTCATTTATTCTTTGTTCTAAAACTGTTCTTCTTTGACTTTGCTATTAGCTCGTGTTTGGACCAATCAAGTACAATGTTGGTCCATCTTGGGTCCAGCAACTGCGCATGCTCTACATTCTCAAGAGTCCACAAGCAATGGCATTGAACTCATGCCAACTCCTGACTTGCTAGAAGATGCTTATGGGAACATTACTTTCTGACCCTTTGGAAGGAAGCTGAACAAATTGTTATATTACATTGAAATTCTTATTGATACATTCACTGCCGGGTGGAATAAAAGTGCATGGGAAAATAAAATTGTGGGAGGGGACATTAATTTTAATATTTGAATAAAATGACTTCATTCTGGTATGGTGTGATGAACTCTCCCCGTCCTTTGACCAACCAAATTGAAGGAATACACACATTTGCAAAATTGGGGGGTGGTACACTGCCCTGGAAAATGGTAAAACTAAGGTGGGCTTAGCGAGTTAGATTTGTCCAACTTGTCCAAATAGCTGACCTGTCACTGACCCAACGCACTCAATAGGCGATCGAGAGCAGAGGTGCTGGCGGAGCACTCTGTCAGAAGAATCGATAACCCAATCGGCCTTCTGGGGACGAGTTCGATAACCCAATCGGGGGTCCTGAGGGAGAAGATTCGCCAACCCAATCGGGGTCCGACTTTTACCTGCAGAGAGGGGTGTAACGCTGGCATTGCACTTTAGCTGTGGGTGCCGGCCCTGACCTGCGGTGGTCTTGTCCTGATGTAATTTGGTTGTACTTGTCCTGATTCTGGTCTGCGCCTGTTCTATCCTGTTGGCACCTGCACTATCGGTGGTCCTGTCCTTTATCCTAGCCCGTGGCCAGGGTTGGTCTTCACACCATTCTAGGTAAATATAAAAGTTGTGTGGATATGTCATTGTGCTATTTCCCTTTCTTACCCTTCGTATGTTTCAATGCTTAAAGAAAGTTTCATAATATTTTCACATAATCTAGCTTTTATTATACTCTTTCTAATTAAATGTGATTTAATTAAATTGGTTTGAACTCTAACATTTAAGAATTTACATAGATAAAGTGTTTAAATCTTTCCTGAGTCTGTAGTTATTTTAATGAGTGCAAAAATGTTTATTTACTACCTATTTTCTTGCTAACTCCCTTGATCCCTTGGGACTCTAGGTACCAGTGACTAGGATTGGTAAGTCAAGGTATAGGTCCTAAATGTTAAAATTAAATCACTGGTTTAGCGTAGGTTTACCTGTTCAAAGTGTGTATGTGTATATGGGCCCAGGTGAGTATGGTAAAATCTTGAGCGGGTGAACCCGCGCTCTATCACCGATTAAGAGGAAGAATTTTCCAAAGCAATAGTGTGCGCATCACAGAAATGCACTTACCGCTGCTCCAATAAATTCCAGTCAATTAAGCATGAATTAGAAGAACAATGTGGCAATAAATAAAAGCATGCAATATTGTCAAAGCTTGTTTGCCATATAAAGCTTCGTAGCAAAATTGCACTTTCGTAATCCACCTAGGATGGCCGCCACGTGGTTTACTCTATGCTTTTAACCCCTTGCGTGCTGCCGTCGGCCAATGGCTGACGCAGCACCGCCCACTCTTCAGAACGCCCGCACCGGAAAAACCGCTGCGGTTAAGGCGTTAATAAAAGCTTGACTGCAAGTATCTCTTCTGCAAAACAAAGCAGACGTCACACACAGTTCTTACGTCACAAGGGGAGGTTACTAGCTTTCGAAAGGTGCGAATCATGCATCGCATGCAGGCATCCAAGGCATGCAAGACAGAGAACTCAACCGTCACAGCGGTAAGCATCAAACATTAACAGTACCTTGGCAGAACCGGCACCGTCAAATCACAAAGGCAGAGCACCTGCCCCTCAGAAATGTACAATCCTCGCCGCTTGTAGAAATAGCAGTCAAACTTTTTCCTCCACACAACAAATAAGGAAAACAGTGCCTTCCAGGGATAACTGGCCCAGTTGGTCGGCATAAACAACTTGTAGCCATTGTAATGAAGTAATTGAGTCAGTAGTATATAAAAATAAAGTTATTTATTTAAGTGCCTTACAATGACCCAATGGTGCATAGGAAAACGACGTCCTAATCCAACCAACTCCAACCGCTTCTACTCAATTTTAAGCACATCACAATTACATCAGTACATTCAATAAGACATCAATGCATTCCAAATTACATCATAGCAACCATGGAAATAGTAACACAGTTCCATACTTCCATACTGCATGTAACAAAGCTTTATTAACCAAGCGAAGTGTGCAAATTGGGAAACATCCTAAACCACAAAGTAAGAACAACGACTCACAGGAACAACGAAGTGTGAACAACGAAGACACATTTTCACGAAGGGCTGAACAACGTGCAAATTATCACACTTTTCATTTTAAAAGTAAACATGCAAACTGGATTTTGATTTATTAATCACTATTCTGTGTTTTGTAGATTTTCCACATCACACCCCCTAGCTAAATGTAGTGTTGCTGCCAGTGGGGTGTACCACTGCAGCACACGCCCCCTCCCTACTGTTGTTCATGCTAAACCCCCAGTGCGTAAGTGGGCCGTTGGTTTGGTCCAAGCGTGAGCGTGGACACGCAAGGCGTTGAATAAAAGGCCCAGGGAGCTGGGCGTGGTCAGGTTAATCACTGCCACTAACCACACCGCACGTGTCCTGAGTTGTCTTGTGCAGGCCCATACCAGGACACTACACTGGCGACGAGGGTGGTCAGCAATCCACCCTGTAGCTTGCACCGCTACACCCTCAGAACCCCAGCGTGCCCCGCCGCGGAGTGCTGTGCATGCCTGCACACGGCGCCCCGCCCGTCATCCGGCGCTCTACTCACGGAGGCCTGCCGACGCCGTGGAGCCATACTGTATGCTGCCCCGCATTGCCGCTGCTCTGCTGACCGGGCCGCCACCAGCCAGGTACCCCGCTGCCTCTTGCTGCCCCGGCCCCTGTCTGCTCCGCTCTGCACGGCCCTCCGGCCCTAGACGGCTCTGGACTTATCCCGCGCATGCGCGGTGAGCACACGCACCGCACTCCTGCTGCCCGGCGCGGCGGCTCTACGTTTCCTCACGCATCCCGCGTGAGCACGGACCTGCCGATCCTCATGCATCTCGCGGAACGGGTTTTCCCGAGCCCTTCTGCTCGGTAGGGTCCACTCCTGAGCGCCTACAGGACTGCCTGGTGCCTTCTGAAGCCCCCCTGCCCGCCCACCTCCAGTGTTTCAGCCGTCATGGCCACCGTGCCACATCTTGAGCCCTTCGCTCTCAAGGGGAGCCCCCCCTCTCAGGCTGCCCGCTGGAAGACATGGGTTGAGCGGCTTGAGAACTATTTTGTAGCGGCAAACATCGCTGTAGGGCGTCAACGGGCCATGCTGCTCCACCTAGGGGGTGAGGCCATCCACGACATATCCAAGGACATCACCGAAGGGGTCCCACCCCACACATACGCGACTCTGCGTGACGCCATTACGAGGTACTTTGAGCCATTCACCAGCGCGGACTACGAACGTTTCCTACTACGCCAAGCGCGCCAACTCCCAGATGAGTCCGTCGATGTCTTCTACGCTCGGCTCAAGAAATTAGCGAGCACGTGCACTCTCCCGGATGCCGCGGATGAAATTCGCGCGCAATTCATTCAAGGGTGCTCCTCCCTGAAGCTGCGAGAGAGGGTACTTGAAACGGACGCGATGCCCAGGCACGACATCCTTGCCCTTGGAAGGTCCAAAGAACTCTCCAAAGCACGTGCCACCCACATGGAACCATCCCCTTCAGTAGCGATCAAGACGGAGCCCGTGTGTGCCATCAGATCGCAGCCTACGAACAGCAGGGTGAAAACCCCCAGGAGAGGGCAACCGAGACCGAGCCATTCCAACCACGACCAAGGCTGCATGTGGTGCGGAGGTGTCACCCCCCACAATGGCGCCTGCCCGGCCCATGGCAAAATATGCAGCGCGTGTGGAAAAGCTAATCACTTTGCAAGTGTATGTTTGTCGTCCCAACGGAAGAAGCCAAGTGTCCCGCCCAGGAGAGTGCGACAAGTGGCGCCATTGCCAAACACGTCGAACAGCAGTGACATGGACGACGACGAGGAAGACGCCAAGACAGTCCACGTGGTGCGCATGCTCAACGCCTTAGCTGCCGCGTCGTCCACCGAACCGATGTGCACTGTCCAGGTACATGGCCAATCTGTCAGGGCCCTCATCGACACCGGCGCAACAATAAACCTCATGGCTGCCAGCGTGTACCAATGCCTCGAAAACGCCCCCACGCTTCACCCCACAAGGGTGCAAGTATTTGCCTACGGGACCCGGTGCCCGTTGCACCTGTGCGGGGTATTCCAAACTACTGTGGCCCATGACTCGATACAGCTACAGACAAAAATTTATGTCTCCCAGGAAGGGTCAGGTTTCCTTCTTGGCTGCAGGACAGCACGAGAGCTCGGCCTCATACACTTTGCCTTAACAGTACAAGCCCAAAGTATAGACCAGCTGGTTACAGAGCACTCCTCGCTGTTTGAGGGCATCGGATGCCTACGAGGCCCCCCCCGTACGACTTCACATTGACCAGTCGGTAGCCCCAGTAGCCCTCCGCCACAGACGGATTGCTTTTCACCTCCGGCCAAAAGTCGAAGCCGAGCTGAGGATGCTTGAACACGCCGGCATCATCAAACGAGTAACTGGACCCACGCCGTGGGTGTCCCCTATCGTTGTAGCCAAGAAGCCGAAGCAACCTGAGGCCGTGAGGATATGCGTGGACATGCGCCTCCCCAACCTAGCGATCAAGAGGGAGCGTCACCTGACACCGACCATTGACGATATCATTGGGGAACTTGCAGGGTCAAAATGGTTCTCCAAGATGGACCTGCGATCGGGGTACCATCAGATCCCTCTCCACCCGGACTCACGCCCAATAACAACTTTCTCCACCCACGCTGGCCTGTGGAGGTATAAGAGATTGAACTTCGGGATCTCAAGTGCAGCCGAGGTGTTTCAGAACATCATTCACAACGTCCTCCACGGCCTGGACGGTGTGCTCAATGTAAGCGACGACATCCTTGTGCATGCCCCAACGTTGGATGAGCACGTTACACGCCTCCAACCAGTGTTCGATCGGCTAAAAGAGAAAGGACTGACCCTCCACAAGGACAAATGCGAGTTCCTACGCAAGGACATCAGCTTCTTCGGATACAAGTTCTCCGACCAAGGAGTTGGCCCCGATCCGGACAAGGTCAAGGATATCCACGACGCACCAGCCCCCACTTCTGTAACAGCCGTCCGCAGCTTCCTAGGCATGGTGACATACTGCGGGCGTTTCATCAAGGATCTGTCAGACCTAACAGGACCACTCCGAGATCTGACGAAGTCAAGTTCCACATGGATGTGGGGCCCAGAACAGCAAGAGTCGTTCACAAAAACCAAAGCAGCCCTGTCGGCTGACACGACGTTAGTCTACTTTGACCTGCAACACGAATCGCAACTACTGGTGGATGCCAGTCCCACTGGCCTGGGAGCAGTACTATCGCAACGTCAAGCATGCGGAGAGTGGGCACCTGTAGCATACGCCAGCCGCACGCTGACCCCGACCGAGCAACGGTATTCGCAAATTGAACGGGAGGCGATTGCCATACTATGGGGATGCCGCCATTTCCACATCTACCTCTACGGACATCCGTTCTCTGTGATCACTGATCATAAGCCCCTCATACCACTTTTCCAAGGCTCATCTTCTCGCCCGCCTCCTAGAATTGAAAAGTGGATACTGCAGTTGCAAGAGTACCAGTTCACGGTGGAATACCGGCCAGGCACGAGGAACCCAGCCGATTACCTGTCAAGACACGCCCGGCCGGTCACAGACGCTGAAGCCGCTGAAGCAGCAGCCACGGAAGGATACGTCCGACTAATCGTCGAACGGTCGAAACCGCGTCCGATGTCCCTAGAAGATGTTACAAGAGCCACGAAGGACAATGACTGCCTCCAGATTGTCATCAAAGCCATACAATCCGGCGACTGGAAAGCGCTACAAAGCCCGGCATCGTTTCGCACTCCGGACGCCCAAGCTGTCCTAAAAGCCCTGCATCAGGTCAAACATGAACTATCCGTCTCAGGCGAAGGATGTCTATTGAGAGGCCCGCGCCTTGTGCTGCCCAGCAGCCTTGCCCAGCAAGCGGCTTTGCTAGCCCACGGATCACACCAGGGGATCGTCAAATCTAAAAACAGGCTCCGGAGCAAGTTATGGTTCCCTGGACTCGACAAAGCCGTCGAAGACATAGTTCATAGCTGTCCAGTGTGCCTGGCGACAAGTTTACCAAACCCTCCAGCACCGATCATCACCGAAGAAGGACCGACAGCCTCGTGGATTCAAGTAAGCGCAGATTTTGGCAGCCTCCCAGGAGGCAAATACATGCTTGTCGTAGTGGACGATTTCTCCCACTACCCTGAGGTAGAAATTGTGACATCTACGTCTGCGTCGGAAGTGATACCAAAATTCGAAAAAGTCATCGCCACCCACGGGATCATGAAGGAAGTCCGCACAGACAATGGACCCCCGTTCAACGGCAGCGAATTCACAGAATACCTACTGAGCCATGGCGTCAAACACAAACGGATAACACCAAGATGGCCACAAGCCAACGTGGAGGTCGAGCGGCTAATGAGGACTCTGAATAAAACAATCCAGATTGCAGTCGCCGACGGTCACTGTCTGGAGATGGCCATCTATCAGTTCCTCCGCGAATACCGCCAGACCCCGCACTGCACTACTGGCATTGCCCCGAACAGACTCTCTTTCAACCGAGCCATTGCTGACACCATCCCACACCATCCCTCGTGGGAGTCAGCCCCAAAACCCAATAACCGATCTATGGAGCACCGCACAAAAAGCAACCAAGAAGCATCTCGAAGACGGAGGGCTGCAGACAGCCCCATTCAGGCCGGAGACGCAGTTCTTGTGAGAGACCACCAACCCGGCAGCAAGTTTTGTTTGCCATTTGAACTAGATCCCTGGAAAGTAACCGAGGTGAATGGAACTATGATCACTGCAGTCAGGAATGGGGAAGTGGTCACAAGAAACGTTTCGTTTTTCAAGCGAGTACCGGAAAGAGGAGAAGACCCAGAACCAGATAACAGAGACCTGTGCCTACAGCCGAGACTGTCAGAGTCAACCAACACAAGCACCCCAGCACACTCACCGAGTGGCCAGGTCCCGAATAGCATCAGCCCAGAAAGGTCCACTAATGGACCCCGCGCCGCAGAGTCTGAAGAAATGGGAGAGACCCCCACAGCAACGGGAGGAGATCGCAGCCAAGCGAGATACAGCCTACGTCCATGCCCCAAGCCTTCCCAGAGGTATCGAGACTTTGTGGCCCAGTGCTGGCGATGAGAAGTTCCTGATGGGTGACCCCGCCGAGAATACAAGTAAGACTGTTCCAAGTTATACCCAGATGTTATGTGTGTTAGAGCAATTCAGAGACTGCACCAGAGACTATTCTAGTTGGACTTTGTTGAACTTTGTTGATCCAAACGGTCACAGCGCCCCCGCTGTTCACCCGAGATTATTGATATTCCACTGTATTTCTCTTTTTGTTTTATCCCTAGGTAAAGGAGGAATGTAGTGTTGCTGCCAGTGGGGTGTACCACTGCAGCACACGCCCCCTCCCTACTGTTGTTCATGCTAAACCCCCAGTGCGTAAGTGGGCCGTTGGTTTGGTCCAAGCGTGAGCGTGGACACGCAAGGCGTTGAATAAAAGGCCCAGGGAGCTGGGCGTGGTCAGGTTAATCACTGCCACTAACCACACCGCACGTGTCCTGAGTTGTCTTGTGCAGGCCCATACCAGGACACTACACTGGCGACGAGGGTGGTCAGCAATCCACCCTGTAGCTTGCACCGCTACACCCTCAGAACCCCAGCGTGCCCCGCCGCGGAGTGCTGTGCATGCCTGCACACGGCGCCCCGCCCGTCATCCGGCGCTCTACTCACGGAGGCCTGCCGACGCCGTGGAGCCATACTGTATGCTGCCCCGCATTGCCGCTGCTCTGCTGACCGGGCCGCCACCAGCCAGGTACCCCGCTGCCTCTTGCTGCCCCGGCCCCTGTCTGCTCCGCTCTGCACGGCCCTCCGGCCCTAGACGGCTCTGGACTTATCCCGCGCATGCGCGGTGAGCACACGCACCGCACTCCTGCTGCCCGGCGCGGCGGCTCTACGTTTCCTCACGCATCCCGCGTGAGCACGGACCTGCCGATCCTCATGCATCTCGCGGAACGGGTTTTCCCGAGCCCTTCTGCTCGGTAGGGTCCACTCCTGAGCGCCTACAGGACTGCCTGGTGCCTTCTGAAGCCCCCCTGCCCGCCCACCTCCAGTGTTTCAGCCGTCATGGCCACCGTGCCACATCTTGAGCCCTTCGCTCTCAAGGGGAGCCCCCCCTCTCAGGCTGCCCGCTGGAAGACATGGGTTGAGCGGCTTGAGAACTATTTTGTAGCGGCAAACATCGCTGTAGGGCGTCAACGGGCCATGCTGCTCCACCTAGGGGGTGAGGCCATCCACGACATATCCAAGGACATCACCGAAGGGGTCCCACCCCACACATACGCGACTCTGCGTGACGCCATTACGAGGTACTTTGAGCCATTCACCAGCGCGGACTACGAACGTTTCCTACTACGCCAAGCGCGCCAACTCCCAGATGAGTCCGTCGATGTCTTCTACGCTCGGCTCAAGAAATTAGCGAGCACGTGCACTCTCCCGGATGCCGCGGATGAAATTCGCGCGCAATTCATTCAAGGGTGCTCCTCCCTGAAGCTGCGAGAGAGGGTACTTGAAACGGACGCGATGCCCAGGCACGACATCCTTGCCCTTGGAAGGTCCAAAGAACTCTCCAAAGCATGTGCCGCCCACATGGAACCATCCCCTTCAGTAGCGATCAAGACGGAGCCCGTGTGTGCCATCAGATCGCAGCCTACGAACAGCAGGGTGAAAACCCCCAGGAGAGGGCAACCGAGACCGAGCCATTCCAACCACGACCAAGGCTGCATGTGGTGCGGAGGTGTCACCCCCCACAATGGCGCCTGCCCGGCCCATGGCAAAATATGCAGCGCGTGTGGAAAAGCTAATCACTTTGCAAGTGTATGTTTGTCGTCCCAACGGAAGAAGCCAAGTGTCCCGCCCAGGAGAGTGCGACAAGTGGCGCCATTGCCAAACACGTCGAACAGCAGTGACATGGACGACGACGAGGAAGACGCCAAGACAGTCCACGTGGTGCGCATGCTCAACGCCTTAGCTGCCGCATCGTCCACCGAACCGATGTGCACTGTCCAGGTACATGGCCAATCTGTCAGGGCCCTCATCGACACCGGCGCAACAATAAACCTCATGGCTGCCAGCGTGTACCAATGCCTCGAAAACGCCCCCACGCTTCACCCCACAAGGGTGCAAGTATTTGCCTACGGGACCCGGTGCCCGTTGCACCTGTGCGGGGTATTCCAAACTACTGTGGCCCATGACTCGATACAGCTACAGACAAAAATTTATGTCTCCCAGGAAGGGTCAGGTTTCCTTCTTGGCTGCAGGACAGCACGAGAGCTCGGCCTCATACACTTTGCCTTAACAGTACAAGCCCAAAGTATAGACCAGCTGGTTACAGAGCACTCCTCGCTGTTTGAGGGCATCGGATGCCTACGAGGCCCCCCCGTACGACTTCACATTGACCAGTCGGTAGCCCCAGTAGCCCTCCGCCACAGACGGATTGCTTTTCACCTCCGGCCAAAAGTCGAAGCCGAGCTGAGGATGCTTGAACACGCCGGCATCATCAAACGAGTAACTGGACCCACGCCGTGGGTGTCCCCTATCGTTGTAGCCAAGAAGCCGAAGCAACCTGAGGCCGTGAGGATATGCGTGGACATGCGCCTCCCCAACCTAGCGATCAAGAGGGAGCGTCACCTGACACCGACCATTGACGATATCATTGGGGAACTTGCAGGGTCAAAATGGTTCTCCAAGATGGACCTGCGATCGGGGTACCATCAGATCCCTCTCCACCCGGACTTACGCCCAATAACAACTTTCTCCACCCACGCTGGCCTGTGGAGGTATAAGAGATTGAACTTCGGGATCTCAAGTGCAGCCGAGGTGTTTCAGAACATCATTCACAACGTCCTCCACGGCCTGGACGGTGTGCTCAATGTAAGCGACGACATCCTTGTGCATGCCCCAACGTTGGATGAGCACGTTACACGCCTCCAACCAGTGTTCGATCGGCTAAAAGAGAAAGGACTGACCCTCCACAAGGACAAATGCGAGTTCCTACGCAAGGACATCAGCTTCTTCGGATACAAGTTCTCCGACCAAGGAGTTGGCCCCGATCCGGACAAGGTCAAGGATATCCACGACGCACCAGCCCCCACTTCTGTAACAGCCGTCCGCAGCTTCCTAGGCATGGTGACATACTGCGGGCGTTTCATCAAGGATCTGTCAGACCTAACAGGACCACTCCGAGATCTGACGAAGTCAAGTTCCACATGGATGTGGGGCCCAGAACAGCAAGAGTCGTTCACAAAAACCAAAGCAGCCCTGTCGGCTGACACGACGTTAGTCTACTTTGACCCGCAACACGAATCGCAACTACTGGTGGATGCCAGTCCCACTGGCCTGGGAGCAGTACTATCGCAACGTCAAGCATGCGGAGAGTGGGCACCTGTAGCATACGCCAGCCGCACGCTGACCCCGACCGAGCAACGGTATTCGCAAATTGAACGGGAGGCGATTGCCATACTATGGGGATGCCGCCATTTCCACATCTACCTCTACGGACATCCGTTCTCTGTGATCACTGATCATAAGCCCCTCATACCACTTTTCCAAGGCTCATCTTCTCGCCCGCCTCCTAGAATTGAAAAGTGGATACTGCAGTTGCAAGAGTACCAGTTCACGGTGGAATACCGGCCAGGCACGAGGAACCCAGCCGATTACCTGTCAAGACACGCCCGGCCGGTCACAGACGCTGAAGCCGCTGAAGCAGCAGCCACGGAAGGATACGTCCGACTAATCGTCGAACGGTCGAAACCGCGTCCGATGTCCCTAGAAGATGTAACAAGAGCCACGAAGGACGATGACTGCCTCCAGATTGTCATCAAAGCCATACAATCCGGCGACTGGAAAGCGCTACAAAGCCCGGCATCGTTTCGCACTCCGGACGCCCAAGCTGTCCTAAAAGCCCTGCATCAGGTCAAACATGAACTATCCGTCTCAGGCGAAGGATGTCTATTGAGAGGCCCGCGCCTTGTGCTGCCCAGCAGCCTTGCCCAGCAAGCGGCTTTGCTAGCCCACGGATCACACCAGGGGATCGTCAAATCTAAAAACAGGCTCCGGAGCAAGTTATGGTTCCCTGGACTCGACAAAGCCGTCGAAGACATAGTTCATAGCTGTCCAGTGTGCCTGGCGACAAGTTTACCAAACCCTCCAGCACCGATCATCACCGAAGAAGGACCGACAGCCTCGTGGATTCAAGTAAGCGCAGATTTTGGCAGCCTCCCAGGAGGCAAATACATGCTTGTCGCTTGACGATTTCTCCCGCTACCCTGAGGTAGAAATTGTGACATCTACGTCTGCGTCGGAAGTGATACCAAAATTCGAAAAAGTCATCGCCACCCACGGGATCATGAAGGAAGTCCGCACAGACAATGGACCCCCGTTCAACGGCAGCGAATTCACAGAATACCTACTGAGCCATGGCGTCAAACACAAACGGATAACACCAAGATGGCCACAAGCCAACGTGGAGGTCGAGCGGCTAATGAGGACTCTGAATAAAACAATCCAGATTGCAGTCGCCGACGGTCACTGTCTGGAGATGGCCATCTATCAGTTCCTCCGCGAATACCGCCAGACCCCGCACTGCACTACTGGCATTGCCCCGAACAGACTCTCTTTCAACCGAGCCATTGCTGACACCATCCCACACCATCCCTCGTGGGAGTCAGCCCCAAAACCCAATAACCGATCTATGGAGCACCGCACAAAAAGCAACCAAGAAGCATCTCGAAGACGGAGGGCTGCAGACAGCCCCATTCAGGCCGGAGACGCAGTTCTTGTGAGAGACCTCCAACCCGGCAGCAAGTTTTGTTTGCCATTTGAACTAGATCCCTGGAAAGTAACCGAGGTGAATGGAACTATGATCACTGCAGTCAGGAATGGGGAAGTGGTCACAAGAAACGTTTCGTTTTTCAAGCTAGTACCGGAAAGAGGAGAAGACCCAGAACCAGATAACAGAGACCTGTGCCTACAGCCGAGACTGTCAGAGTCAACCAACACAAGCACCCCAGCACACTCACCGAGTGGCCAGGTCCCGAATAGCATCAGCCCAGAAAGGTCCACTAATGGACCCCGCGCCGCAGAGTCTGAAGAAATGAGAGAGACCCCCACAGCAACGGGAGGAGATCGCAGCCAAGCGAGATACAGCCTACGTCCATGCCCCAAGCCTTCCCAGAGGTATCGAGACTTTGTGGCCCAGTGCTGGCGATGAGAAGTTCCTGATGGGTGACCCCGCCGAGAATACAAGTAAGACTGTTCCAAGTTATACCCAGATGTTATGTGTGTTAGAGCAATTCAGAGACTGCACCAGAGACTATTCTAGTTGGACTTTGTTGAACTTTGTTGATCCAAACGGTCACAGCGCCCCCGCTGTTCACCCGAGATTATTGATATTCCACTGTATTTCTCTTTTTGTTTTATCCCTAGGTAAAGGAGGAATGTAGTGTTGCTGCCAGTGGGGTGTACCACTGCAGCACACGCCCCCTCCCTACTGTTGTTCATGCTAAACCCCCAGTGCGTAAGTGGGCCGTTGGTTTGGTCCAAGCGTGAGCGTGGACACGCAAGGCGTTGAATGAAAGGCCCAGGGAGCTGGGCGTGGTCAGGTTAATCACTGCCACTAACCACACCGCACGTGTCCTGAGTTGTCTTGTGCAGGCCCATACCAGGATACTACACTAAGTAAGCCTTGAACTATGATGGCTCGCTATTGTGAGCATCAATTGCTTAAGTCATAGACCCGGTGCATAGGTTGGGTCCTCTAGTAAGGTAGCCTCATGGTTTTGACTTTGCCCCTTTGTTCATTTTCTTCTATAAGGACATTAGACTAGGCAATTAGGTGTGATAGAATATGAAGCAATTCCATTGTTCATAACTCATAGTAAACTTGTTAACAAAGACCTAGTGTCAAATACAATCGAGACAGGCTTTGGAAAGTGCTTACCAATGACAGATACAATAGGAATAGGTTTTACATTGTGAATTCCATATTTCAGGTTTATGAAGGGCTATATATGTTTTTTTTTCATTGTGTACATTTGTAATTTTTTATTTACCCTTTACTTGGAGTGAACTAGGTTATTGTTATGCTTGTAAAAATAGAAACACTGGCTGCACATTGCTTTATTAAGTGTTATCAACAGCACGGCTGGTCCAAAACTAAGTGATGTGCATGTTTCCTGACCCATCCTAACGTAGTGATACAATGGTGTACGGTGTAAACTGATTGGCTCCGCTTTCTCCAGTAAACAAAAAAATGGCAGTGCCTCTGTGGTGCCGCCCTACTTCTCCTCACCAGTGATCGCATTACTTTGTTTTGACCTCTGCTGCCCCTCTGCTAGAGCTGACACCCTTTTATCCCAGAAGGTGATAAAAGCAGTGGGAGGCATCAATGCTGCTCTATGCTGGCTTGCTAGTGCATGAGTATTTAAATCTTCGGTGTGTGCCCTAGTGCGTGCTCATGGGTACATATGCATTGTGATCCTGCCTGTGACAAACAAACTGCTTCTGCGTATCAGTATATAACAAATCTGCCTTGCCTTGACGGACGCTTTGTGACAGATGTGCACTAAGTTCGTGCATGCAGGAGTGCAGCAGTTGTTTTGGGGGTAGGCGCACTGCAATTGGTAGCAGACAGAGAGAGCAGCTGCTGTTAATTGCTGCAGAGTCCTAGAGGAAGGAGGAATGACTGTGAGCATCATTGGGTGTGGTGGGAGAGTACCGACAATAAGGGCCAGGCATACTAAACTGTTAGTGGCCACAAACCCTCTGATTTTCAAACTCATTGGTTTTCTACCACTAAAAAGGTATTCAGTGTGCACCAAACCCTTTTTAGGAGTCAGTAAAATGTAGTCGACTCCTAAAATGGTTTTATAAATGAATACCAAATTGCAATTAGGAAGAAGCACATTTGGCATCCCATAAAAAATTATAATTTGATCCCCTGTGAATTAATGCGTGGAGATCAGAATTCTGATCACAAGCCATCAATAAGTTACCGACTCCCAAACTGTGCAGGTAAGTCATTCGCAAAAGAGCACAGGGCCTCCCTTTCGACCCCTTCCCTTGTTTTAATCGGCGACAGCTCCAGCTCATGTTGGAAGTGAGTCATCTGACCCCTGCTAGCTCTCACTGAAGTACGTAAGTGAAAACTTTTTTTTCCAAATCAGTCACATTTATTTTAAGGGTATCCGAATGCTTATAAAAAAGCTTCAGTTTTGAAAAGCAATCGCATGGATGCTGATCCTTGCATCTCGTGAGCCTGTCAGTGCAATCAATTGCAGTAAGTCACAAAGTGTGACCGGTCTACTTAATATTTATTGAGGAGATTGTTCTGAGGCTTACTACGATTCAATATTTTTGTGAATTAACTCATTAGTAAATAGGTCTATTCACGCCCCCAAATTGTCACAATTTGCAACCACTTTTGGTGACCAGTTTCTTAATACCACTTGCACTATGTTCACCAGAACAACTTGTGCTTGGTGACAACATTAAATGCTATGAGTTGTACATTTTTCTTGGGAGTCAATGATATGGGCAAGGGTGTTGGTGGTCATGGGCTGTCTGAGAGTTTCACGAACAAGGCACTAGTTGCCAGTGGTCACTAGCAAAATTTCTCAATAGTAAATGGACAGCTTGAGTCACTAATGTACTATCCAATCTTTGGACAGTGAGTCTTCATCCACGACTATAAGGACAACATGAAGGTGAACTGTTAAAGTGGTAGTGGTGGAAAGGCAAACCACCTTAAATACAATGTGCACTAGCACACCCCTCACATACTACACTATCAGAAGCACTATCAACCCCCCAGTCACACATTGCCGGAAGCATCCATATTACCTTTCACATACTCACACATTTACAGTACCAACAACACTCCAACACGCATCTGAGTAGCAGTCACACACTACCAAAAACAGTCTTACTCTCTTTACAGACTAGTAGTCATACCCAAATAATAGCACTCACAAACCCCCTCACAGAGTATAAGCCTCAAACCACGGAGAGTTCTCACACACCACTCACATAGTAGAAGCGTACACAAACCTAAATAGCTACGAGAAAAGCCAATCAGCCAGATGCATCAAGCATCCATTTTGCATTTCCTTATTAGCGAAAAATAAGGAATCGCTAATAAGGAATAGCAAAATGGTATGCAAGAAGAAATCGCTTAAAAAATAGCGATTTCTTAGAATTCCTTGTTGCAATTAAGAAATACCTCCTCATTCATTCCTATGGGCCTAGAGGCCCATAGGAATGAATGGGCAGACAATCTCAATTTGCGAATCGCAATTAGCGATTGAGATTGCGATTTCAAGGGTGCAGGGGTGTCCAAAATTGATCTGTGCACATATGTTGCGCGCATACATGCCATTAGGGCATGTGTGTGCGCAACATGAAACTTTGAAAAAAGTTTTTGCAAATTACCATGAAGTTGTACTTCGTGGTAATTTGCGTGCCCTATTAGCGAATTCGCTATTTTTGAAACTTTCATGCATTGCATTTAAGGAATCTCTATTTGAGATTCCTTAAATGCAAACAATCGCAATTTAGCTAATTCTTAAATTGCAATTTTTGCATTTGGGATGATGCATCCCAAATGCAAAAATACCGGTCGCAAAGGGGCAGATTCTGAGAATCTGCCCCTTTGCGACCGGTTTTTAGCTTGATGCATCTGGCTGATTTTGTCTAGGAGGTAACTGAAAGTGCCTTTTCATTGGTGAGTTTGTGTTTGTGGTGTTGTAAATGGACATGTGGGTTAATGCAGCAATGAGTCAACAGGTTGATTAGAAGATGTATGAGTGCAAGGGTGAGTGACTGCACAGATGGAGCCATCTAGGTACGTTCAGCATCAAGTCAGGCCTTTTGGCTTTGCCAATTGTTATTTTTTTATTTATGTCGCCTTCCAGTAATCGGTGAATTGTATCTCTAATGCATTTTTTATACTCCTGGGAGAAAGTGTAACTCTACTATATATGATTTTCTATAGTATGATACTGACACGAGGTGCTCTTTGGCATGTTAGAATTGTGACATTGGTCATAAAGATGTTTTCACGTGTGGTAGCACGTAATTTTATTTCATGCATAGCACTGAGCGCCCACACGATTCCAGGTCTCTAATCAAAATGTTGTTTGTTAATTTAATGTAATTCCGTTGAATGCGTCCTGCTGCTGCAAAGTATGTCTGCACGCAATTGAAAGGGCACCAGCAAACCTTTCACTAACTGTGTTGTATCTGCTTTAATAGCACCAATGCCTTCATTTCTGGTTTATTGGAAAACGTCTAATGTGAGTTGACCTTTATTATTGATTTTAGTTCCTTCTGTGCTTTTCTCAGAAAATAACTGAAAGCCTTAATGAATTTTGCAGCTTTTTGGAAACCACTGTGCTTTTGTATCAGGCTTATTGAGCTTGCATTAAGAGTCCAGAAGCATGGTTAAAATAGTGTTGGACAAAGCAACCCTGTAGGGGTGCAAGAACCGTGTGACTGTGATCAAAACTTCTTAAAGGCACATTTTGCAAGTGGCTTGTGCTTTTCTCAATTCAAACTCAAAGGAGTCTTCTGGGTTTTATAAGCAGTCACTCAAGCTGAGATTCAGGTTCTTTTAACAAGTGATTCTGAAGAATCTAGGGGAAGCTGGCCTAAAGTGTTACAAATTTCTCTGAAAAAGGCCAGAGGATCTCAGGCTGAAGAAATACCATTCCTAACAACATGAGCACAAATGGGAAACAGTCAAGACACTGCAGAAAAAGACATCTTTAAATCAGCCCTAGGACGCAATCCCCAGCAGGTACAGAACACCAATCACACAGCTCTTGCAAATCACTCCAATGCCATAAATAACAGTAGCAAGGAAATCTTTGCCATCATCAACGATTTCACCAAACTTCCTGCTGCTTCCAACAATATAGCTCCCTCACAAGATCCTCACATCAAGCTTTAAGAATGCTTTCACATCATAATCTCCTCACTCAACTAAACCCCGTCACCATCATAACTCAACTTCCAATCATGGCATATGAACAAACTCTGACCTCATTGCCTGCGTAACCACCATAGAAATCGCTGCTACCATGAAGATCATCATCTCAGATGCTCCATCTGACCTTTGCCCCCACAACATCTCACCCCAAAGTACTCCTGCCGATCAGCAAAGCATGAAACCCATCCTCAATAACTCCATTGATTCAGCCACATTCCTATACCCCTGGCAACATGCCATGCCTACACTCGAGAAACCATCCACTGGCCTAGTCATGCTTGCTAACTACATACCCTTCTCCCTCTTACAATACCCGGCAAAGTTCTTAGAGAAACTAATCAACCAATGCTTCACCGGCCAGCTCAGCAACCTCCAGCTCCATGAGGCCATGCAGTATAGATTTATGTGGAGCCACAGTACAGAAAAAGCACTCATCGCCACAACATGACATAATCCTTGACAAGGGAGATCACATGATCCTTGACAGGGCAGTCACAGCAGCCCTAGTTACCCTGGACATCTCTACAGCATTAGACACAGTCTCATTCCACATCCTCAGCAGTCACCTGCATGGGATCGGGAACCAAGGGCAGGCTGTCAGCATGGCACCTTACTCCTCAGAAGGCTGCAAACTCAGCTGTGGAAGGCCACAACGTTCATCGCTCAGTCCTACCATCTTCAATTAATACATGCTCCCTCTGGCCAATGGCACTCAACATCAACATCCTCTGCTATGCAGATGGTAAGCAACTCAAACTTTCCCTCTAAGTCAAGACACAAACACAAGAAACAATCCCACTATCAACATGACTGAAGTCTCTAACGAGATGAAAGCCAACAGTCTAAAACCCAACACATACAGAACAGAAGTAGTGATCTTTGGCAAGAACACCTCAACATGGGACTAGGAGTGTAGTAGACACTAAATTTGGGGGGGGCGGCAGAGACAAGCTTGGGGACTTTCCATCGACCCTATACAAAGTGAGTGGCTTCTATAAATGTAAACAAATTGTGGTCTAGGGCCTGCAGCGCATCATCCTCTATGTGTAAGATTGCTGATTCCGTTCTGTGGCCCTGCCGTGTCCGCTGTATTTATTTATTTATTTATTTAATTTGTATGGCGCTACAGCTACCCACCAAGGGGTTTCCCGGCGCTAGTAATTCAGAAATGCGTATTTTGCCAGTCAATATCAGATGTTAAAAAGCCACGTTTTTAATGCTTTCCTAAACTTCACATGGCTGACTTCCGAACGTAAGGAATGAGGCATCTTGTTCCAGAGGGATGGGCCTAAGAAGGCAAAGGATCTTCCCCCCATCCGTGAAAATTTGATTTTGGGAATAATGAAATTATTAGCGGATGCTGATCTAAGAACTCTCGAAGGTAAGTAAGGATGCACAAGGTTCCGCAGATATTTAGGAGCAGTTCCAGTTGAAATTTTGTGCATAAAGCATAGGGATTTGAACCTAATCCTATTTTCAATTTTCAACCAATGAAGGTCATGGATGTATTTAGTAGTGGGGCAGGACATAGGGATTTTGAAAAGAAGTCTCGCCGCTGCGTTTTGTACTAATTGCAGCCTTCTGATTGTAGCTTTCTTGGCCCCTAGGTACAGCACATTACTATAATCTAGCCTTGAAGTAATCAAGGCATTGATGACAGTTTTTTGGGTGCCATCAGGGAGCATCCAGCAGATCTTCTTTAGCCATTTTAAGACTGCAAAACATGTAGCAGAAGTCTTAACGGCTTGCTGGTGCATATCTAAAGATTCGTCAATGATGACTCCCAAGTTACGTGCCTGTGAAACAGGTATAGGAGGAGGGCCCATTTCAGATGGTCAATGTTGTGGTCCCCAGGCCTCTCTATTTTTTCCAAGAATAATTAGCTCCGTTTTCTCGCCGTTAAGCTTAAGAAAATTATCCTGCATCCATCCAGCGATCTTACCTAACCCTAATTTTAGCATGGAAGGATGGTTACTTTCGGCTGAAGAAAGAGAGAAAAGGAGCTGTGAGTCGTCAGCATATGAAAACATATTCAAACCTGTCTCCTCAACTAATCTCGCAAGAGGACTCATATACAAATTAAAAAGCAGTGGACTTAAAATTGAGCCCTGTGGTACTCCATGTTTAAGAAGTAAAGTCTCAGAGCAGGCAGACTGAGAAAAAACTTGAAACGTACGATTGCTTAACAGTGACTCAATCCAATTTATGGCTGCGCCATGAATACCTATGGAGGAGAGTGTCCGTAACAGCACCACATGTGAAACAGTATCGAACGCGGCACTCAGGTCTAATAATATGAGTGCCACAGTTTCTCCTCTGTCTATCATGGCGCGGATGTTTTTATGTCACTCCAAGCAACGTCGTTTCCGTAGAAAAACCTACACGGAATCCAGATTGTTGTAAAGGAAGGAGATCGTGTGTTTTTATGAATTCCGACAGCACCTGATGCACGTGCTTTTCCAAGATTTTTGAAAAGATAGGCAGAAGAGATATTGGTCTAAAGTTGGAGGGCATATTTGGATCTGCTCCAGCCTTCTTCAACAATGGGTGGACCATAGCATGCTTCCATTCTGCTGGAACGTATGCTTCCTGAAGAGAGGCATTAAGTAGATCTGTAATGAACGTCAATACATTTCTATTCAATTGTTTTAGGACAGAGCAGGGTAAGGGGTCCTTTGGTGAGCCGGATTTGATCGTATTTAGTAAATTGATAACCATGTCGGCATTTAGCGGTGGCCAACATTCTAAGGTTGCATGTCTTTTGTCAATGGCACAAGAGTCCAACTCTTTGGAAGCATCGCCAACTTCCATAATTGGATCACCAGAAATGATCGTATTAAGCTGGTGTTGATCTTTTTGTGCGAGCTCTATGCCCTTATGAATTTTGTCCACTTTGTGGACAAAGAAGGAAGCTAACTGGTCACACTGTTTTTTGTTTAAATCGGGTGGTTTTTGAACAGTGTTAGATCCTGCAAGCTCTTTTACAACATTAAACAATGTTTTTGATTTGTTTAACGCCTCCGTAATTGTCATACAGACATAATCTGTTTTTGCTCTTCTACATAACATCTGATAGTGCGTCAATTTAGATTTATAAGGTTTTTTGATGATAGGGAGGACATGACCTGTTTTTAGGCAATCTCGTAGGATCCCCTGAGAAAGTGAGGAATTTATTTGTTTTGTCCATACTGGGAAGACAATGTGATTGATTCTTTTTAGGCATTTAGAGGAGTGGGGGTAATTGTAGTGGTTGTTAGGTTTGATCTCCGAAAGAGTTTTGTCAATGGTATTCTGATCATACAGCTTGAAGGTTGCCCATTGTGCATTGTTTTTCAATCTCTCATGATCAATTGTCGAGGTATCCTTGTTTTGTTTAGGTAGTTGACTATGAAGGTTGTCGGCTGCCAGCCTGAGCTCTCTTTCTAGCTTGTTGGCCTTGTCAGTAAAGAAAGTAGAGAATTCTTCGCAGCTCAGTTGAGTTTAAGAAGTTTTTTGTGCAGATTTGGCCTGCTTATTTGACTGTTTCTTTAACATTTCGAATAGTTTCCATGGTCTGTTTTTGGGGCTGTCTAGTTCCGATCTCCAGAATTCTTTCTTGGAGTTGAGTACTTTCTTGTTGTATTCGTTTCTGATCTGATGAGTGTTTTAGGCTGGGGGATGGTGGGTGCTCTCTCCATTTTTTTCTGTAAGTCTTAGTTTACGCCTATCTTCATTCAGTGTCTCATTAAACCATGGATTTTTATCCTTTTCAGATATTCTTTTGACTTTTAGTGGCATGGTGGAGTTGACTATATTCGTCATTGACTTAGTGTAGTGCTCAGTGAGTTTGTTAGCGTTCAGCAAGTTGTTGGGTGGATTTAGTTCCTTCTTGCATCTTGCTACTAGTAGATCTATAGTAGGATCTTTGATGTCCCTGGTCCATTTTTTCAGTTTAACAGGCTGCACGGTTTTGCTCTTTTTTATTGTGGGAAAGTTATGGCATGGTGATCTGACCAATCACAAGGAACAATTGATTGGATTGTAACATCTTTACTCCTTGAAATTACCCAATCTAAGGTAGCCCCTTTCAAGTGGGTTGGTTGTGTGCAGGTTTGAGTGAGGTTTAGATCTGTTAGAAAGTCTTTAACCACATCGCTGCTAGAGCGATTCCCCTGCTGTGCTGGACAGCAATAAAAACGGGTGTGGTCATGACGAGCTCAGCTCGTCATGAACACAGGAGCACTGTACTGCATGACGAGCTGAGCTCGTCATGAGCATGGAAGGGGTTAAGTGCGGTGATCCGTTTGTCATTATTGTCATCCCAGTGTAAATTGAAGTTGCCTAGGAATATGTTATTAGTGTGACTGTTAGAATTAGCAGTGATGATCTCCATTAATTGTTCTATGAAAGTAGCATTATTGCCTGGCGGGTGGTAAAGTGCATGCAGGTTACATCTTTGATTGCCTGCTGTTTTTACATTAAGGCCAAGGTATTCACATGATTCGAGCTGGTCTGATTGAATTTGGTTGATCTCTATATCCGATCGGTGTATGCATGCTATACCGCCTTCTGTCTTGTTTTGTCTGTCTAGTCTCACAATGTTATAGTGACTCACATGTTCATGCTTCCTACTCCCGCATAGACTTTGCCTTTGTCATACCTTCCCTCCTCCATTTCTTAAGTACTTTGAAACTTTCAGACATCTCTATCTCCGATCATCCACACATAGAGCTTATTTGGGATGCAAGGGTGGTCCACCCTAGGAACACACCACATTGGCTGCTGCCGAGATCTCTCTCATACTTAAAATGGGATGGCCCTGTGCCCTGTGCTCATCTTACCGCCTGATAGCCCTAATCAACACGGATGCCAAGCTTTTTTTACTAAAATACTAGCTACCTGACTTGAACCATACTTATCATGCCATTTTAGCCCTGACCAAGTGGGCTTAATTCATCAGGACTAAGGGGCAGATAATGATCGTCCCATAGCACGTCCAGTGGAAAAATCACACCGATTTGATATCCCAGCTTGCCTTCTCTCACTTGTGCAGAGAAGGCAATAGACAGAGTAGATTGGTCATATCTTAAGGCAGTACTGAACAAAATAGGCCTTGGACAGGGCTTTATCTCTAAAGTCATATCTTAGCCTCCTATGTAGCGGCAGTAGCTTGTATCCATGTCAAAGGGCAGACCATTAGTTCTATATCTCTGCGACTATTTTCGTGGCAGGGATGCCCACTCTCTGACTTATTGTTTGCTCTGGCAGTGGAATAATTGGCTATCCGAGTCTGCGACATGGATAAGATCAAAGGCATACCCATGGTGGCCAAGTGCACAAGATAAGCCTGACAGAGAGAATGTCTACAAGTCTTTGAGGCTATTTCTGGTTTTAAGATTAACATGACTATGTTGTCCGTGCTCAATCTCACTATTCCGACCCAGGTGGTAAAAGCTCTACAGAGCATAGTCACTTTCTAGTGGTCTTCACATTCCATCAAATACTTAGGCCTTCATATCACCCCCACGCTTACTTTATGGGCTTGGGTCAATTGGCTCTCTCTCCACCGCTCCATCCTGGCTGATTCCAGAGATGGAAACCCCTCCACATCTCCTGGCTGGGGTGTGTTAATGTCATAAAAATGAACGTACTCCAGCGGGTCCTCTATTTGTTCCAGACGCTGCCCAGATCTATACTGCAAGAGGACATCCTGCGTTACCAAAGAGACATCCATACCTTCATATAGAATGGGAAACAACCCCAAATAGCTCACTCTTTGGTGATGCTTCCGCACGATAGGGGTGGCCTGGCTTCCCCAAACCTCTTGTAATATTATTGGGCAGCTCACTAAAGATATATCTCAGGATATATAGGGCGTGAGAGTGAAAACAACTGGTTTCATGTGGATCGTGCAATTGCATGTAGGCCCTTGTGGGACCTTGCTTGGCTACCTAAACATGCCTCTCCATGCAGGGCTTACATAGCTACACCAACTGGGACAGTGTTAGAGATTTGGGACAGGGTAGCCCTGATAGGGGACTGAGTACTTTCTCACTGCCCCACACTCCCATTGCTCATAATCCCGCTTTCCCCGGACCTATTACCCTCCTCATTCTGTTGTTGGAGCAAAGGGAATTGCCAGATGCTTCAGAATCACTTTGCTGGAGGTATCATGAAGTCATTTGATGAATGCAGGGCCGAATTTACATTCCCTGCCACCCGCGTCTCCACTATTACCAGCTGCAGCATTGGGCACTCTACCCGAGGTTTACCCAACAGTTGTTCACCCTTGCACCCTTTTTTAGAAGCTTGTACGCACTTTTGATGGTACACGAGGGCTGATACCAGGTGCTACAACACTTGCCTCCCATTCGGATACATAAGTACCAAATCACATGGCATGACACTGTCTCAGGGGAAATTACTCCTATATAGGGAAAACCCTATGACGAGATATACCTAAAAACTATCACAGCCTCTCTTTACGTGAGACTGCATATAAACTATTTTTTTTTTTCATTCTTTATTTATTTTAAACATTTTATTCCCCCTCCCCCCTCCTCCATGCAAGCCAGCAAGGTGGATACAGCAAACATTTATAAACAGTGACAGCATGCAAATATTTAAATCATACTACGAATGCCCCAACAAAAAAGCCAAATACTGGGATATGTCATCCAAAACGGGCTGCTCACCCCTCATGATGTGTTCCCAACCATTGCCTCAGTGGAACCCAAATTCGTAGACCTCGTTTCCGAGATCGGGTACCTTTCTGGGCATAAACAGCACTTTCTATGTGGTAAAATGGGATACGTCATATCAGCCATTGATTTAAAGATGGAGGGACAAAATCGAGCTAGGCTGTTGCTAAACACAACCTAAAAACTGCCATAGCAAGAAACAAAAATTATTGAGCAGAGGGAGGAATTTACTACTGTTGTACCCCTAATAAAATCCATTGAGACATAACTTCAATCCATAGATCCTATTTAACCTAAAAAAATTTAGTTATATCCGTCCTCAGATTCTCTAGACATGGACATTCTGCAAAACATATGGACCAGATCTGCCCCATGCACCTGACAGCGTGGCAGTTTGTACTGGAGATTCCACCCCATTTGCTAATTTTAGCCAGTGTAATAGATAATTTGAACCAGGTTTTGTAGATTTGTAAATTAGCAGACAAAAGCGTTGAGCGGCTAGATCTAGAAAAGAACGGCAATCCCCCTCCTTCATTTGTAGTGCCCCCTGCCATCGGGTAGTATGCTTCACCATATCGTCCCCCATCTTATAATTTAACAGCTTCTAAATAGTCCCAATCGAAGACTAACTTTTAGTTAACAAATCCAGGAGATTAACCCAAATAAACCCCTCACGCCCTCCTCTTTTCTTCCTTACAAAGTTCCTAATTTGGAGAAATTTGAAAAACTCATTGCTTCCTAAATTAAAGTGAATCTTCATGAACTCAAAAGTGGTAAAGCCTTTATCATCAAAAAAATCCCAGAGGGAGGATGGTCCATAGTTTTCCCCCCACCGCCTAATGTAGGGATCATGGTATGTATCTGGTACGAAGGAGTTGTCCTGAAGAGGTGTATAGAACACGGACAGCCCTACCTTGTCCCCCACTGGATCTTTACTATGTCCGACTCTCCTCCCATTAACAAGATCTTAGCCATAGGATTAATATATAATGCTTTGATCCACTTGATATATTCCAGGACCAACACCTTCAATATTGCCCATAAGTATGACCAAGAGACCGTACCAAAAGCCTTCTCGGAGTCTAGAAGTAACAATGCCATAAGGTCTCCCTGGATCTTAGCCATTTCAAATAAGGTAATTACTCGACAAATGTGGTCTATTGTCCCCTTTTTGGGGAGGAAACTGTACTGTACAGGTGAAACAATTTTCTTAATTATCCCAGACTTTAGTATCACTATTGATTAGTGTGATTGTGATTGGTCGATATGACCCTAGCTCCAACACATGTTGCTGCCAAACTCGCCCTCTCTCGCCCCTACCATAGCTCTTCTACGGCAGCGTTGCGAGAACTCCACTGGCTGCCGGTCCATTTGCGGGTGCGCTACAAAGCAGCGTGTATAGTGTTTAAGGCTATCCATGGCCTGGGCCCTATTCCTCTGCGGCGAATGTTCGCCTGGTATTGTCCATCCCGTGCCTTACGCTCCTCGTCATCTAGGCTATTGGTAGTTCCGCGCTTCCAGAGAGTGAGGATGGGCGGCCGCTCGTTTAGAGTAGCGGCGGCCAAACTCTGGAACTCTCTGCCAATAGCCTTGAGAAGCTTTGAAGATCTCTTAGCTTTTAGAAAGGCATTGAAAACCTACCTCTTTCCCAGGACATGATGAGCTACTGTTTTCATTTGGATTATGGGTCAAAAGCGCCAGGATGCCCTTGGTGGTGACAGGTCGCGCTATACAAGTATACCACAATACATGTTTTCCCTCTTTAGGAAACACCACAATCTCCGCTGGAGGTGGCAGAAGAGCACCCCTTTGGATAGCTAAAAATACCTCAAGAATAAATTTATGGAGGCTGGTGGCTAAAATTTCATACAATTCCCCGCAATAAAGTCGGTTCCTACTGCTTTTTGGGATGTTAATCTAGAAACCACGGATGGGATTTCTTCTGCTGGATTTGGTTGAACTAAAAGCTCACGATCCTCTGCATTTAATGTTTTCCAAGACCTCATGATCCTTTATCAAAATAGAAGATTTGTCCCATATAGTAGAGTTTAAAACTGAGACCCAATCATTGGAATTCGAAGGGGAGACAACCGGTATAATCTTAGAAGTATGTTTAAGTATAGGAGTGGAAATTGACTGTGGTTTACGTGTAAAAGACAAATAATCTTGGAATAAAAATGGAAGGATGAAAGATTGTTCAAGCATAACCCATAGGGGACAATTTGCAGAAGACTCAGAGAGCCATCTCGAACCTTGATGTAATAGGAAAGACTTATGGTAAATGGGAACTTTGTCCCTCCTTCCGATTTTGGGCAAATCAATTTTGGTAAAAAGGAGGATAAGTTGGAATTACTTTTTTTAAATATTATAAGTGCATAGACAGTGGAATGTTAGAGATTGTATATAAAACTATAGGGGAAAGCATCATCTTTATGGTATCCAGGCGACCCCACCAGGATAAGTACAGGGGGTGCCATTTCATTGTTAAAGCGGATAGTCTTTGCATACAGTTGTCCATGCAACATGACATTGTTCCTGAAATGGAGGGAGTGAAATGCAGACCTAAATATTTAATATATTGGGGGCTCCATGCAAAACCTGAATTGGAAAACTCCGCCTTAAAAGTATACTTAATTAGGGGTAGAATTGCACATTTATCTTTGCCCAATTTATAACCAGACGTATGCAAAGGAATTTACTTTTTCTAAAAAGGCTGGGAGAGAGGAATGAGGTTGTGAGATAAATAAAAGGACATCATCAGAATACGCTGCCATTTTAATATTAGTCTCCTCAAAAGTAAAACCATGAATATTAATATTTTGACAAATTCTTAATAAAAATGGTTCTAAAGCAAGATTAAAAAGAAATGGGGAGAGTGGACATCCCTGTCAGACACCTCTACCAAGTTGAAAGTAAGAAGATATACCATTATTCGCGCATACAGCCGCTCTCGGATTGGAGTACGAAATAGATATTAGAGCAATAATTTTTGGACCAAAGCCAAGCCACTTGAGTGTACGTAAAAGGTAAGGCCATTCCAATCTGTCAAATGCTTTTTCTGCATCCAAAGCTATTGCTGCCAAGGAGTGAGAAATGTGTGAGGCTTTGGAAAGGACATTAAAAAATAAGCGAGTGTTGTCCGGAATGAGCTGCCCCTTCACAAAACCAGATTGTTCTGCTCCTAGTTAGTCAGGTAACTGAGATTCCAAATGCAATGCTAGAGCCTTTGAGAAGATTTTATAATCCAAGTTCACCAGAGAAATGAGTCTGTAATTTTTACAGTGTTGCAGGTCCTTACCCTCTTTAGGTATAAGAAATGTAAGGGTATAAAGAGCCAGAGGACTCACCCGATTGTAAGAAAGCATTTAAGAGGGTATGTAATTTGGGAATGAGTAGATGTGCAAAGCGAGTAAAGAATTCCACAGTAAAACCATCTGGGTTAGGAGCCTGATCTTTTTTTAGTGTTTTTAAGGCAGCAAGAAGCTCTTTCTGCGTAAGGTCAGATTCTAAATGTGATAGATCAGGGTGAGTGTTAGGGGTGTATTGGATGTTGGACAAAAACTGAGAAATTGAGTGATCAGAAGAGAGAGTTTCAGATGTATATACTGTCTTATAAAACTGGAGAAATTCATTTAGGATATCTTCATCCTTGAATTTCAATGTGTGGTTTCGATCAAAAATAGATTCTATAATGAGTTTGTTTTGTTTAACCTTTAAATAATTAGCCAATAACTTCCCATCCTTATTCTGGCCACCATAGAATGTTGCACTGGACTTCAAAAAGGATTTAGAAGCATTTGATTTGGAAGAATAATAAGAGTGTTTCAATCTCTTTATTTGAGCTAAAAGGTCATTGGTGACTTGTTGTGCCCTTCTACGTTTCTTAGAGACAAATCTAATAACAAAATCTCTAAATGATGCCTTAAAGGAGTCCCAAATCATATGAAAAGGCATAGGGCCAGATGTAGGAAAATCGTATTTACCGATTCATAAATACCGAATTTTACTGATTCGGTATTTATGAATTGGTAAATATGAAGGAGGGAGATTTAGGAAGATTCGGTAATTGAATTACCGAATCTGTAAAAACCGGTATTTACCGAATCGGTAAATACCGATTCGGTATTGCCCATTGATTCCTATGGGCCTTGAAGCCCATAGGAATAAATGGGCAATACCGAATCGGTATTTACCATTTCGGTAAATACCGATTCCAGCAAGGGTGCAGGGGGTGTCACTTTGACACCCTCTAGCACCCCAAATACAGGCATGTGTGCCATGTGACAGACAGACATGCCCTTAGGGCATGTCTGTGTGCCACATGGCATAGGTGTGCATGCACACATGTGCATGCATACCTGGATTCGGTAATTTACCACCCAATTGGATTGGGTGGTAAAATACCGAATCTGAAAGGCCTTTGGGACTCAGAAGAGTGCCACCTACATCTGCAAGTTACCGAATCGGTAGAAATACCGATTCGGTATTTTACCGATTCGGTAAATTTACCGAATCGGTAAATTTACCGATTCGGTAAAATTGGCCCCCTACATGCCAATTCTTAAATACCGGTCGGTAACGGCCGAAATCGGACGTTACCGACCGGTATTTGTGCTCCTACATCTGGCCCATAGTGTCTGATTGGTTAAATAGGAAATATTTGTTAAAAAAGGAAACGAAGGAAGATGTAAAAACAGAATCAAGAAGCAGAGCATTGTTAAAACTCCATTTTCGGGACAAATTAGGCTTCTGCAATACATCAAGGTAATAGTGACGGGAGCGTGGTCAGAAATTAAAATAGATCCAATATCTGCCGACACTAGTGGTTAAGAAATATTATGAGATATAAAAAAATAATCTAACCATGATTGGGTGTGATGTGTCTGGGAGTAGTAGGAAATCTACCTCAACGTCGGATTGCAAAGTCTCTAAACCTCTATAAGCTTGTTTAGTTTAATTGTTTGTGTAAAAGATGTATGAGATTTATGAGGAACAAAGGGAGATGACTAATTCTGATTAAAAAAGGGTCTAAAATTTCATTGCAGTCTTTATTTATCATCAAAACATTGTGTAATTTGTTGGGCCAAAGAAGTCCAAAAGGAGGAATAACCAACTGTGGGTGCATAAACATTCAACAAAGAGATTGGAGCATGATCCACCATACATTTAACAAATATCCATCTGCCTTCTTTATCTGCACATTTCGATAATACTTTAACAGGAAGGGATTTATGAAAAAGAATAAGAACTCCATTACATTTACCGTCACCCGGGGAGAAGATAACACCCCAAACTCATCCTCTTTTGATAACTCGGGCTTAGGCGGCGGATCACTACACCAATTACACGCGACTGCTAACATCAACCAGGGCTGCAGCTGGCCCTTCTCCGTCCCTATTCTAATGAAACAAAAAATGTTGTCTACTGCGAGATTTTAAAATAAATTGCCCTTGCTAAATACTCGCATTACACACATTCTATTTCATACCCGGACAACGTCGGGAGGGGCTGCTAGTTTATGATAAAAACGTACATTGAGGTATACCGAGTTACAGTATTGTAACAATCGTAAAACACACTTTGGCCCCCATTAGGATCGGCCCCCATTAGGATAATTAGTCCCTTACCCCATCGTGGTAAGGGACCGCCCGCCATAAGGGTGGGGGTCCCGTGGGGGGAATTAGGATGCGCCCGCCACAGTGGCGGGCGCATCCTGTATTTTTAACATTGCGGTTGGCGGTGCTGAATGCACCGCCCGCCGCAATGATGAAAATACATGTTGTGCATTTCAAAGCACAACGTGACAGGAACCGCGCGGAAAATCGGTGGACGGTCTTTCCGTCCGCCGGGACCCCCCAGCCGTGCTAATGTGGCGGGGGGTCATTCCGTCATGGGTGGTGGGCGGATCGCCCCCGCCAGGCCGGCGGTAGCTACTGCCGGTCTGGCGGTGGTGAGCTGCCCGCCATCCTAATGGGGGCTTATATGTCCGTCAATGTGTCCTCACTTCAAAGATGCACTCCACAGTAGATCTAGTAAAAGCAAAAGGCATTTTTAATTCAGAGTTCTTTGTTTGTCTAATGCCTTTCGGAGCACAGCTACTTGATCACAGGTTGCCAGGGTGCACGCAGACATACTTAAATGCAAAACTACTTAGCGCATTTCAAATGAACTTTAGTAGGTTTCACAGATGAGTTAACAGGTGTTCATGCTAGGATGCGTAGTCCCTTTCATACAGTGTTCCATCTCTTCTAGTCTCTGCGCTGCAACACTGAATATGCATTTTAAAATTACCCTCCAGTGGGACTCCGTATCATAAATGATCCATAATTTGTGCTGATCTACTTTCCCAACCAGCTACGGATTTCCATGCCTTCATGACCCCAACTCAGGGTGGTGCAGTCTTCATGGCCAGACTGCCATTCAGTTATATGTCCATCTATGTGTCCCCACTTCTATGACACACTCCACAGCAGATCTAGTAAAAGCAAAATGCATTTTGAATCAGAGTTCTTTGGTTACACGTTTTGGAGCGCAGCTCCTTGATCACAGGCTGCCAGGGTGCACGCAGACATACTCAAAGGCAAAACATCACAGCACATTTCAATTGACCTTTACTAGGTTTCCCAGGTGAGTTAACTGGGGGTCATGCTGGGATAATTAGTCCCTTTCAGACAGTATTCTAACTCTTGTAGACTCTGCACTGCAACACTGAATATGCATTTTAAAATTACACTCCCGTGGGCCTCCAAATAACAAATGATCCATAATCTGTGCTGATCTACTGTCACAACCAGCTCTGGATTTCCATGCTCTCATGGTCCCAACTCAGTGTGGTGCAGTCTTAAGGCTGGACTGCCATTCAGTTACATGTCCATAATGTTCCCACTTCAAAGATGCACTCCACAGCAGATCTAGTCAAAGCAAAAGGCATTTTTAATTCAGGGTTCTATGTTTGCCTAGTGTGTTTCAGAGCACAGCTTCTTGATCACAGGCTGGTAGGGTTCACACAGACATACTCAAAGGCAAAACCTCTCAGCTCATTTCAATTGACCTTTAGGGCCTTATTTATGAGGCCTTGCGTCACTTTTATGCCACAGGTGCACCACTTTTTGTGACGCACCAACCGAGTAAAAAAATGCGCTATGTTGCGTCATATTTACAAAGTGATGCATCTAGGTAGATGCATCACTTTTTAAACCCCTGCAGCACATTATGCCTGCGCCAGGTCTAATGTATGTAGTGGGGGCGTTCTGATGAAAGAAAGGGTCATAGAAGTGACGCAGTGAAATCTATGAGATTTCACTGCGCCACTTCTAAGACGCAAATGTGTCAGTATCTTAAACCTGCCTCATGGCAGGCGTAAGACTGATGCATGGGACTTGCCCATGTATAATGACCCATTGCTGGAGGTGCGTGACTTTTGTGACACATTCCAGCAATGCATCATTTTTGCACCTACAGATACGTTAGAAATACTAAATTATCTGTAACTCCTTGTGACATAATGCATCATTCTGTAAATATGACACATCATTGGTGTCACAAGGAGGATGCAATGAAAAGTGTTGCATTGCTGTTTTGGTCCGTACCTGGTCCACAATGATGGTTGCTCCTGCGACGTTTGGCGTACAGCAAAAGCGGCACTATAGGGACTTTTCGTAATGATTTTATTTCATATCACCAGTGCATACAGGGGACAGTCTACGCGTTTTGGCGTTTGCCTTCCACAGGACCATAGAGTCCAATTGTTTGGTTAGTCCCTAAGTAGATTTTGGGACCATAGTACTTTTACAGTGTCAACCATTACAACCAGACTAAACCTCACTCGTTTTTTGTTCTCTATCAAGCAATGCATTTCATTTTGTAAAGTACACTTTGTTGATATATTGTTTAAATAGATTTCTTGCTCTCAGGCAGAGTTTCAGACAGACATCGAAGCATAGTTTGCATTTTAATAGTAAAGTACTTGATTCTTATAGTTGTCTCATATACATAGTGCAAAAAGTTAAAATGTTATTGTTACAATAATCGTAAAAGAGTGAATTACAACAAAAAAGGCATTACATATCATGGTCAAATAAAGTAAGGTGAGATTCAGTGTGTGGGTGTGGGAAGTTGGACAGTGGAAATCTATATATCAAAAGGAGTGAAATGGGGCTTATATTTACAATAAATATCAAAGATGATAAACTATGCTTATATCAGCCATGCATATAGGAGAAATGTTGAGAATACTTTTGCATATTTTGTATACCTTATCTAAAGGCTGCTTTGGATATTATCTGGAAGTGGTGTTGCTCTTCAATACAGATAGTTATGATGCAATCAGCAGTCTAGAGTATGAATAGGTCTGTCATGTTCCCTTTAAAAGGAGCAGATTGCTGTTAATGAAATATTTCATTATTTGAAATATTTTATTTTGTTTTGGCATTCAAAGTATTGATAAAAAAGATTAATAAAGGGGATTAATAAAAACCTAGATCCCCATTGCAATATTAATAGAGCAGCAAAGATCTATCCTATAAGGTAAATGCTAATTGCATGTTTTGCTCATTATGAAGTCTGTTTTAAGATCAATGCCCATTGATGTTTGCAGTAATATGTGCATGGACTGTCCATTATGAGTACAAGTGGACATTTGTGCAAATAGCAATATTGGTCTTTAATCATTGACACATGTCATAGTCTAGGAAACTTCCTAGGGATTTTGACCATAGACTGTAAAATGCCTTCTTATACCAGGACCACATTTATATATGTATATGTCTGTATTTTAGCGCCATTTGGCATGGGTAATCCATGATGATGATTAAAGTGCTTAGTGTGTTTTCACAAATATTATGTTAAGTTCATTAACATGGCCCAGCAGTCTTTTTCCAAATATACCCCATAGTGATGAGTAAAGCTCTGTCAATTCCTCTTTCACTTTTCTTTATTTGTTTATTCCCAAATACTGAAGATATTTCGTTTGACCTCAATGTTCTTCCCAAAAATGCTTGGCAATCGGATATGAGTAATATATGTATTTGAAATGTACTGTAAAGGTGTATACATGGTGAAAACATGTGTTGTAAAAAATGTGTGGTAAAGATTCAGAGTGGTAAAAACCTAATTGAAAAGTCTTATTCCCGAGTGAGACAGCAACAAGTGCAGGGAAGGTTGCTTGGCTTGAGTAAGAGTCGCCCTCTGATTGGATCAGTCCTTTGAGCAACAGGAGTCTCTATGGAATAACATCCATGACATGGAAGGGGCAACATGAGTATCATCTCCACCTCCGGGGGAACATTGACACTCATCAAAAGGACCTCTCCAGACTGATGGAGAGGCACACTTAGGGGCCGATTCTGATCCTGGAAAAATGCTGTACAAATCGTGGTATGGAGCGTTTTCCCCATACAACTCGTACTTGTAAGGAGGCCTCTACAACCTAGGAAGTACAATCCGTACAAATAGACGCACTCCATACAAATTGTAAAAAAGACCATACAACTCGTATATACAAGCAATTCCGATTTGGATTGCTCTGTACACAACGTTCCCATGTATTCCCGGCAGCAGTTTACAACCCGGCAAGTACGATTCGTACAAACGGCACTCCATACAGCTCTTTTTTTACAAGAGCCAAAAAGTGCCGGAAAAAACCTTGTACGCCCCGAAAACAGTACGAGACAGACCCCCTCATGTACGCGTCGTACACCCCATGAATACAGGGGTACGGTGCATATGTACGGTGCGTACGGATGGCACGGAAAGTGGGGTACGGTGCGTACATACGCGATGAAGGGGTACTGGTCGTGTACGCACCGTACAAGCACCGTACCCCAAAATCGCGCATGTACGCACCGTACCCCAAAATTGCGAACGTACGCACCGTACCCCAAAATCGCGTATGTACGCACCGTACCCCAAAATCGCGTACGTACGCACCGTACCCCAAAAACGTGATTTTGGGGTACGGTGCATACGTACGCAATTTTGGGGTACGGTGCGTACGTACGCGATTTTGGGGTACGGTGCGTACGTACGTATGCGATTTTGGGGTACGGTGCGTACGTATGCGATTTTGGGGTACGGTGCTTGTACGGTGCGTACACGACCAGTACCCCAAAATCACGTACGTACTTTGCGTACATGCGCGATGTTGGGGTACGCACCATACACACGCCTCGCATGTGGGGGGACCCCTGTACGCCTCATACCCCTATACGACCCAAACCCGGTATGAGTTGTACCCCCAGAACGAGTCATACCAGGGTACAAGGCGTATAGGGGTTCGCTTCGTTGCCCGGTACAAGTCATTCCCCGTATACAGGCCATTTTCCATACAAATCGTATGCTGACAACCCGGTACGAATCGTACTTGACGGGTTGGACAGCCTTTTTACAAATTGTATGGTCTTTTTTACAAGTCCGGGTCGTACAGCTTTTCCCGATCCGATTTGTAAGGATCGGGCCGGTCTGTTTGTATTTTTCCCGTACGAATCGTACTACACAGGTTGGAAGGGACTTTTACAATTTGTATGGAAAAAAATACAAATCCTATTTGTATGGAAAATAAAAATCCAGGATCAGAATCGGCCCCTTGGTGTTGGCGAACCCAGACAAAAACTTCTAAGACATCATTCAGTTGCACTGGAAACACCTTTAGTTGTTGAGGGAGGAGGGTACAAGGCAACATGCCAAAATCCTATGGCTCATACAGGCCTTTGCTACAGGAGGTCACCTCAGGTTGAAGGGTAAATAATGTTAATCAGACAGCTAAAGGTTAACATCGGTAGGCAGGGGCCACCAAGCCTAGTAACTCACCTGCCTCCAGAGTATGTCCTGATCTAACTGTTGGCCCAAAGTGACATATTGATAGATGCGAATGATCACATTATACACAGGGACAACATCCACCATCTCCAATGAACCCTTCACAAAACAATCTCCTCCATTCTCACACATTACACTCCACTAATCATAAACGGCCTTGTTCACTGCTGCTCTACCCTCTACCTTACATTTATCATTTGTTCATAAACACAACACCAACATAACCGTACAGACACCATGATCCACTATACCTCCACCTCAAACCTTAGATCTGCAAACCTGAACCCTCTGGTTCCAATCTTTTTGCCTTTTTGGTCCCATGCACTGGAATTCCTTGCCATCTGATTATCTGAGTTTGCACCGCAGAACAACACTAAGGCCCTCGTTTCGATTTTAATATTTATTTATTCAACTTATAAAGCGCACTGTCGCCTTGCAGGCATCCTGGCGCTAGTAGCTCAAGAGGGGTGAAAGGGAATGTCAGGTCAGGCCGGCCAACTTTTACTTGGGAAACAGCCAGGTTTTAGCACTTTTACGAAAAGGAAGAAGCTCCTTGATTTGCCTAATCTCCCATGGGAGTCTATTCCATAGTTTGGCTGCAGCCACTCCAAAGGACCTACCGCCTGACCTAGCCTTCCTGAACCTTGGCACTCTCACCAGTCTTGCCGATGAGGAGCGCAGCAATCTAGTTGGAGTATACCAATCAAATTGAGATTGCATTGATAAGGGTCCTATCCCATGAAGAGCCTTAAAGATGAGACAGAGGGACTTAAATTGCACTCTCTGTCTCAAAGGGAGCCAGTGGAGTTCTGCCAGAGCTGCAGACGTGGACGTTGGGCATTCTTGCATCTGCCCAATACCAGTGGGGAGAAGGACCTGCCGGATCATAGGTCGCAGTTCCGACACCCTAATTTGGATGCAACTGTACATAGTGTGGTCAAAAACATTTATTTTCCAATGGGAGCTTGTGTGGAAGGCATAAACTCCCATTGAAAAATGTAAGTTTGTAAACATCCCTGCACTAAGCAGGTATGTTGTGGGTTATCATAGGTGCTCCTCAGACCTATATGCTGAGGGCCAGGTGTGAAGGGGCCCTTCTAGAGGGCCCCAAAGTCACTTTCAGATAGCCAATCCATGTGGGAAAGGTCGACATGGATTGGCTGTCAAAAACCAAGATTGTAATCCCGGTGTGGAAGCAGAGCCTGGCTCCACTGTCATTGAAATGATTACTAATCAGCTCCTGTTTCGACGGGCTCACAGAGCCCATCAGAAGAGGAGTGGAATCCTCATGCGTTTTTCCCTCTGACTGACGTAATCAAAATACGGCAGTTGGAGGGAAACTTCAGGATGTCGGTGGAGAGCCTGCAATTGCTGGTCAGAGGTTCTCCGCCCTACATACAAATCATGCCCAAAATTGCCATATCCTCAGATCACGCCACACATATTGAACTTAGAACAACACTAAGATGTAACCACTGTGATCAGAAGGCAAAAAGTTCAATTAAATTGCACATTTTTACATTAACACATACTTTTTTTCAAGGTTCGGTGGAGTAGGGCCCAATCGCAAATTAACAGGACTCCCGCTTTACCAAAACGAAGGTTCACCTACCCTAGTTAGAAGCTGGGGAGTCTAGATTATCATTTGTACTGCTGCTTAACAGCAACTTTCCACTTACTTTAATCCATCACTCAGGCTTACATCAACCACCCAAAGTGACATTATATTTTATACTGCTATAATCTTGTGTGCAACATTTCTACTCAAAATGCCATTGTCACAATAACAAGAAAGATAGAAAACAACATTGCGGCAAATCGTCAATCATTAATGAATTCATATTTGGAAATGTTCGTGGTTGTTATTGATAACATAACATGTTATTGGTATTAATACAAGGTAACATTACATTATTGTTGTTATTTCTATTTATTGTTGTTTGAAAATAGTATGTGGACCATTTTTGGCTAAGTTATCTGAAACTCACGTTTTACATGTGTAACAGGTCACGTCCTTCCTCACCTACAAAACGGTTCTGAAGATCTGGCATCTCCCGTCACTGTTTCTGCCCTTCACATCGGAAATATGGACAGGATTACCCTCTAAATAAAAGCACATCAAGCTACTTATTTTACCCTTTATTGTTACTCTGAAGTTGGCATGAGTTTTTAAATTCTGCTTTTGTGAAAACAATTCAAACCTACTGATTTTATTCTGTTGTTAATTGTCCTAATTTTCATGATTCTTCAGTACATCATTTTTGAATGTGTAAATATTATTCTGTCCTCAGTAATGAACAGCTTTCTCCCCAGGCTTGTACTCTATAAAATGCAAAATAAAAAGAAAATTAATTAAATGAATAAATAAAGTTCAATGGCACGCATACAAATGTAAAACAATGCCTTCATAAAAAGAAATGTATATGCAACTGCCTATTTCCATTTGTTATCATAGCTAAATTGTAAATGAAATGCGGTCATTTACATTGTCCTATACTTTTCAGATACATGCCAAGCACTGCTAAACGTTAAACTAAAACATATAAAATAAGTACATTTCATGACATCAGTGCACATACTTTAAAATGTCAGTGTTCAATATAGTTCGTATCTTTTCCTATTTTCTTTTATACATCGAAGTCCTTTCCTCCGTTCCATTAAAATGGACCAATGTGGCACACGCAATGTTTGCAGACGAACGGGGAAGACAGGGAATGAAAAAAGAAAATATTTAAATTGATGCACACCAGAGGATACAAAAATGAACAAGTCATCTCCATTAACGACGTTCCTCTCTTTTTTTCTAGGTTTCTTCCGCATTAATGTAAGCATTCGAAGGCAGAAACTAGCCAGTAGTTCAGAGTAAAAAGAGCTTTCATTAAACCTTTATTAACTCAAATTATTTTGCTATCTTTTTAATGACATCAGTGCTTGGGTTTAAAGGATGGGTTGATAACTGTTAAGGTTAATGAGACGCTGCACTGAAAAATATTTTGCATATGATTTGCAAACCTTGTTTTCGATAATGCAATGCAATGTTATTTTATGCATTTCATATTATACAAAGTGATCATCCGAATTCCAATCATCGACCGTGAAAGTAGAGCTGTCACATCACGCCTAAAAAAATAACTATGTTGGCATTCAGAAGGTGAATGAGCTATAAGATCTCTTTAGATTTTGTGTTTATATGGTCACATCTGCTTTGCCTTCAAAGACAAAAGTCAAATGTCAGGCTATGCCTTCTATCAAATTACATTTTATTCGGAAACTGGTGTTTATTTTTGTTTTTCTGGCTGCAAATAGAGAGAATTTTGTAAAAGTGACCTAGGAGTCTATTTTGCTGGGGTACAGGAAATGAAAGGAAAGAGCGTCAGATGTCAGTTTGTTTCCTAATATTCAACAATATTTGAATTATACACATATTTCATACTATATCAGCAAGTAGGAGAGTACAAATGAAGCACATTTTATTGTAATTTTAAAGTGTGATGAAAACAAAGATTTTAATAGGATAAACAAATCTGGACACTTTAGTTGATGTGGAAATGATAAATATTGACCTAACCCGGATATCTACACATTATCATTTGTGTGCAATATAGTTTTACTAGTAAAACTACATATCTACGCAGATTAAGTGGACAATTCAATGCAAAATGTGCTATTTGTAAATGCCAGTGCACAACCACTACAGTGCTCAGAAATGCACCATCGACTACATAACACACCCTTACCACTCTCCTGCTGAATCAGATGGTACATTTGCTGCATTTTCTTTGGTGTGGTGGTTGGATGTTTTCCATTTACTATGACTTAGTAGATGTAAAAATAATGGAAGCACCCCAAAACTGAAAATTGGTCAAGCACCACTGATTTAAATAACAACATTCAGGCATATGTAGATGGAGTTATTGAATGATAAGTAGGTAACACTACTGTGCTTTGAAAATCTAAAGTAATGAATTCCCAGTTTTCCCCTCAAACCATTTTAAGAATGTATTGCAAATAAAATGGCACAATGTGAATTTGATTTGGATTACTTTACTGTACATTTAGAGGAGATTTTCAGCAGTTATCCGTCTATTTGATGGTACAAAAGATTAAGCATATATCAGCTTATTCAGAAACTGCATTTTGTAGTACGTCTTGAAAATACACAAAATTAACCACAAAATGTTTTTCACAAACCTAAATGTGGAGCTTATGCCTCCGCCTCTCCTATCTTTTCCTTTGTGGAGCTGACCTCCTGAATGCGTATCCAACGCACACTTCTGTTTAGTTTAAGTAGGAAATCTGGGAGGAACAGCGGAAATGAACGAACAATGGAGAGTAGTTACTGTTAAAGGCGTAGAGGAAAAGAGAGGTGCATGGATGGGCTAATGATTTGCCAGGGAAGGATTCAGGGAGAGCTGTCTACTCAACCACAGAAGAATAAGCTCATTTTTATTTACAAACTGAGGTTCTGCACGTATTACAGCCAAAAGGCACCCGAAATGATAATAAATTACTCCAGCTCGCAGGTGAAGTCCAGCACCATACATGGCCAACCCCTGGTACTACAACATTCTCTCTTAGAAATCAGTGGAGTTCAGGACATACAATAAGTCCATATAATTAGAATAATTTATATAATTTAAAATATAGATTAATACAATATGAAAATATGCACACATAGAACACATCTTAAATTTGATTATAAAAATATTTTAAAACTAGTTTTACATGTAAAGAATCAAGTATCAATATTTACACTATCTTTATTTTATTCTATAGATCAGTTAAAAAAATTATTAATTTATATTATTATTTTTTATCACAGGAGGTAATTAATTTTTATATTGAAACTTAATAAAATAATTTTAATGAAATTTAATATTTTGGAAATATTTGGTTTTTTTTCCACAATTTTGTTAATAGTGTTGTAGCCATTTTATACTAAATAATGTATATTAATGTTTATTGGCAAGAACGTGCAACATCCTGTGATTCTGGGATTTCACTTAATCTCCCCGTGTGTAACAAAAAAATGAAAGTAAAGCGCTCTGATACCTTTGGGTCAACTTTGCGCTATATGAAACTCAGTTAAAAAAGTTTTATATAAAAAAAAAACCAAAAAATTACTTCATAGTTGACACCTCAGACTTCATGGCCTCGATCACTCATTCTACCATCATGTGCCTAGGGAATGTTATTCTCCTACAGGACACCAACACCAAAAGCATGACACCCTGAAACACTTTTCTCCACACTGAACACACACTGAATACCTTCAGTAGAAACTCTTTCCCCTTTGCACTTGAAAATTTCAAGGTTAAATACTTTTTAGAATCCCACCTTCATGTGACCAAAAAAAGAAACCATTATTCATGGTACTTCAACTCTGTTTTAACCATTCTCATCCTCATTCTTCCGTCTTCATTCAGTACTGAAAAAATAACATAATCAGGCTCAACAGCTCCACCCATTAAACAAAACATACATATTCCACTACAGACCTAGTCCTGGCAACTCTTCAAACTCTAAACAACTCATTTCTTGAGTAACATTCTACTTGCTCTAAAAATACTTTTACTATGATGACTTCATTCCATTATCTATCATTAAGTCTTAGCCTCCTGGCTCAACTAGCACATCTTTTCTAATAAGGATCTTCCTTTCATCTCTAAAAACCAGTTAAATCACTCTCTGCTCAGAAAAAGCCACCTTCAAACCAGAGGAACTTTAATTACATATGATTTAAATGCGGTCTCATCCTTGTGAACATTTTTAAAAGGGTAGTCACAAAGAACACCTTTCAATGCACAGCCTTCTCCAACCAAAAACATCTGAAATACTGTAATGACTTTTACTATTGAGGTATTCAATGACATTCAGCATTAACTTATATTTGTAAGGCCTGTCTTTTGTTTCTTCTTAAACAGTGAATGGCCTTTGATACCATCAGTGACTTGGTCCAACTTGAAACTCAAAATTTACACATAGGCTAGGATGACTCTGACTTAAATTGGTTCATTTCACACCTCTCTGGCTAAAAATCATCCCTCATCCTCATACTAACATAAGGATGCATCTGTGGTGCACTCCAGAACAATATCATAGCCATTTTACTAACACCCACAATCCAAGTTCTGTTTGTAAATGACGAAGAATCCTGCAGTTGCTTCAAATTTGTTTAATTCTGAGTTGATAATGACTAGTTAACTAAGGTTTAATCTATATAAGAAAATGTGAATACAAATAATAACCAAGTACTTAATCTCTGGTGATGCCAGAATAACCAGGCTTAATATTACCTATATCAAGAAAAAACAAGAAAAGCAAGTTTACACTATACATTACTGCTCAAAATCAAGCCCTTCCTTCTGCAAACAAATTTCCAGGCCATGCTCTTCGCCCCTGTTGTAAAACACATCAAGGCACCATCTTCTGGTCTTCCAGAATCATCATTAACACCAAAGAAAGAAAGCAGTAACTGACAAATGATTTCACCTAATTACTAGTCAAAGAAGGTTGAAACACATCTCCTTTGTCTTGGAACAACTAAATTGATCACTCTCAAAGCCAGAATCCAAAAGGTATGGTTTTTCCTCTGATTTTACAGTAGGCCAATTAGTATTAGTCTTCCTGCAGATGCCTCCCTGCCAGTACTTTTGCCTTGCTGAGGTGTGAAAACTATAGAGAACACGGATTAAACTTTTTAGAATGAAGACCCGGGTTTGAGGTGTTTGAATCAGCCTCTCTTGGAAAAGTCAGCTTGGAAGGAGTCAGAAACTTTAAAAAAAAATGTCTTTATTGGTATTTTCAAAAATATACAAAGCTGGGAATCAAAGCATAGATGCCTGCACAAGTTCAAAAAAATCCCTTATCAGTATTAGAAAAGCACAGAGGTGCAGACACGGTCTGGAAGCACAATTCCCTATACCTCCTAAATTCAGAAGCTGATTCAAAGAACCTAGCATTCCTCAAATATACATGAACATGTTAGCCCAGCACACTCAATATACAAATGTCACAAAATATACAATCAGTGATGCAGAAATTTTTCGAAGGCGAGTCGATGTTGAATTTCAGTTCATTCTTTATTTTTCATTCTTTAAAAAACTTTTGAAACCGCCAACGCGTTTCGTCCCATCCAGGGACTTCTTCAGGGCTACAAAAGTACATATAAAAAAACTATTTACAATTTGTACAATGTCATTCATCAAAAACATCGACTTTAAAACTATCACAATTTATTAATCAAAAATTATCACCTCTTCTATCATCCAATTTTTTATCAACCAATTTTTAGAGTATACTATCTCAGAGGTGTGACATTCGAAACCCATATCAATTGAAAATCCAAAAACTGTGAAGTGGAGAAGGGAGGAACAACTCCATCTTTCATAACCTCATACACGTGGTAAGACATTCAAATTGATAACATACCTCGCAATGTATAATACACGTATTCTAATAGTTAATTCCTCATTGGGTCAGGACGGAAGATTCTGTAAAATGGTTTAAGAAATCTGTATTAAATTAATTTCTGGGGTCACTATATATGGTATATATGTTGTGATATCTAACTGATTATGGATTACTTACTTCCAGATTTAATGCGCTTCCTTAATAGTTAGTGTCCATGTAGTTTTAGCAGGTAATTTTTCTTGTTATGATCAGCACAATGTCCTGAAAATATATAAATAGATGTGTGTCGCTCAGTAGTGCTCTTTTAGGTCTTATTATATTTAATCAGTTCTTCTCTCCTAAGTTATAGATCACACTTTTTATGGATGAAATCTAGCAAGATATTTAACAGATTACCACTCTATTCCCATATTTAAAAATAAAGTGGTAATTTATGCTAGATTACATCAGTAACGTTTGATAATTTTGATACATTTCCATCATCACCGCGCCTTTTTTGAAAGACAGCGAGGCACTGTACCCCTCCCATATAGCCGCCGCCTATATTGTTAATGTTACCACCTCGTGATCATCAAACAGGCAATGTGGAGTGTGATCAGACATGGAGAAGATGTACCATGACTATTCCAAGCAGAACTGCCCCAATAAATATACAACGTTGAAAATATGAAAGACTAACGGCACTCGTCTCCTCTAGGCAAGAGCAGTCCCATACAGGTAGTACAACTGTAAAATACTAACTGACACTTTACTAGGTCATGTTTTGTAGAGATAGATGTAACTAACTAGGTCCTGAAGAATCGCAGCCAGTGTGCATAGGCGAGAAACATGTTGACCTCACGATATGTAATGTAGTCCTGGATCGTGAAGTGGAATCCTAATTTCCTGCGATCAAAGGCTACCCACTGTTTTTACTTGTGGCAGGGGACCACCAGAATAAACTGATCTCCGGTACCTTGTGCCATATTTTAAATTCACTTATCTACACTATCCCTTTCTTTCCTGGCCCCTCACCCTCACTTCACACATAGGCAGTTGGAAAAAAGATCTCCGTCAAAGAGCCCCTCTCTGAGGTGAGCCCGTTGGGCATTGCACCGCCTGCCCAACGAGGAGCAAAGGTATATGATGAAGCATGACACTCGCAAGGGTGTGTGAGGCCATTAAATCCAACAAATTGGATACCCAGGGTAGCCCTCCACTGAGCACTACCTCTACCCTTCCAGTGACCACACTTTTCCCTTCTTCTCTCCTTTAGGAACAGCCGAGTCGATTTTGGTTAGTCACTAAAAATTAATTAGACAAGTATCTAATTAGTCAAATTAGGAGTGGTTCCGCGCTTCTTTTGGAAGCGCATACTGGTATGACCCGTATGCGACGTGACGGCGCCATCTTTAAATGGTAAAATTTAGCATGCATTCTAATATGAATACATCACTAGATGCTACTTATTCCGTAGTCGTATAGTCGTAGTCGTATAGTCACCCATTTGACTAATTAGATACTTGTCTAATTAATTATAGGAAATGACAGCATCTACGTCGCGAGGCGACACAGTCGCGCGTTTGAATCACACCACTGCTCGAATGATGCAGTCGAAGGCGTTCTCCAACCGTCACACTGCTCACCACAAAAATAGGTAAAAGTGCTTTTCTCACCTCGTAAGGAGATAAAACCAGACTTCTTTATGTTCGCTTTGAAGTTGTATGTTGTACAAACGATTTCCTTCCACGAGAAATCCTCAGTTCGTATACTTTTTATTTCGCCCAAATTCCGGTGTATTAATTTCTTTAAGTGTGTTTCGTCTCCCTCCCTCGTCGCCACTTGTAAAGTAATCAAGTACGCCAGAGAGCTTGAGTTTCCTTTATTAAGGATAGTATGGTGATACAAGAAACAGGTACGTGCCAGGGAGCACAACCACTCGGATTTCAGCTCGGCTTCAAACTGAAAAGCCTCGCTGGAATCTCTATGGCATAGCTTAATTCCAGAGCTCACACCAACATGAGCCTTAAAGCTATACACAGTATTTACTTAAATTAAACATAACAAGAATTACAATATAACAATAGTTGATGATGTTCAGCATACTGTCCACCATCTTTTTGTGTTGTGTTGCCTTAATATTGGTGACCTACGATCCAACTTCTCGAGGTTGAAAAGCGTTAAAAGTGCTGTATTTTTTAGCATTTACAGGTGTGGGATATGTTTCTGCTCTGGTCCAAAATGAAGGCTGTAATTGTAGTTCAACCACATACATCTAAGGTATATTTCAAGAAATAAACCTTGACCATTTTGGATTTTGAAAAATATTCTTGAATGTAATTTTCAAGGGACCCGATTTCCATTCAATCTGAGACTTTATTATAACATGTTATATTTGTTTGTCCCGAATAACAAGGAAAATCCTACCTTATTCAGTTGTAAAGCTGAGGGCCTATGCATGCTCTAATGCTATAACAAAGTATGCAACTATTTAAAGCGAATGTCCTTATGAATATTACAAGAATCTCTGACTAATGGTTCTAGGATACCATCTAAACTATAGGTATTTACAAATGTAAATATTGGACGGATCCTGCACTGTCTGTTTGTTTAACCTTTATTCTATTGCTCATTCAAGTGTTGTCAAGTCAAGAGAGTGGTATGTCGCAATGTACAAAACAGTATGTAATACATAAATTGGTAATCTATGAAAATTATTCATTTGTTTTCACATACACTGTATAGGCAACTTTACACCTTGACCTAGAGAAGACTGCCCTAAAAGATTTTTCTCACCTGTTCTCTTTATTAATAATCGAAGATAAGACTGTCTCAAGGTGCTTCCCAGTCTCACCCTTTTTGCTGGACCTTTTCACCACAAATATATTGTTTTGTGGTCCTCATATCACAGTAGATAGCTTTAATTTGTGGAGGTTGTACCGAAATTGTCCACAACCACTGAAACTATAAGCAAAACACTATCCTTTTGGACCACTTTTTGTCCCGATATCGCTAAACACCAAAGTTGATCTCCGTGAGGCTTGTGTTTTTAATTTTTCCTATACAGCTAAATGAAGCAGAGTTTTGTCGGCTTATCACCTTGGAAGACTCTTTTAAAATAAAGAGTGCCGTTAAATGTGCTTCTAATTATCTGAAGTCTAGAGTGTCAAACTTAGGTAAACAGCAAACAGAGTAAGTATGTTGAAGGAGAAGCACAGAATATAATGCAGTGTATTAAAGATAGCACATATTTTTTTAAGTGCTCACACAAAGGACCCAGCTAAATTAATTGGTCATTAGTAATGTTAAAAAAGAGGCGAAGAGGAAGAAAGAAGGGTCCTGAGAAAAAAGGGACACTATTTCTAATTATCAGTGCAAGAGAGAGGCAACGGCTTTCTTACATCTAGTTAGTTTCCTATTTTCCACTTAATACAGATATCCAAAGCCTTCAGCAGTGCATCAGAACCCTCGAGCGACCTGGAAAGTTTAACTCCTGAATATAAGGAATAGGTAGGAATTAACTGTGCAAAACAGAATACTGCATCAGAGAAAGTTGATTTGATATTAAAAATGGCATGCCTTTGTTGTGCAGAGTTGTGTTTACACTGCCACCTGGCTATACATATTTCTCCGTTTTATATCCTGCAGTACAGTCTCTGTCTACTGACACGAAAAGAAATGCTTCATGAGAGGTAAGCAGAGGTTCTAGTCACAGCTGTAGGTGACATAACCCACAGCAGTAGGTGACTATGCCTACAATTTGCAGAGATTTGCATGTATTTCAAAATCCATGCATAATAAAACACTTTACCATCACCACCCTGAAAAATGTAGGCATTCTTTTTGTTTCTGACCCTTGCATGGGACATACTAGAGTGGGAAATGTCCTTTAAAAACTTGTTAAACTCCGGAAACTAATTTGCATGTGGTTTTCACAAGTATTCTGCTGGACGGAAGATGTTCTTGAACGATGGCTATCAGCTGACCTCACCGTAAATTACTCCCCTCGCCACATCAAGACGATGCGTGCGCGTTGTGGAAGATGGTGCGTGCGCTGGGCGCAATGGGAGTTCCTCCATTTTTGTTCTTTTTTCCCTTTGTTGGCTAAATGGACAGTTCTACGGATTGGACATCTTCCTAAGGGGGTCAGGCAGCCAGGCTACGAGGGATGTGCAGATGGTTCCTGGACACCAGGCTCAACAGGACACATGTTGCCATGTTGTGTTGCCCCTCCCACCCCCCTCCTCCAGGATCAGTAGCAGATTAGTGACACATAGAGAGAAGTGGAGTCTTTCTATTGCAGCAGAGAACCTGGTTTCTTACCGGGGGGTAAAAAGTGCACGCGCTCTGCTGCCGGTTCTGGCAAAGTGTTTAGGCGGGTCTCAAGCGCAGCAAGAATATGGTATTAGCCCTGTGTATTCCTGCACTCTTACCACTGCGGCAACCAGTATATAAATGTACTTAAATCCTGAGACAGTGACCATTTCTCAAGAGGAGCGGGTGGAGGAGGAGAGAGGAAGGCAGAAATTAAAATTATTAGAGTTACTCTCAAAATGTGAAACTGCTCTAAAGCTGCTGGAGCTACAACCCATCTAGATTATCCTGCCTCAGAGGGTCAATAAGTGAGTGGGACAGGCTATAGCTAGGGTAAACCCTGCCACCTCTCTGAGGAAAGGCCTGGCAATGCCAGGAGAAGTGTGGCTCAATGGTTAGAGCGGTAGACCCTGATGCAGAGGTCTGGCCCGGGACCAGGGTTCAATTCCCGCCTTGGCAGGTCTTGGGCTCAATTTCCTCGAACCTGATAATTCTCGCCTCGGTGCCTATTCTAATCATGGGTCCCACTCTGCAACTCTGGGCAATAGCTTGCTTAATCTCCACAACGGCCCCAACAGCGCTGGGATGCCTGGCTTCACCTTGGGGTTACCCAGGAGTGGGCATTTCACAGGGAAAAGCCAGGTAGGGTTCCACAGCGGTATGCGTACAGCGCCAAGACACCTCAGGGTATAAGTGGGCTATACAAGTACGAATTCATTTAATTTCATTTCATTTCAATGCCCACAGAAAATCCGGGATACAGCACAGCAGGACCAGAACTCTCAGACAAGCTGTCAGGGGCCGGTATCAGCTGATTTGGAAATGAGCCTTAGGCCTGCCACCAATGTCCTAGACGGTGGAAACCTCTCCTAATCAGATCCCTGTGGAAGACTTAGAAGGGGCTGACTCTGAACATGAAGCAGAGGCTGTAAAATCTAAGGAATTTAAAGAATACCCTCTATTGGAGAATGCCTCTATTCTCAATAGAGGACGCTTCTTCTAGTGGTGACAGTAACATTTTGTCGCTGCCTTCATCATCTCTCAAACAGATATTGCTGGGACTGCCTGTGCCAGGAACCATAGACCAGGCAGCCTCAGGAAGGGAAAAAGCACCAGTAGGACAAAATGAGTCTGGGCTTGATCCATCTCAGGAGGATCCCTTCCATGTGGCCATGCCATTTACTCTACAATGGGATGCTAAGAGCCTGCTTAATCTAATTTTGGAGGAAATCAGGGAGCTCAAAGTCTCACAGTCTATGGAGATAGCAACTATACATGCCCAGCTTACAAAATTCAAAGATACTATGACTTAAGTCCATAGAGATTAAAAAAGGCTGAAGCAAGAATATCGCAATTGGAGGACCAGGTTGTCATAAAGAAAGATAAGCTAGCTACTTTCCAGAGCCAAAGTTCCTCTATGGAAAATAAGTTGGAGGAGTTGGAGAATCATTCCAGGCACTCAAATCTTCATATTCCCGGCATTCCGGAAGGACTTGAGGGACAGCAGACAGTCCAATGGGTTGATTCTTTAATTAAAAAGTATGTTCTCCCGGAGTATACCTGTTATCTGACTCTTATGAGAGCCCAACACATGCTGGCACAACTGCCTCCAAATTCAAAATGTCCTTGTATGATATTGGTCAATTTTTGAGATTACTGTGTAAAAGAACAAATTCTATCTAAAGCGATCAAGCAGCGACAGTTTAATACAGCTGAAGTTCCACAATGCCAAATTTTTCCAGATATGTCAGCTTCTGCTGCTAAACGATGTAAAGAGTTTGTTAAAATGCTTTATTTGTTTAAGGAACATGGGGCACATGCAATGATTGCATAGCAATGTAACCTGAAAGTGCTTGTAAGAGGACGATTTTACATCTTTTGTAACATCTCTGAAGCACAGGAGTTGCTACAGAAGATATCCAAAAAGTCCTAAGTCCAGTTATTTCAGTCTGACCCTATGATTATCCGTTCATTTGCTGCTTTTCTCTCTCTCCTTCTTTCTTTCTTTTCTTCTCATTCTTTCCTGGGGGGTCCATTTTTTTTGTTTTGTTTGGTTTTTGCTTTTTGTTTAGCATCCTGAGTTGGTGAGAGAAGGGGAGGGAGGGCCAATATCACCTTGCATAAGGTCAAGGTGCCAGTTTTGGGGGAGGGATAAGCCTGTCAGGTGTGAATGGGACGGCGAACCTCTTACCACGGCTTTTGTGAGTGGGGAGTGTGGGGGATAATGGGGGTGTTGGTGGTGGTATGGGGGAATTGTGTGCAAGGGGGAAAAAAGGGATCCAACCTTAAAATTAATTGCCAAATTCAATGTTACCATCAGCACTGCACGCATAATTGTATACACGCACCCAGGAATAAAGGGGGGATGAGGCAATAACGCAAAGTCTTGATAAGTGTACGACAAACGTTTTTTTGACTGGGAGCACGATTGCTGTGCTGTGTTATGAACCAGCAGTGTTGAGGGCCAACTCTGTATGTTGGAGGGCTTTCTTAATTGATTTTTTTTTATTCTACATCCGGATCTTTAATGGTCAAGTAATATATTGTGTTATAAGATAGAATGAATAATACTTTCAAGAGGGTTTCCTTGAATGTTAATGGCCTTAATATTAAAAAGAAAATGTGGGCCCTTGAAACCTGGATTAAAACAGACAGTCAATCTGTGGTTTTAATCTAGGAGACTCCTATACCGGTGAAGAAGTTAGCAGAATTGCCCATGTTTAGATCCTGGGTAGCATACCGGGGTTTTTCCTCTTCCCAGCCAGCTCATCAGAGTACTGCGATTTTTTGGGGTACACAAATTCGAAGCAGATGTGATACATTTTGTGAATGATAAAAACGGAAGGTGGTGCTGGGTGACCTGTAGGCTGGGGTTAAGATACCCCACATGTATTAGTATCTATGCTCCTGTCGAAGATAATGCTAAGCCATATGATGAATTTTTCCAATGACTAATACAAATTCCTGGTGAAGTAATTATTGGGGAAGATTATAATTTCCTGCAAAATCCCAAATCTGATTCCTCAGTTAAATTCAGAAGGCAATTAAAACCAAAAACCTTTAAAATTATTCAAAATGACAGTAAAATGTTGGTGTTAATTGATCTCTGGAGGGAAACTTTACCCACAAAAATTCAGTATATATGTTTTTTGGGCAGATTTCGCACTACTTCCCGTATATGTTTCTTCCTTGTAGCTAAAACACTGAATTCTAGTAATCAACAGATCTTACTGTTTGGTTTTTCGGATCAGGCAATAAATGTACTTGCGGTAGATTTAGGGAGAGATTTAGTACATCCTAGGCAATGGGTCCTTAATAAACAGTATTTGCAGGAAGAAAATTGGGTGTAATTGTGCAAAACAGAGATAAAGGGATTTCTGGTAATAAACCACATGACTTCTCCCCCTCATATTGTCTGGGGTTCCTTAAAGGCATACATTTGTGGGTTGGGAATAGGCAAAGATGCAGAAAATGTAAAAAAAGATAAAGTAAAAAGAGAACCTTAGAACAGAGGATGCAACAGTGTTATGAAAGTGCTAAGCAAAGAAGGCTTGAGCAGGCTAAACAGGCATTAGGTGAGGCATATTATCTAAAATGTGAAACCTTAAACCGCACCTATAAGCAATTGGTATATGTGGAAAGTAATTTCACAGGGAGGTTCCTTGCATGGAAGATTCGGGAACGAGCTGCGAGTAATTGGATAAATGCATTGAAATGCCCTGTTACCATCCTGTGGAGCAAAGACTCGATCAACATTGGTGAAATAATGTTGGAACATTGCAGGCGTATTTACAGACTAAAACAATTGATTAATAATGAGTCTCTTGAGATGTTCCTTTGGGAACAGAATATTCCGGTACTGTCTGAGATCAAGAGAGTAAATATTAGGCTCCCCTTTTCTAAAGAAGAACTTGCAGAGGTTATCAGAAACCTCCCCAATGGCAAGCCTGAGAACCTGATGGACTACCAGTGGAAATTTTCAAGCTTTCCTGGGGGATCTACTTTCTATTGGTTACCAATACAATGCTAGAGGAGGGCCCAATACCAGCGTCATTTCACAAAGGAAGTGTGGAAAGCTTTTTAAAAAAGGGGAAGGACGGTGAGGATCCCAACTCGTATCACCCAATTACACTATTGAACTCCGATTACAATATTATCACAACAATCTTAGCTAATAGATTCAACACAATAGCACCAAATCTGATCCATACAGAATAAAATGGTTTTGTTGCATGGAGACAGCTAGGGACCAACACACACTATTTTTCCGAAACACTGGATTACTTTGAGAACAAGAATATATAGGTTTTCCAAAAGAATAAGGTCGGTTGCTAAATCCGGCAGGTAGATTCCTCAGGTAAATGCATCTGAAGAAAGAGGGCACATATTCACTCACAATGTCTATTTGTGAAACACTGATTTGGTGGTGAACTAAATATATCCAAAACGGAAGCCAAAGTCACCCGATAAGTGCCAAAATGCATGTTACAAAACAAATAAAACAAGACTAAGATGCAACTTATCAAGCTGTGACAGTTTTTGATTGTCAGGTCTAAAGTCAGTTAAAGAATAAAGCAAGAAGAAAGAGAAGTAAGAACAGAAAGTCACCAATACAATAAAGGGCATAAAACCTCCAAGAGAGTAGTAAAAGTGCACCTCGCGTAGGAAAAAGGGGGATGTGTATGCTATGACACAACTCAAAACAATACCCTCCGATTGTGGGAGGATATCACGCACAGAACTGCTACAACCCAGGTTTTTGGGTAGAGAGACACAAAAGACATGAAAAACAAGATTTTTGATGGATTTTGTCAATAGACATTACCATTAGGATTTACCGAAAAATCCTTAAAAAACACTGGTACCTCCTGACTACCAAGGTGACCCTAAATGATCAGATTCATACCTTTCCTCAAATGGGTTTCAGGAGAGCAAAGAACCTTAGACACTCTGGTGATCTAAATACATTGACAAAAGGAAAAAACTTGGCTTAAATTTCATGTCCAAACCTCAAGGTTCTACACCTGTCACAATTGCAATGCCTGCAAACTGGACTTTAACAAACATATGGAATATACCACACCAGTTAAATACACAACTAAAATTAAAGACTGGATAAATTGCAACTCCCACTACGTGGTTTATGTCATCATCTGTCCATGCAACAAAATATGAGTGGAAAGTACCATCAGACCACTTAAAATCTGAATTCTGGAAGATTACAGGAATATTTACAAACCAGAAAGCAGGGCCAGTATATTCTTGAATAGCACTTTCAGATAGTAGGTGCTACCAGGGTTCAGACACAATTAATCAGGACCTAATATTTGCTATAGCACATGCCTATCTGGTGGTATCACCTAGGAACCACCTAGTATTTGGTACGTTTTACAAAAGTGAGATAGGTTGGTGCCCACAGTAAGTACAAAACAATCTCAGGGTAATGTGATCCCAGATTTTGTATTCACGTCGTTTATACAGGAAGTAGAATACTATGTCATTATAGTCTTTTTTTCTTTATTTAAATGCAAGTGAAAACAAAGACAGCCAACACGTGTTTTGCCCAAAAGGCCAGCGGGCCAAGGGCTTTTCCAAGGTTGATTGGAAAGTTGAAAATAAATCCATTGAGGAAAAAAGAAACATTAGTGCGATGGAATGTGCCTCTGAATAAATATACCTTCACGTAAAGTCAGACATCAGGTAGGGGTCCGAACACAATGGAGTATTGCACAGGTAAGTAATGGGAGAGGACAGCGGGTAAAGGAAAGAGGGGGTATAGGAATAATATCAGTGTAGTATGTGTAGGAATGAAGGAAAGTGTAGTGTGTTTTTGAGTACAGTGTAAGTACACGACAGAGGGCGATAAAAAGAATGTGCATAATGGAAAGCAGATTAGATTGATGTAGGAGTAAGAATAACAGGGGAAAAATGAAAAAGTATTAGGATTAATATTCATGTATGAAAACACATTAAAAGTACTGAATTCAGATAGTCATCACATATACAGTATGACAAACAAACATTTGTATTTGTCCTGTGTAACAAAAATATAGTATGTAGATACTGGTGGAGGCTCAAAAGGCGGGCTCTCCATGTAAACAGAGAGCAAATAGTCAACATATGTAAGCAGTCCATAGTATTGAGAAGAAAATAAACTATTCAAGTGAAAGGACAGGCAAAAGAGTAAGACCGGCTGCTAAAACTGGCAAGTAGATTCTTCAGGTAAATGCATCAGAAGCAACAGGACACATATTCAATCACAATGTCAATTTGTGAAACACTGATTTGGGGGTGAACGAAATATATCTGATAAGTGCCCAAATGCATGTTACAAAACAAATAAAATTAGACTAAAATGCAACTTACCAATCTGTGAGAGTTTTTGATTGTAAGGTCTAAAGTCTGTGAAAGAATAAAGCAAAAGGAATAGAAGTGAGAACGGAAAGTCACCAATACAACAAAGGGCATGAAATCACCATGAGAGTAGTGAAAGTGCACCTCCTGAAGGAAAGGGGGTCGTGCATGCTAATACAGAACACAACTCAAAACCAGCCTCCAAACTATGAAGAAACCCCCAGGCAAGAATAACAACAAAAAAAACGCATGGTTCACAGATGCCCTCAAAATCGCAAAGAAATCATGCCGAACCCTCGAAGAGGCCTGGCGCAACAAACGGACAGCAGAAAACATGACAGCCCTCAAAAGCGCCACCCGCGAATACCACGAGATGATCCGCACCACCAAAAGAACATTGTTCAAAGAGCGCCCGGACAACAACGCCCACAACAGCAAGGAACTCTTCAGCATCGTCAAAGAACTTTCCAACCCCAGCGGCAGCAACAACAACATCACACCGTCGCAAGACCTCTGCAACTTCCTCGCCACATTCTTCCACTGCAAGATCACAGATATACACAACAGCTTCAGACCCCAGACTACGCCTCCAACTACCAAACCAATGCCCCCCACCACCAGCCTCAGCGCATGGACCCCCATCAGCACTGAAGACACCACCCGCGTCATGAACACCATCCACTCCGGCTCCCCCTCTGACCCATGCCCTCATCACATCTTCAAAAAAGCCGACACCATCATCGCACCCCACCTCCGGAACGTCATTAACAGCTCCTTCACGTCAGCCACCTTCTCGGGATGATGGAAACATGCAGAAATCAACGCCCTTCTAAAGAAACCTACAGCCGACCCCAAAGACCTCAAGAACTTCCTCCCCATCTCCCTTCTCCCCTTCCTGGCTAAAGTCATCGAGAAGACTGTCAATAAACAGAATAAACAGCTGACTGCATTCCTCGAAGAAAACAACTTGCTCGACCCATCCCAGTCCGGATTTCGAGCCAACCACAGCACCGAGACCGCCCTCATCGCAGCCACCGATGACATCAGGACCCTGATGGACAACGGAGAGACAGCCTCTCTCATCCTCCTAGACCTCTCGGCAGCCTTTGATACCTTCTGCCACCGCACCCTAATAACCCGCCTCTACGACACTGGGATCCAAGGAAAGGCCCTGGACTGGATCACATTGTTCCTCTCCGACAGAACCCAGAGAGTCCGCCTCCCTCCCTTCTGCTCCGAGGCCACCAAGATCATCTGCGGCGTTCCCCAAGCTCCTCACTCAGCCCAACCCTCTTCAATATCTACATGAGCCCCCCTCACCACCATCGCACGCAAACACAACATCAACATCATCTCCTACGCCGATGACACCCAACTGATACTCTCCCTCACCAAAGACCCTCTCACCGCCAAAGCCAACCTCCAGGACGGAATGAAAGACGTTGCAGAATGGATGAAGCACAGCCGTCTGAAGCTAAACTCGGACAAGACGGAGGTCCTCATCCTCGGACAATCCCCATCTGCTTGGGACGACTCCTGGTGGCCCACCACGCTGGGCACCGCACCGACACCCACAGACCACACACGAAACCTGGGATTCATCCTGGACTTCTCCCTCACAATGACCAAGCAAGTCAACGCAGTCTCATCCTCATGTTTCAACACCCTGCGCATGCTCCGAAAGATCTTCCGGTGGATCCCCACCGAAACCAGAAAGACGGTCACCCAGGCCCTCGTCACCAGCCGACTGGACTACGGAAACACCCTGTACGCAGGAACCACAGCCAAACTTCAGAAACGACTTCAACGCATACAGAACGCCTCCACACGACTCATCCTCGACCATCCCTTGCCACAGCCACATATCCGCCCACCTGAGAAACCTGCACTGGCTCCCCATCAACAAGAGGATCACGTTCAGGCTGCTCACCCACGCACACAAAGCGCTCCACAACATGGGCCCCGAATACCTCAACAGCCGCCTCTCGTTCTACACTCCCACCCGAGAGCTCCACTCCACTAGCCTCGACCTCGCCAGCGTCCCACGGATTCGCAGAACCACCACCGGAGGAAGATCCTTCTCCTACCTAGCAGCTAGGACATGGAACTCCCTTCCCGCACACCTACGACTGACCCAAGACCATAAGACCTTCAGGAAACACCTCAAGACCTGGCTATTTGAGCAGTAGTAGGCACCTCCCCCTCCCCCCAGCACCTTGAGACCCTAACAGGTGAGTAGAGCGCTTTACAAATGTATTGATTGATTGAAATGTGTGAATAGATCATGCACAGATCTACTACAACCCAAGTTTTTGAGTAAGATTCAGAACTTTCCTCAAATGGGTTTCAGGAGAGCAAAGAACTTTAGACAAAGACTCTGTTGATCTGAATACATTGACAAAAGGAAAAACCTGGCCTAAATGTCATGTCCAAACCTCACAAATTCTACGTCTGACACAATTACAATGCCTGCAAACTAGAGATTAAAAAACAGATGGAATTTACCACACCAGGTAAATACACAACCAAAATCAAAGACTGGCAGAATTGCAACTCCAACTATGTGATTTATGTCATCATCTGTCCATGCAACAAAACATATGTGGAAAGTACCATCAGACCACTTAAAATCATTACCAGAAAATTCACAAACCAGAAGCAGGACCCTCACTCACAAATCATTTTCAGGAATACCCCCTTCAAAATAAGACCTTCACATTTTTTGGATTGGAATACATCATACTACAAACCAGAGGTGGCAACTGAGAACTTTGAATGAGACAAAAGGAGAGGGAACTTATCCTACGAATGGACACTGTTAATTCCAGACTTGACAAGGATGCAAAAATGCACCACTGGTTGTACAAATGATCGAGCATGTGCCTCAATCTGACATAACACTCCCAATGCCACTGTGTACACCCCCTTTTGTACCATTGTGTACACCAGTCACATCTCTGACAGACCTTTTTTTTGACATCGACATACCGTTGACCAGGCATTCTCACATATACCACTATTCAGGGCTTCACTCCCTAGACCAGTAGGATACCCTCCACCTCTCTGCTTTCCCTCTCCCTGCAATTTTAGCCCTTGTCACAAATGTAATATAGTTTTGGGATGTCATATTTAGGACCCCCCCTCCTCAGCATTACACAAGATATTTTCCTGACCTAGGCCCCTTATTATAGCATTAGCCTATATTGCTGTTACTCCCTGCCCCTTCGCACTTCGGTTTTCATCCTGGTATAGGTGGTACTGCTCATGATCCCTGGTATGAGCGCATTTAGAAAACTGTTGCCTGACTTATTCATTCCTCTGATAGGAACTCCTTACCCTGTGTTAAATTCTCTACCGGTCAATATATATGTCTCTCTAGCATTGTCCGGCATTTTGCATGCCTCTTGACACATTTTAAAGTCCCACTTGTTTCTAACCTTTTGCCTTTCAATAAACCTTTCTCCTATTTGTTATCGTCATCTTGCAAACCTCTAGGCATACTTTTACATTCATAACGTAATGGATGTGTTTTTGTCTTTTTCTCTGTCGCCACTAGATTGCCGCCGTTTTTCAGTAGTTCATCCCTGTCGGCTGGGTCATCAAAGTGACTTTGCCATTTTGTGGAAACCGGCCGTCACTGTATTTTGCCTTTATGCTCTATCTTAGATTATTTCAGTGCAGTTCCCTGAGCGCTCCACACGCTACCGGACCACAGAGACTACTCCACGCATACAGTTTGGGGATGCCAATTATACTGAAGGTTCTTTGTTAAGGTGAGTTCGTCCCATTTACTCCGCTACCCCCAGAACATTCTTATGTGTATTTCTGTATAACCGTGCACATCCAAGACTTTATGTATATAACAGACCTTGTTGGTCCCTGTCTTTCCTCATTATTCCATTGTAGGAACTAATGTTTATGGTTTACCACCTCCTCTTAGGTACATAAATGACACCTTTTGTTCCTGTACTGTCGCGCCCTATATTTTCTGTTCTCCTTATGGCCGAACCTATTTCTCCTAACGATTATACTTGCTGACTTTGTTTCATACTTGCGACTACAATTACCACATGTAGATTGCTCATTTCCCATGTTGGCTTTTTGCCTCTCTAGTAATAGGTCCATTTGATTCTAGTCAATACGTCACATGCATTTTCTTTCAATAGGTGCACTTTTACTACTCTCATGGTGATTTCATGCCCTTTGTTGTATCGGTGACTTTCTGTTCCTGCTTCTCTTCCTTCTTGCTTTATACTTTCACAGACTTTAGATTTTACCATCAAAAACTGTCACAGCTTGGTAAGTTGCATTTAGTCTCATTTTATTTGTTTTGTAACATACATTTCGGCACTTATCCAGTGACTTTTGCCTCTGTTTTGGATATATTTTGTTCGCCACCAAATCAGTGTTTCACAAATTGACATTTTTAGTGAATATGTGCCCTGTTTCTTCTGATGCATTTACCTGAGGAATCTGACTGCCTGATTAAGAAACCAGCCTTATTCTTTTGACTGTCCATTCACTTGAAAAGTTCCTTTGCATCTTTATACTATGGAATGCTTACATATGTTGACTTTTTACTCTGTTTACATGGAGAGCCCCTGTCTTTTGAGCCTCCACCAGTATCTACATACTATATTTTTGTTACCCAGGACCTCAATAAATTTATGTTCACCTTTCTAGTCAGCCTTGAAAAATCCCTTGGCCCGCTGGCCTTTTGGGCGAAACACATGTTGGCTGTCTTTGTTTTCACTTGTATTTAAATAAAGAAAAAAAGACTATAATAATATAGTATTCTACTCCCTGTTTCAACAACGTGAATCCAGAATCTGGGATCTCATTACCCTGGAATTGTATATACTTACCGGGGGCACCAACCTATCTCACTTTTGGAAAACGTACCTAATACAAGGTGGTCCCTGGGTGAAGCCACCAGATAGGGATGTGCTATAGCAAAGATTGGGTCCTGACTAATTGTTTGTGAACACTGGTAGCACCCACTATCAGAAAGTGCTATTCAAGAATATACCAGCCCTGGTGCAATTGCTGGACGCTGAGAAGGCTTTCGACCTCGTGGTCAGGGAGACGTTATTTCATATCTTGTCTAAATTCGGCATACCCCCCCAAATCATGGGGTTGATACAAAGAATGTACCACAATGCAGAAACCAGCATTATTGTCAAGGAAAAATCGGTGTTAAGCGAGGGATCAGACAAGGATGCCCGCTGTCCCCTGTTATCGAGCCACTGGGCATTGCAATCCAAGAGAATGTAGATATCCGCTCCCCTTTGCAATTTATGGGGAAACTAAAATGATACGCAGATGATATGTTAATTTTCGACTGTGATAAAGGGGTCAGGGGAAGGTTTTTGAGATTTTTGCACGTTATGAAAGTTTTTACTGGTATAAAATTAATAAAAAGAAAACATAAATAATACTGTGTGGATGTAAGCCAGACGCCCTATGTATAGATATTGCCTCATGCACAAATTCTCAACCAAAAAGATATTTAGGAATTAGGTTCTCGCCACGGATTGCAGAATTTATATGATTTAAATTTCTCCCCATTGCTTTTGAAAATACAAGATTTATTATCACGCTGGAACTGTCTTCCATTAACAATTATGAGGAGGGTTTCGCTGATTAAGATGTCTGTTCTCCCGTTATTTTATTATTTATTTTCAGCTATTCCTTGTGTCTTAACCACACCTTTCTTTAAAAAGGTTGAGTCCATGTTTATGTCCTTCATTTGGGTAAAAAAAAGCCCCTCAAATTGCATTAAGCACTTTATATGAGGATCCGGAGAAAGGTGGGCTAGCGCTTACCCAATCTTAGGGATTAAATATTTTACATACTTTGCACAATATATGTCTAGATTTAAATTAGATTTGCATACAGGAATATTTGTGAACTATTTTATGCTGTTAATTGTATATCTTTTAATTTGCACAGAGCATCAGATTCTTAGGGCCAGATGTACGACCATTGGAAATTGCAACTCACAATTTGGGCTCGATTGTGAGTCACAAAATTGTGAGTCACAATTTCCAATGTACAACAGTGTCTAAGACACTGTTTTTGATTCTCAATGGGGTTGCAAATTGCATGCCTCATGAATATTTTTGAGACATTAGCAATTTGCGACCTCTTTGAGAATGGCAGGCCCTCCCAGGTATGGTGCTCTGCCGGGCTCAGCAGACCTCCATTCTGGGACTGCTTTTAAATAAAGCAGTTATATATATTTTTAATGCACTCATTTTCCTTAAAGGAAAACAGGATGCATTTTCTAAAAAAATGAAACGTTTTTGTTTCATTTTTTAAGGGGATGTAGTGGACCCTGGGACCACTGCCTGCCCCTAAAAAATATTTCCCCCTGCATTTGCAAAGCGGAAGTGGTCCCCTGGGTACCCCTTATCATTTGCAACTGCATTACCAACCTCCTGAAGAGGGCGGTAAATTGCGAGTGTTTTGCAACCACTATTGCAGTCGGAAAACATTCATACATAGGGCTGCGAGTCCCTTGGAACGCTCCTTCCTAATTGCGAGTCGCTAAACACTATTTTGCGAGTGGTAATTTTTTACGACTCGCAAAATAGTGTTAGTACATGGCCCACAGGGATTTTGCATGAGCAAACGGGTCGAAAACACATTTGCGCATGCAAAATTTCCATTGTACATCTGGCCCTTAATCCGCTAAAAATAACAAAATCACCTAAATATTCAGTTATAAGTCCATGCAGTGTTTTTTTATACAGATTTTAGAATTTTCTTAGAAGATATGCAATCCCCGCTCTTAACATTGCAACCCCCTTATCTGAACTAACTTCTGAATCAGGGATAAAACTTTCATATGAAATAATCCAAAAATGGGCCAAAGCTCTGTTTAGGGAAATCTCTCACTTTATTGTAATGGAAAGGGGAATTAATATTTACGAAATCCATGATTTAATCCAAAATGATTTCCTTCTCCTTGGCTCTTATAGACTCTTATATAAATGTCTTAGTAATTTGGATCTGGTTCAGATAAAGAGGAGTAAAATTAGGGGGCTCGCGTTATTTGAAGCAGATATAGATAGGAGACCCGGTGAATGGAAAACACTTTTGGCTTCCACAGAAGGTCCGGACCTCACTCAGAAAGCAATGACAAAATGGGAAAAACATGAAGGGTTGGAATTAACAGCTAGAATGACGATTGAGGTTAATAAACTTAATTTTTGTATGTTACGCGGAGCTAATTGGCACCAGAAACTATTTTTTAGCAAATGGTTGATATACGGAACCCCAAAGTTTCTTTCCCAGATTAATACTAACCAGTCTAGTCTTTTCATCTGCTCTTTAAATCAGTCGGCTGCTAATTGAACTCATATATTCACTCAATGCCCTTCGGTTCAGGGGTTCTGGAATGAAATATTTTGGTATTTGGAGGACGATTGCCCATTTAAAAGCTGGCTGAAAGTCCTGGGATATGATCCACCTCTTTGCCTATCTGATAAATGGGTGAAACAAGTATGCATTGCAATGGTGGTGGCCATGTCTCTTCTGCTTCAAAGATGGTGATCACGTCAGGTTCCAACAATGTGAGAGTGGGTTTGGAAAATGAAGCAAGTTAGAATAATGAACAGCTATATGCAATGGAAAATGGGTGGTCAGGAAATTTGAAAAACTATGGGTACGGTAATTCGAATAAAATACTAAGGCTAGATTAAAGTTTTCATTTTATACTATCTATTCTTTTTGTATTTTAGAGAGATGCACATTGTTTATTACAAGGGGCTGCTATTATGATTATATATTTTAGGATTGACATTTTGCACATTTGCTCATTCTTTTCCTAATTTGCACTTTAAGCACTTTTATCGTTCTTTATTGCAAAAATCGGTACTGTATCTTGTCTCTAATGATTTTGAAATCAATGTTATTCTCGTTCTTACCCTGTTTTGTATATTTTTATATTCCTGAATATATATGCTATATTTATTGACTAGTGGTGCATAACCAAGAAATAATACTGTGTTATGTGAATGAATTTGAAATGTTGGTGGTTCTCAATGGAGGTTTCCCTTTCTTTTATTTAAATCATGGGGGAGAAAGTGGTAATCGAAGTTTTCTTCTCCCCAGAGAAGTTAACATTTAAGATTGTTTCAATGGAATAGCATTACAACAAATCGATATAAAAGGACAAAAAAGGTGAGAAGGTTATAATTCGATAAAAAGTAAAAGAGGAAAATAATTCTAAAATTGCACTAAAAAGAGGTTATTTACTGATACTTGTATTATATCCTCTAGAATAGTAAAAGTAAGAGTGAAGAACATGCTTTATGAAAATGGAGTACAAAAACTGCATTAAAATGTTATAAGGTAACTCATTTCATTGCCTGTTTATGACTCAGATTAACAAACATAGCCCAGGCAGATCGTAAAAAGAGAAGAGGGGGTTTGATACTTTAAAATACGAAAAAAGAAAGGAATGAGCACATATTCAAACACGTTGTAAAAGCAGTATAGACTTGACGGTGTATTTACTGTAGTTTAAGAACTTTGTGAATATTTTGAAAATTGTGATGTGAAATCAAGTTGAAAACACTTTTTTAAAATACATGGCACAAAACTAATACGATGTATCCCAAACAGGAAAAATTACAGCAGGCAACCATCCAGTGCCAAAAAAAAGAGAGACGTATTTAGTCTTTGTCTTGACAAAGACGGACCAATAAAAGAAAGCCATTGAAACGCATAGACGCTAGTTTTTGACAAAATTGTTTGGGACTACGATCAATTCCAAAATATAAGCTAAGGATACATCCTAATGGGATTGGTTGGAAATATTACAGCTACCCCGATGTGTCACAGAATGACAAATTGAACTGTCTATGTTTTTGTCTCTCTATGTACTGTTGTGTTTGAACTAGGTAGTAAGGGTTTAAGTGAGTTTTCATTTTTACAAAAAGTGCTTTGTTGAAGTATGTATCCATATCCCTCATGGTGACATCGCTATTAATTTTAATGTATTTCTGTGATGAATTGTTTCTTATGATATACTCATAGGGTGGTTTTAATTGTGGTATGCATTGTTGTTTAGATCAATATATGTTTTGAATTGCAACACTGATAACTATTTCATTTTAAATAAAAAGAAATTTCTGATAAATTTGTGATTAAGAATTGGATTATTCAAGTCCATAGGTTACAGTTATAGTGTACGAGTTTTGAGCAAGTGACTTTCTCTAGTATGGAAAAAGAATATTGTGATTAACAGTATTTGTCCACCAAGGGAGAAATTGGTATTTACTAGTGAAATAGTATCCTACTCCCCTGGTTGTTTAAAGGGATCTCTCTCTTCCAAAAACTTTTTTCTGGGATCTCAATAAAACTGCAAATTGTATTTTGCTGGACGAACACTCAAGAAGGCCCCCTGCTCCCCGATTTTTTCAATGAACAATCCACACAACTGAAGTATTATATGAAGGAGTAAAAGTGATGAAATACTTTTTTCATCTTCATAAAATTAAAGCTTGAATGGTGAAAGGAATAGCATGAAACAAACGTTGCATTGTGATTCAAAATCTGTACTTTTAACGTACTGCACGTGGCTCCTCAGGTCAGTTGACAATTACAGTCTTTACATTGGTTAACTCAACCAAATGCATTTACAGAAAAATAATCAGAAAGCTTGTATTTCAAAAATAAATAATATCACTAAATATGCAGTCGAGTTATACCCAGGGCCACCGGAATTATGCAACAGGTTTGACCAAACTATGTGGCAACAGTAGGTAAATTATGCAGCATAATACAGCACTTTCTGTGATGGCATTACTTCATTATTTTGTAATTCGTACACATATGAACATTGTCAGGACAAAGTAGTTCAGTTTAACACCCAAATATAGCAATAGCAACTGAAAAGTGTCCAGTGAATCTTTTATAAAGGACCTTCTATTGAGTGCCAACATGCATTGCCAGTTTTTAGAAAGTTTTTATTCCTTTGGGACAGGGACACGTTTTGTTCTGTTAAGAACTGCACATTATGCATCAGATGATGGATTATGTAGCAAGTGCAGTAAATCCGTAATTGTAAGGGGGAAATACCACAGCATCAGAATCGCATAATTCCAGTAGCCCTAGATATACGATGCATTTTTCTACAATGAAAAGAAACGCAGCTGCCTTGGTGCTGCGAGTGAGCTGCACTCCAACTGTCATAGAGTCTCTGTTTGATTTTGGAGATGTTTTAAAGAGGGGATTGGCTTCTGAACACCTTTAATGGGCTCCCTCCGAGTTTTAATTAGAAAGAGATCCAAGCACTAGCTGACAACTGGCAGAATTTCTTGTCTGGAGTTAAAGTCAAACTAATTAAGATTCTAGAAGGAAAACATATTCATTGCAGCACCTTTAATCAGTCAACCTTAGTTAGAAAAGCAATATGGAACCTTTTGCCTCGACAACTGCATAACCTTGAAAATGTGTTACTTCCAAATAATAATGAACCGATTTCTCAATATGGAAATGTTGAGCTCCTAAGCAAATCTATAAAGTCATATATTATTAAGCTTAACACTCTTAATGTGGAAATGTCATTTAGATTGATAAGTTAGATGCTTACTATGGTAATTGCCATTTCTTTCACAAACTATGTCATCTCGATAGCCACTCATTTAGATGTTTTCAGATAAATGGATTGCCATACATTATTTTAATTAGTGCTTTTGATAAAATCCCGTTAGCTATGTATTACTGACTTATTGTCATATAAATAACCAGCTAAGGCAGGTTTCTGCTCTTTCACCAATGCTGAACATTCATCTGACCGAGATGAAAGCAATGCGCTGTGATTTTAACAACACAAAAAAATACTTAGCGGTTCTAAAAATAAAAATACATCTCGAATGTTCCCCAATAATATAATTTAATAATTTACATCAAAATATTCAAAGCTACATACACTAGTTATCTCAAATAAAAGCAAAGATCATTAAATTCCCAGGGAAGGCTAATAGTATATGTGTAGATTAGCGGAGATTTCATGCACTGAGTAAACATGTTAAAAGCAATTCCGAATTACTTCTCCTACATCGCCATATGTCAAATAAATATCTCCAATTGTTTCTAAATGCAGTTGTTTTAGCATCTCTTCATCAACTTTACAGTGATGTAATGGCCTTATGCGAACATCACTTACACAACCTAAATACGCAGGATTTTGGCTGTCCGCTGCAGGCGGCAGTGTATGCTATTCTTTCTCATGTAGTTTAGGTTCTTCCATTTGATGCTTTCTTGTCTATTTCCAATGCTTTGATTAGCATCCACATCTTTCCTATCTCTAGTGCGTTTGCTCCTACCGGAGGATTAATTGCATTTGTAATTGACTTCCAGGTACTATTTTGTCTCTGGCATACTTGCCAATATTTGGAAAGAGAGAGCTTTTAAATAAATATTCGAGAGTGCTTTATTTTTACTCTTTGACTTTTATTAAAGTGAATATAAATTCAGACAGGTGACAGTTAAAATTCAGAGATTTTTGCCTTTAAAAATATTGAATATCCTGCATGAATCGGGTGTGTTGGCATTACATATCATATCTTTCGACACTCCTTGGGACCGCATGGTTGTTGTCCTTCACCTCCAACCCTTGTTCCTTTTTAGGTCTCGCCTTCGTAGCGCGCATGCGCTGCAAAGGCAAATTACCTTTCGCCGTCGCTTTGGCTTTTCAGCCAAGCATGTGCACGCATTCCATTGCCTTCAATGGCAACGCGTGCACGTCATGAGATTCACTTGCGGGAGCGCGCGGCCCATCTGGTCGCAATTTTCACTCCCGTGAGTGAATCGTGCCCGCCCCTCTCCACTCCCCCTGCCAAGCAAGGCACTTATGTTTGTTGCTTGTTCTTAGATTGTTTGTTCCAGGCGGGGAGGCGGTAGGGTCTGCTTCAATGTGAGCATGCGCAGAGACTTTATGTCCTAGCATCGCCTCTCTTAGAGAGTCTAGCGTGCGCTTCCACCAATAACGACTAGGCCGCGCACGCCCTGCTCCCCCGCCTGCCTGGCCAATCAGTAGGCACCTGGTCTTGCTCCGCACGTGCCGTTGTCTTAGTCCTATCCTGCTTTTCCCGGTCTGACCAATCACTGTGCTGGTTTTCGCCGAAGTCGCGTGCTGTCTTTTTTCCCACCCGGTCTGGCCAATCAGGGAGCACCTTTATTCCGGTCTCGCACCATTCGCTTCCCTGTGTAACCAATCAGTATGCCCCGGACCAGCAGAGCGGGAGGCCTGCACTGAGCAGAGATCCAACCGAAGACAGCGGCATCAGCATCTGGAAGAGCAGCGGGGAGAGCCCGGGAGCGGGCCTCGGCACCGGCGGGGGTAAGAGTGGGTAAAGGGAGGAGGAGGGTGGGCAGCACTGGGCCTAGTAGCAAACCCCCTGAGCAGGCCCCCCCCCAAACCCTGTGAAAGGGATACCACCACCAGGTGATCAGGACCGCCCGAAGAGACACATGCCAAAAAAAACAAGCCTCCTCCTCCACTTATACTTTCTATAAGAGACCCGTTACAGGAAGTAATCCTCACCCAGACGCCCGCTGATGACATTCATTTGCATTGGGAACTGCCCTCATTGAGGCAGCCAGCCCTCTGCCAGACCCCTAAAGCCCAATTGCGTAATAACTACCAATTTAAAGATAACACTTGCATCAAGAACTCCCTTACTTATTATGCAAGGATGACTTTCAGTGGAGCTGTCACCCCTGAGAGAGTCACTTCCCTCCTGATTCATCCATAGCCACCTACAGAGAGACAGGCAGCATATGACCTGCCCCTCCTGGAGGCAGCTTGCACACTAACTACTGAAAGCTGCACTTGCATAAAAAAAGTCCCCTGAAAGAGACCCCTTGGATAAAGAACCTCCAAACTGTTGGGTAAATGACTTACATGGAAACGACCTTCCCACTTCTCAGAGGCCACTAAAAGATAATTTTCTTAAATACCTGCCATATTGCGGCCCCCTCGAAATGAAATCCCTTTACTAAAAAACTCCAGCCCACTGAAAGAAACAGCCTTGCTTAACGAACCACACTCCATTTAATAAAACTTTTTTTTACGAACAACCCCCTTTGCTGAGACTGCTTTCACAAAGTCAGACTCCTAAAGTGCCCCTTTGCGTAAAGCATTCTACGTGAATACCGCCCCCTCCTTTCCTGTCTGGCAGAGACCAGACGACGTCATCTGAAGGTGACTGTCCCTTGCGGAAGAGATGCTCCCTACAATGGACCCCTTGCATTTAAAACGCACATCCTTGAGACTCCTTTCTCTCTTCTTTGAACACCTTGAAACCTCTAACATAAAATAAAGAAGACCTCCCCACTTAGCAACCCATGCAGTAACGAGCAACCCACACTTTCCACATTGGCTCGTTCCCACTGTCGCACACCACTTAAGGTGTCGCCATCTGCATGATGCTTACGAGTCCCCTTGCTGCATTATTTGCCTTTTATGACGGGGTGATTTATCCCACCCCGTTGTATAATTGGTCTCTCCAGTGCCGCATAATTCCAGTGGCTCTGCCATAGGCCACCTTTACCATTCAGGAGTGGAGCGCGCTCCTTTGCCTTGTCTGAAGGGAAAGGGCCATAGAGATGAAATCCCAGCAGTGCAAGCAAGGTACAGCTCTTCTGGGCTTACCGCAATGAAACCTTCCCTTCGGATCTAATGAAGGGGCGCTCTGTAGGAAGATGCCGTGGAAATTCCACAGGTGCTCCTATACCCAACAACTTCGAGAACTTAACTCCTTTATAAATAGGGGTGCTTTTTAGCTGCATTTTATGTGGTAAAGCAACACAGTAACATGGTCAGCGACTAGCTGCCGCCTCCCCCCCAAACCGGCACCCAACACCCAGAAACGTGGACACGAGACTTCTTTTACTCTTTGGAAGGCGGGCGCTAGTTGCCCGGCCGTATTTATTAAGATATGAAATTAAAAAAGGTTTTAATTGCATGATCAACAATTTATACAAAAATCAGCAGGACATTAGGTACAAAATTATTGTCAACAAGTTTGAGAGCCTGACCTTAACAAAACTCTAATACATGTTGTTTCCTAACCGAGACTAACATCCTCATCTTGATTTTTGTACATTTCTGGCCATATGGCAAGGTCACTACCGGTGTCAGGTCCTACAAGCTGCGCCTCCCCTAGAGACGTGCGCATGCGCAGTGTTACCCCGGGAATTGCCCGGTCTACGCCCTGAACTCCATTTACCCACTAAAGGAGGGCCCTTACTCTGCGCCGGTGGCGTCATGAGTCCACGCGCGCGGGGTGGCTACCAGCCTAAGGAAAGCGTGAACTACTCCTACCCGCGCTCCTTTGCTTTGCAGCATCCATTACCTTGCCCCTGGAGTTCTGGGAGTGGCCCGCAGGCCCCTCCCCCTGGGCGGGAACCTCCATAGGATGATGCCCGCCCCCTCAGACCTCAAATATGTGCTCACCGATAATGACCTTACCGCATGCCCCATACCTAATAAATACGACGACCTATGGAAAAAATTCTAAAGGACAGCTACACTGGCTAATAAATAACAGCATTACCGTACAGCTACAAAGGGAAAAAAGGCCTAAAGACACTTGGCATCCAAGAAAAAAGTACTTTACACATAATTCGCGAAAAAAAGGGGGAAAAATTCCTAAACATACATCATCATCAAAATATACCGACAGATCCATTCCTATTACCATGTAATACATGTGGACAGTACCTTCGCAAACTTACCATTAAACCGGACATAATGAATGCCACAAAACTTTGTTCTAAGGGATGGTGGGTGGGAAAACAAAGAAGCCCCGAGCGCGGGGCACACGGTGCTGTGGGAGAGCGTCCAGGGACAAGGGGGTCTCCTGGGCGCTCCCCACCTCTTTATTCTCCAGGGGCCAGGCGGGGGGGGCACGCCCCCCCCCCCCGGCCCGCCCCTCCTATAGCCCGCCCCCCCTGACCCGGACCTTTTACCTGGTATCCGGGTCAGGGAGGCCGCCGGCCAATCGGTGGTGGGTCGCGCCCCCCAGGGCCCGCCCCCACCGACGAGAGACAACAAAGGGGAATGGGGGGGAGACGGTCGCCGCGCCGCCATGCGTGGGGGGGGGCCGAGGGCCCCCCCTTTTCACATGGTCAGCGACTAGCTGCCGCCTCCCCCCCACACCGGCACCCAACACCCAGAAACGTGGACACGAGACTTCTTTTACTCTTTGGAAGGCGGGCGCTAGTCGCCCGGCCGTATTTATTAAGATATGAAATTAAAAAAGGTTTTAATTGCATGATCAACAATTTATACAAAAATCAGCAGGACATTAGGTACAAAATTATTGTCAACAAGTTTGAGAGCCTGACCTTAACAAAACTCTAATACATGTTGTTTCCTAACCGAGACTAACATCCTCATCTTGATTTTTGTACATTTCTGGCCATATGGCAAGGTCACTACCGGTGTCAGGTCCTACAAGCTGCGCCTCCCCTAGAGACGTGCGCATGCGCAGTGTTACCCCGGGAATTGCCCGGTCTACGCCCTGAACTCCATTTACCCACTAAAGGAGGGCCCTTACTCTGCGCCGGTGGCGTCATGAGTCCACGCGCGCGGGGTGGCTACCAGCCTAAGGAAAGCGTGAACTACTCCTACCCGCGCTCCTTTGCTTTGCAGCATCCATTACCTTGCCCCTGGAGTTCTGGGAGTGGCCCGCAGGCCCCTCCCCCTGGGCGGGAACCTCCATAGGATGATGCCCGCCCCCTCAGACCTCAAATATGTGCTCACCGATAATGACCTTACCGCCACAGGCCAGCATTGTTAACCGACGATCTGGCCTCCCCCTGCCTAGACCTACCCTAGAAAGTTCTCACTTTAGCAAAACCTTCCAACCAGGCCCTGACATCATCAGACCACAGGACCCTTCCTTCCTCCGTCAAATGGACTCCCCTCACCAGGTAGAACCAATACACCCATGTTGGATCATCTGCAACCGAGGGGGGGCTTGAAATACTTTGTCCCACTGTGTGTTGATCCTCTTTATCGAGTGATTCAACGCCCTGACCGAGTCCCTGCCACCACGGGATAAGTTGAGGTCCTACTACTGTGCCACCCGGGCAAGTCCTGAAGACCCCCCCACAGTGGAGATGGACTCATCAATGAGTATTCGCCTCTCCAGTTTGGCCAATTCAGTCCCCCCGAGGTGAAGTATCACCACTGACAGGGGGTCGGGCTGCTGAGCTAAAAAGTCCCTGAGAAGTTCCTGAACTGACCATGGCACAGACCCTCAAACAAACTCTTCCCTGTCCTGCGTCCAGCCTGTTGCTTGTGCTGGCACATTGTGGCCCCTCAACATCTGGTGATGAGTTCCTCCCCTGCGTGACAGGTTTGAGAAACTGCAAGAACCAGGAAAAGACCAAGAAAACCTGGGTGACAAATTCCCACTTCCACCTTAAGGAATGGGTAGCACTTACACCTGCCAGCAATACCTGGGCCCTTGGTGTCCTCTTTCTCGACGTATGCTTCCTTTTTGACGTCCACCCGCTGCTGATGTTGCGGTGTGGAGCACTCCTCAGATATCCGCCATGGACCCAGCCGTGACTGACGTAAGCCCCCCTTGGGCTGTCCACCTGTTGCAGCTGTTGTGATGTGGAGCCCTCCAGGTATCCACCATGGACCCGGTCATACATAAATTGGAAAGATAGATACACACCATCAGTGTTTCCGGCGATACCTGCTGTACACGCGTTAGACTTACATTACCATCAGTTGCTAAGTTTTAGATAATCTTAGTGCCATATTACTACACATTAACACGTCGACAGTAAATGTTAAGCATAGCCTCCGTTTGTCTGTTTGCTAGTGCAGCATCTATGTCGTTAAGCATAGGATCAGCGCCGCCCTAACCATGGTAGGCTGTAAAATTGGCTTCCTATTTTTACAATCATTGTTACACAAGAAAGTTGTGCCGTAGGCGAGGACATTGCCTCTTAATCCTGGTTTCCTACCCACGTCTTTATGCATAGGATCTATGTGTAAAAACAAGACAGTCTACTTAACAGTGCAGCACCACAGTCTTTAGCTAAAAGATTTAGCACAGCCCTAACCCCGCCAGGCCATAAGCTGGCCTAAGGACCCTTTCCGCTCACCACTTTGGCTTCTGGGAAATATCATCCTAGCCAACCGGACATGATCACATGCATCCCCAGACCTATGTGATGCCGCAACTAGGCTCTTGGGCACCTTTTAGGTGTGACATCAGGGTGTGTATAGTTATCAGGACCCCAAGTAGTCTCTCTACAGGCTCTAGGCCCTGTCTCCATGCCATTCGTGGTTCCCCTCCCACATTATTAATATATGGCTTTGGTACACCCCTAGAGCTCAACGTATATGGTGCTAAATCACTGTGTGCTAAATAAGTTTACACACCGTAATTATTCGCCTCTAATCTCATCATAGGCTCAACGTATATTGTGCCAATTTACTTGTATGTTAAATAAGTTTACTGACTGTAATTTCACGCCTTTAGCCTCGGAAAGGAATTAAAGGGATGTGTTTTAGAACTAATACATATATAGGTTATACACCTGTTCTTTTCCATTTACTCATTCATGAGATTATAGACTGGTAAAACAAGCTGCCCTACCTTCCCTCAAGACTTAGCCTGAAGGCAGCACGCCAAACAGCTACCAATAAGATAGCTCACTAATAATGTTGACTTTACCTATCATCAATGAATAGTCAATTGGACTGGTGCAATGTCCCCCCCCTTAGAACAGTGAACATCACCTCAGATGTCCATTACCTTTATAATGAAATACGTCCCTTGTATGACTTACTGCTTTGGCTTGCAACGGAATGTGGTACCTGGGAAACTGGCTTTCTCAGTCTCGTCAAGCCCTACCCTTAGATGTATATTAATCCCCAGGAGGACCCCAAGAGAAGGGGGAATACCCTATTCGTGAACCGTTCCACTATTATTCTAACTATCCCCTCAGCAGACACCAATGATAGTAATTCTAGAGTGTCAAGATTTGACTTATGTCACTGGCTGTTCCTCACGTAAGATGAATAAGCAGCAACCCTGGCTTGGATAAAATTTTGCAAGTGCCCGGAGGACATCAATGAAGAAGCCCAGGAATGAACACCAAATTACTACTCTTTGTGCTCTGCCGCTCAGAAACCAGTTGGTGTGCCCAACATGGACGCAGAGTGTTTGTGTTCTGCTTCTGATACGTGCCCTGTTCCATTACAATACAGTGGATTCCCTTGGAAACGCAAAAAAATTGTGGGGCCTTGGTGGGATGCCTACCCAACATTGTTTGTATAGTTGGCCCTCAATACAGCTGTTACGACTAGGAAAGCAGCCGTATAACGCTCCTTCCGCTATCCGGACCGTCATCATTGTGTGGTGCCCTCCCTCAAGTATCTTGGCTGGGAGCCTCACACCTAGATGTAAATACAATGGAGGCGAAACAAAGGCACACGGCTGAATCCTGCCTTCCCAGTACCTAAAAGAGGCATTGTTTCGCCCTTTTTCCAGTGCCGATATATGGGAATATGCATGCACTGTCCAAAATTGTCAGATGTGTTTTTCCGTCCGAGTATTTACTCATATTCCAATTTAAAATACCCACGATTTTCCTTTTTATAGTGCTACTCATCTCAATGCAGGGTGTCAGAGCACTTCACATTACACATACGCCTTATACATTAAAAAATAGATTGTGTGTGTAAACCGATGAACAGTGTGTGTTACTTAAGACCAGGGCCACTGAAATTATGCGGCAATGAAGGATTAAATTTAAGTAGCAGGGCTTGCTAAATTATGCAGCATAATGCGGCACATCTTTGGGTTAGTACCAGTTCTTTATTCTGTCACATGTTCACATCTTAACACTCCCTGGATAAAAGGTCTTATCTTATAAGTATTAATCTAACACCCCAACAACACACCACATGCCTTTGAAAGGTGAACAGTCAGCTTGTGCAAAGTGCATTCCGCTTCCTAGGAACATGCGTTTCTAGTAAGTTTTGTTCAGTTTGAGCTAAGGACAACTTGTAAATTATGCAGCAGAAGATGTAATATGTGGCAAATGTAGCCAATCCAGTACTATGCGAAAAAATTGCAGTGGCAGCAGAATCACATAACGCCAGTGGGCCTGCATGAGATAGTGAGGGGTACATGATGCAGGAGACACACGTCCTTCCTAGCTCACTGTGCAATGTTAGAAGGGTTGTGATTTATGAACTGCAAACAACAAAAGGATCTCTGTTTTTTATACTTTCGCTTTCATTTCATGCAGCAAACACATTTCGGTGTCGTTAGCGAGACTCGAACCCAGATCCCCAGGTCCGAAGTCGAGCGCCCTATCCGTTAGGCCAACTCCTCTCCCCTGCTAAAAGAGGAGTTACCCACTTACCTACCTACATAGATGAACTGTGTAGGAGAAACAGTAACCCCTGGGATTGGAGAAAACATATATTCCTCCAGGAAATGTGGTAACCCCCCAGAGTTATTCTACCAATACTCTCGTTGACGTTTACAGGACTCACAAAGTTCTCAGCAGCAGATGCTCTAACCTTACCACATATTTTAAAATGCCGACTTTGCGACCAGTTTAAACAGAACAGATTTACTGTCACAGTAACAGCACTTTAAGAACACTGTTTTCATTGTGTATTATCCACTCCTTCTTCCTGGGTGACTAACAGCAACCAGGAGCCTGCTGAGGGGGGATGGGGGTGCCAATCAAGGGGGTCGATCCTGCGATGTCACGATGTTAAAAATGGGTAATTTCGTATGTCTAGGGCCAGTGATGTAACTGACGTCCCCACTGATCTTCAGTCTAAGGGACAGTCAAATCATTCAAGTGTGCAGCGAGCTGCCGAGGGAAAGTGGGGCTCCGGGGGACAGGTGGACGGACGCTTCCGCTTTACGCCGGGCAGCTGTCCCTAACAACTAATCGCACGCGGTCCGTGCGCTGCGCGAAACGTGCTTTCACGAGGGATGAGTCAACACTACCGCAATCCTTGACAAACTGACTATGAGAAAATTAAACTCTAACAACTGCCACCAATGTCTGTGTGGCAATGTGTTAGGTACGTGTCTCACCGGTTCCTAAAATCTCTCAGGCATTTTTGCTGTGCGCTTTTAATTCAGTAGGGGCAGAAGCTTACGATAGATAATAAATCCAATACTGAAATGTGAGGCGCGCCTAATTATCCCCAACGGGGTTTTCACGGTCAGGCATTTCTCCTGCCGGGAACACTTTCATAGCATGTGCCACTTCATGATCACTAATTAGCTACTTTAAAATCTTTTCGCTTGTGTCACCCTGAGGAGCGAGCTGAATGTTTGCCAGAAGAAGATCGCCTTCGAGGAAAATGCACGTGGCTTTCTATGAGCTGCGCTCAGAGCTCTAGCAACCGCCGCAGGGCGACACCGTGGCCTGCCATGAAATGACGGAAGAGGCAGAAACATGTTTATGAATATAATTAGCGTTCTCAATTGGAACGCCCAAAAACTATTCACGATTATATCTTTATCTGAACAATATAGTACCATGAGACTTCATTGACCCTGCATAAGTAATTTAAGAATTTGGTAGTATTTTGGTGTGTATAACAGGTCCCACGCATTCGTACACATTCATGCTGTGCTGTAAAGTTTAAAATTGGGCGCGAAAGATATTTGTGTCTCATTTAAACTCATGGGTCTGGGACAAATTGCACTGGATCCAGCCTAGCATGCGAACGTAGATTCCTTCCAGTAACACGGGGAGAAAACTGACGTTGGAAGACGCGATGTTCTTGTGGATAGCACGCGACAAAACCTGCCTCTGGTGGAATGGGAGCACTGCCGTAAAGAGGCCGCGCTCCGGCTATGTCACACGCGTGGTTCCCTCATAGTATTGATTATAATGTGTTTAAACAAAACACCATTGCCGGAACCCGGGATCGAACCAGGGACCTTCAGATCTTCCGTCTAAAGCTCTACCAACTGAGCTATTTCGGCACCGGCTAGCCCACGTGGAGGGAGTTTCCTATATGCGGCCTTCCGCGGCATAGGATATTTAAATACAGGACGGAGGGCGACTTCTATGTAGCCTAACCCTACCCCCGTCCCGTATTCCTCATGCGACCTGCCTCCCTCCGGCTGTCCCGATCAGGGATCCAGCGCGAGCTCACAGGGGAAACCTCTCTCTGTCCCATTTCCAAAATGAACCAAATAACCGAACCAAGAGTGCAAACCTTAATCCCCCTCCCCGCCTGCATGAGCACCACGGCCAATGGCTCACCTTGAATTCCCTGAGCCCGTGTTAAGCCCACACCCGGGCCCTTTGCCGGATCGGCGTTGTCCCTGCTTGCCGCTGCCCTCCCGGAAGCTCTCAACTTCGTCTGGGCCTCCGACTCTCCTTGTGCCATATCTTGCTCCTGTACCGCGTAGATCTTCCGGCTCCAACGATATCATCTGTAGGCCCCGATCGCGACAGCCATCAGTCGATACCTGTAATATAAAACGAGAAAGTGAAAAAACAAAGAAGCCCCGAGCGCGGGGCACACGGTGCTGTGGGAGAGCGTCCAGGGACAAGGGGGTCTCCTGGGCGCTCCCCACCTCTTTATTCTCCAGGGGCCAGGCGGGGGGGGGGGCACGCCCCCCCCCGGCCCGCCCCTCCTATAGCCCGCCCCCCCTGACCCGGACCTTTTACCTGGTATCCGGGTCAGGGAGGCCGCCGGCCAATCGGTGGTGGGTCGCGCCCCCCAGGGCCCGTCCCCACCACCGAGAGACAACAAAGGGGAATGGGGGGGAGACGGTCGCCGCGCCGCCATGCGTGCTGGGGGGCCGAGGGCCCCCCCTTTTCATTATCACCACGATAGCAGTGAATCCGAAAGATTGGTAAAATACGGCCACATGCATCATTGTAGGATTTTGTAATTCCTAAATTGCGAAAATTAAGGAATCGCAATTTAGGAATTGCAAAATCCTATGCATCAAGAAATCTTAAAGGTTTTAGGATTTCTTAATTTTCGGTATTTGCGAATCCTTAATTGCGAATCGCAATTAAGGAATGGCATTACATTGATTCATAGGATTCAATGGAAAGGCATTACCTTTTTGCGAATTTGATTTTGCGAATGACAATTTGTTGATGCATTGCAAGGGTGCTGAGGGGGGTCCAAAGGACCCCCCCCCTGCACCCTTGAAATGTTTTTTTAGTGCAAGTTTCACACACACATGTCCAAAGGACATGTGTGTGTGTAACATGTCACTTTCAAAAATGCATTTTTGAGGTTTTTTGCAAAATTTTGCAAATTAACATGAGGGTCAACCTCGTGTTAATTTGCACTTCCTATTTCCTAATTCGCATTTTTTTAAAAATTCATGCATTGCATTTAAGGAATTTTTTTTCACAGAGACAGTGGTCCCTACAACAACCAAATAAATTCAATACAAAATAGACTAAATAGTTCTATATTGATGTCCAGCTGGACAGTTTATCTACATTAGATGAAAGATTTGTATCAAAAATTAAAAGATATAAGTGGGACACCAGCCGGTGCCCGACTCAACACACTCCACCAAGGGGAGACAAACACCATAAATGTTCTAGGCAAAACAAAGGGCAGTCTGATTGGCATAAATTATGTACAGACTATTCATAAACTACACATATGCACACACAAATACTGATAGATTGGTGACATTTGCGTATTTTGTCTATAGCATAAATGCGATTCCTTAAATGCAATCGCATTTTTAAGAATTGCAAAAAATAGCGAGTTTTCTAAAATTATTTCATGCATCCCAAAATGTGATTTTGGAATCGCAAACGACCGATTTGTCCGATTCGCACCGTTTGCGATTCCAAAACCACTTGATGCATGTGGGTGATAGAGTAAAAATCGGCTGCTCTGACTTTTGCACTATCTGCCTGTTGCAGTTTTATGATCAGACTTGTTTGAATGTTATACTTCCCGCGTGTATTATGGCGGTGTATGACGATTTCGGACTTGAAGGGTCAATGAGGGTAAATCTTAGGTTCACTTGTACGTCTAGGCCAGTTGATGTGTACTTCCTTCTATGCTGATAGAATTACCTTGCACGAGCTCCGCATTCAACAGAAACCCAAAGGTACGTTGAGTATCTTCACGACTTTGCTGGTTATCCGGCACTGTGCCCTAGGGGTTGTGCACTAGAACCCTGTAAACAGTACCCACATCGTTGTAGCATTAGATATATTTCGTATATACATTTCTTTGTTTTTCAAATTATTTTTGGCCATTGTGTGGTACCAGCGTTTGTCCTCGTTCACAGAAAGGTCCAGGGGTTCCCAGATTCTGTAATAGGTGTTGGGGTTCATCGCCAGCTCTTCATTGGCGTCCTGCACTGGAGATTGGGTTTTGAACTCTGGCTCTACAACTGTTGTGCTGTGGCAATGCCGGACATGCTTTTTTCATGTGATGTGTGTATATTCCTAATGCAGGGAATCTTGGATTTGCTACAATGGATGCAATTGTGTACCAGTACTGTTTTAATGACTGACATCTACTTGACAGCCGCATTTCTTTAAAACTTTGTCAGCACAGTCTTCCGCTTCAGTGCATGCCTTCCCTGTCTCAGGTGTCCATTTGTAACATTGGGCTTTTGTATATTGTCCATAGACAAGGATACTGGAACTTTGCTACCAGGTATGGTGTCAAGTCCCAGAGAATAGTTTAAGAAACCATTTTTTCTGATTGAATGGACACTGAATCAGTGAAGGCCATGAAGGTGGTGAAGCCAACAATAAAGAATAATGTTGGCAGCTTAGCAAATAGTACAGTTTGACTCCAATCCAGTTGTGATGGTTAGTAGTGGTTGTAGGGTTAAAGGTGGTCTTTTAAGTTGAGCCTTCAAGATGGCACACAAGCTGTGGGCTTACCAGGGACATACAGCGGCCTGGAACCCACACATTACTTATCATTGGTTGCCTTTCCTGTGACCATCACATGATGTCCTAGCTTATCAGTCTTATGTTTTTACCCCCATGGAGCATAGCGTCTTCGACATTTCTTTTGATTAGCTGGCTTCTGTGCTTCCACTACAAGCAAAATAAGCACTACTTTTTGCTTTTGGGTTGAGCAATCCATTGGAATGTATATGTTTTACAGCTGCCTCAGTTGTGAATTTCTTTCCACTTCAATCTGTTGGCCATGTGCTTCTATCTGTCGCTCTATATTGTGCTTGTCCTCATGTCTCTCTCTCTGTCCCCAATTATTTCTCCTTGCCAACAGCTGTGCCCTACTCCTAAACCTGTTGCTTCTCCAACCCATCCCCTCACTTTACGTTACTTCTCTCCATCCGGCCTCTCCTTCAATCTCGCCCGTTGCTTATTCACACCAGCCCCCCCCCCCCTTGTTGTTTGCCCACACACTACCTGTGTGGCTTCTATTCAACCCACCTGCTTGTGTTGCTTTTGTTAACATTTGTCCACATTGGTAAAAAAAAAAAAAAACATAAATAAGGCTCATCATTGGGATTGCTGCAGAAAAAGGCCAACAACTTGACTAATTCAATGGGTGTCAAGGGCTAGAGCTATTGGTTTTGCTAATGATTGTTTACGTCTGATTTGACAGCACAGCTAGCTCCTGACCTCAGTGGTCTTTAGCTCTACCAAGAGGAGTAATTCTATCACGTTTTGGTATTGACTGTTTGATGTATCTTACAGTTTCATATGATCTGCTTCCATTGAAAGACATGAGCAACTATGTTATTGCAAACGTATACAGGTTTGTCTTACATGTTTTATTCTAGATGTGTATTGCATATAGAAAGCAATCTGTTTTGTAGGTCTCGCCTAAGCCATCGCGTTAGCAATGCTTTGGTGAGATATTTAGTGAGGCTTTCAAAAATGCTCCTAAAGTCTGCAGGCGGATCGGACACAGGGCATGTGCGCCGGGCGCGTGCACTATTTGTCCGCCTGCAGCCTTTGGGAGGACTCTCGCGGCCGCTTTGATGTTCTCAGTGAGTCGCGCGGCCACTGAGAGCATCAAAGCGGCCGCGAAAATGCTCACCATTTGCCACCCCTCCCTTATCCCACTTCCTGCTTGTTTACAAGGGCACATTGTTCATGACATGCCCGCTTGCAACCAGCTACACTCTAAGAACTGCTTTCATTTTCTCTTCATCGCCTTCTCACATACACTACAAATGCCTGAACATGGAAATATAGTGCGTTAAAGGATCAATCATTGACAAATGTATGTGTGCGAATTATGGCGGTGCTATGATTGTATAGGCCCAGGATGAATGCACACTGATAATGAACGTTCCCTTATTTCCTCCATCCTTCCCTTATCTTTCAATTTTTAATTTTCTTCCTTTGATTCCTACATTTTTTTTGTCTCTGTCCGCGTCCACTGTTGTTTTCTTCACGGTATTCTTTCCCCCCTTCTTGTCTTTATTTTTTCCTCCTTCTTGTCTTTATTTTTCTTTAATTTTTTTCCCTTCCCTTCTTACTTTCCTGCACCACTTTCTGTGTTACTCTTTTCTTCCAACTCTCCCCGCTTCTTTTCATCTTCAGCTGTTCATCTTCATCTGTTCATTGCTTTCTTCATTTTTTACCTTCAGTCCAGTTTTCGGGCTCTTTCTTTCCCATGACTCATTTTCGTTTCGCCTCTCTTTCTTTTGTACTTCTCACATATTCTTTCCCTTTCCTAACATCCTTCCTTCATGCCTACATCGTCCTACCTGTCTTTCGTAACAACCTCTAGCTTTTCCTCCTATTGCACGTCTTCATTTTCTTATGCTTTATTCTCCATAATTTCTCTCTCTCTCTCGCCGCCTCACTCTCGCTACAAGGAGTCATCTCAGGAAATGGTATATTTGTCTTTTTGATTGATGTTTTTCCTAATCAAAACTAATCCTAGCCACTGCAAACAGTGACTTGAAAAAGTGGGCTCATGTGCCAGGAGCGCTGCTGGAGCCCGCTTTGATATCGCCAGTCGGTCGGGCAGCGCCGCTGTGCCTCCTAGTGTCGCAGCGTGGGCTCCAAAACCCCAGTGCGGTAAACAGACAAAATATCGATTTCAAAATATCGAATGGACAAAATATCAACTTCAAAATATAGAATGGACAAAATATCGAATGGACAGAATATAGTCATCAAAAATATCCTTTTTAAGGTAAGTAATGGAATATCGAATTTTAAAAATATAGAAAGTCAAAATATCGAATTATATAATATAGGTTATTAAAATTATTGAGTTTTTAATAATATCGAAATTTTTATAGTGTTTTTTATGTTATTATATGGGTGAAAAGTGTGTATTTATGTTATAATTTATTTTAATTAATGAATTGTATGGTATTTAATTTTTGCGTAATTTAATTCTGTAGCGGCTTGTGGGTTTATAGGGGAATAAGGAGGGAAGTAATTTAATTATAATTAATTAAATATGTAAATATATTTATTGGTATTTATTATGAACTAAATGTTAATTAATTTCTATTTGGTAATTAATAACATTTTAATTGCCAATTAATTTTATTTAATTTATTAATTGATAATTATGTTAATTTTACTAATTTATTTTCTGTAGCGGATTGTGGGTTTATAGGGGAATAGGGTGGGAAGCAATTTAATTATAATTAATTAAATATGTAAATTTATTTATTGGTATTTATTTTGAATTAATTGTTAATACATTTTTAATTGCTAATTAATTAATTGTTAATTTGTAATTAATTTGTATTAATAGGTAACTAATTGTAATAATTTATTTTAATTCCTATTTTTAATTGATTAATTATTATATTATATTAAATTAGTAATTACTTTTAATTAATTTTTTATAGATTAATATATCTATTTTTTTGAATAATATATAAAGTATTTACTTTCCCTACTGTTGCACTCACTGGAGTGGGAATAGTAATTTTTACCCCTACGCTATCCAACGCTTTCCCTACTGTTGCACTCTCTGGAGTGGGAATAGTCATTTTTACCCCTACCCTATCCAACGCTTTCCCTACTGTTGCACTCTCTGGAGTAGGAATAGTAATTTTTACCCCTACGCTATCCAACGCTTTCCCTACTGTTGCACTCACTGGAGTGGGAATAGTAATTTTAACCCCTATGCTATCCAACGTTTTCCCTACTGTTGCACTATCTGGAGTGGGAATAGTAATTTTTACCCCTACGCTATCCAACGCTTTCCCTACTGTTCCACTCTCTGGAGTGGGAATAGTAATTTTTACCCCTACGCTATCCAACCCTTTCCCTACTGTTGCACTCTCTGGAGTGGGAATCATAATTTTTGCCCCTACGCTATCCAACGCTTTCCCTACTGTTGCACTCTCTGGAGTGGGAATAGTAATTTTTACACTTCCGCCATCCTACGGTAATAATATTGCATATTTGTTATTTATATTATGTTACTATATATATATATGTTTAATAAATATGATTGTATTTTTTAATAACTTTAATTAATTATTTAATAAGTTTAATGTAATTTAAGTATTTTTAAGTGTATTTTAGTTATTCATTTTTAATTTTTCTTTAATTTAACATTGTTTTTAAAAGATTCGCTATTTTTACAAACTATATTTTTTAAACAATATTTTTGACTCGATATTTTAGTACTTACCTGTTTGTAGAAAGAAACGCGATATTTTTTCTGTCGATATTTTGTCGCCGATATTTTTGGTAGTCGATATTATGTTCGTCGATATTATGTCAGTGATCCCCCACTGCGTATCTCGCCTACTTGGAAAAATAGGTACAGAAGGCAGCAGCCAGGAGCATGTCCCGGTATTTATGATACTGTGGACTCTATTGGGCCAAGTCACGGATGATGGCATTTATCTTGACATGTGACACTGCAGTGTCTCACCCAAACACATGTTCAGAGTGGACTTTTTTTGTTGTTGCAGTTTTATATAGCGGGGAGGTTAAATGATTTGCCCAAATTCACAGGGCACTTGAGCCTCCCACCAGACTCGAACCTGGTTCCTCAGCTTGTAAGTCATCTGTTCTAGCTGTTAAGCCACATCTTTAAATACTGAGCCAAATATTTGCCTCCTAGTACATTATTCACATTTTCCACCTCCCCCTTGAACCCTTCTCCCCTCTGTCGTGCACCAATCTCACCCTCCCCTTGCACCCTTCTCACCCTCCCCTTGCAGCCTTCTCATCTCTCCCTTGAACCCTTCTCCTCTTGGCCTTGCACCCATCTCCTCTCTGCCTTGCACCCTTCTCCCCCTCCCCTTTGCACCCTTCTCTACCTCGCACCCTTCTCCCCTCTGCCTTGCACCCTTCTCACCCTCTGCCTTGCAACCTTCTCGCCCTCCCCCTTAGACCCTTCTTCCCTCTGCCTTGCACCCTTCTCCCCGTTGCACGCTTCTCCCCCTCCCCCTTGTACCCTTCTCCACATCCGCCTTGCACCCTTTTCTACCTTGCACCCTTCTCCCCTCTGCCTTGCACCCTTCTCCCCGCTGCCTTGCACCCTTCTCCTCTCTGCCTTGCACCCTTCTCCCCTTCCCCCTTGCACCATTCTCCCCCTCCGACTTGCACCCTTCTCTACCTTGCACCCTTCTCGACCTATGGCTTGCAACCTTCTAGCCTCTGCCTTGCAACCTTCTCGCCCTCTGCCTTGCACCCTTCTCGTCCTCTGCCTTGCACCCTTCTCGCCCTCTGCCTTGCACCCTTCTCGTCCTCTGCCTTGCACCCTTCTATTCCTCTGCCTTGCACCCTTCTTGCCCTCTGCCTTGCACCCTTCTCGGCCTCCCCCTTACACCCTTCTCAACCTCCCCCTTACACCCTTCTCGGCCTCCCCCTTGCACCCTTCTACCCCTCCCCCTTACACCCTTCTCCCCATTCTCCTTGTACCCTTCTCCACCTCCGCCTTGTTGTGGTATGTTGTCAAATCCGAGCCCCTCCACACTCTATCTATCTATCTATCTATCTATCTATCTATCTATCTATCTATCTATCTATCTATCTATCTATCTATCTATCTATCTATCTATCTATCTATCTATCTATCTATCTATCTATCTATCTATCTATCTATCTATCTATCGCTCTCCCTCACTCTATCTATATATCACTATCTATTTATCTATCTATCGCCCTCTCTCTATCTATCTGTCTATCTATCTATCTATCACACTCACTCTATCTATCTATCGTTTTGTCTAGTGTTTTCATTCCTGTTCAATATCAAAATAAAAAGTTTTCTCTTTAGAAAAAATGCTTTGCCCACTATACTTTAAATGTATGTTTATGCTTTTTTTAAACTATAGCACTTCTCCTCCTATCCTTCTTCATTCTATTTTCTAAATTTTGTATTGCTCGATTATTAAAAATGCTTACTCTTATATCCTAAAGATGTTTCTGTCTCCAAGTTAAATTCTGTATTTCCTTATTACACTTCTCACTTTTGAAAGCAAGTAGTCCTTCGTCTTTATCATTTGATTTTGAGCTCCTATTTTTACTAGACACATTTCTTTCAGTTTGCAATTTTAGACAAACTTTTTTCAAAAAGTCCAGTGCTCTTACCATCTGTTCTTTTTTTTCTTGTCCACATTGTCCACCTTGTCCATCTTTTTGCTGTCAGTTTCAATCAGGTAGTATTGTTTCCTATGTTTCTTTCTTCTTTCTCTTTTATCAGTCATTCGGATTTAGTGTTTCTCAATGCAGCTAGATATCTGGAAATCAAATACAAAATACACTTAGCCTTACAGAAAAAACGATTAAATTATATTGTATAAATAATTAGGCGTGGGAGTATGTTCACTACCATATAGATGTCTGTCACTAACTCCCTAGGTAGCAGCAGACTTATAGATATATAGCCCACAATAGCAGGCAATATCAACTTTCACTGGCCCACTACAGCATTAAATGCCCGAGCCAAACTCCTGTTTGGGTATGTACAAAATATAAGCACCCTTTTACTCTGTCAGTGTCTGTGTTAATCACTCATTCCTTTTCTTAATAGCTGTATCACTTTCAGTATGCTACGCAAACAAATGATGGACGGAATGCTGAATCAATCATACAGTCACTCTCAGCCAAGAGATCTGGGTTAAATCCATTGTTCTTTTGCTCACCATGCCACCCCAGTTTAGACCTAGCCATATGCAAATCAGTCTTGACCCTGTGCCTCATGGGAAGAGTCCAGACCGAACTACCAAGCCAGGTTCTCCCTGGACCAGAAACAAGCATCCTGGGACCAGTTTCTGGGTCTTACTCTTCATCAGCCAGGCTAGGTTGAATCCAGTGGCACAGTGAGCAAGGGACCCACGTCTGGGCATACCCATCCCACTTAGGTTGAAAAGTGCTATGCAAACAAATGATGGATTGAATGTTCAATAAATCATACATTCACCCCCAGTTAAGAGATCTGGGTTAAATCCATCGTTCTTTTGCTCACTTAGTATGGCCATGACTTTCCATGTATAAGTCCATGTATAAGTCACTAAAACTTAGAAGAGAATGCATCTTTTGTCTTCTTTCTGTGTATCTTGATAGGCATCCTCGGATATGTATTAGTGATTCCCAGGCTGCTTTATTGTATTTATCAGTGAGTATATGTTTGTATCATTGAATGCATCAGAGTGTCTGTATGTGTCTTAATGTAACTATCACAAACTCCTATAGTGTGTAGGGATATGCGAGTGTGTTGGTTAAATGATTGGTGTGTCCATTGCTGTTTTCGTATATGTATCAGTAAATCCCATGTGGAAATTTGGCAGAGATCGATGTTAGCATTTAGCTGAACCCATCCTGTTTCCGCCAGCCATTTTGTCTGCCATGTGCTCGCCATGTGCTCTTTCCTTCTTCCCTGTCGTTTGCCCTTGTGCCTTGCTCAAAGAACTGGCTATACTTATCCTCTGCTACTCTGCATATGCACAGAGAAGTTTGTAGCTGCTCATGCACCTGTTTAGGTTTGTTACGGTCAGGATGTTTCTACTAATGTCAGCAACTGTTGGCTCCTCCTTCTTTTTTGACAGTGCATTTCTGTATGACCATTTATGTATGTAACTCTCCTATGTGTGCTTGTACTGCCTTCCTTTGAGCTCCTGTGTGGGTATAAAAGACCCATGGTCCTTCTACTCATTGTGCTATTTCATACAATACCGAAGGGTGTTGTGTGAATGTAGCTACCCCTCATGAGGTTTAATAAACTATCTATTTGACATTTCAGTTTCCAGGCCAACTTCTATTTACTGGTCTGAGAGCTTGTGTGCAGAGAAGGGCCAACCCCTAGCCCTGGTAGGCCTTGCTGAGGTCCACCTCTACATATTGGCGCCCAACATGGGGCTCATCGGCGACTCAGATGCCCGAAAGAGTGGTTGAAACTAACCCTGGGTGAAGCACTACGCTACGCTCGCGTAGTTCGTGAAGTTTGCGCAACTTCGCACTACGCGATCTGCACGTAGCACAGTGCGAACACGCGTAGCACAGCGTAGCGTAGTGCAGCGGTCATTTTTTGCTTGTTCGCGGTCCTCAACGTCATGTTCGCGACCGCGAACAAGCAAAATGACATCCTGGCGAGACTCTCAATGCGGGGAGGTCAGGTTTCTCATTGCGAGTGGTCGTGCATGCTCGCGATCGCTCGTGATGAGAAACTACCAGTTCACGTTGAGAAAACTGCAGCTCGAGTAAAAATCTACTCGAGCAGCAGAAAACTACAGCTCGCACTGTGCAAGATGCCATTTTCAATGATTGCACAGTGCCGGATGCTTGTTCGCTCTGTGCAATCATTGAATATGCATCTTGCACAGTGTGAACATGCTACTACGCAGTTCGCGTAGTGCTCCGTGAAGTTCGCGTAGTGCGAAGTGCACTTCGCGTAGCGCTACTACGCGAACTACACCCAGGGTTAGTTGAAACGAAGGATTGGAATCTCGCTGCGGATGATCACTGCCCAGGAGACCCATGTCTTGGCACCCACAGCGTTTTTCCTCTCTTTCTGATCTGACCGTCCAGGTGGTGCCAGTACTCAACTGAGATCTCTTCTGGTGTTTGCCGTGCCGAGCAGAGGATTGATAGGTATGCTTCCTTTCAAAACCGCCGCTATTATTGTAACGACATCCCGGTCGATTCACTTGCTTTTAAATTAACCTCCAAATGAGATTCTACCTAGGATTAATTATATTATCTAAAGTGACGATTATTTTCTGTTGGACTATAGCCTTGATTCACAGCAAGTTTAGTAATTATGCGCCAGCTCTAATTATATCTGATTCGGCCGTTCTGTTTATTTACAGCCACTTTATCCAGTACAATATAAAGACATCACTCTGAATGTCTACACGTCACTCACCTTTTGTGACATCAATAAATGGCAGCTTAGGTTCTGACTTTACTCAGGTAAACGAGTCGGCAGTTTGAATAAACTATTTTCATCGTATCGCTAGATCGGATTTTTGATATATATTCATACTATCTCCCTAGGTACATTAATTTTAGCCTATCATTGACGCTGGGAATTTGTAAGAAATCAAGCCTCGATTATTATCCATCGGGACTCTTGTACAACGAAACAAGGTAATTGGTCCTTGATTGTGTTCCTCATTTCGAGGAACGTTAACATCAATATTTTCATATTCTGTTTCTAAATAGACCCCATTTGGATTTCATTGTATTTTACAGCTTATAGCTGGAACACAGCGAGTCAATATCTACCGGCTGCGCTCTTGAATTTTATGCCATTCATCAAAAGCGGAAGCACCCCATATTGCTTATATATGAATTTTTCAGGTTTTTCATATACATCTACCTAGTTTGCCCTAGCTTTAACGATAGTATCTATAAATCATTGTACGGGCTTCCACATGTTATTGCATTTACATAACACCGTGTGCTCTTTTGGCTTCTAATTTATCTCACATCAGTAACATCAATATTAATTTTGACACATATGTTTTCCTGTGCCTAGGTACATCGTCTGCCTGTCATTTATACAAAGATACCAACTGTGTGTTCTTCCTGTCTCCCTTTGTAAGTTGCCATTATCAAATACTTGGGTTTTTTATTGGTCTTTGAGATTGTCTTAAATACGGTATACATATATTCATGTTGGACGTTAAATTTGAGATATAGAAATATCTGGAGTATACACAATCTCGTTCCTGAATATGTTTATCATATGACATGTGAGAAACAAAGTAAACATTTCGGACCCAAGAGCATTAAGTTATAGGTCATATGTAATGAAATATTGTAATTTGTATATGTGTAATTGAATAATTCAATATACTTAACTTGTGATTGTAAGCCACTTATGAATTGTTGATTCTTTATATGTAATTTCAGATTTTAACTTGTGGCTCCTGAAGAAGGCGTTTTCGCCGAAACGCGCGTCGAGTACTGTATTGTCACTTTGTTTTGGGAACACCTTGTAGAAATTTATGGTGTCTTGTTTTTTATATAAAATGTTGTATATTGTGCCATTATATATTTAATTGCATATATTTTTATATTTTATTGTCATATAGTCTGATTTATTTCAGTTATCTATGTGATTTTTATTATATGTATTAAAAACATGTTTTATTTTTATAAATAATTTTATCTCTTTTCTGACCGTTCCTTTTGCACTTGGGTCTATTTACTTGTTTATCTACTGTTAAGATTGCCTTAGATTTTTTTGCATACAACGTTTGCCGTGCAGAGACCATTTGATTGATTCAGAACTTGGCAGTTGGAATCTGGAAACTTTTGTTTGGTAAGGTCATTTGATGCGACACTATGTATATGGAAATTGGCCAATATTTGGAATTTGTTTGGATATATATGAATTGCAATTTATATAGGCAGGTAATGAGGGGACTTTTCTCCAACTTTTGAATAATTTGTAACGGCACACATCGTGTTAAGTGCCACTGCTGTATAGTATTGTATATGCTACAATATTTTTGGCATGCCTGTTTCAAGCACACTTCGTAGAATATGTTGCTTCTTTGGAGGTACCAATAGGAATATCGAGCAAAATTAGTCGGCTCCCCCCTAGGGGACACCTAATGGGGACTGTTAGATCTGGGGATCTCTAGTTGGCAATGGTTATCACCTTTGTCCAAATAGGGACCCTTACTTCTCAGTCAGGATAAGGGGATTACACTCCTTAATAACCCCTGCTCACCCCCTTGATAGCTTGTCACGAGCAGACAGGCTTATCTCAGAGGCAGAGTGTTAAGCGTTTGGGAATATACACAGTGATACAGTGATAACACTACAGATGGACACAGCACAGGTTTTTATAAAAATAAGTTTTATTGATATAGACTTAAACACAAGACCAAAAACGAAGGCTCGCTTCACCGGCGTTGCGACGATTTCAACTGCGGCGGCTAGTGGTCTGCACTCACTAGCTCAGCTCGTCATGAGGCACAGTGGAGCTGCACTCATGATGAGCTGAGCTCGTCACGGCCATTGGAAAGTTCGCACGTGGGGATAATTTCCCTGCTGTGCTGAACGTTTCAAAACGGGTGTGGCTGTGACAAGCTCAGCTCGTCATGAGTGCAGCTCCACTGTGCCTCATGACAAGCTGAGCTCGTCACAAGCACAGCGGCGCCACGTGCCGCCCCCCTCGCCCCCTGCAGTGAAGGGGTTAAGATGGGCTATGAAGCCTAAGAGACCACCGGGGAAGTCAGTGATTGCGAAGAGGAAGCAAACCTCATCCAATTACAATATTAAGGACCAGATTCTTACATGGACCCAATCAGCAACGGAATCTACAACTCAGTTTTCTGCCTGTCAGAAGTTTGATATTTTGCCTTATTTGTTCCCCACTTTGGATACTACATGTGGGAAATTATGGGGTATATTATCAAAAAAAGGCGATAAAATTATCGCCGTTTTAGTGGCAGAAAACTGCAGCTAAAATGGCGATAATGTGCTTGATAATATGCTCTATGGAATTCCAATTGAAGCCCATGTTAGATGTCCTTCACATTTAACATAGACTTCAATTGGAATTCCATAGAGCATATTATCAAGCCCATTATCGCCGTTTTAGCAGCAGTTTTCTGCCGCTAAAACAGAGATAATTGTATCGCCTGTCTTGATAATGTGCCCCTGAGTGCTTTCATTGACGAGAAAATTACACCATTGACAGAGCAATTGGACAGAATTGAGGGGCTTTTGATTAATGGCTCAAATAATGTTAAACCTGACTTTCTGGGTATTCAATCATCGGGGGTAATATGTTACCTGTGCAAAGGCTACGATGTATTTCTGCAATAAATGTGGGCAAGATGGATACTGGGAGGCTTATCTCAGTGACGAGTTGTGATAGTATGAGCATAGAAAAGCTTGCACCTCAAGGTATCAACTCTCAATCAATTCCAGCTCGGACCAGCTTGGAACCCTTCTGTATACAGGGAACATGGCCCCGTTGTGATGTCATGACATATTGACCCTTCCCCCTGCGCACTGCGCGTATGCTTTAATTCTGGCTGGGGTGCCCCCTCTGTTGGCTGGTCGGCAGGAGACTTGGGTAAAGCTTCAGAACGAGGTGACATAAACATTTTAATGTATGAGAAATAAAAATGACATCATAATGGCGAGAAGGGTGGGATTGCTTGGTCAATCAAAAAAAACATAAAAGGATTGTGTTATTGTCAATTTCCGAATTCTGCTTGTGTTAGGAAACTCCTAAGTACAAAACAAGATGGTAGCTTAACAGAGCCCCATGTTGTCACTTTACCTCTTGTGTATTTTTATAAACCGGTGGGTAGTAGAACACGCACAGCAAAACAAGATGTGAACAATAAAAATTATGTGGCGTGCTTCAGCAGTATCACTCGCTATCAAGGAGTGTTAAAAAATCATGAAAAATTGGTAGCGTCACCCAACTTGGGGGGGCGTCCTTCTGAGCACATCAATGACCCACCAAAGCACCGGTGTGGGATTTATTGTCTTTATATCGCAAATCGTTTGAATAAAGTTTGCAAATGTGTCCAACAACTTAATTTATTTCTAGTTCGATATTATACGTTTCATATCTATCCAATATATTTCCAAATACATCCATCAATGTGAAACAATCTCAGCGTGTCTCCCGATGCATTTCGGGCATCGCAGTGCCTGCCCTTCATCAGGGAAGAGTGTATCAGGAGAAAGGATCCATGAGTAAGACCACTCATAAGATGAAACGATAAGTATCATGCTGTGCAACGTGCTGATGAAAGAATGTGCATTTGTGAATGTGAAAAAAAACAAATATAAGGTGCCAATGTTTATCACGAACGTGCCAAATAAAACAAACAGTGACTGGATAGAATGACATGCAGTTCCATGTTGGCAGATGCTCGTAAAAGCCTGAACTAATAAAGTAGTGCTACAATCCATCAACGCGTGTAAACCAGGTCAATAAAAAACATATGAACAATCCATGTTAGAAAAGAAAAAGAAACTAAGTGGTTTGTGAACGGAAACCGCTAGTGAAAATTACCACGTTGTGTATTAAAATCGATAAACGTGTACTTACTTCTACATTTGTGTAACGGGATGACGCGTCTCGGCAAAGGTGTGTGAAACGCGTTCAAGCCGGACGTGCATATAACGAGGTGATCAATGTGACATAAAAAATGGACTAGAATAGCACACACGGTTCTATAAACACCCAACTTCCACATAAAACACTTTGTATCATTCCCTGCCTAACACATTCTCAGCACACGCACTCAGTAGACTGGGAAACATAGACTGATGTCATCATGACCTACTTGAGCCACACTGCGCTTCTAATGTCAGTGACTGCATCCGCCTGCAGGGGTATCTCTATTCCCTTGTAAAAGTGCTGGCGGGTGCCGCCTGCACTGTGAAAACACAGTGCAGTTGCTCTGTGTTTTCATATGAATGCGCTGCCCTGGGGGCAGGGCGAGTTCGCGGTTACCCTGCGGACATCGCATAGATCGTAATAGGGCTCATTGTGATTGTTTGTGCCCGGCGCACCTTTTAATAGGTGCGCCAGGTGCAAACAATCACAATGCATAATACGGCCCCCACATGGGTAGGGATCACTTCCATTGGGGGGTAATTAATTATACATATTTTGTGACCCCCCCCTGGGGACAGATCAGCATTTGTTTGGGGTTTTATCCCCCCATTGAGGGGAGAAAACCTCACTAGGCAACAGGGATTCTTTTTTTTTCCAGATGGAATCACCCCCTTCGGCAAGAGTCACTTCCAAAGGGGGATAATTAGACTCTGCTGGTTTCTGTTCCCCACCTGGGACAGATCGGCCCATTTTGTAAAACCCTCACTGGGCACCAGGATTTTTTTGTAGTTGAAAGCGAACCCTTGGGCATGGGTCACTTTCAAAGCGGGCAATTTTTTCTCTGTATGGAAGTGATCCCTTGGGTAAGATTCGCTTCCAAAGGGGGAAAATTACTCTCTGCTGACTTCTGCAACACCTGGGGATAGATCAGCCCTTTTATTGGCATTTCTGTACCGGGGCAGAAAACCCCACTAAGCACCAGGGATTTATTTTCCGAAAGATGGAAGTGACCCCTTGAGCAGGGGTTGCTTCCAAAGGGGGATACTTAGGGCGATATGTATGAAAGTACAGAATTGCGATTCTGAATCTGCGAAATTTACCGAATCGCACATTCAGAATCGCAAATCGAAATGTATGAAAGAAATCGCTAATAAATAGCGATTTCTTAAAAATCGCTATTTATTAGCGATTTCCCCATATGCGATTCCTTAACATGTAGGAATCGCATAATATGCGAATTCGCATTGGAAATTCGCAATTTTAGCGAAAAATCGCAAAAAAGAATTAAAAATCGCAATTTTGCGATTTTCTAGAATGTTCCAATCAGGAACTCTGGTGCAGCATGATGACATCACAACCAGGAAGTGATTGACTACCCATGCTGCACCTGACTACATGATTCAGAGGCAGAGTGAAGGTGTGTTTGGAACAGTGCAGACACCTGGAGAACCCTGGCTGAGAGTGGAGCCATGCCCAGGCAGGAATCCCAGCAGCAGGAGAGTGAAAGCTCAAGGAAAAGAAAACAAACGTTTTCTGAGGCTGAATTGGAGGCTCTGATCCATGAAATGGTGACAAACAACGAAATACTTTTTGGAAGGAAATCCAGGGAGGTGCCAGAGAGTCGCAAAAGGAGGATCTGGGAAGACATACAGCACAAGGTGAATGCTGTGGGTGTGACACCCCGGAGTGTTGAGGACCTCCGAAAGCGATGGTACGACCTGCGGCTGCGCTCCAAGGAAAAACTAGCTGCCAGGCTGGAGCAGTCCAGGCTAACAGGTGGAGGGACATCATCTGTTTCTGATTCAACACCCCTGGAGGAACTGGTGGAGGGGACCCTGCAACCAGAGAGTGTGGGAGGAGTGGCTGATTTGGACAGCTCTGACCAGCCAGCATCTGCAAAAGGTAAGAACCATGCCCTCACACCCTTAACACCCCCCAACACCCCCCAGCAGTGAGCCAGGGTCAAGATACAAGATAGGTAGTCAAGAGCAGGCACACAGGCAGACCCAGCAATGCATCATGGGAGATGTAGTCACATGTAAATCAAAGTTCAAAATTTGCAGCTAAAATAGTCAAACATGTATTCTGCCAGGCTTGAGAGTGAAACAAGACACCAATGTACTTGTAAGAGGTGTGAACATTTTATTTATACAGTGCAAGTCAGTGAAGTTAATTAATGTGTGCTGCCACAGCACCATCTTCGACACAGCCCTCAGCCAGTGTGACAGTTAGTGAGCCAGGAGAAGCAGGCCAAGATGTCGACACAGAAGGGGAGGACAGCCCTGTGACCAGTCACAGACGAAGAAGGAGACACATAGTCAGACCTCTAGCGCCAATTCAGAATGACGCAGAAGAAAGTGGGGAAAATGTACCAAATGTGGACATGATGAGCGAGGCGATGAATCAGTTTATGCAGGACTGGAACTCAACATGTTGCAGGTGCAGCGCCTGCAGGCAAAAAACATAAAACTCTTACAAAGGGAGGTGAGGGAGGGCTTCCGTGCACTAAGGAATGACATGAAGGATGGCCTACAGGCCGTATGTGAAGAATTGCGTTGTGAGGGTAGTGCTAGGCGCAGAGTTTGGCAACGCCAAGACAGGAACACCCGGGCCATCAACCGCCTGGCGGCTACATGTAGCATCCTGGCCAGGCGCAGCATTGAGATGCAGCGGCAATTCAGCCATGCTGCACAAGACATAGCAAATGCGCTTACGCAAGTGACCACTGCTGTGGATGAGTTGAGCCAAGTACGCACAACTGGGTCGGGACTACTGACTCCAAGCGAAGAAGACAATCAGTCAGTTAGGAGCAGCACAACCCCACCGCCAACCTTAGAGAGACGCCGTAGTGGCAGAACCAATAGGGCTACACCTTCCACTGAACATTAGCCTGTGCATCATCCAACTTGTGAGGCACACCTTTACTGTTTTTAGCACTGTGAATGTAGCATGTGCTAAATATATCTTGTTTGACTACTGTACATTTAGAGTTGATACATATCCTGCTATTAAGGATTAAAAACTACATTCACACTTACATGACTTGGCATTGTGTCGTTTGTCCTTACCTAGAAATAGTTGCGCGTAATCTCATCACGCCTCTGGCGCCCAGCCGCTGCAACAGCTCTACCAGCTACCATACGTCCAGGTCCAGGCCCCTCCACATCAGAGGATCCTGAGTCACTCAGCTCCACTGGTGTCCCTTTTCTCGTTGCAATATTATGGAGCATGGCACAAGCCACCACTATTTTACAGCACGTATTGGGGCTGTATTGGAGTGCACCTCCACTTTTATGGAGGCGCCGGAATCTGCTTTTCAGGATCCCAAATGTCCGTTCGATGGTGCCTCTGGTAGCAATGTGTGCCCTGTGGTACCTGCGTTCACTTGCATTGTTGGGATTGAGGTAGGGAGTCAAGATGAAATCCTGTACTGCATAAGCACTGTCACCTGTGGATTAGATAAAAATATGTTAGCCTGTGACATGCACATGGTAGTTGGTATTAATGACCCCTATGTCTGAAGGTATATACCGAGTAGGTATCCCTCGCCAAACTCCCCTCTTGACAGTCTATGATATATCCCACTGTGTCGGAAGATGAATGCATCATGTGTGCTGCCAGGGTACTTTGCTACGATGTCTGTGATGATGTGTTGTGCATCACACACCACCTGAATGTTCAGTGAGTGGTAGCATTTATGGTTTCTGAAGATGTATTTATTGCCTGAGGGGCGGGATATAGCAATATGTGTCCCATCTACGCATCCTATCATGTTATGGGAAATGTGAGATTTGATAAAAGTCCTGCTTTGTCTGTGCTATTGCCTGTGGTGTGCTGGGGAAGTAAATGTGATGTGGCATCCTCTGAACCATGGCATCTAGGAAGGCATGGAAGAATCGCAATAGGGCACTTTGTGACACCCCTCCTGCTGAGGCAATCACCCCCTGAAAACTTCCAGATGCCAACAAGTGTAATGAACACAGGACCTGTATTTCTGTGGAGATGGCATTAGTCCTGCGTGTGGGGTGTTCAAGGTAGGGTCTGAGTTCTGCTATTAAATCATTTATGCTGTCTTCCTCAAGCCTGTAATGTGTGTAGAGCTCCTCCTCAAGGCGCTGGCAGATGGTCACGCGCAAACGGAATATCCTCTCCTGCCGTAGCCTCTTCTTGTGCAGCAGCTCTCAAACGCATCCTCCTTCCTATGATGTAAAGGCCCGCCATTGTGGTAAACAGTTTTTTTAATTCTGTTGCTGCTTAAATAGTTTGCACCTGGTTACCACCTGCTCCTACTTGGTGGTAATTGTGATTCTGTATTTTGCAAATTTCCCAAAATCGCTATTTGAGAATTTTTCATACATCTCATTGCGATTTTTTTTGCGAAAATTGCTGATCTGCGATTTTTCTGCGATTTCCAAAATTTGCGATTTTGCTTTTGCGATTTTCGCAAAATTGGAATTCGCAAATGTGCAATATCGCTATTTATTCGCAGAATGGCACTTCTCGCAAACGGTGGAATCGCATTTTTTGCGATTCCTTAATTTCAATGCGTTTTGCATTCATACATGCCGATGAGCATTTTCGCATTCGCTAAGACAGAAATTCTGCGAATTTCGGCCTTTGCGAATGCGAAAATGCTTGATACATATCGCCCTTAGTTTTTGCTGCTTGCCAGGCATAAAACCCCACTAGACCAAGGGTTATTGATTGAAAGCATAGGAGAGCGATCTCTTGGGCAAGGAAAAGCCCATCAATTTTCCAAATGGGGGCGTTTTCTATTGGCCTTTTTCTGCCCCTCCCTTTTTATGATTCTTGTCAGCCGTATTTCTGACAGATTGGCCATTTGGGTAGGAACATAACATGTTATAATGTTCATTTTTTTATTTCTTGTGAATTGTGATTGTAATGTTTTATTTCTCCTTTTTATTCTAGTTCAACGCCTTTGCTCTTTCAACTGATGTTCCAGGTTACGTTTTTGTCACTGGTGGTTTTGCAGTTTGTGTAGTTGCATGTGTTGGGACAGAGAAAACAGTTTTTGTACTATGTACTCTCAATGAGTTTCATTTCCCTGCTCAAATGTGTTTTTTGTAAATGGTGTAAAAATAGCTGTATGTTTAGCTTCTGCTTTATTGAGTGTGACAATCGTTTTGCATTTGTGCTCAATGTGTATTTTGTTGTCTTGTGAGTAATTGTTTTGGTTTTTTCTTTCTAGCGGGATATCAATGGTTTTTGCTGTGTCTCTGCAGAGTAGGTGCTGGTAAGTGTATCTGTCTCTGGCAAGTGAGTCGTATAGTATTTGAGTAAATAGATCTTTGTGATGAAGCCACACTTTGTATATTACTTATTTTGCACAGTGTTCATTGTTGTTGACTTGTTTGTGAAGTCTCTTTTCTTAGAAAGGATTATGGCTAGCTGCAGGATTACTGTTCAGCAAGTTGTTGGTATGCTATTTGAGTCTTCCTCTGACCATGGTTCAGAGACTGACTCCGCATCTGAGGCAGAGGAGGGAGTGGAAGATTCTAGCCCTGAGTTTTATTTCCACAATGAATCATCGATGATGAAGCCACTCTTAGGGGCAAATTTACAAGCCCCTTGCGACACATTTGCGCCACTGTTGCATCACTTCTGTGACACAACAGCGGCGTAAACAATGTGCCACGTTGCGGAGTATTTACCACGAGACGCATCTAGGCAGATGCGTCACGTTGTAAAGTACTGCACCACATGAAGCATGCATCAGGTTTCATGTGGGCGTTTCGTCACAGGGTAGGCGTTCTGTCGCAGGAAAGCCTTGTAAAAGTGACGCAGTGAAATCTACAAGATTTCACTCAGTCAGGTTTTCGATGCCGTTTCGTCAAATCCTTATGCTTGCTTTTAGCAGGCGTAAGGAGTGACGCACCACGTTAAGTTTGGTGTCCCCTGAGCATTGCTGGAGTTGTGTTGTGCTTGCGACATGACTCCAGCAATGCGCCGCCCTTATGCCACAAGATGCGACAAGCATCTGCCTATTCTTGTGCCAGGGTGCGCCGCATTGTAAATGCAACACATCCGTCATGGTGTAAGGGGAGAATAGTGTGTCGCATCTACTCTGGCGCATCCCTGCTGATTTGCAGAGATGGGCCAGTCCTTGTAAATATGCCCCTTAGTGCAGATGAAGTGCTGCATGGGTTCCAATTGAAAGATCTGACTTCTGGGTGGCGCCAGGCATGGTGCAGCTGGCATTGCCTGACAGTACTGGTGTCCCGGGGTATAGAGTGGATATTGAAAACATTTTGCCTATAAAAGATTTCAGTTGCTTATGGACGATGTATTTTGTGTGGGGATTGTTGAATAGACTAATTTGTATGCTGAACAGTATTTGAGGGACAACATTGCTAGACTTAGGCCCCACTCTAGAGCTACCTGATGGACCCCGCAAATCTGAAAGAGTTGAAGAAGTTCTTAGGATTAACTTTTCTGATGGGTTTGTTAAGGAAGCCATCAATGTCTTCATATTGGTCTAAGAGTCCATTGATGGCAACAAATATATTTCCAGCAATCATGAGTCGTGATCGGTGTTTGCTTCTGGTTTGGATGCTGCATTTTGTAAATAATGGTTTAGCATTGCCACAAGAGAACCCTGATTGTGACCGTCTTTTTAAGATTCGGCCTGTCATTGATCCCTTTGTAGTTCAATTTTCTGAGATCTATGCTCCAGGGAAAGAAATAGCTTCTGGATGAGTCTTTTTGGAGAAGTTGGCCTGGTATGTGATGTTCACTATTCTAGTGAGCACCTTGCACCAGTCCAAACAACCCTTATGGTGATGGTTGTAAAGTCAACCTTATAGACCAGCTATCCTAGTGGTAGCATGGACAAAAGCAGTCTTAGGCTAAACTCAAGAGGGCATGTGAAGCCAGCTGTTTTACCATATGCAAACCTTTTAATACCAAATGAAAGGACACCACACAGGTTATATATTCAAAAAATATATGTATTTATTTCTAAATAGATCCCCTTAACTCTTTATGAGCACAGGAGCACAAGCGTATAACAAGTAATTTAATGTAACATACACAAGTTGCACAAATATGGATGTGCCCTCGTGGCCCGTAAAACCATATACTAAAATAATGGTATGAGTACCAATTCACAAACAATGGTAAGGCTTAGGGCCTTGGGAATCGCTAGGGCTACACTGGACTAACAGCAGTTAGGACGTGGGAGGCCCACAGGATGCGGGTGCAGTGTCTAAATGCACATGCGTGCACCAATAGAAGTCAATGGGTGCGTAAAGTTAGAAAGTTGCAGATTTGGAAGTCTTCCGACTGGACTAGAACTTAACCACTTAAAACTAGGACACTAGGGATGTAAATCTCTACAGGAGCACCGCAGTACTCGCGTTACCTCACCCACAGGAAGCGGGTGCATAGGTGTCAAAGTGTGTCGGGTTTCGTCGTGGAGTTCTATGGAGCCTTGGAGAAAAGATGCTGCAGGCGACCAGGAGAGAAGAGTCCGGTTGGATCCATGGGTGGATCAAAGATGTAGAGTACCTGAAAGCAGAGGGGACAGAGTCTGGGTCACTAGCCAGTGACCAGGAAGGAACCAGGAAGAAACCAGGCGATGTTGGGTTGCAATCAGGTGATGTTGTGAAGTTTGTCTCCGCTGCCACGTGGACCAGGAGGTGTCGACGACAACCAGGAGCTGGGCACAGACTGTCCCACAAAGGTTCTCACGGATGGCGGTGTTGGTTCTCGATTCGGAATCAACAGGCCTTGGCAGATGCAACCCACGCACGAATCAAAGATGGCTTCTGGATCAGACCGGCAAGGTCTGATGGGCTGCTCCTTTGCAGGGGAGCATGGGCCAGTCTAGAGCAACCAGACCAGCATTGAAAATTCAAAGGTTCGTCGTCACAGAGGCCACTAGCCAACGGGCAAGTGACTGGACAGACGCATCAAGCAGGAAAATGCAAAAGGGCTGCACGCAGCACTCGGTGAGTGTGGAGATGTGCTCTTCGGTGCAAAGGATGCTCGGGGCTGGGGCTTCTTAATCCCCAATGCACAGCTTTAAGGGTGCCTCAGGAGCTACACAGAAAGCACTTTGCTGGCTTTTCAAGATGGCCAGTCCCACGTCTCTCGTCGCCTCCATGGGTCTCAGCTTTGCTGTGGCTGTGGATCAGGCTGTTGGATGTCTGGAAGTCCAGGTCTTGTCAGGCTCTGTTGTTCGAGCTCCGGCGGGAGCAACTATAAAGCAAACCGTTGAGCGCTTGATGGTGCCTGTTTGCACAGGGTGGTCACTCCTTGACCACAAGGTAGATTATTCAGTCTTCAATGTCGAGTAGGATATCGAAGGGTCCAGAGTTTCATATCAGAGTTTCAGTCCGGATTATCTAAAGTCTAAGGACACAGCTCCTACCTATATACCAAATCTGGGGGTTGGATTACCTGCTAAGTCCCTCCTATGGGTGGGACCCAGGAAGGGGGTGGTTACACCCCTTTCCCTTTGCCCAGTTTTGCACCAGAGCTGGGGCTGGAGTGCCCCAGCCCTGGTTTGAACTGGACTATGCATGGGACACATTGTGTGCCCCAGGCAGTGTCTCGTTTCATTCAGCCCTCCCTGCCCCAATCCACTATCTCCTGTCTGGGGTGGTGTTAGCACCTCCCTCTGACAGGAAATCTATTGTCCCAGCCTCCCTCGCTAGAAGGGCTCCCAGCAGCAGGAGGTCAGACTTGTGTCTGTGGCAGCAGCATCCATTTTGTGATGCTCAGGCTCTGGTTAACTTTAACCGGTATGAATGAAAGCAACATGTCTTCTCCCTTTGGAAGGGTGGAATGCTACCTGCGTCACCAGAACTGGTGAGGGGATAGTATTCCAAAGCGTATGACACCTTACATAACATGTTTTGATAAAGCCAAACCAAAGTTGGCAATAACCGCGAGGAGTATAATGCACTTAAGAGAATATGGTATGGCAATACCCTAGAACAGCTATAAGGACAAGGTTCCGAAAGCTGCAGACAGGCTCAGCTCATGCTAGAGCACCATCTCGCATAAACCCAAGCACTCTGCCTCCAGGATTGTTAAGGCCTGCCATAGGAGTGACTTATAGGTGCATATGTGTCTAGATTATAAGGTTAGATATAGGAATACTATACCTAAGCAAAGGGTGATTACACGACCTTGCCCCAGCTGAGTGATCAGCCAGTTGTGTCAGTTTGGATGGCCAGCCAGGGGTGGCAAAAAATATGCTTCAGCCCCTGGTAGGCCTTGGGTGCACCTATGCCCTGGGTACCTATAGTACACTATATAGGGGCTGATAAGGTGACTCAATATCCAATTAGTTATGTACCTAGGTTACATGGAGTCCATTTTACATAGAGAGCAGATAGCCTGGGGCCCTGATTAGCAGGATCCCAGGCCAACTAAGTCGAAAACCAGCTAAACACAAGGCAAAAAATCTGGGGTAACCATAGTCAGGTATCCACCTTCCTACATCTTTCGTCTGGTTCAAGGGCCACTTGTTTTTTAGGCAGTACGTTCTGAGCAAGAAGGCACGCTATGGAATTAAGATGTGTATGCTGTGTGACAGTAGGACTGGACATGTTTCTAATTTCAGGGTGTACACTGGAAGGGATTCCAGGATTGACCCCCTTGGTTGCCCGTCTACTTTTGCAGTGAGTGAAAAAATTGTGTGGGAACTTGTTAGAGGACTTTTGAACAAAGGTCACTATTTATATTCAGATAACGTCTACACTGTGTACAGTTGTTCAGGGAATTGACCAAAGTGGATACTGTTGTTTGCGGAACAATCTACTCAAACCGTAAAGATTTCTCAAAATAACTTGTTTCTCAAAAGATTGAGCGGTGACAGTGCAGTGCGTTGTCTAGTGAGGAACGTCTAGCTTTGACGTTTCTAGACAGGCAAGATGTCTACATGGTGACTACCATCCATGAAAAAAGCACTTCACCTGTGACTATTTGGGGTCACGTTACTGATGTGTACAAACCTGTGTGTAGTTTAGACTATATTAGGTACATGGGTGGTGTTGATAGAGTAGGTCAGAGGTTGGAACCTTACACTGCTCTTCGTAAGGCTTACATTTGCTATAAAAAGTTGGCTATCCATCTTTTCCACTTGGCAACCTTTAATGCTTTTGATGTATTTAAGGATTGTTCTCCTGAGTCAACAATGACTTTTGTTAAGTTTCTGGAGTCTGTGATAGGCAGCCTTGTTGTAGTAGAACAGGCAAATGTTCCCAAAGTTGGAGTTGTGGAGGATGTGGCTAGATTGAAAGAACACCAATTTCCTCATCACATTCCTCCCACACAAGGCTTTCCCAGTAGGAGATGTAGAGTCTATTGGCGAAGAGGTATGGAAGGAGACTGGTATATACTGCCCGGAGTGTCCTTCTAACTCTGCACTGTGTGTGCCTGCTTTTTGTAGAATGTACCACACTCAAAAAGAAGTTTTGGGAGCAGCGATGAGTGGTAAAGTGAACTGTCTGGTCTGTATTCTTTAATATTTTTTGTTCAGTTTCAAGGTTGGCATTAGTGTGATGTACTAAATTTCAGCTTTTGTGTGTGCAGGTTTGTATCTACTTACAATTTATTTGTGTTTTCTTTTTTGCATAAAAAAACTAAATGTGATGGCGGTGTGTGTAGACTGGAGGTTGTCTGGTGGTGTGCGTGGACTGGCACTTGGCTGGCGGTGTCCGTGGACTGGTGCTTGTCTGGCAGTGTGCACGGACTGGGGCTTGGCTGGCGGTGTGCGTGGACTGGCGTTTGTCTGGTGTTGTGCATGGACTGGCTTGTGGCTGGCAGGGTGTGTTGACTGGTGCTTGGCTGGTGTTGTGTGTAGACTTGCGCTTGGCTGGCGGTGTGTGTAGACTTGCGCTTTGGTGGAGGTGTCCATGGACTGGTGCTTGGCTGGTGGTGTGTGAGTAGTGACTTGCTGCTGGTCATTATACACACTGGTAGCCAAACACCAATCCACTCAATCCGTCAGCCAGTGTGGTTGCTGTGTCATACTTATGGGCGTATGAAAGTTATGGGCCTATGCCTGTGTGTGTCTGTCAATGCATAATTGTGTACCTGGTGTGTCAGAATATGTATTAACATGTTCTTGGGTGTTCTACTGTGTCAATTACTGTGTCAGTGAGTCCCAGAGTGCATTAAATTGTGTACAAATGAGTGGGTGAGTATGTTAGTGTGTCCATGGGTGTGTCAGTGTATGTGTGAATTTCAACATTTAAATATCAAGCATGCTCTTTTATCACCTAGCTACAGCCTAGCTCAGTGCTCTATTTAGTATAGTAAAATGATACTTTAAGACCTATCATCCACCTTTTCTAATGGCAACTGGAGCTAACTGAAAATCTAAACACTAACACTTAGTAGTAGTAGGTCTCAACTATCTTTAAAGTAATACTTCTATAGTTCCATGAGTAGGTTCATTCAGTTCTTCACTGCAATTCTGCCTTAATAGAGGACCTGCTACCTCCATGTGTCCCACCAGATATTTAAGTATATACGGTAAGTACAGGGGTATGTAACTGTGTGTACAACTAGCTCCAATACTGCTGGAAACATAACTGCTGTCTAGGTTTGTACATGGATGTATAGGCAACCTGCTCACAGTCTGACAGGATGTGTCATTAGCTCTATCCTTTTATTAATAAGAATATCACTTGCAGTATGTATATACGTGAGCATAAGAGTCTGCATGTACACATGTAACTCACTAAAACTTAAAGGGATATGTTTCATAGTTTAACCATAATGTAACCTGCTATATAGCCTACTTGCATTTCAGTTGATACCTCAATTTTCGATAGTAAAACAACAGTTTAAGCATTCATAATTAACCTTCTTATTGACAAATCAATCTGACACTAAAGGTGCACACTCACAATCTACAGTAGATGCACTCAGGTATATTTAAAGCAGTACTTTCATGGGTAGCTCAGTAGATTCTGTTACTATTAGCTATGTATTTGACTTAGTGCATCAGTACCTCAATGAGCATCCCACCATATATTTAGAAAAATATGGTATGTATCAGGATATGTAACTGCATATGCAATGGGTTACAATACTGTTGCAAATGTAACAGCTGTCTGGGTGTGTGCATGAATACATAAGCACCCCTATCACTGTTTAAGTGGCTGTGTTACTTGTTCTTTCCTTCTTTTAATAAGTATATACATTTGTATGTCAGAATGCATATATATGTGGGCATACATTTCTGCAAGTCCATATGTAACTCAGTTAAACGGAGAAGAACATATTTCACCCCTTAATAACAAAGTACCTTGCTCCAAACCCTACCTATGGCCTACCCTAGGGTTCAGTATTGTTTGCTAAAAAGGAACTCTAACCTGCCTTTGCAGATTATTCTACTTTTCCTTATTCTTATTACATAGTTATTCTTTATACTCATTTCTAGTTGTTATAAGCATGCTACTGACTTTCATTCACCTTATAAACACTGATCCCTATAGTAATACTTTTTCAATAAAATTAAATTTTTTACACATACCTGTTAAGCGTGTTTGTTGGTCTGTATATTTGTTTGTTAGTATCAGTTAGAATGTCTTCTTATTGAAAATGACTCTTGAAACTCTGCATCCACTCATATATGTAGTCATCATATACAAACAATGAACACAACAGCTTTTCTAAGAGATGTCCTATTTGCCAAACTGCTGTTCATTTTTAATTGTCAATCCCTTTTTTATACAAAATGTATCAACTCCATGGATCCATTGTGGATCCACAAAGCAAAGTCCACATTCAATGCAAAACAGCACATTTAATATTTCTAGTAGAGAGTTTTGAATGAATCTCACAGTGGATATAAGAGAATCTAAATTGGAAGTGTTTTAGGTACATAATTGTCTCTATGCATATCTTAGTAACTGTAATATGTCTTTACAGGTATATTAGTGTGAGTCAGACCGTCTGTAACAGTAGCTATGAAAATGTCTGTATGGGTGTAACTGTTGGTGTGAGAGTCTCTGTATGGGTTTGTAAATGGCTGGAATAGTGTCTGTAGAGTATATGAAAGGGTGTACCAGTGCCTGTATGGGTATATCAGTGGGCGCGAGAGTATATCCATGCATGGAAGTGTTGATATTAGAGTATTTGTGAATAGATGTGACAGTGTCTGTATCGGTTTGTGAATGAGTGTGAGAGTGTTTGTATTGACGTATTTGTGGGTGTGAGAATCACAGTATGGGTTTGTGAATGGGTATAACAGTGTATGTAGAGCATGTGAATGGGGATAAGAATGCTGTGAACGGGTATAACAGTGTATTTAGAGCATGCGAATGGGCATAACATTGCCTGTATGGGTTTATGAGTGGGTGTCAGATTATGTATATATGTGTAAGTGTGGGTATGACAGTTTCTGTATATGGTTTACAAAAGGGTTAAACAGTGGCTGTATAGGTTACTAAATGGATGTGACAGTGTCTGCATGTATGTATGAGTGGATGTGAGAGTGTCTGCATAGATATGTGAGTGGGTATCTGTATATATATGTTTATTTATTTATTTATTTATTTTTTAGTTTACAAGTTTAATATAGCACTGGCCTGACTGGAGGGTATCGGAGCGCTTTACAGAGGATACATTGCAGAGATTACAACAAGCGAGAGAAGAGAACGACACAGTAATAATGTAGGGCTTCGTTGAGGGGTCTGCTTCGTAGTCAAGGGAACATATGTTTCATAGACTCGTGGACATGATGTTGGAGTACTGCGGGGTGTCAGTTACCCCATTCCGAGTGCTCCTATCGACTCCCTAGGGCATGATTGAGGAACAGGTTTTTGAATTGGCTTTTGAATTTTACAAAATAGGGACTGGTTCTGATGTGAGGGGGAATGGAGTTCCAGATTTTGGGCGCACTTCCGGCGAAGGATGGAGGTGCCGTTTTTAGTTTTTGAGTTTTGGTGGGATAAGAAGGAGGGAGTTTGAGCTTCTGAGGTTCCTGGCCTGACCGTCTGTTTTGATTTTGGCCGCCAGGTATTCGGGTTTGCCGGTATGTAGGGCTTTATGAGTGAGGCAGACTGTTCTGAAGCTGATCCGCATTTCAACTGGGAGCCACTTAAGTTCTCTGAGTGCAGGAGACATGTGGTCAAATCTCTTGATTCCCATGACCATTCTGGCTGCCGCATTCAGAGTTGTTTTGATGGGAGCTGGGTGTGACTTTGCAATTCCTGTGAGAACTACGTTCCCATAGTCCAGTCTTGACAGTACCAGTGTTTGAGTGGCCTGTTTGAGATCACCAGGCGGAATGAAGGGTTTTATTTTGTTCGTTAGTTCAAGGTTAAGGAAAGCGCTCTTGGCTGAAAAGGGGGCGGCCTCTTCCTTTCTTCCCCCTTGGCTCCAAGTAGATTGAAGTGTTTAGTACGGCGGCTCAGCCGTGAGAGTTTTTACTGCCTTGAGCAAGATTTTATGTTTCAAACCTGCTGTACATTGATGTGGCCTTGGTGACATTAAAACATAATACATTGAGTATTCACATAACTGGTTTCTTTGGCCGGTTTGTATATATTGATCAGTAATGAATTGTTTGGTGCTTTCGGATGAACAGATAGCTCTGATACTCTCTGGTCCCTCATTGCTGCCGGATGCTCCTTTAACAAATAATTCCACAACAAGAGAGGAGTGGGATAAACTATCTAATCTTAAGAAACGTCAGAAGCGGGTGGCCCTGCATGGGGCGCTCATGACGGAATATTTGCGAGCAGGAGCAGCACCACCAAGCCTATTAGTGAGATTGGAACCTAAAATCTTTTTAGAGGATAAACAATTCTGTGTGGATTGGAGCTTTATAGCCAACAAGTGCACCAGGGACTGGTTAATTTTGATTATAAATACAGCCAAAAGGCTGAGTGAAGATCTGCTCAAGGAGATCCTTGATCTTGAGGAGAATATAAAGAACGACACTGCACTAACAGATGCAAAAGATCAATTAGACAGGATTCAGGGTGAGCTTTTGGAATATAAATATTACATGGTCAACCAGAAAATCAAGGGCCTTAAGAAGAACTTAGACTGTTTCTCACACGAATGGGCATTTCCCTATGTTGAGGACCAATATTACGATACACCTCTAGCCCAACCACAGCAACCTAACTTTCAGCGAAGGGGTCAAAACTCCTATCGGGGGGGGTCAAAGGCAACAGAGACGGACACCAAAAAATTGGGTGTTTTACAACACCAGCAGCGAGGAGGAAGAAGTTGCCAGCCACCCAAGTGCACCGAATCAAAGCAGGGTTAACTTTGCACCAGAAACGAGATCCAACGAGGATTTAGGCGTGTTGTTGAGAGCTTTTTTAGGGCAAACTGAGAGAGGCACATGAGGGGAAGGTGTGGCGCCAGCTCAGAGAGGAAGAGGCAGAAGCAGGGCCCAATTCCAACCATGGCAAACATAATCCCCGCATATAACACGCAGCAGAGGCAGGACATCCCAATCTTAAATCAAGGGATTGACATTGATGTCCGAAGTCCGACTGATATTGTGGTTAATTTATCTAGCCATGTCCTCACTCCTGCTGAGGTCAGAGTCCTTAATAAAGGACTCGTCTTTGTCCCGACCCCTAAACATGATAGTTTCGTGTGCAGAAAGGAACTTTCCGAAATGATGAGGACAATCAAACTCCATAAGTTCTTTGCAGAAAAAGAAAGGACTGTCCCTTCCTTGTTTGATACTAATCTTCATCGCCCCTCGATCTTCTGCCCTCCCATTTCATCCCTTGACCCTGAGGTGGCTGTTTTTGAACAGCGCGTACTCCATGATATCAAAATCTTGGAAGAAACGCAACATCAACACTGCACGACCAACATGAGCAAGGATGATTGGGCGGCTGTAAGGTCACTGCAAGATAACCAATTGGTTACAATTAAACAGGCCGACAAGGGCGGAGCAGTTCTTGTTCGTAACACATGTGATTATGAGGCGGAAGTACTGAGACAGTTGGGGATCCGCACTAATTATCACCCCCTCATGAGAGACTGAGCTTTTGGTGGTGATCACGAGAATGGTGGCGGACGCTGTAGAAAAGAAGTGGATTACACCTAAAGAGGCTGATTTTATTGTCAACAGAAAATCACAGATACCAGCATTTTATATCTTGCCCAAAATCCACATGCCCCAGCGCCCACCCCCAGGACGCCCCATAGTTTTGGGCACCCAATCAGTGTTAGAACCCCTCTCCCAATTCGCAGATTTTTTCTTGAAGGAGGCGGTCATCACCCAAGAATCTTATGTACAAGACACGACCGACATCTTGAATATTCTGAAAGATGTTGAGTTTGATCCTGGGTCCCAGTTCCTGGTGACCATTGATATTGAATCAGTCTACACCAGCATCCCCCAGGACGCCACGCTGGTGGCAGCAGCGCAGGCTCTGGGGGACCTCGAGTGGCTTTATGATACCCCTCCCTCCTTTGTCATGCAATGTATAGAGCTAGCGCTGACAAACATCTTTTTGGAGGTCAACAACCAGCTGTATTTACAGGTGTCTGGGACATCTATGGGGGCAACATTTGCCACGAGTCTGGCCTGCATTTATGTGGGCCAGTTCAAGGTGAATGTGGTCTACAATTCTGCCAACCCCTACAGGGAAAATATCTCCCTGTGGAGGAGATATATTGACGATGTCCTCTGTATCTGGACAGGTACAGAGGACCGTCTGTTAAGCTTCTTGACATGGCTCAATCAGGTTGATGACTGCCTCCGGTTTACATGGTCAATTAGCAGCACCTCCGCCATATTTCGGGATGTGGACATCACAGCAGAAGGACGGAGATTGGCCACGAGTGTACATCATAAAGTAACAGACAGGAACTCCCTCCTCCATTACCAGTCGTTCCATCCTCAAGCTCTAAGGGATAATCTCCCTGTGGGCCAGTTTTTACGCTATCGGGCAATTGTTCCGATACTGAAACCTTTATGGAACAATCTGAGGAATTGGTGAACAAACTGGCAGTGAGGGAGTACCCCATGAAGATAGTAAAGAGAGCCCAGAAGAGAGCTCTCAATACCCCCCAGGAGGCATTCCTGGAAAGGAATGCAAAAGAGAAGCAAGATTGCATACCAGTGGTCACGACTTTCGATCCCTTATCTACTCAGTCAAGACAAATTGTAAGGAAACTTTGGTCTATACAGAATACATCCTCAGGTAAAATGCCACCCCGCGTTTTGCTTTTAAAAGAGCCCCTAATTTAAAGGACAAGCTGGTCCATACCCGCAATCTCACTGTCCCAGTGGCGAGCGTCCCTCCCAAGTGGTCACTACCCGTGTGCCAGCTGCTCTGTCTGTACTTTGACCCAGGCTACAAAGGAGCTAACCCTAAATGATGGCAGGATCTGGTACCTCAAACAATTTAGCAACTGTAACACATCACATGTGATTTATAGATTGACTTGCAGCTGGGGTCTTCACTACATTGGGTTAACATCACGTAAGATGAAGGTACGCATTCAGGAGCACCTGAGTACAATTAAAGCCAAAAAACTTTCCACACGCCTTGTACAGCATTTTAATGAGAAAAGACATGAACCAAAGGATCTCAGATGGGTGGTGTTGGAGAGGGTGTTGGGTGAGTCGCACAACATTGAGAACATATTGGCTTGAAACGAGGCCAGATGGATTTACTCAGAGAAAGCAGATAACGAGGGTCTAAACGACCTTATCGAATGGAATACGTTCAGCAGACCCTGAGTACATTAAGTAGATTGAGTGAGTGACCAGGAGTATTTACATGCAACATTGGGGTTATGCTCAATTGCAGGGTAACCAGAGCAGGCACTGTAATTCTCCACTTCTGCCTTATGGTTTACACCACTCCTCCCATCGGATTAATACCTTGTGCTGTGAGAATAGTTTGGAGATATTGCTGGTGATGAACTGTGAGGAGCCATGCCGCACGACATGTTATAATGGCCGCTGGAATTGGAATGCGGTAATAGAGGGCATGGCAACAGTATGTTTTGAATCCTGTGAACTTTATTTAAATCGCCATCTTTCATGGGATTGCAACGTGGCGACAGCGATCTTGGAATTTCACGAGTTCTGGTAGGACAACTATTCCTTGCAATTATGGCCAACAAATATGGTAGTGAGACCTTGGAAAGTGTCAGGAAGGCTTCTGAGGGGGAGTGTCTCCTCGTGAATACTAATTAGCCAGCAATAGGTGCCCGCATTGTTTCTTTAAAAGTATGGGCCCCTTTGCGAGTAAATAGACCCACCACCACATAACACAAACATTGCACGGAATTAGGCAAGTCTGCATGCCAAGATGGTCACGATGATTACACACTACCCCCCAAGTCCTGTGCAGGGTGGAACGTGACTGTATCGTGAAGGTTTCCGAGTGGTTCTTAGCTCTACGTGTACACCAATCAGCCAGTAATAGGTGCTTCCTTAAAAGAATGGACCATTCTGCGAGTAAATAGACCCATCACCATATAATAGAAGCATTTAACGTAACTAGGTAAGACTACATGCCAAGATGGCCACTGCGATTACACACAAACCCCCCCCCATGTCTTGTGCAGTGTGGGACGCGATTGGAGGGCGGCACGAGAGGAGGAGTTTAAATCTCAGTAGAACGCGACATTTGGAGTCTGAGCTCCTAAACGCCGGTGGGAGGCAGCAGCGGTAAGGGTCACAATATCGGCCGGCACATGTTGATTAAATATGGGGCATTTCTTTGAGGTAAAGCGAGTCGACAGGGGTGAGGATATGCGTGGGCGCTCACCGTTGTTAACAGTGATACTTGCACGAGGTTTAGTATGATTCCTTGTGTGGCGCCATGATTATGATTGGTGTGTTGATAATTGATGAGAGAACTGGGTGAACTAACTAAGAAATCGGAGCAGAGGATCCCAGTGGATGTTTTAAGAAAACGCATGATTCTGAGGGTGTAATACATATACTTGGTTTCAATACACGTTTTATATATTTTTTATATACACTTATAGAATCCCAGAAGTACGGTGGGTTTCGCAGGGACACGTGATCAGCTGACACGGGTGACCCAGAAAGGAGGTGTGTGGATATGTTGTAACTTCGCAACCTCCAGGTAATTATGTTCTAAATGATCCAAGTGCCACTATAGCTTTTGGCTATCACTATGCCTGGGATGCAGGCATGGGACCGGTTTTGGACAGCTGGCTAATTTTAATGTTATTTACATGTCAATGATACCACTACAGGTGTTGAACTGAAAAACACAGTGAATGAGTGAAAGGATGAACCCCTGTAAACCCTGATGAAGTTGCGATACAAGTTAGCAACAAAACATGTTGGCAATTCAGCATTAGGTTTGGTACAACAGGAACCAATTTTAGTTTGGAAGGTTTGCAGCCCAGAATAAAGTTGGAGTGGCTAGCAAGCTTCTCAATTTTAATGTTGAGAATTACACCTATTATTTCTCACGAGGGGTGTTTGGTTGACTTGTGCACGAGTGGGAGTTACTATTTGTGTCTCTTTATAAGGGAAACCAGTTATTGGTTTCACCTTCTTTTTCCTTTCTCCTTTTTCTCCTTTTCACGATTGAGAGAGAGTTACCAATGATGATAAGTGGGTAAACTGGTAATTGTCAGCCAGTAACCCCTTGTGGCGGTTCTACCGTGAGGTGCTCTCTCACTTTCCTCACATTTTTCAGTGTATGAAAGGTGTGGATTACAGATGGTAGTGGACATGTTGTTTTTTTGTCTATAAATGTGACACTGTGACCTATATGAATAAATTAAATTCATATATAGAAGGGAATGGAAGAATATTGAATACCCTAATGTGTCACGTCTAAAAGGAAATTAGTGTCTTCAAGGTGGGGCCCTCCGTTGTTTATAATGGTTTTAGTGGGGGGCGGCCTCTTCCTTTCTTCCCCCTTGGCTCCAAGTAGATTGAAATGAATTCTTCATGTGTCTGGTCATGTTTAGTTCCAGGTCTAGTGTGATGCCTAGTGATTTGACAGGGTCCGCTACGGTAAGATTCCCGTTGAGTGCATCCACGGCCTTCAGCCATTCAACATGTTGAGGGTTCTCCTCCTTGTTCAAAATGAGAAGTATCTCGGTTTTGTTGGGGTTTAGTTTTGGTGTTGCTGATCGCGAATGAGGCAAAAGTCTCGCTGGCGTGTCATTTTACTCGCTCGCGGTCGCCAACTTGATGTTGAGGACTGCGAGCAAGCAAAAAATTACTGCAACGCTACACTACATGTGTTCTCACTGTGCTACATGCAATTTGCGTAGTGCAAAGTAGCGCAAACTTCGCGAACTATGCATGCACAGCGTAGCTGTCTGACCAGGGTTAGTCCACCTCTTGTAGCTTAAAATTGTGGAGTTTGGCAGGGGTGTAATATAGTCTGTGCAGAAACTTATAATGGACAAGTCTTAGCCGGCTGCTGGCGGTAAGTTCTTCTGTCTGTTTGCAGCTGAGTTCCCACTGCTCGTCTGTTAGAGGTGTCCCAAGGTCTTTCTCCCATTCAGCTTGGGCAATACGGTTGTAGGGTAATGGGGCCTTTTGTGTGTGTTTGTACTAGAGTGAGGTTACATGTCTAGGGGTTCTGGTTGCAAAATCATGTGAGGTGGCAGCAAAGTGTGTGGTTCTGAGGGGTATGACGGCGTAGCAGCCTTCACACTCTGCCTAAGTCTAACATACATAAAAAGGTCCATGGTGGTAGGGGCATCCGTGCCAAAAAATGGTTCTCTTGTTCAGAAGATGCCTCCTATGTATAGATCTCCCCATGAAGCGTATTCAAGTTTTTCTAACATTCTGTGGCGTATTCCCTCGTAGGTAACCTGTTGTGATGGGTGATACACCAAGGGCATTCTATGGGAATACATCATTCGGACCTCCAGTTTAGTTGTTATCTTTCTCCAGGCCATATTGGTGCAGTCAACCATGGACAGATCACGTTCACGGACCCCTCCTGAGGTGAAAAAGTAGCCTGATGGAGGATCAGGGGCCTTAAGACCATCCTCAACTGCCAAATGCGGCATAAAGAGGGGCGGGTGGAACAAGTATTGTGCAAAGTGTGCCTGAGCACAGTACTAATAGTATTCAAAATTGGGGACATCATACCCTCCTAATGCGTAGGGCAGCATCAGCATAGTTAGACTAAGCCCGCCTGTCTTCCCCCGAAGACAGCCAGTGTTGGACATCTCTCAGTACGTCATTGAGTCTTTGAATGTCACTGAGGGAGGTGGTTTCCAGATATATCTGAGTATCATCTGCGTAAAGATGGAAACGGATGTTGGCTGCTCTGAGTAGTTTGGTGAGAGGTTCCTTATAGATATTAAAGAGTTGTGGGGAGAGCACTGAGCCTTGCGGAACTCACTTGTTGACGGGTTGATAGTCAGAAACAAAGTTTTTAATTTTTATTTTTTTAGTGCGATTTTGTAGGAATAAGGAAAACCATTGGAGGACCGCCTCACCAAGACCGGCTCTTTCTTGGAGAGCCCTAATGAGGAGTTTGTGGCCTACTGTGTCGAATGCTGCTGATAGGTTAAAGAGAATGAGGAGGCAGCATTGGTCAGAGTCTAGTGAGTGGTGGATATTGTCAATGACGTTGAGGATTGCTACAGCCTTTTCTGAAGCCAGATTGGTGGGGGTCCAAGAGATTGATGTTATCCAGGTATTAGGTTAGGTGTTGAGTACGCGCTTTTCTAGTATTTTGGACAGAAGGGGAAGGTTAGATACAGGTCTAAAGTTATTCAAATCCGTTGTGTGAAGGCTGGGTTTTTTCACCAGAGGTGTGACTTGACCTACTTTAAGGCAGTCTGGAACGTCTCCATTTTTCATGGAGCTGTTTATTATCGTGCACCAAAGCGGTACTAGGGAGTGTTTCAGTTTTTTGGTTAGTAGGGGTGGAATGGGGTCAAGGACATGGGAAGAGGGTTTGGAGGTGGAGATCAGTGTCACTATCTCATGTTCTTGAATGGGGCGGAAGCTTAGCCAAGAATTAGAGGAGGAGCAAGGAGGGACAATGACCACACCGGTTGTTAGTGTTGTCCAGAGAGTATTCGATCTTAGTTAATCTTGTCTTTAAAAAAGTTGGTGAAGTTGTCACAGTGTTCATTGGACGCCTGTATAGAAGAGGTCATTGTTCGGAGGTTTGTTGCCTGATGATGCTATAGAGCTCTCTGGGTCTATTTTTTGTGCTGTCGATCGCAGAGCAGAAAAACGCAGATTTCTTGTTTTTGATGTGATTGTTGCATTTCCTGTAAGCTGTTTTGAGTTGCTCGCGGAGAGAGGAGGTAGGGTTCCTCCTCCAGCTTCCTTCTTTGGGTCTTAGGTTTCTCCTTTTGGAATTAGAGTCAGTGTTGAACCAAGACCTGGACAGAATGGCTCTGATTTTTTTCAACTTTCGAGGAGCGAGTTGGTCCAGCATAATCACCAAGTTAGAGTTGTACTGCGCAGTGAGTTCTGTAGTGGAGAGGTGGTCGCTGGGGCAGGGAAGGAGCGAGGTTATCTTTTCTTCAAGGACTTCCATGGTAATCTGGGAGAGGTTTCTGACCCATTTGGGGGGGTCTTGCAAAGGTGGTTGAGAGAGAATTTGTTGGTTAATATGGAAGGTGGTGGTCCGATCAGTCCACGGGTAGTACGTGCTCGATCAAGATTGCCTCTCGGTGGGCGATGATGGCACCTAAGGTAGCTCCTTTGTAGTGCAATGTTGTTGTGACCGAAGAGATTGGATAGCGTTTGAATTAGCTGATTATCTGTTTCGTTCTATCGCAGGTTAAGACCACCAAGAATTAGGTTGTTGGAGTCTCTGAGAGCACAGTAAGCAATCAGGTCTGATAGTTGTTCCCCAAATGCTAAGGAGTTGCCTGGTGGGTGATAGAGAAGGTGACAGAGAAGTGTTCCGTTATCTTTGGTCTTTATGTTGGTGGTAAGATATTCAAAGGTGTTGTATTTTCATTAGCATATTTCCATGATGGAGATGTTGTCTTTATGGATGATGGCTACTCCACCCCCTCGTTGGTCTTCTCCTTTTTTGTTAATGATGGAGTAACCTGGGGCACAAGAATGTCTAAGCATGGTGAGGAGAGTTCATTGAGCGAGGTCTCCTTGATGAACACAATGTCAACTTCCTGCGAGTGCATGGCTTCTGCTAGTTCGGTTGCATGCATGTATGCCGATCTGCAGTTGATGAGCATGCAGTTGGTGGAAAGCTCTTTTTTGCTAGGGTTCATTTCCTTGAGCGCCCTGGGAAGGGAAGTGAGGAAAGGCAGTCTGGGGAGTTTTGTGCATGCAGGGAGGGTCTCTTCCGAAATCCGTGATCACTTGGATCTTGGATTTCGGGTGTCAAAGGGGGGTGCTCCGTACGAGGAGTCTAGATCAGCCGCTTCTTTGTTAGACATCGTGGCTTTGGTCCTAGTAGGTCTAGAGGAGACAGGCTTGAGGTCGGTATTTGAGCGATTATGAGCTCTAGTGACACAGGCTGTGTTTCTTGTTTTTTTATTTGACAAGTCCCCCTTATCCATTCTTGTGGTTCTCTGTACCTGTGTCACGGGGATTGCTACGGGCCTAGTGGGGCACTGGTGGTGGTTGGAGTTGAATGGGGAGGGTGACCTGGGGGAATGTTGGGGCCTTCCGGCCTTGTCGAGGTTGGTGAGGATTTCATTCAAGCCCCGGGAAATTGTTTCTAGCTGGTTTTCTAGTGAAGCGAGACGCTGCACTATGGTGTTGTGGGCAGGGCTAAGGGCATCATGGGGCTGGTCAACCTGTGTAGTGACGGTCGTGTTTATGATGAGATGTCTATTACTACTGGTGTAGAGCATGTTGTTCCCTTTTTGTACCCTGGGAGGAGGGTGCGTTGTGTCATGGCGTGAAGACGACCTTCTAAGCTCTGGGTGAGTACTAGTGTTATTAGGGCACGATGGTGGCCGAACTGGTTCAAGGGGTTGTGGAGGGTGGATCAAATTAGGAAGTTGGGTTTGACATTCTTTTGACAGTTGGAGAACACTCTTTGTGGAGGTGCTGGAGTGGGGGGTGGGGGGAGTAGGAGGTGTTGGGCGAGGCGGGGCGGGGACAGTGTGGGTTCCCTGTTGGGGTCGGTTCTCTGTTGGTGGGAGCTGGGTCGGGAAGAAACAATGCATGAGCGGAAGAGTGGATCAGAGTGTGGGGAAGAGGGAGTCGAAAGCCTCTAGGTTCTCATTATTAGCATGAATTAGCACAGTACCGTTAGTGTAGATGGTCACAGATGTGATCCCACCCCTTGACGAACGGTTAGGGAGCGACGTAGTTAATTTGCAGCTTTGTGAGGTAGTTGTGGTTTTGGAGATGTAGAGTTGTGTTCTGAAAGAAGTGTTCCATTCCTCTGGTCTTTCAGTGTGAAAGTCCATCTAAATCTGTACTTTAGAGTGGCGGTGATATGTGTCCGTAAATAGAATTTCTTTGTGTTGTCTGATCAATTTCTGCTTGAAATTTCGTCTCGCTTTAGGAGAGAGGTTGGGGAAAGCTAATTGTGAATGAGTTTGGGCTGTGAGGTTTCAGGTGGGTCGATGGGGGTTGGGAGGAGTGGAATGGCGTGCTCAGAGCCATTGTGGGTATTTCTAAGAGAGGAGGGCTGTGTATCAGAGAGGGAATCAAGGCCGTTAGGAGAGGTTGGGCGGATCAGCTGGGGAAGAGATGAGAATTGTTGCATAAGTTCGTGCCAGGGCGAATAAGAGTGTGGTAGAGTGATCCCTAACTACCCCGCCGGAGAAGATCAGGGGGTGATCACTGTGGTGACATGGGAGGTCATCATGGAACAGACAAAGTGGGTTGCATGCTGGATAATGGGGAAGCATGGGCTGAAAATTCATTCCGCTCGCGGAATTTGCGAATTTTGGGCAATTTCGCAATCCGAGAATCGTGCGAAATTGCCAAACAATTCGCAATTCGCTAAATTTTTTTGCATGGTCGCGCTTCAAAAATACAATCTCGCGCGCGCGGCATTGACTTACCGTGATTCTGAGTTCGCCGAGTTGTTTTCCTCCCGGTTTACGTGCGCTGCGCCATTTTGGATCTGGCTGCGTGATCGCGCTAGACTTTTCAACCGCGAGTACGTCATGGAGTCCCGCCATCTTGCACTGCGAGACTTTGAGAACGCGAATACGTCATAAGGGCCCGCAAACACGTATCGCAAGAGTAAACAATAGCGAATATATAGATGCAACGCGCAGCTGACATCCAGCGGGAGATTTGAACAGCTCGCTTTTCCGAAGTCGCAATAATTGCAATTCTTCACAAGACATCTATCGCTGGCAGCATAAACCTTCTGAAAATGATGATTTGGATCAGAATAACTCCTCAGATTGACATTTGGCTGCACTTTTTTTGTGCAATGAGTCCATTTTTGGGGGGGGGGGAGGAAGTGCCCTAGAGTCTCGAACTTCCTGTTCCTGTCCAGCAGGCTCCTCCCAGTGCTTTGTGCATGTCCTGGTCACTTTTCATTTGGATCTGGAGCTGGAAGGATTACTCTTTGTGGCTGCTGCTGGATATTTGTATTTGAGGACTTTTTGTTTGGATCACTTTTGGATTTGAGATTTTACAAGTAAGTTGGTGTCGTTTGTTTGGGGCATTGCAGTTGCTGCAACTACAATTTATAAACTTTTTCACAACTTTAAAAAAAAATATTGTGGGTAGCCACAGTATCCAGTAGGCCCAGGGTTAGTCATGGGTGCATGATACATCTGTTTCTGTGAGTTTTGTTGAACTCAAATATCATTTAAGGCATGGATGGCATGGAATTGAATAGCTCACTGTTATATCTATGTGGAAGTTTTTTTAATTTTGGGGTCCATGTTAAAGCCACACTAGCAAGTAGGCCAATGGGTAGTCAGTGGTGCATGGGCCAAGTCTTTCTGTGGGGTCTCTTGAACTTAAACATCATTTAGGGCATGGATGGCATTGGATTGGGGTAATTTGTGTGTGTATTTCGATTTTTTTGGGTGTTGTTGGGGCCTGGTCCCGGGCCGGGCCATGTGGGTGTGGGCCATTTTGAGGCCTGGCCCAGGGCCTGGCCACGTGGGTGCGGGTCTAGGGGCCATTTTGAAGCCAGGCAGAGTGCTTTGTGCCATAGGCCTGCACCCAGTCTGCCTTGCTTTCATCCATTATGCCCAGGGGTACTCAGTGGTGCATGGGCCAAGTCTTTCTATTTTTGGGTGTTGTTGGGGCCTGGTCCAGGGCCTGGCCATGTGGTTGGGGGGGCATATTGAGTCAAGGCAGTTTTTGCCATAGGCCGGCAAGCTTGCGGGCCAGTACTCCTAGGGTTATGAATGGGTGCATGAAACAACTCTCTCTGTGTGGTCTCTTTTCTTTAATTTAAACATCCATTTTTGATTAGAATTGCAATTTTTATTTTGGGTCTTTCCGTTTTCAGGTGTGTTGTGTTAATAATAATAAATGCCTAGTTGCAGAGTATTATTTGAAGCACGACATATGCAACATTTATTTAACTGATGTTCCTCAGGCTTCTTTGCTTTTAGGTGCACAAAGACTGAGAACGAGGAACCATCCTCATCATCATCACTTGTTGTAGTGCCAGGAAGAATTCCTGCTGCTGCGGTGTGTGCACAACTTCACATGACGTCACGTGTGGTGGCCACAGACAACTCTGCAACTCGTGCAACTGCGTCCTGCTGTTCTTTCTGACATCTGAAGAAGATGGGCCCAAGGAAAGGTGGCCATAGCTCCTCTACCAAGAAAGTTGCCAGTGCCACTGCCAGTAAGAAGGAGCAGAAGAAGCAAGTGGTGCCACTTAATAAGGAGACTGTTGTGCCGACCGACACTTTTTTGGGGAAAAAAAACTACACCTGCAGCTGCGGTGTCTGCCGGGGACCAAGCTGGGAGCAGCACCTCCGCTTCATTTGTCTCAGTGTCACCACGCCAAGTTAGGCCCAAGCCCATGAGTGCCGCAGAGGAAGCCACTTTAATTGCTCTTTCACCATCAACCAGTGATGTTGGCGTTGACTCATTGCAAAGTAGCATCCAATCAACGCAGGGTGTTACTCATCTGGCGAGTGTTGAACCACAGTCACAACGACAACCACAGGTGCAACAAGGAGAGGCGCAAGGAGAGGCACAAGGATAGGCGCAAGGAGAGGCGCAAGGAGAGGTGCAAGTAGAGGCGCATGGAGAGGCGCATGGAGAGGCGCATGGAGAGACGCATGGAGTGGCACAAGGAGAGGCACAAGGAGAGGCACAACTGCCCACAAAACTTGTTCCTCCAGAAGTAGGGGCACATCAGGAAATCGAGATTCATGCGGAGGTATCAGCCAAGCAAGCCACTCCTGATGATCCATTGTCTTCCAGATCTGCAGCAAGAAAAAGTTCAAGGAGGGATAGTACAACTTCTTCATCAAGCCCCCTTCCTTCTGATGATCTAGATCTTGATTGGCACCCACCAATTCAGTCTGAGAGGGAGGCACGCCATGAGCCGACAATACTAGGTAAAAGGAAGGTTCCCGCAAGGCTTTCAGTTATGGGAGATGACAAAGAACAAGTCGAAGTGGTGTATTCTGCTATTAATGAACAGTCTGACAACAACGATCCAGTCATCACAGTTGTCACTCCAGCCCCAGCGGGCATGCATCAGACAGACATTTTTACCCTATCCGGAAATGCTGCTGTGCAGGATGTTGGCGGCGTGGCACTGGTACCACTACCAACACAGTAATTACTACACCAAAACGACCTACAGCTTCCATATTTCAGAAGGGAAGGCAGGGACCTCCATCCAGATCGACCTCCATTACCTCAAGTAGTGGTGCTGTAATTGCACAACAGAGTCAAATTCAGCCACGCCCATCCTGCACTTCATCTGGCATTGAAAGTAGCACCTCCACCACTAGCAGACATCTCCAGTCCCCAGTTTAGGACTTCTTTAGTGTTAGCAAAAAGGCAGAAAATATGGTTGTTTGTTTGATTTGTAAACAAGTAGTTAGTCGGGGTAAGCTTGGTACCAACTATGGTATCGGAGGCCAGAGAGGTCATCTCCAAAAACACCACAGCATCCAGTGGGAGGCGCACCTAAGTAATATCCAGAAAGCCAAAAGTAGAAATCCAAATGTAGCCATTAATATTGCATCTGATGATGAGGAGGAGGAACTGATCGTGCAGGGGGGAGGTGAAGAAGCGAGAGACCTTTTTTCTGGTACACACAGTACCCCTGGCAGCAGCACTGCAGTGGTAGCGCCCACACCCTCTACCCCAGCAACATCTAGGTGGCACAATAGGAGTCTGGTAGAGACACCAATGCGAAAAAGTACATCAATGAGCCTAACTGGCATGAAGAAGACTGGATCATCATCACATATGAAAACGGTCCAGACCACCATTAAAAGCATGTTTTGGTCGGAGGCGCCATTCTGAAGCAATCACCCAACGGCACGTCTTTATAATGCAATGCTGGTTAAAATGTTAGTGCTGGACCTTCTCCCTTTCTCTTTTGTGGAAGGGGTGGGTATTCTAGAATTTGTGGCAACAGTCTACCCTAAATGGAAGGTTCCTAGCCGGTCCTATTTTGCCAGAGTTGCTGTTCCAGCACTACATCAAGATGTGCTGGACGTGATTGGGGCAGCTTTGCAGAAGAGTGCTGTTCACACTATCCATCTGACATGTTGACCAGTTGCCAAGCCGTTGATTACATGTGCATCACTGCACACTGGGTCTCTTTTGCGGGGGTTAGAGAGAAGATTCCTGCAGGTGTTGACAGTGTCACAATTTTTCAAGCTACTCGGAAACATGCCACAGTAGCCATGTTTGCCATGGAGAAATATCATACTTCAGTAAACATTTTGGAGGAGTTTAACAGTAAGGTCTTTGAATGGCTGGTGCCAAGAAAGCGCATGATTGGTTATGTTTCCACGGATAATTGCAGTCATATAGTTAAGGCCATGTTTGATGGTGGCTATTTCAGAGTGCCGTGTTTAGCGCACAGCATTAACATTATTGTTCAAGATTTCTTGGAAAAAAAAACACAGTCAGCACGTTACTGACCACCTGCCGAAGAATCTGTACACATTTCAGCAATTCTTTTAAGGCCCGGAAGCAGAAAAGGATCATTCGACGTGACCGTAGAGTGCCAGTCATAGGACTCATCCAGGAGGAGGCAACTAGTTGGAACTCGTTCTACATGCTTGAGCGTCTGTTTGAGCAGTACTTGGTAATCAATCAGTATGTCTTTAACGCACGGGGTGCCTCCATGAAAGATATGAGGCTAGAGGTGGAGGAATGGGACCTAGTTAAAAGCCTGACAGACATGCTTCGTCCTTTTGAGGTCTTCACGCGTGAAGTCAGCAGGGAGGACTGTACTTTGGACAAAGCTATCCCATTGTTGCGCATGCTAGAGCACCAACTGAAGGCGGTGTCTTCAACGTTTCGAGATGATGCAGAAAAGCAAGACGCATATCAGTTGGTGGAGAGCTTATTAAGCCGCCTACTTAACAATGCAAGGCTTAAAGGAATACATTCTCAACAACATTACATTTGTGCCACTATTCTGGATCCACGGTACAAAAAGGCACTGGCCAGCAATACATTCATTCCTTTTTATGAAGCAGATGTTTCCAAGTACAAACATTGGTTAGCTCTGTCAGCCACTCGGTTCAAAAAAGAGCAGCAGGAAATTGAAGGAACCACCACAAGTACTACTGAAGAAGCAGGCCATCCGGCTTCAAGGTCCACTTCTGTGGCTGAAGGGAGTCTTTTTTCCCTCAGAGCCGTTACCGACACCAGCAACCGTCTCATCATCATCACCTGCACCAGGCCCATAATATTGTCGGAAGGGGATTGGATAACTCATCAAAGGTTTGCTCGTTCCAGTGTTGATGCAAAGGCAACAGATGGTACGAAAAGTGGAGCACCCCTGGATGACCTTGAGTGGATGGTGCAGGCCTATCTGGATGACCCAACAGAGGTCTTCTTTGATCAGAACTCATTGGTGTATTGGTATGGGAAAAGGGCTCAATGGCCACTGATCACCAAGCTGGCTATAAATTATTTGGCTTGCCAACTCGCAAGCGTTTCTTCTGAACGTGTATTCAGTGCTGCTGGTGCCATTGTAACTTCAAAAAGGACCCGCCTCTCACCCAAAAATGTGACGAGGTTAACAATGATCAAGATGAATCAGCACTTCATACCACCAGATAACAAAATACATGAACCCACGCAGGAAGAAGAGGACGCCGACTCAGGTGACAGAAGTTCCTCTCTGTTAGCTGACCTACTCCCGTTTCAATTCACAGTTTGAGGACGAGCTCTAATTCCCTGACACCTAGGCTGAAATACTGACTTTCTTTTTTTTGTCCTTATTCACTTTTATTCCTGTGTGTCTTTCTTTGTTTTGCAACTTTTAGCACAACAAAACTCACAACAAATCCATTAGCAGCACTGTCTTTGTCTTATTTCCTTATTGAAGCTGCCGCTGTCTGCATTCCTGAAGTTCACAAGTTCACAACTCAGCCATGCTCCTCTATACTCCTCCTCTAGACTCCCCCTATCCATTTCCCTCAAAACAGATGGCCGGATTATGCAGAATCATGAAACTGTCGCTTCGTAGACGAGTCCCCTCAAAAGAAGTGGGACTGGAATTACTGACTATGCTGACTGTTACTTCTGAAATGGACACGAGAGGCTGCCCTGTGGCCCCCCTTCATTTAAGAATAAGATGCTGACAAAAAGTGGAACAGGTAATGTATGAATGAATGATGAGAGGGCATGCACTGGACAACACTGGCTGTCTGGCTTTGATAAAAACGCAATTGCTGTTTGTTTGTTGTGCATGAAATGAATCCTATGTGTTCTGTTATTATTTAATCTTTTACACACTAAATGTAACTCAAGTCTACTCTGTTTTTACCTTGTTTAATGCAAATTGTACTTCAACTGCAGGGGCCACTACGTTGCATTTTTTAATATGCAAAATGTCCTTGAACTCACTATGTGTAGACTGTGACTGCATGAACAACTTTTCGTTTGCCAATACCATGATGATGATGATGAGTCTTGATGATCAAAGTTACATAATATATTTACAGTCACTCACTGGGATGGATGGATCACCATCGTTGGTTTACGGAAGAACTATGGCCATTTCATGAGTGGCAAACAGGTAAACAAGTCAACAACAACCACAGCAGAACTACATGTCTGTCTAGTCGTGGTATGGAGTGGTCGAGCCAGTGTAGTGTTGTTATGCCAGAGTCCAGACAGCGGTTCATGTAAAATTGCGGCTATGTGGCTTGCTGTATAAAATTAGATCTGCTTTGTCAGTCTGTGTCAAAGAGGTATGCTACATGCAGGTTGGTTCATTCAGTGGTGCCTGCCTTGACCGTCTACATGGCCCTGGCCTGCTGTGTGCTAATTATTATTCTTGAAGATGAGACTCAGAGTAGTCACTTTAGAAATGATGCATGTATGTACTACTGTCGCCTCTGAAAGTGAAAGTGTTATTTTTGCACTACACACCGTACCTTATATTTTTCCTCCGGGGTGTTTTAATATCTTTTTCTGTTTTTCCATCGACAATTACAGGCCAGCTTTTACCCTGTGCGATGGGAAAAACATGAACTCAGGCTTACCATAGCAATCCGCAATTCCGCATCCGCCAAGCAGGCAGTGGACAGTGTGGTCACCAAGATTGATCGACGGAGCATCAGATGGAATGGAGGAGTACCGCGAATAAGAGGAATGGCTGGATGCATGCAACTTCCCAAATTAAACAGGACAACTACAACATACAGTTACAGTGTCCACTTCACTTCTCCTTATCTTCTAAATAATGTTATTGTTGTGAACTTCTCTAAATGCGCCTCTGTGCATTTTTAGCTCTCTGCTTCAAATTCATCCCTACAGCTATTTTATAAGTGTCTTTGCTATTTTTAAAACTAATGTAATGTACTAATAAGTGTTTAATCTCTCTGAGGGCAGATAGGAAAGTGAAATTGCGTAAAGACTGCAGCTCTGTACTGTCAGATTGTTTATTCATAGTTAGTAGGTTGTATTAAGTACTACTTTTCAGTAACTTAACCATCCATTTAGCAAACAACTTTATGCATGCAATTCCTTTATGTCCCTTAAAAGATTCATGGATATCTTCGTATACAAAGATTTGTTTTTCTTCATTTGTTGTTTGTCCATGCTGTGTTTTTTTCCTCTCTCATCACCAATAGTCCACCTTCTACAAGCTCAACGCATACTATTCACTCTTAAATCGAACAAATTCATACAACCACTAAAACACAATATTTAAACTGCTTACCTATAAATGCACAATGCTTTTCTAAAAACAAGCACCACATCTATGACCAACTCACGGACACATAGCCTGACTTGCTCTTCATAACCAAAACATGGGTGGGAGATGACATGGTTCCATTACTGCTTAACGCTGCACTCTTGCACATAAATGATTCAGCATAAGAGGAAGTGGACTATCCATTATATTCAAGGAAATAATAAATCATACCAAAGGTGTGGACATTTCCATTGAAGGTTGTGAGGCACTCATCACCAGATGTAACCCTACACCAACTTTCTCCTGTAACTTCCTCTTTATTTACACACCACAACCTAGCAAGATAATATTCCCAATCACATTTATAGACACAGTTTCAATCCTTCTGACACTCCAACCTATGCATCCTTTGTGACCTAAACATATGATTTGATAAACGTAATATGCCACACCCCAGAACTATCATCACTAATCTAGACACACTTAACCTACATCAGTTCATTACCAACCCCACACATTGTTGGACACAATCTAGATGTCATTTATTGCAATCCAGAACTAGTTACGTTTCAAAATTATTACTCCAGTCACGTGGTGAGACACCCATCTGGTATTTTTCCAACACAAGACACAACAAACTAAGATGAACTTACCAGCAAGCACATATTGACCTTTGAACAAACAGAATTTTGAGGACTTAGAAACACAACTAACATCCAACACAGATCTAAACACAATACTTTCAGTTAAAGAACTCTATTAGTGGCTCCTGGAAACCTTTAATATTTTAATCCCACATGCCAATAGAAAAGAACTACTTTGGATGAATGTAGGAATCAAAAGGTTAAAACAACAAATTGAAAAGCTGTAACACACCTGACTCAAAACAAACAACACGCAATACAAATTTCACGAACACAAACACAACAGAAGGACAAAGTTCAAACATAATGCAGAATGCAAAATAGGCAAGTAATATTTTTTATACATTTTGCACCAAATTTCGTGACCTAAAGGAGGAAGAAGGAATACATACGATTTCCCAAGAAATTACTTACAAACTGGCAAATCATTACACAACCAAAGCAGATATGTTGAATGCCTATTTAAGCCAAAAGAAAACAACCAGCACCATCTCTTTTCCAATAATCCTCCCAAGGGTAGGTTAACCCAGCTTCTGAATTCCTTCAAACAACTATCAGAAACGTATTTTATGGACCTGGTAAAATCAAGCAAGCCAGCCAGCTGCCCATCTGCCCCTTCTCCACCTCAAATGTCAAGAATATCCTTTTAAGAAGGTCTGCTGCCACCCAGTCAAAACAATCATCAATGCTTATTTTGTCAGCAGGAGTTTTTCCAGAAAACTTCAAAAAGACAGGCATACACTCATTCCTAAAGAAAGCAAACCTGGACCCTCAACAAGACCCAAGCAGCTACATACTGATTGTAAACAGACTATTCCTCTGCAAACAAATAGAAAGAGCAGCATTCACTTGGATGTCTCAGTTTAATGAAGATAAGCCATACTTTCCTACTTCCAAACACAAGTCCATCCTGGAAGAGGCACATAATTTGCTCTAGGCACCATCTAGGATGTTAATGAATGAGTGTGTGAGTCAGTAATAGCATGGGATAGTTAGTGTATGAGTGAAAAGCTCCATGGATGAATGAGCATATGTATGGCTGTGTCAGTGATTGCGTGCTTGTGTCAATACGGGTGAGTAACTGTGTATGTGAAAGGCAGTATAGGTGAGTGACTAGGTATATCAATGCCTGTATTTGTGAGTGACTGAATGTGAGAATGGCTAGGTGAAGGAGTATGTGTTACTGTTTAGATGAGCAAGTAAATGTATGTGTATGTAGCTGTTGGTTAATACGTACCTGTATGATTGACTGTACGGGTGAGTGTGTAGGTGTGTGAGTAGTTCTATGGGTGAGTGCCTTTATGGGTATTATAAGTGGATATGTCAATGGCTGTATTGGTGACTGAGCGGGTGAAAGAGTGGCAGTATGGGTGAGCAAGTAGATAAGTGTCTAGATCTATGAATTCACAATCACTGGTATGGCTTTGTCAATGGATGTGTGAATGGTTCTGTGGGAGTGGCAGTGGGTGTATAAAAAATTCTATAGGGGTGTGAGTGGGTACGTCAGAGATGATGTGGATGATGTCATCACTGATGTCATCAGTGATGTCATTTGAGATGTCATCAGTTATGTCATCAGTGATGTCACTGTCCATCACATGGGTGATGTAATATGTGAGGTCATAAGCAGTGCATTGTGGGGGAGCAAGTTATAGCTAACTCAGGTAACTATAACAAGTTAATTTCTCTGGTTTTGTATGAGTGAAATGTCAGACTAACTATAAGATCCCTGTAACCTTTGTTTTCTTTTGGGAAATTTCTAAGGATTTAAAATTCTATTTGCTAACTGCAGCGTTCAAGTAACATTTGGGTATTCTAGTGAATATGCTGTAATGCGTTTAGGCTGTATCTCCTGCCTTGCTCACACACTGAGCACCATTACCCTCCGTTTTTGTTGGTAGCAGTCGGTCACATGATGTAACTAACATAAACAACGTACTGCAAAACTGCAACAGTTACAATCTTTTACAAATGACACAATAGTTAATTTCCTATTAGGATTCCTCAAGTTAGATATTCATTTTTGTAAAGCTTTCTTTTCCAAATTTCCTTTATCATTCATTTTTTAAAAAGTATCTAATTTTTAGCATTTTGCCTATGTTTTTGTAACTTTTCTTAACATGCAAAAATTAAATTCATATAAAACATTTCTATCCAACTTTAACCAATTCATCTCAGAAATCAAGTTGTATCTTTGAATCAACATTGACATCCGTCTTGTTAATTCTCAAGTGCGAATTTTGACAACTCCTGGACTATATATTACTAGAGTAATTCACAGTGGGCCTGATTCACAGAATGAACTTAAGACTCAATCCTAAACTTACTACTATTTTGGTATTCAGAGAATGAACTTACTACTTTTGGTATTCATAGAAGTTAGTATTTTGTCTTAAGTCTGTCTTAAGTCTGTCTTAAGTCTGTCTTAAGACAAACTTAAGACAAAATCCTAACTTCTGTGAATACCAAAAGTAGTAAGTTCATTCTGTGAATACCAAAATAGTAGTAAATTTAGGATTGAGTCTTAAATTCATTCTGTGAATCGGGCCCTAAGTCACGCTCCAGCAATGCAAGAAATGCTCAAAGGAAGGCAGACATTTTATTGCGGTCATCTGAGACTCCTATTCCATGCTCACCTTGTATCATATTGATTTTGTCACTTTCCATCTGTGCCCATGAATCTTGAGTGTTAACCATGTATGATAAGCATATTTTTTCCTTCAAAACGTATCTGAAATTGATGCTAGATAACAAGCAAGTGCATTTTTGCAGATTAAAGTGCAAGTGCATTCGTGCAATATATCATAAAATCTTTGCCCCGATACGTTTCTCATTCAATTCCTTAGCTTAAAATAATGACAACGTGAGAGTGCAGTATATCATGGAATCTTCACTTAGGGGGAGTCATTCCTACTCTGTTTTTATATCTTGCCAATGAGCATAATTAAAATAAATAACTTCTCAATTGATATCAGGGCTATCTAAGAAAAAGTGCAAGTGCTGTAACGAAAATTCTCATACATGTGCTTAAATATTTCTATTTATGATTCTAGTTGCAAAGTGCAAGTGCAAATTTCCTAACTGCTCATCAATATTAAATGGCTATTTTTATATCGACTCCCCACTATGACACATTCTGACCTAGACAAGGTGCAAATACAGGTGACTATTATTCATCTAACTCCCTATGCTTTTTATTTTCATGTAGGCTTCTGAGAAAAAAAAGTGAGTATCTGATGGTATCTTTTTATTTTATGCAACCTTACGTGGTATCCTAGTATGAGGATGTGGACAAAATATCTTCTTCTGAATTAAGGCCATGGGGCATCTTGGTATTTAACATAACTATATACCTTGACTCTAATCACCTGAACTTTAATTCTCTGTCCCCCTCTCGCCTGTTCTTCGGGACTGAGTCAATCACAAAATAAAAAACCTCATCCATATTTCCCCCATGTACCTCATTCATATGTCTTGCAATGGGGTAGATCCTGTCTTTATTGTTTACAGCTCTCAAATGCTGTAGGATTCTCTCATGTACCATGTGTATTGTGCTTTCCACATACAGTTTGGGGCATGTGCATTGAAGGATATATATTATATTATCACTTTTGCAATTAAAAAAGCAAGGAATCTTCCAAGGGCTATTAAGTAAAGGTGATTGAATGTCTTTCTTATTCACCCCATGCTGACAGGCCTTACACTTCTGGCATTTGTTAAATCCCGGATTGGTTTTTAGCCACCCTTCAGTTTCTACCACCTCAGGGCCGCCCACTACTAGTTGTTGTCTCATAGATTTCTCCCTCCTGAATGTCAGTAGTGGTCTGTGTGGAACAATGCTTCCTAATATAGGATCATTCCTCACTAGATGCTAATGCCTATTCATGGAATCTCTCACCTTGACATGATAGGCATTGTATGCCGTGATCATTCTTATGATATTCTTCTTACTGTTCTTGGTCCGCCTACTGTTTCCGGGAATAAAAGTGAATCTCTAGATATTCCTTTCACCTTATAAAGTGCTTGGTTCAGGACCTGATTACTGTACCCTCTTTCCAAAAATTTCTGTGATAATCTGGTCTGGGCATCCCTCATGGAAGACAGCTCACTACAATTTCTCTTCATGCATAGATGCTCTGCATATGGAGTGCTTAATTTAAGTTTCTGCGGGTGAAAACTATCCGAATGTAAAATAGAATGTCCTGCCGCCTTTTTTCTGTGTGTACGTGTATGTACTTTCTCATTTTTAATGAATACTTCAAGGTCAAGACAACTGGGACTCACTGATGGCACTTGTAAATTTCAGATTCAAAGAGTTCTCATTTAAAGCAAACACAAATTGATCTGCTGTCTCACATGGGCCATTCCAAAGAATAAACAGATCATCTATGAATTGCGACCAGACCACAATGTTTTCCTCCATTCAGTTGCATACTCAACCTTAAGCACCCGCTCCTCCAGCCATCCCTTGAGAAGATTTGCATAGCTGGGGGATAAAGCAGGTGCCTATGGCCGTGTCTCTCACTTGTCTGTATGTGTCTCCACCAAACAAGATGAAGTTGTTCTTGAGGCATAGTCTGGCTATTTCAAGTATCATTTCTGACTGTTGATATAAATGTATCGGTCTGGTGCCAAGGAAGTGTCTCATGGACCTGAGCCTATCTTCTGGAGAGATACTTGTATATAGCGAAGCTACATCAAGTGTATATAAAAGGTAGGTTTTGTCCCAAATTCGGTATCTTCCTTAAAAAATCTCTTGTGTTCTGGATATAGGAAGGGAAACCCTTTACCAGATCTTACAAAAAGTAATCTATAAACCTGAAAGTTTTTTCAAACAAACTGCCTATAACTGATATTATAGACCTTCCCGTGGGGCAACTAGATCCTTATACATTTTGGTGATCAAGTACAACCTTGTTATGAAGGATCATCAACTTTCAAATTCCGGTAATAATGCCAATTCCCCTCCACCTTGCTAGATCTTTGTGGTATTTGTTTTTAAATTCAATTAAGTTACTCTGTGGAACCATTTGGTAAAACTTGGTATCTTTCAATTTTGATTTCAGTTCATTGTTGTACATGCCCAGAGGCCACAAGACCACATTACCACCCTTGTCCGACGGGAGGACTACAATATCCTTCCTTGATTTCAATTTGTCCATTACTTTGGAACAGTCTCTTTCTCTTTTTTTAGTGCCTTTAAAAAATTTCTCTACTGGATGACTAAGATAGTGATTTCAATTCCATAACCAACCGATCAGAAAATACATCAATCAAATCCCTTAACAGGTTCGGAACAAAAGTGGACTTTTGCCTAAAGGTGTTACGATGCTCCCATATATGTTTAGTCCTAATAGATCTGTAGTCTCCTTGCAAGATATAGTTGGACTGATATCAAAATCTCCCCTCTTTAATTGTTCCAAATCTCATAGTACATTTAGATCACCCACCACTAAATTCGAGGAGACAGTCTCAGTAGTGTGCTGTTGTACTCCCCGTCCATTTCCTTGGTTGTGAAAGAATTTCTTCAATTTTAAGTTTCTCATAATCTTGTAGAAATCATTCCACATCTGGCCATAATTAAAGTTTGCTCTCGTACAGAAAGAAAGACCAATGATAAAATTATAATCTTTTCCTTTGTTACCGTAGTTGAGGGTACACTCATTAGTATTGCTTGCTCTCTTTGGTCTTGACTCCTGACTGGAGCTCCATGCCTCCTCCTTCTTCTTTTGCGTTATCTCAATTGCCTTTTCCTCTTCTCTGGGGTCTTGGTCTAATGTTCATAGTCCTTTCCAACTTAAAAAACGCATATCTTCGAAAACTGAGTTTTTTTTCCAGACTTTCAATATTACTCTGTTGTCGACATCCATCTTCCTGATCCATGTCCAACTCAGAACTAAATTCTGTGCTGTTTCCAGTTGCTATTCTCTTCCCTTTGCCTTTATTGTCTGTGCCAGCATTATCCGATAATGTATAAATCTGACCTCTTTGGTTATCAATTTTGTCTCTCATGAACTTGATCTAAGTTTTTTTTTTTATATTTGCTGTAACATCCCAATAACATTTGAGTATTTTAGTGAATATTTTAGAAAATATATGTATATATATATATACTTTATTATACTGATGTCTAACAAATGTGCAAGTGTATATGTTACTGTTGGTTTAAATATACACATTCCTTATATTATGTTTAAAATGTATGGAGGTCATTGCATAAATAATGTATAAGTATGTGACTACATGATTATGGAGCTCTGTTATTATGATGACTCATTTCACAACGTATAAACATAACATAGAAAGTATTTGTAAATGTTAACTATTAAATACATTTATTACTTAAAAAATATAAATTCATAAATGAAAAATAATCAACATAATAAAAACAAATAATACTGATTAACTCATGGGAAAAACAAAAACAAAAAACCCAACAAAAATAATATTGGTGTGTATCTCTCTATATATATTTTACTACTTACTAGGGGAATGAAAAATAAAAAAATAAATATACTCGGAAAAGAGTAACAAAACATAAAGAAATAAAATAATAAACTATATTACATACATACATATATGTATCATTTTTATCATTGTATCCATATATGAGTAGATCAATACATCATTAACATATGGGTGATGAGTGTATGATTATCGATTTATTTTCCTGTAATAACACATATCTCTTACTCTTTGAAATATGATTAAATTAAGGCAATTGTATCTAAAGGTGCTTCACCAATGACATACTCGGGGAAAATAAAAAAATAAAAATATATAACATAAAAAAACCTTAATTTACTGCAGCAATGGACAGCCTAAGTTTGTCGATAGGTATACATGTATGCACATACAGGACCTTCTCTAGTGAAATGTTATATCTGCTGATTATTTTCCATATGAGTATGATGTTAAAATCTATATGTATGTATAACTCTTTTGTGTAGTTATGTATCTACATATTTATTTATTTACCTCCCACTGCAGAGAATATATAAATATCAAAATATCCCTTACCTCCACTCTCTGACTCATCCCAAACCTCTTTACTACAATGAGTTCTTCAATAAAACTTTCTCAACTCTTTCCAACTCTTTCCATCCTTTAAAGTATTTGTCCAACTAACATGCACTCTGACTCTTCCCAAACCTCTTTTTTTGCTTAAAAAGGAACTTTATTGATATAATATAGAACATCTCAATAAAGTACAGAAATGGGAAATACAATCTTAACTGTATAATCTATTAAGGTATTATGAGAAGGGAGGGGAAAAGAAAAAGAGAGAAGAACATGACATTAATTTAATATTAATTTACAACATAACAACTTCTATACTAATGCCTACTGTATTGCATAATAAAAGAAGTATGCACAGAAAATACATAGAATTGATATAAAAAACCGATATCACAACTAAATTGATATTATGAAGGTTTAGATACTTCTTCAATTCAGGTATTATGGACTTGTGCTAAATTTGCAGATACATCTAGAAAATGAGTAACGGGTGACCATAGGTATTCTTGTTTCATTGCAAGGGAATTAGGGTTAACATACGCTCTATCTAGCCTGTGGTTATAATGTTCTTCCAGGCCATAGTAATTTGTAATAAAATATGGAAATTGTTTGAATGTGATTCCCATTCAGAAGATACACTACCTAGGAATAAATTAGCAAAAGTGAAAGGGATTTGTGTGTGAAAGACACTATTGATTTGTCTCCAAACTATTTCCATAAGCTGTGAATATGGGGGCAAATAAATTACGCGGTGTAAGTCAGCCAGGGAAGTATTACAGGACCAGCACGAGGTAGAGAGAGTAGGATTATTTTTTGTAATGAGGCAGGAGTCAATAAAAATCAGTTATGAATGTAAAATAAAGTTTGGGTAGTATTAGCAGCCCTGGAAGACTTCCTAATTTGCATCCAGATCTTATTCCAGGTAGAACTAGAGAAGGACAATCGGAGATCATCCTCCCATGAGTGTTCAGCTCTGTTTTATCTTGTGTAATTAAAGAAGAGGATATTTATAAATGTAGGATGCGGAAGGGGAAAGAGATAAGACAGAAAGGACAGTAGGAGGCGAAGATGGCAAGGTAGTGCTAAGTGAAAAGTTATTGTAGATTGATTGAATCAATGAGACTAAGGATACATATTTAGACTCATATGAGGTAGTTAGAGAAAATTGTGCTTGAGCAACTGTTAAAGATATACATGCATTATCCTGGTAAAGTTGATGTACCCAGTGAAGCCCTTTCGTATGCCAATCCTTCCAAAAATAACTCTATTGTTGATCTTAAGATATCTATTGTAACATAGTGAAGACTGCAAAAAGTGAAAAATGATGATTGGCAAGTAAAGATTGGAAATTCTGCACCTGTTATTAGAAATAGGACCAGAGAGTAACAAAGGACGTGGTAAAATATAAAAATTCTAGGAAGGAGAAAGGATGAAGAAAAATTATTTCAATGGTAGTCCATAATGGTAATTATTAATCTTAGTTGCCCTCTTGGAGTAATAGAGAGGATTGTTTAAGAAAGAATGCAGTATGATAGGTTTGGAAATCTGGGAAACTGTTTTGGTTGTTTAAGTTTATGTAAAGAGATACAAGGTTTCTTATTATGCCATTGAAATTTCAATAGGATGAATATATTGTTTTAAAATGTGATTTATGAATATTTACAGGAATGTTAAAAATATTAAAAAGTACTATAGGTACCAACATAATTTTGTTTGTGTCGAGACGGCCCCACCGAGATAAAAAATGTGATTCCACCTAGATGTGGCATTTTTTAAGTGTCTGTAGTTCTTTTAAGTTTATTAACATGGACTCTTGAATAGAATATTTGAACCATAAAACCAAGGGGCATATTAGCAAGAACCTCATTAAAATTATCGCAGTTTTAGCGGTAGGAAACTGTCGCTAAAAACCGCGAAAATGGGCTTGCTAATAAGTGTTATAGAATTCCAATAGAAGCCCAGGTTAGATGTCCTGCACATCTAACCTGGGCTTCTATTGCAATTCTATAACGCATATTAGCAAGCACATTATTGCCGTTTTAGCTGCAGTTTTCTGCCGCTAAAACTGCGACAATTTTAACAAGGGTCTTGCTAATATGCCCCAAGTATTTAATTTGATCCGGGGCCCAACAAAAACCTGAAGAAAAGTAGTCAATGGTAAAACATACTTTGTTTAATGGGAGTATTTCACATTTGTTACTGTATAATTTATAACCAGACACAGAGGCAAAAGACCAAACTTCGCATAAAAAAACTAGCAAAGATGTCTGTGGTTGTGATAAAAAAAGCAAAATGTCGTCTGCATAGACAGAAAGTTTGAATTGGTTGGTGCCGTATTTGGAGAAGTGGAGAAGTGGAGAAGTGTGGCTCACTGGTTAGAGCGGCAGACTCTGAAGCAGCGATCGGGACCGGGACCAGGGTTCAAGTCCCGACGCGGCAGGGTCTTGAGCTCAATGTCCGCGGACTCGATAATTCTCACCTCGGCGCCTACTCTAATCATGGGTCCCACTCTGCAACTCTGGGCAATAGCTTGCTTAATCTCCACAACGGCCCCTACAACACTGGGATGCCTGGCTTCACCTTGGGGGTGACCAGGAGGGGCCTCTCACAGGGAGAGCCAGGAAAGGTTCCTCAGTGTTATACAGCGCCGGGACGCCCCATTGGGGCAGCTGTGCGCTTTACAAAATACACAACAACAACATTTACATTTAAACCAGAGAATTGGAGCAGATATTATTTAAGAAAGGCTCTAGAGAAAGTTTGAAGAGAAGAGGTGAGAGGGGACAACCTTGTCTTACCCCACGGTATAAGGGAAATAAAGAAGAGCTAAGCCCATTAGCTTAGATAAAGGAAACAGGAGAAGAATATAATAAGAAAATATAATTTATGAACCTGGAATCAAAACCAAACCAGGACAAAGTAGAAAAAATGAATGACCAATCAACTTGATCGAAAGCTTTCTCAGCATCCAAAGAGATGTCTGCTAAGGAATCTTTATACAATTTGGCCTTGGTAAGAACTTTAAAGAAAAGTCTAGTGTTGTCTGAGACATGTCTACCTTTAATAAAACCACATTGTTCTCACCCAATTAATAGGAGTAGAAATTTATCTAAGCGAGAATTGTTGCGAAAAAGTTATAGTCCAATTTTATAGTCTAAATTAATTGAAGAAATAGGTCTGACATTATGATCCTTACATTCCTTGAGAAGAAGACATATCAAGGCTTCTTGAAAAGAACCACTGGACTTGTTGGAAGAAAAAAGATGTGAAATAATAAATGTAATTTAGGAATAAGGAATCGAGAAAAATAGGAATAAAATGAAATTGTAAAACCATCAGGACCTGGGGCTTTACTGTGATTAATAGAGTAAATAGCAGAAAGGATATCTGGTTTTCAGTTATCATCTTCTACCACTGAAAAATCTAGCTCAAAAGATGAAAGTGGGTTAATAGAGGATAAGTATTGAAGTATAGTATCCTGAGGTACCGAGGATTCAGGAGTGTAAGTTTGAAAAATTTGAGTGAATTCCGACAGAATATCTTCATTTCTGTAAACTAAATGATTGTTAGAAGAAAGAATAGAGCTAATCTTGGTGAACTCTTTTTTCTAACACATGAATCTCTTTTAATAAAGCTATGTCACATTTTAAATTAGATAAATGAGAGAAAACCCGTTGGCATTTTATCGGAGAACCCAAACCCGTAACATTCAATGAAACAACCTTCAAAGCCATTTACGTGAATTGATAAAACATCGAGTTTGTGTAACAACAATTAAAACAACTAAAAATGAACAATATATTATAAGTATTAATATGCAGCAAAATATTTGTGAAAACCGTTCCATCCAAGATGGATAGCATAGAGGAGGAGATGAGTGGTTATGAAAAGTGAAAAACTAAGAAGAGAAATAGGTATATGCAGGGAGGAAGGAGAAGATTTAAAGAAAGAGTAGGTAAAATGAAAAACCATTAGCGAAGAGAGAAAGTTGTCTGAGAAAATGCAGAGAAAATGGAGAAAAGAAGAAAACACAAATACAAGAAACAAGAAACATATACCATAAATCCCGAAAACATAATAACCGACTACAAAAAAAAACATGAACAAAATGAGGGTGGTGAAACCACATGAAGAAAATGGCACAACTAACCAGATAACTCAGGGCGGACCGGGGAGGGAGGACATCATCCAAGCAGACCATGAATAACAGAGAATATGCATGAAGGAAATATGGCACCTAATAGAAGAGAAAAACATGACAGGTAAGTATAATATAGGGGAAAACGAGAAACTTAAATAAAAGGGGACAAAGACAACATATTTTGAACAGCAGAGCACATTAGATCAATAACAGCACACATTTACAGAGTAGCTTGTCTGGACGCATCCATATCTTCTTCTCTGCATTGCTCCAAGAACCGTTCTAGAAGAGCAGGATCCTCATAACTTGTAGTTCTTTTCTTATATGTCACTTTTAAGAGACATCGATGAAAGAGACCGATTCTGACATTGAGAGCATGAAGTGCTGGCCTCATATCTAGAAATTTCTTTTGTCGATCCGCTGTTTTTTTGCCATAATCCTGCGCAAAAGAGATTAGCGCCTTGCCATGAATTATGACCTTTGAGTTAAGATGCCTGTAGAATCTTCAATAAATCTGTGTATTCTAAGAAGTATATAATTTCTCCTCGAGGTTTGGCTGAAGAGGCTGCCATGGTTGGGGTACGACCCAAACTATACGCTCTTTTACTGTTCAACTCTGGGAGGAAGGTATACCAAGAACTTGTGAAAGGAAGGATTTGAAGAATGAAATGGTGTCTGAACCTTCCAAGCCTTCTACAGACCCCAAATGCACAAGTTAATATGTCTGTTACGGTTCTCCAAGTTTTCCACATCTATTTTTGAGCAGTGAAATTTCAGACTTCATTGTAGGAACTTGGTTCACCACAACCTGAACAGAGTTGACTTGTTGTTCAATCTGCATAACCCTATTCTCCATTGTAGACCACTTGTCATCCAAAGCTTGAAGTATTTTATATGTTTCCTCCGTGTAAGACCAAAAAGCCCATATCTCTTCAAGAAGCACATCCATAGGATTGAGGAAACACAGTTGGTGAAGGACGATCCTTTTTTGATGCGTTTTCTAGAGGACAATACAGCAGTAGTTGTCAGTTTAGGAGTAAGTTTAGTTTATTGGTGGGGAGCAGGATTTTAGATGCAGCTACCAATGTTTCCTTATTACACAGTGATGAATTAGTGACAGAGCTCTCCATAGTGGTTGAAAGAACAGAGTAAGGGTTGTGGCCAGACAAAAATGAGAATGTTAATGAAGAACCAGTAACAAAACAAGTAGATTTTGTTCTCCCCATAAAATGCTGAGTGGGATATGAAAATACTGAAAATAGCAAGGCAGCATATGAGATAGGATGTAAAAATTCAATCTCGGGGTAGAGATACAAAGTGATATGTCATAGCAGCCAAAAGTTGAGATAACAGCAAGAAACTCCATTGGAAGTAAAATGGTTAAGATTAAAAAATTGGACCATATTCTTTAGCTATATTTAACTCAATTTATTTATAGTCCATTCCTGTTTTACATAAGACCCTGAAGAAATATAATGACCAGCGTCAAAGTCTGCGCGAGGAAAAAGCACATTGTCTACAACAAATTGGTCCCTTTCAAACAGTTAATTCTAGTGCTGACTATTTGTTAAAATGAAACCAGAGATTCACTGTGGGGAAGTGTCCATTTTAGATTAGTTGCCGCAGCTTTGTATACATTTGAAGTAAACAAGGCTGATTGAATGGGAATTTTCCTTAAATAAGAATATCCGTTTCATGCTCTAGTTTCCATCACAGATTGTAAGTAGTGCTCATTGATAGCAAGAGTCTTGGACCTTAAAATAAGTTCAGGCACCAAAAAATGGAACTAAGAATGTCTAGATTTCAGCCTCTACAAACTGTGAAACATTTTAACAGAAGATAAAATGGCAGATGCGAGTCCCATGAGAGAAACACACCCGCCTCAGCTAGGTATTAGAAACGCTCACCCGGAACCTGAAAAAGCAAAAAAGGGTATCCGGGGTATGCCATTGAGAAGCGGCAAAGCGGCAAGGGTCGGCAAGGAAATCCGCCAGCACTTCCTAGCCGTAAGGAACTCCTCTAGCGAGTGACCAACCTCTTTTAATATTATGAACTCTGAAATAATCCCATCTGAATGAATGAAAGGCATTCTTGTAAAGTTCAAGTGTCTCCAAAGAAGGAGCATCCTGGCGCTCAGACAAGGGCTAAGACAATAGCACCATCTGAAATTAGAGAAGGAGGAAATTAATTGAGTGCATGGCAGAGAGAGTCAGGTGCAGTACCAGTAGCACGAGGGAATTTGGAAGTTGGTTCCAGGTTCTAGTGCCGAGTACTGAAAAGGACCCCACCCCAGATATTTAGTCTGAAAGGTTTAGGGGCTTTAAGAGATTAGCTTAAGGGGACCTCAACAACCGCTTTGTTTTGTAATGCAGAAAACGGGCCATGAGATATGATGGTCCACTATATTTGAATGCCCTAAAATCCAGTTGGAGAGTTTTGAAAAGGACCATTTTATGTATGGGCAACCAGTGAACTTTTCTCAATGCAGCAGATGCAGTACCCACTTAGGACATTTTAGCTAAGCTGCAGCATTTTGTACCATTGGGAGCTTGTGAAGTAGCTGCTTAGTGGCACTTGCTTACAAGCTGTTGCAATAAGAGTAGTGTGGCTCACTGGTTAGAGGCCGCAGGCCTGAGAGCAGAAGTCAGCCTGGGACCAGGGTTCAATTCCCGACGCGGCAGGGTCGTGGACCTTGGTCAGCGGACTCGATAATTCTCGCTTCGGTGCTTACTCTAATCAGGGGTTCCACTCGGCAACTCTGGGCATTAGCTTGCCTAATCTCCACAACGGCCCCACCAATTCCGGGGATGCCTGGCTCCACCTTGGGGACTCCCAGCAAGGGACCATCCCACAGGGAAAGCCAGGACGGGTTCCCCAGAGTTATACAGCGCCGGGACGCCCCGTTGCTGGGGCAACTGTGCGCTTTACAAGTATACTACATTTACATTTACATTTACATAATATAATCTAGCTCTTATTGGTGCAAAAGCCACTATTTTCCTGGCAATAAATGGCAGAAATTGAAATAATTTGTAAGTAATTTTTCACTTGAAAACGCATTCCTGCCTTTGCTATCGCTTAAAGATAGAACGAAAGAGCAGTGTCACACTTCACCCCCAAATTCTTAGCAATTTGCACAGGAGGCAGAGAAGGAGGAACTGAAATAGGCCAATCTTTGGGTCGGAGGGGGTGGGGAAGGTTAGTCTTTACTAAAGTACAATTTCGGTATTCTCCTAATCACATTTCAAGTAGTCGTTCTGCATCTAGAGAATTACATTAGTGAGCCAATTCTGAAAATTGTGTCCAGGATCTCGGGAGCTTTTGTCCAAGGATCACATTAACTGGGTATCATCAGCATAGGAAGTTGTGGCTTTGCCAAATGATGTGATCAAGGAGAAAAGAGGAGACATATAAATAATGAATAGTGCTGGGCTCAATGATGACCCTGGAGGAACTCCAAATAGCACTATCTTTCTTTTGATAGAAATTGCCGTAACAAATTGCCATTTCTAAACTCCTCCCTCTTCCATCCATCCTTTATCCTTTTCATTCAACTAACTCAAATGTCTCCTCCTATCACCACTTTTCACTTAGCACTTATTAATGCCCGTTCCATGTGCAAACACAGGCAAAAAATTGCAGACCTAATAACAGATGCCCACTTGGACGTCCTGTTTATTACGGAAACATGGACGGATGGTGCCTCGGACCCTGACTTGGTCATAGCAGTCCCTAGTGGTTTCACCATTCATAGACAGGACAGAGTAGGCCAGCGGGGAGGTGGGGTAGCAATTATAGTCAGAGACCATCTCCCAATCAGGACCACACCGATACCATCTACATGTTGCGAAGCCCTACTATTCAGTATTAAGCTCACACCCCTTTTCAATTTTAAAGGCGTATTGGTATATCGCCCACCTGGAGCACGTACCCCCTTTTTACTCAGCCTTGGGTCTATATTGGAATCCATAGCTCTTGAAGACCACTTTGCAGTGTTAGGCGATTTCAATTTCCATCTTGAATCAAGTAGTGACACAGACACTGCATGTCTCTTAGCGGACATGGAAATACTAGGTCTTTATCAACGCATCTCTGCCCCTACCCATGACGCTGGTCACACTCTTGACGGCATTTTCACCAATATTGAGACGCTACATATCTCAGATGTCCTCCCCCTGGCATGGACCGATCATCATGCCATTGTAAGTCATTTAGCTATTCCCGACGCCTCTAAGAGGAAGGCTGCTAACAATAGCCCCAAACAGGTGATAGCATGGAAGGACATAAAGGTGGGGACGCTGAACACATTCCTGGCTAGAACATCGCCACTGTTGTCAGATGACCCTACTGTCGCCATAAACCAGTTCAATAACTGGCTTAATCAGGCCACACTTGAGCTAGCGCCCGTAAAATCTATCTCCCAGGATCGAGCCTCCCCTAGTGCTCCTTGGTTCTCGGATGAACTCAAAAAACAGAAACAATTAAATAAACAAAGAGAAAGATTCTGGCGGAAGCGCTACGACCCAGAAAGCAAATCATTATACAAAGATTCACTTGCCCGGTACAAACAGATGATCGCAGAGGCGAAAAAAGCCTACTATGCAGCACAAATCGAGACTGCCAAAAACTCATGCAAAGAGTTATTCGACATTACTAAACGCTTGTCGGGTGGCACGCACGACCTCACACCACCTCCCTCACAACATCTTTGCGACGCCTTATCTGATTTTTTCTTTAAGGAAGTTAACGACATCTATCAGGCTTTTTCTGCAAACACGGACACTACTCCGCTATCCTTGTCCTCCACCTCACGGGATAACACACTGACCCGCTTTGTCGATCTTACTATGGATCAGACAAGGAGCATTATCTTAAGGATTAAATCAGGTTCAGCACTGGACCCGTGTCAGCTTAAAGTTCTTATGCCAGTTATGGACACGCTGATACCGGTTATAACCCATGTTTGCAATACTATGTTTAGCTCCGGAATTTTCCCAGCCTCTCTGAAACATACATTGGTCAAACCCCTTCTAAAGAAAGTCAACTTGAATAAAGATGACCTGAAAAACTATCGTCCGATAGCCAGTCTTCCTTTTCTGGCTAAGGTAATAGAAAAAGCCATGAATCAGCAACTGTCGGAATTTGTGGAGCAGCACCAGTTGCTCGACAACACCCAGTTCGGATTCCGCAAATGTCATGGCACGGAAACTGCCCTCCTAAAGGCTTCGGATGACATCAGAGCCATACGAGACCAGGGGGGGACAGCAGTCCTGGTACTGCTGGATCTTTCGGCGGCCTTCGACACGGTCGACCACAAGATCTTAGTCGACCGTGTCGAACGACTGGGGGTCCAGAAAATTGCTCTGGACCTGCTCGTATCGTTCCTGGCCAACAGATCACAGGCAGTATCTCTAGGACCCTACCAATCATCTAAGGTGTCTCTGCCGTGTGGGGTCCCTCAAGGCTCATCCCTGAGTCCGACACTATTCAATATCTACGTGTCGGACCTTGCTAGTGTCATCAAAGCATTTGGGATGAGCCTGACCTCCTACGCTGATGACACCCAACTGGTACTGGCTATCAAAGGGGACGGTGAGGAAGTGGCCAATCGATTCACGAGAGGAATGATGGCAATAGGTGACTGGATGGCCACGAACTGTCTGAAACTCAACTCAGAAAAAACTGAAGTGGTCATCTTCGGTCACCTCTCCCCGGGCTGGTCACCTGTCTGGTGGCCACCATCTTTCGGTCCTCCGCCTAGTCCAGCCAGCAAAGTGAGAAATCTAGGCGTCACTTTTGATGTTGGCCTCAACTTCATGGCACATGCTAATAAAACTGCGGCCACAGCTCATATGAAATTGAGAATGATTAGGAAAATACTACCTTTCCTACCGAACACTGCCGGGAAAACACTGGTCAGCTCACTAGTCCTGTCCTCCATGGACTATTGCAACGCTCTATTCTTAAAGGCTCAAGTCCGAGTGATAAATAGGATGCAGTCAATCCAAAATGCCGCCGCACGAATGCTGGCTGGGATCCCCAAGTTTGCACCAGTCACAAATATCATTAGGGATCTCCATTGGCTCCCGATACGCAGTCGTATTAAATTTAAATCGCTGTGTATTGCTTATAAGTCACTCAATAATCAAGGTCCCCATTTTCTCAAACAGAATCTTCTTCATCATGTTCCAACCCGATCCCTTCGTTCCTCTTATCAGAACTTTTTGGCTGTGCCTCGCACTAGAACAGTCACATGGGGCGACAGGCGTTTCCTGGTTGCCGCCCCGAAACTCTGGAACACCCTTCCTGCACATATCCGGGCAAGTCCCTCCCTGTTTATATTTCGCAAACAGCTAAAGACGTGGTTATTTGACCAATAGCCTTGTATATCTTCATTACCCCAGTTTGCTGATCTATGCCCTTAATTAGCGCCGGGACGCCCATGGGTATTCGCCGCGCTTTATAAATGTCAATAAATAAATAAATAAATAAATAAATAAATACCATTCCGAATGACAATTTATATTTCCCTCTCCTAATCCACCACTAATCCACCTTTTGGATCCGGAGTATGATGCTTCAATGCCTCATCAGGGTTAGTAAGCACTATACAAATACAATTACAATTACAATCAAGTTTTACTTTTCAAATGGAAATTCACCTTAAGAACTGAGCCTCACATAGTAGAGACAGCCTGAACCGATGCTTCTCTTATATGTCACCTTCACCAACTCCATCTGTAACATACCATAAGAAGCACACCAAAGCAATTTTAGGCGCATGAAGTGGTGTATAAAATACAAATGTAAATAAACAAACACCTGAGCATAAATATTAAAAAAAATTGGAAATCTACACTTGCAAATTTCTGACCTTGCAAAATGCAAACCTCTAAGCAGTTTGAATTCACTTTTTCTACCTTTCTTTTTTTTCTTCTTTCCCTGCACCCTGCCAAGTTTGGGATGTGAACTTTACCTTTCCGTTGTGAAATGGATTTACTTCTGTGCATTAATAAAGTTAAATTACACTCTCAGAAAAGGCTATTTTGGCGTGAAAGTCAGATAAACATGCATAAATAGTTTTGTGAATATGTCCACTGAGTACAAGGAATGAAGTAAGGTTAATCTGAATAGAGCATAAGTAAGAAGTGAAACATTGACTGCTGTTATCAGTGATTTTTGCATGAAACATTCTGCTCATTTTTTTTTTAGGGTCATGCCCACTTTCACAATTAGACCACTATGCCAGTCAGTGCCCCATTTCCAACATTCCTATGCAGTTAGGAATTTATGTACGGATGAAAGGTATACCATTTCACCCAGAGCAACCTCAGTTTCATCAATCAGTGACTGAAGATTGGTTTGCTTTACCATTTTCCGAATTTCAATTGTTTTCATGCATATCAGTAAATGCACTACTATACATCGATGGCAACATTAAACATCTTTTGTGAGTTTATTTATATTTGTTTGTGACAGTTAATCGTATTGTGATGTTCTTTGTACATGGCAATATACATAGCTACACTTTCTATAATACTATTTTGCACGTTCTCTTTGCATGTGCAGAAGATTACTTAAACCATCTATATGCAGCGATTTATTTTTCAAAGATAATTTTTATCAACAATAGTGATGAAACATCAGGAGTTACTTCAAACTGTAAGAAGCAGAACTGCTTTTGCGGAAGACAGCTGTTTAGTATTCTTTAGGGGCATGTTTTCTAAGCTGTATGAACTATTGCAGAGAAGAGAGGCAGTTTATAGATGTGAATAAGTGTAATGTATGAAAGGTCTCAGTCAATCACATTTTACAACTGTTAATAGGCCGCTAGTGGCTATCATCTCAGGAATAAAAATGGCTTGTCTCAGGAGAAGAAAGACACATCTGTAGGATGTTTTCCTGATGTGACCTTGATCTTCTGGCTAGCAATTGTGGTGGCTACAAAATGTGAATTCAGCTTTGCTGGCCCTATATTAGTAAACAATGCTTCGAGGAATGCATTGCAAGTCATTAAAATATTATTTATTACAGCTGATGTTCCTAGTTTCTTTTCTACCAAGGCTACAAACAAGCCCGGTATAACCTTGTATGAGCATAAAAAACATAATTACATTAGGATATATGGGGGGGGGGGGTTCTCGCTCAGAAAACTCTTTTTAACAATGTGGGAGTTAATGTAAATCCGAATTTGGAATACTACAAGTTTTTGCTTCATGAGAGATACTCTATTCCATCTGCCTGACAAGTATCTCCTTTGTATATACTAATTTAGGCATACAGCAGGTCCTGCTGATATTTTGTTTTTTCAAGAACAAACTCCTTTAAAAAATAAAAACGTTTAGTGAGTTGAAGCTTAGGCATGGAGGCTGTTGGGCAAACTCTTCAGTCTTCAGACAAACCACGGCTGCTCAAAGGCTTAGACATCTCAGGCAGGCTGAGATCTCTGAATCTGGTAGGCGGCCCTCCAACAAGGTAAAGGATACCCCTGGTGGATTGGCACACTACCTGCTGCCCTCTTTCTATATCTGGAAACCTGCTGCAGTTGTTACTTCTATGTGTTGTACTGGAAGCCCTTTGTAAATTCCCACTAACTCACATGTAGATGCATTTTCACATGACTTTCTATGTAGTTTACCAACGCACATACTCAATTGTTACTCATGAGTGCAGCTTTTAACATTTCTTGTCTGTTTCTCCACGGAGAAAACCTTTTCTACGGAGGGAAACTCCTCCCCCTACACCTTCACCAATTGTGAAGGTGTTCCTTTTCAATTTAACAGCGTTATGTCGTGAGGAGGACACTAAGACCTTGGAGGATGGAAAACTGCCAGGTCCACAACCAGGACACTGGTCACCAATTCACACATGAAATGTGGGAGGAACAAGGCATTCTAGGGTATTGCAGAGCTGGGACTGGAGAGGTCGAGACAAGCTCCACCAGAAGAAGAATGTATTCGAGAGACCATTCATAACAATATATAAGTATAGTCTAAGTACCTGTCCAGTTCTAAAATCAGACATAATATTTGGCAACAAAGAAAAAGAGAAATGCAAGGCTGGTGCAAGTCAGCTCTCCGCAATTCTGATCTTGCAGTAATATCCTGTTGCAACAGTGAAACCCAGAGAACCCTACACAGCTTGCAGCCTGGGGTCAGAGTAGCCTGCATGTCTTAATCGTTCTCGCCTCAATAATGTAATGACTTGAGCTCAGACAGTGTGGAGGTGTGTGAGGCCAAGCCATCCTCCTATGGGGATGGCTTTTATCCCCTGTAGTTATCTCAACGCTTGTGCACAGAACTAGAGTCTAAGGGGAAAAGGGGAGAATGGATTGGGGGAAGAGAGACTCACTCCTGCAAGGTGTTTAATGGGAAAACTTGATTGAAATGTTATGACACTGTCTTCGGAAACTATTTAAGGGACAGCAACGTCCCTGCTTTGGAAGAGAAAGAGCTCAATCAGTGTGGATAACACCAAAGCAATATACAGTTATATCAAATGGTTCAAATACTGGCTTACGGGTACATATGGCAGACAGACTGTAATTTGCAACAAAACATACATGAATTCCGGGCCAAGAATCGCAGTGAGAGGCAAATACACCGCAGCACCTATAACGGAGAAGCTTGTAGAAGGTAGACACAGCTGAGAAAGAACCAAAAAAAGTCAATGCAAGTTAGGGGCACTGGGAACTGAGGGAACTGATGAGGGGTAAACAGCAAATGTGATAAGATGAGTAGACTGAGCGTGAAATGCAGCGTAAGTAAAAGAGCTGTTACCAGACAACTTTCTTATACACCCCTGGTGAATCTTTATAGAAATTGCCTCAGTGAACTAGAAGGGCTTCTTGCAATTGCTGGTTCCAATGTAGCTGGTGCAGTGCAACTGTTCTGCCTGATGCTGGAAGCTTTTGCCCAATTCTCCAACGTATCTACGTTTGAAACTTTGGGTTCTTTTTTGTGCTACCATGGCTTGTGACCTGACGTGTACACCACCTGATATCAAGCTGAAAGTGATCTTGTGCTACTCAATACTCCAGAAAACAGCAAAAAATATATAAACACAAAACAGTTGTGGTTGTTCATGGGCAAGCAGTAACCTAGGAAAGAGCAAAATTCAGCTTGCCGTCCAAACGTAAGCCACACATGTGCGCATACAACACTTTGAGAAGTGGATGTTGCAGGATGTCTGCAGCCTATCCACACGAGCTTTGTGGCGAGCTCCAGTAAACACACACGTACTCTGTGCCGTGGTGTGAGCCGGAAGTCCTGAGTGACCCCGGCCCCATTATTTAAGCCTTCTGGACACGCCTGGCCAAAAGGTGATACAAAGTGTGTAATCGCTTTCTGGGTCACAGCTCGGGTCCCGCCTCTGAGGGATTCGGGGTCGTTACATCCCTCCTCAAGTTAGTGTTCAAATAAAATTGCATAATCAACAGATATAGTCTTGAAGCCTCCGACTGGGAGGGGGATGTGGTCTCAAAATATACCCCGCTTGGCTGGCCCGCAGATTTGTGGGCTGACTCTGTGGTGATGGTATGGCTGTGTCAGCACTTGGGTTGATGGTCATGGTAGATGGTTGGGAGGAGTCTGCGGTACTCTGAGTTCCAGTGTGGATGAATGCTATTTCCTCTGCAGCTCCTTCCCTGGGTCTTACATAACTGGACTCATTGTTGTCTCGACCAGATGGTGGCACTCTCTTGAACTAGGAGACGTTTCTGGTTATTGTGTAGGTACCCTTTTTGGCAGTAATCACAGTCCACAGCCCTGGCTCAGAGTCTGTTTTTAACTTCCCTCCACTGCGTTGATTCTGCACCAGCTCAAAACTTCCCAGCATGACAAGACGAGTCATTGCTTTCCGCTGTCGACTGGCATGGCTGATATTCCTTTTCTGATGAACCAGGGTGTTGATTGGTTCATAGGGCTCTGGGGACCAGCCTTTGGCCACAGGGAAGGTGTCTCTGAGATGTCCGGCAAGCATCAGGGACCACGATGATCTCTGAGTTGCGCAGTGTGGGGTGCTGCGGTATTCCCTTATAAAAGAGTTGTTGTGCTGTTTCAGTGTCTGCTTGTTCGGCCACTGTGATTCATAAATTCTTGTTTAGTGTCCTCATGAAGTGCTCAACTTCAACGTTGGCTTGTGGCCATTGTGACGTGATATGCTGATGGCGTACTCACAATAACGTGAACAGCTCCTTGAACTCCCATCCCTGAAAGGAAGCGTCATTGTCAGTTTTTAACTTGTGGGGAAGACCGAACAATGCAAATGTCTTTTACAGGATGGGTTGTAGATGCGTGAAGGCAGTGGATGCGATCAGTCCACTAGAGGATACTTGGAATAGCTCTCTATGATCACGGCTGTTACTCTTGCCACAATTGAGACTGCATTGTGACCAGGTGATGGAGGCCAGTGCCTCAGTGATCACAGGAGCTGGGGGGTTCCTGGCTGTTGATGAGCTGACAGGGTTGACAGTTTCTGACCAGGCTGTCCACGGCTGCTTCTGGCCCTGGAAACCATACCTTCTCACTCATGCGCAAGTACATGTACAAGGTTCCTTGGTGCCCTTTGTGGGCAAGGGCTGTCGCTCTTTCTTGTAGGCTCGCTGGATTGATGATTTAGGATCCTCGCAGCACTAGACCTTCTGCTGCCGTGCTCAGCTCATCATGCACCCTCCACAGCTTTCCTAGGTGTTCTCTCTCTTGTCCATCCCACTTGCTGGTGTTGCATAGAAAGTCTTCCCTGGATCCTTGCTGCAGGGAGATCATCACTTTATTTAGAACTGGTTCTTCGGTGGTTGCTGCTCTGATCTCTTCAATGGTGATGGCTTGGGGACATGCCCACTGTGAGATCATCCATTACATGTAATGGGGTGACCCTGTAACCCTCAGAACCTGGGTGGGTAATACAATGAATAATAATGATTCTGTTGGACCGAAATACTCAGTAGTATAGTATTTAAATTGTGTTATTTACAAACTCCGTCCCAATGAAGGGTACAAAGACAATGGTACTTATATCCATGTAACCAAACACACTGACCACAAAGAAAAGGTCCAGTAAAGTTTTACTCATATACTTTCATATTCTCTGTATTATATTCAAACATTAGTTCTGCTGTTCAAAAACAAACAAAAAACATATACAGCACATAAATTCTGTTTAGGACTAATACAAGTTTAAAACAACATACAAAAATGTCAATTCACAAACTTATTGGCAAAGACCTCTATATATGCAATAACCCAGTAGGGACATCAATTAATTCTTGGGTCCTAGAGGATTTTGTATAGTAGGTTCATGATAGAAGGAAATGAGTCGACGTTTCGACCCTGGGGGACGATGAGCAGGTTGTGTGCATCAAAGGCGAGGAATGCATTCCCGCACGAGGAAGAGAAGGAGATAGACGCGTACAACTTTCGTCAAATTGAAGAACCCACGACTTACTCATCCTACCAACTGTATAATTATTAAAGAGACCTAAGGAATTTCATGATATTGGCTGCGTCGGCTGACCAGCAATACTACTTTAAAAAGAATCTGGTTTCCAAGAGAAACCAGGTTTGGAAAAGGCTGCCCTACAACTGCACAGTCCTGATGAAGACCCGCCTTTGATGCGCACAACCAGCGCATCGTCCCCCAGGGTCGAATCCTCTAGGACCCAAGAATTAATTGATGCCCTACTGGATTATTGCCTATATAGTGGTCTTTGCCAATAAGTTTGTGAATTTACATTTTTGTATGTTGTTTTAAATTTGTATTAGTCCTACACAGAATTTAAGTGCTGTATATGTTTTTTGTTTGTTTTTGGACAGCAGAACTAATGTTTTAATATAATACAGAGAATATGAAAGTATTTGAGTAAAACTTTACTGGAACTTTTCTTTGTGGTCAGGGTGTTGGGTTATACGGATATAAGTACCATTGTCTTTGTACCCTTCATTGGGACGGAGTTTGTAAATAACACAATTGAAATACTATACTACTGTGTATTTCGGTCCGACAGAACCATTATTATTCATTGCACTGTGAGATCATGTCAACATATTCTTCTGTTGTCTTGTCCTGAATAATGTTTTTTTGCCTCAAGCTGAGTGGATGCCGGGAGAGGAAATCTGCATGGTTTTTCACTCTGGGTCGGTATAACAAATCCATTGGGAAATGTTGCATTTGTATAGTGCACCATTCAATCTGTGGTGGGGGATTAGGACCTGTACCTTTGATTAATCGAAGAAGTTGCTGATGATCAGTTATAACTCTGAATGGGTGGCCGCTGATATGTAGATGGAAGTGGTTGCGCACCCATTTGATTGCAAGCGTTCCCTCTCGATTCCGGTGTAGCGTGCTTCAGTTGGAGTAAGGGCTTTACTTGCAAAGGCAAGGGGTGCCCATTAGCCTGGTTCAGTTTCCTGTGTTAGGAGCGCCCGAGGCTCACCTGGCTGGCATCCACTAGGAGTTCGGTCTTTCGGTCAGCGTCAAAATATGCCATTGTGGTCTTGCTTAGCAGTGCTTCTAACACCCTCAGGAATGCTCCGTCCTCTTCATGGCCCCATTTCCACGCAGCATTTTTCTTTGTGAGGGCTCGTAGTGGCTCTGTAATCGTAGCAATATTGGGTAACTGCCCGCAGTACGTGGCCATTCCGAGGAAACTGTGTACTTCTGAGGCTGTGGTTGGGCCTGGGCTTGCAAGATGGCATAAGATTTTTGGGGATCAACTTAGACGCCATCTTGGCTGAATAAATATCCGAAGAATCCAATTGTGATTTAAAAGAATGAGCACTTGTCTCAGTGGAGTGTTACTCCGTGAGAGCCCCTGTAACATTGCTCAAAGCTGTTGGTGGTGTTTTTTGATGGTTGCCGAATGTATAAGGATGTCATCGCTTACATTTAGTACCCCTTGGAGGCCTGACAACATCTCACGCACTGCATTTTGGAATATCTTGGCTACAGATGAAAGCCCAAAGTTCAACCTCTTGTAGCGACGCGGCCCTATGTGGGTCGAGAAGATCATGATGTACCGGCTCTCCTCTGCCAGCTTCAACTGGTGATAGCTGGTGTTGAGGTCCAATTTAAAGAACCATCGGACCCATTGAGATCGGCGACTATGTCATTGACTGTCGGGTGATGTGCCTTTGCATTTTGATCACTTGGTTGGGCAGGCACATATCAATGCACTGTCTCAGCTTCCCAGGTTGTTTCGGCTTCGCAGCTTTCACCATGGGCGAGACCCACAGGGTTGGCCCGGTAACTTTCTCATTCACCCCTTGTTGTTCCAGTGTGGAGTTCTTGTTATATTAGAGGTTGTAGGTGAAACAGTATAAGTCTGTGACGCAGTGCTGTTGGTTTCACAGCCTTGTCGATGTGCAGTTTGATAGGCAACCTCTTCGTGCACTCGAAACCCCCGGAAAAATTGGGGAACAGCTCCAGGACATCTTCTGTTTGCAGCGCTTGATCGCTTGGGCGAATGTGATGAGGCTGAGATCTTCGGCTCTGTGCCTACGCACTAGCGTGTCGGCTACTCGGTATATAATGTGGAACGTCGTTGTTACTTCTCGACCTTCTGATCTTACGTTTGGCTACTGTAGGTGAGGATCTTGACATGCAAAGGTACCAGCAGGGGTTTGAGCTAGAGCTGTTTGTACTGTTGACTCCCCATGACATTCATAGATACCTCTGTGTCGATTAACCAGTGACTCAGGACTTAGCAACGTCTATGACATACATGGGTTGTGAGTGTCTTCTCCGTTTTAGGTCCTTGGCGAAAGAGATAAGGTAGCATTCACCTTATTCCTCCATGGACGAGTCTTCTAGATACCGTTGGCGTGACAGGGTCTTTGCTGTTTTCACATTGTTTTGTTCTTCCACTGGGAGTTGCCTTACTGCCTTTGAGGGTGGTCTCCTTCCTCGAGCTCCTCTCTTCCTCGGACCTCATCTGCATGCGACTGCAAAATGGTTGGGGGTGCCACATTTTGAGCATGTTCCCCCTTGAGCTGGCCATTCCTCCTGCGGTTGTTCCACCCTTCAACAGTATCCGGAACATGAGCCTGCTGGGCTCTTTGCTGGACAGCATCCTCGGTTCCCTTTGCTCGGTGTTCGGAGGGCATCAGCATGTTCTTTTTTAATGGTCATGGGCTTCTATGGCTGTTGGGTGATGGCCATATCCATTTCAGTTGTCCTTGCATCGGGCAAATCATGTGATCTTGCTGTTATGAGGATCTCTTCCAGCGAGATTCTGGGCTGATGGAGGATGAGGGTTCGAAGGTTCATATTACGGCCTTCCTGTATGAATGGTGCCCTCACCACACAGGGTCACACAGCAGGCAGTGTGGGGGCTTCCACCCACTGCGAGTCACTCCAGCTATGTGCAGTTAGGGCCACCATGAGCAATGTGTCTCTCCAGTGTGGAGCATCGGAATGGCCGTTTCACTGTGCACACCCGGTATGCTAGGCGTTACTAGTCACCACCCTCATCGCCACACAAGCTTTGCGGAGAGCGCCAGTAAACACATATGAACCTGCTGTGTGCATCACTGGGTCTGTTATACAATTCAGACAGGACATACAGCCCTAGCACAGACATCCAGAACACTGAAAGTAAATAAACCCCCAGCCCTCTGTGTCCATTCACAATTCAAATGGGATTCAGGACATTTAGAAAGGAGCCGAAATACACAGTAGTATAAAGAAAAGCATAATCTTGTGGAAGGGCCAAGGGGGGCCCAGTTTTGTTAGTTGAGTGGGCATCAATGAAATTAAAGAAATAAGACAACTATATCAAAGTAAGGCACCTGCAGAGAGAAGCATAGAGCAACCGTTTAACATATGGCTTGAGTTTGAGATGAAAGATAAGCAAAATGGTGGCAGCTATGATAGAACGGACCCGTTCTCCAAATAAGTACACAGATATATGCTTATTTGGAAAGAATTACAAAATTAAGTATAACCAAAAAGAGGGAAGTGATCACTAAATAACCACTGCCTCCTCGAAAAAATCTTTTACCAAACTTGACTGGAATTATCGTGAAGTGGCTTCTCTTCCACAGGCTGTTGAGCAATCTACGAGACAAAATAAAGGAGGAAGACACCAAGAAATATCTGTAGCCCAGACATTCATATTGAATCTGAAATATGCAATAAATTAAAGAAATATAAATAGTCAAAGAACAAAAGACAAACTAACTGAATATATGAAGAGAGATGGACTAAGTAGGCTAAAGACTTGTGTGGAAATATACTGATATACCATCCACATATCTGAATCTAGCGTAGGGCAGAGCAGAGACTTTCATGGGTGAAAACAAGTTCTCCTAGAAGCACATGGAGAGGACATTCATAATTAAACATAATTTAGTTGAAGTACCTGCTTCTAGATTTACAAAGTCCTTGTGCTACCTTTGCATCACACAAGGCAGCACAAGACAACACAAGGGCTTCAATGAGATTTACTAAGTAACTCAAGCCTCGTCGTGTGGGTTTACGTTGCTTTGTAAATCTGGAGTAAAGCGAAGCAGCACAAGTATTACTCTTCCCTGGGAAGGCGTTCCATGGGTGGAGGATAGGTGTTCTCCCGCATCAACCCATGGAGTTTGGATCATTCCCTGATTTACTAAGACCAGTAAGCCTAGGAATGCTTCAAAATCCTATGCCTTCAAAGGTGAGGAGTAATGAGAAGAAATATGTTTATTTCTCCTAATTTCTCCCCTTTCTATCTGTGCTGCATTTTGCAAGTCTGAGAGGATTGTTTTGTGCAGGAAAGTGTGCCTCACTGCACTAAAACAATCTTGGCTGTAGTACAGGAACACTTGAAACATGGTGCGTAGGTGCTTGCATTTGCGCTAGACTGCACTTAGTGCACCTGCACATCAGAGGGCAAGAATGTGCCATATCTTAGTTGATATGGTGCATTCCTGCTTTCTCCCTTTCAAGCAACACAGCGTAGCAAGTTGCCTTGCTGTGTTGAGTGACTTTTTAGTGAGTCTGTCCCCTGGTTCTGAATCTTCTGACAAAGAGGCAAGAGTAACTGTTTGACAATTACAAGGTGGTACTGGGTCTGAAAATCTTTGTACATCACCACCAACATAAGGTTGTGCGGATCTATACAAACATTAAAATTCAAATTAAGTAGGCATGAGTAAGCTGATTTTTCCTTGTAGCTCTAAAAACACAAAATCATTTTCCTGCACAAAATCATGAAAATCATGCCCGGCTCCTTCGGTATCTGTGCCCCAAATGGCCACCTCTGTCTACCCCAATATAGACCCGGACGCCCCTTGGGACTAATGCATGCTTAACAGTCATGCATTCATTCATTCATTCATTCATCATTCATTCATTCATTCAAGGACCACCCTCCTGTACAGTATAGGGGAATTCCAAATGGGTGTTTTTTTTTACTTGTACCACGCTGCTATTCTTACGGGGTTTTGTATTAATGTGTGGTTTCCCATTGACGGTTGGCATGTTGGTGCTCATGCCATATCCCTGATCTTCCCCCTTCTTATCACTTTCAGTGCTTAATTTGTAACATAATGAGCAACAGTGTCCAAAATACTGCTTAAAAGACAGCAGCTTTTGCTATTAAATGTCCCTGCTCTTATTGCCAAGACTGCATATCCAGAATCCACCTCAGGCGACTTCAATACACTACCAGACGGTCGCTGCACCTTTCTCTCTCTCTTGCACGCATCTGCTGTCTCCCTTGTTGATGTTTTTTTCTGTATTCTGTTCCTTCTTCTTTACCCTTTGCTTGTTTTCCCTATGCTGCTTTCGAGGAATATCTGTCAAGGAAAATAAGTGACGGTGGGCTCCACCGTCCCAAATAGAGAGTGTTTGTGGGCCCCACCAACAATCACTGGCTCAAATTAACCACTTGCTAAGCATCTCTCCAGCTCCAATGATAAGATCATGTGTACACCTTGAGTTCCTTTTTAAAAAAATTTTTTGCAAGGCATTGTTTCTATCTGACGGCATGCAGATAGTGAAACATCCAATGTCATGAAAGAACCCAGCACCATGCATCTAGATTCCCTCCATTGTTGGAACCTGTTTGGCCATAGCCATTGTGAACTCAAGGTTTTTACTAGATTGGTCGGAATTGAAAGGGGAAGTTAGTAAAGCCCAGGGATATGTTCACTCTATCCCAATCCTCAAATGTTTACATGGTAACTGGTGAAGAGTGTAACCCCCTACACCTCAGTGACCTCTGAACATTATTGCTTGGCTATCACCACTTTTTCTCATCCCATCAGGCAGCAGAGTGTGCAACCAGGAAGTAGGTCAATGGGTGTGGATGACCCAGTCCCCCTGAGGATATAGACAGATGTAGTAGCCTACTTGCTATCATCTGTAGTCTACCAAGAAAAAAGGGGGAGGAACCCTATTTTTATAATACTCGGGATGGGGTAACAACAGGAAACATAAAAGTCCCTAGTCAGGAAATTCAGATCATGTGTTGAACCAAAGAACTATCATCTGTAGTTTGCCTTTCCAAGCAGCTGTTGATCAACTATCAAAATTGGTTAGTTCATGGTCACAGTGTGACCAGAGGTAAAGAAAAGAACTTGAGAGGAATCCTCATTTTAATTTTTGTCACCTGGATAAGTGGTTCACGTACCACGTGTGTAGATTCTATTGCAGCTCCTTCAGCAGTAGTGAGGAGTAGTTAAGTGTATTGATTTGAGTCATGGCTGGTGCCAGTTGTGCCTCCAGATTTGTCCCTTCCCTAGAGCAAACGTGAGTCGGGATAAATTCACTCAGAGCCCCTGCATGTATTGGGTAGGATTCAGAAGGAGAGTATCGGATTCATTGACATTGAATTTAAACTCAGACATGTACTGGTAGGCTCCAGCTCCAATAACAGGGAAGGCACATATCCCAGAGGCACTGTCATCAAACCATGATGTGATGGGCAAATATTGTTAGCTTGAAGACATTTTATCTTAAATACCACTGTAAAATCCTCTGTGCCCCTGATGGCATTAGTCAATGCAATAATGTGAGGAGGAGTGTGAGGGGGCAACCCTCTCTAGTACGGTATCAAATGGACATTGGTAGTAATTTTTTGCCTTTGACATTCATGAGCGATCTCAGGGATTGATATCTGGCCATCTACCTGACAATGAAGCACTTGCCAAAGCACAAACACTGTATCATCCTAGCCATGAATGGTCAGCTGACTCTGTTGAATGTCTTCTTGCAACCCACTAGGATCAGAAAGATATTGTTATAATCTTGACTATTCTGGCTTGACCAAATGTGGAATCAAACGACCTAAACGTACTACCCAGGTACTAGTGAAGATCTTGATATCTATGCTGAGGCAGGAAATATGGCTAATGGAAGTAAAGAAGGTCAGTTATTTCCATGCTTCCTGTTTTACAGCCTAACACAACTTAATAGTACGGTGGCACAACAAAGATTGATATGCCATATAATAGAGGCTCCAAGATTATTGCCTTTTATACATATATATACTATACAGAACTTCAAGCTCAGATTATTGTCTATGGAAAGTCATCCTTGATGGAAGAGGAAACCTCACACACTTTTTTAGTGGCATGCTTTAACAAAGGAATCTCCTCCCCACCCTGGTAGGTTAGTGCCACCATAGTGGACTTGACCTCCTCGAAGACTGACTTGATAGGGGGGAGTTCTGCCTTCTGTTTCACAGCCCCACCTGTGCCTTTTATTGTGTTGGTCACTGCGTCTGACTTTCCAAATCTTTGTGTTGGTATGTCGGTAAGGGAGTAGCCCCCTGCACAAATGCTGACACTAAATGACAAGGTAGCCATCCAGCCCTGGTGCCTTCTCACATTAAGTATATCAATGGTATTTATCACCTCCTGTTGAGACACTGAAACATCTAACGGTTCCACCTAGTCAGTGGTTATTCTGCGGCCCAAGTGGACCCTCAAATAATTCTCCACTTCATTGAAGGAAACAATTGTTTACATTCTGTGCCAGCAGCAATACTACAATACATAGGTCAATGTCTTGCAGTAGAAAAGCTACAGAGGAGCACACAGAAACCCACTCTCTGTAAGTGAGCACTGTCAATTTGTGTGTGGCTCCAATCTCATGGCCAGTCTGTGAGTGAGGAAACAGTGAGAGCTAGCAGTATAAGCCAGTAATGGCAATTGTTTTCAGGACAAGCAATCTGTTTGGGGTGAGCCCACATTTCCTGAGTTAGGCGTCCCTCCTCTCATTGGCTGATGCTTCAGACTGCCAGCTAATGAGAGGAGGAGATAGAATATGTAAGGTACACACGACAAGACCGCCACCAACCTAAAGTATTGGTTCAAAAACTTGCGTCTCTGTGACCTCATCTTTCACGTTGTCTAGACCTCTCCATTTAGGACTCTCTGTCCCGCATCTCTACCCTGAGCGCTAACTGGTCGACTGTTAAACCAGTCAGCCATAGGGTGGTCTTCTTCTAAATATTTTTCTTTTGTAGTCCATTTTTATTGATCTCATTTTAGCTGGTCTTAGGACTCTGGGAACTTTCCTACAGCTAACCAGTGCTAAAGTTCTGTTGCAGGGATTCCGTTCTCGTACAGAACTGTGCATAGTGACTTGGAACATCAGTGAATTAGGGTGAGCCACAACTCACCTTACTACCCAAAATCCCCTACCAGACTAGCAACAGTGTCTCATTGGTTATTACAAACTCCCAATGTTTAGACAAACCAGAACATGGACCTAGAACACCTCAGGTAACGTGGAACAAATGAACACTCTTTCGTTATATAATCATTTCAATCCAGAACAAGGAGTAAATGATGACGCGTGCACATTTGAAATGTTTATTTTCTAATGCAGTGTTCTCAAGCGCAGTATCTTAGCTAATAGAAGCAAAGATATTATAAGAAACAAAGTAATTAGCATAGTTACTAGTCCATAGAATACAAAGGGTGAAAGCATGTTCAAATGCTAGAGGGAGGAAGGCTAAAAGACACCTAATTCTCACCCTCCCTTGCTAGTATATTATAATATATCTAAGAAGGTCTCTTTGGGTTTTATCAGGGCGGCCCCATACCTCAGATCCTAGTGGGAAGGGATCACATCATGCGAAGCACCATCAAGTGTGTGTGTATGCTCTGTGCAGTGCAATATAAAACGCGCCTAAAGCCAGAATTTGGCCGCAGCTGCATGTATGTTATGTCTAGAACGTGCGAAGATCAAACCTCACAACAACCACTGTATTGAACTAACCTTGAAGGCCTCGGCACTCACTGTACAGACATAGCTTACCAAGCAAGGCTGATACTAATAGAAAAACATATTATTCTCGTGTGAAGCAAAATACTCTATTGGGCTAAAAGCACTAATAATAATATGTGTCGTGTGCAGAAGCAGCAGAAAGGTAAAATGGCGTTTAAACTCCTAATAAGCTCATGCTAACTTAACACAGTGCGAAGGTAAAGCATTACAATATGACAGTTCATGTGCTCACTCCTTAAACATGGCTTATCCTCAGTTGGCATATTTAATTTGCTTATAAGTCCCTGGAAAATTGGTACTACATGTACACCGGGCCTTTAAATTAAATACTACAAGTGGGCCTGCAAGACTTAATATGCCACCCCATAAGTAGCATTTAATTATTATTATTATTATTATTATTATTATTATTATTATTATTATTATTATTATTATAATAATTATTATTATTATTAATTATTGTTATTATTATAAACATGTTTCAGGCCTGCCACTGCAGGCTATGCATGTAGTTTTTAAACTGCCAGCTGAGCTTGCCAAATAAACTTTTTGCCAGGCTCAAACCTTTGTTTTTGACTGATAAGGGGCCATTAGGATAGGCCTTGGCAGCTCAGATGGCAGGGTGCAGTGTATTTAAAAATTAGGACATCTACTTTTAAGTTGTATATTTCACGGTAGTAAAAAAACCTTAAATGTATTTTTCGCTAGCTCTCTAATAGGATAACAGTGGAGTTACCCTATTATATTTAATAAGCTTCAGTTTCGAAATGGGAGCAGGTAATGAGTTCATGTTTGACATCTTTGGAATTAATGTAAAATCCTAACTTATGGTGAAGCCAGATTTTTATTCCAATTATAGTTTTGAAAATCCCACTGATGACAAGTTGACACTAAATTGTTATGAACCCCAATGTACCCCAATATAGGCCTAGGTAGCTACACAAACGTTTACCTACATTTGTTGTACCTTGCTCTGCATGAAGGTTCTGGCACTGACTTTATACCTAGTTATGTGAGGAATAAATGTCAATCAGTTTTCTCCAAAACTGGCCTCATTTATTATGCATGAGGATTCCTAGTATTATATCTTAATCTCCTGCCTAGGACGTACACAGCAGGATTAAAATCTGCTGTTTAATAAGTCTGTACTAAAGTCATTGCTACGTCATCCTTGGTTAACAGGTCCACTATACATAATGGCAAACCATGACATATCTAGGTAGAACCCCTCGGGGTAACTTTTGGATATAAAAGAACCATAATTTCACTCAGTAATGAGAGGAGAAGCTTCACGCTGAAACACTAGATGCTGAGGTCTCAGCCTGCAGAAGTTCCAGCATGCAGTGGCCTGACATCCCTTGTGGGGTGTCCAACTCAAGACTAAAACAGAGTCCTTCATTCTCTCCCATCAGCTAATTGAGTTGGCTCTCTACAAGGGGATTCTCTGCTTTACACCTATATACATGCATGCTAGGTACACTTAATTTGTACCATGTATCGGTATGCCTGCATATATTTACTGTTTTAGCACCATAGTAGAATTCCACCTTTTATTTACTCTGTCAGTGCTTGTAATCTTATATATCTGTTTCTGTCTAATGATTGCTGCAGCAAATATGTTTATACTAGAATGACACCAGTGCAATAAATACTTATTGAAAACGTCCCCATAGTTTATTCTGTGTATCTCTCTGAGACCTAATGAGCACAATTGACTAAGTGAAAAGTACTGTACTTTTTCCACAATCCCTGAAGGATAAAGGGTTTCATGTTTGATAGTTCAGGACCTGTTCAATACTTGGTAAGGTTAGGGGGCTTATGGTGGCACTGTGAGCTTGTTGGTCTAAAGGCTGACATATCCTTTGGGGCTGTCCAGAGCCAGTTTGGACACCAATCTCTTAGTTTATGTAGATCCCATGTATTTGTAGGAACTACACACCATTGCGCCGCCAATGTTAGTTTGGTTCTTGTTTAACGGTCAAATCTGAGTAATGCAGTCATGCTTTCTCAGATACCCCTACTCACATTTAACCAGAGACGTCTGTAGTGGGAAGGAAAAAATCTGCCACAGCTTAGTAAGTATGGGCCAGATGTAGGTAGCCCAATACCGGTCGGAAATGGCAGAAAATACCGATTTTTGGCCGTTTCCGACCGGTATTGGGCTATGGAGATGTAGGGGCTAAAAAAACATACAGATTCAGTAATTTTACAGAATCGGTAATTTTACCAAATCGGTAAAATTACAGAATCGGTAAATTTACCGATTCTGTAAATTTTACAGATTCGGTAAATTTACCACTCGGTAAAATTACCGAATCTGTAATTTCAGATGTAGGTAGCACTTTGAACAGTGCTTCAGGCCTTTCAGGATTCGGTATTTACCATGTAATACAATTGATGGTAAATACCGAATCCCTGTGTACATGCACATCTAAGGGCATGTCTGTGTGCCACATGGCGCACAAGCCAGTTACAAGGGTGCAACAGGGTGTCAAAGTGACACCCTGGCCCCCTTGGCAATTCGGTATTTTTACCGATTCGGTAAATACCGAATCGGTATTTGCTATTGAATCCTATGGGCTTCAAGGCCCATAGGAATCAATGGCAAATACCGATTCTGTAATTACAGAATCGGTAAATACCGAATCTTACCGAATCGGTAAAAATTACCGATTTTTTATCTACATCTAATTTACCGATTCTTAAATACCGAATCGGTAAAATTCTGTATTTATGAATCGGTAAATTAGATTTACCTACATATGGCCCTATATCCTGTGTACTGGCTGGCTGTAGGTTTGTTCAAGCTCGAAAAATTATAGTTCCCTACATTCTGTATAAATTGTATCTCTTTCTCTTAATACTTCTTCCCATTTTGTCTCAGATTGGAGACGCTGGTACGAGTAGTGCTAGTGTGGGAGAAGCTGAGCTTAAAGGAGCTCTTAACATTTCAGAAAATTGCAGACATTCACCTAATATGACCTTGGTGATTGAGGCACACAAGGCACTCAGAGCAGAGGTATTCTATTCTTGGGTAAAAAGTCCTACCTGCAGATGCACACGCGCATTTGTTTCATACTTACATTCCAGATGAGACACCTGAAGAACACTCTCCATACCAGCACATAAAAGTCCTGCGAAATTACCAAGAGCATATACATTGGTTTAAAGGTGCCCTCCCCCACCCCACAAAAGACTTGGTCTGCTCAGCAGAGAAGGAGGGACATGGCCGGTCTTAGCCGCTTACACACTATATCCAGAAATTGACACATTGCCAGGATCAGATTTACGTACACTTTACAGAGAGAAAGTTAAACTCTACAGAAATCTTGCACAGTACATAATGCGAATACTGACAATTCAACCTTCAAGTTTCACTCAAGCTGGTCAACTGCAAGGGACTGCGACAAAAATCAACCTACAAACACTGAACGTGATTATTGTAAGAATTCCCAATAGACGTGAGTACATATCATTCTGAATAGCTCAAAAATAGCACAGCTTTAGGCAGTGTTTCCCGACACAGGCTCACAAGAAAAACAGAGAATTCTGACAATTTGCTTGCCAATAGGATTAGCTCCTCAGATAGCGGATTGTAGCACTTGGGGTACAGTTTTTGCTTTAGTTTAAACCAGAACTTGTGGTACCCCCTCAATAGCAGTCATACCAGAAGTATTGAAACAAAATACAGAATGAATACAGGCAGAACCTGCACTGGGCTTAGGGATGAAATTGATAGACAATTTTGCCCAGGTATCAACAATTATGTTAGCTAACATAAAAAGGGAGGCAGCAGCAGCGCCTATACGCCAATGCCTGAGGGAATGCAGTATTGCACAACAGGAGTGAGAACTACCTACGATTATCGAAGATGTATATGATTCGCTGGTTAGAGATAACTTGGGAGCTAGACCTGTGAAACCACAATTAACGAGTAATTCTGATAAGGATAACTCGAAATAAGCACCCAATTCTTCGAAATGGGATATCAAACAAACAAAAAATAGTAAGCAGAATGCATCAGGGTCACAGGGTGGTTCTCCTCAACATGAGCCCTATAAATAGAAAATATAATCTTAGGAACTGTGACAATATTAAAAAAAAACTGACAGCTATCAGGATACTGATACACATTCCTCTTGTTCCTTTCAAGGTTCAGCAAAGAACTCAGAGAGGGAATTTCGGGCAGAATGAAGATCAGAAGAGCAAGCAAAGCCAAGAGACCCACATCGCACTTCAGACTACATTATCAAATAAGAGGATAAACCCAAAAGTAAACCTCAATTTAAAAAGAAGAAGGCAGCTGGCCCTAAAATAAGAAATACCCAGGCTACTGAGGACTCTACTGAACGGGGAATGGGCTCTGACAATGCTATACAGTGCAGCAGAAGTAACAGCAACTCGCCAGAACCTGATGGAATTTCTGGTGACTGCAGCATTGAATGAACATATCACGGTGGAAACACTGTATACAAAGGTAAGTGCCCACATCAGTTATATGAAATTACCCTCCAAATGGAGGGGGACATACCCAAAAAAGTGAACGGTCTCTTTTGGGAGAACTTGATTTATGATTTTGATTTTGGCTGAAAAAGATTGCCCGCCTGATTTCATCATGGAGTACCCAAATGTACTTTTACCAGCTTTTTTCAACCTCGTTCCAGAGTCGCTGAAACATACATACGCGTATGATGGGGCATTAGGGCTAGCTCCAGTAATTTATAGTAATCATGTAGGGTGGGATGCTGAGTCACAGCACCATGAAATCCCAGTTAAAGCTACTCCTACACCACAGAGACAGTACCCAATAAAACATGACGCAAAGAAACAAGTCAGGTAGAGCTTAGATCAACTTGAATATCAAGATGTGATTGAAAATTGCACCGCCTCTTTGAATAAATCTTTGTTTCCCGTAATAAAACCCAACAACTCATACCATCTAGTTTTAGACTACAGGCATTTGAACATGTGCTCAAATACATTTACAGTACAAAATGCACACAGTGCCAAAGTAATGATTAACATTGTGCGGAAGAAATACAAAACTGCCCTAAATATCACAACTGGATTTTTCTGACAAAATATAGTGCCTGAAAGCAGACATTTGACAGTTTTCTTGGCCCTCAGCTCTCAGCACTAATTTGGTTGACTGCCCCAAGGGTATAAGGCTAGCCATGGGTTGTTCTCAGCAAGAGTATCATAGTTACTTCAAAATTGTGATGAGGAGGCATTGTCCTATGTGGATGATATTTATCTGATGGATGATGAGTTATGGGGTCACTTGCACACAGTGAACAACATAATTCTGGGGTTCGCCACTGTGGGCTACACATTTAACTTTAAACATTAAACTATTGCCCACTTCAATATCTTATTTTTGGGATATGAGTTTTCAAGTGAAGGAAAAAGCCTGGAAGCTAAATTTTTAGAAACATTTGAAAATGTGCTTTGCTCCAACCTCCAAAGACTGAAAGGTTTACAATCCATTTTAGGGTTGCTAATTTGTGGACGAACATACATTTTGGATTATGCAGAAAAGGTAAAACCTTTCTATGACCTAATCAGGTCTAACTATTCTGTTTAACATTGGACACAGGAACACACAGAAATTCTCAGTTATGTACAAGCTGACATGATAGCTTCCAAAAATGTACTCACATGTGTCACAGGTTAATCAGGGTACACTTACGTAACCTTCAATAAAGTCAGAAAGGTAATCAGTACATACCAATCTAATTTGTGCACAAATGCTGAGATGTGCTTTGCATCCACAGAAAAAATACTGACTAGTGAGAGAAAGAGCAATAGCGCAGAGGTAATGCATAATTGTCGTGACTCCGGTACCAACCTTAGAGGCTGTTAACAAAGCATGTGTTCCAAATGAAAAAGCACTGCATCCACGGTGGATACAATGGGCTAATTCTCTCACTGCAACAAATGTAGACTACAAATTTGACTCTACATTAAAAACACAAGCATTTCTGCAGTACGAACAAGAATATCCTCTAAATGAAATAATGCCTCTAGATCAGTATGACTACATAATTTACATTGATGTATCTGCTCAGCCTGCCATAGGAACTTAACAGCAATACAGATCAGCATTAGTTCAACAACATTTGCACAAAAGTTTGCTTATTTTTTGGGGTTTAACACTTCAGATCTGGCATCTTGAATGAAGTTGTACTTGTATAGCGCATGGCTACCCTGAGGCCTTATTATTATAAGCTTGCACCTACATCTGCAAAGAAAAATACGCTCATTTACACAAAACTGAAATACTCTGCTTTCTTTGTTTCCTAACTGTCTGTACAGGGTTTCGACTTTTGGAAAGACACTATAGACACAACATCTGCCTTGGGGACGAAAGATTAGCAAGTTCAGGGAACTGAGTAGAGCATGCCTCATACCACATCAGATTATCTTCCTGTTCAACACAGTGCAACAGACTTCCTGTCTTTGTCTAGCCAAGATCAAGGACTTGAGCATACCGCAAATTCTCTCACTTCACACTTTGATGGGTGGCAAAACTATATAAAACATAGTGAGGATATTGTAGATGCCATTCTACAAGATGGTTTGTGCAATTCAACTGACCCCCAATTAGAAGAAATGGTTGGTAAGGTCTACTGATACAATAGGTGTGAGTCAAGATTCAGGGTATCACTGAAGGGTTTAGTATCCACAGGCCTAACCAACGCTATGGACAATCAGAACACATGGGGATTATGACTTCTTACAGTATTGGGAAGTTATGCCTAGAGTGACTAAAAACCTCCACACTGTCCCAGGTGAAGCAACTCCGGGGATTTTTTGAAAGGTTTTTAGAAGACACGTCAAAAACGCTTCTTATACACTTTTTACAAAGAGGTTTCGATAATCTCCCAGCAGAAGGCTGCTGAGAGATTGCGTGAGATTCAGAGGGTTGAGGTAGAAAAAGTATTTGTCGGTGGTCGACATGGTATGACCACACTATCATCGAGGATTTTTTCACTGTGCAACATTGTGTCTTTTTGAATAGATATAATGGAACAGTATTTGTCTATTTTACAACATGGACAATCTCAATTGCGATCCATTCAATTATTGAGCTGGAAGCTACACTCATTGCGATCTGGTCACATGCCCTGTAGTTGAATATGACACTTTACAACGCACGTGTTACAACGTGTGTCATTACAAAGCATTTTTTACATTGCAAAATCCATTACAATGCATGTGTTACAACGCATGTCATAACAACGCATACATTACAACGCAATTACTATTCTAACTCTGCTGGGGCGTTACTTTGGGGAATGCATTGTAATGGATTTTGTGATGTAAAAATGTCTTGTAATGATACACGTTGTAACTAGTGCATTGTAAACAATGTTTCCCCCTTGCCGTAAATCAATAGCACAGCTCTGCTTTTGGCATACAATCTAACAGAAAGACAGACAACAATGGCAAGAAGAGATGCAAAATATACAATACCACACAACGAAAAATTAGACCAATTACCTTTTACCATGGCTGAGTCACCTTCCACAGAACGGTTAATCCATGGCCATATTACATTGCCAGTCACAATATTCCAATTTCAATACTGTTTACAGTATCACCAAGTAGGCCTGTATGGAGCATTGAAAAAGGGATACAGACATGATTTTGGGATTTACCGTACAGATTTAGATGCAGGAATGGGGTCACTGAAGTTTTACTCAGCGGTTCAGACAGTGAGAGGTCTTTAAGTTGATCTCTAATTTGTTGTGATATTTTGCTACACAAAGCATGTAATACTTTGGATGCAAACCTATTGTGTCACTTGAAAGGATCCCTAGCAGCTGTGATTCATCCATTAATCAGACTGCTCTTCAATGGCAGCTATTTGATGTTAAATAATTAAAGTTGTTGTGAGATGGTACCAGGCATCACATATCTCGTGTAACCACAAAACCCAGAGGAGATCTGGGATAAGGGAATCAGAGGCACAGGGTACTGGGAGCCGGCAGCCTCCAACAACTTATGTTAAGCTCAAATGGGGCCACTCCCAGTTGGGTGTCCTAGGTGCTACAGTTTCTTACTTTGTGAGGGCAGGCATCTCAAAAAAAGTAAAGGACTGGTCTCACACACTACCTGTTGTCATGCTTCATCATTGACCAGTCCTCACCCTCTAGAAACTTGGTTTGGTATAGGGCGGGCATACACCTGACAAAAGGGATGCACTTCTAAACTAAGTGGGGTCCTTACACATAACAAGTGAGTTAAAAGGCCACTATAGATGTCAAATTAGTTTTAATATGGCTGGCATCTATATGGTATTTAACATAAGTGATCGGAGTGTTGGGGATTCTATTGTCCCCCCCACCGAAGTAAGTGTGCTCGACATGTTTCTGCCTCCTAGCCCAGTAGGGTCAGTGACATTCATCAGGACCTAAAGGAATAATGGTGGGTTCCACTCTTACCAGACAGTGGTGAGAGGGTTTCCAATGTGTGGTGTGATAAAGATCACGCTCCACTAGGATGCGGCTTGTGTCCTTGATAATCGAGGAGGGGAGGAGAGCACATGTAGGCACAGACGTGGAGGATGTACCATGGCTCAAGTTCGACCAGAGAGGTCCTCTGCACCTACCCTCCTATGGGACACCTTGTCCCAACTTTAGGGCTATATATAATAGCTGCAACTTAATGGAGCGTGATCTTTATCACAGGCTGTACTCAGCAATGTGAAGCAGGTCTTGACCACCAAGGAACATGTAAGGTACAATGCTAGCAAGGTAGAGAATATGAGTTTTGAAACCATTGAGAATGAACACTAACTTTGCAATCAAGCCAGCGGACAATGTAGGTGCCATTTGTCATACAGAGTGTGAAAGATTACAAGGTGGAGTTACTTACACAATTGGGATTAAAGGGCAATTATCTCGAACTTAGATAGGACCCCGTGTGAGAGGTGAGTAAAATTACATTTGTCTGAATTTGTTGTGGCTTAGGATTATCGGAGTGAATCAGAGTTTGACTTTTTTAACAAAAAACATCCATTACAGCCTCCCTAAAATGCACAAGAGACTCAATAAAAACCATGGCCTCCCCGTTGTGTCTGGTTGTGAGCTTCTTCTAGAACTATTATGTAAATATGTAGATATATTCATGAAACCATAGGTGAATATTACTAGATCTAATATTCAAGACCCAATGGATGTAATCAAGTTAATTGAGAACTATCAACTAACGCAATACCAACAATTTTTAGTTACCCTGGACCTTAGCTCTCTGTACACCAACTATTGGAATTGAAATTATTTGGGTGGCTTAATAGCAGGTCAACAGACATACAGTTCAGTTTATCATAAAATAGGCTTGGGATTTTTTTTTCAATATCAAAGTAGAAGACGAGAAACTGTGCACCATATGCCACAAATCTACAGAACTGAATACACTGTTAAGAAACACCAGTCATCATCCTAGGAACTTACAAGATAATGTCCCTTTTGGACAGTTCCTCACTCTTCAAAGGTACTATTCCAGAAAAGTGGATTATTTCAGTAACTCAGACATCTCGATTTAAAGATTGCATGAGAGAAGTTCTTCCAAGGGCTTTTTTAAATGTTCATGTAAGTATTGTCCTAGAGAAACGGGGAATGGACCAAACACTACCAAAGAAAGATTGATATATGTTACCACTTTCTGTACCCGTAATAATAAGAACAAGAGAATTATTCATTTGAATTGGCAACTGCTCTTAGATTAATTGGATGCTAACAATAAAGCACTATTTGCATTCAAGAAGGGAAAAAGTCTCAGGGACCATGTGGTGAGTGCCCTATTGCCAACACCGTATGCTTTAAACCTGCTTATCTCAATGGAAGTTACCCCCTATATTAGGCCATTACAGATGTGGGAAATGTAAGGCTTGTGACCTGACTATGAATACAAAGGAATTTTCCCATAATGCCAAGACATATATCCTACTGAATAATCATAACAATTGTAATAATATGGATGTAATAATGTTGTGAAATGCCCATGTGATCTGCCATATGTTGCCCAAACCAGGCAGAAGGTCAACAAGGAATTTAAAGCATTGCAGCAGGATAAAATGAGGAACCCAAGGGCCTCCTTTGGTTAAACATTTCACTAAGATGGACCATCTGTGGAGAGTCTGAAATAGAGGGCAGTTGAGAAGATCACCATGAAACACATAGGGGGGACCATTTGAGTATTCGAATTTTGAGAGAATGGAAGTAAATCCATTCATTGGACAGTTGCAACAGGGGACTTAATGAGATGAGGAAACCAACAAGCAGGTGACTACATTCAACAGTGGCTCAAAGGTATCGAAATTTAAACTCTCAATGTTCTTACAGAACGTCTAATATGTATGTCACTGAATGTCGTGAACTGTGTACTTGAACACATATTTTGAATTCTTGATGTTTTTGCACAACATTAAAGGGCGTATTATGAGATTGGTTTTACCATCATTCTAGAACCGCATCTGTGTTATGCACGTCACCGATGCCCCAGTGATCTACCGCCCATCGTATTATGAGTTCTGCTGTCTGAAATGCTGACCTTGGTTATGGTGGTCTACCCTGTGGGATCGCTGGAGTCAGAAATATTAGGGGTACATCCAAAGATGCCGTCAGGTCTGCAGTCAACCTGCCAAGCTTATTATTACTGCACAGTCATAAACGCAGTCTCACAGCAGTGCTCAACAAACAGCGGTTACCCAGCAGTGGTTGACCACTGTGGTGAACACCATAGAAAAAGAACAAAACAGTTACCATTGAAAGGATTAAAAAAATATGTGCTTTGGCAAGTGGACACGCCTGAAAATTACACTAGTAAAGAGACACACTTAATCCCTGACCAGCATCCTTTACTTCCAAATTGCAGCACAGAAATACAGTGATTTACTGCACTTTTTAGAGAAGACACCCCTTTTTTATCCTCACATTTAGCACTCTCCACCACGTGAAATACTTTTTGCACCTCTTTACTTCTATGATTTGGAGTTTTACCCCCCCCCCCAGCTTTGCTTGAGACCCTCACGGGTGAGTAGCATGCTTCACAATTCCCTGATTGATTGATTGATTGATATTACTTGTTTGTTCTTCATTCAGATACTCACTCACATTTTTGATTATATCACCATGCCTGCAAAAAAAAACTAGCTTCACTGAGCAAGAGTTTACAGTCATGGTGAAATCAATCATTATTAGAGTAGACTCTGGTAAGTTAAACTTCAATAACTGCCACAATATCACATAGTGCTGTTTGCTCTCAATTCTGCTTGTTCTATTCTGTTCTCTATCTACTTTCCTACAATGCAGTACTCAAAGTATCTGAGATGTTGGTTTGTCTGTCGCAATGTGTATTTCCATTAAAGTGTCTATCCAGGACCCATGATATGTGTGAAAATGTACAGGTCCATCACAAACGCGAGTTGCTAACAGCTATGCTACACTGATTGTTTTTCAAGTGTTGTTAAAGTGACATTGAAGTGACAACAACTACTATGAGGCCTTGTCACTCCAACTCTAACCGAGATGCAACACTGTTTTTGCCCTTTCTCGCTTGCCTACCATGTTACAACTGATGTTAACTGTTCATGTAGGTTACTATTACTCAAGTGTTGCCAAAGTCTCACTGAAGTGACTACAAATACCATGAGGCATTGTCAATCCATCTCTAAACAAGATGCTACACTGCTTCTGCCCCTTCTCACCTGTCTCCCATATTACAACTGATGTTAACTGTACATGGTGGTTACCATTAGTCAAGTGTTGCTAAAGTGAGACCGGAGTGACTTCAATTATCATGAGGCGTTGTCACTCTAACCAGATGCTAGACTCTTTTTGACCCTTCTCACTTGTCTCTCATTTTACAACTGATCTTCACACATCATGAGCTGTGCAAGCTACAGACAAGGTTCCACTAAGATATATGTATGCATACTTTGCATGCTGGTGTCCTGGAACCACCAAGGGGAACTGTTGATGGCATGAGTGACACCATAACAACAGTGTACCCCGCATATATATCAGCCATGAAGGAAAATCAGCTCATTAGCTTGTCACATGATAAGCAATCCTACATATATAAACAAACTGGGTATTTGCCTAAACATGACACAACTAGTCCTTGAAAATGGACAAAATCACATGGTATGACTACACTGTGTTGGTAGCTGTGTTTTGGAGCTATCCCTTCAGCGAAAATGCCACATAACTTCACATCTAATGAGCTATTGTAATCTAATACTTTGATTGAATGCCTACAAATGTCTAGTAACCAACTTAAACTCCATGCAAATAGCTGACAATACTAATATCTAATTATTTTATTCCATTTTAGGTATCCATGACACAAACAACGTGGATGTATGTACCTCACTTACAGCATTAACTATGTCAACCATTTCTCAGCAGGTTGATCCACAACTGCACCAGAACAGCAGTTGGAAACCCAACAAAGTGCCTCTCCTTCCCAGCAAACTCCCTCAGTGATGACAATGCTCCTGAAGGGGTGGACCTGGATGATGGTCATGGCCCATCTAGTCAGCCTGGACAGATGCCAACAGTGGGGCTCACTGTACCCACAACCATATCTCCCACCACAGCTATGACAACACCAACCACTCACAGAGGAACCATGACCCAGTAGGATGGTGGAATCTGTGCCTAGAAGAGAAGTTCTGGGTAGGCATTGTAGGTGGGTTAATAGGGGTCCCCAGAAGGAGCCCACTGAGGACATGAACGCCCAGGCTGCCATCACCCAAGTTCTGGGAGTCTACCAGTACTCCCAAAGTGTGAAGGAAAAACTTTTGACTAATATTTGGGAAATAAATTAGCTGCAGCAGGACACATACCAGGAGGTTGCTGGCACCGGATCTGCAGTGGCCCATACCCACACTGGGGTGGCCTGCATCCACACTGAGGTGGCCTGGGTCCACGCAGAGATGGCCAGCATCCCCAAAAAGTTAGCCTGCTTGGTTGGGGTGCTGAGGGACATAAATACCACCATCTGGAGGGGTTTTTCAACTTGCTTCTGCCACTTCCTGTGGCCCAAGTATATCCGTGCCATCAACATCTGCCATAGCCACAAGAAGGGAAACCCGGACAGAGAATGAATCGCTTGCAAGCTCCCCTGTCTCAGAAGCTCCAGATTGGGCTCAACGTGTATTGTGCTACTTTAATGTGTGCTATTAAGTTTACTGAACGTACTTTTGCCTCTAGCCTCATAAAGAGACTAGAGGGATGCGTTTAGAATAAATACATATATTTTATATATATATCTAGTGAGGTTCTCCTTTCATTTGGTCATTCACGAGATTATAGACTGGTAAAACAAGCTGCTTTACATTCCTCGAAGACTTAGCCTGAAGGATGCTCTCCACAGCTACACTAGAATAGCTTTGTATAAAGGTTGTCTTTAGCCTACCATCAATAAGGGTCATTTGGACTGGTGCAAGGTGCCCACTAGAATAGTGGACAGCATATGCCAGGCCAACTTCTCACACTGGATGTAGCTTTCCATATGTCTCCACATTGCTGTAAGCACCTCTGTAAGGAGCTGACTGAACATCGGGTGTAACATTCCACCAGTAATAGCATATAACAAAACGATGTCACTAGAAAAATAATATAACAATATAATGTCCAAAAGTTCCAATAATATCAAAGCAAAGGCAACACACTATGTTGTTCATGGATATTCTTTAGCACATTGCGCTCTTACGCCCTGGAGATTCTGCCTTTAAACTATTGTGGTGTTGCAGTCGATCTCTTCTTCCATAGGCGCCCACAGCAGAACAAAGATCACTCAGCACGACAGCCGAAGCCAGAACACAGCAGGAGTCGATGCCCAAGCGAGACCGCACCTGCTGCCAAACAGAGGAATTGTGAACATGCAGTGAAGGGCAGGGCTCGTTTTATACATCGGCCCCTCCCAACATGGCATCCTTGTTCTAACACCTGTGACCTGCAGTTCCCAACAGGGACTCTGCTGCTGCAGACATTGGAAGTCTGCGATTCATGTCTGTGGAGCAAAAAGGCATCAAAACACAGGCAATATGGGTCTTTACCCATAAAATAAGAACAGGGAGATGCTTCATGAGCTGTAAGAAAATAACAAGGAAGCCCAGGAAGCCAAATATGTATTGGACATGCCATGAGTCTAGGCAGCACCACCAGTATTTGGGTAGGATACTATAAACCTTGCCACAGAGTCTATGAGGGCAGTACCGGTGGCGATATAGGGAAAACATAACTGAAGCAGTTCTTGGGCCGCAGAGCGAGATCATTACACATATCCACTCAGTCTCTTCATCTATTGCATCCAGACAGATCATCACCCATCAGAAGCAGGGAGTGTGAAATGCCATTGCCCAGAAAGTGCAGCAAGTCCCTTGGGGTTTATCACTAGAGTAGCATCCTCTGAACACCTGTCTGCACCACAGCTCCCTGGCGCATACTGGAGATACCTGTTGGGCTATTTGGCCCTCAGGGACCCTCAGTATTGAAAGAGAATTAATTCCCCAACCTAAAACACACCATGGGGCGTGTTTTCACAGTGGTGAAGGAAGGGGTCTTGACCTGAGGTGACATGTCTGCAAACACGCCCTGTGGCGCGTTTTAAGTTAGAAAATGAATTCCTCCTCAATCCTGTGGCTCCATGGGGGCCAAATAGCCCACCAGGTACCTCCAGTATGCGCAGGGGGGCTGCGTTGCAGAGAGGTGTTCAGAGGCCACGCCCCTTTTTACAACACTCTGCAACTCAGCTCCGTGGGGCATCATCCCCTTTGGTTTTACCCAACCCAAGGTGTCATCATGACTGAAGCGGACCATAAAATGTAAAAAGATTTATTTACCAACAAATTGTCATTTTAAATAAGTATTTATTACCAAATAATAAACCATGGATTTAATTTTTGTTGCAATACGGTATTTAGATGTGCCTTGTGCACTTAGTCTCAGTTGATTTTAACAAACAAAATGTACCAGAAATTTACTATGTTTTTAATATTTTCATATTCTACTGCAATGGATTTAAGTAAGTAAGCAATTATTCAGTAAACTTCAGCTTAAACCTCTTACGGCTTTGACTGGTTTATTAGTTGTAGATATGCAGCCTGAGGATGGTGTTTACGGCTTTGACTGTTTTATTAGTTGTAGATATGCAGCCTGAGGATGGTGTTCTGACCAGGCCAATGTGGACTGGAAATTTCCCTAGCCATGGGTGGTGTCTGGTACTTTAATCACAACACTCCCTAGCACACGTATGGTTATAATAAAGTTCATATATATCAGTGTTTCCACAAGTTCTTGCTGGAAAAGTAGAGAAGACTTCTTATTCTTATAAATCAATTCCAAGTTTTATTCTTGATTACTGGAAGACGTTTCACCCAGCCAACACGTGTTTCGTCGTAATTGGGAATGTAACCCACAACTTTTTCAAGGCTGTACAAAGTAAAAGACAAAAGTTGTATATCGCAAGTGTATATATAAATTCATATTTCTAGTTAGTTTATACACCTGTTGCACATCTCTAAGTACTTTTTAGAGATGTCCCTCACCGTGATTCAAACAATGCTCTAAAGTGCTTATTGTGTGCGGTGGTAATACAGAATTGAAGAGTAACACACAAATTCATATACATTATAGAATAACACAGAATGTACCTCTGAGAATTCAGATGGTCTATGAGCCTGGTATATGGTTGAGAGACTAAGTGCATATTTGTTTGTTAGTCTTTATGTTTTAGTGGGGGGCATAATAAAATCCGAGTAGGTTTATAGTGATCTATTTAGAGAAATCATGCACAAATGTATTAGTAGTGTCATAATATATATTAGATACCTATTTTCAGATCTGTAATCTCTTGTCTGTAAGTGAATAAATGGATACAATCATTGGTACTGGTACTCCTAATTACTTATCTGTTTAAGGTATCTATCGGTATTAGGTTTCACTTACGTGAAATGCGGTGATAATTCCAACCCGCATAGGGATTCTACGAGGGACTTGGAATATCTCTTAAATTTCTTCTTATCTGTATCCAAATCGATTATTATGGCTGTAAGAGTGTAAATATATGTATTATAGTTACTGACATTATATAAGGTCTGCTACAGGTTGTATAGGTCCATTACCTAACAATTAATCTGAGCACAGTGGATACTATTTTAGAATGATGTCCCCAACCTTCAATTATCTCCACTGTGAAAAATCCCGCACCAGCTGGTTGTCATTTATCAAATGATCTTAATCTAGTATCATTACCATCTGAAATATTATCATTAATGTCCCATTTGTAGTAAACTACGTAAAAGACAATGTTAGTAAAAAGAATACTAGTTTTCTCAATAAGTTACATTGTTATGGGACTATCTGTAACTTATAAAAGGTTATTTTTATTTTGAACTCACTATATGAGCCACATCTCAATTGCTCTCGCAACTATCTTACCTTTCGCCTATGGTCCATGCTCGGTTCTCACTCTATCTGTCCCCCGTTCATTCGAAGCGTGTATGCTCGAGTACGCCTAGCTCTGCTTGCTCCGAGGTTTTGTAATTTGATTTCCAGGTGAGTGCTGGTTAGTGATAGGCTGATTAGTTTACGGTACTGCCTCATGGATCATGACGTGAATTTAGAAAGGGAAAATTCTTAGTTTGTGTGGCGGCCATTTTTAAGTGTCACTACCGCACTTGCTCTATGTATATATATATCATTTAAACGGTATATATTCTAGTCTTCTTTTTATCATTAGGGAATTATTTAGGTCATATATTTAATCCATTAGTTGCGAATCTAGTGTCCAGCGATTTTACTTAATAAAAAATCAAATCGGAATATTACTAGGTATGTATCATGATATATACGAGTAAAAGAAATCACTGATATACCTGATCATAAACGAATACTTCTCATATCCAATTGTGAAATCGTATTATACCAAAAGCTATGTCCAGAAAACCCTCGGCCATATTGTAAGATCCAGCTGTAGAAAGGAATGATTGGTGATGATACTAGTAGTATAAAATTGGTAATAGGTAGCTGGTCTGTAACTACTTGAAGTAAAATAATAATCTGTTTTGTATCGCAGTGATTGTGATAGTGGTTGTGAGTAATAATGAAATATAAGAATTTACAGTTTGTGTTCAGCAAGCATGCATTGGTACTCTTTATCTCATGTGTGTGGATATAACTATGGCATAATCTATCAGGTGATCTACTAGTCTCTCCATCTAATAAGGATCAGTACATGGTTATGTTACTGACATTAGAGCATGTGAATAACTGTCAGTCTTGTTACACCTGACTTACATTCTTCGTAATATGCTTCTTTTATTGATATCAGAAAATTGATCCATAATGCATCATATATACTTTACTTTTTATATTGAGTAAGGGATCCTATTGTTAAATAAATCTCTTTTACCCCAATTAACATATAGATGTCATGTGTTATGTGTTATGGTCAACCTATCTTCCTAGGAAGTAGTGTAGCTCATGGTCAATGTTTAGGCCCAGTTCAACACTTCGCATTTTCATAATCCATTGGTCCTCTCTACGTCTCAATGTCAATTCTCTGTTGCCACCCCTTGGGTGTCTTGGTGTGTGTTCTATTCCAAAGAATTCAAATGATCGATTTGTCGTTTGAGCGTGACAGATTGACACATGTGCAGCCACTGGGTACCTCATGTCTCCTTGTTTGACCGCTCTTATATGTTCATTGATTCTTTCCCTCAGTGTCCTTATGGTGCTGCCTATGTATCTTTTCCCACATTTGCAGTCTAGAGCATAAATTACGTATTTGGACAGACAGTTTATGTTGGTATAGATTTGGTATTGTTTTTTATCTGGTCCTTCAAATTTAGTTTTCTTTTTGCAGGCCCATTTAAAAGCACTGCAGTTGCTACAACTGTAAAACCCTGTTGTATGTCTGTTAAACCATGTTTCTTTGGGTTTCTTAGTAGGGTAACTAGGACTTAGTATGTTTATCAGTGTCCTTCCTTTCCTGTAGGTCAAAGTCGGTGTTGCAGATATGTGTTTTGTAAGTGATGTGCCCATTTTTAAAAGGTGCCAATGTTTGTTGAGGCTTTTCTTTAGAATTCCTGACCAGTTATTAAAACCCGTCACTTTTCTGATTTTATCATCCTTGTTTTTCTCTTTAGGCTTGTCCTTCAATGTGTCATTCGCTTGACTTTGTCTATTCTTTGTTCTGCCATCTTTAGTAGTTTTTTGATGTAACCCCGGTTTTCAAATCTATTCAGAATTGCTTTTTTGTTGGTTACAAATTCTTCATCCCTACTGCAGTTGCGGCGTGTTCTTATAAGTTCCCCATATGGTAATGCTCTGATCTGATGTTTGGGGTATGCACTTGATGCATGGAGTAAAGAATTGCAGGCTGTAGGTTTACGATCAGTCTGCTATGGATTTTGTCATTGTGTAAATAGAACTCCACGTCAAGGAAAGATATTTTGGTATTGCTGTATTCCATGGTAAATTTAATGTTAAGATCAGTGTCAATAAGATATGTAAGGACACTTTCTAGTTTGTCAGCTGTGCCTGTCCAAATCATGATACAGTCATCTATATATCTGCCCCAAAATAAAATTGAATCATTCCATTCTGTGCCTGCAGAGCCCCAGATTCTCGTCTCCTCATACCAACCCATCACGAGGTTGGCATATGACAGCGAGAATCTGGAGCCCATGGCTAGTCCTTGTTTTTGTCTGTACCATTGGTCTTTGTAGATAAAGGCATTTTTATCCAATATAATCTCTACCATTTTTAGGATCTTTTCCGTGTGTAGCCATGAGCTTGCTGTTCTTCTGCTGAGCATTTTCTTTACGGCAGTTAAACCAATGTCTCTTTTGATATTGGTGTAAAGCGATATTACATCGAGGGTAACCATAAGCATGTTCTCTTCCCAGCCTAGATCTGCCATAATGCCCAGGATGTGTTTTGTATCTCTTATGAATGATGGGAGGTTCGTTACCAGTGGTTTAAGGAATATGTCCACATATTCCGAAATTCTCTCAGTCGGACCCCTATGCCTGATATAATAGGTCTTCCTGGGGGGAATGTGCTTTTCTTGTGTACTTTTGGTACTGTGAAAATGCACGGATATGTTGGTCGGTCTACTTTCAGATATGTGAGTTCATTATCATCCAGTAGACTCATTCCATGCCATCTTTTTAGGTGTTGATTAATGTAGTCAGTCAGTTTCCATATAGGGTTATAGTGTAATGTTTCATAGCATTTACTGTCCCCTAATTGTGTTAATATCTCTTGGTCAGAGTCAATAGTTTTCATGATCACCATATTTCCTCCCTTATCTGCTTCTCTTATAGTTAATTCACTATTATTACTCAGTTTCTTAAGGGCTGTTCTTTCATTTGGTGTCAGATTGTCTCTATGGATATGTGTTGCCGTTTCTCTGTTTTCATGTTTGTCAAGATCTGCACATACTAATTTATAAAACAGATCTATGCTATTGCCTGCTGTCAGTATTGGTGTCCATCTGGATTTGTCTTTAAGATTACTTGTGATGTTAAAATCTGTAATGATGCCCAAATCTCTCATGATCATGTCTGTTGTTATTACCTCATCCTCACAATCCGTTATGGACATCAATAATCTAGTATTTTGTATATCTTCTATAGATTGTTCATCCCCAAGTTTGACTGCAATTATTTATTTGCTGTTATGTTCATTTCAAAATGTTTTTTGAGCTTTAACCGTCGCACAAATCTGAAAAGATCCACTTTAGCTGTTGGCGGTGTGAAACGTCTTCCAGTTATCAAGAATAAAACTTGGAATTGATTTACAAGATTAAGAAGTCTTCTCTACTTTTCCAGCAAGAACCTGTGGAAACACTGATATATATGAACTTTATTATAACCATACGTGTGCTAGGGAGTGTTGTGATTCAGATGCAGTAGCTAAATTTTAAGGAATAGTGGTTCCTTTTACCTTATAGCACCGTTAAATAAAACCATATCAAATATACTGTGTTACCTTCTAAGTGGCGCCAACAAACCTATAATAAACCACTGCCGAGTATAATGTGTCTGCTACTTTACTTTTATGTGTAACTTCTGACTGAAAACTTAGGGCCACCTTGTCTCCATGCAAGCTATAGTAAACATTGTCAGTGGAAAGATCTGTGCACATTTGATAATGTTATTGATAAAAGCTGTTTGTACATTGAGTTTACACACATGTCTTACACCTATTTCAACTGTCTTTTCAGCATCAACCGAGGCAAGCAAAGGAGACTGTGTGAACGACGGTGAGGATGCAGCTGGCCACAGTGCCTCCAGTCAGGAGATTGACACAGATAGATGCAGTGGCAGAGAAGGTAAGGGTGGGGTTCGCTGGAGCCCCATGATTTGAAGTCATCTGCATCTGTGTCGACCTCCAGTGGCAACTCCCTGGTGGTGGTGGTGGAGAACCGGGCCTTATGGGCCTAGCGGCGCAGGGCACGCCTGAGATCTCCGGTTTCACCTGCCTTGTTGGACAGAGACACGAGACACTCTGTTGGGCGTGGAAAATCAGGTTTATTAGCTTCAGCTAAGCACAGTTATCCAAGAAGTACTGGGTAGGTTCTTAGGAGACTGCCACTTAACTCTGTGTCGTACAATCCTTTATACTACACATATTTACGACATGTATTCTCAACACATACAAAACTAACCAATAGGAGAAGTTGGAAAACAAGCTATCGAATGTCCCAAATACGCCCTTCTTTCAAACCCCACGTTCTCTCCTCCCCTCAAGTTAATCAATGCTAGTGCATTTAATTCAATTTGCAGGTGGCAGGACGTATTTGCGTGTTTCAAAGGATAGTTGTGTAACAAGAGAATACAGGGAGAGAATAGCGAAGGCCAGTCAAACAAGATAAAGTATAGGAAGAATGGAGAGACTCAAACAGTCAACTGAAACAGGGATCAATCAGACTAGACATGGATTAACAAACTCGGCCAGTCCCTGGCATCGGTTTTGTAAACAAGGACAGAGGGTTACTTTTTAACAGAAGGGACGCACAACAGCTAAGAAAGCAAAAACACCATGTTCGCCGTGCCGCCTGAGTAAAGGCAACACAAAATGGTGGCTAGATACAAAATGGCGGCTGAATACGAAGCGAAGTCGAAAATCGCAGAACCTTAGACCCTCCTTTTGCCATTACTCAGGCAAAACACAAAGAACTCAAGTTAGTCTGAGTCAATGTCAATGGTCATGAGGTCATTGAGCTGTTGCTGCAATATCATCTTAATGTTCTCTGTTTTCTGTGACACAGGCTATGGGACACACAAGGTGGCACAAAGATCACAGATGGCCGGGTCACACTGCAAACAGAGACAACAAGAGAAAATGATGGTTAAAATCATCCCGAGGAAAGTTAACACTTTCCATCCCCAAGTGGACAGTTGTCCCCAAAACCATCCCATCACAGACCAATCTCCTGCGTCCTGGTGAATAGACTCGAAGATCACGTGTAGCTTAGAAATGGCTTGGTATACTGGAAGAGCATTATCAGGAATATAAATAGACCCAATCAATTTACAGACTCCTCCTCTATCTGCAAGGACAATGTCTAAAACCATTCGGTTTTGCAAAGTCATAAGACGATCCGCCTGAAGTTCGGCTGTCAGATTGCTTAAGGCTCCGGAAGTTACATTTATTGTAGCCTCGACAACACAAACTAACTGTCTAATGTTTCTGCTATTGGCCATTGGGACCCAAAAAAGAAGAAACCCTTTGATAAAGTCTCCTCCCTCTTGTCCAGCTGTGTCCTTAGAATCAATAACCCCTCTGCCATATCTTTTTCTATGATGACCTGAAGGAGCAGTGTATGTAGGGGGGAGAAGGAAAGCCACATAACACGTTCCTGAAAAATAGGTGGAAAGCCATGTATAGGCTCTATCGTGACAGACAAAATATGTATCTTGAGATGGTACCAACGGTGAAGAAATCAGGGATGAATTGATATATGTATGGGAACAAACACTCTTTTCCTGTTTGTTCTTTTTATTCTGATCATTTATCTGCAGACATAAGCTACCTTTATGAGGTATGGTCCAAATTGGCAAAGATCTTCTTTGTTTAGCTTTATCAGTGAGGCTAGTAATGTAACGAGTCACATTCCAACAATCATACACTGGTTTCTCGCCAACGGGAATCTTACCAATCTCGGCAATTTTAGCCATAGTCACTATTCCCTTTATCAGAGAACTATGACTAAAATTTGCTCCACCATTATGTGGACCACCAAAAGGATGTCGAAGCTGGTTTTGGTATGCATTGGAAAACGTAGCCAAATAAGCCCAAGCAGAACGTTCATAGGAAAACGGAAGGACTAAATACGGCATCCCTTTCTCAGCATTATGGGGCATAAGCCCACAAACCCAACACTCAGTAGTGTTGACTACCAGTTGATGCTGATGTAACAACTGGATAAATGAATTGTTGAAATATTCCATTCTCCTGACTTGCTCATGATCTGGGAGTGTGTAGAATTTGTGCGAAGAAGTAGTAGGAGAAGAAAACAAAGGAACAGAAGCTGGAGCAGGTGCTTGCTGCATAGTGTGGACAACCCAACCCACACAAGCTAATAAAACACATAAACATACTGAAATACATAGTGCTACGCCACATCGACTAAATAACAATTTCTTGTACTTAAATTTCATGGCAAATTTTTTATCACTCTCTTCCACTTTATTATCCATTCTCTAAGGCGTTGCTCACGGCAATCTTCCTAGATCACTTAGTTGTGGGTATTAGCCGTCCTATGATACTGCAAGTCCTGCAGACCTATGTCACTACTCAGGTCACAGCCTAAGACTCCTTCCGTGACCCTGAAACTTGATGGATAGTGAAAAAGAGAAATGTCTTTTACAAAAGGAGTAACCAAAAGGAAAAAGAAAAAAGTGTTCAATTAGTGTTCAATTGTCTTTAGACAACCTAGATCTTAGGTTGTACCGTGTCTTACCAGGTATCGTTTGGTCTCGAAGCAAAGTCTCTGGATTCGTGTGTCTAGTTTCAAATGCGTCGGTACAGCTTCCTGTAACACATCGTCATCTTCTTTCTCAGAACTTGTCCAGTCCAGGCGTGCACTACTGAAAGGTACAAATCGGGGTACTTTCTCACTTTCGCTATCTCCTATGCCTTCTTGGACCCACTGGTCGTAAGGTAAAGGCAAGGGTACCCTTTTACAGTGTATGCCGTGGACCCAGTTTTTCTTCCCGACGACCTTCACTGCAGTACGAGTCACAAGAAGCACTTGTCGCGGCAGTCCCCAACGAGGTTCCAAGTTCTGTTTCCTCTGGAAATTTTTGATGCAGACAAAATCTCCAGGTCGGATGGAATGACCTGGATCTGAGGAAGCCTCCGGCAAAGCGTTCTGAAACTATTGGTGAATAACACGTAATTTAGTGGTGAGGTCATGCAAGTAATCAATCAACAATGGGTATGGAATATCTGAATATTTCTTAGGTCGAGTGACTCCCCAGACATTGGCTGGGTGCCCAAAAACAACCTCATAAGGACTAAGTCCCAAACGAGAATGTACAGTTGTTCTTGTAGAGAGAAGTGCCAAAGGCAAAGTATCGGGCCAGGCAAGGCCCGTGCTGGCATGGATCCTTGCTAACTTGAGCTTGAGAGTGCCATTATAGCACTCTACCAAACCCGCTGACTGTGGGTGGTTTGCCGCATGAAATTTCTGTCTAATGCCAAGACCCGCATACACCTTTTGCATAATTTGACCCACAAATTCACTTCCATTGTCACTCCAGACAATGCGCGGCAAACCAAACCTCGGGAAAAATTCTTTCAAGAGGACTTTGGCAGTGGACAATGCAGTATTATCCTTTAGGGGGTAGGCCTCTATCCATCTGGAAAAGACACAGACCACCACCAAAACATACTTGAGGTTATTGGAACGTTCCATGTGAATGTAATCAATTTGTAATACCTCAAACGGATACGTAGGGGGAGCAAAATGACCTGGCAGAGTTGGGGTTCCCTTTCCTGGATTATGCATCAAGTAAACAATACAATGCTTTACAACATTTTCTGCACATCTGGGGATACTTTCATTCTGCCATACTGGAGCCAAAAGCTTGCATATTCCTTTTGCACTGATATGAGCTGGACCATGCGCCATAGTAACTACAGGTAGTACATAGGCATCTGGTAACAGCCAATGTTGGTGTTCCGACAATTCCGTCCAACATCCTGTTTCATCCAACATTCCTGTACTTTCTCTCCACTTAATCAATTCTTTCTCAGTTGCTTCTGCTTGGATCATTTTCACACTTTCTACTGTGTCCTCACACATACCTCCTTCTCTGACCCAGTTTGCAGGACCTGCAACATACACACGACTTGTAGCATCTCTCGCCGTTTCTTTCGCTACCTCGTCTGCAAACGCATTCCCACGACCCACATCATCAGTGATTCTTTTATGTGCACTGCACTTCACAATCGCTATCTGAATAGGCAAAGCAAGTGATTCAAGAAGGTCAGTTACCAACTGACCATGCTGTATTTTAGTCCCATGGGAAGTAAAGAATCCTCTTTCCTTCCACAAACGACCGAAGCTATGAGCCACGCCAAAGGCATATTGGCTATCGGAGTAAACAGTCACTCTCTTTCCTTTCGCTAACACACATGCTCTCGTCAGTGCAATCAACTCAGCTGCTTGTGCTGAATTCTGTGTAATACGTGCAGCTTCTACTACTGTATACAATGTAGTAACAGCAAAGACTGCAGTCGTATCACCATTAGGAAGCTTGAAACAAGACCCATCCACTCATAGGATCCCATCCGGGTCCACAAGTGGTGTATCTTTTAGATCTATCCTGCCTTTAGTTTCTTCTTCTGTACAAAGAAAACAATCATGCTGTTCTTGTGTATCTGTTTCATCTAAAATGGGTAACAATGTGGCTGGATTTAAAACATTACAATGCTTGATATATATGTGGCTGGCCAAAAGCGCCAACTCATACCCAGACAGGCGAGCACTCGTGAGATGTTGCGTTTTCGTTCTATTCAAAAGAGTATCCACTGCATGTGGCACCATAACAATAAGAGTGTGATCCAATACCAATCCAGCAGATTGGTGAATGGAGATCGCTGCTGCTGCTGTTGCTCTGAGACAACTAGGCAATGCCTTGGCTACTGGATCCAAAGTAGCCGAAAAATAGGCACATAGCCTCTGTTTGTCTCCAAATTGTGGCGTTAAAACTGACAACGCACAACCTTCTCTTTCATGCACGTAGACTGTGAAAGGCTTACTATAATCTGGAGTACCCAACACAGGAGCAGAACACAAAGCAGTACGTAAATCAGAAAACCCCTTCTGATATTCATCAGTCCAAGGAAGAGGTTGGGGTGTATCTTTCAGAGTGAGTGCCAACAAAGGTTTAGCCAACAGGGAAAAATTCGGAATCCACTGTCTACAATAAGAGGTAATGCCCAGAAAGGCACGCACCTCCCTTTGTGTAGATGGTACAGACATTCGTGCAATTGCATGAATACATTCTGGGGTCAATCGCCTTCCCTCCTTCGACAAGAGATTACCTAAATACGTAACCTCTTGGCGACTATATTGTAATTTAGAAGGTGACACCTTATGATGTAAATTGGATAAGTGACGCAAAAGCAAAGCAGTCGCATTTTGACAAACATCCTCTGTATCGGCAGCCACTAACAGATCATCCACATACTGAATAAGAGTAGCAGCTGGAGGCAAAGAAAGAGCATCAAGTTGAGATTTCAAAGCCTGACTATAAATGAAGGGACTCTCACAATAGCCTTGAGGTGCACGCTTAAATCGAAGACTTCGGCCTCCGAGAGAGAAACCAAAGAGATCCCTACTTTCCTCAGCAATAGGAATGCTAAAGAAAGCATTTTTGAGGTCAATAACAGAAAACCAAACAGCCGAAGCAGATATCATTGTGAGCAAAGCAGTAATATCTGGGACAACAGGGAACTGAGGGACAACAATTTTGTTGACCTCTCGAAGATCGATCACAAAACGGTATACAGGAGGCTTAGAAGGATCAGTACGTTTAAGAACAGGCAGAACAGGACTATTGCAAACATTTCCTCTTGTTTGCTCAACCACACCCTTCTGATCCAAATCATAAACGATGGCCAACAAAGCTCGTTCACCATCACTGGAAATTTTATACTGAGGAATGCATGGTAGCTTAACATCAGGCTTAACAGTATTCACGTAAGGTGGAATTTTGAGTAAACCAACATCATTCGGACCTGTGGCCCAAAGCGTAGCAGGAAGTGAGCGCAATTCAAGTGGCAGTTCATGTTTAGACAAATACATAGGAGAGACCAATTTATCTCCCAAAGTAGGATGTACACCCGAAGGGGAACAATACAATGTTGCATGTAGACGTTTCAATAAATCCAAACCCAACAAATTCTCAACACAACCAGTAGTTAAAATGAGCAGGGCTTCCAAATCATAAGGACCAATGGAAATAGGCAAAGGACTGGAAACCGAGTTGCGAACTGGGGCGCCAGAGAATCCTACAGAAACGTTTGTTAAGTCTGACAAAGGTGCCCCAGGGAGTTTGGAGTGAATGATAGAACTTCTCATCGCACCAGTATCCAAAAGAACTGACTCTATAAAACCCAATGCAACAACGTTAACATAAGGCCCATTCTGATCCACTGGAACTGATACCACTCCCCTGCTTTGTGTATGGCTGTCCTAGCTAGTATGAAAATCCTGATTCTCACTTTCTGCACAATAGTCGTCATTGTAATATTGTGTAGACTGAGAATTCTGCTGATCAAAATAATTCATTGTATTCTGAGGGGGAAAGGAACGCTGTACTTGAGGCAACGCACCTCGCCCTCTACCCCTAGGTGCTGACTGAAAGCCACCACGGCCTCGTGGCCCTGGCAAGCCACCATTACGCTGCAATAAAACCGGACAACTATTCTTGAAATGACCTTCCTCTCTACAATAGGCACATTGATTAGGACCCAATGGAGGTCGCGGAACAAAAGGTACAGGTTTCTGTAACATCCTTTGAAACTGTGGGTACTGTTGCAACTGACGCTGAACAAAACAAGCCTGTTGCAAAAGAACCTTCGTCTTCAACTCTTTAGTCTTTTTCTCCATTTTATCTTTTTCTTCCTTATCCCTATTCTCATAGTACTGAGCAGTAGCTAATATCTGAGCAGACGATGAAACGGCCCAAGAACTCTGGGAATCTTTCAACTTATGCGACAATTCTGGAAGTAAATTAAACACAAATGTATCCACAAATAATCGCTGTCCACCCTCCGTACTCATATCTTGACCACTATGGTCAATGAACGTCTCCTCGAAATGAGTAAAGATATTGGAGACACTCTCATCTTTCTTCTGTTTACACGCAGCTAACTTATCCCAGTTAACGCGTAAGGCTGGCATCATCGTTTTCATTAAAGATATTATTCTACCAAGCAATCCTGTAATCAAATCATCGGGTTTAGCACCACCTACTTGTGCAGCTTCTGCGGAAGTTAAAGCCGCCCAAGTACCACCCAAAGCTTGATCGTGATCTTCCCTACGAATCCTAGCCCACAATGCTTGAGGGACTACATTTCCCATCAGCAAATCAATATCTGCCAAATTCATAACACACGCATCAACAGTCTGGGACAGTTCTTTATAATACCCAGCAGGATTCTTACGAGGGTCCGGTAAAGACTGTTTAAGCGCCAAGACTTCAGATCGTTTCCAAGGGACATGTACCCATATACACTGAAAATGACCAGGAACAGGCGGATTAGCACCTGGAACAGCATCTCTCCATATTGGAGGAACTTCTCGCATAGGATAGTGTTTTATTTTAAGCCGAACCGCAGGATCAGGTTTGAGAGAAGCTTGAGAGAAGATGGAAGACCTAAAAGTGACAAGTGTCTGGACGTTCTCTTCAACGTCAGGACCCACAATAAGTCCTTCATGAAATTTAGCCTGTATGTCAAACAAACCTTGAGGAGGTAAATCAAAATCCATATCACCCCATCCTTTAATGAGCACATTACACATAACATTAAAACATATCTCTGCGTGGGCGCATTCCACTGAAGAAAAGTATCTAAGATATCGCGCATACTATACTGTGGACCACTCATGATCCAATTGTGAGCGAGAGAGTCTAATCTAACTAGTTCATCAGAATCTGGAATTTGACTACGAGATTGCCTTCGGTACAAGATAGGAGTCAAATTAAGAGACCCAAAGAGAGGTGACAAAAGACCAGAAACAGTATTGACTAATCTTTTCCTAGCTGTAGGAGAATCTGACAGTAAAACAGGAGACAATGTATTAAGCACAGCAGGAGAAGGATCAATAGTTGTAAGAGAAACTGATGCTAAAGGAGACTGAGGGACAGAAACCGATGGCAAAGGAGATGGAGGTGGAATTACTGGAAGAGGCAATTGTGGAAGAACCAGAACAACTGGTTGAACAACAGGTTGCTGAACAATATGTTGTAATGGGGGTGCATTAGCACCTAATACATAAGGCGGAGGTAATCTCAACAAATGAGACATTAAGGGATCTTCATCAAGGTCTTTATTCTTTGGGGGAGAAGGCAATACAGGATAACATCTATCTATTGCCATACGATGCTGTCTTTCCGAGTCTTCAATCATCAGATCAGTCTCATTATTCCTGAGCTGTTGAGCAGCCTGTAAGATCAACATATCCTGCGCTTTCTTATCCCTTTTTGCCTGTTTAATTTCTTTCTGTTTGGCTTCCTTACGCCATAGGCTTCTAAATTATCTAATACATCAGGCTCAAAGCTACCATTTTGTGGCCACTGCAAAACACCCTCTTTCTTTGTGTATCAGATCCATGTTTTGTTAAAAATAATAGGACCAAGACCATGTTTCGAATAGAGCTCATAAGTGGGAGTTCTGACCGGAGGAATCGGACAAGAATCTTCTATTACAATCAAAACAGCAAAACTTTTGAAACTTACTAAGTCCAGGCATTTTGTAACGAACTGGACCGGTCACATTTCTGTCTAATGCCAAGACCCGCATACACCTTTTGCATAATTTGACCCACAAATTCACTTCCATTGTCACTCCAGACAATGCGCGGCAAACCAAACCTCGGGAAAAATTCTTTCAAGAGGACTTTGGCAGTGGACAATGCAGTATTATCCTTTAGGGGGTAGGCCTCTATCCATCTGGAAAAGACACAGACCACCACCAAAACATACTTGAGGTTATTGGAACGTTCCATGTGAATGTAATCAATTTGTAATACCTCAAACGGATACGTAGGGGGAGCAAAATGACCTGGCAGAGTTGGGGTTCCCTTTCCTGGATTATGCATCAAGTAAACAATACAATGCTTTACAACATTTTCCGCACATCTGGGGATACCTTCATTCTGCCATACTGGAGCCAAAAGCTTGCATATTCCTTTTGCACTGATATGAGCTGGACCATGCGCCATAGTAACTACAGGTAGTACATAGGCATCTGGTAACAGCCAATGTTGGTGTTCCGACAATTCCGTCCAACATCCTGTTTCATCCAACATTCCTGTACTTTCTCTCCACTTAATCAATTCTTTCTCAGTTGCTTCTGCTTGGATCATTTTCACACTTTCTACTGTGTCCTCACACATACCTCCTTCTCTGACCCAGTTTGCAGGACCTGCAACATACACACGACTTGTAGCATCTCTCGCCATTTCTTTCGCTACCTCGTCTGCAAACGCATTCCCACGACCCACATCATCAGTGATTCTTTTATGTGCACTGCACTTCACAATCGCTATCTGAATAGGCAAAGAAAGTGATTCAAGAAGGTCAGTTACCAACTGACCATGCTGTATTTTAGTCCCATGGGAAGTAAAGAATCCTCTTTCCTTCCACAAACAACCGAAGCTATGAGCCACGCCAAAGGCGTATTGGCTATCGGAGTAAACAGTCACTCTCTTTCCTTTCGCTAACACACATGCTCTCGTCAGTGCAATCAACTCAGCTGCTTGTACTGAATTCTGTGTAATACGTGCAGCTTCTACTACTGTATACAATGTAGTAACAGCAAAGGCTGCAGTCGTATCACCATTAGGAAGCTTGAAACAAGACCCATCCACTCATAGGATCCCATCCGGGTCCACAAGTGGTGTATCTTTTAGATCTATCCTGCCTTTAGTTTCTTCTTCTGTACAAAGAAAACAATCATGCTGTTCTTGTGTATCTGTTTCATCTAAAATGGGTAACAATGTGGCTGGATTTAAAACATTACAATGCTTGATATGTATGTGGCTGGCCAAAAGCGCCAACTCATACCCAGACAGGCAAGCACTCGTGAGATGTTGCGTTTTCGTTCTATTCAAAAGAGTATCCACTGCATGTGGCACCATAACAATAAGAGTGTGATCCAATACCAGTCCAGCAGATTGGTGAATGGAGATCGCTGCTGCTGCTGTTGCTCTGAGACAACTAGGCAATGCCTTGGCTACTGGATCCAAAGTAGCCGAAAAATAGGCACATAGCCTCTGTTTGTCTCCAAATTGTTGCGTTAAAACTGACAACGCACAACCTTCTCTTTCATGCACGTAGACTGTGAAAGGCTTACTATAATCTGGAGTACCCAACACAGGAGCAGAACACAAAGCAGTACGTAAATCAGAAAACCTCTTCTGACATTCATCAGTCCAAGGAAGAGGTTGGGGTGTATCTTTCAGAGTGAGTGCCAACAAAGGTTGAGCCAACAGGGAAAAATTCGGAATCCACTGTCTACAATAAGAGGTAATGCCCAGAAAGGCACGCACCTCCCTTTGTGTAGATGGTACAGACATTCGTGCAATTGCATGAATACGTTCTGGGGTCAATCGCCTTCCCTCCTTCGACAAGAGATGACCTAAATACGTAACCTCTTGGCGACAATATTGTAATTTAGAAGGTGACACCTTATGATGTAAATTGGATAAGTGACGCAAAAGCAAAGCAGTCGCATTTTGACAAACATCCTCTGTATCGGCAGCCACTAACAGATCATCCACATACTGAATAAGAGTAGCAGCTGGAGGCAAAGAAAGAGCATCAAGTTGAGATTTCAAAGCCTGACTATAAATGAAGGGACTCTCACAATAGCCTTGAGGTGCACGCTTAAATTGAAGACTTCGGCCTCCGACAGAGAATCCAAAGAGATCCCTACTTTCCTCAGCAATAGGAATGCTAAAGAAAGCATTTTTGAGGTCAATAACAGAAAACCAAACAGCCGAAGCAGATATCATTGTGAGCAAAGCAGTAATATCTGGGACAACAGGGAACTGAGGGACAACAATTTTGTTGACCTCTCGAAGATCGATCACAAAACTGTATACAGGAGGCTTAGAAGGATCAGTACGTTTAAGAACAGGCAGAACAGGACTATTGCAAACATTTCCTCTTATTTCCTCAACCACACCCTTCTGATCCAAATCATAAACGATGGCCAACAAAGCTCGTTCACCATCACTGGAAATTTTATACTGAGGAATGCATGGTAGCTTAACATCAGGCTTAACAGTATTCACGTAAGGTGGAATTTTGAGTAAACCAACATCATTCGGACCTGTGGCCCAAAGCGTAGCAGGAAGTGAGCGCAATTCAAGTGGCAGTTCATCTTTAGACAAATACATAGGAGAGACCAATTTATCTCCCAAAGTAGGATGTACAACCGAAGGGGAACAATACAATGTTGCATGTAGACGTTTCAATAAATCCAAACCCAACAAATTCTCAACACAACCAGTAGTTAAAATGAGCAGGGCTTCCAAATGATAAGGACCAATGGAAATAGGCAAAGGACAGGAAACCGAGTTGCGAACTGGGGTGCCAGAGAATCCTACAGAAACGTTTGTTAAGCCTGACAAAGGTGCCCCAGGGAGTTTGGAGTGAATGATAGAACTTCTCATCGCACCAGTATCCAAAAGAAATGACTCTATAACACCCAATGCAACAACGTTAACATAAGGCCCATTCTGATCCACTGGAACTGATACCACTCCCCTGCTTTGTCTATGGCTGTCCTAGCTAGTATGAAAATCCTGATTCTCACTTTCTGCACAATCGTCGTCATTGTAATATTGTGTGGACTGAGAATTCTGCTGATCAAAATAATTCATTGTATTCTGAGGGGGAAAGGAACGCTGTACTTGAGGCAACGCACCTCGCCCTCTACCCCTAGGTGCTGACTGAAAGCCACCACGGCCTCGTGGCCCTGGCAAGCCACCATTACGCTGCAATAAAACCGGACAACTATTCTTGAAATGACCTTCCTCTCTACAATAGGCACATTGATTAGGACCCAATGGAGGTCGCGGAACAAAAGGTACAGGTTTCTGTAACATCCTTTGAAACTGTGGGGGCTGTTGCAACTGACGCTGAACAAAACGAGGGGGATAAGCCTGTTGCAAAAGAACCTTCGTCTTCAACTCTTTAGTCTTTATCTCCATTTTATCTTTTTCTTCCTTATCCCTATTCTCATAGTACTGAGCAGTAGCTAATATCTGAGCAGACGATGAAACGGCCCAAGAACTCTGGGAATCTTTCAACTTATGCGACAATTCTGGAAGTAAATTAAACACAAATGTATCCACAAATAATCGCTGTCCACCCTCCGTACTCATATCTTGACCACTATGGTCAATGAACGTCTCCTCGAAACGAGTAAAGAAATCGGAGACACTCTCATCTTTCTTCTGTTTACACGCAGCTAACATATCCCAGTTAACGCGTAAGGCTGGCATCATCGTTTTCATGAAAGTTATTATTCTACCAAGCAATCCTATAATCAAATCATCGGGTTTAGCACCACCTACTTGTGCAGCTTCTGCAGAAGTTAAAGCCGCCCAAGTACCACCCAAAGCTTGATCGTGATCTTCCCTACGAATCCTAGCCCACAATGCTTGAGGGACTACATTTCCCATCAGCAAATCAATATCTGCCAAATTCATAACACACGCATCAACAGTCTGGGACAGTTCTTTATAATACCCAGCAGGATTCTTACGAGGGTCCGGTAAAGACTGTTTAAGCACCAAGACTTCAGATCGTTTCCAGGGGACATGTACCCATATACACTGAAAATGACCAGGAACAGGCGGATTAGCACCTGGAACAGCATCTCTCCATATTGGAGGAACTTCTCGCATAGGATAGTGTTTTATTTTAAGCCGAACCGCAGGATCAGGTTTGAGAGAAGCTTGAGAGAAGATGGAAGACCTAAAAGTGACAAGTGTCTGGACGTTCTCTTCAACGTCAGGACCCACAATAAGTCCTTCATGAAATTTAGCCTGTATGTCAAACAAACCTTGAGGAGGTAAATCAAAATCCATATCACCCCATCCTTTAATGAGCACATTACACATAACATTAAAACATATCTCTGCGTGGGCGCATTCCACTGAAGAAAAGTATCTAAGATATCGCGCATACTATACTGTGGACCACTCATGATCCAATTGTGAGCGAGAGAGTCTAATCTAACTAGTTCATCAGAATCTGGAATTTGACTACGAGATTGCCTTCGGTACAAGATAGGAGTCAAATTAAGAGACCCAAAGAGAGGTGACAAAAGACCAGAAACAGTATTGACTAATCTTTTCCTAGCTGTAGGAGAATCTGACAGTAAAACAGGAGACAATGTATTAAGCACAGCAGGAGAAGGATCAATAGTTGTAAGAGAAACTGATGCTAAAGGAGACTGAGGGACAGAAACCGATGGCAAAGGAGATGGAGGTGGAATTACTGGAAGAGGCAATTGTGGAAGAACCAGAACAACTGGTTGAACAACAGGTTGCTGAACAATAGGTTGTAATGGGGGTGCATTAGCACCTAATACATAAGGCGGAGGTAATCTCAACAAATGAGACATTAAGGGATCTTCGTCAAGGTCTTTATTCTTTGGGGGAGAAGGCAATACAGGATAACATCTATCTATTGCCATACGATGCTGTCTTTCCGAGTCTTCAATCATCAGATCAGTCTCATTATTCCTGAGCTGTTGAGCAGCCTGTAAGATCAACATATTCTGCGCTTTCTTATCCCTTTTTGCCTGTTTAATTTCTTTCTGTTTGGCTTCCTTACGCCATAGGCGGAAAGAGTCAAACATTGCCGGCCGGGCTTTTCTCTTAAACAAAATTGCTTCTAAATTATCTAATACATCAGGCTCAAAGCTACCATTTTGTGGCCACTGTAAAACACCCTCTTTCTTTGTGTATCAGATCCATGTTTCATTAAAAATAATAGGACCAAGACCATGTTTCGAATAGAGCTCATAAGTGGGAGTTCTGACCGGAGGAATCGGACAAGAATCCTCTAGCTGGGAACCCCTATTACAATCAAAACAGCAAAACTTTTGAAACTTACTAAGTCCAGGCATTTTGTAACGAACTGGACTGGTCACAAACTTCAAGGGGTTTAAGGCAATGAACACAGCACAAACGTACTTACCCCTCGGCTTCGACTAATGCATTTGTCGAATAACAAAAACCAAAACAAAGAGGTGGGCGCTACCCACGTATACTTAACTAAGTGTTTTCTTACGCCAACAGATGTCCGTCTAATGTCTCGCGATACCAATCATCACCAAAGGGCCAAGGCAGGGCGACAGTCAGGGCAGCAGTCGTCAGCGGCCGTCGGAAAGGAGTAGCCGCGCTGCAAAAGACTTTCGGTCCACTTCGACATACAGGGTCGCTTGGCGTGGTTCGCGAATCCTCCAGAATTTGCTTGCGAGGCTCCTCACGATCTTCGGGCTGAACCACTACCACTGAAGTCGCCCACACGTTGGGTGCCAGTTGGAGAACCGGGCCTTATGGGCCTAGCGGCGCAGGGTACGCCTGAGATCTCCGGTTTCACCTGCCTTGTTGGACAGAGACACGAGACACTCTGTTGGGCGAAGAAAATCAGGTTTATTAGCTGCAGGTAAGCACAGTTATCCAAGAAGTACTGGGTAGGTTCTTAGGAGACTGCCACTCCAAGGCATAGAATCCTTTATACTACACATATTTACGACATGTATTCTCAACACATACAAAACTAACCAATAAGAGAAGTTGGAAAACAAGCTATTGAATGTCCCAAATACGCCCTTCTTTCAAACCCCGTGTTCTCTCCTCCCCTCAAGTTAATCAATGCTAGTGCATGTAATTCAATTTGCAGGTGGCAGGACGTATTTGCGTGTTTCAAAGGATAGTTGTCTAACAAGAGAATACAGGGAGAGAATAGCGAAGGCCAGTCAAACAAGATAAAGTATAGGAGGAATGGTGAGACTCAAACAGTCAACTGAAACAGGGATCAATCAGTCTAGACATGGATTAACAAACTCGGCCAGTCCCTGGCATGGGTTTCATAAACAAGGACAGAGGGTTACTTTTTAACAGAAGGGACGCATAACAGCTAAGAAAGCAAAAACACCATGTTCGCCGTGCCGCCTGAGTAAAGGCAACACAAAATGGTGGCTAGATACAAAATGGCGGCTGAATACGAAGCGAAGTCGAAAATTGCAGAACCTCAGTGGACCACTCTGGACCTGTGTCGGCAACATCCTTGTCAGCCACCCCGTTCCATCTCCACCCTCCCAATCAAGCTCTCATTTGCTCCAAGCACCTCAGCCCCTGCCCTGTATCCCCAGCTGCCCTGTGTGAGGAAGCGTAGTGCAAAAAAACCTCTTCTGCACTAAGCGGTGCTCCGCATGTGGCAGAGTGTGATAGATAAAAGCAGCTCGCTCTGATTTTCAACACCCGGTGTTTGTTTGCACTGTACAATCATCAGAAACGGCACCATGCACAGCGCAGGTGGGTGCAAGCTGGCACTGCTTTGTTTCTGCCGCTCGAGTAGATGTTTTACTTGAGCAGCATTTTTTTCAACACAAACACACGGTTTCTCAATGCGAGCATTTGTGAGCATATGCGACTACTCGCAATGAGAAATCTCACCAAAAAGTTGAATTTCCATGCTTGCGCTCGTCAACGTGACATTGGCAATCGCCAATGGTAAAAAAGCTCACCGGGATGTGGATTTTCCTTCCTCACGCTCTCCAACTTGACATTGATGAGCATGAGCAAGGAAAACAACTATGCTCCACTACGCAAAGCGGAGATTCTCGGAACTCTGCGAGCTCAGCATAAAGTGGAGTGCAGAAAACTCAGCAAACTCTGGGAGTGGAGCAGAGTTCACCACCCAGGCTTATTCAGAAGACCACCATGTCTGTGATTGCTTTTAAATAAAGCAATTATTTTATTTGAAATGCAGCTAATGTTCCTTAAAGGATAATGGATTGCGATTAAAACATTTTTTTCAATAGCAGGCAGTGGTCCCTGAGATGATTGCCTGCTACATTCACAAAGGGGAAGAGGTAACTTAGGGACCCCTTTCTGTTTGTGAATGGGTTACTACCAACTTGAAGTAGGTGGTAAAATGCGAATGTTTTGCAACAGCATTTCAGACGCAAAACACTCTTATAGACCTCTGCGATTGGGTATTAAGAAGGGACACCCTAAAAAACTCCCCTTCCTAATACGGAATAGGTATGCATTCGCAATTTCAAATTGCAATTTGGTAAAATGTTACCGAATCATAAATTGAAACTCAAACATACATACCAAAATGTATTTTACCCATCACAAATGGTCCATTTTGGCAAATCTAGCCATTTGCAACCAGTAAAATGCATGATACATGTGGCCTTAGGTGTTCAAATAATTGAAGCTGCGTGTTTGATTTGACAGGATATTAGGACTGGTTGATGTTGCATATGACTCACATCATCCCCAACTAATATCCCATTGCATTACAAGGGGCATTCACCTTATCTAACTGGAGGACCACTCAGCCCAGTGCCAATGTGACCTGACTCAAAACCTGTGGGTGTGTCGGGTCAAGAATGCTCTACCAAATTTAAACACAATCTTATACAAAACACACTTTGTTGCACTGAACGTTCAACTGCTAAGGGGGATCAAAGATAAATTGATAAAAGTGTGGCCAGTGCCGAGAATTGTGTTGCAGAGTTAACCCCTGAGGTACATGAGCTGAAACCAACCTTGCTAACATTCTGGAAATCATCCACTTTCTTTAGTACATGGAAAAAGACGTCCAGGACAGATCGTAGGTTCATTGGATTCCCTGAGTGCAAAGAAAGATTGATCAAGAAACTTTTGTGGAGGTGTGGATTAGGAAAAACTCTGGGCCTTTATAGGCTTACTAACTTCTTTGCAGTTCAATAGGAACAGAGATTCATGACTAGATCCGCTAGACTGGGAGAACCGCATGGAATAATTATAGCTAATCAATAGTGATTAAACATTACAACGCATACTTTTACCTCGTATACCATTACTAAACATTTTTTACAATGAATGCCTCCACCAACCATTTGACTTTACCACACACATAAGTATATCTTTATATATTAACATTTTTTTCGGTTGGGAGACCCCCAAATCACCCTATCAAAATTGTCCTTACAACCTTATGCCCTCATCAACCACTAAGGTCCCCTCCCAAAAAAAAACTACCATCCTGTACCCTTACTCACTCCAAACTTTAAAAATGCTCTTTCCACCCTATGCCTACCCCCTTAAATAGTAAAAATGTTATTACCACTTATGCCCTTACATGCCCCGAACCCCTTAATATCCTTACTACTCTTTGCCCCTACCTCCCCAAAACCCTAGCCATTTTATGCCGCAATGCACCCCAAAACCCCATGTTAGATTTGGGGGTCTCTAGTTGGCACAGGTTGGTACTTGTGACAAATAGGGGCCCTTGCCTCTAGTCAGGATAAGGGGGTATACTACTAAAATAACTCCTGCTCACTCCCTTGGTAGCTTGGCACGAGCAGACAGGCTTATCTCAGAGGCAGAGTTTAAAGCATTTGTGAACACATCCAGTAATCCAGTGACAACACTACAGATAGACACCACACAGGTTTTATATAAAAAATAAGGGATGTATGTCAGTACAACGCGATCATTTCGATCGCAGTACTTGACAAAGCAGTTTTCACAACGCAAGTCGTTACAACGACTTGCGTTGGAGAGCGCTGGATTGTGGAATAATTACATTTTCTATTCCAACTCCAGCCCACGTTACAGTAGGGAAGGTGTTGGAATAGAAAATGAAACTATTCCTTAAGAATTCCACCACAATTTATTAAAGCTATACAATCACTTTATCTTAACGCACAGGGTGTTATAAGACTAGGTACGGATATTTCTAACCCATTCTCGATCACAAGGGGGACCAGGCAAGGATGCCCTTGCTCTCCACTTTTATTTGCACTTTATTTAGAACCTTATTTAAATAGACTAATCACAGAACCTGGTATTCCATCTGTTCGTCTTCATGAGAAAGACCACAAAGTTTTAGCTTACGCAGACGACGTGGCCATCGTAACTTCTGACTCCTCTTCTGCACTACCTAAAATAATAGAAATTGCTAGCGAATTTGGTAAACTGTCCGGATACAAATTAAACATCTCAAAAACCCAAATTATACATTCTAAAACTGGTATACCCACCGATATTCCTATCAATGATACTGCTACATACCTCGGTGTAACTATATCATCGAAAGTAGAAGATATTGTTGGACTCAATTTGGATCCATTACTTATATCTACTAATAGAACCCTAGAAAGAATAAATAATTTACATCTATCTTTATTTGGACGGACTAATGTTATTAAGATGCTGATTTTCCCAAAATTTCTTTATTTGTTCCGAACCATTCCCTTATTTTTTTCTATGCTTCTTTTTAACAAAATAGATAGGATGCTGTCTAGATTTTTATGGGGGTATCGTCGCTCAAGGAGATCGCTAAAATGGTGCACTTTACCACAAGGATGTGGCGGGTTGGGACTTCCGAACTTTAGAGTGTACTATTGGGCTATAACTCTCAAAACAATTAAGGTTTTATTATTTCATGATCATGTTAATGAAATTTTTGTTTCACCCTCCATTTACGAAATGCTTATGGGTACTCACGCACGCCAATGTTTATTGATTTTTATGGAACAGAGCTATTACAAAAAAACAAAATTTAAGGTCTTTCTTTCTGCTTTTTTGGTTTGGAGACAAATCAATAAAGCTTTACGGATAATTTCAAAATATAATTTCTATTCACCCATCTGCTGTAATATACCAATACCTGATATCCCTGAGGATGCTCCTACGAATCGATTTCGTTTGGGACAGATACATTCAATTGGGCAACTCTACCATAATGGGGCTTTGATGTCCTTCTCCGAACTCCATGATATATTTGGCCTCGATAGAAAGGAATTTTTTAAATACCTACAAATCCGTAGCTTTTTGGGGAAAAAAAACCTTTTATATAATGACGAAATGGAGGCTAACGCTGTTATGGAGAGTGGTAGGAGGGATAGCCGTATTGGCACAATATACCAATTAATGGTCAATAGGTTGCACGATGATCTCGACCAACAAACACAAAAATGGGAAAGGAAGCTGTGTATAGAAGGGATAGATCTGGCAAGGGCATTTGAGACTAGCAACAAAATATTAATCAATAGTTCTCTTAAAAGCCAACATTATATGGCTTGCTTAGATCTTTACTATACGCCGGCAAAACTGGTCAAATGGAAAGCTACTAAAGGCACTAACTGCAGCCGATGTGGTACTGTAGCAGCAGATTCTTGTCATATGTTTTTTAGCTGTTCTAAATTAATTGTATATATTAATAGAATAGAAAAGTTTTTGACTAATTTGCTCAATATTAATATCAAGCTATGTCCATCTGTGATTATTTTTGGTTTATATTTTCCATCCAAGAGTCTAACGGCTGACCAAGAATATTTCATGTTTATCGGAATGTCTATCTATCGTTTCTGTATTACCTCAAGATGGTTAGATGTCGATCCACCATCTTTCGAACAATGGCTGGGTAAGCTGTTAGATGTGTATAGAATGGACAAAGCAGTGTATAAATTGAAAGGACAGAGAAAGAGAATATTTGCTAGGAAATTATGGTCTCCTATTGATAATTGGATTTAATTTAACAATGTTTCTTTGGTTTATTTTCTCGTCTCTGGTTCTTCTAATAATGTATCGACTGCTACGTGAATGAGCATTATTATGTCAAATTTAAAATGTTTCTTTTTCATCCCTGTACCTTGTATGCCTCTGCCATTGAAAACAATAAAAAAAAAAAAAAAAAAAAAAAAGAAAGAGCGCCATCCAGCACAAGTCGTAGTAACGACTTGTGTTGTAATAGCTGCGTAGTAAAGGACTCGCAGTGTAAACACCGCGTTGTAAAGGATGTTTACCAAAAATATATTCTTTATATAGATTTAACACAAGACCATAAACGGCAAAAAAATACTGTACTTAAAATGGTAGTTTTAGCTTAGTTCTATTTAGTTCATAAAATGCGACACTTTGAGTCAATGTACTTTACGATGTGATACCACATCAAAAGTGTTGCAGAGATGGAGATGCGGTAAAGATCTGGTGCAAAGAAATAAAGACGTCAAGTTCTTCCTGATGCGGCACGCTTCTCCGATGTTGCGAGAAGTCTGAACTCGATGCATCAGCTGCAGCGCGAAAACCCTTGTTCAGTGATGCGACGACAGCGGCTTTGGCGGCGACACTCTTCTCTGACGATGCGAGACCCTTTCACTCAATGCGACAACTGCAGCAGCGGCACTCTTGTTCAGTGAAGCAACAACAGGAGCACAGTCAGTGGCACACTTCTCCGTGGATGCGAGGAGCTTCTTGTGATGCGGTGCACTGCAACAGCTACAGCGGTGACATCCTTTCTCAGAGATAGGACGGCAGCGGCTGTGATGGCGACACGCTTCTTCCTCGGTGCGAGACGCTTCTCTTGATGCGGTGCATTACGACAGCTACAGTGGTGACATCCTTACTCAGAAATGCGACGGCAGCGACTGTGACATGCTTCTCCGGGCTTGCGGGAAGTGTCTTGAGGTGCAATGCGTCAGCTACAGCGGCGACATCCATGATGCGACGGCAGCGGCTGCGACGCGCTTCTCCCTCTTGAGTCTCGCTTTCAGCTCCTTCCAACATGCAGTCCCTCAGAAGGCCCAAAACAGCAGCAGGCACTTCCAAAGGAACTCTGGGGAGATGGGGGTTGAAGTATGTTGTCCCTGAGACTTCAGCAGGAGGCAAGCTCTTCTCTCAAACCCTTGGAGATCCTTTACAAGTTGTATAAAGTGCACACAAAGTCCTTTCTCCTTTCTTTGGCAGTCAGGCAACCGCTGCAGGCCAATCCCCCAAGCAGCACTTCAGCTTAGAGATAGTCTCTCCTCAGAGTCTTCTGGTTTCTCTCCTCTGCAAAGGTTTCTTCTTGTTGTCCAAAAGTGATCTAAATTTTTGGGATCAGGGTCCCACTATTTATACTCCAAAATCCGTTGTCCTCTGAGGGCAGAGGGGCTTTTGCTAATCCAAACCAGTTCTGGTCAGTCCTGGAGCACTCTGTTTACATGACTCCTTCTTTCCTTTCACAGTGCAGGGCAGAAACATCAGACGCCCCACATGAGGTGGTGCCAGCATTGTGGAGAGAAGGCACAGCCCTGGAGCACTCTGTTGACATGACTTTTTCTCTCCTTTCACATTGCAGGGCAGAGACATCAGACGCACCACAGGAGGTGGAGCCAGCATTGTGGAGGGAAGGCACAGCCCTATTCAGGTCCCAGGTGCAACTCCTCCCTCCCATGTTGATGCAGATCTCTCTATTCACCACTGGGCTGACTCACTCTGTCTCCTGGAATCCCCCAGCTCTGTCACTCAAACTCCAGGCAAGGAATACACAACCTAGCAGAGGCAAGCTTGGATAGTTAGATAAGAAAATACCTAAGTAGTATTCTTGTGGAAAAGTAAATTTTGTCATGTTCTGTGTCACTACGTGCCATCCATCACATGTTATGTGTGCATGATCAATATGTATATGTATTCCCCATGTCCGATTAAAGACACAATTATAGTTGTGTCCACCTCTGGTATGTCATTCCCCAGTCCTCATGAGTAATATGAGTATCAGGCCTATGTAAAGTTATGTTGCCACGTTTCTCAGTGTGCACGTTATTTCATTATAAAGTCCCCGTTTCCAGGCCTCAACAGGGCCCGGACATCAGATTCAGCTTCAGCTCCTGTCTCCTGAGCCTCGCTGAGGAGCGATCCAGCCCCCACCTGTATCCTCGACCTTTCACTTACTTCCTGCCTCGCAGTGCCCGGTGCAGCTTGGCTCTGCCTCTGAGTCTGCCAAGACTATGTTATGATTCCAGCTATCAGTTTAGCCCTCCTTCTCTGCATTCCTAAGCTACTGAACTGCATCAATAGTTTCCGTCATTGTCTAGCCTATGCGGCTCCATGTTAAGAGAAATACTGTATTTAATGGTCATTTAATATTCTTCATCACGCACTACATGTAGAATAAATGCATGCTCTAGTCTTAGAGTCAGTTAGCTTTTCCCCTCATGACTTCTAGTTTATATCAACATGTTCCCTGAACATCAGATACTAGATAGGGTTTAGGTACATGTCGCTCCGACCCTCCAGACTTTAGTCTCTGCTCCTAGCACAGAGTTCGTAGCCCCCAGCTTCTCCTAGTAACACGTCATTGCCAGTTTGCGCGCACTACCAGGTTAGAGGTCCCGGCTCCTTAGGTAGCCCCCTCCAATGTTTCCGCCCATTTATGACATATTCTGTTACGTTTACATCACATGTCTGAGTTACGCCTTCTTTATCCCTTATCTTTCGCGACTGCTACGCGTCACACCTTCTGCTCCACCCACTGCTACGCCTACTGCAATGTAATGCTATGTGTTTGCGTTATGTATATATGCTCATGTATTGTTATTAAAAGTCAGCGCGCTCATCCCAGATCGACCCCCAGCAGCTGCTGGGCCCTGTCATCCTATTCCTATGCAGGTTGTCCTGTTCCTGTCCTTATGCTGTATTAAACCTGCAAAACTCCTACTACCTCGAATCTTGACTCTTATTTATTGAGCTATCTGTTATTCATTCATTCATTCAAAAATAGATCCGGTATTATTTATTTATATACCACATAATGGCGCCCGAATAGGGACTTGCCCTTTCCCCACGCGTCGGTGAAGCCACGCCGACCCCCTGACCCTCTGCAGTCGTGACGGAACTCTTCTGCGCAGTGGCAGATATTTCTGCTCAAGTATCCCTCAGGCCCACGGAGAAGACGGAGGAGGCGGTCCAGCATCCAGACGAGACGGTGGAGGAACGCGGCGAGTCCCGACCAGAGCCCAAGCCAAGAGTCCAAGGTCCGAGGTATCCGGAGGTCCACCTGTAACTGAAGTCCGAAGTCCGAAGTTCGTCGTCATCGTCGTAGCAGTCCAGTTCAGTCCGAGGCCTTCCGTTCTTGCTGCCCGGTGAGTACCGTTACTGGGGTGGTATCTAGACAGGGTCAATTTAATTGACTCTGGTCTGTGGGTTGGTGGTACAACGTCCCACAAACGAAGTGTTCACTTCGGTGGATACGGGTCCTGACGTGTCTCTTTAAGAGACCGGTAAGTTTCGTACTGTTTCAGCAGTGCATCTAGTTTCTGTTCTAGTCAGTTCTGTTCTCGAGAAATTTCAAGTGTTCTGTTCACGGTATTTTCAGGTAGTATTCTGTTCGAACTGTTATTTTTAAATGTTCTTCATGTATTTTAATGTTGTGGTATGAGTGCGACGTGATTTCGTGTTTTCATTGTGTATTGTATTTTGTCCAGATTAGAGTCCAGTCATGCCGCTCTTCTCAAAGTTACGTCAGTTAAAAACTAGAAAGGGTCTGCTGGAAGCAGCAGTTCCCGTCCCGCCTAGGGACAGTCCAGGTCATTTTATGTATCAGAAACATGGCATAAGTGCCATATTGTATCTAGATTTATGGGTAGAGTATACCAAACAGTTAGAAGAAAAGTATAGATGGCCCGTATCGGGTACATGGGATGCCGAGTGCATCATGAGAGTAGAGGAGGCATTATGGAAAAAGAAAGCCAGACAGTCGCAGAAAGATGCCATCGAGTTATGGCGCAAAGAAGCTCATAAGAGAACCGAAAAAGAAATCAGAAAGTCAGAACTAAGTAGAGAATCCCAAGAACGAGCCCAAGAAAGAGAATTGATCGAGTTAGGTGAACAAGTCAAAGCTGAACAATCAGACAGACGGAGGAATGCCCTCATTAAGGGTATGTATCCTCTTCTTGCCGAGGGCTTGCCAAAAGCGACCCCGGAGGCATCCAGTAATTTTCCGCCACAATTAGTTCCGACCAAGCTACGTCACACACCGACCGCAGCTGATATTTTTATTTCGTCCTATCTGGACGACACAGTCCCAGAATATGCAAATCCTGTTCGCACTCCGCCAGTCCCTGTAAATCAGGTAATTCCTGCTCCTCCAGACACCGGGGTGCCCTTAACAGCTCCCCCGGGTCAGTCCGCCATACAAGTCCAGCCCACGTTACAATTACCGACCCTGCCAGGACGGAGAGCATCAGTTGATGATTCTAGTTTAGGGGCCGCAGGAGGAGGTCTTCCTCAAACCCCGCCGCCATACAAGCGTTTATCAGCACTCGAATTACATGCTCAAGCATCACAGCGTACTCCTAAAAGTAATAAGTCTGTTGCAGAGATCAGGCAAACCCTTGGCGAATGTGTCTATGACCCAGTTCCAGGCGAGTTTAATATGGTTTTATATTCCGTACGCGTAAGGAGAGTGACCGAGTATCTAGTCACCCTGCCAGGTATGAAAGAAGATCTAGACAGGATATATCGTTTCATCCGTACAGGGGATGACCCACAAAGTATTAGTGATGCCATGTCTCAAAGGAAAGCCGAGATTCAGCGCATGATATTAAAGTTCTTAATTAACTGTCTAATAAGAGAACAGGATTACCCGTCTAAAGACCCGGAAGAAATGAAAACTCTAACAAAGTGGAGTGATAATATAGCCGAAGGTAGGCACAATACTATTGGGGCCATGGAAAGCATGTACAAGAAAATCCGTAGAGAGATAATAAAGATACACGAACAGCGTAAAGCAGCACAAGTAAGCGAGAAAGAAAGTATCTCTGACCCTGAAGAGGAAGACGACGAGAATACTGCCAGAATAGCGTATGTAGGAAAACCTAGATTTCCAGATCGCCATTTACGTCTAGAACCCAAGTCTATTTTCCATCATACAGCACCAGAACAAGGTTCCCTAGAACAAGTATTCCAAGCTACCGATCACATTCTGAAATCACGAATCGGTTATAGTGAGTTAAGTACCATGCATGAACAAGAAATAGCCCGATCAGCAGTCAGATGGATTACTGATTCTACCACTTTTCCAGACGAAATAGTGGCACAAATGTTTCTGAAAATGCCCCCAGCCGAGCAGCGACTGGTGGGTATGTATATGATTCAGCACCTCATTATTCTGTATGAGGGTCAGCACTCTGATCCAGGTCCGTTACACGATATCCTGAACGAGTTACTCCAGTACAAATGGAGAGGTCTAGGTACCGATTTAATTAGTGTCATTTTAGAACAACGTCATAAATATAGAACATTCTTGAACCCGCATTTTGTTCATGTCTCACCCCCAGAAAGTAAATCATTCTACATAGACAGACAGAATCCGTTACGAGAAGTCCACCCAGTCAGAGGAGCGGGTGGCGAAATGCAGCGAGTGTTTGTATACACTCCGATCACAAAGATGGAACTCCTCGAAATGAAGAAATTAATTCCCTGTCATGACAAAGATCCAGCAGGGTTCCATAGAGAATTAAAAGACATGCTCCGTATGGGAGAATACACATACCCGGATATAATTAAAATGTTAAAGGTTCTGTTGCCCGCAGGGGTGTATGAAAAGCTTAAAGAAAAAGAATGGGAGGTGGGAGAGAAAAAGATCGATTGGGCAGTCCTAGAAGCTGAAGATAAGATACGAGTACCAGGTACTGGTCTCGGAGATAAATGTAAAGAATTACCAGAATTATTGATTCAAGTTTTACCCAGATTATTAACAACGAAAAAGGAAGACTGGGATGCAATCTCAGCCTGTAAACAGAAACAAGATGAAGATATTAGTGATTTTTATTCTAGGTTTGAAAAGTGCTTTAGTATCAACAGTGGTCTCAAGACAAGTAGTGAGTCATACCCTCACCTTTTTGTTACTAAATTAGTCGAGAATTCAAGCCCACAAGTTAAAAACCGAGTTTTGAAAGTCGAAAGCACCTGGCAAGCAAATACTCCGTCCCAGATGCTCCAGATGCTCCAGTATCACCAGAATAGAATCAGGGAAGAACAGGAACACGAGAGAAAACGTATGAAAGACACGAAAATGAAAGTGCTAGTTGCACAATCTGTTCCTCAAGACAGTCAGAAGAGGGGTCCGAATCAAGCCAGTCATCCTGCAGCTCCCGTTAAAGGGAACTGCAATTATTGTAAACAACCAGGTCATTTCATAAACGAGTGTGCAGTTCTGAAACACAACATAGCTACTGGTAAGACTAAAGAAAGACCACGTCCGCCTAGACAAGAGCAAGTTTCACAGACTCCTCAGTCACAGAATGCACCACAGACAGTTACAGCACCGCAGGCTATTGCTGCAACGCAGCATGTTACATCACAGATGTACCAGTATGCACAGTCTGAGTATCCAGAGTACCAGCCATATTCATGAAACAGCCTAGAGAGGGAGGTAGGCTTGCCTCTCATCGAGATACCTGTAGATCAAGAGGGTCCCTATGTTCACAGTCAAGTATTAGGGAAAGACAGAAAGTTTTTGATTGATACAGGGGCAAGTAGGACCACAATTAGTCACGCCGAAGTTCCAGGGGCTCCGCTCTCAGGCTCAAGAAATGTTTCCCTTGGATTTTCAGGAAAGCCTATCGTTAATGAGATTTCAAAGCCAGTCACTCTAGAAGTAGGTCCATTGTCCCGCACTACTGATTTGTTACTTACTAAGTCATGTCCAGAAAATCTATTAGGCATTAAAACACTGAAAGAGTTAGGTGCAGTTATATGTTGTTCCCCGGAGGGAATACATCTGTTCCTACGTGACTTTAAGGGTCACTATGTATTACGAGATTTTGATCCCAGACTGTCTAAAGTTCCGCAGCATTTATGGGCGCAAGGTCCAACTGATGTAGGTTACATGCAAATCACACCCCATCGTGTGACTCTCAAACCAGGTGTAGTGTTACCACGAATCAGGCAGTATAGATTGCCACCTGAGGCTGTAGCAGCCTTATCCAAAATTATAGACGAGCTCATGGCTCAAGGAGTAGTTGTAGAAACTGACTCAAATGTATGCAATTCTCCGATCATTCCAGTTATGAAACGTACAGATCCAAATGCACCCCCAGTATATCAATTAGTGATTGATTTACGAGAGCTTAACAAATGTATTATTCCTCAGTACCCAGTTGTCCCAGATATCTCTTCCCTGTTAACTGCTATTGATTCCGAAGCCATGTTCTTCACTGTCATAGACCTCAAAAACACATTTTTTAGTGTTCCGATTCATCCAGACAGCCAGTTTCTTTTCGGATTCTGTTTAAATGGAAGGAGCTATATGTTTACACGCGCTCCTCAAGGTTTCACAGAAAGTCCTAGTATTTACAGTCAAGCACTCAAGAGACAACTAGACAACATTCACATGCCAACTGACACTGCCCTGCTCCAGTATGTCGATGATCTATTGATCACAGCCCGTTCTGAACGTGACTGCGAGCGAGCGTCACTGACGGTTTTGTATTTCCTAGCCGAGATGGGGCACAAGGTGTCCCCTTCGAAGCTTCAATTCTGTGTCCAGCAAGTGGTTTACTTAGGACACTTACTGTCCAAGAGGGGTAGGCAGTTGACACCAGACCGCATCCAGTTGATAGCGAGTCTTCCCCAGCCCAGAACCCAGAAGGAGGTACGTGCCTTTATCGGCCTTACTTCTTATTGTAGACAATGGATTCCTCAGTATGCATTTCTAGCCAAGCCACTGATACAGTTAACGACACAGGAGGCAGCCGTATCGACTGTCCTCCCTTGGACATCTGAACATACACTTAGTTTCAACGAGTTAAAGAAAGCTTTATGCCAAGCTCCAGTTCTAGCCACACCAAACTACAGTAAGCCTTTTACACTTTTCGTCATAGAACGTGAAGGTACAGCATTATCTGTTCTCACACAAGATCAAGCAGGACAATACAAGCCTTGTGCTTATTTTTCTAGCACACTAGATCCAGTCGCCCAGGCGTTGCCTGCGTGCCTCAAGTCAGTTGCAGCCACAGCACTAGCTATCAGACAAAGTGATTCCATAGTTTTAGGACACTCCCTGACAGTACACGTTCCACACTCCGTGGAAGTTCTTTTAAATAGAACACAAACACAGCACTTGACAATTGCACGTTTAACAGGTTATGAATTGACACTGTTCCAGCCACACATAGAAATCAGACGCTGCAACGTTCTGAACCCTGCTACACTGTTACCATCAGTTAATTCAAATTCTGCCACACACGACTGTGTGGAAGTAGTTAACATTACGACAAAGATGTCATAGATATCCAGTTACATGCTACTCCCGATGAAATCAAGAAATGGTCTGAACAAGGAGGGGTCCAGACAGATCAAGGATGGGTGACAAAGGGTAGGACCGCATGGTTTCTCCCCGACTCTATGGTTCAAGTCATTATAAATACCGCACATAGTCCAGCACATTTAGGAGAAAAAGCAATGTTAGACAGTATCCAGAACATTTGGTTCAACAAGCATTTACGAGCTGCAGCCAAGCAGAAAGTCCGTACCTGTATGATATGTTGTCAGTTTAATCCAGGTAAAAGTGTCCCGGTGGAACAAGGGGGATTCCAGCCTCCTGACCATCCTTTTGAGGTCCTCCAGATGGATTATATTCAGATGGAACGATGTCGAGGTTTCAAGTATGTTCTTGTAGTTGTATGCGCTTTGTCCAGATGGACAGAAGCATATCCAGTCCCAGATTACACAGCCGCGACCACTGCCAAACAGTTGGTTCGTGAGTTTTTCCCTCGATATGGACTCCCTAGAGTCGTATATTCTGATAACGGTCAGCCATTCTCATCTGAACTCATGAAGCACGTTTCCCTGTTGTTAGGGTACCAGTGGAAGTTTCATTGTGTACGCCATCCTGAAGCAGCCGGTCTAGTCGAGAGACATAATCAGACTCTGAAAATCCGAATTGCCAAAATATGTAAAGATAAGGGTGTGGACTGGCTAGTAGCTCTGCCAGTTGCTTTGTTTTATATGCGCATGGTCGCACATTCCAGATCAGGTCTGTCCCCGTATGAGGTCGTTTTCGGCCGCCCCCCTAATATGTGGGGTACTCCTAGACCCCGAAGTATTACTGATGTTTCATGTAATATGCTGACAGATTACCTAGCTTCCTTGATGTCTGCCCTCAACTCATGTCGTTCACAGGTTGCCGCCACATTTCCAGACAATACCGAGGTGGCCCTGCATGAAATCGTTCCAGGTTCGATGGTGCTCGTACGGAACTTTGACAGATCAAGTCCGCTGGAGCCTCGTTGGAAAGAGCCCCGTCAGGTCCTCCTCACCACCCGTACAGCTGTGAAATTGGAAGGACGCCGCGGCTGGGTGCACCTTTCGCACGTCAAGAAATTCTACGGATTAAAGCCGGTCTCCAAGAACATTTCCCAGGATATCAAGACTTGTCAAAACATTGTTCCTAAGGACTGTCCCGCAAATGACATTGATACAACCCCTCCCTTGGTAGAGAAAACTCCGCAGCAGGAGTATAAGCAAAAACTCCGGTCTAGTAAAATAAGTCAGTCAGTTTGATTGTCTAAGTCCTCCCCTAGGTGAAACGGTTAGACTGTTTCTGACATGTATAAAATAGACCCCCATAGTGAGAGAGTCAGTCAAAACTCAATTCGATGTATCGTTTTTCTGAGTTTCATATTATTTCTCAGCATTTTGATTTCCTGCACTAGTTACGCATTTTTCCTGTGTTTTCCAGTTCCTCATGTAAATAAGCATTCTAATGATACAGTAGAGCACACGTTTAGTGATCTGCCTCCTCACGAATATTCATACCGCCTCGCTATGCGCAATAACTCATTTATCCGCATGTTACATTATTCACACCAGACCAGCAATGCCACTAATTGTTGGGTGTGTGGTCGACTCCCCCCTTTTCAGACGTCAAAGGGAGTTCTGCCACTTTTTCCTTGTCCTTTTTCCCATAACGGTTCGTGTGGAGCATGGTCCACGTTAACGTCATCCTCAACAGATATGTCTTTTCTTAACAGCACATGTTTCCCAGACAAGCAAGGTTTCCCCCACAGAACAGGTTTAGATCTAGAAAATGAAGTGTACAATTTAGGTAACTATTCGTCGAATTTTATGGTCCTGAATGTTCAGTCTGATACTACTCCAGACTCACCTGCTATTTCAGTATTACCAGTCAAAGGCGAATTATGTGTCCGTAATTATGGTTCTGTACACGTAGGACATAGTGATTGTACTACTGTTATCCAGTATAGTGACAGTGGGAAATCTATTTTTAAAGCTTCACGTCATTCTTATTTTGTTTGTGGTCAAACTGCATATGTTCGTCTGCCCCTCGATTGGGAAGGAACCTGTTACATTGCCTTCCTACTACCACCTGTTTTCCTAGCCCCACCTGACTACCATAGGAATTCCTACCTAGTACATACTAGACACAAGAGAAACCTCCCGATTGTCGATTATACTGAAACTGCTGCAGAGCAATTCATTGATATTGATAAAGGTGTTTTCCCTTATTTAGGTACAGTTGTAAACAGTAAGCTAATTCGTAGGTTAACAAGAACCCTTGAAGCAGTAGTAGATGAGACTGCCTCCGCTCTAGGTAACTTAACCGAAGAGCAATCCTTTATGAGAATTGTTGTGCTCCAGAATCGTCTCGTCCTTGACGTCATACTGGCCGATAGGGGCGGGGCCTGTAGAGTCATCGGATCTAGTTGCTGCATTTTCATTCCAAATAACGCGCCGTCTGTTTATTCAGCTATAACCAGACTTCATAAAATTGCCCATCTGTTACACCAAGATCCAGGCACCTGGACATGGTCCGGTTGGTTCTGGAATATAATTTCCGCATGGGGATGGAAAGTCCTGTCCTTTCTAGGTATCGCAGTAGCGATCATATTCAGCTGCTGCCTCTGTATACAATGTGGCCCTGCGATTTGCGGCATGTGTGCTACCTCTTGTATTCCTAGTCCCAAGCCCCGTTCTAAATCTCGTTCCAAGACAATTCGAGATGAACAAATGGTACTGTATGAAATGATAGATGGTATCATGAATATTGATGTTTCCTAATGGAAACGTAGTGACAAGGAGGGAATGTGGAAAAGTAAATTTTGTCATGTTCTGTGTCACTACGTGCCATCCATCACATGTTATGTGTGCATGATCAATATGTATATGTATTCCCCATGTCCGATTAAAGACGCAATTATAGTTGTGTCCACCTCTGGTATGTCATTCCCCAGTCCTCATGAGTAATATGAGTATCAGGCCTATGTAAAGTTATGTTGCCACGTTTCTCAGTGTGCACGTTATTTCATTATAAAGTCCCCGTTTCCAGGCCTCAACAGGGCCCGGACATCAGATTCAGCTTCAGCTCCTGTCTCCTGAGCCTCGCTGAGGAGCGATCCAGCCCCCACCTGTATCCTCGACCTTTCACTTACTTCCTGCCTCGCAGTGCCCGGTGCAGCTTGGCTCTGCCTCTGAGTCTGCCAAGACTATGTTATGATTCCAGCTATCAGTTTAGCCCTCCTTCTCTGCATTCCTAAGCTACTGAACTGCATCAATAGTTTCCGTCATTGTCTAGCCTATGCGGCTCCATGTTAAGAGAAATACTGTATTTAATGGTCATTTAATATTCTTCATCACGCACTACATGTAGAATAAATGCATGCTCTAGTCTTAGAGTCAGTTAGCTTTTCCCCTCATGACTTCTAGTTTATATCAACATGTTCCCTGAACATCAGATACTAGATAGGGTTTAGGTACATGTCGCTCCGACCCTCCAGACTTTAGTCTCTGCTCCTAGCACAGAGTTCGTAGCCCCCAGCTTCTCCTAGTAACACGTCATTGCCAGTTTGCGCGCACTACCAGGTTAGAGGTCCCGGCTCCTTAGGTAGCCCCCTCCAATGTTTCCGCCCATTTATGACATATTCTGTTACGTTTACATCACATGTCTGAGTTACGCCTTCTTTATCCCTTATCTTTCGCGACTGCTACGCGTCACACCTTCTGCTCCACCCACTGCTACGCCTACTGCAATGTAATGCTATGTGTTTGCGTTATGTATATATGCTCATGTATTGTTATTAAAAGTCAGCGCGCTCATCCCAGATCGACCCCCAGCAGCTGCTGGGCCCTGTCATCCTATTCCTATGCAGGTTGTCCTGTTCCTGTCCTTATGCTGTATTAAACCTGCAAAACTCCTACTACCTCGAATCTTGACTCTTATTTATTGAGCTATCTGTTATTCATTCATTCATTCAAAAATAGATCCGGTATTATTTATTTATATACCACATTCTCAAACACAGAATGTTACACTCAACTTTACTAAAAGGTGTATTGTATTATTCTGAGTTCAGGCATACTAAATTCGAATTTCGACTGTGTTCCCTGAGTCAGTTAGGATTATAAAATGTAATAATCTAACTGCCCATTCTGGCCTTTGGAGAACAGGTAGCCTTGCAATAGTGAAACATGAAAATGACTGTAATTCACTATTAGGACATGCCACACACATCAGGGCGTTGGTCCTAATTGATACTTACAAAGTGCCTCTACCCTTGGGCCTACCATAGGGGTGTCTGACATGAAGAAAAGGGATGGTTTAGGAACTGGCAAGTGGGTGCACTTGTCCAGTCAGCATGGCAGTACCAGACTGCACACAGGCTCTGCAATGGCAGACCTTAGACACACTTTTACAGTCTACTTCTGTGGGTGGCACAACCAGTGCTGCAAGCCCACCAGCAGCATTTGGATTACCAGCCCTGGGCACTCATGGTGCACTGTACTAGGGTCTGACAAGTAAACCAAACCAGCAAATCATGGAATCACTAATTCGTAAATCCATTTACAATAGGGAGAGCATATGCACTTTAGCACTGATCAGCAGTGGTAAAGTGCCCAGAGTCATAAAATAGACAAAAAAAGGTCAGATAAAATATAGGAGGAAGGCAAAAAGTTCAGGGATGACCCTGCAAAAAGGGTCATGTCCAACACCCCAAATTACCCTTACCACCCTATACCTCTACGATGCCTAACTGCTAAAATGCTGTTACACATCAATACCCTTACCCACCCCTAAAACCTAATAATAGCCTTTTCAACCAATACCCTTATCAAACCCTAATCCCTAAAAAATTCCTACAATTCAATATCATTATCTAACACTAAACCCTAAAAATACCCTTTTCATTCCATGCCGCTACCCACTCCTTAACCCTAAAAATATCCTTATCACCCTACACCCCTGAACCTCAAAAATACCCTTAGCACCTATGCCCTTAACTACCTTAAACCCTAAAATACCTTCACCTTCTGATACCCCTAACCACACCTAAACCCTAAAAATACCCTATCACCTTTAGCCCCTACCCCCCTAAACCCTAAAAATGCATTACCAACCTATGCCCCTACCCATTGCTAAACCCTAAAAATCCTTATCACTGTATATCCCTAACCAAGCCTAAACTCTCTCACACATATACACGGTGCATGGTAAAGTTATGAGTGTTAGAAGCTCCAACAATTGCATGTGTTGTAAACGCTGAGTGATAAAGGCACTGCGTGGTAAAAACGTAGGGGCGGATTACTATGCAGGTCGGACTGACCGACCGACCACCATGGCTGCAGTCTGATTCCTACCGCCAAGACCACAAAGTTTCCCCCTCCGTATTATGATGCACGCAGACCAAACGGCTGACAGCAGCAGTTGAATTGTTTTCTCTGTATGTTCCCTGGTGGTCGGAGAAGCCTTCAGATGGGCTGCGGCGGTAGCAAATGTTGCCAATAGGGACATGATGCCATCAGTACTAATGCTGAAAAAATGATGAGTAAACCATTGTACTGGTGGCACCTTGTTGGCTGTTTCATGATGGCACTGTACCAACATACTACTGCTACTGTGAAGCAGCACAACAGTGCACAATGGATGCAGAAAAAAATCAATGCGGCTGATGGCCATTGCCAACGTGGACACACCTACAAATCACACTATAAAACACACCTCATCCCACACAATGATCTTTTGCCTTTCCACTACACCACAGCAAGTCAGAGCATCAGTATTGGTCAGATAAGCAGCCCTTTTCACACAATCCCAACACACACACTCCACACACGTGTTTGCATATTGTTGTACATAATTCCTATTGTAAAGCCATTTCCCTTTTCTTCACTGTCACTCACTTTACTTAATTAACATGTCACCTGCAACAATGTCTCTGACACCGAGTTGTCAGTGAAGGTGGATGAAATCATAAGAGTAGAGCCACACTTGTTTGGAGCCCAAGTTCAAGAAACTTCCACCGCTAGGAAGAATTAAATGTGGGACAGGATAGTCAACTAAGTGAATGGTATATGTGCCACCTTGCAAACAAAGGAGGACATCAGAAAGAGGTGGCACAACTTGAGTGCAAGGGTGAAGAACCTGGCCTCCACATTACAGCTCAGAAGATTTGCAGTGCTCTTCTTTGCCCACTATTAGAACTTACACCATGGAAGGAAAAGGTGCAAGCCATTATACATTCTAAGTGGTTGACAGGAATGCCTGGGGGAATGGAGTCTGATAAGTAACATCTCACCAACCGTCACAACATATCACTTTTCTGCCTGCACACATCTGGGTGCTTGCTATGGTGTTTCTTATCCACCTTTCCTATATTCAATAGCCAACGGAGAAGTGTCATTGGCAATTACAATCAGTAGTCCTCCACATAAGCACACATGTATCATTCTCCATTACATCCAGAATATATAAATGCTGTCTGTAAGTATATCACCATTAAATCATCATCCTACGACCCATAATATGTGCAAATGTCGTATAGTATAGACCAGCACAGCTGCACTTTGCAAGTAGGTATGTAACACAAACCAGTTTTGATAATGTCAGCAAGTCACAATTTAGAAGACTACAACTACCATGATGTCCTGTACCTCTAACTCCAAGCAAGAGCCACCAGTGTTATTTCTCCCTACTCACTTGTCAGTCATGTCATCACTGAGGCTCACCTAACATGCAGTGAGCCATTGGTCAATGTGGGGTAGGAGAAATTAAAATGACTACAACTACCATGAGGCCCTGTTGCTTGAATACTTTACTAGATTGTGAAGGGGTGACTGGGGGGTCAGGAAGAGGCTGTAGACGCTGTTTAGGTAACGAGGGTTTTATTTTCATATACAGCTTTTTTTGACGAAACGTCAGTCTTTCTTTAGCAAATTCTGCGGGATCCGTGGTGGCTCTGCGGGTTTTCCTTACCTCCGTGACTGGTTGGTTTTGGGCTTCTGGTTGGTAGCGGAGGCTTCCTCTCTCGTGGCCACCGTAAGGGAAACAGAAAACAAAAGGTCCGTTTTAGTGTACGTCCTCGTACTGTTATGTACCCGTGGGAAACCAGGGGAGTGCAAGGACACCAGTGACTCGAGTTTTACTATATCACTTCGGTGAGTGGTGACAGCCGTGAAGGGGGTAGGGATTACACAAGGGGTCGGGTATCGGAAACTATACTAGGAGGGCGTGCTCTGCTCTAACGAGGCACCACACTCTTTCTCCCCACCCAACTCGAGAACTTTTCCCGTACCTGTCGCAGCCACACTCCTCCCTCGGGAGTGTGGCAGGGCGCTGCACGGAAACGTTGGCCTCCTGGCTCATCTGCTTCTTTGCTTGCCTCGTCTTCTTCTCTTCCTCGACAACGCCGTTCTCCTCTCGGTTCTTCTCCTTTGGTGACATCACACGCCAGCTGGGGAAGTTCCGCATTTTTCACCAATCCGGTCCAGTCTACGTCATGGTGGGTTGGGTCGTCCTCGGATTCTTGCGTCCAGTTAAAGGCGCCGCTCGCGTTTTCTTCTGTGTTGCTTTGCCAAGGGATTTGCGCATCCTGCAGGGTAGGAGGTGAGGACACGGTATCAGTGTTTTGCCACCATTCCACCACTCGTTTGTCCCCTCGTTAGATGCGCTCCGCGTTACATAGATGTAATAGTACCATTTGTTCATACTCACTTGTCAGCCACTACTGAGGTTAACTTTACATGCAGGTAGCCATTGGTCAATTGTGGGGTACGAAAGATAGAAAGGACTATAACTACCATGAGGTCCTGTACCTCTAACTCTGAACAAGTGCCAACATTGTTGTTTGTCCCTACTAATCTTGTGAGCCATATCACCTCTGATCATATAGCATGAGCATTTTACACTCATCCTCTGCTCAAGCTGATGTCTACCTACTCAGCCTGAACTTCCTCTGGTTTCTATAAGAAATAATGAGGCCATGAGTGATACTATATCAAGTATGTACCTGAAATATCAGTAAGGCAAGAATGTAACCCAGCTGAATTGAAGTGGCTGGTAACCCATTAATACTGCACATCATATGATTATCAATTATTGATCTACCACCAAGTTGAGTGTATACCTTTATTGTACACAAATAGGACTTGGAATGTAATAATATACATGTAACTTCTACACTGTGTTGGATTCAATTTATTGGGAGATGCCATGCCCATCCCTCATGACAACATGCAACATATCAGTACAGAAAATTATCAAGCCAATATCACTTCATGAAATGGATGTCTCCTTATGTCTTGCAAATGAGTCAAACACAACAGGAATAGTTCACTATGTCAACATCCAACATTTTGTACCTGAACTCACTGTGTGCCAAATGATGTGGATATACATACCACACTTACAACAATAACAATCTACTCTATATCTGAACAGGTTGATCGGGCACAATATCTGGTCAGAATCAGAACACTGCCCAGACTCCACCTCCACCCCTGGATCAAGCCTCCAGTGATGCAGAATCTCCTGAATTCAGGATGCAGAGGACCTACCAGTCCCATCTGTACAGCCTGGGCAGATGGCAACAGTGAGCCTCTCTGTGCCTACAACCACAAATCGCACCCTAGCTGCAACATTTCTGTTGACCTCCACCCCAACAACTGGTGGATTGAGCACAGGCTGCAACATCTTCTGCACCTGAGTCTAAGTACCGGAGGTGAGGATCGACAACACTCTCACTGGGGATGGAGAAGCACGTGGGAGAGGGCAGGCTATCCCAAGGAAACAGTTTTCTGGGGGCAGGGGTGGTGGCAGGGGTGGTGGGAGGGTAACTGTGTGCCCACAAAGTGAGGCCACTGGTGCCAGGGCCAACATTGCCCAAGTCCTGGGAGCCAATGAAGATTCCCAAGAAGTGATCTATCAGGTATTTGAGGAACTCTGGTAGATGAAGCAGCTGCAGAGGTCCATAGGCTAGAGGATGGACACCGACAAAGACAACGTGGACCAGCTCATAAGGGTACTGAGGTAAACTAACACCACACACTACAGGACTTTTCCCCACCACCTACCCCTACCTGTGATCTATCTCTATCTGGCCCTTCTATATCTGAGGCAACCACAGGAGGGGAGGCCCTGTCAGAGGAAGACTCCTCAGATACCCCTGACCATGCAGCAGCATATTCCCCCCATTGCTGGCTAGGATGACCAAGAAGACATCCAAGAGGTTTGGTTGGCAAGGTAACCACCACCGTCAGGAAGAAATGTTGCACCTGATGTCCTCCTTTGTGTGCAACACATTCACTTTTTAACTTTTCCTGTACACTTTTCCATTTCTGATTGGAGGATTATGTTGGTATTTGGACTTAAGACAATCTGCTTCTTACAGCAATGGTTTCATCCACCAACACTGACTACTACATACCTGTGTTGGTACTTTTTTCTGCATATTGTTTGTAGTTTTTTTCACATTGTGAACTGCAATAAATTCACTTGTAACAATAATTACTTCATGTAGTATTATTTACATTTAGAAAGTTCTGAAGTTATCCCCTAGTGAATTACCACATGTAAGTAGAAGCTTCTTGTGTAAGCATGGACATGTGGAATGTCAACAATGTGCAACTGAGTATCACAACAACGTCACCCTATCACAGACATACAAGTGTACAATCTCATGACATCTTTATTCCATAGTTTCCACCTTAGGTGGGCATAATGTCAAAAACAAAGCTAAATAATACATTACTGAAATTATCTGTGATAGTGACCACAAATGCCATGTGTAGACTTCAACTATACGATCAAAGGGGATACATCAGACAATGCCATATAGAATCGTCCATGACAAATCGTTCAGGGAATCACCTGGAGCTACATCAACAACCTCACAAAAGGTTTCCTGCATCATAGAAAACATAAAAGCAAAACATGGCAGTTTCTGAGCACAGGTTCATTCCAATCCAGTCCTGCTGGATTTGGTGGAGTATCTTAAACATACATCAGTTGTGTGCCACAAGCTCTGTGGCATACAACGATGAGACACATCAACAGCTAAATCTAGTTCATACACATTGAGGACTTAGCCAATGTGAAAGGACACTAGCATGATCTGGCCAAGCACCAACATTGTGTTGGCACATCTATTGCAATAGGCCCACCACACGACTAGGAACAAGTGCAATAGCATCTTAGCAACTTCCATGCTATTGCTTTGCTTGCTGGCTTGGTACCGGATTAGTACACCCAATGTCTGTGCCAGACATTTCCAGGAAAAATCCATGTCCGCTTTGTACTTAAAAAAAACAACATATACCTGCTGATGTCACAATTCTGAAATGTCCAAATGAAGATGACATTGTGAGATTAGCAAGAGGCTAGGAAGCCATACATATGACACCAATCACTGTCAACTTCTGGAGTACACAGTAACTGTCACCTACACAAAGCAACATCAAAAAGGTCTCCATGTGTTAAGAACTTCCTCCACAAACAGCTGTGCACAGAGTTTGCCACAGCGGTACATACCTAACATTTATCCACGAACGTCCTCCTAACAGCATCACAGCCACAGTCACTGTAACAGTCAAAGTCATGACATCTCACTGCATACTTACACTCATGAGAAGAGTTTGTTGATGAGCTCTTGACTCATGGTAACGCCTTCCTCTTCACCACTATCATCATCATTTGGCAGTTCAAGATCCTCATCTGGTGGGTCCTTTTGCTTTCCGTCCTCTGCATTGAGAGGAATGTTCCATCACAGTTCAAAGTTGTGGAGCTTGCAGCAGGCTACTGTGATCTGACTAGGCCTGGGCGGTAAATTCTGTTCCGTTTGAGGAATTTGCGGAATTTGGGTAATTTCGTGTTCCGCGGAGAACGAGAATTGCCCAAAATTGTGCATTCCACTACTTTGCAAAATGTTTTGCTTGTTCGTGTTCTCAAATGCGTGTTCACGAGATATTTCTCCCGGAGCATGCAAACAGCGATTGCGAACAGTAAAAAGCATCGCGAACAAGCAATTCCGCATGTTCGCGGAATTACTGCATGTTCGCAGAGATTTTTTACCTTTCGCTGAGATTTGCGTAACGCGATTACGCAAATACGCCCACCCCTAGATCTGACACACTTCTGGGGTGAGTCCAGACATCTGAATCTGGCCTTCAGAAGGCCAAACACCCGCCTCCATTGGCAGCCATGTTCTTCCATAAGCCTCATTGAAACGGACTCCTCCTGGCACTGTGGATTCATCAGGGGTGTCAACAACGATGGGCGGTTGGGATACCCTGAGTCTCCTAGATGAAAGACACATACATGTGCAATAATGAGTCACATACTTTCAAAAGATATAACAAGTCATTACACACAAAAAGTTTGGAAACATCATACCAACAAGCCAGGCCATCACCGGTAGTAGTTTTGACATCAGCTTGGGTATGATGCTGTTCTGCAGTATGAAGGAGTCATGGATAATCCTGGGAATCTTGCACAGACATGTAAGATGTATAAATCTGGTAAACAAACCACTTGCACATTGATAGAATCGAACTGCTTCCTGTTCCTATAAACATTTTCTCTGGCTTGCTGTGGTATCAAGCCAATATGTGTGCCATCAATAGCACCACCCACATGTGAGATGCAACCAAATCCATAAATTTCACCCTTCGCATTGACCAAATCTTCACGTCTGGGGAACTGGATGTAGCTGTCCATGTGTCTCATCATTGCTGAAACCGCAACACGTAGTACACGACTGAACATGGGTTGTTACATTCCACCAGATATAACCAGAGTGTACTGAAAGGAACCTATTGCCAGGAAATGCAGTACTGCCATGAGTTTCACTATTGGTGTCAGATATGTGGGATATTTTGTTTGAAGACATAAATAAGGCTCAAACTGGTAACATAAATCGTGTATTGTTTGCTTTTTGATGACATCACTTTCCTCCATAGTTTGAAGGTGTGGAAGCGGCTGGTATACTGGAGGCTGTCATCTCCTCCCTCTGCCATTGTACCTGTGTGTGGAGTGTACAGACATATGGATATTGGTCACAGTGACCACGCTAACATTTACCAAGACGCACCCAAAAGTCATTTGACCACTTATACCCGCATATGTTAGCAGTACACAGCAATTCACACTATGATTGCATAAGTTACAAATGCATACATATCAACATTTGGTATGAGGATGAGAAAAGCCAAACAGATACTGTGTAATTACCCATTGACCACTGTTGTAGGAGAAGCAGAAGGCAGCCTAAAGTGAGGCATTGATTGTCCAGAGAAATTCAAGGTCCACATGCAACACATGAAAACAGAAACATATGAAAAAAGACAGACACACACCCACTCACCTGGAACTCAACCACATCACCACTGCATCCAGTGGCATACTCTTTTTTTATTTTTTTTATACATTTTTATTATTGCAGGAAGAACATCATCATCAAATTTAAATACAATAAGTAAGAAAATACAATTTCTCCTTTAACAGCTAAAGCAGAGAATGGACTTATATAATTCCAAAAGTACTTTTTTTTAGCAAAGCATAGTTACGACAACAGATTTAACACTGGTCTCTGAACATATTTACAGTTCAAAAAAAGTTCCCCACATTTTTTCTTTCTTTTTCAAGGCGTTGGGTCCTCTAAGTCTTGCTAAAGAGAGTTCCATAACATTGATTTCATTTATCAAGCTCCACCATTCCATTACGCTAGGAGGATCTTTTAAAATCGAAGATATAGCTATGACTAGCTTAGCGCATGCATATACTATAGTTAATAGAAACCCATGCTGACTAAGGTTGTCTTGAAAGTCGAGTAGGATCAGCTGTGGCGATATCGGCGGAGTATTGATTTGTTTCCTCGACAGAACATCAGTTATCCTATTCCAAAATATAGATAACTTCGGACATGAAACCAACATATGCTCGATACCTGCTGCTTCCATATCACATTTCGGACACTTGGTACGATCATTAGTCTGGTTGCCACGTGTCCAGCTAAATATTCTTTGTGGAGTATAGTATAACTGAGTAACTGTTCTATATAGCTGAAGCCTCAAATTGGAAGATTGGACTACCCGGTTTATTTGGCATAATGAGGCTGAGATCCGTTTAGGGTAATGTAAACTCCTAGTTTGGATGACCATTTAGCCGCTAGATTCCCACTATCGTCCCTTTTACTTGCAATCAAATGACCACAGCTTAGGCTTATAAGTGATTTAACTTTATCTGAGTAGAGACATGTTAAAGAGTCCAATGTGATACTTCTACAATCCTCATCTTGCAGAGTAGAAAATCCCTGATTTGGATATATTTAAAATACATATTGTCATTTAATTCAAATATAAGTCTAAGTATGGCAAAATCTAGAAAACCTTTCGGGCCATAAAGGTCTCCCAGAGTGGTAATTCTATGCCTAGCCCATATCTTCCCTAAAGCGTCTGAAAAAATACCAGGTAGCCCAGGATTACCCCACAGTCTAAGCTCAGCATTGTAATAAGCAATAGTTTCCTAAAGTCATGATTTGGTCCCAGATTTTCTTGATATGTCTTGCGGTCTTAAATTTAACTCTTTTGAAGTAATTAGGATCGTGTACACGAAATAAGAATGGGTTGCAGTCAGGTCCCAGCATGTAGTGGCGGTAAAATAAAGAACTCTCATTTTCAGCAAGCTTCGTATACGTTGAAAAAAAGTAGCGAAAAAATATAGTCTAAAATCAGGAAATATCAAGCCTCCCTTTTTGATTGGTAACTCCAATAATTTGATAGATCTACGCGCTTTTTTATAGCCCCACACAAAGCTACTACAAATGCCTTCTAGTTTCTTTAAAAAAAGTTTGTTAATTTGCAAGGGGATTGATCTAAATAAATATAATAGTTTGGGCAGAATCTTAATTTTAATTAAATTAATATGCCCCACTAGGCTGAGCGGTATCGTGTGCCATTTTTTTAAAAGTAAAGTAATTTCCTTTAACATGGAGCCATAGTTCATAGTTATCACCTTGTCTATGTTAGCTGCCAACTTGATTCCAAGATAGGTCGCACTTTGACATAAACCAAGAATTGGTTTCGATGGTTTATAGTTAGCAATAACTTGTGTCTTACTTACATTAAGTTTATAGCCGGACCCATCTCCGAAATTTCCAGCCTCCTGTATTATTGCCGGGATTGCTGTAACGAAGTCAGTTGTGTATATCGCTATATCATCTGCAAAAGCAGTTATCTTCAGACTTTTACCACCGTGTTGTGCAGGTATAATACTATCCTGAGTTGTCAATGCATTTAAAAAAGGCTCCAAAGATAGCGCAAAAAGTAGAGGGGACAGAGGGCAGCCTTGCCTTGTTCCCCGCTCTATCAAGAACGTAGCTGACTCCGTTGCCCCATAACTGATCTTCACCCGTGGTGTATCATAAAGCGAGAATATCCAATCAAGATAGGGGCCCTCGATACCAATTTTCTTCAAAACATCCCACAAATACTCCCACCCCACTCGGTCGAATGCCTTTTCCGCATCTAACATTACCATCCCGAGTGGGGTGAGAGTAGTTGAGGCGACATCAAAGGCTGTGATTGCCATATTTACATGGGCTGTGGTGTCTCTCCCAGTCACAGTACCATGTTGCTGGAAGTTAACTAAAACTGGCATTATAGGGGCTAAAGGTTTGGCCAAGATTTTGGCAAAACTTTTTACATCGGAGTTGATCAAAGAAATCGGCCGATAAGAGCCGCATTCTTCCGGGGGCTTGTTTTTCTTTAAAAAGAAAGCTATTTTGGCAAATTTCCAGGACATAGGAGCCATTCTAGACTCCATTATAGAGTCCATCACTTTTTCCAGAAGAGGGAGTAGTTCTTGTGCACATACTTTATATAACTCTATAGGCAAGCTATCCTCTCCTGCCGCTTTACCAGAGGGTAAGGCGAGAGTTGCCTCATTTATTTCAGACATTGTTATTCTAGAATTAAGCTGCAGCACAGCTTCAGTATCTATAGGTGTAGGCATATACTCATCTAGATACTGAAGCATTTTGGCTGTAGTGGGGACGTTGTCGGGTATGTATAATTTGCAATAATATTTAGCGAATTGGTCAAGAATCCGATCTGTTTGTTCATAATTGCATAAGTCTGGACCTTTGATTTGTTTAATCCTAGTTCTGGCTTTCTTATCAGCAACTTTGTATGCAAGTACTTTGCCAATTCTGTCCCCTCCCTCATACTGAGCCAATTTATATTTATGGATTTTAGCACTGTACCCTTCTCTTAGTGATTTTTTAATGGAAGATTGTAGTTTTAACAGCTCCATTCTAAGTAGTTCAATATTTGGTGTTTTTTGAATGGCAGCTTCTACTAATTGTTGCTCAACCCGCAAAATATTAGAGATGGTTAACTTAGTTTCTCTGCGACTTTCAGCGTTTTTCCTAAAAATATACTGTTGTGCGAAGCCCCTAAGGCTGCACTTACAAGCATCCCAGACTATATTTATCCGAGCGGTGTTACTGTTTAAGTCTATATATTTCTTAATATGTTCCTTTAAAAGTAAAATAAATTGTGAGTCGCTAAACAAATACCTTGGAAATGTAAAAAGTTGTGCAGCCGGACTTTGCTCAGTAATTTTAAGTTCCATTAGTATCGGGTTGTGATCCGAGGTCACCCTCGGACATATTTCTATAGTGCAATTTTCTATTATGTGATCAGAAGCCCACACCATATCAATTCTAGAACAGGATCGTTGAGGCGCAGAAAAATAAGTGAAACCAGCTAGTTTTGGGTGTTTTGAGCGCCATATATCTTTCAAATTATGAATTCTACCCAACTCCGTAATAGCAGCCCTAACCTTACGCATCCTCTTAGCACGGCCTAAACCATTAGTGTCTATTTTATTATCCATAGCGCAGTTAAAATCTCCCATTACCAAAACTTCCCCCTCCCACTCCGATAGCTCAATGTTTAGCTGCTCATACAATTTCGGATCATCAATATTAGGCCCATAAACCAGATACAAAACAAATTTCTTAGTTTCCAGTTGAATTTGCGCAACCGCCCATCGACCCCGTACATCAGAAGCCGTTTTAATAATTTCCATCACTAATCTTTTCTGTTTGAGTATAGCAACCCCACGGATCGAAGCTCCTAAAGACGAGCAAACAACCAAATCATAACCCATTTGAGACAGTAGCTTTCAGTCTTGGTAGCTAATGTGTGTTTCAGACATAAGTGCTAGGTGAGGCTTATACATATCCATTTCCGCTTGTACTAATTTTCTTTTCTGTTTGTTATTGAGACCAGCAACATTCCAAACTAAAAGTCTAATTTTGGACATTTCCTATAATCATACAATTGTCTATCCTCTGCACACAAAATGTAATTAATAGAAACAAATATATTTTACGAACACTTAAACAATACTTACTTCCTGCAATAAAAATGTTTCCCCCTTTTTTAACCCCACCCCAAGCCAAAGCTCCACCCACCCTAGTTTCTTCCCCATACCCTATCAACCCTATCCCCCAACCCGACCCCACCCTCCCAGTACATACCCCGAAGCATACCTCTATCTTCTGCTGCCGTTCAAGGGGCAGCCATTCAGAGAGGTCTTCCCGTATTCCCCATCTCTCCGTATTATTATCATACGAAGAAATTCAAAAAACCAAAACCAGGTGCCCTTATGAATTAGCATATATAGTAGTAATCGGACTTGCAGCATTTTTTTCCCCCTACCCATCTCTTCCTCCCATCTGTCCCATCCATATCATTCTCTCTCTTTTCTTCTCTTCATTATCTTCTCATTATTACGTTTTTGAATCCATTTTGGCGAGAAGTTGCTCAGCCTCCTTTAAGTCAGTAAAAAAGTAAGTATGACCATCTTTCATAACTTTGAGGCGAGCAGGTTCCTGAAGGTAAACTGTTGCCCCCGGGATTTAAAAGGATAAATCAGTTTACGCAGCCCCCATCTTTTATCCATCGTGATCTTGCTAAGATCAGATTTAACCAAAAAAGTTATATTGTCTATTGTCACTGGAGTATTCGGTCTATCTTTGCTAGAGACCGCTTGTCTTAGCAGATAATTGCCAAAGTATATCATGATCGGTCGTGGATATTTACTCTCTTTATTCTTCAAAATTATAGGTAATCTATGAACCCGCTGAAGTTGGGAATCCCAATCCCAGTCGGAGAGGTTGGGAAATGCCTTTTGGAATAATTTAACCAAATATGTCCTGGCGTCTGACCCCTCAGGAATTCCAAAAAGTGTCATATTCTGTCGTCTCTGTCTATTTTCTAATTCTTCGACTTTGTTTTTTAATGACCCTATATCCTCATTATGTCGATCTGTTTGGGCTGTAGTAGTAACTAGCATCTCCTCCACTTCAACCACTCTTTGTTGTATTACTTCAATCTCTTTTGTGACACCATTCAGTTTAGTAGTGACTTCCTGTAGACAGTTATGGACCTTCAGATTATCTTCCCTTAGTTGAAGAAAATGTTGCTGCGTCTCTTGGCGATGTATCAATAACGTTTTTAATATTAGATCCAGGGAGGAGGCATCTGAGGATATATTAGACGGATTGGAGGATGTAGGAAGTAACAGTGGCACAGATACAGGTGGGATCCCGCAGGCAGAGTTGATACCATCATAGAGTTGATCTTAATCTTTATCTTTATTTTTAGAATTCAGTTGTGTATTTCGAGAGCGTAGATTTATATCAGGGGAGGCTGGAGTTAAGAATGTTTCTGGAGCCTCTGAGTTTACATCTTCATCTATCTCTAGTAAGTCCACGATTTTAGAGGGGGAATTTTGCAAATTTTTTGAGATATCGATTTCAGCAGAAATATTTCCTGAGGAACACAAATCAGTATTCTTATTTACCTCTCTAGGTTGCATCCATTTAAGCAAAGGAGTTTGATCTTTTATAAATGTTCCTCCAGTGGTTGTTGATACTAATGTAGTAGTTAATATTGTGGGTTTCAATTTTCTCCCATTTTTCTTTGCTGTTTTCTGTAACTTTCCCTTTCTCTTGACGCCCGGGAGATTACTATGTCCTATTTGAGATATAGGAGCTATAGAACGCTCTTTCTTGTCAAACCCACCAACTTCCTCCAGAACCTCCTCATATTCGTCATTGGAGTCATTCTCTTGTATCTCTTCTGACAGCTCAAGACCATCACTATCAATCCTTTGTTCTCCTAAGGTTAAATCTGATGTTATAATTTGTGTTGGTATAGGTGGAGGTGGAGGTGTTAATGCAAGTGCAGATCTTTGTACTTGTGCTAGTACTTCAAATGGGGATCTTGAAAAAGAAGTTAATATTTGGGAAATAGTTGTATTTTCAGACATGACTTACATAGTGCCTTCGGTAGCATCAACCACTGCCATATTTGTTGTCACCTCGGTCGCTCTTATAGTAGGTCCTATAGAACCTGAAAATCCAGTAATAGTATTAATATCAGATTTAGTAGGTTTAGTAGGTTTAGCAGAATCAGAATATTTGGAGGATTGAAAAGTACTATTTTCTAAAGAAATTTCAAACTCTTCTTCCTCTTCCTCTTCCGGCTCCACAATCAGCACTCTGTTGACTGTGATGACCCCTTCTGGCACCCCCAACTCCTCTGTGAACACCTCAGTCTCATCCATCCTGGCGTTTGGATGCTCTTTAGACACAGCAGATGCAGCAACCCCCACTGGAATATTAGTATTAATATTAGTCGCAGCTATCACGACAACAGGTAAAGAGCACCCTGCAGCATTTAACCCACCATTGTTAGTTAAGACCTTTTTAGTAGATATTTCTTTTATCTTATCTTTTTTTTTTGGGGTTAGCAAAACGTTACAGTCTTTGCTGTCTTTACTGTCATTACTGTCTTTAGAAGGTGTCAAGGACATTGTAGGAGGAGCAGGAAATGGGAGAGAAGGTTGCTTACCGCTCTGTCCCTCTGTGTCATCGTTTTTTTCAGGAGGCTTAGCGGTACATCGTGGCATCCTTGCAACTATTGCAGGCAAAATTAGTTTAATTGGTTTGAGAACCAGCGAGACTCCTTCATCTGCGCTCTCACCGGGGACAGCTTTCATCCTGTTGTGTCGCACCGGATTCTTTCGTGTCATCAAGGCAATTATTTATATTCTCCCCAAACAGCGAATGGTAAGTCTCTCTCACGGGACCCAGCCGCCGTTTCTCGATAGCCAGCCCCCTCCAATCCGGCTCCGCCAGCACCTCGAGCACGCTGAGCACCCTGCCTGCCCCAGCACGTCTGAATCCGTCAGTCGTAGCGGCCTCCTCACAGCTGCACAATCAAACAACCGAAGCAAGGCAGCAAGGCAGAAAGCGGCAAGCGGCAAGATGTGAGCAAAAAAATCGGCAGCAGCTGCGGCAACCCAGAGGAAGCCCAACGGCAGTTAGCAGCAGCAGCACGGCTTGGCAACTTGGTGAGTCTCACTAAATCGCGGAAACCACTTTTGAAACGCAGGGATTTTCGTTTCTATGTACTTTCGCTGCAGAGCCTGTATTCTTCCTGTATTCACGTTTCAGAATACCAAATCAGCACCAGCTGCGGCAGCGATAACTCAGCAGCTCAGTGGTAGTCCCCAGCGGCAACACGGCTACGCGGCTCAGAAACTCAGCGAGTCTCACACGATCACGGAACCACAATCACGGAAGCCTCTTCTGAAGTGCGGGAGTTTTCATTTTCTTTCATTTTTCATTTTTCATTTCATTTCTCTTGTTTATTCTCTCGTTTATTCATTATATCGCCACAAAGCCTCACATACCCAGCAACGGACAACCTAGCCGATGGTTTTGATCCGCGAACGCCAGTATCTTCCAGAGTTCAGGGCTCACACGGGTGCGACCTCTAAGCGCCGTCTTCAATCCTCCATCTTGCTTCCGATCCGACTGACATACTCAAACACCATACCAACTGCAACACATACATCCACTACACACATGGATCCAGTCAACACACCAGCAGACACAGCCACTACACACATCAGCCAGACACCACACTGCCATACACAGCCATCACCCACACCCCATACCCACAAACATCAGACATACAGAGATATACACGCAAAGCCACACCTCACACTTCACATCCCTCTACCTCCAATACCCCGCACCTTGTCTTACCTCATCCCTAGTCTCCCCAACATATTTGTTTGATTGCCCTTGACCTCTTTCCTGCTGCAGCCGCCTGCCCCCTCCCAAACACAGGTCTGGTTTCCCACCCCTACCCATCACTTCTACTTCACAAAACACCTGCTCTCGTCACTACCCCTGCCAAGAAAAAGGGGCATCAGCAAAAAAGAGGAAAATGTCCTAAAACATACCTACTACCTCCCAACACCTAAATAACCTCTTCCCACCCCAACCCAGATGCTCTAAATTTAAAAAAAGTAAAACACCTGCTCCCTCCTAAACCCATCACTACTCTTCTGGTGTGCAAGATTCCCCACATGGTCAAACACAGACCTCTCGACCCAGGACTAGCCCTCCAACAGACCAACCTAGACCTCCCCATCCAGAGACAAGCCCTTCCACAGACCAAGCCAACCATCCTGATCCCAACCCCAGGCCACCCAGTTAACATCATTGAGGTGCCTGGACTGACTACTAGATGCCACTACCAGGGCATAGTTTTGGAAGGCAAGTTTGGTGGCACAGCAGTGTGCTGGTCCATAAAATTATCTTTGGACTGACCATAGGCCTTTGTTTTGGAAGACCAACTTGTTGTCTCTAATATCTTTCTTACTGTTGAAGACCTTTGTCCTGCTATTGCTACTTATGCTAATTGTTGTTATTGGATAATTTGCTATGTGTGACTACAATTGTGTTTGTGTCACCATGATAGCTAATCCATTTGCAGTGGAAAGTATAGTCAGACCTTGGGACAAGTTAGAGAGTTACAGAGGTCGAGGGTCAATGTTCAATGGATGTATATGTGGAATGAGCTCTAATTGGGGCAGGTATTGTATTGGGTGGTATCTGCTATGGTAAGTATTGCAGCTTGTTTTGGCCAATGTCCATGTCTTTCGGCTTGGATGAACTACCTGAGATATAGGGAGGATATGTGTTTAATGTTTGCAAAGTATGTATTTGTTTCTCCAAACATGGGTATTGCTGTGTTGTCATATCTAATTTGTACGTTGGATGCAAATGTAACCATTTTCATGTGTACTCTTTCTACATACCTTTAGGAGATATCTGACAACTTCTGTTGCTGCAGTGTGTTTTTAAGCACTTACACATTAGTATAATATGCATGCCACTTTGTGACATTATTGTTTGTCCCTGATATGACACAGGTCCTGTCTACAGGGAGACTTTAGCGCAGCTGCAATGTGGACAATGGCCTTGGCCCATAACCTTCCAGGAGTCCCCTAGTTTGGGGGATCCAAATCTGCTGAGAGAATACATTGTGGACTTCAAATGTTTAACACCATGGTTTGTGGGAATCCCATTTACTTAACTTATCTTTTTCATGTTGGTGATGTGTGAAGTCATGAGCTAATGAGCAATGTGTGGGTGTTACAGAAGATGATTGCTATATAATTCATGAGGAAGTGCTGTTTTGTGACACTGGTAATTGCACACGTCAGTACAACGGCTTCTGAGATGTGCACACACGTAGTGTTTGTGAGCGTGTGACTGTACATTGTCAGTGGCCTGGGCATAGAGGTCATCATGCAGATGTGAAGGGAACATACATTCTTTTATGTTGCACACAGGGGCCAACAAATATTTTTGGACCAGGGATGCAATGCTCCCCAGCTTTATCCACGGTCTTGTGGCACCAGGGTTGTATATGTAGTGTCACAACTCCATGATTCATGTATTGAATGGGTGTCAGGACTCACTGTAGGTTTCCTCCTACTTAACTCTGGCAACCATTTCACCCTCACAAAACCATCAAAAAGCATTAGATCCCTGGAGTTGGAGAGCAAGTTGGCATCATAGAAATTCCAACATGGCCGCCAACATTCCAACACTGCTGTGTAGCAGTCCAGTCATTTAGGTTAATCACACTCTGGTGAAGCACTCTCCAAGATTCCACTGTGCACTTCACCGAAGTACTTCAAGGAAGAGCAACAAATTTACATGGGCATCCTGGAAGTCAGTCAGGGTAGTTTGCGTGCACACCGGGTTTAGATTCAACGGTTAGTAAAATTCCCAGAGTCAAGGTCAGTGAACTGTTTAGTTCTTGTCTTGTAAAAAAGAAATACCTTGTGGAAAGCTAATGGCATAGATTCTAAATATCACTGGGAAGATAGAGGTGAAATAAAAGTATTTGCAAACTGCTTCCACAGTTCGGTGAATTTTCAGAGGCTTTCATTAGACAATTTCTGTCAGAACCATTTAGTTTCTCCTGAAAGCGGATGTGACCTTTCAACACGCAGCGTTTACCAAAAAGAGAAGTAAGAAGAGAAGTAGGCTCCCAATCATATCCTGGTAAGACAAGCAACCCTAAATGTTAAGGAAAGTAAGTTAATAATATTAGATAAATGGAAAGGTAAAGTTACGCTACATGTGTTTTAGCACTACAAGAACACTATAAAGAAGAATAGGAGATTGGCAGAACAATCAGAGTGCTGGGAGCTATCTCTTCTCTGTCCCATTTCCCTTTTCCCCCTGGGTACTTACCTGCAATGGTTTATTGAGATACTAAGCAGGGAGGTTCCAAGAGCGCCATTGGAAACTAGCGTTGTTCTGCTCCTGTGTCATTAGAACCCAGTTGCTAGCCTTGACAATGGGACATAGTTGGCTAGGAGTGGTTTCAGTCAGGTGATGTGAAGTGTTTGTAGAATTTAACCTGGGATGTTTTACCTGCCCACACTGATACATACACAAGCTCCTGTCTTCTATGTTGTGTTGGATTTGAACAGTGTTGTGAATATTTTGCTGGACTTTGAGTAGGATGAGTGTATTGGGGGTCTCACACTGAGGCATTGCTAATGTACATAAGGGCAAAGCTTACATACACATAAGCTACACATCTGTGATTCGCATACTGTCCCGCATGTATGCTATGTTACTACTTCAGTCATTGCACACATTCTAGATATCTGATACGACAAGATACATTGCACCTAAAAATGCCAGCACTATTGGGTTTACCAATGGTTTGAGGTTGTATTAGATATTGCAGTAACAGATGTGGTTTCATTGCATAGGAGTATGGTAATGCTTCAGTTCTGACATGACTGACTGTGGATGGACTATTATGAGTCTCTTTGCAGTTACATCTGCAGCAGTGGAAGAAGGTACTGCTGCAAAGTTAAATTTATGTCAGCCTGAGAATGGAGAGTCCGATGGGACCCATCTCAGCACCTTTTTTTTACCTTTCAGTGCTAAAGCATGCCCTGAGCCCCTTTATGCCCAGCTAGACAACTGGCAGTACTCTTTCTTTCTACTGCCCCTTCCTGCCCCCTCATGTCCTGCTTCTGGTGATATGTGTATTGATTGACAAGATGTCCCTGTATGATTATTTGTGAACAGGGTGCTCACACCCCCTACTTATGTTGACCAAGCTATGACCCTGTCTTTCCATGGTGGTGCATCAATTTGTTGAGGACTTATATACACAGGTAGGTGTGACACTTACCCGTGGTTGTATCCACAATGGTCTCAATTTTGGGCATCATCGAGCAGGTAGAGCAGCGGTAGAACATGTGTGATCGGCTCTATAGCTGCATAGGATGTGAGGAGCTGGTCGTCGTGTTTTGAAAGGGATCCATGAGGTGTACACCATCCTGCAATCAACACTGCACATGAATTGTGAACACTGCTGCCCATCGTGTTTGGACACACAACAATGACAGCAGGTGAACAGTGGGGCCTGGGTGCACAGGGGCTGCAATTGAGCGTGGTGCAGCAGAAAGGGTGGGGTGAATCGGCCTGGGTGCGCAGGTGCAAACAAGCGATGTTGCCGTGCGTAATGATGTGATCTCTGACCTCATTCAGTCACATCTTTGTCTCATTCTAAGGACCTGCTGGACCTTACTGTAGGCCTGAGCCAGCAGGCAGCGCTGACCTACAGACACGTGCCGTTGGCTTTTGGGGAACTGTACTGAGCTGATTACTAAGTGTACATACACACAGCCTTACCCCACTGCATTACACACTCACATTATGCTTCTAGCATGCGCTCTATTCCTTTGTATCTGAACGTTGGCATAACATATTAATATTTAACCTTGTGTATTCTAGTGCACTCCAACTCCTGTTTGAACCACAATTACCACTAACAGTTGGGAGATCATACTTCAAGAAGGAAGGATGCACACATCTGGTGTTCTCTATTAAGCTTGAAATAAACCTTCATTTACCTCCAGACTTTTCCATGATTATAATATTTCTCCCTTTTCAGACACTGAATTTGTTGCGCCAAAATGGGCGGGGAAGGTGCTCACCCTGTGATGATGCCCTCGGCATTCTAACGCCTTCCATTGTGGTATCAAAACACTGTCCAGAGACCTGCTGTGCCACCCTGGAGAGGCACCCCGGAGTCGGAGCTTGCACCGTCATGTCGTTGGACACACCGGTGGTGGCAGGTGAGCAGTGAAGCCTCGGTGCCCAGCAGCTGCAATTGAGCACAGTGCGAGTGAAGGGGCTGGGGTGCAGCAGCCTGGGTGCACAGGTTCAGGCAAGCAATGTTGCTGTAGATAATAATGTAATCTCTGGGATCATTCATATCTGTTTCATTTTAAAGACTTGCTGCACCGCACTCTTTCTCGCGGACCCCAGCGTCCCAAACACAAGGGTGACGGGAGGTAAATAGTGAGGGCTGGGTGCAGTAGGCCAATGCTTTGTCTCCTCCTCCATATCTTCTTTTGACTCTCTCTTCCCTTCTCCCTTCCACCCACTCCCTCTCTGTCCCATTCTCACTATCTTCCTTTCATTCTCACTACCTTCGTTTTTCTCTTATACATGGCACACATACTTATGTTTCTTTTTTGTCTTGCAGGTTTTGTACGCTGCTTCCGGAGGACCCACCCACTTATTTCATGATATACTGTTGTTTCTTCTAATAAACTTGCGTTTCCATTTATTTGTGTTGTTTAATAAAGTTTATTTTTTTACCAAGAAAGAAGTGAGTGTATAGTTCTTTTTTTTCTGACAACACTTGTCTGTAGTTTATAGGGAAAATCGACTGCTTATAGGAGGTTATGAGGGAAAACATTTGTAATTTTGCGGTGCACATACCGAATATAAACCAACAGACTATTACATAAGTGAAGCCTGAGAAATTCTACAACTGCAAGGGTTCTATGCATGTATCATCACCAATAAGGCACTGCCTAGGACCACCGAGGCTTCAAGGACTGGCGAGGCCCACCCTTAATTTTTAAGTAAAGCCCTGCAGGGTGGCGATAACTTCAGTTGGCCTCGAAGCCCCCTGAACAATTAGTAAACAATACCTGGGGACGTGGCGATCCCCTAGGCTGCAAAACATCTCTGTGCCCTCCCGCACCTAATTTGCATGTGAGATTAAGGTCCTCAGTGCTGCAGAGACCCCGCAATATAATAATAGGATTGGCCCCGGAACATTACCCACCAGAGGGCTCATTTAAATAAACGGGTGAGACTCTGCTTCATTATTTTTCTCCATTTTTACCATCCGGATCCGCTCTATTAAAGCGAAACAAAGTTTTACAATCCAGTTTAAGAGCATATCATGTGATATAAGTTGATGTGAGGTCGCAACAAGGCTGATCGAGTCGTGAACCCACTGCAAACTTCTGTTTCAGGTGCAGCCGAAATGACAGTAATGCCTTACAGCACACTGAGGCTTTGTAGCACAACAAGGTCTCTGTGGCTCCAAGCACTAGTGACAGCACAAGTCCAATCGGTAACGTGAGTTTGATTACCAATGGCGCCTGTTTTCATTTTCAAGCCTATTATAATTTTGCAATTCTCATGATTTTGCCAATGGTATTTATTTTGAATGCCTATGTAAATAGGCTGAACCATTGAATTACATTAACTATGCCCATGCTTGCTGATCAAGTATTTTGAGTCTGTCCTCATAGCTCCAGATGACACACAATCTTGGTAGTCTGCTGTTTATGTTTATTGTAACTAAAGTCACATGATATGCTTTTAAACTGGATTGTAAACAAGCACTTTTCACTCGTGAACAAGGGACCTTGTTCCCGAAACGCGTCGAGTGCGCTGTGAATAAACACCAGTTGTTGAACTAAGCTGTTGGCCTCGATGTCGTTCTTTCGAAACTCGGTGTGAACGATTGTTTGGAATACGGGGGAGCGGCGATCCCGTCCCGGCCCGCCGCTGCTAGCGGCCATCCTTGTTTCCTCACCGACTGTTTGTTGAATATATATATATACATATATATATGACGCTCAAACTTCCCCCACAGTTTCACAGGAAAAAGCAGGAAAAAGCAGCAGCACTCGAGGAGCTTAGTAACGTTCACGGTGATTTTATTATTGGAAAAAGCACAGACGCGTTTCGGCGTGAGCCTTCGTCGGTGTGTCACTCGTGACATGTAAGCAGCAAATTAATAAAGTTTCATTTACATTCATTAACAGCGACATAGGACTAGACCCTCCCGAGCCTCTATGGGCGCCATCTTGGAGTGGTGTTATATCCATGAGAGGGTGTCATGATTATAAGATGTCTTTAAATTATGACATTTAATAAAGCCGTGGATCGGCTATTGTCCTATGTACACAGTGTTCAATCATGATTACTCTTCTGAGGAATAATAGCAATGCAGTTCATGAAAGACTATGACAAAAAGATGCAAAGTTACAAAAATTACAAAAATAAGGTGATGTACAGAATACTACTCAAAGTGATAACGGCAATTTGTACAAATTGTTTACACTTATTCTGTCAATAAGTTCTAATCTGTTCTAACAGACAAAGTTAAACAGGCTCATAGTATTCCTTCTTTCTTATTTACACAGAAGTTGAATATAATCCATAAGCATAGTCGCTTTTCCTCTCTCCCCAAATACCCAGTATATACATATGTACATATCTACAACCCTGCAATAACTACATTTGTAGGAAATCAATGCAGGGCAAAGAAAAAGAGGAGGGGAGGAAAAAAAGAAAAAGGAGAAAAGAGAAGAAAAAGATAGATTAGCCGAAGGGAAGTGCAGAATTCTAAATTCATATATAGCAGTAATACAGTCTAAGGATCATGACAGACAGCACAATTTATATATGTATAAAGAGAGGTTATATATATATATAGTTTCCCGACCAGCCAGCTCCACTCCAGACGGGGTCGGAGCGAGTTCCAGGTGTCGGGTTGCGGTAAATACATTTTCGAACTATCCTCAGGCATGATTCAATACAGGAAAGAAAGACACCAGGGTCCGTGAAATAAAAGTGTTGTTATTGGCGAAAATGTATTTACCGCGACCCGACACCTGGAACTCGCTCCGACCCCATCTGGAGTGGAGCTGAGAGTGTTTCAATAACCCAACTAAATCCAGAAATAGAGAATTGGACAGCACTAACAATAATCCCCATAACACTGTGGAGCAGATTAGACTTATCACTACCTGCAATAATGAAGAAAAGAAAGTCAGAGGGATAGTGAACAAACACTGGCCAATACTCAAAACAGATATCACCTTATCACCACTCTTAGCACCACCGCCATTTGAGATGTCACCAGTGATGTCATAAGTGATTTCACTGACCATGTCATGAATAATGTAATATGTGACGTCATCAGCACTGCATTGCGGGGGTGCAAGTTATAGTTAGCTCAACTAACTATAACAGCGGTATTTCAATTGTTTTGTATGAGTGAAATGTCCAACTAACTATACCGTCCCTAAAACCTATGTTTTTTTCTGTGAATTTCCAAGGCTTTTTAAGTGCTAATTCCTAACTATAACATCTGTAAAACCTATGTTTTTTTCAGTGAATTTCAAAGGTTTCTTAAATGCTAATTTCTATCTTTAATGTACCTGAAGCCTTTGGTGTTTTCAGTGAATTTCAAAGGTTTTTTAAATGCTAATTTCTAATTATAATGTGCATTAAACATATTTTTTTCTGTGTTTTTAATTATCATCCTATTCTCAAACTGGTGAAAACAGCAAATCTCACCATTCTTCCATCGATACCTTCCGCCAACAAAATCGCCAAAAACAAGAGCCACAACTAACGCTAATGATATGCAAAGTAGGCGTTCACGAGCAAAAAACCCACAAAAACACCACTTCCCCATATTTTCAACAACCAGCCAAATCTGGAATGTGATCTAAAAAGTAGGCGATAAGCCGTCTTACCAGTAACAAATTAACATCAACCTTTAACCGGTGTAAGGAGGTCGACTATCTACTGCCTGAATTAGACCCAACTCACAGCCACATCTAAAGAACAACACGTGATAGAGCTACTGATCATGCAGCTCCGACAAAGCCACAACACCCAGCGCTACCACCACCAGAACCTACCCCCGGACCACACCCCCAATACTACCCCCGAGGCATCACAAAACAGGACAACGGAGATATGGCAACCAACTATATATGAAGAAGGCAAGTCACCAATCAATAATAATGCACACAATGCCAAGTGTAACGCTGATGTGCTGCACATTCCGCACTATGCAAAGCCCAAACCTCTCCATGTGGAGATATGCAATTGATACTTGTAGTGTAGTGCACAGTGGACGCAACCATGTTACCTCAGGCAGTGGTCTCGGTCATGTAGCTGTGTTGTCCCCCCTGGAAGCGGCAGCAGAGTGGGCTGGTCCAATGTATGCCACTCCAGCATAGGAGTATGAATAAATAGGCCAGGCCCTGAGTGTGATTTACTTGTGGGAAGACCAACGAGTCTGCAGAGCGGCAGCCCTCACCCTGGCACGTGGCTGCTGCCATAACCGCGGGCCTCCTCCACAGAACCGCAGACTTATGTCTGTGCCGATTACTGCCTTCAATCTACACTGTGGACAGCAGGGATCACAACTTGACTTCAGCCTTGATTTATTAATTGCACAGATAATTGTACTCTATGTCCTCGTATTTTGTCAAGAAGAAGTGACAAAAAGTGTTCCTCGATGTCTATGCTAACTACGGCCTTCAATCTACACTGCAGACAGCAGTGCTCACAATTCAGATGCAGTGGTGATTGCAGATGACGCAGTCCAGTTTGCAAGACACATTGCTCCCAGAGCTGTCCGCCGGGACCACACATCATCGCAGGATGCGCACAGGCTGTGTGCTTCAGGTGCTACTAACTCACTGCACCATAAGTCATCTCCACATGGCCTTATCAAGGCTAGACATTGCTCCCAGAGCGGCCTGCCGGGACCATGTATCATTGCAGGGTGTGCACACGCCGAGTACTCCAGGTGCCACTAACTGAGCAGCTCAACTCAATGCCACGTGGCTGTGCGCCCATCCTGACCACTTCATGCACCCTACACTGGTGTTACACGGTTCACAGTTCAAGATTAGTAGCAATGCAAATTGTGTAGGAGACTACAATGGGTTAAGAAGACCAAATGCTCCCAATCTGTGCAGCCTATGGGCCTTTGCTGACAGCTGCCTCCGGCCTACACTGTGGAAGACCGGCGACACGTGGTGCCAACTAACTTTGTTCAACAGAAGACGATTCCACATGTGTAACGGGTTCCTCAGTCCTGAATGGCAGCGACCACAACTTCGTGGCAGTGACCACAGCACCAGACTCCCTTCCATCAGTGAAGGATATTTGCATATAGAAGGCCAGCAACACGTGGTGCCACTGAACCTGTACTAAGCCGGTCGGTGGGGCCACCAATGTATGCAAATGGCTATGGCCTTGCTCACCGCTACTGACCTACACAGTGGAAGACCATCAACACATGGTGCCACTAATCGTCTTCATCACAACCCGATCCCACATGTGTAACTGTGTCCTGAATCCTGAATAGCAGTGACCCCAAGTCCGTGGCAGCGACCACAGCACCAAACTCCCTTCGATCAGCGAGGCTTATTTTGATATGCAAGACCGGCGACACGCGTTGCCACTAACTCTGTTCAACTCAAGCCGATCCCACATATGTAACTGTGTACTGAGTCCTAAATGGCAGTGACCCCGAGTCCGTGGCAGCGACCACAGCACCAGACTCTCTTCGATCAGTGAGGCATATTTCCATATGCAATGGCGGTGACACGTGGTGCCACTAACTCTCTTCAACACAAGCCTTTCCCACATGTGTAACTGAGTCCTGAATGGCAGTGACCCCAAGTCTGTGGCACCAACAACAGCACCACACTCCCTTCGATCATTGAGGCATATTTCGATATGCAATGTCGGCGACACGTACTATCATTAACCCTCTTTAACACAAGCCGATCCCACATGTGTAACTGTCCTAAGTCCTGAATGGCAGCGACCCCAACTTCATGGCAGCAACCACAGCACCTCACTCACTTTGATTAGTGAGGAGTATTTACAGATTGAAGTCACTGAACCTACACTACACACAAAATGCTGCCCATCCGCTCGAGTCCCAGACGCAGACGCAGTACTATGAGCCATCCGCGTCATTGTGCCTATCCCTGCCCTGTTCTTTCGTACGCCACGCTATGCCACACCACTTTGATTACGTTCCAACGTTGGCCGCACATAGCTACCTGTCGCAGGCGTACTCGCTGTTGGTGTGCAGGTCAGTGTGCAGGTCATTGTTGTAGTTCTCGACATCTCATGGCCACTCCCTGAGGGCAGGTTTGCACACACACTACACCTATCCAGCTCATGCGGCACAGGCCATGTGACCACGCAAATATAATAGGTTGACAATGTCACATCCTTTATTGCCAGTGCTGACTAGCTGCCGAACGCTCCACTTGTCTCAACCATAAAGAGTCCATGAAAAGTTGCGCAGAAGGTTACTCGCACCCTCAGTGGAATGCCCATCAGCGGCCTACCATTCCCTTGGCGTGGACTTCATATGCATAGGGTTAGTGCCACCTCAAACTCATGTGGCCAGCAGGAGTCTACCAGCATGTGGCACTGGCTTGAGTTCCACAGGCTTAGCGGCACCAATCCCTGAGGTGGTCTCCACCATTGACGACTCAGGACTCAGCGAAATGTGTGAGATCTCCAGGGCCGCGGAGAAGCTGAAGTGGTCTCCACCATTCAGTACTCAGCGACATCTGTCAGATCCGGGAAGAAGCTGACGTGGTCTCCACCATTTAGGACTCAGGACCCAGCAACACCTCTGTGATCGGCGGGTTTTGACAGGCACGTGGAGTCCGCCCACTGCTGCACATTCCGCTGGCACCAGGTACATATTTGTTCATGGATGTGCAGAGGCGACAGTCTCTCTCTTTCTCCCTCTCTCTCTCTCACTTCCCTCTCTTCTCTCCCTCTCTCACTCTTCATTCCTTTCCTTTTATCTCTCTCCTCCTTCTTCCTTTCTCACTCCCTTTCTCCCACCCTTTCTTTTCTTCCCTCTCTTTTTTTCTCTGGCTTGTTTTTCCTTCTCTGTTTCTTTCTCTCAGTCCTAAGATATGCGCATTACACACTTCCTTATTTTGTGCTTTATTTTCCAGGCTCTGTCGTCGACATCCATGGTCCCCACAGGAGTCTTCCACCTTGTTGTTTTATATTATATTTTTGGTTTCTTTTTATATATATATTAATAAAAAAATACAATTTGAAAATAGTTTATTGTTTATAGATGTTTATAAAAAAAAGAAAGTTTGACAAAAAAAATGATTAACCCTCTTGGTTGTTTTCTTAACTGCTGTGTGACTCTTTTTTGTTCTTATTACTGTTATTTGATGGTATCCACCATGGTGTTAAATTTTGGAGCAGTTATCGCGGGAATACTGGTGAAATCTCCAGTTTGCGCCAACTTCTGAATACTGTGTTAGATTTATCTCAACTTTAGTTGCATTAAAGTCCTTATAATGAAATGCATAGTAGCCGTGCGCCTGCAAAAAGAGACGAGGTGCACTTTTGCGATTTATTCTAAATACTAAAATCCTGTATTGAATTGCACTGAGGTAGTGCCTCCACTTACAGTGTACACACAAAATCCATGAATAAATCTCATTGTATTTATATTGATTAGGAATAGTGCGTCAGGTGCTGGATCTTGACCGGATACACTGCCCAGTTCGTATAGTGATCTGCACACGAAAAAATGACATCACAACTTTCACAGCTGCAATGCGAAATTAATTCCAGCTATAACCTATGTTACCACCAGGAATTTTACACCTGCTTTCTGCTGGTGTTAAGCAGGACACTACCTGCAGCATGAAAGGAAACACAGTCAAGAGCCACACCAAAACCACCACAGGTCCCATAGAGTCGATAAGCATGATACAAGGATATGCATGAGGGCCACAAGACTCATCACAACATTCCCAGGACCACCAACACCCCCCAAACCCGCATCTGAGCAAGTGTGTCCCTGTGGTCATTGTGTTAGCATGATAGGCACAGGCCCTGCAACATCACAGTGTGCTGTCTTCAGCAGGCATTAGCATGTCACCTCAGCGTTGGCAGTGACCCTGGACATGTAGCTACACACGCATCCTCCTGCAAGCACAACACACGTGTGCTGGTCCAGGTACACAGGTCAGCGCAGGGGTGTGCCTATCTGGCAAGGGAAACGGGGTGTCTCGGACATGTCTGTGTGCAGGAAGTGCGGTAAGTGTGTCTCTGTGTTCTGGTGTGGCCTGCCACAAGGGCCACAGCAGACAGTGTTGTAAAGTGCATACACCACCACCAAACGGCACACTCATGGTGTAGTTTGAATGCCCCAGGACATGCCGGAATATGCATTACAATGCTGTGCCGTAAGAGTGCCCGGGATACAGTAGTGCACCGTACAAAAGTGTGGGGGCTCGAGGGAGGAAGGAGCAGCTGTTGGGCAACGTAACACACAGTGAACCTGGCCATGTGCCACATGCTGTGCATCTCATCCATGAAGACCACGGTCGCAGACATCCCACAACACCCACGACCGGCCTTTGTACACATCCTGTATGACTGCAGTGTGGTTTTCCCCTTCATGCTCGTTCAGTGGTGTGATGTTGCCGGGTTGTGTGACTTATGCTCCTTGTTGGTGTGTTTCATTTTGGCCATTGTTTCTCTATACTTGTGCTGTACTTGATTGTACATGTGTGCCATTGTGCCTATCTTCCCCCGTCCCCCCACTCCCTGCTTCTTCCTCTTCCTGGTGCTGGTGTTTCTATAATTATGTTCCTGTACACATAAATACATGTAAAGAACAAACTAAAATACCTCCTTGATTCTTTTACGTTTCAAAACTTCTCTCTATTCGTTTCTTTTTAATTTTCCAAATAAACAGTTTTTTTCATATTCAATGACAAATCGAAGTCAGCCGTGCATTGTATTCTATCATCACATTTTCTAGAACATTCTACAACACGTGCAGGTTATAAGTTCATACATTTTTTTAAACCTAACGAAATTTCTTTGCAAAATTTTCTCGCACGTGCAGGTTAAAAGTTCACAATTGTTTTAAGTTCGAACAGTGCCTTCCAAATGCAAGTAGCAGGTGTGGTTGAGTTGAATACATTTTATCCTAGAATATATACTCCCCGTTCAAACTACTTTTTCGTAACCAATCACAAAGATGCTTTCCCACAAAACAAATGTGCACCCAACTTTTAAGAAACAATGCTTTTCATCTCCCAATCAGGTATCGTTTTGTATGTGAAAAAAACTTGTTCATCATCTTTAAACATATCTCTTATTCAACGAAGGAACTGCATGAGCTACAGACATCTTTCCATACCTTCCAGCCCGCGCCAAAATGTATTCTCCACACAGCTGTGGCGCCGCAGCCAGACAATCTCACTTTGCAGCACAGAGCTCTCTCTTTGATCACTGGCTCTACTCACCCTTAGGGGTGAGTACTTTGCACGTTACAAATACCGTATTGATTTACCTTTGCATCAGCTCAATTTAGCAGCATGACACTCTAGGCAATACCTCACATATTTTCCATACCCCAGGACTTTCAGACCAGTACGGGTCAGTAGTTCGTCCTCGTAGGTATAAACACATGCTGACACTACTTCCACAGGTGTAGTGCAGTGGCCACAGCAGTTGACTTCACAGCATAAGACACACAATTTGAGCTCACGCTTTAATCCCTGAGTCCCGCACCAGCTCACCTTAGAGAATCAGACTCAAGGCACTATCTCACTTCATTTCCGTAGGCAACCACTTTCACACCGGTAAGGGTGAATACTTCGCTTTGCACCCTGTCTAGAGCACACCCTAAACACCCCACAGAGGTTTCAGTGCTCCTACCCTCCTCTTCCCCACTTTTTTTGCCCTTTTTTCCCCTTACTCACTTCAATGGAATCACAAAATGGCGGCCAACACTTAGTTGCAACCGCTCGCAGCCAATCAGCAGCAAGCTCGTGCTGGTAACGCCTCAGCCAATCAGATGGCAGAATTCCCAAATATCTCATATTTCTCCAAAACTACTGATCACATTTACACCAAATAAACAAAAGTGTGCTTTCTAGACCAAGAGCCTTCTCCCTGCCAAGTTTGGGGTAATTCCATTTACCCGTTCGACCTGTAGCCTTGTCTAAAGTTTAAAATGAAAATTAACATGGAGACAACACGTTTTGAGACAACAGGGTTTTGAGACCCCCTTTTACCTCGGCCCCCCTTGACCACTCACCCCCAAACTTTTACCATAACAGCTGAAATGAACAAAGATTTTCAAAATTTCATGAAGATTCATCAGCTATTCCAAAGTTATGAGCAAAACAAAAAATGTTCTTCCTATGGAAACTTGGTCCTAACTATAACTATCTACTGGCGACCGCCAGTAGGTAAGATATATATATATATATTCACTGAAAAAACCATAGGTTATAGACCATATATAGTTAGGAATTAGCATTTACAAAACCTTGAAAATTCACTGAAAAAACCATAGGTTATAGACCATATATAGTTAGGAATTAGCATTTAGAAAACCTTATTTTACTCACACAAAACCATTGAAATTCCATATATAGTTAGTTGCACTAACTATATATCGCGCACCCGCAATCCACTGCTGAGGATGTCACATATTACATCATTCATGACATGGTCAGTGACATCATCTAGTGTCTGTGTGTTTTTGTAAAGTTTAAATACGTTTTACATATTGAAGAATGACTGGATGGATGGAAGACTGAGTGTGTGTGTGGCTGGCTGGGAGGTGTGTGACGCTGTGCATATCAATGTGTACTTGTATCAGTGATTGTATAAGAGAGTAAGTATGTGTTAGTATATGTGTGAAAAGTATGGTGTTCTGTGTTTAACTATAGATGAGGAAATCGAAGTGTGATTGATTCTTCACAGGACTGACTAGGTGTATGAGTGCATATGATAGTGTTCTAATAATAACTGACTGTATGTATGAGTAATTGTATGGGTGAATGAGTGAATGTGTGTGTAGACGTACGAATCAGTGAGTGCGTATGTAGTAACTGGTATTGGTGTGTCATGATGTCATCAGTGATGTCATTTGAGATGTCATCAGTGATGTCATTTCAGTTGTCATTAGTGATGTCATCAGTGATGTCACTGAAGTATGGTGTTCTGTGTTTAACTGTATAGATGAAGAAATGGAAGTGTGATTGATTCTTTACAGGACTGACTTGGTGTGTGAGTAACTCCATGGATGAGTGGCAGTGTGTGACTGTCTGCATAGGTGTATGAGTCCAAGGAAGAGTGGACCACCTGCTCAAGTTATAATTCAGCAAGAAGAGGAAGAAGAGGAACAGGACGACGAGCACGAAGAGAGGCACTTTTTGCCTGAGGAGCCCAGGACGTCTCACCGGAAAGAAAACTTCATTTGGCAATTTTTTAAAATTCCCAAAGGTCAGAAAAAAGTAAATGCAAGATACGTAACTTGCCTTATATGTCAAGATAGACTGTCCAGAGGGACCGACAAAAAATACAGTTTCGGAAACTACACAATGCATCGCCATATGACTAGGTGGCATCCTAACAACTACAGTGCTGCACAGTTTCGTAACGACCTAGATAATCTCCCTATTATGGCCAGAAGATCTGTTGTACCGGAAGTAACGGGACCAGAGGGCAGGGAGATGGTGCCAAATATTCAAACGAGATTTCATGAAGTAAAACACGTCTGCGTACATTGCAATGGATTCATTTGCTACGGAGAAAGAAGCATCACTCTGATCAACAGAGCTATTGACTATCATATGCAAGTTTGTACGAAACGCCCCAAATAATAAATACTTTTTTTTTGTTTTGTTGCTCCTGTTGAGCCCTTTACAATGAATCGTTTTCATTGCCCCCTGCAAGAAAACCCCAAAAAAATATAAAACTGTTCAGAAAAATTCAAAAAAAGTAAAAAAATGTTCAAAAAAATAATAAAAAAAATATAAAACAACAAAAACAATAAAAAAAGTTCTTTTCAGAACTACCTCCCCGTTATTAAAAAATTGGTACAATATTTGGAACTGTGCCAACCTCTATTTCTCGTAGTTCGCTTCCCAGTTCGCTCGCCGGTACGCGAACCGGAAGTGAACCAAAAATTTGTTTTAAAAAAAAGAACAGTAAGTATAAGGGAAGGAAACAGACACTTATGTTAAAAGAAAGACAGCTATAGGGGAGTAAACTAGAGATACTATTACCCGTAATCCACTGCTGATGATGTCACATATTACATCATTCATGACATGCTCAGTGACATCATCAGCAGAGGATTGCGGGTTTTTTGGCAACGTGCCTTATCCACGGTTTAATAACGCTGCCTTTTGCTTTATATAAGTTTTCAAATTGTATGAAATATATACCAATAGGTCGTTATGAACCTTTAGGTAGTGCTTTTCTTCATGAGGTCTGGTCGCTTCCATACACATACAGATGTTTCAAAGATGATCAAGAAGTTTATCTGAATGGAGAGGAATGCACTGAGACGCCAGATCATTCACTAATGTGTAGGCACATACAGTTACACGGTTCATGCAACAAACACCGACCAAATATGGCTTGCGTGTTGCAAGGCACGCCAGTTCCTGCTATCATCCCCACGTTCAAGTTGTTGGAAAATGGTAGTTATTTGATGCTCAATAATGAAGATTGTTCTGGGTTAATTAAAAGTATTCCTTTTATCGTAACAGTAAGTGAACGGGTTATTTGCTGCAGAAATGTTCTATTTCCTCCCACACATGAACATAGGGAGTTTTCAATCTGGCCACAAATACCAACCTTGGGAGCAGATTTCAACGGCATGGCAAGAATAAGAGCTCTTTTGTCTCAGAGAGAGGTGGCCTTGAGTTCGGCCCGTGAAACTTTCGTGCTTCACATAGCGAACACCCGTACAGAGGTGCAGACCCTTTTCAATACAGATTCGCCTTTCCATTTCAGCAAGATGGTTCGGACTATCTTTAACGCGTCCTCCACAAAGGGCCTGGCGCACTTTTTTAAAGTTGTTACCAGTGGTCTCGTGACTTCATTTGAGAAAATCTTTGGAGTCATCCCTGCTTTCTTTCATTCTATTTTTTTCCACTGTGCTTCGTGGATTCCCATTTTTACTTGCATTACCAGCGGACGCTCTTGTGCTTTTTTACATTTTTAAATATGGATGTCCCTCCTGTGCAAGCTCCCGCCCTGCAGCTGCTGACACTGTTCCGCAATCGCATGCTAGAATATTATGGCACAATGCCGTTGGCGATATTAAGCACGGCATATGGATTATCTTTTCGATTCTCCTACTTCACCTGTGTCCAGCCTGTATTTCACTGCCTGACCTGTGATTTCGATTGGGCCATTGATTTGTGTCTCTGCGGACCGGTTTCTCCTGACGTCGACTTTAATCAGCTGATGACTCCTATCATTACTCACGAGTTGGTTTGTCCTGGCGAGAGGATTATGGCTGTGGCATTGATGCATGGACTAATTGGTCCCTGGAATTTACTGGCGGCAACACAGTCTTTCTTGGAACAGAGCTTTCTTGAAAACCCACCGAGCTGTCCTCTGATGGTGATAGAGGATCCGGTGCTGGGAGAGCACGTATGTTCTTTTCCGCTTTTAAATTGGATGGCTGAACTCTTTTCGGATGAAGACGGTGACTTCCTATTGGAGGCTGTTGCAGCTTATTTTGCATACACAGTTATGTCATAGACCTTTTTCATGTTTGATATGCTGAGTACTAGCATTTCATTGACAATTCATTGACTTATTTGTCAAGTTTTTAATATTTAGCTTGCCTATTGGCTTAAGACTCGATAAAGTACTTGGCTGTTTTATTTTTCTTTAGCATTAAATTTTCCTAGTTTTTAATGTTTTACCTTGCGGACCGTCCACATATAAAGTTGCAATCTGCTCTCATGAGATGGCACTTCTATTATCTTATTCAGTTCGTTTCCGGATCATGGGGAGGTGTCATCTAGGTCCTGGATATCTTTACACCGTGTTAAGTTAGCATGGGCTCATTACCGGTTTAAACGCCATTTTTCCTTTTTTGCAACTTCTGCACACAACACTTAGTTGTTGCTTTAGCTTTCAACCTAGTAGTTCATCGTGGTTTACATGAGAATAATATGTTATTCCTCTACTATCTGCTTTGCTTGTTAAACTATATCTGTACAGCGAGTGCTGAAGTTTCAAGAACAACACAATACAGAATTGTTATGAGGTCTGATCTCCACGACTTCATACTCATAACATAAGTGCAGCTTCTGCCAATTCTGGGCATGAGGCGGGTTTTATATTGCTTTGCCGAACACACATACACAACAGTTGATGCGGTTCACATGAAGAGAGAGCTGGTGTATGCTGATGTGATTCCTTCAAATCTAAGACACTAAAGTATGGGCACGCCCTAAACCAACAGAAACAGACCTTCTTAGCAAATAATATAATATGTGTATTAGGGAGGGTGAGATATAAGCAGCCGCGGGCCGTGGAGGGAGTTACGGTGGGGCAGGGAGACGGGGAGGGGGAGGGGCAGGGTGGAGCCCTCTCCACCCTGCCCCTCCCCCTCCCCGCCTCCCTGCCCCACCGTAACTCCCTCCACGGCCCGTGGCTGCTTATAAGTGTTGCTAACTCTTATTCATTTACAGCATGTTAACATACTGTCACCATTAGCTTTTTATGTACTAGTAACTATGCTGGTAATTTTGCTACTGATAATATGTGTACTTGTATTATCTAAGATACTACGCCTGAGAAGACGGCATTAGTAAATAAACATTTCAAATACACATGTGTTCTTCTTAACTCCATGTTCTGGTTTCTAAGAAATATATAACGACCGACTGTTCATGAGTTCCACGTATACTGAGGTACTATAAGTTCATATTCTGGATTGTCTAAACATTGAGAGTTTGTTATATCCAATGTGACACTGTACCTAGCTTGCTAAGGGGTTTTTGATTACTAAGGTGAGTTTTGGGGCACCCTAATTTGCCGAGGTTCCAATCCTCTGTCCACAGTTCTGTGTGAGAACAGAAACCCTGCGACAGGGGCACCCCCGACCCTTGCTGGAGCTTCATCACACTTGCGATACAACTCCAGCAATGCGCCACCTTTACGGCACAGATACATCACGCATCTGTGCTGTTTTTGCCCCATGATGCGCCGCATTGTAAATGCAGCACACCATAGGCGACGGAACAGCGGCACAGAATGACTAACACATCCCTGGTGATGCGCCAGTCATCATAAATCTATCCCTATGCTTCTTATCTTGTTAGAGATGAACCGCCATATGTATCATCAAAGTTTTTTGCATTTCCTAAATAGCGAACTTTAAGGAATAAATAGCGATTCTTTACCATTCCTAGTTTGCGATGAGCTATTTGCTAATTACAAATTACCCATTCATTTCCTTCATTTCCATAGGGCGGTTGGACTCACTTTTAGCTCGAACGGCTGAATGGATTTCCACGAAACTTGGCAAAATTGTAGGGACTGGTAGCCCGATGTGCCTTTGCTATGTCTCAAGATATATGCTCCAGTGGTTTTTACGAAAATTAACTTTGAAAAATATATATTGGGCTACATTGGCCTATATATATGTTGGAGCCCAAATGTAGCCCAATGTAGCCCAATGAAGCCCAATGAATCCCAATGTAGCCCAATGTAGCCCAAAGATGGCCGCCAGAGACAAAAAAAACAAATGTAGCCCAAATATCAGCCAGATGTAGCCCAACTATAGCCCAGTGACAGAATGACCAATCAGCTTCGCAAACCTCCGTTACGCGAAGCGGAGCGCTGTTACAGATATATATCTTTTTTTGAACGTTAATTTCTCAAAATCCACTGGAGCACATATATTGAGACCTAGCAAAGGCACATCGGGCTACCAGTCCCTAATATTTTACCAAGTTTCGTGCAAATCCATTCAGCCGTTCGATTATTATTATTATTATTTTATTTTTTTGCCCCGCGGGGCCCTTTTAAAACCTCCACATCAAACCTAGGGGGTCAGCGAGGATCTACTATGCCCCCTTATGGTCATTTGCCCCTTCGCTTTGGCCTCCTCTTGTCTCTCGATCCTACCGAGAGACAAGATGGCGGCCGCTACGGACTGTTTGGAATGTTGACAGACGCCGGAAAACCAATCAGCTTCGCTTCACAAAGCTCCGTTGCTCGAAAAGTCCGCGAACCGGAGCGCTGCCCGGTCCGCTGTTACAGATATATATCTTTTTTAAACGTTAATTTCTCAAAATCCACTGTAGCACATATATTGAGACCTACAAAAGGCACATCGGGCTACCAGTCCCTACAATTTTGCCAAGTTTCGTGCAAATCCATTCAGCCGTTCGGGCTAAAAGTGAGGCCAACCGCCCTATGGAAAACTCAATGTTAAAAACACGTTTTGGGACCCCCCTTTTTTCACGACCCCCCCTGGACGAACCCCCCCCCAATTTTCAGGGGCTGCATTTTCCTGAAAATTTCAGCCAATTCCGTCCACAAACGCCAAAGTTATTTGACATAGAATTTTCAAAAATCCCATAGAGAAAAAATCCTAACTATATATACCTACTGGCGACCGCCAGTAGGTAATATACATATATATATATATATAAATATATATACATGGTCAGTGACATCACTGATGACATCACTGATGACATCAGTGATGTCATTTGAGATGTCATCAGTGATGTCATCAGTGATGTCACTGACCATGTCATGAATGATGTAATATGTGACATCATCAGCAGTGGATTGCGGGTGCGCGATATATAGTTAGTGCAACTAACTATATATGGAATTTCAATGGTTTTGTGTGAGTAAAATAAGGTTTTGTAAATGCTAATTCCTAACTATATATGGTCTATAACCTATGGTTTTTTCAGTGAATTTTCAAGGTTTTGTAAATGCTAATTCCTAACTATATATGGTCTATAACCTATGGTTTTTTCAGTGAATTTCATAGGTTTTTTAATAGCAAATATCTATATGTATGAAAGTAATAATTTTTATTACAAATTTTAAAATGTGTAAATATTTTTTTTTTATTATGTGCCCCGGTACTCGCCCCGGGGCGCTCCCGGGGCACGTACCGGTGAACGTACGGGTGAGCGTCCCGTGAGCGCTTTACCCGCGAACGAAAACAACATCATGACGTTTTGCGTAGTCGCGTGATGCGCCGCGTAAACGTGACGCAGCGTAACCGCGTGATGCGTTTCTTCGGCGTGCTCCGTAAACGTACCCGGAAGCGCTCCGTGGCGCGACCGGAGCGCGCAACGTAAGCGCTCCTGTGCGCGTAGCGTAAGCGCGTCGGGACATGTGACCTGAAAATAACACTTTTCATTGGTTCTCAACTTTTTTTTTCTACAAATGATGAAAGCCCCCTCCTCTTTTCCTCATTCTTACTGTTTTTCTTTGAGAAAGCAAGAGCTATTTGTGAGACATGGCTTCAGTAGTAGCTGCAGCTAGTGCACCCCCACCACCACCACCCAGAAAGGAAGGTCCACCACCACAGACCCTTCCAGGAGTTGAAGAAGAGGAGGAAGAAGATGATGAGGACCAACAAACCATAACATACTTGCCTGAAGAACCAAGACAAAGCCATGTCAAAGTTCATTATATATGGCAGTATTTTTCCATTCCTGCTGGGCAAAAAAAGTGAATGCCCCGAAGGTGACATGCTTAATTTGCAAAGAGGTCATGTCCAGGGGCAACCCAAATAAAAAATATTCATTTGGGAACTACACAATGATCCGCCACATGCAGAGGTGGCACCCTAACAATTTGGCACAAGCTGAGGTACGGGATCTGGCTCAGAAAAAAAGAGACCATCAGGCCAGCACCTCATCAGGTGAATCTTCATTTGCAGCACCAGAAGGGCGCGAAACAGTACCAAATATACAAGAAAAATTTGGTGTAATAAAAATGGTCTGCATTTTTTGCGGAAAGACCCTCTGCTACGGGGAACTAAGCATTCACCTCATTAATGCTTCCATCGACAACCACAACTGCAGCAAGAGAAGAAAGCAGTAGTTTTTAAAAAAAAATTCTCCTCTCGAGCCACTGTTAATTCCCAGTTTTTTGTTTCTTGTTTTTTGTTGAGCCCTTTATAATGGCTGTTTTTCGTTGTTTCCCCCCCCAAAAAACAAAAAAAACATAAAATTGTTCAAAAAATAGAAAAAAAAAAATGTTCAGAAAAATAAAATAAAAAAATAAAACAACAAAAACATAAAAAAAAGTTCTTTTCAGAACTACCTCCCATTTTTAAAAAATTACTAAAATTTTAAGCACTTGACTTCATTTTTCTCATTGGTGCGCTTCCCGGTGCGCGCACCGGAGAGCGCCCCGTTAGCGCAATAAAAAAAGAAACAAAAAAAAAACAAGAGAAGGAGAGCAAAATAAGAAGAAAAATAGTAAAGGATGTGGAATGAGAGGTAGGGATAGAACCGGACTAAAAGAACAATCCTGAGGGAAAGTGTTAAGAAAACAGTGAGCAAAAGTAAATAGGAATAAAACAAGATGTATGATAGTGACTAAGGTTAAAACATGTGGAATAACAGAGAGAAAAAATAGAAAGCAGAAAAGAAGAAGTGACAGAAAAGGAATGATTGAAACAGCAAAGAAATGTAAATAACATAGGGGCATATTATCAACACAGACAATAAAATTTTCGCTGCTTTTATCGGCAGAAAACTGCCGCTAAAGCCGCTTTTGCAGCAGTTTTATGCCAATAAAAGCAGCGATCATTTTATTGCCTGTGTTGATAATATGCCCCTTAGTGTGCTTGAACTACAGGGAGAAAGCATAATGAACAAGTAGTGAAAGAGTGATCAGTCAGAGACAGTGAGAGTAATAGAACAGGAGTGAGGAACTATGAGAACAGAGGGACTGAGAAAAGGAGTAGAAGGAGTAGAGTAAGTAAGTAATAGAGAAAGGAATGAGGGAAATAGCAAAGGCAGGAAACTGAGGGTTAAAGAAATGAAGTAGTGGAACTAATAGAAGTTAAATGTGATAGAAATGTAACGAAAACAGTACAAAAAATTTACCTTATAATTGTCGTTAACTTAGTCACTTGTTATTTTTATACTTTCAATCTGTGAAAGAAAGAACAAAAATTTGAAAAATATTAAAACATGTATTTAAAAATTAGAAAAGACAAGGGAAAAGATTGAAGGACAAAGAGTTTTTCAACAACTTTGACACTTACAGAAGCCTCTGCTTCTCCATGCCCCCTACACAGTCCTAAATATATACATTTTAAACTAACAGTATCTTGTTGCAGATGAAGTGAGGCCTATCTTGTAACATGGTGCATCTTTTGCATCACTGCTGTATCACATAAGTGATGCAACAGCGGCGCAAAAGAGGCGCATGGCCATCATAAATCTGCCCCTAACATTTTAAATGATTGATTCAGGATGCCGATAAGGTGTGGCCTATCCAGGGGTTTGTTTGAGGTGAGGCCTACACAGGGTTGCAGATGAAATTTAGACTTGTTGAAGAGTACAGAGGAGACAATACATGTCCATGCCTACCAATGAAGTGAGTCATGTCCACTGCACTCTTTAACAAAGGCCAGACCTCCTCTGTCTCCCTGGACAGGCCTAAACCTGATCTGCACAATGTGATTCGTAATCTTAGGAAACACAGGTGATGTAATTGAAAAAAGTGCAATTTCTTTTGCTCATTTCACAATCACATCACTTGTGTTTCCTTTGCTTAGGTATCTCATTGTGCAGATGTAGTCCAGCATATGAAAGAGTACGCAGAAGTGCAGCACTGCATGCAACAACTTTGACACTTACTGAAGCCTCAGCTTCTGCATGCCCCCTACACAATCCTAATTATATACATTTTAAACTGACAGTATCTTGTTGGAGATGAAGTGAGGCCTATCTTGCAACATGGTGCATCTTTTACACTGCTGCTGCGTCACAAAAGTGACGGAACAGCGGCGCAAAAGAGGCGCACGGCCATCATAAATCTGCCCTTAACATTTTAAATGATTGTTTCTAGATGCTGATAAGGTGTGGCCTATCCACAGATTTGTTTCGGGTGAGTCCTACTCAGGGTTGCAGATGAAATTTAGGCTTGTTGAAGAGTACAGAGAAGATAATACATGTGCAGACCTACCAACGAAGTGAGTCATGTCCACTGCACTCTTGAACAAATGTCAGACCTCCTCTGTCTCCTGGAACAGGGCTAAACCTCATCTACACAATGTGATGCGTAATGTTAGGAAACACATGTAATGTAATTGAAAAACGTGTAATTTTTTTTGCTCATTCCACAATCACATCACCTGTGTTTCCTTTGCTTAGGTATCTCATTGTGCAGATATAGTCTATCATATGAAAGACTACGCAGAATGTGAGCACTGTATGCAACAACTTTGACACTTACAGAAGCCTCAGCTTCTCCATGCCTCCTACACAGTTCTAAATGTATATCATAAATACAAAAAGTACAGAATTAATTATACATGTTAAATGGTTTATTTTTGCTGTTCTCAGAATGTATCAAATTTCACTAAAAACAGTGACTTGAAGGTATTCATCATATAACAGCGGGGAAAAAAACCACAATCAAAATGATTGTGTTTAAAAAACCCATATAACATAACCAATCAGAAATCAGAACTCCTGAAAAGTAACTTACTTTCCATGACGTCGAAGGATATCCTATGAACAGCTTACACTCTGTTGTGCTGTTATTATTTTCAGCCCGCCACTTTCTGAAAGAAAAGCTCCATCGTTTTGACAAATATGTTACATACAATAAATGACTTCTCGCTCTCTACCGCACTTTTCCACAAGGTCAAATCGTGTAAGAGCCATTTATAACTCTTGGAATTCTTCTAAGCAAATCCCGTCATTTTGTATTTCCGCAACTTTCAGAAAGAAAACGTTCAAGATCACTTTCACAATCCTGTACTAGTAATATCTCACCCTTCTTGCTCACTCATGTTCCACATTTCCTATGACACTGATACTGCTTACTATGAAGCAGACTTACACTACCTCTATGACAACTACAATTATTTAATTCTCTACATCACTTTTAATCACAAAGCAATTTAAAACAGTAGATAAAATTATATCAACCCCTAGAATGATTATAGGCCAGTTACCTACCCTAAATTCTCTTTTCTGAAAACAGAAAGTAAGAATATTTTTAAGTAAAAAGGCAACATTGTATCGTAGTCAAATGGGAATCATTTCCGAAACAGCAGCTTTTTTTACATTTTCAATAAGCTGTGTAATAAGCGGATCTTGTCAAAGGACCACAATGTCATATAATAGCTGCAGTTACAAATGTTCTTCCTAAAATCAACGACTGTGTAGCCACAACATTTGTAATTAAAGTTGAAGACTTACTTTCATCAGGTTTATATAGTTGGAATTTTAAAATGACATTATAACCAAAAGTTTGGACAAATAATCTAGACAGCATTGCAGACTTACATTACCTCTACTCCATGTTTTGATTGGCTGCTTGAATTAGCTTATAAAAAGAAACAGTTTTTCTGAACTCATTCAAAGTGCATTTATTTTTCCATGACGTTAAGTGTTATGGTAAGAACACCGTTTGCTTTGGGAAATACTCTGTTGTCCTTTAACTAATCCGTGCCCACCACTTTCTGTAAGAAAACCTTCTTTTTTTCCAGGAACTATTTAAAACTCAAAAATAACTTTTGACTCTGTACTACACTTATCCTCAAGGCCAAATAGTGTAGGAGCCATTAGAACCTCTTGAAATTTCTCAGAGCAAATCCCGAGATTCCTTCCCTAAAATTTTGGTTTTAAATACACCAGGTAAGAATTTTTAAGGTCAAAAGGCAATTTTTTTTTGAAAGTTAAAACAGAATCATTGCAGAATGACCAGCCGTTTCTAGACTTTAAATAAGCTGTGTAATGTCCTGATGTTGTTCAAGGACAGTCATGATATATAATTGCTGCAGTTACAAAAGTCCTTCCTGATATTGACAACTGCGAAGCCACAAAATTTTTAATTAAAGTTGTCAATTTTGTTCCATCAGGCCTACATCGTTGGAACATTAAAATGACATACTGGCCATATGTTCGTATAAATAATGTTGACAACATTTCAGACTTACATTGGCTACACTCCATGTTGTGATCAGCTGCTTTTACTAGCTTATTAAAGGACACTGATTTACTGTCTGGCAAAGTTAAATATATAAATTTTTCTACACTAGTAGTACTTGATACCCTACAGTTCTCGCAGTCATGCTGCCATTGATAAGAAAGCCCAAACAGGTCATCTACATCTACACCTTCATCATGCAATACATCAAGCATATACATTAAAAACTCCTGACAATATTGCTGAATATTTTGAGAGAATTGTGTTTGACCTGAACATCTGTCTAACAGATTTCGAATTTCAGACACACTTTCTATTTTTGTTCTATCAGTGCTACATTTCTCTAACACAAAATTCAACAAACTGCAAAATCTTTGATCCGAATTGACCACAATCTCTTCTTTTACATTTTCTAGAGAAAACAAAACATTAACCACTACATTAGCATAGCAGTTGACACCAGAACTGTTTTCAAATTGAAAACCAACAACATCTTCAACAAAATCCTTTTTCTTTCTGCTTATAATTTCTGGTTCATCGACTTTTCGTCTTTTTGCTGCAACCTCCCTACTATTGGTCACATTTCTTCGTTTCCGGCCTACCACACGTTTCTCAAACAAAGGATATTGAGGCAAATGTGGCGCATACTCTCTTCTTAACCTATTGTATTCCTTAACACAATCTAGATCCGCACAAATGTTTGTGACATCACACTCAATCAAGTACAATCCCGATAAAGTTCTAACTCGTGACAATGCCACATATGCCGTACCCTCCTTGAACACAGAACTGCCAATATTCACCAATGCACTGTCTACACTTAAACCTTGCGATTTATGGATTGTCACCACATATGCCAAGCAAACAGGAAACTGCTTACGGCGAACATATAAGTCTTTTACAAGCAAAAACCTAGCAGAGCAACGACCAATTAGCTGTACTTCCTCAATGCCATCAAATTTAATTTTTAAAAATTCAATTCCATCTCTATTTCTGTATTTCACAAAATCAACAACATTACCCATTGATCCATTTACCAGACCTCTTTCAACATGTAAATTCCTTCTTAAAATTATACGGCAATTTAAGCACACATTGAGAGTCTTTTCAAAACCTGCAGTTTTAGATATAGTCTTCTCTAATGAATCCAATTTTGATTTCAAATTCTCAGACAAAATAATTGTTGATCCCATATGCTCTACTCTGTCAATAGCTTCCAGTTTCACAATCTCTTGGTTTTCTAAATACAACATTTTGTTGTTGAAGATGGCACATTCTGCAAGAGTTGGCATCAAGCATATTCCAGATTTCTTCTCAGTAATTTTCTGAAAAATATTCTCAGGCACAACGTCTTGTTCTGGATACAAATTTGACAGTAATCGTGCATGTAAAGCTTCTTTCCCATGCTCGGTCACTTTTCCGATTCTAACATCGTGTAGAATATTCTTGTAATCTTCATCCTTCGCCTGACGCATATTTTCACGCAGTTCAGCATAATTGAAGTTTAACCATATATTAACGTTGCCAATGCTCCCTAGGCACTTCCTGGTATCTTCATGCGTGAGCATTTTGAACACAGGTTGTCCTTTCACTGGTGTCAGCTGCAGAAGATCACCGAAAACAATGATGTGTTTGCCACCAAATAACACATCATACTCTGTTTTGAGAACTTCTTGCATTCTCAAATGCACAAAGGCAAGCATGACATTGGAAACCATGCTTACTTCGTCAATGATAAGAAGTTTCATTTTCTTCAAGACTCTTGAAAACTTCACAACAAGCATCTCCAGATAACTTGTGGTATTGTAATTTGTTATCATGCTCCACTGGCAGCATCAGTAGACGATGCAAAGTAATACCTTTAATGTTATGTGGTGCCAGTCCAGTTGGAGCGGTGACAACACAAGACAGCGATGACTCAGTCCTTTTCTGCAAATAACATGAAATTGCTTTAATGAGGAAACTTTTTCCAGTTGCCGCTTCTCCACTGACGTACAGTCGGACAGGCTTCAACGACGTACATGAGCTCTCTTTCTTCTCATGACTTAATCCATGATCAATTTGGTTGGTAACTTTGTCATATATTTTCCTCTGCTCAACGTTGAGTTGTCTTTCCAAGTCTTCTAAGTTAACCGCATCCTCCTGAGCATGTGCCATGGCTCTTTCCACTTCAATCATAGCAGTGGCAGCTTCATTTTTGATAACTGGTCCTCCTAGTGGATCCTGACTCAATGAAACAGAACTCTGACTGTCCTGAGAAGTGTCTCTAGCAATCTCGGCTGCAATCGTTGCTTCCTGCTCGATTTCCGCATTCAACATTTCTAGATATTTGGGAAAAACAGGACATTCTATGGTCTCCTTGGCGGCATTGAAAGAGTCTTCGTAACAGAGGACATCTCCAAGCAGTTCCTCTTCTGCACGCCAAGGCTTGAAAAGTTGCAAAAGTGCTAAATAGAAAAACTCTTTTTTTTCAGGAGATTCGCCACTCAATTTTCGATGGTTTACCAAGTGGCATTTTCTTTGCTTGACCAGACATCCCTCACTTCCAATTACAGCATACACTCCTTTATCAATATCTTCTTTGATGTTCCTCTTGAATATGTAATTTTGTAGAACCTCATACAGACAAACATTCTCGAGGTGACTGCTTCTATTTGGATAATATGTATCCAACATGTTGGTCTTCAAAATATCGGTACTGTTTGGCTCCTTTTCCGCCAAATACTCAATTTCCCGCACAGGTTTCAGAACTCGATTACGCGTTGCAGCAAGACCAAGACTCGCCCAAACGATACTCCTGGATTTGGCATAGAGACTTGCTGAAGACAACCGGTCAGAACATTCGTAAGCTCCGATTTCTCGATGTGACAACATCTTCAGACTGAAACTGTACAACTTCTTACTGAGGCTCTTTTCATGGGAAATGTCCTCCCACATATCCTTCAATTCTGTCTTTTCTTTTTTGGTGATGTAAGATGTCACATACCGAGCCACAGCCATACAGTTATCAGCCACAAACTGTATATCCATGTTAGCATTCCACATGGACAAAATCACTGGGTTGTAGTCCTTGATGTACTTGGACTCTTCGTTCCTTTTCAAATTGTATGTGTTTTTAGGTGATTTCTTCATCACATTATGTCGCAGCGAAGACATCAAACTGTTCACTCTTCCTTTAGAAATCACCGGTCGTGGAAAGGCGAAATGACATTTGGTGTAGAACTTGTCCTTGTTTCTGAATTTACGACGACAGTACTTTCCACAACGATGGAAGCGTAAAACTTGTTCTCTTAGGCTTTTCTCTTCCTTTGCGTTTGGAACAGCACATGTAGAATACTGTTCTATGAAACTCATCACTAAGTCTTCTGGATCTGTTCCAAATTTAGGTGCATCCTTGATCCACAGCAGCATATGTATATGAGGAGCACCTCTTGCTTGGTACTCCTTTCTCCAGAAGAAATCCAACACCTCTCCAAGAGGTGGATTTTTCTTGTTCATGATGAAAGACATCATAGCTTCAAATCTATGATTGAAGTACCTGCATACATTCACTGGATCCAAAGAGCACAGTTCTCCGGGTGTCTTGAATTCGATATTTTCAATGTTTCCATTTGCCTCTCGTAGAAATTCAAGTAAGTCTTCCCAGCCATACTCGGCACAGCTGAGAGTGAGGAACCATGTGGGAGTTCCTAAGTTCCTCAGCATACATTTTAAATCACCATGACGACGGTACCAGTACTCATTAGTACCACGCTGACACGCCATGAGATTAATCAGGTGAGAATCCAAAATACTGTCTTGCACATTGACTTTATCCATAAAGTCACTTGCCGAGATGTTTTGCATCTGTATACCACTTTTCAAGATGTGGTTCACTGCATATGACAGTCCAGACAGATCGCTTTCAAACAGGAGATGAAACAAATACGGAATGCATTGTCGAAACCTAGGATCTTCTGCATACAATCGTAAAGTCCGGTATTCAGAAGCAGGAATTTGATGAGGTCGCTCATCATATCTTCCTCCTTGACCTGTTGGAAATAGCTGTGGGAAACACCGAGCTTCCAAACTTTCCTCCCAAACACTAATGGGACTCCCTTTGGCTTGTTTCATTTGAAACAACTCAATAGCATTCCCCATGACTTCCTTGGAATGCAAAGGATGAACACTATAATGTTCATATATTTCTTCACTTTTAGAGGGCTCTACTTTCTCAATTTGACCAGCACACAAATCGCTATCCTCTTCTTCACTTACTTCCTCTTCTGCAACATATACATTCTTATAGTACTTATTGCTTTTTTTCAAATACAATGTTGCCTTTTTGACTTTCCTAACATCCACTAAATCTTGCCATATTTTCTTACTCTTTGTGGGAACCCCATTAACTAAGATAACCTCTTCCACTTTTTCTACTCCAATTGTATTAATGTTTTTTTTCAAATCTAGAGGCAAATAAACAACTCTTCCCTTTAATCCTCTCTGTAAATCTGATGGAGGTAATTTCCCTGTCTTTGGCTCCATTCTTACAATAGCCTGAAAGGGATGGATACTTTGAATCAAAATCGATTCATAAGTATTTAAATCCTTCAATTCAGAAGGAATCTCAACCAATTCCAGATTATTATGAACCGCTCTAGCAGGCATCCGGTTTTGATTTAATTTGTTACAACAATAAGAACACACACGTTGATCCAATCCCAAATCAAAACAATTTTCTACTATCAAGTATGTTGCGAAATCCTTCCATTCACTATTATTTTCCCTTTCACTTTTCGCATATAAATCCACTAACTTAGTCTGATTCTTATAATCAGTGCATCGACAACACACACAAGTGAAATTAGGCCTCTCACTTGATTTCACCTGAAACGTGGCAATTTCCTTCTGAAAATTATCTGTACTGGAAACCTGTACACTATCTTCCACATTACCCTCTTCTTCTGGGTCAATTTCAACATTCTCCTCTTTACTTCCAAAGTAACAAAACTCAATTTCTTCACAAATATTCTTCACATCTATTTCAGAACCATGCAAAAGAGCAGTGCATAATTGTTTAAGCATAATTGCTGGACTCTTAGCATAATACAACATTCTAACTAATTTCCTTACTTTATTATGATGCACTAGTAGCATGCTGAAATGATGAAAAACACTATGGCATACTCTCCTGGAAAGACAAGCCAGTGAATGACCATGCAAACCTGTCACTTCTCTCACACTGCAAGGATCTAATTCTTGCAACAACATCATTTTCTGCTTCAAACTTTTCTTATTAAATGTCCGTACAAAATCACAAAGCAAATTGATGGAATCCTGTCGCACACTGCAAATACTACTACACTTCCAGGTGTACACAGGTCCCTTAGGACGTCTTCCTAAAACCTCATTACCTAACACCTCTTCTGCCTCTGTTGTCACAATTTTTTCTTTTTCAACTGGACAACCATCTTTCACCTCATAAGCTCGACCACTGGTGTCAACTGCATGCACCAAATCATTATCCTGGAAATAACTCTCCTCATTAAAAAATGCCTCACAACTTGAACTATGCATCCATTCTCCTGAAAAAACTTCACAAAAATTACTACGATTAACTGTTCTCTTCCATCTACTATTTCTTATTAAATCATAAATTGCCTTGTTTAGCTTCCTAATTCTATTGATTATCAAAATAAATAACTTTCGCTTAATTTCAAATGCCTGATCAATAACTTTCTAAAATTTTTTTTTCTCTTATAAAAAAACACTTTCTGCTGACCTTTCTTAATATTTTTTAACAAATTGCCAATTATCCTGTTGCGGAACATTCGTCTACGAATGTCCCTAAACTGATTTTTCCTTCTACTACCATGCACAGAGTTATCTCCTGCTCTAGCAGTAACATTTTTGATTGGCCTTCCCTTTCCGTTTAAATTGCTTCTCTTTTTCTGGACTAAAACATTTTCTGTAGTACTACTTTTTTTTCTACAAATGTTTCTTATGAATGATTTTGTTGTCTTACACGGAACTTTCTTGGTGACTTGACGAGTTTTTATTGTAGAGGACTGCTGCAAGAATTTATTAAGCTGCTGTCTTTGATGTTTTGTAGCCTTTCGGTTTCGTTCTTTAGATGGCATTCTCTCCTTTTGAAATGATCTGCAGTTGAATCTGTGGTAAAATATAATTAAAAATTTTATTAACCACTATTAGCAAACAGTAAATCAATAACAGTCGTCAAAAATTTAACACACTACTTGTCATTTTTACATAGAATAATTTTTAGTGCATTGGCAAATTTAGTATTCACAAATAGTAGCAAAGAAATGGAATGCTTCTACATTTGACCTGTGCTGTTTTATATGTGAATCTGAACTAATTTTATGAGCATATTTGACTATTTTATTAAAGACACTACACACAACCTGTTTTTGAACTTTTGTTTAATTTTAAATGAAACGGTTTACATTTTTACTTTTCATTTCCAGTAACTTTTAAAAATAAATGTTTATAGTTCCATAGGCTCAAGCAGGTCAGCTTCCCACCCTATGTCATACAATTCTGACAAATCGGCATCCTCATCATGTTCTTCATCATCCTCAGGATTTAAATCATCCAAGGGATCTACTTCCACTGACGTTTCAATGACAAGTTCAATGATAGGATCGAGATCAACTGATTGCTCATTATCACTCATTGTTGATGTTGTCGTTATCTTTAAAGAAAGAGAACAACAATGAGATGTTGCAGAGTAAGAGACAAATCTCAGAGACTATAATATTAAAATTGTTTAACAAGAGTAACATTTTGCAATTATTATTTAGCCATGTCCAGCGATGCTGAGGAGGTGAGGCCTATGTCCAAGTTTTCAGTGAACAGGACTCATCTCTTCTTAACCTTGGATAAGCCTCACCGACTCTGTTTACCCTGCTCATACTTAAATGTAAAGGGGCAGATTTATGTTAACTGGCGCATCCCCAGGGATACACCAGTTAACGTGCACCGCTGCTCTGCCACCCATGATGTGCCGCATTTACAATGTGGAGCACCATTGAGCAAAAACAGCACAGATGCGTCACGCATCTGTGCCACAAAAGCAGCACATTGCAGGAATCACGTCGTAAGCGCGACATGTCTACTGCAATGCACAGGAGCAAGCCACACATTGCATGGTGCATCACTCCTTATGCCTGTTTCAAACAGGCGTAAGGATTTGATTCAGCAATGCTATAAAGCTGACTCAGTGAAATCTTCTAAATTTCACTGTGTTAGTTTTACAGGGCTTTCATGCAAATGAATGCCCACCCTGCAACAAAACACCTACATGAAACCTGACGCAGGTTTCATGTGGCACAGGACTTTACAGCATGACACATCTGCCTAGATGCATCAAGTTGTAAATATGTTGCAACATAGCGCATCTTTTGCGCCGCCGCTACGTCACAAAAGTGACGCACAGCGGCGCAAAAGAGGCACACGGCTATCATAAATCTGTCTCTAACATTTTAAATGATTGATTCAGGATGACGATAAGGTGTGGCCTATCCAGAGGTTTGTTTGAGGTGAGGCCTACTCAGGGTTGCAGATGAAATTTACGCTTGTTGAAGAGTACAGAGGAGATAATACATGTGCAGGCCTACCAATGAAGTTAGTCATGTCCACTTCACTCTTGAACAAAGGCCAGACCTCTTCTGTGTCCGTGGACAGGCCTAAACCTCATCTGCACAATGTCATTCGTAAAGTTAGGAAACACATGTGATGTAATTGAAAAATGTGGAATTTCTTTTCCTCATTTCACAATCACATCACCTGTGTTTCCTTTGCTTAGGTATCTCATTGTGCAGATGGAGTCTAGCATATCAAAGACTACGCAGAAGGTGAGCACTGTATGGAACATGGCTATCTAACTCAAAGAATCAAAATCTAAATTTGCCAAGCAAACATGGGGGTGTATTTACAAGGACCTTCCACCACGGGGAAATGTCTTTAATTAAAATAGGAAAAATAACATCAAAGGGACTCAAATGCCTTTTAAATATACCCCAAGCAACCTATGAAACTCTAGCACTACATATCAAGAAACCTAATTAATTTCAAAAATCGTTTTTAAACACATCATCTAAATCAATTATATACCTACAATCAAGGGGAAATGACTTAAAATGCCCTAAGACACATGAAAGCGTTTTTTTAAGGCCCTTGCACCATTTTTGGGTCACTTTTAACATGGCTATGCAACTCAAAGAATTAAAATCTAAATTTGCCAAGCACAGATGGGGGCATTTTTACAAGGACCTTGCACCACGGGGAAAGGTCTTAAATTAAAATGGGAAAAATAACATCAGAGAGACTCAAAGGCCTTATAAATATGCCCCAAGCAACCTATGAAACTCTAGTACTACATATCCAGAAACCTGATTGATTTCAAAAAACGTTTTTAAACACATCATCTAAATCAATGATATACCTACATTCATCGGGAAATGACTTAAAATGCCCTAAGACACATGAAAGCGTTTTTTTAAGGCCCTTGCACCATTTTTGGGTCACTTTTAACATGGCTATGTAAGTCAAAGAATCAAAATCTAAATTTGCCAAGCACAGATGGGGGCGTATTTACAAGGACCTTGCACCACGGGGAAAGGTCTTAAATTAAAATGGAAAAAATAACATCAGAGTGACTCAAAGGCCTTATAAATATGCCCCAAGCAACCTAGGAAACTCTAGCAGAACATATCCACAAATCTAATTGATTTCAAAAAACGTTTTTAAATACATCATGTAAAGCAATTATTCAACCACATTCATTAAAATGCCCTAACACACATGAAAGCGTATTTTGAAGGCCTTTGCACCATTTTTCCATCACTTTTAACATGGCTATGTAACTCAAAGAAACAAAATCTATTTGTAAAACACTTGACACAAAGCAACATTTTAAATACACAACTTTCTTCATAATTTTCTCCCTAAAGCATACTATTCTCTATATAAATTAAATGAATCTTTTCTCACCTTAGCAAATACTTTATGAGTTTCAAAACAGTTTCAGACACACACCAATTTGTCTTCAGCAGAACAAAGGGTATGCACTCCAGAGGCTGCAACCATCAATGGCACAGAAATGCTGTAATTCATCACACATATCTCTCATGTCACCCAATCAAAACTCTTCCCTCACTTTTTTCAAATCAACACCCTTCCCCCCTCTGCCCTTTCTGCCTTTTTTACATAGCAACCACCTCCTGAAAGACCTCTCATGTTTGCAACTTCACACAACAATGTTTCAATTGAACTCTGAACTCTCAGTACACCTGCGTATCCAGTGCAATCTTTCATAAAACGATTTTTTCTTCACCATTCAAATTACATCTTTCAAAGAACTCATCCATGCACCCTAACTTTCTGTTTCCAGCAATCAAAATCCACCAATCACTGCTACTGATTCATTAGCACAGAAACTCCACAGTTTTTTTCATTATAAACTCTTATTTTTTCAACTGCCATTTCATTGCCACACTTCATCTGACTGCAGCAGAACCTTCTCTCACCATGTTTTCTGTCTGGATTGTTGGACATAGTTATATCCACTGGGCTCAAAGGTTTGCTGATAACAGAAATTTACACAACCTCAATTTACAAAATGTGGAAATTAAGTGGATTGGCCACAGAGGAATAAAATGTCACCAATTGATACCATTGGTGAAAACCTTTTTGCATTTGCCAAAACCTGACCTGTTAATTGTGCACTGTGGAGGAAATGACTTGGGCACTTTGACTGGGGTAGGTCTGGAAATGCTTTTAAAGGACACCTTGGAGCAATTGATGGCACTATTTCCTCAAACTGCCTTGGTATATTCAAATATATGCCAAAGACAGAAATGGAAGTGGTCCAACCAATTTTGTCCACAAATTGAGAAATCGAGGAAGCATGTAAATAAGTCTGTTTCAGCTTACATGAGAGACCATGAAATGGGCTCCATCTACAACAATAACTTGCGTTACTACATGCAAGATATCTACAGAGCAGATGGAGTTCACTTCTCAGATGAGGGGAGCAGAATTTTCATCCTCAATTTAAGACTGTGCATTGGTACCTACTTGTAGGTACCTACATCAGCCACAGGACCCAAAAGCTCTTTTCAGAGCTACCCTACTTCTGATGACTCACAATTATTATTTTAAACTAACTTATTTCACTAATTTTCACCAAAGTACGCTCCCCGGAGCGCTACCCGGTACGCGCACCGGACGCTAACCGCGCGAAAATTTGAAAAAAATTGTTTTTTTTTCGCACATATGGTCCTCCTCAGCTACCCTCAGAAAACCTAGGGGGTAAGGATACGTCTACCGTGCCCCCTTCTACCCATTCTGAACATTATTTGCCCTCCATCTTGTATCTCAATTCTACCGAAACACAAAATGGAGGACTCCCGTAACGCTGCCGGTTCGCGTACCGGGGCGCGCACCGGGAAGCGCTCGCTCAAAAAAAGGTGGGAAAGTAATTCACAGGAAAACCACTGGAGACACTTTCACCAAATATAGATTAGCTCATACTACATACCAATCCCTACCATTTTCACAAATTTGATTGGAATTCCATTTAACCATTTAGCCTGTAGACCTCTCTAAATACCCTGAGGTAAATTACTTCACAAAACACATCTGAAGTGTTGGAATTGACAACCAATTAAAATGTTACTTTCATTTTCTACTTTTTTTACCTGACATTTGATTGGTTATGTACCTGAATATATATAAAGAAAGAGAGAGAAACACAGCCATTTTGACTACCACCTCCTGAAGTAGATTTCAAGAAAATTTTCACTGAGAACTTAAACTGCTTTTTGAAAGGTAAGTTGTTATTTTGAAAACTGAAGTATATTGTGCACTTTAAGTTAACTTGGAAAACTTTTTCTGATAGTTTTATACTATCCCTCTGTAATAGTTATAGATTTAGATAGACTTCTCTGTTATAGTTATGGATGGATTTAGGCTTGTCTTGTATAATTATGAATTTACTTAGGCTTCTTCACATACACTTTTTTATATTTCTACTTCCAGTCTGATACCATACACTGCCCAAAGATAAATTCACTGTTAAAAAATCCAAACTACCTGTCTGAACTTAAACCCAACAGTGCCCTAACTCTTCTGATATAGTTATTTTGTATGTAATTTACAGCAAAAAAATGGAAGGGGAGCACGAAAATATCAATGTTTCCTTCGACATTACATCTGAGGAGATTTTAAATGAAGAATTTTTAGATGAAGATTTTATGGATCAGTCTTTGGATGAACAATTTATTAGATGCTTACAAGACATAGAAACATGCATGTTTGAGGAGATTCCAGATGATGTAATGCTGGAAGTTTTATTGAACTATGAAAATTCTGACCAATAAATTTTTATTTAATAATTAAAAATAGTTTGAGACATTATTCATTTTTATATCTAATTCATGAAGTACAACCAAAATAAATAAATAAATAAAAAATAAAATAAAAAAAGCAACAAAAAGAACAATCAATAAACATAGAATATTTCAAAATATCATTGTCTATCATTCTTTTTTCCTTATAGTACGCTCCCCAGACCGCTTCCCGGTGCGCGTACCGTTTGCGCAACTACCGCGTTAGAAAACAACATCGTGACGCTTCGCGTAACGCGTTGTCGTGTAATGCGTCATATGACGCGCCGCGTTAGCGCACCCAGAAGCACTCCGGTCCGCGAAGCGAAGCGCAGCTTCCCGGAAGCGATCCGGGGCGCGGCGCGGAGCGCGTAACGTAAGCATAACAGGTCATGTGACTTGTCATGTGACTTGTTAATAACACTTTTCATTGGTTCATTTCACTTTTGGTTTCCTAATGTTGTTAGGCTAGGTCATGTGACCTAAAAATAACACTTTTCATTGGTTTAGAACTATTTTTTTTCCCAAATGATGAAAACCCCTCCTTGTTTTTACCTCATTCTTACTTTCTACTTCCAGAGAGCAAGACCTATTTTTCACAATGGCTTCTGTAATAGCTGCAGCTGGTGCTTCTCAGCAACCACCACCACCACCACCACCACCAAAAGGACCACCTCCAACACTGGACTTTGGTAGAGAGGAAGATAATGAGGACGAAGAGGAGGAGGAGGAGGAAGAGCAAGTAAGACAGCTCCTGCCAGAAACACCAAGGCAGAGCCATATTAAAGAGCACTACATATGGCAATTTTTTAAAATTCCACCTGGACAAAAGAAGGTCAATGCACCCCAGGTGTCTTGTGTGATATGTAAAAATATACTTTCTCGTGGCAACCCCAACAAGAAATACAGCTTTGGCAATCATACAATGATTCGCCACATGGAGCGATGGCATCCTAATAATCTTTCCCAAGCACAAGTAAGGTATCTTGTTGCCAACCCCCCAAATGTCATCCCCGGCACCTCCAGTGGACAAAGCTCATTCGCCGGACCAGAAGGCCGAGAAATAATCCACAATATTCAAGCTCCTTTTGAACACTACAAAATAGTTTGTATATATTGCGGAGGAACTATTTGTTATGGAGAGAAGAGTATTACTTTGATTAACCGAGCTGGAGAAAATCATAAATGCAACAAGATGAGAAAACAATGAATCCTTTTTTTTTTTTTTGCTCCTGTTGAGACATGTTCAAACCCTGCTTTTTTGTTATTTCCCCTAAAAAAACACAAAAAAAACACAAAATAGTTTTCAATAATCAAAAAAAAATCAAAAAATTGTTCAGAAAATTAATAAAAAAAAGAAAAAAAAGAAAAAGAATAAAAAAACTGTTCTCTTCAGAACTACCTTCCATTTATAACAAAATTGCCAAATTTTTTATACCCTGTCTTTCTTTTTTCCTCATAGTACGCTCCCCGGACCGCTTCCCGGTGCGCGTACCGGGCGCTCCCCACGCAAAAACAAAGAAAAAAAATATTTATTTTTTTTGCCCCGCGAGGCCCTTTTAAAGCCTCCACATCAAACCTAGGGGGTCAGGGAGGATCTACTATTCCCCCTTATGGTCATTTCCCCCTTTGTTTTGGCCTCCTCTTGTCTCTCGATCCTACCGAGAGACAAGATGGCGGCCGCTCCGGGCTGTTTAGAATGTTGACAGACACCGGAGAGCCAATCAGCTTCGCGAAGTTCCGTTACGCGTCAGGTACGCGAACCGGGGCGCTAACCGGAGCGCTGTTACAGATATATATATTTTTGGGAACGTTAATTTCTCAAAATCCACTGGAGCACATATATTGAGACCTAGCAAAGGCACATCGGGCTACCAGTCCCTACAATTTTGCCAAGTTTCGTTAAAATCCATTCAGCCGTTCGAGCTAAAAGTGAGGCCAACCGCCCTATGGAAAATTGCATGGGAAAAACACGTTTTGGGACCCCCCTTTTTTCTCGGCCCCCCCTTGACGAAACCCCCCCCAAATTTTCAGGGGCTGCTCAGAAACAAAATGTGCCATTTTCCTGAAAATTTCATAACAGGTCATGTGACTTGTCATGTGACTTGTTAATAACACTTTTCATTGGTTCATTTCACTTTTGGTTTCCTAATGTTGTTAGGCTAGGTCATGTGACCTAAAAATAACACTTTTCATTGGTTTAGAACTATTTTTTTTTCCCAAATGATGAAAACCCCTCCTTGTTTTTACCTCATTCTTACTTTCTACTTCCAGAGAGCAAGACCTATTTTTCACAATGGCTTCTGTAATAGCTGCAGCTGGTGCTTCTCAGCAACCACCACCACCGCCACCACCACCACCACCACCAAAAGGACCACCTCCAACACTGGACTTTGGTAGAGAGTAAGATAATGAGGACGAAGAGGAGGAGGAGGAGGAAGAGCAAGTAAGACAGTTCCTGCCAGAAACACCAAGGCAGAGCCATATTAAAGAGCACTACATATGGCATTTTTTTAAAATTCCACCTGGACAAAAGAAGGTCAATGCACCCCAGGTGTCTTGTTTGATATGTAAAAATATACTTTCTCGTGGCAACCCCAACAAGAAATACAGCTTTGGCAATCATACAATGATTCGCCACATGGAGCGATGGCATCCTAATAATCTTTCCCAAGCACAAGTAAGGTATCTTGCTGCCAACCCCCCAAATGTCATCCCCAGCACCTCCAGTGGACAAAGCTCATTCGCCGGACCAGAAGGCCGAGAAATAATCCACAATATTCAAGCTCCTTTTGAACACTACAAAATAGTTTGTATATATTGCGGAGGAACTATTTGTTATGGAGAGAAGAGTATTACTTTGATTAACCGAGCTGGAGAAAATCATAAATGCAACAAGATGAGAAAACAATGAATCCTTTTTATTTTGATTTGCTCCTGTTGAGACATGTTCAAACCTGCTTTTTTGTTATTTCCCCTAAAAAAACACAAAAAAACCACAAAATAGTTTTCAAAAATCAAAAAAAATCTAAAAATTGTTCAGAAAATTAATAAAAAAAAGAAAAAAAAGAAAAAGAATAAAAAAACAGTTCTCTTCAGAACTACCTTCCATTTATAACAAAATTGCCAAATTTTGTATACCCTGTCTTTCTTTTTTCCTCATAGTACGCTCCCCGGACCGCTTCCCGGTGCGTGTACCGGGCGCTCCCCACGCAAAAACAAAGAAAAAAAATATTTATTTTTTTTGCCCCGCGAGGCCCTTTTAAAGCCTCCACATCAAACCTAGGGGGTCAGGGAGGATCTACTATTCCCCCTTATGGTCATTTCCCCCTTTGTTTTGGCCTCCTCTTGTCTCTCGATCCTACCGAGAGACAAGATGGCGGCCGCTCCGGACTGTTTAGAATGTTGACAGACACCGGAGAGCCAATCAGCTTTGCTTCGCGAAGTTCCGTTACGCGTCAGGTACGCGAACCGGGGCGCTAACCGGAGCGCTGTTACAGATATATGTATTTTTTTGAACGTTAATTTCTCAAAATCCACTGGAGCACATATATTGAGACCTAGCAAAGGCACATTGGGCTACCAGTCCCTACAATTTTGCCAAGTTTCGTTAAAATCCATTCAGCCGTTCGAGCTAAAAGTGAGGCCAACCGCCCTATGGAAAATTGCATGGGAAAAACACGTTTTGGGACCCCCCTTTTTTCTCGCCCCCCCTTGACGAAACCCCCCCCCCAAATTCCACGTTATAGTTAGTTGGACTCACTATAACTTGCGCGTGTAATGCACTGCTGATGACGTCACATATTACATCACTCATGACATGGTCAGTGACATCACTCATGACATCACTGATGACACCATCCTTGTGACACAGTGACAGACCTCCTTTCACTGTAATCTAACCCTTGAAACACATATTCAAAAATAGAAACTACAATTTTCAAAAAAATGGAGATACCCATACCAGTTACAACAACCAATTCAATAATTCCACCATCTATATACACATGCACTAATTCACCAACAGTTCTATATAGTCACTCATACATATATTCACTAATCATATGTAGTGATACACCTACACATCCTGTTACACACCGACAGTCATCCAAAAGTTATTCACACACATACCTTTTTGCATTTGCCAAAACCTGACCTGTTAATTGTGCACTGTGGAGGAAATGACTTGGGCACTTTGACTGGGGTAGGTCTGGAAATGCTTTTAAAGGACACCTTTGAGCAATTGATGGCACTATTTCCTCAAACTGCCTTGGTATATTCAAATATATGCCAAAGACAGAAATGGAAGTGGTCCAACCAATTTTGTCCACAAATTGAGAAATCGAGGAAGCATGTAAATAAGTCTGTTTCAGCTTACATGAGAGACCATGGAATGGGCTCCATCTACAACAATAACTTGCGTTACTACATGCAAGATATCTACAGAGCAGATGGAGTTCACTTCTCAGATGAGGGGAGCAGAATTTTCATCCTCAATTTAAGACTGTGCATTGGTACCTACTTGTAGGTACCTACATCAGCCACAGGACCCAAAAGCTCTTTTCAGAGCTACCCTACTTCTGATGACTCACAATTATTATTTTACTCTAACTTTTTTCACTAATTTTCACCAAAGTACGCTCCCCGGAGCGCTACCCGGTACGCGCACCGGACGCTAACCGCGCGAAAATTTGAAAAAAATTGTTTTTTTTTCGCACATATGGTCCTCCTCAGCTACCCTCAGAAAACCTAGGGGGTCAGGATAAGTCTACCGTGCCCCCTTCTACCCATTCTGAACATTATTTGCCCTCCATCTTGTATCTCAATTCTACCGAAACACAAAATTTAGGACTCCCGTAACGCTGCCGGTTCGCGTACCGGGGCGCGCACCGGGAAGCGCTCGCTCAAAAAAAGGTGGGAAAGTAATTCACAGGAAAACCACTGGAGACACTTTCACCAAATATAGATTAGCTCATACTACATACCAATCCCTACCATTTTCACAAATTTGATTGGAATTCCATTTAGCCATTTAGCCTGTAGACCTCTCTAAATACCCTGAGGTAAATTACTTCACAACACACATCTGAAGTGTTGGAATTGACAACCAATTAAAATGTTACTTTCATTTTCTACTTTTTTTACCTGACATTTGATTGGTTATGTACCTGAATATATATAAAGAAAGAGAGAGAAACACAGCCATTTTGACTACCACCTCCTGAAGTAGATTTCAAGAAAATGTTCACTGAGAACTTAAACTGCTTTTTGAAAGGTAAGTTGTTATTTTGAAAACTGAAGTATATTGTGCACTTTAAGTTAATTTGGAAAACTTTTTCTGATAGTTTTATACTATCCCTCTGTAATAGTTATAGATTTAGATAGACTTCACTGTTATAGTTATGGATGGATTTAGGCTTGTCTTGTATAATTATGAATTTACTTAGGCTTCATCACATACACTTTTTTATATTTCTACTTCCAGTCTGATACCATACACTGCCCAAAGATAAATTCACTGTTAAAAAATCCAAACTACCTGTCTGAACTTAAACCCAACAGTGCCCTAACTCTTCTGATATAGTTATTTTGTATGTAATTTACAGCAAAAAAATGGAAGGGGAGCACGAAAATATCAATGTTTCCTTCGACATAACATCTGAGGAGATTTTAAATGAAGAATTTTTAGATGAAGATTTTATGGATCAGTCTTTGGATGAACAATTTATTAAATGCTTACAAGACATAGAAACATGCATGTTTGAGGAGATTCCAGATGATGTAATGCTGGAAGTTTTATTGAACTATGAAAATTCTGACCAATACATTTTTATTTAATAATTAAAAATTGTTTGAGACATTATTCATTTTTATATCTAATTCATGAAGTACAACCAAAATAAATAAATAAATAAAAAAAAACAAAAAAAAACCAACAAAAAGAACAATCAATAAACATACAATATTTCAAAATATCATTGTCTATCATTCTTTTTTCCTTATAGTACGATCCCCAGACCGCTTCCCGGTGCGCGTACCGTTTGCGCAACTACCGCGTTAGAAAACAACATCGTGACGCGTCGCGTAACGCGTTGTCGTGTAACGCGTTGTCGTGTAATGCGTCATATGACGCGCCGCGTTAGCGCACCCGGAAGCGCTCCGGTCCGCGAAGCGAAGCGCAGCTTCCCGGAAGCGATCCGGGGCGCGGCGCGGAGCGCGTAACGTAAGCATAACAGGTCATGTGACTTGTCATGTGACTTGTTAATAACACTTTTCATTGGTTCATTTCACTTTTGGTTTCCTAATGTTGTTAGGCTAGGTCATGTGACCTAAAAATAACACTTTTCATTGGTTTAAAACTATTTTTTTTCCCAAATGATGAAAACCCCTCCTTGTTTTTACCTCATTCTTACTTTCTACTTCCAGAGAGCAAGACCTATGTTTCACAATGGCTTCTGTAATACCTGCAGCTGGTGCTTCTCAGCAACCACCACCACCACCACCAAAAGGACCACCTCCAACACTGGACTTTGGTAGAGAGGAAGATAATGAGGACGAAGAGGAGGAGGAGGAGGAAGAGCAAGTAAGACAGTTCCTGCCAGAAACACCAAGGCAGAGCCATATTAAAGAGCACTACATATGGCAATTTTTTAAAATTCCACCTGGACAAAAGAAGGTCAATGCACCCCAGGTGTCTTGTTTGATATGTAAAAATATACTTTCTCGTGGAAACCCCAACAAGAAATACAGCTTTGGCAATCATACAATGATTCGCCACATGGAGCGATGGCATCCTAATAATCTTTCCCAAGCACAAGTAAGGTATCTTGCTGCCAACCCCCCAAATGTCATCCCCAGCACCTCCAGTGGACAAAGCTCATTCCCCGGACCAGAAGGCAGAGAAATAATCCACAATATTCAAGCTCCTTTTGAACACTACAAAATAGTTTGTATATATTGCGGAGGAACTATTTGTTATGGAGAGAAGAGTATTACTTTGATTAACCGAGCTGGAGAAAATCATAAATGCAACAAGATGAGAAAACAATGAATCCTTTTTATTTTTTTTTGCTCCTGTTGAGACATGTTCAAACCCTGCTTTTTTGTTATTTCCCCTAAAAAACCACAAAAAAACCACAAAATAGTTTTCAATAATCAAAAAAAAATAAAAAAATTGTTCAGAAAATTAATAAAAAAAAGAAAAAAAAGAATAAAAAAACAGTTCTCTTCAGAACTACCTTCCATTTATAACAAAATTGCCAAATTTTTTATACCCTGTCTTTCTTTTTTCCTCATAGTACGCTCCCCGGACCGCTTCCCGGTGCGCGTACCGGGCGCTCCCCACGCAAAAACAAAGAAAAAAAATATTAATTTTTTTTTCCCCACGAGGCCCTTTTAAAGCCTACACATCAAACCTAGGGGGTCAGGGAGGATCTACTATTCCCCCTTATGGTCATTTCCCCCTTTGTTTTGGCCTCCTCTTGTCTCTCGATCCTACCGAGAGACAAGATGGCGGCCGCTCCGGACTGTTTAGAATGTTGACAGACACCGGAGAGCCAATCAGCTTCGCGAAGTTCCGTTACGCGTCAGGTACGCGAACCGGGGCGCTAACCGGAGCGCTGTTACAGATATATATATTTTTTGGAACGTTAATTTCTCAAAATCCACTGGAGCACATATATTGAGACCTAGCAAAGGCACATCGGGCTACCAGTCCCTACAATTTTGCCAAGTTTCGTTAAAATCCATTCAGCCGTTCGAGCTAAAAGTGAGGCCAACCGCCCTATGGAAAATTGCATGGGAAAAACACGTTTTCGGACCCCCCTTTTTTCTCGGCCCCCCCTTGACGAAACCCCCCCAAACTTTCAGGGGCTGCTCAGAAACAAAATGTGCCATTTTCCTGAAAATTTCATAACAGGTCATGTGACTTGTCATGTGACTTGTTAATAACACTTTTCATTGGTTCATTTCACTTTTGGTTTCCTAATGTTGTTAGGCTAGGTCATGTGACCTAAAAATAACACTTTTCATTGGTTTAGAACTATTTTTTTTTCCCAAATGATGAAAACCCCTCCTTGTTTTTACCTCATTCTTACTTTCTACTTCCAGAGAGCAAGACCTATTTTTCACAATGGCTTCTGTAATAGCTGCAGCTGGTGCTTCTCAGCAACCACCACCACCACCACCACCACCAAAAGGACCACCTCCAACACTGGACTTTGGTAGAGAGGAAGATAATGAGGACGAAGAGGAGGAGGAGGAGGAAGAGCAAGTAAGACAGCTCCTGCCAGAAACACCAAGGCAGAGCCATATTAAAGAGCACTACATATGGCAATTTTTTTAAATTCCACCTGGACAAAAGAAGGTCAATGCACCCCAGGTGTCTTGTGTGATATGTAAAAATATACTTTCTCGTGGCAACCCCAACAAGAAATACAGCTTTGGCAATCATACAATGATTCGCCACATGGAGCGATGGCATCCTAATAATCTTTCCCAAGCACAAGTAAGGTATCTTGTTGCCAACCCCCCAAATGTCATCCCCGGCACCTCCAGTGGACAAAGCTCATTCGCCGGACCAGAAGGCCGAGAAATAATCCACAATATTCAAGCTCCTTTTGAACACTACAAAATAGTTTGTATATATTGCGGAGGAACTATTTGTTATGGAGAGAAGAGTATTACTTTGATTAACCGAGCTGGAGAAAATCATAAATGCAACAAGATGAGAAAACAATGAATCCTTTTTTTTTTTTTTGCTCCTGTTGAGACATGTTCAAACCCTGCTTTTTTGTTATTTCCCCTAAAAAAACACAAAAAAAACACAAAATAGTTTTCAATAATCAAAAAAAAATCAAAAAATTGTTCAGAAAATTAATAAAAAAAAGAAAAAAAAGAAAAAGAATAAAAAAACAGTTCTCTTCAGAACTACCTTCCATTTATAACAAAATTGCCAAATTTTTTATACCCTGTCTTTCTTTTTTCCTCATAGTACGCTCCCCGGACCGCTTCCCGGTGCGCGTACCGGGCGCTCCCCACGCAAAAACAAAGAAAAAAAATATTTATTTTTTTTGCCCCGCGAGGCCCTTTTAAAGCCTCCACATCAAACCTAGGGGGTCAGGGAGGATCTACTATTCCCCCTTATGGTCATTTCCCCCTTTGTTTTGGCCTCCTCTTGTCTCTCGATCCTACCGAGAGACAAGATGGCGGCCGCTCCGGGCTGTTTAGAATGTTGACAGACACCGGAGAGCCAATCAGCTTCGCGAAGTTCCGTTACGCGTCAGGTACGCGAACCGGGGCGCTAACCGGAGCGCTGTTACAGATATATATATTTTTGGGAACGTTAATTTCTCAAAATCCACTGGAGCACATATATTGAGACCTAGCAAAGGCACATCGGGCTACCAGTCCCTACAATTTTGCCAAGTTTCGTTAAAATCCATTCAGCCGTTCGAGCTAAAAGTGAGGCCAACCGCCCTATGGAAAATTGCATGGGAAAAACACGTTTTGGGACCCCCCTTTTTTCTCGGCCCCCCCTTGACGAAACCCCCCCCAAATTTTCAGGGGCTGCTCAGAAACAAAATGTGCCATTTTCCTGAAAATTTCATAACAGGTCATGTGACTTGTCATGTGACTTGTTAATAACACTTTTCATTGGTTCATTTCACTTTTGGTTTCCTAATGTTGTTAGGCTAGGTCATGTGACCTAAAAATAACACTTTTCATTGGTTTAGAACTATTTTTTTTTCCCAAATGATGAAAACCCCTCCTTGTTTTTACCTCATTCTTACTTTCTACTTCCAGAGAGCAAGACCTATTTTTCACAATGGCTTCTGTAATAGCTGCAGCTGGTGCTTCTCAGCAACCACCACCACCGCCACCACCACCACCACCACCAAAAGGACCACCTCCAACACTGGACTTTGGTAGAGAGTAAGATAATGAGGACGAAGAGGAGGAGGAGGAGGAAGAGCAAGTAAGACAGTTCCTGCCAGAAACACCAAGGCAGAGCCATATTAAAGAGCACTACATATGGCAATTTTTTAAAATTCCACCTGGACAAAAGAAGGTCAATGCACCCCAGGTGTCTTGTTTGATATGTAAAAATATACTTTCTCGTGGCAACCCCAACAAGAAATACAGCTTTGGCAATCATACAATGATTCGCCACATGGAGCGATGGCATCCTAATAATCTTTCCCAAGCACAAGTAAGGTATCTTGCTGCCAACCCCCCAAATGTCATCCCCAGCACCTCCAGTGGACAAAGCTCATTCGCCGGACCAGAAGGCCGAGAAATAATCCACAATATTCAAGCTCCTTTTGAACACTACAAAATAGTTTGTATATATTGCGGAGGAACTATTTGTTATGGAGAGAAGAGTATTACTTTGATTAACCGAGCTGGAGAAAATCATAAATGCAACAAGATGAGAAAACAATGAATCCTTTTTATTTTGATTTGCTCCTGTTGAGACATGTTCAAACCCTGCTTTTTTGTTATTTCCCCTAAAAAAACACAAAAAAACCACAAAATAGTTTTCAAAAATCAAAAAAAATCTAAAAATTGTTCAGAAAATTAATAAAAAAAAGAAAAAAAAGAAAAAGAATAAAAAAACAGTTCTCTTCAGAACTACCTTCCATTTATAACAAAATTGCCAAATTTTGTATACCCTGTCTTTCTTTTTTCCTCATAGTACGCTCCCCGGACCGCTTCCCGGTGCGTGTACCGGGCGCTCCCCACGCAAAAACAAAGAAAAAAAATATTTATTTTTTTTGCCCCGCGAGGCCCTTTTAAAGCCTCCACATCAAACCTAGGGGGTCAGGGAGGATCTACTATTCCCCCTTATGGTCATTTCCCCCTTTGTTTTGGCCTCCTCTTGTCTCTCGATCCTACCGAGAGACAAGATGGCGGCCGCTCCGGACTGTTTAGAATGTTGACAGACACCGGAGAGCCAATCAGCTTTGCTTCGCGAAGTTCCGTTACGCGTCAGGTACGCGAACCGGGGCGCTAACCGGAGCGCTGTTACAGATATATGTATTTTTTTGAACGTTAATTTCTCAAAATCCACTGGAGCACATATATTGAGACCTAGCAAAGGCACATTGGGCTACCAGTCCCTACAATTTTGCCAAGTTTCGTTAAAATCCATTCAGCCGTTCGAGCTAAAAGTGAGGCCAACCGCCCTATGGAAAATTGCATGGGAAAAACACGTTTTGGGACCCCCCTTTTTTCTCGCCCCCCCTTGACGAAACCCCCCCCCCAAATTCCACGTTATAGTTAGTTGGACTCACTATAACTTGCGCGTGTAATGCACTGCTGATGACGTCACATATTACATCACTCATGACATGGTCAGTGACATCACTCATGACATCACTGATGACACCATCCTTGTGACACAGTGACAGACCTCCTTTCACTGTAATCTAACCCTTGAAACACATATTCAAAAATAGAAACTACAATTTTCAAAAAAATGGAGATACCCATACCAGTTACAACAACCAATTCAATAATTCCACCATCTATATACACATGCACTAATTCACCAACAGTTCTATATAGTCACTCATACATATATTCACTAATCATATGTAGTGATACACCTACACATCCTGTTACACACCGACAGTCATCCAAAAGTTATTCACACACATACCTTTTTGCATTTGCCAAAACCTGACCTGTTAATTGTGCACTGTGGAGGAAATGACTTGGGCACTTTGACTGGGGTAGGTCTGGAAATGCTTTTAAAGGACACCTTTGAGCAATTGATGGCACTATTTCCTCAAACTGCCTTGGTATATTCAAATATATGCCAAAGACAGAAATGGAAGTGGTCCAACCAATTTTGTCCACAAATTGAGAAATCGAGGAAGCATGTAAATAAGTCTGTTTCAGCTTACATGAGAGACCATGGAATGGGCTCCATCTACAACAATAACTTGCGTTACTACATGCAAGATATCTACAGAGCAGATGGAGTTCACTTCTCAGATGAGGGGAGCAGAATTTTCATCCTCAATTTAAGACTGTGCATTGGTACCTACTTGTAGGTACCTACATCAGCCACAGGACCCAAAAGCTCTTTTCAGAGCTACCCTACTTCTGATGACTCACAATTATTATTTTACTCTAACTTTTTTCACTAATTTTCACCAAAGTACGCTCCCCGGAGCGCTACCCGGTACGCGCACCGGACGCTAACCGCGCGAAAATTTGAAAAAAATTGTTTTTTTTTCGCACATATGGTCCTCCTCAGCTACCCTCAGAAAACCTAGGGGGTCAGGATAAGTCTACCGTGCCCCCTTCTACCCATTCTGAACATTATTTGCCCTCCATCTTGTATCTCAATTCTACCGAAACACAAAATTTAGGACTCCCGTAACGCTGCCGGTTCGCGTACCGGGGCGCGCACCGGGAAGCGCTCGCTCAAAAAAAGGTGGGAAAGTAATTCACAGGAAAACCACTGGAGACACTTTCACCAAATATAGATTAGCTCATACTACATACCAATCCCTACCATTTTCACAAATTTGATTGGAATTCCATTTAGCCATTTAGCCTGTAGACCTCTCTAAATACCCTGAGGTAAATTACTTCACAACACACATCTGAAGTGTTGGAATTGACAACCAATTAAAATGTTACTTTCATTTTCTACTTTTTTTACCTGACATTTGATTGGTTATGTACCTGAATATATATAAAGAAAGAGAGAGAAACACAGCCATTTTGACTACCACCTCCTGAAGTAGATTTCAAGAAAATGTTCACTGAGAACTTAAACTGCTTTTTGAAAGGTAAGTTGTTATTTTGAAAACTGAAGTATATTGTGCACTTTAAGTTAATTTGGAAAACTTTTTCTGATAGTTTTATACTATCCCTCTGTAATAGTTATAGATTTAGATAGACTTCACTGTTATAGTTATGGATGGATTTAGGCTTGTCTTGTATAATTATGAATTTACTTAGGCTTCATCACATACACTTTTTTATATTTCTACTTCCAGTCTGATACCATACACTGCCCAAAGATAAATTCACTGTTAAAAAATCCAAACTACCTGTCTGAACTTAAACCCAACAGTGCCCTAACTCTTCTGATATAGTTATTTTGTATGTAATTTACAGCAAAAAAATGGAAGGGGAGCACGAAAATATCAATGTTTCCTTCGACATAACATCTGAGGAGATTTTAAATGAAGAATTTTTAGATGAAGATTTTATGGATCAGTCTTTGGATGAACAATTTATTAAATGCTTACAAGACATAGAAACATGCATGTTTGAGGAGATTCCAGATGATGTAATGCTGGAAGTTTTATTGAACTATGAAAATTCTGACCAATACATTTTTATTTAATAATTAAAAATTGTTTGAGACATTATTCATTTTTATATCTAATTCATGAAGTACAACCAAAATAAATAAATAAATAAAAAAAAACAAAAAAAAACCAACAAAAAGAACAATCAATAAACATACAATATTTCAAAATATCATTGTCTATCATTCTTTTTTCCTTATAGTACGATCCCCAGACCGCTTCCCGGTGCGCGTACCGTTTGCGCAACTACCGCGTTAGAAAACAACATCGTGACGCGTCGCGTAACGCGTTGTCGTGTAACGCGTTGTCGTGTAATGCGTCATATGACGCGCCGCGTTAGCGCACCCGGAAGCGCTCCGGTCCGCGAAGCGAAGCGCAGCTTCCCGGAAGCGATCCGGGGCGCGGCGCGGAGCGCGTAACGTAAGCATAACAGGTCATGTGACTTGTCATGTGACTTGTTAATAACACTTTTCATTGGTTCATTTCACTTTTGGTTTCCTAATGTTGTTAGGCTAGGTCATGTGACCTAAAAATAACACTTTTCATTGGTTTAAAACTATTTTTTTTCCCAAATGATGAAAACCCCTCCTTGTTTTTACCTCATTCTTACTTTCTACTTCCAGAGAGCAAGACCTATGTTTCACAATGGCTTCTGTAATACCTGCAGCTGGTGCTTCTCAGCAACCACCACCACCACCACCAAAAGGACCACCTCCAACACTGGACTTTGGTAGAGAGGAAGATAATGAGGACGAAGAGGAGGAGGAGGAGGAAGAGCAAGTAAGACAGTTCCTGCCAGAAACACCAAGGCAGAGCCATATTAAAGAGCACTACATATGGCAATTTTTTAAAATTCCACCTGGACAAAAGAAGGTCAATGCACCCCAGGTGTCTTGTTTGATATGTAAAAATATACTTTCTCGTGGAAACCCCAACAAGAAATACAGCTTTGGCAATCATACAATGATTCGCCACATGGAGCGATGGCATCCTAATAATCTTTCCCAAGCACAAGTAAGGTATCTTGCTGCCAACCCCCCAAATGTCATCCCCAGCACCTCCAGTGGACAAAGCTCATTCCCCGGACCAGAAGGCAGAGAAATAATCCACAATATTCAAGCTCCTTTTGAACACTACAAAATAGTTTGTATATATTGTGGAGGAACTATTTGTTATGGAGAGAAGAGTATTACTTTGATTAACCGAGCTGGAGAAAATCATAAATGCAACAAGATGAGAAAACAATGAATCCTTTTTATTTTTTTTTGCTCCTGTTGAGACATGTTCAAACCCTGCTTTTTTGTTATTTCCCCTAAAAAACCACAAAAAAACCACAAAATAGTTTTCAATAATCAAAAAAAAATAAAAAAATTGTTCAGAAAATTAATAAAAAAAAGAAAAAAAAGAATAAAAAAACAGTTCTCTTCAGAACTACCTTCCATTTATAACAAAATTGCCAAATTTTTTATACCCTGTCTTTCTTTTTTCCTCATAGTACGCTCCCCGGACCACTTCCCGGTGCGCGTACCGGGCGCTCCCCACGCAAAAACAAAGAAAAAAAATATTAATTTTTTTTTCCCCACGAGGCCCTTTTAAAGCCTACACATCAAACCTAGGGGGTCAGGGAGGATCTACTATTCCCCCTTATGGTCATTTCCCCCTTTGTTTTGGCCTCCTCTTGTCTCTCGATCCTACCGAGAGACAAGATGGCGGCCGCTCCGGACTGTTTAGAATGTTGACAGACACCGGAGAGCCAATCAGCTTCGCGAAGTTCCGTTACGCGTCAGGTACGCGAACCGGGGCGCTAACCGGAGCGCTGTTACAGATATATATATTTTTTGGAACGTTAATTTCTCAAAATCCACTGGAGCACATATATTGAGACCTAGCAAAGGCACATCGGGCTACCAGTCCCTACAATTTTGCCAAGTTTCGTTAAAATCCATTCAGCCGTTCGAGCTAAAAGTGAGGCCAACCGCCCTATGGAAAATTGCATGGGAAAAACACGTTTTCGGACCCCCCTTTTTTCTCGGCCCCCCCTTGACGAAACCCCCCCAAACTTTCAGGGGCTGCTCAGAAACAAAATGTGCCATTTTCCTGAAAATTTCATAACAGGTCATGTGACTTGTCATGTGACTTGTTAATAACACTTTTCATTGGTTCATTTCACTTTTGGTTTCCTAATGTTGTTAGGCTAGGTCATGTGACCTAAAAATAACACTTTTCATTGGTTTAGAACTATTTTTTTTTCCCAAATGATGAAAACCCCTCCTTGTTTTTACCTCATTCTTACTTTCTACTTCCAGAGAGCAAGACCTATTTTTCACAATGGCTTCTGTAATAGCTGCAGCTGGTGCTTCTCAGCAACCACCACCACCACCACCACCACCACCACCAAAAGGACCACCTCCAACACTGGACTTTGGTAGAGAGGAAGATAATGAGGACAAAGAGGAGGAGGAGGAGGAAGAGCAAGTAAGACAGTTCCTGCCAGAAACACCAAGGCAGAGCCATATTAAAGAGCACTACATATGGCAATTTTTTAAAATTCCACCTGGACAAAAGAAGGTCAATGCACCCCAGGTGTCTTGTTTGATATGTAAAAATATACTTTCTCGTGGAAACCCCAACAAGAAATACAGCTTTGGCAAACATACAATGATTCGCCACATGGAGCGATGGCATCCTAATAATCTTTCCCAAGCACAAGTAAGGTATCTTGCTGCCAACCCCCCAAATGTCATCCCCAGCACCTCCAGTGGACAAAGCTCATTCCCCGGACCAGAAGGCAGAGAAATAATCCACAATATTCAAGCATCTTTTGAACACTACAAAATAGTTTGTATATATTGCGGAGGAACTATTTGTTATGGAGAGAAGAGTATTACTTTGATTAACCGAGCTGGAGAAAATCATAAATGCAACAAGATGAGAAAACAATGAATCCTTTTTATTTTTTTTTGCTCCTGTTGAGACATGTTCAAACCCTGCTTTTTTGTTATTTCCCCTAAAAAACCACAAAAAAAACACAAAATAGTTTTCAATAATCAAAAAAAAATAAAAAAATTGTTCAGAAAATTAATAAAAAAAAGAAAAAAAAGAAAAAGAATAAAAAAACAGTTCTCTTCAGAACTACCTTCCATTTATAACAAAATTGCCAAATTTTTTATACCCTGTCTTTCTTTTTTCCTCATAGTACGCTCCCCGGACCGCTTCCCGGTGCGCGTACCGGGCGCTCCCCACGCAAAAACAAAGAAAAAAAATATTAATTTTTTTTTCCCCGCGAGGCCCTTTTAAAGCCTCCACATCAAACCTAGGGGGTCAGGGAGGATCTACTATTCCCCCTTATGGTCATTTCCCCCTTTGTTTTGGCCTCCTCTTGTCTCTCGATCCTACCGAGAGACAAGATGGCGGCCGCTCCGGACTGTTTAGAATGTTGACAGACACCGGAGAGCCAATCAGCTTCGCGAAGTTCCGTTACGCGTCAGGTACCCGAACCGGGGCGCTAACCGGAGCGCTGTTACAGATATATATATTTTTTGGAACGTTCATTTCTCAAAATCCACTGGAGCACATATATTGAGACCTAGCAAAGGCACATCGGGCTACCAGTCCCTACAATGTTGCCAAGTTTCGTTAAAATCCATTCAGCCGTTCGAGCTAAAAGTGAGGCCAACCGCCCTATGGAAAATTGCATGGGAAAAACACGTTTTGGGACCCCCTTTTTTCTCGGCCCCCCCTTGACGAAACCCCCCCAAATTTTCAGGGGCTGCTCAGAAACAAAATGTGCCATTTTCCTGAAAATTTCATAACAGGTCATGTGACTTGTCATGTGACTTGTTAATAACACTTTTCATTGGTTCATTTCACTTTTGGTTTCCTAATGTTGTTAGGCTAGGTCATGTGACCTAAAAATAACACTTTTCATTGGTTTAGAACTATTTTTTTTTCCCAAATGATGAAAACCCCTCCTTGTTTTTACCTCATTCTTACTTTCTACTTCCAGAGAGCAAGACCTATTTTTCACAGTGGCTTCTGTAATAGCTGCAGCTGGTGCTTCTCAGCAACCACCACCACCACCACCACCACCACCACCAAAAGGACCACCTCCAACACTGGACTTTGGTAGAGAGGAAGATAATGAGGACGAAGAGGAGGAGGAGGAGGAAGAGCAAGTAAGACAGTTCCTGCCAGAAACACCAAGGCAGAGCCATATTAAAGAGCACTACATATGGCAATTTTTTAAAATTCCACCTGGACAAAAGAAGGTCAATGCACCCCAGGTGTCTTGTTTGATATGTAAAAATATACTTTCTCGTGGCAACCCCAACAAGAAATACAGCTTTGGCAATCATACAATGATTCGCCACATGGAGCGATGGCATCCTAATAATCTTTCCCAAGCACAAGTAAGGTATCTTGCTGCCAACCCCCCAAATGTCATCCCCAGCACCTCCAGTGGACAAAGCTCATTCGCCGGACCAGAAGGCAGAGAAATAATCCAAAATATTCAAGCTCCTTTTGAACACTACAAAATAGTTTGTATATATTGCGGAGGAACTATTTGTTATGGAGAGAAGAGTATTACTTTGATTAACCGAGCTGGAGAAAATCATAAATGCAACAAGATGAGAAAACAATGAATCCTTTTTATTTTTATTTGCTCCTGTTGAGACATGTTCAAACCCTGCTTTTTTGTTATTTCCCCTAAAAAAACACAAAAAAAAACACAAAATAGTTTTCAAAAATCAAAAAAAATCTAAAAATTGTTCAGAAAATTAATAAAAAAAAGAAAAAAAAAGAAAAAGAATAAAAAACCAGTTCTCTTCAGAACTACCTTCCATTTATAACAAAATTGCCAAATTTTTTATACCCTTTCTTTCTTTTTTCCTCATAGTACGCTCCCCGGACCGCTTCCCGGTGCGTGTACCGGGCGCTCCCCACGCAAAAACAAAGAAAAAAATATTTATTTTTTTTGCCCCGCGAGGCCCTTTTAAAGCCTCCACATCAAACCTAGGGGGTCAGGGAGGATCTACTATTCCCCCTTATGGTCATTTCCCCCTTTGTTTTGGCCTCCTCTTGTCGCGAAGTTCCGTTACGCGTCAGGTACGCGAACCGGGGCGCTAACCGGAGCGCTGTTACAGATATATGTATTTTTTTGAACGTTAATTTCTCAAAATCCACTGGAGCACATATATTGAGACCTAGCAAAGGCACATTGGGCTACCAGTCCCTACAATTTTGCCAAGTTTCGTTAAAATCCATTCAGCCGTTCGAGCTAAAAGTGAGGCCAACCGCCCTATGGAAAATTGCATGGGAAAAACACGTTTTGGGACCCCCCTTTTTTCTCGCCCCCCCCCTTGACGAAACCCCCCCAAATGTTCAGGGGCTGCTCAGAAACAAAATGTGCCATTTTCCTGAAAATTTCAGCCAATTCCGTCCACAAACGCCAAAGTTATTAGACATAGAATTTTCAAAAATCCCATAGAGAAAAAATCCTAACTATATAAACCTACTGGCGACCGCCAGTAGGTAATATATATATGTATTTATATATATATTCATTGAAAAAACCATAGGTTATAGACCATATATAGTTAGGAATTAGCATTTAAAAAACCTTATTTTACTCACACAAAACCAATGAAATTCCATATATAGTTAGTTGTACTAACTATATATCGCGCACCCGCAATCCACTGCTGATCATGTCACATATTACATCATTCATGACATGGTCAGTGACATCACTGATGACATCACTGATGACATCTCAAATGACATCACTGATGACAACATCCAGTGACTGTATTTTTCTGTAAAGTTAAAATATGTTTTACATATTGAAGAATGAGTGGATGTATAAGTGTCTGGATGAAGGATTTAGTAGGTGCATGACTGACTGACTGTATGAGTGAGTGGTTAAATGTGTCTCATTGAGTGCATGGGTTAGTGACTAAACTGTCTTAATTTGTGCATCATTATGTCTGTTGTTCTGTAAACTGCTGCATGTGTTGATCAGTAGCTATATGAGTAACTATATGGGTTATTGATTGGTTGCCCAAGCATTTGTATGGGAAACTGGGAGTGTGTGTGGGTGGCTGGGAAGGTGTATGACTCTGTGCATAATGTATGGGTTCAAAAGTGCATGTGGAAACAGCTGTATGGGTGGTTGACTGTGTGCATGACTGTATTGGTGAGTGAATGGATATCTCAGTGCTACATGTCAAAGTAAGTACATATGTAAAACACAGTACATGTGAGAGTTGACATATATAAATAACTGTGCATAAGAGCCAGTGAATGTGTGAGTGGCTGTATGGATCATTGTGCTCTTGTATCCAGGATTGTATAAGTGAGTAAATATGTTTAGTATATGTTTGAATAAGTAAAGTGTGTTTAACTGTATAGTTAAGGAAATGGAGGTGTGATTGATTGTTTGCATGACTGACTAGGTGTGTGTGTAACTTCATGGATGAGTGACAATCTGCGAGTCTGTGTTTACACTGAGTGTATCTAAGGTTATATTAGAGTCTGAAGAGGTTCATCGTATTATCACATGAATGATGTCATCAGTGATGTGATCAGTAATGTCAAATGAGATGTCATCAGTGATGTCATCAGTGATGTCATTTGAGATGTCATCAGTAATGTCATCAGTGATGTCATTTGAGATGTCATCAGTGATGTCATCAGTGATGTCATTTGAGATGTCATCAGTGATGTCATCAGTGATGTCACTGACCATGTCATGAATGATGTAATATGTGACATGATCAGCAGTGGATTGCGGGTGCGCGATATATAGTTAGTACAACTAACTATATATGGAATTTCATTGGTTTTGTGTGAGTAAAATAAGGTTTTTTAAATGCTAATTCCTAACTATATATGGTCTATAACCTATGGTTTTTTCAATGAATTTCATTGGTTTTTTAAAAGCTAATATCTATAGCTGTAAAATGTATTCTTCTTTAAATCCAAATATATATTTTATATGTTTATTAATAATTTTTTTTAAATATTTTTTTTGTTTCGCTCCCGGTCCGCGAACCGGGAAGCTTCCCGTTAGCTCAATTTGATTCCGCGATCCGGTCCGCGAACCGGTAAGAAATCAACATAGTGACGGTATCGCGTTGCCGCGTAATGCGTCTTATGACGTACTGCGTTAGCGCACCCGGAAGTGCCCCGGGGCGCGGACCGAGGCGCGAAACGCAGCTCCCCAGAAGCGATCCGCGGCGCGAAAGCGCGACGTATCGCGTTGCCGCGAAATGCGTCTTGTGACGTATCGCGTTAGCGCACCCGGAAGTGTCCCGGGGCGCGGACCGGGGCGCGAAGCTTAGCGACCCGGAAGCTAACCGGGGCGCGTTCCGCAGCACGTAACATGAGCGTGAGAGGTCATGTGACTTGTTAATAAAACTTTTCATTGGTTCATTTCACTTTTAGTTTCATAATTATGGAAGGCTAGGTCAGGTGACCTAAAAATAACACTTTTCATTGGTTGAGAAGTATTGTTTTTTCCAAATGATGAAAACCCCTCCTTCTTTCCTCACTCTGACTTTCATCATTGTGAGAGGAAGACCTATTTTGCTTGTTGGAAGACCTATTTTGCTTGTGTGAAAATGGCTTCATTGGTTGCTTCAGCTGGTGCACCCCCACCACCACCACCACCTCCTCATGGGAAGAGAGGACCACCTCCCCAGGTGATTACCAACACTGAGGAGGAAGATGAAGAAATGGATGAGGAGGGAGAAGAACCACAATTCCTGGAAGAGTTGCCCCGGGTTTCCAGAAAGAAAGCCAGTTTCATCTGGCAGTTTTTTTCGATGCCTCGTGGACAAAAAAAAGTCAACGCGAGGTATGTCACCTGCCTCATATGCAAGGAACAATTGTCCAGAGGGACGGACAAAAAATACAGTTATGGTAATCACACCATGCATAGGCACATGACGAGGAAACATCCCCTAAATTACAGCCGGGCGGAATTAAGGGATATGCTGGACAATCCTAGACCAACTCCTGTGGCCAGACCAACAATACCGGTTTCTTTAACACCAGAGGAGGCACGGGAAACTGTGCCAAATATCCAAGAAAATTTTAGTCATATGATACATTTATGTATGCACTGTCGTGCATTATTAGCTTGTGGCAACATGAGCATCAATGCACTCAACCTTTCATATGAACACCATGATTGCCCTAACCGCCCCCAGTAAATTTTTTTTGCTCCTGTTGAGCCCTTTTCAACGCCTGTTTTTTGTTGTTTCCCCCCCCCAAAAAAACCAAAAAAAATATAAAATCGTTCAAAAAATACAAAAAAAACAAAAAATGTTCAAAAAAAAAAAAATATATAAAACAACAAAAATATTTAAAAAAAAGTTCTTTTCAGAACTACCTTCCCTTTCAAAAAAAATTGCTACAATGTTTAGCACTCTGACAAGCTCTATTTCTTTTGGTTCGCTCCCGGGTTAGCTTCCCGGTACGCGGACCGGGAGCTAACCAAAAAATGTTTATTTTTTTTAAAAAGTGTAAGTATAAGGAAAGTAAACAGAGAGTGATGTTAAAAGAAAGACAGCTATAGGGAGTAAAGAAGAGATACTGTTTAATAGATCTATTTACCGAAGAAAAGACAGAAGAGGGTATAATTGTGAAAAACAAAATAGATAACGAAGTGAAAGAAAAAAAAAGAGAGTATAACATTAACAAAGAAGAGTTTCTTGGAGAATGTGAGTGAATGTTCAAAATAAGATTAAAATATGGGGAATAACAGAGAGAAAAAATAGAAAACAGAAAACAAAAAATAACAGAAAAAGATTAATTGAAACAGCAAAGAAATGTAAGTAACATAGAGCCATATCATCAACATAGGCAATAAAAGTTTTGCAGCTTTTATTGGCAGAAATGTGTCGCTAAAGCCGCTTTTGCGGCAGAAAACTGCCGCTAAAACCACTTTTTAACCAGTTTTCTGCCAATAAAAAGAGCAATAATTTTATTGGCTGTGTTCATAATATTCCCCTTAGTGTGCTTCAACTACACAGAGAAAGCATTATGAACAAGTAGTGATAGAGTGATCAGTCAAAGACACTAAGAGTAATAGAGACGGAGTGAGTGAACAAGAGTGAGGAACTATGAGAAGAGAGGGACTGAGAAAAAGAGTGGAAGGAGTTGAGTAAGTAGATAATAGAGAAAGGAATGAGGGAAGTAGCAAAGGCAGGAAACTGAGGGTTAAAGAAATGAAGCAGTGGAACTAATAGAAGTTCAATGTGATAGAAATGTAACGAAAAGAGTACAAAATATTTACCTTATAATTGTCGTTAAATTACTCACTTTTTGTTTTTATACTTTCAATCTGTGAAAGAGAGAACAAACATTTGAAAAATATTAAAACATGTATTTAAAAATTACAAAAGACAAGGGCAAAGATTGAAGGACAAACAGTTTTTCAACAACTTTGACACTTACAGAAGCTTCTGCTTCTCCAGGCCCCCTACACAGTCCTAAAGATATACATTTTAAACTAACAGTATCTTGATGCAGTGAGGCCTATCTTAAAACATGGTGCATATTTTGCATTGCTGTTGTTTCAGAAAAGTGTCGCAAGACACTAAAATTTTAAATAATTGCTTCAGGATGCCAATAAGATGTCTACTATCCAGAGTTTTGTTTCAGGTGAGGCCTACTCAGGGTTGCAGATGAAATTTCGAGTTGTTGAAGAGAATAGAGGACATAATACATGTGAAGGTCTACCAATGAAGTGAGTCATGTCCACTGTACTCTTCAACAAAGTCCAAACCTCCTATGTTTCCCTGGACAGACCTAAACTTGATCTGCACAATGTGATTCGTAATGATAGGAAACACAGGTGATCTAATTGAAATACATGCAATTTATTTTGCTCATTTCTCAATCACATCACTTGCGTTTCCTTTGCTTAGGTATCTCATTGTGCAGATGTAGTCTAGCATATGAAAGAATACGCAGAAGTGCAGCACTGCATGCAACAACTTTGACACTTACAGAAGCCTCACCTTCTCCATGCCTCCTACACAGTTCTACATATACATCATAAATGCAAACAGTACAGAATTAATTATACATGTTAAATGGTTTATTTTTGCTGTTCTCAGAATGTATCAAAATTCACTAAAAACAGTGACTTGAAGGTATTCATCATGTAACAGCGGGGAAAAAAAAACACAATCAAAATGATTGTGTTTAAAAAACCCATACAACATCAGAAATCAAAATTCAGAACTCCTTAAAGTTAACTTACTTTCCATGACGTCCAAGGATGTCCTATGAACAGCTTACACTCTTTTGTGCTGTTATTACTTTCAGCCCGCCACTTTCTGAAAGAAAATCTCCATCGTTTTTAAAAACACGTTACATGCAATAAATGACTTCTTGCTCTCTACCACAATTTTCCACAAGGCCAAATCTTGTCAGAGCCATTTATAACTCTTGGATTTCTTGTAAGCCAATCCCGTCATTTGGCATTTCCGCAACTTTCAGAATTAAAATGTTGAAGATCATTTTCACAATCCTGGAATAGTAATATCTTCCCCTTCTTGCTCAGTCATGTTCTACTTTTCCTATGACACTGATACAAGCAGACTTACACTACCTCTATGACTACTACAATTATTTAATTCTCTACATCACTTTTAATCACAAAGCAATGTAAAACAGTAGACAGCATTGCAGACTTACATTCCCTCTACTCCATGTTTTGATTGGCTGCTTCAATTAGTTTATAAAAAGATACAGTTTTTCTGAACTCATTCAAAGTGCACGTATTTCTCCATAATGTCCAGTCCTATGGTTAGAAGTTATGTCTCTGAACTACACTTATCCTCAAGGCCAAATTGTGTAGGAGCCATTAGAACTTCTTGAAATTCCACAGAGCACATCCCGAGATTCTTTCCCTAAAATTTTGGTTTTAAAAACACCAGGTAAGAGTTTTTAAGGTCATACGGCAATTTTTTTTGGAAAATTAAAACAGAATCATTGCAGAATGACCAGCCATTTCTAGACTTTAAATACGCTGTGTAATGTCCTGATGTTATTGAAGGGCCGTCATGATATATAATTGCTGCAGTTACAAAAGTCCTTCCTGATATTGACAACTGCGAAGCTACAAAATTTTTAATTAAAGTTGTCAATTTTGTTCCATCAGGCCTACATCGTTGGAACATTAAAATGACATACTGGCCATATGTTCGTATAAATAATGTGGACATCATTTCAGATTTACATTGGCTACACTCCATGTTGTGATCAGCTGCTTTTACTAGCTTATTAAAGGAGACTGATTTACTGTCTGAGTCTACACTAGTAGTACTTGATACCATACAGTTCTCGCAGTCATGCTGCCATTGATAAGAAAGCCCAAACAGCTGATCTACATCTACACCTTCAGCATGTAATACATCAAGCATATACATTAAAAACTCCTGACAATCTTGCTGAATATTTTGAGAGAATTGTGTTTGGCCTGAACATCTGTCTAACAGATTTCGAATTTCAGACACACTTTCTATGTTTCTTCTATCAGTGGTACATTTCTCTAACACAGAATTTAACAAACTGCAAAATCTTTGATCAGAATTGACCACAATCTCTTCTTTTACATTTTTTAGAGAAAATAAAACATTAACTACTACATTAGCATAGCAGTTGACACCAGAACTGTTTTCAAACTGAAAACCAACAACATCTTCAACAGAATCCTTTTTGTTTCTGCTTGTAATTTTAGGTTCATTGACTTTTTGTCTTTTTGCTACAACCTCCCCAGTATTGTTCTCATTTCTTCGTTTCCGGCCTACCACACGTTTCTCAAACAAAGGATACTGAGGCAAATGTGGTGCATACTCTCTTCTTAACCTATTGTATTCCTTAACACAATCTAGATCTGCACAAATGTTTGTGACATCACACTCAATCAAGTACAATCCCGATAAAGTTCTAACTCGTGACAATGCCACATATGCCATACCCTCCTTGAACACAGAACTGCCAATATTCACCAATGCACTGTCTACGCTTAAACCTTGCGATTTATGAATTGTCACCGCATATGCCAAGCAAACAGGAAACTGCTTACGGCGAACATATAAGTCTTTTACAAGCAAAAATCTAGCAGAACAGCGACCAATTAGCTGTACTTCCTCAATGCCATCAAATTTAATTTTTAATAATTCAATTCCATCTCTATTTCTGTATTTCACAAAATCAACAACATTACCCATTGATCCATTTACCAGACCTCTTTCAACATGTAAATTCCTTCTTAAAATTATACGGCAGTTCAAGCACACATTCAGAGTCTTTTCAAAACCTGCAGTTTTAGATATACTCTTCTCTAATGAATCCAATTTTGTTTTCAGATTCTCAGACAAAATAATTGTTGATCCCATATGCTCTACTCTATCAATAGCTTCCAGTTTCACAATCTCTTGCTTTTCTAAATGCAACATTTTGTTGTTAAATTTGGCACATTCTGCAAGAGTTGGCATCAAACATATTCCAGATTTCTTCTCAGTAATTTTCTGAAAAATATTCTCAGGCACAACATCTTGTTCTGGATATAAATTTGACAGTAATCGTGCATGTAAAGCTTCTTTCCCATGCTCGGTCACTTTTCCAATTCTAACATCTTGTAGAATATTCTTGTAAACTTCATCCTTCGCCTGACGCATATTTTCATGCAGTTCAGCATAATTGAAGTTTAACCATATATTGACGTTGCCAATGCTGCCTAGGCACTTCCTGGTATCTTCATGCTTGAGCATTTTGAACACAGGTTGCCCTTTCACTGGTGTCAGCTGCAAAAGATCTCCGAAAACAATGATGTGTTTGCCACCAAATAACACATCATACTCTGTTTTGAGAACTTCTTGCATCCTCAAATGCACAAAGGCAAGCATGACATTGGAAAGCATGCTTACTTCGTCAATGATAAGAAGTTTCATTTTCCTCAAGATTCTTGAAACTTCAAAACAAGCATCTCCAGATAGCTTGTGATATTGTAATTTGTTGTCATGCTCCACTGGCAGCATCAGTAAACGATGTAAAGTAATCCCTTTAATATTATGTGCTGCCAGTCCAGTTGGAGCAGTGACAACACAAGACAGCGATGACTCTGTCCTTTCCTGCAAATAGCATGAAATTGCTTTAATGAGGAAACTTTTTCCAGTTCCCGCTTCTCCACTCACGTACAGTCGGACAGGCTTCAACGACGTACATGAGCACTCTTTCTTGTCATGACTTAATCCATGATCAATTTGCATGGTAACTTCGTCATATATTTTCCTCTGCTCAACGTTGAGTTGTCTTTCCAACTCTTCTAAGTTAACGGCATCCTCCTGAGCATGTGCCATGGCTCTTTCCACTTCATACATGGCAGTGGCAGCTTCATTTTCGATAACAGGTCCTCCTAGTGGATCCTGACTCAATGAAGCAGAACTCTGACTGTCCTGAGAACTGTCTCTGGCAATCTCGGCTGCAATCGTTGCTTCCTGCTCAATTTCCGCATTCAACATTTCTACATATTTGGGAAAAGCAGGACATTCTATGGTCTCCTTGGCGGCATTGAAAGAGTCTTCGTAACAGAGGAAATCTCCAAGCAGTTCCTCTTCTGCACGCCAAGGCTTGAAAAGTTGCAAAAGTGCTAAATAGAAAAACTCCTTTTTTTCAGGAGATTCGCCACTCAATTTTCGATGGTTTACCAAGTGGCATTTTCTTTGCTTGACCAGACATCCCTCACTTCCTATTACAGCATACACTCCTTTCTCAGTATCTTCTTTGATGTTCCTCTTGAATATGTAATTTTGCAGAACCTCATACAGACAAACATTCTCGAGGTGACTGCTTCGATTTGGATAATATGTATCCAACATGTTTGTCTTCAAAATGTCGGTACTGTTTGGCTCCTTTTCCGCCAAATACTCAATTTCCCGCACAGGTTTGAGAACTCGATTACGCGTTGCAGCAAGACCAAGACTCGCCCAAACGATACTCCTGGACTTGGCATAGAGACTTGCTGAAGACAACCGGTCAGAACATTCGTACGCTCCGATTTCTCGATGCGACAACATCTTCAGACTGAAACTGTACAACTTCTTGCTGAGGCTCTTTTCATGGGAAATGTCCTCCCACATATCCTTTAATTCTGTCTTCTCTTTTTTGGTGATGTAAGACGTCACATACCGAGCCACAGCCATACAGTTATCAGCCACAAACTGTATATCCATGTTAGCATTCCACATGGACAAAATCACCGGGTTGTAGTCGTTGATGTACTTGGACTCTTCGTTCCTCTTCAAATTGTAAGTGTTTTTAGGTGATTTCTTCATGACATTGTGTCGCAGCGAAGACATCAAACTGTTTACTCTTCCTTTATAAATCACCGGTCGTGGAAAGCCGAAACGACATTTAGTGTAGAACTTGTCCTTGTTTCGGAATTTACGACGGCAGTACTTTCCACATCGATGGCTTTGGAAACGCAGAACTTTTTCTCTTAGGCTTTTCTTCTCCTTTGCGTTTGGAACAGCACACGTAGAATACTGTTGGATGAAACTCATCACTGAGTCTTCTGGATCCGTTCCAAATTTAGGTGCATCCTTGATCCACAGCAACATATGTATATGAGGAGCACCTCTTGCTTGGTACTCTTTTTTCCAGAAGAAATCCAACACCTCTCCAAGAGGTGGATTCTTCTTATTCATGATGAAATCTATGATTGAAGTACCTACATACATTGACTGGATCCAAAGAGCACAGTTCTCCGGGTGTCTTGAATTCGATGTTATCTACGTTAGCATTTGCCTCTCGTAGAAATTCAAGTAAGTCTTCCCAGCCATACTCGGCACAGCTCAGAGTGAGGAACCATGTGGGAGTACCTAAGTTCCTCAGCATACATTTTAAATCACCATGATGACGGTACCAGTACTCATTAGTACCACGCTGACACGCCATGAGATTAATCAGGTGAGAATCCAAAATACTATCTTGGACATTGACTTTATCCATAAAGTCACTTGCCGAGATGTTTTGCATGTGTATACCACTTTTCAAGATGTGGTTCACTGCATATGACATTCCAGACAGATCGCTTTCAAACAGGAGATGAAACAAATAAGGAATGCATTGTCGAAACCTAGCATCTCCTGCATACAATCGCAAAGTCCGGTATTCAGAAGCAGGAATTTGATGAGGTCGGTCATCATATCTTCCTCCCTGACCTGTTGGAAAAAGCTGTGGGAAACACCGAGCTTCCAAACTTTCCTCCCAAACACTAATGGGACTCCCTTTGGCTTGTTTCATTTGAAACAACTCGATAGCATTCCCCATGACTTCCTTGGAATGCAAAGGATGAACACTATAATGTTCATATATTTCTTCACTAGTAGAGGGTTCTACTTTCTCAATTTGACCAGCACACAAATCGCTATCCTCTTCCTCACTTACTTCCTCTTCTGCAACATATACATTCTTATAGTATTTATTATTTTTTTTCAAATACAATGTTGCCTTTTTAACTTTCCTAACATCTACTAAATCTTGCCATATTTTCTTATTCTTTGTCGGAACCCCATTAACTAAGATAACCAGAGGTTCCTCTTCCACTTTTTCTACTCCAATTGTGTTAATGTTTTTCTTCAAATCTAGAGGCAAATAAACAACTCTTCCCTTTAATCCTCTCTGTAAATCTGATGGAGGCAATTTCCCTGTCTTTGGCTCCATTCTTACAATAGCCTGAAAGGGATGGATACTTTGAATCAAAATAGATTCATAAGTATTTAAATCCTTCAATTCAGAAGGAATCTCAACCAATTCCAGATTATTATGAACTGCTCTAGCAGGCATCTGGTTTTGATTTAATTTGCAAGAACAATAAGTACACACACGTTGATCCAATCCCAAATCAAAACAATTTTCTACCATCAAGTATGTTGCAAAATCCTTCCATTCACTATTATTTTCCCTTTCACTTTTTGCATATAAATCCACTAACTTAGTCTGATTCTTATAATAAGTGCGTCGACAACACACACAAGTGAAATTAGGCCTCTCACTTGATTTCACCTCAAACGTCGCAATTTCCCTCTGGAAATTATCTGTACTGGAAACCTGTACACTATCTTCCACATGACCCTCTTCTTCTTGCTCAATTTCAACATTCTCCTCTTTACTTCCAAAGTAACAAAACTCAATTTCTTCACATATATTCTTCACATCTATTTCAGAACCATGCAAAAGAGCAGCGCATAATTCTTTAAGCATAATTGCTGGACTCTTAGCATAATACAACATTCTAACTAATTTCCTCACTTTATTATGATGCACTGCTAGCATCCTGAAATGATGAAAAACACTCTGGCATACTCTCCTGGAAAGACAAGCCAGTGAATGACCATGCAAACCTGTCACTTCTCTCACTCTGCAAGGATCTAATTCTTGCAACAACTTCATTTTCTGCTTCAAACTTTTCTTATTAAATGACCGTACAAAATCACAAAGCAAATTGATGGAATCCTGTCGCACACTGCAAATACTACTACACTTCCAGGTGTACACAGGACCCTTAGCACGTCTTCCTAAAACCTCATTACCTAACACCTCTTCTGCCTCTGTTGTCACAAGTTTTTCTTTTTCAACTGGACAACCATCTTTCACTTCATAAGCACGACCACTGGTGTCAACTGCATGCACCAAATCATTATCCTGGAAATAACTCTCCTCATTAAAAAATGCCTCACAGCTTGAACTATGCATCCATTCTCCAGAAAAAACTTCACAAAAATTACTACGATTAACTATTCTCTTCCATCTACTATTTCTTTTGAAATCAAAAATTGCCTTGTTTAGCTTCCTAATTCTATTGATTATCAAAATAAATAACTTACGTTTAATTTCAAATGCCTGATCAATAACTTTCTCAACTTTTTTTTTTTTTTTATAAAAATCTAGTTTATGTTGACCTTTCTTAATATTTTTTAACAAATTGCCAATTATCCTGTTCCGGAACATTCGTTTACGAATCTCCCTAAACTGTTGTTTCCTTCTACTATCATGCACAGAGTTATCTCTTGCTCTAGCAGTAACATTTTTCATTGGCCTTTCTTTTCCATTTGATTTCCTTCTCGTTTTATGGACTGAAACATTTTCTGTAGTAATATTTTTTTTATTACACATATTTCTTATAAAGTGTTTTGTGCTCTTACCCGGTGCTTTCTTCGTGACTTGACAAATCTTTTTGTTAGAGGACTGCTGCGTATTATTTTTCACCTGCTGTCTTTGACGTTTTGCAGCCTTTCTCTGTCTTTCTATTGTAGGCATGGTGAAATCTTGAAATGATCTGCAGTTGAATCTGTGGAAAAATATAATAAATAATGTTATTAACCATTATTACCAAACAGTAAATCAGTAACAGTGATAAAAAACTTAACACACTACTTGACATTTTAATTAGAAGATTTTTTAGTCGTTGGCAAATTTACAATACAGAAATACCAGAAAAGAAATGACATTTATATTTATGTTACCTATGCTATTTTATATGTGAATCTGATCTAATTTTATGAGCATATTTTAATATTTTATTGAAGACACTACACATAACCTGCTTTTGAATGTGTCTTTATTTTTAAATTAAACGGTTTACCTTTTTACTTTTTATTAATTATAAATTTTAAAAATAAATGTTTATATTTCCAAAGGCTCAAGCAGGTCAGCTTCCCATCCTATATCATATAATTCGGACAAATCTGCATCCTCATCACGCTCTTCTTCATCCTCATGATTTAAATCATCCAATGGATCAACATCCACTGATGTTTCAATTACAAGTTCAATGATGAGGTCAAAATCAACTGATTGCAGATTGTCGCTCATGTTGAGGTTGTCTTTATCTTTAAAGAAAGATAACAACAATGAGATGTTGCAGAGTAAGAGACAAATCTCACAGATTATAATAGTAAAATTGTTTAACAAGAGTAACATTTTGCAGCTATTATTTAGCCATGTCCAGCGATGCTGAGCAGGTGAAGCCTATGTCTAATTTTTCACTGAACAGGACTCATCTGTTCTTAACCTTGGATAAGCCTCACCGACTCTGTGTCCCCTGCACATACTTAAATGTAAAGGGGCAGATTTATGTTAAATGGCACATCCCCAGGCATGCACCAGTTAACGTGCACCACTGCTCTGCCACCCATGGTGTGCCGCATTTACAATCAGATAGGAGAAACCTGTGTCAAAACCCTGCGCCTGCTTGAAGCAGGCATAGGTCTTGACGCAACATTGTGGAGATGGTGCACCCCTGAGCCTTGCTGGAGCTGCATCGCACTTGCGATACAACTCCAGCAATGCGCCACCTTAACGGCACAGATGTGTCAAGCATCTGTGCCGTTTTTGCCCCATGCTGCGCCGCATTGTAAATGCAGCACACCATGGGTGGCGGAACAGCGGCGCAAGATGACTGGCACATCCCTGGTGATGCACCAGTCATCATAAATCTATCCCTAAGCTTCTTATCTTGTTAGAGATGAACTGCCATATGTATCATCAAAATATTTTGCATTTCCTAAATAGCGAATTTTAAGGAATAAATAGCGATTCTTTACCATTCCTAATTTGCGATGAGCAAATTGCTAATTGCAAGTTACCCATTCATTTCCATGGGCTAGGAGGCTCATAGGAATGAAGGTTTAATTTGCGATTAGCAATTTGCTCATCACAAATTAGGAATTTTTCCAAGGGTGCAGGGGTGTCTCAAGAACACCCTGCTGCACCCCTGAAAAAGAAATTTGGGGGCGTATGGCACACATACATGCCCTAAGGGCATGTGTTGGCGTCATATGGGACCTTTTTTTTTTTTTAAAAAAAGCTTTTTGAAAAGAATTCACAAATTACCACCAATTTACCACAATAGTTTCCAAATCCTTAATGTCATTTTTTACATATTTTTTGTTTGATACATTGCATTTAAGTAGTCACAAAATTTGCAAATCCTTCAGTGCAATTGCAAAATAAGGAATAGCAAATTTTGCTACTCCTTATTTTGCATCAAACTTGTTTGATACATACCATTTGTCTAATTAACATTCGCAAAGGCCAAAATTCGTAGAATTTTGATCTTTGCGAATGCTAATTAGCTTGATACATATGGCCCCAAGTGAGGCCTGTCTTACGACATGGTGCATCTTTTGCATCACTGCTGCATCGGTTTCATGTGGTACGTTTTTTTTACACCATGACATATCTGCCTAAATGCATCAATTTGTAATGTTGTCGCCTCATAGCAAATCTTTTGCACCACCGCTGCATCATAAAAGTGACGCACAGTGGCACAAAAGAGGCATACACCTATCATAAATCTGTCCCTAGCATTTTAAATGATTAATCCAGGATGACGATAAAGTGTGGCCTATCCAGAGGTTTGTTTAAGGTGAGGCCTACTCAGGATTGCAGATTAAAGTTACGCTTGATGAAGAATACAGAGGAGATAATACATGTAAAGGCCTACCAATGAAGTAAGTAATGTGCACTTTATTGCGCCAGTCATCATAAATGTATCCCTAAGCTTCTTATCTTGTTACAGATCAACCACCATATCTACCATCAAACTATTTTGCATTTCCTAAATAGCAAATTTTAAGGAATAAATAGGAATTCTTTACTATTCCTAATTTGCAATGAGCAAATTGCTAATTGCAAATTACCCATTCATTTCCATGGGCTAGGAGGCTCATAGGAATGAAGGTTTAATTTGCGATTAGCAATTTGCTCATCACAAATTAGGAATTTTTCCAAGGGTGCAGGGGTGTCTCAAGAACACCCTGCTGCACCCTTGAAAAAGAAATTTGGGGGCGTATGGCACACATACATGCCCTAAGGGCATGTGTTGGCGTCATATGGGACCTTTTGTTTTTTTTAAAAAAAGCTTTTTGAAAAGAATTCACAAATTACCACCAATTTACCACAATAGTTTCCAAATCCTTAATGTCATTTTTTACATATTTTTTGTTTGATACATTGCATTTAAGTAGTCACAAAATTTGCAAATCCTTCAGTGCAATTGCAAAATAAGGAATAGCAAATTTTGCTACTCCTTATTTTGCATCAAACTTGTTTGATACATACCATTTGTCTAATTAACATTCGCAAAGGCCAAAATTCGTAGAATTTTGATCTTTGCGAATGCTAATTAGCTTGATACATATGGCCCCAAGTGAGGCCTGTCTTACGACATGGTGCATCTTTTGCATCACTGCTGCATCGGTTTCATGTGGTACGTTTTTTTTACACCATGACATATCTGCCTAAATGCATCAATTTGTAATGTTGTCGCCTCATAGCAAATCTTTTGCACCACCGCTGCATCATAAAAGTGACGCACAGTGGCACAAAAGAGGCATACACCTATCATAAATCTGTCCCTAGCATTTTAAATGATTAATCCAGGATGACGATAAAGTGTGGCCTATCCAGAGGTTTGTTTAAGGTGAGGCCTACTCAGGATTGCAGATTAAAGTTACGCTTGATGAAGAATACAGAGGAGATAATACATGTAAAGGCCTACCAATGAAGTAAGTAATGTGCACTTTATTGCGCCAGTCATCATAAATGTATCCCTAAGCTTCTTATCTTGTTACAGATCAACCACCATATCTACCATCAAACTATTTTGCATTTCCTAAATAGCAAATTTTAAGGAATAAATAGGAATTCTTTACTATTCCTAATTTGCAATGAGCAAATTGCTAATTGCAAATTACCCATTCATTTCCAAGGGCTAGGAGGCTCATACGAATGAAGGTTGCAATTTGCGATTAGCAATTAGCTCATCACAAAATAGGAATTTTTTCAAGCGTGCAGGGGTGTCTCAAGAACACCCTGCTGCACCCCTGAAAAATAAATTTGGGGGCATATGGCACACCTACATGCCCTAAGGGCATGTATGGGCGTCATATGGGACCTTTTGTTTTTTGGAAAAAAATGCTTTTTGAAAAGAATTCGCAAATTACCACAAACTAGAAGTTGGTGGTAGTTTCCAAATCCTTAATATCATTTTTTACATATTTTTTGTTTGATACATTGCATTTAAGGAATCGCACATTTTGAATTAAGGACATTTTAAGTCATTTCCACATGTGCAGTGTTTTCAAATTATGATTTGAAAATCGTTTTTGGGGAAAAGTAATGGTTTGCAAATTTATGACAAGGACATAATGGTGTATGCTTCTCTATAAGGCATTTCAGTGTCTCTGATGTCATTTTTCCCATATTACATTATAAGACCTTTCCCCATGGAGCACATTCCTTGTAAATATGCTCCCACCTGTGCATGGCGAATTTAGATTTTGACTGTTTGAGTCACATAGCCATGTTAAAAGTGACCCAAAAAAATTGCAAACGTTTTAAAAAAACACATTCATGTGTCTTAAGGACATTTTAAGTCATTTACCCATGGACAATGTTTTCTAAGTGGCGCAAAAGAGGCATACACCTATCATAAATCTGTCCCTAGCATTTTAAATGATTAAATCAAGATAACAATAAGATGTGGCCTATCCAGATGTTTGTTTAAAGTGAGGCCTACTCAGGATTGCAGATTAAAGTTACGCTTGATGAAGAATACAGAGGAGATAATACATGTAAAGCTCTACCAATGAAGTAAGTGATTTCTACTTCATTGTGCCAGTCATCATAAATGTATGCCTAAGCTTCTTATCTTGTTAGACATCAACCGCCATATGTATCATATAACTATATTGCATTTCCAAAAAAGCGAATTTTAAGGAATAAATAGCGATTCTTTACCATTCCAAATTTGCGATGAGAAAATTGCTAATTGCAAATTACCCATTCATTTCCATGGGCTAGGAGGCTCATATAAATGAAGGTGCAATTTGTGATTAACAATGTGCTCATCACAAACTAGGAATTTTTCCAAAGCTGCAGGGGTGTCTCAATAACACCCTGCTGCACCCCTGAAAAAGAAATTTGGGGGCATATGGCGCACATAAATTTTAACAACATTCCTTTACCTCAAAAACGATTTTCAAATCATAATTTCAAAACACTACACATGGGAAAATTACTTAAAATGTCCTTAAGACACATAAAAGCGTTTTTTGATTGCCTTTCCTGCATGGTTGGGTCACTTTTAACATGGCTATGTAACACAAACATTCAAAATCTAAATTTTCCATTCACATGTGGGAGCATATTTACAAGCAATTTGCACCACAGAGAAAGGTCTTACACTAAAATGAGAAAAATAACATCAGGGACAGTCAATTGCCTTATAAAGAAGCATACACCATTATGTCCTTGTCATGAATTTAAAAACAATTCCTTTACCCCAAAAACGATTTTCAAATCATAATTTCAAAACACTGCACATGGGAAAATGACTTAAAATGTCATTAGGACACATGAAAGCGTTTTTTGATTGCCTTTCCAGCATGGTTGGGTCACTTTTAACATGGCTATGTAACACAAACATTTAAATTTAAAATTACCATGCACAGGTGGGAGCATATTTACAAGCAATTTGCGCCACAGAGAAAAGTCTTACATTAAAATGGGAAAAATAACATCAGGGACAGTCAATTGCCTTATAAAGAAGCATACACCATTATGTCCTTGTCATAAATTTAAAAACAATTCCTTTACCTCAAAAACGATTTTCAATTCATAATTTCAAAACACTGCACATGGGAAAATTACTTAAAATGTCCTTAAGACACATAAAAGCGTTTTTTGATTGCCTTTCCTGCATGGTTGGGTCACTTTTAACATGGCTATGTAACACAAACATTCAAAATCTAAATTTTCCATGCACAGGTGGGAGCATATTTACAAGCAATTTGCGCCACATAATTCATAATTTTCTCCTTAAAGCACACTATTCTCTATCTAACTTAAAGAAATATTTTCTCACCTTAGCAAATACTTTGAGTTTGAAAACAGTCTCAGAAACACACCAATTTGTCTTCAGCAGAGCAAAAGGTATGCACTCCAGAGTCTGCAGCTATCAAAAGCACAGAAATGCTGTAATTCTTCACACATATTTCTCATGTCACCCAATCAAAACTCTTCCCTCACTTTTTTTCAAATGAAAACCCTTCCCCCCTCTGCCCTTTCTGTCTTTTCTGCATGGCAACCACCTCATTGGAAGACTTCTGGTGTTTGCAAGTTCACACAACTTTGTTGCAATTGAACTCTGAACTCTCAGTGCACCTGCATATCCAGTGCATTCTTTCATTTAATGATTTTTTATTGACCATTCAAAATACATCTTTCAAAGAACACATCCGTGCACCCTAACTTTCTGTTTTCAGCAATCAAAATCCACCAATCACTGTTACTGCTTCATGAACACAGAAACTCCACAGTTTTTTTCATTTTAAACTCTCATTTTTTCAACTGCCATTTCATTGCCACACTTCATCTGACTGCAGGAGAACCTTCTCTCACCATGTTTTCTGTCTGGATTGTTGGACATAGTTATATTCACTGGGCTCAAAGGTACGTTGAAAACAGGAAATTACCTAACCTCAATTTACAAGATGTGGAAATTAAGTGGTTTGGCCACAGAGGATTAAAATGTCACCAATTGATACCATTGGTGAAAACCTTTATGCATTTGCCCAAACCTGACCTGTTAATTGTGCACTGTGGAGGTAATGACTTGGGCACTTTGACTGGTGTAGGTCTGGAAATGCTTTTAAAGGACACCTTTGAGCAATTAATGGCACTTTTTCCTCAGACTGCCTTGGTATATTCAAATATATGCCAAAGACAGAAATGGAGATGGTCAAACCAATTTTGTCCACAAATTGAGAAGTCGAGGAAGCATGTAAACAAATCTGTTTCAGCTTACATGAGAGACCATGGAATGGGCTCCCTGTACAACAATAACTTGCGATACTACATGCAAGATATCTACAGAGGAGATGGAGTTCACTTCTCAGATGAGGGCAACAGAGTTTTCACTCTGAATTTAAGAATGTGCATTGGTACCTACTTATAAGTACCTAAATGTACCATAAACCCAAAAGCTCTTCTCAGAGCTACCCTACATCTAATCACTCACAATTATTATTTTACTCTAACATTTTCACTAATTTTCAACAAAGTACGCTCCCCGGGGCGCTACCCGGTACGCGAACCGGGAGCTAACCTCGCGAAATTTTTTAAAAAAATGGTTTTTTTTCGCACATATGGGCCTCCTCAGCCACCCTCACAAAACCTAGGGGGTCAAGATAAGTCTACCGTGCCCCCTTCTACCCATTCTGAACATTATTTGCCCTCCATCTTGTATCTAAATTCGACCGAAACACAAAATGGTGGACTCCCGGAACGCTTAAGGTTCGCGAACCGGGGCGCTCAACGGTTCGCGTACCGGGTCGCTCCCTGGGAAGCGCACCATCAAAAAAGGTGGGAAAGTAGTTCACAGAAAAGCCACTGGAGACAATTTCACCAAATATAGATTAGCTCATACTACATACCAATCCCTACCATTTTCACAAATTTGATTGGAATTCCATTTAGTCATTTAGCCTGTAGACCTCTCTAAATACCCTGAGGTAAATTACTTCACAAAACACATCTGAAGTGTTGGAATTGACAACCAATGAAAATGTTACTTTCATTTTCTATTTTTTTTACCTGACATTTCATTGGTTATATACCTGAATATATATAAAGGAAGAGAAGAAAACACAGCCATTTTGACTACTACTTCTTGCTGTACATTTCAATAGTATTTTCACTAATTCCTTCAACTTCTTTCTAAAGGTAAGTTTTTATTTTTAAAACTGAAGTATATTGTGCACTATAAGTTAATATGGTAAACTTTTTCTGATAGATATATACTATCCCTCTTGTATAATTATGAATTTACTTACGTTAAATCACATACACATTTTTATATTCCTACTTCCACTCTGATACTATACACTGCCCAAAGATAAATTCACTGATAAAAAATGCCTATCTAAAATTATTCCCAACATTGCCCTATCTCTACTAATATATATTTTTTTAATTCAAATTTCAGGCAAAATGGAAGGCGAAAACCAAGTTTCTTTTGAAATGGACCTGCAAGACAGCAGCCAAGAATTGATTGATACAATTGATCAAATTGACATTGAATTTTTCGATGAAACTTGGGACAATGAACTACTGCAATGTGTACAAGCAGTAGATAACCTCCTTGCAAATGAGGACATTTTACACCCTCAGAGTCTACAATGTATATTCCATGATAATTATGAAATTTCTGACAATGAAATGTTAGAAAGTTTAATAAATTATGAAACACAATCACATTAAAAAAAATGCTTAAAAAATAAAGAAAATAAAAAATAATCAACAAAAACAACAATCAATTAACATACAGCATTTGAAAAGTCTATCATTCATTTTTCATTGCAGTACGCTGCCCAGAACGCTTCCCGGTTCGCGGACCGGGCGCTCCCCACGCAAAAAAAAAAAAAATTGTTTTTGTTTTTTTTGCCCCGCGGGGCCCTTTTAAAACCAGGGAGGATCTAGTATGCCCCCTTATGGTCATTTTCGCCTTTGTTTTGGCCTCCTCTTGTCTCTCAATCCTACCGAGAGACAAGATGGCGGCCGCTCCGGACTGTTTAGAATGTTGACAGACACCGGAGAGCCAATCAGCTTAGCTACGCGAAGTTCCGGTACGCTTAAGGTCCGCGGACCGGAGCGCTGCCCAGAGCGCGCTTACAGATATATATCTTTTTTTAAACGTTAATTTCTCAAAATCCACTGGAGCACATATATTGAGACCTAGAAAAGGCACATCGGGCTACCAGTCCCTACAATTTTGCCAAGTTTCGTGCAAATCCATTCAGCCGTTCGGGCTAAAAGTGAGGCCAACCGCCCTATGGAAAACTCAATGTTAAAAACACGTTTTGGGACCCCCCTTTTTTCTCGGCCCCCCCTGGACGAACCCCCCCCAAATTTCCAGGGGCTGCTCAGAAACAAAATGTTCCATTTTCCAGAAAATTTCAGCCAATTCCGTCCACAAACGCCAAAGTTATTAGACATAGAATTTTCAAAAATCCCATAGGGAAAAAATCCTAACTATATATACCTACTGGCGACCGCCAGTAGGTAATATATCAGCTATGCCAAAGTTATGAGCAAAACAAAAAATGTTCTTCCTATGGAAACTTGGTCCTAACTATAACTATCTACTGGCGACCGCCAGTAGGTCAGATATATATATATATATATTCACTGAAAAAACCATAGGTTATAGACCATATATAGTTAGGAATTAGCATTTAAAAAACCTTATTTTACTCACACAAAACCATTGAAATTCCATATATAGTTAGTTGCACAAACTATATATCGCGCACCCGCAATCCACTGCTGATCATGTCACATATTACATCATTCATGACATGGTCAGTGACATCACTGATGACATCACTGATGACATTTCAAATGACATCACTGATGACATCACTGATGACATCTCATTTGACATCATTCTTGTGCTAATACGATAAACCTCTTCAGACTCTAATATAACCTTAGATACACTCAGTGTATACAGACACTCACACACTGTTACTCATCCATGGAGTTACTCACACACCTAGTCAGTCATGCAAAGAATCAATCACACCTCTATTTCCTCAACTATACAGTTATACACACCTTACTTATTCAAACATATACTAACACATATTTACTCTCTTATACAATCCCTGATACAAGTTCACAATGATCCATACAGCCACTCACACATTCAGTGGCTCTCATGCACAGTTATTTATATATGCCAACTCTCACATGTACTGTGTTTTACATATGTACTTACTATGACATGTAGCATTGACATATCCATTCACTCATCAATACACTCATGCACACAGTCAACCGCCCATGTAGCTGTTTCCACATGCACTCTTGAACTCATACACCTAGTGAATCAACTGCTCACACATCTATGCACAGAGTCACACACCTCCCAGCCACCCCCACACAAACTCAATCTCCCATACAAATACTTGGGCAACCAATCAATAACATATGTAGCCTCTCGTATAGCTAATGATCCACACATGCAGCAGTTTACATCACAACAGACATACTGAAGCAAACATTCAGGCAGTTTAGTCACTAACCCATGCATTTAGTACGACACATTTATTCACTCACTCATACAGTCAGTCACGCACCTACTAAATCCTTCATCGAGACACTTATACATCCACTCATTCTTCAATATATCTAACATATTTAAACTTTACAGAAACACACAGTCACTGGATGATGTCATCAGTGATGTCATCAGTGATGTCACTGACCATGTCATGAATGATGTAATATGTGACATGATCAGCAGTGGATTGCGGGTGCGCGATATATAGTTAGTGCAACTAACTATATATGGAATTTCAATGGTTTTGTGTGAGTAAAATAAGGTTTTTTAAATGCTAATTCCTAACTATATATGGTCTATAACCTATGGTTTTTTCAGTGAATTTCAATGGTTTTTTAATAGCAAATATCATAAGCTGTCGAATGTCAAGTACGTGGTAAGTAAAAACATTTTCGTGTTTATGCACACTGATCTGCTTTGAATGCTGCCCCCCACCCCTCATTTCTATTAGGAGTACTCTCTCTTTGCAGATAGTGAAGGGTAGTTAACGCAGGCCTTTGCCCCCGTTGTAATCCGTCGTGCCTGCTTCTCTCTCCATTTGATTGATTGTTCTCTTTGGTTCATTCTCTATTTACAAACAAGCACAGAGTCGCAATACTCTGTTTAGTATTTGCAGATAGCGAAAAATCGTGTAAAAAAAGAAAAGGAATCGAGCAAAATCAGTAGGCCACTAATGGGATCTCTTTTTGACCTCCCTAAAATAGAAACATTACGAACAACCTGTTGATAATACCAATGTGTATGTACATAAGCGGCGTTCATTTGTGTTCACAGTACCCCTTCTTGATTGTTTGAATCGAGCATTGAATTGTTCGAAGTTGGTTCTCTTAAGAATCTTCTCTGCCTGCAAACGAGGAAGAATAGGAATATTCTCTCTCCCTTTGCAGATAGTGAAGGGTAGGTAACGCAAACCTTTAACACGTCGTGCCTATTTCGTTCCTCATTGATTGATTGTTTCCCCAAACATTGACTGTTTGGGAATTGGTTCTTTTTGGAGGTATTCCCTGTTTGCAAATATACGTAGGAAAATCTTTGCAAATAGTGAAAGGGTACGTAATGCGGACCTTTCTCCCCCGTTGTAATCTGTCATGCCTATCTACTCCCCACTGATTGATGCACCTGTTTCACCCGGACCATTTACTAGAGATACGTCATCTGGCCCGACCAGAGAGCACCCCTAGTGAAAAGGACATATGCAATAATAACGAAGTGATCACTGTATCCTGTTAACAGAAACTTTAGCATGAAACAACCTGGAAAGAAAAGAATAGGAAAACGAAAATCAGTAGGCCACTGATGAACATAAACTTTTATTAAACAACGAACAAAGAAACGATAACATAACGTAATGATAAAACCTATTAATGTCCTAGAAACAAGAAAACGTTAGAAATATGCCAGTGGTGAGAGACCAGAAAAACAGTAAGAGAAACCAAATCACCCCTCGCTGTCCCACCGCCTGCCACGCCAAAAAAATCGATAGACTAGGGAAAATGCAAGTCAGTAGAACATCCGCCCCCACTCTGGAAACTTCCAAGGTGGGGCAGGGTTGCGGCTACGCCCAGCCGGGAGCAGCCCATATAAGGCGGATCCTGCTGCCACGCCTCGGCCAGGAGATCCTAACGTAGGGTGTAGCCGGAGGAGAGGCCGAGGCCAGCGGGACCCGGCAAGGGGATTGCCTTTACAACGCTGAAGAGTTTCAGGGGGGGAATGTCGGAATGTCTCCTCGACCCTCCCCTCTCTCTCCCAGTCCGGCCGCGGTGGCCCTTGAGAGTTGCAGGTAGTCCCGCCACATGCTCTTCCGGTCCGGCCACCAACGGTCGGGGGGCCGAGGCCGACGAGATCCGGCTGCAGCCGATAAACCAAGAAACCCGTTCATGGGGCCAGAGCCAGGGGCGTCCGGCCGACATCCACCGGAAGCCCGGCCCGAAGACGGACGGGACACTTCTTCTCTCTTGAATAATGGCTGCGACAACACTGGGGGGGGATGTCTTGCACATGCCTCCGACCCCCCCCCCCTCGTCCTCATTGCCTGGTCCGGCCATAACAAATCTCAAGCGAGACGCCGTGGGGTGCACTGGGAGGGAGAGACGATGCGAACAGGCCTCTCCCGCCTCCCCAGTGGAGGCTTCCCACCTGCACCCTCGGCGCTCCAAGCGCCCGGAAAAGGGTTCTTCCACTGTGGCGATGCTGCAACGTCTCGCCCGGCAGGGTGGAGCCCGTCCGCTCATTTGACCCCGCGATCGCCAGTAGCTACCGAACTCTCAAAATGGCGGTCGACCTGACAAGAGCGGGCCCAGCATAAAGAAATGGCCCGGTCACTGGTTGACTCCACCACCGTAGTCCTCCACGACCTTCAAGATTCTACAGGAGCCACGGGAGTCTCCGACCCCCGCAGACACCCCCGATGGGGAATGACTGCCATAATCGCCCGTGGAGTGACGAAACTGTATCCGCGGGACGTCGGCGCTCCCATGCTGGCGCCAGCCTCACTTTGAATTACTAGAATCCTGCAGACCTCAGTTCCGGTGAAAGCACAGTGTGACCCGGTAGGAAAAATTGTTGCACCCCCTCCCCTTTTTGACTGATAGTTCAAACCACCGATCCTTTCCTTTGCCCTTTTAACGGAACTTTGGACTGCCTCCCCCTCTTTTACATTTTCTAGAGAAAACAAAACATTAACCACTACATTAGCATAGCAGTTGACACCAGAACTGTTTTCAAATTGAAAACCAACAACATCTTCAACAGAATCCTTTTTGTTTCTGCTGTGACCCTGCTACAGCACAGGCATTGTCCCCAGCAGTAATTCTGCAATGCCGGTAAGAATAGCTGTGGTGCCTACTGGACTCACTCACCCCCGCGGCGCCCCACGCCGTTATTTGCTGGGCGGCAACTTACTAGACATCACTTTCGTGCCATCTAGATTTCAGCGCGTTCTGCTGCCTTGGAACTATTCGCACAACAGACTGCTACTGACGACCCACCCCCAGGCAACATCTTCTGAATTTTCATAATTTGAAAGAACTAGTAACATGTCCTCATCAGGAATTCAAAAGAAATTGCCACGGTCTCTTCGTTGTTTAAATGTTTTTACTGTTTTTGTTTTGTTGTATATATTTATATGTTATTAAAGTTTTATATTCCTACTACTTTGTTGGAGTGCTATATATTTTTAATGTGACACATAATTGTAAAAACTTTGATGTACAAAGAGTCATTCCTGGAATCTTCCGCTTCAGGCTCGGTCCCCTCCACAATCACAATACAGGATGGTTTTCAGATAGTAGGAACACGTGTGGTGTGACGGATCTCATCGGGTGTGGGCCTTGATCTACTATAACTCCTTTAAAGAGGGGTGATTCTTTACAGCTGGAGCCATAAACTACATCTGCAGGGCTAGCTGATAGCCTGGACAATCGGACACAGAGGAAGAGGAGTGTCAGAGGGTGCGGTAGTGAATAGGGCGAAAGGGAGGTGTCGGGCGGGCACAGAGTGTGATTCTCAGGGAAGAGCAGCGCAGATGGGGGGAGGTTTATTGCCCATGCATAAGACAGAGAGCGGGGGAGACCAGTGCCTGGGGAAGATGCTTGCGAGGGTGGGGAGCCATGCTACGAATCGACAGCGTGCAGAGAGTGGGTCTGGTCAAGGCATCTAAAATGGCTGCCGTGCACGACAAAAGTGTGGCATTTCAAAAAAGGCAAGATGGCGCAAACAATGTTTTTCAACACTTCCTCATTTCCTTCGAATCGAACGTTAACAGACGTTGGTGCATATTACCAAAGTTAAGCAATATTTATCGCTAACGATGCTTACCAACGAATTTTTTACCGCTAAGCATCGTCAGAAATTATCGAAGATAAACCTTGCTATTATCAAGGTTTATCGCAAATGCGATAAAAAACGCCCGCAATGCATGAATATCGCTAAAAAGTCAGCGATATTCATGCATTACCGAGCTAATGCTCTTAGCCATGTTATCCACCTCCCATTGGATAACATGGCTAAGAACTGCTCAGGGCAGGTATAACTTTTTTGAGATATTCGCGCTTAGCGCGAATATCTCCAAAAGTTGGTAATAGGAGATAGATATCTTGCATGTTGTAATGCAAATTATTGTGGTATATGGAACTCATACCATAATCTCTCAGGAAAGCAGAAACTGATCCTTTTGGGACCGCCTGAAAAGGCCTACGGGGTGAGGGGTACTCTATTTTGCCCCCTTTTCACGTTCCGAACTATTTTATTTTACTCTCTTCTGTAATTACACAAAATAGCAGCGATAAGATGCATCGGAGACACACAGTGAGAGAAAGGAGGCCGGAGATGAAGAAGAGATGTCAAATACACATTGGAGATAATATAGTGGCAGAAGGGAAGTAAATATGAGTAAACTTACCATGTAACATAAAAATGTTGCACTCTATACTATAAGTCTCATTTTATACTACAATCACTTCGCTACAACCTCATAAATTAAAAATAAAAATGAATAATGTCTCAAACAATTTTTGATTTCTAAATATAAATTTATTCTTCAGAATTTTCTAAATTTGAAAGAACTAGTAACATGTCCTCATCAGCAATTTCCTCATGAAAAGTCTGCAATGATGATTCTTGTAACTCTATGGTCTCCAAACATTCGATAAATTCGCCATCAACAGATTGATCAAAAAAATCATTCAAGTCATCTCCTCCTTGTGACAATATTTCATTATTGGTGCTGTCAATTTCAATCAATGTAGTGGAATCATTCAAGTCATCTCCTCCTTGTGACAATATTTCATTATTGGTGCTCTCAATTTCAATCAATGTAGTGGAATCATTCAAGTCATCTCCTCGTGACAATATTTCATTATTGGTGCTCTCAATTTCAATCAATGTAGTGGAATCATTCAAGTCATCTCCTCCTTGTGACAATATTTCATTATTGGTGCTGTCCATTTCAATCAATCTAATGGAATCATACAAGTCATCTCCTCCTTGTGACAATATTTCATTATTGGTGCTCTCAATTTCAATCAATGTAGTGGAATCATTCAAGTCATCTCCTCCTTGTGACAATATTTCATTATTGGTGCTGTCCATTTCAATCAATCTAATGGAATCATACAAGTCATCTCCTCCATGTAACAATATTTCATTATTGGTGCTCTCAATTTCAATCAATGTAGTGGACAATTCAAAAGAAATTGCCACGGTCTCTTCATTGTGAGCCATTTTATTTTGAAATTGCTTGCTGTAAATTGCAGAAAAAAATAATCACTTTCATTTATCGTTTTTAGTAATACATAATATAAAACTAACTTTATCAAGTATTTAGTATAACAGAAGGACTGTAAATAAATAACAGAAAACATTTTTCAAATTATCTTAAAGTGTACAACATAGTTCCCCTTACAAATTAACAACTCACCTTTTTAAAAGTAGGAGAAGTGTTAGTACTGTGTAAATCAAACACCAGAAATTCACCACCAAAAATTCCTCACAAATGTACCTCAGACAGTAGTATCACAAAATGGCTGTGGTTTCCTCTCATTTGACATATATACATAACCAATTAACTTTCATCACACACAAATACAAAACCAAAGTAACATTTTAATTGGTTCTAAATTTCAACACTTTCAAATGTGTTTTCCCCATGCAATTTTCCATAGGACATTTACATACGTCTACAGCCTGAATGGCTGAACGGAATTACACCAAACTTGGCAAAATGGTACATCAAACCTAAGAGGTCAGGAAGGATCTACTATGCCCCCTTATGGTCATTTCCCCCTTCGCTTTGGCCTCCTCTTGTCTCTCGATCCTACCGAGAGACAAGATGGCGGCCGCTACGGACTGTTTGGAATGTTGACAGACGCCGGAGAACCAATCAGCTTCGCAAAGCTCCGTAACGCGAAAAGTACGCGAAGCGGAGCGCTGTTACAGATATATATCTTTTTTTGAACGTTAATTTCTCAAAATCCACTGGAGCACATATATTGAGACCTAGCAAAGGCACATCGGGCTACCAGTCCCTAATATTTTGCCAAGTTTCGTGCAAATCCATTCAGCCGTTCGATTATTGACATTTAGATACGTCTACAGCCTGAATGGCTGAACGGAATTACACCAAACTTGGCAAAATGGTACATCAAACCTAAGAGGTCAGGGAGGATCTACTATGCCCCCTTATCGTCATTTGCCCCTTCCCTTTCGCCTCCTCTTGTCTCTCGATCCTACCGAGAGACAAGATGGCGGCCGCTACGGACTGTTTGGAATGTTGACAGACGCCGGAGAACCAATCAGCTTCGCTTCACAAAGCTCCGTTGCGCGAAAAGTACGCGAACTGGAGCGCTGCCCGGTCCGCTGTTACAGATATATATCTTTTTTTAAACGTTAATTTCTCAAAATCCACTGGAGCACATATATTGAGACCTACAAAAGGCACATCGGGCTACCAGTCCCTACAATTTTGCCAAGTTTCGTGCAAATCCATTCAGCCGTTCGGGCTAAAAGTGAGGCCAACCGCCCTATGGAAAACTCAATGTTAAAAACATGTTTTGGGACCCCCCTTTTTTCTCGACCCCCCCTGGACGAACCCCCCCCAATTTTCAGGGGCTGCTCAGAAACACAATGTGCCATTTTCCTGAAAATTTCAGCCAATTCCGTCCACAAACGCCAAAGTTATTAGACATAGAATTTTCAAAAAACCCATAGAGAAAAAATCCTAACTATATATACCTACTGGCGACCGCCAGTAGGTAATATATATATATATATATATATATATATATATATATATATATATATATTCACTGAAAAAAACATAGGTTTGACACCAGTTATAGTTAGCTGGAAATTTTACTGATATAAAACCAATGAAATTCCACGTTATAGTTAGTTGGACTCACTATAACTTGCGCGTGTAAAGCACTGCTGATGACGTCACATATTACATCACTCATGACATGGTCAGTGACATCACTCATGACATCACTGATGACACCATCCTTGTGACACAGTGACAGACCTCCATTCACTGTAATCTAACCCTTGAAACACATATTCAGAAATAGAAACTAAAATTTTCAAAAAAATTGAGATACCCATACCAGTTACAACAACCAATTCAATAATTCCACCATCTATATACACATGCACTAATTCACCAACAGTTCTATATAGTCACTCATACATATATTCACTAATCATATGTAGTGATACACCTACACATCCTGTTACACACCGACAGTCATCCAAAAGTTATTCACACACATACTCACACATGCAAATAAACTATTGAACATCCATTTATTTGCATAAACAGCTATACACACACTACCACGTTACTTCTAAGGAAACTTACACATAATTACTCTCTTAAAAAATCACTTATAGAAACACATACTAATTTAAACAGGAACTCTTACAATCCCTCACTCGCACATATACTCACTTATATACATCAATATTCACATATACTAGATTAAAACATATGTAGTTACTGATAAAGACACTAATAAGACAGTCATTCACTCACTAACACAGACATATAGACACTCATCCACCCATAGCAAAACAGAGCTGGTTTTGTTTGGTGGGCCCCAACATCCTTGGTCTCCCAATTTTTGGCCCCCTGCCCTCGCCCCCCCCCCTGTCCAATTGACACTGTAAAGAGTCTAGGCGTTACCATCTCCAGTGACCTTTCCATGCGGCCGCACATTAATGCTGTAACCTCGGCCTGCTTTTATCATCTCCGCAGAATTGGGAAGATCCGAAGGTTCCTATCACAAGAGGCCCTTATTCTTGTTACCCTGGCCCTGGTTACCTCACGCCTAGACTACGCCAACTGCCTATACGTGGGGATCCCTGCTTGCCACCTTTCCCGACTCCAACTGGTACAAAACCAGGTGGCCAGATTAATTTTTCAGCAACCCAAACACCAACATGTCACCCCGATGCTGAAAGCTTTACACTGGCTCCCGGTTGCGCAACGTTGCATCTTCAAAATGGGTTGCACCATTTTCAAATCTCTTTTTGCCTCCGCTCCTGTCTTCATTTCTCTCTGCTTGCACTCCTATGTTCCTTCCCGACATCTCAGATCCTCTGCTCACAATCTCCTGATCACTCCTAGGTTTAATCGTAAGAAGCACGGTGGCGCCTGTTTTTCTTTTCTTGCCCCATTCACCTGGAACTCTTTTCCTCTCCCTATCCGTCTTTCATCTGACTACTCTACTTTCCGTAAAGTCTTGAAAACTCATCTGTTTTGTCTTGCCCACGGTTAGCTGTTCCCACTTCCCTGCCTTCTTCCACTGGTCATTGAGCGCCAAGAAACCAATTGGTGTATGTGCGCGGTATTAAGTTTTTTTTAACATAACATAACATAACATACAGTCCTGCACATATGCTGTCTTCAAAACACATACAAACAGAGACTCAGTCATTCTTGCATCTATGTACTAAGTAATACTCCCACCAAAGCATGCAAACACTCATACTGATACTAAGAAAAACATCTAATCACCTATATACATACACATGTACCTACTCATCAACCCATGCAGCCACTTATACACAAAGTGAAACACTAATACATATATTTAAATATTTAAGCATTACTCACTAATATATGTATTCACTAAGATATTCAATATTATATATACATATATAACACATATTTATTTTTGAGAAAGACACACATTCAGTGGATGGTGTCATCAGTGATGTCATGAATGATGTAATATGTGACGTCATCAGCAGTGCATTACACGCGCAAGTTATAGTGAGTCCAACTAACTATAACGTGGAATTTCATTGGTTTTATATCAGTAAAATTTCCAGCTAACTATAACTGGTGTCAAACCTATGGTTTTTTCAGTGAATTTCATAGGTTTTGTAAATGCTACTTCCTAACTATAACGTGTGTTAAACCTATGGTTTTTTCAGTGAATTTCATTGGTTTTTAATATGCTAATTCAGAAATATCTCGTGTATACAACCTATACTTTTGTCAATAAAGTTCTGGCAATATTTTTTTCAGAAACAAGCCGTTTTCTTCACTGTTCAGGTTGCATATAGACTCCTTGTAAAGCGATACAGAATTAGAAAGTCTGTACCTTACCTTTTTTTGAACGCATTAAAATTTGCCTGTAAATAAAAATAGCCTTTCTAAACTTTCATGCACGACCCGGTGTGCGCACTCTCGGCAACAGTTCTCAATAAAATGGATAGCGCATTTCCAGGCTTTCGTGCGCGACCGACTGCGCGCACCCGCCTATATATTTCATGAAAACTTTGCAATCTGAACTTATTGAATTTCTTCATAGACCCATCAAAGAACTTATACTACGTCAAAGAGACTAAACCTAGGCTTCTTTTTTAATATCATGAAAATTTTCATTAAATGGAGCCGAATGTCTTTTTAAACTTTCGTGTGTGACCGAATGTACACACCTTGGTATTTTAAACAAATATATAAAAGGTTTTATACTTTAACAATTGTATGCTTGAATCTAGCTCAGAAGATATATTAAATCCGGATATGTTTGGATTTACTCCTTTTCACGTTTTGAAACTTTGCTGAATTAGACCGCTACTTCCAAATGGCGTACGTGACCAGATACTATCACCGCGTACACGTCCTGAGACGCGCATGTGAAGTCATGTGACTTGAAAACAACACTTCCAATTGGTTCTTAGTAGTTTCTATTCTGCAATTTACACGGAGCACTCCACCCACTCCTCTCACTATCTTTTCTACTCTCAAAAGAGAACGACGTTCAACACCCTTCGGAAGACTTTGCTGAAATGGCTGCCGCCCCGCATTCATCTTCCGAATCTGAAGGAAATGAGCGACTACCTTTAAAAAGAAAAAAGGAATCTTTCATTTGGCAATTTTTCACTCATCCTGAAGAACAAAAGAAAGTGAATGCACCAAAAGTTACCTGCACGATATGCAATTCGGTTCTCTCAAGAGGAAATCCAAGAAAAAAATATTCCTTTTCCATACATACCATGGTGCGGCATGTCAAACAAGTGCACCCTGTGGAATTTGCAAAGGCATCGACAAGAGCCCTGGCCACGCTATTACCATCAGAGGTGGCCAGCACATCTTCTGGTGGACGACCTGTATCACCATCGAGTGCTGTGATGGACTTGAGACCATATCTTGCAAAGGTGCACATGACATGCAATGAGTGTGGAGAAATTCTTCTGTACGGAGAGCAGAGCCTCATTCTTACTAAACTAAAAATTGAGAGTCATAAATGCCCCGAGAAAAGATACATTTCTTCATTTCATTTTGATCCTGTGTCACACATGAAAATGTTGTTGCAAGTTTAAAAAATCAAAAACAACATAACACTTGTTTAAAAAAAAAAAAAAAAAAAGTTCTTTTCAGAACTAACTCATTCTACCAAAAAGAGCTCCAGGAGCATATTATAAAGGGGGTTTATCTCCGCTTTTTTGGCTTTCGTTCGTGCGCGACCGTGTGCGCGCACCCGCCTATATATTTCGTGAAAACTTTGCAATTGCAACTTCTTAAATTTCTTCATAGACCCATCAAAGAACTTATACTACGTCAAAGACAGTAAACCTAGGCTTCTTTTTTATTATTATGAAAATTTTCATAAAATGGAGCCGAATGTCTTTTTAAACTTTCGTGCGTGACCGAATGTACACACCTTGGTATTTTAAAAAAAATATATAAAAGGTTTTATACTTTAACAATTGTATGCTTGAATCGAGCTCAGAAGATATATTAAATCCGGATGTGTTTGGATTTACTCCTTTTCACGTTTTGAAACTTTGCTGAATTAGACCGCTACTTCCAAATGACGTACGTGACCAGATACTGTCACCGCCTACAAGTCCCGCGACGCGCATGTGAAGTCATGTGACTTGAAAACAACACTTCCAATTGGTTCTTAGTAGTTTCTATTCTGCAATTCACACGGAGAACTCCACCCACTTCTCTCACTATCTTTTCTACTCTCAAAAGAGAACAACGTTCAACATCTTTCGAAAGACTTTCTTTTCACGCGATAATGTGAAATACTGAGATTGTTACAGGATTTTCTATCAGATATGTGTTCCCATTTCTGTTGAAGCACTAACACCGTGGAAAATTCCACCGATAGCAGTGGTATTTTTAACGCCGAGCACCGGCGATTTTTATCACTTAGAAGCCTTCCTATTATGAAGGTTTATCTCCTAAGTCTCTGATTCTCAAACTGTGCAACGCGGCTCCCCTGTGTGCCGTAATGAAGTGCTAAGGGCGCCGCCCACACTCTAGTGTGACTAACCATCTATAAATTCCACAGACATCTCTACCCTGTTATCTGCAATTGTGAGCATCAATAGGAGCTGCGCTACGCCCCTGTGAGAGGCCTCACTCCCACTGCTGCAACGGCTTGGCAGTCCTCCAGATGCACAGGAACAGCCCCTCCGATCCATTGAAGTTCTCTGTCGTGAGAGGCCTCACTCCCACTGCTGCAACGGCTTGGCAGTCCTCCAGATGCACAGGAACAGCCCCTCCGATCCATTGAAGTTCTGTGTCGGTCTCAATACCACTTACGAAATGAAAATAAGCACTGAAGAATATTCAAGCATGTAGTACTCCTCCTGCTACAGCATACAAAATGCATTCTATTACCTATAAAAAAGTCAAACACCCACGCTACAATCATATAGAACACTTCCTCTAAAGAAGCCTGTGAATAACTTTAAAACATCAGGTTAACCTTTTTTTACTCTCTCATCATTATTAAAGATAAGTATTTACAATGCTATATTAAACAATGCCATGGTTCTTGCTTTTTAATTTTAAAAATCTTGCAATCTTTCACAAACCCAATACTCATGGCTTCTTTTTCGTGACAAAAATCTTGCAATATTACATACCTACATAGAATAACAGAAAAAACATAACACTACAAAGGCCGAACACTCTACTAAACGCGGATTTGTAACCTATGGGGCAGATTTATGTTAACTACTTCATACCCAGATATGCACCAGTTAATGTGCACCACAGTATGCTAGTGCTCCGTTACCCATGGTGTGCCACATTTGAAATGTGGCGCACCATGGTACAAAAACACCATACATGCGTAACACATCTGTGTTCAAAAAGTAATACATTGCTAGAGTTGCATCGCAAGTGTGATGCAGCTCCAGCAAGGCTCACCAATGCACTATATTCACAATACTGCGTCAATACCTACGCCTGCTTCAAGCACATGCACAGTTTTGAAACAGCATAGGTCTGAAAGTCACTGAGTGAAATATCATGCATTACAGTCAGCCACTTTCAAGACGCATTCCTTCAGAGGAACACTTCCTTATGGTGCAGGGCTTTAGAATGTGACATATCTCCTAGATCCATAACGTTGTAAATATGGTACATTATTTCCACTGTCATTGTATTAAATAAACTGACGAAATTGTGGCGCAAAGAGACGCCACATCAACATAAAGCTGCTACAATGTGTTTTAAAGTGCCCTTTAAATTACAACCAACACTCTCTTTGAAGAGACCCCTCATGTTTTTTTAACACCTGTTAAGTCCTTCCATGCTCATGACAGAGCCGCTCCATCACGAGCATTGCCTCAGCTGTCCCCAGAATAGACCAGTTTTGTCATGGGCTTGCCGCTGTGCTTGCACAGCACTAATATTGTACCTCCATGACACGTTCTATTGACTAAGCAGAGCCATGAGAGAACCACTGTATCATGAACAGATCTCAACCGTGGCTCATGAAGGAGTACCTCTATCATGAGCATAGAAGTACCACTCAGCCCCCCGGCCCCCTAATGCTGAGGCAAAATTGCCACTGCAGCAAAGGACTTAAACTCCTGGAAAGAACAACATGTAACATTTAATATCATTTCCCACCAATGTTTTCATATATCAGTGTTGCTGAACTCACTCAGTAAAATGTCGCTCATTTCATTAAATCACTTTTAAAGGATGCCTTATAACAATGCACCCAATCCTATGTGGAAGTGCTTATATTAAACATGACATTGCTTTAAGCAGGATAGACAAAGAAATGACACAGTGATGTAAAAGTTTCTTTATTTTTTATACTTACCTAAAAAATAGTAAAAAAGTAAAGTAAATTTCTTTTAAAAACGTAGTACCTGTGGAAGAAAAGTAAAAATAAGAATATAATGTACATTTCATAAAATAAAAAAAAGTAGGAGTCAATAAGAGAGAGGCAGAGAAAACTCTCGGATGTTATTAGTTGTACTTACCTTATAAATATAATATCTGTGGAAGACAGTAAAAAAATATGTTTTAATACATATTTCTAAATTCAATGTAACAAAATAACTCAAACAACATATTAAATGGTTTATTTTTGCTGTCCTCAGAATACATTGATTTTCACTATAAACAGTGATTTCAATATTAATCATCATATAACAGCGGGGGAAAAAAAACACAATCAAAATGATTGTGTTTAAAAAACCCATCCAAAATCTCCATACATATTATAAATACCTGAAAAAAACATATCTTAAATGTTTTTCTCAAATTCGCAATTTCTTGAGTAAGCACACTACATCTTCCACAGTTACACTATACGACCTATTTTTAAATATATCTCAAAAAAACACCGTGCAAGTATCTCCTATAAAAATCTATCTTAAGTATACATTTTCTTCTCTCATACCTTTCTGCATGGCCAAATTGTATAAGTTAACTCATTACCTTTTAAATACCTCTCCCAAAAACTTGCGTCCATATATGTTCTAAAATAATTATCTAAAGTACTCATTTTCTTCTCTCATATTTTTCCACATGGCCAAATACTATGAGTTAAGTAGTTTTTTTCTGAAATTTCTTAATCTTAATCTTATCTATTCTTTTGTGAACCTTTACAGTAAAAATGTGTAACATGCTTTATACCACCAAACATTAACTAAATTTCTACCTGATGTTATCACTATACCAAACACAAATTTCATTTATAGATTTGTAGACCCTCAGTCACATGATATTTGTAAACAAGAAAGTTTCATATCTTTACAGTATTAATCTTCCTACAGCAAGTGATTCTACTGAAATTTGGGTTCCAAAAATAGCAGATAGGAGTTAGTTAAGGCAAAAGGCAAACGTTTCTTAAAAGTCAATTGGGTATCATTGCAAAGCGTCCAGCCACTTCCACACTTCAAATAAGCTGTATAATGTCCTGATGATGTGGAAGGCCCTTCATGAAAAATAATGGCTACGGTTACAAATGTTCTTCTAGAAATAGATACTTGAGTAGCCACAAAATTTTTAATTAAAGTTGACAATTTACTCCCATCAGCTCTGCATCGTTGAAACATTAATATTACATATTGTCCATATCTATGGATAAATAAAGTTGATAACATTTCAGATTTACATTGAGAACAGACCATGTTCTGATGCGCATCTTTAACTAGTTTATTAAAAGACACTTCTTTACAGTCTGGTAATGTTAAATATATAAATATTTCACTGTGTATATCAGTACTACTTGAAAATGAGCAATTATCACAGTTATGTTCCCATTTATAAGAAAGGCCAAAAAGATTATCAATATCTACACCTTCATCTTCCAAAACTGTAAACATATACATAATAAATTCCTGACAATCTTGCTGAATATTCTGTGAAAATTGATTTACTCCTGCACATATGTCTAAAACATTCCTTAGTACTGAAACACTTCCTACTTCACTTTCACCACTACTACATTTTTCAAATATAGAATTTAAGGAATAGCAAAATGTTTGCTCCTGATTTTCTACAATCTGTTCCCTAACATTTTTTTAGAAAAAAAACAACATTAACTACTACATTTGCATAACAGTTGACACCAGACCTGTTTTCAAACTTAAATCCAACAATCTCTTCAATACTAACCGTTTTCTTATGCCTACCAACAACAGCTACATCTTTTTTTCATCGTTTCTCAACTACTTCAGCACATTTCTCCTCATTTTTCCTTTTCTGACCAACCATACGCCTTTCAATTAAAGGATATTGAGGTAAACTTGGAGCATATTCTCTTCTTAACCTATTATACTCCTTCACACAATTTAAATCTGCACCAATCTTTGTCTCATCATAATCAATTAAATAAAGTCCACATAAAGTTCTAACTCTCGATAAAGCAACATATGCCATACCCTCTTTGAATACAGTGCTTCCAATATTTACCAAAGCACAATCTACATTTAAACCTTGAGATTTGTGAATAGTCACTGCATATGCCAAACAAATTGGAAATTGCTTCCGACGGACATATAAGTCTTTCACAAGCAAAAAACGATTTGAACAGCGACTAATTTGCTGAACTTCCTCAATTCCATCAAATGTTATTCTTAAAAATTCAATCTCATCTCTATTTGTATAATTAACAAAACCAACAACATTACCCATTGCTCCATTTACCAATCCTCTTTCTACATGTAAATTTCTCCTTAAAATTATCCGACAATTTAAACATACATACAGATTTTTCTCTAAACCAGCAGTTTTAGATATACTTTTTTGAAGAGAATCCAATTTTAACTTCAACTTTTCAGACAAAACAATAGTACTACCTTCATGCTCTATTCTATCTTTAGCTTCCAGTTTCCTAATTTGTTGATTTTCTAAATTCAACATTTTCTCATTAAAAACTGAACATTCTTTCACAGTTGGCATCAAGCATATCACTGATTTATCTGCTACCTCTTTACTATATATTTTCTCAGGTACATTATCTTCATTAGGAAACAGCTTGGAAAGTAATCGTGTTCGTAGAGTGTGTTTCGCATCTTCAGTTAGTTTTCCAATCCTGATATCTTGAAGAATATTTCCATATTTAGTATCCTTTGCCTGTCGCATATTTTGAATCAGTTCAGTATATTTGAAATGTGACCATATATTAACATTTCCAATACTGCCCAGGCACTTTCTAGTCTCCTCATGCGTAACAGTTTCAAATACAGGTTGTCCTTTCACTGGAGTTAGTTGGAGTAGATCTCCAAAAACCATGACATGTTTACCTCCAAATAACACATCATACTCTGTCTTAAGTATCTGTTGCATTCTTAAATGCACAAAAGCAAGCATTAAATTAGATACCATGCTTACTTCATCAATAATAAGAAGTTTTATTTTTTTTAAGCACTCTAGAAACTTCAAAACAGGCTTCTCCAGATAGCTTGTGATATTGTAATTTATTTTCATGTTCAACTGGCAGCATCAGTAAACGATGTAAAGTAATACCTTTAATATTATGTGCTTCCAATCCAGTTGGAGCAGTAACAACACACGACAGTGTTGACTGAGTTCTTTGCTGTAAATATGTAGTAATTCCTTTAATTAGGAAACTTTTACCAGTTCCAGCTTCTCCAATTACATATAATCGAATAGGTTCACATGACATACATGAGCAATCTTTTCTCTCATGACGAAAGCCATGCTCAATGTGCTCTGTCACTTCATCATATATCTGTCTTTGCTCAATATTAAATTGCTTCTTTAATTCTTCTAAGTTGATTACTTCCTCTTGACGTTGCTGCATTGCTCTTTCCACCTCATCCATGGCAGTGGCTGCTTCATTTTGGATAATTGGTTGTCCCAGTGGATCTTGACTTAATGAAGCCGAACTTTGACTATCTTGTGAACTATCTCTAGCAATCTCCGCTGCAATTGTCACTTCTTGCTCTATTTCATCATTCAACATTTGCAGATAATTACTAAAAACAGTACATTCAATACTACTTTTAGATGCGTTGAATGAATCTTCATAACTATCAAAGTCCCCAAGTAGTTCCTCTTCTCTACGCCATGGTTTAAAGAGTTGCAAAAGAGCAATATAGTAAAATTCTCTTTTGTCAGGTGTTTCGCAACTCAGTTTACGATGATTAATCAAGTGTCCTTTTCTTTGCTTCACCAGACATCCTTCTTGTCCAATTACAGCATATACACCTTTATCAATGTTCTCTGTAACATTCCTTTTAAAAGTGTAGTTTTGAAGTATTTCATACAGACAAATGTTTTCTAAAAGAGTACTTCTATTTGGATAGTATGTATCCAACATATTTGTTTTCAGAATGTCTGTACTGTTTGGTTCTTTCTGGGCTAAATATTCAATTTCTTGCACAGGTTTTAGAACACGGTTTTGTGTTTCTGCAAGACCCAAACTCACCCAGAGAATAGTCATTGATTTAGCATAAAGACTTGCTGATGATAATCGGTCACAACATTCACATGCTCCAATTTCTCGATGAGACAACATCTTCAAACTGTACGTACACAATTTCTTGCTTAGGCTCTTTTCATGAGAAATGTCTTCCCACATCTCCTTCAGTTCCGTCTTTTCAGATTTTGTGATGTAAGACGTTACATATCGAGCCACAGCAATAGAGTTGTCTGCAACATATTGTATGTCCATGTTAGCATTTCACATGGACAAAATGACTGGGTTATAGTCATTTATATATTTGGATTCTTCACCTCTTTTCTTAAATTGTACATATTTTTAGGTGACCTTCTTCTGATGTTATGTCGCAAAGATGACATCAAATTGTTGACTCTTCCTTTTGAAAGTACCGGTCGTGCAAATCCAAAACGACATTTGGTGTAGAATTTACTCTTTGATTTGAATTTTCGCCGACAATATTTCCCACAACGATGACTTTGAAAGCGTAACACTTTTCCTCTTAAGTCCTTATCAGTTGTACTATTAGGTATGTCACAAGTGGCATACTGTTCAATAAAAGAGAGTACAGTCTCATCCGAGTCTCTTCCAAATTTAGGAGCATCCTTGATCCATAACAGCATATGAATATGAGGAGCACCTCTTGCTTGGTATTCTTTTCTCCAAAAGAAATCCAGTACTTCACCAAGAGGCGGATTTTTCTTGTTTGTAAGAAAAGACATCATAGCTTCAAATCTATGATTAAAATATCTGCAAACATTAACCGGATCTAACGAACACAGTTCTCCGGGTGTCTTGTAGTTTATATTTTCTATGTTTGCATTCGCCTCCTGAAGAAATTCAAGTAAATCTTCCCAAGCATACTCTGCACAGTTTAGAGTTAAAAACCATGTTGGTGCTCCTAAGTTTCTAAGCATGCACTTCAAATCTCCAGGACGACGGTACCAATACTCATTAGTACCACGCTGACAAGCCATTAAATTAATTAGGTGTGAATCCAAAACACTATCTTTCTGTTGCACTTTATCCATAAATTCCTTTGCTGAAATATTATGCAGATGAACTCCACTTTTTAAGATATGATTTACTGCATAAGAGAGACCAGATAAGTCACTCTCAAACAGAAGATGAAACAAATATGGAATGCATTGGCGAAACCTCGGATCATCTGCATATAATCTTGTTGTCCGGTATTCAGATGCAGGAATCTGCATAGGTCGATCATCATATCGTGTACCTTCACCTGTAGGGAATAACTGTGGGAAACAACGACCTTCCAAACTTTCTTCCCACACACTAATAGGATTTGCTTTCGCCTTTTCATCTGAAATAATTCAATAGCATTCCCTATTGCTTCTTTGGAATGCAGTGGATGAACACTGTAATGTTCATAAATTTCTTCACTTCTGGATAGGTCAACTTTTTCAATTTGTCCAATAGACAAATCACTCTCCTCTTCTTCACTTACATCTTCTTCTTCTACGTATACCTCTTTATAGTACTTATTGTTTTGAACTAAATACAACGTTGCCTTTTTGACTTTTCTAACATCCACTAAATCTTGCCAGATTTTCTTACTCTTTGTAGGTACACCATTAACTAGAATAACTAGAGGTTCCTCTTCTACATTTTCAACACCAATTGTTTCCATATTTTTTTTTAAATCAAGTGGCAAATATACAACTCTACCCTTTAATCCTCTTTGTAAATCTGAAGGATTTAATTTACCAGTCTTAGGCTCCATACGAACAATAGCCTGAAAAGGATGTACACATTGGATCAGAATAGTCTCATAAGTATTTAAATCCATCAATTCTCATGGAATATTTATCAACTCTAGATTATTATGAACAGCTCTAGCAGGCATTTTATTTTCATTTAATTTATTATAACAATATTTACAAATACGTTGCTCAAAACCCAAATCAAAATAGTTTTCCACCAACAAATAAGTTGCAAAATCTTTCCATTGACCATTACTTTCATCTTCACTTTTTAAATATAAATCAACTAACCTAGCTTGACTTTTGTAATGAATGCGTCGACAACAGACACAAGAAAAATTTGGTTTCTCACCTGCAATTACCTTAAACTTTATTATTTCCTGTTCAAAATGTTCAATATTAACATGTCCAACATTTTCTAACACATTTCCTTCTATAATTATATCAGTTTCTGCATTACCTTCCTCTGGACCAAAATAACTTACCTCAATTTCTGCACAAATCTTCTTAACATCTAATTCACATCCATACAAAAGAGCAGTATTTAACTGTTTAAGTTTAAGTGCTGGACTTTTTGCATAATACAACTTTCTCACCAATTTTCTCATTTTAGTATGATGCACTGCTAACATCCTGAAGTGATGAAACACACTCTGGCATATTTTTTTAGAAAGACAAGCCAGAGAATGACCTTGCAGACCTATTTTTTCTCGCACTCTGCAATGATCTAATTCTTGCAACATAACACATTTTTTTCAAAGACTTTCTTTAGTGTACTTACGTAAGAAATTGCGAAAGAAATCAATTGAATCCTGTCGTACACTACAAATGCTACTACAATTCCAACTGTAAACAGGAACATTAGCACGTCCCCCTGAAGCTTCTCCAGCCATCACCTCTTCTGCATTTCTAACCACAATTTTCTCTTTCTCAATTACACATCCCTCCTTCACCTCGTATCCTCGACCACTGGTGTCAACTGCATGCAACAAATCGTTACTTTGAAAGTAACTCTCTTCATTAAAAAATGGTTCAGACGTTGAAGTATGCATCCACTTCCCAGAAAACACTTTACAAAAATTACTCCTATTTATGTGTCTCTTCCATTTACTTTTAGCTTTTAAAACTCGTATTGCCTTATTTAGCATATTTATTCTATTAAGTACTAAAATAAATATTTTTCTTTTTGTCTCAAACGCGCGCTCAACAATACCCTCTATATATTGTTTCTTCTTAAGAAAAGCAGATCTTCTTTTTGAAACTTTCTCCTTTTGTAATAAATTCGAAACTACTCTGTTGTAAAACATACGCTTCCTGATTTGGCTAAATTGATTCATCCGAGTTTTACTGTACAGATTTTCCTGTCTCCTGATTCCAGAAACATTTTTATCTTTGGTTCCATGTCTCCTTCTCGATACTGGTATACTTTTTTCCTTGTCCACTTCAATACTAACATTTTTCCTTCCACATATTGCTCTCAAAAACTTTTTGGTTTGCTTACCAGGAGCACTCTTCTTTTTATCCGTCCTATGTTCTTTTGATACTTCTTCAATTCCTTTCTTCTTCAAATTGTAAGTCCGTTTATAGAGCTTTCTTTTTTCAGTTCTGGTCGGCATCTTAATTTAAGATTTTGATGAAATTCTCAATCTGTAAAACACAAACATAACAAATATTATAGTTGACTACTAGCATATAACGTACAATTTTAAACCACAGATTCATTTTCTAAGTAGACTAAAGAAAATAACAGAAAGTCTCTGAACAGAGTAGGAAATCCTGTAGTGAATGTTGGTTCTTAATTTTATCACACTCCATATCTGTTTTAACATTATAGACAGTTTTTAATTCTAATTTTTAAAGCATACAAACAGTACACTTTTTTCAAGAACTATGGGTCATCGTAGATGTTTTAATCTTTTTTACTACAATCTCTTTTACACTTCATGAGAACATGTCTTATCACTCTCCTAAAGCACATCAACGACGAATAGGACAAGAAAACTGTCTTCAAGAATGCTTTACTATCAAAAAAATTTGTATTTATTGAAATCTTCATAATTTTGTAGAACTTCCACCATTATATCATCAGGGACTTCTTCAAGTCCAAAGTCCTCATCTCCTTCAACCATCTCTAAGTAAGCGGAGTCTAAAGACATGTCCATAAAATAATTTTTTTCATCTATTTCCTCTTGAAAGACTGCGTCTAAAATTTCCTCCATCACTTCGTTAATGATTTCAAAATGAATTTGTTTCTCTTCTGAGGAATTCTCCATAACTAGACTCAGTTTATTCTTCTGTATCCTTTTAAAAAAATATAGAGACTAAATTATATCTTTTTTCATAAATGTATAACTTAAAAGTACCTTTACTAATTTTTAAACGACATATATTTTTATAATTTCTAACTTATTAACTCTATATATTTTAAGATACCACGTTCCTCTTCTTTTCAAAAGAAATTGGCAATATAACCCTAAACATTAACACTGATCTTTTTTTTCCATTAAATAATTACTGTTGTTAAAAGACATTTTACTGTAAAATTTCTTTTTAGATTTTCTAGATATCACAAATATTGATAATCTGTAGAATTAATTTTTAGAGACCCATTTTTTCAGTTCACCAGTACAAAGAGCTATGTAAACTATATGCACTCTGAAGAGAAGGCTCACACTATACAAACCATAGCATTCACTTAACAGATTACTACTTCCCACAGAGACAGTTCCTTTTATGTTTCAACAGCATACTCACCATGTAAAAGTCATAGCATATACAAAATGTCATACTAAGCATGAAGAATAACCTCATAATAAACCTCTGCATGAATATGTAAAACAATGCCTATACATAGTATAATCACAGATATGCAGGAAAGATACCCATCACACCTAGAACCATATCATAATACCTCTTTGTAAATAAAGGAGAAAAACAGCCAAACATAATGCAACAAGATTTCAAAAATCATGAGCACTTCACAAGATTTAAGTAATGGAAACATGAAAGAATTATACTCCAATGATCCGTAAATCTGAACTCCATCAAAAAGAACACATGCACCAAGCCCATTAAAAGATAATTTCAACTGTCAGTGGAGAATATCTCAAAATACATATCTAGTATAAGCAGATACAACCCATGTGAATAATTCAAGATAAAATCATATTCCAAAATGAAATTTTACAAACATTTAAAAAAATCTTCTTCATTATTTTCATGTGCACCCAAAAAAAATTGCCTATGCAAAAATACCAACTCACCTGAAAAAAAGAATATAATTCCTCAAATTCTGTAATTCAGAAGGCACGTTGTTGCTTTTCAGCACCAAACACTAAAAAAGAAAATAATAAAATTTAATTAACTTATTACAGACTTATTTCTTACACAACATAGAGCCATTATAGCAAAGAACAAGCATAACAGATAAATTCCCCAAGATTCTCTATCATTACAATAAGATACAAAATGTCTCATTTATGAAACCATTGCGCCACAGATATATAACTTTTTCCCATGTTAAAACTCATGCACCAGCGACACAAGGCCTGCATAACTAAAAGCCCATGTGACGGAGAACAAGTGCATAGACAGAAAATACAGGGCCAACCATGGGCATATGCAAGCAGTACACCTGCACAGAACCACCAAACCCCAGGAGCCACCATATTAATATATATCCTTAATATAATAATCCTCTAAGGATGCATACATATTTGCATAGCGGACCATGGCAGGAGTTTGGCGTGCTCTGCCTCTGTTCCACTTCCAAACACCTTGATCCACCCCCCCTCTTCAGTGGGCTGCACGCTCCGCCCCGCCCAAACCCCCTGTTACAGAGCCCCCTACCTACGCTCCCTGCCCAGGGCTGCCATGACCCTATACCCGCCCCTGGAAAATGTGTAAGACACAGCAACAGTAAAAATCAAAGAATAGGCAACATGCAGAAAAACTACACAGTAGATAAAGAAACGAGGGGCATATTATCAAGGGGGTTTATCTCCGCTTGTTTGGCTTTAAAAGCCAAGAAAGCGGAGATAAAATTATCTCCCTATTACCTAGCTGTCGCTAACAGCAGTTAGCGACAGCTAGTAGGAGATAGCGTCCATCTTGGGCCCCACTTTGCATGTCAGTGATATTTATCACTAATGACATGCAGAGTGGGCGTGCCAAGATGTTAGCGACTGGAAACTGTCGCTAACATCGCTATCTCCTATTACCAACTTTTGAAGATATTCGTGCTAGGCGCGAATATCTCAAAAGCTAACACCTGCCCTGAGCAGTTCTTAGCCATGTTATCCAATGGGAGGTGGATAACATGGCTAAGAGCATTAGCTCGGTAATGCATAAATATCGCTGACTTTTCAGCGATATTCATGCATTGCGGCCGTTTTTTATCGCATTTGCGATAAACCTTGGTAATACCAAGGTTTATCTGCGATAAAAATTACCGCAGCGCAGCGGTACATTTTTGTCTCTAACCAAGCAATAGCGATAATTATCGCTATTGCTTGGTAATATGCCCCCATATGTTTAAGATAACCCCATTGAAAAACATGTAGTAATTTTTTTAATCTGCCATGCATCAAGCCTTCCACGACGGCTTTGGAAACTCCTGCTCTAAACCTTTACATTTCATTTTTAAAACAAACGCACGTTTTTTTTCAAAGCTGCATATTAAACGCCTAAACATATATTTAGTCGTCCACATGCAGGCACTTTCAATTACATGACTTATTTAAGTGGAATCCCTGTAATGTTGCATATCTTTCCAAAAATACACCAGTGCCTATTATTATAACGATTTTTTTTCATTCTTCATCAGTGATATTATTTTTTACATATAATGAAAATCACTATGACTTTTTAAACGACAAAGCTTACGCGGTAAAAATCACTCTGCATTTGCTTCCCTTTAAGAATGTAGTTTATCTACCCCACACATGTGAACCTTGATGTTTTCATCTGGCAGCGAATTCCGGCCTTGAATCACAAGACATGAACAACAGCCTTATTGTCACAAAAACAAGTTAGCGTAGCATCTGTTCGCGAACATATCTTTCACTTAGCTAATATTCACAGACAACACCATTCCTTATAAAAGAGTGGCCTTCCTTTACAATGTACAAAGGTGACTCCCTTAATTTTAAACGCATCCTCCACTTCAAGACAGGCTATTTTTTTTATAACTACTAACCAATGGTTTAGTGACCGGACTGCCAAAAATTATATCAAGTCATTCTGCTACTATTCACTCCATGCTCTGCGACCTATTTCTGTGGACTTCCTGTTGAACTGCCAGTGCTGCGACGTTTGTGTTCCCATCTCGTTTATTTCAAAATGGATGTCCCTCCTGTCTTCGCAAACAAGCCGGAACACTTAGAACTATTTCGCCAGAAGATGCTTGACTACTACGGCATCTTAGCACTCTCGACTCTGAATACTTCATATCGATTATCATTTCGATATTCCTATTTCACCTGTGTGCAGCCTGTATTTCATTGCCTGAGCTGTGATTTCATGTGGGCCCTGGACTTATGTCTCTGCAACTTGGTACCTCCTGAAGTGAATTACAATCATCTCATGAATCCGTTAATTGATCATGAACAGCTTTGTTGCAACAGAGGGATTATGGCCTTTGCAGCGATACAAGGAGTTCTGGGTCATTGGGATATATTCGCAGCGGCGCAAGATTTCCTGACAAACAGCTACATTGAAAACCCACCGAGCTGTCCTCTGATGGTACTAGAGGCTCCGGTAATAACAGATCATGAATGCTGCTTTCCTCTTTTCAATTGGATGGCTGACATGTTTTCGGATCATAACAGTGACTTCTTGTTAGAAGCAGTTGCTGCCTACTTTGCCTATACAATCCTGGGTTGACTGTTATGCAAGCCATTGACGTCCACATTTCGTTTTGCCTCCCTATATTTTTCACGTTTTCTTGGATACTTTCTTAACATGAACAGACCTATTGGCTTTACTAACAGTGGACATTATGATTTCCTACTGGTTACATTTTGATATTTTATGTGGACAAAATTTTTTTTCTTCACCTACTCGATTTTGAACTTTATTTTTTATTAAAGTCTAATCTCAACAATTCTATTGTATATCTTATCTTATGTTATTTCAAACGTACTCGAACCAAAACTCGCTAATATATGCTACATATGCCCTAATTAATGTGTAAATATAGAATGAGTTTTTTATAACTGTAAACGCAATTTCGCATTTGAACTGCTTAATTCCGCCTCAGACACCTCTGATCATTTAATTTTCCATAAACTGAAATATTTTGATTACATACATGCACCTCTCGCCATTTTGTCCATTTTGGCGCGTTTTTTTCCCTTACACAATAGCATAACAGAAACGTGATAGTGCTTCGCATACAGAGAGCTGATTGATAAAGACATAATGTCTAACCACTAGCATTTTCATGTATCGTTCCTAAACTGAAAGGCCAGAGACCTTCTTCCATTTATTAAAATATAATATACTTCCTCATAAGAGTGTATAATTAATTTTGCAAAACCATATTCATTTTTCATCAACTATAACGTTTGTATTCTATGTACTACTGACTATACCGATTACTTTGTTTTTTGCAATGTCTCTACTCGTATTAGATTAGAAACTTGCCTTGAAAACAGTGCATTTCTGAATAAACATTTCAAATATACACGTTCTCTCTTTTAATCCATAATCTCAACTAAAATGATTGTATACTGAAACAGTATTCATGTGTTCCACGTAACTTCAGCTGTACTAACTTAATATTTTCTTTTGTCGACCTGATTTACTCATACTAGAACCCACAGGCCTATAACAGCCCGTGAACCCTTTCTTAGTTGGTCGCGCACCATGCAGACAGTTGTACCTCTGTAAAAAAATAATTTATTACTCTTCTCAAGCACCGTCGCAGTTCCGCTCCACTCAGTGTTAATCACTGTTCCCACGCTTCTACAGACCAGACGCTATGTCGTATTTCACTCCTTATCACGCTTTAATCTCCACAATAACAAACACTTCTCCGCCAGCCACCAGAGAACAGAGTGCAGATGATGAGGCACTAAGTTAGTGAAATACAACATACCCTCTGCTCTATGGAAGCAACCGAGCAGTAATTCTGAAAGAAAACATTCACTAGCGCTTCAAAAAAGCATTTCAATTATATAAATAGTTTTTTGAAAACGTTCCAACTACTTTGATGCGACTATCTGTGTGTGCCTCCACAGCAAAGTTCCTCAGCCCGGACTGAAGGCAGACACAGACAGACACACACACAATAAGATAACACAGGGCAACGGAGACGGAAAACAGAAGGCAGATGAAGATGCAGTCAAACAGCAGGAGTGAGAGAGATATTTTTATACTCCGTTTGGTACCTCAATTTCGAACACATTTACTGCACAAATCTGTGTACAACCTCATGGTCAGAACTTTTCATTTTATTTTACTCGACCACCTGCCCTTCTCACCCTATGCCCAGCAATGCAGGCCGCGGCCACAAACCGCACTATAATTTTATCGTCTGACAGAAACTTTAAGAATTCATTAAACATTACCACTTTTTCAAGACGATATCACATGTAATGTACCAACTTTTCATTTTATTTTACTCGACCACCTACCCTTCTCACCCTACGCCCACCATCGCAGGCCGCGGCCACAAACCGCACTATAATTTTGTCGTCTGACACAAACTTTAAGAATTCATTAAACATTACCACTTTTTCAACACGGTATCACATGTAATATACCAACTTTTCATTTTATTTCACTCAACCACCTGCCCCTCTCACCCTACACCCACCAATGCAGGCCGCGTCCAGAAACCGCACTCTAATTTTGTCGTGTGACAGAAAGTTTACGAATTCATTAACCATTTTCATTTTTTCACGACGGTATCACATGTAATTTACCATTTCTCTCTCTATCTGCATTATCTGTCTCTCTGCTAATATAATTTTTTCACTTCATAAACAACTTCTCTCATTATATATAAAGGCTTCAAAATCACACAAACTTTTACTCTTTATATTAAACATATTTTATACTTCATATTTCACATTTAAATTAAAAATAGTTTTAGAAATACAACACATTATGACAGCCAAAAATTAGTTTAGTTACGAACTATGAGGAAAATCAATCATTGTTTGTGAGTAAACCATATTTTACGGTACATGACAAAACAAACAGTTACAGACTTACCTTTACCAATGCTTTGTACGATGTACAACATTGACAGTCACAAAATAGATATTCGTTTGACGGAAGTCTCAATTATGCTGCTATCACTGCAACCAAAATTCAATGGCACAGATATCCAGTCAATACAGACTCATATATGTCTCTTCAGCCAATCATATTTCCTCCCGCAAAATTTTGTATTCAAATTTACATTTCAGTTGGTTGTCCCTCACAATATTTTCAATGTCACATAAAAGTCACCCATCACCCACTGCCATCTCTGACTGTTTCCATGGTAACACCTCATTCTGCACCTGGCTGAAGGCACAGGTCAAAAGTTCATATCTCAACGTTCTACAGCAAACTAACAACACTGTTCTCCCTCCAGAAACACCTGCCTATCCACAGCTCTGTTACATGTCATTTTTTTCACACCCAATACTACTTTTTCTTTTACATAACATTAACATGCAACGTAGTCTTCAATTTTCACGTATTAGAATCAACCAATCATTTTTCGTTTTTCAACCACACCAAGCTTCATCCATTTTTTTATCCTGACTTTCAGCTTCTAACTGCCATTCCACTTCCAGAACCCATCGGAGTACGAGTGCATCTGACTTGAAAATGAAGGTTTGGCTTTTAGGACACAGCTATATTCACTGGAGTGGAAAATATGCAGCAAGCAGACGAATTTCCAACCTTGATTTACCAAATGTGCAGATAACGTGGATTGGGCAAAGAGGATTAAGATGTCACCAATTAATACCATTGGTGAAAACTTTTATGCATCTCCCAGAACCAGACCTTATAATTGTGCACTGTGGTGGGAACGATCTAGGCACATTGACTGGGGTAGGTCTGGAAATGCTTCTAAAAGACACCTTTCGACAATTGATGACACTTTTTTCTCGAACTGCCTTGGTATATTCCAATATATGCCAAAGACAGAAATGGAATTGGTCCAATCAACATTATGCACAAATTGAGAAAGCAAGGAGACATGTAAATAAATCTGTTTCTGCTTTCCTCAGAGATTATAGCATGGGTTCTATTTACCACAACAACTTGCGTTACCACATGCAAGACATCTATAGGACAGATGGTGTTCATTTCACGGATGAGGGAAACAGAATCTTCCTCTGCAACATCAGACTCTGCATCGGTACTTACTTATAAATGCAGAAAAAACTCAATTAACACAAGGGCTCTTTTCAGAGCCACCTTATATCAAAGCACTCAAACTTCTGATTTATCTCCATTTTCACACTCTTGTAAATAGGAGTGCGCGCCCGAGTGCGCGCACCCCGCAATTTAAAAAAAAAATATATATATATATATTTTCGCGTTTAAGGGCCTTACTGCACACCCTGAGAGAACCTACGCAGCAAAACAATCTCTACCTTCGCCCCTTTCCATGTTCCAACGCTTTGAAATGACAATATATTTACTCGCAGTGACAAAATGGCGGTCAACACTTCCTGATTTCCTTCGAATCGAACGTTAACAGACGTCACGCAGCAAAAAAAAAATTCCGCTCGCGCGCAGCCGCTTGAGTGCGCGCACCCGTGCGCGCTTATAGATATATAATTGACTTTAACTTTAATTTTCTCAGCAACTACTGAACAAATTTACATTATTCCAAAAAAAGCGTAATCTGCGAGCCGGACTCTACAGTTTTGCCAAATTTCTTATACATCCATTCAGCCGTTCGACCTGTAGCCGTGTCTAAACGTCCTATGGAAAATAACATGGAGAAAACACGTTTTGGGACCCCCCTTTTATCTCAGCCCCCACTTCACCAATCCCCCCCAAACTTTCAGGGAAGGAGCGCAGCGGACCGAGCCATCTTCTTTGGGAAATTCGCAAAGATTCATCCACCAGGGCCAAAGTTAATCCAAATAGAATGATGAGGATTTCCTATGGAAACTAGGTCCTAACTATAACTACCTACTGGTGACCGCCAGTAGGTAATATATATATATATATATATATATATATATATATATATATATATATATATATTACCTACTGGCGGTCGCCAGTAGGTATATATAGTTAGGATTTTTTCTCTATGGGATTTTTGAAAATTCTATGTCTAATAAGTTTGGCGTTTGTGGACGGAATTGGCTGAAATTTTCTGGAAAATGGAACATTTTGTTTCTGAGCAGCCCTTGAAAATTTGGGGGGGTTTCGTCAAGGGGGGGCCGAGAAAAAAGGGGGGTCCCAAAACGTGTTTTTAACATTGAGTTTTCCATAGGGCGGTTGGCCTCACTTTTAGCCCGAACGGCTGAATGGATTTGCACGAAACTTGGCAAAATTGTAGGGACTGGTAGCCCGATGTGCCTTTTGTAGGTCTCAATATATGTGCTCCAGTGGATTTTGAGAAATTAACGTTTAAAAAAAGATATATATCTGTAAGCGCGCTCCGGTCCGTGCCCCGGTTCGCGGACCGGGGCGCGTACCGGAACTTCGCGTAGCGAAGCTGATTGGCTCTCCGGTGTCTGTCAACATTCTAAACAGTCCGGAGCGGCCGCCATCTTGTCTCTCGGTAGGATTGAGAGACAAGAGGAGGCCAAAACAAAGGGGGAAATGACCATAAGGGGGCATAGTAGATCCTCCCTGACCCCCTAGGTTTAATGTGGAGGCTTTAAAAGGGCCCCGCGGGGCAAAAAAAAATAATTTTTTTTTAGTTTTTTTTGCGTGGGTAGCGCTCGGTACGCGAACCGGGAAGCGTTCTGGGCAGCGTACTGCAATGAAAAATGAATGATAGACTTTTCAAATGCTGTATGTTAATTGATTGTTGGTTTTGTTGATTATTTTTTATTTTCTTTATTTTTTAAGCATTTTTTTTATTGAGATTGTGTTTCATAATTTATTAAACTTTCTAACATTTCATTGTCAGAAATTTCATAATTATCATGGAATATACTTTGTAGTCTCTGAGGGTGTAAAATGTCCTCATTTGCAAGGAGGTTATCTACTGCTTGTACACATTGCAGTAGTTCATTGTCCCAAGTTTCATCGAAAAATTCAATGTCAATTTGATCAATTGTATCAATCAATTCTTGGCTGCTCTCTTGCAGGTCCATTTCAAAAGAAACTTGGTTTTCGCCTTCCATTTTGCCTGAAATTTGGATTAAAAAAATATATATTAGTAGAGATAGGGCAATGTTGGGAATAATTTTAGATAGTCATTTTTTATCAGTGAATTTATCTTTGGGCAGTGTATAGTATCAGAGTGGAAGTAGGAATATAAAAAAGTGTATGTGATTTAACGTAAGTAAATTCATAATTATACAAGAGAAGCCTAACTCCATCCATAACTATAACAGAGAAGTCTCTCTAAATCTATAACTACTACAGAGGGATAGTATATAACTATCAGAAAAAGTTTACCATATTAACTTATAGTGCACAATATACTTCAGTTTTAAAAATAAAAACTTACCTTTAGAAAGAAGTTGAAGGAATTAGTGAAAATACTATTGAAATGTACAGCAAGAAGTAGTAGTCAAAATGGCTGTGTTTTCTTCTCTTCCTTTATATATATTCAGGTATATAACCAATGAAATGTCAGGTAAAAAAAGTAGAAAATGAAAGTAACATTTTCATTGGTTGTCAATTCCAACACTTCAGATGTGTTTTGTGAAGTAATTTACCTCAGGGTATTTAGAGAGGTCTACAGGCTAAATGACTAAATGGAATTCCAATCAAATTTGTGAAAATGGTAGGGATTGGTATGTAGTATGAGCTAATCTATATTTGGTGAAATTGTCTCCAGTGGCTTTTCTGTGAACTACTTTCCCACCTTTTTTGATGGTGCGCTTCCCAGGGAGCGACCCGGTACACGAACCGTTGAGCGCCCCGGTTCGCGAACCTTAAGCGTAACGGGAGTCCACCATTTTGTGTTTTGGTCGAATTAAGATACAAGATGGAGGGCAAATAATGTTCAGAATAGGTAGAAGGGGGCACGGTAGACTTATCTTGACCCCCTAGGTTTTGTGAGGGTGGCTGAGGAGGCCCATATGTGCGAAAAAAACACATTTTTTTTAAAAATTTCGCGAGGTTAGCTCCCGGTTCGTGTACCGGGTAGCGCCCCAGGGAGCGTACTTTGTTGAAAATTAGTGAAAAATGTTAGAGTAAAATAATAATTGTGAGTGATCAGATGTAGGGTAGCTCTGAGAAGAGCTTTTGGGTTTATGGTACATTTAGGTACTTATAAGTAGGTACCAATGCACATTCTTAAATTCAGAGTGAAAACTCTTTTGCCCTCATCTGAGAAGTGAACTCCATCTCCTCTGTAGATATCTTGCATGTAGTAACGCAAGTTATTGTTGTACAGGGAGCCCATTCCATGGTCTCTCATGTAAGCTGAAACAGATTTGTTTACATGCTTCCTCGACTTCTCAATTTGTGGACAAAATTGGTTTGACCACCTCCATTTCTGTCTTTGGCATATATTTGAATATACCAAGGCAGTCTGAGGAAAAAGTGCCATCAATTGCTCAAAGGTGTCCTTTAAAAGCATTTCCAGACCTACAACAGTCAAAGTGCCCAAGTCATTACCTCCACAGTGCACAATTAACAGGTCAGGTTTGGGCAAATGCATAATGGTTTTAACTAATGGTATCAATTGGTGACATTTTAATCCTCTGTGGCCAAACCACTTAATTTCCACATCTTGTAAATTGAGGTTAGGTAATTTCCTGTTTTCAACGTACCTTTGAGCCCAGTGAATATAACTATGTCCAACAATCCAGACAGAAAACATGGTGAGAGAAGGTTCTCCTGCAGTCAGATGAAGTGTGGCAATGAAATGGCAGTAGAAAAAATGAGAGTTTAAAATGAAAAAAAATGTGGAGTTTCTGTGTTCATGAAGCAGTAACAGTGATTGGTGGATTTTGATTGCTGAAAACAGAAAGTTAGGGTGCACGGATGTGTTCTTTGAAAGATGTATTTTGAATGGTCAATAAAAATTCATTAAATGAAAGATTGCAGTGGATACGCAGGTGCACTGAGAGTTCAGAGTTCAATTGCAACAAAGTTGTGTGAACTTGCAAACACCAGAAGTCTTCCAATGAGGTGGTTGCCATGCAGAAAAGGCATGAAATGGCAGAGGGGGGAAGGGTTTTCATTTGAAAAAAAGTGAGGGAAGAGTTTTGATTGGGTGACATGAGAGATATGTGTGAAGATTTACAGCATTTCTGTGCTTTTGATAGCTGCCGACTCTGGAGTGCATACCTTTTGCTCTGCTGAAGACAAATTGGTGTGTTTCTGAGACTGTTTTCAAACTCAAAGTATTTATTAAGGTGAGAAAATATTTCTTTAATTTAGATAGAGAATAGTGTGCTTTAAGGAGAAAATTATGAATTATGTGGCGCAAATTGCTTGTAAATATGATCCCACATGTGCATGGAAAATTTAGATTTTGAATGTTTGTGTTACATAGCCATGTTAAAAGTGATACAAACATGCTGCAAAGGCAATCAAAAAACGCTTTTATGTGTCTTAAGGACATTTTAAGTAATTTTCCCATGTGCAGTGTTTTGAAATTATGATTTGAAAATCGTTTTTGAGGAAAATTAATGGTTATAATATTTCTGACAAGGACATAATGGTGTATGCTTCTTTATAATGCAATTGACTGTCTCTGATATTATTTTTCCCATTTTAATGTAAGACCTTTCTCTGTGGCGCAAGTTGCTTGTAAATATGCTCCGACCTGTGCATGGGAAATTTAGATTTTAAATGTTTGTGTTACATAGCCATGTTAAAAGTGACCCAACCATGCTGGAAAGGCAATAAAAAACACTTTCATGTGTCTTAAGGACATTTTAAGTAATTTCCCTGTGGGCAGTGTTTTCAAATTATGAATTGAAAATCGTTTTTGAGGTAAAGGAATGTTGTTAAAATTTATGTGCGCCATATGCCCACAAATTTCGTTTTCAGGGGTGCAGCAGGGTGTTCTTGAGACACCCCTGCACCTTTGGAAAAATTCCTAATTTGCGATGAGCTAATTGCTAATCGCAAATTGCACCTTCATTCCTAAGGGCCTCCTGCTCCATGGAAATGAATGGGTAATTTGCAATTAGCAATTTGCTCATCGCAAATTAGGAATGGTAAAGAATCGCTATTTATTCCTTAAAATTCGCTATTTTGGAAATGCAAAATAGTTATATGATACATATGGCGGTTAATGTCTAACAAGATAAGAAGCTTAGGGATACATTTATGATGACTGGCGCAATGAAGTAGACATCACTTACTTCATTGGTAGAGCTTTACATGTATTATGTCCTCTGTATTCTTCATCAAGCGTAACTTTAATCTGCAATCCTGAGTAGGCCTCACCTTAAACAAACCTCTGGATAGGCCACACCTTATCGTCATCCTGAATTAATCATTTAAAATGCTAGGGACAGATTTATGATAGGTGTATGCCTCTTTTGTGCCACTTACAAAACACTGTCCACGGGGAAATGACTTAAAATGTGCTTAAGACACATGAATGTGTTTTTTTAAAGCGTTTGCAATTTTTTGGGGTGACTTTTAACATGGCTATGTGACTCAAACAGTCAAAATCTAAATTCACCATGCACAGGTGGGAGCATATTTACAAGGAATGTGCTCTATGGGGAAAGGTCTTATAATGTAATATGGGAAAAATGACATCAGAGACACTGAAATGCCTTATAGAGAAGCATACACCATTATGTCCTTGTCATAAATTTTTAACCATTACTTTTCCCCAAAAACGATTTTCAAATCATAATTTGAAAACACTGCACATGTGGAAATTACTTAAAATGTCCTTAATTCAAAATTTGCTATTACTTATTTTGCGATTGCACTGAAGGATTTGCAAATTTTGCGATTCCTTAAATGCAATGTATCAAACAAAAAATATGTAAAAAATGATATTAAGGATTTGGAAACTACCACCAACTTCTAGTTTGTGGTAATTTGCGAATTCTTTTCAAAAAGCATTTTTTTCCAAAAAACAAAAGGTGCCATATGACGCCTATACATGTCCTTAGGGCATGTATGTGTGCCATATGCCCCCAAATTTTTTTTTCAGGGGTGTAGCAGGGTGTTCTTGAGATACCCATGCATGCTTGAAAAATTTCCTATTTTGTGATGAGCTAATTGCTAATCGCAAATTGCAACCTTCATTCATATGAGCCTCCTAGCCCATGGAAATGAATGGGTAACTTGCAATTAGCAATTTGCTTATTGCAAATTAGGAATGGTAAAGAATTGCTATTTATTCCTTAAAATTCGCTATTTAGGAAATGCAAAATAGTTTCATGCTACATATGGCGGTTCATCTGTAACAAGATAAGAAGCTTAGGGATAGATTTATGATGACTGGCGCATCACCAGGGATGTGCCAGTCATCCTGCGCCGCTGTTCCGCCACCCATGGTGTGCTGCATTTAGAATGCGGGGCATCATGGGGCAAAAATGGCACAGATGCGTGACGTATCTGTGCTGTAAAGGTAGTGATTGCTGGAGTTGTATCGCAAGTGCGATGCAGCTCAAGCAAGGGTCAGGGGTGCCCCATCTCCACAATGTTGCGTCAAGACCTATGCCTGCTTAAAGCAGGCGCAGGGTTTTGACGAAGCTTTCTCCTATCTGATTGTAAATACGGCACACCATGGGTGGCAGAGTAGTGGTGCACGTTAACTGGTGCATGCCTGGGGATGTGCCATTTAACATAAATCTGCCCCTTTACATTTAAGTATGTGCAGGACACACAGAGTCGGTGAGGCTTATCCAAGGTTAAGAAGAGATGAGTCCTGTTCACTGAAAATTTAGACATAGTCTTCACCTGCTCAGCATTGATGGACATGGCTAAATAATAGCTGCAAAATATTACTCTTGTTAAACAATTTTACTATTATAATCTCTGAGATTTGTCTCTTACTCTGCAACATCTCATTGTTGTTATCTTTCTTTAAAGATAAAGACAACCTCAACATGAGCGACAATCTGCAATCAGTTGATTTTGACCTCATCATTGAACTTGTAATTGAAACATCAGTGGATGTTGATCCCTTGGATGATTTAAATCCTGAGGATGAAGAAGAGCGTGATGAGGATGCAGATTTGTCCGAATTATATGACATAGGATGGGAAGCTGACCTGCTTGAGCCTATGGAAATATAAACATTTATTTTTAAAATTTATAATTAATAAAAAGTAAAAAGGTAAACCGTTTAATTTAAAAATAAAGACACCTTCAAAAACAGGTTATGTGTAGTGTCTTCAATAAAATATTAAAATATGCTCATAAAATTAGATCAGATTCACATATAAAATAGCACAGGTAACATAAATATAAATGTCATTTCTTTTCTGTTATTTCTGTATTGTAAATTTGCAAGGACTAAAAAATCTTCTATTTAAAATGTCAAGTAGTGTGTTAAGTTTTTGATCACTGTTATTGTTTTACTGTTTGGTAATAATGGTTAATAACATTTTTTATTATATTTTACCACAGATTCAACTGCAGATCATTTCAAGATTTCACCATGCCAACAATAGAAAGACAGAGAAAGGCTGCAAAACGTCAAAGACAGCAGGTGAAACAAATTAGGCAGCAGTCCTCTAACAAAAAGATTTGTCAAGTCACGAAGAAAGCACCGGGTAAGAGCACAAAATATTTCATAAGAAATATGTGTAGTAAAAAAAATATTACTACAGAAAATGTTTCAGTCCATAAAACGAGAAGGAATTCAAATGGAAAGGAAAGGCCAATCAAAAATGTTACTGCTAGAGCAAGAGATAACTCTGTGCATGATAGTAGAAGGAAACAACAGTTTAGGGAGATTCGTAAACGAATGTTCCGCAACAGGATAATTGGCAATTTGTTAAAAAATATTAAGAAAGGTCAACAGAAACTGGTTTTTTATAAGAGAAAAAAAAAAGTTGAGAAAGTTATTGATCAGGCATTTGAAATTAAACGTAAGTTATTTATTTTGATAATCAATAGAATTAGGAAGCTAAACAAGGCAATTTATGATTTCAAAAGAAATAGTAGATGGAAGAGAATAGTTAATCGTAGTAATTTTTGTGAAGTTTTTTCTGGAGAATGGATGCATAGTTCAAGCTGTGAGGCATTTTTTAATGAGGAGAGTGATTTCCAGGATAATGATTTGGTGCATGCAGTTGACACCAGTGGTCGTGCTTATGAAGTGAAAGATGGTTGTCCAGTTGAAAAAGAAAAACTTGTGACAACAGAGGCAGAAGAGGTGTTAGGTAATGAGGTTTTAGGAAGACGTGCTAAGGGTCCTGTGTACACCTGGAAGTGTAGTAGTATTTGCAGTGTGCGACAGGATTCCATCAATTTGCTTTGTGATTTTGTACGGTCATTTAATAAGAAAAGTTTGAAGCAGAAAATAAGGTTGTTGCAAGAATTAGATCCTTGCAGAGTGAGAGAAGTGACAGGTTTGCATGGTCATTCACTGGCTTGTCTTTCCAGGAGAGTATGCCAGAGTGTTTTTCATCATTTCAGGATGCTAGCAGTGCATCATAATAAAGTGAGGAAATTAGTTAGAATGTTGTATGATGCTAAGAGTCCAGCAATTATGCTTAAACAATTATGCGCTGCTCTTTTGCATGGTTCTGAAATAGATGTGAAGAATATATGTGAAGAAATTGAGTTTTGTTACTTTGGAAGTAAAGAGGAGAATGTTGAAATTGAGCAAGAAGAAGAGGGTCATGTGGAAGATAGTGTACAGGTTTCCAGTACAGATAATTTCCAGAGGGCAATTGCGACGTTTAAGGTGAAATCAAGTGAGAGGCCTAATTTCACTTGTGTGTGTTGTCGACGCACTTATTATAAGAATCAGACTAAGTTAGTGGATTTATATGCAAAAAGTGAAAGGGAAAATAATAGTGAATGGAAGGATTTCGCAACATACTTGATGGTAGAAAATTGTTTTGATTTGGGATTGGATCAACGTGTGTGTAGTTATTGTTGTTGCAAATTAAATCAAAACCAGATGCCTGCTAGAGCAGTTCATAATAATCTGGAATTGGTTGAGATTCCTTCTGAATTGAAGGATTTAAATACTTATGAATCTATTTTGATTCAAAGTATCCATCCCTTTCAGGCTATTGTAAGAATGGAGCCAAAGACAGGGAAATTGCCTCCATCAGATTTACAGAGAGGATTAAAGGGAAGAGTTGTTTATTTGCCTCTAGATTTGAAGAAAAACATTAACACAATTGGAGTAGAAAAAGTGGAAGAGGAACCTCTGGTTATCTTAGTTAATGGGGTTCCGACAAAGAATAAGAAAATATGGCAAGATTTAGTAGATGTTAGGAAAGTTAAAAAGGCAACATTGTATTTGAAAAAAAATAATAAATACTATAAGAATGTATATGTTGCAGAAGAGGAAGTAAGTGAGGAAGAGGATAGCGATTTGTGTGCTGGTCAAATTGAGAAAGTAGAACCCTCTACTAGTGAAGAAATATATGAACATTATAGTGTTCATCCTTTGCATTCCAAGGAAGTCATGGGGAATGCTATTGAGTTGTTTCAAATGAAACAAGCCAAAGGGAGTCCCATTAGTGTTTGGGAGGAAAGTTTGGAAGCTCGGTGTTTCCCACAGCTTTTTCCAACAGGTCAGGGAGGAAGATATGATGAGTGACCTCATCAAATTCCTGCTTCTGAATACCGGACTTTGCGATTGTATGCAGGAGATGCTAGGTTTCGACAATGCATTCCTTATTTGTTTCATCTCCTGTTTGAAAGCGATCTGTCTGGACTGTCATATGCAGTGAACCACATCTTGAAAAGTGGTATACACATGCAAAACATCTCGGCAAGTGACTTTATGGATAAAGTCAATGTCCAAGACAGTATTTTGGATTCTCACCTGATTAATCTCATGGCGTGTCAGCGTGGTACTAATGAGTACTGGTACCGTCGTCATGGTGATTTAAAATGTATGCTGAGGAACTTAGGTACTCCCACATGGTTCCTCACTCTGAGCTGTGCCGAGTATGGCTGGGAAGACTTACTTGAATTTCTACGAGAGGCAAATGCTAACGTAGATAACATCGAATTCAAGACACCCGGAGAACTGTGCTCTTTGGATCCAGTCAATGTATGTAGGTACTTCAATCATAGATTTGAAGCTATGATGTCTTTCATCATGAATAAGAAGAATCCACCTCTTGGAGAGGTGTTGGATTTCTTCTGGAGAAAGGAGTACCAAGCAAGAGGTGCTCCTCATATACATATGTTGCTGTGGATCAAGGATGCACCTAAATTTGGAACGGATCCAGAAGACTCAGTGATGAGTTTCATCCAACAGTATTCTACGTGTGCTGTTCCAAACGCAAAGGAGAAGAAAAGCCTAAGAGAAAAAGTTCTGCGTTTCCAAAGCCATCGATGTGGAAAGTACTGCCGTCGTAAATTCCGAAACAAGGACAAGTTCTACACTAAATGTCGTTTCGGCTTTCCACGACCGGTGATTTCTAAAGGAAGAGTAAACAGTTTGATGTCTTCGCTGCGACACAATGTGATGAAGAAATCACCTAAAAACACATACAATTTGAAGAGGAACGAAGAGTCCAAGTACATCAACGACTACAACCCGGTGATTTTGTCCATGTGGAATGCTAACATGGATATACAGTTTGTGGCTGATAACTGTATGGCTGTGGCTCGGTATGTGACGTCTTACATCACCAAAAAAGAGAAGACAGAATTGAAGGATATGTGGGAGGACATTTCCCATGAAAAGAGCCTCAGCAAGAAGTTGTACAGTTTCAGTCTGAAGATGTTGTCGCATCGAGAAATCGGAGCGTACGAATGTTCTGACCGGTTGTCTTCAGCAAGTCTCTATGCCAAGTCCAGGAGTATTATTTGGGCGAGTCTTGGTCTTGCAGCAACGCTTAATCGAGTTCTCAAACCTGTGCGGGAAATTGAGTATTTGGCGGAAAAGGAGCCAAACAGTACTGACATTTTGAAGACAAACATGTTGGATACATATTATCCAAATCGAAGCAGTCACCTCGAGAATGTTTGTCTGTATGAGGTTCTGCAAAATTACATATTCAAGAGGAACATCAAAGAAGATACTGAGAAAGGAGTGTATGCTGTAATAGGAAGTGAGGGATGTCTGGTCAAGCAAAGAAAATGCCACTTGGTAAACCATCGAAAATTGAGTGGCGAATCTCCTGAAAAAAAGGAGTTTTTCTATTTAGCACTTTTGCAACTTTTCAAGCCTTGGCGTGCAGAAGAGAAACTGCTTGGAGATTTCCTCTGTTACGAAGACTCTTTCAATGCCGCCAAGGAGACCATAGAATGTCCTGCTTTTCCCAAATATGTAGAAATGTTGAATGCGGAAATTGAGCAGGAAGCAACGATTGCAGCCGAGATTGCCAGAGACAGTTCTCAGGACAGTCAGAGTTCTGCTTCATTGAGTCAGGATCCACTAGGAGGACCTGTTATCGAAAATGAAGCTGCCACTGCTATGAATGAAGTGGAAAGAGCCATGGCACATGCTCAAGAGGATGCGGTTAACTTAGAAGAGTTGGAAAGACAACTCAACGTTGAGCAGAGGAAAATATATGACGAAGTTACCATGCAAATTGATCATGGATTAAGTCATGATAAGAAAGAGTGCTAATGTACGTCGTTGAAGCCTGTCCGACTGTACGTGAGTGGAGAAGCAGGAACTGGAAAAAGTTTCCTCATTAAAGCAATTTCATGCTATTTGCAGGAAAGGACAGAGTCATCGCTATCTTGTGTTGTCACCGCTCCAACTGGACTGGCAGCACATAATATTAAAGGGATTACTTTACATCGTTTACTGATGCTGCCAGTGGAGCATGACAACAAATTACAATATCACAAGCTATCTGGAGATGCTTGTTTTGAAGTTTCAAGAATCTTGAGGAAAATGAAACTTCTTATCATTGACGAAGTAAGCATGGTTTCCAATGTCATGCTTGCCTTTGTGCATTTGAGGATGCAAAAAGTTCTCAAAACAGAGTATGATGTGTTATTTGGTGGCAAACACATCATTGTTTTCGGAGATCTTCTGCAGCTGACACCAGTGAAAGGGCAACCTGTGTTCAAAATGCTCACGCATGAAGACACCAGGAAGTGCCTAGGCAGCATTGGCAACGTCAATATATGGTTAAACTTCAATTATGCTGAACTGCATGAAAATATGCGTCAGGCGAAGGATGAAGTTTACAAGACTATTCTACAAGATGTTAGAATTGGAAAAGTGACCGAGCATGGGAAAGAAGCTTTACATGCACGATTACTGTCAAATTTATATCCAGAACAAGATGTTGTGCCTGAGAATATTTTTCAGAAAATTACTGAGAAGAAATCTGGAATATGTTTGATGCCAACTCTTGCAGAATGTGCCAAATTTAACAACAAAATGTTGCATTTAGAAAAGCAAGAGATTGTGAAACTGGAAGCTATTGACAGAGTAGAGCATATGGGATCAACAATTATTTTGTCTGAGAATCTGAAAACAAAATTGGATTCATTAGAGAAGAGTATATCTAAAACTGCAGGTTTTGAAAAGACTCTGAATGTGTGCTTGAACTGCCGTATAATTTTAAGAAGGAATTTACATGTTGAAAGAGGTCTGGTAAATGGATCAATGGGTAATGTTGTTGATTTTGTGAAATACAGAAATAGAGATGGAATTGAATTTTTAAAAATTAAATTTGATGGCATTGAGGAAGTACAGCTAATTGCTCGTTGTTCTGCTAGATTTTTGCTTGTAAAAGACTTATATGTTCGCCGTAAGCAGTTTCCTGTTTGCTTGGCATATGCGGTGACAATCCATAAATCGCAAGGTTTAAGTGTAGACAGTGCATTGGTGAATATTGGCAGTTCTGTGTTCAAGGAGGGTATGGCATATGTGGCATTGTCACGAGTTAGAACTTTATCGGGATTGTACTTGATTGAGTGTGATGTCACAAACATTTGTGCGGATCTAGATGGTGTTAAGGAATACAATAGGTTAAGAAGAGAGTATGCGCCACATTTGCCTCAGTATCCTTTGTTTGAGAAACGTGTGGTAGGCCGGAAACGAAGAAATGAGAACAATACTGGGGAGGTTGTAGCAAAAAGACAAAAAGTCAATGAACCTAAAATTACAAGCAGAAACAAAAAGGATTCTGTTGAAGATGTTGTTGGTTTTCAGTTTGAAAACAGTTCTGGTGTCAACTGCTATGCTAATGTAGTGGTTAATGTTTTGTTTTCTCTAAAAAATGTAAAAGAAGAGATTGTGGTCAATTCTGATCAAAGATTTTGCAGTTTGTTAAATTCTGTGTTAGAGAAATGTAGCACTGATAGAAGAAACATAGAAAGTGTGTCTGAAATTCGAAATCTGTTAGACAGATGTTCAGGCCAAACACAATTCTCTCAAAATATTCAGCAAGATTGTCAGGAGTTTTTAATGTATATGCTTGATGTATTGCATGCTGAAGGTGTAGATGTAGATCACCTGTTTGGGCTTTCTTATCAATGGCAGCATGACTGCGAGAACTGTATGGTATCAAGTACTACTAGTGTAGACTCAGAAAGATTTATATATTTAACTTTGCCAGACAGTAAATCAGTCTCCTTTAATAAGCTAGTAAAAGCAGCTGATCACAACATGGAGTGTAGCCAATGTAAATCTGAAATGATGTCCACATTATTTATACGAACATATGGCCAGTATGTCATTTTAATGTTCCAACGATGTAGGCCTGATGGAACAAAATTGACAACTTTAATAAAAAATTTTGTAGCTTCGCAGTTGTCAATATCAGGAAGGACTTTTGTAACTGCAGCAATTATATATCATGAAGGTCCTTCAATAACATCAGGACATTACACAGCTTATTTAAAGTCTAGAAATGGCTGGTCATTCTGCAACGATTCTGTTTTAATTTTCAAAAAAAATTGCCGTATGACCTTAAAAACTCTTACCTGGTGTTTTTAAAACCAAAATTTTAGGGAAATAATCTCGGGATGTGCTCTGTGGAATTTCAAGAAGTTCTAATGGCTCCTACACAATTTGGCCTTGAGGATAAGTGTAGTTCAGAGACATAACTTCTAACCATAGGACTGGATGTCATGAAGAAATATGTGCACTTTCAATGAGTTCAGAAAAACTGTTTCTTTTTATAAGCTAATTGAAGCAGCCAATCAAAACATGGAGTAGAGGGAATGTAAGTCTGCAATGCTGTCTACTGTTTTACATTGCTTTGTGATTAAAAGTGATGTAGAGAATTAAATAATTGTAGTAGTCATAGAGGTAGTGTAAGTCTGCTTCATAGTAAGCAGTATCAGTGTCATAGGAAATGTAGAACATGACTGAGCAAGAAGGGGAAGATATTACTATTCCAGGATTGTGAAAATTATCTTCAACATTTTAATTCTGAAAGTTGCGGAAATGCCAAATTACGGGATTGGCTTACAAGAAATCCAAGAGTTATAAATGGCTCTGACCAGATTTGGCCTTGTGGAAAATTGTGGTAGAGAGCAAGAAATCATTTATTGCATGTAACGTGTTTTTAAAAACGATGGAGATTTTCTTTCAGAAAGTGGCGGGCTGAAAGTAATAACAGCACAAAAGAGTGTAAGCTGTTCATAGGACATCCTTGGACGTCATGGAAAGTAAGTTAACTTTAAGGAGTTCTGAATTTTGATTTCAGATGTTGTATGGGTTTTTTAAACACAATCATTTTGATTGTGTTTTTTTTTCCCCGCTGTTACATGATGAATACCTTCAAGTCACTGTTTTTAGTGAAATTTGATACATTCTGAGAACAGCAAAAATAAACCATTTAACATGTATAATTAATGTTCTATTTTTTGTACTTATGATATACATTTAGAAATGTGAGGTAGATATGGAGAAACTGAGGCTTCTGTAAGTGTCAAAGTTAATGCTTACAGTGCTGCACTTCTGGGTACTTTTTTTTTTTTTTTGAAAACTGAATAGGCCTCACCTTAAAGAAACCTCTTGAAAGGACACATCTTATTTGTATCCTGAAAGAATCATTTAAAATGTTAGACACAATTTTATGATGGCTTTACATCTTTTTTGCGCTGCTATTGCATCACTATTGTGAGACATCAGCAGTGCAAAAGATGCACCATGTTCCAAAATAGGCCTCACTTCATCAGCATCAAGATACTGTTTGTTTAAAATATATATCTTTAGCATTGTGTAGGGGACGTATAGCAGCAGAGGCTTCTGTAAATCTCAAAGTTTTTGAAAAACTGTTTCTTCTTGAACCTTTTCCCTTGTCTTTTCAAATTTTTAAATACATGTTTTAATATTTTTGAAATGTTTCTTCTCTCTTTTACAGATTGAAAGTATGAAAAAATATTTGAAAAAGTTAACAAGAATTATAAGGTAAATGTTTTCTACTCTTTTAACTCGCAATCCACTGCTGATGATGTCATTGACTATGTCATGAATGATGTAATAAGTGGACATGACTTACTTCATTGGTAGGCCTTCACATGTATTAATGCATACACTGCTGCACTTCTGTGTACTGTTTCATATGCTGAACTACATCTGCACTATGAGATACCTAAGCAAAGGCAACACAGGTGATGTGATTTTGAAATGAGCAAAAGAAACTCCACGTTTTTCAATTACATTACTTGTGTTTTCTAAGTTTACGGATGACATTGTGCAGATGAACTTTAGGTCTGTCTATGGACACAGAAGAGGTCTGGCCGTTGTTCAAGAGTGAAGTGGACATGTTTTACTTCAATGGTAGGCCTTCACATGTATTATCTCATCTGTATTCTCAAACAAGCATAAATTTGATATGCAACCCTAAGTAGGCCTCATCTTAAACAAAATTTTGGAGAGGACACACCTTATCGTCATACTGAATCAATCATTTAATCTATCACATTTAACATCTATTAGTTCTACTGCTTCATTTCTTTAATCCTTACTTTCCTGCGTTTGCTACTACTCTCATTCCTTTCTCTATTACTTAATTATTCTACTCCTTCCAGTATTTTTCTCAGTCCCTCTCTTCTCATACTTCTTCATTATTATTCACTCATTCTGTCTCTATTAATGTTACTGTTTCTGAATGATCTCAAAAAAATTTTAAAACAAGAACTGTAAGTATAAGAATAGGAAACAGACATTTATGTTACAAGAAAGACAGCTATAGGAAGTAAAAAAAAGATACTGTTACTTGCAATCCACTGCTGATGATGTCACTGACCATGTCAAGAATGATATAATATGTGACATGATCAGAAGTGGATTGCGGGTAACAGTATGTTTTCTTTACTCCCTGTAGCTGTCTTTCTTTTAACATAACTGTCTGTTTCCTTCCCTTATACTTACTGTTCTTTTTTTTTAAAAAAAATTTTTGGTTCGCTCCTGGTTCGCGTACCGGAGTGCGAACTGGAAGCGAACTATAAGAAATAGAGATTGGCAGAGTTTCAAAAATTCTACCAATTTTTTTTATAATGGGGAGGTAGTTCTGAAAAGAACTATTTTTTTTGGTTTTTGTTGTTTTAAATTTTTTAAATAATTTTTCTGAACATTTTTTATATTTTTTTTGTTTTTTCTGAACATTTTGTAATTTTTTAGTTTTTTTGGGGGGGAGGGGGGAAACAAAAATGATTCATTGAGAAGGGCTCAACAGGAGCAACGAAAAAAAGAAGAATTTATTTTTTGGGGCGTTTCGGGCAATCATGATTTCTGATAGCTCTCATTATAAGAATAATGCTTCTTTCTCCGTTGCAAAGTGTTTGGCCGCACCACACGCACACTTGCCTTACTTCCCCCATGTCTATTTGAATGTTCGGGATCACCTCCCTCACCTCTGGTCCCGATATTTCTTTCACAGCAGATGTTCTCACCATTGCCAGGGGATTTTGTTGTTCATCACGAAGCTGGGCAGCACTATAATTATTTGGGTGCCACCTACTCATATGCCTGTGCATCGTAAAATTGCCGAAGCTGTACTTCTTGTCAGTGCCCCTTGACAGTCGATCTTTGCAAATACGGCAAAACACATATCTTGCGTTAACTTTTTTTTGCCCTGCTGGAAATGTAAAAAATTGCCAGATGTAATTTTCTTTTCTATTGTACCTCCTGGGCTCCTCTGGCAAAAACTCAGGCTCTTCCTCCTCTTCCTCCTCTTCTTGATCTTCCTCAAACATTGGTTGAGCAGGTGGTCCTTTCTTCCCTTGAGGAGGTGGGGGTGGTGGTGGGGGAACACTACCTGAAGCAACAATGGAAGCCATTTCTCTATAAAGTAAAAGGGTCTTTCTCTCACCAAGATGAAAGTCAGAGTGAGGAAAGAAGGAGGGGTTTTCATCATTTGGGAAAAGCAAAAGTTCTCAACCAATGAAAAGTGTTATTTTTAGGTCACCTGACCTAGCCTTCCATTATTATGAAACCAAAAGTGAAATGAACCAATGAAAAGTTTTATTACCAAGTCACATGACCTGTTATGCTTACGTTACGCGCTCCGGTCCGCGCCCCGGATAGCTTCCGGGTCGCTGCGCTTCGCGCCTCGGTCCGCGCCCCGGGACACTTCCGGGTGCGCTAACGCGAAACGTCACAAGACGCATTACGCGGCAACGCGATACGTCGCGCTTTCGCGACGCGCCGCGGATCGCTTCCGGGTCGCTGCGCTTCGCGCCTCGGTCCGCGCCCCGGGGCACTTCCGGGTGCGCTAACGCGATACGTCACAAGACGCATTTCGCGGCAACGCGATACCGTCACTATGTTGATTTCTTACCGGTTCGCGGACCGGGTCGCGGACCGGGTCGCGGAATCAAAGTGCGCGATATATAGTTAGTACAACTAACTATATATGGAATTTCAATGGTTTTGTGTGAGTAAAATAAGGTTTTTTAAATGCTAATTCCTAACTATATATGGTCTATAACCTATGGTTTTTTCAGTAAATATATATATAAATATATATACATATATATATATATATATATATATATATATATTCACTGAAAAAACCATAGGTTATAGACCATATATAGTTAGGAATTAGCATTTAAAAAACCTTATTTTACTTACACAAAACCATTGAAATTCCATATATAGTTAGTTGTACTAACTATATATCGCGCACCCGCAATCCACTGCTGATCATGTCACATATTACATCATTCATGACATGGTCAGTGACATCACTGATGACATCACTGATGACATCTCAAATGACATCACTGATGACATCTCAAATGACATCACTGATGACATCACTGATGACAACATCCAGTGACTGTATTTTTCTGTAAAGTTAAAATATGTCTTACATATTGAAGAATGAGTGGATGTATAAGTGTCTTGATGAAGGATTTAGTAGGGGCATGACTGACTGTATGAGTGACTGATTAAATGTGTCTCACTGAGTGCATGGGTTAGTGACTAAACTGTCTTAATTTGTGCATCATTATGTCTGTTGTTCTGTAAACTGCTGCATGTGTTGATCAGTAGCTATATGATTAACTATATGGGTTATTGATTGGTTGCCCAAGCATTTGTATGGGAGACTGAGTGTGTGTGTGGGTGGCTGGGAGGTGTATGACTCTCTGCATAGATGTGTGAGCAGTTGATTCACTAGATGTATGGCATCAAAAGTGCATGTGGAAACAGCTGTATGGGCGGTTGACTGTGTGCATGAGTGTATTGGTGAGTGAATGGATATCTCAGTGCTATATGTCAAAGTAAGTACATATGTAAAATACAGTACATGTGAGAGTTGACATATATAAATAACTGTGCCTAAGAGCCAGTGAATGTGTGAGTGGCTGTATGGATCATTGTGAACTTGTATCCAGGATTGTATAAGTGAGTAAATATGTTTTAGTATATGTTTGAATAAGTAAGGTGTGTATAACTGTATAGTTGAGGAAATGGAGGTGTGATTGATTCTTTGCATGACTGACTAGGTGTGTGAGTAACTCCATGGATGAGTGACAGTCTGTGAGTGTATGTTTATACTGAGTGTATCTAAGATTATATAAGAGTCTGAAAAGGTTCATCATAATATCACATGAATGATGTCATCAGTGATGTGATCAGTAATGTCAAATGAGATGTCATCAGTGATGTCATCAGTGATGTTATTTGAGATGTCATCAGTGATGTCATCAGTGATGTCAAATGAGATGTCATCAGTGATGTCATTTGAGATGTAATTTGAGATGTCATCAGTGATGTCATCAGTGATGTCATTAGTGATGTCATTTGAGATGACATCAGTGATGTCATCAGTGATGTCATCAGTGATGTCTTTTGAGATGACATCAGTGATGTCATCAGTGATGTCATTTGAGATGTCATCAGTGATGTCATCAGTGATGTCATTTGAGATGTCATCAGTGATGTCATCAGTGATGTCACTGACCATGTCATGAATGTAATATGTGACATGATCAGCAGTGGATTGCGGGTGCGCGATATATAGTTAGTACAACTAACTATATATGGAATTTCAATGGTTTTGTGTGAGTAAAATAAGGTTTTTTAAATGCTAATTCCTAACTATATATGGTCTATAACCTATGGTTTTTTCAGTGAATTTTCAAGGTTTTGTAAATGCTAATTCCTAACTATATATGGTCTATAACCTATGGTTTTTTCAGTGAATTTCATTGGTTTTTTAAAAGCTAATATCTGTAGCTGTAAAATGTATTCTTCTTTAAATCCAAAAATATATGTTATATGTTTATTAATAATTTTTTTTAAAAATATTTTTTTTTCTTCGCTCCCAGTATGCGAACCGGGAAGCTTCCCGTTAGCTCAATTTGATGCCGCGACCCGGTCCACGAACCGGTAAATGTTCCGTTTGCGCCACTGCCGCGTTAGAAATCAACATCGTGACGCGTCGCGGAAGCGCAACGTATCACGTTGTCGCGTAATGCGTCTTATGACGCGCCGCGTTAGCGCACCCGGAAGTGCTCCGGTACGCGAACTGAGACGCGAAGCGCAGCTCCCCGGAAGCGATCAGGGGCACGTTGCAAAAGCGCGACGTATCGCGTTGCCGCGTAATGCATCTTATGACGCGCCGCGTTAGCGCACCCGGAAGTGCTCCGGAGCGCGAACCGAGGCGCGAAGCGCAGCGACCCGGAAGCGATCCGGGGCGCGTTCCGCAGCGCGTAACATAAGCGTAACAGGTCATGTGACTTGTTAATAAAACTTTTCATTGGTTCATTTCACTTTTGGTTTCATAATGATGTAAGGCTAGGTCAGGTGACCTAAAAATAACACTTTTCATTGGTTTAGAACTATTGTTTTTCCCAAATGATGAAAACCCCTCCTTCTTTCCTCACTCTGACTTTCATCTTTGTGAGAGGAAGACCTTTTTTCATAGTTCAGCAATGGCTTCATTGGTAGCTTCAGCTGGTGGACCCCCACCACCACCACCACCTCCTCATGGGAAGAGAGGACCACCTCCCCAGTTCATCAGCAACACAGAGGAGGAAGAGGATGAGCAAGAGGAAGAGGAGACAGAAGGCCCACAGTTTTTAGAAGAGCAGCCCCGGGTTTCTCATCGGAAAACCAGTTTTATTTGGCAGTTTTTTTCGATCCCTGAAGGGCAGAAGAAAGTAAATGCCAGATATGTCACCTGCCTCATATGTAAGGAGAAGTTATCTAGAGGCACCTTAAAAAAATACAGCTTCGGTAACTACACCATGCATCGTCATATGAGCAGGTGGCATCCATTAAACTACAGCCGGGCAGAGATGCGTGACCAGCAGGACAACCCAACAACTCCTGTGGCCAGGTCATCATCACAGATATCTTTGACAGCAGCAGAGGCACGGGAAACCGTGCCAAACATTCAGGACAACTTTGTCCATATGAAGTTTACCTGCTTGTATTGTGGTGCATTACTGTCTTGTGGTAATATGAGTATTACCTTAATCAACCGAGCTTATGAAAATCACAATTGCCCTAAACGCCCCAGACAGTAATTTTTTTTTTGCTCCTGTTGAGCCGTTTCCAATGCCTGTTTTTTGTTGTTTCCCCTCCATCAAAAACAAAAAAAAACATAAAACTGTTCAAAAAAAACAAAAAATGTTCAGAAAAAAAAAAATATATATAAAACAACAAAAACATTAAAAAAAAAGTTATTTTCAGAACTACCTCCCCTTTCAAAAAAAATTGCTAGAATGTTTAGCACTCTGGCAAGCTCTATTTCTTTTGGTTCGCTTCCCCGTTAGCTTCCCGGTTCGCGAACCGGGAGCGAACCAAAAAAAAAAAAAAAAAAAAAAAAAGAAGAGTTAGTATAAGGGAAGTAAACAGAGAGTAATGTTAAAAGAAAGACAGCTATAGGGAGTAAACCAGAGATACTGTTTAATAGATCTATTTACCGAAGAAAAGATGGAAGAGGGTATAATTGTGAAAAACAAAATAAAAAAGGAAGTGAAAGAAAAAAAAGAGAGTAGAACAATAACAAAAAAGAGTTTCTTGGAGAATGTGAGTGAATGTTCAAAATAAGATTAAAACATGTGGAATAACAGAGAGAAAAAACAGAAAACAGAAAAGAAAAAATAACAGAAAAAGATTAATTGAAACAGCAAAGAAATGTAAATAACATAGAGCCATATCATCAACATAGCCAATAAAAGTTTTGCAGCTTTTATCGGCAGAAATGTGTCGCTAAAGCCGCTTTTGCGGCAGAAAACTGCCGCTAAAACCACTTTTGCAGCAGTTTTCTTCCAATAAAAACAGCAATAATTTTATTGGCTGTGTTCATAATATGCCCCTTAGTGTGCTTCAACTACACAGAGAAAGCATTATGAACAAGTAGTGAAAGAGTGATCAGTCAAAGACACTAAGAGTAATAGAGACGGAGTGAGTGAACAAGAGTGAGGAACTATGAGAAGAGAGGGACTGAGAAAAAGAGTGGAAGGAGTTGAGTAAGTAGGTAATAGAGAAAGGAGTGAGGAAAGTAGCAAAGGCAGGAAACTGAGGGTTAAAGAAATGAAGCTGTGGAACTAATAGTAGGTGAATGTGATAGAAATGTAACGAAAAGAGTACAAAACATTTACCTTATAATTGTCGTTAACTTACTCACTTTTTATTTTTATACTTTCAATCTGTGAAAGAGAGAACAAACATTTGAAAAATATTAAAACATGTATTTAAAAATTAGAAAAGACAAGGGAAAAGATTGAAGGACAAACAGTTTTTCAACAACTTTGACACTTACAGAAGCTTCTGCTTCTCCAGGCCCCCTACACAGTCCTAAAGATATACATTTTAAACTAACAGTATCTTGATGCAGATGAAGTGAGGCCTATCTTACAACATGGTGCATCTTTTGCACTGCTGTTGTCTCACAAAAGTGTCGCAAGACACTAACATTTTAAATGATTGTTTCAGGATGCCAATAAGATGTGTCCTATACAGAGGTTTGTTTGAGGTGAGGCCTACTCAGGGTTCCAAATGAAATTTCGAGTTGTTGAAGAGAACAGAGGACATAATACATGTGAAGGCCTACCAATGAAGTAAGTCATGTCCACTTCACTCTTGAACAAAGGCCAGACCTCTTCTGTGTCCGTGGACAGACCTAAAGTTCATCTGCACAATGTCATTCGTAAACTTAGGAAACACTGGTGATGTAATTGAAAAATGTGGAGTTTCTTTTCCTCATTTCACAATCACATCACCTGTGTTGCCTTTGGTTAGGTATCTCATAGTGCAGATGGAGTCTAGCATATCAAAGAGTACATAGAAGTTGAGCAGTATATACAACAATTTTGACATTTACAGAAGACTTAGCTTCTTATCTTGTTGGAGATGAAGTCAGGCCTGTCTTGCAACATGGTGCATCTTTTGCATCACTGCTGCATCGGTTTCATGTGGCACAGGTTTTTTACAGCATGACACATCTGCCTAGATGCATCAATTTGTAATTTTGTCGCCTCATAGCAAATCTTTTGCACCGCCGCTGCATCACAAAAGTGACGCACAGTGGCGCAAAAGAGGTATACACCTATCATAAATCTGTCCCTAACATTTGAAATGATTGATTCAGGATGACGATAAGGTGTGGCCTCTCCAGAGGTTTGTTTAAGGTGAGGCCTACTCAGGATTGCATATCAAATTTATGCTTGTTGAAGAATACAGAGGAGATAATACATGTGAAGGCCTACCAATGAAGTAAGTCATGTCCAATTCACTCTTGAACAAAGGCCAGACCTCTTCTGTGTCCGTGGACAGACCTAAACTTCATCTGCACAATGTCATTCGTAAACTTAGGAAACACAGGTGATGTAATTGAAAAATGTGGAGTTTCTTTTCCTCATTTCACAATCACATCACCTGTGTTGCCTTTGCTTAGGTATCTCATAGTGCAGATGTAGTCCAGCATATGAAACAGTACCCAGAAGTGCAGCACTGCATGCAACAACTTTGACACTTACAAAAGCTTCAGCTTCTGCATGCCCCCTACACAGTGCTAATTATATACATTTTAAACTGATGGTATCTTGCTGGAGATGAACTGAAACCTATCTTGCAACATGGTGCATCTTTTACACAAAAGTGACCCACAGCGGAGCAAAAGAGGCACACGGCCATCATAAATCTGACCCTAACATTTTAAATGATTGTTTCAAGATGCCGATAAGTTGTAACCTATCCACAGATTTGTTTCAGGCAAGTCCTACTCAGAGTTGCAGATGAAATTTAGGTTTGTTGAAGAATACAGAGGAGATAATACATGTGCAGGCCTACCAACGAAGTGAGTCATGTCCACTGCACTCTTGAACAAATGTCAGACCTCCTCTGTCTCCAGGAACAGGCCTAAACCTCATCTACACAATGTGATGTGTAATGTTAGGAAACACAGGTAATATAATTGAAAAACGTGCAATTTTTTTTGCTCATTCCACAATCATATCACCTGAGTTTCCGTTGCTTAGGTATCTCATTGTGGAAATGTAGTCTATCATATGAAAGACTACGTAGAATATGAGCACTGTATGCAACAACTTTGACACTTACAGAAGCCTCACCTTCTCAATGCCTCCTACACAGTTCTACATGTACATCATAAATGCAAACAGTACAGAATTAATTATACATGTTAAATGGTTTATTTTTGCTGTTCTCAGAATGTATCAAATTTCACTGAAAACAGTGACTTGAAGGTATTCATCATATAACAGCGGGGAAAAAAAACACAATCAAAATGATTGTGTTTAAAAAACCCATACAACATAACAAATCAGAATTCAGAACTCCTTAAAGTTAACTTACTTTCCATGACGTCGAAGGATGTCCTATGAACAGCTTACACTCTGTTGTGCTGTTATTACTTTCAGCCCACCACTTTCTGAAAGAAAACCTCCATTGTTTTGAAAAATATGTTACATACAATAAATGACTTCTCGCTCTCTACCACACATTTCCACAAGGCCAAATCATGTCAGAGCCATTTATAACTCTTGGAATTCTTGTAAGCCAATCCCGTCATGTTGTATTTCCGCAACTTTCAGAATTAAAATGTTGAAGATCATTTTCACAATCCTGGACTACTAATATCTTACCCTTCTTGCTCACTCATGTTCTACATTTCCTATGACACTGATACTGCTTACTATGAAGCAGACTCACACTACCTCTATGACTACTACAATTATTTAATTCTCTACATCACTTTTAATCACAAAGCAATATAAAACAGTAGACAGCATTGCAGACTTACATTCCCTCTACTCCATGTTTTGATTGGCTGCTTGAATTAGCTTATAAAAAGAAATAGTTTTTCTGAACTCATTCAAAGTGCACTTATTTTTCCATGACGTCCAGTGTTATGGTAAGAAGTTATGTCTCTGTACTACACTTATCCTCAAGGCCAAATCGTGTAGGAACCATTAGAACTTCTTGAAATTCCTCAGAGCACATCCCGAGATTCTTTCCCTAAAAGTTTGGTTTTAAAAACACCAGGTAAGAATTTTTAAGGTCATACGGCAATTTTGTTTTGAAAATTAAAACAGAATCGTTGCAGAATGACCAGCCATTTCTAGACTTTAAATAAGCTGTGTAATGTCCTGATGTTATTGAAGGACCGTCATGATATATAATTGCTACAGTTATAAAAGTCCTTCCTGATATTGACAACTGTGAAGCCACAAAATTTTTAATTAAAGTTGTCAATTTTGTTCCATCAGGCCTACATCGTTGGAACATTAAAATGACATGCTGGCCATATGTTCGTATAAATAATGTTGACATCATTTCAGATTGACATTGGCTACATTCCATGTTGTGATCAGCTGCTTTTACTAGCTTATTAAAGGAGACTGATTTACTGTCTGGCAAAGTTAAATATATAAATCTTTCTGAGTCTACACTAGTAGTACTTGATACCCTACAGTTCTCGCAGTCATGCTGCCATTGATAAGAAAGCCCAAACAGGTGATCTACATCTACACCTTCAGCATGCAATACATCAAGCATATACATTAAAAACTCCTGACAATCTTGCTGAATATTTTGAGAGAATTGTGTTTGGCCTGAACATCTGTCTAACAGATTTCGAATTTCAGACACACTTTCTATTTTTGTTCTATCAGTGCTACATTTCTCTAACACAGAATTTAACAAACTGCATAATCTTTGATCAGAATTGACCACAATCTCTTCTTTTACATTTTCTAGAGAAAACAAAACATTAACAGAAGATTCGCCACTCAATTTTCGATGGTTTACCAAGTGGCATTTTCTTTGCTTGACCAGACATCCCTCACTTCCAATTACAGCATACACTCCTTTCTCAGTATCTTCTTTGATGTTCCTCTTGAATATGTCATTTTGAAGAACCTCATACAGACAAACATTCTCGAGGTGACTGCTTCGATTTGGATAATATGTATCCAACATGTTGCTCTTCAAAATGTCGGTACTGTTTGGCTCCTTTTCCGCCAAATACTCAATTTCCCGCACAGGTTTCAGAACTCGATTACGCGTTGCAGCAAGACCAAGACTCGCCCAAACGATACTCCTAGATTTGGCATAGAGACTTGCTGAAGACAACCGGTCAGAACATTCGTAAGCTCCGATTTCTCGATGCGACAACATCTTCAGACTGAAACTGTACAACTTCTTACTGAGGCTCTTTTCATGGGAAATGTCCTCCCACATATCCTTCAATTCTGTCTTCTCTTTTTTGGTGATGTAAGATGTCACATACCGAGCCACAGCCATACAGTTATCAGCCACAAACTGTATATCCATGTTAGCATTCCACATGGACAAAATCACCGGGTTGTAGTCGTTGATGTACTTGGACTCTTCATTCCTCTTCAAATTGTATGTGTTTTTAGGTGATTTCTTCATCACATTATGTCGCAGCAAAGACATCAAACTGTTTACTCTTCCTTTAGAAATCACCGGTCGTGGAAAGCCGAAACGACATTTGGTGTAGAACTTGTCCTTGTTTCGGAATTTACGACGACAGTACTTTCCACAACGATGGCTTTGGAAACGTAGAACTTTTTCTCTTAGGCTTTTCTTCTCCTTTGCGTTTGGAACAACACACGTAGAATACTGTTGTATGAAACTCATCACTGAGTCTTCTGGATCTGTTCCAAATTTAGGTGCATCCTTGATCCACAACAGCATATGTATGTGAGGAGCACCTCTTGCTTGGTACTCCTTTCTCCAGAAGAAATCCAACACCTCTCCAAGAGGTGGATTCTTCTTATTCATGATGAAAGACATCATAGCTTCAAATCTATGATTGAAGTACCGGCATTCATTGACTGGATCCAAAGAGCACAGTTCTCCAGGTGTCTTGAATTCGATGTTTTCGATGTTTCCATTTGCCTCTCGTAGAAATTCAAGTAAGTCTTCCCAGCCATACTCGGCACAGCTCAGAGTGAGGAACCATGTGGGAGTTCCTAAGTTCCTCAGCATACATTTTAAATCACCATGACGACGGTACCAGTACTCATTAGTACCACGCTGACACGCCATGAGATTAATCAGGTGAGAATCCAAAATACTGGCTTGGACATTGACTTTATCCATAAAGTCACTTGCCGAGATGTTTTGCATGTGTATACCACTTTTCAAGATGTGGTTCACTGCATATGACAGTCCAGACAGATCGCTTTCAAACAGGAGATGAAACAAATAGGGAACACATTGTCGAAACCTAGCATCTCCTGCATACAATCGCAAAGTCCGGTATTCAGAAGCAGGAATTTGATGAGGTCGCTCATCATATCTTCCTCCCTGACCTGTTGGAAAAAGCTGTGGGAAACACCGAGCTTCCAAACTTTCCTCCCAAACACTAATGGGACTCCCTTTGGCTTGTTTCATTTGAAACAACTCAATAGCATTCCCCATGACTTCCTTGGAATGCAAAGGATGAACACTATAATGTTCATATATTTCTTCACTAGTACAGGGTTCTACTTTCTCAATTTGACCAGCACACAAATCGCTATCCTCTTCCTCACTTACTTCCTCTTCTGCAACATATATATTCTTATAGTACTTATTATTATTTTTCAAGTACAATGTTGCCTTTTTGACTTTCCTAACATTCACTAAATCTTGCCATATTTTCTTATTCTTTGTCGGAACCCCATTAACTAAGATAACCAGAGGGTCCTCTTCCACTTTTTCTACTCCAATTGTGTTAATGTTTTTCTTAAAATCTAGAGGCAAATAAACAACTCTTCCCTTTAATCCTCTCTGTAAATCTGATGGAGGCAATTTCCCTGTCTTTGGCTCCATTCTTACAATAGCCTGAAAGGGATGGATACTTTGAATCAAAATAGATTCATAAGTATTTAAATCCTTCAATTCAGAAGGAATCTCAACCAATTCCAGACTATTATGAACTGCTCTAGCAGGCATCTGGTTTTGATTTAATTTGCTACAACAATAAGTACACACACGTTGATCCGATCCCAAATCAAAACAATTTTCTACCATCAAATATGTTGTGAAATCCTTCCATTCACTATTATTTTCCCTTTCACTTTTTGCATATAAATCCACTAACTTAGTCTGATTCTTATAATAAGTGCGTCAACAACACACACAAGTGAAATTAGGCCTCTCACTTGATTTCACCTGAAACGTCGCAATTTCCCTCTGAAAATTATCTGTACTGGAAACCTGTACACTATCTTCCACATTACCCTCTTCTTCTTGGTCAATTTCAACATTCTCCTCTTTACTTCCAAAGTAACAAAACTCAATTTCTGCACAAATATTCTTCACATCTATTTCAGAACCATGCAAAAGAGCAGCGCATAATTGTTTAAGCATAATTGCTGGACTCTTAGCATAATACAACATTCTAACTAATTTCCTCACTTTATTATGATGCACTGCTAGCATCCTGAAATGATGAAAAACACTCTGGCATACTCTCGTGGAAAGACAAGCCAGTGAATGACCATGCAAACCTGTCACTTCTCTCACTCTGCAAGGATCTAATTCTTGCAACAACTTCATTTTCTGCTTCAAACTTTTCTTATTAAATGTCCGTACAAAATCACAAAGCAAATTGATGGAATCCTGTCGCACACTGCAAATACTACTACACTTCCAGGTGTACACAGGACCCTTAGGACGTCTTCCTAAAACCTCATTACCTAACACCTCTTCTGTCTCTGTTGTCACAAGTTTTTCTTTTTCAACTGGACAACCATCTTTCACTTCATAAGCTCGACCACTGGTGTCAACTGAATGCACCAAATCATTATCCTGGAAATAACTCTCCTCATTAAAAAATGCCTCACAACTTGAACTATGCATCCATTCTCCGGAAAAAACTTCACAAAAATTACTACGATTAACTATTCTCTTCCATCTACTATTTCTTTTGAAATCATAAATTGCCTTGTTTAGCTTCCTAATTCTATTGATTATCAAAATAAATAACTTACGTTTAATTTCAAATGCCTGATCAATAACTTTCTCAACTTTTTTTTTTCTCTTATAAAAAACCACTTTCTGTTGACCTTTCTTAATATTTTTTAACAAATTGCCAATTATCCTGTTGCGGAACATTCGTTTACGAATGTCCCTAAACTGTTGTTTCCTTCTACTATCATGCACAGAGTTATCTCTTGCTCTAGCAGTAACATTTTTGATTGGCCTTTCCTTTCCGTTTAAAATGCTTCTCTTTTTCTGGACTGAAACATTTTCTGTAGTAATATTTTTTTTACTACAAATATTTCTTATAAATGTTTTTGTGCTCTTACCCGGTGCTTTCTTGGTGACTTGACAAGTTTTTTGTTAGAGGACTGCTGCATTATATCATGTACCTGCTGTCTTTGACGTTTTGCAGCCTTTCTAAGTCTTTCTTTAGTTGGCATGCTGAAATCTTGAAATGATCTGCAGTTGAATCTGTGGTAAAATATAATAAAAAATGTTATTAACCACTATTACCAAACAGTAAATCAATAACAGTCATCAAAAACTTAACACACTACTTGACATTTTTAGTGCTTGGCAAATTTAGAATACAGAAATAGCAGAAAAGAAATGGAATTCATATTCATTTTACCTGTGCTGTTTTATTTAGTGAATCTGATCTAATTTTATGAGCATATTTTAATATTTTATTGAAGACACTACACATAACCTGTTTTTGAAGGTCTCTTTATTTTTAAATGAAACGGTTTACATTTTTACTTTTCATTTATTATAAATTTTTAAAAATAAATGTTTATAGTTCCATAGGCTCACGCACGTCAGCTTCCCACCCTATGTCATACAATTCTGACAAATCTGCATCCTCATCATGTTCTTCTTCATCCTCAGGATTTAAATCATCCAAGGGATCTACTTCCACTGATGTTTCAATTACGAGTTCAATTATGAGGTCGAGATCAACTGATTGCTGATTGTCGCTCATGTTGATGTTGTCGTTATCTTTAAAGAAAGAGAACAACAATGAGATGTTGCAGAGTAAGGCACAAATCTCAGAGACTATAATAGTAAAATTGTTTAACAAGAGTAACATTTTGCAGCTATTATTTAGCCATGACCAGCGATGCTGAGGAGGTAAGGCCTATGTCCAAGTTTTCAGTGAACAGGACTCATCTCTTCTTAACCTTGGATAAGCCTCACCAACTCTGTGTCCCCTGCTCATACTTAAATGTAAAGTGGCAGATTTATGTTAACTGACGCATTCCCAGGGATGCACCAGTTAATGTGCACCGCTGCTCTGCCACCCATGGTGTGCCGCATTTACAATGTGGAGCACCATTGAGTGAAAACAGCACAGATGCGTCACGCATCTGTGCCGCAAAAGCAGCACATTGCAGGAATCACGTCGTAAGCGCAACATGTCTACTGCAATGCACAGGAGCAAGCCACACATTGCATGGTGCATCACTCCTTATGCCTGTTTCAAACAGGCGTAATGATTTGATTCAGCAATGCTATAAAGCTGAGTCAGTGAAATCTTCTAAATTTCACTGTGTTAGTTTTACAGGGCTTTCTTGCAAATTAATGCATACCTTGCAACAAAACACCTATATGAAAACTGACGCAGGTTTCTTGTGGCACAGGACTTTACAGCATGACACATCTGCCTAGATGCATCAATTTTTAAATATGTCGCCACATAGCAAATCTTTTGCACCACCGCTGCGTCACTTGACACTTACAGAAGCCTTTACTTCTCCATGCCCCCTACACAGTCCTAAATATATACATTTTAAACTAACAGTATCTTGTTGCAGATGAAGTGAGGCCTATCTTGCAACATGGTGCATCTTTTGCATCACTGCTGCATCACATAAGTGACGCACAGCGGCACAAAAGAGGCACACAGCTATCATAAATCTGTCCCTAACATGTTAAATGATTGATTCAGGATGACGATAAGGTGTGGCCTATCCAGAGGTTTGTTTAAGGTGAGGCCTACTCAGGGTTGCAGATTAAATGGAGATGGGGCACCCCTGAGCCTTGCTGGAGCTGCATGGCACTTGCGATGCAGCTCCACCAATGCACCACCTTTACGGCACAGATGCGTTACGCATCTGTGCTGTTTTTGCCCCATGGTGCGCCGCATTGTAAATGCAGCGCACCATGGGTGGCGGAACAGCGGCGCAGGATGACTGGCACATCCCTGGGGATGCACCAGTCATCATAAATCTATCCCTAAGCTTCTTATCTTGTTGGAGATGAAGTGAGGCCTGTCTTGCAACATGGTGCATCTTTTGCATCACTGCTGCATCGGTTTCATGTGGCACGGTTTTTTTACAGCATGACACATCTGCCTAGATGCATCAATTTGTAATTTTGTCGCCACATAGCAAATCTTTTGCACCGCCACTGCGTCACAAAAGTGACGCACAGTGGCGCAAAAGAGGCATACACCTATCATAAATCTGTCCCTAGCATTTTAAATGATTAATTCAGGATGACGATAAGGTGTGGCCTATCCAGAGGTTTGTTTAAGGTGAGGCCTACCTACATTCATGGGGAAATGAATTAAAATGTCCTTAAGATACATGAAAGCGTTTTTTTAAAGCCTTTGCAGCATTTTTGGGTCACTTTTAACATGGCTATGTAACTTAAACAATCAAAATCTAAATTTGCCAAGCACAGGTGGGAGCATATTTACAAGGAATTTGCACCACGGGGAAAGGTCTTACATTAAAATGGAAAAATGACATCAGAGACACTCAAATGCCTTATAAAGAAGCATACACCATTATGTCCTTGTCATAAATGTTAAAAGCATTCCTTTTCCTCAAAAACGATTTTCAAGTCTTAATTTGAAAACACTGCACATGGGGAAATGACTTAAAATGTCCTTAAGACACATGAAAGCGTTTTTTGATTGCCTTTGCAGCATTTTTGGGTCACTTTTAACATGGCTATGTAACTCAAACTATCAAAATGTAAATTTGCCAAGCACAGGTGGGAGCATATTTACAAGGAATTTGCACCACGGGGAAAGGTCTTACATTAAAATGGAAAAACAACATCAGAGACACTCAAATGCCTTATAAAGAAGCATACACCATTATGTCCTTGTCATAAATGTTAAAAGCATTCCTTTTCCTCAAAAACGATTTTCAAGTCTTAATTTGAAAACACTGCACATGGGGAAATGACTTAAAATGTCCTTAAGACACATGAAAGCGTTTTTTGATTGCCTTTGCGGCATTTTTGGGTCACTTTTAACATGGCTATGTAACTCAAACTATCAAAATGTAAATTTGCCAAGCACAGGTGGGAGCATATTTACAAGGAATTTGCACCACGGGGAAAGGTCTTACATTAAAATGGGAAAAATAACATCAGAGACACTCCAATGCCTTATAAAGAAGCAGACACCATTATGTCCTTGTCATAAATGTTAAAAGCATTCCTTTACCTCAAAAACGATTTTCAAGTCATAATTTGAAAACACTGCACATGGGGAAATGACTGAAAATGTCCTTAAGACACATGGAAGCGTTTTTTGATTGCCTTTGCAGCATTTTAGGGTCACTTTTAACATGGCTATGTAACTCAAACATTCAAAATCTAAATTTGCCAAGCACAGGTGGGAGCATATTTACAAGGAATTTGCACCACGGGGAAAGGTCTTACATTAAAATGGGAAAAATAACATCAGAGACACTCAAATGCCTTATAAAGAAGCATACACCATTATGTCCTTGTCATAAATGTTAAAAGCATTCCTTTTCCTCAAAAACGATTTTCAAGTCATAATTTGAAAACACTGCACAGCTCCTATGCACAAAAACACCCTGTCAGTACTAATACTTCACATTTTCTCCAATTACAATTTCTCAAAGAAACAAAATCTATTTGTAAAACACTTGAGGCAAAGCAACATTTTAAAAACACAACTTTCTTCATAATTTTCTCCTTAAAGCACACTATTCTCTATCTAAATTAAATAAATCTTTTCTCACCTTAGCAAATACTTTATGAGTTTCAAAACAGTCTCAGAAACACACCACTTTGTCTTTAGCAGAGCAAAAGGTATGCACTCCAGAGTCTGCAGCTATCAAAAGCACAGAAATGCTGTAATTCTTCACACATATCTCTCATGTCACCCAATCAAAACTCTTCCCTCACTTTTTTCAAATCAAAACCCTTCCCCCCTCTGCCCTCTCTGCCTTTTTTGCATAGCAACCACCTCCTGGAAGACCTCTGGTGTTTGCAAGTTCACACAACAATGTTTCAATTGAACTCTGAACTCTCAGTGCACCTGCATATCCAGTGCAATCTTTCATTTAATGATTTTTTATTGACCATTCAAAATACATCTTTCAAAGAACTCATCCATGCACCCTAACTTTCTGTTTTAGCAATCAAAATCCACCAATAACTGTTACTGCTTCATTAATACAGAAACTCCACAGTTTTTTTCATTTTAAACTCTTATTTTTTCAACTGCCATTTCATTGCCACACTTCATCTGACTGCATCAGAACCTTCTCTCACCATGTTTTCTGTCTGGATTGTTGGACATAGTTACATCTACTGGGCTCAGAGGTATGCTGATAACAGAAATTTACCTAACCTCAATTTACAAGATGTGGAAATTAAGTGGTTTGGCCACAGAGGATTAAAATGTCACCAATTGATACCATTGGTGAAAACCTTTATGCATTTGCCAAAACCTGACCTGTTAATTGTGCACTGTGGAGGTAATGACTTGGGCACTTTGACTGGGGTAGGTCTGGAAATGCTTTTAAAGGATACCTTTGAGCAATTAATGGCACTTTTTCCTCAGACTGCCTTGGTATATTCAAATATATGCCAAAGACAGAAATGGAGGTGGTCGAACCAATTTTGTCCACAAATTGAGAAGTCGAGGAAGCATGTAAACAAATCTGTTTCAGCTTACATGAGAGACCATGGAATGGGCTCCGTGTACAACAATAACTTGCGTTACTACATGCCAGATATCTACAGAGGAGATGGAGTTCACTTCTCAGATGAGGGCAACAGAATTTTCATTCTGAATTTAAGACTGTGCATTGGTACCTACTTATAAGTACCTAAATGTACCATAAACCCAAAAGCTCTTCTCAGAGCTACCCTACATCTGATCACTCACAATTATTATTTTACTCTAACTTTTTTCACTAATTTTCAACAAAGTACGCTCCCCGGGGCGCTACCCGGTACGCGGACCGGAAGCTAACCTCGTGAAATTTTTAAAAAAAATGTTTTTTTTTCGCACATATGGGCCTCCTCAGCCACCCTCAGAAAACCTAGGGGGTCAAGATAAGTCTACCGTGCCCCCTTCTACCCATTCTGAACATTAGTTGCCCTCCATCTTGTATCTTAATTCGACCGAAACACAAAATGGTGGACTCCCGTAACGCTTCAGGTTCGCGTACCTGGGCGCTCGCCAGTTCGCGTACCGGGGCGCTCCCAGGGAAGCGCTCCATCAAAAAAGGTGGGAAAGTAATTTACAGAAAAACGACTGGAGACACTTTCACCAAATATAGATTAGCTCATACTACATATCAATCCCTATCATTTTCACAAATTTGATTGAAATTCCATTTAGCCATTTAGCCTGTAGACCTCTCTAAATACCGTGAGGTAAATTACTTCACAAAACACATCTGAAGTGTTGGAATTGACAACCAATGAAAATGTATATATGTATATATATATATATTCACTGAAAAAACCATAGGTTATACACCATATATAGTTAGGAATTAGCATTTAAAAAACCTTATTTTACTCACACAAAACCAATGAAATTCCATATATAGTTAGTTGTACTAACTATATATCACGCACCCGCAATCCACTGCTGATGATGTCACATATTACATCATTCATGACATGGTCAGTGACATCACTGATGACATCACTGATGACATCTCAAATGACATCACTGATGACATCACTGATGACATCTCAAATGACATCACTGATGACATCACTGATGACAACATCCAGTGACTGTATTTTTCTGTAAAGTTAAAATATGTCTTACATATTTATGAATGAGTCGATGTATAAGTGTCTGGACGAAGGATTTAGTAGGTGCATGACTGAATGTATGAGTGAGTGATTAAATGTGTCTCACTGAGTGCATGGGTTAGTGACTAAACTGTCTTAATTTGTGCATCATTATGTCTGTTGTTCTGTAAACTGCTGCATGTGTTGATCAGTAGCTATATGAGTAACTATATAGGTTATTGATTGGTTGCACAAGCATTTGTATGGGAGACTGAGTGTGTGTGTGGGTGGCTGGGAAGTGTATGACTCTGTGCATAGATGTATGGATTCAAAAGTGCATGTTGGAAACAGCTGTATGGGCGGTTGACTGTGTGCATGACTGTATTGGTGAGTGAATAGATATCTCAGTGCTACATGTCAAATTAAGTACATATGTAAAATACAGTACATGTGAGAGTTGACATATATAAATAACTGTGCATAAGAGCCAGTGAATGTGTGAGTGGCTGTATGGATCATTGTGAACTTGTATCCAGGATTGTATAAGTGAGTAAATATGTTTTAGTATATGTTTGAATAAGTAAGGTGTGTTTAACTGTATAGTTAAGGAAACGGAGGTGTGATTGATTGTTTGCATGACTGTCTAGGTGTGTGTGTAACTTCATGGATGAGTGACAATCTGTGAGTCTGTGTTTACACTGAGTGTATCTAAGGTTATATTACAGTCTGAAGAGGTTCATCGTATTATCACATGAATGATTTCATCAGTGATGTCATCAGTGATGTCATTTGAGATGTCATCAGTGATGTCATCAGTGATGTCATTTGAGATGTCATCAGTGATGTCATCAGTGATGTCACTGACCATGTCATGAATGATGTAATATGTGACATCATCAGCAGTGGATTGCGGGTGCGTGATATATAGTTAGTACAACTAACTATATATGGAATTTCATTGGTTTTGTGTGAGTAAAATAAGGTTTTTTAAATGCTAATTCCTAACTATATATGGTGTGTAACCTATGGTTTTTTCAGTGAATTTCATTGGTTTTTTAATAGCTAATATCAAAACCTTTACAATGTATTATTCTTTAAAAAGAAAAATATTTTTTACATGTTTTTTATACAATTTTTTTTTTATTTTTTTTTGTTTCGCTCCCAGTACGCGTACCGGTTAGCTTCCCGTTAGCTCAATCCGGAGGCGCGACCCGGTACGCGAACTGGTAAACGTTCCTTTTGCGCACCTCTCGCGTTACAAAACAACATCGTGACGCTTCGCGTCAGCATGACGTTTCGCGTTCTCGCGTAATACGTCATATTACGTGCTACGTTCGCGTACCCGGAAGCGCAGCGGTACGCGAACCGGAAGCGATCCTCGGCGCGGCGCCGACCGCGTAACGTAAACATAGCAGGTCATGTGACTCGGTAATAACACTTTTCATTGGTTCATTTCACTTTTGGTTTCCTAATGATGTAATACAAGGTCATGTGATCTAAAATGGACACTTTTCATTGGTTTAGAACTTTTGTTTTTCCCAAATGATGAAAACCCCTCCTTCTTTCATCACTCTGACTTTCATCTTGGTGAGAGAAAGACCCTTTATTGAGACTTTGAGATGGCTTCATTAGTAGCTTCAGCTGGTGCTAGCCCACCACCTCCACCAAATCCAAGAAAGAGAGGACCACCTGCAGAAGTAATTTTGCAAGAAGAGGAAGAACAGGAAGAGGAGGAAGAGGAGGAAGAGCATGAGTTTTTGCCAGAGGAGCCCAGGAGGTACAATCGAAAGGAGAATTATATCTGGCAATTCTACAGAATTCCTGAGGGGCAAAAGAAAGTGAATGCACGTTACGTGTTTTGCCGCATATGCGGTGATAGATTGTCAAGGGGCACTGATAAAAAATACAGTTATGGCAATCATACTATGCATCGGCATATGAGTAGGTGGCACCCAAATAATTATAGTGCTGCCCAGCTACGTGACGAACAACAAAATCCCCTCCCAATGGCAAGAAGATCGGTGGTTCCAGAGGTGTCGGGACCAGAGGCGAGGGAGATGATCGCAAACATCCAAATGTTGTTTGGGCACGTAAAGCAAGTGTGCGTGGAATGTGGCACTTTCATCTGCTACAGAGAAAGTAGCATCACTTTGATTTTGCGAGCAATTCAAAATCATATTAATGTTTGTACGAGACGCACCAAAAAATAAATTCTTTTTTTTTTTTTTTGCTCCTGTTGAGCCCTTTATAATGGATCGTTTTTGTTTCCCCCCCCCCCCAAAAAAACCAAAAAAAATTTAAAAACGTTCAGAAAATACAAAAAAAGTAAAAAAATGTTCAAAAAATACAAAAAAAAATATAAAACAACAAAAAAATAAAAAAAAAAGTTCTTTTCAGAACTAACTCCCCATTATAAAAAAATTGGTAGAATATTTGGAACTCTGCCAACCTCTATTTCTCTTAGTTCGCTCCCGGAGCGCTACCCGGTACGCGTACCGGAAGCTAACCAAAAAAAATATTTTTTAAAAAAAAGAACAGTAAGTATAAGGTAAGCAAACAGACAGTTATGTTAAAAGAAAGACAGCTCTAGGGAGTAAACTAAGGATACTGTTACCTACAATCCACTGCTGATGATGTCACATATTACATCATTCATGACATGGTCAGTAACATCAACAGCAGTGGATTGTGGGTAACAGTATCCTTAGTTTACTCCCTATAGCTGTCTTTCTTTTAACATAACTGTCTATTTCCTTCCCTTATAGTTACTGTTCTTTTTTAAAAAACATTTTTTTGATCAGTCATAAACAGTGACATTAATAGAAACAGAGAGAGTGAACAAGAGTGAAGAACTATGGTCCTCCTCAGCCACCCTCAGAAAACCAAGGGGGTCAAGATACATCTACCGTGCCCCCTTCTACCCATTCTGAACATTATTTGCCCTCCATCTTGTATCTTGATTCGACCGAAACACAAAATGGTGGACTGCCATAACGCTGCTGGTTTGCGAACCGGGCAACTTCCCGGGAAGCGGTCCAAAAAAAAAAAGTTGGGAAAGTAATTCACAGACACTAAGAGTAATAGAGATGGAGTGAGTGAACAAGACTGAGGAACTATGAGAACAGAGGGACTGAGAAAAAGAGTGGAAGGAGTTGAGTAAATAGGTAATAGAGAAAGGAATGAGGAAAGTAGCAAAGGCAGGAAACTGAGGATTAAAGAAGTGAAGCAGTGGATCTAATAGTAGGTGAATGTGATAGAAATGTAACGAAAAGAGTACAACTATTTACCTTGTAATTGCCGTTAAATTAATCACATTTTATTTCTATACTTTCAATCTGTGAAAGAGAGAACCAACATTTGAAAAAAATTAAAATATGTATTTAAAAATTACAAAAGACAAGGGAAAATATTGAAGGACAAATAGTTTTTCAACAACTTTGACACTGACAGAAGCTTCTGCTTCTCCAGGTCCTCTACACAATCCTAAAGATATACATTTTAAACTAACAGTATCTTGATGCAGATGAAGTGAGGCCTATCTTAAAACATGGTGCATCTTTTGCATTGCTCTTGTTTCAGAAAAGTGTCGCTTCAGTATGCCAATAACATGTCTCCTATCCAGAGATTTGTTTGAGGTGAGGCCTACTCAGAGTTCAAGATGAGATTTACACTTGTTGAAGTGTACAGAGGAGATAATATCTGTGAAAGTCTACTAATGAAGTGAGTCATGTCCACTGCACTCTTCAACAAAGTAGAAACCTCCTATGTTTCCCTGGACAGACCTAAACTTGATCTGCACAATGTGATTCGTAATGATAGGAAACACAGGTGATGTAATTGAAATATGTGCAATTTATTTTGCTCATTTCACAATCACATCACTTGTGTTTCCTTTGCTTAGGTATCTCATTGTGCAGATGTAGTCCAGCATATGAAAGAATACGTAGAAGTGCAGCACTGCATACAATAAATTTAACACTTACAGAAAACTCACCTTCTCCATGCCTCCTACACAGTTCTACATATACATCATAAATGCAAACAGTACAGAATTAATTATACATGTTAAATGGTTTATTTTTGCTGTTCTCAGAATGTATCAAAATTCACTAAAAACAGTGACTTGAAGGTATTCATCATGTAACAGCGGGGAAAAAAAAACACAATCAAAATGATTGTGTTTAAAAAACCCATACAACATCAGAAATTAAAATTCAGAACTCCTTAAAGTTAACTTACTTTCCATGACGTCCAAGGATGTCCTATGAACAGCTTACACTCTTTTGTGCTGTTATTACTTTCAGCCCGCCACTTTCTGAAAGAAAACCTCCATCGTTTTTAAAAACACGTTACATGCAATAAATGACTTCTTGCTCTCTACCACTATTTTCCACAAGGCCAAATCTAGTCAGAGATATTTATAACTCTTGGATTTCTTGTAAGCCAATCCCATCATTTGGCATTTCCGCAACTTTCAGAATTAAAATGTTGAAGATCATTTTCACAATCCTGGAATAGTAATATCTTCCCCTTCTTGCTCAGTCATGTTCTACATTTCCTATGACACTGATACTGCTTAATATGAAGCAGACTTACACTACCTCTATGAGTACTACAATTATTTAATTCTCTACATCACTTTTAATCACAAAGCAATGTAAAACAGTAGACAGCATTGCAGACTTACATTCCCTCTACTCCATGTTTTGATTGGCTGCTTCAATTAGCTTATGAAAAGAAACAGTTTTTCTGAACTCATTTAAAGTGCACATACATCTCCATGATGTCCAATCCTATGATTAGAAGTTATATCTCTGAACTACACTTATCCTCAAGGCCAAATTGTGTAGGAGCCATTAGAACTTCTTGAAATTCCACAGATCATATCCCGAGATTATTTTCCTAAAATTTTGGTTTTAAAAACACCAGGTAAGAGTTTTTAAGGTCATACGGCAATTTTTTTTTGAAAATTAAAACAGAATCATTGCAGAATGACCAGCCATTTCTAGACTTTAAATAAGCTGTGTAATGTCCTGATGATATTGAAGGGCCGTCATGATATATAATTGCTGTAGTTACAAAAGTCCTTCCTGATATTGACAACTGCGAAGCTACAAAATTTTTTATTAAAGTTGTCAATTTTGTTCCATCAGGCCTACATCGTTGGAACATTAAAATGACGTACTGGCCATATGTTCGTATAAATAATGTGGACATCATTTCAGATTTACATTGGCTACACTCCATGTTGTGATTAGCAGCTTTTACTAGCTTATTAAAGGAGACTGATTTACTGTCTGGCAAAGTTAAATATATAAATCTTTCTGAGTCTACACTAGTAGTACTTGATACCATACAGTTCTCGCAGTCATGCTGCCATTGATAAGAAAGCCCAAACAGCTGATCTACATCTACACCTTCAGCATGTAATACATCAAGCATATACATTAAAAACTCCTGACAATCTTGCTGAATATTTTGAGAGAATTGTGTTTGGCCTGAACATCTATCTAACAGATTTCTAATTTCAGACACACTTTCTATGTTTCTTCTATCAGTGGTACATTTCTCTAACACAGAATTTAACAAACTGCAAAATCTTTGATCAGAATTGACCACAATCTCTTCTTTTACATTTTTTAGAGAAAACAAAACATTAATTACTACATTAGCATAGCAGTTGACACCAGAACTGTTTTCAAACTGAAAACCAACAACATCTTCAACAGAATCCTCTTTGTTTCTGCTTGTAATTTTAGGTTCATTCACTTTTTGTCTTTTTGCTACAACCTCCCCAGTATTGTTCTCATTTCTTCGTTTCCGGCCTACCAGACGTTTCTCAAACAAAGGAAACTGAGGCAAATGTGGCGCATACTCTCTTCTTAACCTATTGTATTCCTTAACACAATCTAGATCTGCACAAATGTTTCTGACATCACACTCAATCAAGTACAATCCCGATAAAGTTCTAACTCGTGACAATGCCACATATGCCATACCCTCCTTGAACACAGAACTGCCAATATACACCAATGCAGTGTCTACACTTAAACCTTGCGATTTATGAATTGTCACCGCATATGCCAAGCAAACAGGGAACTGCTTACGGCGAACATATAAGTCTTTTACAAGCAAAAATCTAGCAGAACAACGAGCAATTAGCTGTACTTCCTCAATGCCATCAAATTTAATTTTTAAAAATTCAATTCCATCTCTATTTCTGTATTTCACAAAATCAACAACATTACCCATTGATCCATTTACCAGACCTCTTTCAACATGTAAATTCCTTCTTAAAATTATACGGCAGTTCAAGCACACATTCAGAGTCTTTTCAAAACCTGCAGTTTTAGATATACTCTTCTCTAATGAATCCAATTTTGTTTTCAGATTCTCAGACAAAATAATTGTTGATCCCATATGCTCTACTCTATCAATAGCTTCCACTTTCACAATCTCTTGCTTTTCTAAATGCAACATTTTGTTGTTAAATTTGGCACATTCTGCAAGAGTTGGCATCAAACATATTCCAGATTTCTTATCAGTAATTTTCTGAAAAATATTCTCAGGCACAACATCTTGTTCTGGATATAAATTTGACAGTAATCGTGCATGTAAAGCTTCTTTCCCATGCTCGGTCACTTTTCCAATTCTAACATCTTGTAGAATAGTCTTGTAAACGTCATCCTTTGCCTGACGCATATTTTCATGCAGTTCAGCATAATTGAAGTTTAACCATATATTGACGTTGCCAATGCTGCCTAGGCACTTCCTGGTATCTTCATGCGTGAGCATTTTGAACACAGGTTGCCCTTTCACTGGTGTCAGCTGCAGAAGATCTCCGAAAACAATGATGTGTTTGCCACCAAATAACACATCATACTCTGTTTTGAGAACTTCTTGCATCCTCAAATGCACAAAGGCAAGCATGACATTGGAAACCATGCTTACTTCGTCAATGATAAGAAGTTTCATTTTCCTCAAGATTCTTGAAACTTCAAAACAAGCATCTCCAGATAGCTTGTGATATTCTAATTTGTTGTCATGCTCCACTGGCAGCATCAGTAAACGATGTAAAGTAATCCCTTTAATATTATGTGCTGCCAGTCCAGTTGGAGCAGTGACAACACAAGACAGCGATGACTCTGTCCTTTCCTGCAAATAGCATGAAATTGCTTTAATGAGGAAACTTTTTCCAGTTCCCGCTTCTCCACTCACGTACAGTCGGACAGGCTTCAACGACGTACATGAGCACTCTTTCTTATCATGACTTAATCCATGATCAATTTGCATGGTAACTTCGTCATATATTTTCCTCTGCTCAACGTTGAGTTGCCTTTCCAACTCTTCTAAGTTAACCGCATCCTCTTGAGCATGTGCCATGGCTCTTTCCACCTCATTCATAGCAGTGGCAGCTTCATTTTCAATAAGAGGTCCTCCTAGTGGATCCTGACTCAATGAAGCAGAACTCTGACTGTCTTGAGAACTGTCTCTGGCAATCTCGGCTGCAATCGTTGCTTCCTGCTCAATTTCCGCATTCAACATTTCTACATATTTGGGAAAAGCAGGACATTCTATGGTCTCCTTGGCGGCATTGAAAGAGTCTTCGTAACAGAGGAAATCTCCAAGCAGTTCCTCTTCTGCACGCCAAGGCTTGAAAAGTTGCAAAAGTGCTAAATAGAAAAACTCCTTTTTTTCAGGAGATTCGCCACTCAATTTTCGATGGTTTATCAAGTGGCATTTTCTTTGCTTGACCAGACATCCCTCACTTCCTATTACAGCATACACTCCTTTCTCAGTATCTTCTTTGATGTTCCTCTTGAACATGTAATTTTGCAGAACCTCATACAGACAAACATTCTCTAGGTGACTGCTTCGATTTGGATAATATGTATCCAACATGTTTGTCTTCAAAATGTCGGTACTGTTTGGCTCCTTTTCCGCCAAATACTCAATTTCCCGCACAGGTTTGAGAACTCGATTACGCGTTGCAGCAAGACCAAGACTCGCCCAAACGATACTCCTGGACTTGGCATAGAGACTTGCTGAAGACAACCGGTCAGAACATTCGTACGCTCCGATTTCTCGATGCGACAACATCTTCAGACTGAAACTGTACAACTTCTTGCTGAGGCTCTTTTCATGGGAAATGTCCTCCCACATATCCTTCAATTCTGTCTTCTCTTTTTTGGTGATGTAAGACGTCACATACCGAGCAGCAGCCATACAGTTATCAGCCACAAACTGTATATCCATGTTAGCATTCCACATGGACAAAATCACCGGGTTGTAGTCGTTGATGTACTTGGTCTCTTCGTTCCTCTTCAAATTGTAAGTGTTTTTAGGTGATTTCTTCATCACATTATGTCGCAGCGAAGACATCAAACTGTTTACTCTTCCTTTAGAAATCACCGGTCGTGGAAAGCCGAAACGACATTTGGTGTAGAACTTGTCTTTGTTTCGGAATTTACGACGGCAGTACTTTCCACATCGATGGCTTTGGAAACGCAGAACTTTTTCTCTTAGGCTTTTCTTCTCCTTTGCGTTTGGAACAGCACACGTAGAATACTGTTGGATGAAACTCATCACTGAGTCTTCTGGATCCGTTCCAAATTTAGGTGCATCCTTGATCCACAGCAACATATGTATATGAGGAGCACCTCTTGCTTGGTACTCCTTTCTCCAGAAGAAATCCAACACCTCTCCAAGAGGTGGATTCTTCTTATTCATGATGAAAGACATCATAGCTTCAAATCTATGATTGAAGTACCTACATACATTGACTGGATCCAAAGAGCACAGTTCTCCGGGTGTCTTGAATTCGATGTTTTCTACGTTAGCATTTGCCTCTCGTAGAAATTGAAGTAAGTCTTCCCAGCCATACTCGGCACAACTCAGAGTGAGGAACCATGTGGGAGTACCTAAGTTCCTCAGCATACATTTTAAATCACCATGACGACGGTACCAGTACTCATTAGTACCACGCTGACACGCCATGAGATTAATCAGATGAGAATCCAAAATACTATCTTGGACATTCACTTTATCCATAAAATCACTTGCCGAGATGTTTTGCATGTGTATACCACTTTTCAAGATGTGGTTCACTGCATATGACAGTCCAGACAGATCGCTTTCAAACAGGAGATGAAACAAATAAGGAATGCATTGTCGAAACCTAGCATCTCCTGCATACAATCGCAAAGTCCGGTATTCAGAAGCAGGAATTTGATGAGGTCGCTCATCATATCTTCCTCCCTGACCTGTTGGAAAAAGCTGTGGGAAACACCGAGCTTCCAAACTTTCCTCCCAAACACTAATGGGACTCCCTTTGGCTTGTTTCATTTGAAACAACTCAATAGCATTCCCCATGACTTCCTTTGAATGCAAAGGATGAACACTATAATGTTCATATATTTCCTCACTAGTAGAGGGTTCTACTTTCTCAATTTGACCAGCACACAAATCGCTATCCTCTTCCTCACTTACTTCCTCTTCTGCAACATATACATTCTTATAGTATTTATTATTTTTTTTCAAATACAATGTTGCCTTTTTAACTTTCCTAACATCTACTAAATCTTGCCATATTTTCTTATTCTTTGTCGGAACCCCATTAACTAAGATAACCAGAGGTTCCTCTTCCACTTTTTCTACTCCAATTGTGTTAATGTTTTTCTTGAAATCTAGAGGCAAATAAACAACTCTTCCCTTTAATCCTCTCTGTAAATCTGATGGAGGCAATTTCCCTGTCTTTGGCTCCATTCTTACAATAGCCTGAAAGGGATGGATACTTTGAATCAAAATAGATTCATAAGTATTTAAGTCCTTCAATTCAGAAGGAATCTCAACCAATTCCAGATTATTATGAACTGCTCTAGCAGGCATCTGGTTTTGTTTTAATTTGTTACAACAATAAGTACACACACGTTGATCCAATCCCAAATCAAAACAATTTTCTACCATCAAGTATGTTGCAAAATCCTTCCATTCACTATTATTTTCCCTTTCACTTTTTGCATATAAATCCACTAACTTAGTCTGATTCTTATAATAAGTGCGTCTACAACACACACAAGTGAAATTAGGCCTCTCACTTGATTTCATGTCAAACGTCGCAATTTCCCTCTGGAAATTATCTGTACTGGAAACATGTACACTATCTTCCAAATGACCCTCTACTTCTTGCTCAATTTCAACATTCTCCTCTTTACTTCCAAAGTAACAAAACTCAATTTCTTCACATATATTCTTCACATCTATTTCAGAACCATGCAAAAGAGCAGCGCATAATTGTTTCAGCATAATTGCTGGACTCTTAGCATAATACAACAGTCTAACTAACTTCCTCACTTTGTTATGATGCACTGCTAGCATCCTGAAATGATGAAAAACACTCTGGCATACTCTCCTGGAAAGACAAGCCAGTGAATGACCATGCAAACCTGTCACTTCTCTCACTCTGCAAGGATCTAATTCTTGCAACAACCTTATTTTCTGCTTCAAACTTTTCTTGTTAAATGTCCGTACAAAATCACAAAGCAAATTGATGGAATCCTGTCGCACACTGCAAATACTACTACACTTCCAGGTGTACACAGGACCCTTAGCACGTCTTCCTAAAACCTCATTACCTAACAACTCTTCTGCCTCTGTTGTCACAAGTTTTTCTTTTTCAACTGGACAACCATCTTTCACTTCATAAGCACGACCACTGATGTCAACTGCATGCACCAAATCATTATCCTGGAAATAACTCTCTTCATTAAAAAATGCCTCACAGCTTGAACTATGTATCCATTCTCCAGAAAAAACTTCACAAAAATTACTACGATTAACTATTCTCTTCCATCTACTATTTCTTTTGAAATCAAAAATTGCCTTGTTTAGCTTCCTAATTCTATTGATTATCAAAATAAATAACTTACGTTTAATTTCAAAAGCCTGATCAATAACTTTCTCAACTTTTTTTTTTCTCCTATAAAAAACTAATTTCTGTTGACCTTTCTTAATATTTTTTAACAAATTGCCAATTATCCTGTTACGGAACATTCGTTTACGAATCTCCCTAAACTGTTGTTTCCTTCTACTATCATGCACAGATTTATCTCTTGCTCTAGCAGTAACATTTTCATTTGTCCTTTTCTTTCCATTTGATTTACTTGTCATGTTATGGATTGAAACATTTTCTGTACTAATATTTTTTTTATTAGAAATATTTCTTATGAAATATTTAGAGCTCTTACCCGGTGCTTTCTTCATGGCTTGAGAAATCTTTTTGTTAGAGGACTGCTGCGTTTTTTTTTTCTCCTGCTGTCTTTGACGTTTTGCAGCCTTTATCTCTCTTATTTTTGTAGGCATATTTAAATCTTGAAATGATCTGCAGTTGAATCTGAGGAAAAATATAATAAAAAATGTTATTAAACATTATTATCAAACAGTAAATCAGTAATAGTGATCAAAAACATAACACACTACTTGACAATTTAATTTGAAGATTTTTTAGTCATTGCCATTTTTTGGGAAAAGTAATGGTTTGCAAATTTATGACAAGGACATAATGGTGTATGCTTCTCTATAAGGCATTTCAGTATCTCTAATGTCATTTTTCCATATTACATTATAAGACCTTTCCCCATGAAGCACATTCCTTGTAAATATGCTCCCACCTGTGCATTGCAAATTTAGATTTTGACTGTTTCAGACACATAGCCATGTTGAAAGTGACCCAAAAAAATTGCAAACGTTTTAAAAAAAAACATTCATGTGTCTTAATGACATTTTAAGTCATTTCCCCATGGACAATGTTTTCTAAGTGGCACAAAAGAGGTATACACCTATCATAAAACAATAACAGTGATCAAAAACTTAACACACTACTTGACATTTTAAATAGAAGATTTTTTTAGTCAAATTTACAATACAGAAATACCAGAAAAGAAATGACATTTATATTTATGTTACCTATGCTATTTTATATGTGAATCTGATCTAATTTTATGAGCATATTTTAATATTTTATTGAAGACACTACACATAACCTGTTTTTGAAGGTGTCTTTATTTTTAAATTAAACGGTTTACCTTTTTACTTTTTATTGATTATAAATTTTAAAAATAAATGTTTATAATTCCAAAGGCTCAAGCAGGTCAGCTTCCCATCCTATATCATATAATTCGGACAAATCTGCATCCTCATCACGCTCTTCTTCATCCTCAGGATTTAAATCATCCAATGGATCAACATCCACTGATGTTTCAATTACAAGTTCAATGATGAGGTCAAAATCAACTGATTGCAGATTGTCGCTCATGTTGAGGTTGTCTTTATCTTTAAATAAAGATAACAACAATGAGATGTTGCAGAGTAAGAGACAAATCTCACAGATTATAATAGTAAAATTATTTAACAAGAGTAACATTTTGCAGCTATTATTTAGCCATGTCCAGCGATGCTGAGCAGGTGAAGCCTATGTCTAATTTTTCACTGAACAGGACTCATCTGTTCTTAACCTTGGATAAGCCTCAACGACTCTGTGTCCCCTGCACATACTCAAATGTTAAAGTGCAGATTTATATTAAATGGCACATCCCCAGGCATGCACAAGTTAATGTGCACCACTGCTTTACCACCCATGGTGTGCCGCATTTACAATCAGATAGGAGAAAGCTGCTTCAAAACCCTGCGCCTGCTTGAAGCTGGCATAGGTCTTGACGCAGCATTGTATAGATGGGGCACCCCTGAGCCTTGCTGGAGCTGCATCGCACTTACGATACAACTCCAGCAATGCGCCACCTTTACGGCACAGATGCGTCACGCATCTGTGCCGTTTTTGCCCCATGCTGCGCCGCATTGTAAATGCAGCACAACATGGGTGGCGGAACAGTGGCGCAGGATGACTGTCACATCCCTGGTGATGCGCCACTCATCATAAATCTATCCCTAAGCTTCTTATCTTGTTACAGATGAACTGCCATATGTATCATCAAAATATTTTACATATTATAAATAGCAAATTTTAAGGAATAAATAGCGATTCTTTACTATTCCTAATTTGCAATGAGCAAATTGCTAATTGCAAATTACCCATTCATTTCCATAGGCTAGGAGGCTCATAGGAATTAATGTTGCAAGTTGTGATTAGCAATTAGCTCATCACAAAATAGGATTTTTTTCAAGCGTGCAGGGGTATCTCAAGAACACCCTGCTGCACCCCTGAAAAAGAAATTTGGGAGCACATGGCACACCTACATGCCCTAATGGCATGTATGGGCGTCATATGGGACCTTTTTTTTTTTTTTTTTTTAAAATGCTTTTTGAAAAGAATTCGCAAATTACCACAAACTAGAAGTTGGTGGTAGTTTCCAAATCCTTAATATCATTTTTTACATATTTTTTTTTGATACATTGCATTTAAGGAATCACACATTTTGAATTATTGACATTTTAAGTAATTTCCACATGTGCAGTGTTTTCAAAATATAATTTGAAAATCGTTTTTGGGGAAAAGTAATGGTTTGCAAATTTATGACAAGGACATAATGGTGTATGCTTCTCTATAAGGCATTTCAGTATCTCTAATGTCATTTTTCCCATATTACATTATAAGACCTTTCCCCATGAAGCACATTCCTTGTAAATATGCTCCCACCTGTGCATTGCAAATTTAGATTTTGACTGTTTCAGACACATAGCCATGTTGAAAGTGACCCAAAAAAATTGCAAACGTTTTAAAAAAAAACATTCATGTGTCTTAATGACATTTTAAGTCATTTCCCCATGGACAATGTTTTCTAAGTGGCACAAAAGGGGTATACACCTATCATAAATCTGTCCCTAGCATTATAAATGATTAAATCAGGATGACAATAAGATGTGGCCTATCCAGAGGTTTGTTTAAGGTGAGGCCTACTCAGGATTGCAGATTAAAGTTACGCTTGATGAAGAATACAGAGGAGATAATTTATTGTAAAGGCCTACCAATGAAGTAAGTGATTTCTACTTCATTGCACCAGTCATCATAAATGTATCCATAAGCTTCTTATCTTGTTAGACATCAACCGCCATATGTATCATATAACTATTTTGCATTTCCAAAAAAGCGAATTTTAAGGAATAAATAGCGATTCTTTACCATTCCAAATTTGTTTGAGAAAATTGCTAATTGCAAATTACCCATTCATTTCCATGGGCTAGGAGGCTCATATAAATGAAGGTGCAATTTGCGATTAACAATTTGCTCATCACAAATTAGGAATTTATTCCAAAGGTGCAGGGGTGTCTCAAGAACACCCTGCTGCAACCCTGAAAAAGAAATTTGGGGGCATATGGCGAACATAAATTTTAACAACATTCCTTTACCTCAAAAACGATTTTCAAATCATAACTTCAAAACACTACACATGGGAAAATTACTTAAATTGTCCTTAAGACACATAAAAGCGTTTTTTGATTGGCTTTCCTGCATGGTAGGGTCACTTTTAACATGGCTATGTAACATAAACATTCAAAATCAAAATTTTCCATGTACAGGTGGGAGCATATTTACAAGCAATTTGCGCCACAAAGAAAGGTCTGACATTAAAATGGGAAAAATAACATCAGGGACAGTCAATTGCCTTATAAAGAACCATACACCATTATGTCCTTCTCATGAATTTAAAAACAATTCCTTTTTCCCAAAAACGATTTTCAAATCATAATTTCAAAAAACTGCACATGAGAAAATGACTTAAAATGTCATTGAAACACATGAAAGCGTTTTTTGATTGGCTTTCCTGCATGGTTGGTTCACTTTTATCATGGCTATGTAACACAAACATTTATAATTAAAATTTTCATGCACATGTAAGAGCATATTTACAAGCAATTTGCGCCACAGAGAAAGGTCTTACACTAAAATGAGAAAAATAACATCAAGGACAGTCAATTTCTTATAAAGAACCATACACCATTATATCCTTGTCATGAATTTAAAAACAATTCCTTTTCCACAAAAACGATTTTCAAATCATAATTTCTAAACACTGCACATCAGAAAATGACTTAAAATGTCATTAAAACACATGAAATCATTTTTTGATTGGCTTTCCAGCATGGTTGCGTCACTTTTAACATGGCTATATAACACTAACATTCAAAATCAAAATTTTCCATGCACATGTGAGAGCATATTTACAAGCAATTTGCGCCACATAAATCATAATTTTCTCCTTAAAGCACACTATTCTCTATCTAAAGTAAAGAAATATTTTCTCACCTTAGCAAATACTTTGAGTTTGAAAACAGTCTAAGAAACACACCAATTTGTCTTCAGCAGAGCAAAAGGTATGCACTCCAGAGTCTGCAGCTATCAAAAGCACAGAAATGGTGTAATTCTTCACACATATTTCTCATGTCACCCAATCAAAACTCTTCCCTCACTTTTTTTCAAATGAAAACCCTTCCCCCTCTGCCCTTTCTGCCTATTTTCCATAGCAACCAGCTCTTGGAGAAACTCTGGTGTTTGCAAATTCACACAACAATGTTGCAATTGAACTCTGAACTCTCAGTGCACCTGCATATCCAGTGCTTTCTTTCATTTAATGATTTTTTATTGACCACTCAAAATACATCTTTCAAACAACACATCTGTGCACCCTAACTTTCTGTTTTCATCAATCAAAATCCACCAATCACTGTTACTACTTCATGAACACAGAAACTCCACAGTTTTTTTCATTTCAAACTCACATTTTTTCAACTGCCATTTCATTGCCACACTTCATCTGACTGCAGGAGAACCTTCTCTCACCATGTTTTCTGTCTGGATTGTTGGTCATAGTTATATTCACTGGGCTCAAAGGTACGTTGAAAGCAGGAATTTACCTAACCTCAATTTACAAGATGTGGAAATTAAGTGGTTTGGCCACAGAGGATTAAAATGTCACCAATTGATACCATTGGTGAAAACCTTTATGCATTTGCCAAAACCTGACCTGTTAATTGTGCACTGTGGAGGTAATGACTTGGGCACTTTGACTGGTGTAGGTCTGGAAATGCTTTTAAAGGACACCTTTGAGCAATTAATGGCACTTTTTCCTCAGACTGCCTTGGTATATTCAAATATATGCCAAAGACAGAAATGGAGGTGGTCAAACCAATTTTGTCCACAAATTGAGAAGTCGAGGAAGCATGTAAACAAATCTGTTTCAGCTTACATGAGAGACCATGGAATGGGCTCCCTGTACAACAATAACTTGCGTTACTACATGCAAGATATCTACAGAGGAGATGGAGTTCACTTCTCAGATGAGGGCAACAGAGTTTTCACTCTGAATTTAAAAATGTGCATTGGTACCTACTTATAAGTACCAAAATGTACCATAAACCCAAAAGCTCTTCTCAGAGCTACCCTACATCTAATCACTCACAATTATTATTTTACTCTAACTTTTTTCACTAATTTTCAACAAAGTACACTCCCTGGGGCGCTACCCGGTACGCGTACCGGGAGCTAACCTCGCGAAATTTAAAAAAAAAATGTTTTTTTTTCGCACATATAAACCTCCTCAGCCACCCTCAGAAAACCTAGGGGGTCAAGATAAGTCTACCGTGCCCCCTTCTACCCATTCTGAACATTATTTGCCCTCCATCTTGTATCTTAATTCGACCGAAACACAAAATGGTGGACTCCCGGAACGCTTAAGGTACGCGAACCGGGGCGCTCAACGGTTCGCGTACCGGGTCGCTCCCTGGGAAGCGCACCATCAAAAAAGGTGGGAAAGTAGTTTACAGAAAAGCCACTGGAGACAATTTCACCAAATATAGATTAGCTCATACTACATACCAATCCCTACCATTTTCACAAATTTGATTGGAATTCCATTTAGCCATTTAGCCTGTAGACCTCTCTAAATACCGTGAGGTAAATTACTTCACAAAACACATCTGAAATGTTGGAATTGACAACCAATTAAAATGTTACTTTCATTTTCTACTTTTTTTACCTCACATTTGATTGGTTATGTACCCGAATATATATAAAGGAAGAGAAGGAGACACAGCCATTTTGACTACTACTTCCTGGTGTACATTTCAATAGGATTTTCATTAATAACTTCAACTTCTTTTTAAAGGTAAGTTGTTATTTTTAAAACTGAAGTATATTGTGCACCTTAAGTTAATATGGCAAACTTTTTCTGTTAGTTATATACTATCCCTCTGTAGTACTTATAAATTTAGATACACTTTTTTATATTCCTACTTCCACTCTGATACTATACACTGCCCAAAGATAAATTCTCTGTTAAAAACTGCCTATCTAAAATTAATCCCAACAGTGCCCTACCTCTACTAATATATATTTTTTTTATGCAAATTTCAGGAAAAATGGAAGTGAACAAAACATTTCATTTGAAATTGTCCTTCCAGAGTCCAACACAGAAATCATTGATCCAAATGAGATTGAATTTATGGATGAAACTTGGGACCAAGAACTACTGCAATGTGTACAAGCAGTAGATAACCTCCTTGCAAATGAGGACATTTTACAACCTCAGAGACTACAATCTATATTCCATGATTATGAAATTTCTGACAATGAAATGTTAGAAAGTTTAATAAATTATGAAACACAATAAAAAAAGCTTAAAAAAAAAAAAAAAATAATCAACAAAACCAACAATCAATTAACATACAGCATTTGAAAAGTCTATCATTCATTTTTCATTGTGATACGCTCCCCAGAACGCTTCCCGGTTCGCGTACCGGGCGCTAACCACGAAAAAAAACAAAAAAAAAATATTTTTTTTTTGCTTAGCGGGGCCCCTTTAAAGCCTCCACATCAAACCTAGGGGGTCAGGGAGGATCTACTATGCCCCCTTATGGTCATTTGCCCCTTCGCTTTTGCCTCCTCTTGTCTCTCGATCCTACCGAGAGACAAGATGGCGGCCGCTCCGGACTGTTTAGAATGTTGACAGACACCGGAGAGCCAATCAACTTCGCTACGCGAAGTTCCGTTACGCGTCAAGTACGCGTACCGGGGCGCTGCCTGGTCCGCGCTTACAGATATATATCTTTTTTTGAACGTTATTTTCTCAAAATCCACTGCAGCACATATATTGAGACCTACAAAAGGCACATCGGGCTACCAGTCCCTACAATTTTGCCAAGTTTCGTGCAAATCCATTCAGCCGTTCGGGCTAAAAGTGAGGCTAACCGCCCTATGGAAAACTCAATGTTAAAAACACGTTTTGGGACCCCCCTTTTTTCTCGGCCCCCCCTGGACCAACTCCCCCCAAATTTCCAGGGGCTGCTCAGAAACAAAATGTGCCATTTTCCTGAAAATTTCAGCCAATTCCGTCCACAAACGCCAAAGTTATTAGACATAGAATTTTCAAAAAACCCATAGGGAAAAAATCCTAACTATATATACCTACTGGCGACCGCCAGTAGGTAATATTACCTACTGGCGGTCGCCAGTAGGTATATATAGTTAGGATTTTTTCCCTATGGGATTTTTGAAAATTCTATGTCGAATAACTTTGGCGTTTAAGGACGGAATTGGCTGAAATTTTCAGGAAAATGGAACATTTTGTTTCTGAGCAGCCCCATAAAATTCGGGGGGGGGGTTTCGTCAAGGGAGGGCTGAGAAAAAAGGGGGGGTCCCAAAACGCGTTTTTCCAATGCAATTTTTCATAGGGCGGTTGGCCTCACTTTTAGCTCGAACGGCTAAATGGATTTCCACGAAACTTGGCAAAATTGGAGGGACTGGTAGCCCGATGTGCCTTTGCTAGGTCTCAATATATGTGTTCCAGTGGATTTTGAGAAATTAACGTTCAAAAAAATATATATATCTGTAAGCGCGCTCCAGGCAGCGCCCCGGTTCGCGTACCTGACGCGTAACGGAACTTCGCGAAGCGAAGCTGATTGGCTCTCCGGTGTCTGTCAACATTCTAAACAGTCCGGAGCGGCCGCCATCTTGTCTCTCGGTAGGATCGAGAGACAAGAGGAGGCCAAAACAAAGGGGTAAATGACCATAAGGGGGCATAGCAGATCCTCCCTGACACCCTAGGTTTGATGTGGAGGCTTTAAAAGGGCCCCGTGGGGGAAAAGAAAAAAAAATTCATTTTTTTGCGTGGGGAGCGCCCGGTACGCTCACCGGGAAGCGGTCCGGGGACCGTATTATAATGAAAAAAGAATGATAGACTTTTTAAATATTGTATGTTTATTGATTGTTCGTTTTGTTGTTTTTTTTGTTTTTTTTTATTTGATTATTAAATATACATTTATTTTTCTGATTCTTTTTCAAAATTTAATAGAACGTCTAACATTTGACTGTCCGATATGTCTTCTTTTTGACTGAACATAACTTCCCACATTTGACCGTCCTCATATTGAAGTAAGAAATCCACAGATTCTACACATTGTAGAAGTTCATGGTCTCGTGATTCATCCATGAATCCCAAGTCAATGGGTTCAATGATTTCCTCATTGTTCATCTCTAGGACAATTTCAAAGGAAACGTTCTGTTCTCCTTCCATTTTTGTGCTGAAATTTGCATAAAAAATAAATATATCAGTAGAGATAGGGCACTGTTGGGTTTAAGTTCAGACAGGTACTTTTCAGGCGTGAAGTAGTACTATTAAAAAGTGCCTGTGAAAAAGCCTAAGTAAATTCATAATTATACCACAGAAACCTAAATCAATCCATAATTATAATAAACGAGCCTTTCTCAATGTCTAACTCTAACAGAGGGATAGTATATAACTATCTGAAAATGTTTTCAACTTTATAAAATAACATCTTACCTTTTAAAAACAAGTTTAAGTTGTCAGTGAAAATGATCTTGCAATGTAGTTCAGGAAGTAGTAGTCAAAATGGCTGTGTTTCTCTCTCTTTCTTTATATATATTCAGGTACATAACCAATCAAATGTCAGGTAAAAAAAGTAGAAAATGAAAGTAACATTTTAATTGGTTGTTAATTCCAACACTTCAGATGTGTTTTGTGAAGTAATTTACCTCAGGGTATTTAGAGAGGTCTACAGGCTAAATGGCTAAATGGAATTCCAACCAAATTTGTGAAAATGGTAGGGATTGGTATGTAGTATGAGCTAATCTATATTTGGTGAAAGTGTCTCCAGTGGTTTTTCTGTATATTACTTTCCCACCTTTTTTGAGCAAGCGCTTCCCGGGGCGCGCCCCGGTACGCGAACCGGCAGCGTTACGGGAGTCCTCCATTTTGTGTTTCGGTAGAATTGAGATACAAGATGGAGGGCAAATAATGTTCAGAATGGGTAGAAGGGGGCACGGTAGACGTATCCTGACTCCCTAGGCTTTCTGAGGGTGGCTGAGGAGGCCCATATGTGCGAAAAAAACACATTTTTTTCCAAATTTTCGCGCGGTTAGCGTCCGGTGCGCGTACCGGGTAGCGCTCCGGGGAGCGTACTTTGGTGAAAATTAGTGAGAAAAGTTAGAGTAAAATAATAATTGTGAGTGATCAGATGTAGGGTAGCTCTGAAAAGAGCTTTTGGGTCCTGTGGCTGATGTAGGTACCTACAAGTAGGTACCAATGCACAGTCTTAAATTGAGGATGAAAATTCTCCATCTGCTCTGTAGATATCTTGCATGTAGTAACGCAAGTTATTGTTGTAGATGGAGCCCATTCCATGGTCTCTCATGTAAGCTGAAACAGATTTATTTACATGCTTCCTCGATTTCTCAATTTGTGGACAAAATTGGTTTGACCACCTCCATTTCTGTCTTTGGCATATATTTGAATATACCAAGGCAGTTTGAGGAAATAGTGCCATCAATTGCTAAAGGGTGTCCTTTAAAAGCATTTCCAGACCTACCCCAGTCAAAGTGCCTAGTCATTTCCTCCACAGTGCACAATTAACAGGTCAGGTTTTGGCAAATGCAAAAAGGTTTTCACCAATGGTATCAATTGGTGACATCTTAATCCTCTGTGGCCAATCCAGTTGATTTCCACATTTTGTAAATTGAGGTTTTGTAAATTTCTGTTATCAGCATACCTTTGAGCCCAGTGGATATAACTATGTCCAACAATCCAAACAGAAAACATGGTGAGAGGAGGTTCTGCTGCAGTCAGATGAAGTGTGGTAATGAAATGGCAGTTAAAACAGTAGGAGTATGTAATGAAAAAAACTGTGGAGTTTCTGTGGTAATTAATCAGTAGCAGTGATTGGTGGATTTTGATTGCTGAAAACAGAAAGTTAGGGTGCATGGATGAGTTCTTTGAAAGATGTAATTTGAATGGTCAAGAAAAAATCATTTTATGAAAGATTGCAATGGATACGCAGGTGTACTGAGAGTTCAGAGTTCAATTGAAACATTGTTGTGTGAACTTGCAAACATGAGAGGTCTTTCAGGAGGTGGTTGCTATGGAAAAAAGGCAGAAAGGGCAGAGGGGGGAAGGGTGTTGATTTGAAAAAAGTGAGGGAAGAGTTTTGATTGGGTGACATGAGAGATATGTGTGATGAATTACAGCATTTCTGTGCCATTGTTGGTTGCAGCCTCTGGAGTGCATACCTTTTGCTCTGCTGAAGACAAATTGGTGTGTGTCTGAGACTGTTTTGAAACTCAAAAAGTATTTGCTAAGGTGAGAAAAAAATCATTTAATTTAGATAGAGAATAGTATGCTTTAAGGAGAAATTTATGAAGAAAGTTGTGTATTTAAAATGTTGCTTTGTTTCATAGGTTGCTTGGGGCATATTTACAAGGCCTTTGAGTCCCTTTGATGTTATTTTCCCCATTTTAATTTAAGTCATTTCCCCGTGGTGCAAGGTCCTTGTAAATACGCCCCCATGTGTGCTTGGCAAATTTAGATTTTGTTTCTTTGAGTTACATAGCCATGTTAAAAGTGATGGAAAAATGGTGCAAGGGCCTTCAAAATACGCTTTCATGTGTGTTAGGGCATTTTAAGTCACTTCCCCTTGAATGTAGTTGAATTACTGCTTTAGTGGATGTGTTTAAAAACGTTTATTGAAGTCTTTTAAGTTTCTTGATATGTACTGCTAAAGTTTCATAGGCTGCTTGGGGCATATTTACAAGGCCCTTGAGTCCCTTTGATGTTATTTTCCCCATTTTAATTTAAGTCATTTCCCCGTGGTGCAAGGTCCTTGTAAATACGCCCCCATGTGTGCTTGGCAAATTTAGATTTTGTTTCTTTGAGTTACATAGCCATGGTAAAAGTGATGGGAAAATGGTTTAAGGGCCTTCAAAATACGCTTTCATGTGTGTTAGGGCATTTTAAGTCACTTCCCCATGAATGTAGTTGAATAACTGCTTTACTTGATGTGTTTAAAAACGTTTATTGAAGTCATTTAAGTTTCTTGATATGTTCTGCTAGAGTTTCATAGGTTGCTTGGGGCATATTTACAAGGTCTTTGAGTCCCTTTGATTTTATTTTTCCCATTTTAATTTAAGACATTTCCCCGTGGTGCAAGGTCCTTGTAAATACGCCCCCATGTGTGCTTGGCAAATTTAGATTTTGTTTCTTTGAGTTACATAGCCATGTTAAAAGTGATGCAAAAATGGTTTAAGGGCCTTCAAAATACGCTTTCATGTGTGTTAGGGCATTTTAAGTCACTTCCCCATGAATGTAGTTGAATAACTGCTTTACTTGAAGTGTTTAAAAACGTTTATTGAAGTCATTTAAGTTTCTTTATATGTACTGCTAGAGTTTCATAGGCTGCTTGGGGCATATTTAAAAGGCCTTTGAGTCCCTTCGATGTTATTTTCCCCAATTTAATTTAAGTTATTTCCCTGTGGTGTAAGGTCCTTGTAAATACGCCCCCATGTGTGCTTGGCTAATTTAAGTACTGATAGGATGTGCTTCTACACAGGACCTGTGTTGTGTTTTCAAATTATGACCAGAAAATCGTTTTAAAAAAAAAAAAAAACTTTTCACATTTATGAGAAGGTCATATTTTGTGTGCTTCTTTAAATAAATATTGAACTGAGAAATATTAAACTGAGGCTTCTGTAAGTGTCAAAGGAGGTGAGTAATGTACATTGCTCTGTTGGATACAGTCCTCATCCTCTGCGTACTCTTGGATATGCTAGACTAAATCTGCTCACTGAGATAACTAAGCTGAGGAAACACAGGTTATGTGATTCTGAAATGAGGAAAAGAAATTCCACATTTTTCAATTACATCACCTGTGTTTCCTAACTTTACGAATCACATTGTGCAGATGAGGTTTAGGCCTGTCCACGGACACAGAAGAGGTCTGGCCTTTGTTCAACAGTGAAGTGGACATGACTCACTTCATTGGTAGGCCTGCACATGTATTATCTCCTCTGTACTCTTCAACAAGCCTATATTTCATCTGCAACCCTGAGTAGGCCTCACCTCAAACAAACCTCTGGATAGGCCACACCTTATCGTCATCCTGAATCAATCATTTAAAATGTTAGGGGCAGATTTATGATGGCCGTGTGCCTCTTTTGCGCCACTGTGCGTCACTTTTGTGACGCAGCGGCGGTGCAAAAGATTTGATATGTTGCGACATATTTACAACTTGATGCATCTAGGCAGATGTGTCATGCTGTAAAGTCCTGTGCCACATGAAACCGATGCAGCAGTGATGCAAAAGATGCACCATGTTGCAAGACAGGCCTCACTTCATCTCCAACAAGATACCGTCAGTTTAAACTGTAAACATTTAGGACTGTGTAGGGGGCATGGAGAAGCTGAATCTTCTGTAAATGTCAAAATTGTTGTATACAGTGCTCAACTTCTGTGTACTCTTTGATATGCTAGACTCCATCTGCACAATGAGATACCTAAGCAAAGGAAACACAGGTGATGTGATTGTGAAATGAGGAAAAGAAATTCCACATTTTTCAATTACATCACCTGTGTTTCCTAACTTTACGAATCACATTTTGCAGATGAGGTTTAGGCCTGTCCACGGACACAGACGAGGTCTGGCCTTTGTTCAAGAGTGAAGTGGACATGACTCACTTCATTGGTAGGCCTGCACATGTATTATCTCCTCTGTACCCTTCAACAAGCCTAAATTTCATCTGCAACCCTGAGTAGGCCTCACCTCAAACAAACCTCTGGATAGGCCACACCTTATCATCATCCTGAATCAATCATTTAAAATGTTAGGGACAGATTTTTGATAGCCGTGTGCCTCTTTTGCGCCACTGTGCGTCACTTTTGTGACGCAGCGGCGGTGCAAAAGATTTGATATGTTGCGACATATTTACAACTTGATGCATCTAGGCAGATGTGTCATGCTGTAAAGTCCTGTGCCACATGAAACCTGCGTCAGATTTCATGTGAGCGTTTTGTTGTAGGGTGGCCAGTCATTTGCATGAAAGCCCTGTAAAACTAACACAGTAAAATTAAGAAGATTTCACTGAGTCACATTTATGGCATTGCTGAATCAAATCCTTACGCCTGTTTGAAACAGGCATAAGGAGTGATGCACCATGCAATGTGTGGCTTGCCCCTGTGCATTGCAGTAGACATGTCGCGCTTACGACGTGATTCGTGCAATGCGCCGTTTTTGTGGAACAGATGCGTGACGCATCTGTGATGTTTTTGCTCAATGGTGCTCTGCATTGTAAATGCGGCACATCATGGGTGGCAGAGCAGTGGCGCACGTTAACTGGTGCATCCCTGGGGATGCGCCAGTTAACATAAATCTGCCCCTTTAAATTTAAGTATTAGCAGGGGACACAGTGTTGGTGAGGCTTATCCAAGGTTAAGAAGAGATGAGTCCTGTTCACTGAAAAATTGGATATAGGCCTCACCTCCTCATCATCGCTGGACATGGTTAAATAATATCTGCAAAATTTTACTCTTGTTAAACAATTTTACAATTATAGTCTCTGAGATTTGTCTCTTACTCTGCAACATCTCATTGTTGTTCTCTTTCTTTAAAGATAACGACAACATCAAGCATGAGTGATAATGAGCAATCTGTTGATCTCGATATTATCATTGAAATTGTGATTGAAACATCAGTGGAAGTAGATCCCTTGGATGATTTAAATCCTGAGGATGATGAAGAACATGATGAGGATACCGATTTGTCAGAATTGTATGACATAGGGTGGGAAGCTGACCTGCTTGAGCCTATGGAACTATAAACATTTATTTTTAAAAGTTACTGGAAATGAACAGTAAACATGTAAACCGTTTCATTTAAAATTAAACACAACTTCAAAAACAGCTTGTGTGTAGTGTCTTTAATAAAATAGTCAAATATGCTCATAAAATTAGTTCATATTCACATATAAAAGAGCACAGGTCAAATGTAGAAGCATTCCATTTCTTTGCTACTATTTGTGACTACTAAATTTGCCAATGCACTAAAAAATATTGTATGTAAAATTGACAAGTAGTGTGTTAAATTTTTGACGACTGTTATTGATTTACTGTTTGGTAATAGTGGTTAATAACATTTTTTATTATATTTTACCACAGATTCAACTGCAGATCATTTCAAAAGTACATAATGCCATCTAAAGAACAAAACCGAGAGGCTACAAAACGTCAAAGACAGCAGATTACTAAATGCTTGCAGCAGTCCTCTGCAATAAAAACTCGTCAAGTCACCAAGAAAGCTCCGGGTAAGACAACGAAATCATTCCTAAGAAACATTTGTAGAAAAAAAAGTAGTACTACAGAAAATGTTTTAGTCCAGAAAAAAAGAACCAATTTAAATGGAAAGGAAAGGCCAATCAAAAATGTTACTGCTAGAGCAGGAGATAACTCTGTGCATGGTAGTAGAAGGAAAAATCAGTTTAGGGACATTCGTAGACGAATGTTCCGCAACAGGATAATTGGCAATTTGTTAAAAAATATTAAGAAAGGTCAACAGAAAGTGTTTTTTTATAAGAGAAAAAAAAAGTTGAGAAAATTATTGATCAGGCATTTGAAATTAAGCGAAAGTTATTTATTTTGATAATCAATAGAATTAGGATGCTAAACAAGGCAATTTATGATTTCAAAAGAAATAGTAGATGGAAGAGAACAGTTAATCGTAGTAATTTTTGTGAAGTTTTTTCAGGAGAATGGATGCATAGTTCAAGTTGTGAGGCGTTTTTTAATGAGGAGAGTTATTTCCAGTATAATGATTTGGTGCATGCAGTTGACACCAGTGGTCGAGCTTATGAGGTGAAAGATGGTTGTCCAGTTGAAAAAGAAAAACTTGTGACAACAGAGGCAGAAGTGGTGTTAGGTAATGAGGTTTTAGGAAGACATCCTAAGGGACCAGTGTATACCTGGAAGTGTAGTAGTATTTGCAGTGTGCGACAGGATTCCATCAATTTGCTTTGTGATTTTGTACGGACATTTAATAAGAAAACTTTAAAACAGGAAATGAAGTTGTTGCAAGAATTAGATCCTTGCAGAGTGAGAGAAGTGACTGGTTTGCATGGTCATTCACTGGCTTGTCTTTCCAGGAGAGTATGCCAGAGTGTTTTTCATCATTTCAGGATGCTAGCAGTGCATCATAATAAAGTGAGGAAATTAGTTAGAATGTTGTATTATGCTAAGAGTCCAGCAATTATGCTTAAACAATTATGCACTGCTCTTTTGCATGGTTCTGAAGTAGATGTGAAGAATATTTGTGAAGAAATTGAGTTTTGTTACTTTGCAAGTAAATAGGAGAATGTTGAAATTGACCCAGAAGAAGAAGGTAATGTGGAAGATAGTGTACAGGTTTCCAGTACAGATAATTTTCAGAAAGAAATTGCCACGTTTCAGGTGAAATCAAGTGAGAGGCCTAATTTTACTTGTGTGTGTTGTCGACGCACTTATTATAAGAATCAGACTAAGTTAGTGGATTTATATGCGAAAAGTGAAAGTGAAAATAATAGTGAATGGAAGGATTTTGTAACATACTTGATGGTAGAAAATTGTTTTGATTTGGGATTGGATCAACGTGTGTGTACTTATTGTTGTAACAAATTAAATCAAAACCGGATGCCTGCTAGAGCGGTTCATAATAATCTGGAATTGGTTGAGATTCCTTCTGAATTGAAGGATTTAAATACTTATGAATCTATTTTGATTCAAAGTATCCATCCCTTTCAGGCTATTGTACGAATGGAGCCAAAGACAGGGAAATTGCCTCCATCAGATTTACAGAGAGGATTAAAGGGAAGAGTTGTTTATTTGACTCTAGATTTGAAGAAAAACATTAATACAATTGGAGTAGAGAAAGTGGAAGAGGAACCTCTGGTTATCTTAGCTAATGGGGTTCCACAAAGAGTAAGAAAATCTGGCAAGATTTAGTGGATGTTAGGAAAGTCAAAAAGGCAACATTGTATTTGAAGAAAAACAATAAGTACTACAAGAATGTATATGTTGCAGAAGAGGAAGTAAGTGAAGAAGAGGACAGCGATTTGTGTGCTGGTCAAATTGAGAAAGTAGAAGCCTCTAAAAATGAAGATATATATGAACATTATAGTGTTCATCCTTTGCATTCCAAGGAAGTCATGGGGAATGCTATTGAGTTGTTTCAAATGAAACAAGCCAAAGGAAGTCCCATTAGTGTTTGGGAGGAAAGTTTGGAAGCTCGGTGTTTCCCACAGCTATTTCCAACAGGTCAAGGAGGAAGATATGATGAGCGACCTGATCAAATTCCTGCTTCTGAATACCGGACTTTACGATTGTATGCAGAAGATCCTAGGTTTCGTCAATGCATTCCCTATTTGTTTCATCTACTGTTTAAAAGCGATCTGTCTGGACTGTCATATGGAGTGAACCACATCTTGAAAAGTGGTGTACAGATGAAAAATATCTCGGCAAGTGACTTTATGGATAAAGTCAATGTGCAAGACAGTATTTTGGATTCTCACCTGATTAATCTCATGGCGTGTCAGCGTGGTACTAATGAGTACTAGTACCGTCATCATGGTGATTTAAAATGTATGCTGAGGAACTTAGGAACTCCCACATGGTTCCTCACTCTCAGCTGTGCCGAGTATGGCTGGGAAGATTTACTTGAATTTCTACGAGAGGCAAATGGAAACATTGAAAATATCGAATTCAAGACACCCGGAGAACTGTGCTCCTTGGATTCAGTGAATGTATGCAGGTACTTCAATCATAGATTTGAAGCTATGATGTCTTTCACCATGAACAAGAAAAATCCACCTCTTGGAGAGGTGTTGGATTTCTTCTGGAGAAAGGAGTACCAAGCAAGAGGTGCTCCTCATATACATATGCTGCTGTGAATCAAAGATGCACCCAATTTTGGAACAGATCCGGATGACTTAGTGATGAGTTTCATAGAACAGTATTCTACATGTGCTGTTCCAAAGGCAAAGGAAGACAAAAGCCTAAGAGAACAAGTTTTACGCTTCCAAAGCCATCGTTGTGCAAAGTACTGTCGTCGTAAATTCAGAAACAAGGACAAGTTCTACACAAAATGTCGTTTCGCCTTTCCACGACCGGTGATTTCTAAAGGAAGAGTGAACAGTTTGATGTCTTCACTGCGACATAAGGTGATGAAGAAATCACCCAAAAATACGTACAATTTGAAAAGGAACGAAGAGTCCAAGTACATCAACGACTACAACCCAGTGATTTTGTCCATGTGGAATGCTAACATGGATATACAGTTTGTGGCTGATAACTGTATGGCTGTGGCTCGGTATGTGACATCTTACATCACCAAAAAAGAAAAGACAGAATTGAAGGATATGTGGGAGGACATTTCCCATGAAAAGAGCCTCAGTAAGAAGTTGTACAGTTTCAGTCTGAAGATGTTGTCGCATCGAGAAATCGGAGCTTACGAATGTTCTGACCGGTTGTCTTCAGCAAGTCTCTATGCCAAATCCAGGAGTATCATTTGGGCGAGTCTTGGTCTTGCTGCAACGCGTAATCGAGTTCTGAAACCTGTACGGGAAATTGAATATTTGGCGGAGAAGGAGCCAAACAGTACAGATATTTTGAAGACCAACATGTTGGATACATATTATCCAAATAGAAGCAGTCACCTCGAGAATGTTTGTCTGTATGAGGTTCTACAAAATTACATATTCAAAAGGAACATCAAAGAAGATATTGATAAAGGAGTGTATGCTGTAATTGGAAGTGAGGGATGTCTGGTCAAGCAAAGAAAATGCCACTTGGTAAACCATTGAAAATTGAGTGGCGAATCTCCTGAAAGAAAAGAGTTTTTCTATTTAGCACTTTTGCAACTTTTCAAGCCTTGGTGTGCAGAAGAGGAACTGCTTGGAGATTTCCTCTGTTACGAAGACTCTTTCAATGCCGCCAAGGAGACCATAGAATGTCCTGTTTTTCCCAAATATCTAGAAATGTTGAATGCGGAAATCGAGCAGGAAGCAACGATTGCAGCCGAGATTGCTAGCGACAGTTCTCAGGACAGTCAGAGTTCTGTTTCATTGAGTCAGGATCCACTAGGAGGACCAGTTATCGAAAATGAAGCTGCCACTGCCATGATTGAAGTGGAAAGAGCCATGGCACATGCTCAGGAGGATGCGGTTAACTTAGAAGACTTGGAAAGACAACTCAACGTTGAGCAGAGGAAAATATATGACGAAGTTACGAACCAAATTGATCATGGATTAAGTCATGAGAAGAAAGAGTGCTCATGTACGTCGTTGAAGCCTGTCCGACTGTACGTGAGTGGAGAAGCGGGAACTGGAAAAAGTTTCCTCATTAAAGCAATTTCATGTTATTTGCAGAAAAGGACTGAGTCATCGCTGTCTTGTGTTGTCACCGCTCCAACTGGACTGGCAGCACATAACATTAAAGGTATTACTTTGCCTCGTCTACTGATGCTGCCAGTGGAGCATGATAACAAATTACAATACCACAAGTTATCTGGAGATGCTTGTTGTGAAGTTTCAAGAGTCTTGAGGAAAATTAAACTTCTTATCATTGACAAAGTAAGCATGGTTTCCAATGTCATGCTTGCCTTTGTGTATTTGAGAATGCAAGAAGTTCTCAAAACAGAGTATGATGTGTTATTTGGTGGCAAACACATCATTGTTTTCGGTGATCTTCTGCAGCTGACACCAGTGAAAGGACAACCTGTGTTCAAAATGCTCACGCATGAAGATACCAGGAAGTGCCTAGGGAGTATTGGCAACGTCAATATATGGTTAAACTTCAATTATGCTGAACTGCGTGAAAATATGCGTCAAACGAAGGATGAAGATTATAAGAATATTCTACAAGATGTTAGAATCGGAAAAGTGACCGAGCATGGGAAAGAAGCTTTACATGCACGATTACTGTCAAATTTGTATCCAGAAGAAGACGTTGTGCCTGAGAATATTTTTCAGAAAATTACTGAGAAGAAATCTGGAATATGTTTGATGCCAACTCTTGCAGAATGTGCCATCTTCAACAACAAAATGTTGCATTTAGAAAACCAAGAGATTGTGAAACTGGAAGCTATTGACAGAGTAGAGCATATGGGAGCAACAATTATTTTGTCTGAGAATTTGAAATCAAAATTGGATTCATTAGAGAAGACTATATCTAAAACTGCTGGTTTTGAAAGGACTCTGAATGTGTGCTTAAATTGCCGAATAATTTTAAGAAGGAATTTACATGTTGAAAGAGGTCTGATAAATGGATCAATGGGTAATGTTGTTGTTTTTGCGAAATACAGAAATAGAGATGGAATTGAATTTTTAAAAATTTAATTTGATGGCATTGAGGAAGTACAGCTAATCGGTCGTTGCTCTGCTAGGTTTTTGCTTGTAAAAGACTTATATGTTCGCAGTAAGCAGTTTCCTGTTTGCTTGGCATATGCGGTGACAATCCATAAATCGCAAGGTTTAAGTGTAGACAGTGCATTGGTGAATATTGGCAGTTCTGTGTTCAAGGAGGGTATGGCATATGTGGCATTGTCACGAGTTAGAACTTTATCGGGATTGTACTTGATTGAGTGTGATGTCACAAACATTTGTGTGGATCTAGATTGTGTTAAGGAATACAATAGGTTAAGAAGAGAGTATGCGCCACATTTGCCTCAATATCCTTTGTTTGAGAAACGTGTGGTAGGCCGGAAACGAAGAAATGTGACCAATAGTAGAGAGGTTGTAGCAAAAAGACGAATAGTCGATGAACCAGAAATTATAAGCAGAAAGAAAAAGGATTTTGTTGAAGATGTTGTTGGTTTTCAATTTGAAAACAGTTCTGGTGTCAACTGCTATGCTAATGTAGTGGTTAATGTTTTGTTTTCTCTAGAAAATTTAAAAGAAGAGATTGTGGTCAATTCGGATCAAAGATTTTGCAGTTTGTTGAATTCTGTGTTAGAGAAATGTAGCACTGATAGAACAAAAATAGAAAGTGTGTCTGAAATTCGAAATCTGTTAGACAAATGTTCAGGTCAAACGCAATTCTCTTAAAATATTCAGCAAGATTGTCAGGAGTTTTTAATGTATATGCTTGATGTATTGCAAGATGAAGGTGTAGATGTAGATCACCTGTTTGGCCTTTCTTATCAATGGCAGCATGACTGCGAGAAATGTAGGGTATCAAGTACTACTAGTGTAGACTCAGAAAAATTTATATATTTAACTTTGCCAGACAGTAAATCAGTGTCCTTTAATAAGCTAGTAAAAGCAGCCGATCACAACATGGAGTGTAGCCAATGTAAGTCTGAAATGTTGTCCACATTATTTATACAAACATATGGCCAGTATGTCATTTTAATGTTCCAACGATGTAGGCCTGATGGAACAAAATTGACAACTTTAATTAAATATTTTGTGGCTTCGCAGTTGTCAATATCAGGAAGGACTTTTGTAACTGTAGCAATTATATATCATGACGGTCCTTCAACAACATCAGGACATTACACAGCTTATTTGAAGTCTAGAAACGGCTGGTCATTCTGCAATGATTCTGTTTTAACTTTAAAAAATAAATTGCCTTTTGACCTTAAAAATTCTTACCTGGTGTTTTTACAACCAAAATTTTAGGGAAAGAATCTAGGGATTTGCTCTGAGGAATTTCAAGAGGTTCTAATGGCTCCTACACTATTTGGCCTTGAGGATAAGTGTAGTACAGAGTCAAAAGTTATTTTTCAGTTTTAAGTAGTTCCTGAAAAAAAAGAAGGTTTTCTTACAGAAAGTGGTGGGCACGGATTAGTTAAAGGACAACAGAGTATTTCCCAAAGCAAACGGTGTTCTTACCATAACACTTGACGTCATGGAAAAATAACTGCACTTTGAATGAGTTCAGAAAAACTGTTTCTTTTAATAAGCTAATTCAAGCGGCGAATCAAAACATGGAGTAGAGGTAATGTAAGTCTGCAATGCTGTCGACATATTTTGAACAAACTTTTGGTTATAATGTCATTTAAAAATTCCAACTATATAAACCTGATGAAAATAAGTTTTCAACTTTAATTTCAAATGTTGTGGCTACACACTCGTTGATTTTAGGAAAAAAATTCTAACTGCAGCTATTATATGACATGATGGTCCTTTGACAACATCCTATTATTACACATCTTATTAAAAATATTCTTACTTTCTGTTTTCAGAAGAAAGAATTTAGGGTAGGTAACTGGCCTATAATGATTCTAGGGGTTGATATAATTTTATGTACTGTTTTAAATTGCTTTGTGATTAAAAGTGATGTAGATAATTAAATAATTGTAGTAGTCATAGAGGTAGTGTAAGTCTGCTTCATAGTAAGCAGTATCAGTGTCATAGGAAATGTAGAACATGAGTGAGCAAGAAGGGTGAGATATTACTAGTACAGGATTGTGAAAGTGATCTTGAACGTTTTCTTTCTGAAAGTTGCGGAAAAAGAAAATGACGGGATTTGCTTAGAAGAATTCCAAGAGTTATAAATGGCTCTTACACGATTTGGCCTTGTGGAAAAGTGTGGTAGAGAGCGAGAAGTCATTTATTGTATGTAACATATTTGTCAAAACGATGGAGCTTTTCTTTCAGAAAGTGGCGGGCTGAAAATAATAACAGCACAACAGAGTGCAAGCTGTTCATAGGATATCCTTCGATGTCATGGAAAGTAAGTTCATTTTAAGGAGTTCTGATTTTTGATTGGTTATGTTATATGGGTTTTTTAAACACAATCATTTTGATTGTGTTTTTTTTCCCCGCTGTTATATGATGAATACCTTCAAGTCACTGTTTTTAGTGAAATTTGATATATTCTGAGAACAGCAAAAATAAACCATTTAACATGTATAATTAATTCTGTACTTTTTGTATTTATGATATACATTTAGAACTGTGTAGGAGGCATGGAGAAGCTGAGGCTTCTGTAAGTGTCAAAGTTGTTGCATGCAGTACTCACCTTCTGCGTAGTCTTTCATATGATAGACTACATCTGCACAATGAGATACCTAAGCAAAGAAAACACAGGTGATGTGATTGTGGAGTGAGCAAAAAAAAAAATTGCACGTTTTTCAATTACATTACCTGTGTTTCCTAACATTACGCATCACATTGTGTAGATGAGGTTTAGGCCTGTTCCAGGAGACAGAGGAGGTCTGACGTTTGTTCAAGAGTGCAGTGGACATGACTCACTTCGTTGGTAGGCCTGCACATGTATTATCTCCTCTGTACTCTTCAACAAGCCTAAATTTCATCTGCAACCCTGAGTAGGACTCACCTGAAACAAATCTGTGGATAGGCCACACCTTATCAGCATCTAGAAACAATCATTTAAAATGTTAAGGGCAGATTTATGATGGCCGTGCGCCTCTTTTGCGCCGCTGTTCCGTCACTTTTGTGACGCAGCAGCAGTGTAAAGATGCACCATGTTGCAAGATAGGCCTCACTTCATCTCCAACAAGATACCGTCAGTTTAAAATGTATATAATTAGGACTGTGTAGGGGGCATGGAGAAGCTGAGGCTTCAGTAAGTGTCAAAGTTGTTGCATGCAGTGCTGAACTTCTGCGTACTCTTTCATATGCTGGACTACATCTGCACAATGAGATACCTAAGCAAAGGAAACACAAGTGATGTGATTGTGAAATGAGCAAAAGAAATTGCACGTTTTTCAATTACATCACCTGTGTTTCCTAACATTACGAATCACATTGTGCAGATCAGGTTTAGGCCTGTCCAGGGAGACAGAGGAGGTCTGGCCTTTGTTAAAGAGTGCAGTGGACATGACTCACTTCATTGGTAGGCATGCACATGTATTATCTCCTCTGTACTCTTCAACAAGTCTAAATTTCATCTGTAACCCTGAGTAGGCCTCACCTCAAACAAACCCCTGGATAGGCCACACCTTATCGGCATCCTGAATCAATCATTTAAAATGTATGGGGCAGATTTATGATGGCCGTGCGCCTCTTTTGTGCCGCTGTTGCATCACTTATGTGATGCAGCAGTGATGCAAAAGATGCACCATGTTGCAAGATAGGCCTCACTTCATCTGCAACAAGATACTGTTAGTTTAAAATGTATATATTTAGGACTGTGTAGGGGGCATGGAGAAGTAGAGGCTTCTGTAAGTGTCAAAGTTGTTGAAAAACTGTTTGTCCTTCAATCTTTTCCCTTGTCTTTTCTAATTTTTAAATACATGTTTTAATATTTTTCAAATTTTTGTTCTTTCTTTCACAGATTGAAAGTATAAAAATAACAAGTGACTAAGTTAACGACAATTATAAGGTAAATGTTTTGTACTCTTTTCATTACATTTCTATCACATTTAACTTCTATTAGTTCCACTGCTTCATTTCTTTAACCCTCAGTTTCCTGCCTTTGCTACTTCTCTCATTTCTTTCTCTATTACTTACTTACTCTACTCCTTCCACTCCTTTTCTCAGTCCCTCTGTTCTCATAGTTCCTCACTCCTGTTCACTCACTCCGTCTCTATTACTCTCACTGTCTCTGACTTATCACTCTTTCACTAATAGTTCATTATGCTTTCTCCCTGTAGTTCAAGCACACTAAGGGGCATATTATCAACACAGGCAATAAAATTATCGCTGCTTTTATCGCCAGAAAACTGCCGCAAAAGCGGCTTTAGCTGCAGTTTTCTGCCGCAAAAGCGGCTTTAGCGGCAGATTTCTGCCGATAAAAGCAGTGATTATCGGCAGAAAACTGCCGCAAAAGCGGCTTTAGCGACAGTTTTCTGCCACAAAAGCGTCTTTAGCGGCAGATTTCTGCCGATAAAAGCAGCGATAATTTTATCACCTATGTTGATAATATGCCCCTATGGTATTTACATTTCTTTGCTGTTTCAATCATTCCTTTTCTGTTACTTCTTCTTTTCTGCTTTCTGTTTTTTCTCTCTGTTATTCCACATGTTTTAATCTTATTTTGAACATTCACTCACATTCTCTAAGAAACTCTTGTTTATTATTCTTCTACTCTCCTTTTTTTCTTTCACTTCCTTATCTATTTTGTTTTTCACAATTATACCCTCTTCCATCTTTTCTTCGGTAAATAGATCTATTAAACAGTATCTCTGTGTTACTCCCTATAGCTGTCTTTCTTTTAACATTACTCTCTGTTTCCTTCCCTTATACTTACTCTTCTTTTTTTTTTTAAACATTTTTTGTTTCGCTTCCGGTTCGCGTACCGGTGAGCGAACCGGGAAGCGAACCAAAAGAAATAGAGGTTGCCAGAGTGCTAAACATTCTAGCAATTTTTTTATAAAGGGGAGGTAGTTCTGAAAAGAACTTTTTTTTAAATTATTTTTGTTGTTTTATATTTTTTTATTATTTTTCTGAACATTTATTTACTTTTTTTGTATTTTTTGAATGGTTTTATATTTTTTAGTTTTTTTTGGGGGGGGGAACAAAAACGATTCATTGTAAAGGGCTCAACAGGAGCAACAAAAAAAAGAATTTATTCTCTGGGGTGTTTCGGACAATCATAATTATCAATTGCTAAGTTGATTAAATTGATGCTACTTTCTCTGTAGCAAATCAACTGACCGCAACGCACGCACACTTGTTTGATTGTCCCGAACCTCATCTGTATATTTGGGACCATGTCCCTCGCCTCTGGTCCCGTCACTTCCTCTACATTTGATCTTCGGGCCACAGGAGGGGGGTTGTCCTGCATGTCACGTAGCTGCGCAGCACTGTAGTTGATAGGATGCCACCTCTCCATACGGCGATGCATCGTATAATTGCCATAACTGTATTTTTTATTTGTCCCTCTGGACAGATCTTTCTTGCACATAAGGCAAGTTACATACCAGGCATTCACTTTTTTGTGGCCCCGGGGATATTTAAAAAATTGCAAAATGAAACTCTCTTTGACACGGGACGTCCTAGGCTCTTCTTCCAAAAACTGCCTCCTCTCTTGCTCCTCTTCCTCTTCTTCCTCTTCTTCCTCCTCTTGATTGAGGATTACCTGAGGAGGTGGTCCTCTCTTCCTAGGAGGTGGTGGTGGTGGTGGGGGTGCACCAGCTAAAGCTACAACACTTGCCATTGCTAAGTGATGAAAAAAGGTCTTCCTCTCACAAAGATGAAAGTCAGAGTGAGGAAACAAGGAGGGGTTTTCATCATTTGGGAAAAAAAATTGTTCTGAACCAATGAAAAGTGTTATTTTTAGGTCACATGACCTAGCCTTACATCATTAGGAAACCAAAAGTGAAATGAACCAATGAAAAGTGTTATTAACAAGTCACATGACCTGTTAAGCTTACGTTACGCGCTCCGCGCCGTGTCCCGGATCGCTTCCGGGAAGCTGCGCTTCGCGCCTCGCTTCGCGTACCGAAGCACTTCCGGGTGCGCTAACGCGACGCATCATATGACGCATTACGCGACAACGCGATACTTCGCGATTACGCGACGCGTCACGATGTTGTTTTCTAATGCGGCAGTTGCGCAAACGGAACGTTTATCGGTTCGCGGACCGGGTCGCGGCAGCAAATTGAGCTAACGGGAAGCTACCCGGTTCGCGGACCGGGACCGAAACAAAAAAAAATTATAAAAAAAAATACATTAAAAAATTGTATATAAAATATATTTTTCGATTTAAAGAAGAATACATTTTAAAGCTTTTGATATTTACTATTAAAAAACCATTGAAATTCACTGAAAAAACCATAGGTTATAGACCATATATAGTTAGGAATTAGCATTTACAAAACCTTGAAAATTCACTGAAAAAACCATAGGTTATAGACCATATATAGTTATAGACCATATATAGTTAGGAATTAGCATTTACAAAAGCTTATTTTACTCACACAAAACCATTGAAATTCCATATATAGTTAGTTGCACTAACTATATATCGCGCACCCGCAATCCACTGCTGATGATGTCACATATTACATCATTCATGACATGGTCAGTGACATCACTGATGACATCACTGATGACATCTCAAATGACATCACTGATGACATCACTGATGACATCTCAAATGACATCACTGATGCAGTTGAGGGGAAACTTTATTTAAATGTTCCCTCTCCGAATCATTGGTTGGCTGCCTAACGATCACGTGAATAAGTACGTCATTAGTGGATAGGCGGGGGAAATCCACCCAATAGCTGAAGGAACATCGAACCCACAGCGAAGTTCTATAATCCATCCTTATGACTTTAGTATGCACTCCTCTTAAAGGAATTGCTATATTAAATATCCCGTGATAAATGAGCTCAGAAATTCTCACCCGTTATTCATGATATTCCATGGGTGAGACTTGTTGAAACTATAGGTTTTTTGTCTAATTCTCAATTACTAGAGTCATGAATTGATTGGTGCCGGATATGTATTTTTTGTGTATAATCAACTGTTATTTTTTGCTTTTTTATTAAATATTATATGTTTATAACCTAGGTTATTTTGTGGCTTTTCCTGAAGAAGGCGCTGGTCGCCGAAACGCGCGTCGAGAAGATACTGCATTGTGCCACATTTTTTATATTGCATTTTATTAAATTTTGTGATTTGTATATATATTATTGTGTATGTATTGTATGCCCCTATTAGGGCCATTTTTAACTTTTGTTGTTATTAAATGTTTGATTTTAATTTACTCCACAAATTGATGTTATGTAAATAAAACATTCTGGTACCATAACTCTGAGAATGGCCTTTAGCCTTTAACCTTTTTTCTGTGTTACAAGCTATCACAGTTGCCTAGATGTTTATTTTCACACATGATTTTACCCTGGTCTAGGAATTGTTTATTCTTTATTGTTCAGGGGGCCTTTATTTGATTCACTATATATCCTCCCTCCCAAGTCAGGTGGCGCACAGGATTCGGCGGACCACACGAGCCGAATTAAAGTGTAATTCAATATTTGCCTCAAAGCAAGAAAATTGCGCACTCGGGAATCTGTTTCAGCAAAGATGGTTTATTTTCAGTTTACACGCTACGCGTTTCGACACGCCTTGTGTCTTGATCACACGTGAACCACCCAGGTCAGTATGGCTTTTTATGCACAAAAGGTAAACATAGAAGAGGTAACTTAGAAGTAAAAGTACACATTTCAATGCATCAATAAAGGTACCATCTTGTAGTGGAGTACTCATAAATAAAAAGCTTGTACTTCAGTAAAGAACAGTTGCTTTCAATGGCCCCCTCATTATTATCCATGCATATAATTTACATAGTAAGAAGAGCAATTGTCCGTATTTACAAGGAATTGAATTCAAAAGTCAATAAAAAAATCAACATTTAACTTATTTAGCTCAAATAGTAGGCACTTGAGCTAAATAAGTTAAATGTTGATTTTATGACTTAATTTCCTTCCCACCCTACCCTAGACCCCTACTAACCAACAACCCCCAACTAAAATACAACTAAAATAAATCAGTATTTCATAATGCACATAATTAATAATCAATCCAATGATTAATAGTAAATTATTTATCAAGTGTTAATTTATTATCACTTAATTACCTTCCCACCTTATACTCCTACAAATCCACTAGTTCACACCTAAAATATATCATTATCAATCACCTACTCACATAAAAATAAAAAATTAATTAATGGTTAATTATTACTTAACTTCCCACCCTATTCTCCTGCAAACCTAACAATGTTACACACCAATATAAATTGAAATTAGCAAATAAATTACAAATAAATTCTAACTCACTCAGAATTACAAACTATATTTAAAAACATTAATAACAATTATACAAACTATAGTAGCACATAAAATTAATACATGAACTAAAACACATTAAAAATATTTTTAAAACTGTATTTTTTAAATCATATTATTGAAAACGATATTAACAACAACAATAGTCTTCACGTTATTACTTATCTGAAAAAATTATATTATTGACAAAGATATTTCTGTATCACAATATTTTTGTATCAGGATATTGCTATCTGTTATTTCTCTCTTTTGATATTCATAACTTGATATTTTGTCCAAATACCGGTCTTCCAGACAGAAAATGGACAGTGACGCAGCCAGAAGAAAAGCCATGACTTCAGATGGAGAACCAGAAGGGTCTGAAGACGAACTTTAGAATTTTCAGCCACCCTTCTGTGCTCACTGTACCTGTTTTTGTGGATTCTAGAAAGCTGATGGTGCAGGTTGACGCACCCTACCCTCTTCCAAATAATAGTTAATTTATTTTACTCATTTCTGCCCAGGCTCTCCTTTCTTATATTTTTATTTTCATTGCTTTCTTATCTTGTTTTTATCCCATCTTTCTGTTTCCCCTTTCATTCTTCTTCTTTTCCTCAATTATTTGTATTTTTCATACTACTTCTTTGTTTCTCAACTTATTTTTTTCTTTCCATTTTTCTGCGTTGTGCATTCTTTTTCAGTTATTTATACTGTCTTTATTTTACCCTATTTGTACCATCTCTACCTCTACATTTTTTCTTTTCTACCACTTTCACCTTCTTTGTTTCTTTCTTTTTTCTTTCTTCCTGCCTTTCATTGTCTTTATTATTCCATTTTTCACACTACTTTTCTTTCTCTATTTGAATATTCTTCACCTTTGTTTCTTTCAATAATGTTCCTTTCCTACAGTCTGTCTCTTTTCCTCACCTTTTTGTCTTTCTCCATTTATTTTTCCTTACTCCCCTCTTTTATCCACGTCTTTCTTTCTCTTCTTATTTCCTTCCTTTCTTTCAATCTTTTTTCTCCATCTTCAGCTATTATCATCTGTTATTCTTTCTCTTCTTATATCTATGTATTGTACCTTTTGAATTCTTATTTTGCTTACTTCCTCCCCTAATGTCCTTTTCTGTGTGCCTCTCCTTATTTCTGTTGCTTTCTTCTTCTTTCCTATTTTCTTTTATAGCTACTCTGTTTTCCCTTTCTATTTCTCGTTTTTCTCTTTCCTTATTTTCCATATATTTCTTATTTTCTTTCTTTCGTCCTTTTCACTTTCATGTTCATCTTTATTTCTTTTTCTATTACTTCCAGTCACATGTTTCCTCTCCTTTCATTCATTTCTTTCACAGTTTTTTTTCTTGTTTGTTACTCTTTCTTTTTCATCTTACTTTCACTTTCTTCCTTCATTATTTCGTTTCTTTCTTTCATCTCTTTCCTTCACTATCATTCTCTGCTTCTTTCTTTCTCCCTTTCCTTTTTTTCTTCTGCTTTCATTCTTTCCCTTTTCTGTCTTCCTCTCCTCTTCTCCGTTTTTGTCTCCCACAGTCTCTGTTTGTCTTTCTCTCTCTATATTACTCTCTTTTTCTGTCACAAGAGCAAAGGGATTAAATTGAAGCTATGGGACCCAAATGTAAACTTTTGTTTCGCAGCTCCTGTGGCAATAATGCTGTATGATCCCTGTAGCAGGACTATGGCACTCTATGGCCAGTGCTCGAGTGATTTGGCCTGTGTGTACATTTATCAAATCCCTAAATTAGGTTGCTCATGATAGTTTTCCATTATCAGAAGTAGGTCTCAGTATAAAAAAAATGTTTGAGACCACTACTATCAGCAATAAAAGAATAATGCCAAACAAAAAGAATTTAATAATTTTTAAGGCAATCCTATGTATGCTAGGATGTCATCACAAGTGTGCTATAGTAACCAAACATTTCTTTAAAGTTGCAATATCCGAAAACTAGCTTTGATGTATTTATTTATCTCGTAGAAAACGAGCACAATTAATTGCAGTAGTAAATGTGTACATGTAAACGTTCATTTTGAAAACACACCCCTCAGATTTATTAAGTACATTTCAAGCAATAGTATCTAATTTGACAACCATATTAAAGACTGCAAGCTGTTGCTGCTGACTCGAGAGGGACATATTTTAACGACTTTAGGTACTGATGCGATCGGAGAAACCAGACATATTGGAATTGCCAATGCTTGTTGGTTGGTTACATCTTGCATCATGACGGCATTTTTGGAAATACTGTTATGGTATAGTGTTTCCCAAGATTTATGATGGCACACAGAGACCAAACACGGTACTGCTACAAGATATAGTTTTCACCTTACAAATTTTGTCTAATACTAGTTAGTCCAATTCATGAAGAAGAAGTACCTCTTCTAGGTGAAAGCAGAAGTGAGTGACTGGAGTCTCCGGTGAGTGAGGACTATACTTTGTGGTCAACGCCCACTTACTGTCTATTCCATTGTTTCTCTGCATGATAAACCTTGTTGCTCTATTTACAGTCACTTTTTTTTGGGAGGTTTTTATCATGCTTGTTTTTTATAGCTTGGTTTTTTTCCACTCCTTTGGATTTCCCATTTAGTGGCTTTTCTGTAGCTAACCTCTAGCTTCATACCACTTGTCTTCCTCAATGGTATTTCAAAAGGTCTGTGGAAGGTCACCATTATGATCATGCCAGGCACGAACATGACTACATTGTAGAAAACAAATTTAAATATAACGGTACTATGTATGTTTCCAGAATATCATAACCAAAATATTGCTAGACTGAATTATTCTGCACTATTTACACTTTATAAAAACTATCGCCTTGTCAAAGTTAATACACAAAAATCACATCCTTGTGATATTTTTTTTTTAAACAATATGCAAAACACTGTGGGCCAGATTCACAGAACTAACTTAAGACAAAGTCCTAAACTTACTACCATTTACTCATTTTGGTATTCACAGAAGGCACTTTCTCATCAGTAGTAAGTTTAGGATTTTGTCTTAAGTTAGTTCTGTGAATCGGGCCCTGTATCTCTTTCAGACAATTGTTTGCTCACAGTATTCTGACGTACAACAAAAAGTAACGTCTATTCACCCAAAAATGTGCACAGTAGTTTATTTCCATTTCATCAAATACATATCACACTTTTCATTCAATTTTGCAATTTTTAACTGGTGATGAAATATAAAAAAACATCTAGGGCCAGGGGACCTCTTTTACGATATTTTGGCGCACGGTAGCGCATCAAACCTTCCTGCTGTGCTGCCGTGCGTCAAAATAAGAGGGCAGGAACGTGCTATATCTACAAGATACAGTGGATTCCTGTCCTTCTGCCATGCACTGGTGCACAAACATCAGCAGCGCGCTAATGCAGACATCGTTGTGCCATGGTGCAAGGGTGCTACATTGCAGGGATGAGTGTTGTTGTGCTGTGCGTGTCAAAATATAGTAAATGCGGCCCATGTAAAGCCCCTCTTATGTATAGTAATGTGTGAAAGGGGCCCATATTCACAAGAGCATGAAAATCATGCATGGTGACTTAACGTGGCCTTGTAAATATGGTTAGGCATACTGCTCCACCGGTGCATAAAAAAAAAAGTGAAGTACTGGTGGCGCACTGGGCTTATAAATAAGCCTCCTAGAATTTATGAGGTTTGTCACAGAGAGAGTTTCTGGAATTCATTAAAATACGAAAATAGAAATCCAATATGTGACTTTCCCATAGCATAGGTGAAAATGAATACTAATTTCAAGATCAATACATTAATATGATACAATGATTGAGGATGCAATATAATGTTCCTGTCTATTGGACGCAAATGTCTAGTACGCACACTAGAGACTATTGGAAAGCATTTCTTCTGCAGAACGAAGAGGGAAATCAGCCGATAACACGTCTGTTCAGGCATCAAGTCACAAAGCCTAAAAATATCTTTTGTGCTTCACAATAAACTTTTAGAATGAATAACGGCGGGCCCTGGGTCCCCTTTTTTCTTAGCTGTCTATTGTTCTGCTTTCAGAATCATATGTCTATGTGAGAGCGGGTTTGTGAAAATAAATCAACTAGTCTTTTGCCTTTTCTCTCAAGATGGGGAGAAAGTGGTAGCCAACATAGATGAACTAAATAGATTTTCCATGGCTGACATTTAATAAAGCCTTTCCACCTAACTCTAACTAAAGTTGGAAAACTGTCTTTATCCTCTTATTATTGCTCATTGGATTACCTTGGCTCGCCAGTGACCTTTGTTTTCAGTGCACTACTTCTGTGATGAAGGGCAGCGTTTCTATTGCCCTCTCCCGCCACAACGGTGCGAAATGAATGTCGTAAGCCTCATCATATACACGGGATTAAGGGTCTCATCTTAAAATGTAGTCTTCCAGCAAAACAGAAAGATGTGGTGGAATGAAAGGAATGCATATTGCTCTCTGCTTCTCCCGCTCTCTTTCTCTCTCTCTCATCTCCTTCAGCTTTCTGCTCTCCACTACTCGATGCTTAATTTTTTTATTATTATTTTATTAGCAAATTAGTGGAGAAACATTTAAATGTATTCAAAAACTACATTGAGGCAAAATGAAAAACACTGCAATCAGTAATTATCCAGTTCGGCCTATAAAAATATCAAAGTAGCACATTTCAAATACATGATATAGGCATGCCTTGACAGCTGAAGATCATGAAGCATTCGTCTAGGTAGAATATCAGACTAGACAACACGGTTCATTACACCGCATGCATTTACCCCGCGGGCATTACAAGTGTTGTCATTCACAAGTTTTAACATGACGCAGGGCTTTCCAACTAACGCATTTTTGTAAATATAGTATTATATATGTTTGTCTGGGAATATGTGTGTGTCTGTATATGTATATTTCACATAAAAAAAACTAAAACAACGGATAAAATGACATTATTGTTAGGAATTGTAAGCATATCTTACTTTTTATTAACAAAACAATCTTAGAAATTCACTAAACAAACAATGGTTACAGGAACATTATGGTTGGATGAAAATGTCAGATAAACTACATATCCTGTGAAACTAAAAAAACTACTGGAATTCACCAGTTATAATTACCTCAAGTAACTATAACTTGCACCCTAAAGTAACTATAACTTGTGCCCCAGCCAAGCCCAGTGTCAATAATGCGTTTTCAGATATTGCACTGGTGTCATAGAACATGTTATGAATTATGTAATATTTGAGGTACTTAACTGTGCATGGTGAGGGCCTTTGGCTGGGCATTGTGTGGGTTTGTGCTCTGGGTGCACTATTCAACTCCAAGTTGGGCACGCATGCCACCAGCACAATTAAAGTCCATTCATGATGTGGTGCAGGTCAGGCCCTGCGCTCAATCCCATACGGGCACCCAACCCCATGTGCGGCATTGGGTGGAATACACCCAAACCACCACCACTGTGCACAGCAGACTTTAATAGTAGACCCCCAGAAGTATGCAATTATAGCCCTACGATGCCTTCGGGTAGTAATGCGCTTTACAAATCCCACTTTCATTTAATTTCATTTCACTTTGGCACGTAACAATATAAAAAGTGCAATTTTAAGTAAAGCCATCCTTCTGGCTTTTTGTTTTGGTCCGAACACCAAAATATACAGAGGTGGGCCTATTGGCTTTGTCAAGGGTTCAGCTCATCAACATATATAAAGCAGACCTACTGGTTTTGTGAAAAAGTCATCAATAACTATAATCAAACATATATTTTACAAATGTACACTTTACATTGTTTAATAATAGTGATTGTCACAAAATATTTTCATAAAGCATTTTACAAAAACATGAAACATGTCTTTAAATCTTTTTTTTATTTTTCTGGTAACAAATTACCCATAGAGACAAGCACAAATGGTCCCTTCACCCAAGCTGAAGAGCATACATCCTCAGCTTAGGTGCTTAAAAAAAATTGGTAAGCGTTTCTAGAGATGCTGCCCTTGCCGGCTTCCAATGCTAGCTGAAGCTGAATGCTAGCTGAAGCTGGCTCAATTTCTTTGATCCCATCCAGGTGGGAGCAGCTTATTTCTCTGCTCCTGCCTGGTGGCATTCCTGCTTGGGAGAATACGAGCAGGGAATTAAATCTGTAATCCTTGCCTTCCTCCTGGGCCAGTAACAGCCATGTCCCGGGAGAGGCGTTCTCCTGGATACTGCTTTGTTCTGGCCTCAGAGGATGGTGTCCTTGAGAGCTCTCTGGGGTTCAGGGAGGGGGGCTGCATGCATCTCCCTTAAATGTCAAAGCCTGCCAGAGGCATGGGGTCCCCAGGGGCTCTCCGAGGCTCTGCAACAGGGACATACTCATCCCTCTCCTAAATATCAAGGTCGGCCTCAGGGGATGGTGTCCTCAGGGCATCATAGACCCTTGAGGAGGGCGATAGGGGCTATTCTTGAAAAGGATATGAGCTCGCTCAGGGACACTTTGAGGCTCTAGGAGGGCCAAATGCCCCCTCCCCTAAATATCAACATCGGCCCTGGGAATGGGGTCCTCAGGACATTGTAAAGGCTTATAGAGGTAACGAGTGGGGCTTTTTTTAAAGGTTGGGAGCCCACCCTTTTTTATTTTGAATGGGACTGCAGATCCATGGGTCTATAGTACTATTAAAACATTTATATTTTTGGACTAAGTAAGTCCCTCTGTGTCTAGCTTTTCTATGGAAAATTATACTAGGAAAACATGTTTTGGGACCTGCCTCAGCCCAATACACCCACACCATGACATATTTTGGGATAAAAAAATACATATGCATAAGTAGTGTGTGTGTGTGTGTGTGTGTGTATATATATATATATATATATATATAGAGGTCGTTGTTGTACATATTATGAAATGATGTATATAAATTACATCTTGGCCTTTGTACATATGTAAAATATTTTATCAACAATTTTTTAACATTGTACATTTTCTGGCTTTTTATGCGTGGTCATTGAAATGTTTTCCATGTTTACTACTCAGTAGCATAGTACAACCAATCATGTGTACCCTCAAGTTTTCACTTGCACTTTAAAAATAGCCTGTCCCACCCCTAGCGTCATGTGACCAAGGCCTCTGAGCAGGCCGAAACGTTATGCTGGTGGCGATGCATCAAAATTAAATAAAAAAACTTTCTTCACCTGAAGACTGAGTCAGCTTTCGTGTGTCTGGATTGGCGGTGCCCCGGGACATTGGGGTTTGCTGTTTTTTGCTGAACGAGTGCAGCTTAATATATATCCGAAACGTCTTTGACATACCCGCACTGCAATGCAATAAACTGAAGGAAAGATTTCTGTGGTCCGTGTCCGTGAGTTCTTTGTGTGCCCTGGCTGGTTATCCCGGAGCGGGGCGAGACTGCGGAGTACTGAATATATATATATATATATATATATATATATATATATATATATATATATATATATATATATATATATATATATATATATATATATATATATATATATATATATATATATATATATATCCAAACGAGTAGCCTCTGTAGGGGTGCCCTCCCGTAAGGATTATCTCTTAAAACTGAGGGCCGTGGTGAAAGCAGCTCTGCCCTTGCATCAGATATCGTGGCTCAATGTGTTTCAGACTTGCATCCTCTGTCAAGAGCCTCACGCCATGGAAAAAGGCAAACATCAAGTGAGTAACATGCAGATGATTTTATTTCAACAAGCCCTAGTGGGCGTATGTCCTGCCCCAATGGTATTTGTGGGTCTCACTTGTAATCAAAACCCCAGTGGGTTTTTCTGCTTTTTCCTCACATACATGCACTCAATAAAGTGGTGGGCTATGGAAATTGTAAGTGTGTAAGTGTGTAAGTGTTGGGCTATGGAAATGAGTTTGAGTTTGAGTTTAAAACATTTATTGAGCGCACGTACACCTGGCGGTTTCATGGCGCTATGAGGTACTGAGCCCTAGAGGGTAGGGAAGTCGGGGAAGATGAGGAGGGGTGGATTATGAAGGGAAGGCTTGTGGTGAAAAAAGAAAGGTTTTTAGGGCCTTTCGGAAGTGGGAGTATTGAGTGGAAGATCTGAGGTGGGCAGACAGAGAATTCCAAAAGGCGGGGGCAAGTGTGGAGAATTTCGTGCCCCCCAACTTTTTACGTCTGAAGCGTGGGACTGCCAACAGGTGTTGGGAAGATGAACAAAGTTCCCTGGCGGGGCCGTATGCCTTGATTTCCGCAGAGATAAAGGCGGGGGCTGTGCCAGCCTGGGCTTGGAAGGTGATACATCCCATCTTGAACTGGACTCGTTCTCGAATAGGGAGCCAGTGCAGGGACTTTAGGAGAAGCGTAGCGTGATGGAATTTGGCCAAGTTGTAGACCAAGCGGGCCGCCTGGTTTTGAACCAGCTGTAAACGTCGCATGCTATAGGCGGGCATACCGCAATATAGAGCATTTCCATAGTCCAAGCAGCAGACCACCATCGCTAGGACAATGAGTTTAAGGGCAGAGAACGAAAAAAAACGGGAAACTTTGCGGATGGTGCGAAGTGAAAGGAAAGAAGAGGACACCACCGAACTGACCTGGGAGTGCAGGGTGAGTTGGTTATTCAGATTAATCCCTAGCATTTTTACGGAGGAGGAAGGGGATGGAGGGGGACCTAGTGAGGGGGGCCAGAAGAGAGAGGTCCAGGGACTGGAGCAACCACCTGTCAGAATCAACTCGGTCTTGTCTGGATTTAACTTTAGGTGGTTGTAATTCATCCAGTCCCGGATGAAGATCATGGTGGACTGAAAATTCACCATGGACTCTGGGGATGGGGACAGGGTGAAAATAAGCTGCAGGTCATCCGCATAGTTAAGAACGGTGACTTCCATTTGGTGGAGGGCGAAAATGAGAGGGACGATGGACAAATGAAATAGAAGGGGAGAAAGGGAGGAACCCTGGGGGACCCCGCATGGGACTGTCCGGAAGTCCGCCGAGAAGTCGCCCAGGCGTACTGCCTGGATGCGGTCCCTCAGGAAGGAGGACAGCCAGACCAGGGAAGAACCTCCGATCCCCGCCCCCCTGACACGAGAAAGTAAGATGGAATGATCGACCGTGTCAAAGGCGGTGGAGAGGTCGAGGAGGACCAGGGCCTGGGGATGGTTGGTGTCCATACCCTCTCTGAGGTTGTCAAGGACCGATAGCACCACTGACTCCGTGGAGTGTGCGGGGCGGAACCCCGCCTGCCGGGGGGCTAAAACCCTGTTCTCCTCCACAAAGATGCTAAGCGTACGGGTGACATGGCGCTCTAGTACCTTCCCTAGGAAGGGCAATAATGAAATAGGGCGGTAGTTGACAAGGGCGGAGGGGTCGGATCCAGGTTTCTTTAGGATGGGCAAGATGGAGGCTGTTTTTAGGGGTTGGATAACAATGCCCTGAGACAGTGAGCTGTTGAGAAGTTTGAGAGGGGGCTGCACACAGGTGGAGTAGATATGTTGAGGATGTGAGGGGGACAGGGATCCAGGGGTGAGCCTGATTTGACCGTCGAGAGGAGGGTAAGAAAGGCCTCCTCTGTCAAAGGGGGGAGGGATTCGAGGCGAGCACTGGGGGTCGACAAAAGTAGGGGAGGGAGGAGGGATGTTTGCTTTGATATTAGAGATTTTATCTAGAAATTAGGTATTAAGGGAGTCGCAAAGATCCTGGGAAGGAGAAGGTTTGAGGGTGGTTCTGTCAGAGTAGGCCAGATCGTGTACAATAGAAAAGATTTCCCTGGGCTGATTTTCAGCGGCTAAAATTTTTGAGGAGAAAAAGGCGGTCTTAGTGGCCAGAATTGCTTTTTTATACTGGGATAGGAGAACGGAGTACTGGGTTTTAAGGTTTGGGGAGTAATCGCGCCTCCAGGCCCGCTCAGCATACTGAGAGTTTTAGGGTTTTGAGTTCTTCATTAAACCAGCGATTAGCGTCATTCGGACGTCTGGAAGACACCCGCCTGAGTGGAGCGACAGAGTCGCAAGCCGATAGGAGCCAGGAATTTATAGAGTCGGCTTGGGCGGAAGATGAAAGTCCGTCTAGGTCCGGGCTAGATGCGGAGAGTGTGACAGACAGAGCGGCCACATCCACCTTGCTCCAAGAGCGCGCCCAGGTGTTTCTGGGAAGGAGAGGCTTGGTGACTGGGTTATGGTGCAGGGAGAAGGATATCAGAAAGTGATCAGACCAGGTGCAAGGGGAGATAGACAGGGAGGCTATCGGGCAGTTGAGAGACCAAATCTGATCAAGGATGTGACCCTGATTATGAGTGGGAGAGTGAACGTGGGAGACGAAGTTGAGGGAACAAAGGGTTTCTGAGAACTCTTTGGAAGTAGGGCATTCTGCGGGGTCCGAGGGCCAGAAGTTAAAGTCTCCTAACACCAATATGGAGGAGTTGTTGACCGCAAGAGTGGCCACTAGATCTTGGAACCCGGGGAGAAAGAGTTGAGAGGGCTGGGGGGGACGGTACATGAGCAGGCAGGTAAGTGGGGCTCCGAAAGACGCTGAGCGAACAACTAAAAAGTCGGCTGAGCCAATGGAGGAAAAGGTTAAGGACTGAAAAGAGAACTCTCTACGAGCAATCAGTGCGACCCCGCCTCCTGATTTGCCGGAAGGACGGTCGGTGCGCAGAGCGTAGTATGCGACGGGAAGGGTAGCTAACAAAGAGGGGAGGTAGTGGTCAGCGAACCAAGTCTCAGTGAGAAATAGTAGGTCTGGTTTGTGCAGGTCTAATAACACAAAAAGTTCATGGCAGTGCTTGACTGCTGACCTGGTGTTGAGGTAATAAACGGAAAGGGTAGTGGGAACAGGGGGCGCAAGGTGGGCGGAAGTAGGGTCAGAGGGAAGAGGGGGGCAGGACATGAGCGGGAAAGAGGGGAGAGGGCACGGAGCCGTCAAACCCAATTTACAAATTTGCGAAGTCACAGAGTCCTCTAAGGGCCATGGTCCCTGGAGATTGTGAAGCTGTGCCGGTGAATATTGGATATTTTGGCCATGATGAGTCGCCCCTAGGCCCGGTCGGCCGCGGACGGGCGCAGACGGGCTCACCTTTGGCAAATGTCGCGCCCGCTGCGCTCGTCTGCTGTGCTTCCGGAAAATGCACATGTTTTATGGATAGATAGGGCGGCCGGGGGGCGTGGCCTCAGCAAAAGGGGGCGTGGCCTCCTGGCACGCCGCGATGGCGGCAGAGAAGTTTGTTTAGAGGGGCCGTGCCAGCGCTAAATCGGCTGCGTGACCAGGGTTGAGGAGGCGAAGTAGGTAAGTAGTGACACAGGAATACAGTGACTCTCAAATGCAATATTTAAAATACAAGACATATTGGCACTCCCGGCTTTTCGCCTCAGGAGCTCAGTGCTGTCAGGTCAGGAAATTAAGTGGGGTATTGTGTAGAGTCTGATGAGGGTAAGGTGAGCTGGTGCGGGACTCGGGCATTAAAGCGTGAGCCAAAATTGTGTGTCTTATGCTGTGAAGTCATGTGCCATTGCCACTGCACTACAGTTGTGGAAGTAGTGTCAGCATGTGTTTATGACTACTAGGACGAACTACTGACCCGTACTGGTCTGAAAGTCCTGGGGTACGGAATATATGTGAGGTATTGTCTAGAGTCTCATGCTGCCTAGCTGAGCTGCTGCCAGAGTCAGGGATTAAAGCAAAAGCCCAAACTGTGTGTCATATGCTGTGAAGTCATGAGCTCTGGCCGCTGTGCCACATCTGTGCAAGTAGTGTCAGCATGTAGTTATAGCTACTTGGTTGAACTTTTGTTTAGAATATTGTAGCTTGTGTATGGTGCTTAAGTAGTGTTGTATAGGGAGTGCAAAGGTAAATCAATAATGTATTTGTAAAGCGCAAACTGCTCACCCCTATGGGTGAGTAGAGCTGGGGATCTGTGGCTGCAAAGTGAGATGGTCTGGCCACTGCGGCACAGCTGTGTGGAGAATACATTTTGGCGAGGGTTTTAAGTTATAGGGTGGCTCTAAAAAGAGCCCTTCTGTTCATTGGTTGGAGCTACATATAAGTGTGGATGTACAGCTTCAAGTTAATGAGGAAAACTCGGTTTCCCTGATCTGTGAAGTATACTCCATCACTTCGGTATATATCTGCCATATCAAAATGTATGTTGTTGTTGTAGATGGAGCCCATTTTGTGGTCTCGAGGTATGCAGATACAACTTGTTAGCTTTTTTTCTGAGATTTTTCGATCTGAGGACAAAATAGTTTGGACCATTTCCACTTCTGTCTTTGGCATATATTAGAATATACAAAGACAGTTTGAGGCAAAAGTAACATCAATTGTCCAAAGGTAACCTTCATAAGCATTTCCAAGCCTACCCAAGTCAATGTGCCTAGGTCGTTTCTACCACAGTGCACAATCATATGGTCAGGGTGATGGAGATGCAAACAGGTTTTAATCAAAGGCTACAATTGGTGTCACTTCAACCCTCTCTCTCCAAAGCATTTAATGTCCGCATTTTGTAAACCTAGGTCTAAGTACATGCATCTCTGTTCTGCATACGTCTTGCACCAGAAAAACATAGCTATGTCCTACGATCCAGACTAGCATTTTGAAGGTATGGCTAAAAGGTATGTATATCATGCAGTTCCTTTGTAGAATTAGAGATATGTTTAAAGATGGGGAACTAGTTTCTTTTCCCATACAAAACGGTACCTGATTGGGTGATGAAAAGCATTGTTTTTTAAAAGTAGGGTGCACATTCGTTTTGTGGAAAAGTATCCTTGTGATTGGTTAATAAAAAGCAGTTCGCACGTGGAGTACATATCATAGGATAAAATTTGCTCAACTCAACCACACCTGCTACTTGCATTTAGAAGGCACTGTTCCAACTTAAAACAATCGAGAACTTTTAACATGCATGTGCCGTTAAATGTTCAAGAAAATGGTGCAAAAAAAATATTGTTAGGTTTAAAAACATTGTTGAACTTTTAACCTCCACGTGTTGTAGAATGTTCTAGAAAGTGTGTTGATAGAATACATTGCATTTCGGACTTTGATGTGTACTTGAATATTTTAAAAAAACTGTTTATATGGAAAAGTAGAAAGCCAGTAATAGAGAGAAGTTTTGAAAGCTAAAAGAATCAAGGAACTATTGGAATTTGTTCTTGATTACCTACTGGCGGTCGCTGTAAGATGATGTGGTCTGGTGTTTGTAGCATACGTGAGCAAGTAGTGTTAGAAGGCGTTTATACCATACAGGGAGTGGGAAGCAAACTACTGACCACTACTGTGTGTTGATAGGATACCAGAAGTGGGAAGCGAAGTAGTTACGTCTACCGGTGTGAAGACTTGGGGATGAAACCGAGTTGATTGCTGTAAAGTGATGGACTCTGGGCGCTGTAGAATACTGGCCGCTGTAGTATAAGTGTGTAAGTAGTGTTAGTATGCGTTTCATAATATATAGGGAGTGGGAAGCGAACTACTCACTCCTACTGGTGTGAAGACTCGGGGATTAAACCGTGAGCCTAAATTGTGAGCTTATTGCTGTAAAGTGATGTGCTCTGACGCTGTAGCATACCTGTGGAAGAAGTGTCAGTTTACGTTTATACAATATAGGGGGTGGAAAGCGAAATACTTACCCCTACTGGTCTCAAGACTTGTGAATGAAACCATGAGCTCATTGCTGTAAAGTCATGTGCTCTGTGTAGTATTCCAATGTAAGTCATAGTAGAATGTTAGTATGTAATTCTACTTGAATCTAAGTATCGTAATGTTAGAATGTAGGGCTGTCATGCGGGGAACCATGCGGAGTTTGTACACTGTGCTAGATTAGATGGTTGCTTTGCTGTCTGCTCCTGTTGGTGGTTGTTTCAGGTGTCTTGTTTTCTTGTAATGAATCTACTTATTGGATCCACTGCTGTCTGCCTCTTCACTGCATACATTTTGTGACGAGCGGGAGAAGGTAAAAAGAAGACACCACTAACCACTCATTTCAAATTTGCTTGCATTGTGCTGAAGACCCGTTTTCTTAGTTTAGCTGTTTCTACTTATGACAGGGTCGTCGGCTCATTGAACTATGTCATCCGACTTCTGGTAGGATTTATATTTTTAGATTTTGCGCTTCCTCTGCTTCTTCACTACATTCTGGTTGCTGTACTACAAATATGTAAGTAGTGTTAGTATGCGTTTATACTAACAAATGCATTATGGTCCTAGGGAGTGCGACCTCTCAGGCGCAGCGCATACAATGTCTGGGGTGTGCATTCACAGGGGATTTGTGTTTGCTATTAGAGGGTAGTGCATGGCTTCCACCCTGTGATAACAAATACTTGTTCTACTACTTGAAGCAAGAGGAGGAAAACCTTGTATCGCCGTCATAGAGGGGATGCGTATAGTAAAAATGGAGAGAAAAGAAAGAAAAAAAAACGGCGTCTCACCCATTCTTTTAAATGAGGCCCCTGGTGGGTAAAGTTCTGTGGCCAATCCAATTATTATATTGCGGGGTCTCTGTAGCACTGGGGATCTTAATGTCACATGTAAATTAGGCACAGAAGGGCATAGAGAGGTTTTGCAGCCTAGGGGAGCGCCACCTTCCCAGGTATTGTTTAATAATTTGTTGGGGGATTCGAGGCCAACTGAAGTCCGGGGATCGCCACACTCCGGGGCTTTATTTAAATATGCAGGGTGGGCCTCTGCAGTCCCTGAAGCCTCAGGCAGTGCCTTATTTGTTCTGTAATCACACGGGCAATACTTATCGTGTTATAAAGCGATACACTCATAGAAATCTTGCAGTTGTACAATTACCCAGGCTTCATTTGTCTAATAGCCAGTTAGATTATGATTGGTGGGTGCACTCTAATTATAACTAAGTTTGTCCTTAAAATCTCCTATAAACTGATGATTTTGACAATAAATAATAGACAAGTAGTGTCAGAAAAAGAAGACCTATACACTCAGTTATTTATTTGAAAAAACAAGTGACCTTTATTAAAACACAAATAAATTGAAACATAACTTTAATAGAAGAAACAGTATAATAAAAAAAAAACGTGGGTTGGACTCCAGTGGAAGCAGCGTAGGAAACCTGCAAGACAAAAACGAAACATAAGTATGTGTGCTATGTGGAAGAGATAAAGAAAGGTAGTCCGAATAAAAAGACCATAGTGAGAATGGAAGGGAGGGGCAGTGGGTGGAAGGGAGGAGGGGAGGGAGAGTCAAAAGAAGAAAGGGAGGAGGAGACAGAGCGTCGGCCTACTACACCCATCCCTTCGTGTTTACCCTCCCGTCACCCGTTTGACTAGGACACTGGGGTCCACGAGAAAGAGTGTAGTTCAGCTAGTCCTTAAAATTAAATACATGAAGCCAAAAAATTATGGGCCATATTATCAAGGATCACTGCTGCTAAAGCGGAAATAAGGGGTTGATAATATGCTATTGTGAATTCTCATCGAAGCCGAGGTTCTGGTGTGAACCTGGGCTTCTACTGGATTTCAAAAGGGCATATTATCAACCCCTTATCGCCACTTTAGGGGCAGTTTCCTGCCGGCAAAGTGGTGATAATGTAGTCGCTGTTCTTTGATAATATAGTCCTACATTATTAGCTACCGTAAAATCGCTTGCATGCACCTGTGCACCCAGGGTGCTGAACCCCAGCCCCTTTCCCCGCACTGTGCTCAATTTTAGGTCTTACACACCGAGGCTTTACTGCTCACCTGCCACCACTGGTGTGTCCCACGGCTTCTTGGTGCAAGCTCCTAGTCCGGGGTACGTTTGTACGGTAGACCGGTCTCTGTTCGGGGACGGTGTCTTGATACCACGATGGAGGTGTCAGAATGCCAGGGCATCATTGCGGGGTCAGCTCCCGCTCTGCCCTTCTTGAGGCAATCAATGGAATGTCTGAAAAGGGAGAAATAATTTAATGGCGGAAACGTCTGGAGGTAAATGAAGGTTTATTTCAAGCTTGATAGAAAATAGGAGTTGAATGCATCCTTCGCTTTTGAAGTACGATCTACCAACTGTTAGTGGTAATCGTGGTTCAAAGAGGAGTTTGAGTGCACGAGAATACACCAGGTTATATAATAATATCTTAGACCAACGTTCACATACAAAGAAACAGAGGACATGCTAGAAGCATATTGTGCACGTGTAATGCAGTGGCGGGAGCCTGTGTGCAAGCTCACTACAGTGTCCTAAAAGCCAACACAAAGTGTCAGTAGGGCAGCGCTGTCCGCTGGTCCAGGCCTACAGTAAATTTAAATTGATACTTGTATAGCGCACTACTCACCCGCAAGGGTCTCAAGGCGCTTGTACGAATACCGCTGTGGAACCCATCCTGGTGGAGGCCAGGCATCCTTAGCATTGTGGGGGCCGTTGTGGAGATTAAGCAAGCTATTGCCCCGAGTTGCAGAGTGGGACTCCATGATTGGAATAGGCACCGAGGCGAGAATGATCAGGTCCGTGGAATTTTGAGCCCAAGACCCGCCGAGGCGGGGAATTGAACCCTGGTCCCGGGATAGACCTCGGCATCAGGGTCTGCCGCTCTAACCATTGAGCCACACTTCTCACAGTACAGTCCAGCAGGTCCTTTAAATGAGACCAATGTGACTGAATGAGGTCAGATATCACAGCATTATGCACGGCAACATCGCTTTTTTGCATGTGCGCACTCAGGGTGAAGCATCCCACCCCTCCCATAGCATCTCGCTCAACAGGTGTCTGAGGGCAGCGCTGCCCATAGGTTCAGGCCTACCTTATGGTTTAGCAGGTCTTTAAAATGAGACAGAGATGTGACTGAATGAGGTCAGAGATCACATAATTACACATGGCAATATCGCTAATTTGCACATGCACACTCTGGCTGATGCATCCCACCCCTCCCGCAGCACCACGCTCAAGAGGTGTCTGTAGGGAAGCGCTGCCCACTGGCTCAGGCCTACAGTATGATCCAGCAAGTCTTTAAAATGAGACTATGATGAGACTGAATGAGGTCAGAGATCACATCATTACGCACTGCAATATCGTTTGTTCGCACCTGCGCAGCCAGGCTGAAGCACCCCACCCCTCTTGCCGCACCGCGCTCAATTGGAGGCCCTGTGCCCCAGGCGGCTCAACTTACCTGCTGTCATTGTTGTGTGAGCAAACACTACGGGCAGGACTGCTCACAATTCAGATGGAGTGTTGATTGCAGGAGAGTGTACACCTCATGGATCCCTTTCGTAGACGAAGGGCAGTAGGGCTCACAATTTAGAGCACGTGTTGATTGCCAGGATGGTGTACACCTTATGGATCCATTTCTTTTTTTTATTGCGCATTGTGATATGGGAGGTGGGTGTGGCATATCACGTGGGGTAGTGTGGAAGAAGAGGGACGTGTGGCGGCGTGGTTATCCTATTTATACGTATGCAAAGTGGGCTGGACTTCCGTACGCCAAGCCAGCGTAGGGTTGTGAATAATTATTCCGGTGACCTGGGTGTTGTTCAGTTCCTGTCTGGCCAGGAAGTGTACTTATGTGTGTTTCTTTTGTAGTTTTGACCTCGCAGAGTGTGCAATTTAGATTAGTGTAGCATATGTCGGGAGGGTTACTGAGATAGTGTTTGAAAAGATTGAATGGTGAACATTACATGTTGTCAAGGTTGTGGATATGTGCAGGCATGCATGTCAATGGTGTGCTGTATTATTGATAGTGTTGCTATCGCGAAGTGTACACATGTGAATGTGCTCGGATGGAGGGAGGATCTGCAATGAGGCTACATCATACACAGTGATAATGCTCATTACAGTCAAGCAATGTATGTCAAAAGCGAATCTGAAAGTCTCACATATGACACACTACTATACTGGTAAAGCCTGACAACAGAGCGTACATCAATATGAATCTATATATTACTGTTTACTGTTTACTGTTTGTTACATGTGATCTAGGATGTGTACTCTGCCCATGGCTGATGATACTCCTTAGAGCCACCAATACACAGGCCGATAGGCAGCACAATAATGTGCACACACACACCAGGGGCATTGTGTAACACATATTTGTTTTTTGATGGAACGTTTGAGATGCATGGCAATCACACGTGGAAGGCTAATGTACAGAGCATGAATATTGATCAAGATGATTGTTGCATGTTGTGTGTAGTATAAGATATGTGTATACAGGAAAGCACTTTTCAAAAAAGCTTTCTAAGCAGAGGAGGTGTCTCTCATCAAACGCTGTAGAGAGAATGTGTAAAATGGGTGGGGTCATCCAAGTGTTACAATGGGAAACGTTATGAACCAATCAAATGCTTTTTGTTAAGGTCACATGGCAATCGCGTACCGAGCGCACAAGGAGGCGGCACCCGAAGCGACTTTGACAAAATATATTTATCATAATATAAGATTATTACAGTTAGAAATATATAAATGTTTCAACTAATTTAGATTTTTGCTTGCTCTCATATAGTGTTTAAAGTTATTTAGATATACTTTTGAGAACAAAAAAAAGTGAATGGCATACCCAGCACGATACTATACATATGTGATGTAACACGGGGCCTGGCAGTGTGTACTCATCGCATATGTAAAGCGCAGCGGGCGTGACCCAATACATACATGACGTAACGCGTGGCTTGGCACTGCGTACTCGTCTGATACCAAAGAAGCACCTGGGGTGACTTCATACGTATATGATGATACACCGGACGCAGTGCCACAAAGTCGTCGGATACGAAATGCACATTTTTTACGAGTTTAGCAATATGGTGGATAGGATTCATTTGGTGATGGAGGTTGGTACACTACCGGTATGGGAGTGCAGTTTTCTCCCCCCAAAAAAATACATATTTTGGGGGAAGATATGAAACATTACATCATTTTTAAAGTTAAAAAAAAGAAGAAGTATAATAGAGTTCCAAAATATTTTGAAAAAATAGAAAAAATATAGGTTTTAGAAACATTAAAATATGAAATTATCATTTAAAAAACCTTCGAAATTCACTGGAAAAAAACATAGGTTTCAGTGGTGTTATAGTTAGTTGAGCTAACTAAAACTTGCGCACCCGCAATGCACTGCTGATGATGTCACATATTACTTCACTCATGACATGGTCAGAGACATTACTAATGACATCACTGATGACATCTCAAATGACATCACTGATGACATCGCTCATGGCATCATCTACGTGACAATCTGATGCACATACTAATGCTCTAATATAAACTTTGATACACCCATTCTAAAATGCTGACTACTATTTTTGAAACCATACACAGAAGAATGCCATATACTACATAGTACTCACTATTTCCTAGGTCTACACACACATCCAGTTACTTATACTTGTAGTTAATCATCAATACAGGACTATAATATGCACTCATACACCTATACATGCAGTCACACTCTGCCAGTCATCCATAGAGTTACTCACACACCTAACCAGTAATGCAAATAATCAATCATATAACCATTTAATGTCATTTATACAGTTATGCACACCAAATCCGATATTTATAGATATACCACATCACTTATTTATACAGATACTAGCACATATTTAATGTCTTACACAATCACTGAGAGAAGCAGACACTTACTTTTACACCCACTCTTCAAATAACTTAGTTTCATATATACTCATTTACATTATATAATCCAACACTCACATATAGTGGCTTAAAACATATGTAGTTAGTCATAGATATACCACTGAGACATTTATTCACTAACCAACACACCCATAAACACCAGCTCACCCATACAGCCCTTCCCAGTTTCACTTTTTAATCCATACAACCACAGACATCTATGCACAGACTCATTCACCCACCCACCCACACAGACACTCAGGGACCCATACAGATACTCAGACAACAAATTAATAACCTATACAGACACTCATTTAGCTATTCAGCAACCCATGCAGTTGCTTTTTACAGAAACACAAATTCACTGGATGATGTCATGAGTGATGTCACCAGTGATATCATTTGAGATGTAATCAGTGATGTCACTGACCATGTCACAAGTGATGTAATATGTGATATCATCAGCAATGCATTCCGGGCGCACGAGTTATAGTTAGCTCAACTAACTATAACAGGCGAATTTCTACGGTTTTATATGAGTCAAATGTTCAACTAACTATAACGTCCTCAAAACCTATGTTTTTTTTGTGAATTTCAAAGGTTTTTTAAATGCGAATTCCTAACTAAAACGTCTGTAAAACCTATGTTTTTTTTCAGTGAATATATATATATTCACTTAAAAAACCATAGGTTTCAGGGGTGTTATAGTTAGCTGGACATTTCACATGTACAAAACAATTGAAATTCCTCCGTTATGGTTAATTGTACTAACTTTAACTTGTACTAACTGTAACTTGCGCGCTCGCATTCCACTGCTGATGATGTCACATATTACATCATTCATGACATGGTCAGTGACATCACTGATGACATCGCTGATGACATCTCAAATTACATCACTGATAACATCACTGATGACATCCTCCAGTGAATGTGGTTTGGTTTGATATTTAAATAGGTATTATATATATAGGAATCAGCATTGAAGAATGTGGGGAAGTATTAGTGTCTGTATCAAGAGTTTACTAGTAGTGTGATTGACTGTCTAAATGACTAATTTAAAGTGTCTCACTAAATATATGGGATAGTGATTAAAGTGTGGGAATATTTGTATCAATCTGTGTCTTGTTGTATAAACTACTGCATAAGTTGATAACTACCTTCGTGAAGCTCTATATTAGTTTTTAATTAGTTAAATGAGTATTTGTATGGGAGAGTGAATGTATGTGTAGTTGGGTGGAAAGGTGTGTGATTGTAATAGTTGATTTAGTAGGTATATGAGGTCATGATGACTGCATGTGGAAATAGTTGTTTGAGTGAGTGAATATCTTTATGGGTGAGATAATGAGTAAATATATTTCTCAATGATACATGTCAAACAAAATAGAAATATAAAAGGCAATATATGTGACAGTTCTTGTACTTAAATAGGTATATATAAGACTCAGTGATTGTATAAGGGACTGTATGGAAAACTGTATACTTGTAATAGTGATGTTATAACTAGGGCTCCCGGTTTTATGGTATTTATTTTTTTGCCATTTCATCTGTATTTATCCATATTTATTTTTTGGGCATTTTTTCTGTATTTATCCACATTTATTTTTTTCACAAGCAAAAGATGACACTACAGCTAGTATTTTTCACATTTATTTAAATTGACAATGCACACATGCGCTCGATTGTTATTGGTCAATTCGCCAGGCTAGATGAAGATTTGCTTACTGCTCTGAAGTAGTTCGCAGCGTGGGCGTGACTGTAAACTGGCTGGTTTAATATATCGCACCAGCCCTTTTTTTTTTCAAAATTGCATTTATTGTTAAAAGAGAAGCAGGTTTTAGCAGCAAGTTGCCCAGGCATTACAGCAGGTCGCAGCCAGTTGTGGTCCCAGTGCCAGCTCTCACCAGATGTGCAACTGGACTGCTGCAATGTTACCACTCTGAACAAAGCTGTCAGTGGTCAGCGCTGCTCACCACTTGGGGCTGGCTCAGCTGCGCACTGCAAGCAAACTCTGGATGCATTCACCCGTAGCGTTCTGAATCGCGTGCGCAGGTCAGGAGAGTCAGTGAAGTGATTTGCCCAATGGCTGCGCAACCGAGACTGGGTACCTAAAGGCGGGCCGGGTTGGCGGTAACAATGTGCCGTTTGAGAGAGCCCCAACATAGCACTGCCGCTCTAGTGCTCAAACCATTTGTGTTGAATGTGCTGCAGTGCCAGTAAAATAAATAAGTCAATTGATTATGCCGCCGCCCTAGCGAGAGTGCCTGCAGCTATACCTCTTGTGAATGCTGCGTGAATTCTTATCAGAGAAACCAGATGAACTGTGACCGCCGTGGGAGCATTCATCATGGCTCAGTTCTGTCCCGTACAGTGGTGGCGCTGGCTTTGTCAAGTAAAATTAGCACGAAGGTATTTACCTCATTTGACACACTAATGATTTGAATCTAAATGTCCGGCCCGTCCGGCCCCCAAAAGTTAATTGCCCCTGTGCCGAGTTAAATAATTACAGGAGGAGGCCGGTGCTCAGCCTCTCACCTTCTGACCAGACAATTGCTGCCTGCCTGCTAAGCCCCTGTTGTGCGGGGTCCCCCATGATTCTTTCAGGTCAGCGTGAGTCTTAGAGCAGGTGCTGAATGTCTTTAAAAGGCACTAGCACAGCTCTGAAGACAACGTGCCACTTTGCAGCTTATCTCACCGCTGTCGCCATGTAAAATGTATCCCGATTCTCAGCAGCTTTGTGCAGCCAAGGGGCGTGACTGGACAGACTCTAAGAGACTAGGAGGAACCATGGCCAGCAGTCTGTATATCCCCAGCTGCAGCACTGTGACTCACAGACTTGGTAACTAAAAAAATGAAAGCGGCTGACATAAATTATTTTCCTGCTAATGTATAGTTGTAGTTTTAATCTCATGATTGAAGTTTTAACATCAGGGTTAGATATTTGTTTTATGATAGGATTAGGTTACAAGGGCACTATGTTAGTGCCCTTCCGTTTCGTGTGCTTTAAAGCAGTTTCAAAATCTTCTTTGAGTTTCTCGTTGTTCAAATGAGTAACATTTCTGATATATATGTTACCCTTATTACATTGTTTGATTTCGGGCAGCTGTGAGAAAGTGTCCCTCATAGTTTTTTAAATGCCCCTCATTATTACACAAACATTTTGGAGATGTCACACGTAGCAATCTGAAACCTTGACTACTATGTGCAAGGCAACTGCCTTACTATTTCTCCCTCGGTATAATCCTCTTTGCAAACCGGGCACTCCAACACAGAATCTGCTCAATTAAAACCCAGTCTCCGAGGAAAAGACGGGTGCTGGGAGCAATTGGCAAAGTGAAGAGGCGGGGGATGAGGGGTGAAAGAACTACAAAAGCCTCATTAACAATTAAACGGTCTTTCAAAGACCTGTGAAGTATTCGAATCCCTCAGCCCGGGCTGACACCTCTTAACCCTCTAAGGAGGGGGGAGACACCAGATGGCTGGGGTTGTGATGTTAATGAGAAAATATACTAGTATTTTCCCTTTTTTATATACAAATGCAGATAAAGGAAAACTTGTTTTCCGTCTGTATTTATATGTAAAAATCCATTTAAACGGAAAACCGGGAGCCCTAGTTATAACACACTAAGTATTACTTTCTATGTATATGAATAAATAAAGTAGTGTTGTATTAGTGTGTAGGTGAGTAAATGTAAATATGATCAATTGTTTCCATAAGTGAGAAGCATGGCTGCATAACTGAATGCCACTGTGTAATGTTAATATAGGTGTATAAGTGTATTTAATAGTGTTACTTTATGTTTGTCAGCATGTATGAGTGAATCTATAGGTAAGTGTTTAGATGTGTGTGTAGATCTACAAATCATTGACTTGGTTTTTAGGAAGTTGTTTTGGTGTGTCATTCTTTTAATGATGGTATTCTACATTTTATAGAAGAAAAGGTACCTCCAGTAAGCGCCACAGAGCTGCATTTCAGAGAGGTGTAAAAAGGGGCATGGCCTCTGAACACCTCTCTGCAACGCATCTCCCTGGCAGTACCTGGTGGGCTAGTTGGCCCCCAAGGACCCTCAAGATTGAAGAGAAATTAATTTCTCAACTTAAAATGCACCACATGGCGCGTTTACACAATGGTGAAGTAAGGGGGTGGGGCCTGAGGTGACATGTCTGCCTCTGTTGGGGGCCGTGGGGGGTGTCCCCAATCCCCCCATGGTCCCAGCCGGCTCCCCGCATCCTGCGGGAGCCGTGCATTGCTTTTCCACATGGGGAGCAGCTAACATGCACAACTGAAAGAAGCCCCAGGGGGTGGTGGTCCGTGGGGCTGGGGGGGCCTGAGAGCCCCCCGCACATAATAAAAGAAGCCCCGGGGGGTGGTGGTCCCATTGGCTGGGGGGTCCTTCTGGGCTCCCTTTACATATTTATTGCCCCCAGAATATGCCCCCCCGGGGGCTAATTACAAAAGAAGCATGGGAGTCCACGCTTCAGTTTTTCTTATTTATCAGCAAGATCCACGCATCCTGTGGGGATTTTGCAGATTTAAAAAAAAATCCCCCAAACAGGCCTAGGGAGTTAGGGTGTTTCTACCCTGCCCCCTTTTCGCGTTTTGTGCGTTTTCTATTTAGGTTTCTTGTGCCTCAGTTCTACAGGGGCATAAGATGGCTACCAACACTTCCTGATTTGGAGTGTTGATAGCCAATAAGTAGGTCAGACTGATTTGCATATAGCCATGTCTGAACTGGGGTGGCAGAGTGGGATAAAGAACGGTGATGGATCAAACCCATATCTTTTGACTGGGTGTTAGTGTTTGATTGGTTCAAATGCTCCGTCCATCACCACCTCCTTTTGTACCGCTTTGGCCGCCATAAGTGTGGCAGGGTATGCTCAGACGTGAGTCCCTTGCTCACTTTGCCACTGGATTCAAGCAAGTCAGGCTGAAGACGGCTGTAATGCCAGAAACCGGTCCTCAGAAGCTTGTTTCCGGTGCAGGGAAGGCATGGCTTGGCAGTTCAGGCTGGACTGTTCCCATGAGGCACAGGGTCAGACTGATTTGCATATAGCCATGTCTGAACTGGGGTGGCAGAGTGGGCTAAAAAATGGTGATGGATCAAACCCAGATCTTTTGACTGGGTGTGAGTGTTTGATTGGTTCAAATGCTCCGTCCATCACCACCCCCTTTTGTACCGCTTTGGCCGCAATAAGTGTGGCAGGGTATGCTCAGACGTGAGTCCCTTGCTCACTTTGCCACTGGATTCAAGCAAGCCGGGCTGAAGACGGCTGTAATGCCAGAAACCGGTCCTCGGAAGCTTATTTCCGGTCCAGGGAAGGCATGGCTTGGCAGTTCGGGCTGGACTGTTCCCATGAGGCACAGGGTCAGACTGATTTGCATATAGCCATGTCTGAACTGGGGTGGCAGAGTGGGCTAAAGAATGGTGATGGATCAAACCCAGATATTTTGACTGGGTGTGAGTATTTTATTGGTTCAAATGCTCCGTCCATCACCACCCCCTTTTGTACCACTTTGGCCGCCATAAGTGTGGTAGTGTATGCTCAGACATGAGTCCCTTGCTCACTTTGCCACTGGATTCAAGCAAGCCGGGCTGAAGACGGCTGTAATGCCAGAAACCGGTCCTCGGAAGCTTGTTTCCAGTCCAGGGTAGGCATGGCTTGGCAGTTCGGGCTGGACTGTTCCCATGAGGCACAGGGTCAGACTGATTTGCATATAGCCATGTCTGAACTGGGGTGGCAGAGTGGGCTAAAGAACGGTGATGGATCAAACCCAGATCTTTTGACTGGGTGTCAGTGTTTGATTGGTTCAAATGCTCTGTCCATCACCACCCCCTTTTGTACCACTTTGGCCGCCATAAGTGTGGCAGGGTATGCTCAGACGTGAGTCCCTTGCTCATTTTGCCACTGGATTCAAGCAAGCCGGGCTGAAGACGGCTGTAATGCCAGAAACCGGTCCTCAGAAGCTTGTTTCTGGTCCAGGGAAGGCATGGCTTGGCAGTTCGGGCTGGACTGTTCCCATGAGGCACAGGGTCAGACTGATTTGCATATAGCCATGTCTGAACTGGGGTGGCAGAGTGGGCTAAAGAACGGTGATGGATCAAACCCAGATCTTTTGACTGGGTGTGAGTGTTTGATTGGTTCAAATGCTCCGTCCATCACCACCCCCTTTTGTACCACTTTTTTGCGATAGCCAATAAGTATGCAGCTCGTGCACAGCAGGGTGCGCGGATCCTGCGCTGCCATAGATATATATGTACTGGTAAATGCCATTTTCTCAGGAACTAATGAACGGATTTACCCCATTTAGGCAAAAGGCACGAGTCTGAACTAAGGACTACCTCTCTGCCAAATTTGGTGTTATTCCGTTCAGCAGTTCATGCTGTAGCCGCGATGAACGGTTCTTATGGAAAATTGCATGGGGAAAACACGTTTTGAGACCCCCCTTTTTTCTCAGGCCCCCACTTCACGAATTACCTGAAGACTTTTAGGATAGGAGTGGACCAAAGCGCCCTACTTGTTTTGAATCAAAATCAGATTGCTTTTCCACATGGGGAGTTGTATGTTAGTAGCTCGTGATGTGGAAAAGTAATGCCGAGTCCCCAATGCATAGAAGTTGTGCATCAAAGGTGCTGGAGTCGCGCACCCTACAGATTATGAGTCGTGCATCCAGCGGGTGCACACCAGGGGGCCGCACTGAGCACTGCGCTGGGTGAGCGACTTGTAATTTTACCATAAAAAATAGCCCCAATCAGTAATTTCTAATGTCTCCGGGCACCCTATCCCCCAGGTCTTATAACAAATGTTGGGGACTGTGAGGGGAGCTACAATGCCACCATGGTCCCGCCTGCTTCCCGCGTTCTTCGGGAGTCGCATTGCTTTTCCACAAGGGGAGATGCTAACTTGTATGTGGAAATGCAATCTGCTTTTTATTTTGAAAGTGAGAGCAGATTTCTCTGCTCTGTCTTTCAAAATATAAACTAAGTCTGCTATGGGAAGGGGGGAGCCGTGAAAGTACTGCCCTCTCAAAGCAAACAGCAGTGTCCTGGGGGTAGGCACCCCGGGACACTGCATGAGCCGGCAGTCAGGCGTTGCGGGCTCCAGGGCTCTCGAGGGCTGTAGGCATAGGGTCACGCAGTCTGTCTCTAACAATACACACATTTGCAGGGGTGGTTGTTCCCGGGGCTTGAGGGGGGTCATTGAGGCCCACATACTTCTAATTTTGTAGGGGGGCCTTAGACGCAAAAGTGGTGCAAGGGGGTTGTAAATCTGGTAGACAGTGTTTTGTTTTACTTTGCTTTCCTTTTTGGTCTTGTAGAGGATCCAGGGTTAATATAACGGTTTTTGTACAGCCAGTACCTTTCAACTCTACCCCCAAATGGCTTTCTGCCTTTTACCATAGTAACAGTTCTTGGAACACTTAAATGAGCACAGAGGTTAGAAGTTCACTACACTATGTTGGTAATGGAAAAAGGTTACTGTGCTGGAGTTTTTAAACTTTTCCATAGGAACCATTAGTCGTAGGCATAGACTCTGGTAAAGATCTGGTAAATAGTTAGCCTCAGAATTATACTTCAAATTATAAATATAATTTCTATTGGGGACCGCTTACCCCACCCCAAAAAAAGACGTTTATACTTTTTTTATTAACTTTTATTAAAACAATAAATAACTGGAAATGTAACTTAAAGATAACAAAACAATAAATAACTAGAAACATACCTTTAGCAATACTTTATAATAAACAAAATGTGATATAGAGTCCAATAGATGTACAGTAGGTAATATGCAGAACAAAAAAGATAATTAGTGTTTAAAATTAGATCAATGTGACTAAATGAGGTCAAACATTACAAGTCAAATTAACAGTTGAAGATATTTCCTTCTTTTAATGGGTGCAGTGTGCCTGATACATTTCACTTGTCAATAGGCTTGCGTTCAAGCGGTGTGTGTATGGAAGAGCCTACTGTGTCAGATTTACATTACAGATCAACAGGTCTATAAAATGATTCAGAGATGAGACAAAATTAGGTGAGAGGTCAAGTCATTATGCAGGACAATATTCTTTGGGGCTTATTTACAAGACTTGTGCCAGTTTTGTGTTACTTTTCTCATGTTGAAAAATGACGCAAAAGTGGCGCAACGGGCTTGTAAATAAGGTCTTTAATTTATAATGCATTTAATTGGAGCCATTGTATATCTAGGTCGCTCTGCTTACCTTGTATAAACACTCTGGCCAACACAGTTCACGACTTGAACTCAGCTTTGGTTGGTCACGGCACAGTGGACAACAGTGTCCATAACTTTAAAAGAGAAAGAGAAATGATGTGAGAGGGAGAGAGAGAAAGAGAGAGAAAACGACATAAAAACTGTGAGAGAGTGAAAGTTATGGATGGAGCAGTTAATAGTGGAGAAAATACTCATAGCTCACCTTTTGCCTTGGTTGTGTGTCCAAGTATGTGCTGGTTCATAGTGCACCCTTCAGTTTAGTTATCTGAAATATAGTATATAGAGTTAGTCATAGTATAGTACATACAAAAGTGGCGTAAGGGGCTTGTAGATTTGTCTCTCAGACTGTTGTAATCTATCCATTGTCACTGCTCGGAAGTAATTGTACATTCCTATGCAGTAAAGCTGCTGCACACTACCACTCTCTCCTTTCACAGATGACTTGTTGTTGTTTCGGAAAGAAGCTTTTTTACTCACCTTGTGCCATTGGCGTTATTCAAAGAGGGTGCACCACGTGTTGTAACAGCCTTCTCAAACGTTGTTACGATGGCCACGTATCCTCGCAGAATTCTCGAATGTTGAGTTTTAGAGGTGTTGGGGGGGACGTCAATTTGTGAAACACAACCTGTAAGATAAGAAGGAAGTTAACATTGTGTGTAATTTTTTTATCAAAGGAGAGAGGATGTAAGAGAGTGACAGCAAAGAATATTCGCAGCTCAACTTTCTGTCACCAGTGTGTTTTTCACCACGTGCTGGGACATAATGCACCCTGAAGCTCTACATCTAAAAGATAAGAAAAGAAAGATGTTATGGTTGGTAATTGTTACTGTCCTAATGTGGAATTGAATAACATCTGCCTTTCAAGCACGTTCCCTCTCACATTTAAAATAACTATTTGTATATTCCGGACGTTTGAGCGATTATAAAAACATTCCTGCTATTGGAAAAATAAATCTACATGTAATTTCATACACTATATAGGACCGCATATGTCTGAATCACTGAGTCGTTTTCTTGTAATCCGTCTGCTGCAGCTCATTGGCACCCTCCGATGCGTACCCAGGCCTCACTACTCACCTTTTTGTGGACAGGACACGTTCTGCATCATGTAGTCCCGCTCTGCCACCAAGAAGTCTCATATATGGTGCAGAGTCTTGATATCGGTATGACTAACGACATACTCGTGCTCCCATCATCATCGCAGGTTCCTCACCCGCTCAGTGCTTCTGATACCACTAACTCAGTGACCAAAGAGGCCACACATATAGTGGTGGGCCCTCCTACTCAGTGGTTCGGGCCTACTTGAGGCGTTTGAATCACTAGGACGGGACATCCCAGCGCTTGGGATGGGAGCAACTCTGAAATGGCGTAGAGCACGTGCGCCCCGTCTTTTTTATTGGTAGGGTCACGTGTGTTGTGATGCAGGTGCTAGCTGGGTGTGGTGTGGGTGTATACCAGTCATGAGGGAGTGGGTGTGTACCGTTCTGACAACTAGACCTGCAAGTAAGAAATCACTCTAATTAAATCTGGGAGATGCTTCGTTGTTGTGTTTTCCTTGAAGCGTAAGTGGAGTGGGCTGGTCTGACGTATGCTAGTGCTGCGCGAGGCTCTGAACCATGATTCCGTTGTGAGCTATATGAGAAATCAAGTGATTCGGGTGTCCGTTTTGTAGTGCTGTCGTCACCCGGGTCTTAAACAGAAATGTGTCATTATATCTTTAAAGTCCCACAACTTGGCCAACATGGAAGGTACGGGGTATCACTGACTCTATATTCGTTCATAGTTGCATACATAAAAGTTGGTGGACATGACACATTTCTGCGATTATGAATCTTTGTTTTACATTAAGTGGAGTGTTGTAGCTGTAGTAATACAGGGCTGTGAAAGGTGTAAGTTGCTGTTTTTGGAACATGAAGGGCAGCTAATGTATATATGTTTGTGGTTATTCAGGTACATAGTAGAACTTGGTGCTGGAAATAAGTGTTTAAGCCTTGGAGTTGCGTCCACATCCTGTTATTGTAGAGTAATGACATAATGTACGCATGCCTGAAAATGTATGAATTTTGGGTTGATTTTGCGTTATATAAATATGCAAAAAAAGGAGGAATAGCCCACACTTACTGTCACAGGTAAGATGGTTGCATACGCTATTTATAGTGCAATATAATGTGGTAGGGTGGAGGAGCAGCATTTTACAAACACAATAAATACACAGACACAGATAGATAGTTGAAGTAGGTACGGGCACGGGTGCTCGACTCCATTTTATTATGTTGTTGTTTATAAGAAGTAGACTAGTAATCATGATATCATATACAGATATTTAACCATAAACGGTTTATGGCTTCTGCTGTACAAAGGTAGGAGCATTGTATGTCAAATAATACACAGAATATTCTATTGTAAAGAGTTCATGAGTTGTGGTGGGTTGAGGTAGGGGTGGTTTGTGTGGAGCCTGTGATGAAGCGTAGTCCAGGCAGACCGCACTGGTAAAATTGTGTTTTGACTATTGAATTTTGCCTTGACAAGGGCACGTGGCTATTACTTATGGTGTACTGAGTTAGTAGTACATCTGGTGTTTATCATGTGCTCACCCTGCAATGATGCGTGGTCTGAACGGGTTGCACTGAAATCATTCTCTGTTGCATACTGGAGTATATGAACTTTGGGGGGGAAACTAGCATCGATTGCTATCAATTACTGTGAAAACTAGGTGTACTGATTGCTCCTCGTAACAAATTACACAATTCCTCTTCACGCAGTGCATTGTAACTTACACAAATTGGGGACGTATGTCTGGTGGGGATCTGAGGTGATACCCCAGTGGTACTTGTATTGCTGGTGGTGGAGGTATATTTTGGTGCAATCTTGTACATTGTTTGTTATCATAGTTCACATGATGCAGCTATTAAAGGTGCTTGCACATACTAGCAGTGCAACAGCACTATTTCTTTCTCTGCTTTAAATAAATTGAGGCTGAATTTAATGCTGTCTGTAGTGTAGATGAAAAAGTAAATTCAAGTTGGGAACCCTACTGTGCACAGTGTACATAGAAGCTAGTAGTCGTTTACAGTTATAGAACAATGTTTTTTTCACTTATTTTAACAGAATCTGAATACAAACAGTATAATTATCTCTGCATTAAATAAATCAAGGTTGAATTTCCTACCCTCTATAGTGTAGATGCAAAGGTGAACTCAAGTTATATACCCTCCTGTCTGCAGTGTAGATCTTAGGGTGGAGTGCATCATCAGTAATCATAGTGGAAGTGGAAGATCAAACATGTATGCAGCGTGCATTTTATTATTCAACTAAATGATTAAGTGATATCAAATGAGTTTTTCAAGGAAGCATAATAAAGGGATATTGTGTAGGGTTTGATAGGTGTTATACTTAGTTTGGTTTCTGCTGAGTTAGTGGTATTTATTTATTTATTTTATTTTAAAATCTTATATAGCGCGCAGCTACCCTAGGGCATCCCGGCGCTTCAAGACAACATCGGATGGTAAAAGGAAACAGCATCAAGGCGTTATGCTGGAAACAGGAAGGTTTTAAGACCCTTGCGGAAACGCAGTGTGCAGGGCTCAGCTCGGAGTTTTAGGGGAAGCGAGTTCCAGAGCTTTGCCGTGTTAAATGAAAATCTTCTCCCACCAGTGCGGGCCTTTTTGACTCTGGGCACCATCAAGAGATGTTTTGTGTCTGACCGCAACGTTCTGCCAGCTTTGTAGGGAGTCACTAGATTTTTTAAAATAAGGGGACCTTTGCCTGCAAGAATTTTATGAGCGGTGCAGAGTGCTTTAAAAGTCACTCTCTCCCGCACGGGGAGCCAATGCAGTGCCTTCAATGCTGGTTTCGCAGATTGTTTCCTCGGAATGTCCGTGAGCAGCCTTGCCGCTGCATTTTGGACCTGTTGAAGAGTCTTAAAAGTTGATTCAGGGGCGCCTAAAAAGATGGCGTTGCAATAATCGAGTCTAGATGTTATGAGACCCTGAATCAACAGCTTCCTCGATGTTACCGGAAGTAGGGGGAAGATTTTCCGAGCCGACCTGAGCAGGGCATAACATACTCCTGCTGTTTTCTTGGCTTGGGTGCGGAAAGACAAGTCTGGTTCCAGCCAGACTCCAAGGCTTTTGATCGCATCCTTGGGGGCCGGGGGAACGCCCATACATCCCGGCCAGCTAAGCGGCGGGAGAAGAGTAGTTTTACTCCCCAGCAGCAGTATTTCCGTTTTTGAGCCGTTTAACTTAAGGGAGGAATCTCCCATCCAAGTATGAACATCTGCCAGGCAGGAGTTCAAGATGTCAGGATTGTCGGCCAGATGTGATAAGGAAACCACTAGCTGCGTATCGTCAGCGTAGCTGACGAATTTGATGTCATATGGGCATACTACGTCCTCCAGGGGGGCCATATATACATTAAATAATGTAGGGCTCAATGACGAGCCCTGTGGCACTCCACACTGGAGGGGAATGGATTTGGATCTCTCGGGGCCATCCCACACCTGGTAGGAACGATTCGAAAGAAAAGATCTCAGCCACTGCAGGGCCGCCCCGGAGACCCCTACCTCAGCCAGCCGTCGGATCAACACCTGATGGTTCACAGTGTCGAACGCCGCGCTTAGGTCCAGGAGGATCACCGCCACTGACCCTCCTGAGTCAAGGATGCATCTTGTCTCTTCGACTACTGCCAAGAGGGCCGTGTCTGTGCCCTGCCCTGGGCGGAATCCAGTTTGTGATGGTCGAAGGAGTCCATTCGACTCCAGAAAGGCTGACAGCTGCCTGTTGACCAATCGTTCAGCAACTTTGCCGAGGCCCGGCAAGAGCGAGATCGGTCTAAAATTCGCCAGATCTTTGGGGTCCAAATTGGCCTTTTTTAAAAGAGCCTTAACAACAGCCATTTTCCAAGTGGGTGGCACCACACCCTGAGCGAAAGAAGCGTTCATAAGGTCTGTAATGGGAGCTGCAATGGACGCTATTGCCTGCTTGAGAAACTTCATGGGGACCGGGTCCATGGGAGAACCACTTTTAATCGACGATAGAGTTTTGGCAACGTCGCTCACTAATACTGGACCAAAGGTGTCAATGTGGAAAGCGTTCTCTCTGGCCCGAAGTCCCACATCCTGCTTGGAGATGTCCTGAGATGGATTCTAAAACAAGAATGTCCTGTGGAGCTTGCGATGGTGCGTGGTCCGGGCAGGCTGTACTGATAGTCATGTTTTTTGTGTTGTGCATGGTGCCTTAGTAAGGCCACGTGATAATCATTTTTGTTGCACTGAGTTACTAGTATCTTTGGTGCTTAGCGTGTACATATTCTGCGATGATGCGTGGTCTGGGGGAGGAGGGCACAGTAATTGGAGTAATGTTTTTGTCGATTGGATTCTGCATGAATTCCACTTAAAAGTGGTAGTATGCCTCATTGCTGACTTAAAACTGTTCATCTTCTTTCCGATGATTTATGGTGCACTGAGTCAGTAGTATCTTTGGTGCTGAGCTTGTACGTACCCTGCAATAATACATAATGCATGGGGGCTGTACTGGGAGCAATGTTTTTTGCCTAGTGAATTCTGCTTTAATAAGACTATGGGAAAATAACTTGTGGTGCAGAGATCTAGTGGTACCGAAAGAAGTCAGCGTGTGTGTACCCTGTGATGATTTGTTGTTCGGAGGGGAGTCGCAGTGGTATAATGTCTCTAGTATACTGGAATGCGTGATGTACAATCGTCATTCTATCTGAAAAAATCTGAAGATATATAATACAATTGTCTCTGCATTAAAATAATCAAGGTTGAATTCCTTATTGTCCGTAGTATACATGGAAAAGTGACTTCAAGTTGTGAGCCAAGGAATGCTTTTTTTTGTTACATACTTTAACAAAGTCTGATGACACAGTACTATTTTTCTGCCTTGAATAAATCAAGAATACATTTTATGTTGTCTGTAGGTCTTATGCACCACTGGTATCAAGCAGTAAACTCTTTTGATCGCAGTGTACATTTGAAAACAGAACTCACTACAGTCATTGAGGAATGTTTTTTGTGGCATCCTTTAAGAAAATAATCTTTGCCTTACATAAATCAAGGATATCTTGAATGCTGTCCGTAGTGTAGATGGAAAGCTGAATGCAAGTTGTGAACCCTATTGTACGCAGTGTAGATTTAAGGCAGTAGTCGACACAAAGATCCAAGCATGCTATTTTGTCACAGAATCTGAGGATACATTACAATTGTCTCTACCTAAATAAAGCAAGGCTGGATTCAATTCTGTCCGTAGTGTTGATGCAAACCTGAATTGAAGTTGAGAACCCTGTTGTACGCAGTGTAGATTGAAGGCAGTAGTCAACACAAAGGTCGATGAATGCTATTTTGTCACAGTTAACAGAATCTGAGGATCCAGTACAATTGGCTCTGCCTTAAATAAAGCAAGGCTGGATTCAATGCTGTCCGTAGTGTTGATGCAAAGCTGAATTCAACTGGTATCAAGTTGTCAACTCTACTGACCGCAGAATAGATTGTAGGCACTTCTCAGCACAGATACTGAAGACAAATTTAGATCCAAAGTTGAATTCAAGTTGTGAACCCTGCTGTCTGCAGTGTTGATGGAAACCACTAGTCGATGCAGACTTAAGTTTGTGGTGCTGTGGCGCTGAGTTCGCAATCAGCCTGTATCAAGGAAGCACGCGGTCATGGCGGCAGCCACGTGGCAGGATGCGGACCTTCGCTGCGGCGCATTCTGTTCTCTTTGCAGAAGTGAACCACGCCCAAGGCGTAGACTAATTATTTATAGTCCTACGTTGATGTTGTTTACGTTGGACTAGCCCACTCCGCTTCTGTTTCAATGGAGGGGGGTGAACACAGCTACATGACCGAAATATTCCCTAGTGTCTGAGATAATATGGTTGCGTCACTGGTAGTCTTAGCGTTGTGTAAATTATTGTTGCTGTTCGAGTTCGTTCCTTATACATGCTTGGTTGCCACATCCCTGTAGATTGAGCTAGTGTACTGTTGAAGAGATATATTAATTTGGAAAGGTCCGTAGTACTGTTTTGCGCTGCCTCCCAGGTAGTAGGAAGGAGAGGTCTGTGGGGGTGGATGTAGTGATAGTGGCGCTGAGTATTGTGATTTTGTTGGGAGTCGGAAGTGTATAATTACAATCTCTAAGAAATATTGCTCTTTACACATGGGTGTGAGTTTGATGCAATTCACGTAGTACATGTTCGACGTTCTTACAGTAGTTAAATGTTGATGTGAATTTGTTAGTGGTAAGTGGAACTATTGCCTGATTTTTTACGTAGCATTGCAGATTTGTTTTCTGGTTGCAAATATGGGGAAGTGGTCAACATAATAAGTAGAAATTGTCATTTAAAAAACCTTTGAAATTCACTGGATAAACCATAGGTTTCAAGCAGGTTATAGTTAGGAATTATCATTTACAAAACCTTAGAAATTCACTGAAAAAACCATAGGTTTAGGGGTGTTATAGTTAGTTGGACATTTCACTCGTACAAAACCATTGAAATTCCCCCGTTATAGTTAGTTGTACTAACTGTAACTCTCGCGCCCGCAATCCATTGGTGATGATGTCACATATTACATCATTCATTACATGGTCAGTTGCAAACTGATGACATCACTGATGACATCCTCCATGTGACAATCAGATACACCTCATTATACACTACTATAATCTTTCATCAATCACTGTAGAATATAGAGTATCATATTTGAATCAATTTACACACTAATACAAGTATCTAAAACCCACTCAGTCATACTTAGAGCTACACAAACATGTAATCAATTATCTATAGATCCACTCATACATGCTGTCAATGATCAATAGAACACTATGAAATATACTTTTGTACCTATATTGACATTACACACCAGCACACATCCTATTTACTTATGCAGTCATCCTGCTCACTTATGCAAACAATGGATCATACATATATTTACTGAGCTACACACTTATACAAACACCACTTCATTTAATGATATAGATAGTAACTCATACTTAGTGTGTTATAACATTACTATTACAAGTATACAGTTATCCATACAGTCACTCATACAATCACTCAGTCTTATGTATACTTATTTATATACCAGTCAAAGGGAAATCCCTGGGTAAGACACTATCATAGAGATTTACTCTCTTTTCAAACAATATCAGTCCATGCATTCATACGTTCCTGTTTCTACAAGCCAGTCACTCACGGTACCAGTAAGTAGTTAAATTCCACACTAAAAATGAACGTTCACATTCTTTTTAATAAAAAACGTACATGAAGGTGATTTAAAATCTCATAGAATAATCCTTGAGTGTATACCATACAAAACAACAAATATTCATAAAAATTCATTAAACGTTTTCATTGTAAACATTTAGACAAATACCATTTTCATTATCTAACTAATTCATGTGAGAAAAATACATTTACAGCAAATATAACAATCAGAGATATAACACAAGAAAACCCCCCGTATCTTATGGCCTTTGAATTCCTTTGCCACAATAGTATCTAGATCCAATGGTCCTCTCTATATATACAAAGGTATAGTCAATAGTTTCATATATATATGAATATCTACTGCTCCTCAGACCCTACTTGGATTCTACAAAGAAATATAAGTGCGTCGACGCGTTTCGGTGCTGTTGACATTTGATATTGTAGCACCTTCTTCAGGACTGCCGTTTTATTGGGGTCACCGGCATCAAAGACTATTGCTTATCCCCCTCGCTATTAGTTGTTAAACAAACAGGTACCCACTGATGTTTTCTTTAGTTTATCTCCTTGATCCGTCGCTTATCACTCAAGGTGGAGTTCTTCCTTCTTACTAGGGTGAGTCATAGGTGATGGTAGCCTTTCCACTTGACTGTGGTGTTTTTGGGGCACTTCCACTCTTCTTGTTTCGTATACTTATTTATATACAACATATGTCACATACACTGCCTTTTATTATTCTAGTTTTTTGGACATGTACAATTGAGAGATATATTTGCTCATCAGCACATCCATATACATATTCACTCACCCAAACAAGTATTATAACAAGTAGTCTTAACTTCATATACCTACTGAATCAACTATTGACACATCTTTGGGCAGTCACAAACCCCCCACCGAACTACAGACAGACTCACAACAACTGAGAAAGTAATACAGATATTCACACAGTTTAGTCACTATGCAATATATTTAGTGAGACACTATAAATTAGTCAAGTAAATAGTCACTCACACTGCTACTAAATCATCCTTCTAGACACGTATACATCCACTCATTCTTAAATACAGATTGCTATATATGTAATACGTATTTAAATATGGAACCAAACCACATTCACTGGATGATGTCATCAGTGATGTCATTTGAGATGTCATCAGTGATGTCATCAGTGATGTCACTGATAATGTCATGAATGATGTAATATGTGACGTCATCACCAGTGGTTTGCTGGCACAAGAGTTATAGTTAGTACAACTAACTATAATGGGGGGATTTCAATGGTTTTGTACGAGTGAAATGTCCAACTAACTATATATATGAGTGGATGTGTATATAGATGGTGGAATTACTGAATTGGTTGTTGTAACTGTTATGGGTATCTCAATTTTTTTGAAAATTTTAGTTTCTATTTTTGAATATGTGTTTGAAAGGTTACATTACAGTGAAAGGAGGTCTGTCACACTGTCACAAGGATGGTGTCATCAGTGATGTCATGCGTGATGTCATTGACCATGTTATGAGTGATGTAATATGTGACGTCATCAGCAGTGCTTTGCACACGCAAGTTATAGTGAGTCAATGGTTTTATGCGAGTAAAACTTCCAGCTAACTATAACTGGTGTAAAACCTATTGTTTTTTCAGTGAATTTAATAGGTTTTTTAAATGCTAATTCCTAACTATAACTGGTGTGAAACCTATGGTTTTTTCAGTGAATTTCAATGGTTTTTTAATAGCAAATCTCTATAGGTATAAAAAGTAAAAAAATGTATAACGAATTTTATATTGTATAATTATGTAATTTTTAAAAAATGTTTGCCCCGGGGCGCTCCCAGGGCGCGTACCGGTGAATGCACGGGTGAGCGCAATGTTACGGCGTGCCCCCGGGCGCGTACCGGTGAGCGTCCCGTTAGCGCTATTCCCGCGAACGAAAACAACATCGTGACGTATCGCGTAGCCGCGTGATGCATCCTATGACGAACTGCGTAAGCGCACCCGGAAGCACGCGAGCGCATACGATCGCGCAACGTCCTGACGTGCTTACGCTACGCGCCCCCTGGCGCGCCCCGGGGCGCGACTACGGGCGCGCCTCGGGGCGCGTAGCGTAAGCGCGTCGGGTCATGTGATCTGAAAATAACACTTTTCATTGGTGCAGATCAGTTTTGGTTTTCAAATGATTAAAGCCCGGATCATGTGACTTGAAAATAACACTTTTCATTGGTCCAGAACAGTTTTGTTTTCCAAATGATGAAAGACCCCACCTTTTTTCCTTATTCTGACTTTGTCCTTTGACTGAGGAAGACCTGTTTCAACAACTTAGAGAAATATTTTGTACTTTAAAATGGCTACAGTAGCAGCAGCAGCTGGAGCATCTGCACCACCACCACCACCACCTCCACCAAGAGAACCACCACAACAATACATTGGTGGTCAAGAAGAGGAGGAGGAGGAAGAGGAAGAGGAGCAGGGGATAAGATGGCTGCAAGAAGACAATACCCCATACCAGCCAAGGCCACACATTGTATGGGAGTTTTTTTCTATCCCTGAGGGCAAGAAAAAAGTCAATGCAGCCAAGGTGAGTTGCCTAATCTGTGGAATGGACGTTTCAAGGGGGAACCCTAACAAGAAATATTATTTTGGTAATAATACCATGATTAGACACATGATGCGCAAGCATCCAAACAACTATTCTAATGCAGAGATGAGGGAACTGGCGAGAAACCTCCCCCAATCTTCAATGACCACCCGCACAAGAAAACAACCAACTGAATCGGGACCAGAGACAACGAGGATGATGCCTTGCATTCAACCACGATTTGTGGATTTCCGAATTACATGTATATATTGTGGTAAGCTCATCTCCTATGGTGAAAAGAGCGTAAAGCTCGTCGTCCTTGCTGGTGACAACCACAATTGCCCCAAAAAACCCTAATTTTTTCAGTTTTTTGTTTTTTGCTCCAGTTGAGCCATTTTCAATTCCCTTATTTTTGTTTCTCCGCATAAAAAATACAAAAAAATATAAAACTGTTCAGAAAAGCCAAAAAAAGTACAAAATGTTCAAAAAAACATTATAAAAAATATAAAACAACAAAAAGAAGAAAAAAACAGTTCTTTTTAGAACTACCTCTAATTTATAAAAAAAAAACATATTTTTAAAGAATCTCTGTCAATTTTTTTTCCTCAGGGTACGCGTACCGGGGCGCGCACCCAAAAAAAAGAAAAAAAAAATTAATGAAGGAGTTTGCATGAGCCAAGAACACAAAGAGAGTAATGTTGAGAGAAAGAGAGCTAGAGGGAGAAACACAGAGGGATTGTTTATTACATAGTAAAAAACAGAGAAGGTGTAATAGGGTGAAAGTGAGAAAAGTAAAATGAATAAGAAAGCGAATTAAGGGAAGAGAGAGGAAGAAGACTAAAGTAGAAATAGTGGGAGAATGTGAGTGGCTGTTGAAAGAAAAAGAAAGGACACTAATAAATGGGGAATGAAGGGTAGTGACAGAACCGGGATAAATGAACAACGGTGAGGGAGGGTGAAAAAAGAGCAGTGAGTGTAAGTAAATAGGGGTGAAAGAGGGTGAAAAATGTATTTAAGATAAGACATGGGGAGTGACAAAGAGAAAGGACAGAGAGAGTAAAGGAAACAGTGCCTGAATGGGTCTGAGTGGAACAGCAAAGAAAGGTAAGTAATGCAGTGTGTGTGACTTATAGGGAGTCACTGGGTGTAGGTCGGTGTGTGGGTGTGTAAGGTGTATCTGTGGGTGTGGGTGTGTGGGGTGTTTCGGTGTGGGTGGAGGTGAGGGTGTGTGAGATATGTGTGAGGGGTGTATGGGTGTGGGGGGTATGTGTGTGGGATGTATGTGTGTGTATGGAATGTGTGTGTGTGTGTGTGAAGAGTGTGTGTGGGTGGTGTGTGTGTGTATGAGGTGTATGTGTGTGGTGTGTGTGGGCTGTATGTCAGAGGTGTGTGTATGTGTTGGGAGGGGGATGAGGTGTGTGTGTAGGAGTGAAGTAAATAATTAAGAAAAAGAGAATGAGTGAGGGAGCAAAGGAAGGGAAGAGAGGGTAAGTGAACTAAAGAATGGGGACTGAAAGAAGTTGAATGTGAGAGGGGAAATAGGGAAAGGGGAGTAAACATGGAGAATACGAATAAGTGAAAGAAGCAGAGTAAGGAACTAGGAGTGAGGCTGCTTGAGAAATTATTAGTGAGGTTAAAGCAAAGGGTGATGACAAACTACATTTTTTTAGTCACACTTACCATATAATAAATGTAACTTTTATTACTTTTTTTTTACTACACTTTGTATCTGTGAAAGAGAGAAGAAAAAATAAGTTATAATTAGTAAAATATCTATTTTAAAATAAAAGATACAAATGAAGAGGTTAAAAATCATAACAGTGTATTTAGAAATAAAGTAAGAGTGAAGGACACAGAAAGAGAAATAAAGTAATGTAGAAGGACAAAAAGAGAGAAAAAGAAATAGAAGGAGAGCAAATTACTAAGAGTAAGGCATATAGATTCACTGACAGAGAGGAAGAGAAGAAGAGAGAAATGAACTGAAGGTAAGAAAGATACTAAAAGAATGTGAGTTAGCAAAACTAAATCAGGAAACAGGAGTAAGTAAAAAGATAATGACTGAGAGGGAAAGGAGTCTAATTAAGGATGCATTTAGAAGAATGAAGAATGGAAGATAACTGAGAGCAAGTGAAGAACAGTCATAGAGTGAAGGGATGAAGGGAGAGAGGATAATATAGAAGGATTGAGTGAAAAGGAGTGAGGAAGTTAGTAGACAGACAGACTAAGAGAAAAACTGAGTGAAGTGGAGTACAATGAGTGAGGAAAGGAAATGAGTAAGGGAGCAAAAAAAGGAAAGAGAGGAGAAGAGGACTAAAACAGTGGTACTGAGAGAAAATGATTCAGTGATAAAAGTGAAGAGAAGGACACTGAAAGATAGGAAATGAGGGATAGTAATGGAACCAGAGTAAAAGAAATGGGATGAAGAACGATGAGAGAGGAGCAGTGAAGTTGTTGTAAGAGAAATGATAGAAGGTAGATAAACACAACTGAACATAACACAAGGAGAGTGAGGGACTGAGGACATAGAGGTAGTGAACGGAAAATAGACAGAAGAGGTCAAAAGAAAGAAGCAAACAAAGATAAGCGAGGGAGAGTGGGTGATTTATAGTGATAGAGTGCGACAATACTGCTGAGTGAGTAAAGAGGAATTACTAAAAGAGCAAAGGAGTAAAATACGGAAAAGGGAAGTAAAGCAGAGAGACTGAAAGCTGAAAAGTTATGCAAAGGAGAGAGGGGATGCAGACAGTTGAAATGAGAATGAGGGGTTGTGAAAAAAGTGGAGTAAAGGAACGGGGGCTACAGAGAGTGAGAGAAAGACATTATAAGTGAGTAAAAAGAGCTGAAAGAGGATGGAAAAAGGAAAGTGAGTGTCAGACAATGGGAATACAATTTAATTTACACAATCCAAAGTATAGAATAACTTGTACAACATGTTACATAGTTTAGTTTTGCTGTTCTCAGAATATATTGAATTTCACTTAAAACAGTGAGTTCAAATTACTCATCATATGACAGCGGGAAAAAAAACACAATCTAAAAGATTGTGTTTTAAAAAAAACCTTAGATACTGACAAATGACAAATGTACACTAATCTTTGATTCACTTACTTTTCCTTTAGGCCAAATAGTATATCATGAAGGTCCTTTTCTCGTTGGAAAGTACTCTGCTGTTCACTAAAAAATCCATTTCATCGACTTTCTAGAAGAAAAGCTCCAAGAACATCTGAAATATTTTCATATACTCCTTTTTTTCAGTCATGACTCTTTACTCATTCCTTTACTTTTCCTTTTGGCCAAATAGTGTCAGATGTATGAGTATATTTTCAAATTAATTCTATGAAACACTGAAATTACCGTTTTTCCGACGTTCTGAAAGAAAGGCTCATACAACATTTTCACAATATTTAAGTATTTGTAAAACCATCTCTGACTCACTCATGTTCATCATTTTGTATAATACTGATATCACTTACTATGAGATCCACTTATAGTACCTATATGGCAAGTCCATTTTTTATATTACCTGGATCACTTTTACTCAGAATATATTTTTAAACTGCAAAATAACCTTTATTGACTGGTCCCGTCTTCATAGGCCAATTACCTTTACTTAAATTTTGGTTCTAAAAACACTAGGTATGAATTTTTTAAGTCAAAAGGCAAACGTTGTTTGAAAGTCAAATGAGTGTCATTACACTGGGTCCAACCTTTACGACTTTTTAAATATCATGTGTAATGCCCTGATGTTGTTGAAGGACCGTCATGATAAATAATTGCTACAGTTGCAAACGTTCTTCCTGAAATTGAAAACTGAGAAGCCACAACATTTTTAATAGAGGTTGACAATTTACTTCCATCAGGTCTACATCGTTGGAACATTAAAATCACATATTTGCCATAAGTTTGTAAAAATAATGTGGACAGCATTGCAGACTTACATTGGGTACACACCATATTGTGATCAGCTGCTTTACTTAGATTATTAAAAGGCACTGATTTGCAGTCTGGTAAAGTCAAATATATAAATCTTTCAGTGTCTATTCTAGTACTACTTGATATCGCAGTCATGCTGCCCTTGATAAGAAAGGCTAAAAAGATTTTTTATATCTACACCTTCATCTTCCAAAACATCAAACATATACATTAAAAATTCCTGACAATCCTGCTGAATATCCTGTGAAAATTGATTTTGACCAGAACATATGTCTAGAAGATTTCTAATTTCTGAAACACTTTCTATTTTTGCTCTATCACTGCTACATTTCTCAAACACGGAATTCAATAAACAGCAGAATGTTTGAACCCGATTTTCAAAAATCTGTTCTTGTAAATTTTGAAGAAAAAAAACAACATTAAGCACTACATTAGCATAGCAGTTGACACCAGAACTGTTTTCAAACTGAAATCCAACAACATCTTCAACAGAATCCTTTTTCTTTTTGCTTACAATTGCAGTTTCATCTACTTTTTGTCTTTTTGCTACTACCTCACTGCAATTATTCTCATTTCTTCTTTTTCGGCCTACCACACGTTTTTCAAACAGAGGATATTGAGGCAAATGTGGAGCATACTCTCTTCTTAACCTATTGTATTCTTTAACACAATCTAGATCAGCACAAATCTTTGTTTCATCACACTTAATCAAGTACAATCCTGATAAAGTTCTGACTCGTGATAATGCCACATATGCCATACCCTCTTTAAACACAGAACTTCCAATGTTCACCAAAGCACTATCTACACTTAAACATTGAGATTTATGAATCGTCACCGCATATGCCAAACAAACAGGAAACTGTTTTCGGCGAACATATAAGTCTTTCACAAGCAAAAACCTAGCTGAATAACGACAAATTTGTTCTTTTTCGTCAATGCCATCAAATTTAATTTTTAAAATTCCAATTCCATCTCTATTTTTGTAATTCACAAAACCAACAACATGACCCATTGCTCCATTTACCAGACCTCTTTCAACATTTAAATTCCTTCTCAAAATAATACGACAATTTAAACACACATTCAGAGTCTTTTCAAAACCAGCAGTTTTAGATATAGTCTTCTCTAATGAATCCAATTTTGATTTCAAATTTTCAGACAAAATAATTGTTGCTCCCATATGCTCTATTTTATCTATAGCTTCCAGTTTCACTATCTCTTCATTTTCTAACTTTAACATTTTGTTGTTGAACATGGAACATTCTTTCAGAGTAGGCATCAAACATATGCCAGATTTCTTCTCGTTAATTTTCTTAAAAATATTCTCTGGAAGAATGTTTTCATTTGGGTACAAATTTGAAATTAATCGTCCATGTAAAGCTTCTTTTCCATGCTGACTTATTTTTCCGATTCTTACATCTTGTAGAATATTTTTATAATCTTCATCCTTTGCCTGCCGCATATTTTGGAGTAGTTCTGCATATTTGAAATTTAACCATATATTAACGTTTCCAATGCTTCCTAGGCACTTCCTGGTATCTTTATGCGTGACCATTTTAAACACTGGTTGTCCTTTCACTGGAGTCAACTGCAGTAGATCTCCAAAAACAATAATGTGTTTTCCTCTGAATAACACATCATACTCTGTTCTAAGAATTTCTTGCATTCTCAAATGCACAAAACCAAGCATTATATTTGAGACCATGCTTACTTCATCAATGATAAGAAGTTTCATTTTCTTCAGGACTCTGGAAACTTCGGAACACGCATCTCCAGATAGCTTGTGGTATTGCAATTTGTTATCATGCTCCACTGGCAGCATCAGTAAACGATGTAAAGTAATCCCTTTAATATTATGTGCTGCCAGCCCTGTTGGAGCGGTAACAACACAAGACAGCGGTGATTCAGTCCTTTTCTGCAGATAAGTTGCAATTGCTTTAATCAGAAAACTTTTTTCAGTTCCCGCTTCTCCACTCACGTACAGTTGGACAGGCTTAAATGATGTAGATGAGCACTCTTTCTTCTCATGACTGAATCCATGTTCAACCTGTTCTGTGACTTCGTCATATATCTGTTTCTGCTCAAGGTTTAATTGTTTCACCAAATCTTCTAAATTAATTACATCTCTTGAGCTTGCTCCATAGCTCTTTCCACCTCATCCATGGCAGTGGCAGCTTCATTTTGAATAATTGGTCCTCCTAGTGGATCCTGACTCAATGAAGCAGAACTCTGACTGTCTTGAGAACTGTCTCTCGCAATCTCTGCAGCAATTGTTGCTTCTTGCTCTATTTCTTCATTCAACATTTGCAGATAATTTGGAAAAACAGGACATTCTATGGTATCCTTCGTTGCATTAAAAGAGTCTTCGTAACAGAGAAAATCTCCAAGTAGTTCCTCTTCTGTACGCCATGGTTTAAAGAGTTGCAAAAGATCCAAATAGTAAAATTCTCTTTTGGCTGGATTTTCACAACTCAATTTTCGATGATTAATCAAATGGCCTTTTCTCTGCTTCACTAGACATCCTTCACATCCAATGACAGCATATATTCCATTATTGATATCTTCTCTGATGTTCCTCTTATAAATATATCTTTGCAGAACTTCAAAGAGACAAACGTTCTCAAGATAAGGACTTCTATTTGGATAGTATGTATCCAACATGTTTGTCTTCAAAATATCTGTACTTTCTGGTTCTTTCTCCGCCAAATACTCAATTTCCTGTACAGATTTCAAAACTCGGTTTCGTGTTGCAGCAAGACCTAGACTCACCCAAATGATGGTTCTAGATTTGGCATATAGACTTGCTGATGACAATCGATCGGAACATTCATATGCTCCAATTTCTCGATGTGACAACATCTTTAGACTGTAACTGTATAATTTCTTGCTTAGACTCTTTTCATGTGAAATGTCCTCCCACATTGCCTTCAGTTCTGTCTTTTCTTTTTTTGTGATGTAAGACGTCACATATCGAGCCACAGCAATAGAGTTGTCAGCAACAAACTGAATATCCATGTTAGCATTCCACATGGACAAAATCACTGGGTTGTAGTCGTTGATGTACTTGGACTCTTCGTTTCTTTTTAAATTGTATGTATTTTTGGGTGATTTCCTTGTCACAGTATGTCGCAGAGAAGACATCAAATTATTTACTCTTCCTTTAGAAATCACTGCTCGTGGAAAACCAAAACGACATTTTGTGTAGAACTTGTCCTTGTTTCTGAATTTTCGACGACAGTACTTTCCACAACGATGGAAATGAAAGCGTAAAACTTGTTGCCTTAAACTGTTTTCTTCATTAGTTTTCGGAACAGCACATGTTGAATACTCTTCAATGAAGCTCATCACTGTCTCATCCGAATCTGTTCCAAATTTGGGTGCATCTTTAATCCACAACAACATATGTATGTGAGGAGCACCTCTCGCTTGGTACTCCTTTCTCCAAAAGAAATCCAAAACCTCTCCAAGGGGAGGATTTTTTTTGTTGGTAATGAAAGACATCATAGCTTCAAATCTATGATTAAAATATCTGCATACATTCACTGGATCCAAAGAACACAGTTCTCCAGGTGTTTTGAATTCTATATTTTGTATATTTGCATTTGCCTCGCGTATAAATTGAAGTAAGTTGTCCCATGCATACTCGGCACAGCTAGGAGTGAGGAATCATGTAGGAGTTCCTAAGTATCTTAGCATACATTTCAATTCCCCATGATGACGGTACCAATACTCGTTTGTACCACGCTGACATGCCATGAGATTGATTAGATGAGATTCCAAAATATTATCTTGCAGATTCACTTTCTCCATAAAGTCCTTCGCCGAAACATTTTGGAGATATGGTCCACTTTTCAGAATATGGTTTACTGCATAAGAAAGCCCAGACAAGTCACTTTCATACAGTAGATGAAACAAATATGGGATGCATTGACGAAACCTTGGATCTTCAGCATATATTCTTAAAGTCCGGTATTCAGATGCTGGAATTTGAAGTGGTCGATCGTCAAATCGTCCACCTCGACCTATTGGAAATAGCTGTGGAAAACAACGAGCTTCCAAACTTTCTTCCCATACACTAATGGGACTTCCTTTTGCTGATTTCATTTGAAACAAGTCAATTGCATTCTCCATTAATTCTTTGGAATGCAAAGGTTGAACAGTATAATGTTCATATATTTCTTCACTTCTAGACACATCAACTTTTTCAATTTGGCCAGCTGAACAATCACTGTCTTCATCTGCAGCTGTTTCCTCTGCTCCAACACATACATGTTTGTAGTACTCATTGTTTTTGACCAAATACAACGTTGCCTTTTTGACTTTCCTAACATCCACTAAATCTTGCCAGATTTTCTTACTCTTTGTCAGAACCCCATTAACTAGAATAACCAGAGGTTCCTCTTCCACTTTCTCTACACCAATTGTATCAATATTTTTCTTGAAATCTAGAGGCAAATAAACAACTCTTTCCTTTAATCCTCTCTGTAAATCTGAAGGAGGCAATTTCCCTATCTTAGGCTCCATGCGAACAATTGCCTGAAAAGGATGGACACATTGAATCAAAATACACTCATATGTATTTAAATCCATCAATTCAGGAGGAATGTCTACCAACTCAAGATTATTATAAACAGCTCTAGCAGGCATTCTGTTTTGATTTAATTTATCATAACAATATTTACAAATACGCTGATCAGAACTCAAATCAAAAGAATTCTCCACCCACAAATAAGTTGCAAAATCCTTCCACTCATAAATATTTATCTTTTCACTTTTTACGTATAAATCAATTAATCTAGTTTGATGCTTATAATGAGTTCGTCGACAACACACAAAAGTAAAATTCGGCCTTTCACTTGATTTCACTTTAAACCTGATAATTTCCTGGTCAAACTTTTCTGTACTTGAAATCTGTACATTGTCTTCGACATTACCTTGAATTTCTGTGTCAATTTCTACACTGTCCTCTTTTTCACTAAAATAACAAATCTCAATTTCTTCACAAATCTTCTTCACATCTAATTCAGTTCCATGCAAAAGAGCACTGTTTAATTGTTTAAGCTTAAGTGCTGGGCTTTTTGCATAATACAACCTTCTCACCAATTTCCTCATTTTGTTATGATGCACTGCTAACATCCTAAAATGATGAAAAACACTCTGACAGACTTTTCTAGAAAGACAAGCCAGTGAATGGCCTTGCAACCCTGTCTTTTCTCTCACTTGCAATATTTTCATTTTCTGTTTTAGAGTTTTCTTACTATATGTACGTAAGAAGTTACAAAACAAATCGATTGATTCCTGTCGCACACTACAAATACTACTACACTTCCAAGTGTACACTGGACCCTTAGTACGTCTCCCTAAAACTTCATCAGTTAACACCTCTTTTGGTTCTCTAGGCACAAGTTTCTCTTTTTCAATCGGACAACCGTCTTTCACCTCATATGCTCGACCACTGGTGTCAACTGCATGCACTAAATCATTCTCCTGAAAGTAACTCTCCTCATTAAAAAATGGCTCACAACTTGAACTGTGCATCCATTCTCCAGAAAAAACTTTACAAAAATTAGTCCGATTAATTACTCTTTTCCATCTACTGTTTGATTTGAAAACATCAATTGTCTTGTTAAGTGTCCCAATTCTATTGATTATTAAAATAAATAATTTTTTCTTAACTTCAAAAGCATGATCAACAATCTTCTCTACACTTTTCTTTTTCTTATAAAAAGCAGATCTCTGTTTACCTTTTTAAATATTTTTTAACACATTTAAAACCACCCTATTGCGAAACATTCGTTTACGAATGTCCCTAAATTGATTTTGCCTTCTATTCCTATACATATTATTTTCTCCTGCTGCAGTAGTAACATTTTTTTGGAATCTCTCCTTCCTCTTCAAAATTGCTCTCTCTTTCTCTTTTTCTACATACTGTCCAACATTTTTTTTTGATCTGCATATGTTCCGTAAGAAAGACTTAGTTGTCTTACCAGGAGCTTTTTTCCTGTTTTTTGAAGTATTTGTTGTAGGAGACTGCTTTAATTCCGTTGCTGTTTTTCATTTTTTCCGCTTACAATCTTTTCGTCTCCTTTCCCTTGAGGGCATTTTTTCTTATTTTTGAAATCTTGATTTAAATCTGTGCAAAACAAAAATAAAAATAAAAAAATCATTATAGACCACTATTACCAAACAACAAAACAATGACAATAAGCAAACAATTTAAACACTATAATACTTCTACATATGACCTTATCCCTGTTTTTTAAATATAATTCTAAAAAAATATTTTGGGCATATGAATTACTTTTACATTTTTAACAAGGATTAGATAGTATCTGCATGTTTAAAAAAATATATTTGCACATTTCACAATCATATCACCTGTGTTTCCTAAGATTAGTAAGCAGATTGTACACATGAGGTAAGGACTGTCCTGGGGAACATAGGTGGTGAGGCCGGTGTCTAAGAGTCCACTGGACTGCACTTCATGAAGTCTATCCCCCACTACACTCTTAGACACAGCCCTCACCTCCTTTCCACCTCTGGACAGACCTCTCTTGCACTACACTCCTCAACACAGGCATCACCTCCTATGCACCCATGGACAATCCTCACCTTATCTGCAACCCAGAATAGACCTCAACTCATCTGCACCATTAGACAGGCCTCAGTTCATTTACACCCCTGAACACGCCTCATCTCATCTCCACCCTGTTACCATCAATTATACTCAATGTATTGAGGCCTGTCGAAGGGCCACAGATTACATATTGTTTGTCTAAGGGTCAGAGGAGGTAAGTCCTCTCAATTGCACTCATGGACACAGGCTTCAACTCCTTTGCGCCCCTGGACATGCCTCACCTCATCTGTACAATCCACTTCCTAATTTGAGGAAACACAGGTAACATACATTTCCTCTCTCTTGCAAACATTCCTACCAAGCATTACCATAAAAATGACACAAACCAGCAGCAAACAAGCTCAGTCTGCTTCCTAATCTGAGGTAACACAGGTGACATGATTGTGAAAGGTTCAAATATTTTTAGTAATCATGCACACACTATTTATTCCTTCTCAAAAATGTAAAAGCCATTCATTTGCCCCAAAATCGTTTTTTGAATAACATTTTAGAAACAGAGCACAGGTCCTATGTACAAGCATTCAACTTCACTACTGAAACCTCACTATTTCACAAAATAAAAATCCTCTATCTTGCAAATGTAGATACCAAGCATTATCAAAAAGCATGACACAAACCAACAACAAAAAAGATCAGAGCCTAATTTATGAGGCCCTGCATTAGTTGTCCGCTGGTAATGCGTCACTTTTTGTGACGCATCGGCAGCATAAAACATGTGCCTTGTTGCGCCATATTTAAAAAATGGCACATCTAGGTAGATGCGCCACTTTTTAAACCCCTGCGCCACATTATACCTGCGTCACGTATAATGTATGCAGAAGGGGCGTTCCCCTGTAAAAAACCTTGTAATAGTGACGCAGTGAAATCTATGAGATTTCACTGCGTCACTTTTAGGACACTGTTATGTCAATATCTTTTACCAGCATCACAGCAGGTGTAAGACTGACGCAAACCCTTTCACATGGGACTTTCCCCATTTGAAAAGACGCATTGCTGGAGTTGCGTCACTTTTGTGACACACTCCAGCAATGCGTCACTTTTGCGCTTACAGATACGTCAGAAATACTGACTTATCTGTAACTCCTTGCGACATGATGCATCATACATTAAATATGACGCATAATTGTTGTTGCAAGGAGTGCACAGTGAAAACTGACGCATCACTGTTTTCATAAATAAGGCCCTCAGTGTCCTTCCTAATCCAAGGTAACACAAGTGACACGATTGTGAAAGATTCAAATATTTTTATGTAATCATGCACACACTATTTATTCCTTCTCAAAAATGTAAAACCATTGATTTACCCCAAAATCGTTTTTTGAATAACATTTTAGAAACACAGCACAGGTCCTATGTACAAGCATTCCATTTCAGTTCTGAAAACTCACTATTTTACAAAATACATTTCCTCTCTATTGCAAACATTCCTACCAGGCACTACCCAAAAAATGTCACAAACCAACAGCAAACAAGCTCATTCTGCTTCCTAATCTGAGGTAACACAAGTGACATGATTGTGAAAGGTTCAAATATTTTTATGTAATCATGCACACACTATTTATTCCTTCTCAAAAATGTAAAACCATTGATTTAACCCAAAATTGTTTTTTGAATAACGTTTTAGAAACACAGCGCAGGTCCTATGTACAAGCATTCCATTTCAGTTCTGAAAACTCACTATTTTACAAAATACATTTCCTCTCTATTGCACACATTCCTACCAGGCATTACCCAAAAAATGTCACAAACCAACAGCACAGAAGCTCATTCTGCTTCCTAATCTGAGGTAACACAAGTGACATGATTGTGAAAGGTTCAAATATTTTTATGTAATCATGCACACACTATTTATTCCTTCTCTAAAATGTAAAACCATTGATTTGCCCCAAAATCGTTTTTTGAATAACATTTTAGAAACACAGCACAGGTCCTATGTACAAGCATTCCATTTCAGTTCTGAAAACTCACTATTTTACAAAATACATTTCCTCTCTATTGCAAACATTCCTACCAGGCATTACCCAAAAAAATGTCACAAACCAACAGCAAAGAAGCTCATTCTGCTTCCTAATCTGAGGTAACACAAGTGACATGATTGTGAAAGGTTCAAATATTTTTATGTAATCAGGCACACACTATTTATTCCTTCTCAAAAATGTAAAACCATTGATTTATCCCAAAATCGTTTTTTGAAAAACATTTTAGCAACACAGCGCAGCCCCTATGTACAAGCATTCCATTTCAGTTCTGAAAACTCACTATTTTACAAAATACATTTCCTCTCTATTGCAAACATTCCTACCAGGCATTACCCCAAAAATGTCACAAACCAACAGCAAACAAGCTCATTCTGCTTCCTAATCTGAGGTAACACAGGTGATATGATTGTGAAAGGTTCAAATATTTTTATGTAATCATGCACACACTATTTATTCCTTCTCAAAAATGTAAAACCATTGATTTGCCCCAAAATCCTTTTTTGAATAACATTTTAGAAACACAGCGCAGGTCCTATGTACAAGAATTCCATTTCAGTTCTGAAAACTCATTATTTTACAAAATACATTTCCTCTTTTTTGCAAATATTGATACCATGCATTTTCAAAAAGCATCACACAAACCAACAGCAAAGAAGCTCAATGTGCTTCTTAATCTGAACTCTCTATCTATATTGAATGAATCATAACTCACCTTTACAAATGCTTTGGGAGATTGAGAACAGTGTCAGATACACACACCAATATTTCTTTAGCAGAGCAAAAGGTATGTACTCCAGGCACTGCAACCATGAATGGCACAGAAAACCTCTAATTCTACACACATATTCCTCATGGTAACCAATCAAAACTCTTCCCTCTCTATTTCAAATCAACACCCTCCCCCCGCCTCAGCCCTTTCTACCTGTTACCATAGCAACTCCCTCCTCACTGAGCTCTCAGGGTTAAAAGTTTATTCTACAATGTTGCACATGAACTCAGCAAGGATGTTTGACCTATCAATAAACCAGCTTATCAGGTGCAATCTTTCTTTTTATGACTTTTTCTTGACCATTCAAATGACTTCTTTCACAGAACACAACCATGCACCCTAACTTTCACTTTTCAACTATCTGAATCCACCAATCATTGCTTGTGATTCAAGAGCACTGAAACTCCACAGTTTTTTTTGCAAACTTCTACTGTTCCAACTGCCATTTCATTCCTACACTTCATCTGACTGCACCAGAACCTCCTCTCACCATGTACTCTGTCTGGATTATTGGACATAGCTACATTCACTGGGCTCAAAGGTATGCAGCTATCAGAAAATTTCACAACCTTGATTTACCAAATGTGCACATAAAATGGATTGGCCAAAGAGGATTGAGATGTCATCAATTGATACCATTGGTGAAAACCTTTCACCATCTGCCACACCCTGACCTTATAATTTTGCACTGTGGTGGAAATGACCTAGGCACTTTGACTGGGGTAGGTCTGGAAATGGTTTTAAAGGACACCTTTGGGCAATTGATGACACTTTTTCCACAAACTGCTTTGGTATATTCCAATATATGCCAAAGACAGAAATGGAAGTGGTCCAACCAATTTTGTCCACAGATTGAGAAAGCAAGGAAACATGTGAATAAATCTGTTTCTGCTTACATGAGAGACTTTGGAATGGGTTCAATATACAAAAACAACTTGCGTTACAACATGCAAGATATCTACAGAGGAGAATAGAATATTCCTCCTGAATTTAAGATTGTGCATTGGAACCTACTTGTAGGTACCTAAATCAGCCCCAGAAACCAAAAGCTCTTTTCAGGGCTACCCTACATCTGATCACTCACAATGATTATTTTACTCTAACTTTTTTCACTAATTTTCACCAAAGTACGCTCCCCGGTGCGCGTACCGGGCGCTCCCCCTGCAAAAAATTAAAAAAGTATTTTTTTTTTTGGGCCTATATGGGCCTCCTAAGCCCCCCTCAGAAAACCTAGGGGGTCAGGGGGTGCCTACCGTGTCCCCTTATACCCATTCCCAACGTTGTTTGTCCTCCATCTTGTGTCTCAAATCTACCGAAACACAAGATGGAGGACTCCCGTTGCGCTGCCGGTACGCGTACCGGGGCGCGCACCGGTGAGCGCTCCCAAATTTTTTTTAGAGTTAATTTACATAAAAACCTCTGTAGAGAAGTTCACCAAATATAGAATAGGCAATGCTACATACCAGTCCCTACCATTTTCCCAAATTTGGTGGAATTCCATTGAGCCATTTGGCCTGTAGCCCTGTCTAAATATCCTGAGGTAAATTACATGACAAAAACATATCTGAAGTGTTAGTATTTACAACCAATTAAAATGTTACTTTCATTTTCCACTATTATTTCCTGACATTTGATTGGTTATGTACATGAATATATATATAAAAAAAGAGAGGGAAACACAGCCATTTTGACTACTACTTCCTGAACTACATTTAAAAAGGATTTTCACTGAGAACTTCAACTGCTTTCACAAAGGTAAGTTGTTATTTTGGAAAGTGAAGTATGTTGTGCACTTTAAGTTAATTTGGGAAAACATTTTCTGATAGTTATATACTATCCCTCTGTAATAGTTATAGATTGAGATAGGCTTCTCTGTTATACTTATGGATTGACTTAGACTTCTCTTGTATAATTATGAATTTACTTAGGCTTTATCACATACACTTTTTTATATTTCTACTTCCAGCCTGATACCATACACTGCCCAAAGATAACTTCACTGTTAAAAAATCAAAACTACCTGTCTGAACTTAAACCCAACAGTGCCCTATCTCTACTGATATATTTATTTTTTATGCAATTTACAGCAAGAAAATGGAAGGAGAACAGAATAAAATGAATATTTCTTTCGAAATTGTTATTGAAAACAACCCTGAAGAAAATATTGCTGAGAATGATGACTTTGACTTTATGGATGAGTCTCTGGACCATGAATTACTTGAGTGTGTGGAAGCAATAGAATCACAGAATGAAAATGAGGACATTCCAGACAATATATTGTTAGAAGTTTTATTAAATTTTGAAAAAGAATCAGAAAAATAAATTTATATTTAATAATCAAAAATTGTTCGAGACATTATTCATTTTTATATGTAATTCATGAAGTAGTACCAAAATGATTATAATATAAAGTGAGACTTATAGTATACTGTGCAACTTTTTTGTGTTACATAGTAATTTTGCTCATAGTTACTTCCTTTCTCCCACTTTATTATCTCCAATGTGTATTTGACATCTCTTTTTCATCTCCTGCCTCCATGTTGTTTCTGCTTTCCTGACAGACTATAGTATAAATTCCATATACCACAATAACTTCTGTAACAACATACAAATTATCTACAGAGGACACAGTCTACATTGAATTTAAAACTCTGCATTGGTACCTACATGCTGGTACTTATATCACCCACACAACACAACAACTCTATGCAGAGCTACCCTACTTCTAAGCACTTTAAATTATTATTTTACTATTTCACTGGGTTTTCCCCATGTGTGTGGGGGGGTGAGGTGTGTGTGGGGGATGTGTGGGATGTGTCTGTGAGGTGTGTGTGTGTGTTTGGGGGGGTGAGGTGTGTGTGTGGGTGTAGGTGTGTGGGGCGTGTGGGTGTGGGTGGCGGTGTGGGGGTGTAAGGTGTGTGTGTGGGTGTAGGTGTGTGGGGTGTTTGGGTGTAGGTGGAGGTGTGGGTGTGTGAGGTGTGTGTGGGGTGGGTGGGTGTGGGGGGTATGTATGTGGGATGTGTGTGTGTGGGGGGGATGTGTGGGTGTGTCTGTGAGGTGTGTGTGTTTGTGTGTGGGGGGAGGTGTGTGGGTGGGATGTGTGGGGTGTGTCTGTGAGGTGTGTGCGTGTGTGTGTGTGGGAGGGGGGTGAGGTGTGTGTGTGAGTGTGGGTGTGTGGGGTGTGTGGGTGTGGGTGTGGGTGTGAATGTGTAAGGTGTCGGTGTGGGTGTGTGGGGTGTTTGGGTGTGGGTGTGTGAGGTGTGTGTGGGGAGTGTGTGGGTGTGGGGGTGTAGGGTTAAGTGTGTGGGTTGTGTGTGTGTGTGTGAGATGTGTGGGTGTGTGTGTATGAGGAGTGTGTGTGTGGGGGTGTGTGTGGTGTGTGTGTGGGGTGTGTGCATGTGGGTGTGTGTGGGATGTACTTGTAGGTACCTAAATCAGCCACAGAACCCAAAAGCTCTTTTCAGAGCTACCCTACCATTGATCACTCAAAATGATTATTTTACACTCATTTTTTTCACTATTTTTCCCCAAAGTACGCTCCCCGGTACGCTCCCCGGTGCGCGTACCGGGCGCTCCCCCCGCGAAAATCGAAAAAAAATCAACTTTTTTTTGTCCCGCGGGAACTTTTTATGGCCCCCACATCAAACCTAGGGGGTCAGGGGGGGTACACCCTGCCCCCTTCTGGTTATTTCCCCCTTTGTTTTTGCCACCTCTTGTGTCTCGATCCTACCGAGACACAAGATGGCGGCCGCTCCGGACTGTTCGAATGTGTACAGACACCCAAAAGCCAATCAGCTTTCCGCGCGCGAACTCGCGGTGCGCGCCAGGAGCACTCCCCGGTGCGCGTACCAAAGCGCGGCTATAGATATATATTTTTTTAAACCTAAATTACTCAAAATCCACTGTAGCACATATCTTGAGACATAGCAAAGGCACATCGGGCTACCAGTCCCTACAATTTTGCCACGTTTGGTGAAAATCCATTCAGCCGTTCGAGCTAAAAGTGAGTCCAACCGCCCTATGGAAATTAACAAGGTGAATACACGTTTTGGGACCCCCCTTTTATCTCGGCCCCCGATTGACGAATCCCCCCAATCTTTCAGGGAAGGAGCGGAGAGCCGCGAGGCAAATTTGAGGCAAATTTCTGGCAGATTCCTCAACCGGCGCCAAAGTTATTCCCAATAGAATGTTGCGATTTCCCTATGGAAAACAATCCTAACTATAACTACCTACTGGCGACCGCCAGTAGGTAATATATATATATGTAGGAAAACAAACTTAGACAATGGACCCTACAAAGACCTATCACATGACCCACTCTCCCTAACTGCTATACTTATATTGGGAGTCCCCAAAGTTGTGTGTGCGCACTGTTATTGCACCCACTGTCACAGTGCAATCCAATACAGGAATTTAACAATTTCTAACCACACCCCTAACAAACAGATAGGCACACATCAAATTATCAGATCCGTGTCCACAGAGTTTTTCTTCAAGTTCTTCATTTATTCAAAAACTGTCAGGTTGAAAAAGAACAGCCAACGCATTTCGTCCAAACAGATGGACTGCATCAGGGCATCAATGAAGCACTCCTGAGAAATAGAGCATCAGGGTGTCCATGGTATGTAAGAGCTTTGTGGGGGATGACAATTCTCATTCAATATAATTATTAAGAAGTCAAAGTGAGCTTCACTTAAAATAAATTTGCCAGAAACAGGGTAGATCCAGTGAATACAATCCAAACAATCTCACCACTATAAGGTGGACCATATATAAGGGGCAATCACCAGATCCAACCGAAATTAGATTTGACCCCGACCTGAAGGCGCCTCCTGCAGAGTGAAGATGGACGAGCCATATACATATATATATATTTGCAAAAATGAAGAAGAAACCCTGGGTAGTTCCCAAGTTTAGGTGGAGAGCAGCTTCTGTATAGACCACCCTACAACACCAGAGACACACTCTGAATTTGCTAACCTCAAATATATGCTTTTCTATAAAAGGTTTTTAGCACATTGATATCGACACCGAGATAGAAAGGGACAAATTATTTTGTTATTTCTATAGGAAAGTCTTTAAGCATAGGATTAGCACAGTGCCATCAATGCTGAGTTGTAAAATGACAAAAGTGTGTTATCACTCCATGCAGTGTATTACAGCTTTGGATTGGTAAAATGCCATTGAATCCAATCTGGAATGAATAAAAGTAACCCCTGATAACGGAACCTGGGAACTACCCAGAGTTCTCTGCTTCTTTTTTTACATAATTTATGCAGCACTCTATGTCAGAAAGGGTATTGTTTTGACATATTCTGGGTTTACCCTGGTGTCTGGGCAAAGGTAAACCTCTCTGAAGAGCTATAATGAATGTAAAACACATGTAGGGGTTGCTTTTATTCATTCCAGGTTGACTACAAGGAAGAACATAGTACAAGGCATGCATCACCCCAGGTAATTATATACAAATCATCATGCAGCATTAAAGTTTTATAAGAAATAAAGACAGTATCATACAAATTATAATATATAATATATAAAACGCCTGATGAGAGATGGTACATATACACACTGCTGCCAAAATAATTTTTATTGTTTGCTGTACCGCGGTACAGCAGTAAAACATTTTTTTTAAAAAGAGCCAGCTCCTGTTCTTTCAAACAAGAATCCCCTCTGGGTAGGCCAGGTGCCATAAGGATTGTTGCCTTCTTTTTTTATATATGGAAAGGGGCAAGCCAACTCTCTCCGTCTCATGCAATGCAATGCAGCAATTTGCGTTGTTGTATTAAGTGAAATATTAGTAACTTTGTCCCACACCACCTGCATATATTGAAACAATCTAAGCTACAGCATTTTTTAACCTGACGTACACTAAAATTATTCAATTATCTTTCTAGTAAAAATACGAACTGTTTTTGGTGTGTTTAATATCATCCTAATTCTACTTTTATTTTTTGTGTCTGCAATGAACATGAAAGAGCAAAGCACCTACATTTCAAGTGGTTTGGGGGAAGGGTGATGGTAGGACCATGTATCACATATTATAAAGCACACCCTGACATGAAATATAAGGATGTTGCAATTTACCAGAAAATTCAATGACCTTACATAAGAACTTACCCTTCAGCCTTGTTACCCTATTTTGTCACAGAACTCCTCTATAACTTTCACTATCCTTATAATGTATCGAAGGATGTACTTCATCTCATTTGTGGCTATGATAAATATACCAGGCAGTACCAGACATTTTATCTTACTCAAATGTAATAAACAACTATAAAATCACAATAATGTGGATCATGTTTTAGGACAGTGTGCTCTTTTGATTCTAGACAAAGGCTTTCTATTTCTTACAAATATGTCATCTCCATTACAGTGGAAGTTGCAATGTAGCCATCTTGCCTTTTCTTTTTAAAGTGAGAATGTACGTTTCATTTATCTTGTTGGAATCCAATGCAACATCATGCTGACATAGTGAAGGTCCTGAATTATTGTCTCTCCACTTTTAAATCTAGGATAAGCTGAAAAAAATCATGAAATTGCATGAGGGTGGTCTTTTGACTACAGATGTTATTTTAGTACCAGTAGTAAATGGGAAGCAACACTAGTAAATAGACACAGCCACTGGAGAGGAAGAGCTCAAGATACCCCCATGCTGTCACATAGATCAGATCCAAGTGCAAAAAGCACAGGGTAACATCGAAGCAAGTGCTGGGTCCAGTGACTTTGAGGATTCACTCTGACAAGAATTGTGGTTATTGAGATGAGTTCTATCTCCCTTCAACTAATACCACAATTTCTTATACTCTTGCAAAGGAGAATTTGTACAAATGTTAGTCATTTCCGATTCTAAATTGCTGCTCTGCTCACAACCAAATCCTTCAAAAAACAAATAATTACATAAACAAATAAATACAATTTCAGATGGGGATATCACTATCAAATGTACAAATTCTGCTTTGCAAATTTGTAGGAAGTTGGGGCATTGGTGGAGAAGCGAGAGAGTACTCACTTCAAATAACCACAACACTTGTCAGATTAAACCCTCAAAGTAACTAAATTAATCTGCGTTCAATCCCTTTAAGGAAAATGGGTAAAGTATTTATGAGGTACTTAAACAGCATTAAAGTCAAAACACAACACAAGAAAAATCCCAAACCAATTAAGAATAGAGTACATATAAAAAAATGATACAGGTGTAAAAAATATTTCTATAAGGGGAACTGAAGCTTAATGGTAAAAATAGCACGAAAAAGCTTTCAGAGCCAAATTTGTTCTTCTGGTGGCACTGACCTCAGATGGAGAGCAGCTCAAATACATAAACAAGATTTGGCCAGGTAAGACGTTTTACCTTTGAATTTAGTCACTGAAATGGAAGCAAAAATCTTCAGTGGAGCAAGGAAGCAGACTGTGTTATTGGACAGGCACTAGACAAGGTCTCTGTGAAGACTTTTGGGGGAAAGATCAAAATGAGAAAATTTTCAATTTTGCACCCACAGAAGATCCCTCTCTGGCCGGATACTTTTAAGGCTTTTGCTCAGTGTAGATTGTTACCTTCATAGTTGGTCACTTTCTTGGGGCTCAGAATATTTGGCTGCAGCCAAAGAGGGCTTCAAGGGGCCAGATACTTTCTCAGTGAGGTCCTGCTGATTCGGATTTGCTGCTGCTGAAATGCTCCAATCAGGAGTAACCTGGGTATTTGCCCCAGCAGCAACGCACCTTTGTTAGATTGGTTTTTCAGGTTGGTCCCGATTCCATGTGGGTTCTCAAGGAAAAAAGTTGCAAAAGGTCTCTAAGACCAAGTTTCAGAATTTGTTATGGATTACACTTTGACACCTGCCGGGCTTCTAAACCTTGGGAGCAGCACTTGGAGGTCAAGACTCCCTCTAACAGATGCCAGAAGTTGGGTGCAGAGAAGATCCTCTTGAAACTTGATATATGCCTGCAGTTGAAACAGGAGGTCAGCCGTACGTCCTTTGGAGGCACTTCTGGGGTCATGGGTGCAAGCAAAGCATATTCCGTCAACTCAGAGGTCTTCAGACACCTGGAAAATCCTCTTCTGAATGTTCCTCGGGTCCAGATGTGCTCTGAGGAGGTAACTGGGGGTGCCACATATGTGCCCAGCACCTGCCTGTGGGTGGTGTGACTTCTTGTACCTCTCTAACCAATGGGCTAATAGTTTCAAGGAGCAGCCCTAACCACGTTTGCCCCATGTCCTGCGTGTCCTGCTGAAAACAATCCCACAGTGCCCCAAATTGTCCGAAATCCAATACGGCAGAACCTTTTTTTCCCCTGTGCAGGGATCCTGTGCCACCCTTAGGTTTATGGACAGGAAAGTGAGCAACCCGTCCTCTGTAGTCACTTAAAACCAATTCTGGGTGCTACTCCACTCCAACAGAGCTTGGTGTCTCACCAGCTAGGGACCAGCCCAGGTGCTATCTACATCTGCCTATGACAGTGTACACCTTTTATATGTTATGGTCCTGAGCGCAGCCCAGATGGTCACCCAGCCAAAAAAATAGAACATCTCCCCACACCCAAGGTCTCAGCTTTGAGGGAAGGTTCACACTTCACCAAAGGGGCTATTCAGCTCCTGGTTGAGAGTTGGAAGCTTGTGCAAATGTGCTTTCAGAGGCTTTAGGTAAGTAACTTTCTAAAATTACCTTTTCTGAAATATGTATTACAAATTCGACTTTACCAATAAATAGGTCCTGCAACCCACTGGTAACATTTAGCTTACAGAACCTAGGTACATTTTGGAAATCATACACTGGGGACTTATACATACGTAAAATATGCCAGTTTGTGGTTCGCCAATTTCCTCATGCTGAATGTGAGCACAAGAACTTTACCTCTGGTTAGCAGGATTAAAGTGTGCACAGTTCTACAGCCAGCAGAAACGGTCAATGCAAAAATCTGGGTATGCATAACGGAACAAATTGTAATTTCCAACACAGATTAACACCAGGGCTATAAATAGGGTTGTTATACATACATTAATACCATTCTCATTGGAATTAAAAGTTCTTAACATCTTCATTAGGGTGGAATCAATGGGCTATTTAAAATGGCACTCCGAATGTTTAAGAATGGACTTTACGGGTCGCAGAAATATGCTAAAAAAAATCATGCAAGAATTCCAAATATTGTTAATGCACAGCTCTATTTCTGCTCATTCATAATAAAAAATAATACTACCTTCAACCAAATAACACATCACCTGGGATTTGAATTCTGAAATTATATGGGCTTTTTTGGTGTGTAACTATACACACAGGTATTGACAGAGGAAAGGTTTTTGATATCATAGAACTGCGATTACTAGTCCCAAGTAAACCTTTAGGAGCAGATTTACAAGCCCCTTGCGCCACTTTGCGTCATTTTTAACATGGGAAAAGTGACGCAAAAGTGGCGCAAGAGGCTTGTAAAATACCCCCTTAATATTTTGAGTAATTTCAGAGACCTCGTGTTATGCGTTTTACAATAAATGTCCGAAGTTATGCCATAAAAAACATGTCACAAAATTACCCCACAATTCACAGCAAAAGTATGGCACAGGAATTTAGGAACAACGTGAAACAAAACGTGATTGGCTGCGCGTTCTCCTCTTTCCCACCGCTGGTAAGCAATAATGCAACTCGGCCAGCATGCAGAAAGAATAAGAAGACCAACACAATAGCATGCAAAGGATTAATAATCTAGGTGGAGTGGTAATTTACTACCAGCTGGATTTCCTCCCCGATAAGGCCCAGGATGACTTGCAGATAGGGCGTTCATGAGCCAGCATCTTCCATCCTGTATTTATTCGCGGCGAGATTGAACATCTTTTCTCATAGAGTCAGCCGCAAGAAGTATTATGGAGAAAAATGCATTGACGTTTAAAAGCTATTGCCTCTTTAAGATGTCCCTGCCTCATTACACTGCGCATATTGAAACATGCTTTACTTTAAATATCAATGAACAAGTCCTCAAAATGTTTCCCAGTTTTAGAGAAGCACTCAATTCCGGCTAAGTGGCTTATTTTAATGGGCAATTTGATTTTCTTTGCAAATAGAATCGTTGACAGAAGGTGTTACAGTATGCTGAGCAGAGTTATTATTAGAGTTGTAGAATTTCATTACTACGGCTGTATTTTTAATGTAGCATGAAGCAAGTGTGGAGTTTTATGAATGGTACACTTCCATTTAGAGCTGCTAAAGCCGGGTTTTATGTTTATTTAACTTGGTTAGCTAAGGCTGTTCGGCTACAGATTACACCATTATTACCTCTTGGAACATGACATGCACTGCTGGCTCGGGCAATAAAATACGATATTATGGGCTTTCGTGACTAAAACAAATATTGCATTATGGCTCTGCGACTCTCAATACAAGATAGCACAGTATAAAAGTGACAATGAAGACTGCTAAATTCTCCATTGTTTAAAGATTTCACATGAGACTGGGCAGCTTAACAGACAGGAAGGCTACTTGCAGTATTTACATACTTCCCCAGTAAATGTCTCATATCGATTCATTCTTGTTTTACCAGCTTCCCGTTAATGTATTTCTGTTGCATCCCAAGCAAGTGCTGAGCCTGTATTTACGCAAGCAGTAGGAGATGGTTTTAATGTATCAGATAGGTAATGCTTGACAATCAACTAAAATTGTAAATCTTACTACGTACGCTATTACAATCAATCCTCATGGGTCTTACCTGAGTTATCGACATCATCATGCTTAAACCAATCAAAAAAATATTAGACCTGAAAGCATTGGGGTGGTCTACCCCCAACTTTTTCTTGCTTCCCTCCATTTTCGTGACCACATTTTTGCTGATTCAGGACTCTGCACTCTTTACCAAAGAAGATGAGTGCTAAAGTTCGTGTGCTCTCTCCTCTAAACATGGTAACATTGGTTTATTCCCAACTGGCATATTTAATTGCTCATAAGTCCCTAGAAAAAGTGCACCAAACGTGCCCAGCTACTGCAAATAAAGTGCTACAAGTGGGCCTGCAACACTTTTTGTGCCACCCACATAGCGCCTTAAGCAAGTACCACCCCTGCCACTGCAGAGCCTGTGTATGCACTTTCACAATGCCATGTGGAACTGGAAAGTAAACCTTCTTGCCAGGCCTAAACCTTCCCTTTTTTACATATACTTCACCCCTAAGGTGGGCCCTATATAACTCACAGGGCAGGGTGCAGTGTATTCAAAAGTCAGGACATGTACTTTTTAACTTTACATGTCTTGGTAGTGAGAAACTCCCAATTTAGTTTCCACTACTGCAAAGCCTATCTCTCCCATGGGATAACACTGGGATTACTGTATTACATTGTTTAAGTATAATTCCCAATTGTGAAGTGGTAGACTTTCAAGGTTAGTTTTACTAACAATATTATCCACAAAATAAATAAATAATCATTAATAAATCATTAATAAAAATGAAACAAAAACTGTTTTCATATAACACAATTACTAATAATAAACCCAATACTTGTTATACACATATTTAGATATAATTAAAATAAATGATATATATATCATATATATATATATATATATATATATATATATATATATATATATATATATATATATATACATATATATATATATATATATATATATATATATATATATATATATATATATATATATATATATATATATATATATATATATATTATTGCCTACTGGTGGTCGCTAGTAGGTAGTTATAGTTAGGAAATACTTTCCATAGGAAAAGCGTTTTTTCTTTTTCCAATAACTTTGGCACCGGTTGACGAATCTTCGCGAAATGTTCAAAACTAGTGTGGTGCTCCGTTGAGCTCCTGTCTTTAAAGTTTTGGGGTGATTCAAAAAGCCGTGGCCGAGAAAAAAAGGGGTCCCAAAACGCGTTTTCCCATTTTAATTTCCATAGGAAACTTTAGACAAAGCTACAGCCTGAACTGCTGAACGAAATTACACCAAATTTGGCAAAAAGGTACCCCTTGGTTCAGAAAGAGCCCTTTTTGGTAAATGGTGTAAATCCGTTCAGTAGTTGCTGAGATATTAAAGGAAAACATATATGTATATATATCTGGGTAGAGCCTAACCCCCAAGCATGAGCTTCATTCTAATTGGCTGCCAACACTCCAAACCAGGAAGTGTTGGCAGCCATCTTTTCAGTTGGTAGGGAGAAGGAAAAGGTGAGATAATATATATAAACATACAGAAATCTAAAGAGATATATCAGACAAATACAAACGTCCACATATCGATAAACACACGTCTTCCTCACAGTGAAGGTACACACATGCACACAACGATGCAGGTTGTGGCCGCAGCTCCGTTTCCACATTTCCTCTAGCACATTCCTGACTGCCTGACATGAGGAGCTCTCGGGGAGGGTGTTGTAAATAGTTCTCTCACCTCCCTGGCACAGGTGTCCCCGTGAGAAAGGCCATCTCAGAGTGCACCACACCTCATGGGATTGTAAAGCCCCGCGGGTGCCAAGGCGAAGCCATTGGAAAAAGGCTTGTGTGTTAGCCTAACCCAAGGTAGTGAAGTCCGGTTTCCATGTCATGGGGCATCTGCTGCCTGCGTAATTATTGCCCCCGATGGGACACCTGTAAAGCGCACATTGTTTCCCTGGAGAGGGGTGCTTCCCGCCCCATATCGGGCTCGCTGCTTTTTGTTATTCTGAGATGGTAGCAGGTGTGTGGCAGGAAAGAGTCGTCTTTATAAGGGTACAAGGTAACTCTCCCTCAGAGGGATAGCAGGTGTAGGCGCTAGGGTGTTAGGGCGCCACACATAGTGTGATTGCACTGGCAGAGAGACAGACAAAGCCGAGGGCAGAGGGAGAGCAGTGCAGGGACCAGGTTACAGACAGCGAGGGTCCGAGACAGGGCCACAGGTTAGGGTTAGAGAGACTGACCGGTCACATCCAGATAGATACCAGGGTTCGTTGAAAAGCAGACACAGGCAGAGAGAAAGCAGGCAAAGACCAAGAGCAGCCACCTAGTCAGGAACGAGTAATGTGAAGGGTGGGGGGCACCTGCAGGGCAATGTCTTAGAGGGAGGGGGAGGAAGGCAGGATCAGAGGGGCTGAGAAAGGGTAACAATGTGATGATGACAGAGTAGAAACAATGATAAAGAAGCCGGAAGAAATATATTCAGGTGATTGGGTTATGGAAAGAGAGAGTAAGAGAAGCCATAGAAGGAGATAAACCGGAATAGAAAAGGACTAAGCCAGGAAGTTTGAAACAAGGGAAGGGATGAACAGAGAAAAGAAAGAGTGGAACTAAGTGGAAGGAGAAAACGAACAGAGGTGAAAAGAGGAAGAATTAGGCAGAGTGCAAGAATGTGCAGAGGAAGGGACAATTTGACCCGGATAAGTTGGAGAAGGCCATTAATAGAGCTGGCTGAATTTGATCCTGAGATCATTTGAAAGTATGTTTGTCTAAGACACATGGTATGACTTATAGCTGGGTGATTAACAGGGAGAGCCGACTGCGAAGAACAGTTCAGCTAAGTGGGACGAGGCAACATAGGGGCCTCTGTAGCTTGTCTGACCTTGTGACCGTCCCTTTAAGACTGGGAATGGAGTCTTTGTAGGATTTGCCCAGAATCCCTCTTTTCTGTCAGACACTCAGGCTGGTATTATATTAGAGCTCCACTCTTAAACTTCCAACATTTACCCAGTCACATATTTTTTAGTGCTGGGATTAGAGCACTGACACAAGATTTTATATCAGAGCAGTCGCTAGACCACACACATCTCCTTCCCTTTTAATAAAATGTCTCGGCTACTCAGGTGTTCTGCCGCAGCAGCTCCTGCCCAGTTCCCTGGTGCTTGCAAGGACCATGAGGTCACAGGACTTCACTAGGAGTTGGCTGACATTCTAACTCTAGCTATTCTGAGGGCCCGATTCACAAAGTGTGGTCTGTGTAGAGACGTGCAGTCAACATGCTAGTGTTTGTCAGTGTATGTGATTCACTGTACACCCACACACCACAGACGTCACTGGTCAGGTGATGCTGAGATAATAAAAGTGACCGAGCACACGTGCTCGTGGCCAGTTGTACCCAGTACGATATAACAAAAGGGGGGAGAGAGAGAGAGACAAGTGGATTCGGTCTCCCTAGGCAATATAGTTAAACAAAATAGAATCCACTCTGGGAAGTGGTAGTGATCCCTAAAGTGATGGGGAGCACACAGTGTTGTTTAAATGCCCCTCACACACCAAAAGGCCCCTTGGTGTCATGCTTCATCATCGGGGCCTTCGCACCCCTCTACGGAGTGCGGCGTGCTACGACTAACGGCTACGCAGGAGCACTTGATAGTGAGCTATGTGTGGGTATGTGTAAAGAGAAGCGAAATGAGTGAGTGAGGTGAGGTGAAAAAAAGTGAAGTTAAAAAATACCTGGCTCGTAGGAAAGTTAATATTTATTATGTCCTCGGCTGGTATTGTTAAAAAGGTGCAGAATGAGGTTGATAATATACGTGTTAGGGTATATCAACCGGGAAGTGTCAACATGTTTCGGAGTACAACGACTCCTTCTTCAGGACAAGGATATGCACATTATCCTCACCTTACTCACATTGGATGTCAAATTGTATTCTACAAAAAATCTCAGAAATAAACTAGGTGAAATGTACCTATCAATGTTATTAGGTGGAGATGCTCAGTTGCGCCCAATAGGCGTTGAGGAGAACTTAAAGTTCAAGGTTGGGAGACCTCATGAGCCTTAGCGTGATTTTGGGGGATTCCTTCCTCACTGCTCAGTTTAAGCAACGGTTAAAGCACGGTAGACTCGCCTGCCTCCCCTCAACGCTGCTCCGATGAAGTCACCTCACCTCACTCACTCATTTCGCTTCTCTTTACACATACCCACACATAGCTCACTATCAAGTGCTCCTGCGTAGCCGTTAGTCGTAGCACGCCGCACTCCGTAGAGGGGTGCGAAGGCCCCGATGATGAAGCATGACACCTAGGGGCCTTTTGGTGTGTGAGGGGCATTTAAACAACACTGTGTGCTCCCCATCACTTTAGGGATCACTACCACTTCCCAGAGTGGATTCTATTTTGTTTAACCAGTTGTACCCAGTAACCAGTGTGTCCGTGTCACCAGTCATTCCTAGCATGTGGGCCTAGTGCCCAACATTACAATGGCGACGAGGCGGAAGCTGTGCTCAGCGTGCCACAGCTGAAAATTGTGGGGGAAAAGAAGGGGGAGTGAGCTGCCTGCTGAGAGGGCACCCCCATAAGAGGGCGGGCCGCACCGAGAGGCCTGCGGAGCGTGTGCTGAGCCCCGGGCCGTTATGCTAATGAGAAGGTGACCGAGAGCCTACTCCGCACCTCTGGACCTCGCTACGGCTACTCTGGCAAAGAAGTGACCGGAGGAGATCAGCGGACCGACCGGAGCCCACCCACGTGGGCTGCGACAAAGTGACACCACCGAGAGCGAACCAACCGGAGCCCACCCGCGTCGGCCGCAATGGAGTGACCCGTGGCGGAGACCACGCGGAGCCCACCCGCGTGGAGGAAAGAGGCCCGCAGGCTGGAGGTGGGCCTGTGCGTGAGAAGCGACCCTGAGCGCAATAAGGCCAGCGGGAGCCCACCCCGTATGGGAGCACCTGCTACCCAGTCCCCACAGAAGCTGTAGCCCTAGGAACAGGCAAGGCCCTGAGAAGAAACGAGTAATGGCATGCGGGGCTGGACTGTCATGATGCCGGTAACCCCCGCGGAGTGCCAAGAGGAGAGTGAGGCCTGAGTCGGCACCGAGCAAAAAGGTGAGCCCATAGAATAGTGGATCGTGTCGTGGGCGGTAGCAGAAGTAAACCCCGAAGGCCGGAGGCAAGCGGTGCCCACCCGCAGCCAAGAGGCATTGACTCCCCTCCCCGCCGCGCAGCATGTGAATGTCAATCAAGCTGCGGCGGCAGAGTGAAAGACTGTTAAGGCCGCACCCGGCCAGCGCTACTGAAATTAAAGGAGGGGCGGGCAGGAAGCACAACTGCCGATAGCGTACAGCCCCATACGCAGTACATAAAGCGGAGCCCACCCGTGTCATCATGAGGCCCCCTCACCCCCACGGACACATGAACTGCCGGCACCTGCGCGTGTGCCCAGCGCTGTCCATACAATTAAAATGGAAGAGACTCACCACGTCAGGGGGCAATCGCCCTGCAGCCTGAGGAGAGGCACGGGTGCTGGGAAGGCAGCAGCAGCCGGCCGGTGAAGGTGCTCCCCCACATGAACACGTGAGCAAAGAGCCGGCCCTGGTGAAGAGACTGCTGAGGACAGCACCGCCGCCACCTACAGGCCAGAAGGTGAAATTGCACCCAGCAGCATGAATAGACTGTACAATGGCAGCAACACTGGGAAACACACGGACACCATGTGCATGCACGGCGGCTAGAAGATAGCCCACACACAAGGACTGAATGACTGCATAACGTAGTGGGGTGCTCCAAAGACTGATAATAAGCCACCTGCTGGTGAGGGATTAGGGAAATGGCAAAAGTCTGTGACTAGGCGCCTGCCCGAGACAATGGGTGACCCTTCCATTATGTGGCCCCTCTGCGCAGGCAACTCAACCAGTGACTTACCACGCCAGGAGACGGTACAAGAATGCGCTAGAAGTGCAAGGGACACACCAGGAGATGGCGCAAGAAAGCACCAGAAGCGCGAGGAACGTGCCAGGAGTGCAGCAACTCCACACAAGATACTCAGGAGAACGCGCAGCAAGTGCGCACAAGGAAGCAAACACAGAGCAAAGCTATCAAGGCACAAAAGGGGGTGACCAGGAGGAGGTCGACGGAGCGGTGACCCAACCCTCCAGAATCACTGAAGTCACGGCGGGATGGAGTGCAGCAATGCCTGGTAGCCACAGACCATCGCTGCAGCAGTACGGCGAAGACAGGAGCACCACCATACGAGCCAACGGTGATTCAGGAACTCAGCAACAGGCAACTGCGAAGGCGCATGATGCAAATGCGCAGCAGTGCAGACGACAGTAGCCCAAAGCAGCAAGTCACGGAAGTGACCGGAGAGCGCATTCAGAAGCGCGCCAAAGCAATCGAACTGCGACGGGAAGGGAAAAATGGTTGCGCAGACAACCAGAAGCATGAGGACTCACCGGAAGAAGCCGACCACCCAGTCTGGTCGCAGAGGATAAAGCTGACCAGTCGGATGGTCGCCCAAGAAGTAAATATGAACTCGACCAGTTGGATGGTCACCCGAGAAGCAAGTATGAAGCCGACCAGTCGGATAGTCCACATAATAAGGAAAATTAGGCACTACCTTTCCCCGCAGGCAAGAAGGCAACTTGCCGTTGCCCTTTTGGGTTCCCGCCTGGACTACTGCAATGCGCTGTATGCTGGACTTAATAAGAGCCAGCTGCAGCGCTTGCAGGTAGTCCAGAATGCGGCAGCCAGATTTGTCCTAGATCTTCCCAACCGGTCTTCGGCCACGCTAGCTAGGAAGCAGCTTCACTGGCTTCCGATCAAGGAGCGGATAGTTTTTAAGTCCATGTGCATGGTCTATAAGGCTTTGGCGAGAAATTGCCTCACAGGGATTGGATCTGCCCTGTCTTACTATCATCCGGGCAGACACCTCCGCTCCTCCCATCATCTTTTTCTTCGTGTTCCGCGCATCCGGAAAACCAGATGGGGTGGTAGGGCTTTTTCCCATCTGGCCCCCAAATGGTGGAATGATCTCCCGATAGAACTAAGGTCCCTTCCCTCTTTACAGAGTTTCAGATCTGCCCTTAAAACTCGTCTCTTTGTTCAAGCTTATGAGTAGCTGTGCCCTGCATTTTTGATCTTTTCTGTTAGGCGCCTTGACACCTTCGGGTTTAGTTTTGCGCAATACAAGATGCAAAATAAATAAATAAATAAATAGTCGCCCGGGTAAAGAAGAAGCCGACCAGCCAGATGGTCGCACCAAGAAGCCGATCAGCCAGGTGGTTCGACGTAGAAGCCAACCTGCCAGAGATCGGCAGAGTGGACCGGCAAGAGGTCCAAGAAGTTCGACCAAGGCGTGGTCCGCGAACATGGACCAATGAACTTCGACACCACAAGTTAGCAGAGTAGAACTGAAGATGAAGTGAAGGTCGCGACGCTAACTCTGGTGGTTGAGTGAAAAGAAGACAGTGTCCTAGGACTAGGACAAGACCAGGAAGATACATGCTGAGGGCACGCTCTGCACGGGGAGGCCTGGCCAGAGAAGATGAAAGGAGATCGGTCCAGGTTACGTCGCGAGAAGAAGGAAGACAAAATAAGAGTGGCACGCTGCCATTGCGAAAAGAAGGAAGAAGAAATCAGAGTGGCACGCTGCCACTGGCAAAAGAAGGAAGAAGAAATCAGAGTGGCATGCCACCACTGCGAGGAGAAAGAAGAAGAAATCAGAGTGGCACGCCGCCACTGTGAAACAAAGGAAGGTGACAGGCACCGGCAGCACAGATCAAAGAAGTCTACCTACGAGCCATCCACCCACATGGCAATCACAGAAGGGAGCAAGCTGGACTGTTGGCGACATCTACCTCTGGGGTTGAGCAGGAGTTTGGATGGCGAGAGTGCTCAGGTATCAGGAAGCTGAGGAACTGACCACTCCACACCAGCCCGTGGTGACCCAAGAAGCCGAGGCCTCAAGGGACTCTGGTGGCAGCAAGTCCCGCACGGGAGACAGATCCACAGCGGCGTCTGCAGGACCCATGAGGATGATAGCCTCGTGTGCATGGAAAGGAGTCAACAACTTAACCTTCAGGTGGAACTAAGGACACAACGGTGAGGCTCGTGGAGCGTCCCGCTCACGGCCCGAAGGCTATGGTGGAGCAACACGACCGAAAGCACCAGTCCAGTGGAAGCCAGGTAAAGAGGGCATCCCGGACATTTTGTGAGAGAAGAACACCGGCGAGAGGGGCATCCTAGTGAGAAGGATGCTTGCACCTACTATTTTCACCTGCCTAGAGACACTTTGAAGTCTGCCCGGAAACATCACCAAACACCAAGACTGAGTAGGGGAAGCTAGAAGACAGACAACACCCATCTCATCCACCCTTCTCCCCAACTACTCATCGTCAACTGTTGAGCGAAGCAAAAGCAAGATTGAAGACGACGTCAAGGCGGCGCGGGCAGGAGACCGGACCCGCCGAACACCGGCGAACCATGCCACAGCGAACTGTTGGTCTTGGCCGCAGTAACTACGTTGCCTGAGGCCAGCAGCAGCCAAAGAGACTCGTTTGAAATCATGAGTCTAATGTTATATTTTGGTATATTTTTCTTCCCACAGGTTTTGGACTTTGTCTTTGGTTTTGATTTTTCCCCAAGTTTGGGAGGGATGTCGTGACCTGCAGTCAGCATGCTAGTGTTTGTCAATGTATGTGATACACTGTACACCCACCCACCACAGAAGTCACTGGTCAGGTGACGCTGAGATAATAAAAGTGGCTGAGCGCACGTGCTCGTGGCCAGTTGTTCGCAGTAACCAGTGTGTCCGTGTCATCAGTCATTCCTAGCATGTGGGCCTAGCGCCCAACATTACAATCTGGTGACACCGGGCCCCAGTGATCCGGTTCGGAGTCAGTGGGCCAGTTTATTGCGAGCCTGGAGACACCTGTAATTGGGGAGGCATAATTCGACCTATGGGTTATCGCTCCAGGTGAAATTGCGTCACTCCTGAAAAGAGCCCTATTAGTGGAGAGGAGAAGCAAAATCACGAAAAAAGAAGGACGGACATGAGGAAAGATGATGTCCCAAAAAAGGAGGCAAGTTTAAGGTTCAGGTATCAGGTCAGTGGCAGTGCATTCCTTCCTGCTTTGGAAGAAGCCGCTGCGAGCACCCGTTGCAACGAGGCAACAGTGCACGCATCTTTTACACATTTTATGGCTGTAAACACAGAAATTATGCTGCTAATATTGTATCTAAGCGATACAAAAGGGGATGATGGACGGAGCGTTTGAGCAAATCAAACACTCACCCCCAGTCAACTGATCTGGGTTTAATTCATCACCATTCTTTAGCTCACTCGGCCACCCCAGTTCAGACATGGCAATATGCAAATCAGTCTGACCCTATGCCTCATGGGAACAGTCCAGCCCGAACTACCATGCCATGTCTTCCCTGGACCGGAAACAAGCATTCTGGGACCGGTTTTGGATTCATAATCCTCATCAGCCAGGCTATCTTGAATCCAGTGGCCAAGTGAGCAAGGGACTCACGTCTGAGCATACCCTGCCACACTTAGGGCGAACAAAGCGATACAAAAGGGGATGATGGACGGAGTGCTTGAGCAAATCAAACACTCACCCCCAGTCAACTGATCTGGGTTTAATCCATCACCATTCTTTAGCTCACTCGGCCACCCCAGTTCAGACATGGCAATATGCAAATCAGTCTGACCCTGTGCCTCATGGGAACAGTCCAGCCCGAACTGCCATGCCATGTCTTCCCTGGACCGGAAACAAGCATCCTGGGACCGGTTTCGGATTCATAATCCTCATCAGCCAGGCTATCTTGAATCCAGTGGCCAAGTGAGCCCCCTAAACTAAAGAATGGTGATGGATTAAACCCAGATCAGTTGACTGGGGGTGAGTGTTTGATTTGTTCAAACGCTCCGTCCATCATCCCCTTTTGTATCGCTTTGTTTGCCCTAAGTGTGGCAGGGTATGCTCAGACGTGAGTCCCTTGTTCACTTGGCCACTGGATTCAAGATAGCCTGGCTGATGAGGATTATGAGGATTATGAATCCGAAACCGGTCCCAGGATGCTTGTTTCCGGTCCAGGGAAGACATGGCTTGGCAGTTCGGGCTGGACTGTTCCCATGAGGCACAGGGTCAGACTGATTTGCTTATAGCCATGTCTGAACTGGGGTGGCTGAGTGAACTAAAGAATGGTGATGGATTAAACCCAGATCAGTTGACTGGGGGTGAGTGTTTGATTTGTTCAAACGCTCCGTCCATCATCCCCTTTTGTATCACTTTGTTTGCCCTAAGTGTGGCAGGGTATGCTCAGACGTGAGTCCCTTGTTCACTTGGCCACTGGATTCAAGATAGCCTGGCTGATGAGGATTATGAATCCGAAACCGGTCCCAGGATTCTTGTTTCCGGTCCAGGGAAGACATGGCTTGGCAGTTCGGGCTGGACTGTTCCCATGAGGCACAGGGTCAGACTGATTTGCTTATAGCCATGTCTGAACTGGGGTGGCTGAGTGAACTAAAGAATGGTGATGGATTAAACCCAGATCAGTTGACTGGGGGTGAGTGTTTGATTTGTTCAAACGCTCCTTCCATCATCCCCTTTTGTATCGCTTTGTTTGCCCTAAGTGTGGCAGGGTATGCTCAGACGTGAGTCCCTTGTTCACTTGGCCACTGGAATCAAGATAGCCTGGCTGATGAGGATTATGAATCCGAAACCGGTCCCAGGATGCTTGTTTCCGGTCCAGGGAAGACATGGCTTGGCAGTTCGGGCTGGACTGTTCCCATGAGGCACAGGGTCAGACTGATTTGCTTATAGCCATGTCTGAACTGGGGTGGCTGAGTGAACTAAAGAATGGTGATGGATTAAACCCAGATCAGTTGACTGGGAGTTAGTGTTTGATTTGTTCAAACACTCCGTCCATCATCCCCTTTTGTATCGCTAATATTGTATCTATCACACTGTGATTGACTACGGATCCCGTCGGTTGCTCCCTAGCGCTGTGAAGTGTCCCTGGAGTGATGCAAAGCAAACAAATAAATATATACATACTTAAATAAGTGCTGGACACGGGAATAGCTCACTGTAGTTCCCTGAGGATTTCTGGGACTCTGGTACAGGAGCCTTTTCAAAGCTACACAAGAGCCTCCAGATATATACGGTGAAACCTGAGATGCTCAGATTATTACAAGGGCACACTACTGACACCATGCGCTGTCCCTCGAAATTCAGACACATTAACTAGCTAATCTCACAATCGGCAGAATCACTTCTCAATATTAGTGTTGTGTTTAAATAGCACCTCATACCGCACTACTGCTGTTTCTAAGCGCTGCAAGTAACTGAAGTTGATATCACAGATTCAGTGGTGCTCACTGACAGTGCGGCCTTACTCCTGCCTTTGGGTATAGATTGAAGGATGCCCTCCTCTGCTGGAAACGGCCACGTTCTGCAGTGGCAGTGACAGGGTAGTCGCCTCGGGCCTTCCAACACTTCATGCTAGGAGCTCTGATCTGTGTTGTAAAATGGACACGGGGGTTCCTTGACACAGTGCAGGTCTGGCCGGGTTGCTGTGCTGCACATCAAAGTGTCTGTGCCCTCAGGTGCACACAGCAATCGATGCCCCTCGGGGGTTACACGAAGGGGTTCTCGTTCCTCTTGTGCTAACCTGTCCCAGCCTGCAACACCCAGGCTGACCCTCATGCATGTAGAGCAGGCCGCACACTGACACACGCACACAGACACAAACCAACACAAAGGCTCAAAAGCAGATGCGCACATACACGCACACAGGACAGACACATGCACACACGCAACGCAGCAGCCACAGACGGTGGTGGTGGTCAGGCGGTATCGACATGCAGTTGCTGAAAATACAACAAAAACCTACACCACCACTCTCACCTGTAGCATATTTGAAAGATTCCTTCATTGTTGCTCCAGGCTCAGAAAGAATGCGGCATAATTGTTAACTTGCAGGACAAATATCTATTGACATGAGTTTACTCACATAGCGGTAACCTCTATAAAATAATTCAAAAGTATTGTGTTTCCAGCTTCTTTTAAACATTATTTTGATAACCTACCATCTCAGCAGAGAGAGCGAGTCACCTTTTCACAAATCTCTACCTATTACCCAATCACAAATCTCTACTAATTTTATGCAGACATGCACATCATGGTTTGGGCAACAGGGCCTTCCTTAATCCATGTTAAATAAAAACTAGCAATGCTGATTAGGCAGTATTAATAGTATTGATGAACACCTATATGACTCGATTTGGTAACAGGTAAATATAAGTTAACATTCAAGAGTACCTCACTGTCTCCGGTGTAAATGTGTGATGTTTGTGTTTGCTGTTGGTATTTTTTTATTTGTGACAAAGCATTTGCTTCTCGCACCTCACATCAAACTGTGACTACATGCCAGAGTTTCTCAATATTTCTCTTCATAACTATGCTACTGTATACATTTAACGGACAGGCATACGGTCTCTCACAATGATTGATTTGTATAGGGTCACTAGAAAGTCCACACATTTTTCCCTGTCCCCCCAGAAATGTAGTGTCTCCTACGCCCCTGAAACTGTCACTGCTGCTGTTCATGGTGGGCGCAAGGAAATACAACGGCAATTGTGTTGTAGTAGCACAAGTGCACAAACGGTTGCCAGTGGAATCACACTAAAAAGAAAGAGAAGGCAAGATGGACAGGGAGAGAAATAGAAATCTCAGAAGAAAGGGGGAGAGGCAAGTGAGTGCCAGAGAAAATGACAGGAGAAGAGGGGGAGAGAGTGAGGGAAGGGGTGGAGCAAGAGAGGGACCAGGCAAGGGAGAGAGATGGAGAACAGAAGGGAGCCAGGGAGAGTGAGGAAGTGCGGGGGTGGGGGAGAAAGAGAGACCCATATGAAGAGGGTGAGAGGGATGGAAGGGAGAGAGCAAAAAAAAGAGTAAAGAAAGGGAGAAGAATAGAGAGGGAACGAAGAAGCTAGAGAGAGATTGTGTGTGTTTATTTGTGTCGATGTGCACTTGAGTGCGAGTTTGAGTGCTGTCAGCCGTCGTATGTCCGCATGTTGTGTGTGTTCCTGTGCACGTCTGTATTTAGTGTGTGCTACTATGCACACGTGTTCTTTGGTAAGTGGCTTTGAGGAACACAACACAGCTGCTTAATCAACTCTCTGTGAAGAGTAAGAAGACAACATCACTGGGGTACCACCATTTTATAATAAATATCAGTATCGCCAGGCGGCGGCGCTGTAGGAAGAACCCTCCAATCCTTTGAGTACTGGACACGTGTTAGGACATGTGACGCAGTAAAAAAGGAGAAGAACCCCTCCCCCGCCACATAGGCATGCCACTGAAGCACCTGGGGTGATTAGGGAGGTCAGGGAAACTGATACTGTGCGAAATTCTTTGGACACTGAACAGAACAGAACTCAGTGAAAATGTTTCCCCTACTGTGGCATGTTTTTTCTTTTTGTTGCCACTTGCTGTGTTATGGACTGTGAACTAAGCAGTTTTTTTCTGTTTCTAGTGTTTTGTGTTCTGCAAAGAATTTCAACAAGGAGAAAATGGACAACAAGTAGAGAAAATTAGACATTCTGCCACCCAAGGCAGGCTAATAATCTGCATCAGCATTTCAGTTTGGTTTCAAGACATGGTGAACAGAGACATTCAAGATCAGGGACAGTAGGGTATGGAAGTCATGTTTGGAGGACAAGAACTAATAAAAGAGTGATGAAATGGTAAAAGGGAGGGTTAGCACCATTCTCCAAAATATCTATGCAGAACCGAATCAGAGTCCCGAAGGCGCTTTGAGTGGGGGAATTCAATTCATATATTAATCTTACTTTTCAGGTTTATATTCCGCTCCATTACCATGAGCATTAGGGTGCTTTACAAGTGACCAAGACACACAATGGCATGACAGCATGCACTTGGGTTCATCTAGGAGAAAAAACAATCGGTTAGAAGAGTTAATGAAGCATGGCTGTAACCAGTTATCATGCTTGTTGAGTTCCAGGTCCGAGGAGTTCGAGTAGGCTTGGAAAATATGTATTTTGGTCTAATAAATGCAACAAAAACACACAAGTTGTTGGTGGCTCTTGATGAAAGATTTGAGATGTGCCAGTTGGCACTCTCTCTGCATATACCCTCACAGTGGTTCAAATACCAGCAGAAATGAAAGAGTAAGTCACACCTACTCACCGCATAATCTTTGTGAATCAGCCCTTTGTATTACACTCACATTTAACTTCGATGCCTGAAGGTCTCCATTGCTAATATCAAATATTTCCCCTATTTTCCATGAGTCTGGCTGATATCTTGCAATACTTCTTATTTTGCTTTCAAAAGCTAATACCTATAACAATGAAACAAAGTGTGATTCCACTGTGTAAGCAAAACAGGCTCCTCTGCAAGACTTTCTTTGGTGGCTTTGCAACAAACTACCTGCAAATCTAGGGAGGCCCAGCCCTACAAACCCCTGGCTATGCAAGCTTTTCAAGTAGAATATTAAGAGTTATTTGGTATCTTTGTTTCAGTCTTTCCAATTCTCCTGGCCCTAATGGGAGCCTGTCAGATTGTATTTTTCACCTATTAGTATGCTTCCTTTATCATCTTTTATTTGATAGCCTTGTGTTTACAACATTTGTTTGTTTCTTTTTGTGTTGTCAGAATTATAATCATATTTGTGAAAAGTAGCAGAGTTGTGTCAAAGCCATTCCACCATGTAAAGGGACTCTATGAAAAGCACACTATCTCTTAACCTGCAACATTACCTCTTAATGCTATATTAGTTCTTGAAATAAACAGAATTTGAAATTCCCAACAATGGCAGACAAACACTCATGCATACACACACACACACACACACATCCCCACACACGCACACATTACCATCCTTGTGGGCTCTATGTGTGAATACCGGTAAACAGTCATAATATCGATTCCAAAATATAGAATGGACATAATATCGAAGTAAAAATATAGAATGGACAAAATATCGAATGGACACAATATAGTGGTGAAAAATATCGAATTTAAGGTAAGTAATATCGATTTTCAAAATATAGAAGTCAAAATATCAAAGTATACAATACAGGCATTAAATATATCGATTTTTTAATAATAATTTTTTTTAAAGTGTTTTGTATGTTAGTATATGTGTGAAAAGTGTATATTAATTTTTGTAATGTATGTTTAATGTATTTCAAGTGAAGAATTTAATGTTATTTAATTTTTGCGTAATTTAATTCTGTAGCGGGTTGTGGGTTTATAGGGGAATAGGGTGAGAAGTAATTTAATTATATTAAATTAAATATTAATTTTTAGCAATTATTAATAATTTTTTATTACATTTTGCTTTCTAGTTCTGTAGCGGGTTGTGGGTTTATAGGGGAATAGGGTGGGAAGTAATTTAATTGTAATTAATTAAATATTTGTATTTATTTATTGGTATTCATTTTGAATTTATTGTTATTTTTAATTGGTAATTAATTTGTATTAATTGATTAATTGTTAATTATGTTAATTTTCTAAATTTATTTTCTGTAGCGGGTTGTGGGTTTATAGGGGAATAGGGTGGGAAGTAATTTAATTGTAATTAAGTAAATAATTTTTTTCATTTATTGGTAATGATTTTAAATTTATTGTTAATTAATTTTTAATTGGTAATTAATTTCTATTAATTGGCAATTATTTTTATTAATTGGTAATTATTTTGTATTAATTAAATATTTGATAATTATGATAATTGTATTAATGTATTTTCTGTAGTGGGATGTGGGTTTATAGGGGAATAGGGTGGGAAGTAATGTAATTGTAATTAATTACATATTAAAAATACTTTTTGTGTATTGATAAATAATTTACTGTTCATTTTTAATTGGTATTCATTTTTATTATTAATTCGTTTTTGTTATTGAAAATTAATTAGTTGTTAAATAATTATGAATAGGTTATTAATTTTTAATAACTAATATGTAGTTGTATTTCTAATTAATTATGACATAATATTAAATTGGTTATTAATTTCAATGAATGTTTTATTGGTATTGATATTTAATTTATTTTTAATAATATATTAAATCATTACTTTCCCTACTGTTAAACTCACTGGAGTGGGAATAGTAATTTTCACCCTCCCGCTATCCAACGCTTTCCCTACTGTTGCACTCTCTGAAGTGGGAATAGTATTTTTTACCCCTACGCTATCCAACGCTTTCCCTACTGTTGCACTCTCTGGAGTGGGAATAGTAATTTTTACCCCTACGCTATCCAAAGCTTTCCCTATAGTTGCACTATCTTGAGTGGGAATAGTAATTTTCACACTCCCGCTATCCAACACTTTCCCTACTGTTGCACTCTCTGGAGTGGGAATAGTATGTTTTACCCCTACGCTATCCAACGCTTTCCCTACTGTTGCACTCTCTGGAGTGGGAATAGTGATTTTTACCCCTGTGCTATCCAATGCTCTCCCTACTGTTGTACTCTCTGGAGTGGAAATAGTAATTTTTACCATTACAATATCCAACCCTTTCCCTACTGTTGCACTCTCTGGAGTGGGAATAGTAATGTTTACCCCTACACTATCCAACGCTTTCCCTACTGTTGCACGCTCTGGAGTTGGAATAGTAATTTTTACCCTCCCGCTATCCAACGCTTTCCCTACTGTTGCACTCTCTGGAGTGGGAATAGTAATTTTTACCCTCCCGCTATCCAACGCTTTCCCTACTGTTGCACTCACTGGAGTGGGAATAGTATTTTTTACCCCTACGCTATCCAACACTTTCCCTACTGTTGCACTCTCTGGAGTGGGAATAGTAATTTTTACCCCTACGCTATCCAACGCTTTCCCTACTGTTGCCCTCTCTGGAGTGGGAATAGTATTTTTTACCCTCCCGCTATCCAACGCTTTCCCTACTGTTGCACTCTCTGGAGTGGGAATAGTGATTTTTACCCCTGTGCTATCCAATGCTCTCCCTACTGTTGTACTCTCTGGAGTGGAAATAGTAATTTTTACCATTACAATATCCAACCCTTTCCCTACTGTTGCACTCTCTGGAGTGGGAATAGTAATGTTTACCCCTACACTATCCAACGCTTTCCCTACTGTTGCACGCTCTGGAGTTGGAATAGTAATTTTTACCCTCCCGCTATCCAACGCTTTCCCTACTGTTGCACTCTCTGGAGTGGGAATAGTAATTTTTACCCTCCCGCTATCCAACGCTTTCCCTACTGTTGCACTCACTGGAGTGGGAATAGTATTTTTTACCCCTACGCTATCCAACACTTTCCCTACTGTTGCACTCTCTGGAGTGGGAATAGTAATTTTTACCCCTACGCTATCCAACGCTTTCCCTACTGTTGCCCTCTCTGGAGTGGGAATAGTATTTTTTACCCTCCCGCTATCCAACGCTTTCCCTACTGTTGCACTCTCTGGAGTGTGAATAGTAATTTTTACCCTTACGCTATCCAACGCTTTCCCTACTGTTGCACTCACTGGAGTGGGAATAGTATTTTTTACCCCTACGCTATCCAACGCTTTCCCTACTGTTGCACTCTCTGGAGTGGGAATAGTATTTTTTACCCCTACACTATCCAAAGCTTTCCCTACTGTTGCACTCTATGGAGTGGGACTAGTATTTTTTACCCCTACGCTAGCCAACGCTTTCCCTACTGTTGCACTCACTGGAGTGGTAATATTAAATGTTACCCTCCTGCTATCCTACGGTAAAATATCATAAATGTTTTATTAATAACTTAAATTAATTATATCTTAATTTTAAGGTTATTTGAGTATTTTTAAGTATGTTTTAGTTAATTATATTTATTATTTCATTAATTTAAAATTACTTTTAAGACATTTAAAAAAATTCGATATTTTGACTGACTATATTTTTTACAGACTATATTTTGGATTCGATATTTTTGTACTTACCTGTTTGTAGATAGGAATTCGATATTTTGGCATTCTATATTTTGGTGACTATATTTTGGTAAGTCTATATTTTGTCATTCTATATTATGTCAGTGATCCGTGAATACCCGCATTGTGGGGACCAACCATTTTAAAGTATACTAATAACAAAAAAATAATTAAGAAAAAATTCATGATACAGGATCCTGCTTCAAATTTGCAAAAATATTGTTATTTAATCGAGCGCACTGTACCATCCTTGTGGGGTCTTGCACATGTGCTACTGTCCTTGTGAGGACTAGGGGTGGGCGGAATTTGCGTAATCACGTTAAGCAAATCTTCCTGAAAACGTCAAGAATCTCAGCAAACACGCGGAAATATCGGGAAGACGTGGAAGTGCTTGTCCCGCCCGTTCGCAATATTTTTTGCGTGCTCGCGTTGGAAATGTGTCGCCAACTTGCCCATGCAGTCGCTAATGGGCACTGCCATCTTGTTTTCACTTGTCTCGCCCGCTCACAATGCTTATTTCCTTTTCTGGGTCGGGCAATGCATGCTCGCGCCCGTTCGTGATAAGCATTTCCTGTTCGGGAACGCTATTACGTGTTTGCAACGCTTTCTGAGTGCTTGGGGGGAAAATATCGCACAAACTTGCCCATGCAGTCGCAATAGGCATGGCCAACTTGTTTTTAACTCTATTGCTATGGTCTGGGGCCTGCTTTTCAATCCTCTCTCTATCTTTTCAATCCTTTACTTCTGGAAACTTTTTTTTAATCTTTTTTATTTATTATCTCTCAGGCTATTTTCCTTATTCTATATTTTTTGTTTTTGCCTACTTTTCGTGTGTTTTTAACTACTTGTTCACTCTTTTTCTATTACCTGCTTTTTTCATTTCTTTTACGTACTTTTTTAATTTTTACCTTTTCTTTCCTGCCCCCCCACCTACCCCAATCAATCAATGCATTTGTATAGCGCGCTACTCACCCGGAAGGGTCTCAAGGCGCTGGGGGAGAGGGGTGTGTCACTGCTCGAACAGCCAGGTCTTGAGCTGCTTCCTGAAGGAGAGATGGTCTTGGGTCAGCCGGAGGTGGATGGGGAGGGAGTTTCACGTCTTGGCTGCCAGGTAGGAGAAGGATCTTCCTCCGGTGGTGGCTCTGCGGATGTGTGGTACGGCGGCAAGGGCGTGGCTGGTCGATCGTAGCTGGCGGGTGGGCGTGTAGAAGGTCAGGCGGTCATTGAGGTACTTGGGGCTCAGGTCATGGAGAGCCTTGTGTGCGTGGGTGAGGAGCCTGAACGTGATTCTCTTGCTGACGGGGAGCCAGTGCAGGTCTCTCAGGTGGCGTGAGATGTGCCTGTGTCAGGGGATGTCCAGGATGAGTCGGGCGGAGGCGTTCTGGATGCGTTGGAGTCTTTTTTGAAGTTTGGCTGTGGTTCCGGCGTAGAGGGTGTTCCCGTAGTCCAGTTGGCTGGTGACAAGTGCCTGGATGACGGTCTTCCTGGTTTCGGTGGGGATCCATCGGAAGATCTTGCGGAGCATGCGCAGGGTGTTGAAGCACGATGAGGAGACGGCGTTGACTTGTCTGGTCATCGAGAGGGAGGAGTCCAGGATGAAGCCCGTGTTTCATGTGTGGTCCGTTGGCTTGGGGGTGGTGCCCAGGGCAGGGGGCCACCAGGAGTCGTCCCAGGCGGAGGGTGATGATCCCAGGATGAGGACTTCCGTCTTGTCTGAGTTCAGTTTCAGGCGGCTGTTCTTCATCCACTCGGCGATGTCCTTCATCCCTTCGTGTAGGCTGGCTCTGGCGGTGGCGGGATCGTTGGTGAGGGAGAGGATCAGCTGGGTATCGTTGGGGTAGGAGATGATGTTGAGGTTGTGCTGGTGTGCGATGGCTGCGAGGGGACTCATGTAGACATTGAAGAGGGTGGGGCTGAGTGATGATCCTTGTGGTACGCCGCAGATGACTTCGGTGGCCTCAGATCTGAACGGGGGAGGCGGACTCTCTGGGTTCTTCCGGCGAAGAACGAGATGATCCACTCCAGTGCCTTCTCTTGGATTCCGATGTTTCTGAGGCGCTGCACTAGGGTGCGGTGGCAGACAGTGTTGAACGCTGCAGAGAGGTCCAGGAGGATGAGGGCCGCTGTTTCCCTGTTGTCGAGCAGGGATCTGATGTCATCAGTGGCTGCGATCAGGGCCGTTTCGGTGGTGTGGTTGGCTAGAAAACCGGACTACGAGGGGTCGAGGGATCCGTTCGTCTCGAGGAAGGAGGCGAGCTGTCTGTTGACGGTCTTCTTGATGACTTTGGCAGGAAAAGCGAGGAGCGAGATGGGGCGGAAGTTCTTGAGGTCGGTGGGGTCCGCTGTTGGTTTTTTCAGGAGGGCGCTGAGCTCGGCATGCTTCCAGCTCTCCGGGAAGGTGGCGGTGTGGAAGGAGGTGTTGATGATGTCCCGGAGATGGGGTGCGATGATGGTGTCGGCCTTGTTGAAGACGTGGTGGGGGCAGGGGTCGTGGGGGATCCGGAGTGGATGGTGTTCATCGTGCGGGTGGTGTCTTCGGTGCTGACCGGGATCCAGTTGCAGAGGGTGGTAGTGGCGGGCGTTGGTTCGGGGGTTGGGTGCGTGGTCTGTGCGCCGAAGCTGTTGTGTATGTCGGCGATCTTGCGGTGGAAGAACGAGGCGAGTGAGTCGCAGAGGTCTTGTGAGGGAGTGATGTCGTTGTTTCCGGCGCTGGGGTTGGAGAACTCTTTGACGATACTGAAGAGTTCCTTGCTGTCGTGGGCGTTGTTGTCCAGTCGTTCTTTGAGTGCTGTCTTCTTGGTGGCGCGGATCAGCTGATGGTGCTTGCGGGTGGCGTGTTTGAGGGCGGTCCTGTTGTCTGTGGTCTGGTCGTGGCGCAAGGCTTTCTCGAGGGTGCGGCAGTTTTTCTTGGATTCCTTGAGTTCGTCGGTGAACCAGGGGGTTTTCTTGCTGCCGGGTCCCCAAAACCCTGGCAAAGGGCCACAGGGCTCGTCGTAGCCAGAGCTGCGACCGCCTTCCTTGCAGAAGGCGTCGCCCACAAGAGGTGCAGGCACGTGCCTTATTTGGGGAGGTGGAATTGGCTGCACTGGTTTTCTTTGTGCAGCGCCCCCTTCCCTTAACCCTGGCTGCAGGCGGCAGGCCTGGATCCGGGTACGGGCTCCGGGAGTGTTGGCAGCGCTGGGGAAAAGTACACCGGGCAATGTTTGGCTGCTCTGGTATCCTTTGCACACAGAACCAGTTGACGCACCGGTGGTCTGATATCCTGGACCGGGAGCAGGACCTGCTGGACCTGCAAGGAGTGGAGGTCCCGGGTTTGGGTGAGTAACTATTTAATTATTTCTTCTTTGTGTCTGTTCTTCTGCTCTGTGTTATATATTGCGAATATCTTTTTTTTCCGACCAGCTAGATTGCTGCTGCTTCATTACAGGTAAATTACATTTAAAAGTCTTCTGTGATTGTTATGACACAGGTGTTCAGCGCTACTAATCTTACTTATTTGCAACTTTGCATTTGTGCTCTCTTAGCGTGATTTTGTAAGAGTTTATTTTAGAGAACTTAAGTTAGGTAATGCTAGAGTGACTCTAGTCCTTCCTTTGTCCTGTCACTAAGAGATAGGGGTGGATTGATACTTAGGTTTAGTTACTTATTAGTATGAGTTTGTAATTTTTTAGTGGTCTGCTTGATGCCCCCTCTGTTACGTCACATGCTGCTAGTGCTTACCCTAGTCCTTAGTAGAACCTTTTGTAGTTTGTTCAGTGAGTGGTAATAGGCTTAACACTAGCAGAACATCAGCATCAACACACCAACAATTTGGTGTATGCAAAAATGTAGGCATGTGTCCTCCATTTATGCATTTTTGAGGACCAAAAGAAGTGGAAACGCATACTTAATGTACAATTGGCACGCCTGGAATAGGTGGGCTAGGTCAGGTGCACGTACTACTTAGGCTTAGTTAGGACTCTGGAATCAGAATGGAACACTGGATTAGTGTTGATAAATAATAACTAGTCGATCTGCGAATCGCTCAATACTAATTGTCGACCAGATGAGATAGGTCAATTTTATTGCAATTGTTGTTTACATAAATATTTTTTTGATCGTCCTTTAAAAATATTTTATTTGTTTCACACCAATCATCAATGTTTGTCTCTTTCTTATATCTTTCATGATCAGCACCCAGGGGCAAGAAGACGGGTTCAGAGTCGGCGGGATTACTTGAACACCAGGGACAGGAGGACCAGGACCAGGGCTCTTCTGCTGGCCACAGTAAGTGTTCCTGTTTTTAATATTAATAATTCTTATTCCCTAACTTTCACTGCACCATATTTTTTCTGAACTATTGTTTCCGTTTCCTAATGCTATTTTTTACCAACAATTAGCCTTCGATCTAGACTATCTGTTTCTAAATTCTTGTTATCCCTGCCTCTAACAGCCTCTGCTATGATGACTCTCTGTACTACTACTATTAGTCTGTCTGTAGCTAAGTTGTCCCGTTGGCCACTCCTTATTTAAAAGGTTTTAAATAAAACTCAGATTCACCAGCAGCTCTATCCATTGAGTCCAGTCCTTTGGGTTGTCCTCTTGTTTATTAATCTTGAGGCTGTTCGACAATTCCCACCAACAAAATGCCCAACCAGATTTTACTATTTTGATAGGATAGGACATGCTACTACTGTTGTAAAGATTTTGCACATACAGCACTTTGCACAAGAAAATAGGATGTTGGTGATGGGAGGTTGGACTTTCCTCACACCTCAATCAGAACCCACCACAATTCCCTGCCCGGCTAGTTATAGTATTGTCTCATAGCTATTAGTTCTCCGAACCCCCCCAAGATGGCCAATGAGTAGACAACCCAGAACATAACTCTCCTGACCCCTCAGTCGTGGAAGCAATGCACATGCACACCCTTCCTTTCGCTCGCTCACTCGTGTAAGTCCACAACAAATACCACCGAGTCTATGTAAGTTCAAAAGTTTTATTTTCAATTGACAAGCTCTGTATGTTGTGCCATAATGCAGCACCAACAGCAAAATACATAACAATAAAACAATAAACATTGTTATATTTAGTTACACTTACAACGGCTACAAGTCCATAGAATGAAGATAAAAAAAAGCGAAATCATGATAACTGAACAGTGGTGGAAGCCCCACCTTCCCCTTGGTAGGAATATAATTTATATAAAATTATAAATGAAGATCTCCGAGCAAATTCTGTGGACCCCTCACCTTAGAAGAACCTAGCACTGGTTACATCATAAGCTCTGCAAAGCTCTGGTTCATAAAAGGGAATCTTCTGTCTGTTATTAGAAAAATGGTGCTCGTTAGTATATTGCAAGCATTTCTCAGTCGTGCCAAAAAGCATTTTTATGGCTAAGCAATATGGACTAGCACCAGAACTCTATAAGAAAGTGGCTTATTTTGGTTGACCTTGTATGCAGCGCTTAGACAGTAGCAGTATTCATGTGGGCTCAAAGGCATCTTATACAACAAGCTACGAGGTAACATGTGCAAAAATAAAAGACACAAAGGTAAAATGGTTGCATGGCTCGGGCTAACTAAGCACAGACTAGAATGACCATAGAGACCATATAACTACTAGTGTCTACTCTACTACTACCTGATTTGTATAGTGATGTGTGTTATACATGTATGTATATGTATGTATTACTATTAACTCATTTTTCAATCTTGCTACTGAAAAATAGGGGGAGGTGTTTATGACACCTAAAAAATGTGTTATGTTTTTTCTAGGCGCACTACCGATCACCAGTGCCGGGGCAAGCGGCAAAGGCAATGTGGCTGGTGACGGAGGAGAAGATGCGGCAGTTGCAGGGGGAGCTGCAGGAGGTGCTGCAGGGGGTGAGCCAGCAGCAGTGGCGGGCGGTGGTAAGTTAGATTCCTATCCTTACTTATTGACATTACACTCACTGCAAGGGTATACTGTTTACTGTACTGTTGAGACTTACTAAGTAAGAAGATATTGTGAACGATTGAAGAGTGAGGACACCCTTTAATTGGCATTAGTAAAGGAATTAGCTGCGAGAGTGTTGAGTAACCAATGGCCTATTCTATCTGATTTCAACTCAGCTGTGAAAGTTTTATGGAGAAGACTAAAAGTCAGATCAGATGTCCTTGATGGATGGGTTGAATGAAAAGGGAAAGAAGGGTGGAAGGAAGAAGGATGGGCGAGATTTAATAATATGACTGACAGAGAAGGATACGTGGGATGCATGCATACATAGGTGGCTGATAGGAATTAGATTCATGGTTGGTTGAATGCCTAAAAACTCTCACAAATGTTAAAGCCCAAGGAAGTGGGAGGATAGATACATAACACAAATGTTATGTACCGTGCTTGATAGTGCTACCATGCCATTAAGTGTATAAATATTTTGTTTTACTGCTTTGCTAAGAGTAGGTTTTACAATAGTCTTGTTTTTTCTTTTTGATATATAGCTACTCCGTCCGGGGGAAACCTGACAGCAACGAGTTGGCCACCAAGGCCTGGAACCGGAAGCTGGAGGCTCTACAGTGGGAATACCATCGGCTGGTGGATCTGAAAGAGGAGGAGGAGGAGGTGGCAGCAGCTGCAGCCTCCTCCAATGCCCCGGGTCCCAGCTACTGCCCTCCAGTGGAACGGCGCCACTGTCTGGCAGCCGCCCGCCGCCGCCCCTCCTTTAACATCACTGGTGCCCCCCCACTGTGGCAGCAACTGCCGCGCTTTGAAGTGCCGTGTCGCCATCCTTGAGGAGCAAGTACATGTCCTCCAGAGTCAAGCCCGCCAAATATAATAAGACCCTGTTCATTGCCCCTTTTTTTTTTATTCTTTTGGTGGGTGGGAATCGGGTATGGGGTTAACTTTCGGGACAATTGGACAATTAGGTTGTACTTTTTATTTACGGACATTGGTTGGGGTTAAGGAGAGGGGTGGGTCAGGTAGTGTGTTTTTTTTCAATACTCTATTTTTGTTAGGGTATTAAATCAATATTTCTACTTTACATACAATGTTGTTAATGTTTTGTGGGTGGAGTTAGTGTTTTACATCACACTTTTTCCTTGCTGGTGCAGGGCCGCCCACAGCCAGTGTTTGATTTAAATAATTGGCTGGGTTTGTAAGACACAAACATATAGATGTGGCACCCCTCACTGAGTGACTTGTCCTATAGGTGGGCTAGGTCAGGTGCACGTACTACTTAGGCTTAGTTAGGACTCTGGAATAAGAATGGAACACTGGATTAGTACTGTCAGTCTCTTCTAGTCTATGCATTCTTTAACTGGACTCAAAGGGGTGCATGAATTGAATTAATGAAAACATGTCCATTATTATTTATGCCTCCTCCAAACATCTCTTACCTTTGATTTATGTTTAACTTAGGCACTGCGATGGCTGCATGGTGATGGTGGTTTCCTATCCTAACATGCCATGGTTGTAGTGGTAGTAGTAGTAGTAGACACTGGCAGCAGTATTTGCAAAACAAGACAATGAGAAAGTCAGTCGCCTGAGAGAGACTCTTCCAGGAGTAGTAGAATGAAGTACAGTTCAGAACTTACTGTGAAACAATAATATGCAAAAATAGTTTACAAACCATAATGGTGGTGGGGATAGCCTAGTACACAGAGTTACAAACTATAGTTGTGTCGAGTCACTTGACTGGGCCTACAGTACACTGGACATAAGTGTAACTGTTAGTGCTGTGTAGGAGGATGACAACAAAATAAATCCAATTAATGCCGACAATTAATTAATGCTGATGTATAGGTGCCTTTGGTAAAAACAATCACCTCACAAATATAATGCTCATGGGTGGGCAAGCAGAAGCAGATTGTTGCCCTTCCTTGAATTTGAAGTACTGTTGCTTTAGCCACATCCGCCCCAGCAAGTGTGTGATAAATTAGTGGTGTACATTTATTTAGTCACACCTCAATAAGTCACACAGCCCAGGGGAAGAGGGTTAGGGTTTGTTGAATGGATGGGAAGGGGGTTTGGGGAAAGGTTTGACACTGAAAAACAGTATGCATGACAAATAACAAACAACAATCTTTGTAGACTACCATATCCATATCAATATGTTAAGGGAGAAAAAGGAAATGCATGTATGAGGATGATTGATAAGGAGACCCGAATTACATACAGTTTGTATTCAGTTATTCCGGGCTTACTTTCACAGATAGCAAAGAATTTTTTTAAATATCTGTAGGGATGAATTATAAACAGAGAGCAAACCTAATAATAATAATAACAACAAGAACACACTGTTGTAAATATGGTAAACAAAAAAATGAATCAAAGTATTTAAAAGATGATGAAAGTTGATACTGTCACTGTGTTATCCTGGTCAAAATGTGGATTTGCATCTTGGCATTTCTCTTGGTCCTCTCGTCCATCAATCTTGGGTGTTGCCACTGCCTGCTTGGCAGATGTAAATTAATTGGTAAGGTCAGTGTGCATTGTTTTCCCAAGTATAGCACAAGGTAAGGCCCGGCCTGTAATTGTAGGTGGAAAAACAAAAGTGATATTGAGAAACCAAGTCGCAAAAAATGCACAAGTTATGGTGTAGTGCAACAAGAACACTTTCCGAGGCTGCATGTATGAATCATCTCTACTCTAGTCTGTTTCTAGCATTAACCTAAACAACAACAGGACAGAACAGGCCCACAGTGACGGCACCCTTTGGACATCCTCCATTTAGCATACATTTTTTAAAATGTACAACAAACAACAACAAAATGACTCAGTCTGTGTCCAATGCATGGCATCACTCATTACCTGTTCCTTCTCATCTTCAGTTCATGGGCAGTCTCTCTCGGGTCAGAAAGGAGGATAGCTATAGTAGTCATCATCATGCTCCACTTCTTTTGGAGGGAGTAGGAACAATTAAATTTTTCTTCTATTTTGCATCATCCAATCATTATCTGTCTTGAGGACAATGGATTTAGGGAGATTCAGGAGGATGGAGGAGCAGGATTCGGAGGAGTGTACTGTGAAATGCAGACAGCTGAAACTCGTATATTGCAATAAAAGAGTAGAAGACAGTGGTGATGGATTTGTTGTGATTCAAAGTTTCTAACCACAAAGACAGACACACAAATAAAGGAAAATGAGGGAGGAAGACAGTAAGTGCAAGCCTAATTGTCATGGAAGTATAGCTCAACCTCAAAGTCTAAGGGTTCAACCAGAAGTAGATAATCATCATCTAACATACTACTTCTGTCACCAGAGCAGCTGTCCTCATTTTCCTCCATTGATTCATGTATTGAGTAATTCGGTGGTATGAGGTGCTGATACTTTTTGATCATTGTTATCCTCTCCACGTTTTTGGGTGAGAGACTGGTCCTTCTTACTGTTACAATGGAACTAGCAGCACTGAAAACACGTTTAGAAGAGACACTTGCGACAGGGCAAGCCAGATAGCTTATCGCCAGCCTGCTGAGCAGTGGCCACTGGGCTCTTTTCCCACACCAATACCACAATGGGTTTTGATCAATGTACACCCCTATTGGGTCGTCCAGATAGGCCTGGACCATCCGCTCAATGTTCAGGGGTGCTAAATATTTTTTGGACTCTTTGCATCAGCCCTGGACTTACCAATGCCTAAATGTAAATACCAATCATTTAATGATTTTACTGGGCCTAATGATCCAGTTCTTGCTGTAGTCGATAGTGATGGTGAGTGTTGTGAACCAAACGCACTGCCCTCAGCCTCCGAAGTTGCACTTGATGCCACATGCCCCACTGCAGTACTTCTTGTGGGTTGATCTAGCGGGCTTTTAGTTAGCAGCCGTTCATTTTCCAACTTACTAGCTGACTCAGCTATCCAAGTTTTGTAGCGGACAACATCCATCTCTGAAAAAGGAATTAATGTCTTCCATGCCAATTTTGCCCGTGGATCTAGAATTGTAGCACAAATGTAATATTCTTGTAACAAAATCTTATTTTGCACTGTTGTATTGTCTACTAAGCGACGGGCTAAGCTCTCCACCGACTAATATGATTTTTTTTCTTCTACACCTACAAGGAAGAAGCATCTCAGTCATGCACTTAAAAAGGTACCATTGGTCCATCTGAAGGGTCATGCCTTTACAGGAACATCCCCTCTTCGCATGACATATTCATTGATGGGCCTGTACTGCTCAAACAGGGGGTCAACAATGCAATAAGTTGAGTTCCAAAGTGTAGACACCTCTTGGATGAGTGCTTTGATTCTATAGTCACGTTGAATGATCCTCAGCTGCTACCGTGCTTTAAAAGAATGGCTGAAATGAGTGCATATTCTTTGGCAGGTGGTCAGTAAGTTGCTGACTATGGCTTCTTTTTTCAGAAAGTCTTGAACTATAATGTTAATGCAGTGCGCGAAACACGGAACCCTGAAATAGGAACCAAGCTCCATGGCCTTAAGTACATTACCGCCAATATCTGTGGAAACAAAACCAATATTAAGCGCTCTTGGCCACAGCCATTCAAAAACCTTGCTGCAAAACTCTTCCAATATGTTTACAGCAGTATGAGATTTCTTCATGGCGAACATGGCTACAGCTGCATGTTTCCGAGTAGCTTTAAAAATCTCAGCTGTGTCAACAGCACCTACTTCAGATAGCTTATCTCTAACCCCCACAGAAGAGACCCAGTGTGCAGTGATGCACATGTAATTAGTGGCTTGGCAACTGGTCCACATGTCTGTTGTCAGGTGGAGATTGTGAATAGCACTCTGCTGCAAAGCTTGCCCAACCAATTCTAGCACATCGTGATATTGTGCCGGAACAGCAATTCTTGCGAAATAGGACCGGCTGGGAACCTTAAAATTAGGGCATATGGCTGACACAAATTCAAGGAAACCCAGCCCTTCCACAAATGAAAAAGGGAGAGGGTCCAGTGCTAACATTTTAGCCAGCTTCGCCTTGTACAACCGTGCCGTTGGGTGATTGCATTGGAACTGCCCCTCCAACCTAAGCATGTTCTCAATGGTAGGCTGGATTACTTTCCTTTGTAGCGCTGTTGTTTTCATTCACCCACTTAGGTACAATGACACACACTTTGTTTCATTGCAGTACTCGGTCACCTTGGTGTCTCAGCCTGACTCTGAGTATGGCTCTTACTGCAGTGCCACTGAGATGTTGCTGAGGAGGATGTGGGCGGTAACACTACACTACTGGGGACTGGGCTAGAAATGCCTCCCTCTTCTTCACCTTCCACTGCAATATTATCGTCCCCTGATTCTTCATGCCCAACATCAACGGGTTGAGTTTTTTTTACTTTGTTGTAAGTAAAGTAAGTGATCCTCCCACACGATAGTGTGGTGTATTTTTAGATGACTTGTTTGGCCTCCGGTACCATAGTTTGTACTAAGCTTACCCCGCCGAACACCTTGTTGACAAATTGAGCATATAGCAATGTTCTCCTCCTTAGTGCTAACCAAAAAGAAGTCCCAAACTTGGGAGGAGAACTTTCTGGCGCTGCTGGAAGTGCCACTTTCAATACCAGATGAACTGAAGGATGTGCTTGGAATGTGACTCTGTGCAGCTACACTGTGACTTTTACCACTACTTACTGAGATGGTTGAGCTGGATGTAGTTCCCTGCCGGGCCTTTGAAAATATGGCAGCTGGAGGTCATGTTGGTGTAACCTGTGTTGGTGGTATCCGTGCTACAGCCCTCTCAGCAGCAGCCTTTTTGGATAGGGTGATAATGTTGGTCTCCTTCCCCTTTAGGCGGAAGTGATATGCGTGATGACTGGCTCATCATCATCGACATCATCACCCTTTTGTACATTTACCTCCATAACTCTAAATCTTTCTGGAACCTTCCTTTTCACTAGCATTGAGCTAGACTGAGCTGGTGGCTTCCAAATGGCATCACGATCATCAGAAGCGGGGCTTGAAGAAGAAGATGATGGAATAAGCCTCCTTTTCCTTGCTGGTGGTCTGGAAGACAATAGATCTTCTGAAACAGTGGTTTGCTCAACTTTGTCTGCAGGAAGCTCGATTTCCTGAAATGCCCCTACTTTGGGAGTAACACCTACTATTGTCGGCTGTTCTTGAGGCTGCTGCTGTTCTTGCGGCTGCTGCTGCACACTTATCTGCTGAGTTTCCGCCTGCTTTGATTGTGTACTACTTTGCGATAATGACATGTCAACATCGCTGCTCGTTAGTAGACTGGCTTCCTCGGCGACACTCAAAGGCTTGGGCCGTGGGGTTGGACCGCTGGCGCAGAGGTGCTGCTCCCAGCTTGGATCCCGGACAACGCTGCTGCATGCGTAGATTTTTGGTCCCAAAAAAACATTGGCCGGCACACCAGTCGTGGTTAGTGGCACTTCCTTTTTCTGTTTCTTTTTCTCACCTGCAACTGTCTTGGTACTGGACCAGGTACCTGTCTTTGGGGCCATCTTCTTCAGATGTCAGGCAGGACTCAGGTGCACAAGTTTTGGTCACACATGGATGTGATGCGCAGCAGGACTTCTGTCTGGTAGTACAACGGGTGATGATGATGACACCTCCTCCTCTGGCTTTTTGTGCACCTAAAAGCAATTAAGCCAGGAGAAGAACATCAGTGAAATGGTGCATTTGTTGTTGTGGTTCAATTACTACTGTAGTAGTACAAACAAACAAACAAAATATATAGACTAGCGATTTCTGAGACTTTGTCAACAAGGGCTATGGTATACTACGGTGTACACACTACACTCGTCTCAGGAAGGATAGGAAAGAGAATAAGAACCACCAATATACAAATGTAATGGAAGTGGGGTGGACCTTGTTTGACATTAAAATATTTGAGCATCACATCATTCATGGAGCTGCTGCTGGCAATGGGGATGGATGGATGGAAGCAGTAAGCCAATAGGAAAACCATGCAGGCCTATGTGGCAAAAGCAGCACACTAATAACTCACACCACAAAAGGCCTTAAGCCACATGGACACTCACAAATCACAAGCAACAAGCAGGAGGCCTGGGAAACGCAATGAACTGACAAAAGGTCTGCAGTGTGCATGCATTGCACACCAATACACCAGACACACACAACAAAGGCATTTCTTTAAGATACCTAACAACAAAACCCCCCAAAAAATAACACATGTTCCAACTCAATCCAATGCCATCCATGCCCTAAATGATGCTTGAAAATGAAATACATTCAAAACACACCAAAGGACCAGTTGCATCATCATGCACCCACCCATGACTAGCTCTGGGCCTACTGACTACTACTACCCATAACAATTTAAAAAAAAGAAATGATAAGTACCAAAATTTAATTGTAGTTGCAACAACTGCAATGCCCCCAATCAAACAGACACAACACCAACTTACTTGTAAAATATCAAATTCAAAAGTCCTCCAATTCAATGATAATGATGCAGCAGACAAAAAGAGTGATCTTTCCAGCTCAAAATCTAAAGGCAGAATGAGCAGGAGATGGACAAAGCACTGGGAGGAGCCGGCTGGACAGGAACAGCAAGTTGGAGATTCTGTGGCACTTCCTCCCTTTCCCCCATTTTTAAAAAAGGACTCTTTGCAGAAAAAAGGACAGCCAAATGTCAATCGGAGGAATTTTTTTCATCCAAATCATCATTTACATATGGTTTTATGCTGCTAGAGATAATATTCTTGTCCATATTGAAAATTTTCCGTGTTCGCGAGCTTCATCACACTACCGCCGGATGTCGATGGCGCGTCCAAAATGACGTATTTCCGCTTTCACGCGCTCTGTCGCATTGGATATTGACGTGTTCGCGACCTCACGCTCTCTCTCACGTCGAGAATGACGTGTTTGAGATCTTATACTCTCGCAGGTGTCTGATGGCGATACGAATGATGTGATCGCGGTCGCGTGAAAGTGCGACCGGCTTCCAACATCTCGTGGAGCACGCGAACGGATCGGAAAACTCGTTGGTGAACGCTGGGATCCCGATAAGGTGACCACGCGCGCGAGAACATATTTTAAAAGCGCAAACTTGAAAAAAATCTCTGATATGCTGCGGATCGCGGAAATTTTGGCATTTTCGCGCTCTCTGCGTAACGCGAAAATGTAAAATTTTCATATTTCAATGTCATAATTTCCGCGAGTGGAACTGAATTTGATGCCCACCCCTAGTGAGGACCTACTCATAATTAGCATTTGTGATTGAAAACAGGCAAAGGCAACTGACTAAATATTTATTTTATGAACAATATCCACAAATAACATCACAATCTATTCATAAATTAATTGTTTAATATATCTAAGAGGTATACAAAATATGGATTGTGCTAAAAACGTGTGTGGAAAAATCAAATATTATGATTACAGAATGGCACATAGAACTGCATTTAACCATGTACTTAGTGCTCAAAATCATATGTGATAAGGGAACCAAGTCATAAAGAAATTATCAGATGGAATCAAGCAATATGGTCAAGTGTAACCCAGAGTTTGAATATTTGCTCACATTAGTGTCAAAGTATCTTTTATACCACATCTCCCTAGGAAAGTATGTAATGTTAATATCTGCTTAGGAATTGTTTGTGAACATGGTATGTCATCCCTGTATTTGGATTGTGTGTAATAATGCTCACACAGATAGTAAGTGATCAAGTAGCACAAGTCCCCTCAAAGATAGTGTGTGATTATTGGGATGTTCAAGTCCTCAAAGAGACAGTGTGTGAAGACGTTAGTGTTCTAGTCTCCACTAAAATGGAGTCCCCACACAAAAAGTGTGAAGATCATGGTATTGAAGTCCAAACAAAGATTGTGTGATTATAGAAATGTTCAAGTGTCCACAGAGATGTTGTGGTATTATAGTGATGATCAAGTCCTCACAACAATAGTGTGTTATTATAGTGATGTTTGATTCCCCACAAAGATAGTGAGTGATCATTGTGATGTTTATGACCCCAGAAAGATGAAATGTGAAGAGAATTATGTTCCAGGCCCCACTGAAATAGTGTGAAAAGACAATGCTCATGTCTATACAAAGATAGCATGTAGAAATAATGGGGCATATTCTCAAGAACGTGTGATAACCATTGCAAAAGTTACATAAGCCAACTTCCAACATCGCAGTTTATCGCTGAAAAATCACGCGTGTTAACCAAGAATTCTCAACACGGCGGTACCTTGTGATAGTCCCCAGATAATATGTCAACTGACAGCGTTAAAATCAACGCCATGCTGCAAAAATGAGAAATGCAAAAGCAAAAAAGCTGCGATGAGGCCAATCTTGATACTAAAATCAGCGAAAACCAGCTACAGGCCTGCAAGTCACATGTGCCAGGTGGGAGAAACCACCATAAAAGTAGAAAAAAACCTGACAAACAAATGCCAAACAACAGCGAAGCAAAATGGACGTTGCTGGAGCAAGGACGGAGGAGAGTCAGAACACCACAAGCCCCCCGGAGGACCTGCCTGGGACCTCGGGATCAGGGAAGGCCAAGGAGAAGAAGAGTAGGAAGATGCACTTTAGTCCGCTGGGAAACAGGATCCTGATAACGGAGGTGGTCGAACACCATCAACAACTGTTCGTCACCTCCACTGTGTGATTGCCAACAAAAAATGGACTATGGCAGTCCATCGTGGACAAGGTGAATGCAGTTGGAGTGCTGAAGAGGACAATGGAAGAGGTAAAGAAGCGCTGGAATGACGTCAAGAGCAAACAAAGCTGAAACTCGCCAACAACCGGAAGGCAGCAAACGCAGACTGGAGATGGGAGTCCTGAGCCGCAGGAGGTTCTGGATTATATGGAGGAAATGGTGTCCACAGTCATCAGTGGGGAGACGATGACTGGAGTCGGGGGAACTGACACTGCTCGACATGACCGGACACAACAGCAACAGGGTGAGTAATGACCAGTGACTGGGGGTACGGGGGAGATGGCCACAATGGCACACATGCACAATAAGTAGAGCACATCTGTGGACAAACCATGCCCCAGACCCCTAACACCTACTAAGAGACTAATATATCCAAGTATGACACATCCCAGCACTGTAAAAGCACAGATGGCAAAGGCACACCACAGGAAAGGGATAAGGGGCAGCAAAACAGAGCAGCAGGGGCCACACCCCAAAATGCAGGACACAAACATAACATGCAGAGCACAGCAACACTGACAACAATGTGGCACAAACTGCATCACAACCACAACAAAATACAGGACACAACTGGTGTTGACTGGGTATAGACACTGGCCGAGCACAAGTGGCATTGCAGGGAAATGTGAGACGATAATGTACAAGTATGAAAACACACACATCTGTTGTCGAAATGTCCACTGTCCCCCATCAAATAGGCAGCCCCTCCCAAACAGCCACGATGTACACAGTCATGCAGTCTGTATGTAAACATGCACAATGCGCCAACACACATGTGAACACATTGTTAAACTACATTTCCCCTTCATATTGCAGAGGGATATTCAACACCTCCTGCAGAGCAGCCCGACCCTCTCTTCTCAGATGACAAAGAGGACCACCACAGCTTTGACTCCGGCGCCCTCCAAGAGCTCATTGACAGCTTCCGCAGTCCTTCTCCAGGAGCAGGGCAGCCCAGCTGCAACGAGGACACCCCACTCCCTGCACAGACCACACAGCAGGCAGCACCCACCACCACGTCTGCCTCCCAGAACCCCCAAGGAGATCATACATGGCCTTCCAACACCATGGGCTTTGACCGCATGGCAGACAAACTAGAATCCATACGTGGGTGTTTAAGTCCCTTCAGGGACCACTCACAGTCCCTAACAGACACCCACACTCAGCTCCATGCCCTCCTATGAACCATGTCTGACATCGCCAGAGTCCTGACTCGGAGACAAGAACAATGGTCTAGTCAGGGTGGCTCCAGCGAGCTCGTCCAGGAGTTGGGACTCATGCAGAGGCTTATTGAGAACATGGAGTGGGCCAATGCATAGAGAGCGACTAGCATGGCTGCACACCAGCGAGAGGTAGCTGGGTTCCACAATGACTTCAAAACCATCCTCATGGCATTGCTGCCACAAGGCCTGGCGCGGATGCATGCTGCTGCTACCACCACAGCCACATCGCCGCCCCATGAAGTGTCAGTGCCACACAGTGCAGCAGACATCCCACCTCCTGCCTCAGAGGTGTCACTGCCACACAATGCTGGGGAAAGGCCACCACCACCCACGTATGAGGCAAATGCAACAGCAGAGGACAAATATATGGATGAAACCTCCTTACTGGAACGAAGGAAAATGTTGCATTCACCTCCGCCATATGGCCGGTTCCAGCTTGGTACTGCCCTCTGCATCTTCACCTTCCACTGTCCCCCGATACATTCTGCGTCCCTTATCTTGGACTTCGACATGGACTGCCATATTCTGTGTGGTTACCAATGACTCAGCAATCAGACTGCGGACTGAACTCTTCCTCTTCTGATGAATTTGTCATGTCCTAAAGGACTCTGCCTGGCCCTCCACAGCCCAAACTTTTAAAATGGGCTTTGCATGGCCCTGTACTGCTCAAGATGCAACACTCACCTGATTGTGCAATAAACATTCTGAATCACACAGATGTGTAGTGTCCATGGTCTTTTAAATGTGGAAGTATGGATGAATGTAGGGTCAGTGAATTCCTCTTACGTCCATGTGGCTCATGTAATTGGACTTGGGTCACAGGGTGACACATTACCGATTGTCGTCTGGGTTGCGCAGATGCAACAACAGCGACACACGCATTTGTTACTTCCTTGTCCAGCTCCATACAGAACCACGCACAGAGCCCCGGGGTCATCATTCAAACCCTTATGGTGGACTGGCATATGCCAGGCCAGCCCACGCAACAACGCCACATCTGCCAGGACTCCCCTGTAGTGATCTGCTGCTCACAGATCAAGTTGTCAACATGCCACGGCCACTCCCTCACAGCTGGTTTACACTCACACCACACACATCACAGGACATGTGACCCTACCAATATAAAGGGCCAAGCACACGTGCTTGACGCCATTTCCTTACTATCTTGGGGTTTATCCATGTGGTGTGCATGTAGGCATGGGGGCCCAGGGGCCTGCAACATCACATTCCACAGGCCCAGAGGAGACATGAAGGCATCTGCACCATGATACCCAATCATGGAGGGTCCATGACTAGCGGGGCACAGACTTGGTGGCACCAGATGCACTGCGGCCGGCACAGGCACACCGCCAAGGGATGGTGACTTTCGGTGCACTGAGGTAGGGGCACCTTAAGTGCTGAGCAGGTGTGCAGCCTGTGATGATGCCCTGTCCCGGCGTTCTGGATGGCTCAGGTTTTTTGTGCCCTACTGGACCGCAGTGTAGGCCTGAGCCAGTGGGCTGCGCTGGCCTACCGCCATGTGGAGTCGCCTCCTGGATCATAGAGTTAGTGGCACCTATGAGGCTGAGCGGGTGTGCAGCCTGCGATGAAGCTGGGTGCACTGGTATGTCCTCTTCTATGGAGAAATCAAGAACCAGCACCAAATGTGAGACCTGGGGGCCCTTGGAGCAGAGCTGTATAATGTGGAGGGTGTCATGTCCATGAGTCCCGGGCTTGGGGTTTGCAGCGGCACATGGTGGACCCTCATTTCTACATGCCGGTGGCGGAAGGTGAGCAGTGAGGCCTGGGTGCGAAGGCACGGGAAGTTACGATTGGGTGGTGGGAGGGGCTGGGGTGCAGCTGCCTGGTGGCGCAGGCGGTGGAATGCACCACCAGGCAGCGGGAGGCACTGGGGTGCAGCTGCCTGGATGCGCAGGGGCTGGCAGGCAATGATGTCATCCTTGAAACGGACCGTTACACTGGGACACGAGTACTCCTATGTCTCAAATTACAACTTACTATGGTTGTCTGAAGTAATCTGCGCCCATACCTCGCGCTCCTTACAACGCGCTGCACTACAAGGTTTCACTCCATGCCGCCTTTGTTATAGTTGTTCAACATTCTCTCCTATCTAACTAGAAGTGGGGGTATTTCGACCACTAAGCCAACCATCTGCATACGGTGCTGTCCTCTATCCTGCCCATCTCTGACCAGTTGCAGACAAACTTGTATCCGCACCGCTTCAATTACTACTGTGATCCATCATTGAACTTCTAGCAGTGCACCCCGCAACGTCCATCTCTGAAACCTCCAGCTCCACACATGATATATGCCTTGATAAAGTCTCAGCAAGAGACGAAACACGTGTTGGCGAAGGATATGCTGGATTAATCTTTTATGAAATCCTGAATAAAGAAAATTTGAAGAACACAGACTTGGACCTCTAACTATATTGGCATTATATTTGTTGATCCCATCTTACATAACAAAGAAGTTGTTTTTTCATAATTACAACTGAGTGTGCTTGTTCGGACACTTTTGTGTACAAAAACTTGAGTGTAGAGGGCTATACATTAAAGCTCTGAACTATATCAACTTGGAGTGCTGTAATTAGAATCTCCCCATTTATCCTGATCCGGGCTCTCACCTTGTGTTTGCCTAAAGCACCTTTGGATAGTAGGTGCACAGATTTTCTTTAGCACCCAAGAAACCATTACGATTTTTTTTGCTGTTTCTTAAAATATTTCGTGTACTACTGTTAGATACGTATTTGTGGTTCATAGAATAGTGCGGACATTTCCCTCGGGAAACACTACTATCCTCCTCTTTTGTACAAATGATGTCATGTGCAATTGTATGAACTTTGCCATTCAGGTATCTGGACTCTGTTTCAGATGATGGATCTGTTTCAGATGTGTAACCTGGTGAACTGCACTTCATACCGGCACATGGTTGGAGACACACCAGTGGCAGCAGTTGAGCAGTATGGCCTGGGTGCACAGTGTCGGCACTCTCTCTCCCTGTCCCTCTCTTCTATTCTCTATCTCACTCTCCCCCTCTCTGTCCTTCTGTCTCTCACTCAGCCTCTCTGATTGTTTTTCTCTCACACACCCTCTCTGTCCATCTGTCTCTCGCCCCCTCTCTGTTTGTCTTTCTCTCGCTCACCCTCTCTGTCCGCATGTCTCTCGCTCCCTCTCCTTCACTCTCTCTCTCTCCTTCGCCCTCTCTATGTCCTTTGATGTGTGCAAGACACACCTTCTCATCATGATTTTCTTCTTGCTGGCTGTGACCTACGGATTGTCTCTAGGGGAGCCGCCATGAGTCTTCATTTCTGTTCTGTGTTTATTTTAATAAATTATCATTTGTTGCTAGGACAGTAAATGTGTGATGCTCATTTTTGTGATGACACATGCATATCACCAGATGTGAGTGTGCGACATCTTGTGAGTTATTTGGTATATGAATCTGTGTGGTTGAGGTGACATCTTTGTCCGGGGGTGGGTGGGGGTTGCCTGAAGTGGGGACCCGTGGGACGGCTGGGAGATGGGTCTTGGGGGTGATGGCAGTGTGTATTCTTGCCCTCTTGGGGCTCCAGGATGCATGTTCTGTGGCTCCATGGCATCTGTTGTTCTTTTGATGTGGCTCTGGTCTGGGATCTCTTTTGTTGTGCAGGTTGTAGCCCGACTTTGCACCAGGTCGGAGCAGGTGCTAGTTTCCGGGTGCTAATGCACCTTATTGCATGTTTTGTGATATTATCACCGATCTGTCTGGTCATTGAGAATGTTGTGGTGTGATGTTGTCATGCTTTTTTGCTCGGGAACGCCTACTCTGCATCTCATTCGCGAAATTTGCTGGGGTCATCCTTGGCAATGTTTTTTGCGGCTTCTATCACTGGAAAACTGGTGATAAGGGCTGTTTGCACCAGCTTGTGAATGGGGTGGTAAGTTTCTTGCAAATTTGGGTGTGTTAACGTGCCAATAACTCAGCAATAGCTCCTTGACAATATGGCCCAATGATGTTAAAGTGTTGACAAGTAGAGTTTGTCATTATATGAATGATCAAATCCCCACAGAAATAGTGGAGGAGGATAATGATTATAAAGGTCCAAAGAACTAGTGACTAAATCTACTGTTCAATTCCCATACAAAGAGTGTGTGAAGATAAGGATAGTCAAATCCAAACAGAGATAGTAGGTGATTATTAGGCCTGGGTGGTAAATTCCGTCCGCTCACGGAATTTGGGTAATTTTGCATTCCAGGGAGAATGCAAAATTGTCCACAATTCCGCAATCCACGGCTTTGCAGAATTTTTTCCTTGTTCGCGCTTTCAAAATGCGTGTTTGCGAGACATTTCCCCCCGAGCACGCAAACAGCGTTCACGAACAGGAAAAAAGCATCATGTCGGAACAAACAATTTTGCGTTTTCACAGAACTCTGCGTGCTCGCTGAGATTTTTTACTATTTCACGGAACTTTGCATAGCGCGACTACGCAAATTCCACCCTAGTGATTATAGCCATGTTCAAGCATCTACATAAATGTGAATATAATAACCCTCTAGAGATGCTGTGTGAAGGTAATCTCATTCAAGATCCCACAAAGATAGAGTGTTAAAATAGTGATGTTTAATTCACATCAATGATACTGTTTTATTATAGCAATGTTTAATTTCCCACAGAAGTGATGCATGGTTATTGTGATGTTTAAGTCCCTACAAAGTGTGTAAAGATCATATTGTTGAAGATCCTGCTAAATAGAAACAAGACAATGCTCAAGTTTCCACACAATTAAAGTGAGAAGACAAGAATGTTCATGTCCAAATAGAGACAGGGTGTGAATTTAGGAACATTGACGTGTGCAGGTCATCCTGTTCATGTCCTCACAATGATAGTGTGTGAATAATGCGATGTTGAAGTCCTCATAGTGGTAGTGTATGGTTATAGGTATGTTCAAGTCCCCACATGAAGATGTGTGTAAAGATAATTTTGTTCAAGTCCCTACTGAAATAGAGTTTAAAGACAAAGAACAAGTCCCCACAGAGATAGTGTTTGAACATGATGATGTTCAGGTCCCCAAAGAGATAGTGTGTGGTTATAGGGATATTGAATTCCCCAGAGATACAGGGTTTGGTTCTATAGATGCGCAAGTCCCCACACAGAGAGTGTGTGATGATAATGTCCAAGTCCCAGACAGCTAGATTCTGAAGATAACATTGTGCAAGTGCAGAGATAATGTGTAAATATAGGCATGCTCATGTCACTATAACATTAGTGTGTGATTATAATGGTGTTTTTCAAATCAACACAGATATACAGTATAAATATAGGGATCCTCTAGTTTTACAAAATCAGTGAGTGAGGAGCCAAACCTTTATCCTGCCTTTTTTACCCAGCAGGATATCATCACACATTCCTTTATCATGCAGGTAAGGACCAAGTAGGCCTTTTTTTAATACTTTATCCTGCAGGTAAGTACTTTTCTTTAGATAACATAGGGGCATATTATCAAGCCTGTGCGATAAAACTATCGCCGTTTTATCGGCCGAAAACGGCCGATAAAGCGGCGATAATGGGCTTGATAATATGCTCTATGAATTCCAATCGAAGCCCATGTTAGATGTGAAGACATCTAACATGGGCTTCGATTGGAATTCCAAGAGCATATTATCAAGCCCATTATCGCCGATTTATCGGCCGTTTTTGGCCGCTAAAGCGGCGATAATTTTATCGCACAGGCTTGATAATATGCCCCATAATTATTATGTCATTTAAAAAAGGAGACCTAAGCGTTATGGGTTTGATATGGGTTCAGGTAGTAAGGATCATAAAAGAGTTTCAAGGGGTCAGAGGTGGGTTAGAGTCGGGATAGTAAGGGTTTTAAAGGTTTTTTATAAGTGAATGATGTGTAAGAGTTTTAAGTTTCTGGGGGTTTAGGGATGAGTAAAGGTGGGAGGTAGTAAGAAGCTTCTAGGGTTTGAACGGATAAAGTTATGTATGTAACTGATTTACATGGGTTTTTAGAATTCAGGGGTAGGTAAGGGTATTTGTTAATATAAGGATTTTAGAAGTCAGGGATGGGTAAAAGCACAGTTCAGTAAACATTTTAAGGTTTTTTTAGGGTTGGTTAAGGATGCAAGGTAGTAAGGTGTTTGTAGGCTTCAGGGGTAACTAAAGGTAGAGGGTTGGAAGACTTTTAAAAGGGGCTTTAAGGTTTAGAGATGATTAAATGTATGGGATGGAAAGGTTTTTTTTAGTGCCTATGGGTGCATAAGGGTGCAGGTTAGTACAAGGATTCTAGGGTGCAGAGATGGATAAGGGTATGGAGTAGGAAGGGTTTTAATGATGTGCACTGCAAATTACCTCCCATATTACATCACTTGTGGCATGTTCTATAACAGTATTGATCAGTTCACCTCAACATCTAAAATTACATCTTTGATGACAAGTGTGCATAGCAAGGTCACGAGTTATAATTTCTAAAGATAACTATAACTGGTGAATTTCTGCTTTATTTTTAGTTTAAATGTTACTTTAGCACTGACATTTTCATCTAACTATAACATCTCTTTAACCTTTGGGTTTTTCCAGTGAACATATATATTTATATATATAAATATGTATATATATATATATATATATTCACTGAAAAAACCATAGGTTATAGACCATATATAGTTAGGAATTAGCATTTAAAAAACCTTATTTTACTCACACAAAACCATTGAAATTCCATATATAGTTAGTTGCACTAACTATATATCGCGCACCCGCAATCCACTGCTGATCATGTCACATATTACATCATTCATGACATGGTCAGTGACATCACTGATGACATCACTGATGACATCTCAAATGACATCACTGATGACATCACTGATGACAACATCCAGTGACTGTATGTTTCTGTAAAGTTAAAATATGTCTTACATATTGAAGAATGAGTGGATGTATAAGTGTCTGGATGAAGGATTTAGTAGGTGCGTGACTGACTGTATGAGTGAGTGATTAAATGTGTCTCACTGAATGCATGGGTTAGTGACTAAACTGTCTTAATTTGTGCATCATTATGTCTGTTGTTCTGTAAACTGCTGCATGTGTTGATCATTAGCTATACGAGAGGCTATATGTGTTATTAATTGGTTGCCCAAGTATTTCTATGGGAGATTGAGTTTGTGTGGGGGTGGCTGGAAGGTGTGTGACTCTATGCATAGATGTGTGAGCAGTTTATTCACTAGGTGTATGAGTTCAAGAGTGCATGTGCAAACAGCTACATGGGCAGTTGACTGTGTGCATGAGTGTATTGATGAGTGAATGGATATCTCAATGCTACATGTCATAGTAAGTACATATGTAAAACACAGTACATGTGAGAGTTGGCATATATAAATAACTGTGCATGAGAGCCACTGAATGAGTGAGTGGTTGTATCGATCATTGTGAACTTGTATCAGGGATTGTATAAGAGAGTAAATATGTGTAAGTATATGTTTCAATAAGTAAGGTGTGTTTAACTGTATAGTTGAAGAAATGGAGGTGAGATTGTTTCTTTGCATGACTGACTGGGTGTGTGAGTAACTCCATGGATGAGTGGCAGTGTGTGAGTGTCTGTATACACTGAGTGTATCTAAGGTTATATTAGAGTCTGAAGAGGTTTATCGTATTAGCACAAGAATGATGTCAAATGAGATGTCATCAGTGATGTCATTTGAGATGTCATCAGTGATGTCATCAGTGATGTCACTGACCATGTCATGAATGATGTAATATGTGACATGATCAGCAGTGGATTGCGGGTGCGCGATATATAGTTAGTGCAACTAACTATATATGGAATTTCAATGGTTTTGTGTGAGTAAAATAAGGTTTTTTAAATGCTAATTCCTAACTATATATGGTCTATAACCTATGGTTTTTTCAGTGAATTTTCAAGGTTTTGTAAATGCTAATTCCTAACTATATATGGTCTATAACCTATGGTTTTTTCAGTGAATTTCAATGGTTTTTTAATAGCAAATATCATAAGCTGTCGAATGTCAAGTACGTGGTAAGTGAAAACATTTTCGTGTTTATGCACACTGATCTGCTTTGAATGGTGCCCCCCCCCCTCATTTCTATTAGGAGTACTCTCTCTTTGCAGATAGTGAAAGGTAGTTAACGCAGGCGTTTGCCCCCGTTGTAATCCGTCGTGCCTGCTTCTCTCTCCATTTGATTGATTGTTATCCAAGTATTTACTGTTTTAGAATTAGTTCTCTTTGGTTCATTCTCTATTTACAAACAAACACAGAGTCGCAATACTCTGTTTAGTCTTTGCAGATAACGAAAAATCGTGTAAAAAAAAAGAAAAGGAATCGAGCAAAATCAGTAGGCCACTAATGGGATCTCTTTTTGACCTCGCTAAAATAGAAACATTAGGAACAACCCCTCATGACAAATACAAAACTAGTGAGATGAACTGAACTCCACACAATGATGGCTGCAAAACAGCTCGGCTCCGCCACCCACCCCGCCCAAAATAACGATAAAGAACGGCTGCCATGATTGGTTGCGGAATGACCACGACGGAGCTACGAAATGGTGCTGCTCTCATGCTAACCCCAGCTTCAGTCTGAAACATCCAGAAACACTGTAGACTACCAATTCGATCAGTTCCGGTAGCGCCCCAATGTAACCCGGTAGAGAAGAACTAGCCCTCCCCTCTTTGACTGATGGTTCTTGTTGCCTGTCCCTTCTGTTGTCATTTAACAGAACTATTTAGCCTGCTGAAAGGGGTTGTGTTCCGACCGCTGGTTGGTGGAGACATTTTGACTATATTCTGCACCTGCGTTGTCGCGTAATGCGTCATATGACGCGCCGCGTTAGCGCATCCGGAAGTCATCTGGGGCGCGCTGCGCGTAACGTAAGCATAACAAGTCATGTGACTTGTTAATAAAACTTTTCATTGGTTCATTTTACTTTTCTTATTGTAATGATGAAAGGCTTGGTCATATGACCTAAAAATTACGCTTTTCATTACTTCCGAACCTTATTTTTTCTTAAATATATGTTATAATGTTCCAGGCTAATGTACTTTCCCGGAAATTTTACAGCTGTCCTGCAAGTAAAATATATTCTTTTTTCGAGAAAAAGAGCGTTTCTTCGTCCCATGACGGAGCCGTTGAGCAAAAGAGTGTCGACCTGCTGTCTTAGTCGCCGATACGCCTGAATATGAGATTCTTATCGATCACTTTATGTTGCAGGAATAGAAAACACAACAGCCCTTGACCATTTATCTTTACTGCGTTCCTTCGTATTATACCTTTTACCCTTCATGTAATTGGTCTGCTTTATTTCACTTGCCTTTTAATGATTCTAAAACAGTCACTATTATTAAAAACTTTACCAATGTATATACTACTACCATGTTTTCTTTTAAAAACCTTTATTGTGAAAATGTCATTATACAAATACGAGCCTATAACCACGTGGGCCTGCCACAGAGCAAACTGTAATCGTATATGATGAATAGACATTTACACTGTAGAGGAACGTAACGGGCGGGCCATTAGGTTGCAAGAACTAAGGTGTCTAACAGTTACGGAATCGGTGGACGTACATTTTATAATTAAAATACGACAGGGCCAGTTACAATAAAATTATCTAGATATACATTTGCGGGCAAGTACCATGGGTGACGTTCATTCGAACTTTCAACAGTACAGTAATCAATAACACATCAGAACTTAATATCAATAGGGATGTCGAAATAGTCAATAAATTCTCGTCCCCGCCCGCCATGTGCTTCAAAACTGCATACGTATCTCGTGATTTCAAGGTTCTGCAACCAGTACACAACAAGGAGTTACGAGTCCCATTTATTCCGGCGCCATTTTGGGCGAGGACGGGCAGGTCCAGGATATAGTCAAAATGTCTCTACCAACCATCGACTATGATGATGTTCATATGCTGTATTTATTAGAGTAACACTCATCTGTCCACATGAAATTAATTTGCCACAATCTAAACATGTCATTTTAATCTTTCCAAAGTTCTTCTAAATATTTGGGACCGTTTCCCTTGCCTCTGAAGCTCTCAGTGCCACTTCTTTGATGAATGTACTAGCAGGTCAGGGGTTCTCCTCCAAATCTCTCTTTTATGCAGCACTATAATTAATTGGTGCCACCTCTCCATATGACGATGCATGGTATAGTTACCACAACTATATTTTTTTTCGGTTCCTCTGGAGAGTTCATCGTGGCAGATGAAGCGTGTAACGTACCGGGCATTTACCTTTTTTTGCATGTACAGGAAAGGAAAAAAAAATCGAGCGTCCGAGTTCTAAGGTGTCCCAGGGCCATTTTAGTGGACCAGGCCCAAATCCAAAGAACAGGCCGCCATTTTGAGAGTCCTCTTGCAGCCGCCTGTCGCTGTAGCATCAAGAGCAGCCGAAACTCAGCTGAATGGCAACTGAAACGGTAAAGGGGCGCCCCACTACAGCAGACGAGCCTCCACCTAGGAAGGCCCATTCACGCCGGCTCCCCCCCCCTTCGGGCACCCCACGCCGTTATTCGGAGCAGTATTGTAGGATGGCCACACCAGTGCGGCAACTTGCTAGACATCACCTCGGTGGTAACCGAATCTCAACGCCTTGTGGTGTCTTCTATTCAAAAAACATTGTTATGCTGCCTTCGACCTATTCGCCGCAAGTGCGCACACAACTCAACTGCATAGCTTGCTAGACACCACCTCGGTGCCATCCGGATCTTGGAATGTCAGCACCTTTTGGTGTCTTCTCTTCAGAAAATATTGTTGCGCTGCCTTTGGCCCCATTCGCACATCAGTCCGCTACTGACGCCATCTCACAGGCTAATGGGGCGCCCCACGCCGACTTTCAGCATTGTAGAATGACCACACCAGTACAGCAACTTGCTAGACATCACCTCGGTGCCATCCGGATCTCGGCGCCCCACTGCAGATGAAGTGCCTCTCAACTATGAAACCACCACGGTGACATCCGGATCTTGGCGCGTTGTGCTGCCTTCGGCCTATTCGCACATCGGTCCGCTACTGACGCCATCTCACAGGCTAATGGGGCGACCCACGCCGAGTTTCAGCATTGTAGGATGACCACACCAGTACAGCAACTTGCTAGACATCACCTCGGTGCCATCCGGATCTCGGCGCCCCACTGCAGATGAAGTGCCTCTCAACTATGAAACCACCACGGTGACATCCGGATCTTGGCGCGTTGTGCTGCCTTCGGCCTATTCGCACATCGGTCCGCTACTGACGCCATCTCACAGGCTAATGGGGCGACCCACGCCGAGTTTCAGCATTGTAGGATGACCACACCAGTACAGCAACTTGCTAGACATCACCTCGGTGCCATCCGAATCTTGGCATCTCAACGCCTAGTGGTATCTTCCATACAAAAAATATTGTTACGCTGCCTTTGGCCCCATTCGCACATCAGTCCGCAACTTAGACATCACCTCGGTGCCATCCGGATCTTGGCATCTCAGCGCCTTGTGGTGTCAGTCAGAAAATATTGTTGCGCTGCCTTTGGCCCCATTCGCACATCGGTCCCCTACTGACGCCATCTCACAGGCCAACGGGGCGCCCCACGCCGACTTTCAACATTGTAGGATGGCCACAGAAGTGCGACAACTTACTAGACACCACCTCGGTGCCATCCGGATCTTGGCGCGTTGTGCTGCCTTCGGCCTATTCGCACATTGGTCTGCTACTGACGCCATCTCACAGGCCAACGGGGCGCCCCACGCCGACTTTCAGCATTGTTGGATGGCCACACCAGTGCGGCAACTTACTAGACACCACCTCGGTGCCATCCGGATCTTGGCGCGTTGTGCTGCCTTCGGCCTATTCGCACATCGGTCCGCTACTGACGCAAACTCACAGGCCAACGGGGCGCCCCACGCCGACTTTCAGCATTGTAGGATGGCCACACCAGTGCTGCAACTTGCTGGACACCACCTCGGTGCCATCCGGATCTTGGCGCGTTGTATTGCCTTCGGCCTATTCGCACATCGGTCCGCTACTGACGCCGCCTCACGTGCCAACGTATTTTCTACGCATTTTATACCCTATGCCGCATAACAGGTCATGTGACTTGTTTATAAAACTTTTCATTGGTTCATTTTACTTTTGGTTTCCTAATGATGGAAGGCTTGATCATATGACCTAAAAACAACACTTTTCATTGGATGAAAACTTTTTTTTTTTTCCCAAACGATGAAAGCCCCACCTTGTTTCTGGATGTTTCAGACTAAACTGGCGTCAGCATGAGAGCACCACCATCTCGTAGCTCCGTCGTGGTCATTCCGCGAGCAATCATGGCAGCCGCTCCCCACCAGAAGCCTGCAGGAGTCGGGGCCCCCAAAACTTTTGATGAATTCTCAAGGCGGAGGGGACGCTTTCGAGAATGGGGTCCAAGACCTAGCAGACAAGCGTCCGATTTCCAAGGTGTCCCAGGGCCATTTCAGTGGACCAGGCCCAAAAAGGAAAGAGCCTGCCGCCATTTTGAGAGTCCTGTGACAGCCGCCTATCGCTGCACCGCAAGAGTGGGCGCAACTCAGCTGAATTGCGGCTTTTGACACAGTGGACCAAAAATGGACGGAATGGCAACTGAAACGGTAAAGGGGTGCCCCACTACAACAGATGACACTCCACCTGGAGAGGCCCGTTCACGCCGCCTCCCCCGGGGCGCCCCACGCCGTTATTCGGAGCAGCATTGTAGGATACCAAAACCAGTGCGGCAACTTACTGGACATCACCTTGGTGCCATCGTTCTGCTGCCTTGGAACTATTGGCACAACAGTTTGCTACTGATGACCCACCCCCCGCGACGCCCCACGCCGTTATTTGCTGGGTGGCAACTTACTAGACATCACTTTCGTGTCATCTAGATTTCGGCGCGTTCTGCTGCCTTGGAACTATTCGCACAACAGTTTGCTACTGATTACCCACCCCCCGCGACGCCCCACGCCGGAAATCTGGACGTTGTGCTGCGTTGGGACTATTCGCACAGCCGACCGCTACTTCGTTGTTTTTCCCTAAAAATGTTTATATGTTATTACTATTTTTGTTTTCTTGTATATATTTATAAATTATTAAAGTTTTATAATCTTACTACTTTGTCGGAGTGCTATATATTTTTAATGTGACACATAATTGTAAAAACTTTGATGTACAAAGAGTCATCCCTGGAATCTTCCGCTTCACGCTCGGTCCCCTCCCCAATCACAATACAGGATGGTTTTCAGATAATAGCAACGCTTCTGCTGTGACGGATCTCATCGAGTGTGGGCCTTGATCTACTATAACTCCTTTGAAGAGGGGTGATTCTTTACAGCTGTGGCCATAAACTACATCTGCAGGGCTAGCTGATAGCCTAGGACCGGCCTGGACAATCGGACACAGAGGAAAAGAAGTGTCAGAGGGTGCGGTAGTGAATAGGGCGAAAGGGAGGTGTCGGGCGGGCACAGGGTGTGATTCTCAGGGAAGAGCAGCGCAGATGGGGGGAGGTTTATTACCCATGCATAAGACAGAGAGCGGGGGTGACCACTGCCTGGGTGAGATGCTTGCGAGGGTGGGGAGCCATGCTAAGGATCGACAGCGTGCACAGAGTGGATCTGGTCAAGGCATCTAAAATGGCTGCCGTGCACGACAAAAGTGTGGCATTTGAAAAAAGACAAGATGGCGCAGACAATGTTTTTCAACACTTCCTGATTTCCTTCGAATCGAACGTTAACAGACGTTGGGGCATATTACCAAAGTTAAGCGATATTTATCCCTAACGATGCATTGCAAAGATTTTTTTACCGTCAGAAATTATCGCAGATAAACCTTGCTATTATCAAGGTTTATCGCAAATACGATAAAAAACAACCGCAATGCATTAATATCGCTGAAAACTCAGCGATATTCATGCATTACCGAGCTAATGCTCTTAGCCATGTTATCCACCTCCCATTGGATAACATGGCTAAGAACTGCTCAGGGCAGCTGTTACTTTTTGGAGATATTCGCGCTTATCTCGAATATTTCCAAAAGTTGATAATAGGAGATAGCGATGTTAGCGACTGTTTCCAGTCGCTAACATCTTGGCATGCCCACTTTGCATGTCATTAGTGATAAATATCACTCACATGCAAAGTGGGGCCCAAGATGGTCGCTATCTCCTACTAGCCGTCGCTAACTGGTGTTAGCAACAGCTAGGTAATACAGATATAATTTTATCTCCGCGAAGCGGAGCGCTGTTACAGATATATATCTTGTTTTTGAACGTTAATTTCTCAAAATGCACTGAAGCACATATATTGAGACCTAGCAAAGGCACATCGGGCTACCAGTCCCTAATATTTTACCAAGTTTCGTACAAATCCATTCAGCCGTTCGATTATTATTATTATTTTTTTTTTTTGCCCCGCGGGGCCCTTTTAAAACCTCCACATCAAACCTAGGGGGTCAGCGAGGATCTACTATGCCCCCTTATGGTCATTTGCCCCTTCGCTTTGGCCTCCTCTTGTCTCTCGATCCTACCGAGAGACAAGATGGCGGCCGCTACGTACTGTTTGGAATGTTTACAGACACCGGAGAGCCAATCAGCTTCGCTTCGCAAAGCTCCGTAACGCGGAAAGTACGCGAAGCGGTGCGCTGTTACAGATATATATCTTTTTTTGAACGTTAATTTCTCAAAATCCACTGAAGCACATATATTGAGACCTAGCAAAGGCACATCGGGCTACCAGTCCCTACAATTTTGACAAGTTTCGTGCAAATCCATTCAGCCGTTCGATTATTATTATTATTATTTTTTTTGCCCCGCGGGGCCCTTTTAAAACCTCCACATCAAACCTAGGGGGTCAGCGAGGATCTACTATTCCCCCTTATGGTCATTTGCCCCTTCGCTTTGGCCTCCTCTTGTCTCTCGATCCTACCGAGAGACAAGATGGTGGCCGCTACGTACTGTTTGGAATGTTTACAGACACCGGAGAGCCAATCAGCTTCGCTTCGCAAAGCTCCGTAACGCGAAAAGTACGCGAAGCGGTGCGCTGTTACAGATATATATCTTTTTTTGAACGTTAATTTCTCAAAATCCACTGAAGCACATATATTGAGACCTAGCAAAGGCACATCGGGCTACCAGTCCCTACAATTTTGCCAAGTTTCGTGCAAATCCATTCAGCCGTTCGATTATTATTATTATTTTTTTTTTTTGCCCCGCGGGGCCCTTTTAAAACCTCCACATCAAACCTAGGGGGTCAGCGAGGATCTACTATTCCCCCTTATGGTCATTTGCCCCTTCGCTTTGGCCTCCTCTTGTCTCTCGATCCTACCGAGAGACAAGATGGCGGCCGCTACGGACTGTTTGGAATGTTGACAGACGCCGGAGAACCAATCAGCTTCGCTTCACAAAGCTCCGTTGCGCGAAAAGTACGTGTCCTGGAGCGCTGCCCGGTCCGCTGTTACAGATATATATCTTTTTTTAAACGTTAATTTCTCAAAATCCACTGTAGCACATATATTGAGACCTACAAAAGGCACATCGGGCTACCAGTCCCTACAATTTTGCCAAGTTTCGTGCAAATCCATTCAGCCGTTCGGGCTAAAAGTGAGGCCAACCGCCCTATGGAAAACTCAATGTTAAAAACACGTTTTGGGACCCCCCTTTTTTCTCGACCCCCCCTGGACGAACCCCCCCCCAATTTTCAGGGGCTGCTCAGAAACAAAATGTGCCATTTTCCTGAAAATTTCAGCCAATTCCGTCCACAAACGCCAAAGTTATTAGACATAGAATTTTCAAAAAACCCATAGAGAAAAAATCCTAACTATATATACCTACTGGCGACCGCCAGTAGGTAATATATAGAGAGAGAGATAGATATCTATATAGATATATAGCGATATATATATATCTATATCTTTATAGATATTCACTGAAAAAACCATAGGTTTAAGGGGCGTTATAGTTAGTTGGACATTTCACTCGTACAAACTCGCGCCCCCCCAACGCACTGCTGATGACGTCTGTTGGACTTGGCCTTTTCCCCCCAAATTTTTCGCTTTTGACCCCCTTATCTAGATTGTCTCCCCCATGGGATTAAACCTGTATAGGCCATGAGTGGTGTGAGACCCCTGGTGAAAAATGTAATTACCTGAAATAATGTGAGCACTTGTAAAATCCCTCATATTAAAACTGCACCTGATTGAAATGTATTGTTTTTAAAATGGATGCCATGGCCCTGGGTTTTGCCACTGGACTGACATAGGTCAGCGGACTAGATAATATTACCCAGCTACCCCTAGTTTTGGAGGGAAAGCCTGGCACCCAGGGTGCTCACCCCCTCCCCTAGAACCAGTTTAGGCTAGATGTGCCAACATTCTAGAAGGTCCTGGCACTGCCTGGGAGGAGGGTATAAATAGGGAGAAGTGTCACCAGAGAGTCAGTCAGCGCAGGGACAAGGAAGAGAGGGGACCTGCTGTGAGGTGCTACCGCCACATGGGCCTGTGAGCTGGGCCCTGCACCCCTAGAACCCCCTCCTATGCTGTCCCCATGGGCCCCTGACAAGGGAGGGCCCCTGACTAGGTCCCTGTCACAGTTGGGATCTTGAACCATGCCAGCGCCGCGCTGAAAGAGCACTGGGAAGGGAAGGAGCTAATTGGATTCCCCCCAGGAGGTGAGGAGTTTGCCCCCCCTGAGGAACTGCAGTGGGACTGTCTACCCCCCTTTGAAGTGCTGGGCCGTGTGGAGCCGCCTGGGGAGGATTGAGCCCCTGTGAGGTGTACCTGCTGGACGCTGTGCCCTGGAAGCGCTGTTTTGGGAAGTTGCGGCCCCTGTGGAAGCGCTGGACTGGGAGGAGCTGCCCCTGAGGAACTGTGCCTCACTAATCTGCCTCAGTCAACCTACCCCTGGACTGCTGAACAAGCAGTGCGCTGTGAATAGCGCCATAGTGCTGAGAAGACTGTGAGGAGGAATAGCGCTGAGGAGCCTACCCTCGTTCCAGCGCGCTGTCCGCTATATAATTAATTAATTAATTACAAGGGAGCCTACCCCTTATCGCCGCTGGGATTCACCGCCGCGGTCCGGCGTGTGTGGGACCCCCCCACTGCTGAGGGCCTCGTTGCGGCGGCCCCCGGTGCCAGGAGAGGGCCGCCGAAGTGGAGTGAGGGCCGCGCTGGGCCCTGAAGCCGCCGTCTACCTCGTCACGTGACGGGGGCCTGACCGCGTCATCGGCCCGCCCCCGCCACGCACTGATTGGCCTGCGCGGCCGTGACCCCTGAAGACCGCGCAGGGATTGGTTATCGGCCGAGAAGGCCGGGAGAAGGGAAATCGAAGCCCCGGGTCCCCGTGAGGTAGGAGGGGGACCCGGGTGAAGCTCCGTTGCGGGGCCCCCGTGACGAACAGGGAGCCCCGAGAGAAGCGACCGTCGCGGGAGGCCACCCCGCTGGTCTGTGCCCCACGCGAGGGGCCGGTGGAGAAGGCGGGGCCGGGGCACGCTGTCGGTGCCGGCCCGCCAGAGCGAGGAGAGCGTCGCCAAGCCCTGGGTCCCCGTGAGGGAAGGAGACCCAGGTAAAGTGTTGGTGCGGGCCCCCGTGCCGAGGAGGGAGCCCCGAATTGGAGCGACCGGAGCGGGAGGCCACCCCGCCGGTCTGCGGTCCTAAGTGAGGGGCCGGGGCACATTGTCGGTGCCAGCCCCGCCCCCTCCAACGAAGCCGTCTGCAGGAGCCTTATAACGTGGGAGGAAAGCCAGGCAGGCTTCCCCCACGGGTGCCCAGACACCGTGTTGGAGCCCCAGGCCCCTCTGAGAGAAGGAGGCCCGGGTGAGGAGAGAGTGGCCGTCCAGAGGCCGTTTTGGAACCCCTGGGCCCTGGGTGACGCCACGGAAAGGGGGGCCTCGAGGCATATTGTCGGTGCCTGGTTCCCCCCTGCAGAGGAGACCCCAAAGGACGCCCCGCAGAACCTATTGAGCCTGGTGAGTGGGGCTTGGATTAATCTGTGTGGAGGTCGGGGCACAGGGTCGGTGCTCGCCCCAGGACTTGTGCTAGCCCCTGGAAACTGTACTGATCTTCATTGGCCCTATTGATCTCCTTTTTAAGCCTCTAGACTGGGCTGGGACATTACTGAGACCCCCCCCGGGATTGGTAGAGGGACAAGTTAACCCCTAGCTAGGTGTCAGGCCCTGCAGAGTGAAGGGCTGGGTAACTCCGCCTGGTTGTTAATGGCTTGTTGACCCCTGAGCCCTGCAATGGTTATTTGCCATGTTCATTTCTGATCAGGATGCTGGTTGCCTAGGGTAACGCAGCGTTTCATGTTACCTGTCCAGGTGTGATGCGCCACTGCGCCTAGTGTTTATGGTCTGCTGATTACCCTGCTAATGTGGTTATGCAAATGTTATGCCTACACTAAGGTTATGGAGGCCTAGGTATACTGTGGTTTTACACCTGATGGATGATTGTATGCTTTTGCGCCCTGTTAGTGCCGTGGTGCCCCTATGCTGGCCTGATGAGTTATTCCAGGCCCCTGTTGTGCCCCTGGTTAATGAGCCTGCCGTACTGATTTCTTACAGGTGCTCCTGACTAGTATGTGCTGTAATGCTCTGTTGTTGTTTTTCCCTAACAGGGGTGGGTTGGTGCTAATGTGCATGATGTATTTCTATGCTAACGTAGAATTTTGCAATTACAACCCCCTAAGGATGAGAGCCTGAGTTGGCCCCGCCAGATTGGCCCCAGGACTACTGTTATTTAATCACAATTGTTCTTTATTTCAGCATGGACTACTTCCTATGTAAATAATTCCCCCCTTTATTCACTTGGCTCTGGCGCCATTTGGCGTCCTGTGTGACACTACTGTTTTGCATTCTTTTGCCTTGCAGGTTGGAAACCCTACTAAATGACGTATCTTTTTCCAACTCAAATTGGTGTCCTGCCTCTTTTGTGGTGTGCCTGGTGTGTTGACTGAGGGTACTGCGTGAGTGCTTCACATGTCCTCCAAGTTTGGCCTGCCCGCTTGATGCCATGCTACCCCCTTTGAGACTTGGGCAACCCCCATTTCCAACATTTGGTGGCAGCGGTGGGATAGGACTTGTGTTTGCGCAGTACCACAGCGGCCACAGGTTACACCACAAGTAGAGCCTTGTGGTGGGGATTATTGTTTGGAAGATTGTTTGCTAAATTGCTTCCTCCTGAAGAGTGTTCTGAACTGTCCCCTTGTTCCACTGTGGGTGTGTCCCGGGTGTATCTCGCCACGATGGGGTTGATTTACCAGGAAGTGGAACTGATGGAGTACACCGAACAGGAGGTGATAGACTTCCTCCTGGAGAGAGGGATACCCCCAGTAGGAAACATCAGGAGAAATTTGTTTCTCTATGAGGCCCTCAAGAGGGGAGAGCCCTTAGAGATTGATGGGGACTTGTCTGACTACCCCCCCCGAAGTTTTGAAGGGTCAGTGGGTTAGAGACCAGAGAGAGGGCTCCCCATCCAGAACCCTGGGAGGTAATTGCTCCGATGAGGAGGAGGAAGAGTCTAGCAGGGCAGAGACGCCAGTAGCTGTGGAGGACACCGAAGATAGGGAGTCTCGCACTGGGTCCAGTCCCGGGGGCACTGCCCCATCCCTTTCCCTGTCCCCAGAAGAATGGGTAGATAGGAGAGAAGTAAGGGAGTATCAGCTGGCACTGGCAAAGCTCAGGCATGCCGAGGGCTTAGCGCAGCTGAGGGTAGAAGAGCAGCGACTAGAGACTGAAAAAGTCCTAGCGCTGGAGAGGATGGCGGAGGCGGAGAGGGCCTTCGCCAGGGAGAAATCAGCTCAGGTGGGTAGGTTGTCCCCTGAGAGTGGTTTTAGGAGTCTGGATTCACCGAAGAGGATGGGATCCAGTGGTGGCAGCGAGTGTAGGTCCAGTGCAAGGAGTCCCACTCCCGAAGCCCAAGAGACTGTGCCTGATTCCCCGGAAGAGGAGGACGGGTTAGTGTTTAGGGGCAGGGGAAAGCTGTTCCATCAGTCCTGGGGAGAGTTTGAGGAGGAGTGTTGGACTGTACTGGAGGATTGGGTGGTGAGGAGAGCAGTGGAGGATTGGGAAGGGCTGTGCCATGCCGTTATCCGGGAGCACATGCTGAGGAGTTGTTTCCCAAGACTGCGTCACCATCTGTTGCGGTGCGGGTTCTCAGACCCCAGGGAACTTGCACGGGAGGCAGACCTCTGGGTAAGTGCCAGAGCGTCTGGGAAGGCTGAGGGGAGTGATCCTGAAGGGAGTGAGACGGGGGGTGTCCCAAGGTGCCCCAGCTGTGGTCACCGGGCCTGAAGTGTTCTTTAAGAGAACCTCCGGTTGGGAGACTAGGCTGTCCCGATGCGTCATCCAGAGGAAGGGATCCCCTCATGTCAGGAGGACCCGGAGCATCAATAATTGGAGCTCCAGTGGTTCGGGGGTCTGACCAGTCACAGGGTTTAGATCCTGGACTGGGGTTCCAGGTTAAGGGGTTGCCTGACCTGGAGGGTGGGGTACCTGTAATTCAGGTCCCTACCAATTTGACTCCCAGGGGTACTACTCCCAGTGGGAGGGTGCGGAACTCTGGGAGGGGGTGCAGAGGGAGGAAGGTCTCTTCTCTGTCACCAGCTCAGCCACAGGGCGCAGATCCTGGGTTGGGTGGCCAGGGACAGGAGTTGCCTGCCCTGGTGGGAGGGACCTCTGTAACCAGAGTCCCCCCGGAAGTGACTCCCAGGGGTACTTCTCCGGGTAGGAGGGTGCGGAATTCTGGGAGGGGGTGCAGGGAGAGGGAGGACTCGCCCCTGTCACCAGTTCAGCCTGTGGGTTTCGACTCCAGGTTGGGGAGAGAGTTGTGTGAGGGTGTCCCCAGGCGTAGGAGATGGAGGAACCCTTGGAGGAGAAGTAGGGGGAGGAGAGCCTCGCCCCTACGGGCTGGTCAGTCTGAGGGTGTAGGCCCCAGATGGGTGGACCAGTGGCAATTTGGAGAGAGAAGAGTGGTCCAAGGGAATTACAAGCCTGAGGCTAGAGCCTCCCACTCTAGGAAGGAGAAACATCCCACTAGGGAACATCAGTGGGGTGGTTTTGTTGGTGAAGGGAGGGTTGCGAAAGAGAACCATTGGGTTCCAGAGTGGAGGAGAGACTGCAGGTGCTCCTGTAGTTGCAGGCCTGCGTCCACCTTTTTCCGCCCCAAGCAGGGAAGCCCATCAAGGCATTGATCAGTCTACCCTGGCTTTTGGCTTGGGGGGAGTCGTTTTGGACTTGGCCTTTTCCCCCCAAATTTTTCGCTTTTGACCCCCTTATCTAGATTGTCTCCCCCATGGGATTAAACCTGTATAGGCCATGAGTGGTGTGAGACCCCTGGTGAAAAATGTAATTACCTGAAATAATGTGAGCACTTGTAAAATCCCCCATTTTAAAACTGCACCTGATTGAAATGTATTGTTTTTAAAATGGATGCCATGGCCCCTGAATCCTATGGTTTTTTCAGTGAATTTCAAAGGTTTTATAAATGCTAATTTCTAACTATGCCTACAAAGGTAGGACATGTGAAGAAAAAGGCAAACACGCACAGAAAGAAAAAAAAAGAAATGCAAAATCACAAAAACGAACAAAAGTGCAGGAAGAAGAAGAAATGTACAGAAAGAACCAACAGAGGAGTAGAAAGTCCTCCTGTAGCTACAACTTTTTCTGATGGGTACTGATGGTAACTAAATCTGATTAACCAGGCCTAGAGCCAGTGCTATGCTAAAAGACACTTAGAATACAGTGAAAACACCTACATACACAAGGGAACACTATGTGTTGGGGTACCCCAGTGATTACCATGACCTCCTCTGTAAGACCCTGGTACATAATAGGGCAGGGGGAATAAAACTACATCTTGAAACGCGCCATAGGTGCGTTTGCACACTAATGAAGGAAGGGGGGTGCCTAACGTGATATGTGTTCAAACACGCCCTGTGACCGTTTTAATTTTGGGGATAGAGTCCCCTTGAAACCTGAGTGTTTCTTGGGTCCAACTAGCCCACCAAATATCTCCAGTAAGCACCACATAGCTGAGTTGCAGAGAGGTGTAAAAAGGGGCATGGCCTGGACCACCTCTCTGCAACCCAGCGCAGTGGCGCTTACTGGAAGCACCTGGTGGGCTAGTTGGGCCCCCAGGGGCCCTCAGGATTGAAGCAGAATTGTTTCCCTAAGTTACAACGCGCCACAGGGTGTGTTTGCACACGTCACCTCAGGCCCTGTACCCTCCCTTCACCACTGTGTAAACACGCCCTGTGGCCGTTCTAAGTTGGAAGATATTAGTCCCCTTCAATCCTAAAGGTCCCTAGGGTCCAATTAGCCAACCAGGTACTTCAAGTAAGCACCACAGAGCTGCGTTGCAGAGAGGCTTAAAAAGGGGCATGGCTGAGACCACCTCTCAACAACCCAGCGCAGTGGCACTCACTGGAAGCACCTGGGGGCTAGTTAGCCCCCAGGGGCCCTCAGGATTGAAGGGGAATTATTTCCCCAACCTAAAACGCGCCTCAGGCCCCATCTCTTCCCGTCCCCACTGTGTAAACACACCCTGTGGCTGTTTTAAGTTGGCAGATTAAGTCCCCTTGAATCCTGAGGGTCCCTAGGGTCCAACTAGCCCACATCTAGCCCACTAGGTACCTCCAGTAAGCGCCAAAGAGCTGCGTTGCAGACAGTTGTAAAAAGGAGCATGACCTCTGAACAGCTCTCTGCAACACAGCTCCCTAGTGCAGACTGGAGGTACCTGGTGGGCTAGTTGTCCCTCTGGGACCCTCAGTATTGAAGGGGAATTTTGCATGTTTGTTTTTCTCTTTTCTTGTGCCTTGGTTCTACCGAAGAACATAACAAAAGAGAAATTGCCAGTACTGATAACACCGCAGTAACATAAATTCAAACACAGTACTTGAGAAAATATTCAAGACTGAATGCTAGTTAATAGCTTTTATTCTTATTTATGATTTCATCAAAAGATACTTTTTCATTTTGTGAGAACAAACATGTAAAAAAACAATTTACTGACCAAAATCACAACTGGGGATGAACATTCATCATATCACTCATATCACAACCATACGATAAACAATCATTCAAGGGGAGAAGGGGAGCACTGGATAAGAGAGCTACAACATTTATCAAAACATACAATATTTACAATATAATACAATACCATACAAAAACCAGAAAAGCCAGTGTCTGCAAAACACTTAGAAAATACTTTCTTCTGATACACAATCAATTTATAACGTACATTCCTCTAGTTAAGTATAAAAAATACTTCTTGGATCTTTTTAGAAAAAGGATAATGTACAAAAATTGGTGATAAGCAACAATTATCATAACATTCAGGCTTATCACTAAAGCAGACAGTAAGATGGCTGGGGCCTACGCGTTTCGAATCCCAATGACTTGTGGGGATTCTCTTCAGGGCCTTTGGGATTTTCTACAAGATTGAAAAGAGAAAAAGAAAGGGGAAAAAATTAGAAACAACTCCGACAGGTAAGGTTAATTATAATCACAAGATCAACATCAGTCACCTGCACTCAGTGTCCACCCAGAATTCCTCAGACAAGGCTGTACACTAACAACTGACTAATGCATGGTGTTTTAAAGAGTCTTAAAGCTACCGCAAGCGGAGTATTACTCACATTCTGTATTTTGGAGAATGAATAATCTCAAGGTGGGGATTGGTTGACACCGTTGAATGGTGGTGGACCTATAAGCGAAATTGAAATTTATTAAGGAAAGGGCGGGATTGTATATTAAATTTTGAAGTGCTGCCCGTTTAGTAGAGAATCTCACCTAGTGAAATGATATAGGAGAACGCGTCTCTAAAGGCTGTCCGTTTATTGTCACTGGACGTGTCTTAGGGAAAATAAAGGAACACAACACTCAGTATAACCTTATCAAGCGTTAGCATGATCACAAAACATGGTCGAAAAACATCAGATATCACTCATTACCAAAAAGCGTTGTTCTACGAAGAGATAAAGTAGCACTTGTTCGCGGAAACCGTCTGAAAACAGGGAGGCTTTCAACGCGTTGCTTATCTAAAAAAACAGTGAATACCATTAACCGCCAGCACACTTTCTCCGTGAGGAAGTAAATTAAAGCGGGGGCGGCAGCTTACCGGCACAACAAGTCAGCTACGTGTGGCCACGATAGGTACGGCACACGGTTGTTTTGAGTTCAAAACGCCTGCGGGCTAGAGTAAAAAAAGAAGCGTGTAGGAGTCAATTACATTAACAGAGCCGCCGTAAACAAATGCGTGGAACGCGTTAGTTAGTTTGTTTGTGCTCAGACATAGCGTGGCATAAGGGATTAATACAACTCAGGGCTTACCGGCACATCTTTATTCACCGCGGTCAGCAGTAGATTTTAAACTAGGAAAAAATAAGTAAAAGCCAGAGTAAGAAACCCATTTTAACTGTCTACACAGAGCGTGACTTAGCGGGTTTACCAGTTTAGAGTACTTACTAATTTTAAACGAGTCGAGTTTTCCAAAAGGCAACGTCCAAGACAGCACTATCCCGCGTCTCCTGCGCAGTAGCAGGCTCTGGTTAAACTGCTCTGCCTATATACCTGGCTGATGAGCATAGGAGCCGCCCATTCGGTGGCCAGGGTTACATGAAAATACTGGGCTGGATCCGAAAAGAACTACGGATCGGAGTTTCAAAAATAGGCGAACAACACCAGTGTTTGCCTTAATAAATTTCGTCACAGGACTGGAGGATGAGTTAAATGTAGGATTTTTACAATTTGAAGATTTCACTCAATTCATTAAGTCCAGATACTGCTGTATCGAACTTCACGATAAGGAAAGCTTCACGTTTTGATAATGTCAAATTTAAATCGCCACCTCTGGGATTTCGCTCTATCTTTGAGATTACTGTCCACTTGAGGTCACTCACAGAATGCTGCAATCGCGTCCAATGTTGCACCAAGGGGGCATTTTCAACTTTCCTGTTGATCCTTGATTTATGTTGCGAGATCCGTTGACGGATCTCTTGGTTAGTTTTGCCAATATATAGCAATTGACATGGGCATATAATGCCATATACCACATATTTGCTCTTACAGTTACTCATCGTGTCATGTTTCCATGACACTCCGTTATGCTGGAACAAAGAACCTTCAATGGTTGATTCACAGCATAAACAGTTTCCACATTTGTGGTGTCCAAGAATGGGTGGCATCCCCATCATTTGGCGTAACGTTTGTGGTTTGGCAATGGGCATGGCAGCTCGAACAATATGGTTTGCAATATTATTTTCTTTCTTGAAGGCAAATAGTGGTTCATTTGCTAGACTAGCATCGAGATTCTTGACCAAGTGCCAGTTCTGTTTGATCACCCTTTTTAGACGGTTGGCGTTGGGGCAGTAGGTTGTGACACATACTTGCTTTTCTAAGGCAGGTTTGGATTTACGCTCCAGAAGTGTTTCACGTGGGGTCCATTGGGCTCTTTTCTTGCAATTTTTGACAAGTTTCTTGGGGTAACCCCTCTCGCATAACTTAGATGTGAGGTTTTCTGAATGTTGTTCGAAATCTTTTTTAAAAGTATAGTTTCTGCGGACTCGCAGAAACTGCCCATACGGGAGATTTTCTCTTAGATTTCTAGGGTGGTTGCTGTTGAACATAAGAGACTTGTTGCGGTCCGTAGGTTTAGTGTACAGAGTAGTTGCTAGCTTGCCTTCGGAAGGAAAGACTTCCACATCTAAGAATGCGATCCTGCTGGTGGATTCAGAAATGCTGAATTTTATGTCAGCTGTTCTATCATTAAGCCATTGGTAAAACTGGTTTAGAGTGTCACCATCGCCTTTCCATGTCAAAAAAATGTCATCAATAAAACGGAACCATGTTCCGATGTATTGAGAGAAAGGGTTGTTGTTATAGATGTATGCATTCTCATACATGGCCATAAACAGGACTGCTAATTCTGGAGCAAAGGGGCAGCCCATCGCCACCCCTTTGACTTGGTAATAAAATTCACCATTGAAGCAGAAATAATTCTTTTTTAAGGCAAAGGTTGCCAAGTCCACTATGAACTTAGTGGGCACCCGCGTCGGTCTTGGCCTAGAGTCAAGAAAGTAAGTAAGTACTGCTATAGCCTCGTCTTGAGGGATCTGAGTGTATAATGCAGTAACGTCTAGGGTGACAAGCCTGTCACCGCCTTCATTGAAATCTATATTTTCAAGTTTTTTAATGAAGTCAGTGGTATCCTGAAGATAGGATCTGACCTCAACCATGAATTCTTTCAAAAAGCAATCCACATATTTTGCCGCTGGTTCTAGTACCGAACCGCACCCTGCCACAATAGGTCTGCCCGGTGGATGGTCAGGGTCTTTGTGTATTTTTGGCAACACATAAAACATGGGGACTTTAGGATGTTTATTTTTCAAATATTCGGCTTCTTTCGGGCCAACGAAACCTGAATCAAAACCCTCTTGCACAATAGCAAAGAGCTCATTCTGTAGTTCCATAGTAGGATCTTTGTTTATCTTACGGTAACAGGCAGTGTCTTGTAGCTGTTTCAATACTTCAGCAGTGTAGTCTTGGGTGTCCCACACCACGATTGCCCCGCCCTTATCTGCTTGCTTGATTATAACCGTGTTATCAGTTTTAAGGTTATTTAAAGCCGTCATTTCTTTTTTAGTGGTGTTGAACTTGATGTATTTTTTCTCCTGTTCCATAGCCGATATGGCAGATAGTACACTTTTCTCAAAAGTTAAAAGGTTTTTAGGGACTTTGTTGGCTGGGGGGCAGAAAGTAGACTTATTTCTGAGGCCAGTGACCTCTACGGATTGGGTAGTTGGATTATCACTAAAAAACACAGTCAGGCGTAGTTTTCTGCAGAACTCTATAAACTCAGACTTCATTTTAACGAAGTCGGTTCTTTTGGAGGGTACGAATGACAACCCTTTAGCCAAAACACTTATCTCATCCGGTGTCAACACTTTTTTTGAAAGGTTGAAGATTGGCGACGCGTTTAGTTTTTGTAGTGTTGTCGTCGCGTTTTCATCTCCCACTGGACGTTGCTTCTCGCTCGGCCTCTCGGGAGTGTTTGGCCTCTCCCTAAAAAATTCGACGACTGGTTCTGCTGTTGCTGCTGGTTAGTGTTCCAATTTCTATTTTTGTTGGGGCGATTATATGAGCTTGCGGCGTCACTATCCGTTCCAGAGGAAGAGGTATCAGAAAAGGAAATAAATTGTCTTCGCGATCTGCCCTGGTTTCCTTGAAGGAAACGTCTAGATTCCGCTTTGGAATAAAAATCAGCCTGTAAATAAGGATATATATTGTCTAAAGAAAAACCTTTTTTATCTTTTTCAAATTGGTTGGACTTCTGAGTAATCGTGTAGTCCTTAAACTCTTGTACTTCTTTAGCAACTTTTTCTAAAAGGGTCTTGGCATCTGCTATGGTGGGATTACCACTAATTTCAGACTCTAGCTTGGCGATCTCAGCTTTCTGATTTTTTTTTTATTAAAAATTGCTGGCATGCCTTGGGGATGGGGTCCCCAGGGCCAACAAAAAAAAGAAAAAGAAGGGGGGCTACACAGCTCCCCTTCTTAAAAGCAAATATTTAAAAAAACGGAATCAGGAGGAGGCCACGCCCCCTCCATGCACCTCTCTGCAAACACACCCCCTGGTGCGTTTGCAGAGGTGAAACTAATTCCCCTTGCATACTGGGGGCCCCTGGGGGCCAACTTGCCCACCAGGAACCTCCAGTATGTGCCAGGGGGCTGCATTGCAGAGAGGTGTAAAAAGGGGTGTGGCCTCAGAACACCTCTCTGCAACGCAGCCCCCTGGCCCATACTCGAGGTTCGTGGTGAGCTAGTTGGCCCCCAGGGACCCCCAGTATATTAGGGGAATTAGTTCCCCCTCTGCAAATGCCCCAGGGGGCTGCGTTGCAGAGAGGTGTAAAAAGGGGCGTGGCCTCAGAACACCTTTCTGCCACGCAGCCCCCTGGTGCATACTGGAGGTTCCTGGTGGGCTAGTTGGCCCCCAGGGACCCCCAGTATGCAAGGGGAATTCGTTCCTCCTCTGCAAATGCACCAGGGGGCTGCGTTGCAGAGAGGTGTAAAAAGGGGCGTGGCCTCATTACACCACTCTGCAATGTGGCCACCTGGCACATACTGGAGGTTTCTTGTGGGCTAGTTGGCCCCCAGGGACCACCAGTATGCAAGGGGAATTATTTCCTCCTCTGCAAATGCAACAGGGGCTGCATTGCAGAGAGGTGTAAAAAGGGACGTGGCCGCATTACACCTCTCTGCAAAGCAGCAACCTGGCACATACTGGAGGTTTCTTGTGGGCTAGTTGACCCCCAGGGACCACCAGTATGCAAGGGGAATTAGTTCCCCCTCTGTAAACGAGCCAGGGGACTGCGTTGCAGAGAGGGGTAATGAGGCCCCCCTCCTAGAGCCTTTGATGACCCTGAGGACCACCACCTTCCAGGGCCGGCTCCTGCAGTGTCCCGGGTTGCCTACCCCCCTGGACACTGCTGTTTGCTATGTTAGGACGAGAGCCTCTGGGCTCCTACCCTACCATAGCAAACTGCTTTCCTATTTGAAAGAGAGAGCAGGAAACCTGCTCTCTCTTTCAAATAGGAAAGCAGATTGCTTTTCGTCAGAGAGAGCAGCATGTTAGCTGCGCTCTCTGACGAAAAGCAATGCCGGCTCCCGAAGGACGCGGGGAGCCGGCTGGACTGAGGGGGCATTGAGGCTACCCCCACGGTCCCCATCGTTGTTATTCAGCCCCGGGGGATGGGGTCCCTGGGGATTATAAAAAATTAGTGATAGAGGCTATTTTTTTTCTCCGTAGATTCACCGTCCGCGTACCATGCACGTACGTACGACGTACGGTGCGATGTGTGTAGGTCGTCCCGTAAGCGTACGTAAGCAATACAAATCTATTAAAAAATATATTTTATAGATATCTATCAAGTTTATGTGTTTATATGTTGGTTGGTTCTAACGAAACCTTTTCTCTTTATTGGTACTTATAAGTTTGTACCTATGCAGAGTCTAAATTTGTTGAGGAGGAGTGTCTTACAGTGTGCTGAACTTTTGATCACTGTTGACAGTTGTCTTTTGCATGATCTGTTGGGGGTAGGGTGGAAAGTTATGTCAGTTGGAAAGGTTTGAAATGTTGAACCAATAGAAATGTGTGTTTGGTTTTGAATTAATGTGTGTAGGAATTTGATTCATTAACGTGTATATATGTGTAAATTGAGAGGGAAAATGTGCCATTCTTTGGTTCTGCTGCAAGCACTGAAGTAGAGAGATTCTGTATAAGACTATCTGCTGTGTGAGTGGCATTCTTCTTAATATACCAATCAGTTTGAGAGGTGAGTTGATAACTTGTAAGGGAATGTATGTGGTGCATTTTATTTTTAGTAAGATTAATGTGTTTATCCTGCTAAAGGTTTTAGAATCATATTTTGAGATTGTCTGCATTTGGATAACTATTATGATCAAATCATTTGGTAAGTTAATATGTTTAGTGAGTCACTTTTGTACAATAAAGAGCAGTACTAAAAAATGTAGAATGTGTGTAGTCAATTTTTTTGTTGTAGTGTAGTTAATAGTGTTGCTTGCTTAGAATTAGACTTGTGTTCTAAATCTACAATTTTGTAGTCAGTATACATACACTGCTGCATACACTCTTGAGCAGATTTACAAGCCCCTTGCGCCTCTTTGTTGTTCTATTGTGTTACATTTTTTATGTATTGTTGGCAAAAATAATGCAGGAAATTTGAAATGTATTTGCAAAATGAATCAGGGTTGTCCACTGAAATGAAGTAGTTATATACATGGAATGTGTGCAGTCACTTAACTGTTTTAGTGTAGTTAAAGTGTTTTGGTAAAATGTATGGTGTCATACATATTTGTTGTCTAGAATCACACTGAGCATCTGTGTATATTAAAGAATTATACTTGCCCCTTTTTTTCATAATCTCCCCCCTCTTTCCTCACAGTCTACCTCTCTCTGCTTATACTGTCTCCTGTCTTCTGATATTCCCTCTCTTTCCTTATTCTCACTTCTCTCTCCTCATAGTGCTGCTTGTCCTCATAGTCCCACCTTTCCTCATATCCCCACTGTCCTCATTGTTTCCTCTGTCTCCTAATATTCTCCCTTCTTTTTATACTCCCTCCTCTGTCATCTTACTCCTCCCTCTGTCATCATACCTCCCTCTTAACAATTCGCCAGTCAGTATACATACACTGCTGCATACACTCTTGTGCAGATTTACAAGCCCCTTGTGCCTCTTTGTTGTTCTATTGTGTCACTTTTTGGATGTAATGTTGGCAAAAATAATGCAGCAAATTGGAAATGTATTTGCAAAATGAGTCAGGGTTGTCCACTGAAATATAGTAGTTATATACATGAAATGTGTGCAGTCCCTTAACAGTTTTAGTGAAGTAAATGTGTTTTGGGAAAATGTATGGTGTCATATTGTTTGTCTAGAATCACACTGAGCGTCTGTGTACATTAAGGAATTATACTTTGCATAATTTCTCCCCTCTCTACTCACAGTCTACCTCTATCTCTTTATATTGTCCCCTCTCTTCTGATATTCCTCCTCTTTCCTTATTCTCAGTTCTCTCTCCTCATAGTGCTCCTTGTCTTCATACTCCCCCTTATCTTAATATTCCCATTTCTGTGCTGTTACTCCTCCCTTTCTACTCATATTCCCTATTGTCCTCATAGTACCCCTGTCTGTGCTCATACTCGTGTCTTTTTCCATATTCTCCCCTCTCTCTCTTCACACTCCCTCTCTCTGTCCTCATACTCTTTCTTCTCTCCTCATACCCCCTTTTTTCCTGTTATTCCACCCTCTCTCTTCATTTGTCCCCCTTTCCTTATACTCCGTCCTCTCATTATACTCTCCCGTATTTCTGATACTTCTCCCTTTTTCCTCAGACACATCACTGTCTACTTATACACATCTGTGTGTTTTTATACTCCTCTCTACTTCTTCATTCTCACTCCTCTCTCTTCATATTCTTCTCTGTTTCCTCATACTGCTTGTGTGTCCTCATACGCTGAAGCAATTATAAATTCAATCACTATTGATGCAGTGAAGTACGATTTAGCAGATGAACTGCTTAATTTTTTTTATATTGTTCTATATATATTTTATTACGGATTGTATTTATCAACAGTAAAAGATATTCATCATGCCTTCAAAAATCGAAAAGGGGAAACAACGTAATAAAAGTTATTATTTAAAGACAAGTCCTCCACAAGATTTACCTGATCAACAATGTGTGAACAAAAAGAAAAACATTTCTGGTGAGAACAAAGATATTTTTGAAGAATTTATCAAATACAACGAGTAGTGTGCACAATGTTAAAAATACAAATTGTGTGTCTGCAACTAAAAATAAGAGGAAGAGAAAGGAGAGCAACCATGGAAAATAATCTTGTAAAAAAATAGTGTATAGTAAAAGGAGGAAGAATCAATTTGCGGAAATTACAAAAATTATGTTTTATAATAGAGTTTTGTCAAATTTGATTAAGGAAGTTAAGAAATGTTAAAAAACAGCATTTTATAAGAAGAAGAAACGTATAGAAAACGTAGTTGAGAAAGCTTTTGAATTGAAAAAAAATTATTTGTTTTAGTAATCGATAGAATTTGATAACTAGATAAGCCAATCCATTTAATGAAGGCCAAAAGTAAGTGGAGAAGAGTAATTAATAAAAGTAATTTTTCTGATTTTTTTGGGGTGAATGGAAACATAGTTCAAGTTCTGAGCCTTTTTTTATTGAAGAGAGTTATCTTCAGAGTAATGATGTGCTGCATGCAGTTGACACCAGTCAATGGTGTTCCTACTAAGAGTAAGAAAATTTGGCAAGAATTAGTGGATGTTAGGAAAGTGAAAAAGGCAACGTTGTATCTGGTAAAAAATAATCAATATTATAAAAATGTGTATGTGAGAGAATAAGAAATAACTGTAGAAGAAGATAGTGACTCGCCATCTGGACAAATTTAAAAAGTGTCCAGAACTGAAGAAATATACGAACATTACTGTGTTCATCCACTTCATTCTAAAGAAGTGATGGGGAATACTATAGAGTTATTTCAAATGAAAGAAGCAAAGGAAAGTCCCATTAGTGTATGGGAAAAAAGCTTGGAAGTTCGTTGTTTACCTCATTTGTTTCCCACAGGAAAAGGAGGATGATATGATGACCGACCTGTGTAGATTCCTGCATCTGAATGCCGGACATCAAGATTGTATGCAGAAGATCCAAGATTTTGACAATGTATTCCGTATTTGTTTCATCTTTTGTTTGAGAGTGATTTGTCCGGACTTTCTTAGCAGTAAACTATATATTGAAAACAGGTGTACATCTGCAAACTTCGGCAAAGGAATTTATGGATAAAGTACTGCAGAAAGATAATGTTTTGGAATCTCAGCTGATTAATCTCATGGCATGTCAGCATGGTACTAATGAGTACAGTTACCGTCGTCATGGAGAACTTAAATGTATGCTAAGGAACTTAGGAACTCCTACATGGTTCCTTACTCTAAGCCGTGCTGAATATGCTTGGGATGATTTAATTCAATTTCTTCGAGAGGCAAATCCAAATATAAAAATATCTCGTTGCTGCTGTCTCCCGGACTGCCCTTTGTTGCTGCTGTGTCCTGGACTGCCCCTGGTGGGACGGGGGTCCCAGTGGCTACTCGGCCATTGTTGCGCCTGCCGCGCCAACGCCATTGCCATCTTCACACTCTGGGACTTCAATCCCCAAGTGCACCACTACGGGACACACCTGCCGCGAGTGAGGGGGAGGTGGGGCCAATGCGCTCATAGCGCAGCCTCTCCCACCATGGCGCGGGACACGCGCGGGATGGAGCACGGATGAAGTTCGGACCAAGGGCAGGCCCGTCTGAGCCCGTCTGAGACCGACTGAGTCCGGGCTGGGCCACAGCTCTAAAATCTATCTTTCAAAGGTACTGTTTTTAGATTTTTGTGCTCTACCTAAAGTGTAAATACCTCTATGGAACGGACTACCTTAGCTGTTGAGTATACGTTTGCATAGACTCTGGACATTGGACCTTGGATTTCTGCTTCTTGATATCTACTGTTAAGGGTGTACATTTAACGGCCCATAACTCGTCACGCTGACTTACAATGGATTTTAAGTCAGCTATTGCTTACTTTTTTCTTTTGTAAATTGAGTGCGTTATATGTAATTTGTTTAATATGGGAAAGCGGAAAACAATGTCTGCTCAGAAGAAAAAGACAGTTAACGCTGGTGACCAGTCACGTCAATCCCTATTAAGCGATCTTGCTGGTGCTGTAGGTGCCATAGAAAGGCAGATTGCCACAGTCGGAGAGGCTTTGAAACCGAGAACACTTTACACAGCATAGAGGTGGTTGGAGAAAATAGAGGTAAACCAGGTATGAATGGTTGCGTGGTGAATATCTCGGACCATCTAACAGCGAACTTGAAGTAGACGCACCTGACCAGCCGCCAAATAAATGAGCTAGGAATCTGAGTAACTGTGATAGTACTGGCCCAAATATCAATGGAGGAGGGGGCATAAATTCAATTGTAGTAGAGAGGTCATCCCCAAAAAAACGAAAAAGGGTACAAAAAAAGGCTAAGACTGCACCAGTTAACAAAACTGAAAATTGGGAGAAAGCTATCATTAGCTCAAATATGCGCATGCAGACGGAGGTAGAAAAACTTGAAGTAAAATTGGAGGCCCTAGACAGTCTGATAAGAGACAGTATTGGAAGCTTAATAACTAGAATTGGAGTAATCGAAGTATTGCTATCTAGGTGTCTAGATGCTGTCCAGTCTGCATGGGAGGATAGATCTAGCCTGACTAATCATATTGCCAGAAATGACCAAATAGCCCCTAGATCACATATCAGCCAAATGGGACCTGCCATATCCTGTAATAAAGCTTCTTTAACAGAACCCTTACCAGTAGGTCAAAATATGTTAGTCGCCAACCCCCTGACTCACAAAATGTTGCCGAGGATAGCTACAACTTTCCCGCTAGTAAACCCGAGTACAGCACATCATACTCCTGTGACCCAACATACTACTCGCTTAGATCTACCGCCAGCAGCTACTCCGTATGTAGTAGTTTTAGCTAATGTTCCTTCACTGACTGAGGTGGGGGATGAAACATGGGTGAATCTTAGGAATAAGTCCTTACACTGGCTAGGCTATAGAACAGGACTAACCGGCAAATTATTTGACGAATTCAAGATGGTAAGGAGGGTGAGTTGGCTAGGAAAAGGACCACATTTTTTTTAATGGGATTGCCTTGTATTGACCTTTAAATCACCCAACCTTGTGAACTCTATCTTGAATAACATGGGGAACAATCCTACAGGTAACACGCAGATTAGTGTTGTTCCTCTGGGATATTTCAATCGCCCCGCATACTGGGCCCATCCAAAGTCAAATTGGGAAGATCCAAGGATGTTATTTAGAAATCAGATAAGTATCCCCACTTATAATCTCTTTGATAGACTTCATGGGCTCGAGGAAGTAGATTGACTGAGTTTGGGAGATTTTATCAATGTTGGTACCTCCAACTTAACAATTGCTGCACAGCAGGAACCAACTTTTTCAGATAGCTTAGGCTGTTCTAGCAATATACACCGCTTAAAAGAGACCGTAAATAAACTTGCTGAACCTTGTGAAGAGAAACAGAATGAGCTAGCGCCTAATTGTATGCCCCTTGATGAAATTTCTCCAACTAATGCCACGGGTAGTGGTTGCCAGGTAGATGGTAATCCTAAGGATATTAAATGTCAAATGATGTTTTGGAACGTGGCTGGTCTAAAATCAAAGGTGAATAACAAAGTGTGGGTAGATTTCATAAATACATTTGAGATTTTAAGCCTACAGGAAACCTGGGCGGAAGAACCTATTCATTTGTGTGGTTATAAAACTCAGGCTATTAGCTCCAAACATGGTAGAGCAAAAGGGGGTCTATGTACTTATATCTCAAATTATCTAAAAATGGAAAATGTTGAGATGATCCATAACAAGAGTTATTATCATATTGTTACAATTCGCGTGGACAAGGCGCTATGTGTGATTATTGTGAATGTCTATAATAATTCCCCCTCTGAGATGATGGAAGACATGATGGGAAGTCTGAGCAGAAATGTAAAAAGTCTACTCGGTCAGAATACTAGAGATGTTTTTGTTATTTGGGGTAGGGATTTCAACTGCTCTCTATGCCATAGGGGGATACGGGGACGTGTGGGTTAATGCTAGGTAATGATACCAGTATTCCGCATTTTGCACATACAGTCTGTGGGGACTTTATGAACAATATTATGTTTTCCTTTGATATGGGGTACGCTAACAGTTTGTGTCAGCCCGAGGTGCCCTTATGTTCTACATTCAATGGTAGAGGTGTTTTCTCAATTATAGATTACATTTTGATATCCTGTAGTCACTACGCACGTGTCAGGAACTTTACCACACATGACATTGCCTTAAGTGACCACTTCCCATTAAGTGTCGATATTTTGGTATTTAACCTCTTGTATGCTCATGACGAGCTCAGCTCGTCATGGCATACACCTCTCGGGTGCTCATGACGAGCTGAGCTTGTCATGAGCCCCACCCATGGGGGGAGTGCTGGCGCTCCCTCCGTGGGTGCCCGATCTACTTTATTCTCACGGGGAAGGCAGGGGAAGACCTTCCCCTGCACGAGGCGCGCTGATGTCATTGGAGGTTCCCTTTCTCCTCCGACGCGCAGGGAATCCATTTGCTACCTGTACATCGGAGGAGAAAGAGGTAAGTTTGGGGGCTGCGATGGGGGGATTTAAATTAAAGAGGCATCGGGGGAAAGGAAAGGGTTTTCCTTTCCCTTGATGCCTCTTTCGAGCATTCCTGCTGCACGATCGTGTGATCGTGCAGCAAGACTGCCCACTAGATGCCAGGGATTTTTTTATTTTTATTTGGCAACGTTTGTTGGTTTGGGGAGCGGCTCCTTGGGCAAGGGTCGCTTCCCAAGAGGGGGCACAATAAATCGCCATGTCTGCCACCTGGGAGGAGGCAGATTTTTTTAAATTTTTTTTTAAATCGCCGCAAAAACGGGCATTGTTTTGGGGAGGGACTTTTGGGCAAGGGCCACTCTCATGGGGGCCATTTTAGTCTTGGGGAGTGACCCCTTGGGCAAGGATCTCTCCCCTGTAGGGGGTATATCATTTCACAATGTCTGCCACCAGGGAGGGGGCTGAAAAATAAATATTTATTAAAAAATCGCCACAAAATCTGGCATTGTTTTGGGGAGTGGCCCCTTGGGTAAGGGCCATTTACATGGGGGCCATTTTAGGCATGCATGCCTAAATATTTAGTCTTGGGGAGCGACCCCTTGGGCAAGGGTTGCTCCCATTTTGGGGCAATGTATTTTGTTGTGTCTGCCCTCTTTGGGGCAGCAGAAATGTAATTATTATTTATAAATGTTAACATTTGCGCTGGGGAGCGGCCCCTTGGGCAAGGGTCACTCCCATGGGGGGCCACTTTAGGTAGCCTATTTTTTAAATGTAGTTTTGGGGGCATTTTAATTCACTTTGTCTGCCCCCCTGGGGGTGCAGAATTATTATTATTTTTTCATTGGGTCAATGTGCTGGGGAGTGGCCCTTTGGGCAGGGGTCACTTCCATGGGGGCCATCTTAGGGAGCCCAGTTTATCAAATCTAGTTTTGGGGAGTGACCCCTTATGCAAGGGTTGCTCCCCTTTTGGTGGCCCATCATTTTTCTGTATTTGCCCCCCCGGGGGGGGACTGATTTAAATGTGTAGAACTCGGGTGGCGGAGTGAGCTAAAGAATGATGATGGATTAAACCCAGATTAGTTGATGGGGGTGAGAGTTAGATTTGCTGAAGCACTCTGTCCATCATCCCTTTTGATATCACCCTGAGGGGCAGTTTGGTGGGGTGCCGCCTTCGGACATGGGTTACTCGTCTTTATGGAAGGATGATTGTGACCATTTCTGCCCTCTTTGTGTGGCAGAGTAGCAGTAAGTTTTTAGGCCCATTTACTCCCAAAGGGGGCAGAAGCCATTAGACACCAGAGTTTTTTTTTATTTTTGTTTTGGGGGGTGGCCTCAAGGGCAAGGGTTGCTCCCCTTTATTGGGGGGGAATATTTAATTTATACTATTAGGCCCACCTACCCCTTAGCTTGGATGGTGGTTTGGTGCATTGTTTGCATATGTGATTGTAATGTTGTTTCTCCTTTTTATTCCAGTGTAAAGATTTTGATTTCGGTTTTTGCTTTCGACAGTGGTTGTTGTGCAGTTTTGCGTACTTGCAGCTTTTGGGCAAGTGAAATATTTGTGTTGTATTTGCTTCAAATGAGTAATATTGTAATGTAGGAATTACTTTTTTTGTAAGTGGTCGCATAGTGGCAGCATATTTAGTTAGTGTTTTGAGCAAGAACATCTTTGTCATGGGTTTTGTATTGTCTAATGTATTTTTTTCTCTTTTTTTTAGTGGTTCATTGTTAATCCATACAGTGTCTGAGCAGAGTATGTGGTGTAACTGCTTCTTGCAAGTGAGTGGTATCGTTTTGCAGTGTATAGGTATTTTTGATAAAGGTGAATTTTGTTCATTGCCTATTTTACATAGTCATTGTTGTTGTTGACTAGTGTGTCAAGTTACCTTTATTAGTAATCATTATGGCCGTAGAATGACTGCTCAGCAGGTGGTAGGTATGGTTCTTGAATCTTCCTCTGAGCCGGATTATGACACTGACAGTGCGTCTGAGGGAGAGGAGGGAGGGGAAGATTCTGGCAGTGAGTTTTCTCTCCACATGGAATCATCGGATGATGAAGGTTCTGTCAGTGCAGATGAAGGGCCTGTTTTAGAGGAGGATACTGCTGTGCCGATGGTGCAAGAGGCATCTGGATTGCAGCCTGAGGCTGCTAGCCTTTCTACTGAAAGTGCTGGACTCTGGGTTAATCCTAACATGGTGCAGCCAGTGTTGCCTGCCTTTAGCGGTGATGCAGGGTGTAGAGTGGATTGTGAAAATTTTTTGCCCATACAGTATTTTCAGTTATTTTTGGATGATGTATTTTTGGGTGAGATTGTTGAGCAGACCAATTTGAAAGCTGAACAGTTTTTGAGGGACAAAAGTGACACACTTAGGCCCCACTCTAGAGCTACAAGGTGGAGTCCCACAAATCTGGAAGAGCTGAAGAAGTTTTTGGGTTTTACTTTTTTGATGGGTTTGGTAAGGAAGCCTAACCTCGCTTCATATTGGTCTTCCAGTCCCTTGATGGCAACAGCCATATTTCCAGCAGTTATGACTCGTGATCGGTATTTACTTTTGCTACGCATGTTGCATTTTGTGGATAATTCTTTGGCGTTGCTACGTAATCACCCTGACTGTGACCGTCTTTTTAAGATTCGGGCTGTTCTTGATCATTTTGTTGATAATTTTTGAGAGATTTACATTCCAGGGAAAGAAATATCTATTGATGAGTCTTTGGTGTTGTTCAAGGGTCGTTTGTTGTTTAGGCAGTACATTCCTAGCAAGAGGGCATGCTATGGAATTAAACTGTATATGTTGTCTGAGAGTAAGACCGGATATGTTTTTAATTTTCATGTGTACACTGGTAGAGATTGAACTATTGACCCCCCTGGTTGTCCGTCCACTTTTGGAGTGTCAGAGAAAATTGTGTGGGATCTTGCTAGAAGACTGTTCGACAGGGGTCTCCATTTGTACCTTGATAACTTCTACACTGCTGTGCAATTGTTTAAGGAGTTGTTTAAAGTGGAAACATTTGCATGTGGCACAATCTGCTCTAACCGCAAAGGTTTTCCGAAAGAGCTTGTTTGCAAGAAACTTCAGAGGGGTCAGTGCAGTTCCTTGCATTGTGAAGAACTACTAGCAGTGAAATTTGTGGACAGGAGGGATGTGTACATGCTGACTACCATTCATTAAGAGAGTACTTCACCTGTGCCTGTTTGGGGTCAGGCTGCTGATGTGTACAAACCTGTGTGCGTTGTGGACTACAATAAGTACATGGGTGGTGTTGTCAGAATAGATCAGAGGTTGGAACCTTACACAGCTATTCAGAAGGCTTATGTTCGGTATAAGAAGTTGGCCATCCATTTTTTCAACTTAGCAAACTTTCATGCTTTCATTGTGTTCAAGGAGTGTTCTCCTGCGTCCAAGTTGACATTTCTTCAGTTTCAGCACTCTGTGATATCTAGCTTTGTTGTTGTGGAACAAGTAAGTGTTCCTAGATTTGGAGTGGTGGAGGATGTGGCTCGATTGAAAGATCGCCACTTTCCTGATTACATTCCTCCCACATCTACAAAAGACTTTCCCACTAGGAGATGTAGAGTCTGTTGGCGAAGAGGTTTGCGGAAGGAGACTCGTCTTTTCTGCCCTGGGTGTCCTTCTAACCCTGGGCTGTGTGTGCCTGCTTGTTATAGAGCTTACCACACACAAAAGAAGTTTTGGGAGTATCCATGAGTGGTAAAATGAGCTGCCTGGTCTGGGTTTTCTGAAATTTGTATTCTGTTTTAAGGTTGGCATTTGTGCAATGTATTTAGTTACAGATTTTGTGTTACTAGATTTCTATCTATTTGCAATTTGTTTGTGTTTGTTTTGTAAGAAAAAATTCAAAATGTGATGGCAGTGTGCGTAGGCTGGCGCTTTGCTGGTGGTGTGCATGCAGTGGCGCTTGGTTGGCGGTGTGCGTGGAGTGGTGCTTGGATGGCGGTGTGCGTGGACTGGCGCTTGGCTTGTGGTGTGCGTGGACTGGCGTTTGGCTGGCAGTGTGCGTGGACTGGCGCTTGGCAGGTGGTGTGCATGGACTGACACTTGGCTGGCGGTGTTCGTGAATGGCACTTGGGTGGCGAAGTGCATGGATTGGTGCTTGGCTGGCGGTATGCGTGGACTGGCGCTTGGCAGGTGGTGTGCATGGACTGACACTTGGCTGGTGGTGTGCGTGAATGGCACTTGGGTGGCGAAGTGCATGGATTGGTGCTTGGCTGGCAGTGTGTGTGGACTGGTGCTTGGCTGGTGGTGTGCATGGACTGACACTTGGCTGGCAGTGTGCATGGATTGGTACTTGGCTTGCGGTGTGCGTGGTTTGGCTCTTGGATGGTGGTGTGCGTGGATTGGTGCTCGGCTAGCGGTGTGTTAGTAGAGACTTGCTGGTGGTCACTACACATATTGCTAGTGAGTGCCACTCCACACAATCCATCAGTTTGTGTAGTTGCTGTGTCTGGAATGTGGGCGTTTGAAAGTGATGGGCCCTTGAACGGCGCTGTCTGCTGGTGTGAGTGTTGTAATATGAAGGGCCCACGGCTGGCGGTGTGAATGTTTTGTATGTGTCACACGTATGAAAGATGTATGAATGGCCTGTAAAAGGGTTGGTGCCTTGTCGTGACTTTACAGCTCATGAGCTGTGAGTCAATGGTTCAGTTTCTTGTCCTTTCAATTATTAACAGTGCATTTCACTTTTGTGAAATGATTTGCTGATACAATTGTATATACTGAATCATCACTCACTCTCGTGCCAAATCCAACCAGTATGTGTGTGTGCTTGAGGAGTAAATGGCTGTGCATTAATATTAGTCTTTTTTTTCTTTTTGAAGCAGGTTGTACTTTGTCCCTTTTTGTAAATTATTTAATGTCTTGGTTTTGTGAACAGTCTTGTGTGTATCAGGTATGAAAGGTGCATCAATGGCCTGTAAAACGGTCGGTGCCTTGTCGTGGCTTTACAGCTCACGAGCTGCGAGTTATTGGTTCAGTTTTTTTGTCCATGTAATTGACAGTGCATTTCATTTTTGTGAAATCTCTTGTTAATTAAATTAAAGGTACTGTACCATCACTCGCCCTCGTGCCAAATCCAACCAGTATGTGTTTGTGTTTGAAAAAGTGATGGCTGTGTTGGAACCTTTGTGTTTTGAGTCTCTCTGTCAAGGTGTACGTACATTCCATCTAAGAATAACCTCATAAATGTAGATGTTATTGTTAACCTATGGGAGTACATGGTGATGTCTCTCTTGTGAATATCAAGTTATTTTTTCATCCACAATGTCCTGCAAACTTGACAATGTCTGTCACAATTTCCATGTAATATTGTGCCAAAAATCTCACGCTGTAGAAATGAAAACATAACTAGGTCAAAAAAATTGGTGGTGCAAGGGGGCCACCTGGGTTTTTGGCCTGTGCTCGACGGCCATCTAGGGAAACCTACCAAACCCACACATTTCTGAAAAGTAGACACCCGGGGGCTGCCAAGGAGGTATGGCTTGTGTGGATCCCCCAACGTTCCCTTAACCAGAATCCCTTGCAAACCTCAATTTTAGCTGAAAAAAATCAGTGTTTTCACCCAACGTTCCCCTTGTTCTCCCGAGTAGAATGATACCTCACTTTTTTGTTTGGGTGTCCAAAGCAGAACTGGCTAAAAATGTATTTTTAAACAATTGTAGTGTTTAGAATTCTCTGTGCTCTCTTTTAAATACCACTGTTTTGGGGTCATCCTAGTCACAGGCCTTTGGCCCACCCATACAAGTGACATATCATTTTACTCGGGAGAAGAAGGGGAACGCTGCGTGGTAGAACATTTGTGCCGCTACGGAGATTCCACTCAAAAATGTATGGTAAACTGATTTTTTTACCTAATTTTAAGGTTTGCTGGGAATTCTGGGTAGGAAAACGTTGGGGGACCCACGCATGCCATACCTCACTGGACTCCCACGGGTGTCTAGTTTTCAGAACTATTTGGGTTTGATAGTTTCCCCAAGATGGTCGCCCCTAAAAATAAGGTAGTTTTACTATAGGTAATTTTTAAGTCTCCACCGTACGATTTAGGCCTTTTTCAGTTGCAGCCACTATGCCTACCCACGCAAGTGAGGCACCATTTTTATCAGGAGACCTGGGGGAACTCTGGGGAGGAGGAAATTTGAGGATCCACGCAGATTATACAACTTTACCACACAGAAATGTGAGAAAAAAACGAATAGTTTTGCGAATTTTGAGGTTTGCAGTGGGGACCGACGCAAGCCATACCTCGCTGGACTCCCCCGGGTGTCTAGTTTCCAGAAATGTGTGGGTTAGGTAGGTTTCCCTAGATGGCCGCCGAGCCCCGGGCCAAAAACTCATGGGAACCCCCTTGCAAAACCAGGTTGGTTTGTGATAGCTAATTTTGATGTCGCCTCATTAGGTTTTGGGCCCTTGCCTGTTGCGGGTCCTTGAGCCACCCACGCAAGTGAGGTACCATATTTATCAGGAGACCTGGGGAAATGCTGGGTGGGAGGCAATCTGAGGATCCACGCAGATTCCACACCTTTACCACACAGAAATATGAGAAAAAGCACATTTTTTGCAACTTTTGAGGTTTGCAGTAGATTCTGGGTAGGAGAATGATGAGGGACCCACGCAAGCCATACCTCCCTGGACTCCCCTGGGTGTCTAGTTTCCAGAAATGTGAGGGTTAGGTAGGTTTCCCTAGATGGCCGCCTAGCCCCGGGTCAAAAACTCATGGGAACCCCCTTGCAAAACCAGGTTGGTTTGTGATAGGTAATTTTTATGTCGCTTCGTTTTGGCCCCTTGCCTGTTGCGGGTCCTTTAGCCAACCATGCAAGTGAGGTACCATTTTTATTGGGAGACTTGGGTTAACACTGGGTGGGTGGAAATGTGTTGATCAACGCAGATTCCAGAACTTTCCACCACAGAAATTTGAGGAAAATGCATTTTTTTATACATTTTTTAGGTTTGCAAGGGATTCTTGGTAACAGTACCTGGCGGGAGGCAGTCGAGTCACCCCATCCTGAATTCCCCTACGTGTCTAGTTTCCAAAAATATATAGGTTTTCTAGGTTTCCCTAGGTGCCGGCAGAGCTAGGGTTCAAAAACGACAGGTAGGCACTCCGCCAAAAAAGGCCCATTTTTCACAGCGAAATTGAGGTGCGACCACGTTGCGTTTTGCGCCATTTCCTGATGCAGGCACTAGGCAGACCCACGTAAGTGAGGTACCATTTTTCTTAGAAGACTTTGGGGAACGCGGGGTGGGTGAAAATGTGTTGATCCACGCAGATTTCAGAACTTTCCAGCACAGAAATGTGGGGAAAATGCATTTTTTTGTCTATTTTTTAGGTTTGCAAGGGATTCTGGTTAACAGAACCTGGTAGGAGGCAGTCGAGCCACCCCATCCTAAATTCCCCTGGGTGTCTAGTTTTAAAAAATGTATAGGTTTGCTTGGTTTCCCTAGGTGCCGGCAGAGCTAGGGTTCAAAAACGACTTGTAGGCACTTTGCCAAAAAAGGCCCATTTTCCACTGCGAAATTGAGGTGCAACCACGTTGCATTTTGCGCCCTTTCCTGACGCAGGAACTAGGTAGACCCACACAAGTGAGGTACCATTTTTCTCATAAGACTTTGGGGAACGCGGGGTCGGTGGAAATTTGTTGATCCACACAGATTCCAGAACTTTTCACCACAGAACTGTGAGGAAAATGTGTTTTTTTGTACACTTTTTTAGGTTTGCAAGGAATTATGGATAACAGAACCTGGTGGTTTACCCCATAATGGATTCCCCGGGGTGTCTACTTTTCAAAAACATATAGGTTTGCTAGGTTTCCCTAGGTGCCGGCAGAGCTAGGGTGCAAAAACTACAGCTAGGTACTTTGCCAAAAAAGGGTCAATTTTTAACTGCGAAATTGAGGTATGACCATGTTGCATTTTGCCCCGTTTCCTGTCGCAGGCACAAGGCCGACCCACACAAGTGAGGTACCATTTTTATCGGGAGACTTAGGGTAATTCAGATTTGTAAATTAACTGTTATCACCTATTGAATTTTCATGCATTTCTCCCTTCAAAATGAAAGACATTGTGTAAAAAAAAAATCATTTTGAAAAATGACCAATAATTCTCATGCTAGTATGAGTATTCCAAATTTTGAAAATGTGGAAATATATACTGTTTCTAAACTCTATAATTTGTACCCAATTTAGAAATACATAGGTGTCTTTCATACCAATTTTTTCATGTATACATTTTCCCAGAATAATTGCTCTATACCCAGTTCATAATGAAATACCATTGCAAGTTGCTGCTGAGTTTTTGGCTCTGGGTTCATCGTGTTCTTGGCAAAACTACAAGTCCTGTATATCCCGACAACCAGAAAGGTCTAACGGATGTAACGGTATATTGCTTTCAAAGAGCTGTCAAAATTACAAGAAGTTACAGGTGAAAACGTTGAGACAAAAGGCTGTTTTTTCAACTAATTTTCAATGTTTCCAATATTTAACTGTTAATTTCTATAAAGAAACCTTCATGGATTTAGACAAATGACCCCTTTCTGGATTCAGAATTCTGTCTACTTTTTTAAAATGTATAGCTTACCAGGATCCATTATTGCTTTCAAACTCATTTCTACCATTAACTGGAAGGAGGTTGAAAGCACTGTCCCAGAAAAATGCCAAAACTGTGTGAAACATGTTGGTTCTCTGACAAAACACTGTCATCCCCTTAAAGCTGGGAAAATGCTGATTTCAGCCCCACAAACCCTTTTTTGATAACATTTGCAGGGAAAAACCCAGAGACTTTCATTTGCAACCCGTTTTTCCCATGTTTCTGAAATAAACAAACATTTTACTGTATTTTGCTTAATTTCTGGGACCCCTCCAAGGGAATCCACAAACTCTGGGCACCTTTAGAATCCTCATGATGTTAGAAGAAAAGGACGCAAATTTGGCGTGGATACCTTATGTGGTCAAAAAGTTACAGGGGCCTAAGTGCGCACTACCCCAAATCGCCAAAAAAAGGCTTAGCACAGGAGGGGAAAAGGCCTAGCAGCGAAGGGGTTAACCAGGAGCCAAACAGGTCCAGTAGACCTGAGTCATGCTTAAATAATATAGGCTTAAGCAGACAAAATGGTTATGCCCTGAAGTGGATGAAAGTGATTCCTAAGGAATTTCTTCATAATTTATTGGTGAAATGTGATTCTAGCTTCATTGCCTGTTTGGATGAAAACTCTACTAACATGGTGATTGTAGAGAATTTTACAACTATTTCAGCCCAAATTAAGAAAAGTCTTTGGTTAGATGCCAAAAGACGAGGTGCTACTAACAAGGGGTGGTTTGATACTCCTTGCACAAAGACTTATTCAAGGCTTAAGCATGCTTTAACACCTTGACCGCGGCGCCGATTCCGCCCCTGTGCTGGACATTCCAGAACAGGGCGTGGTCGTGACGGAACCGTTCCGTCATCAGCACAGCTCAGCCGTGACTGATGACGGAACGGTTCCGTCACCAGCATCGAAGGTGTTAAACACTTCAAGCAAGAATCGGGACTTAATAAGGGAAGTTAGAAGGAATTATAAGAAGGCGCTAAAAATAAGGAAGGATGAAATGAAGAGAGAAGCATGGAATACTCTGCATGAGGCGTCCATGAATCGAGATACTGTTGCTTTCTGGAAGGCGGTTAATGCCCCCTTCTTTAATGATATCCCCAAGGCAACTATAGAGATTTCTATTATGGAGGAAGAGTGGATATTACATTATGCCAAACTCTATAGTGACCAACCTCTGTCTGACCATTTAAAGGAAGGGCCAGAATTCGATCAAGAGCTCTATCCCCTCTCCCAGCAATTGGAGATGGGCTTCACTTTGGAAGAAGTTAAACTAGCTATTAAATCTAGTATGGGTGGTGAGGCCCTGGGCCCAGACGGAGCTCCAGTTGACTTGTTTAAAAACAATATAGCTCTATGGGGACCATTACTCACCCAATTATTAAATGCATGTTGCTCTATAGGCCCATTAAAGACGTGGTATGAATCCATTATAGTTCCCATATTTAAAAAGGGTGATAGAGCAAGCCCTGTTTGCTACCGCCCAATTTCACTCCGAGATTCTACTGTTAAGATAATTGGGAATGTGATCTTAGACAGACTACAACTTTGGGCAGACGAGCAATCAATCATCACCGATCTCCAATATGGCTTTCGAAAAGGCCTTGGCACTGTTGACCAGAGCCTAAATCTTCATATTCTTTTAGACAAATACACGAAAGCAAAGGGAGGGAAGCTGTTCTTAACTTTTGATGACCTAATGTCAGCGTATGATTGCATCATACATGTAAAATTATGGGCAATTCAGGAAAGGCTGGGGGTAGACAGTCAGATAACCACCTTTTTGAGGCAATTATATTCAGGGGCAAGGGCAAAGGTCCGATTTGGAAAGGACGGGGACTTAACTAGGGGGTTCCAGATTTCGAGAGGGGTGCGGCAAGGCTGCGTCCTAGCTACATTCCTGTTCACCCTATATATTAATGGTCTTGAGAATACTCTGCTTAGGGAGTGCAGGGATCTGCCTAGGGCAGTGGCACGATCTGTCCCTGCACTCCTATATGCAGATGATGCGGTCCTGATGGCCCGGACACCCATTGCTATGCAAAGGGTGGTAACATCTTTTTCACAATTCATGACAAATCTGGGCCTTACAATTAACTGCTCTAAAACTTTCTCAATGAACTACGGTCTTGGGGCAAAAAAAAAGAAAAAGACAATTTGTATTGATTTGAAAGTTTTAGATTTTACTCCCACATTCTCCTATTTAGGGATATTGTTTGAGTAGTCTGGCTCCTGGAGCAATGCAATAAAAACTAGAAGGCTCCTTTTTTGTAAGTCTTTAATGGCCCTGACAAACTTTAGCAGAAAGATTGGTAGGCGCTCGCCAGTAGAATTACTGTGCATTTACAGAGCTACATGCGTAGCAATTGCTACTTATGGGGCAGACATTTGGGGCTACGCCAATGTTTCTACTTTGCAGGTGGCAGAAAGTATCTTTCTTCGGTATCTGTTGGCAGTCCCAGGCAGTGTTTCCACCCTAGTTTGCCACACAGAACTTGGTGTTCCGTACTTGGAAGATATAGTTAAGGGTCAACCAGTCTTATTATGGCACGAGTTTGGACCACTGTTTTTAATCATTTTATTTTAAAAGATGTAATGAGTATCGACAATGTCAACAAAATTAGATGGCTCCACTATGTCAAAATGTTTTTGTCACAAATAGGCCACTTGGAATATTTTAACGATCCCCTATTAATGTTACTGTTTTCTAGAAAGGCACTTAAAAACCGTTGCATGACACACTTGAGTGACTTAAGAATAATTAACGAAATGACCAAACCCACAGTGGTAGCACATCACCTCACCCTGGTTACTGGTAACATTCAACCTTACATCTTGCTACCTATAAAGGATTTTGAGAGGTTCCTACTAACATGCCTCAGACTTAACGTCCTGCATAGATCCTTAAGTTTTCCTGAGGTGAATGACTGGTCACGATCACTCTCTAAGTATCCTTGTGATGATCTGTCGGCCCAATCGTCCATGCATGTTCTGTTTTTCTGTACATTTTACATGGTACCGAGAAAAAAATGGATTGCCCAGCTACTAAAGAGTATGGAAATAAGACGATGCCGCTCTGCATTCTTGGCAAGTCAGAAACTGGATAATATACGAACTGTTGCCTCTGTCACTGCCTTTCTAAAGACTGTTTTTAGATTTTGGAAATCAATTATAATATGAATTTTATTATACATGTTTTTATCATGTGTAACTTTATGGTTATTTCTTAAATATGAATTTTGATTGTCATAAGTCAACTGTACTTTTATGGTTATTTTATATGTAAAATAATCGAATAAAGTTATTTGAATTGAATACTAAATATTGAATACAAGAAACCTGGAGAATTGTGCTCTTTGGATCCAGTTAATGTATGCAGGTATTTCAATCATAGATTTGAAGCTATGATGTCTTTTATCACCAATAAAAAAAATCCTCCTCTTGGAGAGGTTGTGGATTGCTTTTGGAGAAAGGAGTATCAAGCGAGAGGTGCTCCCACATACATATGTTAATATGGATCAAATATACTCCCAAGTTTGGAACAGACTCCGTTGATACTCTGTTGTCTTTTATTGAAGAATATGCTACATGTGATATACCTCAGATAATCTATTGTCTTAATATTTATAATAAACATATATAAATACGTTTTCCAACATTAAAGTGATCGCGGAAGTCGCACACCCACTGCGTCTGATATGCCTATGATGTCACGCGCTACTGCGCGTCCGTCATGTCATGTTATACGTACATCTCGCGTATGTGACAGGCGTCGCTCACAGGTCGCACAGCAAAAGCGTTGGAAAAGTCATACCTGTCGCACATCCTCCGCGGATCCTAGACAGCGACCCTAAAATGGCGGACATGTTTTGCGCAGTTAACAAGCAGGGTGTTCGTACGGTGCGCAACTCTAAAAAAACTGAATAAATAATGTAAGTATATTATGAACAATATATAAAATATAAAATATAAAAATTATGATTTAAACAATCTTTGAAATTCACTAAAAAAACATAGGTTTTGCATATTTTATAGTTGGGAATTAGCATTTACAAAACCTTTGAAATTCACTGAAAAAACCATAGGTTTCAGACAAGTTATAGTTAGTTATTAGCATTTAAAAAAACTTAGAAATTCACTGAAAAAACCATAGGTTTCAGGGGTGTTATAATTAGCTGGACATTTCACTCATATAAAACTATCGAAATTCGCCCGTCATAGTTAGTTAGAAATCCACTGCAGACGAAGTCACATATTACATCATTCATGACATGGTCAGTGACATCACTGATGACATCACTGATGGCATCTCAAATGACATCACTGATCAATCAATTTTACAAAAAAACATCCATTTGGACACTTATTTACCCATTTATTCTTCCATCGACCTTTAGATATAAATATATAAAAAATATTTATTTTTCAGAAAGACACACATTCACTGGATGATGTCATCAGTGTTGTCATTTGAGATATCATGAGGGATGTCACTGACCATGTCATGAGTGATGTAATATGTGACGTCATCAGCAGTGGATTGGGGGCGCGCAAGTTACTGTTAGCTGAACTAACTATAACAGGGGAATTTCAATGGTTTTGTATGAGTGAAATTTCCAGCTAACTATAAAATGTGTGAAACCTATGTTTTTTTCAGTGGATTTCTAAGGTTTTTTAATATTCCTAACTATAACATGGCTAAAACCTATGGTTTTTTCAGTGAATATACGAACTACAACTGGCGGAGTCTTTCGGGGATGGAGCAGCCGCAGTCAATCCAGCAGCGGCAGGACACTTATACGTGTGGACTTTCTTCCCTTTCCCTGACTTTCCATGGCGCTGACGAAGGCCAATGATGCCGAAATGCATTCAGCCTGGTGGAAATTTGGGAATAAAAGGCTTCCTACCTGTTCCTGTGTTGGCCTCCGCCTTTTCTTTTGGGAAGGATACTTTTGTAAATTTTACAGGCCTTGGGAGGCCCCCGTACATCAAGTGGCCTGACTGATATCTGGCAACGATTCGGCATTGGTTTCTGTCATAGATTGACATGGTCAGGCCCACCACAACATCCAGGTGGAAGAGACGCGGTGATGAGGACATTGTTCCTTGCACTGGGCTAGCTGCATTGCCACATTCACCCGCGGAACAGAAATCTGGGCAGAGTGGTTGTGCGGTGGGGACGGAAGGAGGCTTTTCATGTTGCCTACAGGGGGAACATTGGATTCCTGTGCACACCGTCCTGCAATACGGCGTATCCAGTTTTCATCACCGCCGCTGGACCCCGAATTGGATTACTGCATTCTGGGTCCTGTAGTTCAAGTACCCACAGTACGAACTACAACTGGCGGAGCCCTTCGGGGATTGAGCAGCCGCAGTCAATCCAGCAGCAGCAGGACACTTATAGGTGTGGACTTTCTTCCCTTTCCCTGACTTTTCACGTCGCTGACGAAGGCCAATGATGCCGAAATGCATTTGCCCTGGAGGAAATTTGGCAATAAAAGGCTTCCTACCTGTTCCCGTGTAGGCCTCCGCCTTTTCTTTTGGGAAGGATACTTTTGGATATTTTACACGCCTGCCAGTGGCGTGTTCGGAGGCCCCCGTACATCAAGTGGCCTGACTGATAACTGTCAACGCTTCGGCATTGGTTTCTGTCATGGATTGACATGGTCAGGCCCACCACAACATCCAGGTGGAAGAGACGCGGTGATGAGGACATTGTTCCTTGCGCTGGGCTAGCTGCATTGCCTCATTCACCCGCGGAACAGAAATCTGGGCAGAGTGGTTGTGCGATGGGGACGGAAGGAGGCTTTTCATGTTGCCTACAGGGGGAACATTGGATTCCTGTGCACACCGTCCTGCAATACGGCGTATTCAGTTTTCATCACCACCGCTGGACCCCGAATTGGATTACTGCATTCTGGGTCCTGTAGTTCAAGCACCCACAGTACGAACTACAACTGGCGGAGCCCTTCGGGGATGGAGCAGCCGCAGTCAATCCAGCAGCAGCAGCACACTTATAGGTGTGTACTTTCTTCCCTTTCCCTGGCTTTTCACGGAGTTGACGAAGGCCAATGATGCCGAAATGCATTCGCCCTGGTGGAAATTTGGCAATAAAAGGCTTCCTACCTGTTTCCGTGTTGGTCTCCGCCTTTTCTTTTGGGAAGGATACTTTTGGATATATATATATATATATATATATATATATATATATATATATATATATATATATATATATATATATATATATATATATATATATATATTTTTTTTTTTTTTTTTGAAAGGCTTGTGAATTAAATACAACTTGCCTGGATATCGTGGGGTCTGCCTCTTCTTTCGCCGCTTGTGTGTGGAGGTTTGAAGATTACGGGATATATATATATATATATATATATATATCAGTTCCGCATCGTACACACAAGTATGTGGTGCAGTCTTTCACAATAATTCCGCCAGTCAGAGTAGCTTGAAAGACTTTATTCCAACATCAAGCCAACGAAAAATCCCAACGCTTTTCAGCAAAACAATCGCCTTGGTCATGGGTATTTCATTATTGACAAGCAGACATTTAAATAAAGATAACTTTACGTGCTCAAAAAAACACACAGTGCGTGCTAATAGAAATCAAAAATGGACTTCAGTGGTGTCGGCCATATTTAAGTGTTAAATCACAGATAAAGTTCTAATTACATCTCGCAATATATTCTTGCTAAATTCAACATAGTAATTTCAGTTTTGATTTCTACTAAATATATTATATAGTTCTGTGATTTCGGGATACAATCTATCTTTATCCAAAATATGATAGATACGTCATATTCTGCACAAAAACAGTTTCCTCAACGAGTCCCAACTAATTAAAATATATTTAATTTCATTATTCTTTTGCAACATATGAGTCTGTACAATGCGCAATTTATCTATAAAATTTACATCATTATATAGGCAAAAAAGTCAGTATTCGTTCAAATTTACACAAATAACATTCTCATTGCATTCATTTGAACTTAATCGTTGCGAACATAGCAGCTCAAAGAGAAATTATCAATATAAATTCCCAGTGGGTAATTATATAAGGGCAACAAATTCTTTAATAAATCTGAAAGCATAACAATAATGGCTCCAATTGTAGCCCAAATTGTGCAGCATTCTATTTGCATTTTTACAAAAGGTCAACTCCTAACAAAACTTTGCAGTGTTTCAATTCTATCAAATGTGTTTGCACAATATCTTAATCCCAAGTGGGTATATTCCAAAACTCATAGTTCCAAAATGAGTTGATATGTCAAAGCTTTACAATATTCAATTCTCTTGAGTGCTTGACACAATTTCTCAATCCCAAGTGGGTATATTCCAAGACTCATGGATCCAAATGTTAATTAGATATAACCTTCTTCCTGCTATTTCACCTAAAAGGAAATCAGATGTACAATATAGCTTATCCCAAATTGTCCAATTTGTTTTCAACACAAATTAAGAAGTGAATTAAAACATTTAAAAATAATATCAGAAGCTGAAAAAGGTCAAAAGAGACTACAGAATTCAACAATATTCCAACTGTGATATAAAGCTAACTTCATCAGAACGGACTTCATTCTCTCAAAAACCCATTCATTTCTTCTTCAGAGTTTAGGCCCCCAGGAATTTTAGTGTCCAGTTCTAATATGAACTTTAATTCCATTTGACGCAACTTGAGAATTCTATCTCCACCCCGGCTAGATAGAGGTACTCTATCAATCACAAAGAAGCGCAATAAATTGTGATTGCTGTTATGCAGTTCTTCAAAGTGGTGTCCTTGTTAGCAATAGCGGAAGAATGGGCTGAGAATGTTATGGATTGTTCAAACCGAATGCTCACAATACTTAGCAAATTTGCATGGAAGGAACGTGCATCTGTTTTGAAATTGATTGCTGAATTAAAAGAGGAAATCGAAAAAGAAGAGAATGCGGAGATCTTCATCAGCAAAATAGATGAGATCAGTAAGAGAATTAACAAACATGAGGAGGAGACTATTGCTAAGAAAGAACACAAATTCCTAAGAGATAAAATACACTACCAATCTGATAGGATATTTACTTCCAGCAAGAAATATGATAATGCTAACAGAAAAGTGAACACAGAGAATCCGATAGTTTGTGGTGTTGAAAGTGATGTATCAGATGATGGAACTCTGGTACCTGAAAAAATGCCCATACGTTGCCAAATTTTTGGAAGGAATTTCGCCTAATGAATCAGAGCCAAAATGATCAAAATTGGCAGATAGATCGAGGACGAGGGCGAGGAAGGGGATTCAGCGGACGAGGCAGAAGAAGAGGAAAATCAACAGGAGAAACACCATCAACCTCAAACAAGTCAGGAGGGGTGGTTGGTGGAAAACCCATACCAACAGCACTGGGAGTGGAGACAAGAGGCTAAAAGAAACAACAAGGCAAATGAGGAACAACAAAAATGTGGTAAATCTCTCTGATAGATTACTAACTAATGTTGAATTTGATGTTTTACGTTTTCTCCTTTCCTTTTGCCCTACCACTGCTTATTCATATCCCCAAGAAAGAATTGACCTTTATAATTTTACCAGAAAATTAAGGCTTCACAAATTGCACAAACTTAAGGTAAAGAGCATGGTAGAGAACGCAAATAATGTTGCACCAAGTGTTGAATCTGTCAATGAAGTTGAGGCTTTAATTGCTTTAAAAAAACTGGAGCGGGATGATTCGGAAGCGACACCAATAGATGCGAGTTCATTGGGTTTCACTGTCAACTTGAATTGTCCAAATGATTTTAAACCAAAATCTATTTTCAATCCCACATTACTACCTTGTGGTATTGATATTTTTGAGATTTTAATGATTGTGCCCCGGTAGAACCGAGGCACTAGAAAACAAAAAAAGTGAAAAGGGGGCAGGGTAGAAATACCCTGACCCCCTAGGCCTACGTAGGAGGTCCCACAAGGACCCCCAAAGAGAATTTTTTTATTTTATTTTTAAATCACGGGATACTCATAGGATACGTGTACGCCGTGAAAAAGAAAAAAAAAACAGCAGCTTGCTTTATTTTTGATTAGCCCCCGGGGGGCCAAATCCCAGGGGCAAAGTTTTTATTTATAATGGGGGCCCAGAGGGGCACCCTAGCCCCGGGGACCGCCACCCCCGGGGCTTCTTTTTAAAAAAATGTTTTTTTAAAAACCTGTGTGGGGGGCTCAAGCCCCCAACACAGGGACCTCCACCTCCCTGGGGCTCTAATATTCAAAATAGGCTGTCCGTAACAGACCCTCCAGCCCCGGGACCACCAACCCCTGAGGATTTTAAATGTTGGGAGTGGGGGTAGCGCGGCCCCCCTCTTGGAGCCTTGTGGTGGCCCTAGGGACCTCCACCTCCCAGGGCCGGCTCCTGCAGTGTCCCGGGGTGCCTACCCCGGGACACTGCTGTTTGCTATGGTAGGGCGGGAGCCTCGCTTTTCCCGCCCTACCATAGCAAACTGCTTTCCTATTTGGAAGAAAGAGCAGGAAATCTGCTCTCTCTTTCAAATAGGAAAGCATATTGCTTTTTGTCAGGGGGAGCAGCATGTAAGCTGCTCTCTCTGATGAAAAGCAATGCCGGCTCCCGAAGGACGCGGGGAGCCGGCTGGGACCGTGGTGGCGTTGGGGCCCCCCCCACGGTCGGCAACAATTTATTTGAGCCCCGGGGGATGGGATCCCCGGGGATAATAAAAATTTGTGATAGAGGCTTTTTTTTACGGTAAAATTACCAAGCGCGGCCAGAAGACGTATGGTGCGAAGTTCCTAAGTCGTCCCGTACGCATACCTAAGCAAGAAAAAGAAAAATATTTTTCAGATATTCATCAAGTTTATGTGTTTAGATGTTGGGTGGCTCTAAAATGAGCCCTTGTGTTTATTGGGAGATTTTAGTACCTACACAAGTAAGTACCGATGCAGAGTCTAAAGAACAAGAGCAAGACTCTGTTCTCCCATCTGTAAAATGTACACCATCTCTCCTATAGATGTCATGCATATTGAAACGTAGATTGTTGTTGTAAATGGACCCCATTCTATAGTCTCGGAAAAAAGCAGAAACTGATTTATTCACATATTTCCTAGCTTTCTCAATCTGTGGACAAAATTGATTGGACCAGTTCCAATTCTGCCTTTGGCATATATTAGAATAGACAAAGGTAGTTTGGGGGAAAAGTGACATCAGTTCTGTAGAGGTGTACTTCATAAACATTTCCAGACCTACCCCAGTCAAAGTGCCTAGGTCATTGCCACCACAGTGCACAATTATGAGGTCAGGGTGTTGGAGATGTAAAAAGGATTTAATCAATGGCATAAATTGGTGCCACTTTAACCCTCTCTGTCCAATCCATTTAATGTCTACATTTGGTAAACCTAGGTCTTTGTGAAATCCTTTCTGTTCTGCATACCTTTGACTCCAGAAAATATAGCTGTGTCCCACAATCCACAGTCTAAGCATCTTGAAGAGAGGTCTGGATGCACTCAGATGGTCTCTGTAAATGAAATGTCAGTTTGAAAAATAAGATTTTTCTAAAATGGTGGATAAGTGGAGTTTTGAAAAAAGCAAAGAAATAATTGGTTGTTTCAAAACATTTTACACAGAAACCTAGGGTGCAATTTTCTGTTTTTTAAAAGCCTGATATTTATTGGTTAACAAAAAGAGATAGAAAAGAACGTTACTTAAGATAAGCTGGTATATTGAAAAGTCATGCACACTTGCTGTTTTGATTTGCAACATTGTTTGGTGAACTTTTCACCTGTGTGCTTAGTTAAGTGTTCCCTGAAGTGTTTCCATGGTAACAGGCAGAATGTGGAATGAGGGTAGCGTTGAAAGTTTTGTCAGTTGGAAAGGGTTCAAAAGTTCAAGCAATAGAAAAGTGTGTTTCGTTTTGATTTAATGTGGGAATAAATGTGATTTGTTATCTATTTGTATAAGTGTGTAGATTGACAGGAAAAGTTTGCTATAGGACTTCCTGACACCCTAGGGCTGCTCATGGGGTTTCACAATGATCCCCAATGTCAAAATCTTTTTTTTTTAAATCACTGGATACGCGTAGGGTGCGTGTACACCGTGATGAAGAAAAAAACACTCAAAGCCCACTTTATTGTTAATTAGCCCCCGAGGGGGCCAAATCCCGGATACAATGTTTTTTATTTATAATGGGGGGCCCAGAGGGGCCCCCCAGCCCCAGGGACCGCCACCCCCCGGGGGTTTACCGATATGTATGCGGGGAGCTCACAGCCCCCCACAGCCACCCCTCCGGGGCTTCTCTTTTAAATAAAAAAAACAAACCTGTGTGGGGGGCTCAAGCCCCCCCACATGCCCCGGGGACCGCCACCTCCCCGGGGATATAATATTCAAAATAGGGGGGTCCGTGATGGACCCCCCAGCCCTGGGGACCACCCCCCGGGGCTTTTCAATGTTGGGAGTGGGTCCATGTGGCCCCCCCTCCTGGAGCCTTGTTGTGGCCCTGGAAACCGCCGCCCCCCAGGGCCGGCTCCTGCAGTGTCCCGGGGTGCCTACCCCGGGACACTGCTGTTTGCTATGATAAGGTGGGAACCTCACGGTTCCCGCCCTACCATGGCAAACTGCTTTCCTATTTGGAAGAGAGGGCAGTAAACCTGCTCGCTCTTTCAAATAGGAAAGCATATTGCTTTTCGTCAGGGGAGGCAGCATGTAAGCTGTTCTCTCTGACGAAAAGCAATGCTGGCTCCTGAAGGACACGGGAAGCCGGCTGGGACCATGTATGCGTTGGGGCTCCCCCTATGGTCCCCAACGTTTTATTTGAGCCCCGGGGATGGGGTGATCCCGGGGATAATACAAATTTGTGATAGGGGCTATTTTTTTCTACGGTAAATTTACAGTAAGCTTACCAAGTGCGGCTGGACAACGTATGGGGTGAGGTTCCTAAGTCGTCCATACGCGTACCTAAGCAAGAAAAAAAGAATAAAAAATATGTTTTACAGATATCTATCAAGCTTATGTGTTTAGATGTTGGTTGGTTCTAACAAGAGCTTTTCTCTTTATTGGTACTTATGAGTAAGGACCTTTTGCAGAGTCTAAACTTGTTGAGGCGGAGTGTTTTACAGTGTGCTGAACTTTTGACCTCTGTGGACAGTTGACTTTTGCATGATCTGTTGGGGGTAGGATTCAAAGTTATGTCAGTTGGAAAGGGTTCAAATGTTCCACCAATAGAAATGTGTGTTTGGTTTTGAATTAATGTGTGAAGCAATTTGATTTGTTATTAACCTGTGTATATGTGTAAATTGAAAGGGAAAATGTGACATTTTCTGGTTTTGCTGCGAATACTGAAGTAGAGAGATTCTGTATAAGAATATCTGCTGTGTGAGTGGCTTTCTTCTTAATCTACAAATCAATTTGAAAGGTGAGTTGATAACTTGTAAGGGAATGTATGTGGTGTATTTTGTTTTAAGTAAGAGTAATGTGTTTATCCTTCTAAAGTGTGTAGAATCACATTCTGAGTTTGTCTGCATTTGGATAACTATTGTGATAAAACCATTTGGTAAGTTAATGTGTTTAGTGAGTCAGCTTTGTGCAATAAAGTGCAGTACTAAAAAATGTAGAATGTCTGCAGTCACTTTTTCAGTTTGTAGAGTAGTTCATAGTGTTGCTTGTTTAGAATTAGGCTTGTGTTCTAAATCTACAATCTTTCAGCCAGTATACAGAAACTACTGTAAGTTCTCTGAGATATATATATAAGCCTCTTGTGCGTCTTTGTGCTGCCATTGCGTTACTTTTTTGATGTAATGTTCGCACAAATAATGCAGCAAATTGTTTATGTATTTGCTAAATGACTCATGGTTGTACAGTAAAATGCAGTAATTATATTTCCGTACTGTGTGCACTCATATTAGCCCTTCAAGAGAAATTAATTGTGTTTTTTGTCTAGAATCAGACTTGTGTTCTAAATCTACAATTTCCCAGTCAGTATACATACACTGCTGCATACACTCTGGGGCAGATTTACAAGCCCCTTGCCCCTTTTTGTTGTTCTAATGTGTCACTTTCTTGATGTAATGTTGGCAAAAAAAATGCAGCAAATTGCTTTTGTATTTGAAAAATGAGTCAGGGTTGTCCACTGAAATGTAGTAGTTATATACATGGAATGTGTGCAGTCACTTAACCGTTTCTAGACTAGTAAGTGTGTTTTGGTAAAATGCAAGTTCTTGTATTTTTTGTCTAGAATCACACTGTGCATTTGTGTGCATTTAGTAATTATATTCGCCCCTTTTTCCACATTCTCCCCTTTCTCCTCCTACTCCCCCCTCTCTCCTTATACTCTCTCTTCTCTCCTCATACTCCCACCTCTCTCCTCAAACTCCCTCCTCTCTCCTCATGCTCTCCACTCTCCTCATACTCCCCGTCTCCATTCATAGACCCCTGTCTCCTTATATTCTCCCCTCTCCTCATATTTCTCTCTCTTCATACCCCCTTCACTCCTCATACTCTCCCGTCACCTCATACTCCTCCCTCTCTCCTCATAGTACCCCCTCTCTCCTCATAAACCGCCTCTCTTCTTATACTCTTGTTTTGCCAGCATTCTTCCCCCTCTCTTCTCATGCTCTCCCTTCTCTGCTCATACACACCCCTCTCTCTTTATTCTCCTCTTTTTCCTCATACTTGCCCCTCTTTTCACATATCCCCCTCTCTCCTCATACTCCTCCTCTCTCTCCTCATACTCCCCCTCTCTCCTCACATTCCCCTGCTCTCTCCTTATACTCCCTCCTCCCTCCTCTTACTCTTCCCTCTCTCCTCATACTCACTTTCTCCTCATATTCCTCCCCTCTCCTCATGCTCCCCCTCTCTCCTCATTCTCATATTCTCTCTCTCTCCTCATTCTCCCGCCTCTCTCCTCATACTCCCCCCGTCCTCATACTCCCTCCTCTCTCCTCTTACACCTCCCTCTCTCCTCATACCCCCCTCACTCCTCATACTTCCCCCATTTCTTCATACTGCTCCCTCTCTCCTCATAATCCCCCCTATCCTCATACACACCCCTCTCCTCATACCCCCCTCCCTTCATACTCCTCTCTCTCCTCATATTCCCCCCTCTCCTCATATTCCTTTCTCTCCTCAGACTCCCCTCTGCCTTCATACTCCCCCCTCTCTTCACATTCCCTCTTTTCCTCCTATTCCCCTCTCTTTATACTTCTTACTGTCTCCTCATACTACCCCTCTCTTCTTATACACCCCTCTCTCCTTATACTCCACATTCTTACCCCAACCTCCTCATACTCCCTCCTCTCTCCTCATACACATTCCTCTCTCCTTATACTCCCCCTTTCTCCTCATACTTGCCCCTCTTTCCACATACTGCCCCCTCTCTCCTCATACTCCTCTCTCTCTCATCATACTCCCCCTCTCTCCGCACACTCTCCCTCTCTCAACTTATACTCCCCCTCTCTCCTGATATTCTCCCACTTTCCTCATTCTCACCTCTCTCTCCTCATATCCCCCCTGTCCAGATACTCCCCTCTATCCTCATACTCCCCCATCTCTCCTCTTACTCCTCCCTCTCTCCTCATACTCCCCCTTGTCCTCATATTCCCCCCTGTCCTCATACTCCCCCTCTTGCCTCATATTCCTCTCTCTCCTCATTCTCCCCTCTCTCTCCTTATACTCCCCTCTGTTGTCATACACTCCCCTCTCTCCTCTTACTCCTCCCTCTCTCCTCATACTCCCCCTTCTCCTCATATTCTTCCCTGTCCTCATACTCCCCCTCCCTGTGTTCATACTCCCCTGTCTCTCCTCATATTCCTCCTCTCTCCTCATTCTCCCCCTCTCTCCTCATACTCCCCCTTCTTCTCATACTGCCTCCTCTGTCCTCTGACTCCTCCCTTTCTCCTCATACTTCCCTCTTAACAATTCCCAAGTTAGTATACATACACTGCTGCATACACTCTGGGGCAAATTTACAAGCCCTTTGCGCCTCTTTGTTGTTCTATTGTGTCACTTTTTTGCTGTAATGTAGGCAAAAATAATGCAGCAAATTGCATATGTATTTGCAAAATAAGTCTGGGTTGTCCACTGAAATGTAGTAGTTATATACATGGAATGTGTGCAGTCACTTAACCGTTTTAGAGTAGTAAATGTGTTTTGGTAAAATGAATGGTCTCATATTTTTTGTCTAGAATCACACTGTGTGTCTGTGTACATCTAGGAATTATACTCACCCCTTTTTCCATATTCTCCCCCCTCTCTCTTCATACACACCCCTCTCTCCTTATACTACCCCTCTCTCCTCACACTCTCCCTCTCTCTCCTCATACTCTCCCTTCTCTCCTCATACTCCCACCTCTTTCCTCATACCCCCTTTACTCCTCATACTCTCCCATCTCTTCATACTCCTCCCTCTCTCTTCATAGTACCCCCTCTCTCCTCATATACCCTCTCTCTTCTTATACTCTTCTTTTGTCCACATTCTCTCCCCTCTCTTCTCATACTCTCCCTTCTCTTCTCATACACACCCCTCTCTCCTTATACTCCTCTTTTTTCCTCATACTTGTCCCTCTTTTCACATACCCCCCTCTCTCCTGATACTCCTCCTCTCTCTTCTCATACTCCCCTCTCTCTCCTCACATTCCCACTCTCTCTCCTTATACTCCCTCCTCTCTCCTGATATTTCTCTCTCCTCATACTCCTCCCTCTCCTCATACTTCCCCTCTCTCCTCTTACTCTTCCCGCTCTCCCCATACTCCCTTTCTCCTCATATCCCCCCTCTCCTCATACTCCCCCTCTCTGTCCTCATACTCCCCCCTCCCCCCTCTCTCCTCATATTCTCTCTCTCTCCTCATTCTCCCCCCTCTCTCCTCATACTCCCCTGTTCTCGTACTCCCTCCTCTCTCCTCTTACTCCTCCCTCTCTCCTCATACCACCCTCACTCCTCATACTTCCCCCATCTCTTCATACTGCTCCCTTTCATCATAATCCCCCTCTCTCCTCAAAATCACCTCTCTTTTCAAACTCCCCCTCTCCCTTCATACTCCTCCCTCTCCTCATATTCCCCCTCTCCTCATATTCCTTTCTCTCCTCAGACTCCTACTCTCCCTTCATACACCCCCCTCTCTTCATATTCCCCCTTTTCCTCATACTCCCCCCTCTCCTCCTATTCCCCCTCTCCTTATACTTCTTACTGTCTCCTCATGCTACCCCCTCTCTTCTTATACACCCCCTCTCTCCTTATATACCTCTTTTCTCCACATTTTTACCCTTCTCTCCTCATACTCCCTCTGCTCCCCTCATACATACTCCTCTCTCCTTATACTCCCTCTTTCTCCTCATAATTGCCCCTCTTTCCACATACTGCCCCCTCTCTCCTCATACTCCTCTCTCTCTCATCATACCCCCCCTCCCTCCTCACACTCTCCCTCTCTCTCTTTAGACTCCCCCTTCTCTCCTGATATTCTCCCTCTCTCCTCATTCCCACCTCTCTCTACTCATATTCCCCCTGTCCTTATACTCCCCCTCTATGTCCTCATATTCCTCCTCTCTCCTCATTCTCCCCTCTCTCTGCTTATGCTCCCCTCTGTCGTCTTACACTCCCCTCTCTCCTCTTACTCCTCCATCTCTCCGCATTTTCTCCCTTCTCCTCATATTCCTCCCTGTCCTCATACTCCCCCTCTCTGTGTTCATACTCCCCTGTCTCTCCTCATATTCCTCCTCTCTCCTCATTCTCCCCCTCTCTCCTCATACTCCCCCTTCTTCTCATACTGCCTCCTCTGTCCTCTAACTCCTCCCTCTCTCCTCATACTCACCCCTCTCCTCATATTTCCCCCTCTCTCCTCTTACTCTTCCCTCTCTCCTCATACTTCCTTTCTCCTCATATTCCCCCCTCTCTTCATACTCCCCCTCTATGTTCTCATACTCCCCCCTCTCTCCTCATATTCCTCCCTCTCTCCTCATAACCCCTCACTTATCATACTACCCCCATCTCTCTCTTCATACTCCTCCCTCTCTTCTCATAACCTCCTCTCTCCTCATACTCACTTCTCTCCTCATACTCCTCCTCTCCCCTCATTCTCCCCCCTCTCCTCATACTCCCCCTCTCCTCATATTCCCTCCTCTCCTCATACTCCCTGTCTCTCCTCATACTCCCCCTCTCTTCATATTCCCTCTTTTCCTCATACTACCCCTCTACTCATATTCCCCTCTCTCCTCATACTTCTTACTGTCTCCTCATACTACCCTCTCTCTCCTTATATTCTTCTTTTCTCCACATTCTTCCCCCTCTCTCCTCATACTCCCTCCTCTCTCCTCATACACACTCCTCACTCCTTATACTCCCCCTTTCTCGTCAAGATCGCCCCTCTTTCCATATACTTCCTCCTCTCTCCTAACACTCTCCCTCTCTTTCCTTATACTCCCCTCCCTCCTGATATTCCCCCTCTTTCCTCATTCTCACCTCTCTCTCCTCATACTCCCCCTGTCCTGATACGCCCCCCTCTCTCCTCTTACTCCTCCATCTCTCCTCATGATGCCCCTTCTTCTCATATTCCCACTGTCCTCATACTCCCCCTCTCTGTCCTCATACTCCCTCCTCTCTCCTTATATTCCCCCTCTCTCCTCACACTCCCCCTCTCTCTCCTCATACTCTCACTTCTCTCCTTATACTCCCACCTCTGTCCTCATACTTCCCCCTCTCTCCTTATACTCTCCCCTCTCATCATACTCATCCTCTCCCCTCAAACTCCCCATCTCTTCATACTCCCCCCTCTCCTTTTATTTCCTCCTTTCGTCATACTCCCCCCCTCTCTCCCCATACTGCCTTCACTCCTCATACTCCCCCATCTGCTCATACTCCTCCCTCTCTCCTCATACTCCACCCTCTGTCCTCATACATCCCCTCTCTCCTTATGCTCCCCTTTTCTCCACATTCTCCCTCCTCTATTCTCAGACTCTCCCCTCTCTCCTTATACTCCTCTTTTCTCTTCATACTCGCCCCTCTTTCTACATATTCCCCCCTCTCTCTTCATACTCCTCCTCTCTCTCCTCATACTCCCCCTCTCTTTCCTCACAATCCCCCTCTCTCTTCTTATACTCCCTCCTCTCTCCTTCTACTCCCCCTCTCTCCTCAAACTCCTCCTCTCACTCCTTATAGTCTCCCTTCTCTCCTCATACTCCAACCTCTCTCCTCATGCTCCCTCTTCTCTCCTCGTACTCTCCACTCCCCTCATACTCCCCCTCTCCCCTCATACTCAACTGTCTCCTCATATTCCCCCCCTCCTCATACGCCATTCTCTCCTCATACACCCACCTTTCTCCTCAGATTCCCCCCTCTCTTCTTATATTCTCCCCTCTCCTCATACACACCCTCTCCCCTCATACTCCCCTTCTCCTCATACTCCCCCTCTCCTCATGTCTACCCCTCTCGTCATATTCCCCCCTCTGTCATCATACCTCCTTCACTCCTCATACTCCCCCATCTCCTCTTATTCCTCCCTCTCTCCTCATAGTACTCCCTCTCTCCTCATACACCCCCTCTCTCCTTGTACTCCCCTTTTCTGCACTCTCTTCTCATACTCTCCCCTCTCTCCTTATACACCCCCCTCTCTCCTTATACTCCTCTTTTCACCTCATTCCGCATGCTACCCCATCTCTCCGCACACTCCCCCTTCCTCTCCTTATACTGCTACCTCTCTTATGATACTCCCCTATCTCTCCTCATACTCCCTCCTCTTCTCATACTACCCCCTCTCTCATCTTACTCTCCCTTTTCTCCTCATACTCCTCCTTCTCCTCATATCCCAACCTCCGAATACTCCCCCTCTCTGTCATCATACTCCCCCCTTTCTCCTCATATTCCCCCTCTCTCCTCATTCTCCCCCCCTCTCCTCATACTCCCCCATCCTCATACTCCCTTTTCCCTCCTCTTAGACCTTCATCTCCCCTCATACATCCCCCTCTCCTCACACTCCACCCTCTCCTCATACCCCCCTCTCTCCTCATATCCCCATCTCTCCTCATACTCTCCTCATCTCCTCATAGTCATGCCTCTCTCCTCATACTACCCCCTCTATCCTCATACACCCCTTCTGTCCTTATACTCCCCCTCTCTCTACATTCTCCCCCTCTCTCCTCATACTTCCCACTCTTTCCTTATACTCCTCCTCTCTCCTCATACTTGCCCCTCACTCCACATATACCCCCCTCACTCCTCATACTTCCCCATCTCTTCATACTCCTCCCTCTGTCCTCATAATCCCCCCTCTCTCCTCATACTCCCTCCTCCCCTCATACTCCCCCTCTCCCCTCGTACTCCCCCCTCTCCTCTTACTCCCCTCTCTCCTTATACTCTCCCTCTCTCCTCATACTCCCTCCTCCCCTCATACTCTCCTCTCTCCTCATATTCCCTCCTCTTCTCATACTCCCCCTCTCTCCTCCTACTCCCCCTCTCCTTATATTCCCTCCTCTCCTCATACTACCCCCTCTTTCCTCATACACCCCCTCTCTACTTATATTACTCTTTTCTCCTCATTCTCCCCCTCTCCTCATACTCCCTCCTCTATCCTCATATATACTCCTCTTTCCTTATACTCCCCCTTTCTCCTCATACTCGCCCCTCTTTCCACGTACTCCTCGCTCTCCTCACACTCTCCTTCTCTCTCCTTATACTCCCCTTCTCTCCTGATATTCCGCCTGTCTCCTTATTCTCCCCTCTCTCTCCTCATATTCACCCCTGTCCTCATACTCCCCCCTCTCTCCTCATACTCACTCCTCTCCTCATACTCCTCCTCTCCTCATACTCCATCCTCTCCTCATACTCCCCCCTCTATCCCCATACTCCATCCTCTATCATCATACACACCCCATTCTCCTTATACACTCCCGTGTCTCCTTATACTCCCCTCTCTTTCCTCATTCTCCCCCTCTCTCTTCATATTCTCCCCTTTCCTCATACTCATCGTCTATCCTCATACACTGAAGCACTTATAAATTCAGTCAGGCACCCACCTTACAGAAGGGTAATCATTTAGTCAGTACTCAAGTACTAATGCAGTGAAGTAGGCCTTAGCAGATGAACTGCTTCAATCCGTTATCCAGTATATACGCCTTCTTCTATCCATGTGCACTCTTGTGTTTCACATCTTCAATTCTCCATTCCGTATCCTTATACTTCCATCAAACACTCTGTAACTGTTCTTGCACTATTGTAGCGACCCATTTAGCAGTCTGTGATAATCCATTCACTGCATTAATACTCAGGCCTTAGGAGATGAACTGCATTAAACCCCTATCCAGTATAAATGCATTCTTGTATCCACCTGCACACTTGTGTTTCACATATTCAATTCTCCATTCTGTATTGTTATCCTTCCAACAAACGCTCTGTGACTGTTCTTGCATTACTGTAGTGACCTATTTAGCAGTCTGTGACAATCCTGTCACTGCACTAATACTCAAGCACTTATTAATCCAGTCAGGCACTCTTTTTACAGATTTGTAATCATTTAGTCAGTACCCAAGTAATGATGCAGTGCAGTAGGCCTTAGGCCATGGACTGTTTCAAACCCCTATCCAGTATATATGTAGTCTTCTATCAACCTGTACACCTGTGCTTTATATCTTCAATTCTCCACTCTGTATGCTTATACTTCCACCAAACACTCTGTGACTGTTCTTGCAGTACTGCAGTGACACATTTAGCAGTCTGTGGTAATCCATTCACTGCACTAACACTGAAGCACTTATACATTCAGTCAGGCAATCTCCTTACAGAACTGTAATTATTTAGTCAGTATCCAAGTATTGATGCATTGAAGTAGGTCTTATGCCATGGTCTGCTTCAAACCCCTATTTGCTATGCATGTACTCTTCAATGCACCTGAAATCTTGTCTTTTAAACCTGTAATTACCCAGTCTGTATCCTTACTCGCCCTCCAAACTCTCTGCCATTGCTGTTTCAGTATTGTAGTGAGCCATACAACAGTATGTGCTTATCTATGCACTGTGCTAAAAGTGAAGCAGTTATACATTCAGCTAGACACTCTCCTTGCAGAAGTGTAATTATTCAGTCAGTACCCAAGTACTCATGCAGTAAAATAGGCCTTAGGGCATGGACTGCTTCAAATCCCTATTTACTATGCATTCACTCTTCTATGTACCTGCAAACTTGTCTTTTAAACCTTTAATTACCCAGTCTGTATCCCTACACTTCCTGCAAACAGAGTGCCACTGCTTTTCCAGTATTTTAGTGAGCCATACAGCTGTATGTGCTTTTCTATACACTGTGCTAAAAGTACATCAGTTATACATTCAGCTTGACACTCTCCTTGCAGAACTATAAGCATTCAGTCAGTACCTAAGTACTCATGCAGCAAAGTAGACCTTAGGGTCTGGACTGCTTCAAACCCCTATAGACTATGCATGCACTGGTCTATGCACCTGCAAACTTGTCTTTTAAACCTTCAATTGCCCAGTCTGCATCCTTATAGTTCCACTAAACACTCTCACACTGCTGTTTCAGTATTGTAGTGAGCCATAAACAGTATGTGCTTATCTATGCACTGTGCTAAAAGTGAAGCAGTTATACATTCAGCTAGACACTCTCCTTGCAGAAGTGTAATTATTCAGTCAGTACCCAAGTACTCATGCAGTAAAATAGGCCTTAGGGCATGGACTGCTTCAAACCCATATTTACTATGCATTCACTCTTCTATGCACCTGCAAACTTGTCTTCTAAACCTTTAATTACCCAGTCTGTATCCCTACACTTCCTGCAAACAGAGTGCCACTGCTTTTCCAGTATTTTAGTGAGCCATACAGCCGTATGTGCTTTTCTATACACTGTGCTAAAAGTACATAAGTTATACATTCAGCTTGACACTCTCCTTGCTGAACTATAAGCATTCAGTCAGTACCTAAGTACTCATGCAGCAAAGTAGGCCTTAGGGTATGGACTGCTTCAAACCCCTATAGACTATGCATGCACTCGTCTATGCACCTGCAAACTTGTCTTTTAAACCTTCAGTTGCCCAGTCTGCATTCTTATAGTTCCACTAAACACTCTCACACTGCTGTTTCAGTATTGTATTGAGGCATTCAGTAGTATGTGCTTATCTATGCACTGTGCTAAAAGTGAAGCAGTTATACATTCAGCCAGACACTCTCCTTGCAGAAGTGTAATTATTCAGTCAGTACCCAAATACTCATGCAGCAAAGTAGGCCTTAGGGCATGGACTGCTTCAAACCCCTATAGACTATGCATGAACTCTTCTATGCACCTACAAACTTGTCTTTTAAACCTTCAATTGGCCAGTGTGTATCCTTACACTCCCTCCAAACACTCTGCCACTGCTGTTTCAGTAGTGTAGTGAGCCATAGAGCAGTATGTGCTTATCTATATACTGTGCTAAAAGTGAAGCAATTATTCATTCAGCACGACACTGTCCTTGCAGAACTGTAATCATTCAGTCAGTACCTAAGTACTCATGCAGCAAAGTAGGCCTTACGGCATGGACTGCTTCAAACCACTATAGACTATGCATGCACTCTTCAATGCATCTGCAAACTTGTCTTTTAAAGCTTCAATTGCCCAGTCTGTATCCTTACAGTTCCACTAAACACTATGACACTGCTGTTTCAGTATTGTATTGAGGCATTCAGTAGTATGTGCTTATCTATGCACTGTGCTAAAAGTGAAGCAGTTTACATTCAGCTAGACACTCTCATTGCAGAAGTGTAAATATTCAGTCAGTACCCAAGTACTCATGCAGTAAAGTAGGCCTTAGGGCATGGACTGCTTCAAACCCCTATTTACTATGCATGTACTCTTCTATGCACCTGAAAACTTGTCTTTTAAAACCTTTAATTACCCAGTCTGTATCCTTACACTTCCTCCAAACATTCTGCCACTGCTGTTTCAGTATTGAAGTGAGCCATTCAGAAACGCAACGCAGCTCCAGCAATGCTTGAGAGACCTATGCTCACAATACTGTGTCAATCCTTACGCCTGCTTCAAGCAGTTGCAGGGTTATGACGCAGCATGGACCCAAAAGTGACTAAGTGAAATCTTGTAGATGTCACTCAGCCACTTTTAGGAGGTGCTCCTGCACTGGAACACCCCCCCCCCCCTGCACAGGATTGTCTCCGTCTGGTACATAGATTTAGAATGTGATGTGATCCAGCGGCCTATAGAAAATATATCATAAACTACACTACCCAACTTCATAACCTATAAACAAAATTCTATACTAAATGTGGACCCATTTATAAACCTGACATATTTTGGGCCTACTGAATCAGGTGGTCAAATTAAATCTATATACACATTATCTACAAACTATATACATTTTATACATCTGCGAAAGGAATGTTGTCATTAGAATAAAACTATACCATTTAAATGACCACCATTGGCGACGTGATCTAGCTAATAGTAACCTACACTTCTGAATAACCAAGACCAGCTTATTTGTCAAAAGTAAGATTTTATTTACTAAATTATGGTATATAAATTGATAGTTTTATAAATGAATTTTATTTGCAATAAAGCAAGCATGACTGTAAAGAAATATGAGAAAAATACAATTTAAGCAAGTGAATCAAAATTAAAATGAATATTTAAAGTTTAGCATTTCTAAAATCTAATTCCCTAACTGAGCTAAATAGATAGAAATTAAAGTAAAGTTCTTTGAGGATTCTTACGTGCTCCACGCAAAGTCCAACAGCACATCACCCTCATCGGAAAGTCAGAAAGCAGCAGCCAGCCCATCCCTAAGGGCATGACTTTTTATACCTTTCTACGCTAACTGAACTAAGCAAAGGAAAGTTTTCAGAAATCTTCGACGTCCCATTGGCTGAGAGTGACAAGTGACATGTCACCCAGTTTTCAAAAAGTTCCACTAAATCATATTTCATAGAGACCATTGTTCCTTCCACGTGAAGCCAGAAGCTTCCTCATATTGCAACAAATGTATTAAGTCATTCTCGCAGCGTCCATTGACTTTCATTATACTTCCGCGGATGCCAAGTTAAGGATTGACAAAATGTTCACTTTCGACCTTGGCCATGTCCGACAGAATGATGACAGCATTAGTTTTTGCTTTGTGAACGCAGCTTTTGACAAACGCTTTATTTCAGAATGGGCGTCTCGTGACTTTCTGCAGAAATACATGTCAGCTCTTTTCTGCGGCTCAATTGACTAGGCCCAAAAGCAGGCAACTTATGATTTCTAATATAAAACAAACACAAGAAAAGTATTAATGTAAGAAATAATGTAGATTCTGTATCCACCCCTTGGTTCACTAATTAATTAACCCACCCGATTAATCAAAATGTTACCTAGCCATTGCAAACAAATAAAGCAGCGTTTATATCTACCAGTCTCCGTTATTCCATGAGACTCATATGCACCTAGAATAGTAGAAATGACAACACACAGACAAGGAAAAGCAAAACAAGCACATGCTTATTTTAAGTTTGCAGCAGTTAGTAATGACAAAAACGAAAACAATAAATTATTTTATTATTTTTGCACGAACAAAAAGATGCAACATTTATGCACGTTTATGAGCACACATGTTAGTCCCCCCACGTGTAAAGTTTAATCTAAGTTGTATTAGCACGACATATCACAAATCATTAATATTTTTATTCATGTTATGGAAATGTGACTTTGCGAGTTTAAACAAAATTTTGTTTTCTATCTCGCTCCATCAACTCCCTCATCTGGTGATTAACAAATCACCACACCAGCACTTAAAATTTTGCTAAATTAAAATTTTAAGAAATCGATTCAAATTCATTTGTATCAGTAAACCTAAAAGTCTGTTTCTGCATAATCTTTGCAATTAACATGACGCTCTCTATGTAACTCCTGTAATTCGATCTCCCTTTCTTCTTCTTTTCTGAGTTTATAGATTCTTTTCTTTTCTTTCAACTGTTTCTTTCTTTTATGTAACAAACAACCTAATTTGGTCAAAATAAAAATGAATACTATTATAATCAAAGGTGCCAGAATCTTGCCAAGAATTGAACTTCCGATATTATGAAACCAGTTTTTAATTGCTTGAAACCTTTTTGAAAGTTTCCCTGTAAAATCTTCTTCTTCTAAAGGAATTATCTCTGAATGCATTTGTGTAATATTCTTAATATACATTTCAATATTTTTACTTTCATCAGGTATATATGTACAGCAATGTTGAACATGTAAAATGCCACAGACTCCTCCCTCTTTTGCTAGAAGAATGTCCAAAGCAAGACGGTCTTGAATTACCATAGATCTAATTGCAATAACTTCAACATTCACTAATTGAAACCCATCAGCAGTGTCAGTTGATAATCTATCAACTATAGTGGACAATTTTCTGATTCTCCCTGCATTTAGGGTTATACCAACAAAAGGTATTACAGCTTGAAAAATATCTCCCAGAACTTCAGTAAAAGTTTCTCTTTTAGCTCTATTTACATAATTATGAATTTTAAACAATCCTTCTGAATCTCTGTCAACATGAAACACTTTAGGAAAAACAATTCCCACATAACAAGTTCCATACCAATGGTCTGGAAGGTTGTAGTAGGCTTTGTCACCACAAACAAAATAAATCCCAGGAAAGATAGGATCTTTTCCACCTTTAAATCCCCAACCTCCCAAAATCTGATAAGTATCTTCACAGTTACTTGCACCTACAAAGTAATTATCAAAAAGTGTATTATCTCTTCTAATGCAAAGCTTTCCACTAACTGGTTTGTCTATGTGAATTGCAATATTTTCAAGCATTTTGCCATTTAATCTCTCATCCTCTTTTTGCCAGAAGGCTGACTTAGTCTGCTTGACTAATTCATTTCTTTTATAAATTGCTCTTCTCTCCTCAACCAAATTCAAAAATTTCTTTCCTTCAGCACTTAATTTACATGTTAAATTATTCTTGTAAGCATACTCATATGTGAGTTCATTAGTAACAAGGAAAAATTCTCTCATTTGTTTTGCTTTCTTATGCTTATTTAAAGCGTTATCAATCTTAATATTAGCAAAAATCTCATCATAATTTGAATAGTAATATTCTAAACGTCCAGTTTGATAAAATAAACTAGTTAATACACTACATGTTACAGCATAAGTGAGAGGAAGCATATTATATGTTACTCCCTCAGAAACAGAAGCAGGTAACTTAACACAGACATAGCAGTCTTTTGCATCCATTACCTTAACATATTCACTCAATAGCTTTGTAAATGTATTACTTGAAAAATCACCTATTGATTTATCTTGATGAATGTTAGGCTGATGATCAATAACTTTTGCAGATGCACTATGTTTAGTTTGGCTAACCAGAGCTTTGCTTGTTATGTTAACTTTGTGTAATTCTCTATTCATTTCTAAAGGGATAATCACAGCTAGTACCAACCAGAGCAGAACTAAAATGAGCAGACATACCAGAGTCATCTTACAGCATCTTTTAAAAACAGAACATTTTGAAGTGCTCTCCTTAACATAAGGCATTTTTGGTTAGTTTTAGTCTCAAAAATAAAAATAAATTTTAAAATTTATATACACCCCCCTTTTAAAATATATTTTTCTTTTATAACCCTAAACATGATTTCTTCGACCTTATGTCATACATAAGTTTTCTTCAACTAAACAGTTTTTCTTCGACCTTGTGTCAACTAACAAATTTTCTTCAGCCTTTTGCCAATTTAATAATTCTGTACTTCAATCATTGTCACTAATTTCTTGGATTTCGTTTTCTTCTTCACTACTATCATATATGTCAATAACAGGTGGAATTACTAAGTAAGTCCACTCAGGAGACTTGTATTTCTGGTTTGGTCTTATTATTCTCTTCCCTTTTCTCGATATCACTTCAATTTTCCTTCCAACTCCAACTTCTTTTCCTGGACTCTTTTGACTACTGATTTCTTCAACTTGTTCTATTGGCTTTTTGATCAATCTGACTCTCAATCTTCCACCTGGCCAGTAGTCTGCTTTTCTCACGTACTTCTTCTTTGGTTCAGAATTATTTGATTCTGACTTCCAAGTCCTTTTCTTTCCGTTTTCACTTTCACCTTCCACGTCACTTTCTTCAGTTTCGTAGTCTGAAATTTCAATTGACTCAGGAACTTCTCTATTCGGCAATTTCACTCCTTCAGGAACTTCACTTTGTCTTCCATCACTGGTACTTGGTAATTCGTTCTCCTCCTCTTCCTCAATTACCTCCAACTTCCCAGATTTCGGATTTTTGTTCCTTACTTCAGAGTTTGTTCTCTGCCTTTCGATACTCTCCTGGTCTGAAACTTCTTTTGGTTCAGCTTCTTTGTCTTCAATAGAGACAACCGAATCCTCAGTTATCTTTCCTTTTAACAGATTCTCTTCACCTTGAGAATCTATTTCAATTATTTCCAAGTCTTTTCTTGTCAGATTTCCATTCACTGGCACAGTTTCCAGATGTCGACTTTCTTGTCGATCTTCAGAATCTGGAATTACTTCACCTTCTGTTTTGTCTTCTGCTTCAGAATCAGAATCATCTGTGGTATCACTTTCAATATCAGAACTCTCAGGAGTTGGTACTGGAATAGTATGACTAGGATGTATCCAACGTTTTAATCCTCTGCACTTTACAGCATTAGTAGTGATCAAGATTATCTGCCTAGGTTTCTGCCATCTAGGAGCTAGACAATTCCTTCTCCGATGTACTTTCGTTCTGACCCAATCGCCAGGTCTCAGATCATGAGTCAAAACTTTTTCATTTGATTGAGCTTCAGTTCCCACCTGATTAGACACAGAAGTTACCATATCAGATAACCTTTTACAGTAATCCAAAATTGCACTGTCATTTATGCTCAACAGTTTACCTACAGGTACAAATGCTTGTCTCATAACTCTTCCCATTAAAATTTCATGAGGACTCAAACCTGTCTTTTTATCTGGTGTACTTCTTAATGACATCAAAACAAGTGGAAGAGCATCGGTCCACTTAATACCTGTCTCAAGACACATTTTTCCAATTCTGTTTTTGATTGTTCCATTTATTTGTTCAACTACTCCTGATGCCTCTGGTCTGTATGCACAGTGTATTTTCTGCTCAATGCTCAAAGCTTCGCAAATTAACTTCATCAATTTGTTATCAAAATGGCTTCCTCCATCACTCTCAATAGTGACTGGAAAACCGTACCTTGGGATGATTTCTCTGAGCATTAGTTTTGCTACTGTAATTGAATCACAGTGTCGTGTAGGAAAAGCCTCTACCCATCGTGAAAATAAGCATACAATTACAAGTACATATTTCAAACAATTGTGTAAGGGCATTTCAATGAAATCCATTTGTAACCTGGTAAAGGGACCACCTTCTCGACCAATTATTCCTGTCCCCACCACTGATTTTCTGTTTGGATTCATTTGTTGGCATGACAAACACCTTTGACAAAAAGATTCAGCAATAGTTCTAAATTTGGTATTTAACCATGTTTCTCTGAAAAGTCTGACCATAGAATCTCTTCCTAGATGTGCTGGACCATGATATAATCTGGCCATATCAGCAATCAAACAATTTGGTAAGACTACTCTGCCATCTTTGTAAACCCACACTCCATCTTCTTCACGTGGTCTACAATCTGATCTTAACCATAAGTCTTTTTCATCATCTTCTGCTTCATTTTGTAAATCTCTAATCTCATGCCATGTTTCTACAACAGTTGTTAGCATTAATGAATTTGAATCAGTTTCTTTACTCCTCTCCCGATTGTATGAATAATTTTTCCTTGCGCAGTACTTTGCTGTTTCGTCTGCGAAGGCATTTCCCTTGGAAATATAATCAGTTCCTCTAGTGTGTGCTGCACATTTAACAATGGCAATTTCTTTTGGCAATTGTATTGCTTCAATTAATCTCCTTATGAAAACTGCATTTTTAATTGGTGATCCTGTTGATGTCATGTATCCTCTCTGTGACCAGAGTTGTCCATAATCATGCACAACTCCGTACCCATACTGACTATCAGTAATGATGGTAACTCTTATATCCTTTGATATTTCACATGCACGAATTAAAGCAATCAATTCAGCCACTTGTGCTGAACGAACTCCTTCAAGACATGATGCTTCTTCGACATCTACGACTGTACAAACTGAGTATGAAGCTTTCAAGACACCTCCTTCGGATCTTAAGGATGAGCCATCTACAAAGTAGACAAAATCCGATTCAGACAAAGGTCTGTCTTTGATGTCTTTTCTTGGTTTTGTGCAGAATTCCATGACATCTAAACATTCATGTTCTGTTTCAATGTCATCAACAATTTCAGAATCAGGCAGTAATGTAGAAGGATTCAGATTCAAACATCTTGAAATCGAAACATTATCTGCTCCCAGTATGATTTTCTCATACTTTGTCAATCTGCTACTTGTTAAATGTTGAGTCTTACCTCTTGTCAGTAATATTTCAACTGAATGAGGCACAAAAACTTTCACAGGAAATCCCATAATGATTCCTTCACTTTGTTCGAGGCTGATACTTGTAGCTGCAACTGCTTTCAAACAACCTGGTAATGCCTTTGCAATTGGATCAAGAACTGCAGAGAAATATGCAATAGGTTTCTTTAAATTTCCATGTCTCTGAATTAACACAGATAATGCACATCCTTCTCTCTCACTGCAATACAGTTCAAAATCTTTCTCATAATTTGGCATACCTAAAGCAGGAGCTTGGCATAAGCTCTTTTTCAGGTTCTCAAAAGATTCCATCTCAGCATCATTGAGAATAATTGGATCTTTTACATCTGACTTTGTCAGTCTTTGTAGTGGTTTTGCAATTACTGAAAATCCACTTATCCATTGTCGACAGTAACCTACCATTCCCAAGAACATTCTGACTTGTCTTTGTGTTCTTGGTGGTAACATTGCTTGAATCATTTTTATTCTCTCTATTGTTACTTGTCTTTTTCCCTTTGCAATTCTGTGACCAAGATATTTTACTTCTTGTTTGCAAAACTGTAGTTTTGCTGGGGACACTTTATGTCCTTCTTCTGCAAGGCGATTTAACAGAATTATTGTATCTGTTACACAATTTTCTCTTGTCTTTGCAGCTATTAACAAATCATCAATATACTGCACTAATGTAGACCTACCAGGTAAGTCTAGGTCTTCTAATGATCTTTTTAACAGTTCGTTAAAGATTGAAGGACTTTCTGTATAGCCCTGTGGGATTCTTGACCATCCGAGGGTCTTACCTTGGAATCTGAAAGCAAATATTTCATAACTGTCTGGATGTAAGGGAACAGTAAAGAATGCATTGCAAAGGTCTATGACTGTATACCATTCAGCATCATGTGGAATCTGAAATAGAATTACTGCTGGATTTGGAACCACAGGACAACATGGAACGACAATTTGATTAACCTTTCTCAAATCTTGTACTATTCTAAATGTTCCGTTAGACTTTTTAACTCCCATAATTGGTGAATTACAAGAGCTACTCTTCATTTCCTTTAATACACCTTGCTTAATTAATTTTTCAATTATAGGTGTAATACCTTCAATTGTTTCTGTTTTCATTTTATATTGTGGAGTGTTTGGAAATTCTATTCCCTGTTTCAATGTAATTTTCACTGGATCTACGTTTTTCATCAGACCCATCTCATTTCCACTAAAATCCCATATTTCAGATTTCACTGTTTCTTTGAGTTCTTCAGGTAGATCTTTTTCTTCAAATGCAGGAAACAATTTTGTTTCTTCTGCTTCTATCATCATCATTGTCATTCTGTATAAACCATCTTCCTCCATTGTTTGTAATTCAACTCCATCAGGAGAACAATATATTCTACAATTCATTTTACAAAGGATGTCTCTACCTAATAGATTTACTGGACTACTATTACAAACCACAAATCTGTGTTTATCTCTGTAGTTTCCAATTTCAACTGGTACTGGATCAGTTAAGTCAGTTTTAATTTGCTGATTACTTACTCCGACAACTTGGATGGTATCCCCAGAGAGAGGTAGGTTTTCAATTTCTACTGATCTAACAGTAGAACGGGTAGCACCAGTGTCCACTAGAAAAGTGATGTCTACATCATTAACTTTCCCGTTTACAAAAGGACCAGACTGGTCAACCTCAAGAGTGGCTCCAACAACACACTCTTCCTCCTCTCTCGGGCACCTTCAGTAACAATCATCAGAATCACTGTCTTGACTTTCTGCTAATAAAAATTGTTGTGAAGCATTTTGCATTTGAACCCTTTGCTGTTTTTGCTGTTTTTGTGGTTTTATTACCTGTTCACTTCCTTGAAATCCCACGTTTGGATTATATTTTTGAACTCCCCCACAATTCGGAAAAGGTGGTTGTGGCAATTGGTCTTGACGATTATTCACCTGTTGTTGTTGCTGTTGCTGTAACTGTCGTTGAATATTAAATTCGTTTAACCCCTGTTGCATCTGTAGCTGTCGCTGCAGGTCAACACCATTCTGCATCTGTGGATTCAATAAGGGATTCTTTAAGTTTTTAGGAGGATGAGGACACTCGTCCCTCCAATGTCCAATTTCGCCACAATTAAAACAAGGTAATCTTTGCTTCAGCTCCTCAATCTTTGGGCTAAATTTCTTTGGGAAATTATTACCTTTAAACTTTCCTTGTATCTGGTTTGTATTTCCAGTTTGAACAAAATTAGTGTTCTTATTTCCCATGCTGGCAATCTGTTGCTCAGCCACCTTTACCTGAGCCCACATGGCTTTCTCCTTCAGCTTTTTCTGTTTTACTTCTATTTCATCGCTACAATACTTTGCTTTTCTTAGAATATCATCTACAGATAGTGATTGCCATCCGACAATACTAGTTCTGATCATTTCTCCAATTTCAGGTTTTAGTCCATAAACAAATCTATAGACAAAATGACTCATGTCTTTTTCATCTAATTTTTCATAACCACTGTATTGTTTAAAGATTAACAGTAGTCTTTCATAAAAAGAATGAACTGATTCTTTTGTTTCCTGTTCTGTTCTTTCTATTTTAACCCAATCGACTTCTTTGGGTGGAATTTTGTTTTTCATCCAAACAATTACTTTCTCATAAAAATCCATTACAAGTGGATTAGGAGCACCTGTTTCTTTAATTCGCTCAGGTTCTGCTTTTGGCCAACTAATCGATATTTTGCATTCCGTCCAAAGATCAGATGGAACAACAATGTCAAAAAATCCATCTAAATCAATCCACAGAACTTTTGACACTTTGATAAATCTATCAACTTGCCTGTACCACTCAACTGGTTTTTCCCTCAATTTTGGAAAGTCATTTGTAAATAACAGAATGTCCTGTCTCGACCACGGGATATGAACATATCCTCCACCTGCAACTTCTCTCATTGGAAATTGTTTTGACAATTTATCCAATCTTTCATCTTCCTTCTTTTTCGTCCATTTTACTCTCCATTTATTCAGTTCTCCTAGCTTTTTGATATAGACAATCAAATCTTTAATGTGAACTATTCTTCCCATTGAGTTCAAACTCTCAATGTCGTTTTCTGAAAAGTCTAATCTGTAATGCTTTGCAAAATTCTTTTGTTTACTCACATCGATTTCAAGTTCTGCTGCTAGATCCTCTAATTGATCATATTTATTTTTCGTTTTCCACTGAATGCTTTTGCAAATGAACAGTAGTTCATCATCCCGATAGTAATTTAAACTATCTGGACCAATTGTTCCAATTATTAATTCTTCGATATTCGCTTTTAATTTGGCCACATCTAGTTTTGGTGTGGTTACCCTGACTTCAGGACTCCCTATATCTGATATAGCACCCATTGGTGTTTTTGGAGATAAATCCTCATTAAAGGTTAAATCAGGCATTCTTGATTTAGAAGTGTTTATTTCAGATAAATCTGAATAAAATTTTTCAGCAGCCTTTTGAATTTCTGTATTTAAAGGAATAGTTAATCCAGTTTTGCTTGTTTCCCTTTGGTCAAATACAGGCTGAACAGGACCAATTGTTACTGGAACTGTCACAGCTTCCATGCCTTTTGTCATTCTTTTTATTAGTTCTTCCTTTGATCTTATATATTCATTATAATCAACATCTTCAACATTTCTTGCCTCTCTTGTATAATCTTTTGGAGGTTCCCTTGCTCTTGGAGTCATTGAAAAATGTCTACCTTCATTTCGAGCATTCTCGAATTCTGGTCTTCTAGGAGTTTCATTGATTTCGCAATTATTTGGATAAAGTTTAGGAGCTTCACTAATTGGAGGTGCACTCGGTGAAGTTTCAGTAGAAACCACCGGAGTAGACCATGATCTAGGAGGTCTCAAAGGCTGATTAGGCTGATTCTTTCTAGCAGTTGTATATATTTCTTCCATAACTGCATCCTCAGATTCACTTTCCATAGATTTCCCTGTAGGAGTACCCATTACCATTTCATGAATTAAATACAATCCTTCACTCATGTTTCCCTGTCTCCACATTCTCAATCTATCTTCATGAGTTTCTCTTTTCCAAGATGGATTTTTAGAAGGTCTTTTAATTCCACTAGCTTCTCTTTGTAACTGATACATCTCGTCTTCCCACTCAACTAAAGCTTCAAATTGAGTTGGTCTCGGTTTTGGAACAAGAGCATTCATTTTCTCTCGTAAATTTCTTAAAACTCTTACATTAAATGAACCTTCATCAGGCCAAGTTAAAACACCGTCATTTTTAGTATAACGTTTCCAACTGTCGAACCATAAGACAGTATGATATCCATATTCACCTTCCATATACGCTGCAGGTGTTTTATACTTATGAAGTAGTTTACCACCTCGCGTTTCGATTTTCTTGTCAGGTGAAAATAAATTCTTACATTTCTGAAATAATGTTGACTTTTTCTCAACATGTTTAAAATGATAACTCATTTTTAAGAGTTAAATTTAATTCACAAAATCGTTCGTAAAATATTTCCGGGATGTTCCGCAAAACAACCAATCCGTGCGCGAAACACACCAACAAGCCAATGACAGTTGAGCTACGTCACTTTTCTGCTCAACCAATAAATTTGGAGATTTTCCGAAGGACCAATCAGCTTACAGGTCGTCAGAGACTCAAGAGCCAATCAGAATATAGCTTGTGACGTAGGTCACCCAATCCCAGCGCGGCTCTGTGACGTACACAGCAGCTGCGGTTTCTCGTTTCTCACTCCTGGCGCTTACCCCTCCTTCACAAAATCTTTTCACAGCGCCATTTTAAGAACACTTTTTAGAGTAAATTAATTCTTAACGATGACTATAAAGACAACATCTGTTCGTTTCACTATTTAGGATAGTTTACATACATTCAAGTATCCACACTTCGGAATAGACGGCGCTATTCACACTAAGGATAATATTCAATTGTCAGTAGAGTAACCTTACCCCACCCTTCTAACACGTATAATTATGAACTCGCTTTGCTCTGAACCCACCGCGAAGTGAAAGTTCTAAGAGTTCCACTTGAACATAAAATACAATTCAAACTCGCACTTTCACACTGAAATTTCCCTAATTTCAACCACACATGGAATCCGTACAGGACTCTCACCTGTTTATAGAAATCATGCACCGTTAGCAAAATAACGACGTTATCTGTACAGGACTCTCACCTGTTTATAGATATGAAACATGTACCCGTACAGGACTCTAACCTGTTTATAGATAATCATGCACCGACGCTAATTTACCCTTCACTCAAGCTCGGATATAACTAATACTTTTATCACAGTGAGTTTTATGGAAGGCGCTTTGTCCCTATTCTCATGCTGCTCTAATTTCTTAGAAAACCCTCACTATACAAGATTCAGACCTAGCCCTAAAACTGTGCTGCTCGGCGACAACACTATGGTATACGGCGATACCTCTTGTGATACTCGGCGATATCACTACAAACAGAACAGATGGCTTGCGTGACTAATTTCTCGCCACACAATCTATACCGGTATAGCTTATAGATAGCACGAAAAACGAACTCAACATGTGTTAAAACATCGATCCTATTTCCATACCATAACGTAACTCTTAGCAACCAACATATTACCTTGGTTACCCCTTAGCAACCATCAATTTCTGCTACCAGAGAATTGATCCAGCGGCCTATAGAAAATATATCATAAACTACACTACCCAACTTCATAACCTATAAACAAAATTCTATACTAAATGTGGACCCATTTATAAACCTGACATATTTTGGGCCTACTGAATCAGGTGGTCAAATTAAATCTATATACACATTATCTACAAACTATATACATTTTATACATCTGCGAAAGGAATGTTGTCATTAGAATAAAACTATACCATTTAAATGACCACCATTGGCGACGTGATCTAGCTAATAGTAACCTACACTTCTGAATAACCAAGACCAGCTTATTTGTCAAAAGTAAGATTTTATTTACTAAATTATGGTATATAAATTGATAGTTTTATAAATGAATTTTATTTGCAATAAAGCAAGCATGACTGTAAAGAAATATGAGAAAAATACAATTTAAGCAAGTGAATCAAAATTAAAATGAATATTTAAAGTTTAGCATTTCTAAAATCTAATTCCCTAACTGAGCTAAATAGATAGAAATTAAAGTAAAGTTCTTTGAGGATTCTTACGTGCTCCACGCAAAGTCCAACAGCACATCACCCTCATCGGAAAGTCAGAAAGCAGCAGCCAGCCCATCCCTAAGGGCATGACTTTTTATACCTTTCTACGCTAACTGAACTAAGCAAAGGAAAGTTTTCAGAAATCTTCGACGTCCCATTGGCTGAGAGTGACAAGTGACATGTCACCCAGTTTTCAAAAAGTTCCACTAAATCATATTTCATAGAGACCATTGTTCCTTCCACGTGAAGCCAGAAGCTTCCTCATATTGCAACAAATGTATTAAGTCATTCTCGCAGCGTCCATTGACTTTCATTATACTTCCGCGGATGCCAAGTTAAGGATTGACAAAATGTTCACTTTCGACCTTGGCCATGTCCGACAGAATGATGACAGCATTAGTTTTTGCTTTGTGAACGCAGCTTTTGACAAACGCTTTATTTCAGAATGGGCGTCTCGTGACTTTCTGCAGAAATACATGTCAGCTCTTTTCTGCGGCTCAATTGACTAGGCCCAAAAGCAGGCAACTTATGATTTCTAATATAAAACAAACACAAGAAAAGTATTAATGTAAGAAATAATGTAGATTCTGTATCCACCCCTTGGTTCACTAATTAATTAACCCACCCGATTAATCAAAATGTTACCTAGCCATTGCAAACAAATAAAGCAGCGTTTATATCTACCAGTCTCCGTTATTCCATGAGACTCATATGCACCTAGAATAGTAGAAATGACAACACACAGACAAGGAAAAGCAAAACAAGCACATGCTTATTTTAAGTTTGCAGCAGTTAGTAATGACAAAAACGAAAACAATAAATTATTTTATTATTTTTGCACGAACAAAAAGATGCAACATTTATGCACGTTTATGAGCACACATGTTAGTCCCCCCACGTGTAAAGTTTAATCTAAGTTGTATTAGCACGACATATCACAAATCATTAATATTTTTATTCATGTTATGGAAATGTGACTTTGCGAGTTTAAACAAAATTTTGTTTTCTATCTCGCTCCATCAGATGCACCTCATATGCGTCACATTGTAAATACCACACACCATGGCGCATCTTTTGCACCAGCGCTGCATCACAAAAGTGATGGAACAGCGGTGTAAAAGAGGCACAAGGGGGTTGTAAACCTGCCCCCAACACTTACAAAGTCACCCAGGCAGTTTCACCAGCAGTGCAAAAGGAAGCATAGACTTGTAACATATGTATGCACATATGTTACATTCAAGTGCTTTGGAAGTACTACGGTATACTATAAGTAAACACCTTATAGATTTATGCTGTATCACTTCCTTATAGTTCTGCACTTTCACTTTCAGCATACACTACTAATGTATTCATTCATTCATTTATGCACTACACATTCATTCAAACAAAGTTTACCACGCTATCATAGAAATATAGCTCTTGTTTTGACCAGTGAAGGTAGTTCTGAAAAGAACTGTTTTTTTTGTCTTTTTGGTTTTGTATTTTCTTTGTATTTTTTGAAAAAAAAATTTTAACGAAAAAAAAGAAACTGCAACCAAAATAGTGTCCAACAGGAACAAATCAACAAAAAAAAATTAATGACGTGAGCAACGGTGCTCCCGTTTCCTCCGGATAATCAAGTCAATTGACTGCTCCCCATAACAGAGAATCTCAATGCAAAATTTGCAATGGATGATTAGATCCGCAAACTCTGGTCGGATATCCGGGTGTGGACTGCTTGCTTCTGGTGGTGGTGCAGTAGAAGTGGTGGGAACAGCAGGTGGAGGGTTGTCCTGTAGCCTTTCAGAGCAAGCTCTCACATAATTACGAGGGTGGAGATTTTTTACATAGTGCACCATGCTTGCTGTTCCAAATGAATACTTTTTGCTGGGGTCGCCTCTGGAGAGTGTAGTGTCACAGATTTTACACGTGACTTTTGGGGCATTCACCTTTTTTTGTCCTTCAGGAAAGGTGAAAAATTTCCAAATGACGGACTGTTTCCTTTTTTCCTGAGGCTGCTCTGCAACAAATTCCTTCTCTGATGAGTGCTCTGAAGAGGATTCCACAAGTGCAGCCATATTGAAGTTGGTTTCTAAAATGACTAGAGCTCCACAGAAGAGATAGTTCTCCTGAGAAAGTCAAAGAAGAATGATCAAAATGGGTGGGGTCTTTCAACAGTTGGAATAGGAAGTGTTATGAACCAATTAAATATGTTCTTTTAAAGTTACATGGCTTTGCGTAAGCGTAGGGTGCGCTTACGGTGCGCGTACAGACGATGTACCGCCGCAATTTGCGTAATTGCTTTTAAAAGTAATATACGCTTATTAAAAGTAAAAAAATGTATTTTCATGATTATCCCAGATAATGTCTTCCCTTAATATTTACATTAAATACATGAATATATCTTTTTAAACAATTAGAAACTTTTGAGCATTACGCGTACGGGGTGGCGTACAAACGTACATGACGTCACGCGGAAGCGCCGATGCGCCGCCTAACGTCCAAACGTATTCGTAACGATTGCCCATACAAAGGATGGTGCGATCACCGTACATGTACCGTATGATTACCCCCAAAAAATATATAGAATTTAATTTTAATATATTGAAAAAAAATAAAAGTGATAAAAACATTTTTTTTATTTAGTTTTTTTATTATTTTACACTAAAAATATATAATGTAACTTAACAAATAAAATAACTAAAAATAATTATTATAAAAATGTAGGAAATTAGTATAAAAAGAAGGAAATATAATAATTAATTTATTTAAAAATTATCATTTACAAAACCTTTGAAATTCACTGAAAAAAACAAAGGTTTCAGCCACGTTATAGTTAAGAATTAGCATTTAAGAAACCTTGCAAATTCACTGAAAAAAACATAGTTTTCACACGTTAGAGTTAGCTGGACATTTCACTCATACAAAATCATTGAAATTCCCCCGTTAAAGTTAGTTCAGCTAACTATAACTCACGCGCCCGCAATGCACTGCTGATGATGTCACATATTACATCACTCATGACATGGTCAGTGACATCACTCATGACATCACTGATGACATCTCAAATGACATAACTGATGACATCATCCTTGGGAAAGAGTGGCAGACCTCCTCTCACTGTAATATAACCTTTGATACACACATTCAAAAATAGCAACTAAACTTTTCAAGAAAAATGGAGATACCAATACAAGTTTCAACAACCTATTCAGTAATTCCAACATCTACATACACATCCACTCATTCACCAACAGTTCTATTTAGTCACTTATACATGTAGTCACTCATCATATGTACTCATACACCTTTACATCCTGTTACACACTGACACTCATCTATAGAGTTACTCACACACATACTCACACATGCAAATAAACAATCAAGCATCCATTTACTTGCACATACAGCCATACACACACCACTACACTTCCGTCTACAGAAAAGTACACATACTCACTCTCTTAAACAATCACTTATAGAAACACATACTTATTTATACAGGAACTCTTCCAATCTCTCACTCTCACATATACTCACTTATATACATCAATACTCACATATACTAGTTTAAAACATATATAGTTACTCATAAAGACACTATTGAGACAGTCATTTACTCACTAACACACCCATACACACACTCATACCCATACAGTCCTGCACACATGCTGTCTTCAAAACACATACAAACAGTTAGTCAGTCATTCATGCATCTATGCACTAAGTAATACCCCCCACCAAAGCATACAGACACTCATACTGATACTCAAAAAACCAACTAATAACCCATATAGACACTCATGTAGCTACTCACCAACCCATGCTGCCACTTATACACAAAGTGAGACACTGATACAGATATTTAAATATTTAAACATTACTCACTAATACATGTATTCAGTAAGATACACTTAATAAGGCAGTTATACAATTAATTTTACAAAAACAACAATCCATTTAGACACTTATTTACCCATTTATTCTTCCATCGACCTTTAGATATACATATATAAAAAATATTTATTTTTCAGAAAGACACACAATCACTGGATGATGTCATCAGTGATGTCATTTGAGATGTCATGAGTGATGTCACTGACCATGTCTCGAGTGATGTAATATGTGATGTCATCAGCAGTGCATTGCGGGCGCGCGAGTTATAGTTAGCTGAACTAACTATAACGGGGGAATTTCAATGGTTTTGCATGAGTCAAATGTCCAGCTAACTATACCATGTATGAAACCTATGGTTTTTTTCAGTGAATTGTTAAGGTTTTTTAAATGCTAATTCCTAACTATAACGTGTGTGAAACCTATGGTTTTTTCAGTGAATTTGCAAGGTTTTTTAAATGCTAATTCCTAACTATAATGTGGCTGAAACCAATGTTTTTTTCAGTGAATATATATATACACAAAACTGGGGGGCACTCCAGTCAGCTCCTGTCTTGAAAGTTTCGGGGTGATTCCACAAGCGGGGGCTGAGAAAAAAGAGGGTGTCCCAAAACACGTTTTACCATGTTAATTTCCATAGGAAACTTTAGTCAAAGCTACAGCCCAAACTGCTGAACAGAATTAAACCAAATTTGGCAAAAAGGTAAACCTTGGTTTAGAAAGAGCCCTTTTTTAATGGTGTAAATCCGTTCAGTAGTTCCTGGGAAATTCAAAAAATAAAAAGTTTTGATATATGGGCAGAGCCTAACCCCCGAGCATAAGTTTGGATCTAATTGGCTGCCAACACTTTAAACAATGAAGTGTTGGCAGCGTTCTTGTGCTTCATGGGTGTTGGCCTTGGACCACTCCTCTGCAACACAGCTTTGTAGCGCTTACTGGAGGTACCTGGTGGGCTAGTTGGCCCCAGGGACCCTGAGGATTCAAGGGGAATCAATCCCCCAACTTAAGACCCAGCAAGGGAGAACGTTTGCACAGTAGTGACGGGAGGGGGTGGGCCTGATGTGACATGATGTGTACTCATATAATCACTCAAAACCCAAGCACTTATAAATTCACTATGCACTCTCCTTGCAGCACTCTCATCATCCAGTCATTCCCCATGCACTCATGAAATGACCCATGCACTAACACATGCACTGCAACAATCCCCTGAGCACTACTGATGCAGTCCAGCCATCTCCTTGTCACTACCCATGCACTCCTACAATCACCCAGCCACTTCCATGTACTTTTCCAGTCAGTACGCCAAAACCCAAGCACTTATAAATTCACCATGCACTCTCTTTGCAGTACTCTAATCATCCAGTCGCTACCCATGTAATCATGCAATGACCCATGCACTAACAGATGCACTGCTACAATCCCCTGAGCACTACTGATGCAGTCCAGCCATCCCCTTGTCACTACCTACGCAATTGCTCTGATCACCTAGCGAGGTCCATGTCCTTATCTAATCACTTCGACAAATCACAAACACTTATAAATTCACCATATACTCTCCTAGCAGTACTCTAATCATCCAGTCAGTACCCATGTACTAAGCAATGACCCAGGCTCTAACACATGCACTGCTACAATCCCCTGAGCACTACTGATGCAGGTAAGCCATCTCCTCATCACTACCCATGCACTCCTCCAATCACCCAGCCAGTTCCATGTCCTTATGCAATCAGTGCGCCAAAACACAAGTACTTATAAATTCACCTTGCACTCTCCTTGCAGTACTCTAATCATCCAGTCACTACCCATGTACTCATGCAATAACCTAGGCCCTAACACCTGCACTGCTACCATCACCTGATCACTATTGATGCAGTCCATCCATCTCCTTGTCACTACAATGTACTCCTCCAATCACCCAGCCAGTTCCAAGTCCTTAACTAATCACTGCGCCAAAACACAAGCACGTATAAATTCACCATGCACTCTTCTTGCAGTACTCTAATCAACCAATCAGGAGCCATATACTTATGCAATGACCTGGGCACTAACACATGTGTCAGGAATCATTAACCATGTCAGTGTTCCACAACATGTTAACATATGATTTGCTTAATTGTCATCCTGTTTAAACCTGTTTTGCCATGCACTTCAAAATACATGTAATGTGTGTAAAACACTATGCATTTATCCCTTATTATTTTTCATGTTGTGTGTTTATATTGTGCACGCGCTGGTTCAATACTCTTTCAGGAAACCAGCTGTCTCAGAATGCCTTCTGGCAGTGAGACACGTGCGTCTTCAAACTGTTGTTGACACGCGCTTGGTCAATGCCCTATGCTTGGCTATAAATAGACGCGCGTCCAGCACTCTGTGCTTGACTTTGTTTCTGCCAGCTTAGAGTCGGGCGGAAGGGATCCTGCATGGTCGAGAGGATTATGACTGTCAGGAGGAGGCTTTCTGCCCGACATCATAACAAGCCCCTAAGTGTGTATATGGCTGTGTCAGTGAGTGCATGAATGTGTCAGTGGTATATGGGTGAGGCAGTAGAAGCTAGTGTTGGAGTAAATGTGTGACTGTATGTGTGAGTGAAGGACTGTAATAGTGGCTGTATGGGTGAGTGTGTGCTTGTGCCAATGACTGTATAGGTTAGTGAGTATGTGTTAATGTCTATATGAATAAGTGAGTGGGTGTGTGTATAACTATATAGGTGAGTAAATGGTATTGTGATTGAATCTCTAGATTAGTGAGTAGGTGTGTGAGTAGCTCTATGAGTGACTGATAATATGTGCGTAGCTGTATGGGTGTATGAGTAGATATATCAGTGCCTGTATTAGTGAGTGAGTAGGTATATGAGTGGCTGTTTGGGTGACTGAGTAGATGTGTGTGTAGACCTATGAATCAGTGAGTGGGTCTGTAAGTACTGGTATGGGTGTGTCAAAGGTTTTGAGAATGGTAGTGTGGAAGTTGGAGCGGGTGAATGAAAGGTTATATGAGGTGTGAGTGGGTACATCAGAGATTCTGTGGGTGATGTCATCAGTGATGTCAGCAGTGATATCATTTGAGATGTCATCGGTGATGTCTCTGACCATGTCACGAGTGATGTAATATGTGAGGTCATAAGCAGTGCATTGCGGGGGGTGCAGGTTATAGTTAGCTCAGCTAACTATGACTGCTGAATTTCTCTGGTTTTGTACGAGTGAAACTGGAGCCTAACTACACCATTTCTGTATCCATTGGTTTTTCAGTGAATTTCTAAGTTAAAAGAAAAATTCTTTTGACTAACTAAAATGTCCCTGTCACCTTTGGTTTCTTTCGGTGAATTTCTAAGGTTTTTTAAAGGCTAATTTCTAACTATAACATCCCTGTAAGCTTTGGTTTTTAGAGTGAATTCCTTTTTTAATGTATTTTTACTGCCATTTTTTACTACAGAGAAAATAAGTATATAAAAAGAAAAACCCAATCCCCCCAACTCAATGCATTATTTTACAGGAGAAATTCAACTATATATAAATATGCTTGTAACAAAATATTTGCTTGTTAAACTGAATAGTTTCAAACATTATAGCAATTCATTATGGTGGCAAAATAATTCATAACATAAAAAGCCCCACATATATCTTAAAGTGATAAGTGTCTTAGAGTATAGCAATAATTCATCCAAATACAAACAAATCATACCACAAGGATGAGCCCCCCCTTAGCCCTAAAGGGACAAGTGCATTTACATGCGAGGGACACCCCACATTTTCTTCACTTGGCCAATTGATTAACGCACTTAGTCAGAAAGTCCCAGATTCTCTGTCTCTTTTTCCTAGTTGAAAGGCTCTTTCTTGTTGCACACTGATAATACAATAACACACGAGAGATACCAAGGGTCTTGTGAAAATTACATTGTGGTCGGTACCTATTTGTGGTATACAAACTCAAAGAATACCAAGAGGTTATCCAAGAGGTGACATAGGAGAGAGAAATGAAAGATCAAAACAAAAGAAAGAATACCCATCAGCCCACCCATTGGCGGAACTTCATCATCTGTTTTTTTTTTTAGAAAGATGGTATCCGCTAGACACCTCCTCAGAGAGTTTCTTGAGGATTGCTAGTGTCGGATCATCTGATAAGACCATCAACCAGAAGATGAGATTTTTTAGGCTGAAGGGGCAAGTTGCAGTGCTCAAATATAGTGGTGATATAAAAATGCCTGTTTTGATGTCTTAAGAAAGATTTAATAGGTGCGACCATCAAGACGGCATGTTTAAAAACAGAGTGAAAATAGTATGTAAAAAATTACTATTCATCAAAGATTTTAGTTGGTCGACATGTTTCAGCCCCCACGGGCTTTCATCAGGACCTATGATGTACACTACTGCAACACTTACCAGAAGACGTGATAATCAGTGTAGATTATGTAGACCTACCAGTTGTGGAGTAGTCTCATATCTTAATTTCAAAACCTCTCCTATGAAAAAGGAAACACAAAAGATATACACAAAACAGAGCAAGTGTCAAAATTGAAGAAACGCATCTGATGTGTTATGCTGGATGTATCCACATTTGTATAATCCACTCACCCATCAATGTAGGGGGGAACGACCTCACCTCGCCTGGCACTCGCTCAAGACATCAAAACAGGCATTTTTATATCACCACTATATTTGTTTATTCTCTTCACACTTTCTGAGCACTGCAACTTGCCCCTTCAGCCTAAAAAATCTCATCTTCTGGTTGATGGTCTTATCAGATGATCCGACACTAGCAATCCTCAAGAAACTCTCTGAGGAGGTGTCTAGCGGATGCCATCTTTCTAAAAAAAAAAACAGATGATGAAGTTCCGCCAATGGGTGGGCTGATGGGTATTCTTTCTTTTGTTTTGATCTTTCATTTCTCTCTCCTATGTCACCTCTTGGATAACCTCTTGGTATTCTTTGAGTTTGTATACCACAAATAGGTACCGACCACAATGTATTTTCACAAGACCCTTGGTATCTCTCGTGTGTTATTGTATTGTTTAGTTGGGGGACAAGATACAAGCAGGTCTATAAATACTAATTCCCCTGGGACCCTTTCTCATATTTTGGTTTCTGGCACACTGATAATAGCCTGACCAGATATTGCAGAAAGGAGGGAGGGTTAGCATCGAGCCAGGCTGAGGTGACACATAACCTAAAAATAGCCATAGTGATACAAAGCAAAGCCCCTCTTTCATCTGTTCCTACACTTTCTTGTACTCCTAGTAATATTAAAGGGGGGTTAAAGTAACATTCAGGGGCAGTTTATTTATGAAAGAATAGTTAATTTCTGCAATCACAGGAGAGAGAGAGAGAGAGAGAGAGAGAGACACAGGTAGCGAATACTAAGCATGGGGGTAAAATCCATTCCGCTCGTGGAATTTGCGAATTTTTTACAAATTTGCGTTCCGCGAATCACGCAAATTTGTCAAAAAATTCGCAATTCGCAAGTTTGCGGATTTTTTTGCTTGGTTGCAAGACTTTTTGTCCACGACCACACAAAAACAGACGTGAACACGCAATTGCACAAAGCGAGCATGCAACTAGCCCCTGTACGACCGCATGGGTAACATCGCGGTAGAGAGCACTGAAAAAATTCCGCAAACACGCAAAAAGCCCCACGAACATGCAAAAAACAAATTTGCAAATTCGTGGATTGTGCAAGCCGCGAATTCGCTTTTGCGCGAATTCGCGTACCTCGAATTTGCAAATTTTGCCCATACTTAGCAAATACATGAACCATGTCTGGCCCATACAGAGTGAAATAAGGACTGCGAGTTTATTTGCTTTCCCCGACTTAACAATCATGTACAGAGTATAGTATAAAAAGAAGCAGGTCTTGTAAAACTGGGCTTGTAAATTTGCAGACGTTAAAATGGATTGTGTCAATGAGAAGTCTTGGTTCGATGCTGAGTCCAATATACATAATTTCACTTGCTACTTTGCAGAATATTTTTCTAGATCAACTTTCATTAAATTATTCAGAAGATTGTATATTGTACCGATTCAGGGATGTTTCAGATCTGTCAGTTTCTATATAAGTTACATTTTTAAAAAACCTGTCAGCCCATCCCATTTGCGGTGTAAGAAATTCCTGATTTGGAGGTACTTAAAAAAAAATTCTTACGAGCAATTTGAAGGGAGAGGGAGTATCCGGCATGTCCACTGGAGCAATCCTGCAGAAGAGCAGCACAGTGCTGTAGAGTGGTCGCCCAGTACTATAACTTAAGGTTAGAAAAAGCCAAGCCCCTATCTTTTGGAATTGACACAAATGTTATGGATCTTTTGGGTCTTGAGTAAGCATACTGAAATTGAGAAGAAAGACCATCAAATTTCTTCAACCACTGATTAGAAAATTCTAAAGGTATGGCTCAAATTAGGTACAGAATTTTAGGGAAATATATCATCTTAACTGCATTACATCTACCCACCAAGGATAGATGTAAGTTTTTTAGCGTACCAAGGACTTTTTTCAGTCTTATCAGCCAGAGGAGCAACATTTTCTTTAATGATTTCATCCGTTTTAGCGGTTAAGATAACTCCCAAGTACACCACGTTTTTCACAGCTCTATAATCCACCAAGGGTATCTTCATGTTGATAATGATGTGTATTATCTTTATTTAAGGAGTTCTCCGAGATATCCCCAAACTTTTGAGCCTCTTCTTCAACTACCTTAATAGACCTATCCGTATTAAGAGTGACAAGAGCAATGTCGTCGGCATAGGCCAAGATGTTAGTAACGCAACCTTGCATATGAATCGGGAGAATAGTTTTTTTACTTTCCAGTCTCCTTATTATCAATATACATCACAAATAGCAATAGGGAGAATGGACAGCCTTGCCGTGCCCCTCTCAAGAGCTAACATTTTTCTGTAATTTCCCCGTTTATGGATACGCTAGCTGCAGGCTCAACAGTAAGTGCTTTTGCTGCTCAGGTGAAGCCTAATTATATTTCCATTCTCTGCATGATATCCCGGAGATAGTGCCAGGAAACCTTATTAAATGTGTTTTCAGCATCAAGTAGGATCACAGCCATAGTGTCTCCTGTCACTTGCGCATCGTCAAACAGAGTAATAACTCTAAAGTGATGTGTTGTGTTTCTACCAGGAATACATTTGTGCTGCCATTTTGAAACTATTTTGTGAATCACTTGTGACAAATGTATAGCTAAAAATTTTGAGCGCATTTTTGAATCCTCATGTTTAGAGTGATTGGTGATAAGAGACAATCTCTTCAATAGGATTGTTCTTTTTAGGGAAAAAGATCATTTTAGCCAAAGACCATAAGCTAGGAGGAGCTACTCCTATGAATGTTTGCTCTAACAGAGTTGTAATTAAATCCTTGAGTTGACCAGAGAATATTTTGGCTACGTTTGAGTCTTTCACTGATAAGAAAAATTTAGGTTTCATAAGAATCTTTCCAATATGTACCATCACATTTCCCCACAGAGAATGGGTAAAAACCATGGATATATCAGCCCCCGTTCCCAGTGAGTCGGTATTGATAGTAGATGAATTGCCAAACACCCCAGGCTTTAAGCATTCAATGCAAGGTATAGTGACAGGTATATGTGAAAAGAGTGCAGTAACAAAGCATCTGGGATACTGGTAAAAACAGGACACTAGACTTTTGGAAAACATGGAACGCAGTGTCACTTGAAACGCTGCTGCAAAAAGTTCTTACCAAGTTCAACAAAGATTGGAGTGATATTGTTTGTATTTGCAGTCATTCGGCTACGTATATAAAAAAGTTGTGTGATGATCTGTCACAATCAATACCTGAACTGTAGTGCGTCCCTGTAAGAGATCCTTGCTACTTGTTAGATGGCAATCTGAAAGCATCTTTACAATCTTTCAGAGTGAATGAAGAATGCTGTTGACTTTTTAGTCCATTCTGGTGCACTGTTTTGTTATGCGTGGGAACTAAAACACAAATATTTCTCATTTGTGCTTTTTGTGGCATCAACAAACTCGAGGATGACATCATACAACGTATGCAGCAGGAAGATTGGAAACAAGTATTAGAGAACATCAATAAGAACCTGGATATCCATGCTAGAGAAGTACACGAACGTAAGACCCGCAAGTTCCGCCGGGATACAATTGATTATAAACTTGACAAAGTTTATACATGGGCAGAGGCATATGCACAGAAAAGGGTGTTTAAAAAACCATGGGCCACGTCATCGGAGGAAACCATAGTCACAATCAAGATCTTTCATTACAAAGACCAAGTGTAAACACTGCCCCCCCACAACCCAGTGCACTAACTGAAGAGACAGCCACCACATCAATTGTTAAACCACCTTTTTTAGTGGAAGGCCCAGGCTCCAAGACACCTCCAGACAAAAACACGACAAAGCAAAACGATGTGCCAGGCGGGGAAAAGTTAAAAAAAAACTACAGAATCTGGCAGACCGCAGAGGAACCCAAGGAAATGAAATCCTTGGTGATAAACATCTCAAAGAGGTCCTTGAGTATTGAGAAGGAACAGATTTTGAATAAAGGAATTTCCTTTGTTCCTACATACACATCACATATTTTAGAAACTGAAGTAGCTCTTTTTAAATTTATGCCGAAACTCCGACTCAGATGGTTTTTTCTGTCAACATTATACCAGATGGACAAACACAAATACCACATAAATTCAAACTAAAGAGCAAATTCATCTCCCCCATTTCACACAAAACATTGGACACATTTGAAACATTGGTAAAAAAAGATCTGGAATGCAGGCGATACGGCCCGGCACAACATCCCAATCTCACCATGAAAGAACGACCCATTTTAAATAAACTCCAACAAGAGAAATCGATTACATTTCAACGAGCGGATAAGGGTGGGGCTCTGGTAGTCTTAGACACTGAGTTCTACAATAATAGTGTTAATCTACACGTACAAGTTGAGGACACTTATATACCCATGGGACATGATCCCACAAAGGAATTACTAGCCACCCTTGGTGAGATACTGCAGAAAGGAGTTGAAGCAGGTGTAATCGTTGAAAGTACTAACAAATTTCTGATGAACCTAACACCTAAGTTTCCTGAAATGTACATGTTACCAAAGGTACAGAAGAACAGAACATCTCCACCTTTTTGTCCCATCGTGGCAGGATGTGGATTGATCCACAACCATGGGCTACTATCTGGACTTTCATCTTCAACCGTTAGTTCAAACATCGGTGACCTATGGTAAAGATTCTACAGATTGTCTACTGAAGTTGGAGTCAATGAAACATCTATTTCAAGAAGAAATCCTACTCTGCACCACTGACGTGGTAGCACTATATACCTCTATAGCACACAATGAAGGGCTAGAAGCGGTAGAATGGCGGTTGCTTCAATCAGACATTGAAAAAGATAAGAGTATTTTTCTTCCTGAGTTACTGCATTTTGCGCTGTACCATAGCTATTTCACTTGGCAAGGAGACTTTTATATTCAACAAACTGGTACCTCCATGGGATTTCCTGGAGCTCCTTCCTACGCAAAATACATTTATGTCATACTTTGAAGAACAATTCATATTAAAAAACCCACGTTGGCAAGAGAATGCAGCCTTATTTATACGATACATTGATGACATACTAGTAGTTTGGAAATGATCAAGAATGCTACTTGAAGAAAGTATAAGAGAACTGAACAACTGCATCCCTAGGATCAAATACACCTTTGAAATAGACACCAAAAGCATTAACCTTCTGGACATCGAGATTAAAAAAAAAACCTTGGGTTTAGAGACACTGGTATATAAGAAACCCACTGATGTTAACAATGCTTTGCTTTTCTCCAGCGCCCATCCGCATACCCTCAAAAAACACCTTCCTATCTCCCAAATCATGCGGATCAAAAGAATAACCTCGGATGCGGATACTTGCCAAGAATTGATTAAACGTCAAATCATCAGTTATAAGGAAAGAGGATATCCAGATACCATGCTAAAGGAGGCCGAACAGATAGTCTCACTTAAACAACGTGAAGAGCTCTTGAAACAAAAAAGCTAAATACCTATGAAGAGAGAAGTATTCGTCTTAAAACATTCGGTACAAGCACCCAAAATCAAATCGATCATAAGAAATCGATGGGAACTTATTGAATATGAACCAGACTTCAAGGAAATCTTCCATGGGACACCACTTTTTGCACATACAATACCAAAGAATCTAGTTCCTTGACTGGTCACGTTGATTTAAAAGGTCACACCCATAAAAGACGAATCACGTGACTTACACTCCCCCTGAGAATTGTGGCAGCAGAAACGTTAACCGGCGGTCCCGGTGAGTGATCTTTTCAGGAAGCTTGTTTGTCTGGGGCTTCAACGCATTCCTTCACGCTATGTCGTTTTTTGCAGAACGAGCGTATTGTCAAGACTACGGTCCACACTTGTACCTCACGTTCCCTCGGGTAAGACTCACTGGCACTTATGGTGTTCACTTGGACGTTTTATGCACATTTTAACGTGAGGAAGCAGGACACATATATTTACACATACACATATTATTTCAGGAACTAGTTTTATCGTCATTTTGAAATCGTAACTAAAGCCATTGGGGACAGGATACTGTTGCTGTCTTTTGGTAGGAACATCCCCGTTAGGGCCAAACCGTACTATTCCACGACATTGTCGGTCTAGTATTAACTCTGTTTTCTACTTTTTAGTGTGCTCTTTGCACATATATCTCAACCTGACCTTGAAGTCAGTGACGAACCCACTCGGGGAGGTTAGTTTCTTTTGCTCATAAAACACAAGCACACTGGGCTCCACATGTTGAAGATAGTTTACCCAATAACCACCTTTACTTTCCCTCGAGCACATCTCTCCATGTTTGATCGATGGTGGCGTTTCATGTCTATCCTTTTTTCATCTTGATAGTGCAAATCCCCAGCTCATAACATGGGCATGTAGCTTAAACAATGTTTTATGATATGCACTCGAAATTGTGACACTGATGTTGTTTTGTGTTGTATTGTAGTTCCAGATTGAAAACCCTGAAGAAAACTTCTATTGCTTTGGCATTTAGCAGCTTTGTTATGTTTGAGTAACATGCATTTGATGTGATTATGACATCTCTTTGTGTACCTTTCTGATTGATGGATAATTTGTCTCTGGATTGACAGACAGATCCAAAATGTCTTTTTTACAAATTTAGATGTTTGAAGAATGAATAGTTTGAAAGACGAAATTTGAAGTGTCTTTTTTTCTTTTCTAAAATTGTTGAAAAACTGTAAAGAAGTGAGAATACACATGATTACATTGTGAAGGCCCTCTGCCTACAGCTGTGCTACATAAAGCCTTGGGTTGTCCTTAGGCTCTTTTTCTACTGTTCATAACTTTGAGGGTTTAGGGTCCCTCTCCCTCATTACTTGTATGCAAGCTAAAACTCAGTCATTCAAACCTTACTTGATAAATAACCCTATCATCACTCGCACTAGTCAGGTATGCAGACCCACCCTCTATTAAGGCATCAAAGAAAGAGTCATCCCAACTGTGTCACTTAGCAAGTGGTTCTCAGTCCTAGAGGCCATGAATGCCATATTATCCATGTGGCAACCATTTACAGAACTTTTGCTGAGTGATGATGCAAACCGCAAGAAATGTGAGGATCTTTGGTCACATACTGATGGTGTTTTAATAAAAATGTACACTCCACTGCAGTCTTAGATTTGTACAGGAAAACATGACTGCTGTAGTAGACATAATAAAAAAAATGAAAGTCTGAAAACACCCTTGTCTGCCAAGTGTTCAGCATTATTTGTGTAGATGTAAAACATCTCCTTGAGAGTAAGCTGGGTGACACTTTTAGTGACTTTGACACTGCAATATGTTCCATGTTAGAGTTCTTGCCAATTGGTAAGCAAAGAAATGTTGAGAAGCAATTTAGGAACGTTTATTTTACAATGTATGAGAAATAACCCTTCACCAACCGTGGCATTTGAAGTCAATGAAGCCTCACGGTAATACTCTGCACATGTTATAGATCCCTTCCATAAAGGGAAGTTTTCCCTGGAGTTTAAAAAGTGCTGCCTTATTTTTGACCGCTTCAATAACTACGAGGGCATATGCGCCCAGTTCAATGAATATGTTGCACAACTTGCCACAGAGAAACACAATCTTCAGGTGCACTAGTATTGGCATGGAAAGCTAGTGGGGGGGGGGTGCTGCTACAGCTACAGATCGAAGAGCCATGTCTTGAGGAGTCTTCCGAAGGCCAGTAGGTCTTGGGTCTGCCGTAGGTTGGTGGGGAGGGTGTTCCAGGTCTTGGCTGCGAGGTGGGAGGAGGATGCATTTGGACCTCAAGTACACTGTACATACACTGTCTATATACCATGACTATGAGTGTAGAAAGCAAGCAATAATAAAAGCAAAAAGTTCCATAAACACTGGACAAACACTGTTTCTGTTGTTTTTAATGGCGCAAAAATGTGTGACAACTGATAACCACTGTTTTTTAAGGTATTGAAATCACTGGAAACCCTCCCCACCAAAATTAGAAACTGAAAACAGGAAAGTCTAATTCTGTGGTTTGATGTCTTCGTCTTATTGCTAGATGACGCCCTATGTTTTCACTGCATTCATATGCTTTTTCCATGTTTGCAGCTAATTTAACTGCAGATTTTTTCGCAAATATTTATCCTATCTCTGCCTTGTCTGTCACCACCTCCATTTGGGCCTCCTCCACCTCTGTCTCCTACTGCACAGCTGCTACTAACTTCTGTTCTGCCCAGGCCAGGTTATTCTGATGGTCCTTCAAAATGTGTTTTTCATTTTTTCCCGGCTTCAGAGAAAACTGTATGGTTACCCCCTGGATACAAGCCTTCAGGGTGTCCTTCACAGCTCCTGTTGATGCACTACCAACATTCCTTCTCAAAAACTCAGGGATACACTCCTTCATATGTTTACAATTTTCATCATTGTGTAACAGCTAACCCTGGGTGGAGTTTGCGTTGCACTACGCGCAACTCCGTGAAGTGCAAAATTAACCTCTGCAGCACTACGTGGAGCTCCGCAAGCTGCGGAGGACAATAGACAAATGCCATTTGCAGTGATTGCACTGTGCTGGATGCTTGTCTGCACTGTGCAATCATTGTGAACGGCACCATGCACAGTGGAAGTGTTCCCTGCTTTCCTTTTTTGCAGCTTGAGTAGATTTCGACTTGAGCGGCAGCTTTCTCAATGTGAACTGGCCGTTTCTCAGCGTGAACTGTCGGAAGCATACGCGATCACTCACAATGAGAAACCTGACCTCCTGCATTGAGAAATCATACTGGGATGTTGATTTTCCACACTCACGCTGGCAAACTTGATGTTGACGATTGCGAACGAGGAAAAATCTTGCTGGAAGGTTGACTTTCCTCGCTCGCGGTCACCGACTTGATGTTGACGAGCATGAGCAAGGAAAAAAACTCTGCTCTGTGTTTTCGGAACTCCGTGAGCTCTGCGTCACACAGAGTGCAGAAAACTCTGCAAACTCCACAAACAGAGCAGAGTTCACCATCGAGGGTTAGGAACAGCACCCTTTGAGGCTGCAGGGAGAAGCCTTTTTTGTAAGCCCCTCCCACCGAATCTCAAATGTTAAAGGATTCTGATCAGATAAAAACCAGGGGTAATGCTTAATCCAACCATCGTGTATTACGAAAGAGGATGCAAAAAATAATCCAGTTGGACATGAGAAGGTTTGCCCACTAATAATAACTTTTTGTCTTGGTGGGTTTTGTAGAAAAACTTCAGCGCCAGCTTTATGAAATGGTGCAAACAATTGCCACAAGCACCATATAAGCTCAGCGGCTGCATGTGCATATTCAGGTTTGAGAAAAAAGACACCCCATCATTCACTTTTCCAGCATTCGCGCGAGCTTGGTCATAGATAAACTAACTAAGCAAATTGTTCCCAAAATGCACTAACTTTGATCTGGGCCTCTCAGCTTCATTCAGCGGTTATTTTTTCATCATTTGTGGGAAACGATGAGCGCGTTGAATTTCCAAGTACCAGTCCCATTTAATCTGATCAGAGAACGCACCTTTTAAGAGGTTCACTATAAATAATCCAGCATTGCACCCTACCACCCCTTCTGGAATCCCCAGGTATCGTAGATTGTTCCTCCGTTGTCTATTCTCTTTGCCTTCCTGCTTCCACATGGCATCGGACATGAATGCCCTTGGGATGTGCTTGGAGTTTTCAGTGAGCTAACCTCAGTCTCAAGGCTCTCCGTCTGACCCTCCACCATTGTTAATTGATCTGCAATATCTACACATGTTTTATTAAGATTCCAATCTACTCAGCATATTTTTTTAAGCTACTCTCACTCAACTGCATTCATTCCAGGGGTTTCCTCCCATAGTTGTTTTATAGAGTAAAAAATAGTAGCAAGGTCAGGTTTCCAAGGGTCAACACCAGGTCCGAGACCCGGAGTGCTTGCTCCTACCTGGTCATGCTCTTTTATAATTTCATCTCTTTTGGGAGAAGCAAGCTTTGTGGCAGAGTAGTCCCATTTTAATTGTCAACTATTCCCCCACCTGGTCTCGAGGTGGTGTTGGTCCAGGTTTTGGTTAAGAATGCTACGTGCGGGGTGGTGCTGTCGAGGAGGTCCCAGATTTCTGTGGCATGTTTGTGGAGGGATCGGACATTGAGAAGGATGCATTCCAGGGTCTTTGGTTCGGTTGTGTTCTCGCGGGTGGGTTGCGCTGGGTCTGTGGTCTTGGTGGTGCTGCAGGTGTCCGTGGTTGTCTGCTATTGATGCTCGCTTCCAGTTGTTGTTGGGGCCTGGATTGAGAGTGTGGAGTGTCGCTGGGTCGTAGCACTGGACAGCTGGGAGGCAGGAGCTGGGAGGGGAGCTGGATTGGGCCGGTTGCTCTGGTCGTGCTGGGGGGAGGGACTGCGGGGGCAGCAGAGGCAGGGAAAAGGGGCTGAAAAAGGCAAAAGGAAAAAGGCAATAAGAGAGAGAAAAGTGCAACTAAGGCAGCTAAAGTGCAAGAAAGAGTGGAGGAAAGACCCAGAGGACACATAAGGAGAGTGAAAGGGGGAGATTGAGCTGAGGGTAAAAAATGAGTGAAAAACTGAGGAAAAAGACAGAACGAGATTGAAGGGGGGACCTAGAAATGAGGGGTACATGACAGAAAATGGAGGAAAGACCCACAAGGAGAGTGAAGGGGGGAGATAGAAGTAAGGTGTTTTCCCTTTGTTCCTCTTGTTTTGAAACTACAACTCTTGCTGCAACCGTAGTTCGCTTCTATTGACACACGATCCTTTATCACACAAACTTCACATTCCACTTCCCATGAGATAAAAGCGGTTTGAAAGCGGCGAATGTGAGTACATTTGAGTTAGGTCTTTTGAGAGTTCTTTTGTACATAGATTTGTATATAGAAGAGTTAACTGACATCTGACACTAAGTTGGGTTGTTCTTTTGTTTGTTTCAGAGCCCATACTTAAAGAAATTGAGCACCTTTGAGGTAGGACTAGGTTCCGTTTTCTTTGACCTAGAAGTGATACAGGGAGGTCTTCTACCAGACTGACTCATGCCTGTCTTTCCATTTACAGCTATGTGGTCCTGACGAGAATTCCCTTGAAGAAAGGGTTTTCGAAACGCGTAGACCTTTCTCACACAGCATTAGGAGTGTTGTTTTATACTATATGTTGCATTCAGATATTACTGTGGTCTCTATAACAAGAGCTCCTTCAACATGTGTATGTAAGGATGCCACAAATAGCATCTAAATTAATCATTGGGTGATCGGCTGCCTCATAAATCATCTTTATTAGAATTGATACAGTACGCAGCTAATTGTTGAATATCACAATCTGAGTCAGACATGATATTCTGTGCACTCAGCAACATTTCGTATTTTGATCAGAGCAGAATTTTATTTCTTCTGTCCGTCCATCTGTGCTGTTTGAAAGAGAGTCATTAGCCATGCCTGGAATCCATATCCTTGATCACCTTAAATGAGAATTAATCAATACCATTTTTTGATTTGCTGTCACTTTTACATCCCTGGCCTTGTTTTATATATATGTATGCTAATTACTTCACATTTTTTTTCAGTTTCAAATGCTGATATTTTTTGCACCATGTTGACCATTTGTTTACAGCTGAATTCTCTACATAAATGGTTAATTGCATATATTGTACAGAGTTTAAGACATATAACTCATCAACACAATAATATTAATGTTTATACAGCAGTTTAGTATTGCAAGTAAGTTAGAGTTGCTATATGGAAATGGAATTCAATATGTATGCAATCTTGACAATTGTTTAACAAATATATTGTGTTGATTAAAAAGATTTATGTAGGCTCAGTGACTGCCACATTATGACTCACACATACAATTAGCCTTTCTTCACCTGAGAAATTATTGCTTGTGTACCTAACAGTTTTGCAGCCTGACACCTGTAAAAGTAACTTTAGATTGGTAGTTGCTTAACAATTTTTGCATTTACTTGGACATATTTCTGGGGATTCATCATACATCAGCTACAACTTTATGTTTGGTAGGTTGTACCGATAAACTATGAATGAAACATGGGTATAGCAATATAGCCCTTCTTCTGATGAAGCCAATTGATGATGAATTAAGAAAGATTGATCTTCAGACATATCCACAACACTTTTTGTATTTACATGTAAATATATATACGATGTTTCCTTGTTTGAGAAAATGTGCTTCAGTGTCTTGCTATTTGCACAGTTTATTTAACATGAGATGGCTCCCAGTGTAATGGCAACTACACTGCGATACCTTACCTTGGTGTTTCTGAACATAGAATATTGGCTAGTGTCTCACATCTTGATTAGCCCATACAATAATTGTGTCAATATTGCTTTGCGAAACAGAGAAGCAGCAAATGTAGTTGACTTGAGAGAAAATGTTTGTTATCTATCACATTACAGAAGGATGTAAATGTGGTTTATTAACTACTTTTAATGTTGTGATACTTGCAGGTTTGCTGCCTTTTGCTATTTTTGTATCAAAATATGTACCTATAGTCCACAATTTCTTCCTGAATTGATACAATATGTTAAGTGCATGATAAGACGTGGACTGTTGATATGCACTTTTTTTCTGTTCTGGTAGTACTCTCATCAACCTACATATACTGCCACGTGTAACACACATGCTTAAGATAACACATTTTCTTAGACACCTTTGAGTTTATTTTGAACATTTCTAAAGTTACTGACTTGCCACAACATTGCAAATACTCACATTGACTTCATTTATATGGTGTGTTCATTGTTCTTAGATTTCAATCATTCTTTGTCCAAAATATTTGTGAGTTAATGTTTATGACATTGCAAATATTGTTATTCTGTCCTCTCACACAGTGTGACATGACACAGTACTTCTCACTATGGGTATTTTTCAATTTTCTTTGTGTAAGCTGTTAAGTCATCCTACAGTGGATCTTCAGTGGCTATATGTTTGAGTGAAATGCTACCATTCTGTGTACATGACAGGAAATCCAAACACAAACATAGAGATGTCTATTAATTCATAATTTTGAATTGTGATTGATAATGATTTATTGATTAATGTGTAACTGTCTCAAAATATGTATGCATCATGGGCGCTTCCAGGACAATTCACAAGGACGTTGGTAAAAAGTCCATAATGATCCACTATTGCCGGGACATTCAAAGAGTAATAGTGGTTGCTGTATCTAAAAAGGTGCACAGTGGCTGCAGGATGGACAATTTGCACATGTGTGCAATCAATAGCACCAAGCACTTCAGGGAATCTAGCAATTGTGTAGAACCCTTGCTTAGTAGCTAATTGTTGTTTACCGGTTTTTAGAAGAGAAGTTATTGGATGTAGGTTTTATGATGACATCCAACACAGATGGGAGGTATGCTGAAAATGCTGCCTGATAAATGCCAGTTAATCTTGCTGATGTGCTTTGAAAAGATCCAGAGGTCTGCATGTGTAGATCTGACATCAATTTGATGTGTTTTGAGATGGCATTGGTACTTGAACTTGATGGCTGAAGACTCAGCGATATCTTCTCCAGCAATTCCATGATACTCTCCCTCTTCATTCCTCCTGAAGGTCAATAAGGGATTCACATTAATGGATATACATTGACAAAATACACACTTCCTATTTTGCTGCCTAAGTTCTTGTCTCCTACTTACTCCCAATTGCAATATCACTACCTCCATGGCATAGTTGAGCTTGCCAAAGTGTACTGTGATGGTGAAGTTTTCATACTAAAGGTACTGTATCATTGTGTTTGCCTTCATTGGAGATGTGCAGCATTTTGACGCATATCTATCATTGTGCTACAATGTGTGACAATGTGTGACACAGTGGAATGTTGATAAATCCCACTGTGTGACGTTTGCATTAGAATTTACACAGAAATGCCTACAATGCATAACTTATTTGCTGCATGATGCAGGCAGAATCCGAGCAGCACTTGCATTGCACAATTGCCTAAAGACAACACAATTGTGCTTTTACATCGCATGATAAATGTACTTGCTGCTTGAGGCTTGCATGACGCAAGAGTGATGCAAGCCCTTGATAACTACGGATGTGGGGGATTAACATATATGTCATTGGCAGTCTTTGTACACTTTGAATATAAACAAAAAAAAAATTAGCGTAGCTAATTTGTATTTTCCGCTCTGTTTCCATGTTTTAGGGAAACACACTTGTGAATATAGTGTACTGCCTGTTACTGGCACAAGATCCAAAATGACAGTAGACTAAGGGGCAGATGTATCATTCTTTCATGCAGCACAACACAGCAAGCGACCTCGCTGTGCTGCGCTGCATGAAAGGGAAAGGGCGGGTTTTTACCATGCCTATCCTTTCCAAGCGTTTGTGCTCTTTTGGCTGCCTAGCACCAATACAGGGGCTCTTGAGACATCGTGCAGGATTGTTTTTGTGCAGGAAGGGACAAAATCAATCCTGAGAGGCATTTTCCTCTTTCTATGTGTACTGCAAAATACAGCACAAATAGAAAGAGGAAATAAAGAAGGAGAAATATAGATATTTCTCGTCGTTATGCCTCACTTAGGCAGGCGGAGCACTTTTATACATTCCCAGGTCTACCACTAAACATAATTCTGTGAATGCATGACAATCAATGGGTGGATACATGTGGACACTAATGATTTACCCATGGAATGCCTCCCTGCCGCAGAGGGTCTCAAGGCAGCAAGTTGCAATGCCTTGCAGTCAGGGCCGGACTAGGAACTGAAAGCAGCCCTGGCAAATTTCCCCAGACCAGCCCCCATTAGGCGTGTTGCAAGCGAACACAGCGAGCAAGCCTGACTACTACTAGGGGGATTTGGGGGCGTTTGGGGGGGTTCTCCCCCAAGAAAATTTTGGAAAAAGACAGACCAAAATGGTGCATTTTAAAGCACATTTTTCATTACATATTTAATTATATCAACTTTCAAAGCACAGTAAATAGTAGATGATGACCTTACAGAGAACCAGGTTACCCACCCAGGCATATGTGTACTCATAGACATTCTTACAGGGACCACCAAAATAGACTGAAACATACAAACCTCTATTAGTAAAAGGGGCAGTCCTTTTTTATCTGTTTTAATTGTTTTTGAACATTGTAAAAAATTGGGGTTGTTGGTCGACTGTGTGTATGACAGGGGCGGCTTCTCCATTTGAGTGGAGGAGCGTCGCCCCACAAAGAAGAGCCCAAGTCCAGAGCTGAAAAATAACAAGCATTTGCAATGCAATAGGTCTTGCAATTTTTGAAAATTAGAGCTCTTGGTGTTAGAAATTACAATGGTTTTTAATTGTGTTTTCTATATGTAGTGGAGCAATGATATTTGCATAGTGCTATTTCTATTCATATTACCTTGCGGCGATGGAGAACCAGAAAATGGGAGATAGGTTATGGGGGGTAGGACAAGAGTAAAATGCTGGCTGTGGGAAAAAAGTAACTAAGGAATTATATGCTCTTGAAGCCTCAAGATTTTAAACTGGACTATGTATTTCACAAACATGACATATAATCCACATCCTTCTGCATAATCTTAGATTACAACACATTGTAGCTCATAACAACAAAAAAGCAAGACACGTGGTGATGGGCACTGGCATGTTCTCTCTAAAGTTTAATTTGGCACCGTAGAGTTGCTGATTGTTGAATTTAAGTGCTAAACTGGTTAATCGTTTCCCATTCAGTAGTTATTGTTATATATATTGTTTTTAGTAAAGTGTTTTATGTGCAATAACAAAAACCTTTCAAAATAAACTTATATAATAGTTTCTTTATTCGGCTTTACACATAGGAAAACCATAAAAGCAACATTTGATAATGCAATTACACAATTAAACGAAAAATCGTATTACAAAGATATAAAAGTCAACAAATACAAGTTAATATATTTTAAAACAGATTATCAGATTATTTCATTACGTCTTCTGGAACTAGATCCATCATGTATTTTACAGATTTTTCCTATGCTTTTCCTATGCTTCATAACACATTTTAGAAAATTGAGAACGAGGTAACAAACAAGTTCAGAATCTAACAGTTGGAGACGTAGCATTGCAGGACGGCACTGTCTAAGTCCCCAACGCCTTAATATTGGTAGTAACCAGATTTTCCTGTGTGGATGGTGGAATTTACAAAACAATATTACATGTAAGTTGGACTGAGAGGATTCCTCATCACAGGGACAGGGAGGGAGAATTAAGTCCCATCTGTTTCTCTCGGGAAAGGCCACTAATCTGTGAAAAAGATCTAGTCTGAATCTTGTCAGTAACATTCTATTGTGTGTCTTAGACTGTAAAGTTAAATACGGCTGGATGGAATATGTGACCTGGATCAAATTCGCATGAAGGACCGAAAATCTTGTCGACTCAGAGGTCAGCCTTAAGGACTCTAAGTGTCTCAGGGCCTGTTGTTTCAACACTCCCTTTGGAAGGTCAATAATGCCTTCAGGATGGAAATAATACTTCTCAATGCCAAGATCCTTGAGAAAGTTTCTGATGTACCGGAGCCATTTTACTTCTAGAGAATGATCAAGGGCCATTGAGTCTACCACGATTGCCTTTGTCAGCGCATTTTTTTCAGAGGTCCAAATGCGCCGCCATAGCAACAGTGGTTGGATTTTTAACAGATCCTCTAGATAGGGAATCCCTAGTTCCATGTGGGATGCGTACATTGAAGTGCATCTGGGTGTTGCTAGGAGGAATCTGAGGAAGGTGTTTTCTGCCACCTGACGGGCGCTAACATCTACGTGTCCCCACACTCCTGCCCCATACGATGCAATGGCCTGACACTTGGAACTATAGATTTTTAATAGCTCCACTGGTGCCCTCCTCCCCAATCTCTGGGAGAAGCTCATCAGGGCCACTATAGATCTTTTAAACAGGTGGCACCTTGCCTCTACTGCTGGCCTCCAGGTCAGCCTTTCGTCAATCATGATTCCCAAATACGGGTACTGGGCAGTTAGCTCAAGTTTTTGATTTTCGAGATAGATGTCCTTTGCTCGCTTTTTCCCGCTACCTGCTATCATGACGAACGTTTTTTTAACATTCACATGAAGGTCTAATCCGCCCATGAAGACCGTATATCTATTCAGGGATTTCTGCAGCTCTCGGGGAGTACGCGCCAGAATGACAGCATTATCTGCGTAAAGCAGAGCGGGAATCAGGCGCTGTTTTACCCACGGGAGATCCTGGTCCCCCCTCAACATCTCTAACTCCAAGCCATTCGTGTATAATGAGAAAAGAAAGGGGGCCAGGACACACCCCTGCCTGACTCCACGCTCCACTCCGAAAGATGCTGTCAGCTCTCCCTTCGTGCCAAAGCGCACCCTCGCAGATGCTTTAGAATAAAGCTCTCTCAGGAAATCTAAAATAGGGGGATCCACTCCCATTTGGCTTAGGACCGTCCAGAGTTTTGCGTGCGAGACGCAATCAAAAGCGGCGGACAGGTCTATATACACCATATAGACCGTGTCCTTCTTTGCTTGGGTATATTTGCCCAATATCAAACTAAGATTGAGGGCCTGCTCTACCGTTCCAAACCCCTCCCGGAAACCGAACTGAAGGTCGGAAATAATGCCTCCCTCCTCCGCCCACTGCGGGAGTCGCTCAAGGATTACCCTGCCGACGACCTTGCCCAGAGAGTCCAGCAGTGAGATGGGGTGGTAGCATTTCACGTCTTGACGGTCCCCTTTTTTAAAAATAGGGACCATGATGGAATTGGTCCAGGATTTTATCAGTCCCACTTTCGCGGCTGCAGTACACACTCTGGTAAGAATGGGGGCCCAGAGATCCATATTGTGTTTAAAAAGATCCACCGGGACCCCATCTGGTCCTGGAGCTTTCCCATTTTTACTTGTTTCCAGTGCCACTAATAAATCAGGGATGTCGAAATGCAGGGATATTGGGTATTCGACTATTGGATGTGTGTTTTCTGTCCCCCCTACTGTTGCTGTATTTTTAAAAATTTTGGAGAAGTGGGACACCCATGTATCTTCATTTATAGCCACTTCTATCTTGGGGCTGTCATTGTCTGTTAAGTAGGGTGCTCTGACGGTTAGCCAGAAAGCCTCGCTATTTTTAGAGACGGCGCTAGTATGTAGTTCGTCCCATAGTTTCTGTTTTAATTCGTGTATTCTTAGTTTGCGTTCCCTACCGTATTGCTGCCTAAGAAGTTGGATCTGCTCCGGATCTCTGGGTGTTTTATGCAGTGCTAGCTTTAGATTGGTTAGGGCAACAGGACAACTAAGATTAAACCACCCTTTAGCAATTGGGTTCGTGGTTCTTGGTTTTACTGTGAGAAGTCCCTTGACTTTCTCCAATATTTGAGTAAAATTATTTAGGACTTCTTCATCTGTTTCTGATAGATCCAGACATTTAATTATATTTGGATATGCCGCTTTTACCAATTTTTTTGTAATTTCGGTTGGATTTATTTTCCCCCATTTTAAAGTGTGTCCATTTTGTTTGCCTAACTCCAATTTGTTCTGTGCAAGAGTTTTCGCTATAGCTGTATTTAGGGGCGTAGAATCAATCAGGTAGAGATCAATCCTCAGAGCGGAATGATCACTTATTTTATTAGTCAGAATCTGAAAGGATCTAGCTATGCGTAGCAGTCCAGACGACAGGAGGATGTAATCGACTGTCGTTTGGTGTCCCCTACCCATGTATGTTGGTTGGAGGGAGTTTGAACCTGAACTTGGCCTGTTGGCTATTACAAGGTCCAAGTCAGATAGCACATTATTCATGGGAATCCCCACCTTGGTATGAGCAAAGTGCATAAGTGGAGCATCATATTCATCTGCTATCCCACAGCAATTTCTTTCAACCTGTGGGCATGAGTGGAGATTGAAATCCCCTCCCCATAGAAGATGAATTGTCCCTTGTCCTGCCTTCGTTTGATAAAACTGGATTAATTTCTCTTGAATGTTGGAGAGAAGTGTCAGGAATTGGGCATCCTCTAAGTTGTTATAAAAATTAACCAGAAGGATGGACACCTTGTTCATAAAGGAAAGAAAGAGTAATTGGAAATTCGGATCAGAGTCAACTATGGACACTTTTAGGTGGTTCACAGTGTTGGCAATGTACGTTGTTAACCCTCCCTTAGGTCTACCTACCCTACTACCCAGGGCTGGGATAGAGTATGTTTTATAGCCCAGGAGGTGGAGCTCCGTCATAGACCATGTCTCCTGGAGGCAAATGATTTTACCAGGCTCCAGGAAATACATGGCAGTCCCATCCTCAATTTTAGGGCGCAAACCCGCAACATTCCAGAAGAGGGTAGTAATTGGCTGTGGCTCTGGATTGACCACCACAGCTTCGTTTGCTGAAAAAATTGTTTTTGATTTAGGCATTAACTGGGGCAGGTTAGAGTTAATAGGTTCGATCTCCGTTAATGGTCAGTCGACCATTTCGAGGCCACTAAATCTGTTCCTCGTCGGGATACTGAACCAGGAATCCCAGCGAGGCGGCTCTCTATGGGCCGTCCTCCTCGTATGCAGACCCCAGTCGTCCCATCCTCCTCCCTGATAGCGTGGCCCCCCTGTAGGCCAAGAACTATCATACTCATGGTGACGGGGGCCCCCTATATGCCTTGTATTGGCATGTTCGAAGTGGCGGGGGGGGCTGCTACTGCCCAAGGGGTATCGTGGTCGTAAAATGGACCATTGCGATGTCTTGAGGGGTAGAGGAAGGAGAGTGGTTTGATGCCTATACCTCCATTTCCACTCAAGTAGTCCCAAGAGCAAATATAATCTACTACTCGGGGGTCTTCGAATGTAATCACAATGCAATCTCCCGGCATTGTTTTTCTGCCATTTCCCACCCAAGGGGTCCTACGTACAGTTAAAATCCTACTTTGCCAGGTTGGTGGAATGGGGCGATTGATATTTAGCCAGTGTTGAGTCCTATTCTTCAGAGACCACATTGGTTCTGCGTTGTGATCCACTAGCTCGGGCACGCCTGTCATTATCACTACAAAAGGACATGCTTCCGGTGGCATATCGACAGGAAACCTAACTTCAGGGGGACCCCTAGGGCCGTCTCTGTTGAATACTGTGTGCGAAGTTTTCAGGGCAGGAGTTTTAGGCGCTGGGGTTTTAGGCGCCGGAGTTTTAGGTGCCACTTTATTTTGGGCCAATGTCTTAGGTGCAGGTGTTATTTTTGACAGGGCATTTCCCTGTGGCAAAGTTATGGCAACATCAGTGGAAGGATTCGCTATGCTGTTATTATTTGCTGTTTCGGAGAGTGTTGGTTTAGATGTTACATCAGAGGGTATGGGGACATTCTTCTGTGTAGCTACAGGCTTAGGGAGGGTATGTCTGTTCTGTTTATTTCCCCCCATTTTTTGGGGCCCCAACACTTGTTTAGATTGTGTGAGGTTTGTGAACTTGGATAGCTGATTCTCTATCTGCGCTAATCTTGCATCAACTGGTTCGAGAAAGAGTTTTAATAAATCTGCAATCTTATTTAGTAAATAAGAATTATTGATGTCGGTTGTTTCCTTGCTACAGGATAAAAGAATAGGGGATTCTGAACTAATAGGAGCAGGGGTATCATAAGCGGACTGATGGATAATCGCAGAAACTACTAGCTGTTCTGCTCTAGAGGGTGGATTCTCTGTCATACTGGGGATATCGCCGATCTCGTTAGAAATGGGATTTTTCGGATCGTTCTTTCGTTTCTTTATTGCGCCCTCCCTCCTCCCTCTTGCTTGCCTTCTTTCATCAGGTGTAATTTGGGGTATAGTTTGGGGTAGCAGCTCTGGAGTTCTTTCTAGATCTGAGCTTATCTGGGAAACATCAAGCTTGGAAACCGATAGGTCCACGTTGTTTGGCAGGCTACGCCTACCCTCACAAAAGGTCCTTTGCCCAGCGTTATTATCTGGAGCGGGAGTTCTTGCGTCTGCCAAGTTACCCATAGAGGATCTCTTAGCAAACGCTAAGTCCAAGGACACCCTGTCTTCCATCAAAGAAATACTATGATCAATAAATGAATTTGCCTTGGTGATAAAATCGTCCATTGGGCCTAACAGCTTACCCACACCCCCCGGTACCTTAGTTTTGTTTCCTCTAGTTAACACCATTATTCCTAATACGCAGAAACGGAAGAATAAGTTCTAACGTAAACGTAAGGTCAATGAGATGGAGTATTTCAAGGATCGCAGGTGGAAAGTCAATAATTTAGCAGTACATATGTTTCAATGTGAATAACAGGAGGTGGGAGTTAGAGAGATGGCCCGGTCCAGTCTCTCGCGTCCTCGAACGGCCTCAAACGGCCCACCCTTTGCCCGGGCTTCGCCCCGGTCTTTGTCCCGCGCGCGTCCCGCGTGACGCGAGAGTGATCAATGTTATATAGGAGGCAGGGGGGCGGGAAGAGGACCCAGGTGTGCTGGATGGTGGTGCGCAAAGACTGCTGGTCCTCGCAGTCCAGCTCCTCAAGCCCAGTCCTCGATTCAGCAGAGTTTCAGCAGGGTAAGGCAGGTCTTGGCCCCCAGTCGGCAAAAGACGGTTAAAATATCCCTTTCAAAGGGTCCTGGCTCTATGAAGAAACCTGCGGCAAGAGTTCACGGCAGCGAGCGGCTCCCGCGCAGCAGGGGCCGCGAGCCGTAATAAGCCACAGGACAGGGGGCGGGAAGAGGACCCAGGTGCGCTGGATGGTGGTGCGCAAAGACTGCTGGTCCTCACAGTCCCGCTCCTCAAGCCCAGTCCTCGATTCAGCGGAGTTTCAGCAGGGTAAGGCAGGTCTTGGCCCCCAGTCGGCAAAAGACGGTTAAAATATCCCTTTCAAAGGGTCCTGGCTCTATGAAGAAACCTGCGGCAAGAGTTCACGGCAGCGAGCGGCACTCTTATATGCACAGATAAACACACACAAACGTGTAAGCACGGATAGAAATAAACACGTATACACAAATGCATGCATCGAAATGAACACATTTGGAAATAGCCAGCTGCAGCCACATACACGGATAGATGCAGCCACACAAGCACATAGAAGCACAGTCACACGCTCACATAGACAAGCACTTAAGCAAGCATGCACATACATATACAGCATTAACAAGACAAGATACATTCACAAACTCACACATACATGCAGATATATGCAAGCACACACACAGAGGCACTCTTATATATCTACGCATATGTGCACTCAGATACACATGCATGCAGGCATGCACACACACATTTACACGCACAAACTCTTGTATTTCTTGTCTCACCCCTGTGAGGTGTCTTGAATGAAATATTTATTTCACATTTTTTGCAAATGTAAGCATTTGAAGTGCTTTGATGGGACAGCTGATATATGGAGTTAACAATAGAGAGAGATGAGTGTGTGACATGGAGGAGAGCGATATGCAAAACACAGATGGGAGAAAGGAGATAAAGGTTTAAAGAAACAAAAGATGTTACGGACAGAGAGCGAGAGGGGGCAACATGGGTGGATGGGTACATAGAGAGCAAGAGAGAAAGGGGAGATAGATGAAGACAGGTGAGAGAAAAGGTAGAGGTGAATGTGTAAGGTGAGAGAGAAAGGTGAAGGGAGAGAGAGATGGGTCGACGGGTAAAGAAGTAAGACGGAGCAATAGAGAGGGTGGGATGAAAAGACAAGAGGATGTGTAAGGTGTGAAAGACAAAGAGGTGAGAGAGAGATGAAGAGACAGGGGATAGGGACATGTGAGATAGAAAGAGAGAGGGAGGAGAGGGAGAGATTGGGAGACTTGTGGGCTGGCAAATTGGGAAAGAGGGAGGTTGGACGAGTGAGATTTAGAGAGAGAGAGAGAGAGAGAGAGACACTTAGAAGGAGAGCACGAAAAAGTGAATGAGAGATAGGGAAACTGGGTGTATGATAGAGACACAGATCAGCCAGAATAAAATGTTTGCACAGAGCATGAAAGTTTGAGTGAGGAGCTGGAATGGGGTGTAACAAGTGAGAGTTAAAGTCCCAGAGCCACTGCACCTTTCTCCCAAATACTGCACAGAGGCAGGATCTGAATCTACGGTCAAGTTTTTTTCTTCTCTTTGAGGTTTTTAGCAGGCACGTACAGCCAACATGCTTGCCTACAGCTGTTGTTACAAATTTCAGGAAGAAGAACTGGAAAAATGCAGTTTTGCCTAGGCCTTCAGTAAGTATATACACTGTCTTGGTGAATTTAATCTTCTTTACAATTGTAGATTTCTTTGGATTTTTTTTTTTGGGGGTGGGGAGGGTGAGGAAGGGGGAATCTTATTTCATGCCAATTGGTTGAAACAAAAATACCTAATAAAATTATTTAAGTGTTGGAAAAGTTTCGGTTAAAGACAGGAAAAGACACTAAAACGCACATATAAAGGCTTTCAGAACAACAATGAAGCAAGTGGCTTGCTGGAGGCCTTCGTTAATGAGCACATCTGGATTACCACTACTCCAGAGGTGTTCCTAGGCAGGTCGAACAAGCGGAACACTCAGGTGGAACTACATTGCAGGTAGCACACCACAGGGTATGTGACAAAACGAGAATTTGAAGAGTAAAAAGCTGTTAAACTGACCAAGCATGACATCTTAAATGTCGCTGGGAGTAGGGTAAAAATACTTGGATGAAGAAAAATAGGAAATGTGCTGATAGCATGAGGATGGTCCCAGAGGGAAATGTATGTCCTTAACGCAAGAAAACTGAATGAAAAAAATACAGGACTAACATTTTAAACAACACAATGGAGTTGTTTTGTTATTCGAGAATAAGTCTGCATTGTTTGGTCAATAGTTTGGTCTATGGGAAGGGTAGCTGGTATAGCAGTGTTTGATGTCTTTGAGGAAGCAAAGTAAAGAGCGAAAAAAGGCAGATGAGAAGACAGGCCTGTGAAAGGGTGCACATATAATTTAAAACTAAACCCTAATTCAGAAGTATGAAAAAGAATAAAAATCTAATAAATCAGTAAACGATAGCTATCAGCGCAGCCACCACAGAGCAGTATTAAACATTGCAGGGTCAGCAATTGGGGAACTGACTAAGTATGGTTGCCAGCAGCAAAACAATTTAAAACACTGAGCAAAGAAATACAGCTTTTTATTAGCACACAAGTGCAAGGTTATGGCCAGGGCTTTAAGTGGGTCCGCAGTTCTAAAAAGCAGCTGCTAAGACAGGTCCCATTCTGGCTCTCCATTTTTGCCCTCGCTGTGAGGATTAAAAAAATCTTGACTCAGCAGTAGTACCACCTTCCACTGCCTTTAATGTAACTCACAAGCGACTCGTTATAGTTCTTTCACTGTCTCATCATGTCAGAACTGAAACATTTTCAATAATATATACGACAGAGCCGTAGTCGTTTTTTCATCTTATACAACTAACAATGATTGACAAAGCCAATAGTCCATACTAACAAGGACGCCTACCGTAGGTCGGTGAGATCTTACAAAGCCGCCTTGAGGTGCACCAAAGCCGCATATTATGACACGAGAATAAGGAATGCCACCAACTCAGCGAGAGAATCTTACCTCATCGCCAAAGAACTGCTGAAAATACCGGCGCCCCCTTCTTATAATTCATCTTCGCCGGACAGAAGCGATGAACTGGCAACCTACTTCGACTCTAAAATCACCCATATCCTAGTCTCCCTCCCGCCTCCTAGTCTACCTAATCACATGTACTCTGACGCACTCACCAATCAGACAGGAAATATACTGCCCCCACAACTCACTGCCTTTAGGGCAGTATCATTGGACGAAGTAGGATCAGCCCTGGCCAAACTGAATAGCGGCTCCCCCCTTGACCCCGTACCAATCAGATTCCTGAAAGCAGTCGTTCCCACTATCCTCCCCACCATCACGGAACTCATCAACATCTCGCTATCCCAGGGCTCTGTTCCACCGAGCTGGAAGAGCGCTGTAGTTAAGGCTCTTCTCAAAAAGCCCCAACTAGACCCCTCCGACTTGGCCAATTATCGGCCAATCTCGCTCCTCCCCAGTATCAGCAAAATAGCCGAGAAACTGGTAAACGTCCAACTGTCCCAGTTCCTTGAATCAAACAACCTTCTACGTCGGTCCCAAACTGGGTTCCGCCCTGGCCACGGTACAGACACCGCCCTCCTCGCTGTCATCGAGGAGGCTAGGTGCATTCTGGATTCAGGAGGGTCAGTGGTAGTGATCCTCCTGGACCTCAGTGCAGCCTTTGACACGGTGAATCACCGTGTCCTACTCCACCGGCTGGCCATGGCGGGACTCGCGGACACGGCGCTTGCGTGGATAGAATCTCTCCTATCAGGCCGCTCTTTCCAGGTATGGGATGGCAATTCCCGCTCAGCCCCTTTCCCCCTCACTAGTGGAGTTCCCCAGGGGTCGTCATTAAGCCCTACTTTGTTCAACGCTTATATGGCCCCCCTTGAGGATGTCGTCTCCCCTTTCGGAATCAAGATAGTGAGCTATGCGGACGACACGCAACTGGTCGTCTCACTCTCTCATCTTGACAATCACCCGGACAATCTGTTGAACTGCCTCCAGGAAATCCACCACTGGATGTGCGAGTCATCATTGAAGCTCAACGGATCAAAAACCGAAGTCATGCTCATGGGCAAGAAATGGTCCACCATCCCACCTTTGGTCTGGCCAGACGCTTTCGGTGAGGTGCCCTCCCCGAAACCAGAAATCAAGACCTTGGGAGTCTGGCTTGAACCGGAGTTGTCCATGAAGACCCAGGCAGCCAAAACAGCAGGCACCTGCTTCGGACTTATGCGTTCCATCCGTAAAATCCTCCCACTACTCCCGCCCCTATCTAGGAAACTCTTGATTCAAGGTTTGATCCTTGCCCGGCTAGACTATAGCAATGCTGTCTATCTGGGAGCCCCTAAATCTACCCTGGCCAAACTCCAGCGAACTCAAAACGCGGCAGCCCGGCTCCTTATGGACCTCCCTTCCAGAACCTCTGCCAGACCAGCGCTGAAGGCCCTACATTGGCTTCCAGTGCGGCAGAGGGTAGAATTCAAGGCGATGTGCACTGCCCACAAACTCCTCAATGGTCTTGGCCCTTCTATCCTGAGAGACATGGTCACCCCCTACAAGGCCCCTAGACTCCTACGCTCTGACAACGAACGCCTGGCCACCGTCCCGAGATTCAGGAAGGCACGCACTGGCGGTAGACGGTTCGCAGTAAAAGCGTCTGCAGGATGGAACTCACTCCCCCGCTTCCTGCGACTGGAACCCTGCCACCTCCTCTTCCGTAAAAAACTGAAAACTCTGCTTTTCCCCAAATAAGCTCCCCTTCCCCCTCTGGTCTCCACTTGTATCATTAGCGCGGGGATGCCTCCGGGTCACCAGGCGCTTTATAAATCGCTAAATAAATAATATAAATAAATAAATAAATAGTCCTCGCTTGCTGTCAGTATAATGTCGGACGGCACACCATGCTAAGCACAGAGTTTTAGGTTTCGTGCTTTTAAGCTACACCCTTTATAACACCAGCCATGCCCCTTTGAGAGATCCGCACGTTTTTTCATCCCACTTAAAGCCCTGGTTATGGCCAAAAACTTAACACAGACATGCCAATACAAACGGAATGTGGTGCCTCACAATGCTCAGCAAAACAAAGCATACACAACCTGCTTCTAGCCTGCTACAAAAAACAAGAGAAGTTGGCAAATATTTAAACACGCCTGCCCATGTAAAGGCTTCCTAAAAATCAACATGAAATATCAGACGTAAGGAAATGTTTGCCCCCACAATCAGGCCACCTCTCTCCTCTCACTCACAAACAATCAATCAGGCCTGCCTGCTCACAATCACAAACTGGCCTGCAGGTTGGCAATCACCCTCCCGGTCATCTCTCCACTGCTGCGCAGAGCAGAACCGGCTCGGGCCTGGTACTGTATCAGTGGTGGAAGTGGGGAAAAAATAGTAGAGGAACTGTGGGTGGAGAATCAGAGGGCGGGAATAACCCGTGGATTGGGTCAGTGGGTGGGGCAGAGGTGTGGCAGAAAGAGCAAAATGTCCCAATTTTTTGTATTTGTTTCCTATTTCACTAACTGGTTGCAGCTTATTACCTTATTTAATTTAACCAATGGATACACGTTTGCTTAAGGTTTAATATGAGTTATTGACATTAAAAAACATTCACAAAGTAGGATATGTTTCCAATCAGAGAATGTCCCAAATATCCTTAAAAGTGAAATCGCGAGCCATGTGTCTCCCAGCCATGGAGTTTCTGTCCCAGCACTTCTCCCTTTTTCCACAAGAGCAGTTCAAACATGAATGGCAAAATAACCTAGTATGCAAATTTTTTTCACATTATTATTGCTCTGCCATATTTGCCACATAATACATCATCTGCTGCATAATCTGAAAATTTTAACTAGTAAATTGTTTATAGCTCCAACGGATCAAAAGTTCCTAAAAAATGTGACTTGTGCTGCTGTGAAGTGGAGGGCCCTTTGCAAAGGTTGACTGGTCACCTTTCTCACTTCTGCAGTTGTATGTTACACTCGTACTAATAAGGAAAAATATTTGCAGAGACTGTTAGCATGTGTAAAACTGACAAAATAATAAAGTATCAGAAAATGTACAGCACCACTAATATTAGTGTAGGATGTAAGAGTATTTTACATCACACATATTACAAAAAGACAATCAATCATACATGTGTAAATCACTGTTTAGGAAATGTTAGGTAAGACAAAAGGCTACAAGGTGTAGGAGTCACATGACAACCATACTAGTAGGCAGCATAGTTTAATAGTGATTGGGCTGGAGAAACACAAACTCTGAATTTAAAACGTAATACCATAGTTGGGAGTTCTCTTTAATAATCAGAATTGACTTCTACCCAAATGTACCCGTTTTCTGCAAAATTAGGATAATCAAAGACTAGGGAAAAACCATAACACTCTAATTTATACCTTGCAGTTTGCATGCAACTCTTACAATACAGTTAAGAGCCCCCTGTTCTGTGTTCGGATTTTAAGTTATTAAATGCAAGTAACAATAGGGTCTCTCTGACAAAAGCAGTAACCTACTGACCTATTTTCATTATGTGCACTTTGTGATCTGCATGGTACATGTTCTTAGCAGCAGGCACATTAACGCTCTGCACTTTCTTTCCATGACTCAAAGCGTCCAAGAGAAAACACCATGTTGCTGAAAATTGTTGGAGGTTAGGAAGGAGGCAGTAAGTGCTCCTAAAACCATTTTATACTTGCAAACACAACACCCCCACCTGAAGTCAGCACCAACCGCGGTCCATGCAGGTAACAGAAGTGGGGTGATGGGACCAGGTAAGGGGTTTTTCGATGTACGGTACAGAGTGAAATTTAATTATTTATGTAATTTTCCCTCTGCATCATCCCTCGAAATCCCCCTTTACAGCTCCCCTCTGGCCCACCGCTGTTACCTGTACAGACTGCGGCTGGTCAGAGCCTGGTGCAGTTACACTGCCCTAGAACCTCCCTGCTCAAGGGCCCTGTGACCTCAGTGTCAGTCACCGTCACTCTAGGGTGTTCTGCTTCTTAGGCCTACCTGCAAGACTGCAGGTGAACTTCAGAATGAATCGTAGCGGACAGGCCTTCAAGATTAACCCACACTTGCCACTGCTAGGGTCCACCTGCTGGCGCTAAGACACCTGGACTTTTAAGATCTTGTGGGGCCTTTTAACTCTAGTATGGGAATGAGCTCCCTTGGGGAGAGTGGTCTGGTGGACTGGTCATGAAGGCTGAACCTGGTTTCCCATTTCCAAATTCAGCAGCTATGCGCATAGTGTCACATCCTGTCCCCCACTGAACACCATACTGCCCCACTGAGAGAAACTTGCACTGCACTGACCCGCTATAAACACCCAGATGTGAGACATTTCAAACTACGCACTAGACAAGAGCAATATGCTGTCTAAAAAGAAATTAACAAAATCTTAGAAAAAAACAAACACTCATAGGGAATGCAAGATTAAGTAAAGCATGTGAAATGTAAGCAGGAACAACATGGTTACCTTTTTCTTTTTACACTAATTATTCAGAACTTAGTGAGTGCTTTTGCTTCAAAAGTTAAGGCCATGACTACAGGGCCCAGAAGAGACACGCTTCAATGCACGTTGATTATATACTTACAAAAGGAAATCAGTATGATTTAAAAAGACCACGTTTGTGAATACAGAGCCGCAGTATGCATTTTGTTTTCCAATTCACCCAACAAGCAGGTATTTCAGTACCTCCAGGAATATTACACTTTACCACCCAGGGAAAACATAGTTTTTCAAAGAGTGAGGAGACAACAAAAGTAGCGCCTCACTGGCAAACACTGTAAAGTGGCTCTAATGTGTTTAGGTGTGAATAAATCAATATGGCCACCTTGCAACCACTCTGTCTTGCTTTAGTTAGTTAGTTATTTTTCATATTTTTAATGTTTGATTTCTCTCCACCATGAGGCTGCTCTTAGAAATTGAAAAATGTCAGAAAAAGACGATGTTTCCAGCAAGTGTTTTTCTTTTTTGGATCCATTTCACAGGGGAGCAAATCAACGAAAGATGGAAAGAAAAGGTAATGCCTGTTTCTTGAAGGCTTGTTTTTTACTTCATGAGGAGGAGCGAGACAGAAAGAGAGGGAAGAGGGAGCTGGTTTTGCTGGGGCTGCCCCAGCAAAATCGGCCCCGTCTGAAAAAAACGGCCTCCACACCATCCGGCCTACCGGGGGATTGCCCAGTGCCCGGAATTGACAGTCAGGCCCTGCTTGCGCTACTCTTGATTTATCAAACAATGTAGACCCTTGCGGCTTGATAAATTTCACTTAGGTTTTGTGTCGCCCTAGTGGGCTCAAGGACAACATAAAACCTTGATAAATCTGACCCTCAGTCCATAAAAATAAATTGCAAAGGAGAATGAAGAAGAACTTAAGGGTGCATATTAGCAAGAACCTCATTAAAATGATCGCTGTTTTAGCAGCAGGAAACTGCCGCTAAAACGGCGATAATGGGCTTGCTAATATGCGTTATAGAATTCCAATAGAAACCCAGGTTAGATGTTCTGCACATCTAACCTGTGCTTCTATTGGAATTCTATAACGCATATGAGCAAGCCTATTATCAGCGATAATTTTAACAAGGTTCTTGCTAATATGTCCCAGATTTCATAAAAAAGAAATCTCATGTTCCACCCTACACCCTAGTGTCATGTGCGATCTTGATAATAATTTCCTTAGCATCACCTTTCTACTGTTATGATAATAGCATTTTATCGACAATGTGACTTCAGAAATACTAGACACAGACCTTACTCTCCTGTAAGCAGAACAGTATTATATTTTCTCAAGGGCACCAACACCTTGCAATGGCCTGACAACAGTATTAGCATGGATGTAAACACCTTGTGCATTACAGGTGGCATCTTTTCTCTCAATGCTGAATAACAGAATCTGCTGCTGCGCACATGATATGGAATGTTTAGTGCAGAATATAATATTCTAATCCCAGATTAGATGCTTAATTTGAGTTATGTGAATTACTACTTTAATATCAAGTGTGTCCTAGAGGTATAGCTCTCTGGAAGCGCATGAAAGGCCTCACTCATTGCTATAGATCCCCGTAGATAGTTTGCAGCCCCTTTGATTTAATTAACATAGCTACTGATTTTTTTAAAGAACGTTTGTCTTCAGCTTTAATTACCTTCATCAGCTAGTGTTTGTTGATGCCGTCAGCCACTGATTCCGTTGCAGCCAAACCTTTTCAATAAAAATGTATAAAAAAAAGTAAAATGGCCAGTGTTTGAAGTCGAAGCGGTTCATGGATGTCACTTACCCTTATTTCATGGAGTTACAAAGCATGCAATGTCACTTTTGGTTTACCTACCCCTAATATTTGGTGACTTGTTGCCCCGTCTACTAATGGTTGGATTCATATTGTTCAATTCGTACACTTTACTGTGTCTTTCAAAAATGTCAAGAATGAAATAATGGAAGGGAGTCCTATGTTTTAATTTAATTGCAAATTTGTTTTGCCAACAATCTTAATGCAAAAACTAACCCTCAATAGGATTGGTAGCACTGAAATAATTCAAAGCTGCCGTTCTATTTTGAATGTGGAGCTATTGTTTTCATCCTTTGGGAGGTAAGCTGTATTTGTATTCGCTACCAATTAATTGGAGTGCCTAGGCCTTTATAAAAGTACAATGCATGGATGCCTAGGGTGAGGTTTGGTCTTAAATACATTAATATAAAAAATTATATATTAGACTGTGTCAAGTGCGCTATTTAACCCCAGGTATATTTCAGTGAATTCAGAGCCAATCTTTTACCGAATTTTATATAGTTAATGTAGCGCTGCTAAACCCGTAGGATGACATCATTGTTTAGATGCAGGAAAAGTGAGATAAGAAAGAGCATTTAGAGTGTGATGAATCTAGGGCTTTTACCCATTGTGTGTCCATGGGGAAGAGCGTTAATACACCTGGGATTTAGTTACTTGAGATGTAGATGAAAATTAAATCAACACTGATGCGATATGGGATAAATAGTATGAGCAACGTTCACTGAATGTTGAGGCCAGTTAGAAGAAATATTGGGTGCTTGTTGCAGTTTATTAGTGTGTGATAGGATTTTCTTCAGCTTACACTGGAAGGTCGTAAATGAGTGGGTAGAGTATTCCGAATTTCGAGGGCCGATGTTTTCCAGATGAACGTTGGCCAACAATGGTAAATTTGTTGTAACATAGCAAAAGGAAGATATCACACGAAAAATGTACACTTGCTGCCACAAAAATGCGTCCTGCTGACTTCCCAAAGAGGCTCCTCTCAAGGATTATTGATGAAAGAGAATAGCAGGATGGCAATTAAATGTGTCTTGGAACTGCACCTTCCTGTATTTGTGCAATGCATTGCTAAAATAATCTAAGTTTTGCCCAATGGCAAATGTTAAGATTCTTCCAGTTTAATAGCCTTCTTTGTCCCTGTGAAAAGCTGGCCTGGTATATGATCTCCGCTAATGTAACCGGCATCGTGCACCAGTCCAGACAACCCTTATGGTGATTTAAGAGGTCTTAGACAACATTAGCAAGCTCTCTAAGTGGTAGCTGTGGAGAGCAGCCTTCAGGCTTCGTCCAGGAGTGTAAAGCAGTTTGGTTTACCAGAATGCAATCCTATTGTAAAGATTAAGTGCAAAAGAACCACAAAATGTATTTATAAAATATGTATTTATTATAATATACTCTCTACCATGTTTAGATATCTACTACTCGGAGATAATCACAAGGCACACAATACTTTGTAAAGAAACACAGTAAATAGCACGAAATACACAGTGGACCCCAAGGGGGGACCAAACCATATACTAAGAAGGTGGTATAAGAACCATGACTCGGGTCAAGACAGTGTTGAGAGGACGTAAAATTGCTGGGGACCCAGGGAACCACCCAAGGTGAGTAGATATGCACCCCACGGAGGCCGTGTGCAGTGCAGGAACATGACTGCGTACTATGTTCAACTCCACGGGTAGGTCGCGGTTGGATTTTTAAAGGTTAAGGACCCTTCCCAGTGGACTCTGAAGAAACGCAGCGGAAGACAGCAGGTTGGAGAGCCACCCCACCCGTGGATACCCTAGTACCCGTGTTACCTACACCATAGAAGCCGGGTGCATACGTGTGAAGTGGTGTCAGAATCCGCAGTCAAACTCGATGGAGGACTTCAGGAAAGTGGCACTGCTGAAGAAGGAGAAAGTGTCCGGTGGAAACCGAAGGTGGATTCTAGATGAGAGGTACCTGCAAGCAGAGGGGACATAGTCTATGTCATTTAGGAGTGACCAGGAGACTTGGAAGACGAATGCCCTCCGATGTCTGGTGTTGCAGGATGGGTGACAATGACCTTGACTCTGCAGCTGTGAGGACCAGGCTGCTGTATATGAATTCAGGACCTTAGCGTAATTTTCCCGATTCATGCCCATATATAGGTATAAATCACCCTATCCGTATATAGGCATAGAAATCATAACCATATTTAGACTTAGCCTATGCAGTTCAAATACGGCATGGCTACTTCCACTAGGTCCAAAAATCCACAACGATTTCTTGGAAAAACCGGCCTTCAGCAGACATGGACTTCCCCTTGCTTGAATATTGATGTATCCAAGAACTCATGGAGTTTTCAAAGAACTGAGTCTTTGATGACATTATTATGTCCAACCTTACGTCAAACAAGGAACCTTCAAGGTATAAATATGCCCACACTTGCCCAGAAAAACCGGCCTTCAGCAGACATGGACTTCCCCTTGCTTGAATATTGATGTATCCAAGAACTCATGGAGTTTTCAAAGAACTGAGTCTTTGATGACATTATTATGTCCAACCTTACGTCAAACAAGGAACCTTCAAGGTATAAATATGCCCACACTTGCCCAGACAAACACACTGTGGTTTGGAGCAGTTCCACTATCTCCCTACACGACACAGCTTGCCGCAGCAAGTGCCGAAGGAAGCCGACCCTCCAGCAGACGCACTGAGAAAGACGCTGTCTTTTATCTTGCCAGTGTTTCCAAGCTACCCTTGCGGGTTGTTGGGAAATCGAGTCCTGAGAGAGAGATACCAGACCTCCTTCATTCTTAAACCAAGGTACAGAGCTGATTAGACCCTTAGAGAAATCTTTGATAGGTTCTTGGCAAAAGAATACTGAAACTAAGCTACACCTCACTTACTTCTTCCCTTGTACTAGACCTAGGTTCGGTACACCAGGGTAGGCGTATTTTAGAAGCACCAGTTGAGGACTTTTAGTCTTTATTTATTAATGTATATATTCTATGTTATTTTATATGACTTAAAAACCATATCATGCTTTTACAGTATTTTTTTATAATACTCTTCGTACTGAACGCATTGTACTTTGCAACCATTATTACGATTGTAGCAGTTCATTTCCTCTGCATGAGAAAGAAGACTGTTCAATAAATACTTTTATTGAAAACGCCCGTCTCTCTATTTCTCTGCACCTCTGGTGAAACGAAGCATGCGCGATTGACTGAGTGAAATAACTATCTATTGTTTCCGCGACTCTGAAGATACGTTTTTATCTCAGGAAACATAGTTGTCATGTTTTAAGCAGTTGTCAGAAACGAATCCCTTCTTGTTTATTCGAGAACGTTTCTAGTGACCTCTGAGCTAGCTGGCACTCACAATTAAGTCTAATATATTCGATAGAGACCTAGTCGACTTCAGTCCTACGTCTAATCTATAGCATATGTTATTCCAATGAGCAGAGCCTATTGGGAATATAGGAACTACACTACAAGGCAATGCTGAGGAAGACCAGGAGCTATTCACAAGCTGTCCCACGAAGAATGTGGAGTGCTGAGGGGTCGGTGTCCGGCAGGAACACCAACAAGCCATGGCAAATGCACCCAATGCAGGAATTGAATAAGGGGCCACGTATAGACCATCCAGGCCCATGGGACTCACCAAAAGCAGCGGAGTCAGGGCAGGCCGCGAGTAATCAGGGGAGCCCAAAAGGGACAATGATGACCCTCAACTGGACCCACAGGCCGGAGGCACTTGAGTCGCGGGAGGACCTCAAGCAGCTCACCAAAAGATGCAGGCCACGATGCACAACCATGCAGTGCGGCTGAAGATTCTGGTCTCTGGAGATGCTTGAGGTTGGGACTACTTGGAGGCCGAAGATCTTCTTGGAAGGAAGCCAACAAGCCTTTGCAATTGCAAGTTGACGGGTGCACAGGGGTTCGTTTATTGCAAACCCTACCAGGGGTACTGGCCTCAAACTTGTTGAGGGGGCAGGCCTCTGGAGCTATGGAAAACCAGCACCTATGTTGCAGAACATTACGGAGTCCGGAGGAGCTCAGAATCATCAGACTAGTCATCTTAGTTGCTGTGCATGCGAATGCAGGGGAGTGCCTCCTTTAATCTAGGGGAGATTCCTTCAGGTGTCTTTGATGCCCAGAGACCTTGGAAGGTTACTGTATGGTGCACAGGGACAGATGATGCAGCAGACTGGAAGGGTGACAAAGTCAAGTCCAAACAAAGACCAGCGAAGTCCAGAGTGCGCAGACAGTAGACGTAGAAGTGGTGTCTCATCTTAATCTTGTCTCACGACGAATCTAGGGACCCACCCACAGGTAAGCCCTTAAATACCCTTAGGAAAGGGTTGGGATGATTCAGCAGACTCTACCAGGGGAGGGTCTGGACAGGGGGAGGTTACTCCCATGTCCTTTGCCCAGTCTTGCGCCAAAGTGGGGGCCACAGCTCTGGTTTGAACTGGACAATGCACAGGGACACCAAATGTGCCCATCATGCAGATTTAGTGACACTTTAAGTGCACCCACCCGGTCCCAAAACACTAAATCCTGTCTGGGCGGTGGTCATACCTCCCTTTGACAGGATGCCTATTGTTCTGTCTTCTCCTGCTTGAGCTTGGCTCAGTAGCAGGAGGGCAGAAATGCATCTCTGGTTACCAGCAACCATTTTGTGCTGTCCGGGTCTAGAAGGTTGGCACCGGGAACACTGAGAGCCTAACGGAGGGCTCTTCCAGTGCTTGGAATCATACCTTCCACACCATTTATGGTGCGGGTGTATGATTCCATCATGTTGGATACTAAACATGATAAGATTCATTGCAGCCGTTTTAGAGATGGTCATTGCATAATTACACTGTACCTCTCTGTATGGTCTATGGCTGCTTCACTGACAACCTGGGAGAGTGGGCCCGTAGGCTGTGGGGGTTTCCTGCTCATGCAGGGGCACCCTCTCACTTAGAACCAAGCACCTTGCCTTCAGGATTGATAAGGTCCACCATAGGAGTGACATATAGGTTTTAAGTGCCATTACCCTCAATATCGGAAACCTATATCTGTAGTAAGTGGTGCTAGCACCAACTTACACAGGCTGCAATTGCAGGCCTGTAGTTCCATTTTGCATGGTTTCCCATTGGTGGCATAATACATGCTTAGTATCATATGCTCCCCAATATCCAATCTGGGATGTACCTAAGTACTGAACATACCAATTTAAGTGAGAAAGCAGATAGACTGGGGTCCTGATTAGCAGGATCCCAATCAGACTAGTCATTAACAGCTTAGCACCAGGCACAACATGGGGGTAACCATAAAAGCAGTTCCGACGTTCCTACACAACTTCCCCCAAACTTAAGGAGATGAGACTGAGCTTGCCCAGTCGAGTCTTCATTTTCTAAGTGGAAATATCTGGAGAGTCTAACTGCATTGGCATGGTTACTCCAAGGTCTATTTTCCACTGGATAGTCCATCCTCTGTAGGGTAATGGACCACCTCAAATGTTTGGAGTTTTCACCTTTAATCTATTTAAGCCATAAGAGAGGTGTGTGGTCTGTCTCAACAATGAAGTGAGTGCAACAAAAGTATGGCCGCAGCTTCTTTGGGTCAATACCATAGCAAAGGCCTCCCTCTCTATAGCTTACCAATGTTTCTCTCTGGGGGTCACCCTTCTGTTGATAAAAGCTACTGGTTGATACTTCATTAAGTTGTGACAACACATACCCTACTCCCAACTCAGATGCAATTGTTTGGACAATGAATGTTTTAGAGTAGTCAGGACTTTAATGAATGGGAGCAGTACACATGGCCTGCTTAAGGTCATCAAATGTCTTCTGCCAGTGAACTGTCCATTGAACTTTGTTCTGCATTTTCTTTGATTTTAGATCATTCAGAGGGGTCACTATGGACCCATATTCTTTTACAAATACCCTATAATACCCAGTCAGGCCCAAGAAAGCTCTGACCTGAGTCTGCGTAGTTGGAGCAACCCATTCCATTATGGTCTGGAAATTACTCTGTAGAGGTTGAACCTGGCCTCTACCTACCAGGTGGCCCAAGTAAAGAACCTTACTCTGCCCTAACTGGCTCTTAGCAGCCTTGATAGTGAGGCCTGCTTTCTACAGAGCCTCCAAAACATTCTTCAGGTGGACCAGGTGATCCTCCCAGGTGGAGCTAAATACAGCTATATCATCTAGATATGCTGCATTATAGGCTTCCAGACCTGTGAGAACTATAGGGGCATATTATCAAGGTGTTTTATCTCCGCTTTTTTTACTTTAAAAGCCAAGAAAGCGGAGATAAAATTATCTCCCTATTACCTAGCTGTCGCTGACACCAGTTAGCGACAGCTAGTAGGAGATAGCGACCATCTTGGGCCCCACTTTGCATGTCAGTGATATTTATCACTAATGACATGCAAAGTGGGCGTGCCAAGATGTTAGCAACTGGAAACAGTCGCTAACATCGCTATCTCCTATTACCAACTTTTGGAGATATTCACGCTAAGCGCGAATATCTCCAAAAGCTATCACCTGCCCCTGAGCAGTTCTTAGCCATGTTATCCAATGGTAGGTGGATAACATGGCTAAGAGCATTAGCTCGGTAATGCATGAATATCGCTGAGTTTTCAGCGATATTCATGCATTGCGGGCGTTTTTTATCGCATTTGCGATAAACCTTGGTTATACCAAGGTTTATCTGCGATAAAAATCGCCGCAGCTCAGCAGGAAATTTGTATCTCTAACCAAGCAATAGCGATAATTATCGCTATTGCTTGGTAATATGCCCCTTTGTTCACCAACCCTTGGAATGTGGCAGATGCATTCTTCAAACCGAGGGGCATTACAATAAATTGATAATGCCCACTAGGGGTTGAAGATTCCATTTTTTATTTGGCATCTCAGCTAATATGTTTTGCCAATAGCTATCAGTAAGGTCAAATGTACTTAAGAACGTGGCTGAGGCCAAAGTGGCAATAAGCTCATCTGCCCTAGGAATTGAGTGAGCATCGGTCCTAATGTCTGTGTTGAGTCCCCTTCAGTCTACAAAAACTTCATCTCTCTTTTTCCTATCTTGGTGTGAAGTTTAGGTACTAGGACTACTGGGCTAGCCCATGAGATATCTGAGGGTTCAATCACTCACAATTCCAGCTTCTTTTGGGCCTCTGTCCTAGTGCAATCTCTGACATGGTCATTCTGCCTGTAGATTTGATTCTTAACAGGTAGACTCCCACCTGTGTCCACTTAATGGGTACACCAGGTGGTTTGACTGGGTGTTAGAGAAAATATATGCCTGTATTGATTGAGGACCTTCTTGCAATACATCTGCTGCTGGTTAGTAAGGCAGCCTGCCAGGGCAACTCCATCAACTGATCCATCATCAGGGTTCTGAGAGAGGAGATCAAGGAGAGGCTCACTCTCTTCCTCCTGTCTCTCATCAGTTGCCATGATCAAACCCACTTCAGCCCTGTCAACAACTGTTTTTAGCCTGTTCACATGAAGTACCCCATGGGGACTTCTGGAAGTGCCAACGTCCACCAAGTAGGTGACCTCAACCTTTTGTTCAAGTATGGTGTGGGGTCCGCTCCATGTTTCCTGGAGAGCTGCTGGGGCTACAAGCTCCAACACCCATACCTTCTGACCTCGCTGGTAAACAGTCAGGACAACCTTTTGGGAATGCCAAGCTTTTTGTATTTCTTGACTAGCCTCCAAGTTTTTACTTGCCTTCTTAATGTACTAAGCCATGCGGGAGCGCAGACCAAGTACATAGTCCATTATGTCCTGTTAAGAGGTGTGAGAGGTAACTCTTATCCTTCCTTCACCAGACACAAGGGACCCTTAACTGGATGCCCAAACAGAAGTTCAAAAGGGCTGTAGTCAAACTCATTCTGATGGACCTCTCTGTAGGCAAAGAGAAAGCAGGTTGGTAGGACATCCCATTTTCACCTAGGTTTTTCTGGGAGGCCCATGATCATACTCTTTAGGATCTTGTTGAATCTTTCAACTAGCCCATTGCATTGAGGATGGTAAGGTGAATTTGTAATTCACTCCACACTCTTTCCACATTGCAGTTATGTAACTGGACATTACGTTTGTACCTCTATCAGTTAAAGACCTCCTTAGGGAAGCCCACTCTGGAAAAAATTATTAAGAGGGCCCTTGCCACCACAGGAGCTGTAGTGGTCCTAAGGGGAATAGCTTCTGGGTATCTAGTGGTGTGGTCTACCATCACTAGAATATAACTGTGCCCAGATGCTGTTCGAGGGTTCATGGGACTAATAATGACAATTATAATCCTCTCAAAAGGAACCCCAACCACTGGCAGTGGAATTAAGGGGGCCTTTGTGATGCCACCTGACTTGCTACTGGCTTGGCAGGTAGCACAGGAGTGACAAACCTCCTTAGTGTCCTCAGTCATATTGGGCCAGTGAAAGTGAGGGACAGTCTGTCCCAAGTCCTGCTTTTCCTAAGTGTCCTGCCAGGGAATATCATGTGCAAGGGTGAGTAGGAACCCCCAAAACATCTGGGGTATAACCAACCTCCTGGTTGTACCAGGCTTGGGGTCACTATCCTCTGAGTAAAGATGTTTTTCATCCCAGGAGATCTTATGAGACCCACTGATATTCCCAGCAGCTTCAGCAGCAGCTTGCTGTCTGAGGAGTTCAAGAGAGGGACAGGTGTGTTGTTCTAAACTCAAATCTGCTCTGAAAAGGCCCCCTGCCCCCAAGAACTCAACCTGATCAGGCTCACGCTCATCGGGGGCAGTACATTTACATCGGCTAAAATCATCTCCCTCAAAAGACTGATCCTCACTTTGAATCTGAGGGGAAGGCACAGCATTAACCTTCCTGCTCTTTCTCTTGAAAGGCACCTAGTCAGTAGTTCAAGGATCCAGGGCCTGTTCAGTGGAAAGCTGCTTAACTTGTGACCTGGGCACAGCAAAAACACTTGCAGAGATGCCCAACATTTGTGCATGAGTCCTTAACTTTACTTCAGCCCAGGTTTAAGTTTCCAAATCATTGCCCAACAAACAATCTATAGGTATGTCTGAAGCTACTGTAACCTTTTTAGGTCTAGTTACCCCTCCCCAGCTGAGATGCACAACTGCCAAGGAATGGTCAGTGCTGTCATTGCTAGCATTGGTCATTTTGTGCGTTTGTCCAAGTATGATCTGTTCAGGAGACAAAAGATTCTCTGTCACCATAGTGACACTGGCATATGTGTCCCTGTAGGCCATTGCCTATTTTCCATTTATCAAAGGCTGCTACCTGTACTTGCCCAAGTTATTGGAACTGGCTAGTAAGGTGGCAAGATCTACGCCACCATCACAGACCAAGACAGCCTGAGATGGAATCCTGACTAAGTCAGAACCCACCTCAGAACCCAAGGTAAACCCTGCTAATCCCTAGTTTCCTGTACCACCACTTGCACTTGTGCTAGGGGGAGCAGTTGCCTTAGGGGTAGTGGGAGTGGGAGTGGTCTCCTTGGCTTTTGGACAATCAGCATCTTTTGTCCAGTGGGTTTTCACCTTACAAAAGTAACACCAAGGTTTCTTCTTGCCTTTCTTGGATGTTTGTGACTCCCCCAGATGCCGTTTTTGGGGCCCTTCTGAAGACCCTTATTTATCTTGGCCCTTGTCCCCACCATTATCCTGGGATTTTGAAAAGTCATGTTTCTTCTGGTCACCACCATTGTCTGATTATTCTGCCTAACCCCGGTTCTGACCCCTTTTTTATTTTTACAGAGTTTTATATATCGCAAACTTGACCCCAAGGTATCTGGTATCATAGCGTTTTACACCCGCACTAGTTGTATTACAGGAGGACACATTCATTTTTTGTTTTGATAGGCACAGGGAGATAAATTGATTTGCCCAAAATCACAGGATGTTGCACATCCTTGCTGAGACTTGAACCTGGTTCCCGAGATTTGAGGTCAACTGCCCTAGCCATTAGGCTAACTCCTCTCCATTTATCTGACTTCTTTCCCAATTCTTGGGGAGAAGTCAGAACTGAGTCCACCAGATACTGACGCCAAAGTTGGTTCTGACAATTATTAAGGATCGGCTCCCTCATAATCAAATTGTACAATTCTAAGTAGTCAGTCAGTCAAATTCACTTTATTCGGTTAAATAAAACCATAAAAGCATACTACAAAATACACAATAAAATTATTTACAAGAATATTGTAAAATCACATTCATCACAAAATACCAAAGACAAGATCTAATTCATCAATATGCACATTAAAAAAAATTCATGAGATTTCTATCACGGATGCTCATTATTAACAAATCTTCCTTTCCTCCTTAACCTGACAGCTGCGGGTAAAAAGCTAGCTATACTAAAAATTTCCCAAACATTATTTAACATTTGTAAACACATAAAAGCCGGTCTAGCCTGGGTAAAACCTTTGCCTTTTAAAATGGGTAATATGAACCGGTTTCAGATGTGCAAGAAATGATCACAAAATAATACAAAGTGCATTGAGTCCTTGTTGGAAAAGTTATCGCTGGTACATACTTTCAGATCCTCTAGCTTTTTCTAACCCATAGGTTCAGCAAGGAGCCAATGTAGTTGATTCAATCTGAATTGTACCAGAAGAAAACGATGATGCTGATTTGTCACTATGGTTAGATATGGCTCAATCATTTGTGATGTAAGTAGTCATGAACTTTGCTACCATGCAACCAACCTTCTAGAGCCTTAATGGCACAATCCACAAAATCTACCCAGTCCTGGATCAGTGCTTTCTGGGTGTCTCTGAACTTAATCCTGTATTGCTCAGTGGTTAATCCAAAGCCATCAATGAGAGCACTTTTCAAAACTAAATAATTGTCAGCATCATCTTTTCTAACAGTGAGGAGCTTATATTTACCTTTGTCAGCAAAGGAGATCTACAAGATAGCTGCCCACTGCTCTTGGGGGACCTTCTGAACTTCACATGTCCTTTCTAAAGCATTTATCCATTTGTGGTTGTCATGCCCAAAATTTTAGGGAGCGACTATCTTTCTCAGGTCCCCATGGTTATGAGAAGGTTCTCTAACTCTAGGGACACTGTTAACCATGGGATTCTAGTCCCAATTTCTTTCTAGCTCTCTGGACGTCTAGGGACTCTTTGTCAAGGACCAACTGCTCTTGCCTGAAACTAAACCTAGCTTTCTCAAGTTCAAGAAGTTGGCATACCCTATCCAAAGAGTTCTCCCTCTCCCTAGATATGGAGGTCCCTATAGACTGTCTTGAGCCATTGGTTTTTGCAGGGGAAAATCTAAACCTCCTTGGTCTACTCTGCACTCTCCCAGTAGGAACAAAGGGGACCTCCTCAAGGCCACCTGCAGTATCCTCTGGGAGATCTGTATTATCCAGGTGGGAGTCATTTGACTCCTCCTAGTCAGGGTTTCATTCAAGGTCAAAGAGGGACTCCTCTACTGGCCTATCTTCATTCAAATGCCCACCTATTTTCTCCTGTTCATCTGAACCACTAGTTATCTGGAGGTCATCTAACAGTTATGCCTCTAGCAGGCGTTGAGTGTTGGCACCTTTCCCTGTCTTCAACTTTCTAGAGGCTCACAGTGCTTTCAGTTCTTGGAACGAAAGTTCACTGTATCTAGCAGTTAGAGAGCAACTGCCATGTCATTTGGAAGACATACTAAGTGTGGTGAGGTGTTGCACTTACCTAACCTAGTGGGAACTAAACTATCTGAGGTTGGAGAAAGGTTGTGCTAGACCCTTGACTTACCCAACCCTAAGTTCAGTAGAACGTACTATTCTAAGCTTGTATTATAGGTGCCTAGTATTAGTGATGGTTTTTCAATGAATCAACACAAAGATTTATCTGGTAAAACATTGCAGTCTTGAATCCCAAATGCTGTGCTTCAATTTGAGAAGGTAGCCTGGTATATGATGTCCACTAATGTAAGTGGGCACCTTATGCCAGTTCAGACAACCCTTATAGTGATTTAAGAGGTCTTCGACAACCATAGAACGTTCTCTAAGTGGTAACTGTGGAGAGCAGCCTTCAGGCTCAGTCTAAAAGGAGTGTAAAGCAGTTTGTTTTACCAGAATGCAATCTTATAGTATAGATTAGGTGAAAATGAGCCACACAAGGTATTTATAAAAATGTGTATTTATTATAATACACTCTCTAACACGTTTAGATATATCCTACCCAGAGATAATCAAAAGGAACACAACACTTTGCAAAGAAACACAGTAAATAGCACAAAATACACAGTGGACCACAGGGGGAACCACAATTTATACTCAGAAAGTGGTATAAGAACCACAACTTGGGTAAAAAAGGTGTTGAGAGAATGTAGAAGTGCTTGGGACCCAAGGAACCACCCAGGGTGATTAGATAGGGACCTCAAGGAGAGCGTGTGCAGTGTGGGAACACGACCGCGTGCTCAGTAAAACTGTACGGGTAAGTCGTGGTTGGATTCCAAAAAATTAAGTACCCTTCCAAGTGGACCGCGAAGAAACCCCCTGGAAGAAAGAAGGTTGGAAAGCCACCACCCCCATGGATAGACATGTGTGATAATAATATCAACGTTTCAACGCGGACAAAGCATCCGGACCGATGCAGACGTACGCACATAAAATGAAGTACCCGACCTTCCTTGGTGGCATTAATTAACGAGTTAGGACTACATCACAAGACTCCAGCCGGCTGGTGGATGTTAAGTGTTTTTGAGGCATTGCCCAAGATTAAGACTCCAACCTGCTGGTGGAGATCTTCAACGTTTTTGAGCGTTTTCCGCTCAGGAAGAATCCTACGAGATGATGTACTTCTCCACTCCAAGGGAAGCCTAATTAATCGAGTTGATAGCTTATACCTCTGGATACCATTATTGGATCCCAACTACGTCCTGACCCCTTGATCTTCCATTAGGATCGCAGTTTCCATGTAATTTCATTAATTGAAGTTTCCGCTTTTGTGGCTGTCCAACCCCCTTCCAAAGTCCTGAGGAAGACCCGTTGTGACGCATATCACGCTGCGCTGTTTCCATGGTTGAAATGTCGACATTATTATCACACATGTCTATATAGTTTTCTTGACCTTAAATTTAAACCATTATTGGGTCTTGCATTTCATGTAAGAAATCAGGACACAGGACAGAAATCTTGAATTTTTATTTATGTCACTTGTGTATGTCATGTATATAGTGCACCTTTTGCTTCACCAGTCACCGCATGTCACTTTCTCACAATAGTCACCTTTGTTTGGTCGCAATTTACTTGTGTTTGCCATTTATATTCAATACCGTTTCGAAAAATATAACAGTAAATCAACTCCGTTTTTTAATAGTTTCCTTTTCTTGGTGTGTTCTTATCCTAAATAGTTTTTCATGTATTGCAAAAGAAATTGAGATACATCATTACCCTGGAATTGAAGAAGGAGCAACGTCGGTACCAGCAAGGTCCAGGGGACTCCAAAAGAGGAGGGGAGTCAGGGCAGGTCCTAAGCAATCAGAGGAACCCAAAAGAAACAATGGTGACCCTCAAATGGACTCACAGGCCAGAGGCTCTGGAGTCGCGAGAGGACCTCAAGCAGATTCTTGACCCTGGAGATGCTAGCGGTTGGGGCTACTTGGAGCCTGAAGATCTTCTTGTAAGGAAACCAACAAGCCTTTGCAACTGCAAGTTGATGTGGTGACAAGGGGTTTGGTTATTGCAACCCCCACGAGGGATACTGGCCTCAAACTTGGTGAGAAAGCAGGCCTCTTGAGCTATGAAAATAACCACCCGTGTTGCAGAACATTAGGGAGTCTGGAGGAGCTTAGGATCAGCAGACTGGTCATCTTAGTTGCGGTGCCTGCGAATGCAGGGGAGTGACACCTTTACTCCAAGGGAGATTCCTTCAGGTGTCTTTGATGCCGAGGGGCTTTAGAAGGTTCCTGTATGGTGCACAGGCACAGACGATGCAGCAGACTGGAAGGAAGACAATGTCGAGGGCAAGCGAAGTCCAGTGAAGTCCAGAGTGCCCAGATGGTAGAAGTAGAAGTGGTGTCTGATCTGAATCTTGTCCTATGACGAATCTGGGGACCCACCCATAGTTAAGCACTCAAGTACCCTTAAGAAAGGTTTGGGACAAACCCTCCCAGGGAAGGGTCTGGACAGGTGGGAGGTTACTCCCATATCCTTTTTGATTTGATGGGGTTGGAGACCCAGTACTCATATCCAAATGTGCCATTGATGTGGGGGAAACTTCAAAGAGTGGTTTTGAAGTGCAAAGGTATCCCTTACAATCCAGTTCTAGGGTAATCAGTCCTTTAGGTGGGGTCAGGCCACTATTCTTTGAAGTTTAATTTTACCCACAAAGAGCCATCAGAATGCAGATGTTTGTAGATGGGTACTCAGCCACACCCAGCCTTCCTGTATTTGTAGCTGTCTGGTAGGAATGCACAAAGGTGAACTGTCACCCAGTCCAGATGTGTTTTGGAGACAGGTTGCAAGGCATACAGAGCAGTAAGGGCAGAGAATTGTCTACTCTCTAAAAGCCACATTTCTATGAAAAGTAATGTTAAATCCAGCTTCACCAGTAAAAAGGATTTTTCAAGACCATTCCAAACATATGACTCACAATGCAGCTACTCCTTTTTAATCAGGAATTACAGCTCAAAGGTAATTTAGGGATTTTCCAACGCTAGCCTATTAGAGGACAAGGCCTAACATTAGTGAAAAATTAATTTAGCTGTTTGTCGCTAAAAGGACATGAAAAACATAAAAATACATGTCCCACCTTTAAGTTGCACAGCATCCTGCCCTATTGGCTACCTAGGGCCTATTGTAGGGGTCACTTATGTATAATAACAGGAGAGTTTAAGGCTTGGCATGTCGTTTTAAATGTCAAATCAAATTGGCGGTAAACTGCACATATGCTCTGCAGTGCCAGGCCTGATGCATGGTTAGAGGGCTACTTTGGTGGGTAGCACAAGCAATGCTGGAGGCCCACTAGTTGCATTCAATTTACAGTCCCTGGGCAAATGTATGCACTTTACTAGGGACTTATACGTAAATTAAATATGCCAATTGGGTATGAGCCAATGTGACCATGTGTTAGGGAGAGAGCACATAAACTTTAGAACTGCTTAGCAGTGGTGAAGTACCCATAGTCCTAAACCCCACAAGAGCAAGGTCAGAGAAAGAGGAAGGGGAAGGCAAAAAATGTTTTGGGAAACCCTCCAGAGAGGGCCACTTTCTAGGCCTGGGCATAAAACTCCACTCTGCTCAGAGTTTGCAGAATTTGGCAACTTTGTGTTCCAAAGAAAATACAGAGGGGCATATTACCAACGATTAGCGATGTTTATCGCTAACGAGGCTTAGCAACACATTTTTTATCGCTAAGCATCGCCGGAAATTATCGCAGAGATAACTTGCTATTAGCAAGGTTTATCTCACAAGTGATAAAAATCCTAGCGCTAACTGCCAAATGAGAGATTATCGCTGGAAAACCAACGATAATCTCTCGAAGTTTGGCGTTAGCTTGATGATAGGGGCTCACAAACTTAGCCATGATATCCACCTTCCATAGGATATCATGGCTAAGTCAGGAAAATACCAGGTGTAAAAAAAGCGGCGCTAACCACAGTTAGCGCTGCTTTTTATATCACTAACAGGGCTAGCGAAATCCTTGATAATAGGAGAAATGTCGCTTAACAACATTTCTCCTATTATTTTTCTCTGGAACGCCCCCTTTGCATCTCATTAGAGATGCAAGGGGAAGCGTAGAGAAAAAGGGTGCTAACATGTGAATTTGCGTGTTAGCACCCTGTTGCTGTTAGGGAGATAATTTTATCTCCGCTTTCTTGGCTTTTAAAGCCAAAAAAGCGGAGATAAATCCCTTGATAATATGCCCCAGAGTTTCTGATAAAGTCCACACTCCATAATGGCGACAAGTTTTTTTCTGTTGGCAAGCTGAGACAGTATTTTTGCGTGTGTGGTGAGCACAACAAGACTTGCCGGATGCTCACGAGCACCCATGAGATTTTCTAAAGTTTTTGTGGCTGCTAGCATGGCTTTAGTCTGCACCAGTGACTTCCGCCGCTTCTTTATGCAAGGCTGTGAGCACGATTGACCATGATTGCAACCTGGAGAAGGATCTCTCCTCAAGAAGCAGCTACATCGCCTCAAAAGACAATTTGGAGTTGAAAAACTAATCAAATGGACCGTTTGCATTGCTTTGTGTGAGCAGTCCTTTTTTTTCCAACAGGGAGGAAGTGTCCCAGAGTCTCCAATTTCCTGCTTCTATCCAGGAGGTTCCTCTAAGTGCTTTGTCCACCTCCTGGTCACTTCAAATTTGGATTTGAAGCTGGAAGGATCACTGCTGCATATATATATCATTGGATGTAAGGACTTTCTATTTGAGATTTCACAAGTAAGTTCAGAAATTGTTGTGTAAGTGTGTTGTATTTGCTTAGGAGCATGCACCAGGATGTATTTGTACTTTTAATCTATTTGTTGCATGTCATTTTTCTTCTTTAAATAAAGGAAATATGCTGCACATTTCAGTACATTTTTCCCATATGTTTTTTTTATAAATGTGCAATATTCATGAAATTCACTATGTGGTCCAGTCTGCCAATTGGCCTTCAAGCCAGTAGGCCCAGTAGTAGGTCTGGATGGATTAAACATCATTTAGGCCATGGATGGCATTTGATTAAAATAATTAAATTACAAAATGTGAGTTCTTTGGGGTACTTCATGTTTTGTTTCTGCAAACACAGTTTAGGTAGTGTAATTTATTTGATGCCTCTGGAGGATGTGTGTTGTTGTAAATATTTGTAGCCCAGATAATTTTCGTTTTTGCACTTGCGGAATGAATGTTGTTTTCTCCCATGTCACCATGCCGCTTATATTTGGTCAGTGTGTGTGTGGTTGCCATAGGCCACCATTTGTTTGTGTTCCCCATGCCATGTGACCAGAGGTCATTTTGTATGGTCTATATCTATAGCACTGCATGTGTTCTTTGTTGTGGTCATGCGTCCTGACTGGTTGTTGTTGTGACCATGCAGCTTGCAGCCATTTTGTGTAGCCAGCCAGTGTGCATTTGCCATAAGCTGCCATTTCCTGCATGGCCCATTGTAGTTTCCACTGTGTTTGCCTAACTGTGCACGTTATAGGCCTAATTTTCATTTGCACACGTTACTACATAAATATGCTTGCTTTTGTCCCACATTGTACTTTCACACAGAACCTGCATATGTTCTGTTCCTTTTCTGGGATTTAGTCTGAACACCACCGACAAGGTCAAAGAGCAATGTTCCTTGTTTTTCTTTATGGCCAGGCCCTAGCACCTAGACATAACAAAAGAAGGCAGCTATTGTGTATGTGCACACGTGTCTTGTGACATAGATGAGCGCATGAGACGAAAAATACACAAGAAATTAGTGTTCTGAGACAAGAACACTTCATCTGCTGAAATATAGAACGTCCATCTGTAAATGATAAGGTATGGGGTCTGCCAGTAATCCCAGAGATTTTTGATATATTATCATTTAGCTTCAGTAGCAGGGTAGGGGGGTTTAGGTTAGTCCGGCCTATAAAATAATAGGTATTTTTTATGGTGTATATGGATTATTAACCATGCTAACAGTATTTTTTGTATGCATTTGTTTTCTTATTGTGTCACCTATACTGCATTTCAGTGCATGATAGTTTCAATAAATATTCTAAAGTTCCTCTGTGTCCCCTGGTTATCTTATTGTGGACAAGTATGAGTGAGAGAGCAAAAGGGTATGTCCTATTGCTGCGATCCCTGAGAGGGTCAAATTTTGTGTTCTGGAGGGCCAATTCACTTGTTTCTCTGGTAAGGGTAGGAAAGCAAGTGAGGCACTATAGCTAGCCAGACTCGGGTTCATAGATACTGATATGGTATGATGACTCAGTCCCTAAATGGCGATGGTCTATGATCCCAAGCATAGTTCTGTTCCTGATCAGAATCCCTGCAACATGGCACAACCAACATTTGGTCTGGTACTTACTTGTGGGAACCCTGAGTAGTGTTTGTGTTGTCCACAGTACCATGGCACATTTTCCAGGTTTATCCTGCACAGACATAAGGGGCTACCTAGTTATGTTTCGTTATTCAAGCTTGAGTATTAAAACGTTTTATGGCCCTCATTGTGCTACGCTTTTAATTCCTCCTTAATTAATTATGGCCCAGCTCATTGTTATTCCTGTTACTGCCATGCAACAGTTACTTAGCACTTTTTACAACATGGAGTCCCTAATGCTGGTGCTCCTGTGATTTTTGTCGTAGAGGTAGATGCACTGTTCCGCTTTGAAGTTTTTTACTTGTGGTTCACATTCTCGTCTGTTGGTGCTAATGATAATACTTTTCATGAATACACTGTATCCCAAGTTCCTAACGCCGAGCAACTATATGCACTTACGGAATTCCTGTTACTGGCTGAGGGCACCAGCTTTGTTTAAAAGGCATCCTTCCCTTTGTGCGTGGGACTGTCCGCATGGGCCCCTTAAGTATCCATGTGGCCACATGGACGGCACTAGGGGGCTATACCTCATATCTACATTTGGCAAATATACATCTAGTGCTGACTCACACTTTATATAATGTTCTTGTTGTCTCATATAGATGGATGACCCAGTTCATTGCAGTGCCTTACTAGGTGGACCTACTTGGGTTGCCCTACAAGGATAACCTCAGGGGCCTGCAGCCCATGTTATAAGTCCTCAAATTGTTCTTACAGTTATGAACAAATGACCCCCAAATTGTTAAGAAATCCCCTTACGGACTGCCCAGAAAATAGGTCCACTTGAAGCTTTGTTTCCCCACAAGACATGCACAGAATTTTAACTATGTGCTTCCCCAATGTCCTGGTTTCCCCACCAGTAGATTACAATACCTGGTGGACTATTATTTCCACAGTTTCTACTCTTTGTCATGGCACTCCCTCGATGTCCATTCTCTCAAATGTCCTCAAAGAAATACAGAATGAGCATGGGGCAAGTCCTTGCGCTCCATTTGGGAATGAAACTTGTGGGAAATGTCCCCGTTGTCTCTAAAATGATACTTTCTTAATGTTACATTTGAAGCAGCATCTTTGGCTTTATGCCAGCAGCTTGTAGTTAAGGCAGTAGCCAATCACAAACATGAGTTGCCTGTAATTTTTGCTAATTTATATACATCTTTAGGGCATAATAGTTTGGGGACCAAACCTTAAGTATCAACGCTTGGCAAGCCTAGCTCTGACAAGGATGCCAGAACTGGATATGAACTTCCTAACAAACCATGGGGTAAATCTAAATAGCAACAAATGACTAGACAATGCAAATGCTCTCCACCTTGGGAGCCCTCTGAAAGATCGCATTAAATTAGAGACTCCAAACTGGTATTAATCATCTGATAGACATTTTCCTCCCACCTCTCAGGGATCGTCTGATCAACAATATGACAGAGGAAGGCGATCTGACTGCAGACAGGAAGAGTATTTGAAACAAAAAAGGGAGATACAGCACTCGTCTGATGTGAAGATTAGAAGGAGGATAGACCTCCTCCATATAAACCCCCTTTTCAGAAAAAAAAGTTGCTGCATTAAATGCTAAATAAGCCACAGACAGTAAGAGACATCCTACTGACCAGGAGCTGGGTGGTGACTTTCCTCATCAATCAATAGGAGTATAGGGGGAAAGAAGGTAAGGCCGCCCCCCACTCAAACAACTATAAACAAAAATCACCTTACCTACTCAACATAACATCAGACCTGTACGACCACCAAGGGGGATCTGATATATCATACTTAACCCCTTCCGCGCTCATGACGAGCTGAGCTCGTCATGAGTTGTGCCGCTCGCACGCTCATGACGAACTCAGCTCGTCATGTAACGCGGTAATTTAAAAAACGCAGCGCGCCGCGGGAAAACCGCAAGCGTGCATGCGGTTAATCTAGATCCCTTGAATGTGTAAATAACACTAGTCCTATGGGTCAAAGATGTCAACTTTGTAAAGAGAAACAGACACAGGTCCCACAAAACACAAAACACAAAAAATGTGTGAAGACAGAGAGAGTACCTCACGGTCATAACACCCGAGGGGGTTCCTGGTTACCAATTACCAGTATACCCACTTCTCACTCTCTCTGTGTGTGGTGTGTAAGAAAGAACCAAATTTACACATAGGCTTGCAGCAGCAGAATAAAGACAGATAGCAAGCAATCCTCACCATATCATTTAAAAAAATCTTTTTGGTTGAATCAAACACATTGGTTTGTTTTACCTGGGGGTTCTAGGTACAGCAGGACACGGCTTATAATAGTGCACATTGGTATTTGTTTATTTTTTATAATTCACTATTATTATTTATGCACATGTGTAAATTTGGTTCTTTCTTACACACCGCACACAGAGAGAGTGACCAATGATGAGAAGCGGGTATACTGGTAATTGGTAACCAGGAACCCCCTCGGGTGTTACGACCGTGAGGTACTCCCTCTGTCTTCACACATTTTTTGTGTTTTGTGGGACCTGTGTCGGTTTCTCTTTACAAAGTTTACATCTTTGACCCATGGGACTAGTGTTATTTACACATTCAAGGGATCTAGATTAAGTATGATATATCAGATCCCCCTTGGTGTTCGTACAGATCTGATGTTATGTTGAGTAGGTAAGGTGCTTTTTGTTTACTGGTGACTTTCCTCAACAGCATGGCAGAAAACACCATAGTACTTTGGAATCAGCACCAATTTCTGGTGGCAGAACAACTGAAACATTTGTTGTGATTCAATCAATCAGTGTACTTGTAAAGCGCACTACTTACCCGTAAGGGTCCCAAGGCGCTGAGGGAAGGGGCAGGGGATGCTGCAACTGCTCGAAGAGCCAGGTCTTGTGGATCCTTCTGAAGGCGAGAAGGTCTTGGGTCTGCCATATGTGGGTAGGGAGGATGCACCAGGTCTTGGCGGCAAGGTAGGAGAAGAATCTGCCGCCAGAGGTCTTCGTTGGATGTGGGGGACAGCTGCGAGGGCGAGGCTGGTGGAGCGGAGCTTGCGAGTTGGGGTGTGGAAGCTGAGTCTGCTGTTCAGGTAGGCTGGTCCAGTGTTGTGGAGTGCTTTGGGTGCGTGGGTGAGGAGCTTGAAGGTGATCCTCTTGTCGACGTTGAGCCAGTGTAGGTCTCTCAGGTGGGGGTTGATGTGGCTGCGGTGGGGGACGTTGACGATCAGTTTTGGATGCATTGTAATCGTTGTAGGTGTTTGGCTGGGATTCCTGCATAGAGTGCATTGCTGTAGTCCAGTCTGCTGCTGACGAGGGCCTGCGTCACCGTTCTTCTTGTTTCGGTGGGGATCCACTTGTAGATCCTGCGGAGAATGCGGAGGGTGCAGTAGCAGGAGGCGGAGACGGCGTTGACTTGCTTCGACATGGAAAGGGAGGAGTCGAGGATGAATCATAGGTTGCGTGCATGGTCGGTGGATGTTTGGTGCTGTTCCCAGTGTGGTCGGCCACCAGGAGATGTCCCAGGCTGAGGGGGTGGGTCCGAGGATGAGGACCTCCATCTTGTCCGAGTTCAACTTCAGACGGCAACTCCTCATCCACTCGGCGACAGCCTCATTTCCCTCGTAGAGGTTGGTTTTGGCGGTGTGTGGGTCCTTGGTGAGGGATAGGATGAGCTGCGTGTCGTAGGCATAGGAGTTGATGTTGAGGTCGTGATGGCGGGCCACTTGTGCAAGGGGGGCCATGTAGATGCTGAATAGCGTCGGGCTGAGGGATGAGCCCTAGGGGACGCCGCAGATGATGTCGGTGGCGTCGGATCAGAAGGGTGGGAGGCGGATGCTCTGGGTTCTTCCGGAGAGGAAGGACGTGGTCCAGTCAAGAGCGATCTCTTGGATTCCGGCTTCTAGGAGGCGTGTCTTTAGAGTGCGATGGCAGACCGTGTCAAAGGCGGCTGACAGGTCCTGGAGGATGAGGGCTTATGTTTCGCAGTTGTCTAGTTGGCGCCTAATGGTATCTGTAGTGGCGATGAGGGCAGTCTCGGTGCTGTTGTTTCATCTGAATCCAGACTGGAACAGGTCCAAGATGTTGTCTTCCAGGTGGCGGGCCAGCTGCATGTTGACGATTTTTTCAATGACCTTTTCCAGGAACGGGAGCAGGGAGATGGGCCAGAAGTTCTTGAGGTCCTTGGGGTCCACTTTGGGCTTCTTGAAGAGGGCGTTGATTTCGGCATGCTTCCAGCTTACCGGGAATGTCGCTGTTTCGAAGGAGATGTTGATGACCTTCCTTAGTTGAGGTGCGATGGCAGCATCTGCTTTGTTGAATACGTGGTGTGGGCATGGGTCACACGGGGGAAACATCCTTTACAACGCAACTTTTACCACGCAGTGCCTTTACGACGCAACTTTTACAACGCAAACCATTACAACGCATTGCGCTGGAGGGCGCTCTAGGATAGGGAATAGATTTAATTTACTATTCAACACCTTCCCTACTATCCTCGGGGACTGGAGTTGGAATAGTAAATTAAACTATTCACTATCCAGCACCCCAAAGCGCTATGCGTTGTAAAGGCATGCGTTGTAAATACCGCGTTGTAAAGGCATGCATGGTAAAAGCATGCGTTGTAATGTCATACATCCGTCACACAGAGATCCTGAGTGGATGGAGTTCATGACCTTGCGTGTCCTGACGTCGTTGATGTTGGACCAGGAGATCAGGTGGTTGGCACTGGTAGTGTTCACAGGGGGAGTGGTGTCTGGCGCAGTCGGGGCGGTCGTGATGTTGAAGCTGTCGTGGATGTTAGCGATCTTGCCATGGAAGAAGATGGCTAGTGAGTCGCACAGTTCTTGTAAAGGCGGGATGTCGTTGGCGCTGGGGTTGGAGAATTCCTTTACGATGTTAAAGAGCTCTTTGTTGTTGTGTGCATCGTTATCCAAGCGGGTATTATTTGGCTAATCTGATGAGGTGGTGGTGTCTGCAGGTGACGTCCTTGTGAGCTGCGTGGTTGTCCGGTGTGCGTTCGTGGAGCCATGTCTTCTCCAGTTTCCGGCAAGTGCATTTGGAGGCCGGGAGCTCGTTGGTGAACCAGGTGGCTCTTTTGTTGGCGTGGCTATTGGAGGGTTTCTTGAGCGGGGTGAGGGTGTTGGCGCAGTCGTCGATCCACTGTCTGAGGTTGCGGGTGAGAAAGCTGTTGAGTGCGCTGGTACGTGGTTAGTTTCTTGAAGGTGAAATGGATGGAGCGGTGGTCGGTCCAGTGGAGTTCGGTGGTGTGGTCAAAGGTGACGTGGGAGCCTGTGGAGAAGATGGGGTCAAGCTTGTGGCTTGCGGCATGGGTGGGTGCTGTGACGAGTTGTCTGAGGCAGAGGTTGGAGAGGTTGTCAATCAGGGTGGCAGAGTTGGCATCGTTGTTGTTCTCGAGGTGGAAGTTCAGGTCCCCGAGGAGGATGTAGTCCATGGAAGCGAGTGCGTGGGTGCTGGAGAGGTAGGCGATGGAGTCGCTGAACTAAGCTCAGGGTCCGGGGGGGTCAGTAGATGAGTGTTCCTCAGAGGGTGGTGTTGGGGTCGGTGTGGACCTGGAAGTATAGGTGTTCGGCGGTGTAGAGGGTGTCGTCTGAGTGGGTGGCGATCTTGAGGGTGGACTTGTGGACGATGGCTATTCCTCCTCCGATTCCGTTGGCGCGGTCCCTGCGGATAATGGTATAGCCGTCCGGGATGGCTATGGCGATGTCGGGCACCAAGAAGATGTTCCACCAGGTCTCGGTCATGAAGCCACATCTGGGACGGAGTTGTCGAGCAGATCCCAGAGCTCGACAGCGTGTTTACGTGCGAAGCGGGAGTTAAGGAGTATGCAGCGGAGGTAGTTGGGTCCAGTCTTTGGAGGTTTGGTGGTTCTGTCGCACGTGAAGCTGCAGGTGTGGCAGGAGAAGGGTCTGTGGGTCCGTTTCAAGGCGGCTTGGAAGCAGGTGTGGTTTTGGCTGGTGTTGAGTGCGCGGAGGGTGCTGGCATCGTAGTGGATTCTGGTGTTGTGGCGTTCGCGGGGTCCAGGGGTTCTGGTGCTGGGCGCAGTCCAGGTGCGCCCGCTGTTCGCGTCCGCTTCTCGGCCTGATATGAGGTGGCTTGGGAGGGCGGAGCAGCTAGGAGGCAGGAGCGGGGAGGCCAATGGGTGTGTAGGGGGCGGGGCCGCAGGGAAGAAGGGGTATGAAGAGCCTGACCGGGAGCAGGAGGGGGTGGGAGGAAACTGGCGCACGGGCAGGGAGAGGTGAGATAACAAACTCAGGAACACGGAGGCAGCAGGCAGGTGACGAGCAGTGGCGTGGGGGCGACCTTCCTGCAAGCAGGGTCAAAGGTCGCTCCTACCGCTATTCGGCCTGCATATGAGGTGGCTTGGGAGGGAGGAGCAGCTGGGAGGCAGGAGCAGGGAGGCCAATGGGTGTGTAGGGGGCGGGGCCGCAGGGAAGCAGCGGCAGGAAGGGCCTGAACGGTAATACGCCATGCTTCTTTAGTGTTAATACTATGGGGCCAACAGCATTGGACTCAGCTCCAAGGGAGAGGCAAACAAGCCTTTTTTTAATAAATGTGTACAGAGATGTTACAAAATAATAATGTAAAAGTAGATATTGTGGAACATGACCTCAACCGTGTGCCCAATTTGAATATGTGTAAAAAAAACGGGTATTATCACATCGATTTGTAAAACATTAGTGTGATAATTGGGCAGAGGGAGATGTGTCCTGATAAAGATGAAAAATGTGTTTAAACATATGACCATATCAAATTGTAATCGCATGCTGGCGATAATACGCCATGCTTCTTTAGTGTTAATACTATGGGGCCAACAGCATTGGACTCGGCTCCAAGGGAGAGGCAAACAAGCCTTTTTTTAATAAATGTGTACAGAGATGTTACAAAATAATATTGTAAAAGTATATATTGTGGAACATGACCTCAACCGTGTGCCCAATTTGAATATGTGTAAAAAAAACGGGTATTATCACATCGATTTGTAAAACATTAGTGTGATAATTGGGCAGAGGGAGATGTGTCCTGATAAAGATGAAAAATGTGTTTAAACATATGACCATATCAAATTGTAATCGCATTAGTGTGACAATCTGGCATAGGGAGATGTGTCTTTACAAAGATGAAAAACTTGATCAAACGCAAAAATGGATGATAACTCTGTGTTTTTAATGTTTTAATCGTTTAGAATCAGTCCTGAGGAAAGTGTACTAAAAGAAAGCCGAAACGCCGCGTCAACCTTTTTGATTCTTCTTTCTTTTATAATGTATTTCATGTAAATTTTTATTAAAATGTCTATTGTGATATGTTTTTAACAATGTTTTGATGTGTATTATGAACTGTAAATTGATTGAGTAAATAAATCTAAAACATAGTTTTACCAAACATGCATCGTGACAAGTCTCAATGATTAAATACCTAGCCTTTTGTTAATATCATAAAGAGTTATACACTATTTGTAATAACCTATGATTGTCCCTAATGCTATATTGTGTAATTGATGTGTATAGACAATTAAAACACATTATATTGTACCTTTGCCTTTCTCGCCGACTTTACGGCATGCCTGTTTATTCACCATACCCCTATTATTAACACTTAAACAGGACAATCCTCTGTTGTCCACCTAGTTGGGACATTTTTGTTTTTCGACTACTGTCTTCCCCCCAGTCCCTTATAACTCTGTGTGGGGTCCTCCTTTTTCTTCAATTTCTCAGATTATAGACATTTAACCGCATGCGTGCGGGCGGAATTCCGCTCGCACGCTGAGATTTTTAAAAACGCATGTAACATGACGAGCTGGGCTCGTCATGAGCGTGCGAGGAGGCTACCTCATGACGAGCCCAGCTCGTCATCAGCGTCGAAGGGGTTAAATAGTCATACTCACACTTTTGCAGTGCAAATTACCCATAGTCCATCACTGATTATTAATATGGCCAGTGGAAGCATTTTGAGAGTGGGTACACCCAAGGTCAAATGAAGAGATTTGATTGATAAGGCATAGCAAAGGAGGTGGCAACAACGGGGAAGAAGGTCCATGGGTGGTGGAGGCTGGGTTTGTAAATCTGCTCCATCTATAACTTTCTCTCTCTCACAGTTTTAATGTCGTTTTCCCCCCTTTTTTTCTTTCTCACTCTCTCTCACTTCATTTATCTTTGTCTTTTAAAGTTATGGACGCTGTGTCCACTCTGACGTGTAAAACCTTAGCTGAGTACAAGTTATGAACTCTGCTGCTCACAGTGTTTAAACAAAGTAAGCAGAACAGCCTAGATATACAATACATCCGATTAAATGCATTAGAAATAAAAGAGCTTATTTACAAACCCCTTGCGCAACTTTTGTGTCACTTTCAACATGAGAAAAGTAACACAAAAGTAGCTTAAGCGTTTTGAAAATAAGACCTAAAGAATATTGGCCTGCATAGTGACTTGATCTCTCACCTAATTCTGTCTCATCTCTGAATCATTTTAAAGACCTGTTGATCTGTAATGTAAATATGACGCAGTAGACACTTCTATACAGACACCGCTTGAACGCAAGCCTATAAGACAAGTGAAATGTATCAGGCACACTTCACATATAAAAAAAAAGAGTAAATATCGTCAAGTGTTACTTTAACTTGTAATGTTTCACTTCATTTATTCACATCGATCTAATTCTAAACACTAATTTTCTTTTTTGTTTTGCAGATTACCTACCGTACTTATATTTTCCAGCCATATCACATGTTGTTTATTCTATTGTTTGGTTAGTTATGGTTCTAGGTATTTATTTTATTGTTATCTTTTAGTTATGTTTCCAGTTATTTATTGATTTAATAAAAGTTCATTAAAAAAGTATATACGTCTTTTTTTGTGAGGGTAGCAGTCCACAATAGAAATTATATTTATAATTTGAAGTATAATTCTGAGGCTAACTCTTTTCCAGATCTTTACCAGAGTCTACTACTTCAAATAAAGGTTCCTATGAAAAAGTTTTAAAACTACAACACCATTGGCAACATAGTGTGGTGAACTTCTAACATCTGTTCTAATTTAAGTGCTCCATGAACTGTTACTATGGTAACAGGCAGAAAGCCGTTTGGGGGTAGGGTTCAAAGGTACTGACTGTACAGAAACTGTTATATTTCCCAGGATCCTCTACATGACAGAAAGGAAAGCAAAGTAAAACAGAACACTGTGTACCAGATTTACAACCCCCTTGCACCACTTTCGCGTCCAACCTCCCCTACAAAATTAGAAGTGTGTGGGCCTCAACTACCTCCCTCAAGCCCCGGAAACCACTACCCTCAGGAATTTGTGTATTACGGGAGACAGACTACGTGGCCCTCCGCCTGGTGCCCTCGAGGGCCCTGGGTACTGCCACGCCCAACGGTCGGCTCCTGCAGTGTCCCGGTATGCCTACCCCCGAGACACTGCTGTTTGCTTTGAAAGGGCAGGACTCTCACGACTCCCGCCCTCCCCTAGCAAACTTAGTTTGCATTTTGAAAAACAGAGCAGTGAAATCTGTTCTCACTTTCAAAATCCAAACCAGATTGCATTTACACATACAAATTAGCATCTTCCCATGCGAAAAAGCAATGCCCGCTCCATAGGAACGCAAAAGTTAATCACACAATATTGCTAAATAAAACTGCAAGTGTGCTTGACTTCTCAATATACCAGCTTATCCTACATAATGTTCTTTTCAATCACGTTCTGATAACCAATAAGAATCATACTATTAAAAAACAGAAACATGCACCCTAGTTTCAAGGCTGTTTTTCCAATCCCCGACGCGTTTCGAAGCTACAAGCCTCTTCCTCATGGGGCAACAAATGGCAAACCACAGTATTGCCACACCTATTTATTCCCAAAATGCACGCAATCTCCAGTGGTTCATGCTGGTAGTAGTGAGCCAATTCTTCCCCACCATTAGGGTCCGTGTATATTTGGCCAACAACAGTTTCTTTTGTCGTTTTTACTTACATTTTCCTGCCCTCCAGTGTGCTCTAGGCATGATGTTCAGCTTTCCCCAATCATAAAATGCCCCTGCTGTTATCACGGCCACACAGTTGTAGCCATGCAGTCCTGCCACCACATTTCAGGTAGGTGGTTCATCCTCCGCGACTGAGACTGCCGCGCATTATATTCACCCAAAATGCCTCTTCAGACAAGGACGCCACTCCGTAGGCAGTGAAGTTTAAACAAAACCTTATTTTGGAAAGTTGCAGATCACGGCTGTTTTTCCAATCCGCCGACGTGTTTCGAAGCTACAAGCCTCTTCCTCATGGGGCAACAAATGGCAAACCACGGTACTGCCACACCTATTTATTCCCAAAATTTCCCAAAATGCACGCAATCTCCAGTGATGCATGCTGGTTTTTGTGAATCAATTCTTCCCCACCATTAGGGTCCGTGTATATTTTGCCAACCACAGTTTCTTTTGTAATTTTTACTTCTATTTTCCTGCCCTCCAGTGGGCTCCAGGCATGATGTTCAGATTTCCCCAATTATAAACTGCCCACGCTGTTATCACGGCCACACAGTTGTAGCCGTGCAGTCCTGCCACCACATTTCAGGCAGGTGATGCATCCTCCGCGACTTAGACTGCCACGCATTATATTCCCCCAAAATACCTCTTCAGACAAGGACGCCACTCTGTAGGCAGTGAAGTTTAAACAAAACCTTTATTTTGGAAAGCTGCAGATCACGGCTGTTTTTCCAATCCCCTGACACGTTTCGAAGCTACAAGCCTCTTCTTCATGGGGCAACAAATGGCAAACCACGGTACTGCCACACCTATTTATTCCCAAAATGCACGCAATCTCCAGTGATGCATGCTGGTAGTATTGAGCCAATTCTTCCCCACCATTAGGGTCGGTGTATATTTTGCCAACAACAGTTTCTTTTGTCATTTTAACTTCCATTTTCCTGCCCTCCAGTGTGCTCCAGGCATGATGTTCAGCTTTCCCCGATTATAAACTGCCCACGCTGTTATCACGGCCACACAGTTGCAGCCGTGCAGTCCTGCCACCAAATTTCAGGAAGGTGGTGCATCCTCCACGACTGAGACTGCTGCACATTATATTCACCCAAAATGCCTCTTCAGACAAGGACGCTGCTCCGTAGGCAGTGAAATTTAAACAAAACCTTTATTTTGGAAAGTTGCAGATCACGGCTGTTTTTCCGATCCCCCGACGCGTTTTGAAGCTACAAGCCTCTTCCTCATGGGGCAACAAATGGCAAACCACAGTACTGCCACACCTATTTATTCCCAAAATGCACACAATCTCCAGTAATGCATGCTGGGGAAAGCTGAACATCATGCCTGGATCCCATTGGAGGGCAGGAAAATGGAAGTAAAAACGACAAAAGAAACTGTTTTTGGCAAAATATACACGGACCCTAATGGGGGGAAAAATTGGCTCACAACTACCAGCATGCATCACTGCTGATGTCAGACCAATTGCCCTTGTCATCCATGCTTGTATCTTTAGGAGCACTATAATCATTTGATAGTAAGGTTCATTTTAATTATTGTCAACCTCCCCATGTCTTGCGGCAAGAGACTGGTTCTTCTGCTTGTGACAATTGTACCAGCTTCACTAAACACTTACTGCGAAGATACAGTGGTTACCGGCTATACTAGATAATTTATTACCAGCCTGCTGATCCCTGGCAATGGTTCCCTCTTCCCATACTTATAGGTCAATGTGTCTTGATCCAGGTAGACCTCAGTTGGGCCATCCAAATAGTCTTGGGCCATCTTCTAAAGTGTCATTGGTGCTGCCACTTGCTGTGACTGTGTTGCATGAATCTCTGTATTTTACTTGAGTCCTGCCATATGAAACCAACCATTTGCAGAGAATAGCAGTGTGCTGGAATCTGTAGTTGTGTTGCACTTCAGAACTTGTGCTCTGGCCTTGATTTTGCAGTTGTTCTTCTTGTAGATGACTTACTTTACACACAATACAAGTCCTGTAAACTAGGACATTCACACCTGTAAAAGGAATGAAAGCGGACAATAATTTTTTGTATGTGACACAGGTACTTTTTGGAGGACACGATTGCAGAAACTGTAAGGATAATATCATTAACTTCTTTATTGAGCACCCATACATACCATAACATGTAAAATCATGATAACAGTACAATAAAAATACTAAAAGATTGTATATAAAAGTTACAAATCTGATGGCAATGTTTAGAAAAGTTGGGAGTAGGTACAATCTGATCAGTAGTATGAGTTAAACCAGAATTATCTTGTTTTTCCGTGATGGTGCAGAAACATGCCACGTATACCCCATCCCCAACAAAGAATGAGGCATGGAGAACAAAAAACACAGGTGCCCTGTGTCCAGTTGCCTGGAGCACCTCCTCCTCAAAAAACATCTTCTAGCATTTCAACACAAGAATTTCAGAGATATATATATCTGGTCACATACATGGAACTCCCCTTTTACCCATCATCATCATTAAACCAGCAATGCCAACATTGAAAATTAGATTAACTTCAAAAGTTCCCCAAAAACAAACAGCTCGATCCAACATCCATTACCCCTCAGAAATACTTCTACATTTTGCAGGAAAAAAAGTAAATGTAATAAATCATTCATGTTACACATACAGAAATTTGTAAAACATGGTGGTCAAGCACATAGGGAAAAAGGTACCTCAGAACATAGGAAAATGTCTGGCTACTTGGGCCTGAACTCCAGATGGCACCACATTCCTAGCAACTAACAGGCAAATGTTGGCAAAAACTAGTCTACTTTTTGCTTTAACACAAAACCATCCCCAATTCCCTAAGGGCATACTTCTGAAAAGTGATGCTTTGCTGTGGTAATATAGCAATGCGCCCGAAAAAGTTGCACAGGATCAAAAATATTAAGACAATCTTTCTTTCTTTCTTTCGAAAACTTTATTTCGATTCATTAAAACAGAATCATAAAAGTATGACATAAACAAAATACACAATGTAAAAAGAATCATGCACTTATCTCTAAGCATTATAATATTATCATTACATGATTTACAGATGAATATAAAAGAAATCAAATAAGTTAAAAAGACAATTTTACCAATACAAATACAATACGATAGATAATGGGTAATGGTGCCAACTTTAAACAAATCACATAAGTGGGAAACAGCAATTCCTGTCAGTAATTAATATCGCTTTCTAATGCTAAGTGCTACTCTAATAAAACTAAGAACAGCATTCAGCAATCAATCAATCAAGATCTTTATTTCACATTTACATTAATGTATTAAGGGGAAACATGGCTAAAATACAACTGATAAAAACATCCTTACATCCAGACAATTCATTCTTCAATATCTCATTGTTCTGCTATAAGTACATAGGTGCTAAGAAACATTAAAAAGTATGAGGGCAGCTGTTTGACATACAAGGTTATACTAAATTTCTCATTAAATCCTAAATTGATAAAAAAAAACATCCAAAAAGAACAATTCTACTAAAAGACTTTAAGTAAATATAAATCAGAGCTAAGCTAATCTCATTATACTTAAAGGGAGCCATACAATACAATGGAAATACCAATAATGGGTTAAAAAAGGCTATAGAAAGCATAAAGGAAAGACTTTAATGTCTACTTTGGTCCTATCTAAGGTGGACTACTGCAATGGCTTACTGTTGAACGCGCAGGAGCAAGTTCTGAACAAATTACAGCTTGTTCAAAATGCTGCTGCTAGGATCCTAACCGGCACACCTAAGTACTCATCCATTTCTCCCATTATTCGTCAACTGCACTGGTTGCCGGTCAGAAGCCGTACAAAGTTTAAGGCCTTGTGTATTATATATAAGGCATTGAACAATACTGGACCAGAATTCCTCAAAAAGGCAATTATTGTATATAACCCTAGTCGAACATTACGTTCTTCCGCAGCCCAACAGCTCCAAATCCCACGTACAAAAAAAGCTACATGGGGAGATAAACGCTTTGTAGTTGCTGCTTCAAAACTGTGGAACCTACTTCCTCCCTTCATCAAACTTAGTCCCTCACTGTTAATTTTCCGAAAGCGCCTTAAAACCTGGCTTTTTAATCAGTAAACTTTTCTTTATGGAAACCCTCTGTAATCTGTGATCTGTACTTTCCAGCGCCGAGACACCGTAAGGTATTTGTGCGCTATAGAAGTTTTATAAATAAATAAACGTTTACAGACTCAGTGCATGGATGGTCTTAGATCCTGGCCCTTATATCAAAATATTAACTTTTCTGATCTTTATAACAGCTAATAAATAGGAGGCACTCTTATAACATACATAGGGCGATTCCAATCCTCGTAATACTTCCAATACCTGGTTATGCAAACGTAGATTGAGTTTTTTCAATAGTAGGATGACAAATGTATTCCTCTCAGCCTTATAAAATAAGCAAAAAAAGAGCAAATGCGACATAGATTGCTTAGATAAATCCATCACAAGGACAGAGAGACAAACGGTTTACCAGGTGAGATTGAGTGGGATATCCAGCAATTATGGAATATAATTCAGTCTAAATATCACCAAAAAAAACAATGTCTTATATTGGTGACAATGACATATAAGATAGATGCCCAGTTGCCACAGAAGGTGATGCTCGAAAGGCAATAACTGAAATGTTAGTTTGATATTTTTTTGCCATCTACATTGAGGGCGTTTGCCGATTAAAATTTCTTTTAACCAGGATTTGGGGGACGATGCACACTAAGTCCAGTTCACTAAAGGATGTTTCACATAGGCTAACCAGGCAATTGATGTAGCTCGGTCCAAGGACAAAATATCCTTTAACACTGTTTGATTTAGGAGGACTGTTTCCCTTTTTCAGATCAATATCCACGCCATCAGCGGAGCCAGTTTTATGGTGTCAGAGATAAACAAGTAACCTAGGGCCTCATTTATGAGGCTGTTCGTCACTTTTACGCCGCCGGTGCGTCACTTTTTGTGACGTACCAGTGTCCTAAAAAATGCACCTTGCTCCGCCATATTTACAAAGTGACGCATCTAGGTAGATGCATCACTTTGTAAACCCCTGCGCCACATTATACCTGTGCCAGGTATAATGTATGCAAGGGGGGCGTATTGACGCAAGCAACGGTCGTAGAAGTGACGCAGTGAAATCTATGAGATTTCATTGCGTCACTTTTAGGACGCCGTGTCGTGTTTTGGCAGCTCCTGAGTTAGCGTTTAGCACAGCTACACGGTCTTTTCGTTAACTTGACCAAAACGAACGGGGGCCATTTTGAATCCTTCTGGCTTCCATTTCCTGTGAACATGCTGCCTCGTGGTCAGTGTGCCCTTTCGTCCTTTCTCGATACCCATGGTCACCTATTCTGCTCGGTAACAGGCTATTTTTAGTACTGGTCAAGCGCACATGCGCACTATGCATCAACTGGTCATTCTCTAGGAATGTTAACACTAACTGACCAGTGCTATTGAACTCCTCCCACATGCTGGCTGTGTTCCAAAAATGACCTTATATGTACCTAAAATATGTAACTTGTAACCGCCTATCTTTTTATTGCTATTAAACTGTATAAAAGAGGTCGCGCACCGATGTTCGGTGTGCTACTTCTTACATTGCCGAAGGGTGCTGTGGGAATGTATCACCACCCCATGGGGTCTTAATAAACTTGTCTTTTGCCTTTTCCAGTGTCCGTGCCAACTTCTATACTAAGGTGTATGAAAGGTTAGCAGAGTATGTAGGCTTGATTTGAACCCAACACCACAATTGGCGACCACGAAGGGACTCATCGGCGACTCGGATGCCCGAAGGAGAGGTCGTGACAAAGGTCAGGAAACTCGCCATGGACGCGATCGCTGCCATTGAGTGACCCGAGTCTTGGCACCCACGGTGTGTTTTTCCTTCCTTCCGATCTGACCTTCCAGGTGGCGCCGGTCTTCGACTGAGATTCTGATCTTGGATTGTCGTGATGTGCCGTTTTGGCTGATTCGACCACAGAACTTGGCAGTTGGACCTTGGACGTTTTGAAGATACTGGGTAAGCTTTTTGACTGGTGAGGTAGTCTACTGACACTTGAATTTGAATTTGAATTTGTTTGAAGTTAGCTAACGTTTGAATCTTTTGACTTTGAATTTGAATATGTGAAGTGCACCTCACATAGGCAGGCATGTAGGGATATTTCTCTGATTTATTTGATTTGAACGGCACACCGTGTATGAAGCACATTAAGTGCCATTTTTGTGTAGTATCGAGTTTTCGTGGTACTTTTTGAACATGCCTGTTTTTAGTACGCTCCGAAGGATGTGCTGTTTTGAAAATGGTACCAATTATCGATTAAATGAATCACAGCCGGCTCCCCCAGAGGGGACTCCAAATCGTGAGATGTATGTTAAATTCGGTATTCCACCAATAATGTATAGTACGTTATGGCATAAGTATACTAAAACTGATCGTGAATTACAGTGGCCACTACATGGGTCATTTAGTCTTCGAAAGGTTCAGTATGTGGAGCAGTGTTTGTTTCAGCGAAGGTCTAGACAAGATATGTTTGATTGCGTGCGTATGTGGGAGAAAGAGGCGCGTGAACGAGTGAAGCGTGAGGAAGCCTTGGCGGAGAAGGTGCAGCGGAAGGCTGCACATGATAAAGCTTTACAGCTACAGGAGAAGGAGTTACAGGAAAAGAAAGAGAGGGAGACGCGAGAACATAATTTACAGGTTAATGGTCAGTTCCCTATCAGGCTTCCTCTTTATCCGGTCCTTACTAATGAAACAGATGATTTTTCATTACTAGATCGCTGTCCACCTCCGTACGTTGCACCTACGGCTCCGAACGAGGAATCAGATGAGGGTAATGATCGTACGCAGCGTACAAGGTTACATGCGGAACGAACTGCGGAATTGCGTTCGTTTGCACGAAAGCTAAATATTAATACTGTTACTGTTTCTGAAATTAGTAAGCAAATGGAACAATGGTCTGATCAAGAGCGACTGTATTTCTTAGATCATTTTGGAGATGAGGTTGTTGAACGGTTCAGAAAATACTCTTCAGAATTAGAACCCAAGGATATATCTAAGGGTCGTGAGAACTTTCGTAAAGGTCTTTTTGTTCTTTCAGATGCGGATGAATTTTTCAAACGGTTGGTTCAACTACGGAATGAGGCGACACGGCTACGGGAGTCGGAAAAATCGAAGGGTCCGCCTGCGTCCGGAGCGATGGAAATATCCAAAGAATGCCCTATCTTTGGAACAGATAAGATTGCTGCGATTAATGTTAGACCTATGCGAGAAGCTGCGCCTTTATATGTCCCCCACAAAGGGGATGGCACAGATGATGATAAACGCTCTAAAGACGCGAAAGGGTATTTTGTATATAACTGGGTTTATATGCCTTGGAATAGAGCAGATGTTATGGCGCTTAAGAATGCTTTGCCTGATCCCCGTAAAAATCCTGCGGCTTTCTATGAAAGTGTTGAAAGTGCAATTTCATCGTGTATTATGACGTTAGTTGATATTGATTTGTTTTTCGGGTTGATATTGCCACCTGATATGTGGAGAACGATTCGTAAGTTTGATGACCACACGACTCTTGGGGCCACTTGGAAAGGTCTTGCTCAAGCTGATTTAGATAGGGAACCAGCATGTAAGCCTTGTCAATTAATATTAGACCTTCCAGGGGCCATACTAACAAAATTAAAGACTCTTGCTCCCGCTAAAAAGATTGATTGGACTATATTAGCCTTGTGTAAACAGAAGACGGATGAATCGGTTTCTGACTTTTTCTCTCGCTTTGAGGCAGCATTCCATGATTACAGTGGGCAATCATTAACAGAAGATACAGGCAGGCATTTATTCGTTGATAAGTATGTGGCTAATCTCCTACCGGAGATTGCAAAACGATTAAAAACGAGTGAAAGTTCGTGGACCACGGCAACCCCTGCTTCTCTCTTGACTATGGCTCAATATTATGAACGACAGGAATTGGAGGCAAAGGAAAGTAGTGAGAAGAAAGCGAAGGATTTGAAGACGAAGGTAATGTTAGCTCAGGTTCAGGCTACGAGAGGAAACAATAGAGGGGGACGAGGATTGTACAATAACGCTCCTCCCCCTCGTTCTGACATTTCTGTGAATCAATGTGCATACTGCAAACAGTTTGGGCATTTGATTGCAGACTGTCCGGTGTTTCGAGAACAGTGTAATTTGAGGGGACGAGGAAGTGGAAGGTCTAGGAATAATTATGGGGGGCCGCGAGGATATGGAGCAAATGGTCGTGGAGGATATGGAGCAAGGGGTCGTGGTCAGACAGATTATAATACATTTGATAATCGCAATCAATATCAGATAAATGAGGGTGGCTCTTCTGAGCCACGTGATGAGCACTATGCATAGGATTGCGTAGGATGGGGTGTGGAATCGGTTGAGGTACCAGTTGAACAAAGGGGTCCATATATAGAAGCACATGTTTTGGGTTCTACTGATCAATTTCTGGTCGATACAGGAGCTACTCGTAGCGCTTTGTCCAAATACTTGGTTCCAAGGGCTCCCCTGTCTGGCGAGGTAATTACAGCTATAGGGTTCGATGGAACACCTACTTCTAGCCCACTGTCTCAACCCGTTGCATTTTATGTTGATAAATTCGCTGCCCCTTGTCCCTTTTTGTTGTCTCCAAATACACCAGATAATATTATGGGACTCGATATGTTAAAACACTTTCGAGCTACTATTCGCTGTGCCCCAGAAGGAGTACGAGTTGTGTTGAATGAGAATTACCCAGAAATTGAGCGAGTGTGTTTTCTCCATGAATCTGAAGTATTAGCCTCCTTACCAAAAACGTTGTGGGCCACTTCTGATACGGATGTAGGGCAAATGATAATTCCTCCAGTACGTATTACTGTAAAGGAGGGAGTATCTCTACCACGTGTCCCACAATATAAGATTTCGAGAGAAGGTGAAATTGCTTTGATACACATTGTGAACGATTTGATTTTGGCGGGAGTCGTTGAGGAAGTCCCCTACAATGTTTGCAACAGCCCGATTTTACCGATCCTTAAAAGAGATACAGATGCTAAGGTTTACCGTTTTATTATTGATTTGAGGGAAATCAACAAGATAGTAGTGCCTCAGTACCCAATGGTGTCTGACATCACCACGTTGCTTACGTTGGTTCCATCGACAGCAACTACTTTTACAGTCATCGATTTGAAGAATGCCTTCTTTTCGATTCCTGTACATCCTGATAGTCGATATCTATTCGGCTTTACATTGAATAATAAATCGTACAGATTTTGTCGAATTCCTCAAGGTTATACAGAAAGTCCTAGCATCTATAGTCAGGCTTTGAAAAGACAGCTTGATTCCTTTGAATTACAAGATGGAGTGGTTCTTATTCAGTATGTGGATGACATTTTACTGGCTGCAGACACACAAGAACAATGTGAGAAAAGTACCTTTTCCTTGCTTTCCTTCCTAGCCAAAAATAATCATAAGGTTTCAAAGAAAAAGCTGCAATATTGTAGACCCAAGGTGACCTACCTCGGTCATCTTTTGTCTAAGGAGGGCCGTGCATTGACACCAGATCGAATTCAAGCAGTTTTAGATACACCAGTCCCTCGCACTCAGAAAGATGTTCGTGCCTTTATAGGTTTGACGTCTTTTTGTAGGCAATGGATATTGGGTTTTTCACACATTGTTAAACCCTTGTTGGCATTGTTGTCTAAAGATACACCGATCCCCATTGAATGGACGGATGAATGTCAGAATGCTTTTGAACAATTGAGACAAGCTCTTTGTTCTGCACCAGTGTTAGGTAAACCTGATTACACGAAGATTTTCACATTATATGTACACGAGAAGGATGGGTGCGCGTTGTCAGTTTTAGTACAGACACACGGAGACAAACAGAGGCCTTGTGCATACTTCTCGGCGGTACTCGACCCTGTGGCTCGAGGATTGCCTGGATGTTTTCGAGCAGTTGCAGCAACAGCAGTAGCGATACGACAAAGTGAGGGAATAGTTTTGTCACACAAATTGTTGGTGTTAGTTCCCCATGCGGTAGATGCGTTATTGAATCAAACGAAAACACAGCATCTAACCAGTGCCCGTCTGACAGGATATGAGTTAACGTTGTTGGCGCCGCACATCACACTAAAACGATGTGCGACACTGAACCCTGCTACTTTACTGCCGGATCCTGTTGCTGAAACTCAGAAGGAAAAACAACATGATTGTGTTTTTCTGACTGAGGAACAGACAAAGGGTCGTATCGATTTACAGGATACACCCTTTCCAGATGTAGATGGGGAACTGTGGGTTGATGGATCGTGCGTGAGGTTACCAGATGGTACGACTTCCGCAGCTTATGCGATCACGACACTTAAGACAGTGGTAGAAGCAGCACGAATACCTCAGAAATCGGCTCAAGCAGCTGAATTGATAGCCTTGACGAAAGCATGTGAGTTAAGTGCTGGACTATGTGTGAACATTTACACGGATAGTCGTTACGCTTTTGGAGTAGTGCATGATTTTGGCCTACTCTGGAAGGAACGAGGATTCTTGACTTCACACGGAGTACACATCATGCATGGAGAATTGGTATACGATCTCCTGAATGCACTATTATGTCCAAAGAAAGTAGCAATAGTCAAATGCAGTGCACATAAAAAGGTGACGGACAAAATAGGACAAGGCAATGCTTTCGCAGATCGCATTGCGAGAGAGACCGCTATGCTACAAAATAATTCCCCCATGTATGTGGTAAAATCACAAGCCGAGCGGTGGCATGATGCTAGAGAAGAAATACTAGATATACAGAAATCAGCATCTGAGGCAGAACTTACGAAATGGGCCACTGAAGGAGTATTGGATGATGAGGGTTGCTGGCGCAGTAAAGATATGGAGAGATGGAAACTACCCATGGCCTATTTACAAACAATGGTGCAAATGACACATGGGCTGGCACATATTGGAGCTCTCGCAATTACTAAATTGCTTACACGAGTTTGGGAGAATCCTGAAATTGCTAGCACGGCTAAGAGAGTAGTGCAGACCTGTCTGATATGTTTACAGCACAATCCTGGACAAGGGACTCATACTCCTAAAGGAGGGTTTGTTCCACCTACTGCACCATTCGAAGTACTACAGATGGATTACATCCAGCTGGAACGCTGTAATAATCTCAAGTATGTCCTAGTGGTGGTGTGTGCCTTCAGCAAATGGATTGAGGCTTACCCTACGAAAGACAATACAGCATTGACGACAGCTAAGGTGTTACTCAAAGAGTACTTTCCGCGCTATGGTGTTTGTAAGTTTATGTGGAGTGATAATGGTCCTCATTTTATTGGAAAAGTAGTAGAGTACGTCCTGAAAGGATTGGGAATCAAGCAACGATTCCACGCTGTCTTTCATCCGCAATCAGCAGGTTTGGTAGAAAGATACAATGCGACTTTGAAGCTAAAGCTAGCAAAGATTGTGGCATCCACATCTCTGAAATGGCCGGATGCTTTGCCTCTGGCATTGCTGTCTATTCGATCAGTGCCACATTCTCGATCTGGCCTCACACCCTATGAAGTGGTGTTTGGAAGGCCGATGAATATTTGGGGAGTTCCTAACCCTCGTTTGATACATGATGTGCCTTGTATAATGATGAACGATTATTTGGCACGATTAACAAATGATTTGCTTTCTATTCATCAACAGGTTCGAGAAGCGCTCCCTGATAACTCCACTGGTGAGGCTCACGATCTTCGTCCTGGCGACCATGTCATGATCCGAGTGTTCGAGCGCTCCAGCAGTTTGGAACCGAGATGGCATGGCCCTGAGCAAGTGCTGCTGGCGACTCGGACTGCTGTGAGAGTAACCAATAAGAAGCGGTGGATACATTCAACGCACTGCCGACGTGTCTCTCCGGATCTGGTGAGCCCTGTGGTGCTATCCGACTACAGAAAGATTTTGGATGCAGAAAAGAGCCCAGCTGTCACGCCTGATGAATTGGAGGGAGCCTTCCCGGACCACACTGTTTCTGATAAAGTGAAGTACAATCTACGTCCCAGGAAATAAGATTCCTTTTTGCATTTTTGAACTGGTTGGTAACCGCTCTGAGGTTTGTGAAACGGAAGCCGGGAATATCAAGGGGGGGGATCAGTTCTGCCCAGTGTAGCGACACCCGTCTTGAATCCCGGAGAACAAATCAACGGCAGCCTCGGTCCAGAACCATCGTTTTTATTTTTTTTTCGTTTAGTGTTGTTTTTGAAGAGTATTGTTTTGTGAACTATGGCATCTCCTTCGACACGAAAAGGGAGAATTCTTGGTGCTGTTTTGTTTGTCTTGACCAAGGTGGTGATCGCAGTATTAGCTTGGACTATAGAACAATTGTTTCCTGCATGAGAACATTTGCTGCCCACCACTCCAAGCCCATCTGAACATTTTCATTTTACTTTGCCTTTTCACGAAGAAAGACATAGGCAGACTTATTTGAATAACAGTTTTATTCAGATTTTGCATTATACTCATAATATGACCAATACGTCCAATTGTTGGGTATGTGGAATGTTGCCCGGGCATCAGAAGAGGGGAGGAACTCCACTCATTCCTCTCCCGTTTTCTCATAATGGTTCTTGCCATGCTTGGTATACTCTTCTTTTCACTCTGCGATGGCCAACGAAAGGTGGATTACTTTTTCGATTGAACAAAATATGCTATAACGACAAAGATGGTTATCCACACGCTGAAGGAACTAAATTTGAATGGGAAGAGTATCGTCCGGACAATGTCTCTGCACCTCGTGTATATACGAATCAAAGACTTATAAATGTGACGAGCTTGCATATGATAACAGTTATTGATACAAAAGCAGATCTGTGTATTAGAAATAAAGGTACAATCCCTGTAGGCCGCAGTGAATGTAATATTACACTTACCTTTGATACGCCAACTGGAATTGCATTCGTAGATTCACGTAACACATATTTCATTTGTGGAAATAAGGGATACCATCGTCTACCATTGGGATGGTTAGGAACGTGTTACATAGCTTTTGTATTACCACCTGTATTTATTGCTCCTCCTATGTACCACAATGATTACGTGCTGTACCATGATTTCGTACTGAACAGAGTTAAACGAACATTAGATCTTGATGAAATCGACCAAACTGATACCACTTTACAACAATATGTAGATTTCAACTTGGGTTTATTTTCATTTGTAGGAGCTGCACTGAATAGCAGGAAGATAAGGCGGCTTACACGTGTGGTGGAAGCTGTCGCTAATGAAACTGCCTCTGCTTTAGGGAATATTACTGAGGAATTGCAAATTACCAGAATTGTAGCGCTCCAGAACCGAATGGTTCTAGATGTGATACTAGCTGACAGGGGCGGAGCATGCCGCGTCATCGGAAGTAGTTGTTGCGTGTACGTGCCAGATAACTCACCTTCCGTGTATGATTCTATTACGAAATTACATAAGATATCTGCTGAGATCCACCCAGAAAATGGAGCATGGACCTTTTCTGGTTGGTTCTGGACCCTCTTTAGTACTTGGGGTTGGAAATTATTAACGATTCTATGCATTTTTATTGGAGTACTATTTTCCCTTTGTTTATGTATTCAATGTGGCCCTACATTATGTTCTGTATGTATCACAGCCTGTATTCCGTCTAAACGAGCTATTGTTAAGCAAGAGAAACTGATCAATGCTGAAGTATTGAAAATAATGGCTATTAACATTGATGATGAACATTCTGATTACGTCCATTATGAGGTAGCTTTTGCTAAACGCTAAAAGGGCCGTCTGTCGTGTTTTGGCAGCTCCTGAGTTAGCGTTTAGCACAGCTACACGGTCTTTTCGTTAACTTGACCAAAACGAACGGGGGCTATTTTGAATCCTTCTGGCTTCCATTTCCTGTGAACATGCTGCCTCGTGGTCAGTGTGCCCTTTCGTCCTTTCTCGATACCCATGGTCACCTATTCTGCTCGGTAACAGGCTATTTTTAGTACTGGTCAAGCGCACATGCGCACTATGCATCAACTGGTCATTCTTTAGGAATGTTAACACTAACTGACCAGTGCTATTGAACTCCTCCCACATGCTGGCTGTGTTCCAAAAATGACCTTATATGTACCTAAAATATGTAACTTGTAACCGCCTATCTTTTTATTGCTATTAAACTGTATAAAAGAGGTCGCGCACCGATGTTCGGTGTGCTACTTCTTACATTGCCGAAGGGTGCTGTGGGAATGTATCACCACCCCATGGGGTCTTAATAAACTTGTCTTTTGCCTTTTCCAGTGTCCGTGCCAACTTCTATACTAAGGTGTATGAAAGGTTAGCAGAGTATGTAGGCCTGATTTGAACCCAACACCACAGCCGTTGTGTCAAAATCTTGCGCCTGCCTCACAGCAGGGGTAAGACTGACGCAGGCCCTTTCACATGGGGCTTGCCCCATGTGAAAGGACGCATTGCTAGAGTTGCGTCACTTTTGTGACACACTCCAGCAATGCGTCACTTTTGCGCCATACAGATACGTCAGAAATACTGACGTATCTGTAACTCCTTGCGACATGATGCGTCATACATTAAATATGACGCATCAGGAATGTCGCAAGGAGTGCGCACTGAGAAGTGACGCATCGCTGCTTTCACGCAGCGATGCGTCACTTTTTATAAATGAGGCCCGTAGTTCTTTGTGGACCAGAATGTTTGGACAAGAAATAGGTATAGCCAGTAGGTTTTTTTTAAAATGTATCCTCTGTAGCTTGGAGGGAGTCTACCTGTGCTACGCTCCAGACTGCAGTGCCATAGGTAGCTATAGATAGTGTTTTTGCAGAGGAAATTTCTCACATTTCTTTAATTGGTTAATCCCCCAAATTTAGGGTGAACTTCCAGAGGCCACTATACTTCTAGACAGCTGGTTCACTCTATTTCTACCATTGCAGACCAATTTAATTTATGATCAAAAAGGATGCCCAGATACAAGAAATTCTCTACTCTCTACAAATGTCTACCATCAATGTGAAATCACATTACTTTCTTTCTTGTTTTCCATTCCCAGACCCATTACATAGTACTTGGTTTTGTTAACAAATAAGCCAAGTTCAGTCACAAAAGCAGAGTAAGACTCGATACACAGCTGTATTGCTATTGGGGTCCTTGCCAGCAGAACTGCATCATCCTCATAAAGCATGACGGCAAAGATTTTAAGCCTGCCATTGCGACGTCCTTGCAATTTTCAGTCAGGACCTCAGATAACTTATGCGTATACAAGGAGCCAAGAAAGGGGTTAATAACGCAACCCTGTCTCACCCTATTTTCAATCCTGTTTTGAGCAATATCAGTTTTTTCCATATCGATTCACAGCCTCTCCCTGACTATATAAGTATCTAATGAAGAGGGTTATCTAATGAATAGGCAACGCCTATTGAATCCATATTGTCTCACAGTTTACGGCGGGACACAGAGTCAAAGGCCAGGGACAGGCCCATAAACACTATACATATTTGACCTTTCTTAGCAGTGACATATTTTGCGGCAATTAGGGCGAGATTGAGGCATTAATCTGTCGCACTCCTTCCCTTCCTGAAATAATATTGGGCTTTCACAAGTATGTTGTATTGGCTAGCCCATACCTCCAGCCTATTCAATAACAGTCTACCCAACAATTTGGATGTGCTATCAAGGAGATTGGGCGATAATTAGCAGGTTCTGCTCCATTCCTCGTCTTGAAAATTGGAATTATGACAGACTGTCTCCAGGACTGGAGAGGGCCTGTTTTAGCAATAGCATAAAAAGCTATCGTCAGGACTGGGCCTCAATAGTGTTTATTGATAAGAAAAACATCCATTGGGACCCCATCTGGGCCTACAGCCTTTAATGTAGGGGATTGGGATAGTACTAGAGTTACCTCGTCCAGCACAAATTTCTTTGCCGGTGGAACATCTGGATGAAACTCAGGGGGCTCTGTGATGTCATCTGTTTGCTTTCTGAATATTTTCTGAAAATGGGACCGCGAATTGGCCTCATCTATATGGAGGTCTAGAGAAGGCCCACTTCGTCTTTGAACAAACAGGGAATTGAACACTTGCCAGAATGTCTTATTGTCTTTATATAGTGAGGCTGGTCCTAAACTTCCTCAGGCATCCACAGAGAGCACCCTTTTTCTCTACTGCTGAGCAGATTTATATACAGACCTAAGATTTCTAATACAATTTTATCCCATGGAGACAGTTTAAGTGCTGTCCTTTAGAGCTGCTGAGGCTTGAGAATAATGTTTTTCAAACCACTTAGTTGGCAGGGAATTTTTCCAGCAAGTTTGACATGTTAGTGAGTCTCTTATGACATTTAAAATACTACTAATGGCTGCCACAACTTGTATACTAGTAGAAGATTGGTCTAGTCATAAGCATATCTCCTAATAAGACAAAGACAGAATTTTAGGCAATATTTCACCAGTCCCTATGTTCTCCCATTTTAAAGTATATCCATTTTTCCTGGATAGGGATGGTTTAGGTAAAACTTTGATTCCCACTCTCTCTTAGAGGCAACAATTAAATGAAAAATATAATAAGGCGTGATCACTATATTTGGTCATCACAACCTCAAAATACTTAGGGGTGCTACTCAGTGACAAGGGAAACAATATAAAATCAATGCACAAGGTGGAACCTGACCGATAAAAAGTTGGGGTCATTTGACCTGTACTACAGCACATTTGATTACCAATTTTCAGATCCCAAGCCATCAACAAACTATTTAGGGCATTACCATAACTTTAGTGATTAAAAAGGTCAATCATATTTCCCTTCATTTCTGTTACCCCACTTATATTTGAGTCTGAGTGCTTACAGACATGTGTGTTAAAATCACCAACCCAAACAATAAAAAGTAGTTTGGGGTGGTGGAAGAGCAAATCCTCCATAGATCATCTCAAATCATCAACCACTTCAGTTGGATTTGCAAAATTATTGTTATAAAATACATTATAAATTAATCAAGCCTCTTTCGAACTCTAGCCATAACAACATGAAAGTAAGCAGAGCTGGTCACAAAATCAACCTTTCAAAAGAGATAGTGTTGGCAATAATAGTTAAAAGGGCCCCCTTTGTTTTACTGGAATTCGAGGGAACTGCTTGTGTATAAAGAAAATTATAGCCATTCATAGAAAATAGGTTTTGTTACTAAAACCTGCTATATTTCAGGAGATTAATAACATCTCCTGGTATTCAGGCTGGGGCACAGATGCCTCCGACTTATCAATGGATGCCATGGGCAAAACAGGGAAGCTACAGGTCATAAAGGCCAATACATTGATGCCAATTGGATCACCCAAACCTGTATGTATAATAAGGGCTCTGCCCTATAATTTGCTGGTCACAGGAAGTGTATCCGGATAGGGAGTACGTCAATCACAACTATCCATACCCCCAGAGGGCCAAATCTATTTGCTACAGGTATATTACTATTAACCAGCTATGGAGGACAGGGGATTTATAGAAGAAGGCCAGAGGGACAGCAGACGTCTGGGATTGGGGGAGGGGATTGCTGTTGGTAATTGTGTCAGTAGATCCCTCACCAACCATAGATTGTCAAAATTGAGAATGATACAATCGTTTTCAAATAATTTTGGATCTGGCCCTACCCAAGGGATTCTTCTGACCATGAACAGGTGATCTTGTATTAAATAGCCTATATTGGCTTCAGCCAGTGAGGAAATGTGGCCAACAATTGGGGAGTTGTTTAAATTTGGTGTGCTCCCAGAGGAGGGACGCTAATCAAAATTATTACAAAGGGGCATGCCGCCGCCGGTAAGCTCAAAGACTGGGGTTTGCTTCTCTTACTGATATTTGTATACTGCTTGTCTGTTAAACCACTATTTGTAGATGTACATTCAGTGAGTTGAGTAGCCACACAATTCGCCAGCTGTGTATTACTGACAAGACTGGGGCAAACTAATATTGTCGGGCGGTGTTTCGTGAATGTCCAATATGGGGCCTATCTAAGCTTTAGGGGGCAGATTTACAAGCCCCTTGCGCGTCTTTTATGCCGCTGTTGCGTCACTTTTGTGACGCAGCGGTGGCGTAAAAGATGCGATATGGTTCGGGGTGTTTACAACGTGACGCATCTGGGAGATGCGTCACGTTGTAAAGCCCTGCGCCAGAAGGAGGCGTTCCTGCGCAGGGAGGGGCGTTCCGGCGCAGGAACACCTTCTAAAAGTGGCTGAGTGAAATCTACAAGATTTCACTCAGTCACTTTGGGGCCCATGCTGCGTCAAAACCCTGCGCCTGCCTGAAGCAGGCGGAAGGATTGACGCAGCATTAACAAGATAGGGCCCCCCAGAGCATTGCTGGAGCAGCGTCGCGCTTGCGATGAAACTCCAGCAATGCGTCACTTTTACGGCACAGATGCGTCACGCATCTGTGCCGTTTTTGCCCCATTGTAAATGCGGCGCATCCATGGTGGCGGAGGCATGGCGCACAATAAGTGGCGCATCCCTGCTGATATGCAGGGATGCGCCACTTATTGTAAATATGCCCCTAGAAGTTTACAACCTGGTTTGCTTGTTTCCCCTCACAATGATTGCGAACAGAAAATCTTCGCTAGCATTTACATTTAATGATGGTACCAAATTGCCGTCCCTGTTTGTGATACGAGCATGACATCAATCTGTTAGCTGTTCAATCCACAAGGGCATGGTCAATAGCGTCCAAATGAGAAACTAACAGATCTAATAGTTTTTCGAGGATCACTTCAATATCTTGTAGGTTCACCGACAATGTAATGTCAGCCTGTTGAGGGGCAAGAGTAGATGCTGTAACTGGGGGGGAGATGGCCCCTTTTTGCTTTTTTATCAGTATTAGCTGGGGCTCAATTGGATGGCCCCATTTTTCTTTTTTTGGAAAAGCAATAGTTGTAAAGGACAATGACTGGGCCGCTATGAGACACAGGGGTACAGCCAGATCAGCCAGATCAGCTTGAGGGGACTCACAGGCAATGCGCTGATCGGCTGAGATTAATATAGTGGCCTGGAAAGGCAAAGATATAGTGCCAGATCAGCAGTCCCTGCCTCCCACAGAATCCATGCAGTTAATGCACTTTTATCATCCAAGGCAGTCTTAGCTTTATCCAAAAGATTATCCAACACAGTGATTGTTACTCCTCAATGGCAGCTTGGTTCATCTTTTTCCTGCCCATTTTGCTTGGAGATCGACCAAAAAAACACATTGGGAAGCCCAGCCCAGGCTCCTGCGGGCTCCGACAGGCTTGGACGGGCCCACCCTTGGCCCGGGCTTTGCCCGGGCATGTTCCTATGAGCGTCCCACAGGTGCGGGTGAATGGCGCTCCTTTCAGCGCAAGTCCTCAGGTGCAGGGGATGATGGGATTTCTGGCCTCCCCACAGGGGCGTAGCTAGAGCTTGTGGAACCTGGGGCTATCCCTCAGATTTCCGCCCCTGATGAGGAGGGGGAGTGGGAAAGGGTACTAGGGAAAAAGGACCGAGAGACACATAGTATTGCCACTAAAAGTTACCTCGATCATGCAAGTTACATGCACATACATGACACGGTCCAAGGCTACACAGTTAAATACACCGGTGACCGGCAGTACAAAGGAGAACACAGACTGCCACCCTGCAGGATTTCAGGAAGGGCCTAAAAACATGGTTATTCGATTAATGTCCCTCATCAGCAGAGCCACCCCAGTGCCTAGATATCCTCACAGGTGATAAGTAGCGCTATGCAAATCCTGTTTGTTTGATTGATTGACACCCGATTTCCACACATCGTTTGTGCGCTATATTTTATCTGTAAAACTGTATGTCTTTGCAAGTTAGAAATTACCAGCATTCGCAGGGTTCTATACTTTATGGAATGTTCTCCGACACACCACTGTACAACCGACAGCCATGTCTATGTTTCTGCAGTTGCAGGGCAATGCCTGCAATGTTCAGCTCATGGTTTGTGCACGTGGAGGGGTGCTGCTGGCACCAGAAGTACGGCTAACAACAGCAGGCCGGACATAAAGGAAGCATAGCTGCCAAGGTTTCAGATTGCTGAGTGTGACATTTTTATAATGTCAGCGTAACTATGAGTGACATTTCAACAACTATGAGTGACACTTTTTTCTCTAGGAAAATCAAGCAATAAAAACAACGGAAACATAAATATCCGGAATTACACCCGTTTGAGCAACAAGAAACCACAAGAAGATTGTTAAACGGCTGCAAAGCACTGAAATGGAAGGGTACACGCGTAGCTTAGAGGTCACAACCCCTCTCCAGACTGTAATTTATCTCAAAAAGACACACTGAGCAATTTGATAAAAATCAATTTGCTGATAACAACAGGGTGTGCGGTGCCACCCTTTATTTATTAACAACCTGAGGCTGAAGCTGTTGCATTGCTAGTCTAAGCAATTAACACTGAGACACAATAGGGCATGGGGGTGCATGAAAGCCTCAGGAGAAAAGTTTGATTAAAGTACACATAGCCTAGGGGTCACAACTCGGCTGTAGGCAGTTTTATTTCAAATATATACTTTTTGGAGAAAGTGAGCATTAAAAAGCCTGAGCTGTCTAACAGTACTTGCACCAGTGCGTGTTATGCAGCAGGCTGTAAAAGTAGTCTTAAAAACACATATGGCACTGCACACAAGTATTTGCTTTAAAACATACCGGCACTCCTAATGACTCCTGAAGATGAATGACTTCTTGTGGCAGCTGTGCAATGGATCCCGCGTTCAGGTGCCCCCACGTGAGAAGCTTAGACAGCTCCTATGCTTCTGCACAGGTTCGCCGGCGACTCAGAATGCCTGCCTCAGTCCAGTAAGCCACAGGTAGGCCTGAGATCATGGGTCGAGTTGCCAGGCAGGATCTCATCATGCTGCTTTGAGGCGCTTCCAGCAGCCTTGCCCAGCATTTAGCAGGCAGTTGACCGTCTAAATTTAACAGCAGCCGGCATTGCATGGGCCCGTCTGTCCCGGAAGGCGTACGTTGGTGGTGGGAATCAATCCATTCCTCAAGATCCCCACCCACCGGGACAGGGTCGAATAACTTGAAGCTGGCTTCCAGGCTGTCGCGCAGTTTAGAATTAAACAGCCTTAAAGTGCAGCACAAACATTTGCGGGCGGCAGCTGACCTCTGCATGACTGCGAGACCGTGACTCATCCCTGCCTTAGCCAGTGTCTCTGTGCACGGATTGCCCGGGAGAGACAGAGACTGCATGCTCTCACCACACCTGCGTGCAGCGTAGAAGGTCACGTGAGTTTGCTTCAAAAGGGGGCTGCACGCGTGGCCCGTGTTGCGGCCTTTAGAATTTATTTGGGGACACTGACTGACAAAGTGTCAGACAGTGAGTGTCCCCAAATAAATGATAAAGGCCACCGCAATGGGCCACCAGTGCCGCACGGCCGCCGCCTCCAAAACAGTGCCGCCTGGGGCGGTTCGCCCCCCTCGCCCTCCCCTAGCTACGCCGGTGCCTCCCCACAGCAACACACATCATGGCTCTCCCCCAGACCACAGTAGCAGGCAGTGGCAGACAAACAGTTGGCGGCTACCATGGCGAGCATGGCACACTTTTCAGGGCAAGTCCTCAGGTGCAGGGGATGATGGGTTGATGTGGTCTCCCCAGAGGCAACACACGTCACGGTGCTACTCTGGACCACTGTAGAAGGCAGTGGCATGCAGTGAGATGCTTAAAATATTTAGGTATCTGTGGGATGGATGGCACAACGACATTTAATGGATCTGCTGTCACAGTGATGCTAAGCTGATTTGCTGGTCGAGACGAACGGATCCCTCGACCCCTCACAGTCCGGCTTCCGAGCCAATCACAGCACCGAGACCGCCCTCATCGCCGCCACCGATGACATCCGAGCCCTGATGGACAATGGAGAAACAGCGGCCCTCATCCTCCTAGACCTCTCCGCGGCTTTCGACACGGTCTGCCACCGCACCCTAGTGCAGCGCCTCAGCAACGTCGGAATCCAGGACAAGGCGCTGGAATGGATCATCTCCTTCCTCGACGGAAGAACACAGAGAGTCCGCCTACCACCATACAAGTCAGAGGCCTCCGAAGTCATCTGCGGCGTCCCTCAAGGATCATCTCTGAGCCCCACCCTCTTCAACGTCTACATGAGCCCCCTCGCGGCCATCGTACGCAAACACAACCTCAGCATAATCTCCTACGCCGACGACACCCAGCTGATCCTCTCCCTGACCAACGACCCCGCCTCCGCCAGAGCCAACCTGCACGAAGGGATGAAAGAGGTAGCCGAGTGGATGACGACCAGCCGCCTGAAACTGAACTCTGACAAGACGGAGGTCCTCATCCTGGGCTCTTCCCCCTCCACCTGGGACGACTCCTGGTGGCCTCCCGCCCTGGGCACCGCACCCAAACCAACAGACCATGCACGCAACCTGGGCTTCATCCTGGACTCCTCCCTCTCCATGACCAGGCAAGTCAACAACGTCTCCTCGGCGTGCTTCAACATCCTACGCATGCTACGGAAGATCTTCCGGTGGATCCCCACCGAGACCAGGAAGACCGTCACCCAGGCCCTCGTCACCAGCCGACTGGACTACGGCAACGCCCTCTACGCCGGTACCACCGCCAAGCTCCAGAAGAGACTCCAGCGGATCCAGAACGCCTCAGCCAGACTCATCCTCGACATCCCACGAACCAGCCACATCACCGGACATCTGAGAGACCTTCACTGGCTCCCCGTCAACAAAAGAATCACCTTCCGCCTCCTCACCCACGCACACAAAGCCCTACACGACCAAGGCCCGAGCTACCTCAACAGCCGGATCAACTTCTACGCTCCCAAACGCCACCTCCGATCAGCCAACCACGCCCTCGCCGCCGTCCCCCGCATCCGAAGAGCGACTACAGGAGGAAGGTCCTTCTCCTACCTGGCCGCCAAGACCTGGAACTCCCTCCCGACCGACCTGCGCCTGACCCAAGACCACCTCTCCTTCAGGAAGAAGCTGAAGACCTGGCTGTTCGAGCAGTAGCGGCACCCCCCCCCCCAGCGCCTTGAGACCCTACGGGTATGTAGCGCGCTCTATAAGTGTCACTGATTGATTGATTGATTGATAAAGGATTCTTTACATGCCACAAAATCAACTTTCATCACATTGGAGTGCCTCATGCATCGGAAAGTCTCAGAAAGTGATGCATTGCAAAAAAAACTTTGGGAATTCACAAAATGGTAAAAAGGGAGGGAGCTGCAAGTCCAAACAGTGAGGGCAGCAACCCCAACACCAGCCAAGATGACCAGACAGAATCCCAGGGGAAGAGGAAGAACATTTTTTATTTGTATTGCCATTTTAAGAAAGTTTACAACCAAAGTGCATTTGTCAAAACAATTCATCACCCCTCACCCAGCCCAACACAAATAATGAAATTTCAGCTTAGTCCAAAGAAAAATGCTGAAACCACTATGTTTTACCTACAAGCATAAAACACGCCCATTTTAAATATAAATTCATACAATCATAGCAGCATTCCTCTAGTGGACAGCTCTTCTCTGTGCTCTTGCAGTAAAGAAGGAGAAGGAATACCTGCCAGATAAGCCTGGATTTCCAAGGGATCCTTTAGTTGCTCTTCATTGCATAGCTTAGTGTAAAATTGTCTAAACACCTCACAAATCCCACTTGTATCCGTTATCTGGTGGCCAGAGCCATCCATAATCCCCTTGATCTCCCCAAGTGCCGATCATTTTTTCCTTGTTCAGACTGCTAAGGTGTAGCCCACCTGTTCGCTGCATTCATAACAGGGCTCCTTCCTTGCTGCGTACATAGCTGCGACCTTACTTTCAATACTTTCCTCAGCCGCCGCCTTCGCCCTCGCCACCTTGACAAAAATTTCTTCTAAAGGCGCGCCTGCAGAAGAAAGTACCGCCAGCTCCGCTTCAGCCTCCACCAAAGTCTTAGTCAACTCAGTTGTTCTTGCCTGCTCCTGCCTTCGTTTAAACAGGCTAAAACTCAAGGTTTCACCATGGACTCCTGCCTTGAAGGTATCCCAAGTGGACCCTGTGGCCTTGCTGCTCCTGTTATTATCCCAGTATTCTTTAATCCAATTTTTCATGTGCAGCACATAGCTACTGTCTTTTAAAAGCCCATGCTCAAAAGTTCACTTGCTCGTGGACCTGGTTCTTATTGCGTCACCTAAGGAGAAAACTAAGGGATTGTGGTCTGATATGATGCGTGGCAGTTTTTCAATCTGGGAATTTGCTACCAAAGTGTTAGAAACCAAAAAATAATCTGACCTAACGCAAACTTTATGGGGATCCGAATAGTAGGTTGTCCCATCGCCTCTGGGCTTAAGTTTAGACCACACATCTACTGGTGCATTGTTCCTAGCTAGGCTTAAGATTGCCCGGCATACCTTCTTCTTACGCCCCTGATATCTATCTATTGCCTCCAGACAAAGTCCTCCTACACCATTAATGTTAAAATCCCCCCCAAGGGTCACATAGGAGGCCCACGCTGCTAGCTCTACATCCAGAAAAGAGAAAATCTCCGGATCATCCTCCGTGGAGCCATAGATTGAGCCTAGGGTAACCCATCCACCGTTAATCAGACACTCTACCAAAGCCCACCTTCCCCATCGATCGTCAAGTTTCCTCCTCACTGGAACATCCTTGTGTTTGGACAGTATTGCGACACTTCTGGTTTGACTCATCTCGCATTCCATCACCTGCAATCCTACCTGGGCATCTGTGTCTGTAAGTAAATCACCATCCACGCTTCTAGGACCTCTGGAGTCTCAGCCTCCTTCCGCTGGTTACCGCTGCTGGCCAGAGCAGATGCATCCTCTGGTTCTGGTGCAGGAATACCTTTCCCTCCTCCCCTCCACTCAGCTTCACCGTCCGCTTCCTGGGCCTCCTGGACAGAACTACCGACCTCACCCGCTTCCTCCACACTCGGCTCGTTCTGCCTTATCGAGGAATCGATGCTATGGGGAGTCTGCTCAGGTACCGTAGGTCGCCCAGTTTCGTCTGCGTTCCCGTCCCTCGCAGGAAAGGCTGACACTACGGATGCAGCGGGGAAAACCTTGTACAGGGTAGGTTGCCGTAGCCCAGGGTCTTTGTCTTTGTCTTTGTCTTTGTCTTTGTCTTTGCCTTTCACGCCACCAACCTGTCGACTCCTGGTGCTCTTTTTTGCTGCATCGCTGGGCATCTCTCTTTCTCCCACACATTGCCTGGTCTGCACTTCCACGCTCCCTGAGTTTTTGGAAGCTGCTGCCTCTACCTTCTTTGCTAGGACTGCGCCATGTAGGTTCGGGGCACCTGATGACACGGGTGTTACCGCTGCTGTAGACCCTGCTGCGGATTCTTTCAATTCCTTTTCCTTAGGCTCCTTGAGTTTTGCTCCTCTCTGGGTCATTCTAGACATCAGGTAGCCCGCGCGCTGGAAGAGATAGGCCTTCAAGATTCTCGCCACAGTAATTCGTCGTGGGGCCTCGCTAGTTTGATGCTGACCCTGCGTCCAACTGCTCGGTCTATTCAGCAATCGCAGGAGCAAGTCCGAAACGGCCAGCATCCTCAGCGCACTTCGGCATCAGCTTCTATAATCATATCCTGAAGGAGAAAGGCAGCGCAGCTGTTCTCCTAAGGTCTGCCAGCGGCCATCTTGCCCCCCTGCCGATCGGTTTTACAGATTTTTAAATAGTGACAATGGATCTGGTGATTAGAGAATGGTCATAGATCAGGTCATGCATAGCACAGCAAGAAATGCGTACACCTATCTCTTCAAAATATGGCCATGAGTGCCTTTGCACAAACCATTGTCAATGTGCACTTCTGTGCCTCCAGCTAATCAAAATAATCAAATGTGAATGTGCAGTCATAGCTGCACATTGTACGCTGCATCACTAATCTCATATACAAGTAGTGACTGCCTGTTGATCAAGTACATGTGTGTAGCACGCCCATCTACCTGGAACAGACATCACAGCAAAGTGCGATGAAAGAGTCTCACATGTAGTGACACATAGCACCAATGCTAACCCTTTTTCTTATACACATAACCAGTCATAGACAGACAACAATGTGAGTAGCTAGTGCCTCTTGACAGCTCAGGTCACTCTTATTGGGCCAGTCCAGATAGGCTACACTCCAATACACCACACAGATCACATCACATTTCCATATTGTGTTGTTAGGCCTGCTAAATCAGGACAAATGGCACATATACTGAACACGTAGCAGTTTGCAGATCAAATTTTAATGCAAATCCAAGTTAGCATTAATAATTTTCATAACCACCATGGAAAATATTCGCAAAATACATGTATATATAGCAAATATTCCTGCTTACCCCATAGTGGATAACATCTCTTTGCAAAGTCCAAAAACGGGCCGCAAAAGGCCAGGAAGTGATGTCAGTCTGCATCCTGTTTCATGGAGGAGTATTGTACAGTTTCGAATTCTCTTCCAACCACACTGTTAATGTCTGTTGAGAGTTGTGAATGTGTTGCAAACTGTCTGCTGGTGTTGGTGTGTTGGAGAGTGTTTCTGTGCATAGTGTACTGTCCATACTGTCTTTGTTGAGTCCTGTGTCTTTGTCCATAAGTTTGTTTTGCTACTTTGTGATTGTTTTGTGGGGTGTACGTCTTAGGCATATCTTTATGTTTTACACAATTATATGGGGTAATTTGTGGGTTAATTTTCTTTTTACAGGGTAACTTGTGTTTTGGGAGATGTTGGGTCAGGGTAGGGAGGGTAGGATTGTTGAGGGGGCCTTGGGGAGGCTTCCTATGGCTAGTATAGTTTTATTTGTCACAGATGGTTGAGGCAGGGTGACGTATCCTCCATGGATACTATCTAAAAATCCAGATGTTCAGGTGGGAGCACATCCGAGAAAAGATGATGAGAATGTTTGTTATGGACAGGACTGTCCAGCAGAAGAAGCACTGTTGGCAGGATTGCATTGGGTGTGAGGGATCACCTGGAAATCATCGCTGGCAGGTCAGGTGGTAAATACATGACCAACTATGTTTCAGATCAGAGGTTGAATCCACTGACCACTAATTAGGTTCAGGAACACATCTATGCTCCCCTCATGGAATGTGCCACCTCGATAAATGAAATGCTACGTACATTGTTATTGGAACACTTGTCATGATTAATTGGCTGTAAAGCTTTGTGAGATAAACAATGCGGGATATCAACATGTGAAGGGTTGTGATATACCTGTGGGTAGGCAAATGGACCCATTTGACCAAACAACATCACAAATATTGATTTTGTTGAGGTAAAAGGTTACTCATGAAGCTGTAGATCAAGTTGTATTATGTTTTGTCCCACTGACCCTGGTAGGAAAGTCCAATAGGCCACAAAGCTGTAATTGTCATGTGTTGGGTGTCAGATAGCCAAGGCACATCGCAACATGTATTTAACATGGACAAACTCATGATTGTTACAGTGAATGAAATTGTATCAAGAAGACCTCAATGACTTATGTGAGATGTGTGAAATGTGAAGTTAAATACATATATTTTTCTTTCCATCCATTTGTCAGAGCTGGAAGACTCTTGATCACACAGGGAGATGTGGATGCCTTTGGTGAGTGCAATGCCCGTACCTTTGATAAAAGGTATCTAAAACAACTAACACCCCCCACAGCTCCAAACTAAGACTCACACTCCTGAGCCACCCTATACACAGCGGTTACACCTCTGTGACCATCTACACCAATGGCACAGTCATGATTCAAGCCAACCATGACAACCTAGAATCTATCGACTCCCTCTTCCCCTCGCTCTGCACCGCCCCATTGCCTCTACACAGCCCTGGCCGTCCAACTCCCTATCCCCAGATAAGCCACCCATCCTGAAGATCGCAAAAAGCAACCACAAATCCCCTGCCTTGAAAGTCAACCTCCCCCACCAGATACCACCCTCCCCCACCTACCCCCCTGAAAGCTCTCAATTCTCTCCCCCCTCCTCAAGCAGCCAGAGCCACATCACCGATGAGACCCTCCAGCCCCTATTGAAAAAACACACACTCCCTCCTTCATTAAAGCACCACTCCCAACTAACAACCAGCGAATCAATGACTCCCAAATCTCACTTGCAACCAACACACAAGAGACCGCTGCTCAAACCAAGCCATGATCTCCCACTCCCCACACCCTGGACAACCTATAGGGACAACTTGAGCAATTTCAATACCAAAAGCCACCCCCAAGATCCCACCCACAACCCACACCTGGCACCCACACTCTCCGATGCCAATCACTCAAGGCCCCCCTTGACTCAACGACCCAGATTGACCAACACCCCAATCTGGAACCAGACACAAAGACTCAAAAGATCAAGAGCCACAATGCCCTCCCTGGACGCCCCCACCCCCTTCCCCACAGAGACGTTCCAGTGACTTTCCCTGCTGGAAAGCCAGTTAAAAACAGTAATACTGGGCCTCACCGAAATCTTACGGAACCTCAAAACACCACAAAAGCCGAACAAACTCCCATTTTCGAAACCCACACTCACCAACCCCACTCATACAAGGCATCACAAGACCAAACGGCTCAGCTGGACCACAACCACCCTCCTAAACCAGACACTGAGACCCAAAAGAACAAGAGAAGCAATGTCCCAGATTGAAGCAATGGATCTTGTCTCCTCCTATAACACATCCACTACTGCCCCCTCCGGCTCAAAGATCCAGGTTATCACTGGATGTGGAAGAGACCACCCTCCCCACCAGACCCTCAAGACCCCCAGCCTTCCTCACTATTATCCCCAGGGCCCCCACAGAAAAAACCCAAAATGGAGGAGGGATCCTCCACTAACTGCATGCTTGTTAACTGCAGCTCGGCCACCAAACATGCTACAGAATTGGCTGAGACAATCCTCACCCACGACATAGACATCACGTTCATCACCGAAACATGGCTAAACAAGATCTTCCCCCAACTATGGACATGCTTGTGCCCCCGGGTTTCACAATCATCCACAAAGACAGAAACAAACCAATGAGGAGGAGGTATAGCAATCATACACAAGAACGACATCCCCGTGAAGGAACCCAATGTCCTAGAATATAACCCTTTCAAATGTTTCACTGATACCATTAGGACAAGCAATAACAAAACATTACTCTGCCATCTCCTCTACCATCCGACAGGAAACACTGCCTCATTCAGGGATCACCTCTCCGACCTGATAACTCACTACTCACTCTGTGATTCCAACAGCTTAATACTAGGTGACCTCAATCTACACTGGACCAAAAAACAACAACACGCTAATCAAAACCCTAAATGATCTCCTAATCAACCACAACCTCATCCAACATCCTGGATGCCATTATCGCACAACAAGACTTTGCCTCAATCGACCACACCATGCCCGTTCACTTGTCTGATCACCATATCATTCTCTTCCACATCAACAAAACCATCCAATGTCAGCCCTGCACGCAGGACCCCTCCCCCCTGCTGGGAAAGAAATTTAGGTCAGATTCTGCTTGAAGACCTGGAGGAAAGGTTAAACTCCTTCCTCCCCATCCACAACGGCGAGCTCTCAACAGCAGAACTCACCTCTCACTATAACTTCACTATGACCTCTATTATGGACCATATTGCCCCTCTGAAACTAAAAAGAGCCAGGAACATACGATTAGATCATGGGTCAACACAGGCATAAACTCCAAATGTAGAGAACTAAGAGCTGCAGAAACAACCCATCCACAATCCTATGAGATAGACTCAAATCAGTTTGCGGAAAAAAAAAACACATAATGAACAAATAATCTTCCTTCTTTTGTAATGCCATTGATAATGCTAAAAACAGGCCCAAAGAACTCTTCAATCTCATTAGGCAACAAATTTCCAAACCCACTTTGACACTAGCTTCGGCCTCAAAAGACCTATGGAAATCTTTCAATCCCATCTCCGAAGCAGAGATAATCACAATGATTTCCAACTAGGAACTCTCAGCACACTTCCTGGATCCCATATCTGCCCAACTGGCCAAAAAGCTCAAACTCTCCCTAGCCCCGCTTGGACTGACATTATAAACAGCTCCCTAAGCACAGGAGTCATGCCGGATTGTCTCAAAATCGGACAAGTCACACCTCTACTGAAAAAACCTGGCTCCGACACTAACGATCTGAACAACTTCAGACACATCTCCAACCTCCCTTTCCTAGCAAAAATTCTGGAAAGATGTGCTCTCCTCCAACTTACTCAACACCTGGACAGTACCAACCTTCTTGACCCCCACCAATTGAGTTTCAGAAAAGGATGCAGCACAGAGACAGCGATCCTAAATATAATAGACGATATGCAAAAATCTCTTGACACAGGTCAATGTTGCCTACTCATACACCTGGACCTATCAGCAGCATATGACACGGTTGACCACAAACTTCTCGTTAAGACATTTAAAGAAAGGGTTGGAGCGGAAGAGTTGGTCTTACAATGGTTCACCTCCTTTCTACAAAACCGCACCCAAAGAATAAAAATCAAAAACTTCTTGTCTGACCTACTCCCTGTTAGCAGGGGTGTCCCACAAAGATCAGTTCTCTCGCCACAGCTTTCCAACATCTATATGGAACCACTTACCACCATACTAAAAAATAAATAGATTCCCTTTCACCTCTATGCTGACGATACCCAGATCCTCCTCCATCAAAAATATTCAGGGAGTGAACGACACTCTGAGAGAAGTTCAGCACTGGTTATCAGACAATCACCTGAAACTAAATCAAGAGAAGACAGAAATCCTCCTCCTCCTCTCCAACAAGGAGAAGAACCCTCAAATCACAGAATGGTTAAAAGTCATTGATGCTCTCAATCACAACCCCACCCCAGCCGATTCTGTTAAATCGCTAGGAATTACTCTGGACCCTAAGTTAGACATGAGTAAACACATCAAGAACACTGCAAAGAGAGCCTTCTTCAACCTCAACCATCAACCTCAAACTACTCAACAAAATAAAACCCTTCATCCCTCCCAATGACCTCAAATAAGCACTCAGTGCCTGGTGCTGTCAAGATTGGACTACGGAAATGCAACCCTCATAGGATCAGCAGAATCTCACCTAGCTCCCCTCAGATCAACTCTGAACGCAGCAGCTGGAATGGTCACCGGACTCAAGATATATGAACAAATCTCGCCTGCACTTAGAGAGCTAAAATTGCTCCCAATCAAAGTGCGTGCCAACTTCAAAAGTGCCTGCCTCACACACAAAGCGATACACAGAAGGGAATCCCGCCTACCTGGCCTCAAAACTCCAGAAGGCCGGTCAGACAAGAAGCCTAAGGAGTACCAACACCCTACTCCATATCTCTCCATAAACCGCATCTCGCTCCTTCGCAGAAAATGCCCCCAAATCTGGTTTTTCATACCAATCCATATCAGGACCAATCCCTCCTACCTAATTTTCAAAAGGCAGCTCAAAGAACTTCTCCTTAATCGATCTTGCATGAATGGATAGCTAAAGCTTAACTAACGAAGCCTGCCTATAGCAGCACTCAGACACTTTGACACTAAACCCTTACCTCATTAATCTCACCTAGAGCCATGGTGCTTTTGTCAACGACATTTCTGTGAAGCGTCATTAGACACTGTAAACCCTACTATATTAACATATCTTATGAAGGACAATGTGCTCTTTTTCGAAGACACTCAGCGATACATCCTGAGTTACTGTACATATTACTGTGTAAATGTATCTTACGTGTGATAATGCTGTAAAGCGCTCTGATACCCTCGGGTCTAGTTAGCACTATATAAAAATCTTAAACAAATAAATAATAAATGAATTGTATGTGTTGACATATATAAGTCATGCCCCTTGCCCTGTATGTTGTTGTAAACAGTCTGGATGTGCATCACATGGACCTCACCTCTAGTGTGATGATGCAGCATCATGCCAAGAGTTATGTACATCATCCTCATGTGCTGATGGAGGACAGCAGTGTCCTCCTTGACTTGATATTGTAACTCCTCATATGATTCACTACACCAGCCACGTGCAAGCAAATAGTCCATGATTTTGAGCCTATCAAGCAGCCACACAAACAACTATGCATCCTGCCATGATTTTGCAAGGGGGCGGATGTTGCGCTGCCCATTGCAAGTGTACACTGTTGAGAATGCTGAAAAGTGTCTACCCCATATCATGTCACATCTGTTGTGGAGTATCATTTGGTACGTATTGTTGCATATTGACGTGAAATTTGGACAACATAAAAATACGGCCTTATTTCCAAACGTTGGCTATGTACAGCCATTCCCAAATGATGTTTGTCCCCATGGTATCAACTGTGTCACCACAATTTAATTATTTTATGTAAGCTTTGGCTGTGGGTACTCATGCCCTGTTGAATGGAATATTTAAGTTAAAAACAATGACCAAACACCTTCTGCTGTATCGTGCATATTCTCATCCAAATCTCAGAAAGATTATGGCTCCTTGTCATGGTATAATATGTGCAGGTCAGCATGGGGACATGTTGCAAGGCCACTGCTACATCAAGTTAAATATGTTTACTGAGCATGGTATGATTTGTCACGCTGTGGGAGGGGTGGGTGAAAAAAACGAATCTAGGAGGCTCAATGTGTCTCTCAATTTTGGCGTTTTATTATGGAAGAAGTCCAAACAACAATAAAAATATTTATATATATATATATATATATATATATATATATGTGTGAAGCGGGGCAAATACGCTTTCAGCTCCTCTCTTCCTCTGACAGCGTTTCTTCTCTTCTTCTAGGTCATAGCTCCCTCCATGGTGCATCCCGGGATCTCAGGGAAGAAGGCGGAGATGGCGATAAGTAAAGTGATCCCATGTTTTGAGGTACAGGATAGGGACCATCACCACATGCAGGAGTGTTAGTCAGAGGTCTAGATTTGGTGAAGACTGTGGTCAGGTGCTCCCTCTACTTCTCTTGTCCCCTCTTTCTCTCTCTTGTTCTCTCTCTTCTTTTCTCTCTCTCTCTCTCTCTCTCTCTCTCTCTCTCTCTCTCACTTTCACTCTGTAAGGTCTTTAGGATTGTCATTGTGAAGAATAAGGACTGGGATAGGGAATTAGCACAAAGAAATCAAGTGAAATCATCCTGAATCAATTCCCCTTCTTATCATTATTGACCCATGCCAGCGATTTCCATTAACCATTCCTGGCAACATCAGAACCCACATAGTAGTATTGATACCACAAGGCAACTGTTGCTCTATCCTATGACGAGCAATGGTAAACCATTTTATCTGACCTTTTATCAGACACGAGAAACGTCAATAAAGTAAAATGCTACAAAAATATTCAATCTAAAAAAATGGGAAAGGAAAGGAAATTACTAAATTCACGGAGCACTAACAACTCTATGTTGACCATGTTTCATACCCCGGCTCCCCTCTATGTCCCACCCAACTACATTATTTATACCCCAAATCTCCCTTTCCCCCTCTTTTAGACACATACCACATGAACCGCAACTCTCCAGTGTTGCGGCAGTGTTTTCACATCTCCTGGGGTGACCACCAACCTTCACTCCAGTCCTCTAGAATTTTGTTCTCCTCCTCTGCTTTTCTTGATCTGCTTGTGGTGGAGGGCCTCCTTTCATGTTGTGCTCATTGGTGTCCTCCGGTTCAGTTTCGAGTGATGGCGTCCACTCTTACAGTTACCACCCTGCGGTCAAGCTGTTCTCCTCATCGTCTTCCGGGTTCTGACTCCTGTTCATTCCTTCCGGTCCAATGACATGTATTTTACCCTCGCCCTGAATCCAGCTTGGTACCTGGTATCTGTACCTCTACCTCTTCTGACATCAATAGATTCACAGTGGTAGGATTAACCTCTTCTTTATTTGTATTCCAGGAAAGGAGTCATCGCAGCTGCTCGTCGCAGTCATGCTGGGATGAGAGAGGTAAGTTAGGGGTGGTTATGGGTGCCGGGTTATGGTCCCCTAAGGGTAATGGTATATACTTGGGTAGTGGGGCATGGTATTCCTCACACGTGAATGTTTTATAGTTACGGATACTGTATTTCTGAGCCGATTGAGGCAACATTTGTATATCACTCCAGCCAATGCAGGTACATTCCAGAGTATACATACTTAAGAGGATACATTTGAGGAATGTTGTTAATGGGTATGACCAGACCTGGGATCCATTGACACCCAGCAGTGATGTGCCTGTCAGCAATTGACAGTTATTTTGAGTTACTGTGGTCATTGACAGTTAGTTGTCCAAAGAGCAGGCCTCATAACCACAATTACAGCTTGTGTACCTGTTACAAATGGCTGAGTGGCATGAGCCAACTTTACCAACTTTTGCAAATGTATCTTGTCAAATGTAAGACTGATTGGAGTAACCTAAATATGTTCCAGAGATTACTTAACAATTTGATAATGATTCTTGTGATTCATTTCCATGTTGATGTACATCACAAGGACCCTGTAGCCAACGTAAAGTTTGGTGGCATAACATTGTCTTTGCAAGACTGTCTCAGCCTCAGCGCCAACAAGTGATGATAATCAAGTTAACGCAGAACAACGTCAACTCATGCATTAGACATCCTTTCACACAACATGTAGGGGATAAGAGGTGGGCATTGTTACCCTGCTAAGCCCCTTCATCATCATGCAGAATCATTTCCACAGGACCACTTTGAATATTGCGGAGCGCGTAATTGTTTAGACCGTGAACAACAGCTGTTTCAAACAAGCTCTGTACTGCAAAATGCTCAACATATCATCAGTGTACATGTTACAAATTGTTCAGCATTGTTTGGCACACATGAAAAACGCTATAAATCAATGATTGCTCAATTGCTGTGGCGGTGATCCTTCCATCTCATTGAATATCATCTGCTCAATTTAGACACCATAGCACTACTGTGCAAAGGTGCATTCCTTTGAACTAGCATCAAGGGGTTCACACTGCCACTAGTTGAAAAGCAGTGCAGCCAAATATGATGTGGAAACGCAGCAGCTTTGCTGTTCCATTGTGTCATAGCACAGCAAGGTACAGAGCAGGCTAATACCGCCAAACAAAAATTCATGGAACATATGCCCTCTTAACTTCTGATGGAGCAAGGTTGCACACGTAAAGTGACTTGCTTGTATTCAACCCTCTCAAAAATAATATTAATGTACTAACTAACATGTTTTGTCATATTAATATTGCATTACACAACATATTAGGTATCTAGGGGAAGCTCGACAATGTGCTTTTACTTACTATAATCCGCTTGCATTAAAATGGCTGCTTCTATGCGGGATTTTCTACTGCTCATACGTCTGTCACACTCATGTGACATGCTTGGTGGGAAACTTTTGCTTCTGCGCACTAGAACTAAGATGGCTATTCTGTGTCCTAACGTGCAAGAAGCTTGCATCGCTGCTTGGCTAAGCTGTTTGCTTTGCCTAAACTTTTAATGCAATAGTTTAAATAAAATAATGGGAATAGAGTAGAAAGAAGAGGTATACAGTGCACTCTTTTTATTCTGTGTCTCTAAAACTGTTTCTTTTCTATTCTTGCATGTTTCGTATTTGGGCCTAAATGTACCTCTGTACTCCATCTATGGAGAGACTGCGCCTGTGCGAAAGAAACCCCAAGCTGCTGAAGCTGTGGCATTAAACCCATGCCAATCTGACATGGATGGCAAGAACTATGAGAAGAGTGATCTCCTCAGCCTGCCAGAGGAAGTTGAAATTGAATAATTTATTTGAATGTTTTATTGTTACATTTCACTACCGGGCGGAATAAAAGTACATGGGAAGATAAAGTTATGGGAGGGAACATTTGAATACATGATTGACAAGTTACCTCATATTAATATTGTGTGATGATTACTCCTCGTCCTTTGTCCAATAAAATTGTGGGATTCACACATTTGCAACATTTGGGGGTGGTACATTGACCTGGAAAATAGTATAACTAGGGTAGGCTTAGCTAGTTAGATTGTCTGACTTGTCCGAATAGCTGACCTGTCACTGACCCAATGCACTCAATAGGTGATCGAGACCAGAGTTGCTGGCGGAGCACTCTGTCAGAAGATTCGATAACCCAATCAGGGTTCTGGGAAGGAGTTCGATGACCCAATCGGGGTTCGACTGTTAGCTGCACAGAGGATTTACAACGCTGCATTTGAACTTTAGCTGTGGTACTGGTCTTAGCCTGTGGTGGTCTTGTCCTGATCCGATTTGGTCCGTAACCTGTCCTGATTCTGATCTGCACCTGTTCTTTCTCGCTGGCACCTGCACTTTGGGATTCTTGTTCTTTGTCATCAGCCCGTGGCCAGGGTTGGTCACCACACCATTCTAGGTAACTATAAAGTGTGGGGTTGTCATTATACTGTTTCGTTTTCTCTACCCACCCTTCGTCAGAATGCTTAATGATATTTCTTTCCAAATGATTTGCATATGTATGTTTTAATTTATATCACTCTAAATAGAACAAGAAATTATTGATTTCATGGTTTTCAAAACTTTTAAAGATTTACTTAGATAAAAGAACTTAAACTTTTTCTCGAGTTTGTGGTTATTTTATACTAAATGTTATTTACCGGCTATTTTCTTGCTAACTCCCTTGATCATTTAGGACTATAGGTATCGATGACTTGGGTTGGTAAGACAAATGGTATAGATCCTGAATGATAAAATCTAAATTGATTGAGTGTAGGTTTACCTGTTTTAATATATATATAAATATATGGGCCTGGGTGAGTATGTTGAACGGGTGAGCCCGCGCTCTATCACTTCCATTAATCTAAATGTATGGGCATGTTTACACAGATTTGCAAGTAAATGTATAAATCATCTATTATCGATGAGTAGCTGTGTTGACACCTCCAAATTGTTCATAATACAATGAAATTGCATTTCTCCATATGTCCTACATGATTACCGCTGTTGTGATTAGTCATCTGCCATGATTGCAGACAGTGTAGCCTACTGTCTTTGTGTAGTTGTAATGGTCATGTTATGTAATGGGCCTGTTAAACTTCATCCTTACAGCACTTCCCCTGTTGGACTCCATCAGTGTTTGTGGCCGCAGCCTAATTGCAGACAGCTATTCTACAACTGTTGTCACTGCACTCTACTCTTGCTGTGTCCCATCCCATGAGTCAACATGTTGATATCAACATCAGATTAGGATTACTGTTATTATTTACTTAGAAGTTGTCAGGTCATGTGTGACATGCACTACTTTTTATGATGTTGTTTAGAGAACATATTGTAAGATTTTTGTTTGCGTCAAATATGCAAAATGCTATAATTTTTGGGAAGTCAGCTAACACAACATGTTTTCTTTATTTTCAGATAACATGTCACCGGAGGAACATAGGAAGTTCCTTGTGTGTAAGGAACAGTACTTACACATTCAACGTGTGTCAAAGGGCTTTAATGACATGGCACAAAGGCACCATGAGGAAAGGGCTTCTGGAAAGTGGAAGTCAATTACTGTGAACACCAAGAAAGGTGGCAAGTAACATGCTACCCTGCCTCATCAACACACTAGAGGCACGCACATCAAATCTCTGGCCTTTCAGGTTTCCAACAAAATAGCACACATCCACATCCATCTGCAGTTCCAGGTTCATCCACCCAGGATCAATGTGCTGCACCCACCAAAGGTCAACCCCGCGTTGCCCCATCACAGAGTGCTCAACCAGGCACATCATCATTGAGACTAGCAGGACACCAACAGATGTCAGTCCAGATAAAGAGGGAGCGGATGTTGCTTTATAACCAGAATATTCATGCGGCCTGTCTGGAAAGTAACCATGATGAATTCAAGAGACACCTCATGGACATTTGGGGGGCCCTGGGCCTCACTATTGATGCCTTAAAGGATGTTTGCTGTCCCCCCAGTACAGTCAACCTATCCCCTTCACCCAGTTTCCATTCTTTTTGGACAATCTTTTGTTATTTAGTCATAAGTGCAGTTTTTGTTTAGGGCTAGTATAGTGTTAGGTGTAGGTAGATTTTAGAGTTGTCTGACTTGTTACTTAGTGTTATGGATTAAGTTTCCTTTTCCTTAGGGTGGGGGATTGATGTGTTTTTTTTATGTGTTCTAATGAAAAGAATATATACATATATATAACGCGCGTCTGTTGCTTGATTGTTGATCAAAGTGAGAGTAGACCCAATTCGGTGCAAATCAGTGTTTATTAAGCAGAACACCAAACCGCTATGACACGTTTTGGCCATTGCCAGCCTTCACCACATGACATTGTTTAGGATATATGTTTAGTTGGGTCATGTAGAGATTAAGCTGTCTTTGTCCCATCCCTGGATGTGCCTTACGGGGGGAGGTGGGTTGATGTATAATACATGTTGTTATGTGAATAGCCTTAGGTAAGCTAGTTAGTTTTGTCTAGGTATATATTAGTACAAGTTAGATTAGTGTAGTTTGGGATATGTCATTAGTGTTAATTTAGGTTATTAAGTGTGTATTTTGAAAAATAGAAAAATCTTAGTGGTTGATGGTTTATGCTGTCAATGCTTGTTGATATGTTCACATGTACTGTTGAATTTGTAGTTGATTACAACAGATGGATCTCCCGCACAATAAATTTAATGTCTACAAATGAAATTACACCATCTTCAAGGGACAGGCTAGCATCAATCTGCAGTTTGAATGTGAGTGAACCAAAATCAGTTTTGAGGATGTTTTGGAGTAGTCTGATGAAATATTATCTATATGATACTACTTTGCAAACACAGATATGCACATGATGCACTGTAAGCAATGTGCTCCCACAGCATTGGTTACATGAGGTTGGTATGTTGTTAGGATACTTAGGGGCATCTTTGATAACACCGGTCCCCACAACACCTTCACTTTCCATGTGGGAGTGCAAGGGATATGTGTTTTCTATTATTTACTAGTGATTCTAAAGCCTCTGTGCATTTCAACACAGCCTTGTACATTGTGGACAACACTACAAAATATTTTGCATACAATTGTAGGGCAAGGGTGTTGTGATGGATGTTACAGCACAACAGCACTAGGATTTGATCCAGAAACACACTTTGACACTGTCTATCCTACACCATTCCTCTTCATTCAGTTAGATTGCTTTGTCATCATATTTATCATGTTGAGGTAACTGTCTTTACATGTGTCATGGCTTGACAGCCATATATTCAACCATTGTTCACCACAATCAAAGCATTCCTGGTTTGCACTGAAAGTTTGAGCCCCTTCATGTGACTTGAGTATTGTTCTAAGTCACAATCAACATCCTGAACATTAAGTAATTTTAAGTTGCTGAAACAGTATTGTCTTTGGGATTTGAGCATTGGTAGAGTCACACCTGTCTCGGTTTCTCAATGCCTATCAGGGACACAGAGTCAGCAGATTCCCTTTTCCAAATGTCCCTCGATTTGTAGTGGTGGCTAAACTGACCAGGTATTGTTGTCAAGTTTAAACATGAATGTTCACAGGCAACACACATCTTAGTAACATAACTGCTTTTATTTACCTTTGAATTCACTGAGGAAGCAGACTGGCCCAGTTCTTTGGACGTCAACCCCCACATTGTTTACATGTCCAGTGGAGGGCCAGACAGAGCCCTTGATGGGGAACATGTCTAGAGACATTTTGAGGAAGAGGCAGAGTTCAGGCACCAGCCTGATTTTAGTGTCATTGGGACCAATGGCAACACTGGGAGTCCAGTTCAAGGTGAGTGTAGCAGAGTCAAAACAACCAATACAAAGGGGGACCCCTGCAGGGAAGAATGAAAGGCAGGCGGGGCAGGGGAAATATACAGAGAACCAACACTAACGGGAGCCACCTGCCTATATCTACGAATAGACAAGAAATGGCCCCAAGGGGGGCGGTCCCAATATTGTATACAAATAAGTGTAGCAGAGTAATTCAGAGGACAATGAAAGATGATGTCCTGAGGCATGATGGTAAGCACAAGACCAAGCAGAAACTTTTAATTTGACACATATAAATGTTAATGCTGGCTTTTTCTTAGGAGTGTTGATTCATCCACATCTTCCTCCTCTGATGCGTCATGTGCCCCGAATCACTGAAACAATATCGTTGACACAAATATAGAACTACAAGAATATCGAGTAAAAAATATAGAATGCAAAAATATCGAATTCCTATCTCCAAACAGGTAACTACAAAAATATCGAATCAAAAATATTGTTGTAAAAAATATCGATTTTTTTAAAATGCTTTAAAGTAATTAAAAATTACTGAAATAATAAATATAAATAACTTAAACATACTTACAATAATTAAATAACCTTAAAATAAATAAATAATTAATGTGAGTTAAAAAAAACATACATATTGATTTGGTAATTCATATATATATGAATGTAATAATAATACAAAATTTACAATACTTTTACGGTAGGATAGCGGAAAGGGTAAAATTTACTATTACCACTCCAATGAGTGCAACAGTAGAGAAAGCGTTGGATAGCGTAGGGGTAAAAATTACTATTCCCACTCCAGTGAGTGCAACAGTAGGGAAAGCGTTGGATAGCTGGAGGGTAAAACTTACTATTCCCACTCCAGAGAGTGCAACAGTAGGGAAAGCGTTGGATAGCGTAGGGGAAAAAATTACTATTCCCACTCCACAGAGTGCAACGGTAGGGAAAGCGTTGGATAGCGTAGGGGTAAAAAATACTATTCCCACTCCAGAGAGTGCAACAGTAGGGAAAGCGTTGGATAGCGGGAGGGCAAAAATTACAATTCCCACTCCAGAGAGTGAAACAGTATGGAAAGCGTTGGATAGCGTAGGGGTAACAATTACTATTCCCACTCCAGAGAGTGCAACAGTAGGGAAAGTGTAGGGGTAAAAATTATTATTCCCACTCCAGAGAGTGCAACAGTACGGAAAGCATTGGATAGCGGAAGGGTAAAAATTACTATTCCCACTCCAGTGAGTGCAACAGTAGCGAAAGCGGTGGATAGCGGGAGGGTAAGAATTACTATTCCCATTCCAGAGTGTGCAACAGTAGGGAAAGCGTTGGATAGCGTTGGATAGCAGGAGGGTAAAAATTACTATTCCCACTCCAGTGAGTGCAACAGTAGGGAAAGCATTGGATAGCGTAGGAGTAAAAATTACAATTTCCCACTCCAGTGAGTTCAACAGTAGGGAAAGCGTTGGATAGTGTAGGGGTAAAAATTACTTTTCCCACTCCAGAGACTGCAACAGTAGAGAAAGCGTTGGATAGCGTAGGGGTAAAAATTACTATTCCCTCTCCAGAGAGTGGAACAGTATGGAAAGTGTTGGATGGCGTAGGGGTAAAAATTACTATTCCCACTCCAGAGAGTGCAACAGTAGGGAAAGCGTTGGATAGCGTAGGGGTAAAAATTACTATTCCCACTCCAGTGAGTGCAACAGTAGGGAAAGCATTGGATAGCGTAGGGGTAAAAATTACTATTCACACTCCACAGAGTGCAACAGTAGGGAAAACGTTGGATAGCGTAGGGGTAAAAATTACTATTCCCACTCCAGTGAGTGCAACAGTAGGGAAAGTAAATACTTCATATAATAATTAAGAAAAATTAAATATGAATACCTATTACACAATATTTAAAAATAATTACCAATTTAATATAATGTAATAATTAATCAATTAAAAATACAAATACAAAATATTTATTAGAAATCATTACCTATTAATACAAATGAACTACCAATTTACAATTAATTAATTAGCAATTTAAAAACAATTAACAATTAATTAAAAATAAATACCAATATATAAATTAAAAAATGTAATTAATTACAAATAAATTACTTCCCACCCTATTCCCCTATAAATCCACAACCCTCTAAACTAAAAAAATAATACATTTAACATATTTATCAATTAATCAATTAATAAAAATTAATTACCAATTATAATGTAATTAATTACCAATTAAAAATCAATTAACAATTAATTCAAAATAAATACCAATAAATTAAAACATTTAATCAATTATAATTAAATTAATTCCCACCCTATTCCCCTATAAACCCACAACCCGCTACAGAAAAACAATTATTAAAATTAACATAATTATCAATTAATCAATTAATACAAATTAATTACCAATTATAATTTAATTAATTACCAATACAAAATTAATTAACAATTAATTCAAGAAAAATACCAATAAATAAATTAAAACATTTATTCAATCGTAATTAAATTACTTCCCACCCTATTCCCCTATAAACCCACAACCCTCTACATAAAATAAATTAATAAAATTAACATAATTATCAATTAATCAATTAATGAAAATTAATTACCAATTATAATTTAATTAATTACCAATTAAAAATTAATTACCAATTAATTCAAGATAAATACCAATAAATACATTTAAACATTTAATCAATTATAATTAAATTACTTCCCACCCTATTCCCCTATAAACCCACAACCCGCTTCAGAATTAAATTACGCAAAAATTAAATATCATAAAATTCATTATTTAAAATAAATTATAAGTTAAATATACGCTTTTTACACATATACTAACATAACATTTTTTTTTTATTCGAAATTAACATCTATATTATATACTTCGATATTTTGACTTTCTATGTTTACGTAAATCGATATTAACTTACCTCAAATTCAATATTTTGTATGTCTATATTCTGTCCATTCGATATTTTGTCCATTACATTCGATATTTTTGTTGTCTATATTCTGTCCATTCGATATTTAGTCCATTCTACATTTTTGACTCGATATTAATGCAATTCTATATTTTTAACTCGATATTTTGACTGTATACCATGTTCCCCCTGTGAGCCTGATGGTGGTTTGGTAGGAGCACTGTGAGGCAGTGCTACATTAAGGAGGTAAGAGGTGGATGTCGAAGATGCAGAATTCATCTTTGCAAAATGATGAGGCAACACTGCAATGACGATAAGCTGCAGGGCTTGCAAGACTCCAGGATCATCTCTGTGCTAGGCCTCCATGGCAGCCAAGTGGGAAGCCTGCATCTGCTCCATGCTCTCCGTGATCTTTCACATTTCATACAACTCCTTGCTGACATCGCTGGAGCCACTTTTACTCGACAGTTGTTCTTGTCTCTAACTAAGGACTCCAGCAATGTCAGCCATGACATGCTGGAGAGCATGGAGCAAACTTTGGGTACCTCATACGGACTCTAGGTGGTCCCTAATGGAACTGAGACACCCATGTATCCCATCCAGTTTGGCTGCCAGGCTGTTGAAACCAAACCGCACCTGACTAGCCATCTCACACTGGAATTCTACCACACTACATTGAAATGTTAACAGTGGGTCCTCAAAGTACTGGGAGACAGCTGTGGTGGTAGGTGCTGGCTGCTCTGAGTTTTGTGCTTTTGTTGGAGCAACCACGATGCTGCTGAATGTCCCTACTTCGGAAGATAGGCTACCAATGGAGTTGAGTAGCTCTTGGAGGATATCCTGGTTGATTGTTGATATGTCTTCTTCTTCTTCATTGTTGGAGAGTGGGATATGCTGCTGAACAGGAGGTGATGTTTCTCCCTCTGCATTGGAGAGGGGAGATGATGGTGTATGTGTTTGTCCACTTTGGTCAGGCATTTAAGCAGTTGACAAGCAGAATGCATGACAATGTCCATTCTCTATTTTCAAAAGCTACACCTATTACACGCAGGTTTGTAAATCCTAATATAACATCACTGATGTGACATTTTGGTTGAACATGATTTTTGAGAGTTCCCCTGTATGCAACGGTGAGGGGCCCGTTTCTATGTACATGCTGCACCTGTTATACTCTCTGTTCAGCAGTGACAGTGGTGCTGGTTGTTTCACATTATTGACAAGCAGATTTGATCAGATTTGTGTGTCTTTACACTGCATTGCAGTTGAGTCACCCCAACTCACTCAAGTGTACATGTTATTTTTATTATCTAGGTTTAGAGGTGTAGATTAGACTGCACTCCACCTTAATGTTGGTACTGCCACATAATTGTTAGTTTGGCATGAGGAAGGCAATCATGCACTTGAGATCAGGAATGCAGTAATGTACACCATGATATGACAAGTAGATGTGCTTGATTTGCCATACTATGACAAGTGTCTATGTATCGGACAGTGGCCAAATCACATTGACACATGTCATTCACATTGATGTATGTTGATATGCAGGGAGGGACACCTTCTTGTTAATTGCCAGTTATTCACTCCACCCAGTCACCCTTGCACTTTGGTGCATTGTCAATGGTGATATGTTGCAAGCCGGAAGACATATGACTCTGAGTCAGGCTTAGGAAAATTGTGCATTATTGCACTGCAGATGTTTCTCTTGCTTGACTGGGGACATAGTTACAATAAAGTGACAGAATGAGGCATTCTACTTATGGGATTAACGCCGCACTCCTCCACTTCAGTAACTCAGGCCTGCACCATAGTTACAAGATTATGGTGCAGCCCTACATTTCCCCCTGCACTGGCGCTTAACTTATCAGCCTGGCGCTAACATAGGCACCTTTGCAACATAGTGCAAGGGTGTCTGGGTTCAGGGGAAGATTGTTTATGCGCAGGGAGGGATACCTTCCTGCACATTAACGATGAATGTAAATTTGGTGTTTCTATGTGTACTGCCCAACGTATTTTGATGGATAGGGTCAAGGTGACGTAGTAAAATTACATGCATTAGTGTGAAATTGTGAATGGGGCTCATTATCATAATTCACTTAACATGCACGTGACAGCGAATATGTGGTTCTGTACGCATGAAAAACAGAACAAACTTGTTATTTTTTTAGGGGACACTTTCCTGATCAGCAGAGTCCTTACACTTTACTTTCGAATGCAAATCCCTTCTGCTTATAGTTGAATAGAACCTTTGCCCTCCAGTATGTTTATTTTTGACAATATGGAATGTGCACATTTTAGGGGCATATTTACAATTGAGCGGCGTTGCATGTGTTTAAGCCGAGAAGACTAACAGCATGCTCTGCCACTTTGGCAACACAGGGCTGCATCTCATTGACAATAATATGATGCAGCACCCGTGAGCCACCCTGATATAGCGAAAAAGTTAGCAGGCCACAAACAATGCAGGCACACTTGCACCATTGTGCACGGGTGCCTGTGTTGTGGGGAATATTGTGTATGTTCAGTAAGGTCCCCCTTCCTGCACATGAACAATCTTCCACTGCATTGATAGGGGCCTGCCAACTTTTCCCCCAGAGCAGGGAGGGTAACTGGGCTGCATCATATTGTTGTCAATGAGATGCAGCCCCGTGTTCCCAATTTAGCTGAGTGTGGTGTTGAGCCAAGGAGGCTAATGCAACATTCTACCACCTCTCTAGTCAATATGCCCCTTTGCTTGTTCCTATTGCCCATAGTTTGGAGACTCATGAATGGTAATTTTTCTATATCTTTGAAAATGTATATGTGCTGATTACAACTCATTGACACCAGCATTATGTGTCTTTATATGTATTCAACAGCTAAAGAGACATGTGTATATACCCCCAGGTACCTATATACATGACATGTGATCTGCACACAGTGTGGGTGTGCACTGAGGAATATTTAGTTGGACAGAAGCAACATTAGTCCCCACTACCCCAGCCCCTGGTTCTTACTTGCCATGTTGTTGATGTAGCTGGTCATGTTTAGCGCTATCCTGTCCCTGGACTCCAACCACTGACTACTCGCTGATGACCTACATCATGCCAGCACTTCTTGCAGTCGGTCACTGTCCTCGTGACCTTTGCTACTGCATTTAGCTTGGCTACAATGGACTTCCATATGGAATGTTTGGTCCCCAATAACACAGTGGAGCTGACAAAGAGCTGGCGTTGTTTCCCTGTCACCTTTGAAATTAGGATCTCATTTTCCTGCTGGCTGTATCTGGTTTTCCTCTTCCTCTTTCCCTGGGTCTCTGGCTGGTCCTTCTGACTGTTAGGGGGTTAGGGGGTGGTTGTCTCCTGCAGAACTGGGTCCAGCATGCTCAAGTTTGCTTCCAATGATGAAAAGTAATTTTTTCCTGTGCTTTGCAAGATTTGTTTTTTTTATTTTTCCCACGAAGTGAGAACAAAGTGCAATCACACTGATTAGCATGTGTTTATTAATGCCCGCTGACTGGCTGGCCATCAGTTTTTTCAGTTTGCGGCAAAAGTTTTCTCACTATGACGTTGGTCTTAACGTCAACATTTCATGCTGCAATATAATACTATTGTAAATACGTTGGTAATATGACGATTGTTTTAGCGGTACGCGGCGGTAAGAACATTGCTGATAAACAACGTTAGCATTAGTTAGTGATGATTCTTGTACATATTCCCCTAGGTGTGCTATAAAAAGAAGTGTGGTAGATCTAGTGTTAGACATTGCTAGACATCATAGAAAAAAGATAAGCATGTTCCCTTGCCTATAGGAGGTCTATTGGCCATGCTTGGAGTTAATATTGGCCATGTTTGCTTTCATATAGAAATCTAGTGATATTAGGGTGATGCACATGGAATAACAAGAACAAGAGTGAGAGCAATTTGGGTAAAATCTAAGATTAGTTTGGCATGCCCTCATCTTATTTGTTCAATATCTCCAAGGGCGTAGCTTGGTCAGTGAGATTGTGGGGGACTGCAAGTTTCAGATTTCCAAACAATCATGCTTGCATATCTTGTTAAAATACATTATATGAAGCAGGACACAAAAGTGGCTTAAGAGGCAGTGGAAAGCGAGAGGAGTGCATATTGTTAGAGGTATTTAAAACACAATTGTTTTCAAACACACACAGACAAGAGAGAGTGTGTGTGTGTGTATGTGTGTGTTTTTGTCTGTATGTGCATGTACAAATCCAGGATGTAATCCTACAGACACCTCACAATACCCGACTGAAAGCACCGGTACTCAACTATTTACTACAGAATACATTTTAGTGGGGTGTAACGCCCCTAAAGCTACCCCCCTGAATATTGCTGTGAATCCCTGGCACTATAGGTATCAAAGGGTTTCTGGCATACATCCTGAAATCAAGAACACTATGCTACTGCTATATGCACATGACCTTTTGGCGTTTGTCTGAACCCTGATGAACATGCTTACAGGATATTGGCTGTGTTGCTCTGTGACTTTGACAGAATTTCTTTCCAAAAATGTAATATAAATGATAATGTGTATTATGTAGCTACATTCACGCTGTGTGTTTTATGCATGTTTAGTGGATTTCAGTTGATGCTAATTGTAAGAAACACTTTGAAGATAATTATAAAACAAGAAAGTATGGTAAAATAGTCAGAATTGGAAAAGCAGATTAAGATGGCAAAACAATCTGAATTCCACACACATATAAATTAATTGACTAAAATTAGATTTGATCCGAATAGAATGAACATTGACATAGAGAATATGAGCTTTACCACTGATGTTCAAGGAAGGAGGGGAAAGGGCAAGTAACTTTTTGGAATCTAGTCAGAAAAAAACAAGAAATTCAAATGCGTTATCGATTAACATAGGGCAAAACAATATAATTATTGATAACAAAACAATAAATGTCTTCTTTGACTTCTTTCTTAGTTCTACAAAATTCAGGGTGTTGAGGGAATGTCTTTATAAAAAGTTAGTTGAGGGACATTATCTTTAACTCAACTCAGTGAAGAAGTGTGGCTGAGTGGCTCAATGGTTAGAGCGGCAGACCCTGATGCAGAGGTCTAGCCCGGGACCAGGGTTCAATTCCCCGCCTTGGCGGGCCTTTGGCTCAAAATTCCACAGACCTGATAATTCTCGCCTCGGTGCCTATTCCAATCATGGAGTCCCACTCTGCAACTCTGGGCAATAGCTTGCTTAATCTCTACAACGGCCCCACAACGCTAAGGATACCTGGCCTCCACTTTGGGGGTGCCCAGGAGTGGACACCTCACAGGGAAAGCCAGGATGGGTCCCACAGCAGTATTCGTACAAGCGCCTTGAGACCCTTGCGGGTGAGTAGTGCGCTATACAAGTATCAATTTACATTTTACATTTAATGCGTCACTGAACCTGAAAAAAATTATTCAGAAGCACGTCAAGTCCTAGGGATTAGAAGGCTCTCAAGATGTGTTTTACTTGAAATCTATCACTTTAATAACATAAACTATATATATATGTAAACATATGTAGAAAATAAGTATGACATCAAAAACAATAGAAACTGCTATTATCAAACCTCATAAAGATAAAATCTATAATGAAAATTGCAGACCCAATCTTAATTAAATGTAGACCTGGAGGTAATTAACATGCCAATTAACTGGTTCATCATACACAAACTCGTTTTTTTGAGGTGAAAAAATGACAAAGAAAACATTAGAGATGTATTAACAAATATGGATGAGAATACCAATTCAGTAATACCAATGATGGATGTGAGCACTAAAAAAGATATGGTTTTCCAGAAATATTTGTCAACCTATCGAAGAATTATATGCAAATCTCAATGCAAGGAGACACATCATAAGAACTGTGGGTAATTCTCCTTGGAAAGAGGTACTAAGCAGGGTTTTGGTTCTTTCACCGTTATTCTTTGACTTTATTTTCCGCAAACTCAGGCTACTAAGATAACAGCAATAGGCTAATAATAGTAATTCATTTTGGAACTCAGAAATATTAAAGAATTGCAAATTAGAAGGATGTGCTTCTGCTATTGTTTGATCCAGATTTTTTACTCTGGATATAAGTGCACTTGTTGTGTTTCAATTTAGATACTCGTACATAGGTTTCCCGAATCATGCCCTTATATAGGCACAACTCACATTGCCCTTATTTAGGCATAGCATCCCAATCCTTCTTTAGGCATCAGCCATGCTATCCACATACAGGCATGGCCACCTACATCCGTCCATCCCACGTCACAATGAGTTCTTAGAAACCAAACCCTTAAGCCATAGGGACTTTCCTTGCTTGGATAATTTATTTCTCTAAGAACTCATTCATTATGCAAGAACAACTATTCCTTAGGGGGTTCATTCATGACGTCTTCCTCTGCCCGACTTTACGTCAATGCTAGCATTCCTAGGCACCTTCCAGGTATAAATATACCTTCACTTACCATGGCAAAACACAGCTCGGCTCAGCTACACAGCTTGATACTGCTCGCCACGGCAAGTTTGGAAGGAATTCGAGTCCCCGCCTGATGCACTGACTCCCTTCGCAGGGTGTTAAGGATTGAGATCCGGAAAGAGATTCCCACCTCTCTCATTCTAAGGTATGGAAAAGACTAGAACCCAGAGGGACTCTTGGCAATACAAAACTTAGTATGACTATACTATAGAAAACAGCACCTAACTCTTACCTCATTCTACACTTAGGTTAGGTATACCGGGGTAGAACTATTTAGAAGCACCAGATGAGTATTCGCATTTTAGCCTGTGTTATTTATGGATGTTTATACGAATATATGTCATAGCTAAACGACCATGCTATTGCAGTATTATTTCTTCTTACTGCTCATGCTGTACGTATTATATTTTGCATACTGTCTTACAATTGTAACAGCTCATATCTCTTACACGAAAAATAAGACTGTTCAATAAATCTTTTTATTGAAACGCCCATCTATCTATTTCGGTGTAACTCTGAAGAAACTAAGCATGCACGATTGACTGAGTGAAACTGTTATCTATTGTTTCTACGATTCTGAGAACTGTTCCAATTCTAAAGGAGACAAAGTTGTCATGTTTATGCGGTTGTCATAAACTACTCCCTTCGTGTTTATTCGAGAAGTTTCTAGGGACCTCTGAGTTAGGTGGCACACAAAGTAATCAAGTTTAATCAACTCGATAGAGGCATACTGACCTCAGTCCTATGCAAAAACTATAGTGTATATTATTCCAATGTGCAGAGCCTATAATGGAAATAGGAACTATACTACATGGTTCCCAACGGTTTGGTGAGGCACTAATTTAATGCTAGATACTGAAGTAACTCAGTTGTGCTTTTCTCAGAGACCCCTACTCATAATACTCCATAAGACGTCTGGAGTGGGTAGGGATAATATCCGCCATAGCTGAGTAGGACGAAAATCCTATGTATTAGCTGTTTGGTTTGTTCAACGTTGAAGGATACAGTGTTCCAAAATATTGTGCACCTTATCTTTGTTTCCTTGAAACTTGTTCTGCATTTCTCATTAAACAATGTGCCAAAACAGGGATAATAATACAGTGACCGGTGAGGCTGCGACTGACCCAGTCGTAACAGCTTTTAATTTTACAGGTTTAAATGAAACTGATGAGGGTGTTATAAAAATCCCTCCAAATTTAAGGAAAGCCATCACTCTAAAACTTATAAAACATGGCATAACAACAAGAGGTGGTAGAGCAGTTTGTGTGATAGAGGCACATGAATCTTTTCAGACAGAGTTATTCTATTCATGGATAGATGTCCCAGAATCAAATCCAGTAACAAATGTTTTTCACTACTCCAAAGAAGATGGGCATAATGACTGGTAAAGGCGCCCTAAAATATTTCAATCACATAACCAGGCTCGTTCCACTAGGTAGACTAGGAGCAACATGGCCAATTTTAGCCGGCTACACACCTCATCCTGACATTGAAGAAAAGTCAAACATAGAATTACTTGCTCAACTCAAAGAGTTATTACAAATTTACAGACAGTTTTCCAATATGTAATGCAGACTTTTACAATCCAACCACCATTAACCATCAAATCAAACCTCTCTCCAGGGGAATATGCAAAATTACTCCACAGACTTTGCACACATGCATGGGTAAAATGCCCAAAAAACATGAACAAATTCCATTCTGGATAGCTAAAAAAATTACTCAAATCGAAGCAGTATTTCCTAATACTAGCGCCTATGAGAAACACAGAATCCTAACAATCTGTTTACCAATGGGGATCACACCACATGTGGAAGAGTGCACCACAAGGGGCACAGTCTTTGCTGCCATCTATACTAAAATACATGATGTTCCGTGTATTGTGGTAATACCAGATGTCCTGAAACAAATTCATAATGAATACGGGGCAGTGCCTACTCCAAATTTAGGTATGAAATTACTGAAAAATTTCGACTAGGTCTCAATAATATTATTATCTAATATTAAAGGGGAGGCTGCATCAGTGGCGATCTGCCAACGCTTAAGGGAATTTGATGTACCAGAACACCAACAAAATCTACCCAGAATAATTGAAAAATCCTATGAATAATTAGGCAGAGACAGTTTGGGTGCAAAACCTTTGAAACCACAGCTGTCTGGATTTCCTGAAAAGGACTCTATCAAACACAATCCTACATCTTCTAAAAAGAAGTAGGAAAATAACAAACAACATTCAAAGGAGAAACATTCTCAATCTCGTGGTAGGTCTCCTCGAAAGGAACTCTCTCAAAGGTGGTATAACCTCAGGAATAGGGATAATTTGAAAAAACCTGGCAGGTATAAAGATACTGATACACGTTCCTGTCATACCTTTCGTATATCGTCACAGACATCTAAAAGAAGAGGACAGTCAGATCAGTAAGAAGAACGCGTGAGGTCCAAAGACAATCAACACGTTCAGAAAATCAAACCAAATCCTCAATTCTCCAAGAACAAGGTAGCAGGTCTGAAGATCAGACATGTCGAGAATTCTGAGAACACAATTCAAGAACAGAGAATGGACTCAAACAATGCTGGACAGTGCAGCAGGCATAAAAATAGCTCGGCAGAATCTGAAGGAACTTCTGGAGACAGTGGACTTGAATGAGTACATACAATTAGGACTGTAGACACCAGAGTTAGTTCTCCACAAAAGTAATATGAAATGACACTGCAAATGGAGGGATACATACCGAGAAAAGTGAAAGCACTCTTTTGGGAGAGACTTTCAAAGGGTTATGATATACTTCTAGCAGAACAGGACTGGCCACTAGAATTTGTCAAGGAGTGCCCACATGGCGAAGACATCATTTTGCCAGCCTTCTCCAACCATGTTTCAGTACATTTGAAATATACTTATGCCAGGAAATGGGCAGTTGCCCGGGCCCCAGCATTACACAAAAATCATGTAGGATGGGATGAGGACTCACCTCAACACACGATCCAGTTGAAAAATCAACCTTGTGCACAAAGGCAGTATCCAATTAAGCAAGAAGCTAAAAAAACAGGTCAGGGAGATCTTAGATCAACTTGAATACCAAGGGGTGATTGAAACATGCACCTCATCAATGAACAATCCTTTGTTTCCTGTTTCAAAACCAGACAATACATATCTTGTTTTGGATTACAGACACCCGAACTCTTGCTCAAAAATGTTTGCAGTGCAAAATGCACATAGTACAGTATTAATGAATATCATTGTGCGTAAAAAATATAAACACACATAAGACATTTCTCACGTTTTTTTGTCAAAACATAGCACCTGATAGTTGGTACTTGACAGCTTTCTCAATAATGGGGACCCAGGGTCACTTTTGTCGACTTCCACAAGGGTTCAAGAACAGCCTGGGGTTATTCTCAACAAGAGTAACAGAGTAACTACAAATTTATGATGACGAGGCATTGTCATATGTCGATGACATCTATCTGACAGAAGATGACCTGGATAAGCACTTGAACAGGGTGAATACCATTATATTGGGCTTCTCCTCTGAGGGCTACAAATTCAATTTCAAGAAATCAAGAATTTCCCACCTCAATGTCCTTTTCCTAGGATATGAGCTTTCAAGTGAAGGTAAAAGCATGGCAGCTAACTTTTTAGAAAAGTGTGCGCTGCTCCAACCTCCAATAATGCTGCAAAACTTACAGTCGATTCTAGGCTTCCTACGTTTTGGAAGATTTTACATTCTAAATTATGCAGAAAGGGTTAAACTTCTCTACGAATTAATCAAACCAGATTTCAAAATAAAAAATTGGACACAGGAACACACAACTATCCAGCGTTCACATCAAGCTGAAATGTTAGCAACAAATCACTTACAAACATGCGTAAACGTGCGCAATTTAGTGATTTGAATCATTCCGGTCAATGCAGATTCACCTACTTAACTTTTAATGAAGGTGAAAAAGTACCAGTTGTATACTAATCAGATTTGGATACACAAGCGGCAAAGCGCTTCACTTCAACAGAAAAGTTTGTGACAGCAGTTCAAACTGCTGTAGCAAAAGAAAGAGCTCTAGCTAAGGGGAAATGCATTGTTGTCGTAACTCCAGTGCCAGCCTTAGAGGAAGTTACAAAAGCGAGCATTCCGAATGCAAAAGCTTCACATCCGAGATGGCTACAAAGGGTTAATTCTCTTGCTGCAACAGATGTTGAATATGTTTTTGATCCTTATTTAAAAACACAAGCATTCCTGCAATAGGAACATGATTGTCTTCTGCCTACTGAGATTCTCCCTCTTGATCAGTACACATTTATAATTTATACTGACAGATCTGCACAACCCACTACGGAGAGTAAACAAGCTTATAGTGCAGTATGCACGATCGTTAAAGGTTGTATGCGCGATGGTATATTCCGACCGATGGTCACAAAAACACAATCTCTAGAAAATTGTACAGCTCAGTGAGCTGAACTATAAGCATTCAAATTGGCACTTGAAAATACGGAATCGTGAATTCCCCACACTTATTGGGTGCGATTCTTTTTACTGTGTTCAATCATATAATGAATATTTACACAATTGGCTTCAAAATGTTTCCAAAATACAAAAGGTGCCACAATCAAGCATAAAACGCTTTGGGAACAAGTAGTTCAGTTGCGAGACGGACTACAAAACACTCATGTGATACACACGCTGAGTCATCAACGTGATGGCGTTCACGTTGCAAGGAATTCATTGGTTGATGAAGCCGCAAAGGGGGCTGCGCAAACGGCTTCTGTGGCTGCGATCACTCATTCAAAAATTAGAATAGACAATGAGATATTATTGACTGTCAATGCTTCAAGCAAAGGCAGCGGTGAAACGTTACATAAAAAGTTTCCACTCAAATACTAGTATATAATTGATGCGAACAACGTTCGGTTTGCTCAAATCCCTGCAGTGGGCAATAGGGTAATTCCAAACATGGAACGTAGAGCAGCTTTGATTAATGAAGCACATCTGGGAGAGGGTCTGACACATCAGGGGATTTCTAAAACTATATTAACATTGAAAGAGATGTACTGGTGGCCAGGGATGAATACACTGATTCACATCTTCATCAATAACTGCTTAGACTGCAATAGAGATCGCAGCACAGAATGCAACCAGACACCTGACTACGACGTAGCCAGCCCAATACAGACACCATTGTTAGATTGCATTAGACTATCTACATGCAGGCATCCTTTTGGACAAATGCAATCCCACAAGCACTAAGTCAAGGTTCCTATGGATGTGGCCTCAGGGCTTGGCTGACGATCAAACTATTATAAAAGATTTGCGAGTCTTGATCGGCACATATGCAATAGGCACACTACACTCTGCCCAGGGCCCTGCGTTTATCTCTCGGGCTTAAAAAGAAGCCATGGCCAGTTTGGGCGTAGCATTGCGGTACTCCTCTTCATTCCATCTGGAGGGAAATTCTCTAGGGGGTGTCACTCCATATGAGGTCCTGTTTCGGACAAGAATGTGGGTCCCGGATCTTGATTACAAAGGCACAGTGATGGAAAATAAACCTTTTGACCTCAAATATCGTTTGGCTATTTTACAGGACTTAAATTAACTAAGATCTAAACAAAGCAATGTGTTCTTGAAGCCAACCACCACTGTGGAAAATCCAGCCGTCCCAACAAGGCCTGTCTGGATACCAAAGCTTGGGGATCTAGTCAGAGAGAAGATCGCGTATAAGAAGGAATTTGGGCCTTCTTACAGACAACTGGTACCTGTCCTAGCCATCTACGGATCAAGAACAGTACTTCTGCCGCCCCTTGCTGGAAAAAAGGAGAAAAGATTTGTGTCCATCAACCTGATCAAACCACACTATGTGGCCGATACTAAGCAGTAGGCCATGTGGACTCCGACCAAGTAGCAGACGCACTCCTCTAGCTACTATCCAAGAGGTTCAAACTGAAAGACTCATCACCTTCGAAGAGTCAGAAGTGAGAAATTAAGGACTAAGCAACAATGCTATGGAACTTATTCCTCTTGAAATCCAAATAACAATTCATCCTGATACACCTGTCTACACCAACGTAACACGTGATCAACTGGTTTTAGCGATTTCAACGAATCCTGATGCAATTGCAACCATTGACAGAACTTCATCTGGCTATTTCATTAACTTTGATACGTTTTCTGAGGATCCCAGTGAATATGAAACAACGTCAGCACAAAGAACGTATAAAGAACAAGCAACAGACTTTTTTCATCTCCTGAAAAAGACTTATCTTGTTTCACCATGGATTGAACTATGGATTGTTTCTGGAATATTTTTCTTTCTGCTTTAGTAATGACTATGAGTATGCTGATAAATGGAAAATATATTCAAATGGACATAGCAAGTAAAAAAGTGGACTTACGTCTGAAACCACACAAATCATCCTATCGGGAAGCAAGAGACTAGTCAGCAGTGAACATCACAGCAGTTCTTATACAAGATGGTATACTTTGGTACAAAACTAAATATGACATATTCGGCCCATCGAAACTTTTGAAAATTCCATACCTATTTAAAATTTCATAGTTTATTACCTCTAGTACCTATTCTGATTATTGGGACTTTGAGACTGTCAAGAACTTGATGTCTGATCTAAAAACTTCAGCTGCATGCTCTAATAATGATCATTTAGAGGGTTCATCAGACTATGAAGAGCTTTATTGTTACAACCACTAGGGTCATTATTTCTTGCATAAGCCTGCAACACCTAGAAATGTATTTATGTATAACCAATAGGAACATTATCCTACACCGCCAATGGGTAACTCAAAAACGTTTGCAATGAAGGTGCCATATTTTTCAGGGTTCACAATATCCAATCTAGAAACGTTTTATTTAAAAAATATGAGCAAAACAGAAAAAAAATATGTTAACCAATACAAAATAAATGTATTCTGCGGCCTTTATTACCCAACTGTCTAGACAGGGTTTCGACTTTTGGAAAGACACAATTGACACAAAATCTGTCTGGGGTACAAAAGATTGGCAAGTACAGGCGATAGAAGCTTTGTTTAGAAGCTGTATCATCCCACAGCAAATAATGTTTTGAATGACACTGTCCAACAAACGTCTTGCCTTGGGTTAGCCTAGATCAAAGAAATTAACACTTTGTCCATACCTGCACCTGCAAGTAATAGCACTACACAGGGGGAGGTCTACGTACGTACTATTTTACATCACAACAAATCAGATCCTGAATAAGAAAAATGGTTGCTCCGGCCCCCAGACACAAACATCTGTCAAGAACGATTTCTAAACAATATGCAGGGTTTTACTTTCAATAGGCCAGACCCACGCTATGTTCAAAGACAGCATCCAGGGGTAGTAACAACATACAGTGTAGGAGAATTGTGCCTTGCTTGGCTTGAGAAATCTATACTAGAGGATGTGAAACAACACTTATCTTTACTTAAAGAAGGCGCAGACCTTAGGGATTTCTTGCTAGGTCCAAGAAAAACGGGTCAAAAACGTTTCATATATGCCGGTACCTATGCTGCTTATAATGAAGTATGGAAGGTTACCCAAGCAGACGCTGCAGAAAGAATACGAGAAATTGATTGTATTAATTTAGAGAAATCTCTTGCTGTAGTCGACAATGGGTTAATTACTCTGTCATCCAGGATATATTCATTGGGCAACATTGTATCCTCTGCCATAGACATTATGGAACAAGATTTGGTCATGCTACGACAAAGCCAGTCTCAATTACGTTCTATTTTGCTATTAGGCTGGACGCTACAAAACTTGCATGCAGGCTATGTGCCCTTGCGTTTTATCAACAAAACTTCTCTGTTTTCAGGATTCAATCTCACTGACAAACACATCAATCTGGCACAAAGGAGTGCAAAGTATACAGTGGTGAGCATCGAAAAACTGAAAAAATTACCATTTACCATAGCAGAAATTTGAGCTACTGATTGGATCATTCATGGCAAAATAACTCTGCCTGTTACAACTTTCCATTTTCAGTATTGCCTCAAAAATATACCAGCAGGCAAATATGAAAGGTTGGGTAAAGAATACATCAAGACATCCTGGGATTTACCTTATGCACACAGATGTTGGAGTGGGGGGCGTGAAGTGTTTCTTAGCGGTACAAACTGTGAAAATGCACTAAGCGGTTCTCTCCTATGTCAGGATATTAATTTGCACGGGGCTTGTAAAGGTTCCGCTGCAAATTTGTCCTGTCACCTCCAGGGTTCACCAGCCGCAGTGATTAATCAAATTTTTTGACAACTTTCAAATGGACCCTGAAGCCCTTGGGACTTTCCCTGCTTGGAATATTTATTTCTCCAATAACTCATTTATTATACATGAACAAGTATTCCTTATGGGTTCATTCATGACGTCTACCTCTGCCCGACTTTACATCAATGCTAGCATTCCTAGGCACCTTCTAGGTATAAATATACATACACTTACCATGGCAAACCACGGCTGGGCTCAGCTACACAGCTCGATACCCATTTAACTGGAGCCTCAGGGGGAACAAAGGGTACAGGCCGCCCCCCACTCAATCTGTAATAAACAAAATATGGCCTGTCCCTCCAGACACTGTTACTCCTTTTATTTTGCACACAAAAAATGTACCGGTGCAAAAAAACTTTTACTACCGCATTTCCAATGTTTTTTGGCTATTCATAACCGTGCCAGTGTCAAATATTGTCAAGGTACATAAAAAATACAATAAAATTGTCACAATACCATCACCAACCACAATGTGGAGAAAAGAGTGAACCCCTCACGGTAGCACCGCCAATGGGGTTTTCTGACTAGTGATTGCCAGTATACCCATTTATCATCATAGGTGACTCACTCTTGTAGTAGTGGAAAGGAAAGACAAGAAAAAGACCAACAACATATAACAGTGCTTTTTCATAACATCAGTCAGGCAGTGAACTGATTGTTCGTACAATAACAAGTCAAGATGGACACTTGCTATTTTAGTGTGTACATACACCAATACCCCACGTGAGAAAAGAAACCGTGAATCTCACACAATTAAAATTAGAGAGCTCACTGGCCACTCTTGATTTATTCTGGGCTGTGAGTTCTCCAAATTAAAAACGATTCACACCGAGCAGAATTTTTTGTGAATCATTGTCGCCAACATGTTTCGTTGCTCTTATTTTGCGCAACTTCTTCAGGGCAAACAGGGGTTATCCACTTCTCTTTCCACTCTCTTATGAACCACACCTGTGATGGTAAAAATGACAAATCGCAAGTAAAAATAAACCGGGGGTTCACGACCCTCACATACCAGCCAGCTAGATCAAATATAGTACAAGGTTGTGGCACTCAGCTCATCTGTGACATAATTACCTGGGGCTAGCGTCTTTAACGCGTACCTGCCACCCCATTCACTGTGGACATCCGTGTCCTGAAAGATCACGTGTCCCTTTGAACCAGCCGCTATCGTCAGGTATTCTGTGCATAAACATAAACAAATACAAAATTGGATTACGTCTGTTCTCGACCAAATCACACTCCGCTTATCATCCTGTCTATATTATCGATCGCCTTTCATCACAAGGGCGAAGAATCAGTTACAAACACGCACTCTGAACAGCGCGCACCCAAAAGCTGTTACATTCCTCCGTATCAGCCCATTACCAGCCGATCACCTTTAAATACACCCCGTTAAGGATACTAGCTTGCTGCTCTTACCGCAAGGGATAGACCCTCTTACCCTAGCCGGATCGCCAGCAACTCTCGACCTCAGACACACCCGGCAAACCTTCCCGCGGGTGGATTTCAAGGTCCTTGGAGTTCCGTACGTGACGTCTAGTTTCACAAGACCCGAGTGCGTTTAGCGTGGCGGCCATCTTAAGACAGACCCAGTTCTAATGTGTTCATATAAGGGGGTCAGACTATACTTCTTCCACCTCCTGCTGCTAACCTTACAGGCACCATACACCACTGTATGTTTAGTAATCTTATTATCTGATGCCTATGAACAGTAAATTGGTGGATGATGTGATAACAACCAAACATTATTAAATAGCAACACATATCCAAACAAAGTAATAATACATTACGCTTAGAGCTATTTATTCATAATGTCAGTGGTAAAATGTTATGCAAAATCACCAGTAACTCCAACAACATAACTTGTAATGTCATGCCTCACATCATTGGTGGGTGATGTATAGTTTTTATGGCGGTGGCACAAGTTATGGTTTGCATACTTTCTTGGCCCAACACTCATCTCTCCCCAGTACACTCACTACAAAGAGAGCATACTCAAACTTATCAAAGCCAGACCTGAGATCGTGACTTGTGGCGCACCTGTAAACCTATACTGGTCCAACCAGCTACCCATTGCATATGTGATGACATGGTATATGTTACGTTATGGTGATTTGTAAAGCGTACTATCACCCGTCAGGGTATCCTTTTCAACTACGAAATCCAGCCACCCCCTATCATCCAATATCAACAATCCTCAACTTGAGCACAACAAATTTAGCATCATGAAGTAATCATTTTTCCCTTCTAGAGTTGAAGACCATGTGGAGAAAAACAATCCTATCATTTTTCAAAAAGCCTATTAATAAATGTGTGCCCTGAGACAATCACATAAACTTGACTCTTGGGGGTCGATTCCGATCCCGTGAAAAGCGCTCCGAATCGCCATACGGAGCATTTTTTTATGTACGAATCGTACCCGTAACCGTCCCCATATGAACGATGTAGTACATAGTACGATCCACACACAATGCAGCTATCCGTACGAATCGTACCAGGGACCGTACGAATAGATTTCCCATACAAATCACCCTCGGAACCCGCTGTTCACGACGTTTGTACGGTTCGCGGCTACTTTTTACGACCCGGCAAGTACGATCCGTGGTGGGTACGCTCCGTACGACCCTTTTTCTACGGGAGCTAGAAACTACCGTAAAATCAGAGTTCGCCCCGAAACAGGTACAGAACGCCCCCCCCGAGTACGGTGCGTACACCCCATGATCGCCGGGGTACATCGCGTACCCCTGCGATCATGGGGTGTACGCGCCGTACGGTGTGTATGTGATTGTGCGCTTTTCCGTACGAATTGCCCTTACCTGACGTGGACTGTACAACTCGCGTCCTGGTACCCCGGTCGGGATCGTAATCGTCGGGTCGTACGGAATCCACCCCTAGGTTGGGCAAAATAAACTTCATACATACCAAATCACCAAGGGCCATTTGTATGAACACATTTTCCCATAGATACAGAAGGGGTAAAATCCTTTGATACATCTGGCCTCTTGTCCGTCAAGAAAACCAGAACCTTTTCCTCTGTCATAATGTTATCACACCTCCACTCTCCTTGGGATCTAACTGTAAGATAAACTCCTCTACTGCCTCTAAGAAAAATCACTGCCGTTAGGGAAATCTTAAATATAAGTGATAACACAAACATGACTTTGCAACACAAAACTAAGAACATTGGGTGACACATGCTCCCATTGACTCAGGCGTATTTGCCATCTTTAGAAAAATTGTTAACCACACTATTTCCAGCATCTCCTCCCTGCATGCAATTCCCATCTTTTTGAAGATATAGTGCTCCATAATCCATGGTTTTTCGGCCCGATGCACTTTCCCAGCTCAATATTGAAGAAAGCAAACCCAGACCCTAGAATCCTATTTAATTTCATGCCCATCTAAAGCTTGCCTTGGCTAGGCAAAATAAGGATGGTATTAGTCTAATTTCTTATACATCAACCATTAACACCATATGGAAAATGTCCAGATTTATAACTGAAACTGTTAAGCATAGGAGTCTGGATGATGTATTTGAGTACATAACGATCAGGATGGCTTCTCTTTCTCTTAGATCTTTTGGCACTATTCAGCACAGTTGATAACTGCAGGGTAATAAAAAACCTGAAACATTGCATGAGCCTCTGTCGCCATGTCCCGTATTTACTTATCTCAGTCCTGCTCAAACAACCAACATGTGAAAATCAGTGACCACCTCTCTGACACAGACCATGTGTTCCCTAGGGTTTTATCTGGGTTCATAGACTTCTCAGCCTCTACCAAGAGTCCTTGAACATGGTGATCAAGGTGGCAGATGTATCCATCCGTTGCATGCAAATGATAAATATATATGTATCAAAACATCACCTATTTATGACATTCTTATGTGCATTGCACCCTCTATGGACTTTAACATTTGGGTCCTGATAGACAAAGGTAATTTACATTTTTGACCAAGTTAACTACATTTCAGTATTCACAAATTGTACTGTTGTACAAAGTTACTCTTTTGTTGTAATTCTATAACTATAAATGACAAAACACTAGTACTGCAACACACTCCTACAGAAAATAACGGGGGTAGGGACTTACTAAAAGAGTGCAAGTTACTACAAAAGAGTAACTTAATAGAAAAGTGCAGTTTGTTAACAGCACTTTGTAGTAAGTTTTAGAACATATTTTATTCAGATGGATTATGTTGTTCATAAAACAAAGACATCAATTTCATACTCAGTGAACTTTTAAGCATTCCTTAGAGGCTCAAGCTTCATAATTACATTTAGAAGATCAGTAAATTGCTCGATTTGAGCAAGAGGATCATAAATAAGTTGAAATTGGATAAGTTAGGGCTAAAAAAGAAATAAAATCCGAGCAATTACTTTTTACAGCACAGCAGGAAATTATTTCTAAAAAGCAAATTTATATCCCAGCGCTGAAGTTGATATTGATTATTGATTTTTATTTAGTATTTAAAGAGCATGCTTGCCATTTGTACGTTTTATCCGGCCATTAATGTGTACCTCTTGACAACTCTGGGACATTTTAATGGAAAGCATCATTGGCACAACTGTTTCCTCCAGGTGTAAAATCCAGAGCAGTGGAAAACTGATTAGTCACAGTGACAGCAGAGGCAGCGGGGAATTACTTTTCTGTGCATATCATTAAAAAATCAATGAGATGAATATATAGAGGCCAATACTATTTACTGTAGAAGAACAAGTCAAAACAGAGCAACCGTGCCTTGCATTCTTTCGCAGATTTCCTTATTGGTTCAGTCTTCTACTGAGATGTTAACTTCGAACGGAGGTAATGAGGGTCACCTCCAGCTTGGAGGTGTTGATTATTTCACTGACAACGCACATTGCTGGTCGATCTCCAGATTCAAGGAGGTGCACAGCAGGATCACACTGAGATTTGATTTGAGAAAATACCTTCTGCGTTAAGGCTGCAGAATGGTTTTCCAGCCGCCTTCACTTTTGTTTTGACATTTATGTTCAACCTTTGGCATTGTTAAAGTCTGGCCTTTCATCAGTCTAACAAATACCGTATTAGGAGTGCTCTGGGTTTTTGTCAGACACCAGTGCTGGGAAACGTAATGACCTCATCATAGCAATCCACAAGCAGGCCTCCTTTGCTTGTTGCAGCAGAAAATGCAAAATATTTCACAGTAGAAATGCATATTACCAGAGGGAATCAAAAGAACGTTTAACAAATCTTAAGGTAATATCAGAAGCATTGTGCTTAGTGCACATAGAGGTGGCTCCTCCATTATGGCAGAGGAGTGTCGCCCCACCTGCTGCGAGCGCATCAGGCACACACAATAATAAAATGGTAATAAATACTATTTTATTTTGGTTGAAGGCACACACTGTTATCGTGCGAGGGCAGGGGTGGGGCTGATTCATGCAATTCTACTATGTCTGCAGGCCCTGCCAGTGCGCATGTCAGATTTGCCAGCTGCATTCAAATTTGACATGCGCACTTCAGCCTGCACAATCCCAAGTTTGAGAAAAAGCCAAGGTATTGCAGCTATAGGCCACCAGCCGCAAAACAAGCTCTGGGTTAGCCTGCTCCAACAAATGGTTTAGTTGGAATCACGTTGCAAGGGTGGAAGTCCTTCCCTTTCCTGCTGTCTACTGGAGTCACCACCAAGGAAAGGGACACCCGACATGGCTCCGTACAACATATTTGGTGAGTTTTTTGGGGGTTGCGTCCTACCATATTTTAATGTTAGTGGCCATCACTGACTGTACATGAAGAACAAAAGTATTAATCACTGCAGAATATTTTGACAACAATTTGCAGTCCCATAGAAAATACGTGTTTTGTGGAAATAACATGGATCTTTTTACTTACACATGCTAGTTTCTGCTGCTAAAAGCAGGCAACATGTATGTGAGAATGTCAAGGGCAAACTGAGGAGTTAATTGGTAAAATCGGACACAGAATTGCCAATTCCCCAATAATTCCTTATTTTCTATTGGACTCCTGGAGTCCAAATCGAAATTGATTGTATTTCTTCACTACCATATTTTGTGATACCCTCGGTATCAGTCACTCAAGAGGTGGGGAAATTCAGACCAATTTTCCAGGACACCGAGGGTGTAACTCATATATGTCTTATTATAACAATTGAGATATTGTACATTCCATTATTTGCAGGATTCTAGTTATTTATAACTCCTTAGCTGCTGAGGCTTTTTCACCCCAGGGCTAAGCCCTGTCTTGGCTTTTTGAGGTAGTTCACGCTTAGTCCTCCATAACATTCTTTCAGCATCGGTATCCAGGACAAATTTGCATCCTTTTTTCCCTACATCCTGTGGATTCTAAAGGTGCTTAGAGCTTGTGGATTCCACCTGGAGGGGACAGAGAAAATAGCCAAAATATAGTAAATGTTTGTTTTTTTTCAAATTGTAAAAGTGTGCTCTGCAAAAAAGTGTCTGGGTTGTATCCTCAAAATGGCATTAAACAAACGTTTTCTGTGCAAAAAATCACCATCTTCCCAGTTTTAAGGAAAATGCAGAGCTGTATATGACAATCTTTTCTTTACCTCTGTTAAAGCAGTTTCAAAAGAGGTAGCTAATTTTTCCAAAGTTTTCTACTATCAACCTACTTCTAGTTTTTGGTGGAAACTCGTGGGTGATGCTGGAAAGGTATAGATTACTGAAAAGTAGACACAATTATGAATTCAGCAAGGGGGTATTTGTGCAGATCCCACAAAGTTTTCACAAATAATGTAACTCTTGAAATAAATAAAATAGGAAAAATAGGTAGGAAAAACAGTCATTTGTAAAAACATTTTCATTTGTGACTTCTTGTCATGTTGGACGATTTACAAAAGCAATATACCGTTACGTTCGCTAGCCTCTACTGGTCATCTGGACATCTAGGGTTTGTGGATTATCCAAGAACCCGAGGCACAAGAGTCAACAAATAAGCCGCACCTTACAATGGTGTTTCATTGTGCATACATTATAGATAAATTCATATGTTAAAATATAAAGAATAAAAAAAACAATGTGTAGGAAAATGCATCTTTTAGGTCGAGCATTCAAGACCTCTAGTATATACTTTAGTATATACTTATATGTGTATGTACTTTGTGGGCTCTGGAAATCAGTCCTATGACTTGTCTACTTCCTCTTAGGGACTTTTTCTTTCCAACAGAGGTCCAGCAGAGGTCTGTAAAATACCAGAATTGCTTACTGCTTACGGACTTTCTTTTTTAAATTTTTCTGGTAACTGCCTCTATTTAACTTTCTTGATAGAAAATGGCCAGCAGAGGTCAGTAAAATACTAGAATCACTTTAATATTCTCTAGATTCCAGTCCATAGTAATTGTCTTCCATGAGCACCTGTTGACAATATCTTTTTTTAATCTTGTATTTTCAGTGATATGAGCACCGAAGGCCTTGATTTTATATTAAAAACGGATCATTGGTCTATACCATTTCCTGCTGAAAGGCAATATTTCTCTCCATGTGTTCCCATAACAGGTGTGTTGCACAGTTTGGTGCTTATTTTCCCTCCATTTTATAGAACTGTAGAGGTTTTAGCACCTAGGCTAATATGCTGCATTGCTAAATACATATAAGGTCCCAAAGGCGAGACTGATTGCATTGCAAATGTTTGTTTGTATTATCACTCCCCCCCACTTTTTGCACTATATAATGATGGTTATGACTCTGATAGTGCACTGGATTCTGCTGCCGAGAACCCTGTCCCCAGTGGCTGTGGCACAGTCTTTACCCCGTTATAACTCGCTAGTATATGGTGTCAGTGGTACCTTGGGCATAGGTGGTGAAGGGGTCCCCAGGGCTACAGCTCAGTTTTGTGCCACCTTGGGTGACCCAAGCAGACTACTGACAGCAAGAATGCCATTGCAGACAGCAAGAGTAGTGCAAACTGCTCAAACTCAACTGTACCCTCACCATGTATGGCACTGTGAAATGCACTACCTTTGCTATGTGTCAGACACCCCTAAGGTAGGCCTCCTCAGCCCTGGAGGCGGGGTGCTGCAAGGTGTAGCTGATGACATATACATGCAAGTCTATATCTCCCTGTAGTGGCATTCTCGATTGGAAACTACTACAATTGTCAGCGGTCTTTAGAATAGCATAGGCTGCCTACCGGGCACTCGTGAGATTGGCAGCTCTATTATGGTACCACTAAAATATGTCATGTTTGATATCAGACAATGTGTATTCTCACCCCTTACAGGAGTCTTGAGCCCTGGAGGGCATGGCATGCACCCAGGTGACAGATTTAGAGGTTGCCCACAAGGTTGCCTCAGCTTCACTGTGTTCCGGCTGACCAGTCCACGCTTTCCAGCGCCTGCTGCACCCAAGACAGGATTCTAACCACCTGTCAGGCAGTGTGATCACTCCCAGGAGTCAGGTACAAAGGCTTAGGCAGGAAGGAGATATCACCTTCCTCCTCCAAAAGCAGGCTAGTGAAGTGGCACAATAAGGCAGTGAGCTTCAAAGGCTGCACCTCCTTTGAAAAACATCAGGGCTGACACCCAGATAACCGTAAAGATTCTAAAATGTGTCACAGTTAAAGCACTGCATTTAAGGTATTAAAAAGTGATTAACTATTGTTTTGGTCTTACTTTTTATATAAACATATCTACTATTTTTCTAGACCCATGTGGAGTCCTTTTGTAGTGTGTTCATTGTGTTTCTGTGATCAGCGATAAGGATAGGAATTGTGTTTGTGTGATACCACAGTAAGTCATTGTTGCACTACAGCTCTGCACTTAGACCATTATGTGTTTTTCTCCTGTTCTCTCATTGTCCATTTCTATTATTTACTCCTGCTTCAGCTCCTACACCTGGGAATCTTGTTATTACATGTGTGTCTTTTGCACCTTGACATAAACGGAATCTACCTTCAATTCTGAAGACCTGTTTTTACAAGTTGGTGAAGTTAAAGGGGTTCTGCAGGGAGAGGGGGTAGCCAAGAGTGGGGAATCCACCAAGTGAGACCGTCTGAGAGCCCTGCACAATTTTGAAAGGGAATGCGAGGAACCAAACTTAAAAGAGGACCAGGAAAGTGGTGGGTTTGAGGAAGACCCTGAGGAGGACCCCAGAATTAGAGAAGACTCTGAGTGGGAGTCAGCACCTCTAGAGAGCAGTGACCCTGTAGAGTTTGAAAAGGAGGGAGAAAATGACTGGGCAGGGACCCCATCGTTTGGGGAGTCCCTTACTGAGGACCAGGAGCAGTGCCACCCCCACACCCTGTCCCCTGATGAGTTCAAATGGGCTGAGAGGGACCTGAGGTTATAGCTGACCATAGAGGACAGAACGGCAGCGACTGAAAGAGACTTAACTGAGGAGAGGATATCTGAGGCTGAAAGGGCCTTCGCTAGAGAGAAACTTGCTCTTGAGGAAAGAACATTGGCCCATGAACATAGTTTAAGAGTTCTGGACTTGCCAGCACTGCAGGCAGAGTCCAGTGGTGGCAGCAATATTGAGTCCAATGTTAAAGATGCCAATTATAAAGCCCAAGATTTAGTGCCTAGCTTCAAGGAGGGGGAAGGACATACATCAGTGGTTGCAGGGAATGGGAGAGATCTGGAAGTGTGTAGGATCCCCGAGGAGGCTTGGGGAACTGGCCTGGGAAGTCATATTGCTGAGGATGGGAGAGATGCCCCACTGGCCCTAGAAGGGAGTGACAAGCAGAGGTAGACCCCATGAAGGAAAACCCGATAAGAAAGCAGAGAGTGCTGTAGCGCTGCTGCGCTGACATGTTTTGATTTTGCCTCCAACTTTTAAAATAATTTTTATGTGTGATTTTAGTATGGAATGAATTTTTTAGAACTGCTTACTTTTTGTTATCACCGCATTTTATCTGGGCACTCTTCTGCTTGGGGCATTTATTTTCTGGCTTTGGGGGGGCTCGTAAGGGTTTCTTGATCCTTTCCCGGTCCACTAGGGCTCCTCTCTCCCACTTCCTGCCGCAGCTAAACAGCCGGCTCTATAGTTGTTCCCTGCCCAGCATGTTAAACAGCATGCTGGTCCGGGCGCGCAGCGGGCGCGCCAAAGGCACGCCAGAGGTAAGTCCGTCCGTGCCAAATTTGCACCTTGCACCAGGGACTCAGGCCACTTTAATTTAGACCCTGGTAAGCCCCTTGTCTATTCCAGAGGACAGCTTTTGGAGCCTCAAGTCCAGAAGGGGTCACACTGAAGGTCCATGAACCTTGAGCCTCTAGCTGGTTGTCAGGTGTACGAGTGCGCAAACTGCAAAGCATTTATTCCGCTGGGTGTGGCTAGGAATTCCTCTGGAGATACTCATCAGTCCCATCTCTTTCCCCTGAAGCATTCTTTTATGAGATATCTTGTGAAAGCCAGTTGCTTGATTAAGCACAGGGTAACTTTTAGGGACTTTGTGTCCCTTCGTGTGTATTCATTACGGAAACCTGGGCCAGAGATTCTATAAAGACAGTAGAGTATTCTATAAAGACATCTGTTCGTGCTTCACTGAGGCCCTCACCATTCCCTCAGATCCCTAGCAGGCCCTATATTTTTCTTTGAAGGTCCTACCTACTGAACGTTTTGTTGGAGTAGTCACCTACCGACCTCCTGGACCCAGAGCAATGTTTAATCAGGATTTCAGTAATCAAATAGATCCACATCTGTCAAGATATAACATCACTCTCCTGGGTGATCTCAATTTTAAATTTGGAGAAAACTCTGTGTACTGAAACACAGGTTTTCTTGGAAACTATGTACTTTTGTGGTCTTCCCCTTTTGGTGAGGAGCTCCACTCATACAGCAGAGCACATTCTGGATGTGATCTTCTCTAATGATACTAGGATTGAGGTGAAGGATCCTATCCAACTCTCATTGACTGATCATCATGCCATCCCATTCCATCTAGAAATTACTGTATTTCACCTAGATCCTCATTTAAAGAACAGGGTGGAGATGAAGAGAAAGTTGAACCTCATTAATAAGGAGGACCTTCTCAATAGACTTAGTCATTTTGGCAGTCTCCGTTACTTGGATGTAAATTCAATCTACAATGACTTTTCCAACTGGCCTTCGGCAGCCTTGGATTCTCTTGCCCCCCTTAAGGAGCACTGGGTGGCCAGAAAAGGCCCTTCGGCCCCCTAGTTCTCTGAAAGGTTGAGAAAGCTTAGACAGGTATGTCGACACCAGAAAAGGAAATGGCGCTGGTATCTTACATCAGTCGAAAGGGATCTGCACAAACTTAAATTGAGAGAATACAAGCTAGCTATTAATGAGGAAAAGATCTCTTATTATTCTGAGTTGAGGGAATCCACAAAATCCCCAAGGGAACTCTTCACTGTGATCAATACCCTCCTAGCCCCCACGGCCTCTGCTAACACCTATGCCTCCCAGGATCTGTGTGATAAAATGGACTGTTTTTTCTATGACAAAATCAGCGACATATACTCCTCCCTGGAGACGTTTAATGTTGGAGGATCAAAGTTAGATCTTCCATTGGATCCTCTGGTAGCTCTTTTGAAGGATTGCCACTTGGCTCCTTTCCTTCTATATTTAAAGAGGACACTGAACGGCTGTTAAGTGGAATTAGGTCTGGTTCTCCCTTGGAGCCCTGTCCCCTGAAAATCTTGAAACTGGGAATGGAGGCTATTGTCACACCTTTGACCTCAATCCTTAATTCTGTCATTACCTCAGGCCAGTATCCCACCTTGTGGAAAACTGCAGTGGCTAAACCTCTCTTAAAGAAGCCTTCATTGGACCCTGTGGAACTAAAGACTTACTGGTCTATTTCTCTGTTGCCTGTCTCAGCAATAATCTTGGAGAAACACTTGAACCTCCATCTTAGTACTTATTTGGAGATCATCAGCTGCTCGATGGCTCACAGCATGGGTTCAGAGGTGAGCAAAGTACCGAGTTGGCGTTAACCGTTGTAGTCAACAACATTTGACAATATGTTGACGCTGGTCATACCACCTTACTGATCCTTCTGGACCTGACGGCAGCCTTCGATACCATCTCTCCTCCATGATTGGCTGGGAGACTCTGGGAAATAGGGATTGAAGGCCTTGCCCTTAATCTGCTTTTATGATATCTTTTGGAACAGTCACAAAGAGTTAAAATGGGCCAATTCTTCTCAGCACCTAAACAGTTGTTCTGTGGAGCTCCCCAGGGATCCTCATTGAGACCTACCCTTTTTAATATTTATGTAGCCCCGTTTGCCAGGGTGGTAAGATCTTCCGGCCTAGAAGTGTTATCCTATGCTGAGGACACTCAAATCATGATTACCATCACTGAGAGTATCGAAGCATCAGCTGCAAATTTTAAAAACTGTATGCAGGCCCAAAAATACAAAGAACAGTTCCCACCTGCTTTGGGATGATACAGACTCCTAAAAAGATCTTTAAATTTCTCTACCTCCCCTCCCAGAAACAGGCGGTTGTGGCCCTTGTGTTGTCTAAATTAGATTATTGTAATGCTCTTTATGTGGGGGTAAATAAGGGGCGTAAAAAATAGAGAGAGACCCCTTAGCACACCAGGGGAATAGGATACTTGCAAACAGTGAAAAAAATGGGTGTAACCCTTGGTGGACAGAAATTAAAAGTCAGTCATGTACTATATTACTGATACCATAGTTAGCCCATGTATTAGCAATGGTTCCTAACAGTATGTAGTACATACACAAAAGAATATATTAAAAAATACACTTGATTAAAATCAACAACATATAATTTCATTTAAAACATATCAAATATCATCACCAAAAACTCATGTAAATTTCATAAATCTAATACTGGTAGACAATTTGTGAAACAAGAGCTTAATTGCACACTATCACATAAAAAGGAAGGAGAAAGGAAGGGGAGAGACAGATACAGACAATTCTATATGTCATAAGAGTTGCACATCTGGGAACCCAATATTCAAAAAGATAATTTATCCTTATCCTCGAAAAAGTCACATTAGGCGCCAGAGGTGGTAATGTCTCCAATGTCCTGAACATCCGTGAAGCTAAATGGATGTTTCTTTTCAATTCTGTAAAAACAGGGCCTAATGAAACAGAGAGCACTTTTGCTCAAATGGCCAATCTGTGAATGTGAATTACTAACAGTATGTCTCTGATTTACATGCAATAACTTTTTGACATTACATATGGGAAATGTGAACGCTGTTTTCTACACGGCCTTTACCACCGTGCCTGATAGGTACGCCGCAAGTGGTTCACTTTTATTCTTTAATATGTTACCATGAGGTGACCAATAGGTAGGCATTAATAATGTGTCAATCTTTCTAGTTGACTATACCATATCTCCAATTTTTTCTAAATAGTAATGTGAACCCTGTCTCCGACACGGCCTTTACCATCGTGCCTGATAGGTACGCCGTAAGTGGTTTATGGTATATTTTGCAATATGGTATAATGAGGTGACCAATATGTGACATCAATGATCTTTTAAGTTAACTTTACCAGATTGTCTATCTCTGTATATTTACAAACCTGCTGTTTCATCCTGAGTCTGTTTCCTAAATTTGCTCAATCCTCCTTGTGTCAGCATATATACTGTATACTGGCCACAATACTTTTTGATAAATTACAAACAAGGGTATATATATATATAAATATATGCATTTTAGATCCGATATAGGCACTAACATGCCCAGCACCTATTAAGTAATCTCAAGGGCCGTCCCGTATTTTATGCCATCAGGGAATCACTATACTGAGCCCCCAACAGTGCTCCTAATTTCTTGGTATAAGTGTTATTTACGTTGCTGCAGCCAACTTCACTGATCACTTTATGAGTCTGTTCTCCATTACTATGACCAATGTGGGTCATGTGATCGGAACTTTTTCAGGAAGTTGATTTAGCAGTTCACTCTGACGGCGTCTAGTGCTGACTATTGCTCCTAAGAAGCCCTCTAACATCCGTTACTGCATACCTTGCAAGGTACGTTACATCTATTTCCCGCCAACTAATATGGCTAGTCCTCTGATTTTATTTTATTTTGAAAGCGGACTGACTAATATGTCGCTCTATTACTCGACAGATTTCCATTCTGGGATGCGACGCCCTTACCACAACTTTTTTGAATGACCCCTTGCTGGTCAATAGAACGGCGACTACTGTATGCCGCTTGTAGTAATTCCATTTGAACCCCCACTCCTGGTGGCGTCCCCCGCCCTAACAGGTATGCGGATTTGCACGCATCTTTTTCATACATTGTGGTGCCTTCAATGTTGTATATATCTTGATGAAGTGCCCCTATTGATGTATGGGTATTTCATCTCTTCATAGATTTCCACAAAACGTCAGGTCTGGCCCCTTCCAATAACAACACAGTGCCGATACCAGGTATGAATTCTATCTCCTCATTATATTTCAATTAAGCTGACGCCTTTTAGTGAATACTCCATGGTTTTTTCCACCGTTGTTTTTATTTACTCAGACACGGTACTACCTGTCAACAGCGCGGTATCATAAGACGCTTTCTATAGCGGACTGGGACTGCACCATCAGGTATGCAAGGTTTCTCGTTTTCATAATACCATTGGAACACAACAGTGCACCGGCACGTGTTTGAATTAATATACATCTGATATATTTTTTGGCATTCTAGACACTGTCGTTAAGCCGCACCCTTGAGAACCTACCGTACCGAATGTAATTTAATGTACCGTCCTATGAAATCAACCTAAGGTATTTCACAATTATTCTATACTTACTTTCCAATACTGATCTAGGGGAGAGGTTTTCTCAATAGATATCCGTGTGGGGTTAATGATCAATGTGGGCTTAACTTTGTAATACCCGATCTTCAACATCTTAGATCGTGTAACTTTGCAATATCCGATCATCAACATCGTATATCGTGCAACCATTTGTAGAGTAATTCCTATGAGACAACTATCGTCTCTCAGCCGCGGCCCGGACATTATTCAATCTATGTCCTGTGCTGTTACGTGCTTTCACAATTAGGTCACTTTCTAATTGTTAATTTTCTATGACCAATTAACCAGGCGTACCCCACATGAGGTGTGCCTTCGTTACACGAGATCATAACAACTGTCTTAGACTCTGATTTATTCCTAATGTGATCGTATCTTCTGACCATGTAATTCCCTCTTTACCTCTAATGATTTTAAGAAAAATATTTTTTGGGGATCCCCTGTGACCCACAGTAATATTTATTAATTTCTCATACAGATCCGTTGCCCCTTTCTTCACATCCCCTGTCCTGATGAAGACCCTCTAGCAAGGTTTACCGTATTCCTGCATCCATTTGCGTCGAAACGTCAACACTTCCTCCAGTGTTCAGCCTCTTCCCTGACTTATCATTTGTGATTCTACTGAATTTTGAGGCATAATTACTTTATTTATTACTTTTCCATTGTGTTCAATCTGATATTATTTCTGATGCATTTGGGTCTTAGTGACCGCTTTCTGTAACTCCCTTATCCTCACCATTCCACCACATCCCCCACCCTTCTATTCCAACTTTTAGGTGCATTATATGTGATTTACTATGTATCAATGTTTTAAGAATCATTTCTTATGATACACGTTGTGATTAAAAACAATGTTGTTATAAATGTCTTTGTATTCACTTATGTGATTTTATTGTTGAGTTAATTTGTTCGTTCATCTGGGACCACTTTGTTTGTATCACTCATACAGCAGAGCACATTCTGGATGTGAGCTTCTCTAATGATCCTAGGATTGAGGTGAAGGATCCTATCCAACTCTCATGGACTGATCATCATGCCATCCCATTCCATCTAGAAATTACTGTATTTCACCTAGATCCTCATTTAAAGAACAGGGTGGAGATGAAGAGAAAGTTGAACCTCATTAATAAGGAGGACCTTCTCAATAGACTTAGTCATTTTGGCAGTCTCCCTTACTTGGATGTAAATTCAATCTACAATGACTTTTCCAACTGGCCCTTGGCAGCCTTGGATTCTCTTGCCCCCCTTAGGGAGCACTGGGTGGCCAGAAAAGGCCCTTCGCCCCCTGGTTCTCTGAAAGGTTGAAAAAGCTTAGACAGGTATGTCGACACCAGAAAAGGAAATGGCGCTGGTATCTTACATCAGTCGAAAGGGATCTGCACAAACTTAAATTGAGAGAATACAAGCTAGCTATTAATGAGGAAAAGATCTCTTATTATTCTGAGTTGACGGAATCCACAAAATCCCCAAGGGAACTCTTCACTGTGATCAATACCCTCCTAGACCCCACGGCCTCTGCTAACACCTATGCCTCCCAGGATCTGTGTGATAAAATGGACTGTTTTTTCTATGACAAAATCAGCGACATATACTCCTCCCTGGAGACGTTTAATTTTGGAGGATCAAAGTTAGATCATCCATTGGATCCTCTGGTAGCTCCTTTGAAGGATTGCCACTTGGCTCCTTTCCTTCTATATTTAAAGAGGACACTGAACGGCTGTTAAGTGGAATTAGGTCTGGTTCTCCCTTGGAGCCCTGTCCCCTGAAAATCTTGAAACTGGGAATGGAGGCTAATGTCACACCTTTGACCTCAATCCTTAATTCTGTCATTACCTCAGGCCAGTATCCCACCTTGTGGAAAACTGCAGTGGCTAAACCTCTCTTAAAGAAGCCTTCATTGGACCCTGTGGAACTAAAGAACTACTGGTCTATTTCTCTGTTGCCTGCCTCAGCAATAATCTTGGAGAAACACTTGAACCTCCATCTTAGTACTTATTTGGAGATCATCAGCTGCTCGATGGCTCACAGCATGGGTTCAGAGGTGAGCAAAGTACCGAGTTGGCGTTAACCGTTGTAGTCAACAACATTTGACAACAGGTTGACGCTGGTCATACCACCTTACTGATCCTTCTGGAACTGACGGCAGCCTCCGATACCATCTCTCCTCCATGATTGGCTGGGAGACTCTGGGAAATAGGGATTGAAGGCCTTGCCCTTAATCTGCTTACATGATATCTTTTGGAACAGTCACAAAGAGTTAAAATGGGCCAATTCTTCTCAGCACCTAAACAGTTGTTCTGTGGAGTTCCCCAGGGATCCTCATTGAGACCTACCCTTTTTAATATTTATGTAGCCCCGTTTGCCAGGGTGGTAAGATCTTCCGGCCTAGAAGTGTTATCCTATGCTGAGGACACTCAAATCATGATTACCATCACTGAGAGTATCGAGGCATCAGCTGCAAATTTTAAAAACTGTATGCAGGCCCAAAAATACAAAGAACAGTTCCCACCTGCTTTGGGATGATACAGACTCCTAAAAAAGATCTTTAAATTTCTCTCCCTCCCCTCCCAGAAACAGGCGGTTGTGGCCCTTGTGTTGTTTAAATTAGATTATTGTAATGCTCTTTATGTGGGGATAAATAAGGGGGCGTAAAAAATAGAGAGAGACCCCTTAGCACACCAGGGGAATAGGATACTTGCAAACAGTGAAAAAAATGGGTGTAACCCTTGGTGGACAGAAATTAAAAGTCAGTCATGTACTATATTACTGATACCATAGGTAGCCCATGTATTAGCAATGGTTCCTAACAGTATGTAGTACATACACAAAAGAATATATTTAAAAATACACTTGATTAAAATCAACAACATATAATTTCATTTAAAACATATCAAATATCATCACCAAAAACTCATGTAAATTTCATAAATCTAATACTGGTAGACAATTTCTCAAACAAGAGCTTAATTGCACACTATCACATAAAAAGGAAGGAGAAAGGAAGGGGAGAGACAGATACAGACAATTCTATTTGTCATAAGAGTTGCACATCTGGGAACCCAATATTCAAAAAGATAACTAATCCTGGACCCGCCTAATTTATCTTGTCTGCAGGATAGACTTGGTCCCTTGATTGTGCGGATGTGGGCGTTAACGCGTTTCGATGGTTTTTAACAATAATCTACCATCATTTTCAAGACCAATTGTTAAGTCTCTCCTAATAAGGGGCACTGGTTGGTTGCCACTTTAAGGAATCTCCTTATTGCATATTCTTGTTCTGCATTTTTCGGGATTCTTTGCTTGGTATGTATGTAACCATCCTATTATTGCATTGATTCTTAGTGATCTATACTTTTGGTTATGTGGGGCATCTGTTTCACCGTCTGAAATCTCCTTTCATATTATCTACTTAAAAACAAAAACAAAACTGCCCCGTTAGGTCTCTTCTTTTTCGCGAAAAGGTGGGGCGCTGCACCAGTAATTCGAATATTCTGCCAGTTGTTTTAGAAAAGTGACCCTATCTCACTCATCAGTATTCCAAATATTCTTCTCATCTCTGGGGTGGATTCCTACTTCTTTTTATTGTAGTTATATATACGTCCTATAGTTGCTATAGCCTCTCTCCTCACACCCCAAACGTCTGCAGCAGCGTAGTCTCCAACCGGTGCACATTTTTCCGGTTGGAGACTACGCTGCAGCAGACGTTTTGGGTGTGAGGAGAGAGGCTATAGCAACTATAGGACGTATATATAACTACAATAAAAAGAAGTAGGAATCCACCCCAGAGATGAGAAGAATATTTGGAATACTGATGAGTGAGATAGGGCCACTTTTCTAAAACAACTGGCAGAATATTCGAATTACTGGTGCAGCGCCCCATCTTTTTGCGAAAAAGAAGAGACCTAACGGGGCAGTTTTGTTTTTGTTTTTAAGTAGATAATATCAAGGAGATTTCAGACGGTGAAACAGATGCCCCAAATAACCAAAAGTATAGATCACTAAGAATCAATGCAATAATAGGATGGTTACATATATACCAAGCAAAGAATCCCGAAAAATGCAGAAAAAGAATATGCAATAAGGATATTCCTTAAAGTGGCAACCAACCAGTGCCCCTTATTAGGAGAGACTTAACAATTGGTCTTGAAAAAGATGGTAGATTATTGTTAAAAACTAAGCATGGGCGTAAAATCCGTTCCGCTCGCAGAATTTGCGGATTTTCGGCAAATTCGCAATCCGCGAATTCTCGCGAATTTGCCGAAAGTTCGCAAATTCGCACACAGCGGATTTTTTTGCTTGGTCGCGCTTGACAAATACAATATTGCGGCGCGCGGCGTTCACTTACCGTCATTTAGCGTTTGAAGAGTTGTTTTTCTCCTTGTTTGCGTGTGCTGCGCCATTTTGGATCTTGCTGCGTGATCCCGCGGGAGTTTGTCGAACGCGATTACGTAATCGCGGCCCGACACCTTGCACAGCGAGAGTTTGTCAACGCGAGTACGTCATAAAGGCCCGTGATCACGCATCGCGGGAGTAAACAATTGCGAACACGTAGATGCGGCAGGCAGCAACAATCTCGCGCTCGCGAAATTGCAAAATTTGCAATTCTGCACAAGAAATCCACCAGCAGGCAGCATAAACCTTCTGAAAATGATGATTTTTATCAGAACAACTCCTCAGGTTGACATTTGCCTGCATTTATTTTTGCAAGGAGTCCATTTTTGGGGGGTGGGGGAGTGGGAGGAAGGAAGTGCCCCACAGTCTCCAACTTCCTGTTCCTGTCCAGCAGGCTCCTCCCAGTGCTTTGTTCATGGCCTGGTCACTTTGATTTGGATCTTGACCTGGAAGGATTACTTTTTGTGGATGCTGCTGGATATTTGGATTTGAGGCCTTTTTGACTTTCTTTGGATCACTTTTGGATTAGAATTTCACAAGTAAGTTTGTTTGGGGCATTAAAGTTGCTGCAACTCCAATTTTTGAACTTTTTCAGAACATTAAATAAAATATATTGTGGGTAGCCACAGTATCCAGTAGCACCAGGGTTAGTTATGGGTGCATGATATAACTGTTTTGTTGAATTTCAACATCATTTAGGGCATGGATGGCATTGGATTGTGGTGATTTTTGTATGTTTTTTGATTTTTTGGCTGTTGTTGGGGCCTTTTGCCCAGGGGTACTCAGTGGTGCATGGACTGAGTCTTTCTGTGGGGTCTCTTTAATGTAAACATCACGGAGGGCATGGTTGGCATTGGATTGTGGTGATTTTTGTGTGTTTTTCGACTTTTTGGGGTGGGGGCCTGTCCATGTGGGTGGGGGCCATATTGAGGCCTGGTCCAGGCAGAGCCTGGCGATGTGGGTGGGGGTCTAGGGGCCATTTTGAAGCCATGCTGTGTGCTTTGCTGTGCCATAGGCCTGCAATCAGTCTGCCATGCTTTCATCCATTATGCCCAGGGGTACTCAGTGGTGCATGGACCGAGTCTTTCTGTGGGGTGTCTTGAATTTCAACATGATTGAGGGCATGGATGGCATTGGATTGTGGTGATTTTTATGTATTTTTTTGATTTTCTGACTGTTGTTGGGGCCTTTTGCCCAGGGGTACTCAGTGGTGCATGGACCGAGTCTTTCTGTGGGGTCTCTTTAATGTAAACATCATGGAGGGCATGGATGGTATTGGATTGTGGTTATTTTTGTGTGTTTTTCGACTTTTTGGGGTGGGGGCCTGTCCATGTGGGTGGGGGCCATATTGAGGCCTGGTCCAGGCAAAGCCTGGCCATGTGGGTGGGGGTCTAGGGGCCATTTTGAAGCCATGCAGTGTGCTTTGCTGTGCCATAGGCCTGCAATCAGTCTGCCATGCTTTCATCCATTATGCCCAGGGGTACTCAGTGGTGCAGGGACCGAGTCTTTCTGTGGGGTGTCTTGAATTTCAACATGATTGAGGGCATGGATGGCATTGGATTGTGGTGATTTTTATGTATTTTTTTGATTTTCTGACTGTTGTTGGGGCCTTTTGCCCAGGGGTACTCAGTGGTGCATGGACCGAGTCTTTCTGTGGGGTCTCTTTAATGTAAACATCATGGAGGGCATGGATGGCATTGGAGTGTGGTGATTTTTGTGTGTTTTTCGACATTTTGGGGTGGGGTGGGGGCCTGTCCATGTGGGTGGGGGACATTTAAGGCCTGGTCCAGGCAGGGCCTGCCCATGTGGGTGGGGGTCTAGGGGCCATTTTGAAGCCAGGTAGTGTGCTTTGTTGTGCCATAGGACTGCACCCAGTCTGCCATGCTTTCATCCATTATGCCCAGGGGTACTCAGTGGTGCATGGACCGAGTCTTTCTGTGGGGTGTTTTGAATTTCAACATTATTGAGGGCATGGATGGCATTGGATTGTGGTGATTGTTGTGTGTTTTTCGTTTTTTTGGCAGTTTCTGGGGCCTTTTGCCCAGGGGTACTCAGTGGTGCATGGACTGAGTCTTTCGGTGGGGTCTCTTTAATGAAAACATCATGGAGGGCATGGATGACATTGGATTGTGGTGATTTTTGTGTGATTTTCGATTTTTTGGCTGCTGTTGGGGCCTTTTGCCCGGGGGTACTCAGTGGTGCATGGACCGAGTCTTTCTGTGGGGTCTCTTGAATGTAAACATCATGGAGGGCATGGATGGCATTGGATTGTGGTGATTTTTGTGTGTTTTTCAACTTTGTGGCTGTTGTTGGGTCTTTTTGCCAAGGAGTACTCAGTGGTGCATGGACCGAGTCTTTCTGTGGGGTCCTTTAATGTAAACATCATGGAGGGCATGGATGGCATTGGATTGTGGTGAGTTTTTGTGTGTTCTTCAACTTTTTGGGGTGGGGTGGGGCGTGTCCATGTGGGTTGGGGCCATTTTGAGGCATGGTCCAGGCAGGGCCTGGCCTAGTGGGTGGGGGTCTAGGGGCCATTTTGAAGCCAGGCAGTGTGCTTTGTTGTGCCATAGGCCTGCACCCAGTCTGCCATGCTTTCATCCATTATGCCCAGGGGTACTCAGTGGTGCATGGACCGAGTCTTTCTGTGGGGTCTCTTTAATGTAAACATCATGGAGGGCATGGAAGGCATTGGATTGTGGTGATTTTTGTGTGGTTTTCGATTTTTTGGCTGTTGTTGGGGCCTTTTGACGAGGGGTACTCAGTGGTGCATGGACCGAGTCTTTCTGTGGGGTCTCTTTAATGTAAACATCATGGAGGGCATGGATGGCATTGGATTGTGGTGATTTTTGTGTGTTTTTCGACTTTTTGGGGTGGGGTCCTGTCCATGTGGGTGGGGGCCATATTGAGGCCTGGACCAGGCAGAGCCTGGCCATGTGGGTGGGGGTCTAGGGGCCATTTTGAAGCCATGCAGTGTGCTTTGCTGTGCCATAGGCCTGCACCCAGTCTGCCATGCTTTCATCCATTATGCCCAGGGGTACTCAGTGGTGCATGGACCGAGTCTTTCTGTGGGGTGTCTTGAATTTCAACATGATTGAGGGCATGGATGGCATTGGATTGTGGTGATTGTTGTTTTTTTTCAATTTTTTGGCTGCTGTTGGGGCCTTTTGCCCAGGGGTACTCAGTGGTGCATGGACCGAGTCTTTCTGTGGGGTCTCTTTAATGTTAACATCATGGAGGGCATGGATGGCATTGGATTGTTGTGATTTTTGTGTGTTTTTTGACTTTTTGGGGTGTGGTGGGGGCCTGTCCATGTGGGTGGGGGACATTTAAGGCCTGGTCCAGGCAGGGCCTGCCCATGTGGGTGGGGATCTAGGGGCCATTTTGAAGCCAGGTAGTGTGCTTTGTTGTGCCATAGGACTGCACCCAGTCTGCCATGCTTTCATCCATTATGCCCAGGGGTACTCAGTGGTGCATGGACCGAGTCTTTCTGTGGGGTGTCTTGAATTTCAACATGATTGAGGGCATGGATGGCATTGGATTGTGGTGATTGTTGTGTGTTTTTCGATTTTTTGGCAGTTTCTGGGGCCTTTTGCCCAGGGGTACTCAGTGGTGCATGGACTGAGTCTTTCGGTGGGGTCTCTTTAATGAAAACATCGTGGAGGGCATGGATGACATTGGATTGTGGTGATTTTTGTGTGTTTTTCGATTTTTTGGCTGCTGTTGGGGCCTTTTGCCCGGGGGTACTCAGTGGTGCATGGACCGAGTCTTTCTGTGGGGTCTCTTGAATGTAAACATCATGGAGGGCATGGATGGCATTGGATTGTGGTGATTTTTGTGTGTTTTTCAACTTTTTGGCTGTTGGTGGGGCTTTTTGCCCAGGAGTACTCAGTGGTGCATGGACCGAGTCTTTCTGTGGGGTCCTTTAATGTAAACATCATGGAGGGCATGGATGGCATTGGATTGTGGTGAGTTTTTGTGTGTTTTTCAACTTTTTGGGGTGGGGTGGGGCGTGTCCATGTGGGTTGGGGCCATTTTGAGGCATGGTCCAGGCAGGGCCTGGCCTAGTGGGTGGGGGTCTAGGGGCCATTTTGAAGCCAGGCAGTGTGCTTTGTTGTGCCATAGGCCTGCACCCAGTCTGCCATGCTTTCATCCATTATGCCCAGGGGTACTCAGTGGTGCATGGACCGAGTCTTTCTGTGGGGTGTCTTGAATTTCAACAAGATTGAGGGCATGGATGGCATTGGATTGTGGTGATTTTTGTGTGTTTTTTTGATTTTCTGACTGTTGTTGGGGCCTTTTGCCCAGGGGTACTCAGTGGTGCATGGACCGAGTCTTTCTGTGGGGTCTCTTTAATGTAAACATCATGGAGGGCATGGATGGCATTGGATTGTGGTGATTTCTGTGTGTTTTTCAACTTTTTGGGGTGGGGTGGGGGCCTGTCCATGTGGGTGGGGGCAATTTTGAGGCCTGGTCCAGGCAGAGCCTGGCCATGTGGGTGGGAGTCTAGGGGCCATTTTGAAGCCATGCAGTGTGCTTTGTTGTGCCATAGGCCTGCACCCAGTCTGCCATGCTTTCATCCATTATGCCCAGGGGTACTCAGTGGTGCATGGACCGAGTCTTTCTGTGGGGTGTCTTGAATTTCAACATGATTGAGGGCATGGATGGCATTGGATTGTGGTGATTTTTGTGTGTTTTTTTGATTTTCTGACTGTTGTTGGGGCCTTTTGCCCAGGGGTACTCAGTGGTGCATGGACCGAGTCTTTCTGTGGGGTCTCTTTAATGTAAACATCATGGACGGCATGGATGGCATTGGATTGTGGTGATTTTTGTGTGTTTTTCAACTTTTTGGGGTGGGGTGGGGGCCTGTCGATGTGGGTGGGGGCAATTTTGAGGCCTGGTCCAGGCAGAGCCTGGCCATGTGGGTGGGGGTCTAGGGGCCATTTTGAAGCCAGGCAGTGTGCTTTGTTGTGCCATAGGCCTGCACCCAGTCTGCCATGCTTTCATCCATTATGCCCAGGGGTACTCAGTGGTGCATGGACCGAGTCTTTCTGTGGGGTCTCTTGAATGTAAACATCATGGAGGGCATGGAAGGCATTGGATTGTGGTGATTTTTGTGTGGTTTTCAATTTTTTGGCTGTTGTTGGGGCCTTTTGACGAGGGGTACTCAGTGGTGCATGGACCGAGTCTTTCTGTGGGGTCTCTTTAATGTAAACATCATGGAGGGCATGGATGGCATTGGATTGTGGTGACTTTTTGTGTGTTTTTTGACTTTTTGGGGTGGGGGCCTGTCCACGTTGGTGGGGGCCATATTGATGCCTGGTCTAGGCAGAGCCTGGCCATGTGGGTGGGGGTCTAGGGGCCATTTTGAAGCCATGCAGTGTGCTTTGCTGTGCCATAGGCCTGCACCCAGTCTGCCATGTTTTCATCCATTATGCCCAGGGGTACTCAGTGGTGCATTGACCGAGTCTTTCTGTGGGGTGTCTTGAATTTCAACATGATTGAAGGCATGGATGGCATTGGATTGTGGTGATTTTTGTGTATTTTTTTGCTTTTCTGACTGTTGTTGGGGCCTTTTGCCCAGGGGTACTCAGTGGTGCATGGACCGAGTCTTTCTGTGGGGTCTCTTTAATGTAAACATCATGGAGGGCATGGATGGCATTGGATTGTGGTGATTTTTGTGTGTTGTTCGACTTTTTGGGGTGGGGTGGGGGCCTGTCCATGTGGGTGGGGGACATTTAAGGCCTGGTCCAGGCAGGGCCTGCCCATGTGGGTGGGGGTCTAGGGGCCATTTTGAAGACAGGTAGTGTGCTTTGTTGTGCCATAGGACTGCACCCAGTCTGCCATGCTTTCATCCATTATGCCCATGGGTACTCAGTGGTGCATGGACCGAGTCTTTCTGTGGGGTGTCTTGAATTTCAACATGATTGAGGGCATGGATGGCATTGGATTGTGGTTATTGTTGTGTGTTTTTCGATTTTTTGGCAGTTTCTGGGGGCTTTTGCCCAGGGGTACTCAGTGGTGCATGGACTGAGTCTTGCGGTGGGGTCTCTTTAATGAAAACATCATGGAGGGCATGGATGACATTGGATTGTGGTGATTTTTGTGTGTTTTTCGATTTTTTGGCTGCTGTTGGGGCCTTTTGCCCGGGGGTACTCAGTGGTGCATGGACCGAGTCTTTCTGTGGGGTCTCTTGAATGTAAACATCATGGAGGGCATGGATGGCATTGGATTGTGGTGATTTTTGTGTGTTTTTCAACTTTTTGGCTGTTGTTGGGGCTTTTTGCCCAGGAGTACTCAGTGGTGCATGGACCGAGTCTTTCTGTGGGGTCCTTTAATGTAAACATCATGGAGGGCATGGATGGCATTGGATTGTGGTGAGTTTTTGTGTGTTTTTCAACTTTTTGGGGTGGGGTGGGGTGGGGCGTGTCCATGTGGGTTGGGGCCATTTTGAGGCATGGTCCAGGCAGGGCCTGGCCTAGTGGGTGGGGGTCTAGGGGCCATTTTGAAGCCAGGCAGTGTGCTTTGTTGTGCCATAGGCCTGCACCCAGTCTGCCATGCTTTCATCCATTATGCCCAGGGGTACTCAGTGGTGCATGGACCGAGTCTTTCTGTGGGGTCTCTTTAATGTAAACATCATGGAGGGCATGGAAGGCATTGGATTGTGGTGATTTTTGTGTGGTTTTCGATTTTTTGGCTGTTGTTGGGGCCTTTTGACGAGGGGTACTCAGTGGTGCATGGACCGAGTCTTTCTGTGGGGTCTCTTTAATGTAAACATCATGGAGGGCATGGATGGCATTGGATTGTGGTGATTTTTGTGTGTTTTTCGACTTTTTGGGGTGGGGTCCTGTCCATGTGGGTGGGGGCCATATTGAGGCCTGGACCAGGCAGAGCCTGGCCATGTGGGTGGGGGTCTAGGGGCCATTTTGAAGCCATGCAGTGTGCTTTGCTGTGCCATAGGCCTGCACCCAGTCTGCCATGCTTTCATCCATTATGCCCAGGGGTACTCAGTGGTGCATGGACCGAGTCTTTCTGTGGGGTGTCTTGAATTTCAACATGATTGAGGGCATGGATGGCATTGGATTGTGGTGATTGTTGTTTTTTTTCAATTTTTTGGCTGCTGTTGGGGCCTTTTGCCCAGGGGTACTCAGTGGTGCATGGACCGAGTCTTTCTGTGGGGTCTCTTTAATGTTAACATCATGGAGGGCATGGATGGCATTGGATTGTTGTGATTTTTGTGTGTTTTTTGACTTTTTGGGGTGTGGTGGGGGCCTGTCCATGTGGGTGGGGGACATTTAAGGCCTGGTCCAGGCAGGGCCTGCCCATGTGGGTGGGGATCTAGGGGCCATTTTGAAGCCAGGTAGTGTGCTTTGTTGTGCCATAGGACTGCACCCAGTCTGCCATGCTTTCATCCATTATGCCCAGGGGTACTCAGTGGTGCATGGACCGAGTCTTTCTGTGGGGTGTCTTGAATTTCAACATGATTGAGGGCATGGATGGCATTGGATTGTGGTGATTGTTGTGTGTTTTTCGATTTTTTGGCAGTTTCTGGGGCCTTTTGCCCAGGGGTACTCAGTGGTGCATGGACTGAGTCTTTCGGTGGGGTCTCTTTAATGAAAACATCGTGGAGGGCATGGATGACATTGGATTGTGGTGATTTTTGTGTGTTTTTCGATTTTTTGGCTGCTGTTGGGGCCTTTTGCCCGGGGGTACTCAGTGGTGCATGGACCGAGTCTTTCTGTGGGGTCTCTTGAATGTAAACATCATGGAGGGCATGGATGGCATTGGATTGTGGTGATTTTTGTGTGTTTTTCAACTTTTTGGCTGTTGGTGGGGCTTTTTGCCCAGGAGTACTCAGTGGTGCATGGACCGAGTCTTTCTGTGGGGTCCTTTAATGTAAACATCATGGAGGGCATGGATGGCATTGGATTGTGGTGAGTTTTTGTGTGTTTTTCAACTTTTTGGGGTGGGGTGGGGCGTGTCCATGTGGGTTGGGGCCATTTTGAGGCATGGTCCAGGCAGGGCCTGGCCTAGTGGGTGGGGGTCTAGGGGCCATTTTGAAGCCAGGCAGTGTGCTTTGTTGTGCCATAGGCCTGCACCCAGTCTGCCATGCTTTCATCCATTATGCCCAGGGGTACTCAGTGGTGCATGGACCGAGTCTTTCTGTGGGGTGTCTTGAATTTCAACAAGATTGAGGGCATGGATGGCATTGGATTGTGGTGATTTTTGTGTGTTTTTTTGATTTTCTGACTGTTGTTGGGGCCTTTTGCCCAGGGGTACTCAGTGGTGCATGGACCGAGTCTTTCTGTGGGGTCTCTTTAATGTAAACATCATGGAGGGCATGGATGGCATTGGATTGTGGTGATTTCTGTGTGTTTTTCAACTTTTTGGGGTGGGGTGGGGGCCTGTCCATGTGGGTGGGGGCAATTTTGAGGCCTGGTCCAGGCAGAGCCTGGCCATGTGGGTGGGAGTCTAGGGGCCATTTTGAAGCCATGCAGTGTGCTTTGTTGTGCCATAGGCCTGCACCCAGTCTGCCATGCTTTCATCCATTATGCCCAGGGGTACTCAGTGGTGCATGGACCGAGTCTTTCTGTGGGGTGTCTTGAATTTCAACATGATTGAGGGCATGGATGGCATTGGATTGTGGTGATTTTTGTGTGTTTTTTTGATTTTCTGACTGTTGTTGGGGCCTTTTGCCCAGGGGTACTCAGTGGTGCATGGACCGAGTCTTTCTGTGGGGTCTCTTTAATGTAAACATCATGGACGGCATGGATGGCATTGGATTGTGGTGATTTTTGTGTGTTTTTCAACTTTTTGGGGTGGGGTGGGGGCCTGTCGATGTGGGTGGGGGCAATTTTGAGGCCTGGTCCAGGCAGAGCCTGGCCATGTGGGTGGGGGTCTAGGGGCCATTTTGAAGCCAGGCAGTGTGCTTTGTTGTGCCATAGGCCTGCACCCAGTCTGCCATGCTTTCATCCATTATGCCCAGGGGTACTCAGTGGTGCATGGACCGAGTCTTTCTGTGGGGTCTCTTGAATGTAAACATCATGGAGGGCATGGAAGGCATTGGATTGTGGTGATTTTTGTGTGGTTTTCAATTTTTTGGCTGTTGTTGGGGCCTTTTGACGAGGGGTACTCAGTGGTGCATGGACCGAGTCTTTCTGTGGGGTCTCTTTAATGTAAACATCATGGAGGGCATGGATGGCATTGGATTGTGGTGACTTTTTGTGTGTTTTTTGACTTTTTGGGGTGGGGGCCTGTCCACGTTGGTGGGGGCCATATTGATGCCTGGTCTAGGCAGAGCCTGGCCATGTGGGTGGGGGTCTAGGGGCCATTTTGAAGCCATGCAGTGTGCTTTGCTGTGCCATAGGCCTGCACCCAGTCTGCCATGTTTTCATCCATTATGCCCAGGGGTACTCAGTGGTGCATTGACCGAGTCTTTCTGTGGGGTGTCTTGAATTTCAACATGATTGAAGGCATGGATGGCATTGGATTGTGGTGATTTTTGTGTATTTTTTTGCTTTTCTGACTGTTGTTGGGGCCTTTTGCCCAGGGGTACTCAGTGGTGCATGGACCGAGTCTTTCTGTGGGGTCTCTTTAATGTAAACATCATGGAGGGCATGGATGGCATTGGATTGTGGTGATTTTTGTGTGTTGTTCGACTTTTTGGGGTGGGGTGGGGGCCTGTCCATGTGGGTGGGGGACATTTAAGGCCTGGTCCAGGCAGGGCCTGCCCATGTGGGTGGGGGTCTAGGGGCCATTTTGAAGACAGGTAGTGTGCTTTGTTGTGCCATAGGACTGCACCCAGTCTGCCATGCTTTCATCCATTATGCCCATGGGTACTCAGTGGTGCATGGACCGAGTCTTTCTGTGGGGTGTCTTGAATTTCAACATGATTGAGGGCATGGATGGCATTGGATTGTGGTTATTGTTGTGTGTTTTTCGATTTTTTGGCAGTTTCTGGGGGCTTTTGCCCAGGGGTACTCAGTGGTGCATGGACTGAGTCTTGCGGTGGGGTCTCTTTAATGAAAACATCATGGAGGGCATGGATGACATTGGATTGTGGTGATTTTTGTGTGTTTTTCGATTTTTTGGCTGCTGTTGGGGCCTTTTGCCCGGGGGTACTCAGTGGTGCATGGACCGAGTCTTTCTGTGGGGTCTCTTGAATGTAAACATCATGGAGGGCATGGATGGCATTGGATTGTGGTGATTTTTGTGTGTTTTTCAACTTTTTGGCTGTTGTTGGGGCTTTTTGCCCAGGAGTACTCAGTGGTGCATGGACCGAGTCTTTCTGTGGGGTCCTTTAATGTAAACATCATGGAGGGCATGGATGGCATTGGATTGTGGTGAGTTTTTGTGTGTTTTTCAACTTTTTGGGGTGGGGTGGGGTGGGGCGTGTCCATGTGGGTTGGGGCCATTTTGAGGCATGGTCCAGGCAGGGCCTGGCCTAGTGGGTGGGGGTCTAGGGGCCATTTTGAAGCCAGGCAGTGTGCTTTGTTGTGCCATAGGCCTGCACCCAGTCTGCCATGCTTTCATCCATTATGCCCAGGGGTACTCAGTGGTGCATGGACCGAGTCTTTCTGTGGGGTGTCTTGAATTTCAACATGATTGAGGGCATGGATGGCATTGGATTGTGGTGATTTTTGTGTGGTTTTCGATTTTTTGGCTATTGTTGGGGCCTTTTGACGAGGGGTACTCAGTGGTGCATGGACCGAGTCTTTCTGTGGGGTCTCTTTAATGTAAACATCATGGAGGGCATGGATGGCATTGTATTGTGGTGATTTTTGTGTGTTTTTCAACTTTTTGGGGTGGGGTGGGGGCCTGTCCATGTGGGTGGGGGCAATTTTGAGGCCTGGTCCAGGCAGAGCCTGGCCATGTGGGTGGGGGTCTAGGGGCCATTTTGAAGCCATGCAGTGTGCTTTGTTGTGCCATCGGCCTGCACCAAGTCTGCCATGCTTTCATCCATTATGCCCAGGGGTACTCAGTGGTGCATGGACCGAGTCTTTCTGTGGGGTGTCTTGAATTTCAACATGATTGAGGGCATGGATGGCATTGGATTGTGGTGATTTTTGTGTGTTTTTTTGATTTTCTGACTGTTGTTGGGGCCTTTTGCCCAGGGGTACTCAGTGGTGCATGGACCGAGTCTTTCTGTGGGGTCTCTTTAATGTAAACATCATGGAGGGCATGGATGGCATTGGATTGTGGTGATTTCTGTGTGTTTTTCAACTTTTTGGGGTGGGGTGGGGGCCTGTCCATGTGGGTGGGGGCAATTTTGAGGCCTGGTCCAGGCAGAGCCTGGCCATGTGGGTGGGAGTCTAGGGGCCATTTTGAAGCCATGCAGTGTGCTTTGTTGTGCCATAGGCCTGCACCCAGTCTGCCATGCTTTCATCCATTATGCCCAGGGGTACTCAGTGGTGCATGGACCGAGTCTTTCTGTGGGGTGTCTTGAATTTCAACATGATTGAGGGCATGGATGGCATTGGATTGTGGTGATTTTTGTGTGTTTTTTTGATTTTCTGACTGTTGTTGGGGCCTTTTGCCCAGGGATACTCAGTGGTGCATGGACCGAGTCGTTCTGTGGGGTCTCTTTAATGTAAACATCATGGAGGGCATGGATGGCATTGGATTGTGGTGATTTTTGTGTGTTTTTCAACTTTTTGGGGTGGGGTGGGGGCCTGTCGATGTGGGTGGGGGCAATTTTGAGGCCTGGTCCAGGCAGAGCCTGGCCATGTGGGTGGGGGTCTAGGGGCCATTTTGAAGCCAGGCAGTGTGCTTTGTTGTGCCATAGGCCTGCACCCAGTCTGCCATGCTTTCATCCATTATGCCCAGGGGTACTCAGTGGTGCATGGACCGAGTCTTTCTGTGGGGTCTCTTGAATGTAAACATCATGGAGGGCATGGAAGGCATTGGATTGTGGTGATTTTTGTGTGGTTTTCGATTTTTTGGCTGTTGTTGGGGCCTTTTGACGAGGGGTACTCAGTGGTGCATGGACCGAGTCTTTCTGTGGGGTCTCTTTAATGTAAACATCATGGAGGGCATGGATGGCATTGGATTGTGGTGATTTTTGTGTGTTTTTCGACTTTTTGGGGTGGGGGCCTGTCCACGTTGGTGGGGGCCATATTGAGGCCTGGTCCAGGCAGAGCCTGGCCATGTGGGTGGGGGTCTAGGGGCCATTTTGAAGCCATGCAGTGTGCTTTGCTGTGCCATAGGCCTGCACCCGGTCTGCCATGTTTTCATCCATTATGCCCATGGGTACTCAGTGGTGCATTGACCGAGTCTTTCTGTGGGGTGTCTTGAATTTCAACATGATTGAGGGCATGGATGGCATTGGATTGTGGTGATTTTTGTGTATTTTTTTGATTTTCTGACTGTTGTTGGGGCCTTTTGCCCAGGGGTACTCAGTGGTGCATGGACCGAGTCTTTCTGTGGGGTCTCTTTAATGTAAACATCATGGAGGGCATGGATGGCATTGGATTGTGGTGATTTTTGTGTGTTGTTCGACTTTTTGGGGTGGGGTGGGGGCCTGTCCATGTGGGTGGGGGACATTTAAGGCCTGGTCCAGGCAGGGCCTGCCCATGTGGGTGGGGGTCTAGGGGCCATTTTGAAGACAGGTAGTGTGCTTTGTTGTGCCATAGGACTGCACCCAGTCTGCCATGCTTTTATCCATTATGCCCATGGGTACTCAGTGGTGCATGGACCGAGTCTTTCTGTGGGGTGTCTTGAATTTCAACATGATTGAGGGCATGGATGGCATTGGATTGTGGTTATTGTTGTGTGTTTTTCGATTTTTTGGCAGTTTCTGGGGGCTTTTGCCCAGGGGTACTCAGTGGTGCATGGACTGAGTCTTTCGGTGGGGTCTCTTTAATGAAAACATCATGGAGGGCATGGATGACATTGGATTGTGGTGATTTTTGTGTGTTTTTCGATTTTTTGGCTGCTGTTGGGGCCTTTTGCCCGGGGGTACTCAGTGGTGCATGGACCGAGTCTTTCTGTGGGGTCTCTTGAATGTAAACATCATGGAGGGCATGGATGGCATTGGATTGTGGTGATTTTTGTGTGTTTTTCAACTTTTTGGCTGTTGTTGGGGCTTTTTGCCCAGGAGTACTCAGTGGTGCATGGACCGAGTCTTTCTGTGGGGTCCTTTAATGTAAACATCATGGAGGGCATGGATGGCATTGGATTGTGGTGAGTTTTTGTGTGTTTTTCAACTTTTTGGGGTGGGGTGGGGTGAGGCGTGTCCATGTGGGTTGGGGCCATTTTGAGGCATGGCCCAGGCAGGGCCTGGCCTAGTGGGAGGGGGTCTAGGGGCCATTTTGAAGCCAGGCAGTGTGCTTTGTTGTGCCATAGGCCTGCACCCAGTCTGCCATGCTTTCATCCATTATGCCCAGGGGTACTCAGTGGTGCATGGACCGAGTCTTTCTGTGGGGTGTCTTGAATTTCAACATGATTGAGGGCATGGATGGCATTGGATTGTGGTGATTTTTGTGTGGTTTTCGATTTTTTGGCTGTTGTTGGGGCCTTTTGACGAGGGGTACTCAGTGGTGCATGGACCGAGTCTTTCTGTGGGGTCTCTTTAATGTAAACATCATGGAGGGCATGGATGGCATTGGATTGTGGTGATTTTTGTGTGTTTTTCAACTTTTTGGGGTGGGGTGGGGGCCTGTCCATGTGGGTGGGGGCAATTTTGAGGCCTGGTCCAGGCAGAGCCTGGCCATGTGGGTGGGGGTCTAGGGGCCATTTTGAAGCCATGCAGTGTGCTTTGTTGTGCCATAGGCCTGCACCAAGTCTGCCATGCTTTCATCCATTATGCCCAGGGGTACTCAGTGGTGCATGGACCGAGTCTTTCTGTGGGGTGTCTTGAATTTCAACATTATTGAGGGCATGGATGGCATTGGATTGTGGTGATTTTTGTGTGTTTTTTTGATTTTCTGACTGTTGTTGGGGCCTTTTGCCCAGGGGTACTCAGTGGTGCATGGACCGAGTCTTTCTGTGGGGTCTCTTTAATGTAAACATCATGGAGGGCATGGATGGCATTGGATTGTGGTGATTTCTGTGTGTTTTTCAACTTTTTGGGGTGGGGTGGGGGTCTGTCCATGTGGGTGGGGGCAATTTTGAGGCCTGGTCCAGGCAGAGCCTGGCCATGTGGGTGGGAGTCTAGGGGCCATTTTGAAGCCATGCAGTGTGCTTTGTTGTGCCATAGGCCTGCACCCAGTCTGCCATGCTTTCATCCATTATGCCCAGGGGTACTCAGTGGTGCATGGACCGAGTCTTTCTGTGGGGTGTCTTGAATTTCAACATGATTGAGGGCATGGATGGCATTGGATTGTGGTGATTTTTGTGTGTTTTTTTGATTTTCCGACTGTTGTTGGGGCCTTTTGCCCAGGGGTACTCAGTGGTGCATGGACCGAGTCTTTCTGTGGGGTCTCTTTAATGTAAACATCATGGAGGGCATGGATGGCATTGGATTGTGGTGATTTTTGTGTGTTTTTCAACTTTTTGGGGTGGGGTGGGGGCCTGTCGATGTGGGTGGGGGCAATTTTGAGGACTGGTCCAGGCAGAGCCTGGCCATGTGGGTGGGGGTCTAGGGGCCATTTTGAAGCCAGGCAGTGTGCTTTGTTGTGCCATAGGCCTGCACCCAGTCTGCCATGCTTTCATCCATTATGCCCAGGGGTACTCAGTGGTGCATGGACCGAGTCTTTCTGTGGGGTCTCTTGAATGTAAACATCATGGAGGGCATGGAAGGCATTGGATTGTGGTGATTTTTGTGTGGTTTTCGATTTTTTGGCTGTTGTTGGGGCCTTTTGACGAGGGGTACTCAGTGGTGCATGGACCGAGTCTTTCTGTGGGGTCTCTTTAATGTAAACATCATGGAGGGCATGGATGGCATTGGATTGTGGTGATTTTTGTGTGTTTTTCGACTTTTTGGGGTGGGGGCCTGTCCACGTTGGTGGGGGCCATATTGAGGCCTGGTCCAGGCAGAGCCTGGCCATGTGGGTGGGGGTCTAGGGGCCATTTTGAAGCCATGCAGTGTGCTTTGCTGTGCCATAGGCCTGCACCCGGTCTGCCATGTTTTCATCCATTATGCCCATGGGTACTCAGTGGTGCATTGACCGAGTCTTTCTGTGGGGTGTCTTGAATTTCAACATGATTGAGGGCATGGATGGCATTGGATTGTGGTGATTTTTGTGTATTTTTTTGATTTTCTGACTGTTGTTGGGGCCTTTTGCCCAGGGGTACTCAGTGGTGCATGGACCGAGTCTTTCTGTGGGGTCTCTTTAATGTAAACATCATGGAGGGCATGGATGGCATTGGATTGTGGTGATTTTTGTGTGTTGTTCGACTTTTTGGGGTGGGGTGGGGGCCTGTCCATGTGGGTGGGGGACATTTAAGGCCTGGTCCAGGCAGGGCCTGCCCATGTGGGTGGGGGTCTAGAGGCCATTTTGAAGACAGGTAGTGTGCTTTGTTGTGCCATAGGACTGTACCCAGTCTGCCATGCTTTTATCCATTATGCCCATGGGTACTCAGTGGTGCATGGACCGAGTCTTTCTGTGGGGTGTCTTGAATTTCAACATGATTGAGGGCATGGATGGCATTGGATTGTGGTTATTGTTGTGTGTTTTTCGATTTTTTGGCAGTTTCTGGGGGCTTTTGCCCAGGGGTACTCAGTGGTGCATGGACTGAGTCTTTCGGTGGGGTCTCTTTAATGAAAACATCATGGAGGGCATGGATGACATTGGATTGTGGTGATTTTTGTGTGTTTTTCGATTTTTTGGCTGCTGTTGGGGCCTTTTGCCCGGGGGTACTCAGTGGTGCATGGACCGAGTCTTTCTGTGGGGTCTCTTGAATGTAAACATCATGGAGGGCATGGATGGCATTGGATTGTGGTGATTTTTGTGTGTTTTTCAACTTTTTGGCTGTTGTTGAGGCTTTTTGCCCAGGAGTACTCAGTGGTGCATGGACCGAGTCTTTCTGTGGGGTCCTTTAATGTAAACATCATGGAGGGCATGGATGGCATTGGATTGTGGTGAGTTTTTGTGTGTTTTTCAACTTTTTGGGGTGGGGTGGGGTGAGGCGTGTCCATGTGGGTTGGGGCCATTTTGAGGCATGGTCCAGGCAGGGCCTGGCCTAGTGGGTGGGGGTCTAGGGGCCATTTTGAAGCCAGGCAGTGTGCTTTGTTGTGCCATAGGCCTGCACCCAGTCTGCCATGCTTTCATCCATTATGCCCAGGGGTACTCAGTGGTGCATGGACCGAGTCTTTCTGTGGGGTCTCTTTAATGTAAACATCATGGAGGGCATGGATGGCATTGGATTGTGGTGATTTTTGTGTGTTTTTCAACTTTTTGGGGTGGGGTGGGGGCCTGTCCATGTGGGTGGGGGCAATTTTGAGGCCTGGTCCAGGCAGAGCCTGGCCATGTGGGTGGGGGTCTAGGGGCCATTTTGAAGCCATGCAGTGTGCTTTGTTGTGCCATAGGCCTGCACCAAGTCTGCCATGCTTTCATCCATTATGCCCAGGGGTACTCAGTGGTGCATGGACCGAGTCTTTCTGTGGGGTGTCTTGAATTTCAACATTATTGAGGGCATGGATGGCATTGGATTGTGGTGATTTTTGTGTGTTTTTTTGATTTTCTGACTGTTGTTGGGGCCTTTTGCCCAGGGGTACTCAGTGGTGCATGGACCGAGTCTTTCTGTGGGGTCTCTTTAATGTAAACATCATGGAGGGCATGGATGGCATTGGATTGTGGTGATTTCTGTGTGTTTTTCAACTTTTTGGGGTGGGGTGGGGGCCTGTCCATGTGGGTGGGGGCAATTTTGAGGCCTGGTCCAGGCAGAGCCTGGCCATGTGGGTGGGAGTCTAGGGGCCATTTTGAAGCCATGCAGTGTGCTTTGTTGTGCCATAGGCCTGCACCCAGTCTGCCATGCTTTCATCCATTATGCCCAGGGGTACTCAGTGGTGCATGGACCGAGTCTTTCTGTGGGGTGTCTTGAATTTCAACATGATTGAGGGCATGGATGGCATTGGATTGTGGTGATTTTTGTGTGTTTTTTTGATTTTCTGACTGTTGTTGGGGCCTTTTGCCCAGGGGTACTCAGTGGTGCATGGACCGAGTCTTTCTGTGGGGTCTCTTTAATGTAAACATCATGGAGGGCATGGATGGCATTGGATTGTGGTGATTTTTGTGTGTTTTTCAACTTTTTGGGGTGGGGTGGGGGCCTGTCGATGTGGGTGGGGGCAATTTTGAGGCCTTGTCCAGGCAGAGCCTGGCCATGTGGGTGGGGGTCTAGGGGCCATTTTGAAGCCATGCAGTGTGCTTTGTTGTGCCATAGGCCTGCACCCAGTCTGCCATGCTTTCATCCATTATGCCCAGGGGTACTCAGTGGTGCATGGACCGAGTCTATCTGTGGGGTGTCTTGAATTTCAACATGATTGAGGGCATGGATGGCATTGGATTGTGGTGATTTTTGTGTGTTTTTTTGATTTTCTGACTGTTGTTGGGGCCTTTTGCCCAGGGGTACTCAGTGGTGCATGGACCGAGTCTTTCTGTGGGGTCTCTTTAATGTAAACATCATGGAGGGCATGGATGGCATTGGATTGTGGTGATTTTTGTGTGTTTTTCGACTTTTTGGGGTGGGGTCCTGTCCATGTGGGTGGGGGCCATTTTGAGGCCTGGTCCAGGCAGGGCCTGGCCATGTGGGTGGGGGTCTAGGGGCCATTTTGAAGCCAGGCAGTGTGCGTTGTTGTGCCATAGGCCTGCACCCAGTCTGCATGCTTTCATCCATTATGCCCAGGGGTACTCAGTGGTGCATGGACCGAGTCTTTCTGTGGGGTGTCTTGAATTTCAACATGATTGAGGGCATGGGTGGCATTGGATTGTGGTGATTTTTGTGTGTTTTTCGATTTTTTGGCTGTTGTTGGGGCCTTTTGCCCAGGGGTACTCAGTGGTGCATGGACCGAGACTTTCTATGGGGTGTCTTGAATTTCAACATGATTGAGGGCATGGATGGCATTGGATTGTGGTGATTTTTGTGTGTTTTTCGACTTTTTGGGGTGGGGTGGGGGCCTGTCCATGTGGGTGGGGGCTATTTTGAGGCCTGGTCCAGGCATGGCCTGGCCATGTGGGTGGGGGTCTAGGGGCCATTTTGAAGCCAGGCAGTGTGCTTTGTTGTGCCATAGGCCTGCACCCCGTCTGCCATGCTTTCATCCATTATGCCCAGGGGTACTCAGTGGTGCATGGACCGAGTCTTTCTGTGGGGTGTCTTGAATTTCAACATGATTGAGGGCATGGATGGCATTGGATTGTGGTGATTTTTGTGTGTTTTATGACTTTTTGGAGTGGGGTGGGGTGGGGGCCTGTCTATGTGGGTGGGGGCCATTTTGAGGCCTGCTCCAGGCAGGGCCTGGCCATGTGGGTGGGGGTCTACGGGCCATTTTATAGCCAGGCAGTGTGCTTTGTTGTACCATAGGCCTGCACCCAGTCTGCCATGCTTTCATCCATTATGCCCAGTGTTACTCTGTCATTGGTGCATTTTATTGGTCTTTTCATTTTGGGGGGTGGGTATAATAAAAACGCTTACTTGCAAACTATTAATTGAAGCGCTAAATATGCAACATTAATTTAACTGATGTTCCTCTGGCTTTGTTTGCTTTTAGGTGCAGAAAGACGAATCATCAGCCTCATCGTTCCTCATCATTGCCAGGAAGAAGTCCTGCTGCGGTGTGTGCAGCACAACGTCACGTGTGGCCACAGACAACTCTGCAACTTGTGCAACTGCGGCCTGCTGTTCTGACATCGGAAGAAGATGGCCCCAAAAAAAGTTGCCCATAGCTCCTCTAGCAAGAAAGTTGCCATTAAGGAGCAGAAGAAGCAAGTGGCGCCACTTACCAAGGAGACTGGTGTGCCGACCGCCACATTTTTTGGGGAAAAAAAGTACGCCTGCAGCAGCAGCGGGGTCTGCTGTGGACCAAGCTGGGAGCAGCACCTCCGCCCCATTGGGCTCAGTACCACCACCACCACGCCAACTTAGGTCCAAGCCCTTGAGTGCTGCAGAGGCAGCCAGTATAGTTGTTCAATCTCCATCGACCAGTGATGTTGGCTCATCGCAAGAAAGTAGCAGCATCCCTCAATCAACACAGGTTGTTGTAACTCATCTGACGAGTGTTCAACAACCACAGCCGCAACAACAACCACATGTGCAAGTACAAGCCCAAGTACATGTGGAAGGAGAGGCGGCGCAAGGAGAGGCGCAAGCAGAGGTGCATGGAGCGGCACAAGTGCCCACAATAGTTGTTCCTCCCGAAGTAGGGGCACATCAGGAAATCGACATTCAAGCCGAGCTATCATATGAGGAAGCCACTCCTCCTGATGATTCATTCTCTTCCAGATCCCCAGCAAGGAAAAGATCAAGGATGGTGTCTACATCTTCTTCAAGCCCCCTTCCTTCTGATGATATGGATGAAAATTGGAAACCACCAGGCCTGTTTGAGAGTGAGGCACACCATGATCTGACAAAGGTAGCTAAGCGTAAAAGGAAGGTCCCCGAAAGTCTCATAGTTATGGAGTGTGATGATGACGCTGAAAAAGAAGTGGCGTATACTCCTGCTGATGAAGACTCTCACGACGACGACGCAGTCATCATAAACGTCACTCCAGCCTCAGTGGGCATGCAGCAAACAGACATTTTTACACTATCCAGAAATGCTGCTGAGCGTGATTTTGGCGACGTGTCAATGGGACCACCACCAATGCAGTTAACTAGTACACCACCACCTACAGCTTCCATATTTTCTCGCCAGAAGGGACCTCCATCCACCTCGACCTCCATTTCCTCAATTATTGGTGCTGTAAGTGCGCAACGTACAAAATTTCGGCAACACACATCCTCCACTTCATCTGGCATTAGCATTCCCAGTATCGCCTCCTCCGCCCCCCACAGAAATTTGAAGTCCGTAGTTTGGGACTTCTTTAGTGTTAGCCCAACAAGGGAAAACATAGCCATTTGTACCATTTGTAAGGTTCGAGTTAGTCGTGGTAAGCTTGGTACCAACTATGGTACCGGAGGCCAGAGAGGTCATCTTGAGAGACAGCACACTGTCAAATGGCATGCGCACCTAAGGGAGATCAAGGCAGCCCGAATTGCAAGTCAACAAAGTGTATCCGCTGATGTTTCATCTGAGGATGATGAGGAGGAAGAAGCGTCAAACATTTCTTCAGTTACACCCAGTACCCCTGTCAGCAGCACACCCCCTGCAAGATATATGAGCCACACTAAGAGTGTGGGAGAGAGTGAGCCACCAATGCGAAAAAGTTCATCATCATCACTGAGCGTAACTGGGTCGAAAAAGTCATCATCATCCCGTAAAATGGTCCAGCCCACCATTAGAAGCATGTTGTTTTCAGATGCGCCATTTGAACGCAACCACCCAACGGCGCGTCTGTATAACACTAAGCTGGCTAAAATGCTAGCGCTGGACCTTCTCCCTTTTTCTTTTGTGGAAGGGGTGGGTTTTCTTGAAATGGTGGCAACGCTCTGCCCTAGCCGGTTCTATTTTGCCAGAGTTGCGGTTCCAGCACTACATGAAGATGTGCTGGAGGCGATTGGGGCAGCTTTGCAGAAGAGTGCTGTTCACACTATACATCTGACATCAGACATGTGGACCAGTTGCCAAGCCACTGATTACATGTGCATCACTGGTCTCTTTTTCAGGGGTTAAAGCAAAGCTAAACGCAGGTGTTGACACGGACAAAGTTTATAAAGCTGCTCGGAAACATGCAACAGTAGCCATGTTTGCCATGGAGAAAACTCATACAGGAGAAAACATTTTGCATGAGTTTAACACAAAGGTCTTTTAAAGGTTGCCCCCAAGAAAACGCATGATTGGTTATGTTTCCACGGATAATGGCGCCAATGTAGTTAAGGCCATGGATAAGGGTAACTATTTCAGAGTGCCGTGTTTGGCGCACTGTATAAACCTGGTTGGTTAAAAATTCTTGCATGAAGAAAGTCCAGTCTACGAGTTACTGACCACCTGCCGAAGAATGTGCACATATTTCAACTATTCTTTTAAGGCCCGGAAGCAGCTGAGGTGCCTGCAACATGAACGTAAAGTGCCAGTGAAAGCACTCATCCAGGAGGTGGTAACACGTTGGTACTCAACCTTCTACATGCTTAAGCGTCTGCATGAGCAGTATGCGGTAGTCGATCAGTATTTCTTTAAACTGGGTACACCTATGATAGACATGAGGATACAGATGGAGCAATGGGAGCTAGTTAAAAGCCTGACAGACATGCTTCGTCCTTTTGAGGTCTTCACGCGTGCAGTCAGCAGGGAGGACTGTAATTTGGGAAAAGCTATCCCATTGTTGCGCATGCTAGAGGACAAACTGCTCATTGCACCATCAGGATTCAAGCAAGCCGGGCCGAAGACGGCTGAAATGCCAGAAACCGGTCCCCGGAAGCTTGTTTCCTTCCCAGTGTAAGAATTGGCTTTTGTAGTCTGGTCTGCCCTGTTCCCATGATGCACTGGGCCAGGGACAGACTAATTTGCATACAGCCGGGTTCTGAAACTGGGATGGTGCAATGAGCTAAAAAACGGTGTTGGATTTAGCCCTGATCTCTTGACTGGGTGAGAGTATTCTGCTTAATTCAGAGACTCTGTCCATCACCACCCCTTGTTGTAAATATTTTTGTCCACCCTAAGCGTGGAAGGGTATACTCAGATGTGAGTCCCTTGCTCATTGCACCATCAGGATTCAAGCAAGCCGGGCCGAAGACGGCTGAAATGCCAGAAACCGGTCCCCGGAAGCTTGTTTCCTTCCCAGTGTAAGAATTGGCTTTTGTAGTCTGGTCTGCCCTGTTCCCATGATGCACTGGGCCAGGGACAGACTAATTTGCATACAGCCGGGTTCTGAAACTGGGATGGTGCAATGAGCTAAAAAACGGTGTTGGATTTAGCCCTGATCTCTTGACTGGGTGAGAGTATTCTGCTTAATTCAGAGACTCTGTCCATCACCACCCCTTGTTGTAAATATTTTTGTCCACACTAAGCGTGGAAGGGTATACTCAGATGTGAGTCCCTTGCTCATTGCACCATCAGGATTCAAGCAAGCCGGGCCGAAGACGGCTGAAATGCCAGAAACCGGTCCCCGGAAGCTTGTTTCCTTCCCAGTGTAAGAATTGGCTTTTGTAGTCTGGTCTGCCCTGTTCCCATGATGCACTGGGCCAGGGACAGACTAATTTGCATACAGCCGGGTTCTGAAACTGGGATGGTGCAATGAGCTAAAAAACGGTGTTGGATTTAGCCCTGATCTCTCGACTGGGTGAGAGTATTCTGCTTAATTCAGAGACTCTGTCCATCACCACCCCTTGTTGTAAATATTTTTGTCCACCCTAAGCGTGAAAGGGTATACTCAGATGTGAGTCCCTTGCTCATTGCACCATCAGGATTCAAGCAAGCCGGGCCGAAGACGGCTGAAATGCCAGAAACCGGTCCCCGGAAGCTTGTTTCCTTCCCAGTGTAAGAAATGGCTTTTGTAGTCTGGTCTGCCCTGTTCCCATGATGCACTGGGCCAGGGACAGACTAATTTGCATACAGCCGGGTTCTGAAACTGGGATGGTGCAATGAGCTAAAAAACGGTGTTGGATTTAGCCCTGATCTCTTGACTGGGTGAGAGTATTCTGCTTAATTCAGAGACTCTGTCCATCACCACCCCTTGTTGTAAATATTTTTGTCCACCCTAAGCGTGGAAAGGTATACTCAGATGTGAGTCCCTTGCTCATTGCACCATCAGGATTCAAGCAAGCCGGGCCGAAGACGGCTGAAATGCCAGAAACCGGTCCCCGGAAGCTTGTTTCCTTCCCAGTGTAAGAATTGGCTTTTGTAGTCTGGTCTGCCCTGTTCCCATGATGCACTGGGCCAGGGACAGACTAATTTGCATACAGCCGGGTTCTGAAACTGGGATGGTGCAATGAGCTAAAAAACGGTGTTGGATTTAGCCCTGATCTCTTGACTGGGTGAGAGTATTCTGCTTAATTCAGAGACTCTGTCCATCACCACCCCTTGTTGTAAATATTTTTGTCCACCCTAAGCGTGGAAGGGTATACTCAGATGTGAGTCCCTTGCTCATTGCACCATCAGGATTTAAGCAAGCCTGGCCGAAGACGGGTGAAATGCCAGAAACCGGTCCCCGGAAGCTTGTTTCCTTCCCAGTGTAAGAATTGGCTTTTGTAGTCTGGTCTGCCCTGTTCCCATGATGCACTGGGCCAGGGACAGACTAATTTGCATACAGCCGGGTTCTGAAACTGGGATGATGCAATGAGCTAAAAAACGGTGTTGGATTTAGCCCTGATCTCTTGACTGGGTGAGAGTATTCTGCTTAATTCAGAGACTCTGTCCATCACCACCCCTTGTTGTAAATATTTTTGTCCACCCTAAGCGTGGAAGGGTATACTCAGATGTGAGTCCCTTGCTCATTGCACCATCAGGATTCAAGCAAGCCGGGCCGAAGACGGCTGAAATGCCAGAAACCGGTCCCCGGAAGCTTGATTCCTTCCCAGTGTAAGAATTGGCTTTTGTAGTCTGGTCTGCCCTGTTCCCATGATGCACTGGGCCAGGGACAGACTAATTTGCATACAGCCGGGTTCTGAAACTGGGATGGTGCAATGAGCTAAAAAACGGTGTTGGATTTAGCCCTGATCTCTTGACTGGGTGAGAGTATTCTGCTTAATTCAGAGACTCTGTCCATCACCACCCCTTGTTGTAAATATTTTTGTCCACCCTAAGCGTGGAAGGGTATACTCAGATGTGAGTCCCTTGCTCATTGCACCATCAGGATTCAAGCAAGCCGGGCCGAAGACGGCTAAAATGCCAGAAACCGGTCCCCGGAAGCTTGTTTCCTTCCCAGTGTAAGAATTGGCTTTTGTAGTCTGGTCTGCCCTCTTCCCATGATGCACTGGGCCAGGGACAGACTAATTTGCATACAGCTGGGTTCTGAAACTGGGATGGTGCAATGAGCTAAAAAACGGTGTTGGATTTAGCCCTGATCTCTTGACTGGGTGAGAGTATTCTGCTTAATTCAGAGACTCTGTCCATCACCACCCCTTGTTGTAAATATTTTTGTCCACCCTAAGCGTGGAAGGGTATACTCAGATGTGAGTCCCTTGCTCATTGCACCATCAGGATTCAAGCAAGCCGGGCCGAAGACGGCTGAAATGCCAGAAACCGGTCCCCGGAAGCTTGTTTCCTTCCCAGTGTAAGAATTGGCTTTTGTAGTCTGGTCTGCCCTGTTCCCATGATGCACTGGGCCAGGGACAGACTAATTTGCATACAGCCGGGTTCTGAAACTGGGATGGTGCAATGAGCTAAAAAACGGTGTTGGATTTAGCCCTGATCTCTTGACTGGGTGAGAGTATTCTGCTTAATTCAGAGACTCTGTCCATCACCACCCCTTGTTGTAAGTATTTTTGTCCACCCTAAGCGTGGAAGGGTATACTCAGATGTGAGTCCCTTGCTCATTGCACCATCAGGATTCAAGCAAGCCGGGCCGAAGACGGCTGAAATGCCAGAAACCGGTCCCCGGAAGCTTGTTTCCTTCCCAGTGTAAGAATTGGCTTTTGTAGTCTGGTCTGCCCTGTTCCCATGATGCACTGGGCCAGGGACAGACTAATTTGCATACAGCCGGGTTCTGAAACTGGGATGGTGCAATGAGCTAAAAAACGGTGTTGGATTTAGCCCTGATCTCTTGACTGGGTGAGAGTATTCTGCTTAATTCAGAGACTCTGTCCATCACCACCCCTTGTTGTAAATATTTTTGTCCACCCTAAGCGTGGAAGGGTATACTCAGATGTGAGTCCCTTGCTCATTGCACCATCAGGATTCAAGCAAGCCGGGCCGAAGACGGCTGAAATGCCAGAAACCGGTCCCCGGAAGCTTGTTTCCTTCCCAGTTTAAGAATTGGCTTTTGTAGTCTGGTCTGCCCTGTTCCCATGATGCACTGGGCCAGGGACAGACTAATTTGCATACAGCCGGGTTCTGAAACTGGGATGGTGCAATGAGCTAAAAAACGGTGTTGGATTTAGCCCTGATCTCTTGACTGGGTGAGAGTATTCTGCTTAATTCAGAGACTCTGTCCATCACCACCCCTTGTTGTAAATATTTTTGTCCACCCTAAGCGTGGAAGGGTATACTCAGATGTGAGTCCCTTGCTCATTGCACCATCAGGATTCAAGCAAGCCGGGCCGAAGACGGCTGAAATGCCAGAAACCGGTCCCCGGAAGCTTGTTTCCTTCCCAGTTTAAGAATTGGCTTTTGTAGTCTGGTCTGCCCTGTTCCCATGATGCACTGGGCCAGGGACAGACTAATTTGCATACAGCCGGGTTCTGAAACTGGGATGGTGCAATGAGCTAAAAAACGGTGTTGGATTTAGCCCTGATCTCTTGACTGGGTGAGAGTATTCTGCTTAATTCAGAGACTATGTCCATCACCACCCCTTGTTGTAAATATTTTTGTCCACCCTAAGCGTGGAAGGGTATACTCAGATGTGAGTCCCTTGCTCATTGCACCATCAGGATTCAAGCAAGCCGGGCCGAAGACGGCTGAAATGCCAGAAACCGGTCCCCGGAAGCTTGTTTCCTTCCCAGTGTAAGAATTGGCTTTTGTAGTCTAGTCTGCCCTGTTCCCATGATGCACTGGGCCAGGGACAGACTAATTTGCATACAGCCGGGTTCTGAAACTGGGATGGTGCAATGAGCTAAAAAACGGTGTTGGATTTAGCCCTGATCTCTTGACTGGGTGAGAGTATTCTGCTTAATTCAGAGACTCTGTCCATCACCACCCCTTGTTGTAAATATTTTTGTCCACCCTAAGCGTGGAAGGGTATACTCAGATGTGAGTCCCTTGCTCATTGCACCATCAGGATTCAACTCTTTGTAAAAACAAATAGCTAACAACAAGACAGCTGGTTAGGAAAATATTTTACCTAATATATAGACTCATCAGCATTCTATGTAATCACAAATGAAATCAAAACATTTCAAATCAATGTACTAAATTTTAATTATTTATACATAGCAAAAATCATAAAGCACAATAGAAGAGGGAGTTAATACACATGTATATAACAGAAAAAGAATTTATTATATCACAATAATTAAAAAAAGGTGAACAAGAACCATAATTCATAAAAACTTCTTGTATCAATTTATATTTAAAATATACAGATAAACAAATAGAATAGACTTTCAACTGTGAACGGCTAAAGTTCTTTCTAAGTCCTAAAGTTTAAAAAAACACATATTCACAAAGGCATAAAACGTGGCAAAAATCTAATTCTGTTCGACGCGCGTTTCGGCGTTTCCACAAACGCCTTCTTCAGGAGCCACAAGTTTAAACTGTAATAATCTTTAAGAAAAAGGAAGAAAGGAAGAAATATTTTATAATTGCTTTCCATCCATTCTTTAACATTTTATTATAATTATTAAAAAACACATATGTACACATTCCCTCCTAAATCAAGCATTGATGCATAGGTTTATGTTTACATCATAAGCATATATTTAAAGCCAAGAACCACAAATCTCATTTATTCAACATGTTCCTATATTCTACCAGCTGTCTTCCTCATACCACATGGACTAATTATTTACAGTACTGGGGTCAGGGAATGTGATACCAATTTTCAATCTGTCCAGTGTAGAGCTCGACATACATAGTGAAACCCTGTTGGCCAAGGGTCTTTCCTTTGTACCACAGACTCATGCAAATATATTTGATCTACATAGAGACATCATATCCTTTTTCAGAAAAATTAGGTTAAGGAAATTCTTCCAAGATAGGGAAGCTGTTGAAGATGACTACATTAGACATAGAGAAATAACATTACCTTCCACATTTAGTCCAGGCTTAGAACAATTAGGTCCGGAGGTGGCCACGTTTGAACTGGTAGTCCTCCAGAAATTGGAAAAATCCCTAAAATTTGTCCCTAAGCCGGCCTATAACCTAAGTAGAGAGGAATCTCTAGCCCTGAAAAGAATAACGGAGAACAAGGAATTGACCATAAAAGCATGCGACAAGGGAGGTGGCATTGTCGTACTGGACTCTTGTAAATATGAATATAATATGATCACAATTTAGCCGTTCACAGTTGAAAGTCTATTCTATTTGTTTATCTGTATATTTTAAATATAAATTGATACAAGAAGTTTTTATGAATTGTGGTTCTTGTTCACCTTTTTTTAATTATTGTGATATAATAAATTCTTTTTGTGTTATATACATGTGTATTAACTCCCTCTTCTATTGTGCTTTATGATTTTTGCTATGTATAAATAATTAAAATTTAGTACATTGATTTGAAATGTTTTGATTTCATTTGTGATTACATAGAATGCTGATGAGTCTATATATTAGGTAAAATATTTTCCTAACCAGCTGTCTTGTTGTTAGCTATTTGTTTTTACAAAGTGTTTATCCCTGTCGTCTGGAATTCCAATTCCAAAACAGGGGGTCCTTGTTATTTTGCACCAACCATCAGGATTCAAGCAAGCCGGGCCGAAGACGGCTGAAATGCCAGAAACCGGTCCCCGGAAGCTTGTTTCCTTCCCAGTGTAAGAATTGGCTTTTGTAGTCTGGTCTGCCCTGTTCCCATGATGCACTGGGCCAGGGACAGACTAATTTGCATACAGCCGGGTTCTGAAACTGGGATGGTGCAATGAGCTAAAAAACGGTGTTGGATTTAGCCCTGATCTCTTGACTGGGTGAGAGTATTCTGCTTAATTCAGAGACTCTGTCCATCACCACCCCTTGTTGTAAATAGAGGACAAACTGAAGGCGGTGTCTTCTACGTTTCAAAAAGATGGAAAGCAAGAAGCATTTGAGTTGGCGGAGATGTTATTACAGCGCCTACTTCGCGATGAACGTCTTGAAAAGATCCACACAGAACAGCATTACATTTCTGCTACTATTCTGGATCCAGGGTACAAAAAGGCAGTGGTAGGCAGAGTATACTTTCCTTTTGATGACGCAGATGTTACAAAGTACAAACATTGTCTAGCTGTGTCAGCCACTCGGTTTGAAAGAGAACGGCAGGAAATTGAAGGAAAGGCAGTACATCAGCATCAGCAGGCCATCCGGAGTAAAAAAAATCCACTTCTGCATCAGTGGCTGTGGCAGAAGTGAGTGATTTTCCCTCTCAGCCGTTAACGACACCAGCAACTGTATCATCTGCACCAGACACAACAGTAATATTGTGTGAAGAAGAGGATTGGCTAACTCAGCTTGGGTTTGCTTCTCAAAAGGTCCCAGAAAAAAGTAAGCAACGTGGAGGAACCCTGGAGAACCATGAGTCGATGGTGCAGGACTACCTGAATTACTCAGCAGAGGTCTATGTTCATCATGACCCATTGGCGTATTGGCATGGGAAAAGAGATGTGTGGCCAGAGATCACCAACCTGGCTATAAATTACTTGTCTTGCCCACTCGCAAGCGTGTCTTCTGAACATGTTTTCAGTGCTGCTGGTGGCATTGTAACTTCCAAAAGGACCCGCCTCTCACCCAAAAATGTGGAGAGGTTAACAATGATCAAGATGAATCAGCACTTCATACCACCAGATTACAAAATACAAGAATGCACGCAGGAAGAAGACGAGGAGGACACCAACTTAGATGAGGGAAGTTCTTCTCTGTTAACTGACCTACTCCCATTTGAATTAGCAGAGTTTGAGGACGAGCTCTTCTTCCCTGACACCGAGCCCTGAAAATGAGTCAATGAATCACTAACTTTCTTTTTCGTCCTTATTCACTTTTATTCCTGTGTGTCTGTCTTTCTTTGTTTTGCAAAATCTATATATAAGAAAAACTTTAATCACCTAATCACAAAAACAAGCCCATCAGCAGAACTGTCTTCACTTATTTGCTTATTGATTTGAAGGTGCCGCAGTCTGCATTCCTCAGGTTCACAAGTTCACAAGAACATGCTCCTCTATCCTCCTCCTCCAGACTCCTATTTCCCTCAAAGCAGATGGCTGGATTATGCCCAATGAAGAAAGACTCTGCACTTGTGGGGGTGTTCTACTTCTTTGCAGGTGAGCTGATGGGTCTGGGGCATTGCTGTGAAGGTCTAATACCGGATAAAAGTGGTTTGGAGAAAATCGAAGGTGAAAAAGTATATTGCGTTTTTGCTCACTTGCGTGTCTTTGGGGTGTTTTTTGGGGGGCTTCCAGGTTTTTGGGGGTGGGTTTTGGGGTCTGGGAGCACTGCTGCCACAGTCTAATGTTGATTGCATTTGTTTTTCAGAAAATACGTGGTGGAAAAGGGGAGATAGGGCCTAGCTGCAGAGCTCATTTGGACTGCATTCCAGGTAGGCCCAAAGTTTCCTAAGTGTGGCTTTTCCCGGTTTTGCTTTTCGGCCTTTTGGGGGGGTGAAACTTGTTTTTGCCCGGGTTCCTGGGTCTGGGGGCCTTGCTTGGAAGGTATAATACCGGCTAAAATTGTTTGGAGAAAATCAGAGCAGAAAAAGTTTTTGCGCTTTTGATCACTTGCCTGTCTTTGGGGTGCTGTTTGGGGGGCTTTTAGGTTGTTGGGGTTGGGTTTTGGGGTCTGTGAGCACTGCTGGCACATTCTAATGTTGATTGCATTTGTTTTACAGGAAATCCATAGTGGAAAAGGGGAGTTGGGGCTTAGCTGCAGAGCGCATTTGGACTAAATTCCGGGTAGGCCAAAGTTTCCTAAGTGTGGCTTTTCCCGGTTTTGCTTTTCGGCCTTTTGGGGCGGTGAAACTTGTTTTTGCCCGGGTTCACGGGTCTGGGGGGCCTTAGCTTGGAAGGTGTAATACCGGCTAAAAGTGGTTTGGAGAAAATCGGAGCAGAAACAGTTTTTGAGCTTTTGATCACTTGCCTGTCTTTGGGGTGCTGTTTGGGGGGCTTTTAGGTTGTTGGGGGTGGGTTTTGGGGTTTGTGAGCACTGCTGGCACATTCTAATGTTGATTGCATTTGTTTTACAGGAAATCCATGGTGGAAAAGGGGATTGGGGCTTAGCTGCAGGGCGCATTTGGACTGAATTCCAGGTAGGCCCAAAGTTTCCTAAGTGTGGATTTTCCCGGTTTTGCTTTTCGGCCTTTTGGGGGGGAGTGTAACTTGTTTTTGCCCGGGTTCACGGGTCTGGGGGCCTTGCTTGGAAGGTGTAATACCGGCTAAAAGTGGTTTGGAGAAAATCGGAGCAGAAAAAGTTGTTGCGCGTTTGATAAGTTGCCTGTCTTTGGGGTGCTGTTTGGGGGGCTTTTAGGTTGTTGGGGGTGGGTTTTGGGGTCTGTGAGCACTGCTGGCACATTCTAATGTTGATTGCATTTGTTTTACAGGAAATTCATGGTGGAAAAGGGGAGTTGGGGCTTAGCTGCAGAGCGCATTTGGACTGAATTCCAGGTAGGCCCAAAGTTTCCTAAGTGTGGCTTTTCCCGGTTTTGCTTTTCGGCCTTTTGGGGGGGTGAAACTTGTTTTTGCCCGGGTTCACGGGTCTGGGGGCCTTGCTTGGAAGGTGTAATACCGGCTAAAAGTGGTTTGGAGAAAATCGGAGCAGAAAAAGTGTTTGCGCTTTTGATCACTTGCCTGTCTTTGGGGTGCTGTTTGGGGGGCTTTTAGGTTGTTGGGGTGGGTTTTGGGGTCTGTGAGCACTGCTGGCACATTCTAATGTTGATTGCATTTGATTTACAGGAAATCCATGGTGGATAAGCGGAGTTGGGGCTTAGCTGCAGAGCGCATTTGGACTGAATTCCAGGTAGGCCCAAAGTTTCCGAAGTGTGGCTTTTCCCGGTTTTGCTTTTTGACCTTTTGAGGGGGTGAAACTTGTTTTTCCCCAGGTTCACAGGTCTGGGGGCCTTGCTTGGAAGGTGTAATACTGGCTAAAAGTGGGTTGGAGAAAATCGGAGCAGAAAAGGTTTTTGTGCTTTTGATCACTTGCCTGTCTTTGGGGTGCTGTTTGGGGGGCGTTTATGTTGTTGGGGGTGGGTTTTGGGATCTGTGAGCACTGCTGGCACATTCTAATGTTGATTGCATTTGTTTTACATGAAATCCATGGTGGAAAAGGGGAGTTGGGGCATAGCTGCAGAGCGCATTTGGACTGAATTCCAGGTAGGCCCAAAGTTTTCTAAGTGTGGCTTTTCCCGGGTTTTGCCTTTTGGCTTGTTGGGGGTGTTAAACTTGTTTTCGCCCGGGTTGACAGTTCTGGGACCATTGCTGGGAAGGTCTAATACCCAAAAGAAAGTGTTTTGGAGGCAATCTCCGGGGAAAAAGTTTTTACATTTTCTGAGATTTCGCTCACTCTACCGTTTTCGGGGGGCTGTTTGTGGGGGTTCCTGGTGTTTGTGGGGGGGTTTGCGAGTCTTAGAGCAATACTGGGTATGGATACTTTTGCTTGCTTGCAAGTGGTTTTAATACGATCCATGGTGGGTAAGGGGGGATTTGGGCCTACTTTACTTTGAAAGTACGTTTTGTCACCATTTTCTACTAGGCCTCTGACAGGTAGCAGTATCGCACGTTTTTTTAGATCTGATTGGGGGTCTTCTACATTTTTGCGACTGGGTTTAGTAAGGGTCTGGGAGCACTGCTGGGAAGGTCTAATTTTGTTCTAAAACACAGTTTACAGTACACCTAGCTTGAGGGAAAAAAACGCTAAATTAATTCGCCCATACTTATTTATCCTTCAAAAGGAGACTCACACAGAGTACGCACTTTCAAAAATATTGTACTGTCTATTAGGAAACTCAAAGTGTGACTTTTTGCACTACACAGCGTACATACATACCTTATATTTATTTGTCAGTGGTGTTCTAATATCACTTCCTGTTTTTCCATCAATAATTACAGGCCGGGTTTCAGCCCGTGCAATGGGAAAAAAAGGAGGAAGTCAGGCTTCACATTAGCGAGCCGCAATTCAGCATCCGCCAGGCAGGCAGTGGACAGGGTGTCTTCTGGTCACCAACATTGATGGACGGAGCATCAGATGGAATGGAGGAGTCCCGCTAATAAGAGGAATGGTTGGATGCATGCAACTTCCCAAATTCAACTGGACAACTAGAACAACATACAGATACAATATCCGTTCTTTTCTAATTATCTTTTAAGTAATGTTATTGCTGTGAACTTCTATGAGCGTGACTCTGCATTTCTTTGATCTCTGCTTCTAAATTCATCCCTACAGCCATTGTATAGGTTTTACTTCTGCTATTTTTCAAACCTAATTTAATCTACGAAGTGTTTCTGTGAGTGCAGAGATAGGCAAGTGAAAACGCATAACCCTCTTCCCCTGTGCTGTGTGGTTTTGATTGATGTGTGACTAATTGACAGCAATAATTCCACACACGTGCTGGGGAGGATAAAGTCATAGCAACAGGCTGGTGAAGGAATCCGAGGATATATTCTTAATCAGCTTGACACAGACCCATGACTATTGGCAAATGAAAGCAGATTTTCATGTGCGCCATCAACTTGATTGATCATCAAGAACATCCTCCTCCTAGACGTGGCAAATGATTACGCTGCTGTGTCCTTCACCTTCAGTACTATTTCTTGTAGTAGTAGCCAATGTCAAAGAAATTCAACGCAAGTAGTAGTTAAACTTTCAATACTTTACCATTTGTTAGGCTACATTGTGGCACTGTTCTAGTGTACTGTCACCTGCTATATTCTCTATTGTACCGTTCTAATGCTACGGTAAGGACAAACAAGGTTTAATTTTCTTTTTTTTTCATATGCTGCAACTGCCACTGTGTAACACCACTAGTACCACCGCAATGATGACATTTCATCTGCCCAGGATTGCCAACCTTAATCGCCATTTCCCGTGCAGCCAGCCCTGTGCCTAGCCCTATTTCCAAACACAAATTACAGGTAAGATCAGCGTTTGGGGGGAGGTAGTATAATGGAGTATTAGGAGAGACGAGAGACTGACAGTAGTACTAGTAAAGTCCTAGGACTATTGAATTCACTTACTCTGTGAGAGGCACTTAGTTTTGAAAATATTTGGGCAATTACTTACACAACTTGAATCAAGATGCCACTTAAGTTTCAGGAAAACAAACTTATTGTTAAACCCCCACCCACCAGCCTCAAAAGCAGTAAAAAACACGTACGCTAAGATGAAGTTTAGAGTATATTTATATCCCTAACATAAATAATCTCCCGCAAGACCCAACCCACCCCCCCTCCCAAACCCCAACGAATGTCCATGAAAAGTCCAAAAAACCCAACTCCCAATTCCCACCCTCCAGAAGTCTTTAAAAAAGGGGCAAAGGACAGTCTCCTCCTGCTGGCTGCTGTTCACTTTTCGGGCCAGGTCCGCATGCTCCTTGCGGAGGGTCTTGAGCGGGGTTTTGGTGTTCAACAGCTCCAGCTCGAGGTAGGACACCCTGAGTGAAAGGCGGTGCAACCTTTTTTTGGTACTGCTGTGGGGGCAGCTGATTTTTTTGCTGCTCGGCGGTGGCGGGTGGCTGCGGTACCCCGGCTCCATACCGCTGGAGACCTGCTGCGCTGACTGGCTGACCCAGGGAGCGCGGAGGAGGATGCAGCTGTCCCGGTCGATGTTGTGGTCGACTGCGTGTCCCCCTCCTCCTGGGCCACCAGCCGCTGATATTCGGTGACAGTCGCCTCCAGCCTCCGTTGCCGGGCCCTTTTAGCCAGCTCCTTCCGTGTTGGTTTGGAAGGAGCATCTATATGAAGAAAGAAAGACATAGTCTGTAACCAATGCTCTTTAAGATTAACACAAAATGATTCAGCAGAAAGTTGTGTCACAGTAGAACTAGCAACTTGCAAGCACAGTACATAACTATTGTGGCCAGTATCTATCTAACCTCCCACTTCTTCATCCTTGCTCTAACATTAGTGGGAGTTTAAGGAATCAATTCTACGAGCACTATGGACTCACTCCATTAGAGTCGACTGTGACAGTACACCAGTCTTATTCTTCTTCTTCTCTCTTGTTTAGCAAAATTGGTAAGTTAACTTCTGCAAGCTGGCATAATGCCAGCGCAGTCAACTTGCACCCGAGAAAAACAGACGCCCGCCATGATGAGTGAGACAGACTTGTGTTACTGTACCGGTCCAGTACATGCAGGTGGTGATGCTCTTACTTTTCTATTACGGGTGGCACTGAGAATACTCTGTTACAAGGGCTACTGCTTAATTAATTTTACTTTCACACTACAGTGCCAATGAATACTAGAAAAGGAAAATGAAGAAGATACATAATCTGATTATCTATCACTGCACATGGTATGTATTTGCTTACATATGGGATGACTTTAGGTGCTTTGCTTTTTATTGAGTGAACAGTGATGCATTCACACATGAATGACCAAGTTCTACTAAACTTAATAACAGAGGTAGTGAGTGGCCATCGTAGTAGCCGGATATATGCTGTGCTTGCAATACAAACTACTGCTACTATTCATGGTAGTATTCGGACAAAATTAAAACTTCTTTTCCTTGCCTTTCCTACACTGGAATGGACGTGCGGGTGCGGTGTTACATGTGCTTCAAAGTAACACTTAGTTCATCCAGTGACCGTCTACTCTCTCTAGATACACATATGCTATCTAAGAGTCAAATAGTACCATGATCCAGGCTTCCATCCATTCAAACTATATGTCAATCATTCTTCTTCATGTCTCTCATCTGGACAAACCTTACGTTTTCTCACGGGAAAATAACCTTTTCATTCTATTTAGGAAACCGCAAGCCAGACATCCGTTCTTGACTTGCATTTGAATTTCAACCAAAGGATATATTGCGCACACATACAGTTTCTGTTTCACCCACCCAGGCTGTTCTCCTTCCACCCATCCTTGCTTCATCCTTCACCCAGCCATGCATCATATTCCTTCCCAGCCACCTCGGGCGCCAATCAAACACGTATCATTCTTCTTTGTCAGTCATCATTACTTTTAACTTGCTCGTCCTTCCACACTTACTTACACCCTTCTTTCACTTTTCGTTCATCCCATCCATCAAGTTCATCTCAGATCTGATTTGGATTCTCGAACAAATATTCACCGCTGAGTTGAAGTAAATTTAGAGGAGGCTACTACCTGGTTGATAAAAACTTTGTTCTAAATTTGAAAGTCTTCTTAACAGTATAGTAACTAAACTGTGCAACATATATACTACACCCGTGCAGAGAGCACACTCTGCAGTCTGCAATCTCAATAAGTAAGGAATATAAGAGCTTACCACTGCCCGCCACTACCGTGGCAACCCTCACAGCAGTTTCCTTCGGCACTTGCACCGCATCCTCCCCAGAAGTGTCCTCCCACACCTCCGCGCTGGCCCCGGCACCAGATGTTCCACCTACAAAGTACATTTAAGAATGTTCGATGTCATAGACATACACCACTCACTAGTATTTTGTCTAGGAAGAAAGACATGTGAATACAGAAACCAATCTAATAATTTGTGACTGTCTACTCTATCTAAAGTAAAAATGTCCCTTTTTCCAGGCAAGGGTGTTGTCTTGCTGCACTTTTTGGCACAACTGATGAATGCTTGCTTTTTAACACGCACCATTTTTCTCATAACAGACAGAAGCTTCACTTCTAAGAACAAGAGCAAGATCAGATCACCATCACTAGGACGGAGTGACCAACGATTCAGCACCAAAAAGAAAAATTAAAGTTCAAACCAGGTGAGGGCTCGGCTCGCCCACAATAAATGTGTGAAATAAATCACTAAGCACTTTTCCATTTTTAAATAACCCTTTATGTTTTATGACAAACTTGATTTTAATAAATGTTTTTACTTTTAATGAAGCTTTAAAACTTAAATAGACTCTGTGGTTTTTGGTCAAGAGTGACTGAGCAAAAGGTTTTGCAATTTGCAAGCATGAGTCCGTGCCTCTGATACTTCTGGACTCTGACTCCGTACTCTTGCCCTGCGTTGGATAATCATCATTGGGGATCAATCATCGATGAATTTGAGAGCTAAATGACTCTGCCACACTATCTAGCCAGTAAGGAGATTGGGGGTTCTTTAAAGTCTGTTATCACTGAGGTATGTGGAAAGTTTACCTGCGCCTATTATAATTGATAAACAATGCACTATTTAGTGTCCATAGTTCTGTTTGTGCAGATTTGTAGTATTATGGATAGTAGTATGGATTGTCCTCCTATCCAAACCAAAAGTAAAGTAGTATCTTATTCTTTCTTGGTGGTCATTCACATTTTATTGTTGGGAATTGTCAAAGCATAAACATTTTGAAGACTTGAAAAGACATTATGGACAATCCCAGAGGACTGCAATCAGTGCATAGAGCTATTGCTGACTAGAATGGGAGTGTCGTTTAACACCTTTTGCCAACAGTGCAATCTTAGTTAGCTACACAGAAAGACTAATAAGAATAATCTAGTAATACCACAGGGAGTCATAGTAAAGGCAGGACAAGAAATCGAATGAGGAACGCTAGGAAAAAATAGGTACTCTATATTAAAATGAAAACTTACCGGGGCCAGCAAAGGAGCCCTCGCCTGACCGATCCTGGCCTTCTACAGCAGCAGCAGTCGATACCACCTCCTCTGTCCTCTTTCCGCTGGGGGGAGCTGATGTACAACATGAAAGAAAGAAAGACTCAAAAACATGGATGTTTGTTGTCAACCAAATCAAACATTTCAAAAGAACAATAACAAAATATTTGAGCAAAATAGCAAATAGACAACTATTCCACGGGATATATTGACGTATCTCATGTGGTCTACTACGATATTAGTATTGCTTGATTTGCGGACCGTCGACTTGGAAAGTTATGTAACTCACTAAACAAACTACTAAAAAGGTTCGCCTAGGACTGGCAGGCAGCAGTCCGCAGCACGCGAAGTGACAGACAAACTCCATCGTGATTGCAGATCAGTGACAACACTAAAACGTTTCCTACTACATTAACCAGCCATTAAAATACTCAAACTATCAATCCACCACCACTATTTCTTCTTATTGCCAGGTGTACAAAGGAAGGACTGGACTTGAGTCTGTAGGGGCAGATTTACAAGCCCCTTGCGGCTCTTTTGCAACGTTGTTGCGTGACTTTTGTGATGCAGCGGCAGAACAAAAGAGGCGCCATGGTGCGGCGTATATTAACAACGTGACGCATATGGGAGATGCATCACGTTGTAAAGCCCTGCGGTTTTATTCCTAATAGACAAAGTAGCGACAATACCAAGCGCATTATGCATATAATTGATAAAGTTCAACAATAAGATGGATGCCCTCTTATTTTCGATTGATGCTGAAAAGGCATTCAACAGAGTAGACTGGACCTTTATGGATAAGACACTAGCGCATTTTGGTATAGGAGAACGATTCAGGGAATGGGTGACAAGCTGCTATGATAAACAGACTGCTACGATCCGGGTCAACAGGGCAAGCGCACAGCCCTTTGCATTGGACGGGGCACGAGGCAGGGATGTCCGTTGTAACCCCTATTTTTTGCGCAATATGTGGAGCTCCTGGCACAGCAGATACAAGATAACCCCAATATCCTTGGTATCCCATTCAGAAGGGAGAAGCACCCAATCAGTCTGTATGCGTAAAATATCCTGTTAGCCCAAGAGACTCCCAAGCGTTCGGTGCCGGCTTTCCTTTGAGAAATACATGCCTTTGGCGAAGTCTCCGGTTCCAAAATAAATTTGGGGAAATCTATGATACTACCACTCGGTCTCAATGAGAATTTACTAGGGCAACAAAGCAGGGAGCTCCAACTTCAAGACAAGATCCATACTTGGGATTGTTCTAGCTCCCTCCACGGGGCAAACAATCACCCCAAACTACTCCAGTCTTCTCTTGCAAATACAAGGGTGGGATAGGGGTCGAGCGTGGACCAAAAAGAGATAACTTGCTATATCCTCACTCCACACCATATGTATAAATCTACAGTATTTTTATTACACACACATTGAAATGAAAATGACATACACATTGGATATATGCTTTACAGTTATATGCAATTGCTGCACACTCACCCATTCATTAGCAGCAGAACGGCATGAACATATATGTACGAGTTATAGGTATTCACTTGCCCTATTTATTCCTCAGCCTCATAAACAACATAAACCCATGTGCATGCTTCCTTGACCTGTTTACGATCCAAGCGATACCTCCCATAACAACAACAACAGAAATGTATGCCGGCTATTCAGCAGAGATATATGATCAGAAGTAGTGTGAAATTAAAAGGATAGTACAGTTCTACCATCTTGCAGTGATCATGAAGATATACAAGTACCTAACAAACATGATAAAAAGTGCGTACTCCTACAATGGCTCCCTAACTAGATGTACCTAAATGTACTTAGCATCTGTGTAGGTGTTATGCCAGGAATCTCTCTAGGATCTAGTCAACCCCATTACCTGAGAATGAAAGAATATGGGACCCGATCCTGGTCACGAGTTGGACACCCCGCGAGGGATGTTAGAGCACTGCGAGCTGGAGCATCTGCATGTAGGAACCTCAGCTTCTCTGGTCAGTGTGTCAGCTGGAAAGTCTCAGTCTCCTCTGTCCTTCTAAGCAAGATGTGATGTATATATACCCATGGGTCTCCCCAGGGATCCGACCTTGCTGTGTTACTGTATTGGCCTAAAGGATGACGTTGGGCATGAACTTTATACAGATATATTATACAGGGGATGGTAGTCCTCCTGTACTTCCAAGAAACCTCATGCATAAGGTATGAGATCCAAACTAGGGAAAAAACTGCGATCTGAATGAAACGTCATATCTAGGTAAAATGTCAGTCCCTAAGGACCATTAGGCATGTAATGTAGGGAATACTATAGGTTAAAGGCTGCAATGTTACCTGCACCTATATACAGTACCTATATGGAATATAACACCCACTCCTTTTCTGACTGGACGACATATGTAACTTATTACAGTACTACTAGCCTAACTAGATGTAGGTACTCTCAAAGTTCATGAAACATTTGTTTTGCTAAAATGTTCAAAACTTCTAAACAATTTCTAAAACATAATGTTAAAAGAAAATGTTTAGCAAGCCATAGCTATAAAGTGTCCGTACTTGTAGCCCAAACCACTATAAGCACTAGAAAGCTCTGTATGCCTAAAAATGAAAGCAATGTCAATTTTGTTTTTAAGTTCCCAAATTGAGCTTGTTTAAAAAAGAGTAACCAACATATACCATCAGGTGTAGAAACTTCTGTAATATTCACTGATGCCAAGTCTTTTTGTTCTCAATGAGATGATTGATGTGGTTTTGAAATTAAAGTCACCTTTTGGGCTGCTGAGCTTTGTCGAAGGTATTTTCAATTAATAAGCATCTTAAAAACTATTTCGAAGCCTCCCCAGAAAAGAAAGAAAAGTATCCCGGTGATTACCCATAGTTCTACCAAAGGTGACACCAGGTAAGTCTTTTTAAGAAAGTTCAGAAAGTCTTTACTTGCTGCTTGCGTGAATTTTGGGCTGGCTTTGTTTCAGGTTCAGAAAACGTATCAAAGTTTATGTGGTAGCCAGAAGCAGTTCGATCAATTGTTGGTATTGCATTAGGATTTGTAGAAATTGTAGTTTGCATTTATTGAGGCATGTTGATGTAGACATTTGTATTTGGATTGGAAATTCGTCTTTCATTTTGATTTTGAACTATTACTTCTGGTTCAAGAGTAATGAGTTCCATAGCATTGTTGCTTAGTTGATCATTCCGTGCAGGAGACACTTCCAACGTGAGGAGTCTTTCCGCTTGAACTACTTGATTTGTAGCAAGAGGAGGGCGTCTGCTTTGGAGTCCAAGTGGCATACAACTCAGTATCGGCTACTTAGTGTGGTTTGATTAGGTTGATTGAGACAAATATTTTCTCCTTTTTTCCGGCAAGAGGCGGTGGAAGTACAGTTCTTGTTCCTTCGATTGCTAGGACCTGTACAGGCTTTCTGTAGGAAGGCCCAAATTCTTTCTTGTCCGCTATTTTCTCTCTGACCAGATCCCCGACTTTTGGGATCCAGATGGGTCTTGCTGTGACTGATTTGACTTTCCCAGTGGCGGTCTGCTTCAGATGAACATTAATTTGTTGTGTCCTGCAGTCATTTAGATCCTTCAAAACAGCCAAATGATCATGGATGTCAAAAGGTTTTTCATTCACCACTGTGCCTTCACAGTCAAGCTCAGGTACCCACATTCTTGTCCGATATAGGACCTCATATAGAGTGATCCCCCCTTCTTGGCATGTTGTTCAAAGCTTGCCGCACTCTATACCTATGTTTTACCCAGCTCGCACCCGTGCCTAATACTCTAGCTGTTAAAGACTGCTTTAAGTCTCAGTTTTTCCTCTCCATGTACAAATTTACTTCAGGATGGTATAGATAGGAGTAAAGCAATGCTACACCCAATCCTCGCATGGCCTCCTTGTAAGCCCGAGAGCTAAACGCAGGGCTTACAAGGCCAATTGCGTATGTCCCTATGAACACTCGCAAATCTTTTATACCAGTTCGAGCGTCAGCCGAGCGCTGAGGCCACACCCATAGGAATCTTGAGCAGGATTCCACTGCAACCATGATATACCTGTAAGTCCCATCTCTTTGTAATGGGCCGCAGGGGTCCAAGTAAACACATGCTAGTGGTATGTCAGATATTAATAATGGTGTCTGCACTGGACAAGTTATGGTGGAAAGTTTCATCTGCTGGCAGATGTTGCATTTCAAGACATAGGGGCATATTATCAAGAGGGTTTATCTCCGCTTTTTTGGCTTTAAAAGCCAAGAAAGCGGAGATAAAATTATCTCCCTATCACCTAGCTGTCGCTAACACCAGTTAGCGACAGCTAGTAGGAGATCTTGGGCCCCATTTTGCATGTCAGTGATATTTATCACTAATGACATGCAAAGTGGGCGTGCCAAGATGTTAGCAACTGGAAACAGTCGCTAACATCGCTATCTCCTATTATCAACTTTTGGAGATATTCGCGCTAAGCGCGAATATCTCCAAAAGCTAACACCTGCCCTGAGCAGTTCTTAGCCATGTTATCCAATGGGAGGTGGATAACACGGCTAAGAGCATTAGCTCGGTAATGCATGAATATCGCTGACTTTTCAGCGATATTCATGCATTGCGGCCGTTTTTTATCGCATTTGTGATAAACCTTGGTAATACCAAGGTTTATCTGCAATAAAAATCGCCGCAGCTTAGCGGTAAAATGTTGTCTCTAACCAAGCAATAGCGATAATTATCGCTATTGCTTGGTAATATGCCCCATAGTCTTTAGTCTGCTTTGTTAATCCAAGCCACCAAAAGTGTTGTTTCAATAAATAAACCATCACCGTAACTCCTGCATATGCAGAACCTATCCCTTCGTGTGCTCCTAGAATTAAATCTAACCTAAGATCCATGTTCGGAATTACTCTATCCCCCAATCCAGGAATCTGAGCAAATGGATTTTTATTGGCATCTAACTTGTAGGAGTACTTGAGTGGAAACCTTTTTGGTACTGCTTTGCTGTTTTTGCGTGAAGCATTGACAGCCACCATAATCTCACCGTCTATTCTCGTTTTAGAATGAGTGATTGCAGCTACGGAAGCTGTGCGTACAGCCCCATTCGCGGCTTCATCAGCCAATGAATTCCGTTCAATGCGAACGCCTTCTCGCTGATGAGTCAGTGTATGTATCACATGAGCCCTTAGTAGTCCGGTTTTCAACTCCACTATCTGTCCCCATAGCATTTTATGCTTAATTGTGCCACCTTTTGCATCTTTTAACCCGTTTTGAATCCAGTGGTGCAAATATTCAATATATGACTGTACACAGTAAAATGAATAACACACAATTAGTGTGGCGAATTCTCAATCCGTACTTACCAGTGCCACTATCAAGGCTTTTAACTCTGCCAGCTGTGCTGTGCAGTGTCCTAGAGATTGTGTTTTTATGCAAGTTGGGTGGAACTTTCTGTCCCACATGCAACCTTTAACAATTCTGCATGCTGCACTATATTGTTGCCTACGTCCTCTCGTCGGTTGAGACGATCCATCAGTGTAAATTATATATTCATACTGATCTAGAAACATTATTTCGTTTGGTAGAGGATATTCTTGTTCGTATTGCAGAAATGCTTGTGTCCTTAGATGTGGGTCGTACCTGTATTCTACATCTGTTGTATTGAGAGAATTAGCCCATTGTATCCATCTCGGATGTAAGGCGTTAGCGTTAGGAACGCTTGCTTTTGTCACATCCTCTAAGGCTAGAACTGGAGTCACTACTATTAATTTACCCTGAGCCAGTGCTCTTTCTCTCACTGCAGCAGTCTGTTCTGCTGTCAGGATCTCCTCTGTAGATGC